>NW_027270929.1:605000-3420000 GCF_040938485.1 Diadema antillarum | reverse complement strand
GACACGCAACTCGCCTGGCCCACTATTAACTCTCTCATTTTTTACTCTTGGCAAGTCATTCTCTATCTCTCATTTGTCATCTCTCTCACTTTCCATACACTCCCTGTTCTTCTCTCCTAGACATTCTGACAATATACTTCTCTGATTCCTCACCAGGTCTTCACACGCTCCAGAGCTACCCTCTCCATCTCAAGTCCTCCAATACCCCTCAAACTATTGGATCTCGACAACATCCCCCCCAACACAAATAACATGGGCGGGAAATTCTGGTCTCGGTGTCAGAACACTTTTATAGAGCCATTTTACCACTTTCAAGGTGACAATTTAATTTATCTGGCATTCTGAGAAGAAATGGCATAAAATATGATGTGACGATTCATCTCCCTACTCTCAGCCATGTATTATTCATTGTTGCTGATCACAACATGTTAGAATAAAGAGGCATGCATATTTCAAGACAGACAAGGAAAAGATGGGAAAATGACACTGGTGTTTTTTTTTTAAATTCCATCTTTGAGGAATTAAGGATTCTGGTGGGATGACCTGACTTCCATCCAGGATTGGCTGAGCCAAGAATACATCAGAGTCATTGCACAAGACAAGAGGTTGATCATGGAATAATTCTGTGAAATCATTTCTGCTGGTTTTATGAATAAGTCAGGAACCAATGCAAGCCAAGAGCATCTACTGCATATTCACAGCACTGAAATGAATTATTTGGTCAGGCTCTACAAACTTTGGCCATGGTTTCAAATTACAGTGATCGATTGTGTTTCTTATTTTTTTTGGTTGTTCTCACCTCTCCCCATTTCAGAGATCATCATGAATAACAATGCAAATTAACACCACGCATTGCTTAAACTATATTAGGTCTGACTTTACACAAAATAATGATTTAAAACAAAATGAGAAGGAAAACACCTATGGCCTCTGCAGCACATGATTTATCAAGCCCATGACAACCAGCATATAGAGACAGTTGACTGGGAACAAAAACAGCAACGAAAAACTAACACATCAGTGGAAACTATAGCAAGTGAGATGACTAGTAAGAGAGTTAAGTAACACGATTGTTAGACATTGGCCTATGCAGCACTTCATTGTTTTTGTGATTATCTTATTCCTGTTTTTCTACTTTTTTTTTCTCTCTAAAGTGCATAGAGACCTTGCCAAAGGTATTATGCACTATATGAGAATGGTAATGGTAGTAATAATATTAAGTGCTACTTGATTATCTGTACGTTACATAATGAATACCTATCAACATCCATGCACTGAAATCAAGATGGTTGCAAGGAGCAATCAATGAGATAGTTGTGTTACATGCATCTCAATAGGTGACAATAAGAGTTTGAATGCAAAAATAGATCAATGCCAATTTAGAATTTGTAAAGGAAGGTCATCATCGCATGGAGAAAAATAAAATGATACCTCACCTACTACATACAAAAATAGCTTTAAGATATTATTACTTAGTCACATATAATTTTGACTAATTTCTCCATTTTTATGCAGATTCAATCTCAACTATGTCAAGCTGATAAAAATGTATCTGTCAGTTTTTGCATTTCAACTCTTAAATCATTTTCTAATCAGGGATGGTTTTACATTCTGACCAATACATTTATATTCACATCAGAAAAGTTTGTACATTCAGGTAAATGTTTCACCTAATGTGTGTTCGGTAATTTTTTTTAGTTTGTTTTATAAGTTTTGTACTTTGTTGTCACTGTATATCATTTTCCTGAATCTATGAAATGACTATAAAAAATTGCAATGGCACTCATGTAACATAATGTTTTTGCTTATTTTCTGCCAGCTAGAATGGTATATAAATAAAGTAACATTCACGCAATTTCACTCAATCTCAATGATTTGTTTCTAGTGTCATTTGTTTGGTTGGAGTTTGATATGGTCTTTTTCCTCAGGTACATGTCATTCCATGTAATCTGTGCTTTTCTGCGGTGCAATGATTATTCATAATAAACATAATGAATAATAAAGAAGTTATTCTTGCATGTCTATGTCCAGTAGTATACTGATTCTGATATACAACATCAGATGGGCATTTTTAGACATGTGCTCTTTAATCTTAACAAAAATAAGTATCAACAATTAATTGCATGCGGGTCCAATCTGACAATAAAGTACATACTCTGTTGATATACAACACAATGGAAAGTCAATGCATTTTGTGTGTGTGTGTGTGTGTGTGTGTGTGTTTCAATGTTTAAATCTTCAGTCTGTTAAATACTTGGTTCATAGTTCAGAAAACGTTTCATGTCATCTTCCAGAATGAATTGCTCATGAGATAATGATAAGACAATATCAATACAAAAGCCCACAAACAAACAAACAAAGCAGACAGATATTACATTTCTTCAGTGGCAAAAGATAAAGATATACAGATTCACTCATGATTTAATAACATTTTGTTGTGAAAATTAAAAAATGAAAACAAAAAAGAGAAAAATAAAAAAATGAATGTCACTCACAATGAGGTCTTCACAGGTGTTCAAAATGTAATCTAATGAATCACAATGATTTCCAGACTCATGATTTAACAGGTTCAGACTTGAATAAATGATGCGGCTTCAAAGAATTACACGTCATTTTACAGGATAACAATATAAGCACTGGAGAAGGACTGAATATTTCAAATGGGTGCATATACTCTTCATTGCAGTTAACCTGGAAACGTACTTTCACAAAATTACTGTAATGATTCTGATGTTACTATTCTGTCTGCTGCACAACAGTTGCAATTCACATTGAAATACAAGGTAATGGATTCTTTCAGTTTGTCATCATCACTTCCATGCCACTTTTCTTATCCTCCTTCACCTTGTGAGTATGAAGAAAAAAACAAATGGCAATGTGGCTGCTTGGTGGTGATGGTGGTGGTGGTGGTGGTGGTGGGGGGGGGGGTGGGGTTGAATGACAAGGAAACGGGGAAGAATCCTGGAGATAATCAGGATGTGATGCGACACTAAACGAAGGAAGTACTGGGTGACTGGAGTAGCCAGGGAAAAGGAAGGAAGAGCAAATATTGACTGAATCATACGTTGGCCATAACTAGCATGTAATGGAGTTGGGAGGAAGAATCATGGTGGAGCGTGTTTAGCCAAGCAAACACGATCGGGCGGAGGAAGAGCACAGCCGTTGCTGGCAGAAAGGATCGGCAGTCTGTCGGTGTGGGCCCCTTGAGAACCACTATCAGTATCCGAGTCCTCCGTGTTTCCCCCCTCCCTGCACTACCCATTAACCCTAAACACCGCTGTTTGGTGAAAAACAAACCTCTCCCCGTTTGCCTCTCGGCTTCCGTTTCGGCTTCTTACCCCGCGCGACGCGCCTCGGCTCTGCCCGCCTGCTGCCTTCTTCTTGTCTAACACCGTCCGGGAACTACCGCCACCCCTCCCCTTCATCTCTCCCCACTCCCCCCCCCCCCCACATCCAACAAACGCGTGAGTAATGCCCCACAATCCCTACCAAATTGGCATTTCAATAATTAATGCACTCTGTGTCCGTCAAACCGTGTATTGAGGATTTGCTTCTACCAAATCCGTTCCATCTCTCCTTCATCCCCATCCCTCCATCAACCAACCCACTTCTTGTCCTCAACATCCCTCGCTCCTCTCCCACGAGAGCTTGCGCAATGCAACTGGCCAGGCATCCTCATCTCCACTTGTGTTTATTCTAGTCTTCCGTTTCCATCTTTCTCCCTCTCTCTCTCCATTCTCCCTTGCACTCACAGCCCCCCTCCACCCCCCCCCCCTCCCCGACCAAACTCTCTCTCATTTCTCAACCTCTCTCTGTTCTGTTCTCCACGCCCGTCGGGGCACTTGGTGCACAAGATACCGACGTCCACCATCACAGATTACCAGCCTGCCTCTATTGTTGGCATTAAATTGCAACATTCAAGGCACCACAGAGCAGCTCTTATGCAAATTGTCATAAGTACCTATTCCCCATGGATGACACGGGGGCCTGATGTAACAGGGGGCGATTACAGCCCCTTTATCAATCTACCATAATCCCATTCTTCTTAATCATTGCTCATTTCTCCCCTTCTGCAGCTTTGACGGCCTGCTCTCCTTCCTCCTCCTCTCGGAACAAATATTGCCTGGCCGTTCTCGACTCTAGTATCTGTTGAGGATGGTGTTTGTCATGCTATAAGAGGGAGTTAAGTGCAGAGTTTCACCAAGAAGCTTCTATTTCTTTCTTTCCCTCTGCTATTTTCTTTCTGACTCTTCCCAGATACACCTCTGTGTGTGTGGATATATTCCCTTGAATATCTCCGAAAAAGTCATGCCAAAAATAACCCCAGGTTCTTGGCTTGGTGCAGGTGAGAAAAATTCATAAAGAGACTGATGATAATAACCTGCACGGGGATTGTTAGATGAGAGGGGTTTTTGTTACAAAAACACTCTTCCCGATATTTGCTCAAGATGCAGCCGGAGAAGTGGGGAGAAATATGAAACTTCACATCTTTTGAGGGGATACTGTTATCTGAAGCTACCTCTGTGATGGGACACGCCATTACAATTTGCCTTGATGGAGGCTGGAACATTGCTGTACTGTTTGTAATAAACAAACTCCATCCCATCCAGAACAGAAGTAGGGGAATCACAATATGTTTGGACTGATAAACTTAATTACAGAAAGTGAATAGTCATTACCATGATTTGACACCAAATATTTATCTGAAATTCAGTGACAAAATGGGCAGTCACAGCCATATCTATTTCCTTTCATTTCAATTAAAATCAAATTAATTGATATCTGTCTCTTTTTCTACTAGAATAGAAAAATATTCAATTTTATAGTACAATGCAAATATAATCAAATGTTTACATATAAATGTGAAAATGGAAAAAAAAATGTGAATAAAGAACTTGAATAAAGCCAAAAAGGCCTTTGAAGGCAAGTTCCCATCAACATGTATATCCATTACATAAATGACTTAGTACAAAATGCAAACATGTACAGACTCAAACTGTAACAAATTATACAGTAAGTTGAGTGTATGCGATTTGCTATAAGGTATGTTTTTAAAGATCATTAAAATAAAGACAGGCTATTGAGTGAACAAATATCCCTAGGAATAGTACACTAGATTAATGGAGATTGGTGAGGTACAGAGTTTTGAATCAGTTTTGCTTTTTACCACCCACATTATGAAATTTATCACCATTTTGTGTGTTATATTTATGAATCTCAATGTCAGTGCAGAACATGGATGAAATATCATGAGGTAACATATTTTTGAAGTAATAAAATACAAGAGTAATTTTAGTGGTTAAAGCTTTTTCATTATATTGCTGAAATACAACCATCAAACAGCATGACATCTAGTATCACTAAAGACCATTTATAAGATTGATGTGCTCCTTCTTTCCATATACTATTTCTCACATTGGTTGACTCAAATGAAGTAAGTATGACTATTTAGACAAACAAATGTAAGCTTGAATTAGCTGACATCCTAAAAACAGAAATGTTACACTGCGTCGGAAGGAGAAGGAAATATAAGAGTTAATACTTTAAAGGTACTGTTTACCATTGGGAGCAGTGATTTAAAAAATCTTCAAGTTTTCACATTTGATGCATATATAAAACATTGTATCATATAACAATTTGCAATAAAGCCTAAAATATGAAGAGATATCACTATTTTTCTCAATAAGCCATAACTGTTGATGATTTATTGTAGAAACCATTCTCATTATAACTATTGTTTACATATTCTATAGTTAGCAACATTTAACATTGATTACACTGAATACCATCTTACATTGCTTTTTTTTTCTATCCCTAATTCACATTCTATAACTATCTTGAAGCACTAAAGCTGAGTTTTTGTTTCATCTGCAAATGATAAATAATGCCTTTAAGACAGAGGAAAGTACTGACATTTTGACCGAGATGTGAGTGTGGATGAAGTGGCATGAAACCTAAGAATGACATGAGTTGGTCCTAATTACCACTACTGCATGCTGGGTCTGTTTTGTTTGTGTGGCTGGTGTGGAAAAAAAAAGACTAGAAAGAAATGTTTTCATTCCCCACCTGCCTTGCAAAGAAAACAAACAAGAGTCATGCAGGACATTTTTAAAACAGGAGCACACTAGGGGTAAAGGACACCAAAGGTCAAGCTTATTGTTGACCGATCCTTGACCAGACGCATAATTATATGCGACAAATGTTGACAGAAATGACAGATGGATCTGTAAAAGGTATTGTGTCAATGACACGTGGATAAAAAGATCCTTTTCCTCTTGTTCAATCAACTTGAAGTCATTTCATACACTGCCTAATTTACTCACCAATGAGATTTTGAACCCCTTGCAGACTTTGCGCATGCTCAAGTACATTTCAGCAGGCAATGGATTCCAGCAAGAGGCAAGATTTCATATACAAACTGAAAGGTTATTCATTTGAATAATCTAGAGAAACAGAGAATTACAGAGCTGGCAAATCTCTGTTTGCAGAGCTCTGTTGACATTTTACATGATCAGCTTGCTACAGCGGAGGTAACGTGTCAGCTCGAGTTATTGGAGAATGCAAGTTTGTATCAGAGGGCCGGGGATCAGAGGGATGCAGTCCTGATTACTGTAAAATGAGGAATGTTCGTGTGCATTTAATTTCTCGACTATTGTGGGAACCAAGATTAGTAGAATTAAAATGCATGCTGAAGATCTTGTCTACACTATATGCACTGAATGCCAGTGGCAATTCGCAAAATTTCATGCTGCGAAGAAGGCCATCGGCTCCAATTTGCAAAAATTTTGTGTCGCAAAAATATCTTGTTATACAGTTGGTACATCTGGCATATGGCATGCTGCCATATCGTCCTGTGGCACAAAATATGATCTGTAAATTAACAAACATGTCGGAAAAAAGGAACCAGTGGGACTCGAACCCGTCATCCACTGCCCTCCGGGCAGCGATCCGGGCAGCGACACCACCACCACCTGGTTGCCGGCAGTGACACGATGAACATGGAACAAATACCCAAGCTCAGAAATTCCAAAATTGTCATGTTAAGTAGTCCAAGGCGGACAAGGCATATTAAATGAAAGAAAGATATTATTCAGAGGGGTGAAGGTTCAGGTGCGAGTTTCTTCACTTTGTCTCCATCTACAAATTAAATTTGTTAGGATCGCAACTGCTGATATGTAAATTAACAAACATGTTGGAAAAAGGAACCAGTGGGACTCGAACATGTCATCTACTGCTTTCCGGGCAGCGACACTACCACCAGGCTGTCCCTGGTTGCCGGCAGTGACACGATAAACATGGAACAAATACCCAAGCTCCGAAATTCCGACATTGTTATGTTAAGTAGTCCAAGGCGGACAAGGCATATTAAATGAAAGAAAGACATTATTCAGAGGGGTGAAAGTTCGGGTGCAAGTTTCTTCACTTTGTCTCCCTCTACAAATTAAATTAGTTAAGATCGCAACTGCTGATCTGTAAATTAACCAACATGTTGGAAAAAAGGAACCAGTGGGACTCGAACCTGTCATCTACTGCCTTCACCCCTCTGAATAATATCTTTCTTTCATTTGATGATGATGATGATAATAATAATAATAATAATGATAATAATAATAATAATGATAATAATAATAATGATAATAACAATAATAGTAATAATGATAATAATAATAATAATGATAATAATAACAATAATAATAATGAAAATAATAATAACAACAACAATAATAACAATAATAATAATTGCATTTATATGGCGCTTTATACGGGTAATACAATGCCTTTCAAACATCACATGCAGTTCTACACAGAAGAATACTGCCACTTCCAAGGAAAACGAAGTTACAGTGACCAGGCAAATGGTACATACCAGTCGGAAGAACCCAACTTTGCTATAGGGAAGGGCAGAGGAGAGGACATCGTCGTCATGGCATCAGTATTCCGGTCTCATCCCCCCTGCTCCTCCCCTTTCCCGTCTCTGTGCCTACCGGTCTGATTGACCCCTGGAGGATTATCAACTGGACCATGGAAGGGGGAAGATGACTTCAGCTCTGACAAATAGACATAACGTGACCTGGATTCGCTAACTTCCTCCATAGGTTTAGATTTCTCCGAATATTTTTGTATTGTTTTCATTTATATCTATGTCATAACTGCGATGTTTTGTTACAGAGACCATCTGAATTTTGTTCTGAATAGCTGATTTATGTATATTGCCAAACACTGTGCGATGATTATTAGAAGGTAGAAAACAACAAGTGGGGAAATGACGGTTGGTAGCTGCATGTAGTTATGTAAGCATGTTTTCATGCCGAAAATGAATTTTCTCTCATTCCTCAGTTCAAACTCTGCATTGAGAGGGCATACCTATGTCTGTGTGCGAGACAGACATATTTCACAAAGATAATAATAATGCATTAGTATTACACACTAAGGTTTGCCTAGAAGTGTATGCAGAGGCCAAAGGAAGTGCGCCCTCTTCAGTCTCGTAAAACACGGGATGGAAGATCACCTTTCACCTCCTGTACTGCTTCATCTCTTTACACTGAAGTGAAGTAAAAGCATGATATCATGGAGCTCCATGGCGATATCATGCCCCTAGACCTCCTCTCCCGAGTTTCATGTAGTGACAGACCTCACATGTTGATTGCAGTTAAATTCAAACGTTGCTTCAAAATTTCTGCATTGTGCTGTTCACATTGGAACATCATATTTTAGAGGGTATCACATTTGACTCTATTGTCCCGCACTGAAACAGACATATTGCACGTTTTCAGATGTCTGAGAAGGCAAAGTCATTTTTTTTTTCATTGCATGGCTGAAATTTCTGTAATTGTATCTTGGCTGTAAATGTTGATATCTGCACCTAATCAAACTTATGCCATGCAACAGTTTTCCTTTAAAAAAAATGCACTCCAAACTGATGCACCAAGAGAAACAAATACCTAAAATATCATGACATTCATTTTTCCAGGTCTGTGGGTGGCTCTAGGAATTTCAATACAAATATAATTTACACAGAATCCCCATCACGACCAAGAAATTACAATTAAAACCACTCTTATGCATTCTCTCCAGGCCCGCTGTGCTATCTAGGGGGAAAAATTTTATGTCACTACAACCTCATCTTAATTACAGCTCACCATCGATCAGATATGCCACATCGCCATGGTGACTCCTCCACAGCCTCTCACTGACAGATAGCCATAAAAAATTCCCACGTACTCTCCTCATCAACGAAAACACGATCTCTCGAGGCCTGTAATATTGCTAATCAAATTTGGAAGAAAGGAGATTTTATTCAGCACATGAACTCTCCCCCCTTTCCCCATTGCACACCAAAGGTTCCTGGTAGATGAGCTCTGATCATCAGACTAATATTAGGTCATACTAATGTCCCTCATCACATCACATTAAAGAGACAAATTGTCTCCCTTTCTAAAAACTCTCAGAAACATGACATTAAGGATGTAAACAGTTCTATCTGCAGTCACAGCATGGATACGCTCGTGATTATTGTCTGTCGAGGGGCACAAGCCATTTGTCAAAAGTTTGCCATGCTATGACATATTTTCCTTTTCCCGTCACAGTATGAATCCAGTCAACGACCCTTATTCTGTCATTCAATAAATAACTTTAGCTTACATTGGTGGTTTGAAAAAACAAAACAAAACCAACCCATAACAAACTGTGAATATGTTTCTGCCATATCAGCGAGGTTAGTCTATGTCTCCTTGAAATATCCTCAACTTGATGTGGTGCAGTGGTAAGGTAGCTGTTCTAATCTGCAGGCTGAGGGTTCAAAGCCAAGTCATGGGCTAGCAGGACAGCAACACCTATAGAGGAAGTTGTTTATGTGCAGCATAATATAATTTGCTCTGAACCACCTGTCTAACATACTGAAAATATCACTGTCTTCAATGTAATACCTGACACTGATGATCAAATCTTTTCCACTAATATTAATAGTGGCAATCCATACTTTTCTGTTTCCTAATATACTTGATTTTGCTGGAACTCAATACATTTGTACTGTGAAATTAAACGATATCGATAAATCTGATATGCAAAAAAGATTGTAACGAAATACAACATCCATTCTATGAATGCCTATGTTTTGAAACTTTTTTGGGGTCCACCTCCTTTTGCCCTTGATCCATTCAAGACTTCTCGTTTCAAGTTCATTTAAAGTTACATCGATAGACACTCATTGTGTGTTTATTCATGATGCAAATGGATCTTGCACAAACCAATAACTGATATATACCTTACTAACATATTTCATGAGGAACAGTCGATAAAAAAAGAATAACAGTTTCTATTCCACGAAACCCTTTCAATCATATTAAAAAGAAAACAAAAATGGTGAATTTCCCAATCAAAAGAAGAAGAAAAAAAAACCCATCCCCAATATACGTTGTCAACTTCCTGATTGATCTCCATGGCAACAGATGTAGCTGTAATCCTCCATCCACCCATTCAGTGTCTATTCTTGTTGCAAATGGCTCCTGCATGAGACTATAACCGATTAAGGCTGCCACTGACTGGCAATAAACAGGCGTTATTTCCCTCTTGTCTGATATGGCAGGCAAAAAAAAAAAAATAATACTAAGAAACAAACCTATACAATTCTTCCAGGACAGCAATGCAATGGCGTAAATTACTGGTATATATTTCCAACTTGACAGCTGGAATATTTAGAAGTTGCTTTAGCATAGGCACTAATATCCCTTATCCCTTAATCACTGACCAGAGGGGCATGCAGAGGAAAAAGAAGAGGACGTGAAACATAAAAACCCTAGCATTAGGCAGCAATGGATAAAAAAAAGAATGGTGTGTGTGTGTGTGTGTGTGTGTGTGTGTGTGTGTGTGTGTGTGTGTGTGTGTAGGGGGGGAGGAGGAGGTGGGCTTAATGCGTGACATGAATATGAAGACTTCTGAAATAAATGCAAAGTGCACACCTGCAGTTGAAACTACTACGAATTTGCAAGACTGCTTTTTAGCTCTGTCAATGGTATCGATGTCATATTAGAAGATAATTATGAGGTATTGGTGTTATTTTTGCTCTGCAGCTTTTGCTAATTTCCATTCAACTGAATCATATGTTTTCTGTTCAATACCACACTGTGAATTCTACCACTGTAATGTGTACTAAAGATAGAATCACATATATCATGTACTATGACAGAAAATCAAGAAATGTGTCTCCATGATCTTATCTAGAGAAGATGTGGAATTAACTTTAGGAAATGCATAAAGAATGGCCTGATTCCTCCATTTCCCTGGACTCTACAATAAGCAGTTATAGGACAGGCCCTTGGATAAACCTAACCCTCCTAACATTCTGCATGCTCTGCATTATGATTAAAGCTTTTTTTTTAAATTCACTTTATATTGGGAATATGATGGTAACATATTCTATACACTGACTTGAAACTGGAAAGGTCAAAAAGCAACAAGAAAGGAACAGTTTTTCATCTGTCACTGTGAAAATGATTTACAGAAAATGATGTTGAAGCTTTTGTACTTGCCATCTGCTCCTGGACCAATGAGATTTCAACATGATTTGTTATGTTTAGACCAAGTCTAGTCTTTAACTTGGTAAAACTAAGATAAGGACTTACTTAATACATTGCTAAATTGCATTTCATGTATGTATGTATGTATGTATGTATGTATTTATTCATTTATTCATGTAGTTATTTGTTTATTTATTCATTCATTTCTTTATTCTTTACCTCCGCCAAGGGGGGAGGTTATGTTTTCGTTACCGTTGATTTGTTTGTTAGTTAGTTTGTTCGTTTTTGCAAAATAACTCAAAAAGTAGTTAATGGATTGAGATGAAACTTGCAGAAAAGGTTTAGAATGACACAAGTAACAAACGATTAACTTTTGGTAGTGATCCAAGAATTTTTGGGGAATTTATGAAGGATTTTTGATATTTTGGCAGGTAGGGTCAATGAACTTGGGAGTTCAGGCTGCGCGTATTTGAGGTTTGCATGCGCGCACTAAAGTGCGTGCTCTAGTTTCTGCTAGGGCGAGGCGCGCGGTGCAGCTGAGGGTTTATGACATAACAAAGGCTTCTATATTGGGAAATCGGTCGGCTTTCAGCACACAATGCAGTATGTATGGGTGGAAATCACTGATCTCTGTGGAAGAACAAGATCAGTGAGGGTGGAAATGGGCTGCATGCTTGGCGGAGGTCTGCGCTCTCAGAGTGCTTCTCTAGTTTATTATTCATTCATTCATTTATTTGATTATGTATCTATTTTTTACTCACTGATTTATCTTTATTACTGTTATTCTTTTGGGGAGGTGGGAATATTTTTTTTCAGTGCACAACAGTACTCAATGCATACTTTACCAGACAGGGACAGAACCATCCCACAAACAACCTTTATTCATTCAAGCGTATGGCACAATGTGCTTGGTTGAAACCATTTGCTGACTATTGCTAGTCATCTGGGATGAACCATGCATGAGGGGTCAGCATCTTTTTCCTGTTTTAGAACTTGAGTTGGTGGGTAGGTGGACCATTTCACTGGGTTAGTACCCTGTTCTTTGCTATGAATGAATAAAGTGGGATCCATTATGTTCGTAAGTCATGGCTAACTCATACACAGGACCTTCATATAATGTCCTATCAGAGGGACAGAGTGCTTTTGCTTCTTAGTAGAGGGGACGGAATGCTTACACACAACATTGCTGGGCGAGTCTTGGGTATCAAACCCGGGTCCTTTGAATCTGGAGGCAGATGCGCTACCGACTGAGCCACATCATCGCCCATTGACAACCTGGGCCCTGTTTCATTAAGCTGTTCGTACGGTTAAGCATGACTTTATGAACAACTGGAATATGAAGTGCCAATATGTGTGCCCAATTTTTTCCTTACGTTTTAACAAAGTAGACTGGATGTCAATTATATTGGGGAAAAAATACACTCTCAACTAAACAACGTTCATTAACATGAAAGAATAATCATTATAATCTGCAGATTTCAACTTTAGCTATTGAAATTAACAATGATTAGGAAACCCACTTGGCTTGCCATATCTAAGTCGTTCGTAAAGTCATGTGTAACTTTATGAACAGCTTTATGAAACAGGCCCGAATCCACTACGCACACTATATGAGCGTTCTATTAATTCTTCCTTCCTGTGTCCTACCATATCTCGTCTGATTACAATATAACACTCCTATTCAATCATCCTCCACATTAATAGATTTCCCTTGATGATCTTGGTCGAATTACTCCTTCTTTTTATGGTAAAAAAAAATCATGTGTAAATTGAAATTCAAATTTCACATTCAACAAAGATTTTATTGAGTTTTATTGAGAAAGATTTTTATTTAGTTGGAAATTGAATATGTACCTCTCCTTCCCCCACAAAGTCTTCTAGTTCTAGCGTATTTCATTTTCCCCCTCATTTTGCTCCTTGTTACTTTTCACTTCTTCACTTACATCTTTCCTTCTCTTTTTCCTTTCTTTCCTACCTTCTTTTCTTTCTCTTTCCTATGTTTGGCTTCGTTCCCATTGTCCATCATGCTCCAATTTCTTCTCATTATCTTCTCCCACCTTTTTTTTGTGTCAGTCCTTGAGTGATTGAGTGAGGTTCTTCTCAAACCAACAGACCGAAACGGGGACTAATGGCCTCATGAATATGTATCAACAGCTGGTTATGTATGTTACACTCTCCAACACAAGTAAACATTACACGAGACCCACATACACACACACACGCACACACATACACATACACAACAAACCTGCATAAATGAGTGCACATGCAAAACACACACACACACACACATACACATATACGAACTCTGCCTGTCCATTCTCCCCCCCCCCCCCCCCATAATATCTCCCCACCACTATTCTCTTACACAGCTGGCCAGAACAAAATTGAAGTTACCTCCTAACAAGGTGTTTAGACATGTTTTGTTCTCAACCAATGCTCACTTCTACTAAGGTGGCTTATTTGAAATGCAAAATTATGCCTCTCTCTCACTGTATTATAAATCAGTCCCCATCAATAACTCTTACAAGTTCCTTCTTTCTGCAGTAAGTGACTGTCATAACTGCACACATTATTTCATGACACATCAGGTAACATCTACTTCAGGACAGAGAGCAATTATAGCATTCACTTTTAGGCAAGGTTTTCACTTATTACAAAAAGTATAAAGTTGCTTGCAATGAAAAAAAGACAACAGAAAGTACTGGAACAGCAAATAGGGCTTAAAAGACATCTGTTGTGTGAATTCAAAGCAAAAACAAAACAATTAACAGTACGGAAGATTAAAAAAAATTTGATCATCTAACAAGTAACATGTTGTCCTTGAAGACATCAAATTATTTGTAGTTTGTATGACATGTCACTATCTTCCACTTCACAGAATAGTTTCTTTAGGGAGGTGGAACTCTTCCACCTCCCTGGTTTCTTCCAGGACTGTGAACAAGAATCATCACAGACAATAAGCTCTGACACATCATAAAAAAATATAAATGATGTATTTGCCTCTCCCTGCTACTTTTAAAATAGCCATAGTGTGTTTCATTTTCAGTCTAAAGCAAATGTTGACAAGTGTCGGAGATCGCGACCTACTTATCCATATCAGGGCAATCCCCCCTCCCCCCTCCCCCCTCCCCCCTCCCCCCTCCCCCCTCCCCCCCCCCCCCCCCTAGGGCAACTACCTTCTCCCTCCCCCCTGGCTAACTACTGACTACTGGTTAGTGCTGAGGTTGAATGAAGATTAGGGTTTGGGTTAGGTTCAGGGTTAGAGTTTGGGTCAGGGTTAGGATTAGGGTTAGGGGAAGGGGAAGGGTCTTGGGTAATTGTTCTGGGGAGTAATTGCACTAGATCCCTACATCAAAGAGAGAAAATTATTTTCATCTTTATAACTGCTGATTTATACAGGCAAGTGAAATATCACACATTCATGAAACATGTATGCTAATAAAACAAAGTGAAAGAAGACTCTATGAAGCACTAAAAATGAAAAATCAGAAGAGATATGTAGAAAGAGAGAACAAAACACACACACACAAACACACTAGAAACATAAGAAAATGAGGTCAAAGATTATCCCTTTGAATAAATGACTAGCTTGAAGAATCTATCGACCCTATAACATCCCTATGTTGTCATACTTATACTTGTCCATTTGTGAGTTTCTTGGTGTAAAAATGCCTCTGATGAATAGCTGGAGAATTCAAGATGAACATCAATATTAAAAATATCACTGAAGGTGATTAATACCCCCGCCCCGTGACGACAGTCTTACCCAAGGAAATTACAGCACTTGGTGAAAACATGCATTGAAGACAGTATATGACATGGCATAACACACACTGAGATAACTTATTTCAAAAACAGAATACATGCAATAACAGAGGTTAATGTGTATTGGTACTCGTCAAAAAGTTGTAATCTTACCAGAGTATTGTGTGTGCCACATTTCATAAGCTTTTGTCAAAAACTGAGGAAGTAGTTCAATCCACAAGATCTTTCCTTGATCTTCCGCCATTAATATGCTGTTACCATGGCAACGCAGTTTCCGACACGTCCAAAAAATATGTCTTGCACATCTTCCCACCAAGACCAATGTGTGTGCCACATTTCATGAGCTTCAGTCGAATACAGAGGAAGTAGTTCAATCCGCAAGATCTTTCCTTGATCTTCTGCCATTTATATGCCGTTACCATGGCAACGCAGCTTCTGACACATCCGAAAAATATGTCTTCCACATCTTCCCACCAAGATCAAGGTGTGTGCCACATTTCATAAGCTTCGGTCAAAAAACTGAGGAAGTAGTTAAATCCGCAAGATCTTTCCTTGATCTTCTGCCATTAATATGCTGTTACCATGGCAACGTACTTTCGGGTACTGTCGAAAAATGCGTCTTGCACATCTACAACCAAAGGCACACATCTGTACCAAGTTTCATGGAAATTGGGCAAAAACTGAGGAAGTAGTTTGCAACACAAAATTTTCCATCATTTTGGCTCATAATATGTGAGCTGTTACCATGGCAACATACTTTTTGTCACTGTCAAGAAATGTGTCATGCTGACCTATATCCTAAGACAAACATTCAATATGAATTCCATGAGAATTGGAAGAACACTGATGAAGCAGTTTTGCCATGAAGCATTTTGCCCTATATTTTACCAATAACATGCCGTTACCATGGCAACGCACTTTTTGCCACTGCAGAAATATGTGTCTTGCACATTAACATATTCAGATGAACATCTGTACCTAATTTCATAAAAACTGATCAAAAACTGTGGGAGGAGTTCGCGACGCAAGATTTGTACCCATTTTTGCCCATAATATGCCGTTACCATGGCAACGTACTTTTGGGTACTGTCAAAAAATACGCCTTGCACATCTACAACCCAAGGCACACATCTGTGCCAAGTTTTATGGGAATCGGTTGAAAACTGAGGAAGTAGTTCGCGACGCAAGATTTGCAACGGACCGACCGCCCGACCGACCGCCCGACCGCCCGACCGTCCGCTGATTCCTATATACCCCCTTCAAACTTCGTTTGGCGGGGGTATAATAAAATTTGTGCCTACTCTGATGTTTGCTGCATGGTCATCATTGCTTGTCTTCACTACTCTACATCTGACAACTTTTCATTTTTGTGTTCACAAAGTAAGATAAATCAAAGTATGCTTGTATTCAGTACAACAACCTCCAGTCTATCATATCTCTGAGGGATTTGTTTTTAGGTGATCCGAGTATCCTCTCGGATCACCTTCTGTACCTGTACGGATTCTTTGTTCTTCTTCTTCTTCTTCTTTCTTTATTTCTGGACAAAAGTTGTGTATCTACATACTCAGAAAGTTCTCACAGTATCAATTTCAAACTCATACCATATATGTATCATGTCCCAAAGACGAAAAATTTTATAAAATCATAGTGATCAGTCGACCGTGACGTCACTATGACGTCATTATATGAAAACACATTTTCATCCATATCTCATTAACAGAATAGAATTCTTCAATGAAATTTACGTCACATATATTTTAAGTCAAGCGGATTCTACTCATATTGTCAAAATTCATATTTATCTTAGAACGCGCGCGTACGCGTGCGTTGAAATATTTGTATGCTCAAATCGAGCTCAAAATTTTTTTGCACACGTTTCAGACCATTTGGAGCATTTTTTGAAAAATTGAAAAAATTGGACGGACGCGTACGCGCACGCACATATTCGCACACAGAGCTCATATGCAATAGAAATTTTCACTTTTTTTACACGGATCGGATGTTCAAATTGTCAAGGAATATTTCTACCAAGTTTCAAGTCGATCCGACTCAATATGACGTCATACGGGCCCGGCAAATTCAAAATTCCGCGCGTGCGTCAATGGGGATACACAGTGCAACTATGCCAAAAAACCGCCAATTTTAAATCGGATTTTACTCGTCAGGATGGACGGTGACCCCCAATTTTCTTGACATATTCTGAAAGCTGATGAGTTGTACATGTTATTTCATGGGTTGGCTATGCTGAAAAAATGATTAAAAGATATCAAATTTCTTAATAAAGTAAAAAAAGTAAATTTTCAAAATGACGTCATCAAATTTCAAGTTCACTCGAGCGTATCTCACTTATCCTTGGCCAATTTTCACCCAAATTTCAATATGTTGTAGCTTATGAAATGTTCTTTCATAAATATGTAAACATAATGTTAATTGGATGACGGCATCACCTCGTAAAAATGGATTGAAAGTAACCTTGTCAAATTTGACCAGTTTACGTGTAATCTCTTTGGGAGTGCAGTTTTTATGGAAATGAAAATTGACATTACTATTTTTATCGAGCACTAGCTCACTTATACTTCGGTGAATTTCTCCAAGATTTTGATATGTTGTAGCTGAGACGTTGGGCTATTGTAAGTGTGCCCTTCAATTTTTCTTGGTTGAAATTAAAGCTTATCTTCGATGTATTTTCATATTCCTTTCTTTTTGCAATTTTCTTTGCAATAACTCAAGAAAAACATACCCTATCACCACCATATTTTGCACATGTTTAGGTCATGTCTCGTACATTATTTCATAAAATAACAACTACTTGATCGTACGCCATCTTGGGTATGTAAATTAGGGTCAAAGGTCATAAATGTATCTTACGTATGTTCCTGTATCTTGGTGAGTACATGTTCTTTCTTTCCCTTATTTTGTACACGTAAAGACCATGTTTCAAGGATCATTTCACAAAATAACCACTTTTTGCTCAGATGTCATCTTGTCCGTGGAAAGTGGGGTCAAAGGTCAAATATACTTCATTCTGTATCTTCGTTAGTGTACACGTAATTGTGTACCATAGATGGCAGATCTGACTTCCTTTTCTAAATGAGAATCCAAACATCACACGGCCAATGTCCACTAAACACAGATAAAACCGGTATGGTCATGCCTATTGGGATCAGGAGACTCAAACAGTTGATTTCCAAACAGATCGGATCACCTAATTTGTCAGTGTTGACAAATTCCGGTTCTAGTTTGTTTTTGTTTCTGTTTCTCCAGCTTCTTCTTTTCTTCTTCTTCTTCTTCTTCTTCTTCTTCTTCTTCTTCTTCTTCTTCAAGGACAAGCACAGTGTAAGGCACGGGTGCAGTTTACACAAGCCATTACACCCCAGTGTAGGTGATTTACAGTGGAGTGAGCTTGTCACCCCCACACAGAGCCATTTGTTTGCTGAAACCTTACAATGGGTGGCTCTTGCGTCAAGGCTAGCCATATGGTCAGATGGGTGCTATGGAAAGTCATTACTTCATAAAACAAAGTCCAGAGTCAGTATCAAATCCAGCCATAAATTGGTAGGTATTGCATAAAGAGATTTACAAGTAATAGACTGTTATCTCCACTGCAGGCCTAATACACCTGTTTACCATCCAGCACAAGGAGAGGGGGAAACCCCAGATGGCTTAAATGCATCTTCAAATGGCATTTACTCTAAGCCAGCCCAGTAGATCCAAAGATTATTTCAGAGCTCTGAAAGTAAGGCAACAAGCACAGTTGTTATCACATTATAGCAGATTGTGGCATAATTAGTTATTGCAGATTTGAGTAGTCATGCTAAACCAAGTTTTGCAAAATAGGGCCTGCTGTGTGGGATATCTCTGTAGGATTGGTGTTACCAAACAATAGCAAAGAGGGAATCTGGCTGGTACTACTGCAGAGAGGGGAGAGAGAGAGAGAGAGAGGGAAGAGAGAAAGAGAAAGAGAAGAAGAGAGGAGGGAGAAGAAGAGAGCAAGAGGGAGAGAAAATAAAATGGATTTTGGAAAGGTCAGTGCTGACAAAATCATAAAAGATTCATAGGCATAATCTCTGTTGCTTACTGCCATCTACATATGAAACACAAGGGAAATACTGAGTTCATATGTCCAGAGATTATTACGGATACACATAGATAATAGTGAAGTATTGTAAGAACAAAAAACAAAAACAAAAACACAAATCCTGATGCATACAAACATCCCAGTTTTATCCATGATATCCTTTTGAGGTTTTCTCTAAAATCATAATTCAATTTTGTAATGTTTACAGAGTGTCTGCACATCACAGTGACTTTCAGTGGAATTTATCTATTTAGCAAATCTTACTCTTAGTCACAATATTTTTTTAAAGGAATGGTATAGTTTTGGTTGAGATGAGGGATTCAGATTTCAACTTTTTGCAAGATGAGTAGAAACCACTTATGAAATATTACAGAGCATACAATTCCAAGAGGAATTCAAAGTTTGTTTGATGAAAATCGGGTCTGACATGACTGAGATATCAACAAAAAAAAAAACAAGTGGAAAAAAGTGGTCCTAATAAAAGGTAGGTCCCAACCTTTTATTAGGACCTCTTTGTACTTGGACATCTCAGCCATTTTAAAACCAATTTTCATCAAACAAACTTTGAATTCCTCCTGGAATTGTATGCTCTTTCATATTTCATAAGATGTTTCTCACTATCTCACAAAAAGTTGGAATCCTGAAGCCCCATCTCAACCAGAACTATACCA
This sequence comes from Diadema antillarum, assembly GCF_040938485.1. Lineage (NCBI taxonomy): Eukaryota > Metazoa > Echinodermata > Echinoidea > Diadematoida > Diadematidae > Diadema > Diadema antillarum. The sequence continues at coordinate 3,399,967 of NW_027270929.1, read as the reverse complement.
TCCATCCCTTCAAAGTATAAAGTTGCAATTACAAGAGTACCATGCTGCAAATCATGCTACAGTAAACTACAAAACAGTCACTTTCATGATCAAAACCTCCATCCTTATCATTTTAGCCACTTCATATCTTCATATCTTCATATCTATACACTGTAGCTCTAAATTATAACTGGACATCATCAATGCCTTGACTTCAAAACCTACTAAACTTCAGTCCAGTGAAACTTGTGGAGGGTTCTTCTCTAACTTTGACAACAAAAAAAATCACAAAATAAGGGGAAAAGGGAGAAAGCGTACCGCTGACTTGGGTTCACTTTATTTGTAATGATATATACATATACTGATAACACATGTGCAAAAATAAGAGTCCATGTACTAGAGCAATGTATAATGAAATCTGGGTATACATCTACTTTATTTATTTTTAAAAAGTCAGCTTGGAACAATACAAGAAAGAGAGAAAGAAAGAATGTAAATGTTGTTGAGACCCTCAGAGAACACAAAGAATCTCTGAAAATGGATCTTGGAAAATCTTAAACCTCTTTTGAAACAGTTGGAAAATGATAAGCCCCTGAACACACAAAATGGGAATACCTACATTATTATGAGTCTCTATATAATGAGCAATGGGGAAGAAAACTTGACAGAACAGACCACAAGGATGTCATTCTGTGCTGAGACTACCATTTCATAAGTCTTGCTTCTGATGGACATTACAACATCTTCGTTAGCTCATAAGCAACAGACCTCACAAATAAAATTCCTGCCACGAATCACCTGGAATAGTTGTTTTGAGAATTTGTCTCTAAGCTAGGCATACTGGGGCAATGTTTTCTTCCTTTAAACCTTTCAAGGTATCGTATGGCTCTTCACGAATACAGTGTACAAGTCAGTGTCCAAATCAAAGAAGGGAAAGTATCGGAGGTGACAGGGGGCCGACATCTCTTCCATGTTAAGCATCAATCTTTCTCTACCGTTCAGTCTCCTCTTCTACCGTCCCCCCCCCCCCCCACACACCCACTACCTATAATGCTAGCATCTTTTTTTTTCTGGTCTCCAACCAATGTAACCATGTGAGAAAGCAACCTTGATGCTGCGTAATGGATGAGCGCAGAACCAAAAGTGATCGCCCCATCTGCCAGTGCAGACACTGCCAATAAACGCCATCTTTCCTTCTCCAGTTTTTTTTTTCCTCCCCATCCTCTTCCTCCTCCTCCTCCTCCTCCTTCTCCTCTTCTTCTCCCTACTTAACTCTCAAGAGGACGGTGTGCAAAGCACCAAATTATTCCTGGATGGGGGGAAAAGGGGATAAACGTTTAGGTGATCTTTATCTCTACATGCTGATGTGCAACGTTGAACTTTTAAGCCTCTAAGCGCTACTTTGTCGTCGCTGTTTTTGTTGTTGTTGTTGCCTTTACTTTGTCTACTTTCTTTTCCTCTTTCACTGTTGCTAATCATGTTGATGCAGGAGCAAAAAAATGGAAGTAAGGGAGAGTGGGGTAAAACGGAAATGGATCACAGGAAATAATGCATGTTGGCAAGTAAGGGCTTTTTTAAAACTCTTTTTTTTTTACCTGCCTACAGGAGAAAGAAATCTTGTCCACACACTAAGAATCTAATTGACACTCATTGCGGATTGACCTCCAGCCAGACTTCAGTGACCCATATCTACAGAGCTCTTTATGAATCCTTCTGCCTATGAAGAGACAACGAACACTGATGCACAAAAACCTTCACCACCCTATTGCCAGTTCTCACAAATTCATTTGGTAGTGTAAATAATGCTGTGGATCTGAAAGCACGATGAAGTATTAATCATGTTGCCAGGCTGTTGCTCCGATGCTGCACGAAAAATAACGGAAAATGATTTTAACCCATCCTACACGCAATGGACTTTGATATCAAATAATTTTCCATACTCCTCTTCCGAGCAATACCTTGTCTTGTGCATCATAAAGCAATATAAATACTGAAGTCAGTGCAAAGCATTATCAAACAGGAACTTTGGTAACAAAAATCTTGAGCACATACTTCGTTCACAGAATTGTCAGTTAATACATGTACCCATGTAAACCCATGTAAACACCCTTATTGAGAAATGTGCGTATGAATTATGCACAGAGAACCTATAAGTAAAAGATAATCAACAATTGTCATGTAAGCAAATACAAATACTGTATACACCATACACTTTAGTGAGTTTAACATTAAAAAAATTTGGACTTTTTAAGACAAATTTGTGAATGGTTAAATTTTGTGAATAAGAATCATAGTGAATGAGTGAAAAACAAATATCATTCCTTTTCAGAAGAAAACTTGATTAATTACTCCACCGTGGGGACTGAAGATCAGGCATTTGTGTTACAGGAGGTAATACTTTTTTTTGCAAGTCGCTTATTTTGTGAATATCAATCAACTTGCAAAAATAAAATGAAAATCTCAAAATATACGGCATAGATGGTACACCCATATATGAACCAACACCCCCTCCCCCATCAAAAAATGAAATGAAATAAAATAAAACCCACAATAAAACACAAAGAGGAATCACGTCAAGGCACTACTTAGCATGGGTAAAGCAGTGATATCTCCAACAACTTACAAAACCAGTAGCCTCCACTTTGGGGATAAGGGATTTCAGGCTTTAATTACACTGTCACCACATGGCAGCCAGCGTTACAGAAGTCCCCAGACATTTGAACCAAGAAATGGAGAGGAAAAAAGGACATGGAGGGTGGGGGAGGGGAAAAAAACCCGCTGGAATGGCATTGTGGAGTGACGTGAGAATGAACGACATAACGGGAGAAAAGGACGAAAGTTGGGGGGAAAAGGAGCACTAACCACAAATCTAGGCTGTGAAATGTCTTCACAAATGGCTCTGTCGCATGCGCTAATTGACACCCACAACCAAATGCCCCGATGAAAAATCTTTAGCACAAATCTTTGGGAGACGGGGACTATCAGTGCTCTGATGATTGTGGGATTCTGTTCCATATTTTCTTTGCCATCTTTCCTTTGGCTTGATATATTTTGACAATATTTTGTTATTCAACCCTTAAATTCTTCCATGAAATATCTCTTTTGGTACCATGCTTAACAGAGGGAAAAGAGAAATCAGTCTTACATTTTGAGGGGAGAGCGACAGTGTTCCTAAAAGTCTTATTTCCTGAAGTTCATTTGAAACACACTGTGCCTTTCCTTATTAAAATAACACAAACATAGTAATTTTCATTCCTACAAGCTGTGACCAATGTATATTTTAAACACCATAGGACAGACAGTATCTTCTGCATTATCTTGAGCCCATGCATCTTAAAACCAGTGCATAAAACACCACACAGGTACACATGTCAAAATGATTAATATGTAGGAGCACATGCAATAAATATCAGCATCCATCCTTTGCCAACACATTTGTCCATAATTATGAGCACATCACCTTAATATGATGCATTCTAACTCTCACAAGAAATATAAGAAATATAACAATATCATTCCTGCAGCCTACTTGGCCAAATTTGAGAGGCAACACTATTAGAAACTGAGTTGATGCTTTTGATCACGATTGAATCCACAAATATTTCATCACTGCAATCCATCATGTATTGTTCCTCTGTAAATCCCTTCTATTTGTATTTTCAAAATTCAAGATTTCACATGAATACCATTAAAGGTATTCATAGCATTATAATTAAGTGTGATACTACACTACAAATTGAGCTATGCCATGTTCGATGTGAGATACTGTAAAAGTGGAAATTTTCATGGTGATGAAATTTTCGCGTGCGCAACCAGAAGCTAGTGCGAAAATAAAAGAATGCGAATATTTTTGCTAGCCATATGTTCCTGTAGTTGATGTCTTGATTCTGAGGAATCAAAAACATGCGAAACTCTTCTTCAATTCAATTCAATTCAATTTCAATTATTTTCACAAACCATTCACATGTAACACAAACCCTTTGTGGGGACAAGTAACTGGCTGAGCGCGAAAAATTAGTCGCGCAAAAAATATCCACTTTTACAGTGATGGTCACTCAAAAGGTTGCACCTATATCTCTTATTTGTTACAATGTTTTTATCTGCTTCCATTGCAGTATACCATATTGAATTTAGATCTACTTTTACTTGCATGCATTTTCTGAGTTTCCTTCTCTTAGCTATACCTTCTGCTACATCATCCATATTCAAAATGTCAGCGTTGATTTTGTGTATAAGCATGGTCTTCTTTTATGGTTGCTCAGGTAACACCAAAGAAATGGGCTACATATTTTCCTTTCTTTTTATCATCTCCTTCCTTCTTTTATGGTTTCTCAGGTAACATTAGAAAAATGGGCTACATACTCTCTATTCTATCTATCATCTTTTTTATTCTATTATCTCTCTCCCTCCAACTCTGTTCTGCATCAGAATTCTCTTGAGATCTCGGGTTTCTCCCCTCACTCTCTTTCCGCGGATTCTCGTTCTATCCATCCCCTTGTCTATTTGTGGAGCAAATGGCATCAGCATTACCTTCCCCATACATGGCATCCGAGAAGCAGGCTGCCGTGGTGCCACTTTCCTCTTAACACCTTCCCCGCGATTCCTGACTTCCAGCAAAATTTGGCATCTGTTCCCCCATTTACGCCCACCGCCCGAATGCTGTCCTCTTCCCCCAGCCAGACCCTCCTGCACATTAGCACTGGCTCAGGGTTGTCCATTTGCTCCTTTCTCTTCCCCTCCCATCACCGATCCATCCCCCTCCCCCCCCCCCCCACATCATCATACACACACACACTCACTCTTCTGTCGAGGCAACGAAGACGATCGGGCTACATTGCAGATGTTGGGCTGCGCTAATGCGATACAGCGTCAAATTAACACCTCCAAAGGTTTTAACAGCCTCACAGCCTCACATGCCAGCAAACATGGGCACGTCACTCAAGCTGCTATTCGCCCTCTGATTTTTTTTTTCTTTCTATCTCTCTTCTTGTTTTCCGCCATTCTCCTCCTTTCCTCTCCTCTGCATTCCCTTCCACTGTCATTCAATTTCTATCGTTCTGTCATGCAATCCCCTCCGTCTCCCATCATTACGAGTTGAGTCTTCCCACAATTCCTTGCAGCAGGCTGCTTGAAATCCACATCTTGCTGAAATCCCCACTCCTGTTGTATGATATCAATGTAATATGGCACAAAAAGGCTTTAGTTCGAATGTATTAACCTGTTATGCACACTGAGTGAGCTAAATTTCCTGTTGCAATTCCTGTATACACCGAATATTTCGTAAGGTTTTCATTTTCGCGAAGTTTGCAAGTCAGGTGCTATTTGCAAAATTAAAGACACATCAAAATATTGACTCTGATCCCGATATGAATGTGATGTACATGTATACATTTCTCCACTTAGTACACGACTCCAAGATCGCGAATTTAACCACTCACAAAATTGTCAGGAAGTCCCAATTTGCGAAAATTTAGGCTTGCTAAATATATGGCGCATACAGTAATACATGGGCAAATATATTCCACGTATTTAGAATATTTAGATTTGCATCAAACATCAAAATTAAGAGCATAGAGATGCCACTCATTTATTCAGGGAAAGGCCTTCAGTTACTTTATTAACATAAGACTGTACAATATGCTTCACAAAATGTTGTTCTTGATGATCTTTCCCTAGAGAAGAAATGTAACATATATTACTCCTTCAATCTGATAATTGTTTTTTTCTTTTTCTTGTATGGGTTGATGCCAGTATAGAAAAAACTCTGATGAATCAATTTTTTTTGGGGACAGTGCAAGATGCTTAGACTTCAATGACTAAAGAATGTTTTCATTCACACACACTCAGGACTGCATTTACAGATAATAATCTTCCATTAGCATAATCCTTGCAGAGGTATGGCTGATATTTAGATTCTGATGGTAGCTTTCAATCCAACATCCTAAATGAAATTTTCAAAAAGAGTGTATTCAGCAGTGACTTCCCAAAGCAGTTATACCTATATATACATACACACACACATATGAATATACATAGCTAAGCTACATGCAGTGGATATAATATCTATTCAACAATTTTCACTTTTGTCTGCTCATAATGATTCCCCTTTTTACGAGTCCCTAAAACTACAGGAAAAGATACATCAAGACAGTCTAGGATAAACAGGTTGTGACAATTATGAGGAAAGAATGGCAAGGAACAGTGGAAAGGAGATCCACCGCCCAGCCACCAAGAAATGAAACCAGAGTTGGCTGGACTCAGCAGGCTAGTGAGAATCAAGTCCTCAAATTACTGCATAAATCTCCAGGCAGCCAGCCATGCGTGCCCGACCCTAAATCAGTGGGACAGACCTTCTTCTTCTTCTTTTTTTCAAGGGAGGCAGTCAGGGTTGCGGGGAGGAGCAAAATGATGAGGATGTACAGGGTGGATGTGCACCTACGCTTGATCATCTGATTACTTAAACAATTGGTGCGCAGATCACCGAGGGATTCCGATTGATATCAGGTAGCAGAGGCTGACGGATGGCAAGTTTATGTTTTGGATCACCGGCCTCTCTCTCTTTCTTCTCATACTCTCTCTCTCTCTCTTGTTGAACTGAGCAACTTGTTTGTTCGTGTGCATGAGATGAGAGTGGTGGGGGTTGTCCGAGTGCGGACATCTTGGGGAGGTGTAAGTGTGTCACTGTGGCTTGAGACTGTCGGAGCATGTCCTGGCATGGGAGGTTAATGGGAGCAAGCCAGGGGGTGGACGGTCACGCTGGGATGGGCTGATGACAGAACCGGACTCTCCAGTGGGCAGAATCTCAGGGGTTATCGTTCATCAGCGAGGAAATTGATTCTTTGTTTACAGCTCCCATGCCAGCTAATCTGGTTACGAAACCAAACATTGCCCTTTGTTGCTTGGAGCTGGTGCTATCTTCAGACATACCTATCCCCTGGAGTCTGCGAAGTGAGGCTATAATATGTCTAAGACGAAAATTAGTACACAACACTTCATCAACAATTTGTTGTGTTATTTCAAATACTTTTATAGTGCTGGGAAAATGTGATGATGCCAAATTATCACAGCATGCACTGCATGGTTGATTCACTATTCTAATATCTAAATAATGAACTTACTCTTTGGACTTCATCTTAACCCACAGAGGACGAACTGATTTTGCTATAACACGCATTTCCTACAGACACCTGCCAGAGTATACTTGGGACTAGTCCTCAATGGGTTAAAATCAAGGCAACTGTCACTGAGCATGCAAGCATTATACAATCAATACTTGCAATGAATATGTCAGCAGGCTCCTCTATCCAAGCCCACACGCTCACAAAATCCACAGATTATGATCATAATTTGTAAGTCACAGTAGTGTTAATAACCTTCTAAACTTCTTTTTAGAATCATTGTTTTTGGTATAAAACAGAAGAAAAAAGGAGGAAAGAAAGAAGATAAATCTGATGAAATATACACATTAACCAACAATGATGGATAGGAAGGTTTGTTCCTTGAGTTAAAGGAATAAATTGGGTTTAAATGCCATGAAAATCTCCAACCACTCTTTTCATATCTTCTGTAGATGGTCCAAAGGCTACAATGTTAATCCACAGATATATCCTTAACAATAATGTGTATCCTGCATCAAGACCCTGTTTCACTAACATGGGAACTAAATGGAGCCAAACAATGAGCCCAAAGTTGGGACAGATTCAGATCAAATCTAGTTGGGAAGGAAACATAGACATTCAAGGTATAGAGAATGGCAAGGTGGGTGCAAGATATTGGTCCCAAATAAAACAGTGGAATTGTGAAACAGTTCCTAACTTTTGAGGACCAACTGATCCTAAAAATGTACATAAAGATCAGTTGTAGTAAACTCAGGATTGATTTTATCACTTACTGAAATAGCCCCAAGCTGACTAAACTGAAATATAAGCAATTATGATTAAAGTTTTCACAATGATGACACCCCACCCCATCTCCCCCCCCCCCCATATGAATAATATAGACTTAACCCACAGCTTACCAAAATCAGGCTATCTTGCACAAACTCTTATTGGGAGTGTTGTATCTGGGTGGCAACAGGTTAAAAGGTTCTGATCTTTCAACAAATGTGGTTTTTTTCATGAGTGCTCCCTGGGATGCAGGCATTGGCTTATCTGTTGGATCTGTAGGACTTTGTAGTTTCCTATTCAAAATATATTGCAGCACAATGTAACTCTTCTGGCTAAATGATGCAAGACTTGGGTAATCTCTCTTGAGGTATACTACCTAAAACATGTTTTCCTCTTACAAAATATGAGAGTGTAACACATTTCAGTTGGTAGTGATTCGAAGTTAACTTCAGCTCTTGAAACATAGATGAAATCAAAATAATTATACATGAAATAGGAATGAAATATACAACCTGCTACACTCATTAATGAATACAGCAGCAGAGTATCAATGTAACAAATAATCTGTGTAAATCATTTCAGAATTATGCTGGGGGCATTTTTCGGGGGGGGAGGGGGGGGGGGGGGAGGAGGAGATGCTGAGATGTATTCATCTTACCAGTAAAACTAATCATATATTGATATTCTTGTCTTGAAAGTCTTTTCCGGGTGAAATTCTTTCAATTTCATTCAGATTATTCTCAGGCATTGTTTGTTTTGTTTTGTTTTGTTTTGTACAGTCTTCAAAAAACCTTGGAATGATCATTCAAATTTTCTGAGAATGAAATGGAGAGAATCAAGTAGATAAAGAAATGATTGCATAAATTCTAGAATGAATTCTTGACATGCAGGGATTAGATTATCTCTGCCTTTCTGTATGAACCTCACAGCCGAGTTCATGCGAAAAGCTCAGATGGGTCTCGTTAGGAATCAAATCAGCGTCTCCAAATGAGCACACAGTCTGCATCAGGAGTCCTGAAGCCTCTTTTCAAGAGATGAGATCGACATCCCTTCTTCTTCTTCTTCCTCATCTTCGCCTACCTTACAGCCTTGGATGGTGAGCCCAACCCGAGGCGTAACGAAGTGTGAAGGTGTAAGATGCGGCTTGTTTGTGGGACTGTGCGTGTCTTTCCTCTGTCTTTTTCCTTCTTGGTTTGTCATCTTCCCCCCCGTCTGCCTTATCTCATCCCAAATGTGTTTAATTTCTCCTGTTTTGATCCCACCATCTCGCCTTATCTGCCTTCGGTACTATGAAGTGTCAATTTCTATGCATGACGTGATTTTCCAGCGAAATCTTGATCATTTTTTGTTGTTGTTGTGTTCATCTCTCTTGCTTTTCTTGAATCAAACAGTGCTGAATGGTCTTATTATAGATGAGACGTTGGAATAAGATTACACTGAAAATAACATCACAGACTATCGACAGTAAAACTTGTTTGTTGTATTATGTGCATGTCTCGTAGCAATATATTAAGAGTTTAAGGGCATAAACATAATCATATATCCACTTTTATCAGCTTTATGTATATACAACTGAAGCTCCTTTAAAAAAAACAAAGAAAATAATAAAAATATAACAATGTTATATTCAATAATATCTTCACAAATATTCCTTGCTACGTAACCAGTGTAATATCATTGAAAAACTTTTTTTTTTCTCTATTTGATGTTGAAATTAATTTTAAAAAATGAACATGGCATTTATCTGTTTCTACATTCAAATTCTTCCATTATACTGTTCATGTATGGCAATAACTAACCCACTCTTACCTATCTACCTGATGGCCACTAAATACATAAAAATACATTCTGTAAAAGGCGATCACCATGAGGAATCACAGAGAGTTCCAACAGAGTAAAAGGAAAGTAAAGAAGAAAACTGCAGAAAATAATTCAGGAAATATGACCTGGCTTTTTATCTCTTGAATAAAACATGTAAAGATTATGACTGACATAAACCAGCTTGAAAAAACTATAACTGTATTTAATGGTGACTGTGAGCCATCTCGATGAAAATCTCTCTGTGACATCATCCGCATGCTGACTAAATGTGATGAATTAATTTAATTAACCTACTGACTTTTAAATCTTTGCAGAATTCACACAACATGCACCTGTTTCTCACATGCATAGTCTCACATCACATGAGGTAATTGCGATGATATGATTACAACACATGAATACATCATTCCTTGTGACTACAAAGCTTGGAGATGGAGATGACTACTGAAGGAAGATGACTACTGAAGATGAATACGATGAAGCTGTTGATAGTGACAAACGTGATGATAATGATGATGATGATGACAAAGGTGATGATGATGAAGATGATGATGACAAAGGCGATGATGATGAAGATGATGATGATAATGATGATGAAAGTGAGGCAACATGTTGGGTGAATAAGGAGTCTGTAGAGATGTTAGTGGTGGCAGTTATCTCAAAGATCATTAACAAGAGAAGTATTTGGGTAATATGTATTATACCCTCAGGAGAAAAAAAAACACACACAAAACAAATCAAAACAAAACAAAAAACAAAACTAAACAAGCAACCCTAATGGCCCAATTGAGCAAATGCTTCCCTTGTACATTCGCCACGCGACCTTTTGTAAACCCCAATATGGAGGTTAGGCTCCCCGGATTCCTCTCAATGAACCATTCACAAGTGATGCCACTAATGGCGGTATAACGACCCAAAAAATGATGATGATGACCACGCTGATGGTGGCAGTGATGGGGGTGGTGGCTGGGCCTGGGCGGCACACGCAGGAGACAGCGCGGAGACGGGGATCCCGAAACGACTTCTCCATACCGGGCGCACCCTATCCCAGCCTCTTACACCATCACTCCATCTTTCCCGCTCATCCGTGGAGCATCGAATCTCCGCTTTGCCCGTCTCCTCCTCAATGAACCAGCCAGCTCTCCCGACCCCGTTGGGATGCGGAATGGATGTGGGGGCCTCCTCTATTATTCATAACAGGAGGAGGACGTGATTTCTCCCCTCAGAAAAACACAACTGGCAAAGATTTGCTCTTCATCACCCTGCCCTTTTGCCAACTGTGTGTTTGTTCTTGTCAATAGATCATCCATCTACTCCTTTTTTCTCTACTCCGTGGGATGGCATCAAACATTCATGATTTGGGGGATATTTATGGTTCCATAGTGCACGATTTGCAGGTTTCCTTACCTCCAAAATTGATCTACCAGCATTTGTTAGTCATACAGGGTCTTTTCTCCTGTTTTTTTCTCCGACAAAAGTAGGGACCAATTCTTCACATCACGCATGTTGAAAATGAGAGAAACCAGCAAGGTTGTGCTTATCACTTCATTCAGGAGTCACATCACATACATGCTACTAGCAACTTGAATTCCTGATATAATCCAAGTCATTTGCAGCTCGAAATGAATGATTCTCTTGTGAAAACTTGTGGACTGACACTCAATGGGACAAAGATTAATTGTAAAAAATGTTTGTATGAGAAACATGACATTGCCTGTTGACAAGTGCAACTGTTGGCTACTAGAGCATGATTCAATTTATGATGGTTAGATTTGATAGAACACCTCTGGGATGAGGTATAAATAAATTGCCTAGAAACACACACACACACATACACATATATACCTATTGTGTATATTACATACATAAATACATAATCTATCTTTAATACACATAGGAAAACCCATTGTATAGAAGTAAGGACTGCTGATTTTCCCTTGTTATAAAGATACAGCATTGTATTGTAAAGATACTAAGAAATAGATCAGCTAAACACAGTTAAGGAAAATTGGGACCACCAAATTTACTAAATGTATTAAAAGTGGTACCTCATTAGCGAGTTTGTTATAATAAGGTTTTTCTGTGTACATACATACTAAGTGTACTATGTACACTGTATGTGTCTGTCACACCTGTTTTGAACTTCTACAATCCTACATTAGTTTCAGACCACTTTTTATGACACAATATCCTTTATCCTTGGTATACTTTTGAAGAGACTTTGCCATAGCAGCAAAGCAACAATAGAAAAATAGTCTGAAAATCATGGGAGCGACCTCGACATACTTACAGATCATTCATTCATAGTGCATCATGTGAAACATGAAGATCATATTTAAAGTCAAATCCTTGGTGTCAAGTACATATTTGAGTAAACATGGATATAGCGGGGGCTGATATTCCAAATTTGAAGACATGAGATATAAAACAGATGAAATATAAAACTATCATACTACCGTTCAATATTATTGGAGTTCCCCTTTGGCCATATTCCAAGTCCTCCAATGAAATTTCAACCTCTTGAATCAGTCACAAAGAAATCACTTAAAAGGTTGACCTTTAATGCTACATATATGTTCAGTTAATGATTGTTTTAATTAAAGTTTGTGTGTCCCTGTTGCACCCCTGAAAATTAGATTTCTTTCATGAGCTGGTACTTTGCATAGGTAGGCAATTCTGACCTTTCCTCAGAACATAAAACTGGAAACTTCTTTATGATGATGGAGGAAATAATACTTTATAATACCTTTCATTGAATTCATTTGGACCCCCCTCCCAAAAAAAAAAAATCAAGGCATTATTTTCAGTACAAAAAGGGAGTGTATTCTTGAGTATCATGGGTTTAGCTGGTTCCTTTTTTTTAATACAAATTCTGAGATGTATTACCATAAGATTTCATATATGATGTTGGTAGACATCATTCTTCAACCATGCATAATTTTGTGACAGTTGCAAAATGGATATACAACCCTTAAATCTCAAATGAGGAGACAAAAAAAAAACACACCACTACACACTTCTGCTGTAAAGAATAAAGACCTATATATATCCTGCACAAAATGGTGACTTTCTTTGTACAAAACAATGGCAGCTATGTAGAGATCTACCCAGCTCAAAGAGACCTGCAAATATCTACCGCTTCTGAGACAGGAGAGATGCGCTCGGGTGGTTTCCAACAGAGACGCGATGTTACGCTCTGAAAACACTCTGTGCCCTGCTAAGAACTGGGGTGTGCACAAAGCATCTCATGGTGCCACAGAGGAAGTTCAAAGACTCGACGCTCTCCATACGTAAGGAACTAGTTTACGGCCTGGAAACATCAAATATGCAGCGTTTGTTGGCGCGCCTGGGAACCGCGCCTGGGCGTCTGTCTCTAAGAGCGGCGCGGGAGACCTGGACTCTACTATGCCATGAATACTTCATGCCAAAATTGAATTGACATTGGCCCATCTTGCAGTGGCTTCTTTCTCCAGCTACCTCTTTCCCTTTAGTCCCACATACTGAGGAAGATGCCACCAAAGTGCATGCGTCTGGTAACATCATCTGAGCATATCGATTCCCACATAGATATTCTTTCCCACCAACTACCTATGGCACCATTTGATTAACTTGAAATCCAATCCCATATCTCTGTACAATAAGGGTAGTTTAAGGGACAGCAACTGTTCTCTTAAATTACCGGTACCCATATTAAGTGCTTTCTGGGGGTCACCTTATACTCACACTGATCATCTTCTCAGATGAACTAGACTTTGAACCCTTGACCCAGGTCACATCAAGATCAAGATCATCTAAAAAAATTGCTCTGTCACCATTTACACTTACATCACTATAGGTTTGTCATGTATTTTCAAGCTATCAGCAAAAAAGAAAAAAAAATGTAGTACTGCAGTTGATCTTCACATCTGACCCTGTATAATCATTTCTTTCTCCACGCCATACCAGTCAATTGTTCTGCAACTTATGATTAATTCAGCAAATAGGTCTGTCTTTGCTCTCAAGCCAGATTTGACTATAATTTGTGACTCCAAATGTAGTTAAAGAACTCTGTCTTTCCACATACAGTATATGAATTTGCATGAAGATGACTCAAGCTAGCTATTCTAGGTTTATCATGTGGACAAGAAAGTATCACATATGGTCAGATTATGAACTACTCCAAATATTCTCATTTTAGGACCAGTATGCAAATGCTTGATTTATTGAACGCAGAGAAAAAATCCCTGAAAATAACAATAACAAAAACAACAAAGGTAAAGGGAGCATATGGGGAAACTTTTTTTTTCATGTCTTCAACACTTATTTTGTTCAATTCTGATATGTGAAGTGACTGATGTTTACATGTATTGATCACACACTGGACAGTTTGAAAGATGCTCAGAAACCATTAAGGGTGCCACTTTACCAAGTCTGTGTTCCAATGATCGATTTACCCTAGAGGACCAGCAAAGGAGGGTTAGAGGAGAAGGCAACAACTGTCAGCTGGTAAGAAACCCTTCTCAGAAACTCTTTGAGATCAACAGATCAGCACTAGGAGAATGTTCTGTTTGTGAAGAGGATGAGAAGGGGGGAAGGGGGAGGGTGAAATCAGAGGAGACACAACATGAGGAGCCAGGACCAAAAAGTGCACTTAACACCGGCTCGTGTCGATACAGTTGCTCCAGATTCAAATGCCAACAAAAGCAATTAATAGCCTAGTTTTCCCCCTTCTCTTCTGCTTGGCTACCACAGCCTTACCTTGAAACATTTATCACCGGCACTTCTGGTGCACAAGAGGACCCCAGCACACCCCTCTCTTGTGTTACTTCTCACAGGGATGCTTCCGAGACCGCTTTGCCCTACGGCCTTTTTCATCCTCAAGCCAAGCGCAGTGTAAACACGGACATGCTTTTGCGAGTGCCAAACACAAACTATCGGCTGGAGATACTTCTCTCTTCACTCACATCTCTCTTAAAGATGCACTAAGGGCAAAAATTCTTTTTGGAGCAATATGAAATATCAACCACACCAACATGATAGAGTACATGTCAGAAGCTCCAAACATTTGTTTGACACAAGTGTGCATAGATTCTTTCTTACCTTTGAAGAGGAGTAGTGGTAACATTAACTGTTATGCAATGAATGTGAGAGATCATGCATTGGAAGTCTTCCAGGACAACCTAATATGACAACCTGGGCATTTTAACATTCTTAAAATATCAGTAACAAGGTCAACAAAACTACAAATGTGCCTACCAAAATGAATCAACTGTGCATCTGGGCACCAATGAGTAGCTGATCACAAAAGTTTTCATTTAATTTTGCAGATACAATGTCTCTTCCCTTCTAGTAACAGCAGCACTTACAGGTTAAAAAAGAGGAGGGGGGGGGGGGTAGCTTAAACTACAGCTTCCTTCCATTCACGGTCTTGGTAAAACTTATTGAGAAGAGGAAAAGTGCATTCCAGAGTGGCAAGAAGATTCACTAAGTACTTCAAAAGAGCCAACATTTGATTGGCACATCCCCATTTTACTGCAAATTGTAAGAATGAGTCATAATATGATCTCCAAATTGTGCGATGTTATCCTTTCCCTACGACTAGATTTGTTTCGTAAGTTTTAACTGGGAAAAGTCTCAAAGGAGCGTTTTCTGCCTTTAAGTGAGTGTGGGAGGGAGCTAAACCCAAATATCTGAGCCCCTCTCCTTTTTGATGATCCCGCTTGTCACTACTCCGGCTATTGACATTGGGGTTGTCACCAACAGGGGGGAGGTGCTGTAGACTGCAGTTTGATGGGACTCAAAACGGCTCAACCCCATCCCAGTCCCTCGCCATAAACTTTAAAGTCAGCTGCCGGTTGTGAGATGACTTAACAAGCCTTTATTCTCTTTTTCTATCATTTTTTTCTTTTCTCTTCAATTTTAGTTTTCTTGCTTGTGTTATTTATATACAACAATTAGAAATCACTTGAGTTTGTATGCCACTTGTTGAAATCGATAAAACATATAAATGAAATAGAAAAAAAAGAAAGAAAAAAACGTATGAGAAATGACTCGATGGCTGAATTTGGCAGAATGTAAGAAAATATCAGCATGGAAGGTCTGAATCAATGGTTTTACCTGCATTACAGAAGGCTGAATTTCCTTTGTTATGCACCTAATCAGTAAAACACTGGAATCTGCTAATGTACAAATCAATCAATACATGAAAGGAAGCTGAAAGCCTCTAAAAAATGGAAAAATTTCATGCATCTAAAGAACTTATGTGATTTAAAGCTCCTTGAAATATTATGTACTCATGCAAGCATTGTGTATATTGCTTTGTATTACTTTATGTGGAAATAAAATCATTTAAATTGAATTGAACAAAGCCTTGCATCTTGAGTAATTCTGATGATCAGATATGCATGCCATCAAATACCTCGTGGCATGCGGAATTCTTCTCTATCAAATTCAATATTTTTTATACATGGGACTTGCCAGAAACGAAGCAAGGGACTACCAACACCTATTTTCCATTAGCTTCCCTGACAACAGTACTGAAGAGATAATTCAAGGAAATGCTGCAAGTGGGTACAGAAATGTTGATGAGATGCAGAGAATGAGTCATTCAACTGTACCGTATATCAATCAATTGAAAACCTTTGTGAGGGCCTGTGTTTGAATAAAACTCAAATCAAATGTCCTTCCTGCAGAAGAGATTTGCTAACTATTACATACAGGCTCACTCTTGCTTCAGTTATCAAAAAGTCATCAAGAATCATTGCACAGGAAAATTTGATTAAAAAAAAGAAGATAATATTTGAATCATCCCTATCTCATCTCTTTAAGCTCAACTGTTGCAATGATTTTTATCCAGATAAACAAGTGGTGTTCTTCAAGGGTGCATTTTGCCAGTTGAGGATGGGCGGATTTTGCTACAACACGCATTTCCCGTAGACCCCTGCCCGAGTATGCTCGGGACTCATCCTCAACAGGTTAATATAATGAATGAATGTTGAGCTGAAGCGAGTTATTGATGAAGGGTCTCTTGGCATCCTTTTTATATCATTGATCCCCTCTGCCCCCCCCCCCAAAGATGCCCTACCTTGAACATTTTGAGAAACAAAACTGACCAACACTCAAAAGAGCAAGAACTTCCTCCAACTTCCCTTCCCCCCTCCTCCCACCCCCAAAATAAAACCTTCTTCTCCTGGTCCCTTTAATGGTGCTGTCTCCACACAAGGGATAGAGAAAAAGACCGAAGATGGGTCAGGGGGGTCAAGCGTTTAGTCACTCTTCAGCGACCTTGAACTCTGGGGGTACAGGATCAGTGGTAATGCACTTTTTATGTCATCACAGCCCACTTGACTAAGATATCAAAATATCATGGGGGAGAGACTCGACTGAAATTGAAGCCCGCCAATGGTTACCAGATTCCTGTAAGAAGCTTTGAATGCAGACCTGATAATTTTACATGGGGTCTCTGGAGCAGTTCCCAGACGAAACGCTCTTGGCATGTTGGCCTATCACAGAAAATTCTGAGAATTCTAATACTGTAAAGGTGGATATTTTCGCGCGAATAATTTTTCGCACTCAGCTGGGTAAGATGAATTTTGCATGTTTTTAATTCCCGGACATTAACATATGGCATGCAAAAATATTTGCACGCTTTTATTTTCGCGCCAGCTTCTGGTTGCGCGAAATGCACAAAAATTTCCACTTTTATAGTATTTTCCATAAGATACCAGATATCAAATTTGAAATTATCAAGAGGAGGAATATAAAAAATGGGGAAAAAATCAATGCTGCTAGTCCTCATCAAATTACAATTATGGAAATCTAGCTTACAGTACAGCCCTTCTAAACATTATGCCAGCTCATAAAACTACACTCAATAAAATGAACAGGATACCTCAATAAAATGAATGAAATGAATGAAAAGTTGTCTCACACAGAACAAAGGAGGATGACACGATTTTGGATCAGGCTACCTCAATTTTTTTTTTTTTTTTTTTTTTAGTTACGCTGTCCACAAAATTGATGACGGATGGAAGGACGGACGGACAGACGAATGGACAACCCCTAAAAATAATGCTTCCGTCAACACTTTGTGACAGATGCACGAAAAGAAATATATACAAAATAAACTGATAATTTTTTTTTAATGTCAGGAAAAAAAATCTACCCAAAGAATTACATTTTCAAATGTCACTGGATTGTTGCTCCTAATCATCAAGACTGCAGTAACTAAGTTTATTCAGCATCAATTGCAATATTGATATCTTTTTAATTGAATTTGTACTAAAAAGGATTTAGCATTCCATTTTTGCCACACTTACAGGGAAAACGATATAAGTAGAAGTGCTTTGTAGCTGTCTTGGAAGAGGCTCTGTGTAATTTGATATGCCCTAAAGAGGGAGAGAGAGATACAAAGATTCAATTAATTTAAATTGGATTGCATTGAGGGAATTGTTGCCATGAAATAGTTCAGAAAAATGATACATTTTAGTCCATTTCATTCAAGAAGGTGAAATGCAAACAGTATCAATCTGCAACCACATATGACATCATTAATCACATGATGAGTTCAGTGTCATACAGCCAATTATTTTCAGATGAACTATGATTTTCCAATCATGGCAACTCATTCACCTTTGTACAATTTCAAACTTTGAATACATTTCATCTCCGTAAAATGTTTGCACCAAAATAACAACCACTTATGACTGTACCTATAAGCCAGCAGTCATGGTTTGTGTTCCACTGGTATTTAAAGGTCAAGTTCACCTTCATAGACATGTGGATTGGATGAATGCAGCAATATTAGTAGAACACATCAGAGTGATACAAATTCATGAAATTCTTCCATCGAGATGTTTTGATTGCAACTGATTGACAAATTGCCCTACTAGGACATTTGTAGGGCAATTTGTCAATCTGTTGCAATCACATTAGTGAGAGTTTGAGGAAAATCTGACAATCCGCTCAAAAGTTATGGATTTTTAAAGTATCTGTTCAGTCACTGCTGGATGAAAAGACTACTACAGCTTGTGATGTCACATATGTATCATGATATAAACAAAATTAAAAAAATCAACATATTTTTACCTCTCTTTCATAATAAAAGAACACTTGACTTGCCTCTTTCAGAAGGCAAGGGGGAATATCACCCTTAACATACATTAGTGACAAGTCGAGGAAATGTGCACTTTTTTCAAAAAATAAAATCTTGTGAAATTCTCTTTATATTTTCCTTATAATGTTCTATGCATGTGACATTATACACTGCAGTAGTCTTTTCATCCAGTAGTGACTGTGCAGACACTTTAAAAATTCATAACTTTTGAAAGGATTGTCAGATTTCCCCCAAACTTTCACTGATGTGTTCTACTTATATTGCTGCATCCACCCAATCCACATGTATATGAAGGTGGACTTGTCCTTTGATGGAATGCTACTATCCCTCACATCTATACTCAAATTCCTTGACTAAGTATGACAAAAAACAAACAAACAACAACAACAACAACAACAACAACAATAACAACACGAAAATGATTAACCAACATGTGACCCTAAAAAAGGAGCTGTGTGGAAATCCTTATTGCTTATCGAGTTCTGTTGGAATAAGCTGGGAAGTCAACAAACTTTTGTGTACTGGTACATATCAAGTTATACTGCTGTCTTTAACTCCCACATACACTATTTTGTATGCATTAGATGGCACTATTTTGTGCATCTTCATGTATCTGGACCTGGAAAATCCCTTAATTTACTACTTACCTGATTTTTAAAGACTGTCCAAGAGATTCAGTCCTGGATAGAGATGAGAGTTTGGAGGTCCAGCTGAACAAAGTGACAGTTTTGGATCAAACAAAGATATGATTTTGATCACATCTAATGCATATTCTTCTCTATAAAGGGGTATACTAACTCTGTCGAGACAATAGACATGCCCCCCCCCCCCCCCCCATTGTTTTCCCCCTCCTTCAAACGGATTTGTGTCTAGTGAAAAGTGGGTCTTGGGGGCAGCCGAAGAAGCACAAGAAGAGTTTGTTGATTCAGATATGGGTCACAGATGATGGAGGAGTCGGGCCTAGGGGTGCACTTCAACACCCCCTGCCAAAGAAAAAAGTTTTGCCCCGCCCATTCTCAGCCTGTATTGGGGATACATTATTTGTGAGGGGTTTTTGTCCTTTTTCTCCAGGGTTCTTTTATTAGTGGTAAAGGTATTACTTCTTTAGTGCATTGCATCTACCGGTATTGACAGTATTCATTCCTGATACACAGGATATTCATGTAGACACAGAATAATCTGTTTCCTTTCTACTTCTGATAAGCAACATGCACAGTCATCTCAAAGTATCAGTTTGGGGATAAAATGTGCTCGTCTGGGAAGCTAAGACCCAAGTTCCATTGGTTCAATTGAGAGATTGCTGTGTAATAGGGAAAACACTTTCTCAGCCATTCTTTTGAATGCCTTGCAGATACATCACAATCCTCAGACAAGACATGATGTTATAGCAAACTAAGCAAGAATTGTGCTAGTTTGTAAAAAATTAAATCCAAACAAACAAAAAAGGACACACACAAGAAGTTCTTTTTTTCCTTTTGATTCACCGCATGCATAGTTAGCTCGAAACATTAGTATGGAGAAATAAAAAATGTACTTGCCAGGGAAGCTTAGACCCAAATGTCACTGATTGTTGTGTAAAAAGGGGAGGACTTACTGGCCCATTCCTTTGAATGCCTCGCAAATACATCAAAATCCTCAGACAAAAGATGACATTACAGTAGGCAAACTAAGCAAGAATTATGTGAGATTGCAAAATAAAAAGGGGGAATAAAACATTTTTTTTTTTGTTTTCCTTTTGACATAAAACAAGCAAAATAAAAAGGAACATCAGTCTGGAGATGAAACATACTTGACAGGAAGCTTGGATCCAAATCCCACCAATTTTGTTGAGAGAAATTGCTGTATAAAAAGGGGAAGGACTCTCTCAGCCTGCTCCTTTGAGTACCTTGCTAATACATGTACATACAAATCTTCAGACAACACATGATGCTACAGTACACAAACTTTCCAAGAAGTTTGCTATAGTTTGACAAAAACAAAACATGAAAACATTGACTGATTCAAGTGCAAGAAAAATGTATCAATATTGATGCCAGAGGGGAAAAAAAAAATGTTTGAACGTTTCTTACACACCACCAACAAACTTTATGATGATGATGAAGAAGAAGAAGAAGAAGAAGAAGAAGAAGAAGAAGAAGAAGAAGAAGAAGAAGAAGAAGAAGAAGAAGAAGAAGAAGAAGAAGAAGAAAATAACTGTAAAATCACATGCACTGATATCTAGGAAGATGTCAGGGATGCATTCAGAGAAGGGGAGGAAAAAAAAATCAGACCATAAGAAAAATATGAGAGCTCGCAGGTTAGGATGGGTCCGGGCGTCACTCCCAGTTGCTGATGTAGCGTAATTACGGAATCCAACGGAAAACAGCCCTGGATGTTGTTGCTACGATCTCCCAATGGGCAGTGGGCTTTTACCGCCAAATTACAAAGTCATAAAATGATCGGCCAAGAACCAGACACTCTGATAGCTTCGCATCCCGGTGAGGCTATTTTATCGATAAGGGCGCAATGTCACCTGCCGTTCACATCCTATTTTCCTTGGCCGCCCTCCATGTCTTTATTGTATTTTGTGTCTCCAAGCGCTTGTTATGACATAATGGGGGCTGTGAGTGAACCATTCTAAGAGAGAAATTCTATTATATGTCCAACCTCGTTCACTGCTGCAACAATAAAAGTATGATTGGAAAAAGAAAAAGACAGAAATCAGAAAAATCCTAAATACCCAGGTAGGCTACAAACTGTTGCTATGGTGACTGGTATGGCTCCGCTTTATCACATTATTCTCATAATCAGTCTGTAGTACATCTTGACAATTTGAGATGACAGTTTCACAAGATTGGCGAGATTGAAATGACATGTTTGAAAGTTTGATGGCACAACCCTAAACTGTGTTGAGTGGTTATATACACAATCCAAAATTAGCTAAATTTTATTGGTGCATACAGATATTAAATTGAGTATAGACATTTTACTCCCCCCCCCCCCCCAAGAAAAAAAAAAATGATAGAGACATAAGTTTTGTAGGAAAATTAATGAAGTACAGTAGTACAAAGCTCATGACAAAATGACAACAAAATGGAATAGATTGCTCATCTATTCATTGCACTTTGAATAATATCAGCATATTTTCATGATTTTCTATCATTTTAACACTTGTGTTTTAGTCAGACTATGAATACAAATATATAAACATACAAAATATGAATAGAAATATATACACACAAACACATGTATATATATATATATATATATATATATATATATACATATATATACATATATATACACACATACACATATAGAGAGACAACTATGTAAATATACATACATACAAAAACAAACACAAACACCTACCTATATCTATATATCTATATCTATATCTATATCTATATCAATATAAATATTTGTATATAAATACAAATACAGAATATACGTACAAACATACGTGCAGAGAGAGAGAGAGGGGGGGGGGGGGGGGGTAGGGAGGGGGTAGAGAAAGAAAGGAAACATGGGTTTATCCAACTCCTGGTTTGTAGCCAGAGGCTGCAAAAGGATTAGTGCCATGCCCTGGGTGGCTAGACCTGGGGAGAAATTCTATGAATATCATTATGCTTAATGCCCCAGGCTCTTTATCTTCCCATGGTGACGGTGATCATAGAGAAAGGCAGAAGAATAAAAGATAGAATGGGGGGTGGGGAGTGGTGGGGACAGGGATGAGACACACACATAAAAAAAGAAATTTGATGAAGCTTCTTCCATAACATACACATGAAGGGCATAACTCTATAGAAGCATGCTATACCCTATTTAAATGATGTTTACTAGAATTTGTATGTTTGTATTATGAGCATCATATATCAATGAGCAAATGCAATAATGATACATAATGATAATAATAACAATATATTCTGCTTATATAGCACCTGCTACACTGAAGTCTCTTTACAATAATTCCTATATATATATCATTACAATACAATGAGAAAATACATATGAATATGAATATATCTTATTGGTATACTGGTGCTGTTGTTGTTGTTTTCATTCCAGTGTTCCACATCCTACAATCTTGGATTTTTAGTGGAACACTCTTTTCCATTGTTATGAATACTTACTTGTTTTTGTTACCATGACAAAGTGTGCTTTTTCTTTTTGTTATGATATCATTCATGCATATACTTTATATTGCATTCGACGCACTTGTACCGCTTTGAATTATTTTTTTTCTTCTTCTTTGATGGAAATAGATACTGTCGAATTGAAAAAAAAATCTTATTTCATACTTTTACGGAAGTAAAATCTGATGTATATAATTCCATTTGGGAGTCATTTATTGTGATGAAAAAACATGTTGAGGAAGCTGCATCAGTACTTGTTTATTGGACAGACATCCTCTATCTTGGTTAAACATGATTTTCCTGAGAATGAAGAAGAAAAGCAATCGGGTTGGGCTGTATTTGTTGAGTAGTCAGAAATGAGTGAGAGACGCACTGGCAGAATGACCTACTGGCATTTATTTGCTGAAAATCAAGTCTAGACAATGAATGTAATTCAAAGAATGACTCTAAAAAAGCTCACTTACTGAGAAACTCTGTTCCCATGGTAACAGACAATGACTCTAATAAAAATGAATAGTAAAACATAACAAGGAAAGCCTTACTGGGATAATTGAGACAACAAAAATAAAGAGAGTCAATTTCTAGGTTTTTAGTGTTGTTTAGGAACTAATGTCAATTACTGAACCTGTTGAGGATGAGCTGATTTTGCTATAACATACATTTTCTGCCAGTGATATCATCTGTCAATCATTTGCTAAATTACTGATACAAATGACAGAAAACATTGGAGTGCACCTTCCCCTATATTGACCAAGCATAACTTGCATGCTTCCCTACAATGTCTTTTGTTAATCATAAGTAACATGGAAGCATGCAAGATTTATGTTCAGTCTATATGGAAAGATGTATTCAAGTGTCATTTGTTAATCATATTAGTATGTTATCAATGATTGACAGATGATGTCAATGACAGAATCTTGGTGTGGATTTTTTTTTTTGTATGTATGTATGTGTGGGGGCATGTCCAAGTAATATAAAGAAAATAGTAGAAAATTTACTTTAAAATCCAAATGGCAGGTACAATAACAACAACAACAACAACAACAACAACAACAACAACAACAACAACAACAACAGCAGCAATAATAATAATAATAATAATAATAATAATAATAATAATGATAATAATAATGATAATAACTAGAAATATCACTGAAGGTGATTAATACCCCCGCCCCATGACGACAGTCTTACCCGAGGAAATTACAGCACTTGGTGAAAACATGCATTGAAGACAGTATATGACATGGCATAACACACACTGAGATAACTTATTTCAAAAACAGAATACATGCAATAACAGAGGTTAATGTGTATTGGTACTCGTCAAAAAGTTGTAATCTTACCAGAGTATTGTGTGTGCCACATTTCATAAGCTTTTGTCAAAAACTGAGGAAGTAGTTCAATCCACAAGATCTTTCCTTGATCTTCCGCCATTAATATGCCGTTACCATGGCAACGCAGCTTCCGACACGTCCAAAAAATATGTCGTGCACATCTTCCCACCAAGACCAATGTGTGTGCCACATTTCATGAGCTTCAGTTGAATACAGAGGAAGTAGTTCAATCCGCAAGATCTTTCCTTGATCTTCCGCCATTTATATGCCGTTATCATGGCAACGCAGCTTCCGACACGTCCGAAAAATATGTCTTCCACATCTTCCCACCAAGATCAAGGTGTGTGCCACATTTCATAAGCTTCGGTCAAAAAACTGAGGAAGTAGTTAAATCCGCAAGATCTTTCCTTGATCTTCTGCCATTAATATGCCGTTACCATGGCAACGTACTTTTGGGTACTGTCGAAAAATGCGTCTTGCACATCTACAACCAAAGGCACACATCTGTACCAAGTTTCATGGAAATTGGGCAAAAACTGAGGAAGTAGTTTGCAACACAAAATTTTCCATCATTTTGGCTCATAATATGTGAGCTGTTACCATGGCAACATACTTTTTGTCACTGTCAAGAAATGTGTCATGCTGACCTACATCCTAAGACAAAAATTCAATATGAATTCCATGAGAATTGGAAGAACACTGATGAAGCAGTTTTGCCATGAAGCATTTTGCCCTATATTTTACCAATAACATGCCGTTACCATGGCAACGCACTTTTTGCCACTGCGGAAATATGTGTCTTGCACATTAACATATTCAGATGAACATCTGTACCTAATTTCATAAAAATTGATCAAAAACTGTGGGAGGAGTTCGCGACGCAAGATTTGTACCCATTTTTGCCCATAATATGCCGTTACCATGGCAACGTACTTTTGGGTACTGTCGAAAAATACGTTTTGCACATCTACAACCCAAGGCACACATCTGTGCCAAGTTTTATGGGAATCGGTTGAAAACTGAGGAAGTAGTTCACGACGCAAGATTTGCAGCGGACCGACCGCCCGACCGCCCGACCGCCCGACCGACCGCCCGCCCGACCGTCCGCTGATTCCTATATACCCCCTTCAAACTTCGTTTGGCGGGGGTATAATAATAATAATAATAATAATAATAATAATAATAATAATAATAATAATAATAATAACAACAACAACAATAATAATCAAGTATTATTTATCCAGGGGGTAGCCTCTTCAGTGTTGCTACTGTTCTACCGGAGGGCCCTGTATTAAGATACTCATTTAGCCACGTAAGTAATGATCAAGGTATTATGAATCAACTCAAGTAAACATGCATTTGCTTTGCATGGTTCCTTTGAGTCAATAATGGAGTCCTCTGGAGAACAGTACTTTCCCCACACAGACTACCCTGGGTGCATACAACCAAGTCAATTTTCATCTTGATCATTGCTTAGGGCTGTGGATTTCACCACTATGAAATGAATTCATATTCCATGAAACTAACCATCAAAATAGATATATTGGATTTCCTTAAGCCTTCAATTACTGCCTATGGAATGGTAATTTTTTTTTTAAAAGTACCATCAAATACTGCTAACTATTCAAGAACTCTTTGTGCTCTGTGGAACGGGAATTCATTTTTCCCTCACATACACACAAAACAGACTCACACATAAACACACATAAATTCAAACACATGCACACACACACACACACAGAAAATCACCCACACAATGATCTTTGCTGTGAACTGCATCCGCAATACCAGATCTGCCCCACAAACACAATAACAACAAGGCTCCCAACCCCCACCCCATCAAAAAAAAAAAAAAAAAATTATATCCCAGAAAAATAGACTCTGAGTAGAAGAACTATTACAAGGAAGTGCACTTCTTGTTACGTGTTGAGAATTCTTTACAATGACTCTGTGGCTTTGTATTCGTGTGAAGGGCTCTTGTGAAATGAGATTCACCCACTCGCAGATCTCAAGTGCTAATGAGTTCTGGACTGCCATTCTTTTCAGAAAAGACCTCATAAAGAAACAACTCATCGATGCACATGATACTGAGAAAAAAAAAAGCCCCAACGGACATATTTCTGGAATTCTAGGAAGTGTGTGTTGCAGATCTACATAATATGCATCTCCTGTATAGCATTAACAAAGTACAGAGAGCAGATGTACTAATCATTTATCAGAATACAGAGGGAAATAACATGAGTATATCTCACAGCTCACCCTGCCTCTATTCTTGCTGTAATCACCATGGATATTAAGTGATATGCACTCATAAAGAAACAACTCATGGATACAAATGATACTGAGAAAAAAAGCCCCAACGGACATATTTCTGGAATTCCAGGAAGTGTGTGTTACATCTGCATAATATGCATCTCCTGTATGGCATTACCAAAGTACAGAGAGCAGACGTACTAATCATTTACAAGAGTACAGAGGGGAAAAAATATGTAGAGTGTATCCCACAGCTCATTTTATCTCCATTATCACTATCTTCATCATGGATGCTCACTGGTTTGCACTTGACAGGTGGAAATACAAAAAACAAACAAACAAACAAACAACACATGAACAAAGATAAGAATTATTAGCTTGATTTGACTTGGTTTGAATTCATTCTTATCCCAATTTATCTAATCATTTTGTCTTCAAACTGGCTGGAAGAGAAGGGAAATGTGAAGAAAATATGAGACACAACATACATTCGCCACCAGACTGGCATAGTGTCTAATGGTATACAATCTAAAACATCACCAGTTCTAACAACCCTTTGTCTTTGATGAAATACCACAACATGTTGCAGTCAAAAGGAGAATACTGATAAACGGATCTCATGAAAACTTAACTCATCAGGATGATACATGGAGAAACTTCACAAGACAGAGAAGAGACATTGTCTTTTGATGTAAAATATCTAAATAATCAGCATACAGCACCCTGATGACTTGTATACACCTACAAATGATGATTTCTTCTTGTTTTGCACTGAAGGAAATACACTCCCATCTTTGCTACAATGTTATTTTAGCTTACATACATAATACATTCTTTTTTTATGACGTCGATGTACATACTGCAATTATGTGTAAGTCAACCCTACTGGACTTCCCAGTCAAGCTTTTCATAGCTTATGACAATCCGCACAAATGTATAATAATATAATTCATGTACAAAATAAGTGCATGTTTGCGAATAACGTATGTACAATCGTATTATATGCATTTTGTGAATAAATCAATTCAAATCAAATTGATAGCGACCTCATCCAATACACATCATATACTGTTTTCAACTTCTCCCCCCTTTCTCTTTCTCTTTTTATATACCTATCTTACCACTTTATAGAAACATACATCAATTCTCATACCACAATGTTATGGATTATAATCTATATATCATAAATTACACATGCTCTCTTTTTCATTGCAACTTTTCAACAGTTACGAGAAAAATGTATGTGAACTGCCAAGCCATTATCTGGCAGTGCATGTTTAAAGAGTGCATCCTTTTTTGAAGCCAAAGAATAAAAACACAACAATGTCAAAACAGCAGAAGAAAAATATGACCACACACAACAAAAAAGAATGAAAATGAACACACCCGCTTGGCGAAAAGGAGAGAAAGAGATTATCTCAATGTATCAATCAGGTATTTATTTCTGTCCTAGCAGTGACAAGAGAAATCTCATCTCCTACTCCTGCAAATCTCACAATCCTACCCTCAACGCCACCTCCCTTTATCTCTTCTTATCTTAACCCTTTACTTTCTAACTCACCTATTCCATGGGGACAGAGCAGACCTGGAGAAGATGAAATAGAGGGAAATATATACACATCTATCTTCTATCTATATCCCTATCTCTCTCTCTCTTTATACTCCTATAAATGGTACCATATAACACATGTGTGTATATATATATATATATATATATATATATATATGTGTATATAAATATGTATATATAAATATGTATATATATATATACATATATGTTGAGAATTACCAGTTTATTTCTTCATTACATATACATATATATATATATATATACATGTATACTTATATTGAAGACATCATATAACATATATATATATATATATATATATATATATATATATATATACAGAGAGAGAGAGAGAGAGAGAGAGAGAGAAACAAAGGGAATAATAAAAAGAGCAAGAAATTATAAATTTGAGAGGAGAGAAATAAAGATAAAATATGGGAAGGAGAGATAAGAATTGAACATACTGAATAGAACAGCAGAGACAAGAAGAGATAAAGATGAGATACAATGCAACTAAGAATATAAATATATGTAGCCACAGATGTAACACAAGAATATGGTAAGCATATAAACTGGAGAGGAAAAGAATGCAATTGAGGGATGATGCAGCATTGAAAATGAACAGGATAAAAATGCTAAAAAAAAAAAAAAAAAAAAAAAAAATTTAGAAACAGGTTGTCAGTTAAAGAATAGTGGTTATACTTCAAAAGCAGGCAAATCAGAAAGAAGCAATAAAAAATAAAAGAGAAAGTGGGTGGAAAACAGGGCAAGCAATATATGGCTGATAGAAAAGTTAACAGATGGTAAGTTGTAGAGTTAGACAGGCAGAGTATCAGAAGAACGTGATTTAAAGGCATGATACAGTATTGGTGGAGATGAGAATTGGACTTTTAACCTTTTGCGAGATACCAAGAAAATGCTTATGATATAGTACAGAATATACCATCTTAAGAGGAATTCAAAGTTTATTTGAAGAAAATCGGGTTTGGAATGACTGAAACATCCAAAAACAAAGTAAAACAAAGCGATCATGATAAAGCGTGGGTCCCACATCTTATTAGAATCGTCTTTTTTGGATATATCAGCCATTTCAAAACCAATTTTCATCAAATAAACGTTGAATTCCTCCTAAAATTACATGCTCTTTCATATTTCACAAGTGGTTTCTCATTATCTCACCAAAAAATGTTAGAAACTTGAAATTTGGTCTCAACGAAAACCAAACGATCCCTTTAAGTTCCAAAAGCTGCCAGGCAGGATACTGTATGGTACATGAAGAGCGAGAAGAAACAAAGACAAATATAAAGAGGTGTGTACTGTATACACTGAATATTTCGTGAGGTTTTCATTCTCACGAATTTCGCAAGTCAGGTGCTGTTTGCGAAATTAAAGACATGCAAAAAAATTGACTCTGATCCCGATGTGAATGTGATGTACGCATGTACTCTTCTCCATTCAGTACAGGACTTGACGATCGCGAATTTAACCACTCACGAAATCGTCGGGAATTCTTTGCGAAAATTTAGACTCGCGAAATATATAGCGTATACAGTACCGTGCGTGTTTGTTTTGTTTTTGTGTGTGTGTGTGTGTGAAAACAGTAAATCCTTGTGTATAGAATGTCTTGTAGTTGCAATGGTACCGGAATTTAAAAGAGAATATGCAAGGTCACTTCTACAGTAAAGACCATCTGCAAATTGCTCATGCACTGATACAACCTCACAATAATTTGGATGGTCTCTGAAATAAGCTGAGTTTCTGACAGCAAAGGGAACATCGTAAAAGTTTGTTCATTTCTCTCAACTTGCCCTGCCGAACTACTTCAAGGAAGAGCTGTTCTTGTGTACAGGGACAGCAGATGCAAGCAGAGACAGAACTCGCTCTGCAAAATATAAGTCTCAATCATATTCTAATCCCAATTATATGCATATAACTCAAAGGCTGATCAATATATCAAGGTTGTCATTGTACAAGGTTGAGGTGAAGGTGTATAAGTACCAGTTGTTGTTGTTGTTGTTATTCCTTTGCTTGGACATGCGTGTTTATTTGTGAGAAATAAATCCCACAAAAACTCATGCATTTTAATCGATCCTACTGGCTGATGGAGATTATATGAAAGTCAGTGCTGTCATGGTACTACAAAACCTAATGACGAAGATTCCTCTAAGACAGATCATCCATATATTCTCCTGCATTGTATGAAAAAAGAAAAAAAAAATCAAAGAAATAGATCAATACAAATTTGGGGAAAAATCAGACACACAAAGAAAGTCACGAAATGTTTAAGTAAGAGAAAAACAAAAAATTGCCCAACTACTACATCACACAGAGATGCCAGTTTAGTTCATGACTTTGTTTGGGCATCTGAGTTTCCCCTAACATTTCACATATGGTCAGTTTTACAGTAAAGGGTGTAACTTTGATGTGGCAAGGGTCAAAAATTAAAGTTGTGTTTCCATTTTTATCTTTGCTTTTATTTTATATAGGAATGTCTATATTTTCAATATTTTGTCATTCCAGAGCTTAATTCTTAGGCTAAATATGAAAAATGAAGTTACTATTATGGAATTTTAGATAAATTTAGGTAAAAACAACAAGAATGTTTTGGTCACCCACAGCAACCAAATGAAGATAAATGGTGGAGGTAATGCAACTTTTCATTTGCTGTGAACATATATTTGAAATATCAAAACACATTTCCCCCAACAGATATTCGCTCTTGCAATTATTTGGATGTGAACTTCAAATTTCAAGGTAAAAATGGTACCTGACAAACTATTTTTAAGTTAAAAGAATGTTCTAGAAGCAAGAGCCACTCTAAACATAGCCCTAAATAATCTCTTGGTAACAAACATTTATCAACCCAAATCCCAAAGAAATTTGATTATTTTTGACAAAGTTGAAATTTTCAGACTTGTGAGTTTCGGAGGCTTCAGTTAACAAACTAGTGTGTTTCGGAGGCTTCAAAACTGGTAACACAAAGTTCTAGTCCTGTATTCACTTAAAATAATAAAACTACAGTAAGCAACTATCACTACATGCTAGAATAAGAACAAGGCATCAATAAAATGTGAATAACAGTATACAGATGTACATTTTATGGCAGTGCATAATGTTTACCCTTCATACAAAATGTACTTATTATTATAAGGAAATTGGCTTCCACAAAAGTGAATAACAAACCGTGTACACTTTGAGCAATGCTCAGTTCGAATTTATGACATTACATGAGGCAATATGATTCTAAAGGAAACTGCAACAGTAGCAATAAAAGTACACTGATTAGGAACATCTTTTTTTTTTTTTTTTTTTTTTGCGGTTTAAAGTTAGCAGCAACGCATGTTTCGGAGGCTTCATCATGACTGTTAACATGCAAAAATGGCCCATTTTAAAGGTGATATGAAGTACATTAATGCAGCTGATTATTTCCAAATAACTAACAATGTTGTAACATGTAAAATAGTATTTATTTGTATGCAGAAAAAAGACTTTCCAACATATATGTTAAGAGACAAAGAAAAATATTTTAAATCTTTATGCTCAGTTGTATACATACACTGTATTTGCATATCCATGACTTTGGCAGTGCAGAACATGATTAGGCTACACACATGAACAGCTGTATGCATTTGTCAAACTTTTCATCATAATGCAGTAAGAATTACTTTCAATGAGTTAGAACTGTAGCTATAGACTTAATGCAAAGATTATGTTTGCTTGCTTTATACATAAGTGCAGTTTGTGGGATGTATATTGACATAAACCACCCATCATAATTGTTTTATATACATATGTACATGTGAAATCAATTTCAACTGTTGAGGAGAAAGGGATAGAAAATAGACTATGTGATGGCATGACGGTTAGATTACAACATAGCATTGTAAAATATAGAAAGGGGAAAAAAGGTTTATAAACATTCTTTTGCATATATGACCATGCCTGATATCCCCTACTATAGCTATCAAATGCAGTGATCATGGTTATAGAACAGCAATCTTAAACACCGATCAGCCATTCCATGTAAGGGTCATCATCAAACTGTCATCATCAAAATGGAGTTGGAATAATCAATATATTGGTGATATTATCATGGAGCTCAATAGAAATTGAAATGGTCAAGATCCCAGTCATCTTTTTGAATCGCCTGTTGAAAAGATAAATGTACATACCCTACCCATGACTGTGTACGAATTTGAATTAAAAAAAAAATGTTGACCAAATGTATAGTTCCCTATAATATTATATGATAGTTAGAATTTTACTTTCTTTTTCTGTGGTATACAAGTCACCCCTGTTTCATATCATTTTCTTTTTCTTTTTTTTTTAAATTCTTCAAAGGCTTTTTTTTTAATAGTTATTTTATAAAATTCCAGTTTGTGTGACTCCTGTGACAGCTAGGAGGCCTGTTTTTGAAGGTACGCATTGAGAAATTGCTAACAGAACTTTTACTGTTTCTAAAAATGACAACCTTTTTAGCAAAAAATTGAAAAGCAGCAAATGTGTTTAAATATCTAAGTTTTTTAGAAACCCACAAGTTTGTTTTAAATAGTATATGAACCCACAGACTACAGTTTTAACCCTTTGAATTTCAAAATAGTTAGGGGCTTGTAACTTTTTCCAGAAAAGCCAGGACTAAACAGATTATAAAGATTTCAATCATTTCAATATTGTTCTTCATGAACATAACTTCTCCAGTCACCCACCCATGTAAACTACATGTACCCCATGGCAACAGGCTGTTTATAAGTAGAGGTCTATATGTCATTTATAAACAATCCTATCCCAACCATTACTGTCCATTTACTGCACTGAGAACTACATCTGCAAACATGTCATAGAGTCTCACACATGTATGCGAAGAGATGTTTCGTAACACAAGTTACATTTTGTTTAATCAAAAATAGTCAAGTGGTCACTGCCAGCATGATAAAGTATGGAAAATAGGGTATAGTATCAAGATTGTGTTGTACCTTGCATGCCTCAGATCTGACATACAGATTGATATGAAAACCTGTCTGAATGAAGTAATCAAATGTCAAAATTCCAAAACAGTACCCTGTGATCCAAGTCACACCACAGAAATGATAATCTGCAAGATGTTAGCTATTGTCAAATCCAATCACAAATTTATTGATTAATTATTTTCCTCCAAATAAGTATTGGAAATGAAAGCCAAAGAACTTGTTAAGAAATGGAAAGCTGAAAAAGTCAAGATTTTAGTACATGGCAAAAACAAATGCCATGTGAGTAACAATGGAATGGATTTGTCGATGGGTTATAAATGGACATGTAAAAGATTGTGTTTCGAAACTATTATACTCAGATGATAGTGAGTCGAAAGTGTAAAAATCCAAAAAGTATTTTCCACCATTTGCTCTGGATCATGCATAAAAGATACAACCTTAAATTCAAAAGTAATATATTTCTTAGTTAAGTGTATGCTTCCCTCTTGAATAACCATCTATTAAAGTCCTTGAATCTTCAGGACAGGAATAGTGTTCAGTTCTTTAAAAAAAAGTGTATTTAACACTAAATAATCAATTGTTTGTTCTTCATTATCAAAGTCTAACCAGTCAAAAGAGTGATACAAATATGGTCACAACACTTCAACTTCTCTCAAGAGTAAAAATGAGTTATCCAACTTATGAACATTGATGTATCCACAACTACTTGCTTTGTTGCACTACTGTTGCTTGCACGCAAGCTGGAAGTCACTTTCATTACTCACAATATCTAGCCTGTTCCATTGTTTCAAAAGGAAACCTACAGAATAAATGCTTTTCATACATTTAAACAACTATCTACACCTTGCTTGAGGAATCATTAAGTCTCATTCAGTCCAAACAGTTATTTGATAGACTTAGAATTACAAAATTGTAATCAAAACATTCCATTTACATGCTGTTAACATAAAATGAAGCCTCCGAAACATCTGGAAAATTAATCTGGTATGCCTTATGTTTTTATGAAAATCATGTATGTTATGTAGAAAGTGATGGGTAAATTTGTCTTTTTTAGTTGATATACACTGTTTAAACATATTTGTGGGGCAACATCCTCATCTGCTAATATTTTATTGCTGAATGAAAAGGTGAGTTATGTGTGACACGTCTGCACTGTTTAAGAAAAATAGGTAAATCGTATAGTAAATCTATATTGGTGAGTAAACAAAGCAGCCAGAACACTGAATGTGATTAAATATCTTTAGATATGTCATAAGCGATCATTGGGTGGGTGAACAATAAATCTAATTTGATTTTGTCCAGAGAAAATCACAAAAATGCAGTGTTAACATCCTTTTGAAGCCTCCGAAACCACTTTTTCTCTATAAAGTGTATTAGCTCAAAAAATTATTGCAGTATCATAATGTTTTTATTATTTTTGTTGTCTGTCCATGTCTGTTGATGATTTCATGGCATAATTTGGGGCAGACACTCAAAGAATTTATCAGAAATGTCAAATTAGATGTTTTTGCTGTTTCGGAGGCTTCATGCGTCTCGGAGGCTTCACGTGTTAACGGAAAATTTGTATTGTCTCCTATTTTCAGAGAGTTTGGCGGATCTTAACTATTTTTGGTCTATTAGGTTAGGGCCCCATATCCTACATTTTGACATATAGATTAGGTCACTTCTCTTATCTATATTCATATTATTTGACTAAACACTTTGTTTCGGAGGCTTCAAAACTGCTAACGGAAATTTCACTTGATGGAATAAAATTATCACAAAATTTCAAATAGCCCTAGAATCAAGTAAACTTTGAT
The DNA here is from genome assembly GCF_040938485.1 of Diadema antillarum. Taxonomy (NCBI): domain Eukaryota; kingdom Metazoa; phylum Echinodermata; class Echinoidea; order Diadematoida; family Diadematidae; genus Diadema; species Diadema antillarum. The sequence continues at coordinate 3,365,149 of NW_027270929.1, read as the reverse complement.
GTAAGTCTAAAGTTTAGCTGTACCTTACTATTTTCAGCATAAAAGAAAGTAACCAAAACACATCTACTGATCATTACTGTCCATCAAAGTTTGTAAACAATTGTTAACGGAAAATGAAGCCTCCGAAACCTCAAATTTGAAGTCATAGTATTCTAAAATAAAGGGCCAGATACAAATCAAACTAATTTGGTCATTTCAATTGACCATACAACTATGCTTTTAACATAAAAAATTAGATCTCTGCAGTTGCTGTAGAAAATTATTAACATTTCAAAAATGTTATATAAATTTCAATGCAACAAAATAGTCATTTTTAGGGTACATATGTGACTGTCAAAACAAAATGCATCAATACCTGGACCTGATTATGCTACCCAAGGTGGCTACTCATAAGGTGACTCACATGGGAAAAAATCTTTGAGATCTGTAAATCTATGTGTTCAGGGTGGGCCAAAAGGCTAAAAATTGAAAGTTACACCCTTTACCGTAAAACTGACCATATCTACTTCTCTGATTTTTGTGTCATCATACACAGCAATGCAATATCAGGGTAGAAAATCCCTTTGAGTTTGACATTATTGAGTGCAAAGCTATCTGCATCTTCATCATCGTTATCATCACATCATCATTATATCATTACCACATCATCATCATCATCATCATCATATCGTCTGTTGAGAATGAGAAGGGCGCTAAGTGGTTATGAACACTATGGGTTTAGTGACGACTTAACGCCCTTATCATTCTCAGCCGACGATATATCAATATCATTTTCATTACATCATCATCATATCTTTATATCGTTATCATCATCATCACCATCAACATCATCATGATCACCATTATCATCACCATTTCACCATATCACCATATCATCCATCATCATCATCATCATCATCATCATCATCATCATCATCATCAATTTCATTATCCACATCATCTTCATCATCATATCATCATCATCAACTTCATTATCCACATCATCTTCATCATCATCTCCGGCATCAGGCTCACATTCCTAATACCCACACCATAACCCAGCAAACACAGCCATTGTAATCATTATCTTCACAAGCATTTTCGTACAGAGAAATCAACTGTGTTTCACCAATATACCATCTCATGGCATGAACTTCAAAGTAAATGCCATTGCCTGCCCACAGAAGGGCCCTAGAATGAAATTTCAACCCCATACCAAATTTTTGTTTGTCATAATTCAAGATAGTTTTGAAAGTTTTTTCATGTGATGAGACGAATCATTTTGTGTGTGCGTGTGTGTGCGTGTGTGTGTGTGTGTGTGTGTGTGTGTGTGTGTGTGTGTGTGTGTGATTTGGGGAGCCTGCAAGCCTTACAGCCCTTCTGCCGAGCAAGTAACATGTGTAAATACATCACGTGCTGTTGATGTTGATGTTGCTGAAGTTGATGTTGCTGAAGATGTCGTCTATGTGTTAGTTGGGAGGTCATTGTGGTCCCTAGTCTCCTGGATGTTGAATGTCATGGGTCACACTTTCATAGCAATACAGGCTTTGGGATAGCATGCTTTCCGTTATGCTGAGGAAATGGGTCACTCATGATATAAATGTATGTTATGTGAGTAAAGAGAAACTAAAGTGGCAATTCAGAGAATGCTTAACCTATAACATAGACAAATATGACATAAAATTGTGACCTTTTTAACCCCTTCCATACAGGAATCTGGTGGCCTGTGTATTAAGTCTATGGGGATTTCAGAATTCAGTATGCAATGGGTTGAGTCACAGTAAGACCCTGATAAGACATCTCAAAATATTAATCATGGACACTGCTCTATGATGAGGCTTTTCCAGAACTGGTATCTGTTGTTCATTTTGGGAATGAAATGTTACCAATCCCCTGAATCTGCTAAGTATAAAAATTGCCATAATTTCACACCTTTTTTTTCCAAATATGGTCTCCTTTTCTCCTTTCATAATTTCAACAAATGTTGTATTGTACTGACATGAAATGAAAAAGAAATCACCCCTCACAACCTAAGAAAAAGAAAGAAGATATTTTGTCTCTCTTGGCTTATATGATAAACAACTTTAATATATATTTTGTACTTTCATGGAGATACAAATATATCTCTGTTTGTGCCCACTCATAGGTGCACAAAAATGCTCTTGTTACTACATACTTTATGTAAACTCATCCCATATAAGCACAGTATATTTGTCTCAAAATAAATTGAGGACAACAAATTCTTGATTTCAATCAGCAAAGGATATATTAAAAAAACCTTGGTTCACCTTGTTGTTTCTTTTCTGAATGCTCATTATCAACGTGTTCACTTTAGCTGATCAGTGTACTGTTTTTTGGACAATGAATGAAACCATGCAAATAATTGCTTTCTTTATTGGTCCTTTCAGCGCTTCAAGGAGGTATTTTGTCAGTGGTGGTGTAGCTTATACCACTCAATTTGGATAATGACATATTCTTTCTCCTGAGGGTTTGGTGACTTGACTTTGCAGCTTGGATAGGTCCATTGTTGCTACTCTACTGCCACTGAAGCAATGCGTGAACGTGAAAAAGATTAGCGGGACTCTAATTAGGTTAAGATCTTTCATATTGTTTCGGGCTGATCGAAAATACTGTCATGAATATTTGACAATATATATTTTGTCCAAAATTATATATATGAGAGCTTATCTGGCCCTTGGGGCTGAGTATATTTAATACCAAACACAACATGCAAAACAAAATTTGTATAGTGTACCATTTACATAAGGGGGGGGGGGATTATCATGGCCAAATGCATACTAAATCACTCTAAAGAATACCATGCATTGATACATTTTTGTAATAATCAGGATACACTGTTACTAATTAACTTCACTTTGAAAATTCAGTATAAAATTGAATGTTAATTCTGAGCTGTGAAAACAAAACTGGTAACATCTAATATGAGTGATAAAGGATAACGTCTTCACCCATTCCTCACAAACATTCTGAAAGGTCCATTGTCTTTGCACAGGATCGTGCATCCCCCCCCCCCCAAAAAAAAAGTAATGGGGTTAATGCTCCAATTTTCCTGAGACAAGGTAAACGCAAAGCTAGGTCTCGTCCGCATATCGCAGTTTGTATCATGGTGTTTTTCAATTAAGTTCATGGACCTTTTCAGAGATACCAACCTGTCACTTACAAGATACATATTATTCAGCTTGGAAAAAAAAATGTTAAGGTGAAAAAACATATTTCATCCATTCTGTATATTTTTCATTAATTGTTTTTTTCAATAAAATGCTATTGCAATTGGTGGCTTTTTTTGTTTTTGTTTTTGGTGCAAATTTGGTGGTTATAGATCAAAGCTGTGGAAAGTTATTTAGAATGCACAATACTATTTGTACAGTGTTTATTAGGTAAACTTCACAATTTGACCTTCGAACTTGTCGCACTTCATCCACATTTGAACTTGATTGACATCTAATGGTTATGAATCTGTGGTATGAGCTTGGTGGTCATAGCTCAAAAAGCTGTGGAAAGTTATTGAGAGTATACCACAATACTCTGAGTACAGTGCTTACCAGGAAAAAGTTCATTGACATTTTGACCTTTGACCTTGTCAGACTTCACCCATATTAACACTTGACCTGTGGTATGAGTTTGGTGGTCAGAGCTCAAAGCTGTGGGAAGTTAAAGAGCGAGTACAACAAATTGTTGACGACGTCGACAACAAAGTGAATATAAACGAGAAAATATTAGATATGCATTTATTTAAAGTGTAGCTTCTTGACACATTCAAAGATGACACACACATCAATCTAATTTCATATTGTTGAAACTGTTTCAATTTATTTATCATCTTAAATGTTTATTCGCAAAGTCTGGCACATACATTATGGGACTTTACAAAATGTTACAATATTGCCCATCTGTTGGATTTTCTTTTTAAATAGATACATCATGTCACAGTCTAGAGGTAGTGTTTTTTTGTTTTTTTTAAACATCACAATAAAACATGGTTCACTGCAAATTGGGTCTTTCAAAGTGATATTTGAAAAGGATAAAGGCACCATTTTTTTTTTAACATCACATCACAGTTTAGAGGTACAGCGAAGTATTTTTAAACATTATAATCAAACACAGTTCACTGGAAATTGGGTCTTTCATAGTGACATTTAAAAAAGGATAAAGGTACCATACTGCAGTACCAGTATTTGTGTCATTCATGTTGCTCATGAGTGCTACTGGAGATAAAGATCCAGGGTTTCTCTAACGTCAAGTCTACTCGATGAATGAGGCTCAAAATACACACGCATGTGATTGCAGGCTGTCAGAGCACAATAACTCAGCCATATGGACAATTCCATAACATATGGGGACACAGATGCCAAAACATTAAAAATGATATTTGTTTCAAATACTTCATATTTTCAGACAATACTCGGGGTTGTAGTTTTAAAATCATCACATTTTTCCATGAAGGCAGCCATTCAGATTTTCAAAATGGCTGCCAAAGTATTGTCTACAACTTAATGGTAAAAAGGGCATCGACACCTAAATTACTCTCAGTATATCTACTTTACTAGTACTCTAAATAACAATCTTTTATATGTATGGAGTTATCACAGAAGGCTTTAACAAAAAAAGAAAGAATAAGAAAAACAGAAGATAGGGCTGGTTGCATTTATGTGACAAAAAACCTTTTAGTTTGACCATGATGGCTGTAACATCATTTACTGAAAACTAGGATTTTGTTAACTTTATTTGGCACAAACGATGAGCTGTATGTTATAACTTAGGATTTCTTAGGTATGGCCAGATGCATTCCTTTTAATACCAGAAATAAGAATATTCATCATACCGTCGAGTCAAAATGGACTCTTCAAAATGTGTAATGTCAGATACAGAAATGTCAGATACCAGTATGTAATGTCAGTTACCATGACAACAAATTATAAGGCAAAATCTTTGACCTTAGGCCATGTCAATACCTCTGACAAGTCATAGGTATCAACAGAGCGTAGCAATCATCTTCATTAATTACAAAATGATGTCATCACCATGGCCATACAGGGGCGGATCCAGGAATTTCGTAAAGAGGGGGCGTGTTTGCAAAATTAAAGGGGGGGGGGGGGCGCACGCACCCCTCCCCCATTTTTTTTTCTTTTTATTTCTTTTGTTTCAACAAAAAATAAAGGGGGTGCGTGCGCCGGTTGAGGTCCTCCCTGGATACGCCCCTGCCATATGCCCATGGACACATGTTTGTGCTTTTGACTTTAAGCTTAGCACAGTTCTTAGGTTGAATCCTCTAGAAGTTGAGGTTTCTCACTTGTACTTTACTCGTATTATGCACCAACATTATGACATAGTGAATTCAAAGTCCTACGGAATAATAAAGCAATCATCAATTCAAAAGTTTTGCGATCAATGACATTGTGGTTGCATGGCAACTGCCATTCCTTAAAACTTAGACTTAATGATAGTGTATGCTGACAGTTTTACACTCTTTGCATGGTAACTGCCTTAAAGTGCAATTCATATATACCGGTATATATTTCTATAGAAGCTTTAGGTAGCAACGTTTCTTACTTAGGCCAAACTCATGAACACATGGGCATTTCCAAGGTAAAAGGGTAATTTCAGGGATGTCAGGTTATTTACTGTTTCCAATATGCATTACCCTCCAATACAATGTGATCTCTGAGAACACTTAAATTAAGAGATAACTTTGCCCCAAAATTTACCCTAAACAATTAATACAATGGAATTTTTGCCAACATAAAAATGTTGGGCAAATGTATGTTATGTTAGACTGACATCTACAAGTATGTACTACACTTGAAGGTCAAATGATAAATGTTCATTAAAAATTTGTTTTGCAACTGAATGGCCTGATGTTAAATAGAAAAGATAATAGCAGCACTGAAATCCTATTGAATGCTGTGTTTTATACTATCTATAGACTTAGTGGTGAACATACATTACCAGTACATAGACTGGCAAAACTGTCACATCTTTGTCAATTTACATACTGTAAAATGAGGAATTTTCGCGTGCACTTTAATTTTGCGAATTTCGAGAGCGCCAAGATTCGCGAAATTAAAATGCACGCGCAAGTCCTTCTTTACACTTTATGCAATGAACGCCAGTGGCACTTCGCGAAAATTTCATGCCACGAAAAAGGCTGTCGGTTCCAATTCGCGAAAAATTCATGCTGCGAATATATCATGTTTTACAGTAACATATGTTCACCATTAAGTCTCGTAGGACGCCTGGTTCTGAATGTTAAAGATATGAAGCCTATGGACACAAAAAACCTAACAAATAAATCCCCAAACTCTACAGTCATTCATATTTCAAAGATTTCAATGACACGATTTGCATTCTATATGTGAATCTTGCCCTTAGGCGATGACAATATTGAAAGGGATACTGAAAGGAAAGTGTGAAGGTTGTGAAAGAGAATAAACCTTATATTCCCAGATGTATTTCAAATTACAATTGGGATTGCTTTACTAGTAGCTTTCCAGGGTAGTTACTTGTAAACAAAGCAATCAATTCTTTACTGAAATTGATGCTTTCCAGAAATCAGTGTTTCGCCACAATTTTTTATCTAATTCTACATATGATAGGTAAGTTTCATATAAAACAGAGAAGAGCTTGTAGTTACATCTACAATAGCTCACAGTTGATTGATTACAGTTGGTATTGCCAAATCATTTAAAACTGTGGAAAAAAAAACAACACACAAGTCCCTGGTACAGAACGTGTATGCATGATACTTTACCTCAATCGTCAAAGATGTCCAAAATCCCATAATATTAACAAGGAATGCCACAAGAGGGGGCTATTCCAATTCAAAGCACAGCCAACATGGGTGATTGCACTGAACTGCACACATTATTCCATTACTATGTGAGTATTTAGTGTGAACTTCTGGTGCAGAGAAGTGTACACAAGCTGAATAACCATGTATGCTGCCCTCTATTGGTTTCATGGAGTAGAAATGAGCTAGTGTCAACACACTTCCACTGACTACATGGCTGCCTCCATGTAGAAACTTTGGGGCATGAATTTTGAGCTAAATTTGTGGATTCTTCAGACGTTTTTATGAAGTGTACTGTACGACTTCCTGGTGCATCATATATTTAATGGAACAGGAATCACATGATCACCACAATGATAAGGAATAAAGGTTGAGAATACATCAGGAAACGACAAACAGGTGATTAAACATAAAATGCAGGGGCTCAGCATGATGGTATTTGTGGGCATTCAGTGCCCTACACTTGAGCACTTGTGTTGCTCAGTGTAGTCCTGTTATGTTGTGTGTGTACATTTGTGTATAAATGTGTACATCACTAGTAAGTTCTCCTGCATGATTTATTAACTGAATATCATGTTGTCAGTTATCTACAAGTCATCTATCTGTACATCACTTAAAACCAGCCACTCTATAACACAAAAACACTAACCTGTTGCATCTTTATCTGGAAAATGACAGCCTGGCTGCCAGAGTAGGGCCTACTTCTCAGTACAAGAGAAGGTAAGGTAAGTCACAGTTGGACACCTGCGGTACTTTTCTTTGCTGATGAAAAACAGATGAAGTTGATGACAGGTACGAATGGCTCAAACATACACAAGTATAGATAATCTATGGAACAATTTTAGGAGATGTGGCTTTGATGATTTTTCATTCATTATAATTTTATTTATCTTTTTTTAATAGGAGACAATGTAGTGGTCCATACAAAATTCCTAATTGTCAAATTGATTCTTTCAATATGCATATATTTCCTCTGTAACAGAACTAAACATGATAGCAATATTTTACTCTCTGTGACAATGTAAATGCTAAATTATAGGTATATAACATATCTTTTCAGGATTCAATGAGCATAAGGTGAACCACTCATGGGATATCTGGCATGGAGCAAAGAACTTAGGGAAAAGGCTGACCAGGCCCCATCAGCGAAGATCTGGACTCCTGCTCCTTGGAGAGGGGAGAGTACTTGATAGTATGAGCAGGATCTCCATTAGTCCTATACAGTGAGCACGGAAGAGGCCTCGAGGATCAGGCATGTGATCCTCCCGTCTTCACTTTTCAGTTTAAGGTGCTACATATCCTATAATGGGGCCAAATATCACTAAAAATTGTAATTTGAGATTTTGATGGCAATGTAATATTGAACTATCAATAGATCTACAAAAAAAAAAAAAATTAAGTTTCAAAATTTCACTCTAAGTGTGTAAAAAAATTGATTTAAAGGTAATGATTCTTATTGTTTTTTAACCTGATCGGCAACTAGAAACAATAAAAATACAAAGAAATTCAAACTGTTCTAAAATCATTATTTTTTATCCAAATTTCACAAATGACATATCAAAATGAAGGGCAGAGCTGGGCTCTTAGAGGCACTGAAAAACAATATGCTGCCATCTAGTGGGAGGAATGTGACAGACAAGATCTCTCTCTGTCCCATGCCTTTGCTGTGGCTCTTCATATGACCTTCAGTTTCTGCCGTGATATCGCTGTATTCGAAATAAAACCACTATCATGGGAAAAAGCAAGGGCAGCTATTACAAGAAAAAGGGTTTCAGGGGGATTTCAGCATATGTTGTGAAGAAAATGAAGCTTGGAGCAGCCGCTACACCTGAGGAGGACACTGCTTCCAGGAGAAAGCTTTCTTCACAACACAGTCCCACACAGACTTTTGTGTGCTGAAAATCCCCCAACCCTGCCCGATCCAGAGCCTGAGAACATCACTGTCAACAAGCGGCTCCTCGGTAAAGCTCTTGAGGAATTCAAGGGCCATTCTTGCCCAGAAGGTGATTGAGCTTGCATTGTTTATCATTTAAATTATAGATGTTGTAATTGTTCAATGTCAGTGCAGTGTTCATGAACAGACTTGGTCAATTTAGTCAACAGTCAGAAAGAAAGGAAATGTCAGTAAATAAACTACTGTCTGCAGTATCTTTATTTTTTAAACGCAGGCCATATCCAAGGTTCTGACTCTGATAAAGTAACAACTCGCTGCTAATATTTGATCAGATAGAATGTATGATTAGATTCTCTAGTAATTTTGTTTTATCCACATAATTTGTAGGTAATTTATTTCATACTATGTCAGGGAAAGCTCACACCCATTTGTCATGCCAGGATTATTGTGACATGGCTCTGTGATGGTATTATGATGGTTAGACCTAGTGGCTATTGTATTTCTAGATGCAAAGAGAGCAGGTAAGAATGTTATCATTAGGATTAACATATTAAAGTATTCTTTTTTATTGTCATATCCTTTCCTTCAGTTCTATATAAAGTACAAATACTACAGTACATAGTTTGCATATTTCTTTCATTATATGCAGCTTTCCTGCAGATTGACGAGGCTGACCAGCCACGTAATGGACTGTGCAGCACCCTTGTCCTCCGGTGCTCCATCTGCAAGATGGAGCACACATTCAGAACATCACCAAATGTAGCAGGGGGTGCCGGACAATCTGCAGCCATCAATCGGCGGTCAGTACTTGGAGCCATGGAAGTGGGACTCGTGCTGGATGTGGCAGTATCTTATGATGGCATGTGGCATAAAAGGGGCTTTGTATCTAATCATGGGGTGGGGGTAGTTATTAGCATGGACAGTGGGGAGGTCTTAGACAGGGAGGTATCATCTAAGGTTTGTAGGGAATGTAAACTAAAGGAGGGGTGGGATAGGGATACAGAGGAGTATAGAAACTGGTGGGAGGGGCATAAGGACAACTGTTTGGGAGGGCATAAGGGATCTAGTGGGAAGATGATGGAAGTAGATGCAGCAGTAGCAATATGGGGTAGGTCAGTAGATAAACATAGGCTAAGGTGTAAGTACATGGTTAGTGATGGGGATAGTAAGGCATTCAATTCAGACGAGGAAACATATGGGGAGGGTTATAAAGTAGAGAAGTTAGATTGTGTAGGGCATGTGGGGAAGCGTATGTTTAATCATTTGGATAAGTTTATGAAGAGCGATAGCCATAGTCAGGAGTTTAGGAAGTTGCTAAATAAGCGGGGGGCTGGACGTGGGACAGGGTGTTTACATGGTAATGTGGATGAGGGGACAGTGGGTAGGCTTAGTAAGTTATATAGAATAACAATTCGTAATGCTAGCAAGGGGATAATTAGGAATAGTGAAGAAAAGGCTAGGGCAACACAGGATTTGCAGCGGGCAGTATTGGCTATTCTCTATCACAGCTGTAAAGTTGATGATAAGATCCGCCACCAGTACTGCCCTAACGACGATTGGTGTGAGTACAGAAAACATGGCAAGATGGAGGACAAGGACCACCATCTTGATGGGCGGCTCCTTGAGCCCCTCTTGCCTGTGCTCCAGGGACTCAGTGATGAAAGTCTTCTCTCGAGATGTCTTCCAGGGTACACCCACAACCAGAATGAAGCCTTCAACCAGCTCATCTGGAAAAGGTGTCCCAAACACGTATGGAGGACTGCCAAAGTTGTTCAAAAGGACATACTTGTACATCACTCTCTTTAGACACTGTGTAGTGTGTGTAACAAGCTTACTTTCCCTTTGAACAGGTGATGGAAGAAACGACAGCCAAGGCCACAGCGCCCAGTACCTGACTTACACATTTATGGACCACCAGACCCTGGACGTAATCCACATGGAATTCATGGATAAGAGAGAGGCTGCAATGAAAAGTCCAGTAATGGAAGCAAAGGCTTTCGTCCAGGGTAATGGAAGAAACGACAGCCCAGGCCACAGCGCCCAGTACCTGACTTACACATTTATGGACCACCAGACCCTGGACGTAATCCACATGGAATTTATGGATAAGAGAGAGGCTGCAATGAAAAGTCCAGTAATGGAAGCAAAGGCTTTCATCCAGGGTCTGGCAGCCATTTGCCAAAAGGGGCTGGAGGTGGCCGAAGTGATTACAGATGCCCGCTCCTTGACAGCAAAGGCTTTGCAGTGCCAATGCTGCCATGAAGGGACAAACTGTGAGAGATTTTTTGACAGAGACAGGGACATCTGGTGCATCACAGATCAAAGTTTTCCAGCCTGCCTGTCTACACTGGGCAGTCTTGAGAACTATTCTTATTGCCCGTTTGCACATCGGGGGACATGTCAGGAGGTGACGTGTACCTGCGGCAGATACTTAGATGAAGTTAATGACAGGTACGAATGGCACAAACATACACAAGTATAGATAATCTATGGAACCATTTTAGGAGATGTGACTTTGATGATTTTTTCATTATTTTTAATAGTGAAAAAATTCATAATTTAGTATGCATTGCTAATTTTGTAGGAAAGCACAAAAAAAAATGCTCACTGTTGGGGATAAAATACAAGCCGTAGATGAGTTGGGGAGGTGGGCTGATGGGAAAATTGTTGAAATAATCGAGGAGGCGGAGGCAAGTTCCAGTTCCAGCGGCATCACCGCTACTGGCGCTACTAGTACTACTACTAGTGCTGTCGGCAGTGAGTACCTGACTTACACATTTATGGACCACCAGACCCTGGACGTAATCCACATGGAATTCATGGATAAGAGAGAGGCTGCAATGAAAAGTCCAGTAATGGAAGCAAAGGCTTTCGTCCAGGGTGATGGAAGAAATGACAGCCAAGGCCACAGCGCCCAGTACCTGACTTACACATTTATGGACCACCAGACCCTGGACGTAATCCGCATGGAATTTATGGATAAGAGAGAGGCTGCAATGAAAAGTCCAGTAATGGAAGCAAAGGCTTTCATCCAGGGTAATGGAAGAAACGACAGCCTAGGCCACAGCGCCCAGTACCTGACTTACACATTTATGGACCACCAGACCCTGGACGTAATCCACATGGAATTCATGGATAAGAGAGAGGCTGCAATGAAAAGTCCAGTAATGGAAGCAAAGGCTTTCATCCAGGGTAATGGAAGAAACGGCAGCCCAGGCCACAGCGCCCAGTACCTGACTTACACATTTATGGACCACCAGACCCTGGACGTAATCCACATGGAATTCATGGATAAGAGAGAGGCTGCAATGAAAAGTCCAGTAATGGAAGCAAAGGCTTTCGTCCAGGGTAATGGAAGAAACGACAGCCCAGGCCACAGCGCCCACTACCTGACTTACACATTTATGGACCACCAGACCCTGGACGTAATCCACATGGAATTCATGGATAAGAGAGAGGCTGCAATGAAAAGTCCAGTAATGGAAGCAAAGGCTTTCGTCCAGGGTAATGGAAGAAACGACAGCCCAGGCCACAGCGCCCAATACCTGACTTACACATTTATGGACCACCAGACCCTGGACGCAATCCACATGGAATTCATGGATAAGAGAGAGGCTGCAATGAAAAGTCCAGTAATGGAAGCAAAGGCTTTCGTCCAGGGTAATGGAAGAAACGACAGCCCAGGCCACAGCGCCCAATACCTGACTTACACATTTATGGACCACCAGACCCTGGACGTAATCCACATGGAATTTATGGATAAGAGAGAGGCTGCAATGAAAAGTCCAGTAATGGAAGCAAAGGCTTTCATCCAGGGTCTGGCAGCCATTTGCCAAAAGGGGCTGGAGGTGGCCGAAGTGATTACAGATGCCCGCTCCTTGACAGCAAAGGCTTTGCAGTGCCAATGCTGCCATGAAGGGACAAACTGTGAGAGATTTTTTGACAGAGACAGGGACATCTGGTGCATCACAGATCAAAGTTTTCCAGCCTGCCTGTCTACACTGGGCAGTCTTGAGAACTATTCTTATTGCCCGTTTGCACATCGGGGGACATGTCAGGAGGTGACGTGTACCTGCGGCAGATACTTAGATGAAGTTAATGACAGGTACGAATGGCACAAACATACACAAGTATAGATAATCTATGGAACCATTTTAGGAGATGTGACTTTGATGATTTTTTCATTATTTTTAATAGTGAAAAAATTCATAATTTAGTATGCATTGCTAATTTTGTAGGAAAGCACAAAAAAAAATGCTCACTGTTGGGGATAAAATACAAGCCGTAGATGAGTTGGGGAGGTGGGCTGATGGGAAAATTGTTGAAATAATCGAGGAGGCGGAGGCAAGTTCCAGTTCCAGCGGCATCACCGCTACTGGCGCTACTAGTACTACTACTAGTGCTGTCGGCAGTGAGTACCTGACTTACACATTTATGGACCACCAGACCCTGGACGTAATCCACATGGAATTCATGGATAAGAGAGAGGCTGCAATGAAAAGTCCAGTAATGGAAGCAAAGGCTTTCATCCAGGGTGATGGAAGAAATGACAGCCAAGGCCACAGCGCCCAGTACCTGACTTACACATTTATGGACCACCAGACCCTGGACGTAATCCACATGGAATTCATGGATAAGATAGAGGCTGCAATGAAAAGTCCAGTAATGGAAGCAAAGGCTTTCGTCCAGGGTAATGGAAGAAACGACAGCCCAGGCCACAGCGCCCACTACCTGACTTACACATTTATGGACCACCAGACCCTGGACGTAATCCACATGGAATTCATGGATAAGAGAGAGGCTGCAATGAAAAGTCCAGTAATGGAAGCAAAGGCTTTCGTCCAGGGTAATGGAAGAAACGACAGCCCAGGCCACAGCGCCCAATACCTGACTTACACATTTATGGACCACCAGACCCTGGACGCAATCCACATGGAATTCATGGATAAGAGAGAGGCTGCAATGAAAAGTCCAGTAATGGAAGCAAAGGCTTTCGTCCAGGGTAATGGAAGAAACGACAGCCCAGGCCACAGCGCCCAATACCTGACTTACACATTTATGGACCACCAGACCCTGGACGTAATCCACATGGAATTTATGGATAAGAGAGAGGCTGCAATGAAAAGTCCAGTAATGGAAGCAAAGGCTTTCATCCAGGGTCTGGCAGCCATTTGCCAAAAGGGGCTGGAGGTGGCCGAAGTGATTACAGATGCCCGCTCCTTGACAGCAAAGGCTTTGCAGTGCCAATGCTGCCATGAAGGGACAAACTGTGAGAGATTTTTTGACAGAGACAGGGACATCTGGTGCATCACAGATCAAAGTTTTCCAGCCTGCCTGTCTACACTGGGCAGTCTTGAGAACTATTCTTATTGCCCGTTTGCACATCGGGGGACATGTCAGGAGGTGACGTGTACCTGCGGCAGATACTTAGATGAAGTTAATGACAGGTACGAATGGCACAAACATACACAAGTATAGATAATCTATGGAACCATTTTAGGAGATGTGACTTTGATGATTTTTTCATTATTTTTAATAGTGAAAAAATTCATAATTTAGTATGCATTGCTAATTTTGTAGGAAAGCACAAAAAAAAATGCTCACTGTTGGGGATAAAATACAAGCCGTAGATGAGTTGGGGAGGTGGGCTGATGGGAAAATTGTTGAAATAATCGAGGAGGCGGAGGCAAGTTCCAGTTCCAGCGGCATCACCGCTACTGGCGCTACTAGTACTACTACTAGTGCTGTCGGCAGTGAGTACCTGACTTACACATTTATGGACCACCAGACCCTGGACGTAATCCACATGGAATTCATGGATAAGAGAGAGGCTGCAATGAAAAGTCCAGTAATGGAAGCAAAGGCTTTCGTCCAGGGTGATGGAAGAAATGACAGCCAAGGCCACAGCGCCCAGTACCTGACTTACACATTTATGGACCACCAGACCCTGGACGTAATCCGCATGGAATTTATGGATAAGAGAGAGGCTGCAATGAAAAGTCCAGTAATGGAAGCAAAGGCTTTCATCCAGGGTAATGGAAGAAACGACAGCCTAGGCCACAGCGCCCAGTACCTGACTTACACATTTATGGACCACCAGACCCTGGACGTAATCCACATGGAATTCATGGATAAGAGAGAGGCTGCAATGAAAAGTCCAGTAATGGAAGCAAAGGCTTTCATCCAGGGTAATGGAAGAAACGGCAGCCCAGGCCACAGCGCCCAGTACCTGACTTACACATTTATGGACCACCAGACCCTGGACGTAATCCACATGGAATTCATGGATAAGAGAGAGGCTGCAATGAAAAGTCCAGTAATGGAAGCAAAGGCTTTCGTCCAGGGTAATGGAAGAAACGACAGCCCAGGCCACAGCGCCCACTACCTGACTTACACATTTATGGACCACCAGACCCTGGACGTAATCCACATGGAATTCATGGATAAGAGAGAGGCTGCAATGAAAAGTCCAGTAATGGAAGCAAAGGCTTTCGTCCAGGGTAATGGAAGAAACGACAGCCCAGGCCACAGCGCCCAATACCTGACTTACACATTTATGGACCACCAGACCCTGGACGCAATCCACATGGAATTCATGGATAAGAGAGAGGCTGCAATGAAAAGTCCAGTAATGGAAGCAAAGGCTTTCGTCCAGGGTAATGGAAGAAACGACAGCCCAGGCCACAGCGCCCAATACCTGACTTACACATTTATGGACCACCAGACCCTGGACGTAATCCACATGGAATTTATGGATAAGAGAGAGGCTGCAATGAAAAGTCCAGTAATGGAAGCAAAGGCTTTCATCCAGGGTCTGGCAGCCATTTGCCAAAAGGGGCTGGAGGTGGCCGAAGTGATTACAGATGCCCGCTCCTTGACAGCAAAGGCTTTGCAGTGCCAATGCTGCCATGAAGGGACAAACTGTGAGAGATTTTTTGACAGAGACAGGGACATCTGGTGCATCACAGATCAAAGTTTTCCAGCCTGCCTGTCTACACTGGGCAGTCTTGAGAACTATTCTTATTGCCCGTTTGCACATCGGGGGGACATGTCAGGAGGCGACGTGTACCTGCGGCAGATACTTAGATGAAGTTAATGACAGGTACGAATGGCACAAACATACACAAGTATAGATAATCTATGGAACCATTTTAGGAGATGTGACTTGATGATTTTTTCATTATTTTTAATGGTGAAAGAGGGGGTAGGATATTGTAAGAAAAAATTATTTCAAAAATTTTACTGCTAGTCAGAGCCCAAGGCTTTATGGTTCAATTACATTCTTGGATGATCAATCCTGTATACAAGTATTTCCTGACATAGGACTGGTAATTTTGAAAATATAAATGTGAAAAGACCATTATGTCAAATTGACATCATAACTTAAGGATGACATGTAATCATTTTTCTTTTTATTTTGGTATACTTTAATTTAGGTGACTTTGTCTTGACCCACGACGAGTCACAGCGTGCCAGTCTGGCCCTTGTCATCACAGTGTCATGCGGGAGATGTGAGAAGTCAACAACTTTTCACTCATCTCCTACCTGTGATGGCAAGGTGTCAGACATCAACAGGAGGTCAGTGGTGGGGCAGCTGAAGTGGGACTCGGGAGGGAGGCACCAATCTCTGCAAGGGCATTTGATGAGCACATGACTCGCTTGAAAGATGGAACCACTATGGTGTGTATGGCTCTTTATACCTCTTAGTTACATGTATATAACTGCTTTTTATGACAGCTAATAAGAATCTATATTTCCTTTCTTTGTAAATTTGCAGGCATGTGAGGAGCAGCAGAGGGAGGCCGCCCAGGAACTGAGGGAGGCCATTATGGAGGAGGATCCCACCTTGACGGAAGACTCAGTTATTGATGTCAGCATTTCTTTCGATGGGACTTGGCACAAAAGGGGATATACATCTAATGTAATAATAATAATAATAATAATATAATGTTCTTATATAGCGCAATTCAACACAAAATACAAATGTAGGTTCTCAAAGCGCTTTACATACATACATAATGAAACAAAGTCACAACTGAAATGTGGCAAACCACATATCATAACAGTATAATTCTAATACTACTGGAAAGTTACTGAACATTGTATGCTGAACAAAATAAGTGAGTTTTCAATTGTTTTTTGAACAGTTCAGAGTTTTCTTGGGATCGGAGTAGCTGAGGAAGGGAGTTCCAGAGGACTGGACTTAACAAAGCGGTAGTCTTTCAGCGTGTTCTGGATTTCAGCTAATGCGGGACTGTCACGACTGTCTCCTCTGAGCCAAGCTTCAGTTATGGCCACAACATCCAGTTTCTCGGTTATAACAAAATCACATACTGCTGTTGGTTTATTCATCATGGACTGTGCATTCCAGTAGCCAACTCTGATGAGGGGTGCTTCTTCATTGAGATGGCAAGTTTGCGAGATCCTTTTCAGTGCAGGTGTTCTTTGTTCAATGATCTTTTTTGATTTTCCAGTTCGCCTGTTGCCTGAAAGGACAGGGATGGCTTTCTGGGACTTCTGAAATGACCTACGACCACGTCGGGTCGGTTTGACCTGAGATATCCCAAGCTTCTTCACAGCGTGATAAACATCAAGTTGAAGTTTCCCCTTCTCGACCTGCTCACCTATGTGTTTTAGTTCTTTCGAACTGTAACATGTTGGGTCCTGCATAGTCCTGACTGCCATGATGGTCACGAGAAATAAGACTACACAGGCAAGGCGCAGCACAAAATTCTCCATTTTGCCACACAGATAATGCTCACTAGTGTGACATAGCTGTTGAGGGTGTTTTTCTTTCTACTTCTTCCCAACATTGACCAGATTCACTGTGTAGGTGTGTGTGATAATGAGAGGTGTATGAGAAGGCAAGCTCAGCATCCATAAAGCAATAGATTAAGTGCGGTCAGGTTCATCATTCTGAATGGGCAGGCACACACACAAAAGAACTTGTTGCACTGTGCAGACAATGGGTCCAGAGCAAAGCTTTTGATGACTGGTGAACCATCCACGCCTGTAGTAACATGGAGGTTGAGAAGGCAGCTCAGTGTATACTTGCACACAAAACTTTCACCTGAAGTTGCTGGTCAGTCTTCTCGATTGAGGACTCCAAACTTGTCCTGCAATATCCAGGGTGCTATAGCAACATTCTGTTATCAAAATATAACAGAGAACCTTCCAAAGATACAGTCAATATCCTACTGAAAGGAGAGCAAATATTGAGTACAACAGCTATTCTGCGCCACATCATACATGTAGGGGTGGGGTGGTGATTAGCATAGATACGGGGAAGGTCTTAGATAGTGTGGTAAAGTGTAGATATTGTAAGGAATGTTCAAGGCAGGAGGGTGTAGATATGGATAGCGTAGAATACAAACAATGGTGGGAGGGACACAAGGATAGTTGTACATTAAATCACAAGGGATCAAGTAATAGCATGGAGTGTATTATGGGGTAGGTCAATTTCCAAACATAAACTTAAGTACAAGTACATGATAGGGGATGGGGACAGTAAGGCATATACCATGGTCCAAGACATATGGAGAGGGACACAAGGTAATGAAATTAGAATGTATCGGTTACATAGGGAAGATAATGTATAAGGCGTTAGATAATATTAGGAAGGAAAATAGTGGTAAAAAATTAGAGGATGGGGTGGCAGTTGGGAGGAAAGCAAGCAGGCTAACGGGGGGTGAGAATGGGACTGTAGGTACACTTAGCAAGTATTATAGGAATGCAATATACGATAACAGGGACCCAGGGGCAATACATAGTGTAGAAGGGAGGGAAAAGGGGGTAGAAAAAATGCAGAAGGCAGTAATGGCTGTACTGTATCATTCTGTCAAACACAGTGCCCGTCACCAGTACTGCCCTTATGGAGATTAGTCATGGTGTGAGTACAAAAGAAATGGTAGTATTGAGGATAAGGCCCACCACCTCGATGGTGTGTTCCTAGACCTCCTGTTAGCGACATTCAAGCAACTCAGTGCCGAAGACCTTCTCTTGAAGTGCCTTCTTGGTCATAAGCAAAACCAAAATGAGAGCTTCAATGCTCTCACTTGGCAGCGCTGTCCTAAACACCAGTGGAGGGTCCCACGAGCAGTGCAGATTGCAGTGAACCTTGCTTCACTCGCATTCAACTGCGGTGCTCAAGAAAGTGGCTAGAGAGTATTTGACAAGCTAAACCTGAAGGTAAGTACCCATGTGATCTCGTCTGCTCTAGCTAAAGATAGGAAAAGGGTTAAGAGGGCAGAATATGAAGCAGGAGTGGTAGCTAAAAAGAAAAGGGAAGCACTTAGGAAGAATAGGGCAAGGGTAGAAGAAGAACATCTGGAGCAGGAGGGGGAAACATATGGGACGAGTGCATTTTAGGTCATTTCATTAGTACTGTGTATATTTGTTTTATATTTATGCATTAATTAATTTATCTTATTAACTTTTAATATCAATTCATGATTTATATTCATTTACTGCTTAGTTCTGGATAATCTTATCATTTTTATTCACATCTGCATATTTTTGTTCTCCTCTTCTGCTCTTCTCTTCTCTCTCCCTTGTCTCTCTGCTGTGTAGTCGTTTAAGTTGGTGTTTATAATACGCTAGTTATTTCCTTCTTATTCTTAGCGTGTTTTCACATCCAACAAAGGCCACCGAACACCCCATTCCTACTACATCAATGTCTTCTACCACCTCCAAACCCCTTATTCATGTCGATCTTCCTCCTCCTTTCAGTGGCGATGGGAGAGGAGATTTCTCTCATTGGTGTGGAAGATTGGAAGTTGCGGCTGAAGCGTGGCCAGGCGGTAGCCAAATTGATCTGGCAAAGCTTCTCCCCTCATGCTTGGAAGGCTCAGCATTTATCGTATGGGATTCCTTGCCGGCTATTGACATATCTAGCTTTTCAAAATGCAAAATACACTTGTCAAAAGTTTTCTCAAAAACCACAGATATAGCAACATTTAAGAAATACATAGATTCTCAGGGTACAAATAAGGCTCAAACGTGTGAAGGAATGAGAATCTTTCCAATTCCAACGGCCGAATCTCGTTATTTCCCAACCGTTGTAAGATGTGTATCAAACAGAAGAAATGTCTGAATGAAGAAGATTTTGCAAATGGTATGATGAACACAAAAACCAAAGCAACAGGAACTACACAAGATCAGCAGGTGGCATAAATACGCACGCGATGGAGGCCATTTTGTCACTTATATTCTTTGGTCACCTGTACAATGATGCCTGACTCCGACATTGGTTCCACCTCCCCCTCCTTTCCTGGTGCTTTTGTCCCTATCCAATTACCCCCATCCTTTTCTGGTAATGGCACCTCTGATTTCTGCCAGGGGTGTAAACATTTAGAAGTAGCGGCTGATGCCTGCCCTAATGCAGATAGCATTGACACGTCCAAAATGCTAAGATCTCCTCTACATAGCACTGTATTTGCAGTATGGGACGCTTTCCCTGCAGAAGAAACAAAGAAAGATTTCAAAAAGGCAAAAGACCAACTTGAAAAGAAATTCTCGAAACAAGATGAGATCACCTCTTTTTGGATGTTAGGAAGGTTAGGATAACAGTGGGAAGACTTAGGCAGATGAAAAGTTTTCATACTTTACTTCTCTTTAATCTCTCTATATTTCTTGAATTAGACTGAGAG
This sequence comes from Diadema antillarum, assembly GCF_040938485.1. Taxonomy (NCBI): domain Eukaryota; kingdom Metazoa; phylum Echinodermata; class Echinoidea; order Diadematoida; family Diadematidae; genus Diadema; species Diadema antillarum. Next base: position 3,344,820 of record NW_027270929.1, on the reverse strand, counting down.
GTGCAAGACAAACTAGATTAATTCGTATTTGCAGTTGCCATGCCAAAAAAAAAAGAAGTTTATTTTTCTGTGTGTATATGTATATATTGTTTTATAGAAAGTTCTATCATTTTAATTCAATTCTTCAATTAATTCATCCCTTTGTCTTTCATATTATTACTTACACTACCCTCGTCTTTCAGGGACCAGCGGAACTCTGCCACATCCCAACAACCCCAGCAGCTATGTATTCATAGCACGAAGGTCCAGCCACGCACACAGACAATGCTGGTGGTTGGGTCTTCCAACCCTTATTGTAGTTTTTAGTGATTAATTATACAATTGTATTATATTAATGAATTAATTTCCAATTGAAAATTGGAGAAGAGAAGAACGGGACAGGTCAGGAAGGCAAAAGCCAACGAGCTTCCTAATGAAGAAGCCAAAGAGTCTGACAGTAAACTTGAGTGATAACCTGCCTCCTTGTAACTTTGTTATGTGTACAAACCACAACAACATTGTAAAGCGGCACACAGCTGGGTCCCTCATCATGAGTCTTTCCTGCCAAGTCCATCCTCTGCCTGTCTGTGTCTACATGGACTTTCCAAGATTGATGAGTAAAAGGTCTACAGGTAACACTCAGAAAGTGAACAAGTGCTCATGCAAGATCTTCAATGGCCAATGGCACATGGAACAGTTCACTGAAGCAGAGCTTGTCTTGATTTGGTATGTGCATACTTATTTGTGCAGTATTCTGCAATATTTCTGTAACTGGTTGCTTGTAACATTATTCCTTTTGTGCTCCGTTGTTCAGGAATGTCACTTTTAGATTACGTAGCATTATAAAAAACTAGCAACCCCTCCTTTTCTAATTCACTGTCAGAGGTTTAACAGGACTCTGATTGCCATGATCAGAGTACAGATGAAAAAGATCTCCTCCTCCTTGGTATGATCACATCTTCCCTCAATGACTCCTTCATGACAACAGGAAAGAAGACCAAGGAAGAGGTTTGGAAGCAGACTAGGCCAGCTTCAAGTATGACCACAAATGAGTTTGCAGGAATACCTTCTTCTACATAATGAACATTGCGAATATCAAGATCAAAACCACAAATGAGTTTCCAGGAATACCTTCTTCTACATCATGAACATTGGGAATATCAAGATCAAAACCACAAATGAGTTTGCAGGAATACCTTCTTCTACATAATGAACATTGAGAATATCAAGTTCAAAACCGCAAATGAGTTTGCAGGAATACCTTCTTCTACATCATGAACATTGGGAATATCAAGATCAAAACCACAAATGAGTTTACAGGAATACCTTCTTCTATATCATGAACATTGGGAATATCAAGATCAAAACCACAAATGAGTTTGCAGGAATACCTTCTTCTACATAATGAACATTGAGAATATCAAGTTCAAAACAGCAAATGAGTTTGCAGGAATACCTTCTTCTACATCATGAACATTGGGAATATCAAGATCAAAACCACAAATGAGTTTGCAGGAATACCTTCTTCTACATCATGAACATTGGGAATATCAAGATCAAAACCACAAATGAGTTTGCAGGAATACCTTCATCTACATAATGAACATTGGTAATATCAAGTTCAAAACCGCAAAATGAGTTTGCAGGAATACCTTCTTCTACATAATGATCATTGGGAATATTAAGTTTAAAAACCTCATCATATGGCTCCAAGACAATGGATATGTCCATTGCATGAAGATGTCGGGTATATGTGAAAAGCTGTACCCTCAATGACACCTGGCTATAACACACACTCCTATGGGTCCCCCATAGATTTTGTACAGGCAGTGTGGGTGAAATAGTCGTAACATTGTTACGACTACTATAGCTACATTTGTTCTCAATTTTCAATGCCTTACCCACCTCCGAATGAGTTTCCTTGTAGTTTGACACAAGTAAATCTAGATTTAAGTTGTCATGCTAATATAGTGGTCTAGTCTCTCGGTGAGGTCTAATTTGTTATGCCCCTCTCACTACGTTAAACAACAAAATATTTTGTTCAATTTTTTCTTTGTTCTAGAAAGAGAGCTCGACACAGCAAGAAACCAGTTGCAAAGAAGATGAGAAAATCTGATGATCAATATGACTCAGCAAGGTAATTTTGTCTGTATTTTAATGCTATTCAAAAGAATTATTAAGAAATTGTGAAATTGAAAGGATGGTTGTCTGTTTATGACTTCTGATGTGTTATGTGATCATGACTTCCAATCATGTATACATAATTGCTTTTTTTAAATATGATGTGTGTTCAACTGTGTTATGCTTGAAATAAAAATGAGTTTTTATTTTGTGTGAATCTTTTCATTCCATGTAGGTTCAAAACATATGATAGAAAGGATGATGGACCAACAGAACATCTCCCGTTCCACCACGAGAACTGTCCTGGACCAAACCTCCCAGCTGTTATGACCCGACTTGGTGCGAGAAGTCTTTTCCACTGCTCTAAGCTTTTTCCAGCTATACTTTACCGTCACCACTGTTGATCAAATCTGTAATTCTACGAACACGTACGCTGATTCCCAGAGGTAAAGACTACATTGCGTTGGTCTCCCATGCCATCCCTCTTTAGGGACAATATATGGCCGCCTGATAGGGAGTACCTATTATATCAAATAATACATCTTACATTTCCCATCGTCACCTGGAATATTATCATCCTGATTATAAATGTTGTCATGTTCATATGTGATACTTGAGCGAACATTCCTTTGATTATAAAGAGTCCGGAATTGGATACTATATGAAATGGCATCTCGGTCTCTTTTGTCAAGCATCGAGAAACTGTCTTTATCAATGTAACGATGACATTATACACCATCGAACAACACAACTAAAAATAAAAGGTGTTACAGTAACACTCGCCAACTAAAGAACATGCTTACTGACAACAATCAAAACAGAGTGTTACATCTGGTTGCAGCGGTGGAGTGGAGCCAAAATTAAGCCGCTCAATGTTATATGTGATTGCAGCAGCAAAACGGAGACCAACAACCCGTTGATGTGACTGACTACGCATCGTGCCACTGTACCTCTGTTTCTGTCAACTATTTCACGTGTGTGATATGTTTCCAGCCTGTCACGTCATTTTACATTGTATTTGGAACGCTATCCTGTGGACTAACTGCGGCTAGTCTTAGTTTCTGTCCCCTTCATGTTACACAATGCTGTAACACTACAATGCTAGGGAAGAAAGTAGCCTTGTCAACATTTCGCAAACTCTGGAAAGATCTGATGCCATGCTGCAATGCTGCAAAAAAGGGAAGAAGGTAACCTTGTCAACATTTCGCAAACTCTGGAAAGATCCGATGCCATGCTGCAATGCTGCAAAGACAGGGAAGAAGGAAGCCTTGTCAACATTTCGCAAACTCTGGAAAGATCCAATGCCATGCTGAAATGCTGCAAGGCCAGTGAAGAAGGAAGCCTTGTCAACATTTCGCAAACTCTGGAATGACCCACTGCCACATGTTGATGCCACAAAACGTTAAAACTGACCTGTGCTGGACCTTTGGGATGGTAGAGTGCAGGATATTAATGCGACCTGTGCTGACAAGGGGCAAATGACAGATAGAGAGAGTACTGAGGTATTTCTCCCACCTTATAATTAACTATGGGGATACCCAAGTTAAACACAGACTTCTAAACTTGTTACCTACTCGGGCTACTGACTGATGTGTAACTATTGTAGCATACTTGGCAATGTCTGATGCGAGTGCTGCAAGTGACTTTGTGGCACAGCTCCACAACCACAGTACTAGGGTTTGTACTCAGAGAGTATGCATCATTACAACTTAATTAATTGAAATCTGCCCACAAAATAATTTTTAAATCACTGAAGGGGCACACCTTTCTTCTGGTGGAAGGTGTGAGAAGACATCATCGTCCTTACTACAAATTAAGGATGTTGTTCATTTCATTCTGGACTATGCTGCGCAGAAATGCATCCTACTTCCAGGGTGCATTCCTGGTGTGAAATCTCCCGACGTTAAGTTTCTTCCTGCCTGCGATAGCAAGGCAAAGGTGAGGTTTTGGAGGAACTGGGGAATTGGGGGAGCAACATTAGAAATTGAATGCTGAAATAGTGGGGTCACAACAGAACAATCTGATCCTGCAGTATCTCTCATGGTGAATTTTCAGTGCACTACACACATCTGTGGCTCTTTCTTTCCTGTTTGTTGGACACACAAAGTTTGCACCAGACTGGCATTTTTTGGGCTGATCAAGATGAAATACAGGCACCCCCTTGTTTCCGTTTTGTAGGAGTTTGCCGATATAGTCACTCCATTAACATCCATTTGAAATTGAATGCTGACAATTGTGCAGGCCACAACAAAAACAATCTGATGCTGCAGTATCTCTCATGGCGAATTTTCAGTAGACTGCACACATCTGTGGCTCTTTCCTTTCTGCTTGTTGGACACACAAGTTTGCACCAGACTGGTGTTTTGGGCTGATCAAGATGAAATACAGGCACCCCCTTGTTTCTGCTTTGATTCATCATCATATGATTAATCATCCAGTTTCACTGATTTTTCAAAAGATGTACCTGAAAGTACCTCTGAAGAAGAGAGTTCATCAAGGGTCAATGATGAAGAAAAAGAGTCACAACTGTTCTAAAATCTTATCTCTTAACACAAGCTCCCACATGATATATCTAACTGAAGGCACAGTCAGGGTTCTTCGAAGCACCAAACAGTGATATGCTACCATCTAAAAGGGGGTGTTTCATAAAGTTCTTTTTACAATTACGAACGACTAATGACTGGTGATCAGTTCTGATGTGCTTTACTTATCAGGATTTCAATAATTCAGCACAAGAACTGATCACCAGTTATTCTTAAAGGGAAGGTATCCCCTAGACTTTTTTCTATATAGAATTATAGAATTAAATCTAACAAGAAAAATGATACCATCCATGTCCAAAATCCATAAATGGAAAGTGAAAATATATCCAGTTTTCATACCCCCAAAGAGCTCCCGAAGTGAAACCATGGGCAAGAAACGATCACCTAAAATAAACCGATAGTATCGATACTGTGACGTAGCATGCGAGCAGCTAGCTGCGAGTCGCAAGCGAGCGATCCAGCGATAGCATGCACGCACCATACCATCATAGTTTTCTACGGCCACTTGTACCACCGATCACAGCAGAGCAACAACTGGATAAAATGGTCTTCTACCAAGCTATCGGCTGCTCCAACGACTCGTCAAGAACAAAAGGAAAAAGTTTTTTTCAGCATACCTGACCCCAAAGTAGATAGAGAAAGAATTCTCCCCGAGTACTTACAAATACGACCGAAATAATGTAGTCTGCAGTGACCACTTTCCCCCAGAGTGCTTCAAAAGGGATCTCAGAGCAGAACTCTGTGGCAAAAGTCCACGTCGACTGCTTAAAGAAGATGCGGTGCCATCAATATTCCCTCACCAGAAAAAGACAAAAAGACGGATAGCAACTGAGAGGAGACTTTCAAAGAAAAGTAAGAGACAGGTAAGTCAAATGGTCATTTTTTTTTCTCCACTTGCCGAACTTGCCGAACGTTTCGTACATCATGCGTGTGAGAGATGTGAATAGCGCGGTGTTGCATGTTGTCTGCTACGGAATGCTACTCAGCTACGAATACGACTGCTGTGCTGCGGCCTGCTGCATGCTGTGGCATGCTGTGGCACGCTGTTTGTCGAGGCTCATTCAATTGTCATTGTATATTTGTATGCTATTGGTGACTTTGCCAAGATTCATGTGGTGCTTTGAGCTTGGTATGTACATGGTAGCGCTCTTTCATGCTCTGTCTACAAGATAGGGCACAGCTTCAAAACATCAGCCAATGTAGCGGAGGGTGCTGGGCAATTTGCAGCCATCAATCTACGATCAGTACTTGGTGCCATAAAGGTAGGACTCGGGTGGGAAGGTCTGGCTGGCCTTTGCGCATACATGGATCTTCCCATTCCAGTTCAACACGAAATGCTTCCAGGAGCACTTGAACAACTTGAAGTCTCAGAGTGAAGCAGTAACACATGATATTTCTTAAATGTTTCATTGCTTTGAATACTGAAGATTTGTTTTCTTATGTAATAGAAATTGTTCATTGCTTGATTGGATGCCCATCGAAGTCATAGATGTAATTCAAGAAGCAACTGTGGACCTAGTTCTTATCTATGAACAGAGTCTGATGGATTTCTCTCTCTCTGGGCAAGGGGACTTCCCGTCCACACAGACTCATCAACACCATGGCTGCCATGATATCATCCATCGGGGGCTCCGCCTCTTCAACCTTCCGTGATCTGGCATTCGTCGCTTTCCATTCAGTTGGTAGCCATTGAGGGCTTGAATGGCACTCAGTGATTTGTCATCCCCAGTGTAATGTAATAACAACTCTAAATGTAACATTTACCCTAAAGATACCTAAACACTAACTCTAATATCCACCCTAAATGTAATACATCTAAATCCTATACGTAGTGACCTTAAATGTAGCCTAATACAGTCATGTCTACCCTAAATGTATCATCCACACTGTAAACACGATACATCTTAACCGCAACTGTTATATCCACTCTTTGAATCTAATACATCTTAAAAGTATGTAATACCGACCCTTAATGTTTTACACATTAACCCTAACTGTATTAAATTTCAACTCTAAATGTAATAATGACCCTAAATACCTAATCTCTAATGTAAACCCTATAAACTCAATAAATCTTAACCTAACTTTAACATCCACTCTAAATCTAATACGTACATCTTAAGTGAATGTAATAACGACCTTATATGTTTAACACATTAACCCTAAATGTTTTAAGAAACCTCAATGTAATACATTTCAACACTAAATGTGATTATCACGTCAACCCTACATGCAATGCGAAAGCCCGTTAGACTAGACCGTGTGGGGGTGCGTGAACCAAACAACGATGGAATGAGTTCACATGTCATGCTCACATGATATTTGCAGTGACCTTTTCACCCACTCATGCAAGTCCAGAACAACACCGTTCAACAAAAATCTATACATCACTCAGCTTGGTCAACTCAACTCAGTCTGACTTTCGTCCACAATTCCGCTAAGAACGTCTTCTTGAATTCCTAATACATCACACAGATCTCCCACAGACACATCCACAGTCGAACTCATTCTTTCCAGGCTTTCCATTTAGCTGATATCCAATCAGTGCCTGGATGGCACTCAGTGCTGTATCACCCCTAAATGTAAGAACACCGCTAAATGTAATATTAGCCTTAAATATACCTAGACCCTAACTCTAATATCCACCCTAAATGTATCATCCACACTGTATACCCGAGGAACACAACGAAGACACTGACGCTGTGAGACTAACAATTTACTGCTAAGTTTTATGTTCAAGGCCAAATTATCCAAGAAGTCTGAAATAGCCTGAATCAATGAGAAATACAGTGTATTGTAGCTTACATTCACTGTACATTTTTGTATTCTTCTATCCCTTCAATATTCATGCAGATACAGCACCACCTGTAATTATGTCGCTGCACTTCTCTTCAAGGTGGACTTTGCATGGTGAAACGGACTCACAAACGCAGCCTGTACATCACAGGAGTGTACGTAGTCAGCTTTTGCAGATTTTTAAAGATCTATACATCACTCAGCTTGGTCAACTCAATCTGACTTTCGTCCACAATTCCGCTAAGAACGTCTTCTTGAATTCCTAATACATCACACAGATCTCCCACAGACACATCCACAGTCGAACTCATTCTTTCCAGGCTTTCCATTTAGCTGATATCCAATCAGTGCCTGGATGGCACTCAGTGCTGTATCACCCCTAAATGTAAGAACACCACTAAATGTAATATTAGCCTTAAATATACCTAAACCCTAGCTCTAATATCCACCCTAAATGTATCATCCACACTGTATACCCGAGGAACACAACGAAGACACTGACGCTGTCGTGATCAAAGCTGTTAAAGATCGACTTGGCATTACTCTTCAGCCAAGGGATGTTGCCCAGAGCCACCGAAGTAAAACAGGAACAACGACGACAACAACGCACCTCCAAACCCATCATCGTGAAGTTCAACTCCTACAACATCCGTCAGTCCGTCTATCAGGCCAAATCGCGCTTCAAAGGGAGCTCCATTTTCATGCAGGAAGATCTGAAGGCAAAAAGGAGAGATCTTGTGAAAAAAAAAAACACTGGAGAAATCAAGCGTCAAGCGAGTATGGACCCGAGATGGCTGGATCACAGCCCTCCAGAAGGGCCATGGATCTAAAGACCGTAGACTGATGTAGACTATACAGACCAAAAAGCCTACAGCTACTTTGCCTCTGGATGGATGGAACAAATCTACTATCATCACACTGATGATCAGAACAATTACTGCTTTCTGAAGACGAAGTGTAGGCCACCTCAGAGAGTCAGGGACGAGCCATGAAATGTGTGGGTCGCTGTGAACAAGAAGTCTGGGGAAGCGCAGAGCGCTTTTTTGTTTTTGCAGGGTAAGAATGTAAAACTAACAGACATACATTACTATTCATTATTCTTAAATTAATGAACAAAAGGTACAAATTGGTAGTTTCCTGAAGTGACGAATGTTTTTTATTCCATATCGTTTGTATGTGCTCCTACTCTAGGTCTTGTTATATCCCTTATGTTCAGCCCATGATTTTTCTGAGATACTATTTAAGCCCCAAAAATGTAGCAGTGAGACTGACAATTTACTGCTAAGTTTAATGTTCAAGGCCAAGTTATCCAAGAAGTCTGAAATAGCCTGAATCAATGAGAAATACAGTGTATTGTAGCTTACATTCACTGTACATTCTTGTATTCTTTTATCCCTTCAATATTCATGCAGATACAGCACCACCTGTAATTATGTCGCTGCACTTCTCTTCAAGGTGGACTTTGCCTGGTGAAACAGACTCACAAACGCAGCCTGTACATCACAGGAGTGTACGTGGTCAGCTTTTGCAGATTTTTAAAGATCTATACATCACTCAGCTTGGTCAACTCAATCTGACTTTCGTCCACAATTCCGCTAAGAACGTCTTCTTGAATTCCTAATACATCACACAGATCTCCCACAGACACATCCACAGTCGAACTCATTCTTTCCAGGCTTTCCATTTTGACAGCTGATATCCAATCAGTGCCTGGATGGCACTCAGTGCTGTATCACCCCTAAATGTAAGAACACCGCTAAATGTAATATTAGCCTTAAATATACCTAAACCCTAACTCTAATATCCACCCTAAATGTATCATCCACACTGTATACCCGAGGAACACAATAAAGACACTGACGCTATGAGACTGACAATTTACTGCCAAGTTTTATGTTCAAGGCCAAGTTATCCAAGAAGTCTGAAATAGCCTGAATCAATGAGAAATACAGTGTATTGTAGCTTACATTCACTGTACATTTTTGTACATTTTTGTATTCTTTTATCCGATGTGTTGGCTCAGTGAGTAGAGCGGCTGCCCTCACAATCGGGAGGTCGTGGGTTCAAACCCCGGCCGCGTCATACCAAAAGACATTAAAAGATGGGAGTTGCTGCTACCTTGTTTGCCGTTCAACAGTTGAAAAGGTTAGAGCAACGTCGATCTGGCGCTGCTCAGTGGCTGCCGGGCCCACAATCAATTGGGCAAAATGAATTTCCATTCTTGGACAATAAAATTTGGAGTTTATATCCAAAACAATTATTATTATCCCTTCAATATTCATGCAGATACAGCACCACCTGTAATTATGTCGCTGCACTTCTCTTCAAGGTGGACTTTGCATGGTGAAACGGACTCACAAACGCAGCCTGTACATCACAGGAGTGTACGTGGTCAGCTTTTGCAGATTTTTAAAGATCTATACATCACTCAGCTTGGTCAACTCAATCTGACTTTCGTCCACAATTCCGCTAAGAACGTCTTCTTGAATTCCTAATACATCACACAGATCTCCCACAGACACATCCACAGTCGAACTCATTCTTTCCAGGCTTTCCATTTAGCTGATATCCAATCAGTGCTGTATCACCCCTAAATGTAAGAACACCGCTAAATGTAATATTAGCCTTAAATATACCTAAACCCTAACTCTAATATCCACCCTAAATGTATCATCCATACTGTATACCCGAGGAACACAACGAAGACACTGACGCTGTGAGACTGACAATTTACTGCCAAGTTTTATGTTCAAGGCCAAGTTATCCAAGAAGTCTGAAATAGCCTGAATCAATGAGAAATACAGTGTATTGTAGCTTACATTCACTGTACATTTTTGTATTCTTTTATCCCTTCAATATTCATGCAGATACAGCACCATCTGTAACTACGTCGCTGCACTTCTCTTCAAGGTGGACTTTGCATGGTGAAACAGACTCACAAACGCAGCCTGTACATCACAGGAGTGTACGTGGTCAGCTTTTGCAGATTTTTAAAGATCTATACATCACTCAGCTTGGTCAACTCAATCTGACTTTCGTCCACAATTCCGCTAAGAACGTCTTCTTGAATTCCTAATACATCACACAGATCTCCCACAGACACATCCACAGTCGAACTCATTCTTTCCAGGCTTTCCATTTTGACAGCTGATATCCAATCAGTGCCTGGATGGCACTCAGTGCTGTATCACCCCTAAATGTAAGAACACCGCTAAATGTAATATTAGCCTTAAATATACCTAAACCCTAACTCTAATATCCACCCTAAATGTATCATCCACACTGTATACCCGAGGAACACAATAAAGACACTGACGCTATGAGACTGACAATTTACTGCCAAGTTTTATGTTCAAGGCCAAGTTATCCAAGAAGTCTGAAATAGCCTGAATCAATGAGAAATACAGTGTATTGTAGCTTACATTCACTGTACATTTTTGTACATTTTTGTATTCTTTTATCCGATGTGTTGGCACAATCAATTGGGCAAAATGAATTTCCATTCTTGGACAATAAAATTTGGAGTTTATATCCAAAACAATTATTATTATCCCTTCAATATTCATGCAGATACAGCACCACCTGTAATTATGTCGCTGCACTTCTCTTCAAGGTGGACTTTGCATGGTGAAACGGACTCACAAACGCAGCCTGTACATCACAGGAGTGTACGTGGTCAGCTTTTGCAGGCAAGCAGTGTTTGGAACCGAAGCGTGTATCAGAGATGACCCGGAGAAAACCAAAGTTCTTATGACAAGGTATGCATGTTCAGTGTACATGTAGGGCTATGCACCCTATTAACCTATCTCACCTCAAAATTTTGTTAAGAGTAAAAAAGTTTTTTTTTTCAATGAACAAGAAAGTATTAAATACATATATTTTCAATCAGATATATTAATGTACTTTAATGTTTACTGTATGTGAAAATGGACTTTGAATCAATTAACATTATAGTCTCATTAAGTTATTACAATGCAGCTTTGTATAATTTTTAATTTGATTTGAAAAAAAAAACACAACTTATCTCCATTACAGGCTTGGTGAGCTGCATGACCACGATGGAAACATGAAGGAGTGGTGGGTGAAGATTGGCGGGGATAAGGGTGGAGACACCTTCAAGATAATGACACAGCTAGCCAACCTGCACTCACCAAACAGCTTACGCAGCACTCTTGTAATTACTCTCTTCCCCGGGAAAGACACACCATACAATCTGGATATCACCCTGTCACCATGTGATATTTTTTACCCGACTTCGAGAGCTCCTCGCAAAAAAAGTAGCCAACTTCACTTGCACACATCTATGGCCGATTTGAAGAATGAGCAATTTTGAATCAAATTAGGCTTAGGGTTAAGAGCAAAAAAATTACCATGGCAACCAAAAAAGAACCTTGATATTTAAAGGCCATCAAATTGATTTCCTATCATATTTTTAAGAAGCTTTTTACATACTTTGTGAATTATCTTTTTGCCAAAAACATATATTGTTGGAAAGGGCCACTTAAGGGAAATAAGCAGAAAATATTGAATCATGAATTTCATTGGTCAGGTTTACTAGGGGGATATAAATATGCATAAAAAACAAGAGGTGAAGTTGTACGGAACGTACGCTGTCGCACCAAAAATGTGGGACAAAATGGATACGCGCGGCTATACCGTGCATGCGGGTACGTGTGTCATGCTTGTGCCACATCATCACTGCACTGGCAGTTAAGGACAATATGTAGCTTGCTATTCATTTGCACTACTGCTTACAAGTGTAAATACGACATTTCATTTCACCATGGGCAAAAGGGAGGAATGCTACATTGTATCATCAGAAAAAGAAAAGATTTAGTGGGATTCCACTACGTGAGCACAAGAAGTGGAGAATGAAGCGTGAAGCAGCCGCTACACATATTGGGGAGGACACTGCTTCTAGGAGAAAGCTGACCGCTCAGTGTGGTCCCACACCTTCAGATCTGTGTGGGGCCAGCTCTGGAATCTTGGGCTCAAATCTGATAATAAGCCTGACTGTGCTGAATGCCGCTTTAGCATTCTTTCTAAGAGTTGTAAGTAATGTAAGCTATGAGATGGATCTGCACTAGTACTGCCCTGACAACGCATGGTGTGAGTACAGAAAACACGGCAAGATGGAGGACAAGGACCACCATCTTGATGGGCGGCTTCTTGAACCCCTCTTGCCTGTGTTCCAGGGACTCAGTGATGAAAGTCTTATCTCAAGATGTCTTCCAGGGTACACGCAGAACCAGAATGAAGCCTTCAACCAGCTCATCTGGAAAATATGTCCCAAACACATATGGAGGACTGCCAAAGTTGTTCACATTGCAGTCAATATGGCTGTAATGGCATTCAACAGCGGTGTCAAAATAGGTTGCTGTATACAGACTGCTACGTAACTAGCCTCAATTTCTCAATTGGAGCTCATGCCTTGTTGTCTGCACGAAGGAAGGATAACTCTATATTACGGGAAGCAGATAAAAGGGCTGGGGAGGCTAGTAAGAGAAATCTATTTCAGCTTGTTAGTATCTGTATATGTTGTAAGGTAACTCTAAAATCTAAATCTAAACCACCAGCCAACACACTGCCACTTCCAGCAACTGCCTGTATTTTCATTTTCATATTGAGAAATATGAATTTATAATTTCATTTTTATAAGTAAGAATTGAGTAATTAAAATATTATTTTTGGTCAAATTCAATATTTTGAGTGGCTGGAATTTTTTCTTAAGGTGTTATGCAAAAATAGGTAGCTATAAAATTATTAAAGTGGACAAGTTCTGAAAAAATGGACAAATTATTTTTGTAGTATTATAAAAAAATGGCTGGTAAGAAGTACGATACCGATATCACACATTTCATATTTCTCATGGCGAATTTTCAGTAGACTGCACACATCTGTGGCTCTTTCCTTTCTGCTTGTTGGACACACAAAGTTTGCACCAGACTGGCGTTTTGGGCTGATCAAGATGAAATACAGGCACCCCCTTGTTTCTGCTTTGATTCATCATCATATGATTAATCATCAAGTTTCATTGATTTTTCAAATTATGTACCTGAAAGTACCTCTGAAGAAGAGAGTTCATCAAGGGTCAATGATGAAGAAAAAGAGTCAAACTGTTCTAAAATCTTATCTCTCAACACAAGCTCCCACATGATATATCTAATTGAAGGCACAGTCAGGGTTCTTCGAGGCACCAAATAGTGATATGCTACCACCTAAAAGGGGTGTTTCATAAAGCTGTTTTTAAAACTACGAACGACTAATGACTGGTGATCAGTTCTGATGTGCTATACTTATCAGGATTTCAATAATTCAGCACAAGAACTGATCACCAGTTATTCTTAAAGGGAAGGTATCCCCTAGACTTTTTTCTATATAGAATTATAGAACTAAATCTAACAAGAAAAATGATACCATCCATGTCCAAAATCCATAAATGGAAAGTGAAAATATATCCAGTTTTTGTACCCCCAAAGAGCTCCCGAAGTGAAACCATGGGCAAGAAACGATCACCTAAAATAAACCGATAGTATCGATACTGTGACGTAGCATGCGAGCAGCTAGCTGCGAGTCGCGAGCGAGCGATCCAGCGATAGCATGCACGCACCATACCATCATACAGTTTTCTACGGCCACTTGTACCACCGATCACAGCAGAGCAACAACTGCATAAAATGGTCTTCTACCAAGCTATCGGCTGCTCCAACGACTCGTCAAGAACAAAAGGAAAAAGTTTTTTTCAGCATACCTGACCCCAAAGTAGATAGAGAAAGAATTCTCCCCGAGTACTTACAAATACGACCGAAATAATGTAGTCTGCAGTGACCACTTTCCCCCAGAGTGCTTCAAAAGGGATCTCAGAGCAGAACTCTATGGCAAAAGTCCACGTCGACTGCTTAAAGAAGATGCGGTGCCATCAATATTCCCTCACCAGAAAAAGACAAAAAGACGGATAGCAGCTGAGAGGAGACTTTCAAAGAAAAGTAAGAGACAGGTAAGTCAAATGGTCATTTTTTTTTTTCTCCACTTGCCGAACTTGCCGAACGTTCCGTACATCGTGCGTGTGAGAGATGTGAATAGCGCGGTGTTGCATGTTGTCTGCTACGGAATGCTACTCAGCTACGAATACGACTGCTGTGCTGCGGCCTGCTGCATGCTGTGGCATGCTGTGGCACACTGTTTGTCGAGGCTCATTCAATTGTTATTGTATATTTGTATGCTATTGGTGACTTTGCCAAGATTCATGTGGTGCTTTGAGCTTGGTATGTACATGGTAGCGCTCTTTCATGCTCTGTCTACAAGATAGGGCACAGCTTCAAAACATCAGCCAATGTAGCGGAGGGTGCTGGGCAATTTGCAGCCATCAATCTACGATCAGTACTTGGTGCCATAAAGGTAGGACTCGGGTGGGAAGGTCTGGCTGGCCTTTGCGCATACATGGATCTTCCCATTCCAGTTCAACACGAAATGCTTCCAGGAGCACTTGAACAACTTGAAGTCTCAGAGTGAAGCAGTAACACATGATATTTCTTAAATGTTTCATTGCTTTCAATACTGAAGATTTGTTTTCTTATGTAATAGAAATTGTTCATTGCTTGATTGGATGCCCATCGAAGTCATAGATGTAATTCAAGAAGCAACTGTGGACCTAGTTCTTATCTATGAACAGAGTCTGATGGATTTCTCTCTCTGTGGGCAAGGGGACTTCCCGTTCCACATTGACTAGTCAACACCATAGCTGCCATGATATCATCCATCGGGGGCTCCGCCTCTTCAACCTTCCGTGATCTGGCATTCGTCGCTTTCCATTCAGTTGGTAGCCGTTGAGGGCTTGAATGGCACTCAGTGATTTGTCATCCCCAGTGTAATGTAATAACAACTCTAAATGTAACATTTACCCTAAAGATACCTAAACACTAACTCTAATATCCACCCTAAATGTAATACATCTAAACCCTATACGTAGTGACCTTAAATGTAGCCTAATACAGTTATGTCTACCCTAAATGTATCATCCACACTGTAAACGCGATACATCTTAACCGCAACTGTTATATCCACTCTTTAAATCTAATACATCTTAAAAGTATGTAATAACGACCCTTAATGTTTTACACATTAACCCTAACTGTATTAAATTTCAACTCTAAATGTAATAATGACCCTAAATACCTAATCTCTAATATAAACCTTATAAACTCAATACATCTTAACCTAACTTTAACATCTTAACCTAACTTTAACATCCACTCTAAATCTAATATGTACATCTTAAGTGAATGTAATAACGACCTTAAATGTTTAACACATTAACCCTAAATGTTTTAAGAACCCTCAATGTAATACATTTCAACACTAAATGTGATTATCACGTCAACCCTACATGCAAGGCGGAAGCCCGTTAGACTAGACCGTGTGGGGATGCGTGAACCAAACAACGATGGAATGAGTTCACATGTCGTGTTCACATGATATTTGCAGTGACCTTTTCACCCACTCATGCAAGTCCAGAACAACACCGTTCAACAAAGATACACCACTCAACTTGGTCAACTCAATCTGACTTTCATCCACAATTCCTCTCAGAACGTCTTCTTGAATTCCTAATACATCACACAGATCTCCCACAGACACATCCACAGTCGAACTCATTCTTTCCAGGCTTTCCATTTAGCTGGTATCCAATCAGTGCCTGGATGGCACTCAGTGCTGTATCACCCCTAAATGTAAGAACACCGCTAAATGTAATATTAGCCTTAAAATATACCTAAACCCAAACTCTAATGTCCACCCTAAATGTATCATCCAAACTGTATACCCGAGGAACACAACGAAGACACTGACGCTGTCGTGATCAAAGCTGTTAAAGATCGACTTGGCATTACTCTTCAGCCCAGGGATGTTGCCCAGAGCCACTGAAGTAAAACAGGAACAACGACGACAACAACGCATCTCCAAACCCATCATTGTGAAGTTCAACTCCTACAACAACCGTCAGTCTGTCTATCAGGCCAAATCGCGCTTCAAAGGGAGCTCCATTTTCATGCAGGAAGATCTGACGGCAAAAAGGAGAGATCTTGTGAAAAAAAAAACACTGGAGAAATCAAGCGTCATGCGAGTATGGACCCGAGATGGCTGGATCACAGCCCTCAAGAAGGGCCATGGATCTAAAGACCGTAGACTGATGTAGACTATAAAGACCAAAAAGCCTACAGCTACTTTGCCTCTGGATGGATGGAACAAATCTACTATCATCACACTGATGATCACAACAATTACTGCTTTCTGAAGACGAAGTGCATGCCATCTCAGAGAGTCAGGGACGAGCCATGAAATGTGTGGGTCGCTGTGAACAAGAAGTCTGGGGAAGCGCAGAGTGCTTTTTTGTGAGTGTTTTGCAGGGTAAGAATGTAAAACTAACAGACATACATTACTATTCATTATTCTTAAATTAATGAACAGAAGGTACAAATTAGTAGTTTCCTGAAGTGACGAATGTTTTTTATTCCATATCGTTTGTATGTGCTCTTACTCTAGGTCTTATTATATCCCTTCTGTTCAGCCCATGATTTTTCTGAGATACTATTAAAGCCCCAACAATGTAGCAACGAGACTGACAATTTACTGCTAAGTTTTATGTTCAAGGCCAAGTTATCCAAGAAGTCTGAAATAGCCTAAATCAATGAGAAATACAGTATATTCTAGCTTACATTCACTGTACATTTTTGTATTCTTTTATCCCTTCAATATTCATGCAGATACAGCACCATCTGTAACTACGTCGCTGCACTTCTCTTCAAGGTGGACTTTGCATGGTGAAACGGACTCAAAAACGCAGCCTGTACATCACAGGAGTGTACGTGGTCAGCTTTTGCAGGCAAGCAGTGTTTGGAACCGAAGCGTGTATCAGAGATGACCCGGAGAAAACCAAAGTTCTTATGACAAGGTATGCATGTTCAGTGTACATGTAGGGCTATGCACCCTATTAACCTATCTCACCTCAAAATTTTGTTAAGAGTAAAAAAGTTTTTTTTTTCAATGAACAAGAAAGTATTAAATACATATATTTTCAATCAGATATATTAATGTACTTTAATGTTTACTGTATGTGAAAATGGACTTTGAATCAATTAACATTATAGTCTCATTAAGTTATTACAATGCAGCTTTGTATAATTTTTAATTTGATTTGAAAAAAAAAACACAACTTATCTCCATTACAGGCTTGGTGAGCTGCATGACCACGATGGAAACATGAAGGAGTGGTGGGTGAAGATTGGCGGGGATAAGGGTGGAGACACCTTCAAGATAATGACACAGCTAGCCAACCTGCACTCACCAAACAGCTTACGCAGCACTCTTGTAATTGCTCTCTTCCCCGGGAAAGACACACCATACAATCTGGATATCACCCTGTCACCATGTGATATTTTTTACCCGACTTCGAGAGCTCCTCGCAAAAAAAGTAGCCAACTTCACTTGCACACATCTATGGCCGATTTGAAGAATGAGCAATTTTGAATCAAATTAGGCTTAGGGTTAAGAGCAAAAAATTACCATGGCAACCAAAAAAGAACCTTGATATTTAAAGGCCATCAAATTGATTTCCTATCATATTTTTAAGAAGCTTTTTACATACTTTGTGAATTATCTTTTTGCCAAAAACATATATTGTTGGAAAGGGCCACTTAAGGGAAATAAGCAGAAAATATTGAATCATGAATTTCATTGGTCAGGTTTACTAGGGGGATATAAATATGCATAAAAAACAAGAGGTGAAGTTGTACGGAACGTACGCTGTCGCACCAAAAATGTGGGACAAAATGGATACGCGCGGCTATACCGTGCATGCGGGTACGTGTGTCATGCTTGTGCCACATCATCACTGCACTGGCAGTTAAGGACAATATGTAGCTTGCTATTCATTTGCACTACTGCTTACAAGTGTAAATACGACATTTCATTTCACCATGGGCAAAAGGGAGGAATGCTACATTGTATCATCAGAAAAAGAAAAGATTTAGTGGGATTCCACTACGTGAGCACAAGAAGTGGAGAATGAAGCGTGAAGCAGCCGCTACACATATTGGGGAGGACACTGCTTCTAGGAGAAAGCTGACCGCTCAGTGTGGTCCCACACCTTCAGATCTGTGTGGGGCCAGCTCTGGAATCTTGGGCTCAAATCTGATAATAAGCCTGACTGTGCTGAATGCCGCTTTAGCATTCTTTCTAAGAGTTGTAAGTAATGTAAGCTATGAGATGGATCTGCACTAGTACTGCCCTGACAACGCATGGTGTGAGTACAGAAAACACGGCAAGATGGAGGACAAGGACCACCATCTTGATGGGCGGCTTCTTGAACCCCTCTTGCCTGTGTTCCAGGGACTCAGTGATGAAAGTCTTATCTCAAGATGTCTTCCAGGGTACACGCAGAACCAGAATGAAGCCTTCAACCAGCTCATCTGGAAAATATGTCCCAAACACATATGGAGGACTGCCAAAGTTGTTCACATTGCAGTCAATATGGCTGTAATGGCATTCAACAGCGGTGTCAAAATAGGTTGCTGTATACAGACTGCTACGTAACTAGCCTCAATTTCTCAATTGGAGCTCATGCCTTGTTGTCTGCACGAAGGAAGGATAACTCTATATTACGGGAAGCAGATAAAAGGGCTGGGGAGGCTAGTAAGAGAAATCTATTTCAGCTTGTTAGTATCTGTATATGTTGTAAGGTAACTCTAAAATCTAAATCTAAACCACCAGCCAACACACTGCCACTTCCAGCAACTGCCTGTATTTTCATTTTCATATTGAGAAATATGAATTTATAATTTCATTTTTATAAGTAAGAATTGAGTAATTAAAATATTATTTTTGGTCAAATTCAATATTTTGAGTGGCTGGAATTTTTTCTTAAGGTGTTATGCAAAAATAGGTAGCTATAAAATTATTAAAGTGGACAAGTTCTGAAAAAATGGACAAATTATTTTTGTAGTATTATAAAAAAATGGCTGGTAAGAAGTACGATACCGATATCACACATTTCATATTTCTCATGGCGAATTTTCAGTAGACTGCACACATCTGTGGCTCTTTCCTTTCTGCTTGTTGGACACACAAAGTTTGCACCAGACTGGCGTTTTGGGCTGATCAAGATGAAATACAGGCACCCCCTTGTTTCTGCTTTGATTCATCATCATATGATTAATCATCAAGTTTCATTGATTTTTCAAATTATGTACCTGAAAGTACCTCTGAAGAAGAGAGTTCATCAAGGGTCAATGATGAAGAAAAAGAGTCAAACTGTTCTAAAATCTTATCTCTCAACACAAGCTCCCACATGATATATCTAATTGAAGGCACAGTCAGGGTTCTTCGAGGCACCAAATAGTGATATGCTACCACCTAAAAGGGGTGTTTCATAAAGCTGTTTTTAAAACTACGAACGACTAATGACTGGTGATCAGTTCTGATGTGCTATACTTATCAGGATTTCAATAATTCAGCACAAGAACTGATCACCAGTTATTCTTAAAGGGAAGGTATCCCCTAGACTTTTTTCTATATAGAATTATAGAACTAAATCTAACAAGAAAAATGATACCATCCATGTCCAAAATCCATAAATGGAAAGTGAAAATATATCCAGTTTTTGTACCCCCAAAGAGCTCCCGAAGTGAAACCATGGGCAAGAAACGATCACCTAAAATAAACCGATAGTATCGATACTGTGACGTAGCATGCGAGCAGCTAGCTGCGAGTCGCGAGCGAGCGATCCAGCGATAGCATGCACGCACCATACCATCATACAGTTTTCTACGGCCACTTGTACCACCGATCACAGCAGAGCAACAACTGCATAAAATGGTCTTCTACCAAGCTATCGGCTGCTCCAACGACTCGTCAAGAACAAAAGGAAAAAGTTTTTTTCAGCATACCTGACCCCAAAGTAGATAGAGAAAGAATTCTCCCCGAGTACTTACAAATACGACCGAAATAATGTAGTCTGCAGTGACCACTTTCCCCCAGAGTGCTTCAAAAGGGATCTCAGAGCAGAACTCTATGGCAAAAGTCCACGTCGACTGCTTAAAGAAGATGCGGTGCCATCAATATTCCCTCACCAGAAAAAGACAAAAAGACGGATAGCAGCTGAGAGGAGACTTTCAAAGAAAAGTAAGAGACAGGTAAGTCAAATGGTCATTTTTTTTTTTCTCCACTTGCCGAACTTGCCGAACGTTCCGTACATCGTGCGTGTGAGAGATGTGAATAGCGCGGTGTTGCATGTTGTCTGCTACGGAATGCTACTCAGCTACGAATACGACTGCTGTGCTGCGGCCTGCTGCATGCTGTGGCATGCTGTGGCACACTGTTTGTCGAGGCTCATTCAATTGTTATTGTATATTTGTATGCTATTGGTGACTTTGCCAAGATTCATGTGGTGCTTTGAGCTTGGTATGTACATGGTAGCGCTCTTTCATGCTCTGTCTACAAGATAGGGCACAGCTTCAAAACATCAGCCAATGTAGCGGAGGGTGCTGGGCAATTTGCAGCCATCAATCTACGATCAGTACTTGGTGCCATAAAGGTAGGACTCGGGTGGGAAGGTCTGGCTGGCCTTTGCGCATACATGGATCTTCCCATTCCAGTTCAACACGAAATGCTTCCAGGAGCACTTGAACAACTTGAAGTCTCAGAGTGAAGCAGTAACACATGATATTTCTTAAATGTTTCATTGCTTTCAATACTGAAGATTTGTTTTCTTATGTAATAGAAATTGTTCATTGCTTGATTGGATGCCCATCGAAGTCATAGATGTAATTCAAGAAGCAACTGTGGACCTAGTTCTTATCTATGAACAGAGTCTGATGGATTTCTCTCTCTGTGGGCAAGGGGACTTCCCGTTCCACATTGACTAGTCAACACCATAGCTGCCATGATATCATCCATCGGGGGCTCCGCCTCTTCAACCTTCCGTGATCTGGCATTCGTCGCTTTCCATTCAGTTGGTAGCCGTTGAGGGCTTGAATGGCACTCAGTGATTTGTCATCCCCAGTGTAATGTAATAACAACTCTAAATGTAACATTTACCCTAAAGATACCTAAACACTAACTCTAATATCCACCCTAAATGTAATACATCTAAACCCTATACGTAGTGACCTTAAATGTAGCCTAATACAGTTATGTCTACCCTAAATGTATCATCCACACTGTAAACGCGATACATCTTAACCGCAACTGTTATATCCACTCTTTAAATCTAATACATCTTAAAAGTATGTAATAACGACCCTTAATGTTTTACACATTAACCCTAACTGTATTAAATTTCAACTCTAAATGTAATAATGACCCTAAATACCTAATCTCTAATATAAACCTTATAAACTCAATACATCTTAACCTAACTTTAACATCCACTCTAAATCTAATATGGTACATCTTAAGTGAATGTAATAACCGACCTTAAATGTTTAACACATTAACCCTAAATGTTTTAAGAACCCTCAATGTAATACATTTCAACACTAAATGTGATTATCACGTCAACCCTACATGCAAGGCGGAAGCCCGTTAGACTAGACCGTGTGGGGATGCGTGAACCAAACAACGATGGAATGAGTTCACATGTCGTGTTCACATGATATTTGCAGTGACCTTTTCACCCACTCATGCAAGTCCAGAACAACACCGTTCAACAAAGATACACCACTCAACTTGGTCAACTCAATCTGACTTTCATCCACAATTCCTCTCAGAACGTCTTCTTGAATTCCTAATACATCACACAGATCTCCCACAGACACATCCACAGTCGAACTCATTCTTTCCAGGCTTTCCATTTAGCTGGTATCCAATCAGTGCCTGGATGGCACTCAGTGCTGTATCACCCCTAAATGTAAGAACACCGCTAAATGTAATATTAGCCTTAAAATATACCTAAACCCAAACTCTAATGTCCACCCTAAATGTATCATCCAAACTGTATACCCGAGGAACACAACGAAGACACTGACGCTGTCGTGATCAAAGCTGTTAAAGATCGACTTGGCATTACTCTTCAGCCCAGGGATGTTGCCCAGAGCCACTGAAGTAAAACAGGAACAACGACGACAACAACGCATCTCCAAACCCATCATTGTGAAGTTCAACTCCTACAACAACCGTCAGTCTGTCTATCAGGCCAAATCGCGCTTCAAAGGGAGCTCCATTTTCATGCAGGAAGATCTGACGGCAAAAAGGAGAGATCTTGTGAAAAAAAAAACACTGGAGAAATCAAGCGTCATGCGAGTATGGACCCGAGATGGCTGGATCACAGCCCTCAAGAAGGGCCATGGATCTAAAGACCGTAGACTGATGTAGACTATAAAGACCAAAAAGCCTACAGCTACTTTGCCTCTGGATGGATGGAACAAATCTACTATCATCACACTGATGATCACAACAATTACTGCTTTCTGAAGACGAAGTGCATGCCATCTCAGAGAGTCAGGGACGAGCCATGAAATGTGTGGGTCGCTGTGAACAAGAAGTCTGGGGAAGCGCAGAGTGCTTTTTTGTGAGTGTTTTGCAGGGTAAGAATGTAAAACTAACAGACATACATTACTATTCATTATTCTTAAATTAATGAACAGAAGGTACAAATTAGTAGTTTCCTGAAGTGACGAATGTTTTTTATTCCATATCGTTTGTATGTGCTCTTACTCTAGGTCTTATTATATCCCTTATGTTCAGCCCATGATTTTTCTGAGATACTATTAAAGCCCCAACAATGTAGCAGCGAGACTGACAATTTACTGCTAAGTTTTATGTTCAAGGCCAAGTTATCCAAGAAGTCTGAAATAGCCTAAATCAATGAGAAATACAGTATATTGTAGCTTACATTCACTGTACATTTTTGTATTCTTTTATCCCTTCAATATTCATGCAGATACAGCACCATCTGTAACTACGTCGCTGCACTTCTCTTCAAGGTGGACTTTGCATGGTGAAACGGACTCAAAAACGCAGCCTGTACATCACAGGAGTGTACGTGGTCAGCTTTTGCAGGCAAGCAGTGTTTGGAACCGAAGCGTGTATCAGAGATGACCCGGAGAAAACCAAAGTTCTTATGACAAGGTATGCATGTTCAGTGTACATGTAGGGCTATGCACCCTATTAACCTATCTCACCTCAAAATTTTGTTAAGAGTAAAAAAGTTTTTTTTTTCAATGAACAAGAAAGTATTAAATACATATATTTTCAATCAGATATATTAATGTACTTTAATGTTTACTGTATGTGAAAATGGACTTTGAATCAATTAACATTATAGTCTCATTAAGTTATTACAATGCAGCTTTGTATAATTTTTAATTTGATTTGAAAAAAAAAACACAACTTATCTCCATTACAGGCTTGGTGAGCTGCATGACCACGATGGAAACATGAAGGAGTGGTGGGTGAAGATTGGCGGGGATAAGGGTGGAGACACCTTCAAGATAATGACACAGCTAGCCAACCTGCACTCACCAAACAGCTTACGCAGCACTCTTGTAATTGCTCTCTTCCCCGGGAAAGACACACCATACAATCTGGATATCACCCTGTCACCATGTGATATTTTTTACCCGACTTCGAGAGCTCCTCGCAAAAAAAGTAGCCAACTTCACTTGCACACATCTATGGCCGATTTGAAGAATGAGCAATTTTGAATCAAATTAGGCTTAGGGTTAAGAGCAAAAAAATTACCATGGCAACCAAAAAAGAACCTTGATATTTAAAGGCCATCAAATTGATTTCCTATCATATTTTTAAGAAGCTTTTTACATACTTTGTGAATTATCTTTTTGCCAAAAACATATATTGTTGGAAAGGGCCACTTAAGGGAAATAAGCAGAAAATATTGAATCATGAATTTCATTGGTCAGGTTTACTAGGGGGATATAAATATGCATAAAAAACAAGAGGTGAAGTTGTACGGAACGTACGCTGTCGCACCAAAAATGTGGGACAAAATGGATACGCGCGGCTATACCGTGCATGCGGGTACGTGTGTCATGCTTGTGCCACATCATCACTGCACTGGCAGTTAAGGACAATATGTAGCTTGCTATTCATTTGCACTACTGCTTACAAGTGTAAATACGACATTTCATTTCACCATGGGCAAAAGGGAGGAATGCTACATTGTATCATCAGAAAAAGAAAAGATTTAGTGGGATTCCACTACGTGAGCACAAGAAGTGGAGAATGAAGCGTGAAGCAGCCGCTACACATATTGGGGAGGACACTGCTTCTAGGAGAAAGCTGACCGCTCAGTGTGGTCCCACACCTTCAGATCTGTGTGGGGCCAGCTCTGGAATCTTGGGCTCAAATCTGATAATAAGCCTGACTGTGCTGAATGCCGCTTTAGCATTCTTTCTAAGAGTTGTAAGTAATGTAAGCTATGAGATGGATCTGCACTAGTACTGCCCTGACAACGCATGGTGTGAGTACAGAAAACACGGCAAGATGGAGGACAAGGACCACCATCTTGATGGGCGGCTTCTTGAACCCCTCTTGCCTGTGTTCCAGGGACTCAGTGATGAAAGTCTTATCTCAAGATGTCTTCCAGGGTACACGCAGAACCAGAATGAAGCCTTCAACCAGCTCATCTGGAAAATATGTCCCAAACACATATGGAGGACTGCCAAAGTTGTTCACATTGCAGTCAATATGGCTGTAATGGCATTCAACAGCGGTGTCAAAATAGGTTGCTGTATACAGACTGCTACGTAACTAGCCTCAATTTCTCAATTGGAGCTCATGCCTTGTTGTCTGCACGAAGGAAGGATAACTCTATATTACGGGAAGCAGATAAAAGGGCTGGGGAGGCTAGTAAGAGAAATCTATTTCAGCTTGTTAGTATCTGTATATGTTGTAAGGTAACTCTAAAATCTAAATCTAAACCACCAGCCAACACACTGCCACTTCCAGCAACTGCCTGTATTTTCATTTTCATATTGAGAAATATGAATTTATAATTTCATTTTTATAAGTAAGAATTGAGTAATTAAAATATTATTTTTGGTCAAATTCAATATTTTGAGTGGCTGGAATTTTTTCTTAAGGTGTTATGCAAAAATAGGTAGCTATAAAATTATTAAAGTGGACAAGTTCTGAAAAAATGGACAAATTATTTTTGTAGTATTATAAAAAAATGGCTGGTAAGAAGTACGATACCGATATCACACATTTCATATTTCTCATGGCGAATTTTCAGTAGACTGCACACATCTGTGGCTCTTTCCTTTCTGCTTGTTGGACACACAAAGTTTGCACCAGACTGGCGTTTTGGGCTGATCAAGATGAAATACAGGCACCCCCTTGTTTCTGCTTTGATTCATCATCATATGATTAATCATCAAGTTTCATTGATTTTTCAAATTATGTACCTGAAAGTACCTCTGAAGAAGAGAGTTCATCAAGGGTCAATGATGAAGAAAAAGAGTCAAACTGTTCTAAAATCTTATCTCTCAACACAAGCTCCCACATGATATATCTAATTGAAGGCACAGTCAGGGTTCTTCGAGGCACCAAATAGTGATATGCTACCACCTAAAAGGGGTGTTTCATAAAGCTGTTTTTAAAACTACGAACGACTAATGACTGGTGATCAGTTCTGATGTGCTATACTTATCAGGATTTCAATAATTCAGCACAAGAACTGATCACCAGTTATTCTTAAAGGGAAGGTATCCCCTAGACTTTTTTCTATATAGAATTATAGAACTAAATCTAACAAGAAAAATGATACCATCCATGTCCAAAATCCATAAATGGAAAGTGAAAATATATCCAGTTTTTGTACCCCCAAAGAGCTCCCGAAGTGAAACCATGGGCAAGAAACGATCACCTAAAATAAACCGATAGTATCGATACTGTGACGTAGCATGCGAGCAGCTAGCTGCGAGTCGCGAGCGAGCGATCCAGCGATAGCATGCACGCACCATACCATCATACAGTTTTCTACGGCCACTTGTACCACCGATCACAGCAGAGCAACAACTGCATAAAATGGTCTTCTACCAAGCTATCGGCTGCTCCAACGACTCGTCAAGAACAAAAGGAAAAAGTTTTTTTCAGCATACCTGACCCCAAAGTAGATAGAGAAAGAATTCTCCCCGAGTACTTACAAATACGACCGAAATAATGTAGTCTGCAGTGACCACTTTCCCCCAGAGTGCTTCAAAAGGGATCTCAGAGCAGAACTCTATGGCAAAAGTCCACGTCGACTGCTTAAAGAAGATGCGGTGCCATCAATATTCCCTCACCAGAAAAAGACAAAAAGACGGATAGCAGCTGAGAGGAGACTTTCAAAGAAAAGTAAGAGACAGGTAAGTCAAATGGTCATTTTTTTTTTTCTCCACTTGCCGAACTTGCCGAACGTTCCGTACATCGTGCGTGTGAGAGATGTGAATAGCGCGGTGTTGCATGTTGTCTGCTACGGAATGCTACTCAGCTACGAATACGACTGCTGTGCTGCGGCCTGCTGCATGCTGTGGCATGCTGTGGCACACTGTTTGTCGAGGCTCATTCAATTGTTATTGTATATTTGTATGCTATTGGTGACTTTGCCAAGATTCATGTGGTGCTTTGAGCTTGGTATGTACATGGTAGCGCTCTTTCATGCTCTGTCTACAAGATAGGGCACAGCTTCAAAACATCAGCCAATGTAGCGGAGGGTGCTGGGCAATTTGCAGCCATCAATCTACGATCAGTACTTGGTGCCATAAAGGTAGGACTCGGGTGGGAAGGTCTGGCTGGCCTTTGCGCATACATGGATCTTCCCATTCCAGTTCAACACGAAATGCTTCCAGGAGCACTTGAACAACTTGAAGTCTCAGAGTGAAGCAGTAACACATGATATTTCTTAAATGTTTCATTGCTTTCAATACTGAAGATTTGTTTTCTTATGTAATAGAAATTGTTCATTGCTTGATTGGATGCCCATCGAAGTCATAGATGTAATTCAAGAAGCAACTGTGGACCTAGTTCTTATCTATGAACAGAGTCTGATGGATTTCTCTCTCTGTGGGCAAGGGGACTTCCCGTTCCACATTGACTAGTCAACACCATAGCTGCCATGATATCATCCATCGGGGGCTCCGCCTCTTCAACCTTCCGTGATCTGGCATTCGTCGCTTTCCATTCAGTTGGTAGCCGTTGAGGGCTTGAATGGCACTCAGTGATTTGTCATCCCCAGTGTAATGTAATAACAACTCTAAATGTAACATTTACCCTAAAGATACCTAAACACTAACTCTAATATCCACCCTAAATGTAATACATCTAAACCCTATACGTAGTGACCTTAAATGTAGCCTAATACAGTTATGTCTACCCTAAATGTATCATCCACACTGTAAACGCGATACATCTTAACCGCAACTGTTATATCCACTCTTTAAATCTAATACATCTTAAAAGTATGTAATAACGACCCTTAATGTTTTACACATTAACCCTAACTGTATTAAATTTCAACTCTAAATGTAATAATGACCCTAAATACCTAATCTCTAATATAAACCTTATAAACTCAATACATCTTAACCTAACTTTAACATCCACTCTAAATCTAATATGTACATCTTAAGTGAATGTAATAACGACCTTAAATGTTTAACACATTAACCCTAAATGTTTTAAGAACCCTCAATGTAATACATTTCAACACTAAATGTGATTATCACGTCAACCCTACATGCAAGGCGGAAGCCCGTTAGACTAGACCGTGTGGGGGTGCGTGAACCAAACAACGATGGAATGAGTTCACATGTCGTGTTCACATGATATTTGCAGTGACCTTTTCACCCACTCATGCAAGTCCAGAACAACACCGTTCAACAAAGATACACCACTCAACTTGGTCAACTCAATCTGACTTTCATCCACAATTCCTCTCAGAACGTCTTCTTGAATTCCTAATACATCACACAGATCTCCCACAGACACATCCACAGTCGAACTCATTCTTTCCAGGCTTTCCATTTAGCTGGTATCCAATCAGTGCCTGGATGGCACTCAGTGCTGTATCACCCCTAAATGTAAGAACACCGCTAAATGTAATATTAGCCTTAAATATACCTAAACCCAAACTCTAATGTCCACCCTAAATGTATCATCCACACTGTATACCCGAGGAACACAACGAAGACACTGACGCTGTCGTGATCAAAGCTGTTAAAGATCGACTTGGCATTACTCTTCAGCCCAGGGATGTTGCCCAGAGCCACTGAAGTAAAACAGGAACAACGACGACAACAACGCATCTCCAAACCCATCATTGTGAAGTTCAACTCCTACAACAACCGTCAGTCTGTCTATCAGGCCAAATCGCGCTTCAAAGGGAGCTCCATTTTCATGCAGGAAGATCTGACGGCAAAAAGGAGAGATCTTGTGAAAAAAAAAACACTGGAGAAATCAAGCGTCATGCGAGTATGGACCCGAGATGGCTGGATCACAGCCCTCAAGAAGGGCCATGGATCTAAAGACCGTAGACTGATGTAGACTATAAAGACCAAAAAGCCTACAGCTACTTTGCCTCTGGATGGATGGAACAAATCTACTATCATCACACTGATGATCACAACAATTACTGCTTTCTGAAGACGAAGTGCATGCCATCTCAGAGAGTCAGGGACGAGCCATGAAATGTGTGGGTCGCTGTGAACAAGAAGTCTGGGGAAGCGCAGAGTGCTTTTTTGTGAGTGTTTTGCAGGGTAAGAATGTAAAACTAACAGACATACATTACTATTCATTATTCTTAAATTAATGAACAGAAGGTACAAATTAGTAGTTTCCTGAAGTGACGAATGTTTTTTATTCCATATCGTTTGTATGTGCTCTTACTCTAGGTCTTATTATATCCCTTATGTTCAGCCCATGATTTTTCTGAGATACTATTAAAGCCCCAACAATGTAGCAGCGAGACTGACAATTTACTGCTAAGTTTTATGTTCAAGGCCAAGTTATCCAAGAAGTCTGAAATAGCCTAAATCAATGAGAAATACAGTATATTGTAGCTTACATTCACTGTACATTTTTGTATTCTTTTATCCCTTCAATATTCATGCAGATACAGCACCATCTGTAACTACGTCGCTGCACTTCTCTTCAAGGTGGACTTTGCATGGTGAAACGGACTCAAAAACGCAGCCTGTACATCACAGGAGTGTACGTGGTCAGCTTTTGCAGGCAAGCAGTGTTTGGAACCGAAGCGTGTATCAGAGATGACCCGGAGAAAACCAAAGTTCTTATGACAAGGTATGCATGTTCAGTGTACATGTAGGGCTATGCACCCTATTAACCTATCTCACCTCAAAATTTTGTTAAGAGTAAAAAAGTTTTTTTTTTCAATGAACAAGAAAGTATTAAATACATATATTTTCAATCAGATATATTAATGTACTTTAATGTTTACTGTATGTGAAAATGGACTTTGAATCAATTAACATTATAGTCTCATTAAGTTATTACAATGCAGCTTTGTATAATTTTTAATTTGATTTGAAAAAAAAAACACAACTTATCTCCATTACAGGCTTGGTGAGCTGCATGACCACGATGGAAACATGAAGGAGTGGTGGGTGAAGATTGGCGGGGATAAGGGTGGAGACACCTTCAAGATAATGACACAGCTAGCCAACCTGCACTCACCAAACAGCTTACGCAGCACTCTTGTAATTGCTCTCTTCCCCGGGAAAGACACACCATACAATCTGGATATCACCCTGTCACCATGTGATATTTTTTACCCGACTTCGAGAGCTCCTCGCAAAAAAAGTAGCCAACTTCACTTGCACACATCTATGGCCGATTTGAAGAATGAGCAATTTTGAATCAAATTAGGCTTAGGGTTAAGAGCAAAAAAATTACCATGGCAACCAAAAAAGAACCTTGATATTTAAAGGCCATCAAATTGATTTCCTATCATATTTTTAAGAAGCTTTTTACATACTTTGTGAATTATCTTTTTGCCAAAAACATATATTGTTGGAAAGGGCCACTTAAGGGAAATAAGCAGAAAATATTGAATCATGAATTTCATTGGTCAGGTTTACTAGGGGGATATAAATATGCATAAAAAACAAGAGGTGAAGTTGTACGGAACGTACGCTGTCGCACCAAAAATGTGGGACAAAATGGATACGCGCGGCTATACCGTGCATGCGGGTACGTGTGTCATGCTTGTGCCACATCATCACTGCACTGGCAGTTAAGGACAATATGTAGCTTGCTATTCATTTGCACTACTGCTTACAAGTGTAAATACGACATTTCATTTCACCATGGGCAAAAGGGAGGAATGCTACATTGTATCATCAGAAAAAGAAAAGATTTAGTGGGATTCCACTACGTGAGCACAAGAAGTGGAGAATGAAGCGTGAAGCAGCCGCTACACATATTGGGGAGGACACTGCTTCTAGGAGAAAGCTGACCGCTCAGTGTGGTCCCACACCTTCAGATCTGTGTGGGGCCAGCTCTGGAATCTTGGGCTCAAATCTGATAATAAGCCTGACTGTGCTGAATGCCGCTTTAGCATTCTTTCTAAGAGTTGTAAGTAATGTAAGCTATGAGATGGATCTGCACTAGTACTGCCCTGACAACGCATGGTGTGAGTACAGAAAACACGGCAAGATGGAGGACAAGGACCACCATCTTGATGGGCGGCTTCTTGAACCCCTCTTGCCTGTGTTCCAGGGACTCAGTGATGAAAGTCTTATCTCAAGATGTCTTCCAGGGTACACGCAGAACCAGAATGAAGCCTTCAACCAGCTCATCTGGAAAATATGTCCCAAACACATATGGAGGACTGCCAAAGTTGTTCACATTGCAGTCAATATGGCTGTAATGGCATTCAACAGCGGTGTCAAAATAGGTTGCTGTATACAGACTGCTACGTAACTAGCCTCAATTTCTCAATTGGAGCTCATGCCTTGTTGTCTGCACGAAGGAAGGATAACTCTATATTACGGGAAGCAGATAAAAGGGCTGGGGAGGCTAGTAAGAGAAATCTATTTCAGCTTGTTAGTATCTGTATATGTTGTAAGGTAACTCTAAAATCTAAATCTAAACCACCAGCCAACACACTGCCACTTCCAGCAACTGCCTGTATTTTCATTTTCATATTGAGAAATATGAATTTATAATTTCATTTTTATAAGTAAGAATTGAGTAATTAAAATATTATTTTTGGTCAAATTCAATATTTTGAGTGGCTGGAATTTTTTCTTAAGGTGTTATGCAAAAATAGGTAGCTATAAAATTATTAAAGTGGACAAGTTCTGAAAAAATGGACAAATTATTTTTGTAGTATTATAAAAAAATGGCTGGTAAGAAGTACGATACCGATATCACACATTTCATATTTCTCATGGCGAATTTTCAGTAGACTGCACACATCTGTGGCTCTTTCCTTTCTGCTTGTTGGACACACAAAGTTTGCACCAGACTGGCGTTTTGGGCTGATCAAGATGAAATACAGGCACCCCCTTGTTTCTGCTTTGATTCATCATCATATGATTAATCATCAAGTTTCATTGATTTTTCAAATTATGTACCTGAAAGTACCTCTGAAGAAGAGAGTTCATCAAGGGTCAATGATGAAGAAAAAGAGTCAAACTGTTCTAAAATCTTATCTCTCAACACAAGCTCCCACATGATATATCTAATTGAAGGCACAGTCAGGGTTCTTCGAGGCACCAAATAGTGATATGCTACCACCTAAAAGGGGTGTTTCATAAAGCTGTTTTTAAAACTACGAACGACTAATGACTGGTGATCAGTTCTGATGTGCTATACTTATCAGGATTTCAATAATTCAGCACAAGAACTGATCACCAGTTATTCTTAAAGGGAAGGTATCCCCTAGACTTTTTTCTATATAGAATTATAGAACTAAATCTAACAAGAAAAATGATACCATCCATGTCCAAAATCCATAAATGGAAAGTGAAAATATATCCAGTTTTTGTACCCCCAAAGAGCTCCCGAAGTGAAACCATGGGCAAGAAACGATCACCTAAAATAAACCGATAGTATCGATACTGTGACGTAGCATGCGAGCAGCTAGCTGCGAGTCGCGAGCGAGCGATCCAGCGATAGCATGCACGCACCATACCATCATACAGTTTTCTACGGCCACTTGTACCACCGATCACAGCAGAGCAACAACTGCATAAAATGGTCTTCTACCAAGCTATCGGCTGCTCCAACGACTCGTCAAGAACAAAAGGAAAAAGTTTTTTTCAGCATACCTGACCCCAAAGTAGATAGAGAAAGAATTCTCCCCGAGTACTTACAAATACGACCGAAATAATGTAGTCTGCAGTGACCACTTTCCCCCAGAGTGCTTCAAAAGGGATCTCAGAGCAGAACTCTATGGCAAAAGTCCACGTCGACTGCTTAAAGAAGATGCGGTGCCATCAATATTCCCTCACCAGAAAAAGACAAAAAGACGGATAGCAGCTGAGAGGAGACTTTCAAAGAAAAGTAAGAGACAGGTAAGTCAAATGGTCATTTTTTTTTTTCTCCACTTGCCGAACTTGCCGAACGTTCCGTACATCGTGCGTGTGAGAGATGTGAATAGCGCGGTGTTGCATGTTGTCTGCTACGGAATGCTACTCAGCTACGAATACGACTGCTGTGCTGCGGCCTGCTGCATGCTGTGGCATGCTGTGGCACACTGTTTGTCGAGGCTCATTCAATTGTTATTGTATATTTGTATGCTATTGGTGACTTTGCCAAGATTCATGTGGTGCTTTGAGCTTGGTATGTACATGGTAGCGCTCTTTCATGCTCTGTCTACAAGATAGGGCACAGCTTCAAAACATCAGCCAATGTAGCGGAGGGTGCTGGGCAATTTGCAGCCATCAATCTACGATCAGTACTTGGTGCCATAAAGGTAGGACTCGGGTGGGAAGGTCTGGCTGGCCTTTGCGCATACATGGATCTTCCCATTCCAGTTCAACACGAAATGCTTCCAGGAGCACTTGAACAACTTGAAGTCTCAGAGTGAAGCAGTAACACATGATATTTCTTAAATGTTTCATTGCTTTCAATACTGAAGATTTGTTTTCTTATGTAATAGAAATTGTTCATTGCTTGATTGGATGCCCATCGAAGTCATAGATGTAATTCAAGAAGCAACTGTGGACCTAGTTCTTATCTATGAACAGAGTCTGATGGATTTCTCTCTCTGTGGGCAAGGGGACTTCCCGTTCCACATTGACTAGTCAACACCATAGCTGCCATGATATCATCCATCGGGGGCTCCGCCTCTTCAACCTTCCGTGATCTGGCATTCGTCGCTTTCCATTCAGTTGGTAGCCGTTGAGGGCTTGAATGGCACTCAGTGATTTGTCATCCCCAGTGTAATGTAATAACAACTCTAAATGTAACATTTACCCTAAAGATACCTAAACACTAACTCTAATATCCACCCTAAATGTAATACATCTAAACCCTATACGTAGTGACCTTAAATGTAGCCTAATACAGTTATGTCTACCCTAAATGTATCATCCACACTGTAAACGCGATACATCTTAACCGCAACTGTTATATCCACTCTTTAAATCTAATACATCTTAAAAGTATGTAATAACGACCCTTAATGTTTTACACATTAACCCTAACTGTATTAAATTTCAACTCTAAATGTAATAATGACCCTAAATACCTAATCTCTAATATAAACCTTATAAACTCAATACATCTTAACCTAACTTTAACATCTTAACCTAACTTTAACATCCACTCTAAATCTAATATGTACATCTTAAGTGAATGTAATAACGACCTTAAATGTTTAACACATTAACCCTAAATGTTTTAAGAACCCTCAATGTAATACATTTCAACACTAAATGTGATTATCACGTCAACCCTACATGCAAGGCGGAAGCCCGTTAGACTAGACCGTGTGGGGATGCGTGAACCAAACAACGATGGAATGAGTTCACATGTCGTGTTCACATGATATTTGCAGTGACCTTTTCACCCACTCATGCAAGTCCAGAACAACACCGTTCAACAAAGATACACCACTCAACTTGGTCAACTCAATCTGACTTTCATCCACAATTCCTCTCAGAACGTCTTCTTGAATTCCTAATACATCACACAGATCTCCCACAGACACATCCACAGTCGAACTCATTCTTTCCAGGCTTTCCATTTAGCTGGTATCCAATCAGTGCCTGGATGGCACTCAGTGCTGTATCACCCCTAAATGTAAGAACACCGCTAAATGTAATATTAGCCTTAAAATATACCTAAACCCAAACTCTAATGTCCACCCTAAATGTATCATCCAAACTGTATACCCGAGGAACACAACGAAGACACTGACGCTGTCGTGATCAAAGCTGTTAAAGATCGACTTGGCATTACTCTTCAGCCCAGGGATGTTGCCCAGAGCCACTGAAGTAAAACAGGAACAACGACGACAACAACGCATCTCCAAACCCATCATTGTGAAGTTCAACTCCTACAACAACCGTCAGTCTGTCTATCAGGCCAAATCGCGCTTCAAAGGGAGCTCCATTTTCATGCAGGAAGATCTGACGGCAAAAAGGAGAGATCTTGTGAAAAAAAAAACACTGGAGAAATCAAGCGTCATGCGAGTATGGACCCGAGATGGCTGGATCACAGCCCTCAAGAAGGGCCATGGATCTAAAGACCGTAGACTGATGTAGACTATAAAGACCAAAAAGCCTACAGCTACTTTGCCTCTGGATGGATGGAACAAATCTACTATCATCACACTGATGATCACAACAATTACTGCTTTCTGAAGACGAAGTGCATGCCATCTCAGAGAGTCAGGGACGAGCCATGAAATGTGTGGGTCGCTGTGAACAAGAAGTCTGGGGAAGCGCAGAGTGCTTTTTTGTGAGTGTTTTGCAGGGTAAGAATGTAAAACTAACAGACATACATTACTATTCATTATTCTTAAATTAATGAACAGAAGGTACAAATTAGTAGTTTCCTGAAGTGACGAATGTTTTTTATTCCATATCGTTTGTATGTGCTCTTACTCTAGGTCTTATTATATCCCTTATGTTCAGCCCATGATTTTTCTGAGATACTATTAAAGCCCCAACAATGTAGCAGCGAGACTGACAATTTACTGCTAAGTTTTATGTTCAAGGCCAAGTTATCCAAGAAGTCTGAAATAGCCTAAATCAATGAGAAATACAGTATATTGTAGCTTACATTCACTGTACATTTTTGTATTCTTTTATCCCTTCAATATTCATGCAGATACAGCACCATCTGTAACTACGTCGCTGCACTTCTCTTCAAGGTGGACTTTGCATGGTGAAACGGACTCAAAAACGCAGCCTGTACATCACAGGAGTGTACGTGGTCAGCTTTTGCAGGCAAGCAGTGTTTGGAACCGAAGCGTGTATCAGAGATGACCCGGAGAAAACCAAAGTTCTTATGACAAGGTATGCATGTTCAGTGTACATGTAGGGCTATGCACCCTATTAACCTATCTCACCTCAAAATTTTGTTAAGAGTAAAAAAGTTTTTTTTTTCAATGAACAAGAAAGTATTAAATACATATATTTTCAATCAGATATATTAATGTACTTTAATGTTTACTGTATGTGAAAATGGACTTTGAATCAATTAACATTATAGTCTCATTAAGTTATTACAATGCAGCTTTGTATAATTTTTAATTTGATTTGAAAAAAAAAACACAACTTATCTCCATTACAGGCTTGGTGAGCTGCATGACCACGATGGAAACATGAAGGAGTGGTGGGTGAAGATTGGCGGGGATAAGGGTGGAGACACCTTCAAGATAATGACACAGCTAGCCAACCTGCACTCACCAAACAGCTTACGCAGCACTCTTGTAATTGCTCTCTTCCCCGGGAAAGACACACCATACAATCTGGATATCACCCTGTCACCATGTGATATTTTTTACCCGACTTCGAGAGCTCCTCGCAAAAAAAGTAGCCAACTTCACTTGCACACATCTATGGCCGATTTGAAGAATGAGCAATTTTGAATCAAATTAGGCTTAGGGTTAAGAGCAAAAAAATTACCATGGCAACCAAAAAAGAACCTTGATATTTAAAGGCCATCAAATTGATTTCCTATCATATTTTTAAGAAGCTTTTTACATACTTTGTGAATTATCTTTTTGCCAAAAACATATATTGTTGGAAAGGGCCACTTAAGGGAAATAAGCAGAAAATATTGAATCATGAATTTCATTGGTCAGGTTTACTAGGGGGATATAAATATGCATAAAAAACAAGAGGTGAAGTTGTACGGAACGTACGCTGTCGCACCAAAAATGTGGGACAAAATGGATACGCGCGGCTATACCGTGCATGCGGGTACGTGTGTCATGCTTGTGCCACATCATCACTGCACTGGCAGTTAAGGACAATATGTAGCTTGCTATTCATTTGCACTACTGCTTACAAGTGTAAATACGACATTTCATTTCACCATGGGCAAAAGGGAGGAATGCTACATTGTATCATCAGAAAAAGAAAAGATTTAGTGGGATTCCACTACGTGAGCACAAGAAGTGGAGAATGAAGCGTGAAGCAGCCGCTACACATATTGGGGAGGACACTGCTTCTAGGAGAAAGCTGACCGCTCAGTGTGGTCCCACACCTTCAGATCTGTGTGGGGCCAGCTCTGGAATCTTGGGCTCAAATCTGATAATAAGCCTGACTGTGCTGAATGCCGCTTTAGCATTCTTTCTAAGAGTTGTAAGTAATGTAAGCTATGAGATGGATCTGCACTAGTACTGCCCTGACAACGCATGGTGTGAGTACAGAAAACACGGCAAGATGGAGGACAAGGACCACCATCTTGATGGGCGGCTTCTTGAACCCCTCTTGCCTGTGTTCCAGGGACTCAGTGATGAAAGTCTTATCTCAAGATGTCTTCCAGGGTACACGCAGAACCAGAATGAAGCCTTCAACCAGCTCATCTGGAAAATATGTCCCAAACACATATGGAGGACTGCCAAAGTTGTTCACATTGCAGTCAATATGGCTGTAATGGCATTCAACAGCGGTGTCAAAATAGGTTGCTGTATACAGACTGCTACGTAACTAGCCTCAATTTCTCAATTGGAGCTCATGCCTTGTTGTCTGCACGAAGGAAGGATAACTCTATATTACGGGAAGCAGATAAAAGGGCTGGGGAGGCTAGTAAGAGAAATCTATTTCAGCTTGTTAGTATCTGTATATGTTGTAAGGTAACTCTAAAATCTAAATCTAAACCACCAGCCAACACACTGCCACTTCCAGCAACTGCCTGTATTTTCATTTTCATATTGAGAAATATGAATTTATAATTTCATTTTTATAAGTAAGAATTGAGTAATTAAAATATTATTTTTGGTCAAATTCAATATTTTGAGTGGCTGGAATTTTTTCTTAAGGTGTTATGCAAAAATAGGTAGCTATAAAATTATTAAAGTGGACAAGTTCTGAAAAAATGGACAAATTATTTTTGTAGTATTATAAAAAAATGGCTGGTAAGAAGTACGATACCGATATCACACATTTCATATTTCTCATGGCGAATTTTCAGTAGACTGCACACATCTGTGGCTCTTTCCTTTCTGCTTGTTGGACACACAAAGTTTGCACCAGACTGGCGTTTTGGGCTGATCAAGATGAAATACAGGCACCCCCTTGTTTCTGCTTTGATTCATCATCATATGATTAATCATCAAGTTTCATTGATTTTTCAAATTATGTACCTGAAAGTACCTCTGAAGAAGAGAGTTCATCAAGGGTCAATGATGAAGAAAAAGAGTCAAACTGTTCTAAAATCTTATCTCTCAACACAAGCTCCCACATGATATATCTAATTGAAGGCACAGTCAGGGTTCTTCGAGGCACCAAATAGTGATATGCTACCACCTAAAAGGGGTGTTTCATAAAGCTGTTTTTAAAACTACGAACGACTAATGACTGGTGATCAGTTCTGATGTGCTATACTTATCAGGATTTCAATAATTCAGCACAAGAACTGATCACCAGTTATTCTTAAAGGGAAGGTATCCCCTAGACTTTTTTCTATATAGAATTATAGAACTAAATCTAACAAGAAAAATGATACCATCCATGTCCAAAATCCATAAATGGAAAGTGAAAATATATCCAGTTTTTGTACCCCCAAAGAGCTCCCGAAGTGAAACCATGGGCAAGAAACGATCACCTAAAATAAACCGATAGTATCGATACTGTGACGTAGCATGCGAGCAGCTAGCTGCGAGTCGCGAGCGAGCGATCCAGCGATAGCATGCACGCACCATACCATCATACAGTTTTCTACGGCCACTTGTACCACCGATCACAGCAGAGCAACAACTGCATAAAATGGTCTTCTACCAAGCTATCGGCTGCTCCAACGACTCGTCAAGAACAAAAGGAAAAAGTTTTTTTCAGCATACCTGACCCCAAAGTAGATAGAGAAAGAATTCTCCCCGAGTACTTACAAATACGACCGAAATAATGTAGTCTGCAGTGACCACTTTCCCCCAGAGTGCTTCAAAAGGGATCTCAGAGCAGAACTCTATGGCAAAAGTCCACGTCGACTGCTTAAAGAAGATGCGGTGCCATCAATATTCCCTCACCAGAAAAAGACAAAAAGACGGATAGCAGCTGAGAGGAGACTTTCAAAGAAAAGTAAGAGACAGGTAAGTCAAATGGTCATTTTTTTTTTTCTCCACTTGCCGAACTTGCCGAACGTTCCGTACATCGTGCGTGTGAGAGATGTGAATAGCGCGGTGTTGCATGTTGTCTGCTACGGAATGCTACTCAGCTACGAATACGACTGCTGTGCTGCGGCCTGCTGCATGCTGTGGCATGCTGTGGCACACTGTTTGTCGAGGCTCATTCAATTGTTATTGTATATTTGTATGCTATTGGTGACTTTGCCAAGATTCATGTGGTGCTTTGAGCTTGGTATGTACATGGTAGCGCTCTTTCATGCTCTGTCTACAAGATAGGGCACAGCTTCAAAACATCAGCCAATGTAGCGGAGGGTGCTGGGCAATTTGCAGCCATCAATCTACGATCAGTACTTGGTGCCATAAAGGTAGGACTCGGGTGGGAAGGTCTGGCTGGCCTTTGCGCATACATGGATCTTCCCATTCCAGTTCAACACGAAATGCTTCCAGGAGCACTTGAACAACTTGAAGTCTCAGAGTGAAGCAGTAACACATGATATTTCTTAAATGTTTCATTGCTTTCAATACTGAAGATTTGTTTTCTTATGTCATAGAAATTGTTCATTGCTTGATTGGATGCCCATCGAAGTCATAGATGTAATTCAAGAAGCAACTGTGGACCTAGTTCTTATCTATGAACAGAGTCTGATGGATTTCTCTCTCTGTGGGCAAGGGGACTTCCCGTTCCACATTGACTAGTCAACACCATAGCTGCCATGATATCATCCATCGGGGGCTCCGCCTCTTCAACCTTCCGTGATCTGGCATTCGTCGCTTTCCATTCAGTTGGTAGCCGTTGAGGGCTTGAATGGCACTCAGTGATTTGTCATCCCCAGTGTAATGTAATAACAACTCTAAATGTAACATTTACCCTAAAGATACCTAAACACTAACTCTAATATCCACCCTAAATGTAATACATCTAAACCCTATACGTAGTGACCTTAAATGTAGCCTAATACAGTTATGTCTACCCTAAATGTATCATCCACACTGTAAACGCGATACATCTTAACCGCAACTGTTATATCCACTCTTTAAATCTAATACATCTTAAAAGTATGTAATAACGACCCTTAATGTTTTACACATTAACCCTAACTGTATTAAATTTCAACTCTAAATGTAATAATGACCCTAAATACCTAATCTCTAATATAAACCTTATAAACTCAATACATCTTAACCTAACTTTAACATCCACTCTAAATCTAATATGTACATCTTAAGTGAATGTAATAACGACCTTAAATGTTTAACACATTAACCCTAAATGTTTTAAGAACCCTCAATGTAATACATTTCAACACTAAATGTGATTATCACGTCAACCCTACATGCAAGGCGGAAGCCCGTTAGACTAGACCGTGTGGGGGTGCGTGAACCAAACAACGATGGAATGAGTTCACATGTCGTGTTCACATGATATTTGCAGTGACCTTTTCACCCACTCATGCAAGTCCAGAACAACACCGTTCAACAAAGATACACCACTCAACTTGGTCAACTCAATCTGACTTTCATCCACAATTCCTCTCAGAACGTCTTCTTGAATTCCTAATACATCACACAGATCTCCCACAGACACATCCACAGTCGAACTCATTCTTTCCAGGCTTTCCATTTAGCTGGTATCCAATCAGTGCCTGGATGGCACTCAGTGCTGTATCACCCCTAAATGTAAGAACACCGCTAAATGTAATATTAGCAGAGACTCCAACCCAAAGTACCTTCTGATCTGGAGATTCTCTCGCCTGAAACCCCTAGCAAACGGGAGACTCAAAGTTGATGTGTGCGAAGCGCGAAATTCCCAGGGTTCTAGATGCTCTCTGGTTCTATCTAAGGCTTATTTTTTCAACATACGATAGAAATATGTAAGAAATCCTTTCCAACGGGAGACAAAGAGCCAGGGCGGGAGAAATTAAATCTCAAACGGGAGAACGGGAGATTTTGCAAAAATGGGTTTTCGGCGGGAGATCTCCCGTCGAAAACGGGAGAGTTGGAGTCTCTGTATTAGCCTTAAATATACCTAAACCCAAACTCTAATGTCCACCCTAAATGTATCATCCACACTGTATACCCGAGGAACACAACGAAGACACTGACGCTGTCGTGATCAAAGCTGTTAAAGATCGACTTGGCATTACTCTTCAGCCCAGGGATGTTGCCCAGAGCCACTGAAGTAAAACAGGAACAACGACGACAACAACGCATCTCCAAACCCATCATTGTGAAGTTCAACTCCTACAACAACCGTCAGTCTGTCTATCAGGCCAAATCGCGCTTCAAAGGGAGCTCCATTTTCATGCAGGAAGATCTGACGGCAAAAAGGAGAGATCTTGTGAAAAAAAAAACACTGGAGAAATCAAGCGTCATGCGAGTATGGACCCGAGATGGCTGGATCACAGCCCTCAAGAAGGGCCATGGATCTAAAGACCGTAGACTGATGTAGACTATAAAGACCAAAAAGCCTACAGCTACTTTGCCTCTGGATGGATGGAACAAATCTACTATCATCACACTGATGATCACAACAATTACTGCTTTCTGAAGACGAAGTGCATGCCATCTCAGAGAGTCAGGGACGAGCCATGAAATGTGTGGGTCGCTGTGAACAAGAAGTCTGGGGAAGCGCAGAGTGCTTTTTTGTGAGTGTTTTGCAGGGTAAGAATGTAAAACTAACAGACATACATTACTATTCATTATTCTTAAATTAATGAACAGAAGGTACAAATTAGTAGTTTCCTGAAGTGACGAATGTTTTTTATTCCATATCGTTTGTATGTGCTCTTACTCTAGGTCTTATTATATCCCTTATGTTCAGCCCATGATTTTTCTGAGATACTATTAAAGCCCCAACAATGTAGCAGCGAGACTGACAATTTACTGCTAAGTTTTATGTTCAAGGCCAAGTTATCCAAGAAGTCTGAAATAGCCTAAATCAATGAGAAATACAGTATATTGTAGCTTACATTCACTGTACATTTTTGTATTCTTTTATCCCTTCAATATTCATGCAGATACAGCACCATCTGTAACTACGTCGCTGCACTTCTCTTCAAGGTGGACTTTGCATGGTGAAACGGACTCACAAATGCAGCCTGTACATCACAGGAGTGTACGTGGTCAGCTTTTGCAGGCAAGCAGTGTTTGGAACCGAAGCGTGTATCAGAGATGACCCGGAGAAAACCAAAGTTCTTATGACAAGGTATGCATGTTCAGTGTACATGTAGGGCTATGCACCCTATTAACCTATCTCACCTCAAAATTTTGTTAAGAGTAAAAAAGTTTTTTTTTTCAATGAACAAGAAAGTATTAAATACATATATTTTCAATCAGATATATTAATGTACTTTAATGTTTACTGTATGTGAAAATGGACTTTGAATCAATTAACATTATAGTCTCATTAAGTTATTACAATGCAGCTTTGTATAATTTTTAATTTGATTTGAAAAAAAAAACACAACTTATCTCCATTACAGGCTTGGTGAGCTGCATGACCACGATGGAAACATGAAGGAGTGGTGGGTGAAGATTGGCGGGGATAAGGGTGGAGACACCTTCAAGATAATGACACAGCTAGCCAACCTGCACTCACCAAACAGCTTACGCAGCACTCTTGTAATTGCTCTCTTCCCCGGGAAAGACACACCATACAATCTGGATATCACCCTGTCACCATGTGATATTTTTTACCCGACTTCGAGAGCTCCTCGCAAA
This sequence comes from Diadema antillarum, assembly GCF_040938485.1. Classification (NCBI taxonomy): domain Eukaryota; kingdom Metazoa; phylum Echinodermata; class Echinoidea; order Diadematoida; family Diadematidae; genus Diadema; species Diadema antillarum. The sequence continues at coordinate 3,301,902 of NW_027270929.1, read as the reverse complement.
AAAAGTAGCCAACTTCACTTGCACACATCTATGGCCGATTTGAAGAATGAGCAATTTTGAATCAAATTAGGCTTAGGGTTAAGAGCAAAAAAATTACCATGGCAACCAAAAAAGAACCTTGATATTTAAAGGCCATCAAATTGATTTCCTATCATATTTTTAAGAAGCTTTTTACATACTTTGTGAATTATCTTTTTGCCAAAAACATATATTGTTGGAAAGGGCCACTTAAGGGAAATAAGCAGAAAATATTGAATCATGAATTTCATTGGTCAGGTTTACTAGGGGGATATAAATATGCATAAAAAACAAGAGGTGAAGTTGTACGGAACGTACGCTGTCGCACCAAAAATGTGGGACAAAATGGATACGCGCGGCTATACCGTGCATGCGGGTACGTGTGTCATGCTTGTGCCACATCATCACTGCACTGGCAGTTAAGGACAATATGTAGCTTGCTATTCATTTGCACTACTGCTTACAAGTGTAAATACGACATTTCATTTCACCATGGGCAAAAGGGAGGAATGCTACATTGTATCATCAGAAAAAGAAAAGATTTAGTGGGATTCCACTACGTGAGCACAAGAAGTGGAGAATGAAGCGTGAAGCAGCCGCTACACATATTGGGGAGGACACTGCTTCTAGGAGAAAGCTGACCGCTCAGTGTGGTCCCACACCTTCAGATCTGTGTGGGGCCAGCTCTGGAATCTTGGGCTCAAATCTGATAATAAGCCTGACTGTGCTGAATGCCGCTTTAGCATTCTTTCTAAGAGTTGTAAGTAATGTAAGCTATGAGATGGATCTGCACTAGTACTGCCCTGACAACGCATGGTGTGAGTACAGAAAACACGGCAAGATGGAGGACAAGGACCACCATCTTGATGGGCGGCTTCTTGAACCCCTCTTGCCTGTGTTCCAGGGACTCAGTGATGAAAGTCTTATCTCAAGATGTCTTCCAGGGTACACGCAGAACCAGAATGAAGCCTTCAACCAGCTCATCTGGAAAATATGTCCCAAACACATATGGAGGACTGCCAAAGTTGTTCACATTGCAGTCAATATGGCTGTAATGGCATTCAACAGCGGTGTCAAAATAGGTTGCTGTATACAGACTGCTACGTAACTAGCCTCAATTTCTCAATTGGAGCTCATGCCTTGTTGTCTGCACGAAGGAAGGATAACTCTATATTACGGGAAGCAGATAAAAGGGCTGGGGAGGCTAGTAAGAGAAATCTATTTCAGCTTGTTAGTATCTGTATATGTTGTAAGGTAACTCTAAAATCTAAATCTAAACCACCAGCCAACACACTGCCACTTCCAGCAACTGCCTGTATTTTCATTTTCATATTGAGAAATATGAATTTATAATTTCATTTTTATAAGTAAGAATTGAGTAATTAAAATATTATTTTTGGTCAAATTCAATATTTTGAGTGGCTGGAATTTTTTCTTAAGGTGTTATGCAAAAATAGGTAGCTATAAAATTATTAAAGTGGACAAGTTCTGAAAAAATGGACAAATTATTTTTGTAGTATTATAAAAAAATGGCTGGTAAGAAGTACGATACCGATATCACACATTTCATATTTCTCATGGCGAATTTTCAGTAGACTGCACACATCTGTGGCTCTTTCCTTTCTGCTTGTTGGACACACAAAGTTTGCACCAGACTGGCGTTTTGGGCTGATCAAGATGAAATACAGGCACCCCCTTGTTTCTGCTTTGATTCATCATCATATGATTAATCATCAAGTTTCATTGATTTTTCAAATTATGTACCTGAAAGTACCTCTGAAGAAGAGAGTTCATCAAGGGTCAATGATGAAGAAAAAGAGTCAAACTGTTCTAAAATCTTATCTCTCAACACAAGCTCCCACATGATATATCTAATTGAAGGCACAGTCAGGGTTCTTCGAGGCACCAAATAGTGATATGCTACCACCTAAAAGGGGTGTTTCATAAAGCTGTTTTTAAAACTACGAACGACTAATGACTGGTGATCAGTTCTGATGTGCTATACTTATCAGGATTTCAATAATTCAGCACAAGAACTGATCACCAGTTATTCTTAAAGGGAAGGTATCCCCTAGACTTTTTTCTATATAGAATTATAGAACTAAATCTAACAAGAAAAATGATACCATCCATGTCCAAAATCCATAAATGGAAAGTGAAAATATATCCAGTTTTTGTACCCCCAAAGAGCTCCCGAAGTGAAACCATGGGCAAGAAACGATCACCTAAAATAAACCGATAGTATCGATACTGTGACGTAGCATGCGAGCAGCTAGCTGCGAGTCGCGAGCGAGCGATCCAGCGATAGCATGCACGCACCATACCATCATACAGTTTTCTACGGCCACTTGTACCACCGATCACAGCAGAGCAACAACTGCATAAAATGGTCTTCTACCAAGCTATCGGCTGCTCCAACGACTCGTCAAGAACAAAAGGAAAAAGTTTTTTTCAGCATACCTGACCCCAAAGTAGATAGAGAAAGAATTCTCCCCGAGTACTTACAAATACGACCGAAATAATGTAGTCTGCAGTGACCACTTTCCCCCAGAGTGCTTCAAAAGGGATCTCAGAGCAGAACTCTATGGCAAAAGTCCACGTCGACTGCTTAAAGAAGATGCGGTGCCATCAATATTCCCTCACCAGAAAAAGACAAAAAGACGGATAGCAGCTGAGAGGAGACTTTCAAAGAAAAGTAAGAGACAGGTAAGTCAAATGGTCATTTTTTTTTTTCTCCACTTGCCGAACTTGCCGAACGTTCCGTACATCGTGCGTGTGAGAGATGTGAATAGCGCGGTGTTGCATGTTGTCTGCTACGGAATGCTACTCAGCTACGAATACGACTGCTGTGCTGCGGCCTGCTGCATGCTGTGGCATGCTGTGGCACACTGTTTGTCGAGGCTCATTCAATTGTTATTGTATATTTGTATGCTATTGGTGACTTTGCCAAGATTCATGTGGTGCTTTGAGCTTGGTATGTACATGGTAGCGCTCTTTCATGCTCTGTCTACAAGATAGGGCACAGCTTCAAAACATCAGCCAATGTAGCGGAGGGTGCTGGGCAATTTGCAGCCATCAATCTACGATCAGTACTTGGTGCCATAAAGGTAGGACTCGGGTGGGAAGGTCTGGCTGGCCTTTGCGCATACATGGATCTTCCCATTCCAGTTCAACACGAAATGCTTCCAGGAGCACTTGAACAACTTGAAGTCTCAGAGTGAAGCAGTAACACATGATATTTCTTAAATGTTTCATTGCTTTCAATACTGAAGATTTGTTTTCTTATGTAATAGAAATTGTTCATTGCTTGATTGGATGCCCATCGAAGTCATAGATGTAATTCAAGAAGCAACTGTGGACCTAGTTCTTATCTATGAACAGAGTCTGATGGATTTCTCTCTCTGTGGGCAAGGGGACTTCCCGTTCCACATTGACTAGTCAACACCATAGCTGCCATGATATCATCCATCGGGGGCTCCGCCTCTTCAACCTTCCGTGATCTGGCATTCGTCGCTTTCCATTCAGTTGGTAGCCGTTGAGGGCTTGAATGGCACTCAGTGATTTGTCATCCCCAGTGTAATGTAATAACAACTCTAAATGTAACATTTACCCTAAAGATACCTAAACACTAACTCTAATATCCACCCTAAATGTAATACATCTAAACCCTATACGTAGTGACCTTAAATGTAGCCTAATACAGTTATGTCTACCCTAAATGTATCATCCACACTGTAAACGCGATACATCTTAACCGCAACTGTTATATCCACTCTTTAAATCTAATACATCTTAAAAGTATGTAATAACGACCCTTAATGTTTTACACATTAACCCTAACTGTATTAAATTTCAACTCTAAATGTAATAATGACCCTAAATACCTAATCTCTAATATAAACCTTATAAACTCAATACATCTTAACCTAACTTTAACATCCACTCTAAATCTAATATGTACATCTTAAGTGAATGTAATAACGACCTTAAATGTTTAACACATTAACCCTAAATGTTTTAAGAACCCTCAATGTAATACATTTCAACACTAAATGTGATTATCACGTCAACCCTACATGCAAGGCGGAAGCCCGTTAGACTAGACCGTGTGGGGGTGCGTGAACCAAACAACGATGGAATGAGTTCACATGTCGTGTTCACATGATATTTGCAGTGACCTTTTCACCCACTCATGCAAGTCCAGAACAACACCGTTCAACAAAGATACACCACTCAACTTGGTCAACTCAATCTGACTTTCATCCACAATTCCTCTCAGAACGTCTTCTTGAATTCCTAATACATCACACAGATCTCCCACAGACACATCCACAGTCGAACTCATTCTTTCCAGGCTTTCCATTTAGCTGGTATCCAATCAGTGCCTGGATGGCACTCAGTGCTGTATCACCCCTAAATGTAAGAACACCGCTAAATGTAATATTAGCAGAGACTCCAACCCAAAGTACCTTCTGATCTGGAGATTCTCTCGCCTGAAACCCCTAGCAAACGGGAGACTCAAAGTTGATGTGTGCGAAGCGCGAAATTCCCAGGGTTCTAGATGCTCTCTGGTTCTATCTAAGGCTTATTTTTTCAACATACGATAGAAATATGTAAGAAATCCTTTCCAACGGGAGACAAAGAGCCAGGGCGGGAGAAATTAAATCTCAAACGGGAGAACGGGAGATTTTGCAAAAATGGGTTTTCGGCGGGAGATCTCCCGTCGAAAACGGGAGAGTTGGAGTCTCTGTATTAGCCTTAAATATACCTAAACCCAAACTCTAATGTCCACCCTAAATGTATCATCCACACTGTATACCCGAGGAACACAACGAAGACACTGACGCTGTCGTGATCAAAGCTGTTAAAGATCGACTTGGCATTACTCTTCAGCCCAGGGATGTTGCCCAGAGCCACTGAAGTAAAACAGGAACAACGACGACAACAACGCATCTCCAAACCCATCATTGTGAAGTTCAACTCCTACAACAACCGTCAGTCTGTCTATCAGGCCAAATCGCGCTTCAAAGGGAGCTCCATTTTCATGCAGGAAGATCTGACGGCAAAAAGGAGAGATCTTGTGAAAAAAAAAACACTGGAGAAATCAAGCGTCATGCGAGTATGGACCCGAGATGGCTGGATCACAGCCCTCAAGAAGGGCCATGGATCTAAAGACCGTAGACTGATGTAGACTATAAAGACCAAAAAGCCTACAGCTACTTTGCCTCTGGATGGATGGAACAAATCTACTATCATCACACTGATGATCACAACAATTACTGCTTTCTGAAGACGAAGTGCATGCCATCTCAGAGAGTCAGGGACGAGCCATGAAATGTGTGGGTCGCTGTGAACAAGAAGTCTGGGGAAGCGCAGAGTGCTTTTTTGTGAGTGTTTTGCAGGGTAAGAATGTAAAACTAACAGACATACATTACTATTCATTATTCTTAAATTAATGAACAGAAGGTACAAATTAGTAGTTTCCTGAAGTGACGAATGTTTTTTATTCCATATCGTTTGTATGTGCTCTTACTCTAGGTCTTATTATATCCCTTATGTTCAGCCCATGATTTTTCTGAGATACTATTAAAGCCCCAACAATGTAGCAGCGAGACTGACAATTTACTGCTAAGTTTTATGTTCAAGGCCAAGTTATCCAAGAAGTCTGAAATAGCCTAAATCAATGAGAAATACAGTATATTGTAGCTTACATTCACTGTACATTTTTGTATTCTTTTATCCCTTCAATATTCATGCAGATACAGCACCATCTGTAACTACGTCGCTGCACTTCTCTTCAAGGTGGACTTTGCATGGTGAAACGGACTCACAAATGCAGCCTGTACATCACAGGAGTGTACGTGGTCAGCTTTTGCAGGCAAGCAGTGTTTGGAACCGAAGCGTGTATCAGAGATGACCCGGAGAAAACCAAAGTTCTTATGACAAGGTATGCATGTTCAGTGTACATGTAGGGCTATGCACCCTATTAACCTATCTCACCTCAAAATTTTGTTAAGAGTAAAAAAGTTTTTTTTTTCAATGAACAAGAAAGTATTAAATACATATATTTTCAATCAGATATATTAATGTACTTTAATGTTTACTGTATGTGAAAATGGACTTTGAATCAATTAACATTATAGTCTCATTAAGTTATTACAATGCAGCTTTGTATAATTTTTAATTTGATTTGAAAAAAAAAACACAACTTATCTCCATTACAGGCTTGGTGAGCTGCATGACCACGATGGAAACATGAAGGAGTGGTGGGTGAAGATTGGCGGGGATAAGGGTGGAGACACCTTCAAGATAATGACACAGCTAGCCAACCTGCACTCACCAAACAGCTTACGCAGCACTCTTGTAATTGCTCTCTTCCCCGGGAAAGACACACCATACAATCTGGATATCACCCTGTCACCATGTGATATTTTTTACCCGACTTCGAGAGCTCCTCGCAAAAAAAGTAGCCAACTTCACTTGCACACATCTATGGCCGATTTGAAGAATGAGCAATTTTGAATCAAATTAGGCTTAGGGTTAAGAGCAAAAAAATTACCATGGCAACCAAAAAAGAACCTTGATATTTAAAGGCCATCAAATTGATTTCCTATCATATTTTTAAGAAGCTTTTTACATACTTTGTGAATTATCTTTTTGCCAAAAACATATATTGTTGGAAAGGGCCACTTAAGGGAAATAAGCAGAAAATATTGAATCATGAATTTCATTGGTCAGGTTTACTAGGGGGATATAAATATGCATAAAAAACAAGAGGTGAAGTTGTACGGAACGTACGCTGTCGCACCAAAAATGTGGGACAAAATGGATACGCGCGGCTATACCGTGCATGCGGGTACGTGTGTCATGCTTGTGCCACATCATCACTGCACTGGCAGTTAAGGACAATATGTAGCTTGCTATTCATTTGCACTACTGCTTACAAGTGTAAATACGACATTTCATTTCACCATGGGCAAAAGGGAGGAATGCTACATTGTATCATCAGAAAAAGAAAAGATTTAGTGGGATTCCACTACGTGAGCACAAGAAGTGGAGAATGAAGCGTGAAGCAGCCGCTACACATATTGGGGAGGACACTGCTTCTAGGAGAAAGCTGACCGCTCAGTGTGGTCCCACACCTTCAGATCTGTGTGGGGCCAGCTCTGGAATCTTGGGCTCAAATCTGATAATAAGCCTGACTGTGCTGAATGCCGCTTTAGCATTCTTTCTAAGAGTTGTAAGTAATGTAAGCTATGAGATGGATCTGCACTAGTACTGCCCTGACAACGCATGGTGTGAGTACAGAAAACACGGCAAGATGGAGGACAAGGACCACCATCTTGATGGGCGGCTTCTTGAACCCCTCTTGCCTGTGTTCCAGGGACTCAGTGATGAAAGTCTTATCTCAAGATGTCTTCCAGGGTACACGCAGAACCAGAATGAAGCCTTCAACCAGCTCATCTGGAAAATATGTCCCAAACACATATGGAGGACTGCCAAAGTTGTTCACATTGCAGTCAATATGGCTGTAATGGCATTCAACAGCGGTGTCAAAATAGGTTGCTGTATACAGACTGCTACGTAACTAGCCTCAATTTCTCAATTGGAGCTCATGCCTTGTTGTCTGCACGAAGGAAGGATAACTCTATATTACGGGAAGCAGATAAAAGGGCTGGGGAGGCTAGTAAGAGAAATCTATTTCAGCTTGTTAGTATCTGTATATGTTGTAAGGTAACTCTAAAATCTAAATCTAAACCACCAGCCAACACACTGCCACTTCCAGCAACTGCCTGTATTTTCATTTTCATATTGAGAAATATGAATTTATAATTTCATTTTTATAAGTAAGAATTGAGTAATTAAAATATTATTTTTGGTCAAATTCAATATTTTGAGTGGCTGGAATTTTTTCTTAAGGTGTTATGCAAAAATAGGTAGCTATAAAATTATTAAAGTGGACAAGTTCTGAAAAAATGGACAAATTATTTTTGTAGTATTATAAAAAAATGGCTGGTAAGAAGTACGATACCGATATCACACATTTCATATTTCTCATGGCGAATTTTCAGTAGACTGCACACATCTGTGGCTCTTTCCTTTCTGCTTGTTGGACACACAAAGTTTGCACCAGACTGGCGTTTTGGGCTGATCAAGATGAAATACAGGCACCCCCTTGTTTCTGCTTTGATTCATCATCATATGATTAATCATCAAGTTTCATTGATTTTTCAAATTATGTACCTGAAAGTACCTCTGAAGAAGAGAGTTCATCAAGGGTCAATGATGAAGAAAAAGAGTCAAACTGTTCTAAAATCTTATCTCTCAACACAAGCTCCCACATGATATATCTAATTGAAGGCACAGTCAGGGTTCTTCGAGGCACCAAATAGTGATATGCTACCACCTAAAAGGGGTGTTTCATAAAGCTGTTTTTAAAACTACGAACGACTAATGACTGGTGATCAGTTCTGATGTGCTATACTTATCAGGATTTCAATAATTCAGCACAAGAACTGATCACCAGTTATTCTTAAAGGGAAGGTATCCCCTAGACTTTTTTCTATATAGAATTATAGAACTAAATCTAACAAGAAAAATGATACCATCCATGTCCAAAATCCATAAATGGAAAGTGAAAATATATCCAGTTTTTGTACCCCCAAAGAGCTCCCGAAGTGAAACCATGGGCAAGAAACGATCACCTAAAATAAACCGATAGTATCGATACTGTGACGTAGCATGCGAGCAGCTAGCTGCGAGTCGCGAGCGAGCGATCCAGCGATAGCATGCACGCACCATACCATCATACAGTTTTCTACGGCCACTTGTTCCACCGATCACAGCAGAGCAACAACTGCATAAAATGGTCTTCTACCAAGCTATCGGCTGCTCCAACGACTCGTCAAGAACAAAAGGAAAAAGTTTTTTTCAGCATACCTGACCCCAAAGTAGATAGAGAAAGAATTCTCCCCGAGTACTTACAAATACGACCGAAATAATGTAGTCTGCAGTGACCACTTTCCCCCAGAGTGCTTCAAAAGGGATCTCAGAGCAGAACTCTATGGCAAAAGTCCACGTCGACTGCTTAAAGAAGATGCGGTGCCATCAATATTCCCTCACCAGAAAAAGACAAAAAGACGGATAGCAGCTGAGAGGAGACTTTCAAAGAAAAGTAAGAGACAGGTAAGTCAAATGGTCATTTTTTTTTTTCTCCACTTGCCGAACTTGCCGAACGTTCCGTACATCGTGCGTGTGAGAGATGTGAATAGCGCGGTGTTGCATGTTGTCTGCTACGGAATGCTACTCAGCTACGAATACGACTGCTGTGCTGCGGCCTGCTGCATGCTGTGGCATGCTGTGGCACACTGTTTGTCGAGGCTCATTCAATTGTTATTGTATATTTGTATGCTATTGGTGACTTTGCCAAGATTCATGTGGTGCTTTGAGCTTGGTATGTACATGGTAGCGCTCTTTCATGCTCTGTCTACAAGATAGGGCACAGCTTCAAAACATCAGCCAATGTAGCGGAGGGTGCTGGGCAATTTGCAGCCATCAATCTACGATCAGTACTTGGTGCCATAAAGGTAGGACTCGGGTGGGAAGGTCTGGCTGGCCTTTGCGCATACATGGATCTTCCCATTCCAGTTCAACACGAAATGCTTCCAGGAGCACTTGAACAACTTGAAGTCTCAGAGTGAAGCAGTAACACATGATATTTCTTAAATGTTTCATTGCTTTCAATACTGAAGATTTGTTTTCTTATGTAATAGAAATTGTTCATTGCTTGATTGGATGCCCATCGAAGTCATAGATGTAATTCAAGAAGCAACTGTGGACCTAGTTCTTATCTATGAACAGAGTCTGATGGATTTCTCTCTCTGTGGGCAAGGGGACTTCCCGTTCCACATTGACTAGTCAACACCATAGCTGCCATGATATCATCCATCGGGGGCTCCGCCTCTTCAACCTTCCGTGATCTGGCATTCGTCGCTTTCCATTCAGTTGGTAGCCGTTGAGGGCTTGAATGGCACTCAGTGATTTGTCATCCCCAGTGTAATGTAATAACAACTCTAAATGTAACATTTACCCTAAAGATACCTAAACACTAACTCTAATATCCACCCTAAATGTAATACATCTAAACCCTATACGTAGTGACCTTAAATGTAGCCTAATACAGTTATGTCTACCCTAAATGTATCATCCACACTGTAAACGCGATACATCTTAACCGCAACTGTTATATCCACTCTTTAAATCTAATACATCTTAAAAGTATGTAATAACGACCCTTAATGTTTTACACATTAACCCTAACTGTATTAAATTTCAACTCTAAATGTAATAATGACCCTAAATACCTAATCTCTAATATAAACCTTATAAACTCAATACATCTTAACCTAACTTTAACATCTTAACCTAACTTTAACATCCACTCTAAATCTAATATGTACATCTTAAGTGAATGTAATAACGACCTTAAATGTTTAACACATTAACCCTAAATGTTTTAAGAACCCTCAATGTAATACATTTCAACACTAAATGTGATTATCACGTCAACCCTACATGCAAGGCGGAAGCCCGTTAGACTAGACCGTGTGGGGATGCGTGAACCAAACAACGATGGAATGAGTTCACATGTCGTGTTCACATGATATTTGCAGTGACCTTTTCACCCACTCATGCAAGTCCAGAACAACACCGTTCAACAAAGATACACCACTCAACTTGGTCAACTCAATCTGACTTTCATCCACAATTCCTCTCAGAACGTCTTCTTGAATTCCTAATACATCACACAGATCTCCCACAGACACATCCACAGTCGAACTCATTCTTTCCAGGCTTTCCATTTAGCTGGTATCCAATCAGTGCCTGGATGGCACTCAGTGCTGTATCACCCCTAAATGTAAGAACACCGCTAAATGTAATATTAGCCTTAAAATATACCTAAACCCAAACTCTAATGTCCACCCTAAATGTATCATCCAAACTGTATACCCGAGGAACACAACGAAGACACTGACGCTGTCGTGATCAAAGCTGTTAAAGATCGACTTGGCATTACTCTTCAGCCCAGGGATGTTGCCCAGAGCCACTGAAGTAAAACAGGAACAACGACGACAACAACGCATCTCCAAACCCATCATTGTGAAGTTCAACTCCTACAACAACCGTCAGTCTGTCTATCAGGCCAAATCGCGCTTCAAAGGGAGCTCCATTTTCATGCAGGAAGATCTGACGGCAAAAAGGAGAGATCTTGTGAAAAAAAAAACACTGGAGAAATCAAGCGTCATGCGAGTATGGACCCGAGATGGCTGGATCACAGCCCTCAAGAAGGGCCATGGATCTAAAGACCGTAGACTGATGTAGACTATAAAGACCAAAAAGCCTACAGCTACTTTGCCTCTGGATGGATGGAACAAATCTACTATCATCACACTGATGATCACAACAATTACTGCTTTCTGAAGACGAAGTGCATGCCATCTCAGAGAGTCAGGGACGAGCCATGAAATGTGTGGGTCGCTGTGAACAAGAAGTCTGGGGAAGCGCAGAGTGCTTTTTTGTGAGTGTTTTGCAGGGTAAGAATGTAAAACTAACAGACATACATTACTATTCATTATTCTTAAATTAATGAACAGAAGGTACAAATTAGTAGTTTCCTGAAGTGACGAATGTTTTTTATTCCATATCGTTTGTATGTGCTCTTACTCTAGGTCTTATTATATCCCTTATGTTCAGCCCATGATTTTTCTGAGATACTATTAAAGCCCCAACAATGTAGCAGCGAGACTGACAATTTACTGCTAAGTTTTATGTTCAAGGCCAAGTTATCCAAGAAGTCTGAAATAGCCTAAATCAATGAGAAATACAGTATATTGTAGCTTACATTCACTGTACATTTTTGTATTCTTTTATCCCTTCAATATTCATGCAGATACAGCACCATCTGTTACTACGTCGCTGCACTTCTCTTCAAGGTGGACTTTGCATGGTGAAACGGACTCACAAACGCAGCCTGTACATCACATGAGTGTACGTGGTCAGCTTTTGCAGGCAAGCAGTGTTTGGAACCGAAGCGTGTATCAGAGATGACCCGGAGAAAACCAAAGTTCTTATGACAAGGTATGCATGTTCAGTGTACATGTAGGGCTATGCACCCTATTAACCTATCTCACCTCAAAATTTTGTTAAGAGTAAAAAAGTTTTTTTTTTCAATGAACAAGAAAGTATTAAATACATATATTTTCAATCAGATATATTAATGTACTTTAATGTTTACTGTATGTGAAAATGGACTTTGAATCAATTAACATTATAGTCTCATTAAGTTATTACAATGCAGCTTTGTATAATTTTTAATTTGATTTGAAAAAAAAAACACAACTTATCTCCATTACAGGCTTGGTGAGCTGCATGACCACGATGGAAACATGAAGGAGTGGTGGGTGAAGATTGGCGGGGATAAGGGTGGAGACACCTTCAAGATAATGACACAGCTAGCCAACCTGCACTCACCAAACAGCTTACGCAGCACTCTTGTAATTGCTCTCTTCCCCGGGAAAGACACACCATACAATCTGGATATCACCCTGTCACCATGTGATATTTTTTACCCGACTTCGAGAGCTCCTCGCAAAAAAAGTAGCCAACTTCACTTGCACACATCTATGGCCGATTTGAAGAATGAGCAATTTTGAATCAAATTAGGCTTAGGGTTAAGAGCAAAAAAATTACCATGGCAACCAAAAAAGAACCTTGATATTTAAAGGCCATCAAATTGATTTCCTATCATATTTTTAAGAAGCTTTTTACATACTTTGTGAATTATCTTTTTGCCAAAAACATATATTGTTGGAAAGGGCCACTTAAGGGAAATAAGCAGAAAATATTGAATCATGAATTTCATTGGTCAGGTTTACTAGGGGGATATAAATATGCATAAAAAACAAGAGGTGAAGTTGTACGGAACGTACGCTGTCGCACCAAAAATGTGGGACAAAATGGATACGCGCGGCTATACCGTGCATGCGGGTACGTGTGTCATGCTTGTGCCACATCATCACTGCACTGGCAGTTAAGGACAATATGTAGCTTGCTATTCATTTGCACTACTGCTTACAAGTGTAAATACGACATTTCATTTCACCATGGGCAAAAGGGAGGAATGCTACATTGTATCATCAGAAAAAGAAAAGATTTAGTGGGATTCCACTACGTGAGCACAAGAAGTGGAGAATGAAGCGTGAAGCAGCCGCTACACATATTGGGGAGGACACTGCTTCTAGGAGAAAGCTGACCGCTCAGTGTGGTCCCACACCTTCAGATCTGTGTGGGGCCAGCTCTGGAATCTTGGGCTCAAATCTGATAATAAGCCTGACTGTGCTGAATGCCGCTTTAGCATTCTTTCTAAGAGTTGTAAGTAATGTAAGCTATGAGATGGATCTGCACTAGTACTGCCCTGACAACGCATGGTGTGAGTACAGAAAACACGGCAAGATGGAGGACAAGGACCACCATCTTGATGGGCGGCTTCTTGAACCCCTCTTGCCTGTGTTCCAGGGACTCAGTGATGAAAGTCTTATCTCAAGATGTCTTCCAGGGTACACGCAGAACCAGAATGAAGCCTTCAACCAGCTCATCTGGAAAATATGTCCCAAACACATATGGAGGACTGCCAAAGTTGTTCACATTGCAGTCAATATGGCTGTAATGGCATTCAACAGCGGTGTCAAAATAGGTTGCTGTATACAGACTGCTACGTAACTAGCCTCAATTTCTCAATTGGAGCTCATGCCTTGTTGTCTGCACGAAGGAAGGATAACTCTATATTACGGGAAGCAGATAAAAGGGCTGGGGAGGCTAGTAAGAGAAATCTATTTCAGCTTGTTAGTATCTGTATATGTTGTAAGGTAACTCTAAAATCTAAATCTAAACCACCAGCCAACACACTGCCACTTCCAGCAACTGCCTGTATTTTCATTTTCATATTGAGAAATATGAATTTATAATTTCATTTTTATAAGTAAGAATTGAGTAATTAAAATATTATTTTTGGTCAAATTCAATATTTTGAGTGGCTGGAATTTTTTCTTAAGGTGTTATGCAAAAATAGGTAGCTATAAAATTATTAAAGTGGACAAGTTCTGAAAAAATGGACAAATTATTTTTGTAGTATTATAAAAAAATGGCTGGTAAGAAGTACGATACCGATATCACACATTTCATATTTCTCATGGCGAATTTTCAGTAGACTGCACACATCTGTGGCTCTTTCCTTTCTGCTTGTTGGACACACAAAGTTTGCACCAGACTGGCGTTTTGGGCTGATCAAGATGAAATACAGGCACCCCCTTGTTTCTGCTTTGATTCATCATCATATGATTAATCATCAAGTTTCATTGATTTTTCAAATTATGTACCTGAAAGTGCCTCTGAAGAAGAGAGTTCATCAAGGGTCAATGATGAAGAAAAAGAGTCAAACTGTTCTAAAATCTTATCTCTCAACACAAGCTCCCACATGATATATCTAATTGAAGGCACAGTCAGGGTTCTTCGAGGCACCAAATAGTGATATGCTACCACCTAAAAGGGGTGTTTCATAAAGCTGTTTTTAAAACTACGAACGACTAATGACTGGTGATCAGTTCTGATGTGCTATACTTATCAGGATTTCAATAATTCAGCACAAGAACTGATCACCAGTTATTCTTAAAGGGAAGGTATCCCCTAGACTTTTTTCTATATAGAATTATAGAACTAAATCTAACAAGAAAAATGATACCATCCATGTCCAAAATCCATAAATGGAAAGTGAAAATATATCCAGTTTTTGTACCCCCAAAGAGCTCCCGAAGTGAAACCATGGGCAAGAAACGATCACCTAAAATAAACCGATAGTATCGATACTGTGACGTAGCATGCGAGCAGCTAGCTGCGAGTCGCGAGCGAGCGATCCAGCGATAGCATGCACGCACCATACCATCATACAGTTTTCTACGGCCACTTGTACCACCGATCACAGCAGAGCAACAACTGCATAAAATGGTCTTCTACCAAGCTATCGGCTGCTCCAACGACTCGTCAAGAACAAAAGGAAAAAGTTTTTTTCAGCATACCTGACCCCAAAGTAGATAGAGAAAGAATTCTCCCCGAGTACTTACAAATACGACCGAAATAATGTAGTCTGCAGTGACCACTTTCCCCCAGAGTGCTTCAAAAGGGATCTCAGAGCAGAACTCTATGGCAAAAGTCCACGTCGACTGCTTAAAGAAGATGCGGTGCCATCAATATTCCCTCACCAGAAAAAGACAAAAAGACGGATAGCAGCTGAGAGGAGACTTTCAAAGAAAAGTAAGAGACAGGTAAGTCAAATGGTCATTTTTTTTTTCTCCACTTGCCGAACTTGCCGAACGTTCCGTACATCGTGCGTGTGAGAGATGTGAATAGCGCGGTGTTGCATGTTGTCTGCTACGGAATGCTACTCAGCTACGAATACGACTGCTGTGCTGCGGCCTGCTGCATGCTGTGGCATGCTGTGGCACACTGTTTGTCGAGGCTCATTCAATTGTTATTGTATATTTGTATGCTATTGGTGACTTTGCCAAGATTCATGTGGTGCTTTGAGCTTGGTATGTACATGGTAGCGCTCTTTCATGCTCTGTCTACAAGATAGGGCACAGCTTCAAAACATCAGCCAATGTAGCGGAGGGTGCTGGGCAATTTGCAGCCATCAATCTACGATCAGTACTTGGTGCCATAAAGGTAGGACTCGGGTGGGAAGGTCTGGCTGGCCTTTGCGCATACATGGATCTTCCCATTCCAGTTCAACACGAAATGCTTCCAGGAGCACTTGAACAACTTGAAGTCTCAGAGTGAAGCAGTAACACATGATATTTCTTAAATGTTTCATTGCTTTCAATACTGAAGATTTGTTTTCTTATGTAATAGAAATTGTTCATTGCTTGATTGGATGCCCATCGAAGTCATAGATGTAATTCAAGAAGCAACTGTGGACCTAGTTCTTATCTATGAACAGAGTCTGATGGATTTCTCTCTCTGTGGGCAAGGGGACTTCCCGTTCCACATTGACTAGTCAACACCATAGCTGCCATGATATCATCCATCGGGGGCTCCGCCTCTTCAACCTTCCGTGATCTGGCATTCGTCGCTTTCCATTCAGTTGGTAGCCGTTGAGGGCTTGAATGGCACTCAGTGATTTGTCATCCCCAGTGTAATGTAATAACAACTCTAAATGTAACATTTACCCTAAAGATACCTAAACACTAACTCTAATATCCACCCTAAATGTAATACATCTAAACCCTATACGTAGTGACCTTAAATGTAGCCTAATACAGTTATGTCTACCCTAAATGTATCATCCACACTGTAAACGCGATACATCTTAACCGCAACTGTTATATCCACTCTTTAAATCTAATACATCTTAAAAGTATGTAATAACGACCCTTAATGTTTTACACATTAACCCTAACTGTATTAAATTTCAACTCTAAATGTAATAATGACCCTAAATACCTAATCTCTAATATAAACCTTATAAACTCAATACATCTTAACCTAACTTTAACATCCACTCTAAATCTAATATGTACATCTTAAGTGAATGTAATAACGACCTTAAATGTTTAACACATTAACCCTAAATGTTTTAAGAACCCTCAATGTAATACATTTCAACACTAAATGTGATTATCACGTCAACCCTACATGCAAGGCGGAAGCCCGTTAGACTAGACCGTGTGGGGGTGCGTGAACCAAACAACGATGGAATGAGTTCACATGTCGTGTTCACATGATATTTGCAGTGACCTTTTCACCCACTCATGCAAGTCCAGAACAACACCGTTCAACAAAGATACACCACTCAACTTGGTCAACTCAATCTGACTTTCATCCACAATTCCTCTCAGAACGTCTTCTTGAATTCCTAATACATCACACAGATCTCCCACAGACACATCCACAGTCGAACTCATTCTTTCCAGGCTTTCCATTTAGCTGGTATCCAATCAGTGCCTGGATGGCACTCAGTGCTGTATCACCCCTAAATGTAAGAACACCGCTAAATGTAATATTAGCCTTAAATATACCTAAACCCAAACTCTAATGTCCACCCTAAATGTATCATCCACACTGTATACCCGAGGAACACAACGAAGACACTGACGCTGTCGTGATCAAAGCTGTTAAAGATCGACTTGGCATTACTCTTCAGCCCAGGGATGTTGCCCAGAGCCACTGAAGTAAAACAGGAACAACGACGACAACAACGCATCTCCAAACCCATCATTGTGAAGTTCAACTCCTACAACAACCGTCAGTCTGTCTATCAGGCCAAATCGCGCTTCAAAGGGAGCTCCATTTTCATGCAGGAAGATCTGATGGCAAAAAGGAGAGATCTTGTGAAAAAAAAAACACTGGAGAAATCAAGCGTCATGCGAGTATGGACCCGAGATGGCTGGATCACAGCCCTCAAGAAGGGCCATGGATCTAAAGACCGTAGACTGATGTAGACTATAAAGACCAAAAAGCCTACAGCTACTTTGCCTCTGGATGGATGGAACAAATCTACTATCATCACACTGATGATCACAACAATTACTGCTTTCTGAAGACGAAGTGCATGCCATCTCAGAGAGTCAGGGACGAGCCATGAAATGTGTGGGTCGCTGTGAACAAGAAGTCTGGGGAAGCGCAGAGTGCTTTTTTGTGAGTGTTTTGCAGGGTAAGAATGTAAAACTAACAGACATACATTACTATTCATTATTCTTAAATTAATGAACAGAAGGTACAAATTAGTAGTTTCCTGAAGTGACGAATGTTTTTTATTCCATATCGTTTGTATGTGCTCTTACTCTAGGTCTTATTATATCCCTTATGTTCAGCCCATGATTTTTCTGAGATACTATTAAAGCCCCAACAATGTAGCAGCGAGACTGACAATTTACTGCTAAGTTTTATGTTCAAGGCCAAGTTATCCAAGAAGTCTGAAATAGCCTAAATCAATGAGAAATACAGTATATTGTAGCTTACATTCACTGTACATTTTTGTATTCTTTTATCCCTTCAATATTCATGCAGATACAGCACCATCTGTAACTACGTCGCTGCACTTCTCTTCAAGGTGGACTTTGCATGGTGAAACGGACTCAAAAACGCAGCCTGTACATCACAGGAGTGTACGTGGTCAGCTTTTGCAGGCAAGCAGTGTTTGGAACCGAAGCGTGTATCAGAGATGACCCGGAGAAAACCAAAGTTCTTATGACAAGGTATGCATGTTCAGTGTACATGTAGGGCTATGCACCCTATTAACCTATCTCACCTCAAAATTTTGTTAAGAGTAAAAAAGTTTTTTTTTTCAATGAACAAGAAAGTATTAAATACATATATTTTCAATCAGATATATTAATGTACTTTAATGTTTACTGTATGTGAAAATGGACTTTGAATCAATTAACATTATAGTCTCATTAAGTTATTACAATGCAGCTTTGTATAATTTTTAATTTGATTTGAAAAAAAAAACACAACTTATCTCCATTACAGGCTTGGTGAGCTGCATGACCACGATGGAAACATGAAGGAGTGGTGGGTGAAGATTGGCGGGGATAAGGGTGGAGACACCTTCAAGATAATGACACAGCTAGCCAACCTGCACTCACCAAACAGCTTACGCAGCACTCTTGTAATTGCTCTCTTCCCCGGGAAAGACACACCATACAATCTGGATATCACCCTGTCACCATGTGATATTTTTTACCCGACTTCGAGAGCTCCTCGCAAAAAAAGTAGCCAACTTCACTTGCACACATCTATGGCCGATTTGAAGAATGAGCAATTTTGAATCAAATTAGGCTTAGGGTTAAGAGCAAAAAAATTACCATGGCAACCAAAAAAGAACCTTGATATTTAAAGGCCATCAAATTGATTTCCTATCATATTTTTAAGAAGCTTTTTACATACTTTGTGAATTATCTTTTTGCCAAAAACATATATTGTTGGAAAGGGCCACTTAAGGGAAATAAGCAGAAAATATTGAATCATGAATTTCATTGGTCAGGTTTACTAGGGGGATATAAATATGCATAAAAAACAAGAGGTGAAGTTGTACGGAACGTACGCTGTCGCACCAAAAATGTGGGACAAAATGGATACGCGCGGCTATACCGTGCATGCGGGTACGTGTGTCATGCTTGTGCCACATCATCACTGCACTGGCAGTTAAGGACAATATGTAGCTTGCTATTCATTTGCACTACTGCTTACAAGTGTAAATACGACATTTCATTTCACCATGGGCAAAAGGGAGGAATGCTACATTGTATCATCAGAAAAAGAAAAGATTTAGTGGGATTCCACTACGTGAGCACAAGAAGTGGAGAATGAAGCGTGAAGCAGCCGCTACACATATTGGGGAGGACACTGCTTCTAGGAGAAAGCTGACCGCTCAGTGTGGTCCCACACCTTCAGATCTGTGTGGGGCCAGCTCTGGAATCTTGGGCTCAAATCTGATAATAAGCCTGACTGTGCTGAATGCCGCTTTAGCATTCTTTCTAAGAGTTGTAAGTAATGTAAGCTATGAGATGGATCTGCACTAGTACTGCCCTGACAACGCATGGTGTGAGTACAGAAAACACGGCAAGATGGAGGACAAGGACCACCATCTTGATGGGCGGCTTCTTGAACCCCTCTTGCCTGTGTTCCAGGGACTCAGTGATGAAAGTCTTATCTCAAGATGTCTTCCAGGGTACACGCAGAACCAGAATGAAGCCTTCAACCAGCTCATCTGGAAAATATGTCCCAAACACATATGGAGGACTGCCAAAGTTGTTCACATTGCAGTCAATATGGCTGTAATGGCATTCAACAGCGGTGTCAAAATAGGTTGCTGTATACAGACTGCTACGTAACTAGCCTCAATTTCTCAATTGGAGCTCATGCCTTGTTGTCTGCACGAAGGAAGGATAACTCTATATTACGGGAAGCAGATAAAAGGGCTGGGGAGGCTAGTAAGAGAAATCTATTTCAGCTTGTTAGTATCTGTATATGTTGTAAGGTAACTCTAAAATCTAAATCTAAACCACCAGCCAACACACTGCCACTTCCAGCAACTGCCTGTATTTTCATTTTCATATTGAGAAATATGAATTTATAATTTCATTTTTATAAGTAAGAATTGAGTAATTAAAATATTATTTTTGGTCAAATTCAATATTTTGAGTGGCTGGAATTTTTTCTTAAGGTGTTATGCAAAAATAGGTAGCTATAAAATTATTAAAGTGGACAAGTTCTGAAAAAATGGACAAATTATTTTTGTAGTATTATAAAAAAATGGCTGGTAAGAAGTACGATACCGATATCACACATTTCATATTTCTCATGGCGAATTTTCAGTAGACTGCACACATCTGTGGCTCTTTCCTTTCTGCTTGTTGGACACACAAAGTTTGCACCAGACTGGCGTTTTGGGCTGATCAAGATGAAATACAGGCACCCCCTTGTTTCTGCTTTGATTCATCATCATATGATTAATCATCAAGTTTCATTGATTTTTCAAATTATGTACCTGAAAGTACCTCTGAAGAAGAGAGTTCATCAAGGGTCAATGATGAAGAAAAAGAGTCAAACTGTTCTAAAATCTTATCTCTCAACACAAGCTCCCACATGATATATCTAATTGAAGGCACAGTCAGGGTTCTTCGAGGCACCAAATAGTGATATGCTACCACCTAAAAGGGGTGTTTCATAAAGCTGTTTTTAAAACTACGAACGACTAATGACTGGTGATCAGTTCTGATGTGCTATACTTATCAGGATTTCAATAATTCAGCACAAGAACTGATCACCAGTTATTCTTAAAGGGAAGGTATCCCCTAGACTTTTTTCTATATAGAATTATAGAACTAAATCTAACAAGAAAAATGATACCATCCATGTCCAAAATCCATAAATGGAAAGTGAAAATATATCCAGTTTTTGTACCCCCAAAGAGCTCCCGAAGTGAAACCATGGGCAAGAAACGATCACCTAAAATAAACCGATAGTATCGATACTGTGACGTAGCATGCGAGCAGCTAGCTGCGAGTCGCGAGCGAGCGATCCAGCGATAGCATGCACGCACCATACCATCATACAGTTTTCTACGGCCACTTGTACCACCGATCACAGCAGAGCAACAACTGCATAAAATGGTCTTCTACCAAGCTATCGGCTGCTCCAACGACTCGTCAAGAACAAAAGGAAAAAGTTTTTTTCAGCATACCTGACCCCAAAGTAGATAGAGAAAGAATTCTCCCCGAGTACTTACAAATACGACCGAAATAATGTAGTCTGCAGTGACCACTTTCCCCCAGAGTGCTTCAAAAGGGATCTCAGAGCAGAACTCTATGGCAAAAGTCCACGTCGACTGCTTAAAGAAGATGCGGTGCCATCAATATTCCCTCACCAGAAAAAGACAAAAAGACGGATAGCAGCTGAGAGGAGACTTTCAAAGAAATACATCATGAGGTTTTCAGGAAGAAGATGAAAATGTACAATTCAGGTCCCCATTTGGACCTTCCCAACCAACCCCCCCCCCCTGCCCCCAAGAGGGGCACCCCTTGATCTCCTATGAACAAACTTGAAAATACAGTCATTAATGTACTCACTCATAGTATTATCTTACCTCTATAACTTCTGATTCTAGAGAAGATTTTTAAAGATTCCTTCATTTTGGGGGTTTGGGGCCCCCTGGGGGCCCCCTGGGTGGGGAATGGTGCCCATTTTAAGAAATTGAAATCCTAACTCCCTAGGGATGCTACCTGCCAAGTTTGGTGAAAATGGGTCATGGGGTTCTCAAGAAGAAGATAAAAATTTACAATTTAGGCCCCATTAGGACCCCTCCTCACCCCCCTCCCCTGGGTCCCAAGGGGGGCACCCCTGATTCTGCCATGAACAAACTTGAAACTACAGTTATCAATGTACAAACTCATAGTATTAACTTAGCTCTATCACTTCTGGTTCTGGAGAAGAAGATTTTTACAGATTCCTTAAGTTTGGGGCGTTTGGGCCCCCTGGGGGCCCCCTGGGTGGGGCATGGTGCCCATTTTAACAAATTGAGTTCCTAACCCCCTAGGGATGCTACCTGCCAAGTTTGGTGAAAATGGGTAATGGGGTTCTCAAGAAGAAGATGAAAATGTACAATTTAGGCCCCATTAGAACCCCTCCCCACCCCCCTCCCGTGGGTCCCAAGGGGGGCACCCCTAATTTTGCCATGAACAAACTTGAAACTACAGTCATCAATGTACTAACTCATAGTATTAACTTAGCTCTATCACTTCTGGTTCTAGAGAAGAAGATTTTTACAGATTCCTTAATTTTGGGGGGTTTGGGCCCCCCTGGGGGCCCCCTGGGTGGGGCATGGTGCCCATTTTAACAAATTGAGTTCCTAACCCCCTAGGGATGCTACCTGCCAAGTTTGATGAAAATCGGTCTTGGGGTTTTCAAGAAGAAGATAAAGTAAGAGACAGGTAAGTCAAATGGTCATTTTTTTTTTTCTCCACTTGCCGAACTTGCCGAACGTTCCGTACATCGTGCGTGTGAGAGATGTGAATAGCGCGGTGTTGCATGTTGTCTGCTACGGAATGCTACTCAGCTACGAATACGACTGCTGTGCTGCGGCCTGCTGCATGCTGTGGCATGCTGTGGCACACTGTTTGTCGAGGCTCATTCAATTGTTATTGTATATTTGTATGCTATTGGTGACTTTGCCAAGATTCATGTGGTGCTTTGAGCTTGGTATGTACATGGTAGCGCTCTTTCATGCTCTGTCTACAAGATAGGGCACAGCTTCAAAACATCAGCCAATGTAGCGGAGGGTGCTGGGCAATTTGCAGCCATCAATCTACGATCAGTACTTGGTGCCATAAAGGTAGGACTCGGGTGGGAAGGTCTGGCTGGCCTTTGCGCATACATGGATCTTCCCATTCCAGTTCAACACGAAATGCTTCCAGGAGCACTTGAACAACTTGAAGTCTCAGAGTGAAGCAGTAACACATGATATTTCTTAAATGTTTCATTGCTTTCAATACTGAAGATTTGTTTTCTTATGTAATAGAAATTGTTCATTGCTTGATTGGATGCCCATCGAAGTCATAGATGTAATTCAAGAAGCAACTGTGGACCTAGTTCTTATCTATGAACAGAGTCTGATGGATTTCTCTCTCTGTGGGCAAAGGGGTCTTCCCGTTCCACATTGACTAGTCAACACCATAGCTGCCATGACATCATCCATCGGGGGCTCCGCCTCTTCAACCTTCCGTGATCTGGCATTCGTCGCTTTCCATTCAGTTGGTAGCCGTTGAGGGCTTGAATGGCACTCAGTGATTGTCATCCCCAGTGTAATGTAATAACAACTCTAAATGTAACATTTACCCTAAAGATACCTAAACACTAACTCTAATATCCACCCTAAATGTAATACATCTAAACCCTATACGTAGTGACCTTAAATGTAGCCTAATACAGTTATGTCTACCCTAAATGTATCATCCACACTGTAAACACGATACATCTTAAACGCAACTGTTATATCCACTCTTTAAATCTAATACATCTTAAAAGTATGTAATAACGACCCTTAATGTTTTACACATTAACCCTAACTGTATTAAATTTCAACTCTAAATGTAATAATGACCCTAAATACCTAATCTCTAATGTAAACCCTATAAACTCAATACATCTTAACTTAACTTTAACATCCACTCTAAATCTAATACGTACATCTTAAGTGAATGTAATAACGACCTTAAATGTTTAACACATTAACCCTAAATGTTTTAAGAAACCTCAATGTAATACATTTCAACACTAAATGTGATTATCACGTCAACCCTACATGCAATGTGAAAGCCCGTTAGACTAGACCGTGTGGGGGTGCGTGAACCAAACAACGATGGAATGAGTTCACATGTCATGCTCACATGATATTTGCAGTGACCTTTTCACCCACTCATGCAAGTCCAGAACAACACCGTTCAACAAAAATCTATACATCACTCAGCTTGGTCAACTCAACTCAGTCTGACTTTCGTCCACAATTCCGCTAAGAACGTCTTCTTGAATTCCTAATACATCACACAGATCTCCCACAGACACATCCACAGTCGAACTCATTCTTTCCAGGCTTTCCATTTTAATAGTTGATATCCAATCAGTGCCTGGATGGCACTCAGTGCTGTATCACCCCTAAATGTAAGAACACCGCTAAATGTAATATTAGCCTTAAATATACCTAAACCCTAACTCTAATATCCACCCTAAATATATCAGCCACACTGTATATCCAAGGAACACAACGAAGACACTGACGCTGTCGTGATCAAAGCTGTTAAAGATCAACTTGGCATTACTCTTCAGCCCAGGGATGTTCCCAGAGCCACCGAAGTAAAACAGGAACAACGACGACAACAACGCACCTCCAAACCCATCATCGTGAAGTTCAACTCCTACAACATCCGTCAGTCCGTCTATCAGGCCAAATCGCGCTTCAAAGGGAGCTCCATTTTCATGCAGGAAGATCTGACGGCAAAAAGGAGAGATCTTGTGAAAAAAAAAAAACACTGGAGAAATCAAGCGTCAAGCGAGTATGGACCCGAGATGGCTGGATCACAGTCCTCAAGAAGGGCCATGGATCTAAAGATCGTAGACAGATGTAGACTATAAAGACCAAAAAGCCTACAGCTACTTTGCCTCTGGATGGATGGAACAAATCTACTATCATCACACTGATGATCAGAACAATATGCTTTCTGAAGACGAAGTGTAGGCCATCTCAGAGAGTCAGGGACGAGCCATGAAATGTGTGGGTCGCTGTGAACAAGAAGTCTGGGGAAGCGCAGAGTGCTTTTTTGTGAGTGTTTTGCAGGGTAAGAATGTAAAACTAACAGACATACATTACTATTCATTATTCTTAAATTAATGAAGAAAAGGTACAAATTAGTAGTTTCCTGAAGTGACGAATGTTTTTTATTCCATATAGTTTGTATGTGCTCTTACTCTAGGTCTTATTATATCCCTTATGTTCAGCCCATGATTTTTCTGCGATACTATTAAAGCCCCAAAAATGTAGCAGTGAGACTGACAATTTACTGCTAAGTTTTATGTTCAAGGCCAAGAAGTCTGAAATAGCCTGAATCAATGAGAAATACAGTGTACTGTAGCTTACATTCACTGTACATTTTTGTATTCTTTTATCCCTTCAATATTCATTCAGATACAGCACCATCTGTAATTATGTCGATGCACTTCTCTTCAAGGTAGACTTTGCATGGTGAAACGGACTCACAAACGCAGCCTGTACATCACAGGAGTGTACGTAGTCAGCTTTTGCAGATTTTTAAAGATCTATATATCACTCAGCTTGGTTAACTCAATCTGACTTTCGTCCACAATTCCGCTAAGAACGTCTTCTTGAATTCCTAATACATCACACAGATCTCCCACAGACACATCCACAGTCGAACTCATTCTTTCCAGGCTTTCCATTTAGCTGATATGCAATCAGTGCCTGGATGGCACTCAGTGCTGTATCACCCCCAAATGTAATAACAATATCACTAAATGTAATATTAACACTAAATATACCTAAACCCTAACTCTAATATCCACCCTAAATGTATCATCCACACTGTATACCCGAGGAACACAACGAAGACACTGACACTGTCGTGATAAAAGCTGTTAAAGATCGACTTGGCATTACTCTTCAGCCCAGGGATGTTCCCCAGAGCCACTGAAGTAAAACAGGAACAACGACGACAACAACGCATCTCCAAACCCATCATCGTGAAGTTCAACTCCTACAACATCTGTCAGTCCGTCTATCAGGCCAAATCGCGCTTCAAAGGGAGCTCCATTTTCATGCAGGAAGATCTGACGGCAAAAAGGAGAGATCTTGTGAAAAAAAAAAACACTGGAGAAATCAAGCGTCAAGCGAGTATGGACCCGAGATGGCTGGATCACAGCCCTCAAGAAGGGCCATGGATCTAAAGACCGTAGACTGATGTAGACTATAAAGACCAAAAAGTCTCCAGCTACTTTGCCTCTGGATGGATGGAACAAATCTACTATCATCACATTGATGATCACAACAATAACTGCTTTCTGAAGACGAAGTGTAGGCCATCTCAGAGAGTCAGGGACGAGCCATGAAATGTGTGGGTCGCTGTGAACAAGAAGTCTGGGGAAGCGCAGAGTGCTTTTTTGTGAGTGTTTTGCAGGGTAAGAAAGTAAAACTAACAGACATACATTACTATTCATTATTCTTAAATCAATGAACAAAAGGTACAAATTAGTAGTTTCCTGAAGTGACGAATGTTTTCTATTCCATATCGTTTGTATGTGCTCTTACTCTAGATCTTATTATATCCCTTATGTTCAGCCCATAATTTTTCTGAGATACTATTAAAGCCCCGAAAATGTAGCAGTGAGACTGACAATTTACTGCTAAGTTTTATGTTCAAGGCCAAGTTATCCAAGAAGTCTGAAATAGCCTGAATCAATGAGAAATACAGTGTATTGTACCTTACATTCACTGTACATTTTTGTATTCTTTTATCCCTTCAATATTCATGCAGATACAGCACCACCTGTAATTATGTCGCTGCACTTCTCTTCAAGGTGGACTTTGCATGGTGAAACGGACTCACAAATGCAGCCTGTACATCACAGGAGTGTACGTGGTCAGCTTTTGCAGATTTTTAAAGATCTATACATCACTCAGCTTTGCATGGTGAAACGGACTCACAAACGCAGCCTGTACATCACAGGAGTGTACGTGGTCAGCTTTTGCAGGCAAGCAGTCTGTGGAATCGTATCAGATATGACCTGGAGAATACCAAAGTTCTTATGATAAGGTATGCATGTTCAGTGTACATGTAGGGCTATGTACCCTATTAACCTATCTCACCTCAAAATTTTGAGAGTAAACATTTTTTTTTTTCAATGAACAAGAAAGTATTAAATACATATATTTTCAATCAGATATATTAATGTACTTTAATGTTTACTGTATGTGAAAATGGACTTTGAATCAATTAACATTATAGTCTCATTAAGTTATTACAATGCAGCCTTGTATAATTTTTAATTTGATTTGGAAAAACCACAACTTATCTCTATTACAGGCTTGGTGAGCTGCATGACCATGATGGAAACATGAAGGAGTGGTGGGTGAAGATTGGCGGGGATAAAGGTAGAGACACCTTCAAGATGACACAGCTAGCCAACTTGCACTCACCAAACAGCTTACGCAGCACTCATGTAATCGCTCTGTTCCCCGGGAAAGACACACCATACAATCTGGATATCACCCTGTCACCATGTGATATTTTTTACCTGACTTCGAGAGCTCCTAGCAAAAAAAGTAGCTAACTTCACTTGCACACGTCTACGGCCGATTTGAAGAATGAACAATTTTGAATCAAATTAGGCTTAGGGTTAAGAGCAAAAAAGTTACCATGGCAACCGAAAAATAACCTTGATATTTAAAGGCCATCAAATCGATTTCCTATCATATTTTTAAGAAGCTTTTTACATATTTTGTGAATTATCTTTTTGCCAAAAACATATATTGTTGGAAAGGGCCACTTAAGGATATTAAGCAGAAAATATTGAATCATGAATCTAATTGGTCAGGTTTACTAGGGGGAATATAAATACGCATAAAAAACAAGAGGTGAAGTTGTACGGTACGTACGCTGTCGCAACAAAAATGTGGGACAAAATGGATACGCGCGGCTATACCGTGCATGCGGGTACGTGTGTCATGCTTGTGCCACATCATCACTGCACTGGCAGTTACTTATGTGGCTTGCTATTCATTTGCACTACTGCTTACAAGTGCAAATACGACATTTCATTTCACCATGGGCAAAAGGGAGGCATGCTATCATCAGAAAAAGAAAAGATTTAGTGGGATTCCACTACGTGAGCACAAGAAGAGGAGAATGAAGCATGAAACAGCCGCTACACATATTGGGGAGGACACTGCTTCTAGGAGAAAGCTGACCTCTCAGTGTGGTCCCACACCTTCAGATCTGTGTGGGGCCAGCTCTGGAATCTTGGGCTCAAATCTGATAATAAGCCTGACTGTGCTGAATGCCTCATTAGCATTCTCTCTAAGAGTTGTAAGTGATGTAAGCTATGAGATGGATCTGCACTAGTACTGCCCTGACAACGCATGGTGTGAGTACAGAAAACGAGGCAAGATGGAGGACAAGGACCACCATCTTGATGGGCGGCTTCTTGAACCCCTCTTGCCTGTGTTCCAGGGACTCAGTGATGAAAGTCTTATCTCACGATGTCTTCCCCCCAGGGTACACCCAGAACCAGAATGAAGCCTTCAACCAGCTCATCTGGAAAATGTGTCCCAAACACGTACGGAGGACTGCCAAAGTTGTTCACATTGCAGTCAATATGGCTGTAATGGCATTCAACAGTGGTGCCAAAATTGGTTGCTGTATACAGACTGCTACGTACTAGCCTCAATTTCTCAATTGGAGCTCATGCCTTGTTGTCTGCACGAAGGAAGAATAACTCTATATTACGGGAAGCAGATAAAAGGGCTGGGGAGGCTAGTAAGAGAAATCTATTTCAGCTTGTTAGTATCTGTGTATGTTGTAAGGTAACTCTAAAATCTAAATCCAAACCACCAGCCAACACACTGCCACTTCTAGCAACTGCCTGTATTTTTATTTTCATATCGAGAAATATGAATTTATAATTTCATTTGTATAAGTAAGAATTGAGTACTTGTAATTAAAA
Source organism: Diadema antillarum (assembly GCF_040938485.1). NCBI lineage: Eukaryota > Metazoa > Echinodermata > Echinoidea > Diadematoida > Diadematidae > Diadema > Diadema antillarum. Next base: position 3,273,039 of record NW_027270929.1, on the reverse strand, counting down.
TATTATTTTTGGTCAAATTCAATATTTTGAGTGGCTGGAATTTTTTCTCAAGGTGTTATGCAAAAATAGGTAGCCATCCCCCACTTTTAGATGGTAGCATATCACTGTTTGGTGCTAGATATGTCAATAATGGTTGAACATGCGATCTAAGTGTAGAGCGGTCATGAAGACATTTCACTGTCTATAAACCCATTACAGCTTTAGGGGCATAGAGTGCAGAAAGGAATGTCTTCACTGCAATAGGATGTCTATCAGTCATATCAATATGTTACATAGTTTTTGTATTACTCTTATTGTATGAAGCAGATAGCCAAGACTATTACAGACCAGTAATGTAATGGACTTTGCTGCACCCTTGTCCTTTAATGCTGTCTACAAGATAGGGCACAGCTTCAAAACATCAGCCAATGTAGCGGAGGGTGCTGGGCAATTTGCAGCCATCAATCTACGATCAGTACTTGGTGCTATAAAGGTAGGACTCGGGTGGGAGGGTCTGGCTGGCCTTTGCGCATACATGGATCTTCCCATTCCAGTCAACACGAAATGCTTCCAGGAGCACCTGAACAACTTGAAGTCTCAGAGTGAAGCAGTAACACATGATATTTCTTAAATGTTTCATTGCTTTCAATACTGAAGATTTGTTTTCTTATGTAATAGAAATTGTTCATTGCTTGATTGGATGCCCATCGAAGTCATAGATGTAATTCAAGAAGCAACTGTGGACCTAGTTCTTATCTATGAACAGAGTCTGATGGATTTCTCTCTCTGTGGGCAAGGGGTCTTCCCGTTCCACATTGACTAGTCAACACCATAGCTGCCATGACATCATCCATCGGGGGCTCCGCCTCTTCAACCTTCCGTGATCTGGCATTCGTCGCTTTCCATTCAGTTGGTAGCCGTTGAGGGCTTGAATGGCACTCAGTGATTTGTCATCCCCAGTGTAATGTAATAACAACTCTAAATGTAACATTTACCCTAAAGATACCTAAACACTAACTCGAATATCCACCCTAAATGTAATACATCTAAACCCTATACGTAGTGACCTTAAATGTAGCCTAATACAGTTATGTCTACCCTAAATGTATCATCCACACTGTAAACGCGATACATCTTAACCGCAACTGTTATATCCACTCTTTAAATCTAATACATCTTAAAAGTATGTAATAACGACCCTTAATGTTTTACACATTAACCCTAACTGTATTAAATTTCAACTCTAAATGTAATAATGACCCTAAATACCTAAACTCTAATATAAACCTTATAAACTCAATACATCTTAACCTAACTTTAACATCTTAACCTAACTTTAACATCCACTCTAAATCTAATACGTACATCTTAAGTGAATGTAATAACGACCTTAAATGTTTAACACATTAACCCTAAATGTTTTAAGAACCCTCAATGTAATACATTTCAACACTAAATGTGATTATCACGTCAACCCTACATGCAAGGCGGAAGCCCGTTAGACTAGACCGTGTGGGGGTGCGTGAACCAAACAACGATGGAATGAGTTCACATGTCGTGTTCACATGATATTTGCAGTGACCTTTTCACCCACTCATGCAAGTCCAGAACAACACTGTTCAACAAAGATACACCACTCAACTTGGTCAACTCAATCTGACTTTCATCCACAATTCCTCTCAGAACGTCTTCTTGAATTCCTAATACATCACACAGATCTCCCACAGACACATCCACAGTCGAACTCATTCTTTCCAGGCTTTCCATTTAGCTGATATCCAATCAGAGCTTGGATGGCACTCAGTGCTGTATCACCCCTAAATGTAAGAACACCGCTAAATGTAATATTAGCCTTAAATATACCTAAACCCAAACTCTAATATCCACCCTAAATGTATCATCCACACTGTAAACCCGAGGAACACAACGAAGACACTGACGCTGTCGTGATCAAAGCTGTTAAAGATCGACTTGGCATTACTCTTCAGCCCAGGGATGTTGCCCAGAGCCACTGAAGTAAAACAGGAACAACGACGACAACAACGCATCTCCAAACCCATCATTGTGAAGTTCAACTCCTACAACAACCGTCAGTCCGTCTATCAGGCCAAATCGCGCTTCAAAGGGAGCTCCATTTTCATGCAGGAAGATCTGACGGCAAAAAGGAGAGATCTTGTGAAAAAAAAAAACACTGGAGAAATCAAGCGTCAAGCGAGTATGGACCCGAGATGGCTGGATCACAGTCCTCAAGAAGGGCCATGGATCTAAAGATCGTAGACAGATGTAGACTATAAAGACCAAAAAGCCTACAGCTACTTTGCCTCTGGATGGATGGAACAAATCTACTATCATCACACTGATGATCAGAACAATATGCTTTCTGAAGACGAAGTGTAGGCCATCTCAGAGAGTCAGGGACGAGCCATGAAATGTGTGGGTCGCTGTGAACAAGAAGTCTGGGGAAGCGCAGAGTGCTTTTTTGTGAGTGTTTTGCAGGGTAAGAATGTAAAACTAACAGACATACATTACTATTCATTATTCTTAAATTAATGAAGAAAAGGTACAAATTAGTAGTTTCCTGAAGTGACGAATGTTTTTTATTCCATATTGTTTGTATGTGCTCTTACTCTAGGTCTTATTATATCCCTTATGTTCAGCCCATGATTTTTCTGAGATACTATTAAAGCCCCAAAAATGTAGCAGCGAGACTGACAATTTACTGCGAAGTTTTATGTTCAAGGCCAAGTTATCCAAGAAGTCTGAAATAGCCTAAATCAATGAGAAATACAGTGTATTGTAGCTTACATTCACTGTACATTTTTGTATTCTTTATCCCTTCAATATTCATGCAGATACAGCACCACCTGTAATTATGTCGCTGCACTTCTCTTCAAGGTGGACTTTGCATGGTGAAACGGACTTACAAACGCAGCCTGTACATCACAGGAGTGTACGTGGTCAGCTTTCGCAGATTTTTAAAGATCTATACATCACTCAGCTTGGTCAACTCAATCTGACTTTCGTCCACAATTCCGCTAAGAACGTCTTCTTGAATTCCTAATACATCACACAGATCTCCCACAGACACATCCACAGTCGAACTCATTCTTTCCAGGCTTTCCATTTTAATAGCTGATATCCAATCAGTGCCTGGATGGCACTCAGTGCTGTATCACCCCTACATGTAAGAACACCGCTAAATGTAATATTAGCCTTAAATATACCTAAACCCTAACTCTAATATCCACCCTAAATGTATCATCCACACTGTATACCCGAGGAACACAACGAAGACACTGACGCTGTCATGATCAAAGCTGTTGAAGATCGACTTGGCATTACTCTTCAGCCAAGGGATGTTGCCCGGAGCCACTGAAGTAAAACAGGAACAACGACGACAACAAAACACCTTAAAACCCATCATCGTGAAGTTCAACTCCTACAACATCCGTCAGTCCGTCTATCAGGCCAAATCGCGCTTCAAAGGGAGCTCCATTTTCACGCAGGAAGATCTGACGGCAAAAAGGAGAGATCTTGTGAAAAAAAAAAACACTGGAGAAATCAAGCATCAAGCGAGTATGGACCCGAGATGGCTGGATCACAGCCCTCAAGAAGGGCCATGGATCTAAAGACCGTAGACTGATGTAGACTATAAAGACCAAAAAGCCTACAGCTACTTTGCCTCTGGATGGATGGAACAAATCTACTATCATCACACTGATGATCACAACAATTACTGCTTTCTGAAGACGAAGTGTAGGCCATCTCAGAGAGTCAGGGACGAGCCATGAAATGTGTGGGTCGCTGTGAACAAGAAGTCTGGGGAAGCGCAGAGTGCTTTTTTGTTTTTGCAGGATAAGAATGTAAAACTAACAGACATACATTACTATTCATTATTCTTAAATTAATGAACAAAAGGTACAAATTAGTAGTTTCCTGAAGAGACGAATGTTTTTTATTCCATATCGTTTGTATGTGCTCTTACTCTAGGTCTTATTATATCCCTTATGTTCAGCCCATGATTTTTCTGAGATACTATTAAAGCCCCCAAAATGTAGCAGTGAGACTGACAATTTACTGCTAAGCTTTATGTTCAAGGCCAAGAAGTCTGAAATAGCCTGAATCAATGAGAAATACAGTGTATTGTAGCTTACATTCACTGTACGTTTTTGTACTCTTTTATCCCTTCAATATTCATGCAGATACAGCACCACCTGTAATCATATCGCTGCACTTCTCTTCAAGGTGGACTTTGCATGGTGAAACGGACTTACAAACGCAGCCTGTACATCACAGGAGTGTACGTGGTCAGCTTTCGCAGATTTTTAAAGATCTATACATCACTCAGATTGGTCAACTCAATCTGACTTTCGTCCACAATTCCGCTAAGAACGTCTTCTTGAATTCCTAATACATCACACAGATCTCCCACAGACACATCCACAGTCGAACTCATTCTTTCCAGGCTTTCCATTTTAATAGCTGATATCCAATCAGTGCCTGGATGGCACTCAGTGCTGTATCACCCCTAAATGTAAGAACACCGCTAAATGTAATATTAGCCTTAAATATACCTAAACCCTAACTCTAATATCCACCCTAAATGTACCATCCACACTGTATACCCGAGGAACATAACGAAGACACTGATGCTGTGAGACTGACAATTTACTGCGAAGTTTTATGTTCAAGGCCAAGTTATCCAAGAAGTCTCAAATAGCCTGAATCAATGAGAAATACAGTGTATTGTAGCTTACATTCACTGTACACTTTTGTATTCTTTTATCCCTTCAATATTCATGCAGATACAGCACCATCTTGTTACTACGTCGCTGCACTTCTCTTCAAGGTGGACTTTGCATGGTGAAACGGACTAACAAACACGGCCTGTACATCACAGGAGTGTACGTGGTCAGCTTTTGCAGGCAAGCAGTCTGTGGAACCGAAGCGTGTATCAGATATGACCTGGAGAAAACCAAAGTTCTCATGACAAGGTATGCATGTTCATTGTACATGTAGGGCTTTGTACCCTATTAACCTATCTCACCTCAAAATTTTGTTAAGAGTAAAAAAGTTTTTTTTTTTTTTTCAATGAACAACAAAGTATTAAATACATATAAATATTTTCAATCAGATATATCAATGTACTTTAATGTTTACTGTATGTGAAAATGGACTTTGAATCAATTAACATTATTGTCTCATTAAGTTATTACAATGCAGCTTTGTATAATTTTTAATTTGATTTGAAAAAACCACAACTTATCTCCATTACAGGCTTGGTGAGCAGCATGACCGCGATGGAAACATGAAGGAGTGGTGGGTGAAGATTGGCGGGGATAAAGGTAGAGACACCTTCAAGATGACACAGCTAGCCAACCTGCACTCACCAAACAGCTTACGCAGCTCTCATGTAATCCCTCTCTTCCCCGGGAAAGACACATCATACAATCTGGATGTCACCCTGTCACCATGTGATATTTTTCACCCGACTTCGAGAGCTCCTAGCAAAAAAAGTAGCCAACTTCACTTGCACACATCTATGGCCGATTTGAAGAATGAACAATTTTGAATCAAGTTAGGCTTACGGTTAAGAGCAAAAAAGTTACCATGGCAACCAAAAAATAACCTTGATATTTAAAGGCTATCAAATCGATTTCCTATCATATTTTTAAGAAGCTTTTTATATACTTTGTGAATTATCTTTTTGCCAAAAATATATATTGTTGGAAAGGGCCACTTAAGGAAATAAGCGGAAAATATTGAATCATGAATTTCATTGGTAAGGTTTACTAGGGGGAATATAAATATGCATAAAAAACAAGAGGTGAAGTTGTACGGTACGTACGCTGTCGCACCTAATATGTGGGACAAAATGGATACCCGCGGCTATACTATGCATGCGGGTACGTGTGTCATGCTTGTGCCACACCATCACTGCACTGGCAGTTTAGTACTTATGTGGCTTGCTATTCATTTGCACTACTGCTTACAAGTGCAAATACGACATTTCATTTCACCACGGGCAAAAGGGAGGCATGCTATCATCAGAAAAAGAAAAGATTTAGCGGGATTCCACTACGTGAGCACAAGAAGAGGAGAATGAAACGTGAAGCAGCCGCTACACATATTGGGGAGGACACTGCTTCTAGTAGAAAGCTGACCTCTCAGTGTGGTCCCACACCTTCAGATCTGTGTGGGGCCAGCTCTGGATTCTTGGGCTCAAATCTGATAATAAGCCTGACTGTGCTGGTCCCACACCTTCAGATCTGTGTGGGGCCAGCTCTGGAATCTTGGGCTCACATCTGATAATAAGCCTGACTGTGCTGAATGCCGCATTAGCATTCTCTCCAAGAGTTGTAAGTAATGTAAGCTATAAGATGGATCTGCACTAGTACTGCCCTGACAACGCATGGTGAGAGTACAGAAAACGAGGCAAGATGGAGGACAAGGACCACCATCTTGATGGGCGGCTTCTTGAACCCCTCTTGCCTGAGTTCCAGGGACTCAGTGATGAAAGTCTTATCTCACGATGTCTTCCAGGGTACACCCAGAACCAGAATGAAACTTTCAACCAGCTCATCTGGAAAATATGTCCCAAACACATATGGAGGACTGCCAAAGTTGTTCACATTGCAGTCAATATGGCTGTAATGGCATTCAACAGCGGTGCCAAAATAGGTTGCTGTATACAGACTGCTACGTACTAGCCTCAATTTCTCAATTGGAGCTCATGCCTTGTTGTCTGCACGAAGGAAGGAAAACTCTATATTACGGGAAGCAGATAAAAGGGCTGGGGAGGCTAGTAAGAGAAATCTATTTCAGCTTGTTAGTATCTGTATATGTTGTAAGGTAACTCTAAAATCTAAATCTAAACCACCAGCCACTGCACTGCCACTTCCAGCAACTGCCTATATTTCTATTTTCATATTGAGAAATATGAATTTATAATTTAATTTTTATAAGTAAGAATTGAGTAATTAAAATATTATTTTTGGTCAAATTCAATATTTTGAGTGGTTGGAATTTTTTCTTAAGGTGTTATGTAAATGCAAAAATAGGTAGCTATAAAATTATTAATTTGGACAAGTTCTGAAAAAATGGACAAATTATTTTTGTAGTATTATAAAAAGATGGCTGGTAAGAAGTACGATACCGATATCACACATTTCATATGTGATACATATAATTCTGGTCTACACTTGTTGAGTATACAAAATTATTAGAAACCTTAAATTTTCAGTTGTATGACCCAACTGGTTTCTTTGAAAATTGTACATGCGATATGACAAACTACTTCTAAGTTATATTTGAAAACATCATGTTATCAATTTAATATGTTTCACACAGTATACTAGACAGTTATGGCTCCTTTTGTTTTTGTAATGAGTGACATGTAGGAATAAATACCACCTAAAAATTTTCTTTTTGATAATTTTACAAACTTTCAGACGCATGAACTTACCCCAGGATCAGGAGTATACCTGTATGGGCATACTAAACAAGAGGCAGCTACCAAGAAAAAAGCTTCTGGTGTCGCCAATTATTTGCTAAGCGTGTTTTACACGCATGAGGAGCTGCTAATGGCGAAAGGGTCACCTGGGCTAGATGCATAAGTGGTTGCATCGATAGTTGGCAAGTCCTACTTTTAAGAAATTGATAATTTATTTTCCTCCCACATATAGATATGATCATGCGGTATATCTGCTGTACAGAAATATTCAAATGGCCATTTTTGAACAATAGTGGACATTTCATGAAATTTTAATTTGACATGTGAAACCACGAATTTCTATTTTTCACAAGATTAATTTTCTGCACTTTCCTTTGGGAGAACGAAACCTGCACAAAATATCCGATTGGATGTAATTTCACGAGAGTAAATCATGGAAACTTTTGTCATTCACGTTTGGATGCAGTGTCACGGCATGAAGGGGGAGACAAAAAGGAAGTGCGTGGTTGTGACTACATATTACTGTACTGGTACTCTTGGAGAACACATTCCCGTCCCAACCAATAATGGTCGGAAACCCATGTCCAATATTTGTCATGTCACTTGTGCACTATTTTTACTAGATTTTTTCCAGACAAACCTTGAACCCTTCTTGCCTGTGTTCCAGGGACTCAGTGATGAAAGTCTTCTCTCAAGATATCTTCCAGGGTACACCCAGAACCAGAATGAAGCCTTCAACCAGCTCACCTGAAAAAGGTGTCCCAAACACATATGGAGGACTGCCAAAGTTGTTCACATTGCAGTCAACAGGACTGTAATGGTGTTCAACTGCGGCTCTGAGATTGGTCGCCACAGACTACTGCAAAGCCTCAATCTGTCTATGGGATCCCATGCCTTGTTGGCTGCATGTAGGAAGGATAAGGCTAGGGTTATTAGTGCAGATAAATGGGCACAGGAGGCCGTGTAATAGTGAAATAGTGGCCATACATGGTAAATTCCCTATACCTTCCACATGTTCCTGCTGTTGGTTCACACTTCACACACTTCACTAGCAATTATCGTCAAAAATTTGAAAAAAATGCCATATTCTATCGCAAAACCAAAAGGTCAAAAGAAAAGGAAGGGCTTTGCTGGTGTTCAGAGGCAGTTTGTTGCTAAGCATGCCGGTGAACACTCTACGCAAGAGGTCAACAGCCCTGCATCTGTCAGGAAAATCAGCCTGCCTGAACACAGTCCCACACATAAGGATCCGTGTGGGAAGCTGCAGGGTTACTGTGTTCTTGACATCCTGGCAGATTCCATGTCATCTTTACACATCTGTCCTGATGGTCAGCAAGACATGTTGAATCATACTGCCATATGACTGGTTTGTTTGAAATTGGAAATGCTCAAAATTATATGTGATACTACATCAGTGCAGCCTATCATGTGAACTATGAGTAGAAGGTCAAGTCAATGACCCAAAGGTCTATGTATATGTGAAGGTTTGCAATACAATGTATACAATTTACAAGGTAGACTAGAAGACCATCTTTACTATCAGAAAGAGCGGATCTTCCTCTCCATAATAGTGAAATTTCAGAGAAAAACAAGATTCAGAAAGTGATTAAACAGCTAATTAATTAATTAATGTTAGCTCTTGTTTTGCATCTTTGAGCATCCATTCAATATAGAAACAATGCTGTCACAAAAAATGTCATAATTTCATTATTTTTCAACCAATTTTCATGATTTTTTTGTTGCTGGATATAGGTCCAAGCATGCTCCAAAGGCCTTAACATGTAATTTTGAGGTCTAGCCATATCTAGTGGCCATAAATGCTACAGTCCCCAAACCTTCCACACATGTTCCTGCTACATACGATCACATACCGCTATTACTACACACCTTACAGCCAATTTTGTCGTAAAAATGCCTCGTTCTGTTGCAAAACGGAAGGGACAGAAAAAAAGGAAAGGATTTGCTGGAGTACAGAAGCAGTTTCTGGCTCAGAAGGCAGGTGAAAAATCCACAGAAGAGGTCAACATCCCAGCATATGTCAGGCCAACAGCCATGCATCTGTTAGGAAAATCAGCCTGCCAGAACACAGTCCCACACATAAAGATCCGTGTGGGAAGCTGCATGGATACTGTGTTCTGGACATTGATATCCTGGCAGATGCCATGTCATCTTTACACGTCTGTCCTGATGGTCAGCAAGGTATGTTGAATCATATTGCTACATGACTTGTTTGTTTGAAATTGGAAATGCTCAAAATTATATGTGATACTACATCAGTGCAGCCTATCATGTGAACTATGAGTAGAGGGTCAAGTCAATGACCAATTTACAAGGTAGACTAGAAGACCATCTTTACTATCAGAAAGAGCAGATTTTCCTCTCTATGATATAAAGTAGGTCCTAAGAAACAGCAAACATTTATAGTTGTATGAGCACTAGTACTAATTTGCTCTTCCTTGTTCTTCTCTCATCATTTTCTTGTAATGTGCAGGCCCGCATGGAGCAAGAATTTGAAGCAGCTGCCAAGCTCCGTCAGCTGAGAGTGAAGGAAGACAGCACTCTTGACGGAAGACTCCATTATAGATGTTAGCGTATCATTTGATGGGACATGGCATAAGTGGGGGTATACTTCTAATACGGGGGTGGGGGTCGTAATCAGCATGGATACTGGGGAGGTGTCAGATAGTGAGGTAATGAGTAAATACTGTAGGGAATGCTTAATGAGGGAGGGCTGGGACAAGGCTAGTGGGGAGTACTTAGTATGGTAGGAGGGTCACAAGGATAAATGTAGTGTGGATCATGAGGGGTCAAGTAACAGTATGGAGTGTAAGGCAGCAGAGAAACTGTGGGGTAGGTCAATTAGTAAGCACAAATTAAGATACAAGTACATGATCGGGGATGGGGACAGCAAATCATACAATGTGGTTAAGGATACATACAGTGTACGGGGAGGGGCATGAAGTAGTGAAATTAGAATGTATTAGTCACATAGGGAAGAGGATGTAAAGGGCACTAGATAATGTAAGGATAACAGTAGAAGACTTTGGCAGATGTTAAGGGACTGGGTAGGAGGAAGAATATGATGACAGGGGGTGGGGGATGGGATAGTAGGTAAATCTAGGAAAGTAATATAGGAATGCAATACATAACAATAGGGACCCAAGTGCAATTCATAGTGAGGAAGAGGGGGTTGGAAAAGATGCACAAGGCAGTAATGGCTGTACTGTATCATTCTGTCAAACAGGATGACAGTACCCATCACCAGTACTGACCTGATGGGGCTGATTCATGGTGTGAGTACAAGAAAAGAAAACATGGGGAATCAGGACCACAACCTCAATGGTGTGTCTATTACCTTCCTTCAAGCGACTTAGTGAGCATGATCTTCTCTTGACGTGCCTTCCTGGTTACACTCAAAAACAGAATGAGAGCTTTTAACTCTCATCTGGCCGCGGTGTCCCAAGTACCAGTGGAGGGGCTCACAAGCTATGCAGATTGCAGTAAATCTTGCAATACTCGCATTCAATTGTGTAGCTCGGCAAAGTCACGACAGGATGTTCAAGGTGTTGAACATGAAGGTTGGTGCTTACACAGCCTCTTCTGCTGTAGCTGAGGACAGGAAAAGGGTTATGGATGCAGTGCATAATGTGGGGGAGGATGCTCAAAGAAAGAGGGAAAAGCTAAGGATGTTTAAATATCATCCCGTAATTATTGAATTTCTTTTCCTGTTTGTACATACTCCTTATAGTCTATCCATTTCCTCATTTTCAATTTACCAGTCTGTACATTTCATTATAGTCTCTGATTTCTCTCATTTTAATTTCAAATTTTTTATCTATATAAGGGGGCACGTGAAGCAAATGTGGTGAAATTATGACAAAAAAATATGAAAATGAGATTTTGGCATATTCTGAATATGCATACATTGTTCTACCAAATCACACAATTTGGAGCAAAAATTTCACCTTGAAAGTAATTAATTACCGGTAATCATTTTAATGAGCATTCTTCATTTCTGGCTTGCGACCTTGAAACACTGACTCAAACTTGTGGCACAAAAAAAAAATCATAACTTCCAAAATAAGTCCAAATCTTAAAATTCTTTTTAGAGTCTGAAGAGGAAAGACTAGGCTACAACCTCCCAGGCTTTAAAGTAGCCTAGCGCCATCTTCAGTCCTACTTTAGGTTAACAATCCTCTTCCTCTTCATTTCTGCTCTCATCGATTCGCTCGTGGTCTTACATATATACATATACTACAATCATACTGCATAAATAGATTCAAAATGCCGCGCACATACTCAAGAACAAAGAAAAGGAAGGGTTTTCTTGGGACCCCTTTCCATTCCATGCCCAAGAATGATAAGCAGCAGGATGAAGGAGCAGCAGAGACTGCCAGGCCTCCACCTTCATCACGTAAAGTTCCCCTACCAGACCCGCAGCAAAGGCTCAGCAAAAGGAGGCGGTGGAGGAGCTGCGGCAAAGGATGATGGAGGAAGATGACACCTTGACAGAAGACTCGGTTATTGACGTCAGTGTGTCATTTGATGGCACCTGGCACAAAAGAGGATTCATGTCTAATGTAGGGGTTGGGGTGGTGATAAGTATGGATACGGGAAGGGTCTTGGATAGTGAGGTCATGTGTGAATATTGTAGGGAATATTGTGCAAGGAAGGGGTTAGATAAGGATAGTGAAGAGTATTTCAGCTTGTTTGTATCTGTATATGTTGTTAGGTAACTCTAAAATCTAAATCTAAACCACCAGCCACTGCACTGCCACTTCCAGCAACTGCCTGTATTCACTGGGTTGCCAGGGTCAAACAGACTTCACGCTGTCACTGGCAACCTGGCAACTTGTAGATATACTATGAGGTGAATTCACAGGCAATGTCCACTGTGCTTTCACTAGCCTTGATATAGCATCCCAAGCAATTACTGAACTAAATGGGAAAGACTTAGACGGAAACAAGCTGGAAATCGTAGAAATCCCAAAAGCCCATCTAATCCTAAAAACTGAATATCCCTCTAGCAACGGTCCAGGGCCCGAAACCCAAACAAAGCCCCAGTCCCAGACACTTGATATAGAAAAGTAGGTGAAGCAAATATTAACTGTTGTGCCAGGATTCTGTGATGCTAAATGGCGAGTAAAATTACAGGTAGTTAGGTAGTGTACAGTCAATTCTGACTTTCTTTTTCTCTTTTTCAGGAAGATCATCCGCTGCCATTAAAGTGTGCATACAAGAAATGCCAGGCTTCAAGAGAGAAAGGCTGCCCTGCAAGACTTATCATGAAGGAGGCTGTTATGTATGTTGACTACAAGGTAAAAGTGAACAGACTGGCACTAAGATATCCTTAGCCAAGGTGCCAATCGATCAGGTGGTGTACAGTCATGTTGCTAGTATTTGGTACCCAAACATTTTGCAAATGAATTACATTTATATTCCCAGGTCATTTCAGTCAAATTCAAACTTAAACAGTAAATCCCTCATCCTCAGCCACTCAAAAAACCTCAAGCCAAGTGGATATGAACACATACATTGTATGTAAGATTCCTTGCTATAAGTCTTTGAGTGATTGTGATGGATGTGGTGGTGGTCTATGTGTGAGAAATAAATGATGACCAGTCAACAAGTGTAAACATATAACTTTACACATTTTTATGATTAGGACAATAGCAGAACAACCATAATCCAAACCAAATCTGTAGCCTAAACCCATAGAGGAGGTAAGGGTTGCATAACTATTGTGAAGTTGACAGGAACGCCGAGGCCAATTGCCAAAGAGATCTTTGCAAATATCACCCAACTAGTTGGCCTAGGAGTTTGCCGGGAAAAGGAAAATACAGAGGCGTCTCCGCAATGTTGAATCCAACCGTGTTCTGTATGAAGTAAATCACAGAGCTGTGTCAGCTGTCACAGATTTTGGCAGCGGATTTGCTGGACTTCAGAAATGTTGTATGATGATGGATATGCCATGTATGAATGAGAGTACATTTGTTACTAGTGCCAAGGTAGTTTCTGTTGTGTGTAATGAACGTAGTGAGGTTACGTTGCAAGATTCAGTCGCGATCGTTCGCAATGCATACATAGCGTAGGATCCTTCACAGAAAGATGAGGAAATTATTGATATAACAGTGAGTTATGATGGCACCTGGATGCAACAAGGATTTTCAGCTCAGTATGGGGTTGGTGCATGTGTGGATATTTTTACTGGACTAGCTAAAGACTACCATGTCATGTCGAAGTACTGTGCTGCCTGTTCAAATGCGAAGAAGATGGATCTCCATTAAAAGGAATACTGATGTAGCCCAGCCAGTTGGCTATTAAAGGGGCTTTACCAAATACCAGTTTATGTAGTCCTTTGATTTTATTCCATCCTTTGTGCCCATTTACAAACTGGAAGCACATTTTGATTTATTTGACTTAAGCTATTTCTTTGTCCCATCTATCTCTCAATATGTTCATTCAGGACCAACACCCTCTCACTAGAGGTCATGCGGTCTCCCTACTGGGGCCAGAAACTATAAATTATCCCTTATCTATGAATCAAACAGGAACTGCCCATTCACATAGAGTTTGTAAGCTCAGTCTGTTACTACACCTAAAGATCATATTTCAATGTGAATTCCCCCATATTACTCCCACAGGCTGTCCCATTTACACAGATAGCAAAATCTAAAACAAAGTTTATCTTCTTTGTGTGAATAATGTAGTCTAGGCCACTGACCGGCCAAGCCCAGAGTAAATGGCGACGTTTGTCCTAAAACTTGGAATCATTAATGACTGAGGTCAGAGTAAAGAGAAACCCAATGAAAGAGAAAGTAAAGAAATGGGAGATTACGCAGACCTCTACCCCAACCACAATAGCAATCACTTCGAAGGGTTTGTAAATAAACCAGATGCATCAACGGACAGTTCAAGGCAAGTCATGGCTTAGTAATCATTTTTTTTTGGAAGAGTTTGGAAGGAAGATAGGCAGAGCCAAAGAATATTCGACCAATCAGAATTTGTCTTATACTTTATGCCCAACCTAAAATGTAATCAACCAATGGTACTTGACAACCATCAGTGACTGACATGTAAAGTTAACCAATTAGCGTATGAGTTGTAGAGAGAGGGTTTTAATATTAATGAAGATTGTTTAGGATGGAGGTGATATGAGATGTGGAGGTGAGAGAAAATGATAACTGAATGCGATTTCTCCTTTGGACTCGGAAAGGAGCAGTCATGCCTCCCAGATCCTTATAATCCAGAGCAACTTTTCCTTTGAACTCTGAAGGGAGCAATTATATATCCCGAACTTCGAGTAATGCCTTTCTGAGATTTCTTCTCGGGACTCCTGAGGAGCAGAAATGTTTCGAGCATCTTAAAAGTTGCATAACTTCTCTACAAATTTCCAAAGGGATCAGTCTCGCAACGTGAAACTTCAATATGGTACCTTCCTGAGACTTTGTACCAACTTTCTATAGCTCCTATTTTCATCTTATGTACACTCGAGATGCTTGTCTGATTTTCCTGATCCCGGGAGTGGATTATGTTGCATCAGCAGTTACAATTGATGCTTTTGGACTTCATCAAAAGACGTTGATTTACATCGTGTCGTACCCATGTTCCTGTTGCCTATTCAAAGTCACTACGGAGCAGTTATCAGGAACTATGCAAACAATGTAGAAAAAATGAAGAAAGACATCTGGGCCACATTCAAACATCGTACAGGTGACCACCAGGACTGTGGAAGCTGGTGTCCCACCCAAAAAGGTAAGTCAGAAGAAGAAGAAAACAAAAATAGACTGGCCCCATATGTATGTGACACAATCAAGTCAGTCTATGAAAATCTGACCAAGGACAAATTGCTTGAAGCCTGTGCTCATGGGGGAACACAAAACACAAATGAAAGTTTTCACACCTTGATCTGGCAATGTTGCCCAAAACAAACATTTGTAGGAAGGAAGAGGCTTGAAATAGCAGTCTATGATGCAGTGATAGTTTACAACGCAGGGGAGCGTCCGAAGACAGACATCTTTCGGAGACTGCGTTATCAAGCAGGTGAGCTTGCTTCAATTTTTTTCAGGAAATTAGACAAGAAGAGGATCCAGACAGCCAAACAGGCACAACAACCAGAGGCAAAGAAAAAGAGGAAGGAGAAAAGGTTCTGTACAGTGGCAACCGAGGAAATGCACGCTGAAGAATAACTATTGTAAGACCCAAAATTATGTCCTTCTCCCCACTCCTCACTTCCCCACTGTAGATATCCTTGCAGTGCATTATAACGCATGACGCACTGATTTATTTGGAAAGTGGTCAGTCCCCACTGACCCATTCCACCCTCCTCTATAAGCCCCTTTGTTTAGACTTCTCCCTAAAACACTAGACCAGCACATTCCTTTGTGCTGACGACCACTAGGACAGAGTAGTGAGTTCATTCATAAACTCTCATGACCAAATATGGTATAAGAACTTTCCCCTTCCCGAATTTGGATTGCCCTTCTTAGAAATATCTCGCATATGTATTAGTGAATAATAATCTCCTTCATTTTATGTAAAGTACCAAAGATAATATATTCACAAGTTTAAGTATAAATGTCCCTGCAAATCCATACTCTTGGTTCTTGTTCAGCCAAACTTACACTGGTTCGGCCAGGCCTCTTGCCACCCGGCAGAGGGATATCAGCGATACACTCCAGCCCCGATTGGGAGCACAACAGGGAGTGTCAAGTGTTTATTATACTGAGATTGTACGTTCACCAAAGTTCTGTGTTACGACAAATAAAATATACCTTGTGGCTGAACTGGACTTCAATTGCGTCTCTTCATCATCCTTATCATTGTGTCATCGTAAATTCTACTTATCATCATTGTCGTGATCCTGATACTTTGGTACACCCCAGTGACATTCGACTACAAGTCCACGCTTACCACAACAAACAATCTTGAACATTAGAGTGTTACAGTGGTGGCAGCGGTAAAGCGGGGCCATCTACCCGCTCGACGTTACTTTTGGTGGCAGCAGCAAAACGGTGACCTGCAACCCGTTGGCGTGATTGACTACTCGTCGTGCTGCTGTTCATCCATGTCAACTTATATGAGCCTGGTATGTTTCCTGCCTGTCGTACAATTGTACAATAATTTTTGAACGCTCTGCTGCTGTTGACTAACTCAGGTTAGTCAGTGTTTCAGTCTACTCTGTCTGTGTTTCCTGTTCAACTCCCCCTGGTCATCTCTTCTCATCGACTTTCTGGGATCCTGTTCATCTTCTTCCTGTCTGCCTTCAGCTTCTACCTGACGATCTTCTGTACCTGACGATCTTCTGTCAACCCATCGTCTTCCCTCTACTGTGGTCATCCTCCTCATCCTGTCTCTGGACTTGTGCTACCTGAAGCTGCGCCTGCAAGGAAGCTGCCTTCGTGGGCTCCTCAACACACTCTTCCCAGCAAACCTCGCCTGTTCATCTGCCACTTCTCTCCAGATTGTTAAGTCTACTTTCGAACTTTATTTCCCTCTTTCTATATTATTTCTATTGTATGAATTATATTGCATTTTTGTGTGCGTATAGGACCTTATGCTCTATTCTTTCTAAGTTTTTGTTAGCTGTCATTGTCACTGCATTTATGTGCATATAGGTATTGTGATAGCTTTAAGTAGTATATCATATAGTTGCTTTCTCTGCTACCTCTCTTTGTAGCTATTGTTTTTATTGTGTGCTGTCGGCTGACACTTTACCAAGCGAATTACATTTCATCTTATAGCTCATACTTCTCACTGCGTAGTAGTGCCCCTCATTTCCCTTCAGTGTCCTGTTTCATTCTCTCAGTCTATATCTCATGGCCCTTCTTTCTTCTTTGCTATTTTCCCCCCTCATTGTTACTGTAAACATTTGGTTATATTGATTTTGTACATTGATATTCCTTCTATTCCCCATACTTTTTTTCTACACAATGTATTCTTCCCAGGATCATATCTACTCTCAAGATCGATCTCACTGTTTTCGACCCCATTCACCCTCTTATCATTCTTATCGCTCCCGCTATCACTCCTGTTCTCCCTCCCCGGAGCACCATTCATCCTACTCCCATTCTCATTCACACTATCGTCCTCGTTCTCCTTCTCCTGGCTATAGTTCTTCCTATTCCCGACATCATCGCTATCACTCGCGTTCTCCTTCCCTTGATCGTTACTCTAACTACTCTAACCGCTCCATCTCTTCAACCAGTCGGTATGGTTACGATCATTGTTATGATGATTCAAGTCATTATCGATATGGCCCCCATACACTCTCTCCTGGGGTTTCATCTCAAACCACTGCTTCACAGTCTCATGCATATCCTAAAGATCGTGAGCATTCCCATCGCCCTCGTACCCCTTCATTTCTTGACACATCATATTGTCGGGATGATACCTCCCCTCCTCGGTCATCCCAACCAACCTCCACTAGACTTCATTGATGGGTATGCCATATATGAATGAGAGTACATTTGTTACTAGTGCCAAGGTAGTTTCTGTTGTGTGTAATGAACGTAGTGAGGTTACGTTGCAAGATTCAGTTGCGATTGTTCGTAATGCATACATAGCGTACGATCCTTCACTGAAAGACGAGGAAATTATTGATATAACAGTGAGTTATGATGGCACCTGGATGCAACAAGGATTTTCAGCTCAGTATTGGGTTGGTGCATGTGTCGATATTTTTAGTGGACTAGCTATAGACTATCATGTCATGTCAAAGAACTGTGCTGCCTGTTCAAATGCGAAGAAGATGGATCTCAATTCAAAGGAATACTCAGAACGAAACGGAATTGAGAAGCACAAGCCAAACTGCGAGATCAATCATACTGGCTCATCAACGTCAATGGAAATGAAAGCTGCAGAGATCTTGTGGGAAAGATCAGCAGCGAAGAATAAGCTAAGACACACATCAATGCTTGGTGATGGTGGCGCAAAGACTCGTAAAACACTTACTGAGCTGAATGTCTACAGAAATGAACACCCTATCATCGTAGAAGAATCCATCAACCATGTGGAAAAAAAGGATGGGGACTGCTTTGCGAAACGCAAGAAGAGACTCTTACATGGTATTGTTATGGGTGGACAAGGCTATGGCAAACTGACTGATAAAGTGTGTAAACAGCTGACTTTGTACTACGGACAAATGATTCACAGCAATACAAGTAATGTTGATGTTATGAATAGGGCCATACATGCATTATGGCTTCGTTCCATGTCATCAGATGAGAAACCTTTGCATCATTTGTCCAGTAGGTGCAGCTGATAACTGGTGCATTCACTTGCAAACCTGGAAGTCACAAGGGGAACATTGGAACACCACTCAGACCAGATAATGGAGAAGTGTTGAAGGACATCTATGACCACCTTAGTGAGAAGAGCTTACTGAATCTATGCCGTCGAGGAGGAACACAGAATGTTAATGAATCCCTGCATTCCGTCATATGGAGCAAATGCCTGAAATCTAGGTTCTACTCTCTCTCTCTCAAGAGTAAAGTTAGTTGTAGCTATGGGGGTAGCGGCGACCTCGAAAACAGCTATGTTTTAATGAAAACATTTTTATTGATTTTTTAAGACATCCTCTTTGAGGTTCATAGACTTGTTTTTAAAGAAAAGTGTCAAGGAAAAAACAAACAAACTATGCCTTCCCGTAATTTACAGATGGATGAGCTCCCGCAAGACTTCGAGACCTGGAAGGAAAACAACAGGAGCTGCACACTGGTTCTCCAGCACAATCTTGCTAACGGAACTACCCATTTATCATCAACCTTACGTCATGGTAGCTATTCAAAGCAGCTGCTTCAGTGGGTTATAATCAAATAAATGGAAGCCATTCTCCTAGCATAACTGATTATCTCCACACAAAAATTTCATGATGATAGTGAGGTCGCCACTGTAAAAAACAGAGAAATAAGAAACTGAAACCAAGAATTCCATGAACCAAGCAAGTTGTACTGGGTACCATGGATGCCTAAAGGTGAAAATGATCATGAGCTCCATAGAAAAGAAAGAGACTGTATCAGGAAAGATCATTGATGCTAAACTGGCAGTTTCTGGGAAGGACAAAAACAATCCCCATTTCCCCCCCCCCCCAAAAAAAGGGGGGGGGGGGCAATCAAAATTTGTTGGATATGAATCTACAGCAGTATGTGTGCTGATTTATAACTGGCAAAGCCATGTTTCAGTGTTCCACTGTAGCTCTCTTTTTACTTCTACCATCGTGCTACAGCCCTTCTTAACAGGCAAAGCAGCAGCTTTAGTGGATTACAGTATTGTATAATCAAATGAATGGAAGCCATTCTCCTAATTTAATTGATTATCTGCACACAATTAATATTCTTTAACCTGACAAAAAGAACCAAGCAATGTCCTAATCAATGAGAGGTTAAATGAAGACAGAAAATATTAGAGGACTATTGCAAAATTCCATGAGTATTCACATTTGTTGGCCTAGGAGTGAGCCAGGTAAAGGAAATGCAGAGGCGTCTCCGCAATGTTGAATCCAACCGTGTTCTGTATGAAGTAAATCACAGAGCTGTGTCAACTTTCACAGATTTTGGCAGCGGATTTGCTGGACTTCAGAAATGTTGTATGATGATGGATATGCCATGTATGAATGAGAGTACATTTGTTACTAGTGCCGAGGTAGTTTCTGTTGTGTGTAACGAACGTAGTGAGGTTACGTTGCAAGATTCATTCGCAATTGTTCGCAATGCATACATAGCGTAGGATCCTTCACAGAAAGACGAGGAAATTATTGATATAACAGTGAGATATGATGGCACCTGGATGCAACAAGGATTTTCAGCTCAGTATGGGGTTGGTGCATGTGTGGATATTTTTACTGGACTAGCTAAAGACTACCATGTCATGTCGAAGTACTGTGCTGCCTGTTCAAATGCGAAGAAGATGGATCTCAATTAAAAGGAATACTGATGTAGCCAAGCCAGTTGGCTATTAAAGGGGCTTTACCAAATACCAGTTTATGGAGTCCTTTGATCTTATTCCATCCTTTGTGCCCATTTACAAACTGGAAGCACATTTTGATTTATTTGACTTAAGCTATTTCTTTGTCCCATCTATCTCTCAATATGTTCATTCAGGACCAACACCCTCTCACTAGAGGTCATGCGGTCTCCCTACTGGGGCCAGAAACTATAAATCATCCCTTATCTATGAATCATACAGGAACTGCCCATTCACATAGTGTTTGTAAGCTCAGTCTGTTACTACACCTAAAGATCATATTTCAATGTGAATTCCCCCATATTACTCCCACAGGCTGTCCCATTTACACAGATAGCAAAATTTAAAACAAAGTTTATCTTCTTTGTGTGAATAATGTAGTCTAGGCCACTGACCAGCCAAGCCCAGAGTAAATAGGGACCTTTGTCCTAAAACTTGGAACTGTTAATGACTGAGGTCAGAGTAAAGATAAACCCAAAGTAAGAGAAGGTAAAGAAATGGGAGATTATGCAGACCTCTACCCCAACCACAATAGCAATCACTTCGAAGGGTTTGTAAATAAACCAGATGCATCAATGGACAGTTCAAGGCAAGTGGCTTAGTAATCATTTTTTGGAAGAGTCCGGAAGGAAGGTAGGCAGAGCCAAAGAACATTTGACCAATCAGAATTTGCTTTATACCTTTTTGCCCACCCTAAGATGTAATCAACCAATGGTACTTGACAACCATCAGTGACTGACATGTAAAGTTAACCAATTAGCGTATGGGTTGTAGAGAGAGGGTTTTAATATTAATGAAGATTGTTTAGGGTGGAGGTGAATAAGATGTGGAGGTGAGAGAAAATTAGATGAGAGTGTGATTTTCTCCTTTGGACTCGGAAGGGAGGAGTCATGCCTCCCAAATCCTTATAATCCAGAGCAACTTTTCCTTTAGACTCTAAAGGGAGCAATTATATTTCCCTAACCCTGCTAACTTCGAGTAATGCCTTTCTGAGATTTCTTCTCACGACTCCCGAGGAGCAGAAATGTTCCAAGCATCTTAAAAGTTGCATAACTTCTCTACAAATTTTCAAAGGGATCAGTCTCGCAACGTGAAACTTCAATATGGTACCTTCCTGAGACTTTGTACCAACTTTCTATAGCTCCTATTTTCATCTTATGTACACTTGAGATGCTTGTCTGATTTTCCTGATCCCTGGAGCAGATTATGTTGCATCAGCAGTTACAATTGATGCTTTTGGACTTCAACAAAAGACGTTGATTTACATCGTGTCGTGCCCATGTTCCTGTTGCCTATTCAAAGTCGACACCGAGTATCAGAACAATTTGATGGAGATTGGACGTCCCGACGAACACTCTAGACCTCTTTTTGGAGCCAAGCCTGGAGCGCCGCCGCCATTTAACATTGAGGATCCAAACCATGGAGACGCCTCCTCCTCCCATTTTGCGTTTCGCTGAAATTATCTAATTTGATGACTTGTGCATCCTCGGAATTATAAAAACGGACAATGGACTCCGCGCACAGTACCGTGAGTAGCACAAATGAAGTTTGGGGTTTTATAGACATCTTTAGGAGACTGCGTTATCCAGCAGGTGAGCATGCTTCAATTTTTTTCAGGAAATTAGACAAGAAGAGGATCCAGACAGCCAAACAGGCAAAACAACCAGAGGCAAAGAAAGAGGAAGGAGAAAAGGTTCCGTGCAGTGACAACCAAGGAAATGCATGCTGAAAATTAACGATTGTGAAGTTGACAGGAATGCTGGGGCCAATTGCCAAAGAGATCTCTGCAAAGATCACCCAACTAGTTGACCTAAGAGTTTGCCGGGTAAAGGAAATGCAGAGGCATCTCCGCAACGTTGAATCCAACCGTGTTCCGTATCAAGTAAATCACAGAGCTGTGTCAGCTTTCACAGATTTTGGCAGCGGATTTGCTGGACTTCAGAAATGTTGTATGATGATGGATATGCCATGTATGAATGAGAGTACATTTGTTACTAGTGCCAAGGTAGTTTCTGTTGTGTGTAATGAACGTAGTGAGGTTACGTTGCAAGATTCAGTCGCAATCGTTCACAATGCATACATAGCGTACGATCCTTCACTGAAAGACGAGGAAATTATTGATATAACAGTGAGTTATGATGGCACCTGGATGCAACAAGGATTTTCAGCTCAGTATGGGGTTGGTGCATGTGTGGATATTTTTAGTGGACTAGCTATAGACTATCATGTCATGTCAAAGTACTGTTACGTACAGACTGCGACATCAATTATGCTGGCTCATCAACGTCAATGGAAATGAAAGCTGCAGAGATCTTGTGGGAAACATCAGTAGCTAAGAATAAGCTAAGACACACATCGGTGCTTGGTGATGTGATGCAAAGACTCGTAAAAGACTTACTGAGCTGAATGTCTACAGAAATGAACACCCTATCATCAAAGAAGAATGCATTAACCATGTGGAAAAAAAGGATGGGGACTGCTTTGCGAAATGCAAGAAGAGACTCTCACAAGTGTGGTATTGTTATGGGTGGACAAATGATTCACAGCAATACAAGTGATGTTGATGTTATGAATAGGGCCATACATGCATTATGGCTTCATTCCATGTCATCAGATGAGAAACCTTTGCATCATTTGTCCAGTAGGTGCAGCTGATAACTGGTGCGTTCACAACCGTGCACTTGCAAAGCTGGAAGTCACAAGGGGAACATTGAAACACCACTCAGACCAGATAATGGAGAAGTGTTGAAGGACATCTATGACCACCTTAGTGAGAAGAGCTTACTGAATCCATGCCGTCAAGGAGGAACACAGAATGTTAATGAATCCCTGCATTCCGTCATATGGAGCAAATGCCAGAAATCTAGGGTTCTACTCTCTCTCTCAAGAGTAAAGTTAGTTGTAGCTATGGGGGGTAGCGGTGACCTTGAAAACAGGTATTTTTTAATGAAACCACTTTTATTGATCTGCTAGGACATCCTCCTTGAGGTTCATAGACTTGTTTTTAAAAAAAATGTCAAGGAAAAAACAAACAAACTATGCCTTCCCGTAATTTACAGATGGATGAGCTCCCGCAAGACTTCGAGACCTGGAAGGAAAACAACAGGAGCTGCACACTGGTTCTCCAGCACAATCTTGCTAACGGAACTACCCATTTATCATCAACCTTACGTCATGGTAGCTATTCAAAGCAGCTGCTTCAGTGGGTTATAATCAAATAAATGGAAGCCATTCTCCTAGCATAACTGATTATCTCCACACAAAAATTTCATGATGATAGTGAGGTCGCCACTGTAAAAAACAGAGAAATAAGAAACTGAAACCAAGAATTCCATGAACCAAGCAAGTTGTACTGGGTACCATGGATGCCTAAAGGTGAAAATGATCATGAGCTCCATAGAAAAGAAAGAGACTGTATCAGGAAAGATCATTGATGCTAAACTGGCAGTTTCTGGGAAGGACAAAAACAATCCCCATTTCCCCCCCCCCAAAAAAAAAGGGGGGGGGGGGGGGGGGGGGCAATCAAAATTTGTTGGATATGAATCTACAGCAGTATGTGTGTTGATTTATAACTGGCAAAGCCATGTTTCAGTGTTCCACTGTAGCTCTCTTTTTACTTCTACCATCGTGCTACAGCCCTTCTTAACAGGCAAAGCAGCAGCTTTAGTGGATTACAGTATTGTATAATCAAATGAATGGAAGCCATTCTCCTAATTTGATTGATTATCTGCACACAATTAATATTCTTTAACCTGACAAAAAGAACCAAGCAATGTCCTAATCAATGAGAGGTTAAATGAAGACAGAAAATATTAGAGGACTATTGCAAAATTCCATGAGTATTCACATTTGTACGCCGGATATTACTTTTTTTTACATCACGTCCTTGCAAAACTCTGTGCATATTCACAATTGCATGCTGGGTGTTACCTTTTTACATCAGGTCCAACTGACTCTGTCCACAGTTTGGCACACAATTAATTTTTCATTAAAAAAAAGAAGAATTGAACAGTCAACGTTCGATTCATAAAAGAGGTGAACAAAAGAGAGAAATACTACAGAAGATTATCATAAAACTCAATAACTATTCATATTTGTATGCTGGATTTTACCTTTATATAAGACAAATCCAGTTAATATTAGGTCTTCAGTTTGGCACAAAAGAAAAAAACACCAAACAAAACAGAACAAAACAAAACAAATAGGAGCAATATATCAGAGTGGAATCAAACAGGCCAGCTACTTTGTATCCTCTCTTTTTAAAAAGAGGGAAATGACGTATCGGAGAGAGCCCTCACTCCAAGGAGTCTATGTCATATTAAAATCTCAAATGTGTCTACGGCATGGTACTTGGAAGAGTAGGTTTAAGACAACCCTTTAATTTTCATTATATTAAGGTTTATAATAATCAAACACAAATCAACAACCCCTCTTCTGTGTAGAGAAAAAGGGTAACATGAAGACAACAGAAAATGCAATTGAATTGAATCACTGCTGGTACTAGCTGATCTTTAACAAATTCAATGCACAGGAACATCTAAGAAAATAATAAATAAAATGCTTCAGTATTCTTGAAACTTCACATAACAAGTGAAGTTGAACCAACAGGGTGTAACACTCATTGTATAATCTCGTGTCAAGGATGACTTTTGGCAAGAGAGAAATGCACCAATGCATTTTCTCTAAAACTTGGGCAACATGAACTTCGACTGTTAGTAGAAACATGCACAAAAAATTGTGGAAATTAGCTGGAATGAAGTCAAATGGCAATGAATAACAGCAAAGCCAAATCTCACTCTTTGATAGCACATTTCCATCATCCACAACTCCCAAGTCTGTCACTGACACTTCTTGACAGGTCCACTCGAAACATGTCGGCTCCGTGAAAGCCAAATAAGAACTCTAGCTTCTTTTCCACCCTGCAGACTTGATTTTTTGTGAACTGGCGTGCTGCTGATTCCCTCTTCGTTGGCAGTCATGTAGCGAAAAACACGATCACTCGTACCACAACCGCAGCGGAAGCTATCAACAATACCTTCAGGCTGTCGACGAGACGAGATCTAAATGATTCCCGCTTGACCACTTCACTCGGCAGCGGCCAGTGTAAGGTGGTCAAGGAGGTCAGACTTCTTTAGCTTCTTGCTTGATGTACCTGTGCATCATGGATCAATGACATAGAATGCAACTGTAAGTTGAGCAAGCATGAAATAACGAATGCCTTGCATACAAGTGTCAGCACATTTTTATTGTTGGGTTTTCGTAGACATATGCGATGTGTCACACATGTCAAATATTAATATGCAATCAGAATTTGCACATTCCACAGACTTTAAAATGCCTTTGTGAATTCCAGCCTCGAGACTCCTATTACTGGCCTGATGAATGGATTTATCTCACAGCATTGTTAAAGAATTGTACCAGGTAGTCAGAGTCACACCATGGCACTGACGGAATAAATTCCAAGATTTTATCTCAAAATGACTATGAGATATCTAAAGACTTTGGAGAATATAACAGAGGCAAAGAATTGATTAATGAATGAAAACTTAGATTTGTATTTCTGAACTGGCACATTTATAGCCAAATACTATCTTTGTTTATACGCTCCGGAAAATGCTAAGAGTCTAAAAAATGGGGCTGCTACTGTGAAATGTTTTGCTTTTCCCTACTTTTGATAGGAACTTAAGCAGAAGAGGAGGTTGAATTTCCACATACCATCGGAGTAGAGATCTGCAGTCTTCTTGCGCAGCTGATCAATGGTCTGCTCACTCTCGGCCCATTCCAAGACCAGACGTCTGCCGTAAAGATGGCTGCTGTGACACAGCGAGTCAAACGCCCTCTGGAGACAAAACACAAGATAATAGGGGCATAAAAATCTCATATGCAAAAAAGACAACTTTTTGCACCTCACAAAAGGATTCTAAGTAATGTGCATGCTGTTTCTTATGATTGTGAATGCCGGGGAATGCCAAGGAAGCAAGATGCTGTGCAACCCAAACATGGCATATCGCACATAGGATACAATGCAATGGCAGACACCATGTCAGGATTTAGTGACCAAAATCTAGACACTGATAAGAAAGGTTTGAAAACATTTGGGAACACTGAGAGGTCGTTTACCAATTTGGATTATGCAATGTAAACATAATGAGCAAAATGAGAGTGTGGCAACATTCCCAAAATGTATGATTTTGCTGAGTTACTGCCAAATTCAAACAGTTTTGATATAAATACAGACATTATAACTTACAGCAGAATTCTTCCGAAAATAAGTACCACAACCACACCTGCTCACTATTATTTTACTGCATATTTGATTTAATTCTTCTTCTTTTTTTTTTTGGGGGGGGGGGACATTCATTTTCCAAAATTTCAACTCTAGAATTACAGTAGATGCACGCTCAAGGATAAAAATACTGTAACAGTACAGTGAAAATGACCCTTATTAATGTTGAATACGAGTCAGAACTGCAAAAGACAGTGATATCTTACCCTTGCATCTTGCTTGGAGAGAAAGTCCACGAAACCAAAGCCTCTGTGAGATCCTGTGCCGCTCATCTTCTTTGGTAGCCTCACAGATTTCACCTCACCGAATGTGCTGCACGAGAGACGGTAGAAGCGCCAGTAGCCACAAACACATTAAATAATACATTTATTATACCTCAGATTCATTCACTTGAACAGCACTTTTAATTTTCTTCTTCCTTCCCAGGTTGATATCTGAAGAGCTCAAACTGGACATGCCAGATTTTCACGAATCATGAGAAATGACAAGGAATAAAAGTACCAATCTGTGATGCAGCTTATCATTTAAAGTAACAATTTGCATCTACAAATTGAAGTTCTGGTGTTGCAACTATTAACTGTTCAATTTTGTACTTGCAGTAATCTTACACAAGCAAGCTTACGTGAAGCTATATCATAAGACAGTGCAAGCATCATATTCATAAAACAAACATTCCATGTTTTATTCAAGTATAAAGAGTTCACATTCCCTACTTGAGCCACTTACACAAAGAGTTGTTTGATCTCACGGACTGACGCCTCAAATGGAATGTTGCGGACCAGAATCTTGGTGGATGTTTGCTTTTTCTCCTTTTGTTTCCTCTTGCTAGAACTTTGCTGATTCCTATGGGAACAAAGAGAGACAGAGTACACATCTATTTGATAATAGGATATTTTTCTGTATGTTCCTATTTTGAATGTTACAGATTTAGAGTAAGTTTCATGATGTACTGATTGCATCTTCAACTTGACAAAATGCTTTGAATTTAAAAAGGCACATTCATTTGTTTGTTCCTGAGCTTCGCTCATTTTGTTCCTGAGCTTGTTCCTGTTCTCTGTTCGAGTTTAGCCGTTCTGTTCGACTGTCCAGCTCCCGTTTCGTTTCAACAAGAAGCTCCTGCTTCTACCCAGTCCACCCGCGACAGGTGAGTTTCATATCATTAATCTGTGTTTTGACCACATAAGTGCTGCAAGCCTTACTTTCACGCTTTGGCCTTCCACTGTATAACAGTATATCAATAATATAATTTCTTGTATTATGTGTTGGGGGAATGCACCCTACAAGCTCTGCTTTTTAGCATTCCTCCCCATTTCCAGAATTTCTATATAATCAAAAATATTCTGTAAACTTATCTTTTATTGTGTATTGTGATGTAATTTATGCATTCAATTTCTGTAAAATATTCACATGTTTCTGTTGGAAATGGAAAAAATGAATGAATGAAAAATGATAATAGCATCAAGATAAAGAACGCTTGAAATGGAGGTGATTACTTACTGGGTGGTCGTCCTGTTGGATACCTTCAGCTCCAAGGCGTGTCCATCCACTTCCACATGCTGGTATTCCTTGATTGCCTTTTGGGCGGAAGCCTGATTCTCAAACTCCAAGAAGCCGTATCCCATCGATAGGAACTTACCTGCAGGGAGAAGTTAATTATTTGACATTCATTTCATCACAAAATAATTTTAAGCAACGCTACAGTAAATGTACATCAAATTTGCAATTTTTATAAAAATGTCTACTCATACTTACAATATTGGCCATTTATTTTGGTCATAGAGGAAATTATTCTTTTTCCATTCTTTCGTGCAGCAGACAGATAATAAAACAATATTTTAAACCTATGTATCATCTTGTATTTTATATCATCTCATTTTTTTACCCACTTGCACATCATACCCCATTGGGTCTTATCTCAAGCAATAATTTTTTTCTTGAATTATAAATTAACCTAGGTCAATCAATACGATACACAATGTTTCAGAGAAAACAAATTACTATTAAGTTGACACTTCTTCCACCAAATCTTGTGATTAGCATTGATGAACCAATAACTGCACCATGGCTTTAGGGAAATACAAGCAGCACGATGTAACTGTGACTAAAGGTACATGCACTATATCTGAATGCACTGGTTTTACATTCGCAACTTCAGCTGAAAATCCACTAGAAAGCATCATACTAGCAAAGATATGTCATTTTGAACATTTTGCTTGTTCACAATTTAAAAAACATAAAGTATGTTGCATTTCTTTACTTACCAGTGTTCTTGACATCCTTTTTCCTGGCAACAGTAACATTCCTCAATGCTCCACACTTCTTGAAAACCTGCATTTGTAAGCAAACCATATGTAAATCAACATACTTTGAACAACCGCCTAAAGTAAATTACAAGCAAATGACACGGCTGGTCTATCCGTGCCAAGACAATGACATCAAATGTTTCAAAACATTCCAATTTCCAGTGTCCATAGGCGTTTTCACATCAGCCCGATAAAAATCCGAGCTCGAGATATTTTTCGCGATCGCAAATTAGCGAGCTATTTCATTTCCTATTCGCATCAGCCTGAACATTATAAAACAGCGCGCTAGTTCGCATTAATTATCCTGCAATTTTGGAAATTTCCCGAGTTGGACTCTAGAAATTTTCTCGATTAATTAGCGCGCTAATTTGTATTCACATTATCAAATAGAGCGCTATTTTGTGATCGGGTTAATTTCCCAAGTCAGAAAATAGTGCGCTATTTCGAAACATCGGGCTGATGTGAAAACGCCTATTAGCATAGCACTTAGCATTTTGTGTTGCATTCTACATCACTATCTTCATATCATTTTCGAATAGAATCAAATTAATGTACAGCCTGGAAATTTAGTATACGTAATTATACTTTAATGCAAAAGAAAAGCAGATAATGTTTTGGTGGTGCTGTTTTCTTCTAAAGTTACCAATGAATTGCCACTTTTAATTTACCTTTGTAGCAGTATTGTGTTTCTCATTTTTGCTCTTGCTTGCACTTCATGACAATGAATGGGACAAAACTTATCACTTCTTACCTTTCTCAAGGTGCTCTCCTCAGTTTCAAAGTTGAGATTCTTGACAAATAGGACGCTGCCTTCCTCCGGTGAGTTGTCATCATCAGATTCTGGTGTGCAAGAAAAGAGGTTTTTTTAAGTTTCCTTTGAACTTTCTTTTTGTGTTTGGTTCCCTCAGTTATAAAATGCCATCTTTTTCTGTGAGGATAGAACTGAGTTACCTGTTCTATGTTAATTTCTGTAATATTTAGTTTATGTATTGAACAAAAGATCATATAAAGAGCAGCTCCATCTTATACAGCAAAAAAAAAACAAAAAAAAACCCACAAATGTAACTTCCAAAACTGGTTGTATCCTTGTTTCTCATTGTTCGAGAATTCAGTTGAAATATTACATGCAAGAGAAAACTACTAGGATGCATTTAGACATTGCGTGTATGCACACACATTCCATCAAAGATTAGTCGATTAGATAAGACAGAATGTACAATCACCTAGCTGCATTATTTTGCAGGTTCTGGATGCTGCCACATCAAATTTTGCATGTTCATAGTCAATGTTTTTCTTTACAAATACGCACTAATTACTCTCTTCTGTGGAAGTTGAATTTGAAGAAAGTCTTGGGTTTGCTTACCAGGCTCTGCTTTCATTTCTTTCTCCTTCCTGTCAGAAGATGTATCCATCTTTTCCTCTGTGGCAGGTGCTCCCTCAGTCTCCTTCTCCAAACTTTTTGATGACGTTCCAAAGACGTCCATTGGCGCCCATTCCAGATAGAGGGGTACATGCTTAAACTGATGCAAAATGAGATCAGAGAAAGAAATTTTATCAAACTTTTATTTACCACACACAGTTGACTGGGGTGTACGCAAGTACTACAAATGGAATACAGCCATGCACTCCTGTTATAATGAAGTCATCCAGATGAGCATGTTTTGTTTATTTCCCCCCATTACATCGAAATTTCGTTTACCGAACAGTAAAGTATATGAAGATATACAGATGATAATTTGGGGACCGGAATTTTATTTTGTTTTACAGAGAATTTTGTTGTAATTCTTATATAGGCAAAGTGCACACTGTATTTGAGAAAAAACAGAAGAACTAAGAATCTAATATCTGAATCGAATCACTGCTTATTAAAATGTAGGTCAATTTGTCCTTCATTTACATTAGTCATCAAATTTCATGCCATGTCATTGTCCTCAACCCTTCATTCAAACTTGTTTACTGTTTTGCCAGTATCTAATTTCATTGAAATGAACAATAAACAGGTGCACAGGAAATTCTTTCAATGCAGTTTCTTTGTCTTCACATTTCACAGTAATGAAAGGCATGTGAGTTTCTCACCTGTCACTACAAATGAATGCAATTAACATGAGACAGGTGCAAAGGGGGTACACACCTGTTGTTTATCCCATTTCTTTCATTTCAACCAATGATACTGTATTCTCACTTGTTTGTCATGTAGTTCAGTATGGATCACACTTCGCGGGGGGGGGGGGGGGGGGGGGTTCACAAAGCTGTTCTTAAAGTTACGAAGGACTTGAGAACGACTGGTGAGCAGTTCTTGTGCTGACTTATTGAGATTCTGATAAGTATAGCACATAAGAACTGATCACCAGTTGTTCTTAAGTCCTTCGTAACTGTAAGAAAAGCTTTGTGAAACACCCCCCAGTAAACATTAAATTAAAAGAGTCTTCTGCACAGGCAGCAATGTATAAAAATTGCAACTGAATAGCATCCTTTAACTTTATAAAGCAGTGAGTGAAGCTGCACAATTTTTCATACCTTTTCTTCATCAAATCTGAAAAGGCTAACAGTTGCTTTTAATCATATATGTGTTTCCAACTTTTCTTTCATTTTCTTCTCTTGGTGGCTGATTTGTTTTGAATTAATGGGCAAAACATTCAACAGATCATGGAGAAGCTTACTGGCCATGAGACTTATGGTCATCTACTAAGTATGATTTTGAATAAACCTCTGTCAAGATCAAAACA
Source organism: Diadema antillarum (assembly GCF_040938485.1). Taxonomy (NCBI): domain Eukaryota; kingdom Metazoa; phylum Echinodermata; class Echinoidea; order Diadematoida; family Diadematidae; genus Diadema; species Diadema antillarum. Next base: position 3,241,329 of record NW_027270929.1, on the reverse strand, counting down.
AAAACATAAACAACAAAGCCTCTGTTTCATAAAACTATGGTAACTTTAATATATTTATGGTAATTTTGCAATCAGTGGTAACCATGGGTGATTTCTTGGCTTTGATTGGGTACTGAAAAGTGTTGCTATGGTAGTTACCATTAATTGTACAGTAATCATAGTTCTGTGCAATTGGGCATATATAGATAAAAATTATGACCACAGCATTTAGGGGTGAACGTCATTGCCCACACTTGTCCATTCATCCTGTTTACACCATCCATATTTAACCACACCACACCGGCACGTGTATTCTGTTTACAACATTTTATTCAGTCACTACTCCCTTATCTAGACCGGCACATTCATTCTGTTTATAATATCTTATATTCAGCAACTGGTGATCAGTTCTTGTGCTGAATTATTGAAATTCTGATAAGTATAGTACATCAAAACTGATCACCAGTCGCTCGTAAGTTGTTCGTAACTTTACGAACAGCTTTATGACACAGGGCCCAGATGCAACATTTCATGTATAACGCAGTGTTAATGGGCATAAAATGAACTAGGCCAATACAGCTGCAGAATTAATCACTTACAGAGTGCACTGCTTTGACAAATACCGCTTTCAGTAACTCATGCATTTTTGGCCGGCTCCTGGTCCAAGCTAAATTAGCCTGCGCCAAGCATTAAAAATTGCGTTCAGTAACTATAGCAGAGCTGCGCTACTTTTGCGATGACCCATTCATAAACTTGATCAAGTAAGGGATAACTGCCATGGTTACTGAATACCTCATGGACAGAGCGGAAGTGCATTTTCGCGCGATATTTGATGTGCGTGCCTCGCGCTTATGAGCTGAGCAGCATAAGCTGTGACCTTTGAGCGTGAAAGGAATATTGGCCTGCGCCTGGCGCTGCTATCGTTCATAAACTCTTCGATCAGCTCCAGGCCCGCGCCTGGTCCGCGCCTAGTGCTAGCTGCAGCAGCGCCAGAAAAGTCCGCACCTGGCGCGGGCCACTTTGGCCCTCAGCCATTCATAAACTCAAAATTTTCGACTTGGTCCGCTCCTGGTCCAAGCCAAGAGGGTTACTGAAAGGGGTAAGAGTAAATTGGGTAAGAACCGATTTGATTAGTTCAACTACACAAAAATTCATGTTTGATAATTGGATAAAATGTATTCTACTATTATAGACCTTACTCCTGTAAATGCTGATGACAAACTACATCACAGTATCAAGGCCAACAAGTGAAATAATGCAGAATAAAAACTTGTGGATCAGACTTGACAGACTTTAGGGCCCGAATTCACGAAGGTGGTACAATTGAAATCATGGTTTAAACCATGGACAATTTGTATGGAGGGACAAGTGTCCCGTGGCCTATTTCATTACGAAATCAGTCATTTTGTCGACGAAATGGTCATTTCATCAACGAAATGACTGATTGGCCTGACAGTCCAACCCCTTCTCTCTTTCTTCAATTTCTCTATTTTAAAGGTCATAGCTCAGGGACTACTGTTCTCTAACAAGCACAATTTTAGGAAAAGAAGGCAAGCACACATGTGGTAGTACTACACAGCTCCTGAAAAAAAACTAAACAAAGACAAAAAAAACAAAAAAAAAACAAAGAGGCATCACAGTCCAGACATCACGAGTCTCCCACTTACCTTGGTATACGCCAGCTTGTAAAACGCCGCCTTCGCTTCTGTTGGTTCCAGGAACTCAACAATGGCTGTAAGCCCAGCGGGGGGCATGAGGACCCTTCCCAGCATGCCATGCTTGCCGAAGATGTCCCTCAAATCTTCGGGCTTCGTCCCTGCTGGTAGATTCTTGACAAGGAAGACGGACTTGCTTCTTGCTGCTGCAGCCTGCATCGCAAATCAGCATTTATGATATTAACGAGAATGATGCACGTTCTGAAAACTGATGCTATGCAAACCATTATAGTGCTGAAATCTTACTCTTGACTAATCCTAAGACAATGGTTTCAAAACGATATCATGAAGGAATAAATGACAAACTTTATGCAAGGCACATTAAATTCTGAGTACCAGCATATTAATGCGGCATGGAAAAAAAAAAAAAAACCATCACAAGCACTTTCCAACAACAGGATACCTTATGTACAAGTGTACATCAAACATAGAAATAGGAAAAGGGCAATGCAATGAAGTATTTGTAGATTTTGGAAAAAATAATCAATATACCATTTTCAATTATATTTTCAATCAGTATGGACACTTTAAAACAGTTGTCATTGCTATACCAAGCCAGTAAGGTGGAAAATCTGACAAGCTCTGTTATATTCACATTGCTCTACACATACTGTAAAACTAGAAACACTTCCGGCATGAAAATTTCAGAAATTGAGCCAACAGCTTTTTCTGCAATAAGAAACTTTTGCGAATTACCACTGGCATTCAATGCACTGTGTAGTCAAGTATTCCAGCGAGCATTTTACTTTCAAGATTCTTGGCTTCTCGCGAAAATCAAGAAAGTTTCATGCTCGCAAAAATTCTGGTTTGACAGTACTGATGACTATAAAAATTTTCCAGACACACTACAGAATGCAGTCCCTGGCATGAGAATCAGCAAAAAGAGGAACATGCTCTCACCTGGCTGAAAGAGTCCAGAGCGACGCCATTGTCCAGGAGAAACTGCCTTGTCTCGGCCACAATTTGTGTCTCTCCAAGGGCCATTCGGACTCCAAGACTACTGCTTGTCTCCTGGATGATTGAAAATATCCCATATTTTGTTATTGTTTTTAGCAGCTCAAATTGAACATATATCTAAAATTAACATGAAAGGAGTTCATTCATTGTGCAGTCAAACTCTTCAGTTTCCGGTGAAACAGGCATTTCAAATGAAAGGAGAGGTAGTGTTTAAATGCATTCATACAGTGTCCACACTGTCATGAATATGTATGTTATATGTAAATGAATGTGGCATGGTGGAAAGAGTCTAGAGCAGACATGGTGCTGAAGAGCGAGAAATCAAGTTATCGGTTGCTGTTTCTCAAAGTCTGGTGATGATACAGCTTTCTTGTTCAGTGTCACTGAATGATGCGTGTGATGACCCTGTTGATTACCACACAATCTTCTCTTTGAAGCCATAATTACAACACAGACAAGGGCACATAAACACGAGTAACCTCTCTGGAGTATGGTAGGCCTACCTTATACCCGCCACACACTATACGATCCGACCGGTCGTACCACCTCAAGACCGGAAGTGTGACATTACCAGCCTTGCCAGTTTCCAGTCGTACGACTGGGTCTTAGTGCTAGTCGAGATCTGACGTGTTGAATTTTTATGACTGGTCGTGGGCTTTCAGCTGATCACGATACAGTATTACGCAAAGAGTATAGAAGCGCACGCAATGCGCGTGCTTCAATACTCATTAGTAAAATGTACTGAAGCCAGGGCGGTCCTACACCTAGTTGTGTAGTCTGATCGTATAGTGTGTGTTGCCAGGTCGTATGACCTGGTCTCATGGTCTTTAGGTCATATAGTCACGAGTCGTATAGTGTGCAGTGGGCTTTATACATACCGTATCAAGGACTTCCCCTTTTGTCATCTCATACTTTTGTGCCATTACATCAGCAACCGCATTGGCAGATATGAAGAGGGTGTTCCAGTTATGTGAACTATGAATAAGGAAAAGACAAAAATCACAACAACAGTTAAACAAGAACAATGAGTATAATGCATCAAGAATCGTCCATCCATTTATAAAATACTTGCATTACCTGCGTCTTGGCATGGATCAGTGTGTTTGTGCATGTGTCAAGAACATTATACAAAAAGATCACATTGCTGATGTACAGCCTTGGAAGCTTTCTATTAAGAGACATGCAGACATGAGCACCTTGTCACTAATAATACTAAGTGTGTGTGTCTGTCTGTCTGTGTGTTTTTTGTTTTTTTGTTTTTTTCTACACTAAGCAAGTGAAATCTACCAGTTGAAAGACTAGGATTAAGAGTTAATAAACATTTGCCTCAAGACATGTTAGTTGCCCACTGGTTCATAGCTGTAGAAACTTGTGTATAGTTCTGACCAGGGCAAACATTACAAAGATAAGGTACTCTCCGATGTATGATTGACCAATATATCCTGCACCAGTCTTAACATCAGCTTGTTTGCAGGATTTATAAATATCAACATTGTATACAGACAGCCAGACTCATATGGGGCAGGCATGCTTAATTGACATCTAAACAGCTGAACACGGAGACGAACAGACAACTAAGAGACAAACTTCTCCAAACAGACTTGGTGGAGGAGGCTAGAATGGAAGGAAGGAAGGAGATCATGGGGGTACCTGGCACTCTGTGCTTTGGTCTTGGCTGCCTTCTTGTTCTTGAAGGAGGATCCCTCCCTGTGAGTTTCTTCCTCCACCTTCTTCTCCTTCCCTGGTAAGATGTGCAACATTCTCCCCTGTAATAGGACAATGAGAACATCCATGGAAGGCACATGTTTACATTAACAAGTAGCAAAGTACCTCAAATGTCACACAAGACATGCAGTTATCCTTTAGTTATAGAGAAAATCAAGACATTGCGCATGCACATGCAAACATAATATACATCAATGGAGAACACAGGATTATTTAAGTTACACTAATGCTGCCTGACAACACAAACGCCTTATCTATATACATTATACTTTTAAGGATCAACAGACTGGATGATATTAGGACAACAAATTAGAGCAGACTGGAGACCAGTAGGAAAAAAAAAAATATGCATGCATTAATTTATTTTGCTACTTTAATCTCAAATGGTTCTAATAATTGACTAAAACTGTCCCCTTGCCTCTCCCTACCCAAAAAAAAGTAACCAGCAAACTTTTCGACGGCTTCTTATTCTCAAAACTACCTTTAGCAGCCACCCAAGAGAGACAAGAGTGACCTTTAAAGACAGGTGGCCACTAAGGCAGGTTTAACTGTACCTGGAAGCTGATCCCATCCAGCTCTGAGTATGCCGTTACAGCATGTTCTGGCATCATGTATGTGATGAAGGCGAAGCCCTTGATCTTTTTGGTGAAGGTATCGATTGGGAGATTCACTTCTGTCAGAGGACCTAGAAGGTATAAGCAGACGACTTCCAATCTTGAAATATAATCACTGACAGTGATAATGATGATTATGTAGCCTGTAACATATATAAGGATAATGAGTATTACGATACTACATGTACTACTACATGTATTTCTACCAGTATACGAAAACAACTTTTACAGAACACTTCTTCATCACCTTTTGGTACAGAAAGTGCTCTATAAAGTGTAATTACCTCGAAATGGGAAAAACAAATTTAAATACAGTCAACCTCAAATAATTAAAAAATTGGCTAAGTCAAGTAAAATTCTACCCTGAATGGATATAGCAGCTATGTGTTTATTCTATTGTGTAAGTTGAAATTCAGGTAAAACAATGAACTTTTCTCCATTCTTGATTTCAACTTGGGCGAGATTGACTGTATTTACATGTAGATTGTGCTGAGTAGACTCCTAGGGGAGCATTTCAGCTATGCTCCTCCTGATAGTGTTGAAACACTGAGGGCAAGCTCATTTTGCTTAGAGGGATCGAACAGTTTTGGTTGAGACCTATTTTCAGGTTTCTAACATTTTTTGGTGAGATAATGAGAAACCTCTTACGAAATGTGAAAGAGCATGAAATTCTATGAGGAATTCAATGTTTATTTGATGAAAATTGGTTTTGAAATGGCTAAGATATCCAAAAAAGAGCGATTCTAATAAAGTGTGGGACCAACACTTTATTACGATCGCTTTGTTTTACTTTGTTTTTGGATATTTCAGTCATTCCAAACCCGATTTTCATCAAATGAACTTTGAATTCCTCTTAAAATGGTATGCTCTGTACTATATCATAAGTGTTTTCTTGGTATCTTGCAAAAAGTTAAAAGCCCAATTCTCATCTCCACCAATACTGTACTATCCCTTTAACACATACATAGACACCTGTTGGAGAATACTCGGGACTAGTCTTAAATGGGTTAATTACCTAGGACACACATGCTAAATCTAGACTTACCATATTTGCTAAACAGTAGCTCCAGATCCTCTTCTTTACAGATGTAGGCAAGATTCCGGACAAACAGCCGTCCAGTCTGAAGCGGACAAGCATGGGAGACAGACGCATTAAGAGGATTCTTAGTATGCATATCCCAGCACACAAAAAATACAGATACAATACATACACACTTGTACACACACACACACACTACAGCAATCCCTATACATTATATTCAATGGCTCACTATGGTGAATTCCACTCAAATAGGCTTACCCAAGATATGCCTTAAAACTTTGCACACAAAAGATACGTATAGAGACCATGTGAAAACAGAAATAAAATGGGAAACAACGATTCACTAATACATCTACAGCATGATTTTATATTCATTTATTTACAAGTCAATTCTGAAGACTAATTAAACAAGGCACTAGCACGCTTGAGTTCGATCCTTACGACTCAGAAACGTACACTATTCATCCCATTTTCCTGCACTTGCAATACAAAATGGTGAAGTCAAAACCTGATGTTACATACCTCTGCAACTGTGTCTTCAGAGTTTGCAAGTTCTGCTGCCTGGAAGTAAAAAAAAAAAGTGTGAAGATCAGCGTGAACAAAAATTTAGCAGTAGCAGCACATTGCTCCAGTTAGTGCTCCCTTAACCCTTTCTGCTGATTGCACCATGCCTGGAAACTACTTAATGATGAATAGAGATTTTCTCATCCCCCCTAATCCCTGTATTGTGTCACCATGGTCTTCTTGTTGGACCGAGGCACATTGCAATACCCGGGTGGGCTTGCCAATCTTTATACAATACAATACAATATTAGTATTTCTATAGCGCTCTTACAAATAGTACATATGTATCACAGCGCTTCACAAATCCATCTTTCACTTGGGAGGTAGGAGAAAAGAAAGATAGAAAAAAAATACAACAAACAAGGAGAGAAAGAAAAACAAAAGTACATTGTATAATGAATCAATCAGATATTGAAAAGGAAAGTCTTCAACGACTTCTGGAAAACTGACAGAGATGGTGATTCCCTGATACTTTGAGGGAGCTGAATCTTTACAAGCAGGTTAAGTATGGGTGGCTTACAGGATCCTGATAAAAAAGCTTGGCACATCAAGCTTAGTGTCCAAGCGCACAAAGGGTTACCGTTGGGTAAATCATCTACAGACTAAACTTACAACGAGCCAAAACTCACCATCGCCTATGGCATCAAGCTTGACCAAAAAACAAACATTTGCCATCTTTCATTGCTCCTGCCAAAGCTCACCTTCAACTGACCACCCCTATATTCATATCCACTACTGCTTGCATCACTCATTACATTTCATCAAACAGTTACTTTTTTTTTAAAGATTACACAAATAAACGTTTGACCAATAGTGACAGTCAAACAGACCTTTTGGGTCTGTACCATCACATTTTACAAAGCACATGACACAATGTATATGTCCAGTACAGCTTTTTTAGGCATCATGTTGGATGTGCTACATGCTTTTCAACTGCTGGCAAGGGGGTGTCTTATGATTTCAATTACGTGAGGTGTATTCCCTATGGTTGAGATGAAGCATTTTCTCTCTCAAATCTCAAGCTGCTGACACATTGTGTCTTATATACCCTTATAAAATAGTCACTAGCATGATGTAGAGAAAATTTTGCTTCAAAATGCACTGGATACATAATTACTCTGACACAGAGACTATGCAGAAATTTGGTATATTTGGACTTGAACTACATGTAAAACTATAATAAACAAAGTAATACAGCATGTTTTGTCTGTATTTTTGCATAAGATGTAGTGAGGATCTCAAATGTTTACATTTACTAATTTTTTACTCTACCAAAGTGACAACTGCAACATTTAGTTTATAGGACAGAGTGTCTTACCTGCTTTGCCCAAGGAGGTTCTTCATTGTGCTTGGTGTAGGCATTCTTGTTCCATGCTTCTTCCCTGAAGATTTCAACATACCTCCTCCCTGTGACCACAAAGTAAAACAAATTGCAAAACTTCTTACTTGCAGCCAAAGCTATGATGTGTAAATTAACATTCATGCTTTATGTGTTGGAAACAGTAACTCTCATGTTGTTCAGCATATTGTATCAACGTTTATCACAATATGCTTTCGTTAACATGCAAGACTTCTTCATTTCAGTTTTCATAAAGTCATTCTGCAGTGCCATTCATAGACTTATTTCAAGCTTTCTCACACAATCCTCCCATAAAGAAAATGTCTACTCATAAGAGTTGTATTTTGCAAAAATTACTAGTGGTGACCCTCTCCAATATGCCAGTGCATAATAAAGAGTACACTGCGACCAAATATGTGAAGATTTACTTACCCATATAGTCTCTATTTCTCTTCATTGCCTTGGTAACATCCCCCTCTGATCCAAACTCCACAAAAATTACACCTTTGGGGAAGACAAGAGTAAATAAATACCCATATACATATTTAAAACAACGTTCAACAACAGACCACTTCCTAGATTGTACTTTAACATTATTACAATTGATTATATCATTGATTTCTATTGTAAGTCTATGGCAGCCTGTGTGGTAAGGAAATTTAAAATTGATTATATCTTTCGATAAAACAGGGCACTGGTCACACAAAGCAATAGAGTACAATGGAGTGATTTTTAATCATCTAACATAGAGCCACAGAAATACACAGTTTTATTATTATCATTTTTTCCTTACCTGTGCGCTGCCCTCTGTCGTTGAGCGGTGCTCGAATGGCCTGGATTTCCAGTGGGGCAAAGAACTTGACCACATCATCCTAATGTGAGAATTGGAACAAAATTAAATGGCACTTATTCTCACTGGCATTCTATCATGTATCATCCATCATTTCAATATTTGAAGCATAGGCACAAGGTATAAAGACACTATTTGACTTTTCGTTAGTGAAGGATGATGCATTAAAACCTTTTATTATTTTTTAACTCCAAAACATGGCTTAAAATTGAGGGTCATACAAAGTACAGGATTTGGAAGAGCAAGTCACAGAAATAAAAGTATAATCAGCACATTTTCACAGCCAGAACTAACTAGAATAGAGAGACTGAAGCTCGATGAACAAGAGTAACACAGCAAGAAATCAAAATGCCTGGTTGAGGACAGTTTCCAACCAACAGACTCTACAAATCCTAATTCTCTAACTGCACTGAAAAGAGATCTGAAGATTTTGTGTTTGAAAGAACTTCCTTTAAAGACACTAAAAAAAAAAGGGGGGGGTAGTAAAGGTGCACCCTCAGTGTCTCACCTCTTTGACGTTGAATGGAACTCCTCTGACCTTCACGGTGAAGTCACCACGTTCATACTTTTCATCTTTCCTGACGCTCCTCATCAACTTTGTCTGAACCCAAAACAATGTGAAATTTGAGACTTGTCGATGTTAAACTTTAAACAGGAGAGTATTTGGAATCACAGATATCCAACCAATGGATTTCCCCATGTTCTAATCAAAGTTGGGGATTTAAATCAAAGCAATCTAAATAATAAATTGAATCAAATCGTGTTTCAGGGTTGGGGGAGGGGAGAAAGGGAGATTCACAATTTGTACCATGAACTGACATATAGCTAGAACTTGCCAGTTTTGACCAGTCCTTCAGAAATACAATTAGAATACTAACTCTGTCTGCATTGACATCAAATGTCGACACCAACTCATGAACTAACACTCAGTCATGATATCCTTCTATGAACAGCATTATGAAACACACATTACAAGTGTAGGACAAGTGTGTAAGGAGAAAATACCACATATTGTATGCACATCTAAAGATGAAATCCAGACGAATAATAGCAAAAAAAATATATATATATATATTATATAATAAAATCAAAAGTAATTGCTCTAACACAAGCAAAAATTTTAAACAAACCTTCTTTTTCCTGATTCTCTCTACCTCTGTAGAGATCTTCTTTGTGATCGTCCCTTGACCAGTTTTCTTTCCTTCATCCTTCTTCTCTCCTCTTTCCTCCTCCTCTTCTTCATCATCTTCAGATGAGGAGTCTTCATCTTCACTACCATCATCCTGTGTTTCTTTGTCCTCCATCATATCAGTCTTCTTCATCTTTGATTTTAGGTACTGTCATAGAGAAAAATAAATAATGGCTGACCACTCAGATAAACGAGACTGAAATGATCGCCTCATCAAAACGCATCACTGCTGCTAATAGGGATTCAAATACAGTGGACTCCCATTAGAATGTAGTCCTTGTGACCGGCATTTTTCATTTGTTAAATCGAAATTTCGTTATAACCGAAGAAATAAACTATAAACAAAATAGAGCGGATAATGTTGCAACCTGAATTTTTACTTCGCTGTAACTGGAATCTAGTTATAACCATGTTCGTTATAGTGGGAGTGCACTGTAATTGATCATAAAGGTAACAGATATTTTTGGTATGGAAGAGGATAAAGTGTATCAAAGTCACTTCTGGAAATGATCACCAAAAATCTATTGTATGAGGCAACAGGAAACAGGAGTCCAAGAATTATTGGAAGCCTATCATACTAACCTCAAGCAAAACAGTTTTGATAGAAGAGCCTGAACAAAAAAGATGTTATTCTGTCTTTGGTGACATCATTTGTGAAACTGTGCCAAGAGGTCATACTTGAATGTCAGCTGTATTCCTCGACTATCTGACCACACATATATAACGGGAGTACATGAATATGTGTGGCTATGCAATCAAAGCATATTTTGACCTATCACAAGGTTATCATTCCTATGCAGATGTACAGAGACAATATATACACATTACAAAAGTACTGCATTACAAAGTATAAATGTTGTTTGCACTTGGAAACTTTGTACAAGGTAAAAATATACTACTTACGTCCATGTCCGATAATTCTTTCTTGTTGGCCTCCTTGTTCTTCTGATCTTCAGCAGCCACATCTTCCTCCATCTCATCTTCTTCATTCTCCTCCTCTTCACTATCACTACTGCTATTATCTTCATCACCATCTACACTAACTATGGCGGAAGAAAAAGAAGAACAAAAGTGAAAACAGCATTCTCAATACAAAGAGTAACTTTAACCTGTTGAGGTCGAGTCCAGAGTATACTCGGGCAAGGGTCTATGGGAAATGCGTGTTGTAACAAAATCAAACTGTCTTCAATGGATTAATAGTCATGAGTCATTAGATATTGGCACTACATGTGGCAATTTTATGGCCAACTATGCACACAACTTTGCAATATTTCTTTCCTATTACGTCCTCGACATTTACGCTGAAAAGAACATGGATACACACAAAGCCTACATATTGGATTTCTAGTAAAAAAAAAAATAAATAAATAAATAAATAAAATATGTGGTCCTCGAGTTATTTCAATAGCATATACCCACATACACACACACGGAAGCCCCAGTTTGGCAGCGGTAAAAAGTCCATTTCTATCCTTCATCTTGGATGAAATATGCAACATGCTGAAATCTGAACCAGTTAAATATTCTTCTCTGATATCACCAGTTTAATTTACCTATGCCATATGAAAAAAGTACAATGCAAAAGTACATGGGATGTAAAATCATTATTGGTTTAATCCATACCTCTTCTGGAGACCTTGGACTTGGATTTCAGATTTCCCGTTTTCTCCTTGGCCTCATCATTCCTGGCCAGCCCAGCATCATTATCCCATATTCCTTTGCCTTCCTTCACATTGTGAGCCTCCAGGAACTCTTTGAATTGGGGATCTTCTTCCAACTATAGTACAAAGAGGAATCAAACTCCACATGACATTAAAAGGAAATGCACAGGAAATAGCAAGATGAATCAAAGTGGAACAAATCTTGACACTACCAACATTCACTACAGCTCAAGTTTGCTAGATGGGATACATATTTACACAACTCCTAGGCACCACAGGTTTCAGATGAAAAACTTTACAACTCACAATAAAATACCCCTTTCAGCCCACTACAAAAGCAGAACCTTTATGTATACTTGCTCTGTAACAAATGATTTGTTCACCTAAAATTAATGACTGATAGAATGCATGTAATTCAGCAATGCATTTCTTGGACTCTCTCTCCATCCATCCACCCAATACTTATATTTGAATAACAAACTAATAACTGAAATCAAATATACATTCATGTTACAATAAGATAAAGAAACAATTTCAATCCAATAGTACTGGATCAGTACATACATACATGTGAACCTTATTGTAAGGTAATGACAAAGCAAATGGAAATAGAAACACAACCACAAAGCTGGTAATAAATTACCTCCCCTAGGATTCCTGTCCCTTTCTTCTTCTCCTTCTTCTTTGACTTCTCTGATGCCTTACTCTCCTAGCAAAGAAAGAATCCATAAGAATCAAATCATGAAATCACATTTGAAATCTCGAAAAAAATAAAAATAAAAGAGAACAAAAAAACCTACTAATATTTGAACACAAGTCTCTTCATAAAGGAATATCCAATGCTGACTACTCCACACCACACAAGCTACCTCTGGGGTTTCACAGTTGTGCTATCCAATGCAGCAAAGTTGGTTGTGTTACTCTTTGCTTTCAGCTCTTGGGCAGTGTTCAGTATAAAATGAAAGTAACACTGGAACAGGCTACTGGGTAACTTTATAATCTGGAATTTTTGGGAAAAACAGTGTGCTGACAGGCCAAGGGTCATCTCTCCCCTTTTGAATAAGGGTTTAGTAGTCTAGCTATCATGAGAACAATGTGTTTGATATCTTCATTTATATGGACCATGATCTCTGACATTCAAAATAGCTTACACTGGAATTCCCTGTTCCAGATTCATAAAAAGCATAACGACACAAACATTTATATGTACACACAAAGTATTAAAATCACATGTTCTTGCTGTTGATATGCGAGAACAGGTATGAAAGTGTAACTGCTTTAATCACAACATCATGTTACAAATGCCTCACTGTCATTTTGTACCATTTTATATATGACTGAAAAATTTCACTCTGCAAAAATATCTTGCTTTACAGAAGTGTTGATACTTTTTACACACAAACCTCGATTCATGCAAACAACTAATCAAGTTAACACATACTTCAGCATGCTTCTTTGACGGCTTATTCTCCTCTTTCTGCTTCTGCTTTTTCTGGAAGGCTGAACTTTTCTCAGAGTACTTGCTCCAAGGCCTGGCTAGATTTGGATCACCAAGATTCTTGGCTACCTCCACCTGCAAATAATTATAAGCATAGGAACCTGAATAGACAATCCAATAAGTTTTGTGTGTGGAATGGCAAAGTTAATGGGCGATTGTGGAGTGAAGATTCACATTTCCAGACACCGAGTATTGTAAAGTTTTATTTGCGTCAACCAGTATTTGGAATACATGCATACTAAAACTTTAATTAAATTTTGTTGTTTGTCCATGATGATTTTGCTACAAGACACAAGTTGGGCACTTCACTATCCTTTGGACATCACTGGATGAGCCTATGGGATGGGAAAAGAAGTGGTGCACATATGTCTGTGTATTTTTTATTTTTTACAAGATGTTATAATTTCCAGAGTTATTGAGCTGTTGTATTTCAGATAACATTTCATATTACTAGTACAATGCACATACAAGTGTAGATATATACAGTACATGTGTAACGGTATGAATAGGTAGAATGTCTAGTTTACAATTAAAACAATTCATATACAAAAAGATCAATCCACACTAGATTTTTTTCCTTTATTATGACACAAGACTCATACATCTGTCAATGGTGCAATGAATTGTAGACACCAACTTCAATTATTAAATAAATACTGTCTCGTCTTTGCATATGATAATATGGTAAAAACAAAACATGTGAACTTACTAATTCATTTTTCGGGGGGGGGGGGGGGGGGGAGTGGAGGGCATTGTTACATTTTGGCATACCTGGATTCTTGATGAATCTATAAAGGATTTGTTGAAGAAGTCCACTGCCCTCTGGGCCTCTGCATCTGTCTTGAATCCGACAAAGGCAAATTTCCGAAAGACGCCCCCTTTGGTGAACTTGAGCTGCACATCCGTCACATCTCCTTTGGCAGCAAATGCATTTCTCAACCTATCCTCACTTATCTATCAAATTCAGTGATCAAACAAAAGGAGTAAATTTACTGGAAAAATGTTCTTGCATGGCAAATGGCTACCCAATATGGTACAAAATACAAACCGATCTTGCAAAGTCTCACCTGTCATGCCTTGAGCAGATTTAACCATCTAACATTATGTGCGTGTAGCTCATTCATTGTCACTGTATTAACCATTCAATCCCCCACCAAATACAAGAGCATTGGTCACAAACTGAATTGCTGAGCGAGCATAATGTGTACTGACTACTGCACATGCAGTGACTGACGTAATTTTTCTTGCATTTTACCGAGTTGTTTGTATGGCCTCTACTTTCTACCTGCCTGTACCTGCATCTCTTTATTACATACAAATTGTGCACATACATTGTATGTGCACCCGCACCAAGTGTAAGGTTCAACCTCCTGTTCTGTTCCAAAGTTAGACCATGCACAAAAGCATTTGTGATTGTGTTGTGTAGCAGGTGGTCGCATTTTGGACAGCGTTGCGGTCGAATTATAAGCAGCTTGCCTGCATTACACACGTAATGCCAAAAACAAATTAATAGACTCTCTAGAGTTAAATGAATAAATTTTACGCCCTCCCCTTTTGCATTGGCCTTACATTTCTGTTTCCTTAATATTTCTACATGAAAATCTATGACCTGGGCACGGCCCCATAAACAAAAATGTTAGGATAGCAACTCTTGCTGGAATGGAATATGTGATTGTGGGAATTATTCGAATGGCAACTTCCAAATCCAATAAATTTTACTCTTTTACTGGCAAGACCAAGCGAAGACGCAGAGCATGACTATGACTATTAGCAGATTAGCATGCAACACAACCACACAACCAGCCGATCAGGAAGCTGGATTCTTGTCAATTGCCATTCCACCAAGAGTTGCTATCATATCAACTTTTTATGAAATGGGGCCCTGATAGTGATAACTGATATATGATTGTATTGCAATGCACATGCACCAGACATCAAATCCAATCACGTTTGCTATGCTCGCGCTCGTAACCTACGATGCACACAACACAGAACAGACAGGCGCACGCACTCAGATATAAGAAGAAACATGAATTTCAATATATGGGACTGACCACACACTGTCGACACAGTTGTGCTTTCACTTCTTCGCTTTGCACTTATGCAAAGCGAAAGACAGAGAGAATATTGCATGTAATCGACAAAGAAGCGTTATGTCTATACAAACCCCGGTTGGAAGATTTTTCACGATGACTCTGCTCATTTTGGGAATATTTGCACAAATAGGAGTAAAAATGTAGCACCATTCCCGTTCACACACAGAGTCGAGCACGTTGTGCAGAAAATAGATTGTAATACATTGTACGATCTTTGGTGAAACCCGTTTTGTTGACGCTGCATTTTATAGGCTCGATCAACTAAGGATCGAGAGGTCACATCAGCATCGACGATAGTCTGGGCTCCGTCCCCTTTTCCTTGGTGCCAAGAGAGGGCGCAAACTTTCTGATTGCGATATTCGAGAGACTGCGCGCCCAACTTTTTTCTCGGGTATCGCAGTTCTCGGCGTATCGCAATCCTCGGGTGTCACGCCCTCATACGGCTTGACGTGTACACGATCACTGCTACGAGTAAAAAGAGTCCAGAAGCTAGACTACATCGACGAGAGAGTGTGGAGCTCGGACGGGCGGACTTCTGTGGTGGATCATGGATGGATCACGGAGCACCCGTCCAGCCCCCAGCAGAATGTACTACCAGGCTATGAGGTCAAAATAGGCTTAAACCTTGACATTTCTGGTAACAAGATATATGCCTTTTTTTCATGATAGGTTCAGGAATATGTCTGCAATAACGCAATACTGAAGGTAAGTCCTAAATCCTCCGTAAGTCAAAGGCGTTTCCCACCCACCCCCACCCCACCCCCAGTGGCAGATCCAGAGGGGAAGCACCATGCGTACGCCCCCTTTATTTTTCGTTAAAAACAAAAGAAATGAAATGAAAAAAAAAATGAAATGAAACCCGGAAGAGGCACCAGAAATGTTAGTTCGCCCCTCCTCCTTTGCAGAATTCCTGGATCCGCCCCTGGCCCTGGCCCTGGCCCCCATCAGACATTTCGAAGCGCACAAGTAAAGTATGAGCACTTTCAGAAATCCAAAATGGCACCCAAAATTCCCCCTCCATTTCTGATTTTTTTTTTTCATAATTCAACCAGGTAACCTCAATACAAACTTTGATTGCATGTCTATATCAAATGAGATACAAGGAAGCAAATAAAATACCAAAAAGGGCTAGACATTTTGAAACATAAGTAAATGGTCAATTAAAATAGTATAAAACATGAGCTCTTCCCGAAAACCAAAAAATGGCACCCAAAATGACCGCTATTTGCTGTTTTTTCTAATAACTTTGCAAGTAGGTAACCCCAAAACAATTATTCACATACATGTTTTAAAGTGCGTTTATAAGGATTTAGCTTAAACTTCAGATTTACTAAATCTATAACTTTGCTATTTTGTTAAATTTTCCTGTAGGCGTATAGAATGCACTGTGTTGATAATACAGATTAATCGGGTAGAAAATATTTCGAGGAGAAAACTCAAGCGGTATTATTCATACACGTTTCTGAATTCTGTGATTCAAAATCTCTGAATAAGTATCTTGTAGTAAGTTCCTTGCGTCTAAAAACATATAATTTTAGACATATAGAGCGTGTATTGGGGTTACTTCCATGGAAAGTAGGTGAGAAAACGGGAAATGGTTGCTATTT
The DNA here is from genome assembly GCF_040938485.1 of Diadema antillarum. Taxonomy (NCBI): domain Eukaryota; kingdom Metazoa; phylum Echinodermata; class Echinoidea; order Diadematoida; family Diadematidae; genus Diadema; species Diadema antillarum. Next base: position 3,224,493 of record NW_027270929.1, on the reverse strand, counting down.
TGGAGACCATTTTCGATTTTGTGAATAGCTCACGCTTTGACTTTTTCTTATTGGAACTTAGGTGTTTCGAAATGACTGAATAAGTATTTCATTGGATTCATGTGTCTCAAAACATAAAATGTAGACATTTAATGTGTCTATTATGTCTATACGTAGTTGCAAAGTTATAAGAAAACAGAAAATGGTGGCCATTTTGGGCGCCATTTTATTATGTTATTTTAGACATATTCATGGACTTTATCTGTAAAAAAAAATACTTGAAATGTCCAGGTTATAGCTAATGCTCTTGACTAAATGCAGCTGATAGCGGAGACGTGTCGTCGGAGCGCTTTAACCCATTCTTTGCCATTGAGTCAAATGTGCACAAAATTCACACACATTCCTGGAAAGGTAATTAAGGCATGCAGACGGTTAAACAGTTTGTGTCTTCTAAAATGTAGGATTATAAAGGGATGGTATAGTTCCTGGATGAGATGGGGCTTCAGGTTTCCAATTTCTTTGTGAGATATTGAGAAACCTTTTTAAGAAATATGAAAGAGGAATTCAAAGTGTATCTGATGAAAATTAGTTTTGAAATGACTGAGATATCAAAATCAAAGGGATCTTTATAACAGATGGGACCAACTTTTTATTGGGGTCGTTTTGTTTGACCTTGCTTTTTTTTTTGGGGGGGGGGGATATCTCAGCCATTTCAAAACCGATTTTCAGCAGTAAACTTTGAATTCCTCTCTTGATTATAATTTTATGCTACAGTGTAACATTTCACGAGTGGTTTCTAGTATCTAGCAAAAAGTTAAACTCTCGGAACTCCTGACATCAGATCTCTTGTAAACTAATCTCTAAATCCCTCCAATAATTCTATTGCCCAATCATCACCTTTAATTTCTCCCATTTCAGTTATTGACACCCCTCCTCTAGCCAATCCGCTTACCTGTCCCCAGGTTGACCCCTTCCTCTCACCTGCGTATAACCTACCTGTGTCTCGAATTTAACCCTATCTGATACTCTCTTTTCTTCCTATACTCTTTATAAAACAAAACCCAGCTAATGTACGCTATACGAGCCCTTTAAGCTTTTCCTCCAACGGGATTTCTAAATTAACTCATGATACCACAACATTCTCGTCAAATCCTTGTCAAACATGAACTCCTATAATATATGAACATCCTCCCTTCTCTATATCTCTTTATTCCTTTATCACCTGCTGTCTCTCAAATATCCCTCTTTTTTATTCCCTTTGTCTGATGTCCTACCATACCCTAAGCCCTCTTCCTGAACTTTTAACATTCCATTTTATTCCTTTTTTCCCCTCAGTCACCCCATGATTTTCCCTATATATTTATATCTACTTCCTGGCTTTCCCCTCATGATTCTCCCTATAATGCTCAAAGATCGACTAAACCCAGTATATTCGGAGACCTCCATTTTCACCCCGCTACACTGTATTAATAATTATAAGCAAATGTTACATATACAACGATGAATATTATAAGGAGGTATATAAAATGATTTTCAAGAATAAGACATTACAATGACATATCAATGATAACAATAAAGAATCGCTTTCATCCATCAGCAAAACGATATTTAAAGGGAAAAAAACTAATTTAGCATTACATCTGATTCTTCACTGAGCAGTTTTGTGTCTCCCATTAAATCCATTTTCTTTCTTTCTTTCTTTTTTTTTGGGGGGGGGGGGTTAAGTGTATAATATATTACTCTACACATTACATATACGAGATCTCTTTTGCTGAAGTATGTTTTACAGGAACATTTGGCAAAAGCGTTACTAAATTACACTTCAAGCGCGTGAACGGCTCATCGAAATTCAAATCTCACTTTGACTGGCATGTATAGGAACGACAATAGGGTGCGATGTTAAAAAAAAGAAAAAAATCAAAATGGTGCCTGAATCGCACACACATAAACCACACACGCACTCAAGCACACACATGCACGCGAGCATTAAACATCGTAAATTGCGTCTTTTGAAAAATAAGCTGTCTTATTATACATGAATTTTCATTTTATTGTATCACCATTCCTCATTTTAAACAACCATACAAACAGCAATGGATAAATACATTATATGAGATAGCTTGGTGGAAATGCCTCACAAGAACAAGTATGTACAAAAATAAAAAAAAGAATTCGCACAAATACAGAAGATGATCCATGATCAAACACGGACTGCCTATACTTATAGGTATATGAATTCTCAATATGAGTTTTTGACATGACAAGAAGGCTTCATGATAATAATTTTGATAGAATAATACATGATAATATCAAATTTTGTTTTGTCTAAAACTTGACAAGTAAGTTAACAAAGGGTTTGAAGTGTTACGGCGTGAAATGTCTAAGCACGACAACATAGTGACGTGCTGTTATAGTTGGGTTTTTTTTTTAATAAAGCAAACGACAGTTTGATTTTTTTCATATTATAATAACAAGTCTGTGTGATCCAGGGTCAATCCTACCTTTACGTGTCCTGACATGCATTGTCATGATCGTAAAGCCACGAACATTTTTTTTTTTTCGAGCTAGAATGATTTCAAGTTTGTTTGTTTTTTGAAGACACGAATAACCATAAAATCCCGATATACACCAATCAGACAACAAAGGGCTATTTTCTTACTGAGAAGCCGTCTACTTAGACAAAACCTAATAAGTTCTGGACGAGTCTTTGGCATATTTCGTGTCATTTATTGCTTTATTGCTATGATGCGTTACATGCGTAAGTTAAAGTTAATGTTTTTAATTCATAATTGATGTCCGCATACTTAACCACGCTTTTTTAAAGTGCTATAAAGTGTGATGAATTGCTGTTATTACGACTCTGGAAATTGATTTGTGTTTTTTTAATGCATTGATATCGTGACCCCTTTTCACAAATCGAATAGGAAGGAAACATTACAAACAAAATTCTTAACGACTGCAGATATGATATTATGATAGATATGTGTCATATAGAATAGATGAGATCACTCAGGTCTTATAAAACAGAACCAAATGGACACTTATTTTCTCCTTCTCTGACGTGAGCGTTTGGAGGCTATCAGCTTTTGATGAAAATATTTGGTCTTTGCAGCTTGCAAAATAAAACCTTATGATTTTATATATATGAATAAGAGAACAGGTCATGTACTTTATTAATCAAAACTGATCTTTGGTTTCTCCTTGACATGTGCAGCCGGAAATTCATAACTTCTTTTTGTTTGTTTGTTTTTTTCAGTCAAAATGCATCATCACAACATAACATCCCTACTAGCCGTCAGTCTGTACAGTAGTAGGTTGTTGTTCAGGACGCAATTGTAATTTGGCGGGAAGATCATGAGTGCCCGAAATACCGCATCCCGACCAGTATTTGGACTTGGAGCGCGGGTAGTCCTTGGCTACGGACAGCTTTGCATCGTTGAAACGCCAGTACTTGTTGCCACGGAAGAAATACGTCTTTCCGTTCCGCCATTGAAGCGCAGCGTCCATCTTCGTAGGAACGCCCTTCCATTGCTGTGCGATCTTCATCGGTGCGCCAACGGTGAGATCGTGTTCGTAGAACTCGTAGAAACGAGATCCCTTGAAGATGTAGATCTTGCCGTTCCCTCCCCACTGAAGAGCGGCGTTGGGCGACTTGGGTAGATCCGCTGACTTTTTACGGGGAAAGCCGTTCTCCAGTCTCTTGTTATAATATCTCCATATGTTGTTGCCTACAGGCAAAATTTTGAAACGATATCACGTTGAATTTCCATTCTCCATTCGTTTTCCTTACGTAGCATTAATGATGTAAGTACACGGGGACTCAGCTCAATGTAAATTTTACGTATTGTACAATGAATACATTGCATTTATACATTCAGTTCCCATGTAGTATAGTACTGAAGCTTAACAGAAAAACATCACACCATTAACATTTGCTATCTTTTAGCTAATCTGTAGCTGGAAAGAGGACAAAGTATATTCCTCAGTTTCACACTTTTCAAAAATACATGTACATTAAATTTTTGAATGATAATATTTTGTGTTTGTATGGGTTTTTATAGTTTGATCATCACAAAACAGAGAAAGATTGAGTTGCCCACAAAGCCCGAAGTTTGATTTCAGTTTTTATTTCGCCCTATCGTGATGCAAGGAATCATTAATGCTTGCAAACAAGCAACCAAGTGATCAACGTCTTGAAGTCCCCTACATATACAACGATACGCCGATAAAGCGCCTTGCCTGGTGCCAAGGGATTCGAATAGGATGCCTCAAGATTGAGAACCTGTGGTCCATGAACACTGATTTGAATAGACGATCTTTAACGTACCTTTAAACATGTATGTCCGCCTTCCCGAAGAGACCACAGCGTGGATATTGGAAGGAGCCTCTGGGAAAACTTTCCTCGTCTTCTTCGGATAGCCGTCGACCACGCCCTGGTTGTCGATCGCCCAAACGTACTGGTCCTTGAAGGCATAGACGACGTTATCGGGCTCTGTGGGGAGGAAGGTGAGGAGAAGATAGCAGGTTTCTACATGGGTCTGAGTTTGACAGTGGCGAATTATGGTAGTGGAGCTGTGTGGTGGTGACGAATTCTGATTCATTTTGTATCCCCATTTGATTATCATTTTTTTAATGTATGACAGAAAAACATTATTCAAGTACAACATCGGTTTGAAGCAGACATCACATTATTACGGATCTGTAATATACTTCTCGAGTCTTGCCTATATTCGGCATAGCATTCAATGACCTTCTAAATGCATTATCATAGTAATGCAGAATCTATTGGGTGAAAAGGGTTTTTTTTTTTTGGTCCATTTCAGCCCTAAATAGAACCAATATGTTTTGTTTCTTTGTGTGTGTGACTGTGTTTAAATCAGAGGCATTTTCTACTCTCTCTGCTTTTTTAGTGGTCAAATTTGTGCAAAGAATAGGCTGCAAACTTTGAGTTACCGAAATACGTAGCTGAATCCCATCTACTGTTGCAGGGTGGTAGGTTGCCACCCCCGCCACTGCCCGTATCAGGTCGGCCGCCTGCAGGGTCCTTTTCAACGTCCGGTTTTCCTACACATGAGAGACAGACAAACATGGATATAAATTATGTAGGGTCCTACATCAATGACGAAAAGCATAAACGAGGCAAGAACAATTAAGAGAATGTTAAAGCTACCAAAGGATCCATATACAGAAGGGGCAGAAAAGCTGCCACTGTATTTATAAGGGCTGATTCCTCTTCTACCAGCACCTCATCCACATGCACATTGCACCTGATTCACGTGGGATTTTCAAGCCGCAATACAAATGAGAAGAGTTTCACTTTTAAGGAACTTGACCATGGACCCAGGATTCCAAAGTGGTCTCTGTCGGATGACATCTTGGGATGAGTTCTAAAGAAATCTTTAAGGTGGTAACTTTGGGGAAGTCCAGTGGCGTATCTAAGGGGGGGGGGGGGGCAAGGGGGGCACGTGCCCCGGGCGCCACTCCCCGGGGCGCCAAAAACGAAAAAACGAAAAAAAAAAAAAGAAGAAGAAGAAAAAGAAAAAAAAATAGAAGAGGAAGAAAAAGAAGAAGAAGAAGAAGAAGAAAAAAATTCGCCCGGACGGGGGAGGGGGGGGGGGGGGGGGGGGGGGACAAAATGACAATGTTTATTGTGTTCACACAAGAATTCCATGTTTTGTAAGCTGAAATTCAAAAAATTTCGGCTCGCTCGCTGCGCTCGCTCGCCAAAATCTCTCTCTCTCTCTCTCTCTCTCTCTCTCTATATATATATATACATAAGATCAGAACAAAACATGATGATGACATGGACAAAATGACAATGTCTATTGTGTTCACACATGTCATTTTATATTTAGTATATAAGAAAAATGTTAAACGGAGTAGCGACTACAATTTCTTTCGTTCTGAAGGGGGGAGCGCAAAAAAACCCAAATCAAATAAGATAAGAACAAAACGTAATGATGACGCGGAAATATACAAATTTCGGCTAACTCGCTCGTACTAATTTAGAGTATTTTTTCAAGTCCCCAGTTTGTTGGTATAAATCTTTATCTAAGGCCGTCACTATATCTTGATTTGAAGAAATGACAAGAATTCCATGTTTTGTAAGGTGAAATACACAATTTTTCGGCTCGCTCGCTGCGCTCGCTCGCCAAAATTTATCCAAAAAAAAAAGGTTAAGAACAAAATGTGATGATGACGCAAAAATATACAAATTTCGGCTCACTCGCGCGTACTAGCTTAGAGTATTTTTAAGTCCTCACTTTTTTGGTATAAACCGTTATCTATAAGGCCGTCACTATATATCTTGATTACAATTGTAAGATTGAATAACCAAAAAATGACAAGAATTCCATGTTTTGCAGGCTGGAATACAAAATTTTTCGGCTCGCTCGCTGCGCTCGCTCGCCAAAATTTATATAAAAGACAAAGAAGATAAGAACAAAACGTGACGATGACGCGGACAAAATGATAATGTCTATTGTGTTCACACATGTCATTTTATATTTAGCAGGCAAAATGTTATACAGAGCAGCGGCTGCAATTTCTTTCGTTCTGAAGCGATAGCCGAATTGGTCAAAAGAGGACAAAAACGGTTTCGAACGTTCGGGGGGGGGGGGAACCCAAATCAAACAAGATAAGAACAAAACGTAATGATGACGCGGAAATATACAAATTTTGGCTCACTTGCTCGTACTAATTAAGAGTATTTTTTCAAGTCCTCAGTTTGTTTATGTAGCCCTGTGAAGAAATAGGCTGACACTGAGAAGGAGGTCGGTTCAAGGCCATTGCCCACCCCCTCCTACAAGTCAATTGTATGAAGTTTTAGTTGTTGAGTTATATTTTTTTGTTTTTCATAATGTGGTTTTTAAGAATTGCTGAGGTCAGGGATATTGGACAATACGTATAATAAGGGACAAAGAAAAGGAAAGAAAATCTGGATAATATTTATAATAAGGAATAAAGAAAAGGAAAGAAAATTTGGACAATATGTATAATAAGGGACAAAGAACAGAAAGGAGAAATTCAGATGATGTCCAGAGTAAGGGAAATAGAGTGAAAGGAAATAATATAGCATATTTTGTTAACAAAGGGAGAAAGAGAAATCAGGAAGATAGGTCCGTGCAAGGTCAGGGTTGGTATTTATGATATGTGCATCAAGGGATAATTTGGGGGGCGGAAGGTGCGAAAGTAAGGGTTTATTTGACAGGACATGTGAAACTGTTCCATTTGGGGAACGAGATTAAAGGGCCGATGTCAGTAGTATAGGGCAGAAGGGGAGTTGAAGCAAACCGGCAGGGAGTCGGACCGTCTACCGGAAGTTTAATAGGGCCAGGGGGGTTTGGGAACCAATCACAGGTTGGTAAAAAGACCACCTGATGCCTCAGAAGTCAGAACCAATAGGAAATAAGAAGATAGGGAATTAAGAAATACATAGATGGTTAGGATATAAATACAGCTTAGTAGGGTTAGGAACAGGACACAGACCGACACACAGAGACAGAGGGAGAGGAGAAGGGGCGAAAGAGAGCGATTCCAGTCACCATCTAAGGGGGGAAGTTGGTTTTCCGCCAGCCTAGGGCACATCATCACACCCAGTTCCAACCGGTCCAGAACTTTGCTATTTTGTCTGCCAGTTTCCGAACTTTGTAAATTTTGTACCAACCCGAGAGGAAGAAAGAGGCAGAGAGAGGTGCTCTCGTATTTTAGCCCATTGTCATAAGTGTACCACCAAAAGGCCCCCTCCCCCCTTCCACCGTTCATCCAGTCCCTTTAACTATTAAACTCCGGGAGAGTCCGAACTAAGAACTTTCATCTGAATCGTGAGGCAGTTCGACGCCCGTAACATTGAGTGGACCCCTCCCGCAGCAGCGGGAATCGGGCTGAGCCTCGCGCACACTGACGCCTAAGCCTCCAGGCATTGTCGACTTAAGATTGTCCGTTGAACCCCGAGACTGCAATCCAGTGACCCGTAGGCGAGGCCAGAGGAGAAGAGAGCAGAAGTCACCCTGCCACCCCAGTCCGCCAGTGCATCGACGGGGGATCCAGCGTGCCAGAGACGGGAGTCGCCCGGCGACAACCAGAACCAGCCCACCCGAAAGAAGCGATAAGTGGCCACACCCTACTAATTTCATCCTCCCAATTAATACCACCCCCCCCCCCCCACTTCCTTCCGTAGAGTAAGTTAGTTTTAACAGTCGGCACCACCCCGTTGGGGGTAGCGTTGTGTAGGTTGGCTCAGGCAGAGCAGTATTGATATACGGGTAACACCGAGAGCTACCTCTATTTATATAAGCTTAGGGTTCATGTATAGTGATAATCATAATTCTATGATGAGTATAATTTGTTAAGCCGACTGCACGAGTTAATTGCTATGCCAAACGGTTATTTGTGATCCTATCGCCGGGAAGTCAGGCCCTTAGGCAAGGCCGGTAAATAAACGTGCGATCTTTTCTTTACCCCAAACGCACTTGCTTTTCCTTGTAAATTTGAGTGGAATTGTGTCATATTTTTGATTGTTCTAATTCATTAATTGTTGAACGAGTGGTGTGTCCTCTAGCCCCAGGACGAGTAGACTACTAGCTAACAGACCCTTTGAAAAATAAACTCCAGTCTACTCGGATCAACCTGTCGACCTAGTGTCGAGCCCCTTCCCCAAGAGCGGAGGTTGGGGGTGGGCTAGATTTATATAAATCGTAATCTATAAGGCCGTCACTATATCTTGATTAGAATGGTAAGATTTGATAACCCAAAAAATGACAAGAATTCCATTTTGTTGTAAGCTGAAATACAAAAATTTTCGGCTCGCTCGCTGCGCTCGCTCGCCAAAATTTATCACAATTTATTATATTTAAATCACCTTCAAAAGACTCCTTTTAAGTGCTTGAAAAAGCATATCATGTGGATTTTTTAAAAGACCCTACTGGGATAGGGTTGGGGTTGAACACTTTTTCAGAAATTAGGGGCGCAATTTTCGCGCTTGCCCCGGGCGCCGTTTTCCCTACATACGCCACTGAGTATACCTTTTGCCATTGAGATTATTGGCTTCGCCTTTGAATCAACAGGTGTGTGTTCTACATATCAGATGTAATACAGTGTCCTCAGGAACAGCTGGGCCCATTTCATAGAGAGTTACGACTGATCTTTCGCTCGATTTATCAAACATTGTCAAACGCACCTCGGTGAACTGAACGAAAGAGGAATATCCATCGTAACTCTGTTTTATTAAGTTCTTTACGCTTGATTTCATGCACATCTGTTTCTAGCGCATCGGGCGTAACTTTTTTTTTGGAATTGCAGTAATCTTAAAGGAAACCAAAACCCATATAAAGAAAATTCAACATGCTTTCACTTTTCTAGCATAATGAAAGAGCACTTAAAGGTAGGGAATCCCATTTGCATGCCTTAAATGAAGAGTTGTATAAATACAGTGGTATGTTGAAGAGAGTATCATTTTAGAAACTCCCATAAAGTATTGAAAGTGGAAGGTAACATTTAGTACATTTTTATTGACCGTTAGATTTTGAATTGAATTTTTTTCGGGGCTCACCGTAAATTCCAGTACATTACTAGGCTAGCTTTGCAGACCCATGCACTGCATGTGTGTCCATCATGTATATTTTGTGAAGAAAGTTCATCAAAACTTACAAACATTTCTATATACATTCTTGCCACACACTCTATATGTTATTACATCAGCTCTTATACTTTTAGATTTGTGTTTATAGATAAAAAAATACAGAAGACTGCAACAAAAAGGCTTAAGTGTGGCTGACACACAGAACTACTGAGTAGTTGAGTTTTGTGCATTATTCAAATTGTAGATAACTGTTGACTTCAAAATTTCTCAGCAGTGGCCTAAACAAGTCCCCTGAGGTTCATATTGAATGTTTTGCTGCATTTTGGGAGGTCTGTAAAAGGTATCCCCTACCTTTAACGAACCGCTTTCAGAAAGCAGGGGGAATAATTACTACCCTTAATGTAATATTATGTCAGTATCAAGTTGAATGTGTATAATTTTCATGAAAAATTTATTTTTGTGGAATTCCCTTTATATTTTCTTTATATTGATGTCCACACATGACGTCATAACCTCTACTAGTCTCCTCATCCAGCGGTTCCAACACCAAAACTTTAACAATTCATAACTTTTGCATCGATTGTCCGATTTTCTTCAAACTTTCTCTGATGTTTCTACAAATGTTGGTGCTTTCACTCAATCCACATTTCTCTTTGGGTTTCGGTTTCCTTTAAGATCAATATCTATGAAATGAGTCCCAGTATTGTCATGAAATTATTAAACGAGAATACACGGTTACCATAGAGATGCTGAATTCCATTGATGTCGTCCCTCGGTAGTTGGTAGTCCTCCACGTAGCCCAGATACCAGGGGTACATCAACGCCGACATATCACTAGAATGCAGGAGACCGAGACTGTGGCCGAACTCGTGGGCGGCCACGATGTAGAGGTTGATGCCGGCGTCGGTGCCGATGGTGAACGTTTCGTCTTCGTCGAAATGGGCGTCGCCGTTTTCGGGAAAGTAAGCGTGAGCCAGTGTCCCCCCTGACAAGCAATTTAATTCATGATATAATTGGAAGTGCAACTCACCCATAAACGAATGCACAATAGGTAGACGTTGGAAGCTTGAGCAGCACATGAATGATTTATCGTTGAGATTAAGAATCAACGAATCAAAATTCCTGATAAACCCTCTTTCTTGGCTTAAAAGATAACCGAATTTTTTGTCTGTTTGTCAGTATAGGGATGTATTTCGATGCAAACATACAAGCACAAACGTACAAGAAAAAGAGTGGATAATAGTGTTCGATAGCAATAAAGGAAAATGTCCATTTGCCTGACATTTTCAGGAAATGAGGCTTATTTTTGTTGTGTTTTGTTTCGCTTCCTCCTCCTTCTCCCCCCCCCCCCCCACCCCATCTATGATATCAGCCACAGGTTATGGCAAGATCCAAAATTAGAAACGCCATGAGTGGGAATAATCTAACGTAGTCTGCGATTTTTTTAGTTAAAACCCACGTGAGGTCATTCGTCAAAATTTAATTTATCTGGTTAAATGGAATTCAAATAATACTTATTCCCATTTATCATGATAAGATATGAAATAACGTTTACAATTATGAATGCAGTGACAATTATTTTTTTTTGCACGCATTTATAATTGTGTTTTAGTGAAGATGCGTTCGAGTCGTTAAAAATATGAGTATAAATTTTGAGAGGAAACATTACAAATAATTTTACAGGAAGAGAGAACTAAACTCAAATGCAAAGAGTATCATATTTGTAAATTAGTTTTAAACGTGAAATAATAACTAGTCGAATAAAGGTTGAATAAAACAGCAAGAGATGTCAACACTGATGATATATACTGTCAATATTTCCATCGTATTTGTTAGGCTTCGCAGGTTCAACAATAAATTGAGACTTACCTGGACCATCGAAGGCGGCAGCGAAGCCATCGCTGTGGACACCGGCTGCGAACTCGATCAAGATGTCAGCGTTGCGGTCGGAGGTCTCGCTGAAGGTCAGGGGTGAGACGTCGGCCCACAGCTGGAACGCCCTCCGAATGGCGTCTCGGACCTGGGCGCGTGTCAGATCGGGTGTGTAGTTCTTGAAGTAGTACGTCAGGGCGGTCTTGGACCACTTGGTACCTGATACGCAAGGTCCGAAAAGCACATTAATTTCATCTCCTGCTTTATTCCTTTCCCAAATTCAAGACATATTTTTGCATGTATCATTTTTTTTTTACCCAGTCACTATTCAGAAAATGAGAAACATTTCGAGAAACGTCGAATCGTCTTGTATTAAGACTATGGAGCTCTGTTTCATAAAGATTTTTTTGTTTTTGTTTTTGTATCATAGAACCTAATGAAATATTGCACAGAAATTCCATATAATTTTATGATTCAAGAGAATATACAACATATTAATTCTACGGATTCATTATACGTACATTGTACAGTATATCACTTTATGCCATCAGTATCAGTCCACGCCATCGCTGATACGCGCACACACTTGTGAAACATCTACCAACGCAAACATACATGGACCCACCTTCACGTACACACCCAAAAGAACATCCAAAGACAAAGCGACCCTATAAAAGGCGTTGGGTCTTGCCGTTTATTAGGTTCGTTTTCTTTGGATATTCTAGCAATTTCAAACCCAATTTTCATCAAATAAATTTTGAATTCCTCTTCGAATTATAAGCTCTATCATATATCATGAGAGGTTTCTCATTATCTCAAAAAAAGTATTATCAAAATAACTTAGAATCCTCAAGCCTCATCTCAACCGAAACTGTATACAAAAGTCTACCATCGGTGTTGTAGCGCCTGAAACGCGAAGTCCCGTTCGTTCTCAGGTCTTGCTGCTTGCCCATGCCAGCGGTGCCCACGATGTCCTCCACCCCGCATCGCTTGGCGCTGAGCTTCTCTTGAGTCGCCTCATCTAGTAAACCGGTCTGCTCAAGATCGGCAAATTCTTGGAATACTCTGTTATTTATAGTAATGATAATAATAGTACTGATTATGATAACAACGATATAGCATTAAGGTATCGAAGATGACGATGATGATTCAAATAAGGATAACGATAAACTGAAATTTAATGATATTAAAATCATCATAGTAAAATTACATTTGTAGCATAGAAAATACATTCCGAAACACAGATTATTAACTCCTATTCTGCTACTGTAGTGTGGCTATTTCTTTTTTCATCGCTACAATAGTTTGTAATACAAAACTATAATAATGAAAGTAACAGCTAGTGATGATAATCTAGATATTGAAACGAAGGAGAAGGAAAAAGAAAAGGAAAAAAATGACAACATGGCGTAGGAGAAAAAGCAGGTGTAAAGAAAGATCTTGATTAGGGGGCGTGGGAGAAGAAGAGGATATAATATGTCAGTTAAGATGAAAGAGAGGAAAGAGAGGGGGTAAACACAAGAACACAAAGAAGAAAGAGAAAACGTTAATGAGGAGGGTGAAGGGAGAAAAGGGACCAGAAGGAGGAGAAGACAAAGGGGAGGAGGAAAAAGGAGAGGAACACAGAAAATAAGAAGAAGGAGTTCAGAACAGCTTCATGGCAAAGAGGGGAGAAGGAGAATGAGTAGGAGGAGAAAAGAGGAGGTAGCTCATGACGACGAAATGATAAACAAGAAGACACAGAAGGCGGAACTGGAAGGAAGAGGTTAATGAGGAGGAAAGGGGGACAATGAGGATAAAAGATGACATAAGGATGGGGAGAAGCCGAAGGAAGAAGAGGAAGGTCATGAGGAGGAAGAGGGATGGATGTGAGAGGTGAGATGAAATAAGACACCAAAGGAGGAGGAGGAGGAGGATGGGGGAGGGAGGAAGGCGAAGAGTATGAAGATTGAAAAAGGAGGGTGAGGAGCAAGAGAGGGAGGAGAAGGGGGTGAGGAGAATGAGGAGGAGGATGGGGAGGAGGAGATGGAGGATGAGGAGCAAGAGTATGAGAAAGGGGCTGAGGAAAAGGGTGAGTTGGGGGAATTCGTTCTTAATTCAGATTACCTAATCGCAGACTCCAAAGATGTTGGTGAGTGCTGCACGCCCGTCACAAGGTAGCCGTACTTTTCAAGGTAGCTCTGACAATGCAGAAAGAAATTGAAAACAGATAAACAAAAGAAAAGGATTAATTTGTGAACACATGTGTGATATATGAGGGACAACCTACTTGGTTATATATAGTTAACATTCAATGTCATTCGTGCACTGGATTTGGGCAGTCTTTATATTCTTGGTAACGCTGCTTTTTCTCGGATTGTTCGTTCAAGTTCTGGCGGCGGTATCCGCGTCTTACAAGCAGCTGTGATATTCATCTTCCCACGATGTCAAATTTTGGAGACAATATTGATTACAGTCCTCCATATCATCACACACACACACACACACACACACACACACACACACACACACACAAGCGCGCAGTACAAGCACAAACACATATTTCCGTTTCTTGACTGTCAATGATAAATATTGTCTGGGTATTCGTCGAAAAAGCAAACAATCCTGCTGCCCTCACGTGATCCAGTAGCAGAGGTCAAAATTCAACTTCAACGCTGACGGAGCATCTGAGATGACTCATTATGTTTCTCTAGAAAAATAAACAGGCGATGTAGAATATCATCAGCTGTTGAAGCGCTCTTCTTTTCTCCTTTATGTCAGCCTATAGAGTAAACACTGGAAAACGTGATGATCAAACTCGTCTTACGGAGTAGAAATGCACGTACATGGCGGATTACTCACTAGATACTTTATTGGCATTGGTTATCATTCCTTTCCCTCTTTTGAGGAGGGGGAGCTAAGGGTTACGTCAAGTTAGTTCCTTTTCTGTTTTTGACGTGAGCGAGTAGCGTTGAAATCTATGATGACAAGATATATTATCCACCGCAATGTCTGTCTGAGTATACTCCTTATATTTCTGCTTGAGTCCTCTTGTTCGTCACGTTCGTTGCATCATAAAACTTTCCCTTTCCATTCTTTGACTCTGTCTTTCACCTATTCTTTCATTCTTTCGTTCTGCTAATCATTCTTTCCTTCCATCACGTTCCTCATCATTCCTTCCAGGCCTATCTTCCGTAATTTCATAAAATCAACGTTTTACTTTCGTCATTCTATCCCTTTCTCTTCTTAAACTTTTATGATATTGTGCTCTTTCTTATACAGTTCCCTATAAGAATGATGGTTTCTTTGATCAATATGATCAACTAAACAACAAATATGGTTTGGTGTCCTATCCTAAGTAGTCCATGAATAAAATGCAAACGAAAAACAAAAACAGCATGATGATGGAGACATTAAATTAATGGGCGTGGCCGCTCAAGGGTCGATGCAAAATATTGGGGTTGGGCACCGCGCAGAATTATCTGATCATCGCCAGAGTACAAGTATAACTATTATCATAAGGCACTTGTACGGGATGAAAAGAACTCGTAAAGATGTTTGTGTGTATATGAATGAATGCGTAAGAGAGGCAGGCAGATGAGCATTATGTACAGATGGTAGGGGCGGGGGGGGGGGGGGGGGTACAGATGTGGGAATTGTGGAGCTGGGTTGATATGTCACACGTGAACAATCATTGTATATTTGACCCGATCTCTGAACCATTCCGTCGACTGTTGAGATGGAATGCCAGCCCAGCCCGATGTTATAACATCGATGATAGCTGGTGACGCACAGCTGGAGGCACTATTTTGACGTCTTTTGTTATCCCGATCTTCAGCTGAGGATCAGAGTGTCAAAATAAACTTCTCAACGACCATCTTTACGAAAATAAATGATTTACCATCATCATCCCAATTCCACTTCATATTTCAAAGAAAGACATTATCACGCAAAAGAATACAAACTTTACGAACAATCGTTGAGTTGAAGACAAGCTGAACATACGGCAAAAGTCAGATACGTTGTTCACAAAATTGCTCGCAGCATTTATTGTGTTTCACTGAACTACGGATGAGTTGCCTATATTTTGGCTGAAGTGGAATTTTCTGTTTGGCATTGGGGTTAACTTACGATTAGATTTACAAAAGTGACTTTCTAGATCCCACACCTGTTTGTACAAGTGACCTTTCTGTGCCCGTTCATATCAGAGCAGTATTATGGATAGTAAACTATAGGAGAAGAGGGTGTGTGTGTGTGTGTGTGTGTGTGTGTGTTTGTGTGTGTGTGGAGGAGGCTGGGAGGGGATCATTCACTAAAGAATGTTGACTTCATCCTATGAAATCAGTTTAGTTGGTATATGGACTATTTAGAGAGAACTCAAATCCAAGTGGACGCTGGAAATATTAGTTGCCGTCAAATTTGTACGGGCTAAGTGCGTGCTGGGATCAAAGAGACTGTATTATACTAACAATCTCTTCTGCTGGGACATACAGATTCACATCATGCATGCATTTTTTTTTTCAGTCAAAACAAGCAGACAAGCAAACAAACAAACAGCAAACACATCGTCTGACATGATCGGAGTCCAAGCAAAATTATCCTAATCCATCTTTGAAAATTTCACCAGTCAAACCAACGCAGAAGTTCTGAAAATTTTACTGCAAATGACGTCACAGCATTTACCAAAACGAGATATCACCATGTTATTAAACAGTTTCTGGATGGTTTATTCTAACATCACTGTCTATGCTTCAATGAGAAATTTGAGTTTACCTTGAACATTCAGTGATTATTGTCAACTAACTTTTGTTTACAAATTCATTTTTACACAACATCAGAGACACTGAAAACATATAGTACACACTACTATGCAGCTCACAGTTTTCAAATTTGAGCGTCGTCAACCCTTTCTATGCTAGTGACTTTGGACAATGTGTACAACCCTGAATTATACTGCCTATTGAGTTTTCTGTGTCAATCGGCAGTCAAAGGACACAAGCGGTTAACATGAAACAAGCTGGGTGACGAGAGACATACATTTGTCACACATTTATGGGAGGGATGATACAAGGACAGTACAAACACAAAACACATTGAGTGCAATGTGTAATACATCAGACAATCTTTAGGCGCGAAAATTGTTGTCTAAAACAAAGATAACATCCAACCAACTGGAGTCTTAATCATCTCTGGAATAAGAATATGGATGTGAGAAGCGTGTTTTTTTTTTCATCTATTAAAACAAGTTCTAGATTACTCTTTAATCCTGACCATTGTATCACATTTGTTGATATTTGAAACATCTGAACACTTTCTTTGGACATTCTATTAACACTAACACAGACTAAACTGACTGTTACTTCCATCTACACAACTACAAGTGTGTATACATTACAAAAGTTTCACCCGTTTATATATCATGGAGCAGAAAATGATAAATTTTTCTATAAAGGGGAAGCTCTTTTGTCAAATGTCTATTAGAAATAGCCAGTGTACAGATGCCATTTTGGTAACCGACTGGCAACGTGTAACCGAGCGGTTAGTCGAAAAGTTACCACCAAAAAAGTGTTTCCAGTATCCTTTTTTTTAATGATTTAAAACAGGTATTGAATTTAGTAAAGCATTTAGTATTAATATCATATGTTGTCTGTTGTTTGTTTGTTGAGGTGTTTGCTCAAGTTTTATCTGCATAATAGTCCCCTTATATAAAAACGTGCGTATTTCAGAGAGGGAGAGAAAGAGAGAGGTAGTTTTGAGCCGTGTTACTTACAATAGGCGATGGTGATGAAGCTCTTGACGACTCACTTCTGCGTTGACCACTCTTTGAGCGTCTCTGCGCCCCCGTCGGTGCCGACGACGACCACGGATGTAAAACGGCAAGCACAACTAGCAGCAGCCAGGTGCGGGGCTCCATGATGCCTTACGACCAGGGCGTTGGCTTGACAAGTCGAGAACTTAAAGAGGATGGTGCTGACAGCTGAAATATTGCTATGGAATCCTTGTGAAGTTTCCGGACCCAGAGATAAAGTTTCACAAAAACAGTTTGATCTTCGGTAAGCTAAATACTATTACTTGACAAAGATTTGAGAAATCAGTGGATTATGCGGGGTCTACGAGCTCTTCTCCTCACGATAACTTGCTACTGATATGAGAAATACGAATGCATTGTTTCTACTCCATCATGTACAGGTGATTTTTTTTTCCCGCAGACACAAGCTTTGTCACCAATGGCTACGGTTTCTACCTACGCACCGACTGGAGTCGGCTGCATCCATTTCTCGTTTTTATCTGCCCGAGTTGACCCCCAGCTGGAGCCTATGACGAAAGGTTAGCCAGAAAAAAAGATGAGAGAAAGAAATCTTGGAAATCGGCAAAAATAAAGAGGAAATAAGCCATGTGACTCACGATGATGAGGTATTGGACGAATAAGACGATGAGAAGAAAGAAGGTAAGAGAAAAAAGCTTTGTAAATATAAATAGAAATAGGTGTGAGTTAATGTTGCCATAGGCAGCCATATACACAGACCCTCGATTATGAGTTTTCTGTCGATCATCATGGTACATGTACAATTCCGTAAGCTTAAGGACACTACAGTATCTTTTTTTTCCTCTGCAAAAAAAAAAAAAAAAAAAGCAGTTCTATATCATTACTCACAACCACAGCATAGGCTAATAGGGCCAATTATCCTTGGTATCGCGGAAATTACGGGATATTGACGACCAAATGATTTTATTTCGTTCTGTTATACACTGCGGTTTCAGTTTCCTCAAATTGTCTGCACGATAACCGCAGCAAAGCCATAGTTAATCATAAGGGGTTCATTGTAGCAGCTACAGACAAGTGGTGTTTCAAGCGGAATTAAAATACTTGTAAGACTTCAAGTATTCAGCGAATGCAGATATAATAGTAACTTGGTAAAGAACACGTCAGTGAAGGTCAAGAAAAAAAAAACCGGAAATGTGGCTCAATAGTTCGTTCAAAATAATTCTAAACGTTTTTGTTACATCCATATTATGACGTCATCCTGGATCAGAAGACTGTAGTAAATAATGATGTCACAAAAGTGGAACGAGATGGGAAAAAAATAACAGCAAGTCACAAAGTTGTAATCTTTACGGAAAGAACACATTTCCTGTTATACTGTCATTTTAAGGATATTATTATACCCCCTGCCTTCTAAAAGATTTTAGTCAAGCGTCCCTTCCTTTATGATTGAAAAATAAAAACGATATGTGGAATTCTCTGAATATTTACTTTATGATTCTCCCCTATTTTTAAATCACAAATTGTTGTATAGACCCGTCTTATCCACCGAAGTCAGCACGAGGATTTAGCTAAAACTCGATGTAAAAAAAAAAAAATCATAACTTTTGAAAGGATTGTCTAATTTTTCTCAAACTTCACTGACATCTTCTATACTGCATTCACTGAATTTATATACATCAGAGTTGGGTTGAATTCCTCGTTTCACCCTTTGTACCAATCGGCACTCAAAACACACAGTGGGTTAAACTATAACAAAGGCATTTAAATTCTATAAGGCATAAATCATATTGTGTATATATACTATGCTGACTGATTTGAATAAGAGCATAACATTTTCTCTGTTTTAACTTTTTTATTTCCTTGTTTACTTCTCTGACAACGTTGCTGTTATTGTATTTAAATTTGTACAAATAAACCAAATAGACCCTGAAAATGTGGATCATCAAAATCTTATGTATAACCTTTGAATATTAGCTTCTTTCAATGAATTCCATTAAATATCATTTGGATCTCTCTGTCTATCTCCCAATCTGTTTCCTAAATCTTTTGATTTAAGATGACAATGTCGGCGCCGGACTATTGATAGTAGAATTATTAGTGAGATACATATAAATGCTGCGTCCTCCAATAAAATCCCTTGGAACTTCATCCAAGAAACTATAAAAACATGAGTAGGTGACTTATACAAGCAAATATCTCTGAAAATCCCTATACTCGTGATATAAAACTTACATCATGAAGGTCTGCTAATTTCAGTGAAAGCAATGATTCTTGAAAACTCCGGAAGTGACTCAAATAGGGTCATGTATTCTTCTTTTCTTTAAATAAAGATAAAAGGAATTCTCGTGAGAAAGTTGGCTTGAACATCGCATTTAGGTTAAGCTAAGAAAAGTCAGTCAAAGGTTTAGTGGTTGTTTGAGGAAAATTGGACCATTATTTTTTAATTCATGAACAAGGCTTAAGTAATTTGACGGCAGTTTTTCATCAGTTGTGTGTTTTTGTGTGTTTTGTTTTGTTTTGTTTTGTTTTTGTTTTGTTTTGTTTTGTTGTTGTTTTTTTTTTTTTGTTTGTTTGTTTGTTTGTTTGTTTGTTTGTTTTTTTTTTTTGGGGGGGGGCTATGACTGCATTGGGCAACCCCATTACCAAAGTCGGCAGAGGATGGGTCCCATCTTTTAGGCACACTTTGTTTTGGGATATATCTCGATCATTATCATTTTAAAAAAGCTTTGAATTCCCCATGGAATCACATCCTGTTTCATATTTCCAAATAAACTTTGAATTCCCCATGAAATCATATCCTTTTTGTAAATTTTTTGTCATAATATAGAGAAAAAGATAAATCTGAAACGCCCTCTCAATCCAAAACGTGACTATCCCTTTAAGGGTCTTGTGTTTGAACTAGTTGCCGGTTACAAAACAAAGTGTGAAGGTCCGTTAGCTCAGTCGGCAGAGCATCGTGCTAATAACGCGAGGGTCATGAGTTCGAGCCTCATGTGGACCATCTCTAAATTTTTGCTAATTTAATTGCAAATCTTGGACTTTTTCTATTCCATTCATAAACTCCTAAGATTTTCTTTTTTTGAGAGAGAGAGAGAGAGAAAATGTGGTTGAATCGTGCCTGAAATAACAAACAAAACAAAACAAAAACAAAAACAAAAACAGAATACTTAGTAGTCCTAAATTCTAATGATATATGAGATCTTCTATAGTATAATTTCAATTTTGATGAATTGTTAAATAGCTGTGTATTGAAAAGTGCCAACACATTGAGTAGGGCCTAGGTAGGTATGTTAATAAGTATATGTTGATAATCTATTGTCATTTACTTTGAAATGATAGATGATGGTTTTTACAGTCATTTGCAGAGCCTTTTTGCATTGCTCACAGATCTTTTTTTTTCTGAAAACACTACATTAATTGATTTATTTCACCATGTCGTATATCACTTTATTGTGCTGTTCTTTAGTTTGTTCAGTAATGTTGCGGTATTGTTACATGATGGTTGTGTTCATTTCTTCCGTTCTGTTGACGAAGTATTAATCAACTTGAATTGAATTTAATTGAATATGAGAGATGGCAATCTTTACAAAAAGTGTCTTGAATAGCACTGTACAATAGATGAAACATGCCAAAAGATCCCTTCAATACACAAGAATATATTTGGGAAATCAATAAACTTTTTTTTAAGACATTTGTCTGTCAATTGAAATTAAGATGGGGGAAAAAAAGGCCAAGATTCACATGACATGTCCACTAAATTATTTAGAATCAAATTAAAAATTTGACCCCATTACCAAAGTCGACAGAGGATGGGTCCCATCTTTTAGGCACACTTTGTTTTTCGATATCTCGATCATTCTAAAAATAAATTTCATCGAAAAAGCTTTGCATTCTACATTAAATTACATTCTCTTTCATATTTCCAAATAAACTCTGAATTCCTCTGGAAATTAGGCCTGTATCCTATTTTATAAATGGTTTGTCATAATCTAACGAAAAAAAAATAATAAAAATCTGAAGCGCCCTCTCAATCCAAAACGGTACTATCCCTTTAAGGGTCTTGTGTTTGAACTAGTTGCCGGTTACAGAGCAAAGTGTGAAGGTCCGCTAGCTCAGTCGGCAGAGCATCGTGCTAATAACGCGAGGGTCATGAGTTCGAGCCTCATGTGGACCAGCTGTTATATTTTTGTTAATTTAATTGCAAATCTTGGACTTTTTCTATACCATTCATAAACTACCAAGATTTTTTTTTTTGAGAGAGAGAGAGGATGTGGCTGAATCGTACCTGAAAAAAATAACATAAAAACAAACAAAATAGCCCTAAATTCTAATAATGTACAAGACCTTCATCGTACTAACATAATTTCAATTCTGATGAATTGTTGAATAGCTGTGCATTGAAATGTGCCAACACATGTGTAGGGCCTACGTAGGTTGTATGGAAATAAATAAGTCTTTGTTTATAATCTGTTGCCCTTTACTCTGAAATGATAGATGATATTTACAGTCCTTTGCAGAGCATTTTTGCATTGCTCACAGATTTTTTTTTCTGAAAGCATAACATTTATTGATTCATTTCACTCCGTTGCATATCACTTTAGTGTGCTATTCTTTAATTTGTATAGAAATGTTGCGATATTCTTGATATGATTTTAGATCGTGTTCATTTCATACGCTCTGTTGAATAATTATTAAACAACTTGAATTTAATTGAATATGAGAGATGGCAATCTTACAAAAAGTGTCTTGAATAGCACTGCGCAATAGATCAAACATATCAAAGGATCCCTTCAATACATAATTATTAGAAAATATTAAATCAGTATACATCGTCTAAAGACATTCGTCTGTCAGCTGAAATAAACATGGAAAAAATGCCAAAGAGTCACATGACATGTCCGCTAAATTATTGAGATGAAAAAGAAAATGCAGCAAAAACAAACCGTTGTGGTCCACATGAGGCTCGAACTCATGACCCTCGCGTTATTAGCACGATGCTCTGCCGACTGAGCTAGCGGACCGTTCGGTGATAACGATGTGCTCAAACGGGACCTATTCCAACGTCGGCGGCTTTCACACTGACGACTTATTTCCGGTTGTCCGAACTGATTATCAGGCGTGTAGTGACAATAATGGTTATACGAACACGAGTATATATACATTGTAATTATAGTGTACTGGCACAGAGGTAATTCAATGTAGGTGCTGGTATAATGGAGTACGCGTATCTTATGAAATTATACAAACAGGTTTAACTGACGTATATGTGTGTATCGTCGGGTGTTTTTTTCCCCTGCAAAATACTCACGTTATCGTTTAACCGACAAGTTTATTCCAGTGTAACAGCATAGTCTCTCTTTACATTACAATATCGTACACTAGCCTGTTAGTCTGAAACTCACATGCGTTTACCAGTGACATTTCAATTGACAAAACAGAGTCAGGGAATTCATTTCATAATTCTTTTGCATCGTTCTGCCATGGATATTTATATATTCTACTATAATCTATACTATAATCTTGAATTTTAAAGTTTTGACCAAATCAAAACTGATTTTCATATTTTCTGTCAGTTTTTCACTTAGTATTTAACTAAACAATCTGCATTCGCTTAATTCATAATTACTATGATAATTCAAAGGACTAGGCCTACTCTAGTGACTTTACCCAGTAAGGAGCCCCTTTTGTACAACTTGGCGGAAAAGGTAGGCCCTATATCTCCATTCGATGCTTGGGGGTTGACCTTTCCTAAATTTCACAGAAATTTCACAGACGCAGACACCGATGGAGACGGACGTGGATCGCTAACTCTCTCCGATAGTGGCCACCGCCCCATTTCTTCTTACCCAAATCCCTGACGAAGCTGTACCGCTTAACCCTATGTTTTTCTCATTTTGATAGTCTATCAAAAACTGTTGACTCTCGTTGAAACGAAGTTTCCAAGGAAAGCTGAAAATTCCCAAATTTGAACAGTTTCATCGTTCTCAAGGTGCTGTATTGCAAAAATGGCGAGCCGCACTACGCGACAAACCAGCAAGGATAGAGTGCCCACTACCCAACATGCCCGGGGAGAGGTGAGCCAGCGACCCCAAGACAGCGGTAATGCCGAACCTACCGAGCCAACGCTAGCAGACATTCAGCGAAGCATAACTAGCTCATCATCAACTGTGTGTGCTAAGCTTGATGCACTCTCACAGGAGATTGGCACTATCAATAAAAAACTTTCTGAACTGGAAGACTCTACATCGATGAACTCCGCCAGGCTCGACGAACTTGAGAAAAAAAGGCTTCCAGAGGTAGAGAAAAAAACGGCGGAAGAAATCTCTAGGCTTCAGGACAGTTTGACATTGATGGAAATCTACTGTCGTCGCATGAACCTACTGTTCTACGGAATAAAGGAAACCCCCGACGAAAACGTGGAGAATCTGCTTAGAGATACCTTTGTCTACCTAGGGATGAGCCACGACGAAGCCGCCACCATCGCCCTGGTCAATGCGCATCGACTTCCCCGACGCAATGCACCCACCCAACCCAACGAGGGCTCTCCCCAAGCCCCAGCCCCTCGCGCCATCATCGCAAAATTTGTCTACATGAAGGACAGAAATAAAGTCCTCGCTGCGTTTGATGAGCGCCAACGCCAGCGCCAGCCACGGTCAGCCAACGCCTCAGCTGCCACTGACCCGCAGGAAACCCGCAGAATAACCGTTCGCACGGATCTCCCACCCGCCCTTAAAGCTACGAGAAGTTCCCTCGCGAAAATCGCGTACAACATGAGGAAGGAAAGAAATGTTTCCACCAAAATATCAGTGGCTGGTACCAGAGTGCTGCTCTACTGGAAGGAAAGAGGCACAGCAGTGTGGAACCAATACAAAGATTAAATCTTCATTCCAATCTTCGGCTAAGTCATCTACTGCGTTCGTTAGTTTTCTGCTTTTTTCCCTCTAAACATCTCCATGTGACCCAAGGATTTATCAGCACAAAACTACAGCGTTTACGGTAAGCGACGAATCCCCTATCGCAAACTCTTAGCGCAACTTATCTGGTTAATTCACCATTCCACATTTATTTTGAAGAAGTCCACATAAAATGTACGTGCCCTTCTAAACCTCATTTACTACACAACTGAGCTTTGATACTGATTTACATTGTTATCACTTTTACGAGAAGAATGAACTTGATCTGAAAGGTGCTGATGCAACCTGTGACTCTGTATTTAAACGCTGTGTATACCAAACTAGTCGATCTTGTTACGTACGAACACCGTCTACAGTACGTTTTCCAACCAGCTTGTTAACCAAATTTAATTTGTAATTCACAACTGGTTTGGACATGAACGGACGTCGTCCATAGTATGCTTCCCAGTAAAATCGTTTCACATTATCAAAGTCTATCTGAAATATGTAATTTTAACTGATTTTGACACGAACGAACGTCGTCCTTAATAGGTCTCGCAGGTAATTCGTATTTCACACCTTAATCATACTCAGTTCGAAATACGTAGCCACACCATTACAATCAGTTTGCAACAATACTTGAGCAGTGTGTTTTGTGCTGTAGCCCACTGTTGTCTTATTACCAAGGCAGTCGTTGTAACCGGATAATTGTCATTTATTTTACCCGTATCAAATTATGTTCAACGACTCGCCTAATGCTGTGAAATAATGTAATATTTGTTTTTTCTACACAATTTCACGGATTGTGCATTGGTATGTACGTAAATGGCTTGACATGAATCTTGTTGCATTCAACTGCAGGTTATATTAAACCCAATATGAATGATTTTAATCCATTACCTCCAACTTTATTGCTGTTGTTGTTGTTTTTTTTCTCCAACAGCAACCAAAAAGTAATGACATTGGGTACATTGTACCAGTAATATGTAATTCAGAATCTGTATCATAATGATACTTTTTTTCCTTGTTTACAATAGAAAAGGGTTGACAAGAGGAAAAAAGAAAATGTCACCTCTGCTCGTCATTCTGTTCACATGTATAGGAGGGAGGGGTGACCACTAATTGTCTCTATTGGAATCGGTTAAAGAAATGTATAATTCCGTTCTCGTGTTAATGGTATTCCTGCTTCTGTTCTCAGAGGTTGAGACAGTTGCGTTTACCTTGTTTGATATAGTAAGTTTTGACCTATGCACGTTATGTTCAACGTCATTTATTCCTTCTGTTTTTTATAGAAGGTATATCTATGTTGAAATGCCAAAAGCAAGCTCCACAAAGATTTTTGATTTCTTTTATATGTGTGCCAAGCGTGCACTTTTAAATGCCTATGATAATAGCACAAAATGTATCGACACAATTCTTATTTGTGACCACATGAACTTGTCCCTTCTTTTTCTGGTATGCAGATACTCCAGTAGCCAAATTCACACCCCCTGTCATTATTCCACACCCAGTGAACACAAGCTGTTAACATGTTTCACGTGTTTCTTATTTTCTGGTTGTAACCGTACAACCGACATTTTTGCTGTCAATGTCTGTACGTACGTAGCTACTCAAATGTGTCACATTTCTTCAAAGGGGAAAATAGTCATTCCAGTGTCTCTCCCTGCTTTTTATACAGTTTTCTTGCTGCTTGTACTGACAAACACAGGTATTTTTCTTTGTAAATCATCCCGTGAAATCCCTACCTCAAGACAAAAATTGTACTCGCACCTCAAGCTTGGTTTACGCATAATGCTTGCTCATGTTTTGTTTATAGACATTCCTTTGCCAGCTACTCAAGCATCTTATATAACTCAGACAGGTAAATGTCGTCTTCTCCCTAAACAGCAAGCAGCAAACAAGTTCAAAAGCAGAGTTTTGTGTCAACAAGTTTATGTAATACCCACTGTTCTGAAACTTTTTCACAATGGCTGAGTCAAATAGTGTGAATGATATGAATAATGGAATCGTTG
Source organism: Diadema antillarum (assembly GCF_040938485.1). Lineage (NCBI taxonomy): Eukaryota > Metazoa > Echinodermata > Echinoidea > Diadematoida > Diadematidae > Diadema > Diadema antillarum. The sequence continues at coordinate 3,198,411 of NW_027270929.1, read as the reverse complement.
TTATGTCTGCTTATGCACAAGACAAAGAGGATGTACCCGTACATGCCACAAATAGCGAAGAGGGTAAGAACCCTGATATAATTAGTTTTTTGAACTCACAAGCTCACGAACTGATACTTGATTCTGATGTAAACGACACCAGTCGTCAAACACCACCTACAGAATACCACATTGAAGACGACATAATTTCATTATCTCATTCTAATCCAAACCAATTTTTTATTTCGCACTTTAACATAAGGAGTATAAACAAAAACTTTGATCAATTCAATATGTTCGTGAATCAAGTTAAATTTGATAGTCAGGTTATCGGAATCAGTGAAACCTGGTTAAATGAAACATCACCTTCTTCGCTATTTACCATTGATGGCTTCACACTTTTGACAAAAAACAGGGCAGGTAAAAAAGGCGGCGGAGTTGGGCTTTACGTCACTCAGAATTTGAATTATGAACTCTTAGACGAATTCAGTTTAATGTCTGAAGTTATTGAGAGTATTTTCATTGAAATTAGGGTTCCAAATAGAAAAAGTATTGTTGTCGGTGAAATATACAGACCTCCAAATACAAGCCCCACTGAATTTATTGAATCTTTATCCGTACTCTTAGCTGCTAAATATTTGGAGAATAAAAGTTGTTTCATCATGGGTGACTTCAATTTCAACCTTTTAGACTGTCATACCAACTCCGCATGCCAAGATTTCCTCAATGTGATGTTATCCGAGTCCTTTTCACCTCTTATAAAGAAGCCCACTCGAATTTCAGATGTCACAGCAACTCTAATTGACAACATCTTTGTTAATAGTTCTCTTTCCAATATCACGTTTGGTGTAATAGTGTCTGACGTATCCGATCATTTTCCGATTTTCGCTGTTCTGCCCAATGTTAACATAAGTAATGCCTCTTTTTATTCGCCCAATTCTGGTTTTCGAGAAATGTCAGAAACTAATCTTAATAGACTTAGGGAGAGACTAGGATCCGTTAATTGGTCAATTGTTAATAACCAAAGTGATGCAAATTTAGCTTTTGAACACTTTTCACAAATATTATCATCCGCATTCAATTCCATTATACCCGTTAAGCCATTTACTCGTTTAAACCGTAAAAAGGTTCCAAAGAAACCATGGATTACGAAATCTCTCCTGAGGTCTATTAACCGTAAAAATGCTCTTTTCTACAAATACCGAAGTGATCCTAACAGTCGAACTCGGTCTCGGTATGTGCATTATCGCAACGTTCTTACATCATCCATACGTTTAGCCAAACGAATGCATTTTTCAAAGCAATTTATCAAGCATAAAAATGACATCAAGAGTACGTGGAAGGTGATAAATGAAGCGCTGAACACTAAAAATAACATCGAACCACCTAGGCATATTATTAATAATGATAAGTACATTGAAGATGAAGCTGATGTGGCAGAAGTATTCAATGAATACTTTGTAAGCATAGGACCTAATCTTGCCAGCAGTATTCCGCATTCAAATACTGATTTTTATTACTTTCTAAAAGACCAGAATCAGCAGTCTCTTTTTTTTGAACCTGTCATTGAAGAAGAAATCAAAGATATCGTGCAAAACTTGAACACTAAGAAAAGCTCTGGATGTGATGGAATCACCAATTTTCTCCTTAAAAACATCATTAATGAAATAGTTATACCATTAACACACATTTTTAATTTATCGTTATCTACTGGCATAGTTCCACAAAAAATGAAAATAGCTAAAGTAGTACCAATTTTTAAAAAAGGACAAAAAGAATCTGTGACAAATTATCGCCCTATATCTTTGTTAACTTCATTTTCAAAACTTCTTGAAAGATTGGTATATACGCGCACACACAAATTTCTCGAAAAGTGTGAAGTTTTTTGTAACTCCCAGTTTGGTTTTAGGAAAAACCACAGTACGACCCATGCCTTACTCACTTTTATCCATAAAGTTGCTCATGCTATAGATGATGTCTCCCACACTATTGGAGTTTTTCTTGATTTTTCGAAGGCCTTCGACACAATTGACCACGATATTTTGATTTACAAGCTACGACATTATGGTATACGTGGGAAGGCTTTGGACTGGTTTCGAGATTATTTATCAAACAGAAAACAATTTGTGAGTATAAATGGCCGTGATTCTCAGTTAAAGTTAATTTCATGTGGTGTTCCACAGGGCTCCTTACTAGGCCCACTATTGTTCATTTTGTACATTAACGATCTTCCTAGTTCCTCGCCAATTCTTTCCTTTATATGTTTTGCTGACGACTCCAATCTGTTTTTTACACACAGAGATCCTTATACTCTTGTTAACACAGTGAATAAAGAACTTAAATCTGTGCAATCTTGGATATACGCCAACAAATTGTCACTTAATATTGATAAAACTCATTGTATGCTTTTTAGCAATAGTCTTAAAACCCTTCCTTTTCATATTAAGTTTAATGAAACTGAATTAAATCAAGTCAGTAGTATAAAATTTTTAGGGCTTTTTATTGATAGTGATTTATCTTGGAAATCCCACGTTAGTTATTTAAGTAATATTCTTTCTAAAAATACGGGTGTTCTTAATAAACTTAAGAGTGTCTTTCCAAATCTAATTCTGCTTAATCTTTATTCTACTTTGATTACTCCGTATCTTAATTATGGTATTCTTGTGTGGGGGAATGCAACTAGAAATCTTCTTGATATACTGTTCCGTATTCAAAAACGTGCCATCAGAAATATCAACCATGTCGGATATTTGTCCCACACGAATGATTTATTTTTGAAAAATAAAATACTGAAAATATCAGATCTGTTCAGTTACAACGTCGGCATATTTATGTACAAATTTTCTGCCAACGTGTTACCGGATGTTTTTACTAGCATGTTCAGAAAAAACTATTTGATTCATAATTATCCTACCCGCCAAAGTGACGCATTTCACCTTCCACGTACTCGAACAATTTTCGCTAAAAAAACGATAATGTATACGGGCCCTAGATACTGGAATGACCTCTCCCCCGAAATAACAAGCTGCTCGTCTTTATATTCCTTTAAACGTAAATTAAAAGAGTTTTTATTGAGTGCATATTTTGCAGACACTGAACAGTCGTAATGTCTTATGTAATACTGTGGTATGTTATTGTCCAATCAAACATTTTGTCAACACGTTACAGATTCCATTTAGGGTCTTGCCATCGGGCTCTCTGAATTCATCATTAGCAATTCCACACTCTATACTTCGTTTCCCTCTCTTCCTCTTTCCCTCTGCCCCTCTCTAACCTTCTATGTAGAGCTTGACGACAGGCACCAAATGGCTTAATAGTTGTACATGTTACTTTTTGTGTCTTACTGATCATATCCTGTGAAAGTTTTAATGCAACAATAGTTTATAGTATATACACCAAAGTAGGCTGTATAATAATGATGGCTCGGTCACAGTAAGTTCATATTAATGTATAGTTTGTTTGTTTTTCTTCTACTTCTTTTTCTTCTTCTTTTTTATTACATAAAATTTGGCAACCTTACATCATCATTCTGGTCTTCTATCCGTTCTCCGTTTCTTTTTCACAAACACTGATTACTCGGGGCTTACAGCCAAACAAGCTAGCTTTCATGTAGGTCCCGTCATACTTCTCTTTGATCAACCCCATTTCGATTTCGATTTTGACCAGTTATCATTACATGTAATTACTGTGTTATCACCATGTATATTGTTTGTTTTCTGCACATTGTTCACAAGGTAAAAGAACTTGTCTGGTTTCTGTTGTAATGTTCATAAATGAGAAGTATGAAAATAAAATGAATTGAAAAAAAAATTGAAAAAAGGTTGGTGTACAATTTCTAGAGATTTGAAAATCAAACGGTCATTGTCCGACAGCTAGCACCGTGCGAGTGCCTGAAATTCCCTTTTCATAACTCTTTTTTTTTTTTGGGGGGGGGGTGTAATCCCCAGGGAGGGTTTCCACCTCCCTGGTAAGCCCGTATAAGTGGTAGTTGTATTCTTGTGGAGATTCCCTATACTCTCTTTCAGGGAAGTACTCCTCACGTCATGTATGAGTCACTCTATTCTTCATACTTTCATTATTTCTTTTTACCCATTTTGCGACTGTGACTCGTCGCACAGCACTAACAACGTGACACAACTACAACCTATAGATCTAAGAGGGGGTCATTGACCTCCTCTTATCCAGGCCGGGTGAACGCACATTTTCTTCTTTCGAAACACATAATCTACAGTCCTGGTTTCATCTGAAAGGGATCAGGAAGTTATTGAGGGGAGTTTTCCCACAAGAAATATAATCCTCCTCGCCTGCCATAATCCAAACTCTGTCAAATTTGGGTTGCGTTTGCCACTGGTATGCTTCCAGATGTACGTTCTTCTTGTTTCATGGAAATACATGCGTAACAGATGGACATGTATTACTCATCATCATTCTATTTTCCTATGGAAATGTATTGTAAGCATGCTATACTCGTATTATATATATATATATATATATATATATATATATATATATATATATATATAATACAAGTGATAGTTCTGTTAATGATAGTACTCATCTTATCATAATTTGTATCATTACTGTTTTTATTATCATTATTATCATCATTATTATCACTACTACTACCACAACCATCATCATCATCATCACCATCATTATGTTATTACCAACATTCTCATTGCCATTATTTTTATTGTTATGTCTTTAACATAATAATTGTTATCATTATCACCTTAATCCACATCGGCATCACCATCGTCATCGCTAATCTTGTAATCACTGTTTCCGTATTCAACATATTTTTTTAATGTCATCCTTTGAACTTTGAAATCCTCGATGGCTGCATTCTCCAGCCCCAGCTATACATGTACTTCCCTGTGCAGTACTTTTTAAAATTGAAAATAACATTATTAATTTTGTGGATCCGTAAATGTCCTGCCTCACCAAGACATTATTGCACTCGCTTAAGACATGTGCATAATACTCCTGATTCATTTCAACAAGCAGTTCATGACGTATTATCCCTGTCCCCTCCCCGCCAATCCAATGTTTGGAGCAAAAAGAGAAAGAAAGAAGATAACTCCCACACAACAAAACATATAAAAATTTATAGAAACGAATGGCATAGACAAGACTCTTTTGCATCAATACACTCAAGAAGTGTAAAAGAATATTTTTATTTTACCCGTCGCACACTCTAAGAGTATGTTGCGTAAAATCGCACAAATGCGTAGAATCTACATACACAATATTGCTTTAACACCAAAGACAGGTCTCGAAGGTATGTATGCAGAAATACATACACAAACACACACACAAACACACACACACACACACACACACACACACACACACACACACACACACACACACACACACACACACACACACACACACGCAAGCGACAACACTGTTAAGTAAAACGTCAACATCAAATGCGTTGAGCGACGTATTAAACACTTTCCTAATTAAATAATACTGTAGATTATTCTACAATATGTCTTCCATAGTGTACATATGACACTTCCGTTCCATTATACAGCATAATGCAAACATGATTATAATCGCTTTCAGCACGTGAGGAGCCACGAAGCTTATTATGAAACTCAAGTTGTTGAATCTCCTTTATAGCATCGAATGTTTCTCCTTTTTTTCTTTGAAATACATATCTCAAAAGTATACAAATACAACTTATGATAGATAAACATGCTCAGTCACAGCACAGGGTAAAGGTTGAGATAGATTTTCTTTGGCATGAGATCAAATGTTTTACTGACATCGGATAGCTCCCCTGATCGAATATTCATGTTTTCATTGTTTATTTCATGTTTTATGTGTGTTTCTTCAGCTGTGACACGCTGATGACTTAGCGATTGTGGACCGTACACTCCGGTTAATCAATACACGGGCTTATAAGGATTCGCACTTTTTGCAAAGGGCATTTATAACAATTCCTTGTGTCAGATGTTATCAATTTGATTAAATTGAATGGGGTCTGGCTGATCGCGAAGACGTCCCTAAATGATCTCTTCCGCAGATAATCCACTCGTAAGTTTCAACAGTGAATGATGGCCATGGCCATGCATGACCCTTAGAAGTGTCCGCACTATATCCTACAATATCATATCAGAAAACAGAAACATTTTGTGCAGAGATGTAACGCTTAGGACGTAAATTAACAAAGCAACAAGGATTTGTTACAATTTGATTGATCTGTAGTGAATAAACACCTTTAGGAGGAACGAGAAAAATAATGGACACTTCACATAGAACATCGGCTCAAAGTGCCACGGACAGGTTGGGGTGGTTGACAATAGTAATGAGTGTTTTGGGTGAGAGATTGTTGAGCTTTTATCAAAGTGACAGGCGCCACCTTGCGGTTGCCTTGTGCTCAATGAATGCCCCCAAGAAGACCAACTCTCCCACTGCGGACCTCACCATATCATGATTATTTAGTGACCTAAACACTTCTGCAACTGTGAAACAATTTCACATGGCAAGGCACTTAAACATTCTCAATTTCAACTTACAACGTGTCCCTCCAGTAGCAGGACAGAGTGGTTTTGACTACATCCTCGTCAAAAGGTATTCTCATTGTAGTAATTATGCTGCGCCAAGTTCCAAACTATTCAAAATTAATTCAAGGAGCGTGGCAGTGGCGATTACTGGTGGATGCATCAATAAATTGTCCAATCTGTCATGGTCTAGATATTGAGCTACGACACAAGGACTCAAAACCCAACAATAAGTCACATTCCATGGCCCCAATCCTTGTCCCATGTTGCTCCGTTAAATGAGGCCCTTATTTATCATTGTTTCAAAAGCATCCCACGGAAAGGTATAAAGAAGACTTAAGGTGATTGATACATTATAGAGCTATTGCATACTTGCCAATCTCTACCGCATTTGGCGGTAGACTACCGCTTTTGAATGATTTCATTAGCATTCATACTAGCGCTGCTCGCATAGGCATCCCGGATTCTACCGCTTTCTCAAATGAAAATGTTGGCAAGTATGCTATTGCCATCACACGTCACATCCCAACCAGTGTTTCTTCCTTGAGAGAGGATATTTTCGCCCAACCGAAAGTTTATCGTCGTTGTACCGCCAGTAGTTGTCGCCCTTGAAGAAATAGGTGCGTCCGTTCTTCCACTGGAAAGCCGCATCCATGCGCAGCGGCACGCCGGGCCACTGCTGGAGCAGCTTCCGCGGCGGCTCGACTCTCAAGTCGGACTCGACGAATTCGTAGAAGCGGTAGCCCTTAAAGAAGTACGACTTGCCGTTATCGCTCCACCTGAGCGCCGCGTTGGGACCTGAAGGTAGTCCTTCGGGAATCGGACGCGGGAATCCCGTGTCAAGTTCTTTGTTTACGAACCGCCACATCTTGCGTGCTGGTGGGAAGAAAAAAAAATACTTATAAATAGATAAATGAATAAATAAAATTGACAATAAAAAAGGCTATAAGAGGCTTCAAATTAACAAAATCAAAAGACCCGATTCCATGGTAGGTGGCAGTCCTCATTTTTGGCAACACCATTGGTGGCATTCGTCCGAGTAATAAAGCATTAAAAATTATCATTTATGGTGACACTATGTAGATACTTATCGAAGTAGGGTCTTTATCATTCTTTGTCACCATTCAAGGCAACATGGCAATAAAAACATTGTCATAGATAGTGTTGAGTTTGCCATGTTCGTTGTTTGTTTTTTAATAATATGTTTACTTGTTGATTGATTGATCTATCAGCTCAAAACGGTAATGCCATGGAAGTGAAAAAGATCAGTCATGCGACGTAATACTTAGAGCGAAATTCGATTTCCAGCGTGTGGCACACAAGTGCAGTTTTAGCACGATAGAAACTGAGATGTTGGGACATTTTAGAAGTATGAGGCCTGTTATGTCTTATTTTATTTTGCTTTAATAAAACAACATCTGAATGAAGAAGCAAATCATGTTAATATGCATAGGTGAAGACACTGATGTTGATGTTCTTTTCTCTCCATCCTCAGAATTGAAAGATCATTGAATGATAATGGACAGGTTGTTCGTTGCGGCAGTCAGTGACATCAGCTCACACGATATCCGACTACAAGAGAATTTACTTCATGGCCACTTTGCTCATAACCAATAATATTTCTATTTTAACAATTCCCTTGAATATAGACATATAAGGGCTTTTTACACTTGTAAATTTTTGCTTAGCCCCGGACCAACGGTGGGGCTAAGGGGGGGCCTTAGCCCCACCGTTGGTACGGGACTATCCTTAGCCCACTTTCTGTTTACACTCGTTTTTGCCAAAGTGGGCTAGCCCCACCGATAGTACGGTACTATCTGGCCCTGCAAAATAGCAGGGGTTAGCACCGCAATTGCGGTGCCAAGCAAGTGAGTGTAAACAGAACGAAAAAATAATCCTGGGCTAAGAGACGGAGACGAAGTCCGACCCTCACTGACCAATCAGAAACGAGGTAATCAAGTGTTGCCGGTGCGTGCGTGTATGTGTACAGTACACAGCGTAATTATGAATATTCATGTGGTTTGGAAAGTCCGGGGCTAAGAAATACGAGTGTAAAAAGGTCAGTTTTCTCCTTAGCCCCGGACAAGAGATAGTACGGGACTAATTGGCGAGTGTAAAAAGCTGAAAAAATTGGTACGGGACTAACGATAGTCCTGGGTCAGAGAAAGTCCGGGGTTAAGAAACACAAGTGTAAAAAGCCCTATAGTCCGTCACGAAAAGACCCCATCGGCCCTGCCACACGTTTTGCGGTTTTCACATTCATTGGACTTGACTTCCGGTATGACAGCCCACACAGCGAGAGATAGTACGGGACTAATTGGCGAGTGTAAAAAGCTGAAAAAATTGGTACGGGACTAACGATAGTCCTGGGTCAGAGAAAGTCCGGGGTTAAGAAACACAAGTGTAAAAAGCCCTATAGTCCGTCACGAAAAGACCCCATCGGCCCTGCCACACGTTTTGCGGTTTTCACATTCATTGGACTTGACTTCCGGTATGACAGCCCACATGTTGACGACTGTCACGATATGTTATTTACAGTGGTATACTTATCGGCGTTGTCACTGCGTCAGAGGAGTTGTCACTCACAAAAAAAAAAAACAGTTCTTCACAACATTGTGTTTATTTCATGTGCTCCGCACATTATTTAATGAAATCTTACTCAGTTGGAATTGTGATAACTATAGGCTCGACATTAGCGGTGGTCCGGAGCCACTAAAATATTGATTTCGGGCCACCAAACTTGCAAAAAAAAATTTTTTTTTTGATGGTCTGACCGTATACAACTAAGATTCAAAATAAATTCCTATGTACCCTTTATATTCAGTGCCATTACATTTCGTGTTCAGGCCACCAACATTTCAGATTTAATTATTCTAGTGCCACCAGGGAGCGAGCCCTGTGATAGCTGGCATTATTTTTTCGGCAATCGTAGTCATGAGCATACATAATAGCAAGATTTCGGACCTACCGCGAAACATGTAGAGTCTGTTGCCGATGGACAAGACCGCGTGAAGGAGAGAGGGCGCCTCTTTGAACATCAGATTTGTCTTCTTCGGGTAACCCTCCACCACACCGTTGTCCCCTATTGCCCACATGTAACGGCCCTTGAAAGCATAAACTACATCATCCGGCGCTATAGAAAGAGAAGGGTATGGAGTGTTACAGTTCGTTATTCCGAGGTTTCTTTTTTTCCGGAAATTAAGAAAAGTTTGTTATTCCCAAGGTTCGTTAGTAAGCACCATCTTTTCATTTTCCTGATTAACGAACCTTCAGAAGAGCGAGCCGTTTGTTTGTGTGTGTGTGTGTGTGTGTGTGTGTGTGTTTTCCATTTTGGATTAACGAACCTTCGGATTAGCGAAATTTATTTCATTTCCGAATTAACAAACTTATGGGATAACGTACCCTATATCATTTTCGGATTAACGATCATCTCGGTATCGGAAATTTATGTGTTTTGGAATAACGAACCCTCGGAATAACGAACTTTTGGAATAACGACCGTTACTTTCATTTTCTGAATAACGAACATCACCTCCATGGAAAGACGATATATTAATTGATAGAGTCTGACCACAACAATAACAACAAAATGGATGGGCATTTTTTTTTTTCAACAGCCATATTCCAGTTTATTTTCTGTCCGAAGCACCAAAAATGCACAGATGTAATGGGTCCGACACAAAATATTCGTCGATGAGTGGCAGCAACATGAACATCCCATTACTAATTGTCACTCAGCTTAAACTTGTACGAAACCAGTATACAACAGTTAATGATACGTGATGCGTAGTTCAACAATCAATGGTGATTTTTCATGCCCATGAAGGTATTTGTGTAGCTATGACAGTAACACGAGAAACAAAAACAGTTATCACTGCCTTGGTAAGTTGGAGACAGAAATAGGTAAACCAGGTATGCACTAAAATTATGTAGAGATTTAGACATCCATGCAGGAATCTATCATCATCTAGAAGTTGGTTACCATAGTACGTTGCTGCATCCCACGTGCTGTTACAGGTGTCTGGTATGTGCTCCTTTGGCCGATCCGCCGGCGCCTCGTTCATCTCCATATCAACACGTTCGACAGGGGCTTTTCCTGCAGAAATAGGGAAAGCAAAGGAAATGATATGATAGGATGTCAAGATATGGAGACTTACCATCATGTACTTACAAAGAAGCAAAGACCTGGAGAAGAGACAAACATGTGTGAGCAAATAGATTGTTGCTATGGTTACAGTGATAGCTGGCTTGATTACTCTTAGTGATCCTGGCTATAGAGTGGCGGGTTCATGCAAAGATGCAGTTGTTCAAGAAATGCGCCAACTCCCTAATCAGTCGAAGAGTGGACAAGATTTCTGACTATCGGGATACGTCCACAGAGACAAAGAACGATTAACAAACACGACAAAGTGCATTAGACAGGAATAATCAGCAATGTGCACAATTGCTATATTCATTCAAGGTTCGTATGTTTCTTAAGATACGCTTTTAAACGATTCACTGAAAACAATGTGATCATATTATCTTCATTTATTTTCAATCATGTACTACAAGTATTGGTTTTCATTTTGATAGGTTGATTCAACCAGCTCCTGAATCTCATTAAATGGATTCGTGTGTCTTTATACTTGGGTGCACATTACGAGACCGACACCCACGAGTCATACAGTCCATGAGTCATGCAGCCAACGACTTATACAGCCCACGAGCCATACAGCCAACCCATGACTTCGACACTAAGCAAACAATTCAGGCCCACGAGACCGACACACCAGGTCCCGTGTTGCATCTGTCAAACTCGTGCGTTGTTTCTACCAAGTGTCGAACTCATGGACTTTATTTGCCTAGTGCCGAACTCATGGGCTGTATATATGACTCGTGGGCTGTAAGACTCATTGACCTTTTTTCATTGTCGAGCTCGTGGGATGTATGACTCGTGGGTGGCGGTCTCATGGGATGACCTCTTATAATCAATTTGTGACAAGGTAGACTGGGTGAACAAAATTAAGCGTCCAGGGGCACGCATGAATCTTTGAAGAGGATCAATATCCCGTTGTCAGGGCAACGCATCCCTAATCCCCACCTACCATAGATCATCTGTATACCATCCACATCATCTTGCGATAGTGAGTAGTCCTCCTGGTAGCCCAAATACCAGGGGTACATCAGCGCGTTCGTGTCTGACGAGTGTTCCAGTCCGAGACTGTGACCGAGCTCGTGGGCGGCAACGATGAAGAGGTTGGTGCCCTGGTAGCTGCGGACGGTGAAGGTCTCATCCTCGTCAAAGTGGAGGTCGCCGTTGGTGGGGAAGTAGGCATGGGCCAGGGTTCCTCCTGTGGGATAGATGCCCAAGGATATAAGCAGCTATATAGGAAGCAGGGTTTTATCTCGTTTTGATGCTATCTGCTTTGGGGGCGATAACTCGCACGCATTTAACGAAAGCGGCATCAAGGGATGACATAATGGCATAGTGTTTCCTATACGATTCTAAAAACAAACAAACACACAAAACAAAACAAAAACAAACAGACATGAACTGACTAAAGCCAAAAAGCAATAAATGACACATGGCTGTAGTTCGTCCGGTATAACTAGTAGAACCACCGTGATTCAAACCACAATGAAAAGTTCAGTACTCGTACAGGCAACATTTTCTATCAAAAGTGTACTTACTTGAAACATGAATACATTTTCAGAATCAAAGGCATCATACATTTTATCAAACACAAAACACCAGAGTCGAGTTCATAATTATTTTCTGCCCTGTCAAAATTCTTTAGAATTTAGACATTAGGATAGACTCTTCACCCGGTCCGTCAAACTGGGCAATAGGTCCGTCGCTGTGAACCCCAGCTGCGAACTCGATGACGATGTCGGCCGTTTGCACGTCGAAAGTTTCTGTGAACGTCAGCGGGGTGACGTCCGCCCAGAGCTGGAAGGCTCGTCCGATCGCCTCGCGCACCTCGGCCTCGGAGAGATCGGGCGTGAAGTTGGTAAAGTAGTAGGTGAGGTTATTCTTATCCCATTTGCGTCCTGAGGTGATAATAACAAACGTCAGAGTAGTGAAGCCATTTGCAGATCGTCGTAGGAATATAAATTGGGGACATTAATAGTATCTTTCGAATTATCTTACCTTTATTCCTTCCATTCATTCCATTCCAAGAAAGAAAAAGAAAATCATTATTCCTCGAGAAACTGCAACCTTCTCTTCAACTCGCCATTTAATAATATTATATCTATGCATGTGGTCAGTAAAGTCACTTTTCATTTCAACAAAACTGATGAAAGTGTGGAGAAGGACCGAATTAACAGTTATGAAAGGGCGTCTATAATGATACTCCACAACTCCGAGAAGTTATCAAAGTTATTGGAAGGTCCATAGTGCTGCGCTGAAAGGAGTGGTCATCACAAGGATGTCATGAACTGGATCTCAAAGCACAACTATTAGTATTACAGGCAAAGGTGCAATCGTACACCGATAATAGTAGGCGAAGGTTTTTAAAAATGACACGTGACGTTTGATTCGAAGTTGTAATATACGATATTAATGAATTATCAATAATTTCAGCTGAGAACTGAAGTTCGGAAAATTAAAGAAAGAATGTCCAATCCAAAATTACTGAATATGCAAAACTAATTGAGTTTTCCGATGAAATACACTGTCGCGTAAAATGAAAACTAGGTGAGTGGTTCCCATACCTCGAAGGCTGTATCTTCTCGTCCGGTGAAATCGCGACACGCTAGGTGGCACCTGCGCATTGGCGTTCTCGATGTCGGGGTCTTCGTCTAGAGGCTCTTCGATGTCGTAGCCGACCACGTCGAATTTGCTGGTGGCGTTGCTGGTGTCGAGGCGGTTGATGATGCGACCCATGCGAGAGGAGCCCAGCATGTCCTCCACTCCGCAGCGGCTGGAGTCCATGAGCATCTGGGTCGTGTTGTCCATGTTTCCCGTCACGGGAAGACCGGCAAACTTTTGAAAACTCCTGTATTTCGAGGACGAAAATAACCATTCTTATACATGTGTAATACGTAATAAGATAATGATAATAACACAGCGATTATGATGATAATATCCTGATGATGATGATGATGATGATGATAATGATAACAATCATAATGATAACAATGTTAATAATGATAATAACCTGTGTCTATACTTGATTTTTTTTTTAAATGAGAGAATGTCACCAGACTGAAACAAGGACAAAGTGACACGACCTTCTTAATCCATTGCAGTCTCTACAGACTTATGCCACTGTTCTTCCATTACAGACGGCTCTGCCATTGCTATACCCGAACATTTCTAAGTAGTAATAATGATAATGATGATAATAATGGTAATAATGATAATGATAATGGTAATGATAATAATAATAATAATAATGATAAAAATAACAACAATAATAAGAAATGATGATGATCATTATAATTATTATCATTATTACTACTACTATTATTATTATTATAAGTGATAATAATAGATTCTTTAAAAAACACTTATTTTACCTTAAAAGATACTCATGGCCCCAACGAATAAAGTACGCCTTGATCAAGAAGATTATTGCGAGCATTACATAATATTATGCAAAAGGACGAAAGCACGGAGTGAGATGCGAACCAGGGAATAGTCTCATTCCGTACGCCGAATTTTCTTAAAGGGACTGTACAGTACTGGTTGAGGTGGGGATTCAGGTTTATAACATTCCTAAGTGAGATAATGAGAAACCTCTTATGAAATATGAAAGAGCATGTATATAGATTTTAAGAAGGATTCAACGTTATTTGATGAAAATTAGTTTTCAAATGGCTGAGATATCAAAAAAAAAAGTGATGATAATAAAAGGCGACAGGCCCCGCCTTTTATTGGGATCTCTTTGTTTCACCTTGTTTTTGGATATCTCAGCCATTTTAAAACCGATTTTCATCAAATAAACTATTGATACCCCCTAGAATTGCATGCTCTTTGGCATCTCATAGAGTGGTTTCTGAATATCTCGCAAAACGTTAAAAGCTAAATCCTCACCTCGACCAGAACTGTACAGTCCCTTTAAAATCGTCTAGCATCATTAATTCCGAATGGTTCGAAAAATATATGCTTATAAATGGCTCGTAACAATAAATGTGAGGCTACTTTTTATTCATGCGCAAATTGTTCGATTTCGTTTATATAAAGGGATATCGGATATATATCGAACTCATATCGATTATTTTTGCTTGTGCATTCACATGATTATGGGCTGTTGAGGTACAAGTCTGAAATATTTATCCTATCAATGAAAGTATCAACTGTCTTAACATAACTTTTAACTAACGAATACACTGGAAATCGTTCATAGCCAGGTAGACGAACGGCAATGAACCACAGTGTACCAGTATAGTTGAGCCTTTGGGAAGAAACAACCTGTTGTATTGCATTGTTCTAAGGAATAGAAATTCTGATGCTATCAACAAGCACATTTGTATGAATACTCTGTGATACGTCACATAAACTTACATCAAAATATGTGCGTGCTCGAAGTGTTGCACCTGTTTTGCTCTCTCCTGTGTTTTTCATCAACATGTTTCTTCAAACAGCAAACCCCGTCCGTTAGTATACAAATAGTGAATGGTCACGAGTGCAATGGTTCGCCTCGTTGAATAGAGCGCCTCTATCTTTCACCTCGTGCGAAATCTCGTTCCATTGCACGAGTAAAGACCATACACTATTTGATTTATACAACGTCCAAGTAGATCTTTTTGGTTGGAGGATCGTTGTGTAGGTTTAAGTAGGCCTAGAAGTCTACATATATAGCCATACTTACATGTGGATCCACTGCGATTCTCTTTCTGGCTTGTCCAATCAGTGTAGATACAGGTCACAGCTATACTAGCGCTCATACACGTACACCAGCATTTAATACGTAGGCCTACGTACGCGCATGCATGTACCGCACACGTACACTGCGCTAGCTGCATGCGATCCTCAATATGCAACACACAGTACATGCAGTAACAATTTCTCGAACCGTGGAATAGAACGAAAAAATCGAACCAACTTGCACGCAAAAATAGAACCAAAATTGCACGGCGCGTTGAATGGAGTACTTATTGAACATCACGTCACCAACAATCCTCCAATCATATTACAAGGATCTACTTGGACGTTGTATAATATATCTAACAGCACAAGTCTACCTATAGCCTTATACCTGAAGATTATGACCCATGTAAACCATTTCGATATCTTATGAACCATTGTGCTGATGTATGAGTAGTAGGGTTCAACAAATCTGTCTGACATCGTATTCTTATGGAATCTGACTCCATGTTGTCAAAATCACATCGATCACGTCCCTCAAGCTTCATTTTGTTTTTCATTTCAAAATCTCAAATTTCCTCAAATTTGCCGGTGTGTTCACTCTTTACATGTTTTGCTGAATTTCTAGCAGCGTGGCCATTATTCATTTGCTCGGTTTTTAGTTCTGCTTATAGTCGCATACCTCAGAGCTGTGCGTTCTGCCTTTCTCGTGTGCTCGATGTGGGATGGAAGGTAGCCGAACCGCTCAAGAAACACCTGTGAATTATATTGATAGGAAGAAAGTTTTAGAAAATTTTAACAAAAACAACAACAACAACAATAACAACAACAACAAAACAACAGTGTGTGTGTGTGTGTGTGTGTGTGTGTGTGTGTGTGCGTGAGAGAGGGAGAGAGAGATATTATGGGGTGGGATGGGTACAGGTAAATGAGATACATGTAGTAGTCTTGAAAATCGTGTTAATCATTGATTTCTTGATCTTACATATGCATCGTTTATATGCATATGCAGTATGCATCGTTTTACTGCCACAATTGGCACTTTCTTGCGAAAGAAAACCCTTCTAAAACAAAACAGAAATCAAACAAGGACATTATAGACAGATTGATATAATTTCACTATAGATGAAATGACAATACGTATTTGAATTACTGAATAGATAAACGACAAATCACGAACACATGAGATTTTTAAAAAATACCTCTTTTTGTAGTCTTAAGTCAAAGCTGTATTTAAAAAGAATACTTAGTAGAAGTGACACCACCAGAAGTTATAAGATGAATGTAATGTTTATGTAAGGGCATTCCAAACAAGGGCAGCAAATAGGACACGAGTTAACGACAATACATTAAGATAGCTGAGACAACGTTACGTTTTAACTGTGTGGACCATCGTGTAGATGATTACTTGCTTCCAAGGACATGAACGAAGTCAAACATTGACCATTATCAGCTCTCAGTTTAATTTGGTCTCAGAGCAATTAACAACTCCATGTCCGAACGCGTAATCCCTAAAATAGCATCACACCGGTATCAACTCATACCCAAACTTCCTTCCTTGGAGATATCCTTTACAATAATAATTTGCATAAAATCGAACTTAGATTTATCTGCCTTCGCATACAAAAATACATACTAAAAAGCATTTTCACGAGAGACAAAGAAGTTGATCGAAAAAAAAAGGTAACTCGATGTCTGTCTGATTGTGTGTGCTTGTTGTTGCTTTTTGTATATAAGCAAAGTTTGCTTAAATGGTACATTATAGCCTTCAAGCCTTCACAAATGATTTTCATTGGAATAAAGAATTCATTTTGTCTCAACAATGCTACTTTGCAATGATTGTACATCAAATCATGACAGTCTGACAGTCTGTGTACATACATGAATACATACAAATGCTAATGTGGTTAAAAAAAAATGGTGAAACATATCAATGAGAGATGAAGGGAAAGTTTTAGTTATTTCCATACGCTGTCTTCTCCACAACAACAATTTTTGATGTCACAATAGACTATGGTTCTAAGAAAATATATGATAGAATGTGAGAAGAGAACTCTTGATCTACAGATTCCTCTATTGAAGGCTTGCAGAATAATACTAATCTTTATAGCACATCTCAATAAAAATAGTGAGGGGTAAATGCCTGTACTTGTCAGTAAACGCGAAAATATGGGTAATTCCCTCCCCCTTTTTAAAATCATTCTTGCATTTTACAAAATTGTAACTTCTTGTACAATTCTCATAGAGAGGGTGGCACAAAATTCCTCAAACCTTAAACAACGACAAAAGTAATCATAACAAAAATCCTATTTTGCTTCCACTGAACCCACACTCAACTCTGGAGAGGATTGCTCTTTGATACTTCTATACCACGTTCCTTCACCAATATCTGTCCATCGAGCCCATATATTATTATCTTTCAATTCACTTATAAGTTTGGTTCACAGGCTAGGGATGGTGATCGAACAAAAACAACAAATTAAAACTACCTATACTGCTGACACGTATCGATAACAGTCAGTATGTCAGTGCATAAAAGTTCAGCATCTCTGGAAATAGTCATCTTTCCTTATGTGTTCTCTGGTCCATATGTGAACGCAGAGACGGTGGTAAAATGAGTAAGACTTCTACGCCTTTTGGTCACTATATTAATGAAAACCAACGGGCACTCTCCAGCTGCTCTCTATCTTTTCAGATTTCCACCTTGATAGCACAGGCCATATCCGTTTCATATGGTTTAAATCATTTGTTCGGGTCAATACAGCGAATGAAATGCAGAAAATTTGGGTGGAAGAAAGGGCAAAGACTATGAAACTGTAGATTTATCCACTGTGTTCCATAACATTACGACAGGTTGTAAACTGTTTTGTTAGTTTTGGCAGACCGTTGACAAATACTGGATAGTCCAGTCACTAGCTGTTTGCTCACTGAGTTGAAAACATCGTGAGGGCGAATACTAACAAGTCAACGTTGCAGTGTGATTGCATCGGTATACTGAGTAAATGCTCGACGCGATTTTAAAGTCATGACCGTATGCGAATGTAATATGACTTGTGCATTGTAAAGTCAGAAACAAAATAACAAATCCCACTCGCACAAACAAGCACACACACACACACACACACACACACGTTTGTACACATATATACATACACATACTTATGTCTATGTGTGTGTGTGTGTGTGTGTGTGTGTGTGTGTGTGTGTTCATTGGCATATTCATCATATTTTTTATAGTTGAAATGTCCTAATCACCATATCAATAGTCGAACATTATTACGTAATTAACGGAGTCCAAATTAAAGGTGTTACATATTAAAAATCATCTCTGAACCCTTGCCATCCTCCCAAAAAAGAAAAATCATTTTCATAGTGTAAGAACAGGTGCTCAAGGCGGAAACACATCCAAAGACAGAGAGACATATAGACAGATCATACATGGGCAGACAGACAGTTACACATTAACGTATGAACACACGCTCACCTACACGAATATTATCATATTTCTACATTGTATATGCCGTCAGCAATACGGAGGATTCTAGTTTTCGTATAGATTGCTACGAGGTATATATCAAGCGAATATATTCCCAGCAGGAACTTCCTGGGTATAGAAGTAACAAGCTGATGTGTGCGCCACGCGGTGCTGTCACATCACCACTCGATATAATTCATCAGAAATCAGAGATCAACATGACTGCACCCCCTGCCTTATCCCCGTCATACAGTGACGGGCCATTCCCGTGAGATATCACGTCATATCTTTGGCACGTTGTCAAGGTACCTGGATACGAAATAGAAAACTAAAAATAGGTCCCAACTTTCCCCGCATTTCGGAGAACTGCAGCATTTTTTTTTTATTCTGTTTGAGGTATGGTGGTATGATTTCATCGGGTGAATTTTAAGTGGAGAAAAGCAGATAATTGATGGAAGGATGGATAAGATGCTTAACCTTTTCAGTGCCAGGGAGATTGGACGGTGTGTATACGTTGTGTAGTTTTCTGCGCCAATTTGCATTCAAGCACAAGCAGGGTTAGCTGCATAATTTACCATTTGTAGATGAAACAAAATCCAACATTGGTGCTTTAACATAGTTCTCAAATACTAGTTGGCGATAGAAACAACCACTGTAAAAATTTGAGACCGTATAATCGATGTTAAGTACAGTGGCGTATCTAGGGGGGGGGGGGCAAGGGGGGCACGTGCCCCGGGCGCCACTCCTTGGGGGCGCAAAAATAAAACGAAGAAGAAGAAAAAAAAAGAAAAAACGAAGAAAAAAAAAGAAAAAAGAAGAAGAAGAAGAAGAAGAAACTCACCGGAAGGAGGGGGGTTGGGAGGAAGAATGGTGGGGGGGGGGGGGGGGGGCAGAAAACCAAATCAAAAAAAGATAAAAACAAAACATAACGATGACTCGGACAAAATGACAATGTTTATTGTGTTCACACAAGAATTCTATGTAAGTTGAAATACAATTTTCGGCTTGCTCGCTGCGCTCGCTCTCTAAATTTTATATAGAAGAAGAAGGTAAGAACAAAATTTGATGATGAAGCCGACAAAATGACAATGTCTATTATGTTCACACATGTCATTTTATATTTAGCAGACAAAATGTTTCACTGAGCAGCGGCTGCAATTTCTTTCGTTCTGAAACGATCGCCAATTGGATCAAAAGAAGGCGCCAACGGTTCCGAACATACGGGGGGGGGGGCGCCAAAAAAATCAAACAAGATAAGAACAAAACGTAATGATGACGTGGAAATATACAAATTTCGGCTCACTCGCTCGTACTAATTTAGAGTATTTCTTCAAGCCCTCAGTTTGTTGGTAAAAATCGTTATCTATAAGGCCGTCACTATATCTTGATTAGAATTGTAAGATTTGATAAGCAAAAAATGACAAGAGTTCCATGTTTTGTAAGCTGAAATACAAAAATTTTCGGCTCGCTCGCTGCGCTCGCTCGCCAAAATTTATCAAAACAAAAAGGAGATAAGAACAAAACGTGATGATGATGACGCGGAAATATACAAATTTCGCCTCACTCGCTCGTACTAATTTAGAGTATTTCTTCAATTCCTTAGTTTGTTGGTAAAAATCGTTATCTATAAGGCCGTCACCATACATTGTGTCTTGATTAGAATTGTAAGATTCGAGAAGCAAAAAATGACAAGAGTTCCATGTTTTGTCAGCTGAAATACAAAAATTTTCGGCTCGCTCGCTGCGCTCGCTCGCCAAAATTTATCAAAATAAAAAGGAGATAAGAACAAAACGTGATGATGATGCGGAAATATACAAATTTCGGCTCACTCGCTCGTACTAATTCAGAGTATTTTTTCAAGTCTTCAGTTTGTTGGTAAAAATAGTTATCTATAAGGCCGTCACTATACATTGTATCTTGATTAGAATTGTAAGATTTGATAAGCAAAAAATGACAAGAGTTCCATGTTTTGTAAGCTGAAATACAAAAATGTTCGGCTCGCTCGCTGCTCTCGCTCGCCAAAATTTATCAAAATTAAAAAGGAGATAAGAACAAAATGTGATGATGACGCGGAAATATCCAAATTTCGCCTCACTCGCGCGTACATGGGGGGGGGGGGGGGCATTTCATGAAGCAATTTGTCAGATATTTCGTCTGACAAACTGTTAAAAGCTACTGAAATCCTTGCTTCTGATTGGCTGAAAGCAAATTTTGTGCGACAAGTTGTCGGACAAAATGCTTCATGAAATGCCCCTCTGGTTTAGAATATTTTTTAAAGTACTCAGTTTGTTGGTATAGATAAATCGTTATCTATAAGGCCGTCACTATCCTTGATTAGAATTGTACGATTTGATAAGCAAAAAATGACAAGAATTCCATGTTTTGTCAGCTGAAATACACAAATTTTCGGCTCGCTCGCTGCGCTCGCTCGCCAAAATTTATCAAAATTCATTACATTTAAATCACCCTCAAAAGACCCCTTTTAAGGGCTTGAAAAGCATATCATGTGGACTTTGCTTAAACTCTCTACCGGGATGGGGTTGGGGTTGAACACTAGTCTTTTTCAGAAATTAGGGGCGCAATTTTCGCGCTTGCCCCGGGCGCCGTTTTCCCTAGATACGCCACTGGTTAAGTATATTGTTAAATACACCAAATTAAATGTAAACAATAGTTATAATAAAAATGTTTCTGCAGACTATACTGTCTACAGTTATATGGTTTATTGAGAAAAATACTGATATCTCCTTATATTTCTAGGTTTTATTGCGAAAATTATATATGGTAGGATGTTTTGTGATACAACAGACCTATACTCATATGCATGAAAATGATGTGATATCTTTATTTTTTTTGTAATCACTGCTCCCAAAGGTAAAAACAAGACCCTTACAGACGTCTTGGTCATGGTGTATTTGGGAGGGGTGTGGAAAGAGAGGTAGAATTTCTTAGCTTTTCAATTTCGAATAGGGCACGGGAGAAAGAGAAAGAGTTTTAATTAAGGGGGCAGCAAAAGGTGAAGACTGCATGCACTTCTGGATAAAGGGGCCATATTAGCGGTGTCATCGCAGACGAGACACTGCAAGATAGGACAATGGACTGAGTTTCTGATAGTTTGGAAAAACATGATTAAGAAGTTGACGGATGGAAAGCATTAACATATTTCGCTTACATGCCAGAATTGGGCATCATCCTAGTTCAACGTTGTTGACCGTGGAAAAAGGGAACAATGCCAGCTCGAACCTACACACGACCCCTCCTCGGTACCCCACCCCCTCCTTCTGAGAAAAAGGAAAGGCAACCTCATCCAAACAAACACGCACAAAGAGAGTATAGGACATATTCTATATGCTATGTGAGTATACTATATACACATTGTGTCGCATACCTTCATCAGACGTCAGTAAAAGATGGATTTTAACTAAATCATTACGATTTCGTGTCATGATACAAGAAAGCTTATTACCACTCGTGGTCAAGGTAAAAAGATCCTACCCATTTTGCGCCAGAGGGTTGAAAAAGAAAGCAAGGTTGAAACCAATATAATATCTAGCAAATCAATGATATTTCTACTTTATGAGTATTAACACCTGTCCCCACAAGACTATATAATTCAACTCGGTGAAACGGTACTGTTAGAGAACCTTACAGGGCTCACACCTGTAAATAAAATGGAATGTCCCAGACCCCTTCACAAATCCGTACCAAAGATACCAAAATAAGTGAAGAAAAAAAATAATTAAAAATCAATGATGCAGTTCGGCAAAAAACTGAATAGCTGTATAGATATTAAGTATGAATTCCTTTAAAAACTGCATTTTGGTTGGAAGATGAAAGCTTTTCTCATAGAATTTAAAGGGACTATATTTCATTGGGTACGTGTACGGAAAATAGGTGATTTTTTTTGAGTGACAAGAACACGTAGTCTGGCTTTGCGGACCCTTGGACAGAATTTGAGCAAAAGAACCCACCCTGGAAATTTGATGGATGAAAGGGTATATCTCACTTATCCAGGTTAGTGAAGATGAAACACTTCATTTCTCCCAGCTATTTTACAGAATTTTTTAAAATTTGAATTTAACACACGTCTCTATGGGGAATTATTTACCCGTGTGAGCCCTACAATGCGTGTCGGTGTCCCCATGATAGAGTTCACCTGAACTCGCACGTAACAATATTTTCGCCAATTTTTCTCCAAACTTGCATGGCTTTGCGAGGTTGTAAATGAGGCACAATTTTCCGGGCCACTAGTCCTACAAATAAACAGCTTTGTGAATACTATTTTGGAAGAAATATCATAGCTATAATCTTTGTGTTCGGTACATCACATCCAAATCGGGGAAAAGACTGTTATAATGAAACAAAATAATCGTTTGTGCATTTCAGTATGATTAATCCTTCCTGCTCTGAACTTCAGCTGGAAGACATTTTCCTTCGTTTTTCGTTTTCTTTCAATCACAATTTCGAACGTTCATCAAGCGTGTATCACTATGTACTGTGCTTTCATAACAGAAACAACAACAAAAACTGTAGATTGACTCTATCGCAGCCATGTTAGAAAGCCTCTGGTATTATGCATTATTTAGTTTACCATTATTCACACCTCCATATTTGTTTCTTTTTTTTACTATCTATCGCGAGGTAGAGCGCCAAGTTTTCTTTCTAACCAGTAAATTGCTACAATGGTAATTATCGCAGTTGCGGGAAATTTTTCCCTTTTCTTTCTTTTTCTTCTTCTGTCAGTGTGATAGTTGTATTATATGAACAAACAAAATTTCCATGTCAGAAAATTAGGTAAACAATGTGACTACAAACGATATTTCACGTTTCATGTTAACAAAGATTTTGCATGTTGAATCGGAAAAGACATGCACCCAAACGAAAACGAAAAGATATAGGATTTATCATGGCAAACTTCAGAAATAGGCCTACACATAATGAATAGCTGCTGTACGCACCTCGGCAGTTAGCTTGCCTTTGACCTTCTTGGCAACACCTTACCAATGATGACAACCAGATGCTACGCAATGGACAGGTCTTTTCATTCCAGCGCTCCTTGATTAATACCATGTGTTTTACTTGGCCACGCCGTTTGATAGTGACAGCGGGACAGTTATCTTTAACCGTACTCAATGCGTTCAATCTTTCAGAAGCTGTTGGCTCAATTACGGCCTCAGAGATTGTTTTTTACCACAAATTCGTCTGTCTTCCATAGAGCCAAAAACCAAAATCATAAACATAAAAAAACCAAATGACAGTATTTTTTTTAATCACCGTCAGTCAGCCATCACAAGGTTCGTTGCAGTCCATACTTTGCAATTATTTTGTATTATTTGGACATGGTATACAAATAACTGAAATGAAATGATAGCATATTCCTCGCACAGATGTATAATACGTATAAGCTATACGAAAGATGTGAATGAGAGGTCGTCTTCTTAATTGCTTATAAAAACATCTTTTGAAAATAAAGTCAAAGTGCAATTTTGCTGCCAAAATTGTGGGGGAATGCTGGGTTCTTTCTTTATCATGTCTCATAAGAACATATCAATGTCCGCTCTCTGCATTGCTTTGAACAACAGGTGTGGATAAGTGAATTCGACCGTCACGTGTCACATGACATGCACGCAGATCATACCTGACTCCAAGTCATGCAAATACTCCAGAACGTTTTCCCAGAAAATGCGTGTTGAAAGATTTCCATCCCATGCCAAGCTTAAAATCAGATGTGATCTTCCACTCCATGTTCAAGTTTACATTAGACAGAGAAAAATCAAACAAATAGAATGGTCGAATTTTCAAAATGACCGGATATAAGATACAGGAAAGCTACATACGGAAATCACACTTTTTAAAGATATTTTCAGTTAAAACAGTGATATAGTAGTTGAAGATCACTTTTGAGTGCATTTAAATGAAAAGATGATCTACACAAATTGTCGTTAAATGGTTTCCTTTTTTGACATGAATCAAAGTATTATTCGATTTAATTTGTTGTTGTTGTGATATATTTTCGGATGGAATAGTAAAGTTGTTATAGTTTACATAATACAATATATGTTGAAGTGATAAAATTCTGTGTGGGAGCAACCAGCTGTTCCGCGAAAACGACTGTGAAACGATCATATCAATAAGTTTAGTTTAGTTTATGTTCGATTTCAATGGATTTTCTACCATTCTTGCTCTTAGATTACTCAATTTATTGACGTCAACTAGAAAATATAGTGACATTACGCGAAATCATATTCATTAACCTGTTCTTGTAAGAACAATGGTTAAACTGGAGGATAATAAGAACAACAGTCAAAGTTGAAAAGAGGAGTTTCTTTTCTTTTTTCAGAAGGAAATCAATTCGCTTTATTCCAATTTGTCTATAATTTTCTATGTATAAGTCAAATTTATCTGTATACGATATTGATATACATTTTGATCGGAACACTGGTGATGGTGTGTGTAAGATGATAAATGAATTCAATAAGGTATGATATTCCTGACCTTAGGTTTCATTGTTCTGCCAACCATTCGCTGAAACGATCGCCCTGTAGACTGTATTCCCGGGAAAATAAATGACAAGTCCAGGAGTTCCATCTCTATTCTCTCCAGCAGTCCAGTCCCGCTGGATGTTGACCCTGACACATACACTCGACGGGAGTAGTGGGTTTCCACACGGGTCTCCACTCGCGATCCCGTCACGACCCTGCCGGGAACGGATCCATCTTGATGCTGTCCCGGAAAGTGATCTTCAGCCTGTCTCGGTGACTGGGGCTCAACAACCGCGAATCCGCCACCACCTGTACCGGACACCACCACTCTGGAATGGGTGTGGCTGCTAGTATGCGAGTGCACCCCTCCTGTTCCCGTGTGTGTCACCTGGTGAAGCACCAAAGTCGCTCCATCTGCAAAAAGCGCAACATGAACGCAAAAGAAAATCCCGATACACCTCGTTTTAAAATCCATGGCGCAAAATTATTCCTCTCACTCAAACTTGAGAAAATTCAACTCCACTCCAAGATTCCCTGCAGCCCACACTATTCCTGTGAAAGCATCCTCCCGCTGAACTGATCTCTGGATTAAGGTTCGTCGTTTGAAGAGGCTCGGCGGTAGCACAGCTACACTCCCCACAGGTAACGTAGCTTCCGCTCTATCGATGTGATATCCAGACACGGGGTCAGATCTTTCGGTCTGAATAATCGCTGCCATACTTTAGGAAGCAATCGAGCGGTAGCACTGTCATCATGCTATTATGACCGTCATCATGACCGGCTTGATGTCCCACTCCAGAAGCTTGACATAGAGCGCTCACACCGGATTGGAAGAAGGCAGACCGAGCCTAACGCCGGAAACAACCGCGTCACAAGGAGCTCAAAAGGAAAAGAACAGAAGCCACGCCCCATAATTGTTAAGTTCGCGTCGTATCGCATGAGGAAGCAGGTGATTGGTCAACGCCGTCGGCTGAAGGGATCTAGAATCGCAATCGAGGAAGATCTAACAAAAGTAAACGCGAAACTTCTGCAAGAAACAAAACAATGCTCCAAGGTTCTCGCAGCATGGCCGTCTGATGGCAGAATCATAGCATTAATACCAGCCTCAGGAAACAAGACGATCAAACGTGTTATCACGTGCGAAAATGACCTAAACTTGATATGACTACTGCCAGTTTCTTAGTTATATGAGTGCATCATTATACCACAGTCTTAAATTTGATGCAGCTAAATATTGCTGTACTTTTAGTCGTTTTCCACTGTTTATGACTTTTTGGTAACCCCTGTTCAGTATTGTACAACATAGTTATACCATACTTGCTGAGTGTGTGTGTGTTTTTTTTTCTCTCTCTTTTTTTTCTCTTATTATAATTTGTAGCTAATGGGCAAGAAATATCCATGTACCTTGTGCTCTAAATGTGTCAAAAGTAATCAAAAGGGTCTTTTATGTACACATTGTGAAAAATGGGTGCATATTTCATGTGCAAGCATCCCTTTAAATGTTTACAATGATTTATCAGAACGGTTTTTTGACTGGAAGTGTCCAAAATGCTTGATGAAGCAATTACCTTTTTATGATGAGAAATGCATTAATGATTCAAATAGTAATACAAAACGTAAACCTCCAAGAGTAACAGGTGGAAACGGTTTATATGGATGTGACTTTAAATTCAAGTCATTGTGTGAGAAAGGTTTGAAATGTATACAACTGAATGTTGTTAGTATAATGAAAAATTTTGATGAGTTGAAATCTATCATCCTGCAAAATGATGTTTATGTTTGCGCTCTCAATGAAACCAGGTTGGAGGAAGGGATTCGAGACAGTGAAATAGAAATCCCTGGTTACTCGATTATAAGAAAAGATCGAAACCGAAATGGTGGAGGTGTAGCCATTTATATTCGGAATAGTATTTGTTACAAAGTCTTGGAACACCGGTCTTTATTTGAGTTGGAAGCTATCTTAATTTCGATCGAATTGAGAAATTCTCAACCCATTCTTTTTTTTGAATTGGTACAGACCGCCTAATTCTGGACGTGCAGTCTTAGATACGTACGAAGACTTACTAACATTCATGGGAAATTTCAACTGTCACTCAATTATCATGGGTGATACTAATTTTGATATTTATAAAGGACCCTTTTCTTCACATATAAGCAAATATAATCAGATAAATAGTATTTATGGATTTTATCAATTAAATAGTACGAAATGCACCAGAGTTACTGAAGAGACAGCCACTCTAATTGATCATATGTTGACAAATAATACTGACTGTATAAAGACCTCAGGTGTTCTCGAGGTAAGCATGGGCGATCACTTCATGAATTATCTGATCTGGAAAACAAATAGTTTAACCACCCATGACCACAATTATGTAACCTTTAGAAAGTCAAAAAATATTGACTGGAATATATTTCGTAAAGATCTCATGGAACAAGACTGGAATGAAATTGAAACTTGTTATAATTTGGAGGATGCTGTTAAGAAATGGGAAGAAAAGGTATTACTGGTCACCAACAAGCACATGCCTATAAAGACAAAGCGTATGCGTAACAAATACTCTCCTTGGTTGAATGAATCGATTTTTGAATTGATGAGAGAAAGAGACAAGGTTAAGAAGAAAGCAATTACACAAAATAGTGAACAGTTGTGGAAGGAGTATCGACGGCTGAGAAATAAAGTTACTAATGTTATAAGGAAAATGAAAAAACAGTATTACATCAATAAATTGTCTGAATGTTCCGGAAGAAATGAATCCTGGAATGTTTTAAAATCTTTTCTGCCAAATAACGACACATCGTCTCATCATCTCTCTTGTGACGATGCATACAGTAAAGCCTCCGAATTTAATGAACACTTTGCCAGTGCTGCTATGAATTTGTTAAATGAACATCAGATGGAGAAAACGGACATCACCGAAGTAGATATCATTACAGGATCCGTATGTTATGATAATATGGACACATTTGCAGTTGTATCTGAAGCTCAGGTTATGAACGAAATCTACAAACTGAAAAATAAAAAATCGACTGGAATTGATGGTATATCGGTTGAGATTTTGAAGGTATGTGCTGATATATTGAATAAGTCTATAACGTATTTGATAAATAAATCAATTATTGAAGGAGTTGTCCCAGAGTCATGGAAAATAGCCAAGGTAATTCCGATATACAAAAAAGGAGATAAGTCGAACCCTGATAATTACAGGCCAATTTCCCTGCTGCCTTGTATCTCGAAATTACTGGAGCGCATAGTCTCGTTACAATTATCACACTATCTTAATGAGAACAATGTCTTAACACCGGTTCAGTCTGGATTCAGGGCAAATCATTCCACTGTAACTGCCCTTGTAAAGGTTACTGATGAATGGCTTTTGGCCATGGATGAAGGTGAATATACTGGGGCGATATTCGTCGACCTACGGAAAGCGTTCGACACTGTCGACCACAATACGTGTGTCCACACGACGAATGTTAACCTCGAGGTTACGAAACCTCGAGGTTTAGCTTCTGCCCCCCGTAACTACGAGTGGGTCCCACTCGATGTTAAAACCACAAAACCGGAAGTTTCAGCCCACACATCTAACAAAGCGTCTATTTATTCTTTAGTCCAACCCTGTCGGACTCGCTTACACTGCAGAGATAGCACTGCACTGATGACTTTATGCCTTTATGAAGATATTCGTCGAAAACATTTTTTTTTTTTTTTTTTTTTTTTTTAGCGTCGAAGAATATAGAATTCAGTAGCGAGTTCGACGCTTTCAGTTTCAGAGATCAAGAGCATGGGAAGAAAAGATGATGTTGTTGTGTCGTGCGTCATAGGGTTTTCACGTGTAGTGTATTTGTGGTGTACGTTTGGGAGGTTGACCCGGAAGCAGAGGGAAATTGTGGGGGCTGGAGTTTACGGCGAGGTCACTCTTAACTTCGAGTTCGTTGTTTTTTGTGTCCACACGGTGCTTAAGGACCCCCCGCGGCTCGTGGTTAGAGCGCTAACCATAAGATTTCTCGTGGCTCGAAACATCGAGCAAACCTCGAGGTTTGCTAACTACGAGTGCGTCTTCACGGTCCCTAACTACAAGCTCTAACCTCGAAGTTTCCTAACTTCGAGGTTAAGGGCTCCCGTCTGAACGTAACTATTAGTTACGTTCAGACGGCAGGCCCTAACCTCGAGGTTAGGAAACCTCGAGGTTTAGCTCTTGCCCCCTAACTACGACGTGTGTCCACACGACGAATCTTAACCTCGAGGTTACGAAACCTCGAGGTTAAGCTTCTGCCCCCCGTAACTACGAGTGGGTCCCACTCGATGTTAAAACCACAAAACCGGAAGTTTCAGCCCACACTGCAAACAAGGCATCTATTTATTCTATAGTCCAACCCTGTCGGACTCGCTTACACTGCAGAGATAGCGCTGCACTGATGACTTTATGCCTTTATGAAGATATACGTCGAAAACATTTTTTTAGTGTCGGAGAAGAATATAGAATACAGTAGCGAGTTCGACGTGTTCAGTTTCAGAGATCAAGCGCATGGGAAGAAAAGATGATGTTGTTGTGTCGTGCGTCATAGGTTTTTCACGTGTAGTGTATTTGTGGTGTACGTTTTGGGAGGTTGACCCGGAAGCAGAGGGAAATTGTGGGGGCTGGAGTTTACGGCGAGGTCACTCTTAACTTCGAGTTCGTTGTTTTTTGTGTCCACACGGTGCTTAACTACGAGTGGGGACCCCCCGCGGCTCGTGGTTAGAGCGCTAACCATAAGATTTCTCGTGGCTCGAAACATCGAGCAAACCTCGAGGTTTCCTAACTACGAGTGCGTCTTCACGGTCCCTAACTACAAGCTCTAACCTCGAAGTTTCCTAACTTCGAGGTTAAGGGCTCCCGTCTGAACGTAACTAATAGTTACGTTCAGACGGCAGGCCCTAACCTCGAAGTTAGGAAACTTCGAGGTTTCGCTCTTGCCCCCTAACTACGACGTGTGTCCACACGACGAATCTTAACCTCGAGGTTACGAAACTTCGAGGTTAAGCTTCTGCCCCCCGTAACTACGAGTGGGTCCCACAAAACCGGAAGTTTCAGCCCACACTGCTAACAAGGCGTCTATTTATTCTTTAGTCGAACCCTGTCGGACTCGCTTACGGGTACTCTCTTTCTCTGTCATGGTATGCAGAGATAGCACTGCACTGATGACTTTATGCCTTTATGAAGATATTCGTCGAAAACATTTTTTTTTTAGCGTCGGAGAAGAATATAGAATACAGTTTGATAGCGAGTTCGACGTGTTCAGTTTCAGAGATCAAGCGCATGGGAAGAAAAGATGATGTTGTGTCATGCGTTATAGGTTTTTCACGTGTGATGTATTTGTGGTGTACGTTTGGGAGGTTGACCCGGAAGCAGAGGGAAATTGTGGGGGCCGGAGTTTACGGCGAGGTCACTCTTAACTTCGAGTTCGTTGTGTTTTGTGTCCACACGGTGCTTAACTACGAGTGGGGACCCCCCGCGGCTCGTGGTTAGAGCGCTAACCATAAGATTTCTCGTGGCTCGAAACTTCGAGCAAACCTCGAGGTTTGCTAACTACGAGTGCGTCTTCACGGTCCCTAACTACAAGCTCTAACCTCGAAGTTTCCTAACTTCGAGGTTAAGGGCTCCCGTCTGAACGTAACTAATGTAATGTTAGACAAGTTGTCGAGAATTGGTATAAATGGAGGTACACTTGAGTGGTTTAAGAGTTATCTGACGGGCAGGAGGATAGTAACTAAGGTCAACAACGCATTGTCTGATGAAATGTACTTAACTCATGGTGTGCCCCAGGGCTCTCTTCTTGGCCCTCTACTGTTTTGTGTTTTCATTAATGACCTGCCTCGCATTTTTCAGTCATGTCGTGTTCATCTTTATGCGGATGATACAGTCATTTACTACTCAAACAAAGATATTAAAGTCTTGGAGTCCATTTTAAACAAAGAAATGCAAGTTTTTGATCAGTGGATGTCACAGAACAAACTCTTGGTGAATTATTCAAAGACCGTCAGTATGCTTTTTGGTACGAAATGTATGCTCTCAAGGTGTAATTCACTAGATGTAAAAATAAAAGACACCCAGATTCGAAATGTTGAAACGGTAAAATATCTTGGAATTCATATCGACGCTGAGTTGAAATGGAATATTCATGTAGATAAAATGTGCCAAAAAATCAGTAGATTGATTGGTTTTCTTGGAAGATTAAGACATGTTGTAAATGAATCAAATTTGAATTTGATATATAAATCTGTGATTCTTCCACATTTTGATTATGCAAACGTTATCTGGTATTCCGCTCCACAAGGTTCTCTGTCAGCCCTTCAAAAGCTACAGAATAGAGCGGGTCGTATGATTATGAGAGTAAATCCATATTCTTTTGTATCTACTCAACATATTCATGATGTTTTGGGCTGGGAATCTCTTGAATACCGATATAAAAAGAATATGAGTATGATGATTTATAAGATATTGCAGAACTTTCTCCCCAATTACATGTCTGATAATATTTCTAGAAGATTTCTTAATTATTCACTGCGTTCAAACCAGAATTTGAATCTTCCAAAGCCAAATTCGAATAACTGTAAAAGGACTTTCTTTTACAGGGGAGTATCAATGTACAATCAATTGTCCAATGAAATTCGTAACGCATCAACTTTAAGATCTTTTCAAATGTTATTATCTGATTATTTAGATAGAGTATTATGGTTAAAAAAAAGACTCAATGGAGTACCAAATGTAACAGCCATTTTTGTGTGTTTTTTTTAGGGGGGAGGGGGGTATATGAGTCTTGCCTTTTCTTTTGTAAGTTTGTTCTCCTCCTCTTTTTCTTTTCCTTGCTCTGCTCTTCTCTACCTATCTCTGATTATTGCTGACTCTCACTGTACCAGTTCGGTAAATGATTTTCATTATTTTTTTTTCTTATGTTTTGTATATACAGTGTTTATCATCCTTGTATTGTACTGTAAATTAGGGACCCTGTGGAAGAACAGACATATTTTGATAATATGACTGAACAGGAAATCCCCCGTTTCTTCTGTAAGTATATGCAATGTATATGCAACTTGTAATGTGTGTATTTTTATATGAAGACGGAAATAAAAACAAACAAACAATCATGAGCTGGTGGCAAATTGATATTTCCTGACATATCCACATCAGGTATGGAGTAAAAGCTGCAAAGTGGATTGGACTATACCAAAGTGTATCATCAAACGGGAGGGGGTGTGGCCAATCCTCAACACATGTTTGACAAAATCATGGCGTGACCAACAATGTTTGGTTCATCGGCTGTTTTAAAATGACTAAGGATGTCTCGAAGCGGAATAAATGAGGATTTAGAGTGAGTACCTTCACTCCATTCCTCACTGATTACGCATTTGGGCCTGCGTTCAGTGACAAGGCCTCGGACAGGGTCGATATACGTAGCTTGAGATTGAGCGATAAACAATGTCAAGCATCAGTTTTGAGCCCAATGAGAGTACAATGAGCTTTGAGGTCTTAAAGGGATTATGTAGTCTTGGTTGAGATGGGGGTTCTGGTTTTCAACTTTTGTGAGATAATGACAAGCCTATACTTTGAAATAAGAGACAGCATACAATTCTAGTTCATTAGATAAAAATTGGTTTTGAAATGGCCGAGATATCTAAAAACAAAGAGATCCTAATAAAAAGGTAGGACCCACCTTTTATTAGGACCAGTTTGTTTTACTTTGTATTGGATATTTCAGCCATTTCAAAAACAATTTTCATCAAATAAACTCTGAATTCCCCTTAGAATTGTATGTTCTTTAATATTTCAGAAGTGGTTTCTAATTACCTAGCCAAAGTAAAAATCTGAATCCCCCATCTCACCCAAAACTATACCACCTCTCAAAATGTACTCACTATTTATACCACTATCTTGTTTTATCTACTTTTGCAAGGGGTCTTTAGTTTTGAAGTCGTCTGTTGTGAAAGGGAAAAAAGAAGTATAACTTGAACATTGTTTTCAGTCAGATGCAATTCATGTGCAACTCATGGACAGTGAAGGGTGGAGAAGAATATATCATGTTTGTTTGTTGTTGTTGTTTTTTAGAGGGAGACAGAGAAAAGGGGGTGGGAGAGGAGAATGGGAACAATGAAATGGAAAAAATCAATATTCAAGACTTGATTTAAGACCCCCCGAGTGACAGCTGACGAAAATATGTGTAACAATATTTACTGAAATCAATATTGGGCATGATCTTCCATGCACTATATATTTTATCAAACCCCATGGTTAATTCTCGTTCAATTCTGATTACAGAGGCCTTTTGGCCTCAGTGAAATTTAAAGCTGTTATGAGATAACAATGTAAATGATAGTGTTTGATTTTTTTTTTTACAGATTTATTGTGATCTGATTTGATATCAGTATTGTTCGGGACAAATCATTTTTTTTTTATAGGGTCCCATTTCATGCTTTTGTTGTGTGTTTATCATATATCCATTATAGTGCATTCAAGATCATATGCCTTGTACTTTTTTAATGTACTAGTAATCCTATAGAGGGAAGGAACGGTGTGATAATAACGAATAGGTAGGCCTACTTTCCCCTCCAGACATCAATTTAAGTCTTTTGATGATGACAGTAATGTAATCAAGTATGCGACAACTATGCACACCGTTAACATGCACGACTTTGCAAAGTAGATATCGACATCTTTGGGACACCAATTATAATACAATCACCACTATATGATCATGATTATGATAATTGCCCTGGACTTCGGATATGATTATGATTCTCAATTCCTATTTTTCCACACAATAATGGAGAGGTAAGTGGGTCCCACTGGCGGTGATTTTGTTTCTGTTGTTATCCTTTCATACACAACGTACATTCTGCTTCTAATCCCACACTGACCTAGCTCGGTCACTTTTTTTTTTCTGACCACTAATCGTCATTCCTCTTGACTTCCTTTGAGCTACAGTTCATACCATATCCAAAATAACAGCATTTTTAGTGTATGTGTGTGTGTGTGTGTGTGTGTGTGTGTTTGTTTGTGTGAGGAAAAAAAAGTGTGTGTTGTGTGTGTATATACGGTAGTTTTATACAATTTGAGGATAGTGTTCTAGTGTATCTATTGTACTCATTGTCGCTGCTAAGAAAAAAAAACACGCAAACATAATGATAAATACACACGTACACACAAAAAATACGCAAATAAATACATACACACACGCACACATACAGAGACTCCTGCAACATAATTGCTAACCAAAGTAGACTGCGATGATGTAAATACTCGTGTGATACGGAAGTCATTTTTCACTCTCATATCCTATAATGTAATGACAGTATGACTCATTTTGTCAGCACCAAGCAACTTCCTAATCAAAAGGTTATAAACAACGAAGAAAGGCACAACAATAAATCCAGATCAAAATAAAAAAAAGTAACAAATGAGTAACAAATGCTTGATAGATATCACTTAGTAGTAGTTTATTCATTTACTAAATGCCGACTTTGTCCCACCCCCTCCTTCCCAGGGAGTGACTTACTACCAGTATCAGGGGACGATGAGAGCGAAGACACCGATCAAGGAAGTATTTCGAACTAGTAGCTGATTATTGTCACAGTCAACGTTGATGGCGGTATAGCAATTACAACAGAATGAGCTCCACGCGAAGACTATAGTATAATACAGGTATAAAATCGTGAAATCAAATCATCAACCCACATCGATATCACATCGGGGGTATAATTGCATTAATGGAAGTCCGTACCAAAGTATTATGTTATAGCCATTCATCGCCATGGAAACTGGTTCTAAACGCACCTTTATTGTATTCTGTGAACACTACGGAGTATGGCATTGTAGCTTATAATGCTCGCACCACTGGTTCCAACCCAAGCTTTTTAGAGAAGACTGTGACATTATCACATAGGTAATCTCTTCGTTGTGCGAATGTTTAATATGAAGCTACGAGATAGAATTGTATTTTTTCAAAAAAATTTCCTAACTAAAATGATAGCTTCTGCTGCAAAAAAAGTTATCAGGGTCAACACTTGCAGAGTATTTTATCAGAAATGTAAACTCTCTCTATTCCCGATACATCTCTGGCTAAAAGAAAGACAAATAATAACATCTTAGTAAGATAGAAAACCTGAATTTAACATTGATTAGGGCCTATCAGGATACTCATAATTTTTGGTTAACATAGCACACGCCGGTTTTATATTTTGTTTCATATTGGTGTCCCTATATTTTCTGGCGTCTCATCGCTTGATGGACTGCAGTTGCAAATGGTGATGATATCAGAATTTAACGCCTACCAGCTTCAGATAAGAAGTGCATAGGGATAGGAGATTCAGCTCCATTCGATGCGATTCAATTTAATTCAATTTAAGTAAATTCGTAATTTTAATTAATGTTTTTTTTTTCGAAAAGAGTATAGTCATTTCCCTTCATTTGGTAACAGAGAATAGGTTTCATAAGCGAACCAAAGTAGACAATTATGGAATTTGGTAAGAAATCATACGTTGTCACAAAAACTGAAGTGACGAAAATCAAATAACAGCAATACGCAAACTTCGAAAAATGGAGGGACTCACTAAAAAGCGTTGTAGAATGTGGACCCCTCAGGTAGAGAATGTCAAAAGAAAAAATATAAAGTTAATGCAGGAAGGGGAAAAATACCGTTCTTGTTCCCTAACTTTGAAGAGAAAGTTGAACATGTTCTTTCTTCCCCCCGGAGACTTTTTCCAGTCTTCAGCTGTTCTTGGAGACGTCACCCCAACGTCGGTCAAGTAATGTAGACTACCATTTAATTTTGCTCGCGAGGTCTACGAGACTTCTTCGCGACCTTGTGGAGACAAACTACTGCCAACCTAACGGAGACATAGTGCTGACGTCTCCGCGACTGAGAGAAGACACTATGTCTCAAAGATATCGCGAAAACGTCGCGGCGACGTCTCCGCGATTTCCGGGCGAATAGGTTGTCACTTTGTTTGGAGATAATTATCTTGGACGTCTTCCAATGAGTCAAATATGCCCCAAATTTCACGCATAAACCTATGGGCAGGTATTATGATGCGGCAAGCAGACGGTTAATTAGTCGCATGAGTTGCCGCGAAGCCTCCTCCATCAGTGTGTATAGAACTGAGTGAAACAAGTGATTCTCCCGATTCAATCGCAGGACCGCGAACGTCAATGAGAGCTTTCTACAAAAAATTGTTTGCTGCCATCTGTTGGCAATGAGCTCTAAACTAGTCATGCAAAGTGAACCATTCTGTCGCTTGACGTGCGAAACGCATCTTTTTTTCCCCCTCTCTCTCTCTTTCTGTTATTCCTCCCTCCCTCTTCTGCTCCTCACCTCTCCTCATATTCCTTATCTGTTTACTTTTCTTTTTTATCTTCTTCATCTTTTTCTTCTTCCTCATCCTCCTCTTTCTCCTCTTCTTCTACATTATCATATTCTGATTTTTTGTTCTTTTTTTAGGATGAAACACTGCAAAGCAATCAAACAAGCAAACAAACAATCAAACAATCCTTTAAATCACAAAGAAGTTAGGTTTAATCCAATCCTGATGGCGAGCTTAGATATACGTGTTGTTATGCAACAAATGAAGAGTTTGTCCGCAAAAACCAATAATTCAATTTTTGAAGATTTTGAAGTACGGTCTCTGTCATAAATTACAAAATAATACCTTTTAAATGATATACAGGTGTATTGGTTATTACATAATTATATAAAGATACATTTTTGAAGTTATGGTCAAAAGAAGCAAAAATTTTCTTATTATTCTCTTTATTTTTCTTGACCTTTAATCGCAAACATCTCCAATTGGCAAATAAGTATGGACTTATCGGTTTTTGCGAACAAACTCTTCAAATATTCTGTCTGGCATGTGCGTCTAGTTGGGTAAGTTTTTGTTTTGTTATTTCATTTCATTTCATTTCATTCATTCCATTTATTGTTTCTGCATGGTGAAATAATCAGCAAATAATCACTTACGAAAACATACACATTTATTCATCGTTAATCATGGCTGACTTTGCACATGAGAGATAAGTGAGGGAAAACAGAGATACAATAAAAGGAAAAAAGGTCAAAGTGCCATACAGGAGGATCCCAGTAAGCCAATTTTAATATCTGGGGCCTCATTAAATACACAAAGAAATAAATAATCAGTTTAGAAAAAAAAAACTAGCGACTTACTTAACTACAGCAAACAAAACATTTCACATAACAAAACATCAATGGTATATAATGTATACAGGTGATGCTAAGAAAAAAAGAAGAAGGGGATAGCCAAAATGGAGATAGAAATAGACGGATGTTGTTGTTTTAATAAGTTACCTCAATGTTGCTTATATAGATATTCCCTTCATTCTTGTACCTCTTCTTTGCCATGTTGGGGGTATTGCGGCTCACTAAAAAGTTATCCTTTCATTCATGTTTCCCCTAACTCCAGAGACTCCAACCCCAAGCACCTTCTGATCTGGAGATTCTCCCGCCCGAAACCCCTAACAAACGGGAGACTCCAAGTTGATGTGTGTGAAGCACGAAGTTCCTAGGATTTTAGATGTTTTCTGGTGCTATCTAAGGCTTATTTTTTCAACATACATACGACCATACGATAGCAATAAGTAAGAAATCCTTTCCACCGGGAGACACAGAGCCAGGGCGGGAGAAATCAAATCTCAAACGGGAGAACGGGAGATTTTGCGAAAATGGGCTTTCGGCGGGAGATCTCCCGTCGAAAACGGGAGGGTTGGAGTCTCTGTAACTCGACTGTTGTGCGTAAACATTACAACTATATCCCATGCAATGAAAACAGGAACAGCAACGAAATTATAGGTCCTTCTGACGACAAATAATTGCAATTCATGACTGTACATTGATCACTTTAAATGCCCGAAGGCTAGAGCTATTTAAAAGAAGACTGAAAAAGACGATTATCTATGTGGCGTGATAATAATTCCTATGTCTACCACTGATTTTTCCTTCACTGAATAAAGTAAACAGAAGGCATTCAACCGTGAATGGTCCACGTGATTCAACGCATGCACTATTTACTACCAATCAACCTATCCCTCCATACTCCCCTATTTCAGATTGGACGAATCCACGTTAACCATAATATCGATCACCTAATACCCTCGAAAAGAATAAAACAACAACATCAAAAGCTGAATTGCCAGTAGCACATGTAGACACACTTTTAGTTTGATCGGATCCGAAGAGTGCCCACGGACGAACTCGCACTCGTTCGTACACGAGGAGAGAAGATACACACACAATACGCGGCTGCAGCTGTACGTTGTGTCCAGTGAGTAAAGCCCCGACTTCCACTGTAAACACAGCGGTACAGTCTTTACATGTGGTTCCAAGATTGCTGGCAAGCAGACGACTTGTAATATTTTGGATCACACAAGTTTCACAGTTTGTTGTCAAAGCATTCATCATATCACTTGATTAGCAAGGAGTGGCGAAGCGAGAAGTCTCCACACATTTTGTCGGATTTGTCTCCACTTTTGAACAGGGTTGTTGGAGCTGCCGGCGACTTGCTCTCGCCCGTTGTTGTTTACACGCAGTAGTCGAACTGTAGCAGACGACTCTTTTTCGCCATGCCTGGATACAAGTGCAAGTTCCGTGACAAGGTTTTGCGACAATTTGTCTGCCCCATTTGTCGCTATCCCATGCGGGACCCGGTCCAAATCACCAACTGTGGCCACCATTATTGCGATACATGTTTGCAGGAATACCTTAGGTGAGTGTTTCATGTTTTTTACACCTTTCTGTCAGCAAGTAGAGCAATCAGGTGTTAGATGAATTCGATCGTTACTTCCAAGACACTGCGCCGGTGGCCTTCAAGTTGATGTGGTCTCCCATACAGAGCCATACTGTACATGACCCAATAGATTACGTAACGAACAGACCGTTACTTTAGAAGAAGTAGCGTAACGATTAGAGACTGCACGCTCGCATCTCTGAGTTGAAGTGTATGATGGTAGGTAGTCATATTATGGCAAAACATGATCATGGTGTTCATGCTTGAAAAGCCACATGAAACAGGTTACTTGGTTGCCAGTACAGAAATGGCATCAATGCACACCAATCTCAAGCTTTTTTTACAATACCAAGTTAAAAGCCAGTCAAACAAAATGCATCATTATTGATTTAAATGAATGTCATTATAGTTTTGAGAGTAGAGTCTGCCTGTTCACAAGGCAAGAGTTGCAGTGTGTGATTGTCAATACACTGCAATGGCTGTGGAACATTTTATTTTTAAAGCAAGGGAAGGGAGCATGACAGAGAGGACAGGTCCAGTTCCAAAAAGCTTTTACTGATCTTTTAAAAAAGAACTAATTTGTGCGAAACTTGTCACTTGTGTTTGAATTACCCACAAAAATAGTGTTTACATTATATCAAGTGGTAAAATGATAGTATTTCTAGATATCCAGAAGGGATAGTGACAGCATCTAATGAAAAGAGTAGAAGACGGCCACAAAGTTCACAAAGTTAAGATATACAGACAGCATCACAGATAAGAGCTTGACACCCTTGTAACATTAAATGCAAAAGAGTCTTAAAGCAAGGCTCAACACTAACGGTGGCCTGGTGGCCCGGGGCCACCAAAAATGAAAGTCGGGCCACCAAATTTCAAAAAGTTCAAATTTGGTGGCCCGCCTCGGGCCACCAAAATTTTTTGAAAAGTAGGGGCCAATGTCAATAAATTCGTAACTTTTTGTGCCGGAAATGCATAAATGCATGCAGTGAGTGTGTGACTCATAAAAAAACAAAACAGGACTTTTAATGTTTTTTTTTTTTTCGGGCCACCAAAAATTTGAAATTGATGATTTTGGTGGCCCCATCGGGCCACCAAAAAAAAAAAGTTAGTGTGGAGCCCTTCGTAAAGGGATGGTGTGACAAATACCTGTGTGCTTTTTTGCTTGGCTTTGTCTAAAGTCTTTTTGAGCAACTCTGTTTTTGGCATCTGAGCAGCAAAAACAGAAACAGAAACAATTTAACAAAGCAGTCACAAGGAAGCATCAAAATTTGCAGACATTAATACATTCTTAAGGTGATGAGCTTCAGAACTTCTTGAGCCAAATCTGTGAATTTTGCAGTGCTCGTTATATCAATTAAGTAATATGGCCAGTTTTCATCCATGAAATGACATCACATTGGGACTGAAAGCCTCAGAAATAGCTTCCTGTAAGTAACTATAGTCTCTGCTGTAAAAGAGAACAGGGAGAAAGAGAGAGAAGAATATCGTGTGCTGACTTTTATCTCACTCAAACATAATCAAAAGCAATATACATGTCTTCATTCTGTTGTGTCACTGCTACGTGAGGTTGTTCACAGCCCCGTGTTTACACTGATAGCAATCCACCTTCCTCTCGGCACGCACAAAAGTGTGACGCATGAGTACGCCTGAAGTGCCGAGTATAGTGTTTGCTCAGAGCCGAAGAATGTGGACGGGGCGACGGGAATGTTTCTTAAAACTGTTCATACATACTGTCAGCATTTATCACGCTGCAGTCAAAGAAAAGAGAAAGTCAATTTGCCCTTGCAGTGTTTACTTCAGGAAGAGATCATGAATAGGTAAAATCAACAGGATCCAAAATGTATTGTACGACACGCGGCAATATCAGCATGTATTGCAAATAAAGCTCTTTGTTCAAAGTTGTTGTGTTGTTTGTTTAACCTCTCTTCAAATTTCTTGGTATTTCATAGAATGATTCTTTGAATCTTTACTGGATTTATTTATCTTGGTGTGGACGTGTGGGCGATGATTTCCTTCCTGTCAGACGTCATATCAAGAGCTATTGTAACCATAGTGTCTATCTGTTCAAGCAAGATTAGCCCAAAAATGTCATACTGTGTTATCTATCTAATAACAGTGACTGAGAGTGTCATATTGTAAGATGTCATAATTGACATCTATCCCACTGCATTTTTTGATGGATTTTTTCCCCCCCAGTACAGTCATGTTTGTGTCGGTATTTTCAGATTCATTCAAAGTTGTTAATGGGAATGCAACCTCTGAGTAAGGCATCTTGAAGTTTTACATAAATAAACAATACTTCCTTTTAGAACTTTTAACCTTTTATAAAGTTAAACCATGCCAGCTGTCTTATTGTCATAACAATAGTTTGTTCTAGCAGGAATCATTGCATGTTTTCTTTTGTTGAAAGTTTTCTGTATCCTACACAGTGAAGTGACATGAGCACATTTTGTCTTTGTTGTGCTTTGTCAATTTTGTTGACTGACGAGCATTCGATCACACACAGAATTTCAGTTAACTGCTGCATGCATCATCAATTATGTCATTGTAATAAGTAGTGTGTTTCCCATCACCTGGAATTCAGATCCTTAGATACTTGAATGCATTGCTCAATGGACAATACCCACTGATACCTCCTCATACATTATTTGCTCCATTCTTTAGCACAGGAGAGAGCAATACTCAACCCGTGCTGGGAGACTCCCTAAATGAAACCTACAGCTGCAAAACAGC
This sequence comes from Diadema antillarum, assembly GCF_040938485.1. Lineage (NCBI taxonomy): Eukaryota > Metazoa > Echinodermata > Echinoidea > Diadematoida > Diadematidae > Diadema > Diadema antillarum. The sequence continues at coordinate 3,156,665 of NW_027270929.1, read as the reverse complement.
CCTAAGCTCTGTAGGAAGCCATGGCGGTGATTAAGGTTGTAAATACGACTTCTGTGCAGGAATTACATCTTTTTCAACAATGGTTCTACTAGAGGATGGATTGAATGAAGTGAGGATGACCCCTTTAAAGTAGATCTGGTTAATCATCAATTATGATAGGAGGATTTCATGGAGATGCCTCAGTCTCTCTAAGAAAGAAGAAGGCAAAGTTACTTCTAATCTCTTGTTCAATATGGTGTGACTAGTCTCACTGCCCAGACCTGCCTTTTTGCTTTGCAAATTGGTGGTTGCTAAGTCTGGATTATCTAGCACTTGCCATGCATTTCCTGTATTTAGAATATGTGAGATAATACAATGAACAAATCATAGAACTCCAAGTCAGACAAAATCATTGTAATCACATTGGAAATAGCTGAAAAAATGTTCTAAGTATGAAGAATAGCTCTATAAAATGCTCCAGGTAATAGCATCTTTTGCTTACTGCCAAGTCAGTTTCAATTCATGCTGAGTGATAAGCTCTTTTCAATTAGTTTCTATGCTAATGTCCCCACCATTTTTATTCCAGTCTCCCTTGTGGGTTATACAAAAACAGAAAATGAAGATACCAAAAACATCTGTCTTTTGCACTGGACAAAAGAGTTAGATTTGCGCAGAGTCTGGTTTAGACAAGGCTTTAATTGACAGGACATACTTGGACAAAGCATGTAAAGGAATGGGTACACCACAAAACAGATTTCAATTTGGCGGAAAATGAATGCTCGCAGCATTCTGCCTATACCAGCTGCCTGATGCTGGGAAGGTACTTTGAGAGCTGGATAAACTGTCACTGCAGGGACATTTGTGCACCCCACGCTGTGCAATCTTTATTTCCACCTTTTCACTTCTTATCAGAGACCTTGTATTAACATTAAGTCACCAAGATTAGAGGAGACTACATAGATGTATTTTAAGTCTGGCTGTATTTTATAATGACTTATGCCTTTTGTAGGAAACAGCAGGAGGTAAGAGGTTGTAACAACAAAGAGTTCTGTGTATTTCGAAGTTGAAAGAGACGATAATGAAAAAAAACTCATAATCCACTTTTTAATGGTGCAAGCTTGGTAAAATGCCATTCTAAACTGCAAACCATAAGCTGTTATTAGGATTTAAGTGACCACAATATCCTGCAGAGTATGATTGTATGTTATAGGTCTTTTAAATATTCAAGAGTCATGTTATTGCAAAGTGTCAAAGGGAGAAGCATTTCTCAATTTGGAGTTCCCTGGTTTATACAAAAATTTTAGTAAGAATGGTATTTTATGTACTCTATAGCTGTGTGAAAAAAAAAATGTGACTAAGTCTCCAAGTTATTAATGAAAAAGTAATCGATCTTCCATTTCCATGGCAATTCTTATGGTTGTGTCTCTCAGGTTCCTCAAAACAGGATCTTCAAATTTTCAAGTAATGTTACATCATATTAAGTGGATGAATTACACTTTGAACAATTAGCCAATGTTGTTTCTAGATACTTTTGTGCTGAAAATGAAGGCTGTTCTAATGCTTTTGTCTAATATTGCATAACACTGAGAAAATTAGAGGTTATAGTTTATGCTGAGACAATTACATTGTATATTCCATCAGGAAGTTAAAGGCAAAACAGAACTGGCAGCACATATCCAGAGCAATTACAGGACCTAGGTCATGATGTCCAGGGGCCTAGTACTGGTATCTCTTGCTGAGCAGACTGGCCCAAGGGTCATAACCAGCTGGGTTGATTAGCTCTAGGGGAGAGTATAATATATATATATTTAGACTTCTGTCGTAATCAGCATATATGCCATCTGTGACGAGGATGGACTTGGTGACGACATATTGTCAGTCCTGGGAACTTGACCTTGATATTGAACCAGTGGAAGAACCTAATGTTTTATAAATAACTGATTTTTGTCTGCAGTACAAGTACAGGATTTTGCTTATTCCTCTATCTTTTTCTTCAAGCAAGCATCATCAAGAATCTATTTGAAGACGATTTAATGTTTTATGTGAATATTTTATCTTGCTGACATGGCATGCCTTCACAACAAGCAATTCAGCACAGCATGATAGGCAATTAACCTATGGAATTTCAGGCCGACATCAAAATCCTTTATTGACTTTAAGACTCATGGGGGATGATTTTTTTATGACCCTAAAGTTTGCATGACATTTGTCTTTTGACACTGCAAATATTTGTCAGTGATGAATGGATTCCGGATCAGAGTTGTTTACAGAGATATATGTGTGCCCCACTTAAAACTAGGTAAGGTAGCAGGTTAAATTACCATGCAGCGGCGAAATAAACCTTAATGTTTTAAGGGGAAAAATATGAATGGGTTTCCTTTGAATTGAATTTATCAGCAATAGCATCATTTATTTGCAGGAGGGTAATATATCAAACAAACAAGGAATGAATTTTCTGCTGAAACATTGCTGTTGGAATGTAGCATTAGTAGAGCACTGTGGGTCCATTAGCTGCAAGTGGGAGAAAAGTGAAAACATGCCTAGTGAATTTATAGGTCTGTAAAAAAAAAGAGTAAATAATAATTTTGGTAACACGAGCCTGTTCCTGCTCCAATGAAATTGCCAGCTTTTTATGAGGAAAAACAAAGCGGGGGTTCACAATGTGTACAGATGTTCAGAATCTGGCTAAAAGATTGGGCTACCTCAGGTGGTGTGTACACTGTACACACCACCAAACACTAGGCTTTCAAATCTCCGTGCTGTATTGAGGCGACAGCTTTATGCTTTAAATGGGACCGAGCACATTGTATTCTCAGTGGACGTCCACATTCAGGCTGGACGCCTATTGATCACTATTGATCAGCACATCAATGATGCGTGGGTGAAGCAGTGGAATGAGGCTTGGGAGATCATTAACTGGTATATCTGTCACTCTATCTTTTCTCTCCTGCATGGAGACATTCTTAGATTCCTCTTGGTGGTAGTATTTTCTTAGTGAAAATCAATCTGTCTTGTCGCCACATTTTGAAAAAAAGATAAAGAAGACTGCAACTCAATAAAGCCATTGAAGATGGGAAAACAATTTTCTTAGCTGAGCACTATTTTTGAAGTAATTACTATTCGGAGTGGGGTCTTACTTGGTCAGTGCCTAATGCCAAGCATGTCCACATTACATCTCATTGTCCTCTGTTGAATGTAGACCAGTGCGACAATCCTACAGATGAAATTCATGATGTCCTTAAATTGCCCAAATACCTTAAAAAGGGTATTTTGAAATTTATTTTTTTGTCATTCTTTCATGTTGACAAGAAAGAAAATGTCAGTTTTTAGAGAGAATAAGAGTTTCTTCCCGTGGCTGTACAATATGTACATACAGCATTGATAAGTATCATGTTAACGACTGAAGACTTTAACATTTATTGTTGGGCTATACAAATGTCTAGCTTGAATATTATCATGTGGTCGGATGCCTCTAAACCTACATGCCCGCTTGTCAAGGGCAGCTAGAAATAATATTGTCAGACAAGTGAAATAAATGGGCACTTTGAAGTTAAAATCATAGGGTTCTTGCTCGCCTCCCTATATTAGGGCAAGTAGGATTCCAAGTACTCTCTGTAAGTGTAATGTCCTGCTGTGTCTAGACAATTAACCCTTTGTGTGCATTGAGTCCCAATTGACACAGAAAACCCCATAGAGTTGTACACACTGTCTAAGTCCATGGCATAGGGAGGGTTAATACCGGTAAGTATAGTAGCAAAATGGTCTTTGGGAAGGGAAAGTGAGTGCAGGGGATAGATTTGACTTCAATTATGCTGCCGATGATCTGGACAATACCTCGATGTGGGATTTGTAAGCTGATACAGGAAATAGTTAACTCTTGCGATTTTGAAAGTCGTGACTATAGTGGCGCAGAATCGGACAAACAACTTTTTTTTTAATTTTTTTTTTTTTAGACCAGTTCTTCCATTCTATTCTTGTCGAGAAGTAAGAAGTTCTTTGAAGACATTTGCTTCCAGCAGATATGCTTTTTTAAATAGACTCTTGCTCAGGTCTCCCCCCTCCCCCTTTTTCAGTGAAATGAGATATACTTGATCAGAAAAAGTAGAGCTGATTGGTTGAAATTTCCTTCAATATTTCAATGTTGACTGTCCATGGAGAGGAAATAGATGTATTCATCTATATAATGAGGCATCAAATTCTGAGGTATAACGTAAAGCAGCTGGTAAAATTGAAATTGAGTGTATATCATTTCAATAAGAATAGTCTATTATAGCGATAGAAGGTGCTAGTGTGGATGACATGATATTGTAAATAGCTGATCAATCAACTGTAAGATAAATATTGATTGGAAGATAGAATTTCCTTTTTCTGCTTCCACTATAAGTTTGAAAATATAGCAGTTCATTTCAGTATGCCGGATACGAAACTATTAGAACTCGTGTGATATACTGCAGCCCAGATCATATAGAGTAGGCTATTCATCATCCCATGTTATATGCAATATGTGTCACCATGTGAAATATATTGTGTCTGCCCACTGTATATTAGAGACCTGCATGCGTCTCTTTATTTACATTGCAAACAAGCTGACGTACAGTGGCCTCATTGATGCCTTCAAGTGTGAAAATGAGAGGAGCCCGCCGCCTAAATTAAAACCCGCCATGCACACCCCACCTTTAATATTTTTCAGCTATAAATAATTCATCTTTTTTGTGTAGACCTTGAAAGATTTTTTGTGTGTGTGTGTGTGACTAAAATGCCATATTGTACTTCCTTGTTCTTATGAAAACAAAAACAAAAAACAAAAACAAAAAACTGCCCACCAGAGTCCTATGACCTCAAAGGAAATGTTATGAAAGAATTGGTTTTTTTTTAATGGTTTAATGCATTATTGATATTACAGTGAAATATAACATGTATTGGAGAAAATGAATTGAATATGATTATTAGACCATCATAGTGTAACTGATAAGCATCTGTGCACGGTGTCCAGGTTTTGTTTGATGTGGCACAGAAACACTCCAGTATCCAACTATGGTGAGTAAAGCACAATAAAGGGCATTTCTCAGGGACATTGGTTTAGGCACATTCAGGAGCATTGATTAGTTATGGATTTATTTAGTCTCTACATTCAGACTCCATTTTTGTATTCTCAGAGCTAAATTTCATCATAAAACTATTAGAGTTCCTTAGAATGATGAAAATGTGAGAAACGTCAGGACAAGCATAAAAATTGCTATAGTGTCATACTTCCGTGCAATATCCCCTTCTACAACATCCACATTGTCATGCATCACAAAAGCAATGTAGTATTGGGGTGTTGTGTACTTAGACTAATAGCAATGAAACCCTGTTGTGTGGGTTCAATGCCCAGCTGCTGCTGGCAGTAAATTGAGTTGCAGCAAGCCAGCATAGTTTTTATTCAATTAATGTCACTCAGCTCATACATTGAAGGAGTAGATGTCTGTCTGCAGACCTATTTAATGAACAATTGTTCTTTGTGTTTAATGCCTGAAGTGTATGTACCAAATACAAATAAAGCCACGTGGAAAGGAATTACTAGCATAGCCTCACGAAGTTTCCGTGTAGGAATTTGGCATTAATTGACCACATCGGTCAATGAGATTTGAATTTGAATTCACTTATTTTTATGTGACTGGTTTCCATTCAACAAAAAGTAAGGTATAAAACAAAGTATACATTTGACAAAGTATATCGGGTAGAAATTTGTATGAACTACAAGTCCTGGTTGTATACAAAATGTATGAACCAATATGATAACATAATATCCAAACTCTGCCAATGTGCATGATATGTATACAGCATAAGGTCCGTTGCTGATGGCTTTATAGATTTATGAAACTTAGAGCGTCGAGTCATATGCGTTCATCAGGATACTACCTGGAAATTGCATTTCATTTTGTATCTCTATAAAGCATTTTAGTTAGCACCAAGGTTGGCTGTTTTGCAAACACACAGTCGCCTATTCATCACTCATTTTCCCAGGTGATGTGTCAAATTCATCAAACGACTCATAAGTTCTATTCCCTGGTCTCATTGTTGTGCAGAAAATCCCTATTGTTATCATGTAGGTATCACTTTTCAATCATCCGTATACGCATCAATTTCCAATCTTCAGTAGATAAACCTATGCCCAGTTCACACTGCTCATTATCACTGTGTGTGCTCTCTGCACTGTGTATCATAGGCTTTTCACAGGGAGAGATGCTTACATAATGCTTGGTAGAATTCAGACCTATACACCATAGATATTTCACAGGTATAGTGTAGGGGCAACTACCAAACCATGCAGTCCTCATTCTACTGCCCATCTTGGTGGCACTGCCGCAGCACTTAATTGCGGCTGAGGGCTTACGCATGACGAAATGAAATCCTCTTCCCATGCAATAAGACATTGCACATGTCTGTGGCAATTTCTCTGTCTGTGCTAATATTGGATTTTGAAATGCATGACTGCCAGCTACTCGCTGGTTTTTCTTTTAACTACAGAGTGACTGAGCGCTGCATTGTGGGCAATGCATATATTTGAGTAGGCCTACAGTCATCATACTCACTCAGTGAGGGAAATTCCTATTGGCAGTATCTTTGGTGACTTTGTGTTCACTGTATTCAAATCAGCCAGCATTTTTTTTTAAAGCATATTTCATTGACTTAATGTATTTGCAGATAATCTCAGCAGGCATCCACTGATGACACTAATTTAAAATTCAAAGTATATATATTTTTTTACATCAATGTAAAATAAAAAATACTTGTTTTTGTCTGAGAAAGATTATATTGAAATACCAGACAAATATGCTGTGTTTTTATTGTTTCATACAGCAGAATGTTCCATGGCTTATGAGCTGGACATAATTATTCTTTTCACTGCCCCCCCTTTTTTTTTGCTTTGAAGAGGCCAGAAAATTTGATTCCAATGTGACACTTGTTATAAATATCCTGCGAATTTAGCATCAGGATGGGGCTCTTTGAGACAGATTTGTTGGGTATCTTTTTTCCCCCCTAAAGTTATTGGGTCCTGCAAAAGACACGCCCCTTCTTTGCGATGTAGCAAATGTTTAAACAGGCATTCTTCAAATGTTCTTACCAGTGTCAACCAGAGTTCATTTCATGATCACTTGCTGCTAAAGTGTATTTCCGTAAAATGGGGTGAATAGGGACAAATTTAAAGTTCTTATGATTGTATTTTTTTTCATGCAGCCCAGAGACTCAATCTTATGTGGGGATTTTATATCCACCTAAAATACCTTTAATTTGGTATTGTGAAAGAAAATAAATATTTGGGGGAAAAGTATGTTTTTTGATAAAATGATGCTGTCCCTATTGACCCCAAATTTGGGGTCAACAGGGACAACACTAATTTTGATCCAAAAAAAGCTGTTTGGAGGCATTTTTTTTAATATCCATCCAATGAATTGGATTAAGGGAACAACTACAGAGTTTAAAAATGATATACAAACATTTAAGAGCAATCTATTCCATTGTTAAATCAATCTTTAACAAAAATTTCAACAGCCCAACAAAATGAGCTGATATAAAAAAATACGACCCATCAGGTCAAAGGTTAAGATTGAAAAGTAAGTCAAATCTTTACTAATCCATTGAATTGCACTCAAATATTAACTCACTTCTTCTTCAAGTGGCAAATCATGATGTACAATCTTATTCATACACTCTAAATTCAGTGTAACTTGACTCTTATGATGTCGGGGACATTTTGGGAGTTCTTACAGCAATTATAAGCTGGCACCTATAGTATGGGTCTGACCCAAACAGATGTGTTATTGGCATTAAAACATGCAGAAGACAGAGAAAAGGGTCATGAAATACAAGTGGAAAAGTCCTAGCCTGTCTTAGGCAGTGAAAACAATTCCCAAGAGGGTGGGTGGGGCAGGGGTTCCCAGACCCTTCCTCCCCAAGTTAGGGTTAAGACAGCAAAGTTCACTCTCATCTATGTATACAAAAGTGAAGCCACATATCCAAAGATCTTATTGCTCTCTTGTCAAGAGATTTAGAATGAAAATTCACACTTTTGGAAATAGCCGGACACAACAAACATTTCAGAGTAATTTATGACATTATAATAGTTAATCATACAGAAAATTTAAAGGGCCAATCAAACGACACCATGGTGTCCCTATTCACCCCAGTCTAACTGATTTTTTGCTCAAGAGAAGAAAAAATGTGCTGTCACAAATTCCTGTTGAAATAATCATTTCAAATTTAAAGGTGTGTTGTAGGACCTAATAGGCTAGATTCATGAACCTTTTTTAGCAAATTTCATTAATCAATGGCCACAGGAGCAGAAAAGTTTTGACCGCCCTGATTTTTTTGTGATTTTTTGAAAACTTTTTATTTGGACCTCCAGTACCCTTTAAAAATTTTTTCACATCAGGAGGACCACTTTCTGGACACTGTTGGATAGTCCTTCCATCCTGTGATAAAAATAAGAGAAAAAGTTCAAGCAAATTTGAAACATGCACATTCAAAAAACTTTTCTCGGTTTTGTCCCTATTCACCTCGCCGTCCCTTTTCACCCCGTTTTACGGTTTATTCTTGGGGATTTCTGCATTCCTCTACTACAGCCTTCACTTCCACTTTTATTTTCCTCCAAGGAAGTGAAAAACAACTTGGAAATTCCTTATGAGAGAGTTGACTGAACATGCTCCTAAGACCAGGATTAGTACACCTTATATTGACGAAGAGTTTTTTCCTCTTCCCCTGAGTAAATAAATACGCAATGAGCGCGTAGTACTTGAAATCTCTCTGTGTCTGTTACACAAAGGTATATAGGTGCTCAGATATGCAAACAACTTTCTGTCACCCGAGTACTAGTTATTGTTGGTAGAAAAAAACCTGGAGATGTGTACATAACATGTCTGATTTAGCACTCTGATGTTTAATGGGTCCAAATTAAGGGACACATTTCAGTTTGGTCCAAGCTGTGGGACCAGAACTCTGTGATATCTGTTTTGCACCATCTTTTGGGCAGACCTTAGACATGAAAACATGTTCAAAATTGTCTCTAAATCTATTTGAATTTACCATGGTACTATAGATGTTCTGTGAGGATCTTCAGTTTACAGTTTTATGCTTCCATACTTCCGTCTTTGCGTTGTTTTGAGATCATGCAATTGTTATCAAAAGTATTCTTTCAGATACACTTTATAGTTCTGTATTTTGCCATTGCCATTAAACTGCCTGGCATACCATAATTGTATAAAATGAGCAGAATACATAAGTTTACACAGTTGTATAATCTTCCCCTCATTTCTATTAAAGCACATATACAAATTCAGTTGTGTTCTCACTGGTGGACCAAAATAGACCAAATAGTTCAGAGAAAAGTCCCTGGAAGAAAAGATGAGTTTTTTTTTCTCCCTCTGAGCTCTATTTCCTGATCAGCTTACTTGCAATGTTGACACACCACCAGGCTGAGGAGGGGTGCAAAGTAAATAAGCAGCCTGCACAATCCTTAACAGCACTTTCTGTGCTAGGGACATCGGACAAGATATGGTTTTCTGTGTCAGTCAGTAGTCAAAGCACCCAACGGGTTAAAGAGCTCCCTAGATTGAACGTTCAGGACTGCAGGGTTTTGTGGGATAGCTTTACCAAACAAAATGTTTCATTGATGTTTCAATTGCAGCAATTGTAGCGCAATGATCGCTTTCCTTTCATTGGTGCCTAGTGTCATATTATGTGATGTTGGCCAAATAACTGAAGTGTAGCAATACAAATTCTCCTGCCAAAGGGTGCAAATAGGAATCTACCCTCTTTAGTATGACAGTTACAATTGCTCATTTGCCTGCCAAACCCTGCCTGCATCATTAACACATACAATGTATATCATCTTTAGAATTTTATGAGCTTCTGATAGTGGCCATTTCCTCTTGCTCAGGTGAATGCTGTCTAAACACTGTATTTATGGCACATATTGACCTGACCTTGTAATTTTGAAACACCGCATTGTTATGAACCATATAGAGGTTTCCAGTTAACATATCACAGGAGTAATTACATGCAGTTTGATTTTCCCTCTGCTAAAAAGAAAAAAAATTACTCAGTACCTTTTCATTAGCACATCTGATCAGACGGATGTTGCCTTTCATCTGAGTTGTTGTTTCCGGAAGACCATTTCTCCCCAACAGGCCCATCGACAGAAAAGATAAGAACAATTTCACCACTCAGGCTTGTCCAATTGTGATTCATTAGGCCACATCACATGATCGGTCATGTGAGACAGGCAGTGGTCATTCAACTGCGTACTGCATTCTCTCTTTTATGATCTCCGAGGGGGGAGTGGACGCTGGTCAAGCCAGAGGAGACAAAAGATCCCAGACCGGATAGCCCCGGTCAAACAAAAACTCAGCTGGAGCTGTGTATTGTTATCAAACTCCAATGACATCTTAAGACTCATATTATTGGAATATATTTCTCCTTGCCTCCCCAATTTTACATTTTGTCTGGATGTTTGTCTGGCCCCCATAATTGTATCATACTGTTTATCCTGATCTCTCATGTATGTCTGATCTGTCTCATCTGATTTGGTTCAGCCACAGCTTGTCTGTCAATTTGGTTGTAAATGTGCCCCAGTTTCTTTGAGAAATCCACCAACAACCTGGTCACCCAGAATACAGCTTGAATTCTTATCTACAGCTCCACCTCTTTTTAACTTCAATGAAGTTTAATTTGAATTCAACTCAAATTCAATTTTATATACAACCAACCTTATTAGACTGGCTGCCACGTATCCGTTATTTATTTCTGAACATTAGCAAATTCCAAGGTGATACAGGAATTTTTTTAACAGCAGTAGAGAGACATATCGATATAACACAAACCTTTTGATCTTCACCCAACCTTAACATTTGACTTGTTAGTTTCTGTCCACTTCTGTGTATGAATAGCTGAATGATTCTCTTAACACAGCAACTGCCACAGAAATATGATAAAAGTGGACAGAAGCTAGCCTGTCAAATAACACTGTAAGTTGAAGATCACAGAGTTTGTGAATATATTTCTCCAACTGTCAAATAAGATTCTATGTATTTACATGAAATTATATTGTCAAATGGTCAACTAATAACAGTGGATGTGCTAATCTGTAGATAGCTCCATTGTTTGAATAGTGTATTACAGGCAAGCAGAGTAATAGTATTGATCAGCAGCATCAGTTTTACCTAATTCTCAAGAGTGTCTGAAGTTTACATGTGTAGATATTTTGTGTATGACAGTCACTACCTGAACAGAAAAAAATAAGAAGAAAACTTTGTTTAGAACCCTCTCACAGGTGGGAAGTTTAGCTCCCAGGAAGAGTTGTTTTTATCCCAGTCTTTTCCGTGCCCCCTTGTCTAGCATTGTGTCTGTAGACTCTGAACAAACACGTTTACAATATCACTTGTCTGATGGGCTAAAGCCTAATACCCAAGGCAGGTAATGAGTTCCTTTGGTAAGAAAGGAATAACTGGGAACAGTTACGGTTCCATTCAGGGTTTCCCTTTTCACTGAGCTCTAACGATTGCTCGCCAAACACGCTCATTGAAGCTCACCGCTAGTCTTGATCTGCCAGACTCAAAGTGGTGAAATACTGTGCTGACAGATGAATAGAAGCCAATCGCTGTACTAAGCTGGACATTTATCAATATATGAATGATATATTGATGGTACTTTTCTGTTGATGGCCAACATCCCCAGGAAATTCAGATAAATTACAGTATACTCTGAATGACATTGTATAGTGCAGGGACCCCTTCAAAAGTCAAATGTCAAAATACATCTTAATTTTTTTTTCAATTCCTTTTGAGGTCACTGCTCTATTTATAATAAATTTTCTCCCCTTAAAATGATGATTATCTGTTGTTGCAATTACAATTGTAACCATTAGAATTAACATGTTGAAAGTAATAGAAGATCAATCATATAGTACAGACATAAAAAGAAGAATACAGTAATGTGCAAGTAGAGTATTCAGGTTGATTGACATTGTGCAGTAGACATAATGCTGTGCATGTGTTCTACTTTATGGTAATTAGTAAGATTAGGGAACACCACTGTATGTCATTAGTTCCATGGTCATTAGGGACAGATACCTGTCAAACTAATGAGCCAACTTGCATCGCAAGGCATATGGAACGTGTTTATGAATCACCACTGCTAGCTGTCAATCCACATAACATGTTGCAGTTTACATGTGCTGGTTGTTCGGGAGCTAATTAGGCAATTTACCATCGTGAAAACGTGGACCTAAATTTCTATATCATGTTATATACATTGGTGCCTTAATGATTGTGCATTGTAGGGAGTGGCTAGATTCACTGTTTTACTGACATTTCCATTTGAAATCAATGAATGAATAGTTGAATTGTGCATTTCCCACATGAATATCTACAGCATATATTGATTGATAATTGATGATAGGACTAGGAGACCCTAAATAGGAAATCAAGGGTGATTCTGGTGTGAATAATTGTCCACAAATAGGAGTGACCATATTCACTAATTCAGTAAAATTTTCATGTGAAATCAGTAATTGAATTGGTAAAATGTGCATATCCCACATGAAAATTTACTTGAGGAATGTTGATAGATGTGCCAATTAGGCAATCCAGAATAATTCTTTCGTTAAAATAGACAAAGGTCTATTAAAGTATTTCCTTGAAATTATCTGTTGATTCGCCACTGATGTCATTGGAAGATTGAGACGAGTATGCCTGAACATGTAAGGACATGTCCATTTACCACTTATGTTTGTCCACAATAGGAATAGACAGGTGGATGGAATAATCATGGACTTTGAGACTATACGGACATGAAAATTTAGTTCCACGTGGTCAAGCAGTCATACACATCAACACACTAGTAGCTGACCACAAATGGAAACTGCAGAATTCATGAGACGGTATACAGACAAGGTCTACAGGCAGTGAATGTATATACTGTTTCAGAGCTTTATATGATATCACAACTATTAGGCAGAGCATGGAATGCTACATATGAGATGGCAGCAAAATTGAAGTTGATGCTTTCTCAATTTGGGCCGGAGGAAGATGACTTGATGTGTGTGGCATGATTTGAAATGACGTCATGACATTTAATAGCCCAAATGCTCATACTGTCAAGTCTGTAGTACAATGGAGAATGACATGTTGGAAAACAATATTATATCAAATGCTGAATAGATAATTATCACAGCAAATGTAATCTTTTTCACTAGCTTTTATACCAGATCAGCCTGTAATTATGAAATATGCTACCTCAGCCTTCATCCTCATATTTTTCTTGTGGAAAATGAGGAAATCATATTGAATTGAGCAAATTAGGTTATAGTAGTTAGTATCTCATAAATGGGTCAAATTTTGATACCCCCCCCCCAAAAAAAAAAGAATCTTATCTGTCTCAAGGAAGAATAAAAAAAAACAACAGTCAGATTAGTGTCTTTTGTAGCAATTTGAAAATCTTGGAGTAATGAACATATTTTCCAGAGTTGATGATCTAATACCTGTATTCCTTATTACTTCATCCAGCTACATAGTGCAGTGCACTTCCTTATCCCAGCAAAAGCTGCCCACTAATTCCCCGTAATTGCTTTTATTATCCGCAAGCGTGATCGTTACATCTTGACCACAAAGCGGTGGGGATCAATAGACAGAGCCGCTGCTGAGAGGTTGGTATTGATTATTTTCAGCAAGTTACCCTCACTATGACATCTGGAATCAAATGTCTTTCTGTGATCAGCTGTAATTAAGGTCTTTTAAAGATGCTGTGTAAAGATATTTAAGACAGATTGAGCTGTTCTCTCTCTCTCTCTCTCTGTATCCTCTGTCTTCTGTCCTCATTGTATATTTCTTTTAAGATTAAAACAACTTTGATCAATATGAAAGGTCATCATTCCAAGCATATTATAGGGAGTATAGATTGCCCTTAATGTGATGGTTCAAACAGGGTAACGGAAAGTGAATGGTGTAATTACATGTCTTGGATGTATCCCCTATAACTCATTCCCAATTGTATGTTGACTCCGATGGGACTGAAAAGGTCTTCTAATGACAGGTCTTCTATGCAGCCGATGGTCATAAAGATTGACTTTTTGTTCGATCTGTTTACTTGATGCATCTCAGTAAATGGAATAATTGATATCTGCTTGTGCTTAAGACCTACATCTAGAGTATTTTTTTTTAGATGCTGTGGAATCTCTGTTCATCAGACTTGAATACCACAGAAAAAATGTTGTTACATAGGATGGAATGATGATCATGCACCCTAGCGAGCTTCAGCTAGATGTTAAAAGAAGTCCCTGTCATCTGATCATGCTATCTTGTGCAATCAAACTTTGTTATCCCGTTGATGACGAGTCCCTAGTATACTTGGGCAGGTGTCTATGGGAAATGCATGTTGTAGCAAAATCAAACCATCCTCAATGGGTTAAGAGGCCATTAATAATTCATTCTGCCTTCTTTCCCTCACCCCTAGACTTTTAATGTATAATAAGTTAAATTGAGTCCAAAATAATGGAAACTGGGGCTTCATGTTTTTGAGCCAATATGTTTGTATTGCCCTCCTTCTCCCAAACAACTTTTAGCTCAGGGCATATTAAAACAACAGAATGTCAATATGCCAGAGAGCCCATGTGAATGACAACAGAAAAAGAAAATGTATTGAAACAAAATGTTGGATACAACCATTATGATATACATCAAACTGAGGGTAAAAAGACACAAATTATAAGCTACAAAGAACATGGCCTGGCGATGCTAAACATATCCGGGTCCACAAAACAACAGAAATGACAAAAAGCAAAAATTCCTGAAAGAATTCTAACCACCCAACTATGTCTTGTGATTGATCAATGATAAAGTGAAACAAAACAAAATGACATGGACGACGCAACACAAGCAAAACAGAGAGTCGTGGGCACTTTTATTTGTTAGTGTGATTAGATTCATTTGGTTGGCCTGAGTATGATTTCTGCAATATACATATCAGCCTGATGGCAAGGCATGATATTATACCGGGTGGTTGGATCAAACTCACTTCATTGATACGTATGACAGCAAAGCACTGTCTGGTAAATTTATCAGCTTCATGCAAATTCCTGTGGGTTTCTGGCCACGTTTCACACAGACGGGGCATCTGTTTAAATTGGGTCAATTTGTACAGGTATAATCAATCAAGATCTGTTATCACATGTCATCATACTATGACCATCAAGAGTAGATTCATATCCATTTGTTGTGTATACAATTGCTATGTTACTAGTACATGAAAACTGGGAATTGATGGCTTATGATACCCTGAAGACCAGCTACTAAGTATTCTAGATATTGAATATTATTTAGCACTTTTTCCCTTTAGTGATAAAATATGCTTTGTATGTGTTGGAACTCTATATCGTGTGATGCACTTATGTATTATATCATAATGCAGTTGTTGAAATTTGTAGTTTTCTATCATTGTCACTGTTACTATGATAGAAGGAGGTAATATGGATTGAACACACTTGCAGTTGATCATCTACTACAGTATACACACACATTTAAGTATGCATCACCTTGTACATTATCGGACCCTGCCTGTGCTTGATTTGATTATGGAATTTTGCATATCAATTGACTAGGAGCAAAACATGAGTGTTTTACATGGCACCTGACAAATTGCACCTGTTCTTAGGTGACAGGTACACACACACACCCATCAATACTTCAAGTTCATTTCCAGCATACCACACATTCCAGGCATTTATAGGTGGCATACAAACATGCACTACACTGCAGGGCTCCAAAGACTTCATTATCTTCAGTAGACAGCCCATGTTACAAGTCTGTTGGAGCATTTGTGTGAGAGAGAGAGATAGCAGAACCCCATGGCTAAATGGGCTGGGTCCTTTGGAATGTAATTAGTCCCCACCCCCCCCCCCCCAAAAAAAAAAAGAAAAAAAAAAGGAAGACAGGTGTTCTCTTGTACTTGTTTATTTGTGAAAGTTCGCTAGGAGGTTAGTCTCTGTAGTTAAGTTATGGTATGGGCTTTAGTTCAAACATTAACTTCTGTACACTGAATTATTTTAGAAAAGAAAAAGAAAGAACAACAACAACAAAGAAATGTTAGCCATGTGCTGACCAGGCTATCACATCAAAACTAAACTGCAATAATACTTATGGTGCATTTGGTTAAATTCACCTAAATATGGAAAGGTGTATAGTGTGCAAGAAGTACTGACAAAAAAATTAAAAACAGGGAATTCCAATAGACGTACAGGCACACACAGACAAGCGCCATGTGTTACAGAATAATCATTTTGAGGAGAAAATTTAATATGAAAGTGAAGGGGACAGAGAAGGAACATAGAAATTAAAGGAGCCATCCAAAAATGAAAAGCATGTAAACAGGATAAAGAACAACAAAAATGCAGCGCAAATGGCTCTGTTGGAAATTTATTGTCTTCCTGTTCTATTTTGTTATGATTCACTATTGCATATAAGTCTTGTAATTACAGTCAGGTATCATATCAACCCTGATGGTTCAGCCTTTTCTGACAAGTGGAATAGCTGCCCATCTCTGGAGTATGTAGGCCTACAAACATGTACATTCATCTGGGGAAAACTAGTTATTACTGAAGCTGCCTGTAAAATGTAGGTTAATTAAGAATCTAAATATGGAATCCCTGTAATTACGTTTCATTCACACATGGACCTCGGATTGATTCTGAAAATCAATATGTAGATGGAAGAATTCATTAGGGGATGTGCATGGTAGTATTAATCTCAAATTCTTGTGTTAAGAGTGCTGTACCTCATTACTTGTTGGGAGGACTATGAGTTGAACTTAATATCCTTCATTCTTTTAAGTTTTCCCCGAGGCAGTGTACACATTGTAGCTTTAAAATTGAGAATTGTCACAATTATGATTCACTTTTATTTTGCACAATTTTCTAGAATTCATACATTGTGCCAGGTGAATTTGATGTAAATACTTACTACACAAGCTACCTTTAGCCCCTTTTCTGTAGCCTGGATATATTCATTGTAAATCATGCATGATTTGTTGGTCACTTTCTTTCATATTGACCTCTCATTTTGTTTGAATAAATGCTTCAAACTTTTGATAAAGGTTATCAGTGCTGTGTATTTAGAATATATTGAAAATGTGAAGTACCACATCGTGCAGCTCAACAGTGATCTGTTATTTGATTCAGAATATGAAACAAATTTTGAAAGAAAGATTTCTTTTACATCCATCCAGTATTATTTCATTGTAAATTGATTATGAACACCAGTGCCTTGATATATTATACATGTAGAATCCTCCCCCTGAAGTAAAAACACAAAAAGAAAAAACCCAACAGCAACTGCTAACTACATTACAAGCCAGATATGAAATAAATTACTATCTGCATGGCTGTCTGCTTTTCCTGCATGACACAGCATGGCCTGAGGCTACAAACAAAAATCTTACTACAAGGACCGCCATCAATTACCCAGAAAAAAAAAAAAAACTCCCTCAAAGATGGTTATCCTATCTGTTTACTACATCTAATGACGGCAAAAATGCAAATCAACTCTGAGTACCCTATGAGTATGACCATGTCTCTAAGCAATTCAATTTGGGCATAAAGAAGAATCCACGAGTGCTAATTCATTCGCATTAAGAGTGGATGCTCCGGGCATCTCTTGCGATCGCTCGTAGGATTGAAGCAGCCTCGGAGAAGATTGTCATCTGCAATATATGATTTGCTTTAATGGGTCAAGGAAAATTCAACTCTCTTCATCTTCATTTCACTTTTTTTTTTTTCAATGTCAGGGAAAAAATAATTTGTCCATGCCGGCAGCACACACAATGACCATAACTCATGATAAAGCAGGCAGGGGTATTTGCACTTTTTAGATAGCAAAATTGAATTTGGGGCTTTAGATTCTGTCATCAGCTTACATCTTATAAACTGATTTTGCTCCCGAGGAACATTAGACCACATGTATCTTACAGTGTATACTCGGGAGTGGAGGATTTTCTGAAACACAAATCACTGTTTGATCACATTTTTGACGTGCACATTGATTGTCTTTATATCAATATCTACTTAGATATAAGTGTATCATATTTGTGAGAGACAATAGCATTCCAGCTAGAGGGATCCTTTATACACAATACTGTTTCATTGTTGATCAACCTTTGGAACTGTATATTAAGTGCATATTTATAACTTCATGCAAGGTACAATACCTCTGGTATCTCACGTAATGGATTTGTGAGCATTACATGATAAGACGAGACGAAAAGGAATATGAATTCCTGAGAAATATGATGAAAGATAATCAATATTGGCACGTGCATTTACATGTAGAGCTATACACGGCAATACCAAGAATATTGTATTTCTCTTGCATTTTCATTTAGACTCAACTTTGGATGTTGTATGTTTATTCATAGTTTATTTGTACATACATGTACAATGTTTATTTTCATTAAAAAATATGAAAACAGATTGAAATTGAAACTGAAGTTGATATAGAATCAAGCATTAAAACTTTTTTTTTATGCTTTAGATTAGAAGAAAAGGGGACAATTGATAACTATAACTCAAGTGTGCCTCGTACTTTAAGGAAATTTAGATAGAAAGCAGTGGCCAATAAACAATGTTGTATGTGCATAATCAGTATAGAACAAGGTGATTGTGGACTGCCTCCTTTTTTTTGAAGAAAGTGTACGAACATATATGTACATGACACACAAGCATTGGCTGAAATCAGGGAGGTGAGACGAACCTCCCTGCTGAAATTCAACTGTAAATATTGAAATTCTCTTGATGTTCAAACTTTACTGTACTATGAAAGATACCAGTGTAAAAGAGTGTGCATGCTTCTCATGAATTCAGAGCACAAAATTCAAACCCTGATAGTAAGCAGTGAATGTATTTGCTGTATATTTTCATGTTATCTACTGTGCAAGTCTGACCATTGTTAGGACTTTGAAGGATTGTATTACTCAAGAAAAGGACAATTGTTGTCTTTTGTTGTCATTCGTTGCTCATCTTGTGGCATGGTAGAAAACTGCAATGCTCATATAGAGTAAGACATTTTTACTATATTGTTGGTATTGTGCACATCATTTTGATATTTGCATACCATTCCGTCTTAAAGATGATGAAATATTACCAGTCTGAAAGCCATTTATGATTATACCATTATATTTAAGATTAAAACATTATACTGCCATTAGTACTCATGCACTCGGCAGTATTCTCACCTCCACATGTAGACACACACCTCAACGAAGATAGCCATCAAGCATTAGTGCACTTATGATTGCCTCAGTGTCAAATTGAAAAAAAAAAAATCTTGTGAAAATGTCTGTGACCTTCTCATTTGCGAAAATACATAGGTGAAAATAACAGCTTTTACAATATTGGTCTGTTTCAGAAAGGTTTAATACTCACCACACAGACACACACATGCATGCACGCAAATGCCACCTCTACTGATTACTATTGTTCTTCATGTTTGCAAGCTTGTTATCCCATTTATCATATGTCATAAACTCAAGTAAAATATGTGATAAATATCTCTACCAGCAGTAATAACGTACTAGAAATAAGACAAGTAGTATAGAATACTATGATCGTATTTTGAACCCGCTTGAAGAACAAGTGTTTGCTTCCTATGTTCAAAGTGCATGTGAAACTATGTAGGCCTACTAATTATTTATTCAGCCTACTGCGTCACTGTGAATCCTGTTTGCCCATATATCATTAGGTGATAGCTTGCATGCAACTGCAGCAGGTATACAGAGAGTAAATATGTGGGGTTTACAGTGACTTACATTATCTATAAATGTAGCTGCTGGAATTCTCCTGAACAATGTTTGCACTGACAAAACATTCTAAAAGAATTATCAAGACATATCGACATGTATTGAAAAGATTAGAATATCTTGGTATTATGATAACTCTTTAAAAAGTCAAGCATACTGCTACTTATGATACAAAGTACTGGATCAGTACAGAGTTTCTAGATTAAAACATTCATTTTGTTTAAAAAAAATAGATTTAAAGAAGATTTCATCTGTAATAATGCATTACAATGTATTAAACTCATTTAAACTAAAGGTGAAGTGTAAGAGTCATTCTGAAGTGAAATATTGTAATGGCAAGTCTCTGATGAGTGGTTCAAAAATTATTAGATTCTCTATGCTTTGATTTTTATTACATGCACATACAAATGCACATTTGATATCATTTATAAGTGTAAAAAATGAAGAGGACTACTACCAACTATGCACATACAGTCATTTTAGGTCATCTGACTTATTTGTAAGAAATAAACTTATAAGAAAAATATTTTTCAAAGAGGAAGGGAGAGAAATGTAAGAATTTCATATCTAATAGTGAAATGATAACTGCGATTTCAGCTGTGCATATATTCATGCACTGTGGGAAGTGGGTCTCATTCCCAGGGTTTGCTGCAAATCATTAGCCAGTGACAGCAAGTTTGAGAGCTCAACCCCTAATAAAAGGAGTGCTATTAGACCCCTACATTTTTTTTTTCGTTTTACTTTTTATACATGTCACCCCCAGTGACGCGTGAACTGCATTCACCAGTCAGTCACGTATGACATTGTCAAAACACATAATTGCTGCAGATTATTTGGAAATGCCACGACACATTGTGTATGTGTGTCATCCTCATTTGATTGTTCACCTCAATTCTTTCCTGCTCGGTGTCTAGAGCTCCAGTTCCATTCAGGCAAGCCCCCCAGACTGCCTGTGTCGACAGCGTGTTACGGAGAGCTGCGCAAGCGTGCCAAGTCGTCCATTGTTGCAATCATATGTGTCATATTGTCCGCAGGTTGCACAAAAGGTTAATACTGTATGGAGAAGCTATGAGAAATGATAATTTAAATTATCAGACATGGAAAGGCAGGGAGAGAAAAAAAAGCAACCCCAGAGAACAACAAAACCATCAGTGAATTTACTGATGTGGGGAAAAACCTTTTCAAATGTGTTTTTGTTGAAGAGTATAATATCCATTTGCTTTCATTGCTATTGATATGCCCATATCTATTGAATTGCATTCAGCAAAGACCCAGTAATTAGTCATTATGGACTTCGCTGGTTTCCCACGCTTTTCAACCCCCCATCTCCCAGGTGTGTGTAGTCAGGATGAAATATGTGGTCAGGTATTTAGTTCTCATTTTGCAAAATTTTGTGTGTGCATTGGAAGAGAAAAGAAAATTGGAATGGGAAGAATAAAAGCAGAGGAATGAGAGATAAAATGGGTTAAATCATCAGTGAAACTATGCTTATTACACATCTTTAAAAGCTTCATTCCACTGTAAATGACGAGATATTTAAATCAGTCTATTGACATCCTATTCACTGACTGTTGACTAGCTGCTGATTATTGGTGATTTTTTTCCCAAATTTGGAAACTAGATGGTTTGTTCTGAAATAGAAAGGCATAATAACAACATCCTTATTAGATCATGTGGAGGTATTCATGCATATCTTCTCTAGGATGAAATGTAAAAATATCAACAATGTATCACATAAAATAGCAAAATCCTAATAATAAAACACAGACCCATATCATATTTTCATTTGCTTCCACCTTGAAAATTCAATGACTGCATGCAGGCCCACAAAGTTGCACTAAACACTAAATACAGTTATCTAGATAAGTAAGCAAATTGAGATGTACGATAGTCTGGACTTCTTTCATTCATTCTTTATTTTTGCTTGTAAGTTTACCCACACTAATAGTTGCTCACACCTAGACAATTATCTCTTTCATTTGTCTTCATGAATTGTGTTTTTGGATGGATGTGTGTGTGTGTATTCTTTTCATGAGCATCTTATAAGTCCTGCTATGTACAGAAATGTGTGATGACCAACTTGTTTTATACAGTAGCCTTATATAATCGTCAATAACCATGAGTAGGATAAAGATACCGGCTACTGATATTGATTGACCAAAGTTTGTTGACCAACACTGCGGTCAGTTTATGGGGTCATTATCAGTAAACCTTTAAGATGGGAAAATAACCCATCTGGCTGACTTCATCAATATTTGATGAGGTGTTGAAACGCTTCACAGTTTTTATACACACCCACGGTAGGATACATCAATCAATAGGCCTACAATCCTCTGCGATCTCTTTGTTTTGTCTATCATCTTAAGAGGTCAAAGGTTAGGGAGGGTTTACTGTTATGTCCAGCCTTTTGGTTGGTTCTCACTACATCAGTGTTCTGGAGGACTCTGCAGTTGGCAGGTATGGGCAGAAATTTCACCCAAATGGGCAGAAATAACCGATATGACTGGAATTTGAAAAAAAAAAACACACCTATGTCCAAGGTAGAGAAAAAGATGCAAGTGCTTTCACCAGAACACTGCATATTGATGATTTTGTGTCTTTCCTCACATAGGTCCTACTCTCTTATTTGTACACAGAGAGAAAAAAAAGGTGAAATTGTTTTATGATTCATAATACAGTCCAGAGATGATTTTAGTGGAATGATGAAGTATTTGTAATAATTATGGCATATTTCAGCTTCAGACACCTGAAAACTGGACAGTCCCCCTACATTGCAGGTTTCTAAAAATTCCTAGAGATCCTCCCCCCCCCCCCCCCCCCCCCCCCCCCCCCCCCCGCCCGCTTTCCTTAGGGCACCAAAGCCTGAAATACTGGTACAAAAGGCAGGTGGTTTTGTCAAGATATCAAAATGCCTCAATTCATGCGTGTAAGCAAGAGGAGGCGCACAAGTTTACGAACAACAGGATAGATAAATCCCCTCTTTTGTACCAATGTGAATTTGCCTAAATACCCTTAAATCTCTCTCTTGAAAAATCCTGCAACAGCTGAGTGCAAAAGGAGAGGGAGGGAAGGGAAAGAATGAAAGATAGTAGTAGGAGGATAAACAAAAATAAGAAGAGTATTAGGGAAACAAAGGAATGACAGAACTAACACTTAGATCCTCTTTTTGTGTGAATATTACAAACAAACTTTCTTGTAGACTTCTTATGAAGTTTACCAGAAACAGGTGGAGACCGTGTAAAGTCCTGTTGACATTGAGGCCCTTCAATGATAAAAGTTTTCATTCCGTCCATATTCTTTTACCTGCATACAGAGTTTATAGATACAAGTGCAAAATCTGAGCTATGAGGAACTATAGATAGCCTCAGGGTGAATTGCTGGTGTATACAATGACTTATACATATACACATGTACATGTAAATTCTCACAAAATAAACATGAATTAAACCGATTGTTATATGAATACATGCATACATATTTGATATGTCTTGCTGTTCATATTCATAGATGCTATCAGTCATATACATAATTTTTTTCATTACGTACATTCTCATTGTACATATTTAAAAACTTAGCAATGTGCGAAGAGCTGACCTGTGCATTTAAATTAATAATGATATGCTTACTATATCACAATGCCAAATTAATAATGCAGCATGCCACAGCTGGTAAGAATAGCAACATGCACCTTGCATCATGGGACAAAATTTTGAAATTTTTGCAGTCACCATTAACACTGTACAAATTTGCATCTTTGGCAAAATATCACACAAAATTCTGAAATTTACATGTATTTCTGTTCACACTGTAAAATTTTTAAGATGTCGGTCATAATCAGGATTGTAAAAAGAAAAAAAAATATCATCCAAACATTTTTAACTTTTCATTTATGGAAAGGGCGTGTACACAAATTGATATGTAAAACAGCAATTTGAATGATCATCTATATATATTATGCATTACATTGCAGAAGGTCTCCAAAGATGATAGCCAAATTTGGACTTGAGCCATTCTTGTATACATGTATTCCATTGCTTAAACTGTAGACCGTTGCTCACGCAATATGGTATTTGCCTTTATAGAAATATGATATCAATAGATAATGCAAGTGATGTCAAAATGCAGGGGAATCAACAAAGCTCTGTTGGGAATTTTCTAAACTTCTGTTTTGTTTTTTCTTGGGGGGGGGGGGGGGAGGGGAGGGGACAGTGGGTGGCATCAGACAACCTTACACTGAACCCTGGTCGATTTCTAGACTCATCAATCAACCTATTAGATTACAGCAATCTGAAATAGCATGGTACTTAAAGGGAACACAAACCCAAAGAGCAATGTGGATTGAGTAAAAGCATCAACATTAGTAGAATACTTCAGTGAAAGTTTGAGGAAAATCGGACAATCGATGCAAAAGTTATGAATTTTTAAAGTTTTGGTGTTGGAAGCGCTGGATGAGGAGACTACTAGAGGTTATGACGTATGAGTGGACAACAATATAAAGAAAATATAAAAGGAATTCCACAAAAATTCACATTTCTAGCAAAATGAAAGAGTACTTGACTAACCGCTTTCAGAAAGCAGGGGGAATAAGTGCTACCCCTAACATATGTCAGTATCAAGTTGATGAAATGTGTAATTTTCATGAAAAATGAATTTTTATTGAATTCCCTTTATATTGTAGTCCACTCATACGTCACAACCTCTAGTAGTCTCCTTACCCAGCAGTTCCAACACCAAAACTTTAAAAATTCATAACTTTTGCGTCGATTGCCCGATTTTCCTCAAACTTTCACTGATGTGTTCTACTAATGTTACTGCTTTCACTTAATCCACATTGCTCTTTGGGTTTGCGTTCCCTTTAATACTTATTAAAGACTTGGTAGCTTTAGGATACCTTTGAGTAGGAAGGCTGGCTTGACTCTTCTATATATTTGAGGGTTCCCAAAACGAATTGTTTAGGCTTACAGCTTTATCACTGATCTCTACGTAAGTACACATGCATCCAAAGAATCTCGACTGGAGTCGACTATTACCGATGAGTGTACGCTTCGATGCAGATATTCGCTTACCGGTGCTCTTCATGGTTTTTTAATGTACCCCAGGGGGAAAGCTAATGAATCAGACCATCCATGAATCTCCACGATAACTGGCTTTAAAGGACAAGTTCACCTTCATAAACATAAGGATTGAGAGAATGTAGCAATATTAGTAGAACACATCATTGAAAGTTTGAGGAAAATCAGACAATCCGTTCAAAAGTTATGAATTTTTGAATTTTTTGTGCAGTACCCGCTGGATGAGAAGACTACTGCAGTGTATGAATAACTTAGATGTCACATGCGTACAACAATATAAGGAAAATATAAAGAGAATTTCACAAAATTCCATCTTTTGAAAAAAGTACACATTCCCCTGCCTCGTTACCGACAAATGTTATGGGTAATATTATTCCCCCTGCCTTTAGAAAGAGGCAAGTCAAGTGCTCTTTTATTGTGCGAAAAAAGTGAAAATATGTTGAATTTTCTTTTACATTTTCTTTATACTGTTGTACGCATATGACTCACAAGCTGTAGTAGTCTCCTCATCCAGCGGTTCCAACACAAAAATTTAAAAAATTCATAACTTTTGCATCGATTGTCCAATTTTCCTCAAACTTTCACTGATGTGTTCTGCTAATATTGTTGCATTTTCTCAATCCTTATGTTTATGAAGGTGAACTTGTCCTTTAAAGAGACCAATCTAGGGTAGGCCTACAATAGATTTTTTGTGGTATTTGGTGCGATATCTGGTACCATGATAGTGATGTGTAATTGTTGATTTTAAGAACATGAGATGTGGCTGCACAACTTCGTAACCAGGGGTATGACGGTATCATATGTCGCACTTCTATCAATGATCAGTGATGATGTCAATCAATACTAATCCACTCTATTCAAAATGCAAGGGACTATTGCTAATTAAAAAACACCTGCCTATTCTTCCAGGGAAGGTTATTCAGAAGTTTTAATATATTGTATAGATTTCGCTATTTAGCTGTACTAAGAAGAGCCATTGCTAAACTGATTTGCAGCCGGTCTGTGTGGGTCAGTGGGCTGTAGCTGATTTCTGTGGCTACTTTAACCGTCCAATCGATGGGGAGAAGGGCACTCGGACAATAGCAAGTTCGCGCCTTGCTAATTTTGTGAATCGGTGTGTGGTATTGAATCAATGCATAGAGGAATCTTCAAAGGAGTTGATGAATGAATGCGAAGAGAGAACAAAAGATAGGTGTGAAGACTGAACACAAAAAAGGTGTGCAGAGACACCGGACAGTTTTGTCAAATGCACTTATCGAATGGGCCTTTTGACCGATTGATACTTATTCACACGAAAAAGCCTGTAGCGCTGGTATGTACAGGTATTGTCTGGTATGTGTGCCCATTGTGTAGTATGTGTGGAAGGTCATTGAAAAATCCATATTTTCTTTAAAAAGGTCATTTGTGGTATGGATTTTTCCCTCACACCTTTAATGTATGAAAAATAAAGAAAAAAGAAAGGGAAAGTGCTGGCATGTGTGTGTGTGGATGACCACCAGGTATGTGAGAATCCAATGGTATGTTGTGGCTCTGGAGGTATAGAAGTGCATTAACTCAATTTCTAAGGTATTGACTTATTGATATCCTTCCGTAGAACTCCCTCTCTCACTCTCTCTCTCTCTCTGAGGTTGCTTCTATGCTGTTGTGTATCAACGAATGATGACTTGTGATTGACCATTCTAACCTCTTTATTAAATGTGTCAGTGCTAGGGTGCAGGTTAGAGCTTAAAATTGTTCTTTCTGTGAAAAAAAGAAGAAGCTACAAATGGATGCGCTCGCCACAAGTGGCTTGCCACAAAATTGATATTCGTGAAATGAAAATTAAAATGGTTTTGGTCAGAGAGAGAGAGAGAGAAAAGAAAAGAGGAAGAACAGACAGTTGGAAATGGAGAATGACAGGAACTTTAAAAATTTGATAAAATTGTATTCTGTGGTCAGTGTCTGATGTTTCCAGTGGTCAAAATTTGTCCCTAGCTGAGTATCAGAAAAAAATATGGAATATTCTAGAGCTCATATTCAGAAATCGTTCATTGGAAAAATAAAAGTGATGAATTAGATTCATAAAAATAAGCTGGTTACAGTGGTATATCCATGGCTTAGCAAAAACACCATGTCATCTCCTTTCACTAATTACCATCCATGCTATTCTAGTTTACATTACTGAGGCCTAGCTTAGATGAAAGGTATCACCTGTTTGAGCTATGATGTGAACACCAGTGATAAACATAACAATGGTCAACTAACCAGTCAGTTATGATCACCTGTATAAAATGGTCTTCATAAAATTTTCCTTGAGTGTCCATCACAGACTAATTTGTCTTATTGCCTTAATTTCAAATTACAAACCCAGATATCAGTTACTCCTTCATTTTGCCTTTGCTAAAGCATTCTATGTGTGAATGAGCTTTGTATGATTCTCTAGATGGGCAGGTTGACACACCCACCAGCAAATGTGGTATTTCCCTGCTTAAAATTGCCACGACTCCAATTCTTAGGTTTAGGATATTGAGGGGTACCTCAGGGAAATTCCTTCTTCCCAAAAGCATTGAAAACAATTTTGTCTAAGTGTGGATCTCTTTGCTGGGGGATACGGACGTAAGAATTCTTTGACTCCGGCCCACAACAACGGTCGAATTCTCGACCATGGTTCTGTTTCGTCGAAGCGTCACATTGATGGGCAATTCTTTGAATGACATGCGGGTAACCATGAATAGAGTCTTTGTAAACAGTGATTTAATTGGAGGAGACAGGAAGAGAATAAACGACTTCGTAGGGTTTTGTTGAGTTTGTACCAGGAGATATTTACGACGAGTAGGATCCTGTGATAAGTTCCTGATATAAACAGATGTGACATAAAAATTGATCTGTTTTGGCTACACATTTAAGCTCACTGATTCAAACCTGTGCCGATGATTGATCTCTCATTTATCTTGCTTTTTACCAATAGGATACATATGAGGACAGGATTTATTTCTTGTTTATGACAAATGGTATATTGTAAACTCATATATTTCCAGTATTCAGTGTTGCATTTCTGGTTGTATGAAATACGTGTATGTAATGATGTATTATTAAAAGCATTTGACTATAAATGTTTTTTGATGATTAGAGAATAATTATATTAGTCACATAACTAATATAATTTGTGAAATTTGTTTAGCTTGAAGGTATTCTAGCAACAATATGCTGATATCAAGAAACATAATTTTGATTCATTTAAAAAATGGCAACATTGAATGAATACCAATGATTAGAGAAACTAACAATATATGCTTGTACTGTGCTGTCAGGGGGAGATATGTGATATTGATAAAAAACAACAACATTTGTATTAATTGATTAGTGACATGACTGTTCCTGCAACAGTTTCTAGAATATTGGCCAGATTTATGGATGTTATACCATTGAAACATTGAGGATTTCATAAGACTACCTGCACATTTGAATATAAAACTTGAACTTAACTTTATTTGCCTTCCTTTTCTTAAATAAAAATATTGTACATAAAATTACAGAATTGTGGGAATTAATAATTATGAAATATATGTAAAAATACTCTTTGAAACCTTTTCTTTGTTGATGATCTCTTCCCTAACAGACTTTGAAAGTTTAGGAAACCTTTCTTTTTATTTATGTGTGTCTATGTGTCTTTTTCTGTATCATGGTTTGTTTAATACATGTAGTTTGAGGTAAAATGTCATTTAATATGGTGTGGTTGGTATTCGAAATGTGGTTTTTTTAACCTTATCAATTGCATAATGCTTATAAATTTTATTCATTGTACATTGTAATGTCAATATGCAAATTATATGTACTTATTTTCTTTAAAAAAGCATATTATACATGTTTTGTTTGAGATGGAAGATAAAAGAATGAATGAAATGAATGAATTCATACAGGTGCCTCATGGTACCAAGGTTTCTCATCACAACTCAAGCTCTTACTGTGATTCCTTATGACTCAGAGGGAGCCGAAGGACGGTGTACTTGCGATGATCACATTGTTTTTAGCAACCTTTCTTCTAAATCCACTGGACTTCATATGTGTCCTCATATTCAAGAGAATGTTTGAGATGTGCTTGTTTTTATCTTTTGCCCAAAATAGAATGGAATTTCCCCCTTTCATAATCGTCATTGTGAAATGTGCAACATTATTGTCGGTGTTCAACCACCGTGAAGTTTCTTACATGTATGCTTTCATTCTTTCTCCATAGATAACGCCCAAGTGAGTCAAATGCAATGAAGCGTGATGAGTGTTTTTGAACAATGCTGTATCATGTTTACATACAGTATACACTTTGACGCATCTGGCATCGTAATTGTTTCTTCCACACGTTTGAGTGCTTCTATTGTTTTGTATTCCACATTATTTCCACTGTGGGTAGACAGGTCAGAAAGTTATCAAGGGTGGGAAACCATCCAGCAGTGATTTTTCCTTGGAAATAAAAGCAGTATTAATGAAGTTGAAGTAGTCAAGGCATAATTTATATTGTAAAGCAAGAAATAGTGGCAGCGTGATTTTTTTTGTGTGTGTGTGGATTGGAGCTAACGTCCTATTTTGTGGCATAAAATTTTCACAGATTGCCACTGTCATCCAGTGCTTTATAGTGTAGACAAAAACTAATGGGTGCGTTTTAATTTTGTAAATGTTGGCTCCCGTGAAATTCTTCAAATTAAAATGCATGCAAAAATTTCTTGGGTTTACAGTACCACACACCACTTTTGAAAGGAGAGATTTGTGTTGAAAAAATTGTCAGTTTCCTCTCCCTCCCTCATAAGATGACACTTGAAAAAGCGAAAAGGGCTTTGTTATCAAAACTTACTTCTATCCTCCGTGTAACCCTCTCCCCCTATTTATTCTCACCTTTGTTCAGTATGAGATAGACAATAAAGAGAGAATGTCAAATAGGAACTATCATGTCATAGCTCGTGTGGAATTTGGACAATGAAGTTCATTGATGACTTAAGAAGAAGTCGTGTCATCAGACTCAGGAATTCTGTTGGTCCTTTGCAGTTTGATTATAGGCTTTAGAAAGTCTAAGGAACAAAAGGTTGTTTGCTCTGACAAAACTTAAAAGAGAATGAACTCAGCAGCTCATCATTGGCGGAGGAGATTGTTTTGCTACAGCAAACAGTCATCTTTAGCATCTATTTTCATTCTCTGCCTTTGGTCACCTAAGGATAAGAGCATTGTTTCAGCATACCTGTACTTTGTGGCTGTATAATAACAGGATTGGTGAATATAGACTCTTGTGTAGCCAGCCTTTGTCAATCAAAAGTGCGGTTTTGGAATGACGTGGGAGAGATGAGAAAGAGGCAAAAACCAACGTTGCTAGGGTTTCACCAAAACATTTGGGCTTGAAAACAGATTGTATCTAGGGTTAGTCAATCTTATATTAGACTTTACTCATTTCTTCATAAGACAAAAGTCATCCCTATCTATTATTCCAAAATGGTTTTAGTTTAATGTGAATCATGTTACTAATCCAGCCATGTTAAGTTGACCACTTTCTGTATGAACTAAAGACTATTATTTAACATGAGCCAACATAGTATGCCCCCATAAGGACCCAACGACCTTCCTTCTTGATATCTTATGGTAACAGTGGAAATTCTAATTTGGTGGAAGTCATATACAAATTCATATGACTTCTGTCTTCTTTATAGGGCCTACTTATTTTCCCAGCAGTGAAGTGAACAAAATGATAAGTCCTTATGAATAAAAGCCTAGGAAACCTGGTAGTGTGGAACTTAGCAACTACATGGAGACGTTGCCATAGGCTACTTATAATTGATGTTATGGTTATGGGATATGACTGTTTATGTACAAATGTAGGATTATTAAGTGCAGTTAGGCCAGTTGTGACATCATCACAGCATGGTGACTGACTGACAAGCAGTAATGTCAACAGAATGATGTCTATGTCTGCATCTGGCATCCACCTGACTCAAACAGTGTGATTGATTGGTGAATGGATAGATAGATGAATAGACTGACGGATAAATAGTCTAGCTTGTGAGACGTGTGTGAATGCATTTGAAATCACTGTTTAAATGAAAAGATAAATCTATTTGTTCAGTTCAGTTCAGTTCAATTCGATTTTATTTCTGCATTTTTTTAAAGGAAATCATATATTGAAAAATGACAACACGTGTATCTGACAACAGAATAGAAGAAAAAAAAAACACCAATGTTACATTCATAGTGTCATAAACATAACAATGAGATCAAAGGATACACTTGTTTCCGAATAAAGAGGAAAAAAAACATGCAGGAGCCTGCCGTCTTTAAGCACATGCTTGGTAGTGATGGCAGCCTCAGAATCTCAAAAAGGAAATAAGAAACATTATAATACATATACAAAATGGGCAATTTCCCATTGAAATGCTTGGAACAAATCACTATTGTTAAATGCACAAGGTGTGAAATAGCCTGGTGTTGATTTAGTTTCTGTTACAGAGATGATGTTGTCCATCAAGACTTGCTGATATAATACTCTATTTAAAAAAAAAATGCCGAAAGAAGTCATTTCTTTTTCTGGACATTTCACACTATACCACTATTTCAGTGACATCTTGGAAATGTTCTTGAAGACTGCTGCCTCAAAGTCCCCCACCCTTTTTAATGCTGGAAAATGCCTAGCTTATGATGAAAAGAGTGACTTGTTTTTGCCCTCTGACTGACACTGCCAGTCAGATTAGTGTGAATTGGGTACAGTCAGTCCAGAAGATCTATGATTCTGCATACAGACTTGTGATGAGTGGTATGAAAGGGGCTCTGTCAGTCCCATGGACACTGAAATGTGAGTCTGCATACAGGCATCTGATTTTAGTGTGAAAGGGGCACTGTCAGTCCAATACCCACATCTGTTTGACACTGAATAATCTAAGATACAGACAAGTCATGTGGCTGAAGCATGTTATGCTGAAGAACCCCTTGATGTATATTAGATGACAGGTAAGTCTTGATGAATTCACTATTGTCTGATTCCACCCTACTCCCCTCCCCATGTCAAAACTCTGAAAAGGAGGCCAACGCAAGATGGGTTGGGTCTGATTGGTTCTTCTACTTCTTCTACAAGAAGGAGAGAGAGAGAGAATGTCATTCTGCGTCTTTCCCACTGATTGCTTGATGCCACACCTGCAGTGGGTTAAAGGTGATGGGATTAGGGGTGGGGGGGGGGAGGGAAAGAAAGATGGTACATGGGGGGGGGGGGGGGGGAACCCAGCGAGCGGTGATGAATGGTAGAAGAGTGGAAGTAGAGAGTTTCAAGAAGGGGCCATGATTGAAAAGTAGTCTAGGAGATCTGTATGGAATTCTTGCATGAGCATACTCTTCAGGAGAAAGAATAGACCTATCATTTACAAAGGCTGGTAAGAACAATGACAGAGCAATGAATCATAAGAAATGATGAGGCTATCACACATGGCTTAGTTGTTGTTGTTTTTTTTTAATAGATGCAATGTCTTATAAACCATCAAGGCCCCAGAATCCATATTTTAAAAGTTTATTTGAGCTCGTTGTTGTTCACATAAAATTGTTTTCTTTGCTTGCAGGATTTTCAAATTCTCTTAATAGCTAAATATGTAACTGATTCTCAATTTGGCAACATGGTAGAGAAGATTTAAAGTTACTGTTTTTCCTATTGGTATTTTTTTAATGTAAATTCTTTGAGATTTTGTGCTGATCCAGCTAAACTTTCTCAATTGAAATAAAGGGTAAGTAGTATAAATCAGAGTTGCTGGTTTAATGAAAACAAAATTATGATTTTTAAGCAATTTTACCATTACTTGATGAGTTCATAAACAGATATGATTGATTGAAGTATATCTCTTGAGATTAAATTGGTTCTTTGAAAAAGTACAGAGCTGTTGTTATAAGACATACAAGAGATGCTCAACAATGCTAATTGCAAAACTTAAAATGCATGAAAATTCGCCTGCTTTGCATGTCATCCAAAGGTCATGGATGGTATCGAAAACATATGGGTTTAAATGTCAAAGATGTTTTTTAACCAACATCACATCTCAAGAGAAAATGAAAAGGATTTATGATGGAAAATCCAAATCTGTCTGCAATGCCAAATTCCAGACCATTCTTGATGGCATGAATGGGGCTCCCTAAGTCTGAAAGGAAGAAACGAAAGTGAACATTCTTGTGGTTTTCCAGTGCCAGGCAGGATCGGCTGAAGTATATGTACCTGTCTCAAATAAATATATCAACTTTGGTGGGGTCCAGCATATAACCTATTGTCATTCCCTCTATCAAGTGGAGACAAAGTGAATGTGCCTAGGAGACTGTGGTTCCACCCACTCATTAATTATGCAGAATTGTTTGCTGAGGCACTGGACAGGTCATCGCACCTTGGGCCACGTGTAAACAGACGGACAGAAGCGCACTATACAGTCGTCTTTATATTTCTGGCTCATCCTCGCCAGCAGGGTCTAGGACTGTAGGAGGAGATATGCGGGTCAATAGCTGAAGAATTTCGAGGGGCTTAGAATGGTATTGTGCAGTCAACAATGGGAGAATAAAGCACCCCACAAATAACTGCAATAGAAAGTGATTTAGCAAGACTTTAGAGTCTAGGAATCGTCATTTTGTGCCTCTTTTTTTTAAATCCTTTCCCCTTGAGACGTTGACGTAATTAGTATTCTCAATGAAAGGCAAATGAGGTAATGCATTTTGCAGCCACAGTTTTCTATCGATGCAAGTGCTATTAATATTGCAAAATTTAGGGGTTGAAAGCACTTTGCATGTCTTTGACGATCAACCTGAAATGTCTTTTTATGTGTTATCAAATTTGAGTATAGGTAGAATGAGCACTTTATTATTGTTAAGAGTCTCTGTATATTATTATTTATCATATGTGCAAATTCATGAATATGAAGTTAGCATGTAGTTGATTTTGTTCTGAAGTGAAAAAAACCCAGACAAACAAAAGAAAAGTAAACATTTTCTACAATAAGAAAGTTTCTCAGTCATTGCCCTCGATATCCCAAGATGTCAATAACCTCTTGCTACATAGGATCGGTCAGCATGGCACCTGGACGTTTGTGGTTTCCCAAGGAATACCATGCTCATTAACCTGTTGTCAGCTTTTCACACCTGCACAAAACAACAACAAAGACAAAGGCAGAAATGGTGGAAACCCCTGGGAGTGAGCAGGAGAGAGTAACAGAGTGTGAAAGAGAGGGAGAGAGGGAGAGAGCGAGAGAGGGAGATGGGGCAGAGGAGGGATCACAATAGGTACAGTCAGAATGGCAAAACATTGAGAAGTATAAGAATGTGATCTTTTAAGATCTCGAAGGTTTTACCACTGTGACCGCAAACTTCCCGCGAAACTTCTTGTGAAACTTCCCACTCCAACGAGGGATATTTTCCCCACCCGTCAGATGGCGCGCTCTTTCTTCTCCTAGCATGCATGCACTGATGACCCAAACCTCTCGATCCAAAGACAAAATATCACGAAGTCTTCACATCTTCTTAATCTTTTGCCAGTCTGACCACGCCTGATTAGAATTGAAAGTTACTTTGAATAATCAAGAGAGAAAGACATCAATATTTAGTAGAGATCATGATTGTTGAAAATGATCTGTAAGGTAAGTTCTTTATTTTTTCTGCAATTCTACAAATAGCACATTCCAAGTGAATATTGACAGTAATTGCTATGGCAAAGGGATTATGGGGTCTCAGTGCTTTTTGATCATCTCTTCCATATTGACAAGGATTTCATGAAATAAAAGGAAAAATAGTGAACTTCAGCAGAAAATGGAGATAATAAATGCTCAGGCTTAGAATTCAAGAATCAATACTCTGAATAAATCATTCACTATTTTCCGAATTCCAGTCATACCCCTTCCCTCCCCTTATCGTGTAAACAAGTTTACTCATCAAAACAGTTTGGAAATAAACATCTTTGGATGGAATGTGTAGGCTGCCCCCATCATGGTATAGTATGAACAACAACAACAACCAAAAAAAAAAAATGGGAGAGAGAGAGAAAGAGAGAGAGAGGATGAAAGAACTAAAGAATGCAGAAGAAATCAATAATTAAGAGAATGTTGTTTGTCTTGATTTTAACAAAGGTCTTGTTCATCGAGACTCAGAAAAGCTGTTGCTATATATTTTTTTTTGTCCATAAAAGCTTCTCCCATTCTTATATTTGACTCTAACATCAATTTCAATTTGATGAATGAAGTCCCCTTGTTATGAACTTGTTTTCAAAGGCCACAAAAGGACAGAAATGAACCAAAGCCAGATATAAACAACCTTTGTCATATCTTGGAAGGAACATACGAAGGAATGCACTGAGGAGCAGTATTTGTCTTTTTTTCTTAACAAAGGTCCTACTTAAAGGAGACTCGTTACTTGTCAATGTATTTGTGTGTTTGTGTGTTGCATTTTCCACCCCTCACATGAGTTGTACATATTACACCAGACTATTTTGATGAATAAAGACCACTTCTGAACACAAAAGACCATAATAGAACCCCAACCTCTGATACAAACTTTTGTCTGACGACGCATTGATGTAAGGTTTGCCTCATCAACTGCGCTGTGTCTTGGTCAACCAGAGGAATAAACAAAGTCTCCATGAAGACAAACATAATCCATGGAGAATAGAGTGAGAGACAATGAAATGGCAGATATAACAACAGAAGCATTCATGAGTCATTGTCCCCATTGTCTGTGTGATTTGTGAAGCAGGTTTTATCATGGAATAGGATGGTCTTTCTTTGGTTGTTGGTATCTAGACATATAAAAGCCTCAGACCCTTACAACAAAAGTCCTTTTGTGGGTGTACCAATGAGGCAGTTGATGAATGATTCATAAAATGGTGATGCTTTTAATGTGTATGGGGATTAGCCTGTCTTACTTTAGCCAGGATTGACTTGAAACATGATGTTAATATTGTTAAAGTTCTGCGTTTTAGTCGATGCATGAACGAAGTATTTATAACTCAGATTAAGCCATCTTTAAGATAGAAGATGCACAGACAAAGAATCCATCAGCTTTGATAAATGTGTATGTCAGAGTTTATCCATTTTTTTTTACATAATGCAATTGGGAAAATGGATGTACATTTTAGAGTAATGTGTCATGTAAAAGACAGGGCTTCAATTTTGATTCTAAAGTGCTATACTCCAGTCTTCACTGTCATGTTAACCATGAAGGAATGATTTTCAAACATCAGGACAGTTGCAGCATTTCTTCAGCACAAAACCTTTCCCAGTTTTAAGTAGTTTCATCTGACTATTTATGCTTGGAAACCAAAAAAGAGTACATTTAATGACATCTGTTTTCATATATATATACAATGGATATACTGTCTGCCTGTCCATGCTTCACAGCATGTGTATCAAAATGGGGGATACAAAGATGCCCTATGGATTGGATGAGCGAGGGGTGTAAATAGATCTGTTAAGTTCGTTGGTTAACTTTGAGGTTGACCAGAGCATTGTGGCCTTATTGATCCTCATGAATGAATCATCGGACCTGTTTACACCGACGACTCGTACCAATCAATATGCCCGGGGCATCATCTTACAGAAAGATGTAAACAAGTTATGTTTTGGTCCCCTTCAGAAGGGTAGGGACTGGTCCAGCAATTACCAAGACCTGGTCCTGCCAATCAATAATCAACAAGGAGGTTATCATCCTATGCGATAATGATGATTCAGTGGATATTCATATTTCTGTGTCCCATGTATCTCATTTCTCAATTCCTGACTTTTATTTGCAGGTCTTTATTAGGACCACTTTGTTTTACTTTGTTTTTGGATATATCAGCCATTTCAAAACAGATTTTCATCAGTTATACTGAATTTCCTCCTACAATTGTAGACTCTGTTATATTTCATATAAGTGGTTTCTAATCATCTCACAAAAATTTAAAATCTGAATCCCCAGCTCAACCAAAACCATACCATCCCTTTTAAGCCTTTGCACTGTGGTGCTGACTTTGCATAGAATATGTGCAATATCCACACATGTAGTGTTTTTCCCCCTGCATTTGCTTGTTGTTTTTTTAACTTTGTTTTCTATATCATTGATAGCCAAGAGACTTTTTGTGCAAAGGTGAACAAAATTGTTAAGGTCATTGACCTATGGCACATTTCTTTTGAACATCAATTGAAGACATGTCATAGATGAAATATATTTTGTAAGTAACAATATGAAATAGTTAATCTATGAGTCTTGCCTAATTAACAACACGAAGGAAAGCAATGTAAAGCTGCTTTACAATTCATCGCTGCACTAACTCAAGATCTGAGCCAGCTTTTTTCTATAATCGGATTAGGAAATTGACATGAATTCCATCCATTAATGGCAACCTCTTTTTCTTTTTCGTCAGCCCTACCGAATTTCAATCACTTTCTCCAGGGATTAGAAAAGGAGCCCCAGTGGGCTTACGCTTGGTATCACTTACAGCCTTTTATTGTAATAACAACATGCCCTGACTTGTCCCCGTCTGGGCTATGGAATGGCACATTCATTCATTTCTAGCCTGATAGGAGGCCGACCAGGAAAGACTGAATGACCATTATATTTTATTCCCCCACAATTTAATAGTAACCGCACTTGTCTGTGAATGAACTAGACCATTTTATAGCCATCTGCTGTCAAACAGCAATGGCGCTGAAGCTACAGTAGGAAAGAGCAAAAGATCATTTCATCCATTCAAAGTATTTTTAGCAAAATGAGCTCTGTCAATCTGCCCTGGAAGCGGTCCATATAGGCTGTTTTCACACGTACTGAGATGGTATAATTTGAATCACGATTGTAATGACATATCACCAGAATCATGATTCAAATGAGGCATTTTTGGCATGTATATGCAAACTGGAATCGCGGAGGAGGACTTGAACCGTAATTCCAATCATGATCCAAAGTGACGGTCCGGAGGCATTTTGCAATCATGATTCTCCAGAATAACAGAGCGAACGGAAAAGGTCGTGTGTATGGATTGACCTCCATATTGTGTTTTTGGGAGTGGAGATTACAGTAACCTTTCAACCACTTTCGCAGAAAAACCGTGCTCCTCAAATGCTTGCACTGCAGTCAAAGTGCGCGCTACTTACCGCTTAAGAGAGATTGACGTGAACTCAGGAAGAAGCCACACCTCGCCTTGCTGTAAAATTCGAAACTGCAGAATAAGCGAAGCCTTTCTGTATGGACGATAATCGTAATTGTAATCATAATCGTAATTCAGCATAGCAATAATGTTTCTCAAACCATATGAAAATGGCCTTAGTGACCTCACTTCACGATGTCATTTACTCTGAAGTATATTCCTTGGTTGTCATTTATGTGCCAAAGCTTTGAGATGTCTGTCTAGAAAAAAAAATAAAGCAAATATTTGTTGTAGATGTTGATAAACAACCAATTACGAGGGAAAGAAATAAAAACTTTTCTCCTTGAACACAAGAAGATCGCACTGACAATGAAGCAATGTAGGAACTTCAAAGAGTCAGCGCATCATATTATTATGTCTTGGTCCAATAATGCAGTGCAGTAGAGTCCATACCTTGTCCATGTACAAACTTGATTTTAATAGGGTCAATATGCCAGTGTATGGTTATTTTCAGCAAGAGACCCTTGTGATGAACATTACATGAAATATCTATTTATCTATCTATCTACTATCTATCTATCTATCTATCTATCTATCTGTCTGTCTATCTATCTATCTATCTATCTATCTATCTATCTATCTATCTATCTATCTATCTATCTATCTATCTATCTATCTACATGTATCTATCTATATAGATATGTATATGATGCACCTTGATGGAATTGATCCTCTTTCTTTGAAGTACCGGTACCATATTTCATTTTTAAATGGGCTACATGCTGTGGACCCTATTTCCTCCTTTGTTATTTCTTCTCACAGGGAGGACTGGACAGTAGACTAGTCCAACAAATTTGAGGAGTCCAGTTTGCCAGGTGATTGATATAACAATTTAGAGATTTAAAAAAATAACAGCAATATGTATGAAAGCAAAATGATTGATAAGTATGGTTGTACACTTTTAGAGTGACAGAAAGCCAGATCTTACCTTTAGAATGGAGAAAGGAAAGTATATTGACATTGCCACACTGGTGAAGGAAAAGAGGTTTTGTCTGGAATGTATGGAATGAAATGATATTTCATATATTCTGGCCCGAATATGACGTATCTAAGGTAATATACTTGGCAGTTTGTGAATTGAGGGAACTGAAGCCTCTGAACTTTTGACTTTAGTTCAGAGACACAAAATGTTGCCACACCTAGAGAAAGGGAGGGAGAGAGTGAGTGAAGTTGGCAAGTCTGAACAGGTCCGCAGCTTTCCTTGTGATGAAGACTGACGCTTTGCTTTTAGTGGAAGACAAGGAATTTGAATTGAAATAAACGAGGGAGCGAGATGTCAGTTGTTAAAGGTGCATTGACGACTTCAGCAGAAGTGGGAAGCTGATGATGAAAGTATTTGAATAGTCAAGGAGGAAACTTGATTAAAGAGAACTTGTAAAATGCTTAATTATGAGTTGTGGATTGTATCAAATATTTCTTACTGCATTCTGGTATTGAAGACATTTGGGAAAGAAATGGGGCCGAGTTGTCCCTGAGATTGAGTATAGCCTGGAATGAAAGTGTTTATACCGACTTTTATTTTCTATCTCAAAATACTCCAAAACAACTCATCATCCCGACAAATCGCATCAGCCAGGTAAGTTTCTTGGTAGACTCCTTGGATATTTTGCAAGCAAATATGAAATGGTGCAAGAAGGGTTCTCAAACCCTTTATAATACCAGAACTATGTTTTCACTTTGACGTGAACTTGTGACCTCATCTTAGTCCAGTCTGAGCCACCTCCCAGCACAAGAACTCTTTTACACCTGCCGCAGATTTTGTCAGGTTTCTTACATTTCTTCTCGAGGTTAGTAATTTTTAGAGCTCTCGGTGGTAGAATGAGGCAGGATTTTAAGGAAAGTGATTCCATTGTCACTGGTCTTTTTCTTGTATTGGACTCAGGGGCATTATCGTTTGAGAAGTTTAGTCGGTTTAGTCCGTCAGTTTTCTTTGCAGAAAAGTGGATGACTTTTGGGATTTGTGCTTGTCCATCATCGGCATGAACCTTTGTCCACTAAGGTCAAGCTAGGAAAATGAAATGACAGATGAAGAGGGGACAAAAGTTGAAGGGAGAGTGAAGGAGAGAAAGAGAAAGAAGGAGAGTGAGAGTGTGGCTGAGAAAGATATAAACTGATTTTCATATTTATATTCCATGTCAGTTGATGTCATTTAGAAATCACCATATCTTTTTTTCAAATAAATACTGTATCAGCCGTTGTTTTTGTGTGCAGATATTTTCACAAAGAGGAGGTCCTGGACATTTTCCTGAGATGTTGTTTTTGCAATTTTTATGCCGAGGCTATCAAAACTGCACTAATGTCTGTCAGTTCAAGATATTTTCAAATGTTACATTATTTTGGATCCAACTCTGACTCACAAAATTTGTGAAAATTAAACTCTCCCAAAAATGACAGCTTATACAGCATAAATCTCATCATTGAGCTATATAATAAATCTGATCACTGAGCTATATAATAAATCTGATCATTGAGCTATATCATAAATCTGATCACTGAGCTATATAATAAATCTGATCATTGAGCTATATCATAAATCTGATCACTGAGCTATATCATGAATCTGATCATTGAGCTATATCATGAATCTGATCATTGAGCTATATCATAAATCTGATCATTGAGCTATATAATAAATCTGATCATTGAGCTATATCATAAATCTGATCACTGAGCTATATCATGAATCTGATCATTGAGCTATATCATGAATCTGATCATTGAGCTATATCATAAATCTGATCATTGAGCTATATAATAAATCTGATCATTGAGCTATATCATAAATCTGATCACTGAGCTATATCATGAATCTGATCATTGAGCTATATCATGAATCTGATCATTGAGCTATATCATAAATCTGATCATTGAGCTATATCATAAATCTGATCATTGAGCTATATCATAAATCTGATCATTGAGCTATATCATAAATCTCATCATTGAGCTATATCATAAATCTGATCATTGAGCTATATCATAAATCTCATCATTGAGCTATATCATAAATCTCATCATTGAGCTATATCATGAATCTGATCACTGAGCTATCATTCCTTGTTAATGTCTCTCTTACCAAATATTTATGATACCTCCCATAGCAATTACATATTCATTGTAATCATTGTCATTGTTGCTGTCTTGTAGGTGGGAAATAATAGTGCTGTTAAAAGACCCAGATACAAACCCATAAAATAGTTGTCTCTTCATGAAACAAAAACCTGGTTTATTGAATGCTGATTTGATAGGTTGGTACAGATCCGTTTCTCAGCTGCAGGGGGTATCGTTTTCTGCCCCAACCCGTGTTATTTTCCCTTCTCAGCCAGGATTTCATCCGGTAACGACCATAATTTATGTGCCCTTCTTGCCCCGTGTGCTGGGCTTGGAAATATTATCCCAGATGTCTTGTTGGCATAGGAAATCAAGGGCAGAAGAGACACAACCACATACACTCAACAGAATGAGTGAAAATTTTCAAGGCACTGTAATTATCATGTAACACCTGATGCCTGGGTTTTAACCCATGAAGGCTGAGCTGATTTTGCCAAAAAATGCATTTGCCATTGGCACCTGCCTGAGTATACTTTGAAATAGTCTTGAATGGGTTAAATGAAAAAATCTCAATGAGACAATCATTATCTTGCCATTGGTTGATGTTATCTTGATAGACTTTTCAACCAGACTTTATGTTCCTTATTTTAAGCATTAAAATTCATTTCTCAAAACTTATTTTTTGACCCATGGAATACGAAGCTTTATCAAAGTTGGTTGTGATGCGTAGCTCCAGTAATGGCAGTATAGGGATTAGATGTAGACGTCTTACGTATATATGCAATCTGCGTTGTCATATATATTTCAAGTGCTTGTTTGATGAATGTTTGTTCATTAGTAGAATGCTTGTATTGATCAATAAATCATCTTGATTTTCCTGAAACTAAAACAAAATATTGCTTTCAGATTAAATTAAATCCAGAGAACTCCGTTGTTTAATCAAGCTGCTATTGATTCATCAATGTAATTCATGTGCATAGTAGAGTAACATCCCCCTCAATGTCATACATCCCCCATGAACACTCGAATAAATATTTAAGTGGTCTTTATGTTTAGACTACTACCCTAGCACTACCAGTGGGGATGTAGTGATGCTATCCTCATTGCCATGGCAACGTGGTGTCCAGTGTCTTATCTTCCATCCATCAGGATACCCCATGAATGTAAAAGCATGCTAGTCACTGTCACATTTTTCACATGCTCCTTCCTCGTTCCATAAACTGCCCTCCAAGAAACGGAGAACCAGCGATGTCTTCACAGCTGAGACAGTCAGAGCATGCTACATTTGTTTCCTTTTCAATTCAGTCAGTGCATTCACATTGTGCTGGTAGAAGAAGCTCTCTCTCTCTCTCTCTCTGTGAGGTTATGTATGCAAGGAGGAGCAATATTAACTGAAGTGTGAAGGATAGCACTCCAGTTTGGTGATGCAATCCCGGTTGCCATGGGAACATGGCTTAATTGTTGGTGCTTTCTTCCACCTGAATAGAATGGGATGGTGCTGTGTGATTGCTGTCACTGTCTTACCTTGATTTTTGTTTTTTTGTCTCATCGATTTCTTGGAACAGCGTGACTTTCAGTATTCCTAGTGTATTAGACTTAGTATTGGAAACACAACCACTTTTTCTCCATGAATATGGCATGCCTGTTGAGAAACTGGGAACAACAAACAAACAATAGTGATCTTCATGTAAAGTGGTTTTCTTTTTCAGAGTTCTTGCTGAACCTTAATATGTTTGTATTTGATTATGGCTTCCATTTGTGCAGCAGTGGAATGTCATGGCAACAAAAAAAAGATTTTAAAAAAGACCAGAAAAGGATAATAAAGAAGAAAAAATACAAATGCCTGTAATTTGCTGCTTGATGCCTGAAATTAATGTAATGCTTTAGCTCCTTCATCCTTTTTGTTGATAAAAGTTTGAAGGAAATTGTGAGTCTCTCAAAGGAGGCTATACAGGTCATGATATGTTGCCAGTCTGGATGAAGGGATTTAGGATTTATGGGGTAAATATTCCAGGACCAGGGTGTGAATGGAGCCCCTGTCAATTAGTCTTTGAGATATAAACCCTACTTTGTGGGTTGAAGTCAAGTTCATTTCATTTTCATTTCTTAATGAACCCAACAACTCTCCCCTTCCTATCCCATTGATGCAAAAGCAAACTTAATCCCACAAGATTCTGAAAGTCCCAAAGATTTCACAAAAAAATCTTTTAGATTAGTAGATTAATAGGGGACAAGTATTGAAACACACAGGGGAGCAGTGATGTTTTTAGTTTGATCATGGACCCTAGTTCCATGGTTTTATACATCACAGTAGTTGATCATAAAGGTTGATAATCTCAACCCACATGGCTACTCTTGGTATCAAGTAATATAAACCAAAAGTCATCCCTCTTTAGGCAAAAATCATATAACGCCATTCTATTCCTGGAGACGTCATTTATCATGAGCAGGTTTTCTGGTAAGACTAGCCATGCAAGCCTGTCAAACTTGTCATTCAATCATCACCAACGGGGAAACCTCATACTAGTCTCTGCCTTCAGACCTTCCACTTTCCTCACATTCAATTTTATGTTTAAAGATCAGATTATTCTAATGAGGAAAAAATCACATATATGTAAGAATTTTTCACAGTGTGAATGTTTCCTGGGCATAGATCTAATTTGGAGGGTTATG
This sequence comes from Diadema antillarum, assembly GCF_040938485.1. Lineage (NCBI taxonomy): Eukaryota > Metazoa > Echinodermata > Echinoidea > Diadematoida > Diadematidae > Diadema > Diadema antillarum. The sequence goes on along the minus strand of NW_027270929.1, from coordinate 3,112,931 downwards.
CTTTACTTTCAGCAACTTTCAAAACAGAAATTTGAGCTTGCTCTCTGCGACTTTTTGCTTGACCGAACAACAAGGTTAGGAAAAAGCGGGCCTGATGAAACGACCCTCTGTCCTTTTGGGAAGGGGTGTGACAGCAGAGGTTATCTGGATTTTCTGATTTGTGAAGTAATTTCAGAGGTGTGGTAAGTGTTATTGGGGAATTTTCTGTTTTCTCTGTGTGGAGCAGATTGGCCCCTTAATCATATAATCTCCTTTTGTTTACACTGTAAAAAAACAATCAATATGGATGAGATTTTTTTTTTCAGGGCGGCTGCACCTGAAGCGCATCAACAGGAAATCATGAACACATGGTAACATGGCTTTAAGGAGAAGAACAGAGACAGAGTGATCAGGGCATGCACAGTCAGACACCACACTTACTCCTCAAACTCACGTTGAATATATACCACAGATATAGTCTTGTGTCAGTTAAAAAAACCCACACACAACAATAACCCAAAATCCCTAACAACAACAACAACAATGAGGAACAAAGATTTCCATAGATTGTTTCAAATGTAAAGACATGCTCTATTGCACCTGTGTAACTGAAACTAAAGCATTGAATGTTTTTTTTTTTTTCTCTTCGGTGCTTTTTTACTCAACATCAAGTCAAGACCAGTGTGTTCCCATCTGCCACCTACCCATCCCAGAAGCTGGGATAATGAATTCTGCTGTTTTCCAATATCAACATAATTGGCATATCATAATAGTCCCCCACATAGAAATGAATGTCAGGTTGCTTTTTCTGAGGGTTATCAGGTGGTCTAGGGTCATGTATGTAATCCCAAGCGGGGATTATTGGCAGAAGTTATCCAATATGTTGTCCCAATAAATCACCCTAGATAAACAATGAGGTGTTTTGATATGTTAAAGGTAGGTGGGTGTCAATTTGATTGTTTGATACCAGTTTCGCAGTAGTAATCCATCCACGGACAGGCTGATGCTTGATCTCTTTCAAGCTATGTGCATGATTAATGGATGACATTTGGAGGAGATTGTTTTGTACACTAATCCCAACAGCAATGGTGAGTATACACAAGTCTGGAAAAGCATGAACTTCTACCCGCACAGTCAGACATAGCTGCATGTATTTGGAATTTGAGATTTAATCACCCGTCTATACCCCCAATTCAAATAGTCACATTACGGAGAGAGAAATGTGGAGGGAATATCATTATCGTCATAGCAACAGCATCATTGAGGTATCAACATCACCCAAGGTGGCAGTGCGCAGTGGAAACAACGAAACGCACCGTGGTTACGTCTCAGATGTTTAATGATCTCTATGTGCATAGTGTTTATGACATGTTTGCAACCATTTAGCCCCATGATGAGATGTCACTTAGCTGACATGGTTGCATCAGCAATTTTTTTTTTTCCATGTTGAAGCGACAAGAATTGATGTTGGGTCTCGACACTGCGTGGATACCGCTGTGACTCTCGTGGAATTCTAGCTCCATCTTACACAGAAGAAGGATTAAGAGGGTGATGAAATTATTGTGGATTTTATTATTGTGCACTGCAGACTGAATCTAGCAGAAAAATAAAACTGCTTACACTGCAAATATTACGGCAAAATTATAATCATATAAGTTCTTCTCCATTCCATGTGATAAACCAGCAAAAACAAGTTGTTTATAGATAATAGTATCAAGGAAGTAGTCTGGGCAGAATGGAGTTCCAGAACTGGGGTGAATTGCACTTACCCCCCTTTTCTTCCTCTGGAGAGGTATGTGTAGCTTCTGACCGCAGATCAAAACAAAAGATTAAAGTCTTGGTTATTTCTTGTTGTTTGGACTTTGAATCTATTTCAGAGTGCCCCAGATTTCTGCAGACAAAGACATTCTCAAATGATTCACTTCTTTCTGCTTTAATTCTTTGCATTTGTACTGTTGTTGTTTGGCTGAAGTTTGAGGCCTGGTTCGCCCTCCTGCCGACCTCTCTGTGAGGGTAAGAGTGCTGCTGAAGGCCCCTGGGCCAGCCCACACCTTTGTCTCCCGTATCAGGTGTTACTCCAGACAGCTACCTGCCATGCTGCAGACCCCAAACAAAGTCCTGTTTACACCAGAATTTCTATCCTTCTATCCTCTATCCTCTATCTTCTATCCTCTGCATTATCCTTACATGATTGGATGCATGTTCTGACACTAATTAATTAATTGATGAATACATTAAGGATTCAATGACAATAGAATGATTCCAAATTGCATTTTACTACTATGGTTTTAATGGCAACCTTTTTTTTTGGGAGAGATATTGTCAGTTCTTACCTTGATGACTAAGTTTTGTTTGCATTGAAACAAACCTGCAGACTTCTGATTCATTTGGCAAACACTCATTTTTACCAAACCAGGTGTAATTTGGTGAGATGGAACTCCCCAACAAACCTAAACTCCATCACAACAACAAAGACAATGGCCCAGTGAAACAACACATAATGATATTAAAGCTTTGAGTAGATAGGAAACAGTAGTCAGAAATAGAAACAATTCAGAGTGCTATGGTTTGTATCTCTTTCCAATATATGACAGAAAGGATTAATTTCATCTCCTTTATCAATCATCTTGCCTTCTTCCCCTTCCCCTTCTCCTAGCTCCTCCCCTTCATCTGTAAAGGCCTGGGCCCTGTTTCATAAAGCTGCTCGTGAAGTTACGAACAACTTACGAGCGACTGGTGATCAGTTCTGATGTGCTATACTATCAGAATTTCCATAACTCAGCACAAGAACTGATCACCAGTCGCTCGTAAGTCGTTCGTAAGTTTACGAACAGCTTTATGAAACACCCCCTGGTAGCATAGGGATGTATGGGTGGCCTGATTCATTTACTGCCCACTGGCATACATTCAAATACCACAAATAGCAGTGGTCAGTGAATATATGCATGGAGCTGTATGCTCATTGGTAACAATCGACTCCTGTCAAGATTCTTTGGCTGTGTGTAGTACTGACACAGAGATCACTGATAAACCTGTACACAATTTGTTACAGGTACTCTCAAATATATCAGAGCTGGGGGCCCAGCATTCTCATGGTATCCCTCACTACGGGGTCTTTAAAGGACAAGTCCACCTTCATATACATAAGGATTGAGAGAATGCAGCAATATTAGTAGAACACATCAGTGAAAGTTTGAGGAAAATTGGACAATCCATTCAAAAGTTACAAATATTTTAAGTATCTGCGCAGTCACTGCTGGAAGAGAAGACTACTACAGTGTATGATGTCACATGCGTACAACTATATAAGGAAAATAAAAAGAGAATTTCACAAAACTTTACTTTTTGAATAAAGTGCACATGTCTTCGACTGGCTACTATTCCCCCTGCCTTCTGAAAGAGAGAAGTGGAGTGTTTTTTTGTTACGCGAGAAAAATGGAAATATGTTGAATTTTCCTTATTCTTTCTTTATATCGTTGTACTCATGTGACATCACAAGCTATAGTAGTCTTTTCATCCAGCCGTGACTATGCAGAAACTTCAAAAATTCATAACTTTTGAACGGATCGTCCGACTTTGCTCAAACTCTCACTGATGTGTTCTACTAATATTGCTGCATTCACTCAACCCACATGTCTATGAAGGTGAACTTGTCCTTTAAAATGGCTAGCTGACAGAGGGAGAAAGGGATTCCTTCACACCTACAATTTACCCTGAAACATGAGACACCCTTTCCCCTGGAATGGGGGAGAGAATTCTTACAAAGCGCAGGTATCACTCTCTTGACAGTTGACACCAGGGAGACTGGTGTCCAGTTTGCAACGGTCTTGTAGCGCCCTGCGGGGATTCCATACCAGTCCGATATAAAGGAATTGAGGTCGATATATGATTCACTGAAGATATCAACTGTCATCTAAAGTGCTTGTAATTGGTAAATTTTATATTGAGGAGAAATGTCTACAGTTGATTTGGTATATAGATCTCTAATCACTTGGAGTAAAGTCTCCTCTTTGCACAAAAGATACCCTTTTTTCTCCCATCAGAAGGGGGGGGGGGGAGAGTTGACAGGAAAAAAACAGTCAGTCTCTTTCAGGGAATATTCTGGGAGGTTTAGAGACATAATTGCTAGATTTTTCAAGTGCAGATTGTACCCCCCCCCCCCAAAAAAAAAAAAAAAAAAAAAAGACAAAATAATGTAATGTGGCAAGGAAATAAATCACCATGTAGTTTTCACTCCACAGACTCACATAAATCACCCACAGCTGGTGTGATCTTTAACTCTGATCAACCCTCAACAGGCTTGGAATGAACTCAGGGAGCCGTCCGGGGTGGTGTAAGAGAAACAGAATAATTGGGTTAAAGCGCTCATCAGTGGGTGAAAATCAATATCACGAAAATAAAGTAGAACAGGCATCACACCTTTGCAGAACAATATCCTCCAGCACCGCCACGGATACCCCAAATAGTTGTCGCTTGATCTACATTTTTGCTCAAGGGGGGTAAGAGTCTGCACCTTCCGTGGTGTCAGGAATCACCCCCATGTGCTTCTGGATTGTTTTTTGATAGACGGTGATTTGAACGATTTCTTCTGTTCGAACGGGGCGATCTAGGGCAAGCTCAAAAACACATCCGCAGAAATGTTAGCACAACTACATGCTTGGATGGTCTTTGCTCATTAGCGGGATTTTGTGTACTCCTTTTGAATCTTCAAAGATATCTCTCCTAATTGTTTGCAACTCCTTCAAAAGCAGCCATACAATGCAGGTGATTTAGAGTCATCATTATAAAAACTATCTTCATCAAATTTTCTCCACTTAGCCATTCACCAGACTAAAAACTTGAATTTTCATCATGATTCAGTATATGTCATTCCAACTGATGCCTAATTCACTCCCATCTCCTTTTAAGGGAATTCAATCAACCTCTGTTTTATCAACTCTAAACATTCATGCTCAGAATTCTCTTGCACAATAAAGATATGTTTATCAAAGGCATGAAACATTCACAAACCTAAAGATGGTGTCCTATTTTGGTTTCCATCAGTTAATGTAGGTGATTTGAAAAGAGCAGACAGTCTAAAGGCGATTCAAACCAACACAAAGAGCTTTTACAAGGCTGACTGAAGTTTTAAACACAGACAGGACACACTAATAGCCTGGTAGGCTGTTAATGTCTCATTTATGTCTGTAGAGATATAACAAGTTTATTTGCTTGCCTGTCTGCTAGCCATCCAAGGCATCCAATGTGCCACACAGCTGGATTACCTGCCACCAATGATGATCTCATTTTAAAGCTGCACTAGCTAGTTAAGTGTAGAAACTATGTCAATAGAAATTTCATGAGAAACAAGTAATGGTTATTGTCCCTGACTTCATAATACGGCTGAGCATCCTCAATGTGACTTGAAAATGCTGAGAGTTGGTATAGACCTGGTATAGACCTACATTCTTCCAGTTGGTCGAAGGCATGGTTTGATCACAGGTGTGGATTGCTGCCATTTGTGACCAAAAATTAAAAAGATATCCTAATACAAAACTTATCAAATCATTGAGATTCTAGTCATGCATCATGTTAAAAAGAAAAATTACTTTAAGTCCCAATATAAACGTTAATACCTTGAGCATTGAGAAAACTGAAAGAAAGGATTGCCGGAGGATGTATGCATATAGGGCCTACTGCTCACACAAAGACAAAGAACTGATTTATGTGGTGGACATAATATTCATTTTGGCTTCTGGAAGCTGGTGGAGAGACTATCTACCTGTGTTAATTAAGGGGGCTGGCAAGACAGGGTGCATGAATACATTAAACAAATTCTGCCTCCTCCTACCTAGCCAGTCACTCTAATGAGGTAGACCTGATAAGGTCAGCTTGGGTGTCAAGTCTCAGGCTTCTATCAGTGATAGACATCTTAATTGTTTGCCTTGAAGTCATGTGACACTAATGTGGCCCAATCTTGATACCACTCCTCATTCCACCACAGGGAGCTGGTTCCATGCTCCATCCACCCCTCCCGTACTCCCTTCCATCAGGGAGGTGAGTCTTCTCTCACCTCCCTGCTTCCATGCAGCCGCCTTCTACAATAGAAGTAATGAGAATGTAGCATTTCAGCTTCATGAACATACTATCTTTTGTGTGCATCTGATAAAAATTAAGGAATACTCATCTTCATCTTGCAATTTCAAACTTGGTATATTCATACCACTACTATGCATGTCTGATAACTTTCAATTCAATCCAGTCCAATTCAATTAAATTCAATTCAGATATATTGGCGTAATTTTCTGACAAAAACATAACAACATGCACTTCACTCTTTTTATTTATTTTTTTCATGGCAAAGGAAGAATTAAGATGATACATTGTGAGATGAAAAGAGTATATACAACAATAGTGAAACATTGATCATGGAAAGTTATCAAGAACTCCATAGCAAGCTCATTTAAAAAATGGAAACCCCTTTGACGTAAGGTTTAAGAAAATACACTGTAGCAATACATTGTGTCGATGTGTATTCTGAGATATTTCTGTATCAGACAGAGAACAGATGTTTGCCCATACCACATTTTCCCCTCCGTCCCTTTGTGCCTACCGATGTTTTCGGCTGTGAAGTGTGCATAGAGGTTTGTTGGAGTGGAAAATGGACTATTTGTTTGGGTAGTTGTATATGGGTCATAATAAGGCCAGCGCCTGGACTTGACATTCATACTGGGGGTTTATTTAGCACAATCCAGGGAGTGAGGATGGCTGCAGGGCCCCCGTAGACCTGGAAATAGTCTGTGTCTCAGACTCCTTTGTGACATGCACGTCACCAAAATGGTGACAGGACATATGCTCCTGCAACAGCTGCTGCAGTCTTATTTTCTCTAAGGACCTAGGGTTAGGGTTAGGGTTAGGGTTAGGTTTGTGATAGGGTTTTAGGTTTCGTTTGATGTGAGGATTAGGATTAGGGTTAGGATTATGTTTGTGAGTAGGATTTATCTTTGGCTTTGTGTGCAGATATTTCATGGGAGTAATTGTTGCAGGAACAAAATAAATGTGAAAATGGAACACACCAAGATATGAATACTCTTGTCACATTCTAGGAAATAGTCCACAAGTATGGTAAGTATCCCCAAATTGTGGATACAATGCAGTGACTGAAATAGTATCATGAATATCATCACTATAATATACTAAGCCATTGATTGAATGTGAAGACTGCATCTACTTGATTTATTTCAATTTCATTATTTGCCTTTTGTCAATATGTTATCAAAATGATATCAATTCTCTCAAGGAAAATGACACATGTTTTCATGTATGATAGTATCCTAAAATTGTAGGCAATGATGTAATATTTGTGATATCAAGATTGTAGTCAATTAGCAATCAAAGGTCATGCTGCATTAACCTATTTGCTTGTAAAAAAACTTCTGATAAAATATCAAGATTTTTTACTGAAAAACATAATTAGATTTTAAATTAATGAAAAAATTAATGTCATTTTGAGGTAAGATACTATCTTTGAGTCATTTATGTTCTAGAAAAGTGGAGGTCATTGTCTGCTCATAGCATGAGAGAATATCTTGGCACTCAAAATTCTTCGATATTGGAACAATGAAGACTGATGACTCCTCCGTATTAGATTTTGAAATTTTGATGAACAGTGATATGTCAGCTAGCTCCTCTCTCCATTGTAAATCAGGGACATATGCTCTTCAGTGTCACATATTTATATTGATGATGACTTTTTTGGGTGATAATTCCACAGAAATATTCTCTTTTCAAAGACGAAATGTGAGACCCCCCCCCCAAAGAAATAGACATCAGCAAAGCTATTGATGTCAGTTACGAAATGATTTAGATTGTATTTCTCGTTTCGATCAAATTTTCATTTCAGCATATCAATGTGGAAAAGGCATCAATTTCGTGGGTAATCGGCAGTATGCTAGTTTTGAAATCATATAATTCCACAATGAAAATATGTCAGAGGTCAGCCTCTGGCATGTGAGACTTAACAAGGTTAGAAAAGGGCAAGGGTTGATTTGAAAGTAATGGTTATGGAAGTGGGCATTAAGATTTGAGGAAAAACAGAGAAAAAACACAGCTGTGAAGCAATTGACTACAAGTTATATTTGGCACCATTTTTTTTTTCAATTCAATTCAATTCAAACTTTATTTCTATTCTTTTTACACTTTTTCATTTTATAGATGTAGAGAAGACATGCAGTGTAAGGCATTATATTCCAAATACCTGCACATGCAAGCTGCTCTTTCATATCTTTTATTTTGTGTCTGACCACAAGACTAGGAGTGGTCTTGGTTTATAGACATTTTATACTTAATTGCCCAAAGCCAGTATACTTTGGGCGCAACTATAAAATTCTAGTTTCCCCCTCAGCTTTTGAGTGTAACGTAAACATCCCCCATAAGCCGCCATCTCTTTGTCATGGTACATTGATACATCTGTGAAAAAAAGTATTGTGACATTTCAACAATGTGTAGGTAAATACTCTTGTATGCTATCAGCCATGATTGCTGAACCTGAAGAGAACTCAAAGAGTTACATGCCAAGGTTTACATAGTTTGAAAGTATAATGGTGACATACAATTGATAATTACCTTTTTGGGACTTAATTCTTGTGAATATAAGTTTCCCTCCTCCTGATATTTATTTTCTGAAAATTGATTCAGTACACATATGACTAAGAAGCCAATCAACTTGTACATAACAAGCACACAATGTTTACAGATGAATGGTAGGCCACGATGTACAGAGTCCCAGGTTTTAGATTATTAAACAGAAAGAAAAATTCCACTTGGTACACTTTTTTCATTAGATGAGTTGATGATATATTCTGTATATGATTGTATTTGACAGGAGCACTAGCATACATGATATCTGAACCAATCTCCCATGATGCTAGAGTAAGGATACTTAATCTTTATTCAATAAACAAATCTCTCAGCATCATATGAGCAGATACACTGAATGCACCGGTGCACTGAAACCAACTTTATTCCATGGTAACCGAGCATCTCGGCCCAAAGTCTACACGAGACCAAAAGGATGTAATGTTATATCTCAAGGATAACAATGACAATTTCTTTAAACTGATCCCTTTAAGAAAACTTCATGTCAGCAGGCAAATGTGTCATCATTCATTCATTGGGGAAGAAAATAAACAAGAGTTAATCCCAACAAATCTTGCCTGTATTAATCACCAATGTATAGGATGGCTCCTTCCATCTACCCTCTACTCTATATCTATTTCTCTCTCTCTTGCTCAGCCCGCTTCCCATCCCACTATATTTCAGCCATCCAATCCCGTCGCATCGCGCTGTCAGGTGCCAATATCTGCGGCGATTAATCTGCCATGAAGAAAACTGATTCTGGCCGCTGGGGGGGATTGCGGGCTGTAAATTGGAAATTCCAGCCGCTGAGATGCTATCGAAGAAGGCATCTTGTCATATCTGTGTAGGGTCATGTGATGTATGGTGAAACCTTTGATTTTGAAGTTTTCATGTTTTCCTTCTTTCCAGCTTGTCAACTTTATTTTGCTCTCATTATTCTGTCTGTCTGTCTGTCTGTTAATCTGTTTATCTGTCTGTCTGTTAATCTTTGTCTGTTTCTCAACTCCAATATCAAAGTTTACCCTTTTTATCGAAAGAATTCAGCAAGTGTGTATGGCTGGAAAAGAGGTTTCGAAGAAAAGAGTTAATGTCAAAGATGTGATGGGCATAGAAGACTTAGAGGCATTATCTACCTTTTGTAGATGAAACAAAAACCCAGATTTAGTGCTTCAAAATAGTTCTATAATGTGAGTTAGGGATAGAAACAACCAATGTAAAAATTTGAATCAGTATGATTAATGTTAAGTACTGTTAAATGTACAAAATGTGAACAAATATCTTAAAATAGATATGTTTCTAGACTAAACCATTCACAGTTATGGTTTAGTCAGAAAAATAGTGATATCTCCTTTTATTTTATTTTTTATTTTTATTTTTTACATGATGTCATGTTTTGTGATGCAACTGACCTACACATATGCATCAAAAGTGATATCTTGAAAATTTTTATAATCACTGCTCCCAAAGGTAAACAGGGCCTTTAAATCGTAAGACAGAGAGACGAACTTATTACCAATGAGGAATTAACCCTTTGAGGAGGGACTGATTTTGCTACAACACACATTTCTTATAGACACCTGCCCGAATATGGGTTAATGAGGGGGGAGTGTTGAGAAAGATCCTCAGTTGGATGATGTGGTAGAAATGAGTATAATACAGAATGATATAGTGTGCATGAGAAGGAATCGTATGCATTTGTCCTCTCAGAAAATACTTACAGTGCTATTTAGCGATTATTTCATGAATATTAAGGAGATGGACATTTAGTAAAGAGATAAAAAGATACATCTAAAGATTAATGAATGAATGAAGACATATTGGACAGATTGGACATATTGGATAGATACATGTAGGTGGCAACAGCCAAGAAAAGAAAAAATGGTAGACATGTTAGGAAGTACTGGTTAGATGTTCCCAAGCTATTCCCTTACACACACAAACAAGAAAGAAGGCGTCAGTTGTAGAGGTGAGAAAAACATGTCCTGAAGAATTTATACCTGAGAGAGGTAGAGGGGGAAAAATGATTTGATTCTCTTTGATATGTCTTAATTGACCGAACATGAGTCATTACCTCGGCATGCCAAAGGATCATGTGTCCTGATGTGGCAGCTTTTGATGTAGCGGCTCAGCGGTTCTCTTCCCATCCCGTCCCCCACCACCTCCATCTGTCTTAGACCCTAATCACTCCATGCCTCCAATATACACTGACATTAATCCCCCAATGTCTGCCTTGCATTTGTCAGCACCACTAAAACTTGAAGGGAACCAGTCCAGAATGAATACATATAACGCACCTTAGAAAAAATGATCGGAGGAATATGTATGCTAATGGCTCTTACTCCACTTGTGAAACTGCAGGATATGGAGACAAAAAATGTTCTTGTGTCTCATATCGTGTTATCATGTTCAATTCTAGCCATATTTGTTTGCCTTCCTCACAAGCTGGATCCATTTCTCCCCCGTTTTCTCAGACTCTTCATCAGACAACCAATCTCTTTGTCTATATCTCTGTCATGGAACTGATTTTCTTCTTTCTTTGCTGATCTTCATATTACAGCTATCTGTAGTGAGAGCAATTCAATTTATTTGGACAATTTTTGACAAATGCAATGCCACATTTTTGTGCACACTCTGTTCCCACAGAAATCAGTGGAACTGACTCCGGTGACAGACCTTCCCATTGTAACTGCAGAAGACACTGAAAATAGAACCTCAAAGAAAGATTTTCCCTCAGTTCAGTGTCTTTTTTATAAACTCTTGGCTTGTTCTAACATGTTGCCGTGGTAATGGCTGACTGTAGTGTATTAAAGGAATGGTATAATTTTGGTTGACATGGGGATTCAGATTTTAACTTCTTGCAAGATAATTAGAAACACATTATGAAATATTAAAGAAAATACAATGCTAAGAGGAATTCAAAGTTTATTTGATGGAAATTGGTTTTTGAATGGCTGAGACAGCCAAAAGCAAAGTAAAACAAAGTGGCCCTAATATAAGATGGGTCCCACCTTTAATCAGGACCTCTTTGTTTTTGGATAAAGCAACCATTTCAAAACCAATTTTCATCAAATAAACTTTAAATTTCTCATAGAATTGTATGCTCTTTCATAAGAGGTTTCTCATTATCTCACAGAAAAAGAAGAAGCTGGAAGCCTGAAGCCCCATCTTAACCAAAAGTATATCATCCCTTTAAAATCTTAACTGTGAAGATTGGGTTTGCCGACAGTTATTGAATTTAGCCATGTTGTTGACTATTTTTCAGTGTAGTGATAGAATATAAAGAGACTCTTAATACCAATTTTTGAAACACATTGTTGATTAATAACTTGTTATTTTCTGGGAAAACACCAATTACCAATCTTTATTATGAGTAATACTGCATGAATATATCTGTGGTGATATTTAAACTCGAGAAATGAATGATAGATCAACATGGCATTTATTGACCAAAAAGTTCTTTTAGAGAATTTCAAAACTAAAGTTTAAAAAGTCATGACCTGCTGTTGACCAAAACTCAAATAGAGAGTCGCATTCACAGTAAGAGGTGCACAGATATCGTGTTGTCAACGAGGATGTTGGCATTACTATGTGCGATATATAATTGAAAATATCTCTTGAAAGACATGGAACTTGTCATTCAATGTAATTATTTTTGTCTTTTCTTTCTCTTTTCTTTCTCTGTGGTGTTTCTTTTCTACAGTGCTGGAGTTTTTGAATGCCCGGAGGATCGGTTACCGCTGGACTATGCCAAGGTATGTGGGTGATGTGAAGTTTGCCGAACCTCTCGCCACAATGTGGTGTGTGTCATCGTATGTCCATTTCAGTCGTACATTTACCACCTTATATAGAAATGGAAGGAGTCATATAAATGGAATAATCCGCTCGGGTTTATATCAGGATACCTCAGTTTCAGAGATGGGGTGGGGGGGGGGGGGTGGGGGGAGATAGTCTACAGTAGAAGTGGAAATTTTTGCATCATTATTGTTTTTTTTATGCTCAGTTGACTAAACTGAATTTCACATCTTTTAATTTCATGGAATCAAAGAGATCAAATATTACAAGTCACACAAAAATATATTTGAGGGCTTTTATTTTCATGCTAGTTTTATGTTACGTGAAATCTGCAAGAACTTCCACCTTTACAATATGATTATGTTTACCCCTTTGTGCACCTTCAGTGCTATATTGACACAGTAAACCTCATAGCATTGTACACACTTTCCAAAGTCTTTGGTGCAAAAAGGGTTAAAGTAGATATTGGACTCCATCCTCGTGTCCAAATGGACATAGTGAAGGGTTGAAATGGCTTTAGCCTACCTGGCATGCTTTGCTATATGTGTGGTGTTGTTAGTACACTTTGTATGTGAAAGTGTCAAGTCAAACTTAGTGAGATTACAAGGAAACTAAAGGTAAGTATGAAAAAAAAAACAACCAGATGTATCACACAAGTATATTTTGATCATATGAGAAATGTAAATGACACAATATTTTTGAAGAAATTATAAATTACTCAACAATTTATCCATCCTCTGTCTTTTGTGTGTAGTCTTGGCATTTTCTCTCATAAATCAATTAAATTCTGAGTCTTTCATTATTTTCTATTGCAGCTGTATAGGCAAGCAATATTGAGGCTTTTTTTTCATTTCTACCTCTCTACATTCTTTTGCATGAATTTGTGAAACAAATTTCATTTTAGAGATTCAATTTTGGTTAGCTTGGATATGTGCATGTTTTTTATATGTTTAGGTATATGATATACAATAGTTTGTTGACATAAATTCTTAAATGATATCTGAACATATTATTGCCACTGCTTGTTGGTATGTAGGTCATATGTGAACCTATTTACAACAGTGGGGAAACTAGATGAAGTCATGCCTACAGAACTTTTGTATTGGTTTGAATAGAATTTTGGGACAAATATAACCACAAAATGGAAAAAAAATGATATCAAGACCACTACTTCATTTTTGTCCAACTATTTGACTATCCACAACTGGGTTGGGATTTTCTTTCTTTCATGCAAGAACAACTGCTTTTTCACGTATTCACAAAAACTGTGACCCAATATCATAAAAGATGCATAAAACTTCTCGGGTGGACGAGAGTTCAATTATAGTCCACGCACGGTATTGCACACAATTGTGACATTGTCAAAAGATTCCCATTGTCCATCTTAAAGTCTGTTTTGAGAGAGGAAGAGAGAGGAGAGAGGAAAAGTTCATCAATTGGAGTTCAATGCACTCTTTGTCTTTACTTTACGGTGAGAACAGGAAAGGTTATTACATTGCTTCTGTGTACCGGTATATGAGTGGGTTTATTGGAGGGGTACAAGATGGGATGGGGGTATATAAGTGGCGGGGGTTAGGTGAATAGGTAGAGGAAAAATTGAAGGTAATTACATCTGAGATTGTGTTTGTGGGTCATTTTGTGGACGTGTGTCATCTTTGGCGGTGACATTGGAGGCAGGTAATTACATTACCTCTCTGTGGAATTGTGGAGAATTGGAGTTGATTTACAGTGTAGAAAATGATAGGGAAAATATATATTTGCTCTGTTTGTGACCCATTCTCAACTTGGCCATATGCAATATGGCTTGTGGGGCTGTTTGAACAGGATTTTCATGATTTTTTTTTTCAATTTTACTTTGTGTAGAGCAATATGAAAGAAAAGCTCATTGTTCAACACAATCAAACATTTGTTTCCCTATAGAAATCAAGTCTATGAGTTTCAGTTAACAGTTCTGATGGCATTCAGTATGAAAGAGCTGTAGAAAAAAGGTTTTAACCCCTACTGTTTTCAAATGTCAGCAAGTTACAAGCTTCCAGCTGATAGTGGCCCAGTATATTGGCCCCTACTCTGGGAAATTAAAGAAACTGAAACAACAACAAAATTAAATCCAAAATGCATTCACGTTTACTCTGTCAGAAAGGAGTTTGTATCAGTTTTTCATTGTAGATGCATTTGCGAAGCAAATGAAAAATCTGTTTGAGGTGATGGTACGATCCTCAGTGGTTGTACGATATGTTACTTCCGGGGACATTTTGATCAAATGTGTCATATTAATGTCATGTGACCTTTGAAAAGACAACACCATAACTGATTGATTGATGTATACCCTAAATTGACTTACATACACAATTCACAACCCACTCTCTTCCATAAATAGGCAATTCTCTAGATATAAATTTATTTACATGCCTTTTCAATCAGTAATATCTGATATGTCCAAATGTAGCATTAGCTTTACACCTCTCTTTGCATGCTGTGTCCTTGTCGTTCTAATTTGATCTCTTTCTTTGTTGCATAACCTTCTGGCTTTGTTCAAAGTTTATTCATGCTGTCTTGTGTGGTTTGTCTGCGGCTCATAGTTTCACATTGTTTTCTTGTCTGGTCTTTTGCATTCATGAAGAACACCTTTAAGGATTTTTTTTTTCATGTCAATTCAATCTTCCTCTATTTTCAACATTTGTATCCTTTTTTTAACCTTTTCTTTTTCATTGTGTTAATCCATGTTAGACAATTATAAATGATATCAGATAATCTTGCCTGTAGACACACATTTTGCTTACATACACTTAGCTAAGGTTTGAACTGTACCTGGTATTCTAGCGTGAGCTTGAGCAACCCATAGTCCTTAAAGGTTGGACAAATTTGATCTTTGTAGGCAATAATGCCAAAGCCACTATCCAGGTGTGCGGCAGTGATACACATAGCAGACTTTCTTCCCTCCCCCCCCCCACCCCTGTACCACTGAAAGACGATGGTAGCTTAAACACCGGTCTCTCATCATTTGTAGAGAGAAGTGGCTGAGGGGTAAGACACATTCCCTAAAGCTCTCCACTCCCCCATTCCTCAATCCATCCACATCTTCACCAAAACATCCTTGTTTGGGGAGGAGCTGTGGGACATCATCAAATCTGCCCCGAGCAGGAGTGGACGAGAGCTGACCTTTCGCCGTCCGCCTTGGGTTATCACTCCAGGAGTGGTGTCTGGCATTGGAGTCTTTCTTTTTAGGTGATCCGAGTATCCTCTCGGATCACCTTCTGTATCTGTACGGATTCTTTGTTTTTCTTCTTTATTTCTCCTCAAAAGTTGTGCAGAGGTTAGCTCAGAAAGTCCGCTGCCTGTCAATTTCAAAATTATATCATGTATGCATCATGTCCCAAAGACGGCAAATCTAATGTATCATTGTGATCAGTCGACCGTGACGTCACTATGACGTCATTATATGAAAACACATTCTCAATCATATCTCATTAATGAAATAGAATTTTTCAATGAAATTTACGTCACATATATTTAAAGTTATGCGCATTCTACTCATGTTCTCAAAATTCATATTTTCTCTTAAAACGTGCGCGTACGCGCGCGTTGAAATATTTGTATGCTCCAATCGAGCTCAATATTTTTTTGCACACGTTTCAGACCATTTGGAGCATTTTTTGAAAAATTGAAAAAATCGGACGGACGCGTACGCGCGCGCGCATATACGCACGCACAGCTCATATGCAATTGAAATTTCCAGTTTTTTCACTTTGATCGCATGTCTGAAATGTCAAGGAATATTTATACCACGTTTCAAGTCAATCCGACTCAATATGACGTCATACGGGGCCGTCAAAGTTGAAATTCCGCGCGCGCGTCAATGGCGATATACAGTGCAACTATGCCAAAAAACTGCCAATTTTAAATCCGATTTTACTCGTCAGGATGGACGGTGACCCCCCATTTTCTTTACATATATTGAAAGCTGATGAGTTGTACATGTCATTTCATGGGTAGGCAATGCTGACAAAATGATTAAAAGATATCAAATTTCTTAATAAAGTAAAAAAAGTAAATTTTCAAAATGACGTCATCAAATTACAAGTTTACTCGAGCGTATCTCACTTATCCTCTGCCAATTTTCTCCCATATTTCAGTATGTTGTAGCTTATGAAATGTTCTTTCATTAATGTAAAAACAACATTTTGATTGGATGACGTCATCGCCTCGTAAAAATGGATTGAATGTATCCTTGTAGAATTTGACCAGTTTACGTGTTATCTCTATGGGAGAGCAGTTTTTCTGGCAGTGAAAATTGACATGACTCTCTTTTTCGAGCACTAGCTCACTTTTGCTTCGGTGAATTTTTCCCAGATTTTAGTATGTTGTAGCTGAGACTTTGGGCTATCGTAAGTGTGCCCTTCATTTTTTCATACGACGTCGGCATCACGTCGAAAAACTTGGTTGAAAATGGCACGTGGCTTCGATGCAGCGTCATTTTGCTTAATACACAGGGCCTATGGAGCATGAAATAGGTCATTGCATAGCGCATCCGACTCGTAATCCTAAGGTCCCTGGTTCGAGGCTCACCCCTGCCAATATTTTTTTTTTCATTTTTTTAAACACTTTTTTTCTTCTTTTTCTTTAGTTATTCTTAATCTCCCTTCCTAACTTTATCTTTTTCTGATTTTTTTATGCTTCTCCTTCAAATTTCTATAAAATAACATATTTTTTTCTTTATTTTTCTTTCTTTCTACTACTTTCTGTGCAATAGATGAACAACAACAATGGCTATCAATCCCATATTTTGCACATGTTTAGTTCATGTCACGTACATTATTTCATAAAATAACAACTACTTGATCAGACACCATCTTGGGTATGTAAATTAGGGTCAAAGGTCATAAATGTTTCATCCTGTATCTTGGTGAATACATGTCCTATCTTTCCCATATTTTGCACACACAAAGACCATGTAACAAGGATCATTTCACAAAATAACCACTTTTTGTTCAGACGCCATCTTGGGTGTGCAAAGTGAGGTCAAAGGTCATATGTACTTCTTTCTGTATTTTCGTTATGACGTGTTATCTCTATGGGAGGGATTTTTTTTGATGTGAAAATCGACATGCTTTTCTTTATCGAGCACTAGCTCTCACTTACCCTTCGGTGAATTTCTCCCAGATTTTATGTTGTACCTAAGACTTTGCATTTTGCATCTTGGTGAATACCTGTCCTATCTTTGCCATATTTTGCACACGAATATAGACGATGTCGCAAGAATCATTTCACAAAATAACCACTTTTTCCTCAGATGCCATCTTGGGAGTGTAAAGGTGGGTCAAAGGTCATATGTATTCGTTGCTGTATCTTCGTTATTCAGTGTATACAGAATTGGTACCAAAGATGGCAGATAATTATGACTCCCTTTTCTAAATGAGAATCCAAACCTCACACGGCCAATGTCTCTAAACACAGATGAAACTTGTATTGTCATGCCTATTACGATCAGGACTCGAATCATTGATTAAAAAAAAATCGGATCACCTTAATTTGTCAGTGATGACAAATTACAATCTCTAGTTATGTGTGTGTTCTTATCATATTCTACTGCCAACTGGAGATAGGGGAGGGTCTTGGGCCGAACTCCTTTTCCTGTTTCATCTCAGAAGAGGATTGAGGAGTCAATATGATTGATGTGCCTCCGTTTGGTGTAAATACACTTCCAGTAATCAGAGTTATTTGGTGTCTGTTTCAAGGAGATTGCCACAGATAGGCAGACAGAACACTCCTAGCCGTGGATATCTCCTCGATTCTGGTCTTTCAGAGTTCAACATTTGCAATTGGCTGTGCTGTAACTACTCATGATATCACCTTTTTCCTTTTTCTTTCTTTTTTTTCAATGGATGCTTGATTCATAGACCTTATTTCCTACGTTTCTATCAGTAGGTTGCACCTCTGTCTGTCAACATGAATATTCCATTTCAGATGCATTGCAATTCTCTCTTTTTTTTGTCATGTGAAGCTTGTGAAACTTGTCACGGGGATGTTAATTGCCTACATCACTACATAGCATCCATTTTACAGAGCTTTAGGAGTGCTTGGCACATCAGTTACCAAATGTGGTGATGTAGCTGGTGTTTCAGGGTCCATATTACTAGTAACAGATATCATTGTGTCATGTGGTTTCATGACTTACTTCCTCTTTAGATTTCAGACACTACAAGGCTCTATTTCTCTTGTAATGTGATTTGATCTGGTGATTTGGTAAGGGAATTATAACATCACATTTTTTTCCTCTCAGCCAGAAAACTCATATATTTTTTTAAATGATGTGGATGGATTAAGCAACTTTTCACGGACCTAATAATGAGGCTGACTGTGCAGAAGGCGAGCTACAATCCTGTGAAACATTAGGGAGATCTTGAGTGGCTTACAAGGTCCATGTTGTTAATAACCATCATTCAAATTGTCACAGTGGCTCATAATGGCTTCATTATTTGTCAGATTGTGCAGCAATTTCCACAGATCATCTGTCGTTTTTTAATGCCTTCATTTAAAATGAGCCGTGTATTTATGCCGATGCATCTTTGAGCTCATTTGCCAACATTGTAGGAAGTCCTCCTTGAGGTGAGGTGCGTATACTAGTACCTGCCGGTTTAAAGCAACAGTTTTTCTATTGGTACGGATGCACCTGCTAAAGTAGCAAGAATTAGGTGAAGATGCAGTGGCTGCACGTTGCATATGTCGTATCGAGATTTTGATGGAGGTAGCTGGCAGGCCCAGTATTGGATTTCATTTGACGTTGATGTGTTTGGAGTGCTTTTACCCTCCCTCCCCCCCCCCCCCCCCCCCATCCCACAGTAGAGCTACATGGGTGTGTGTGTGATACACTGTCAGGCTGTTAGGTTTAAAAGCTTCCCTGCATTTCAGCCGAGTCCCCAATCTAGGCTATCACATTAGAGAGAGAGTGTGTGTGTATGTATGTGTGTACGTCCCTGTGTGCGCACGTGTGTACGTGTTGTTGTTTGGTGACAGACAGAAGACAGTCTTTTGCTATCTACTGAAGATAAGGTGCTGGTATAGAATCATCTTTACTCCATACCCTTCTTCAAGCACTTCTCTCAACTTCAGTACTTTTATATCATGACTGCTCCTTTTCTCAGTGAGTGGTGTATATGTTCAGAATGAGAGAAATTTAAGTAATGTCTGAACTTCATCAAAGAATTCCTCGAGGGATAAGATAAAAGAGGTGGGAAAATCGCTGTGGGAGCATATTTACTCTTGAAATTGTACATGCAAAGTTTTCAAGGGCATGGGCAAGATTGAATATTGACACAGTGTGAAATTCTTCTCAGTATCATTGCTCTGTCAGCCAGAAGCTATGCATGCCTTGAAGATTACTTAGTGCCACCTCATTTATAATCTAGTGATGTGTGTGGATAGACATCACTGATTCACTGGTAGTTTGACCAATTTACTCTTGATCATTGGCCAAGTAAGACTACTGTTCTTTTGCTTCTTTGGTCAATTCTGGGGTCATTCTAAGGTCAACAAGGCAAGGTATATCAATATTTTTCTTTGCCATCTACAAAAAGTAAGATTATATCTCCTCCATATTATGTGAGCTGAAGAGAAATCTATAAACATAACACTGGCTTAACATGACTGGGACTAAACTATCATGTGATTCGACCGCAAGTGCTGGAGTGGTATATTTTCCACTCATCAAATTAGTTTGTTATATTATGAAAAGACACTTCTTGGATGTTGGCAGTCACTTACTGATAGGAGTATTCTTTCTGAGTGCGCATAATGTCTGTTTGCAAAATTTCCAAGGCTAGCTTGTGTAACTATTGTGAGCTTGTCAGCCTCTTATGATTCAGACTGTTCAACTAGAAAATTAAAAGCTCATCCAACGTTTAGAGATTGTTTGTGGAATTTCCAAAGCATTGTGTTGATATTATTATCATAAGTCATGAATGAAATCTGGTCATATGATTGCTCGGCAGGTGTGTGCTATTTTTCTTTTCGCTGTTGGCATCCAGTGTTGTGAATCATATCTTAACCTTGCATAAGAGAAATGATACTTAATCTGCCCATTTTGCCACTGAGAACTGGAGGAATGTAATTAAAGTCTTTCGTGCATACAGTATCTCCAAGGTGCGTCACTTCTAATTCCTGTTTCAGGAGTGATCATAATCGCGGAAGGACATTAAGTGAACATTTTGCTGATTAGTCAGCCACAAATAGCCTGCTATATTGCCGTACCCTGCTCACTGGATCATTAGCAGTACGCCAGGAATATCTGCTGGTTACTGTTCTCGTTTTTCAAATTAAAGATCTCAGTTAGTTTCCATCTCGACCGAGAAGACTGAGGAAGATGTCTGTCTTTACATCCTGTGTGAAGAAAGTAAGGATGGTTTGGTCACTGTCATTGTTTATTTAGCATGCCTTCTACATCAGTTTAAAGTTCTAATGTACTGCCAGTGTCTACTCAGTGTTGCTGATGCATGACCTTTGACACACATGATAAGTTGCTGTTGATGTTGTTGTTTTTTATTAGAGATGGAATGATACGGAAATTAATGACCTGTGATTCAGACCAACATTGCCATAGCTATTTATTATATTTCTCAACTTAAAGAACTGGGATATTCTTTATGTGTACTTAGGTGAAAATATATTTTGTGATGTCATGCTTTCTTTGAGAGAATGTTGCATGTACAGATAATGTATGAATTTTTTATTTACAGTTGTAAATAATTTATCTAGCTGCGTATCAATAGGCAACAGAAACTGAAGTGTACTGCATATTACAAAGGGCAACCAACTGCTATATCAAAGCAATTTTAGTAGGAACTTCATGTCTTCATTTGCAAAGTGTTTTTCTCTATGTTGTAAGAGTGTGTATGTGTTTGTTTGTTTGTGTGTGTGTGTGTGCATGTGGTGTTTACAGTCATGTGTACAGAATGTGCACACTTACACATGTTCATGTGCGTGTCCTGCATGTCGGTCTTTGTCTTTATCAAAAAGTGTGACTATTCATACACCCACATTCAGTCATGCTGGGATGTTTGTCAACACCCCCAAAAATATTTCATCACAAATGATGGAATGTCAGGGTTACTGGTGTGAGTTTCATGAAAAAAAAATCAAAATCTTTGTTCAGTCACCTTGATGACAAATGTCAGTTCTATGTAATGTATGACTAAACAGGGATGCTTTCAGATTTTTCTTTACTCAGAAAAGCAGTTCTGTCCAATCAGTTGCTTGCCATTTTTCGATTGCAGATCTACCCAGATGACAAGATGTCGGGGGACATTCAGATGCTGATGGTGAGGTGTCAGTTCTACAAGGATGGTTGCCGCTGGACTGACCAACTCATGACCCTGCAGGTAAATTGATTTATGTCATAAAATCCTGTGAATTCTTAATGTGTAAAATTTGGCCATCAGTCAAATGTCCATCCAAGTTATAGAAGATTGTCCATCTGTAAGTGTCCATTGTTTTTTTAGTATATGGTGCCTTTATTAATAGTGATGACTCCATCATAGATTTTTTTTTTTAATTGGATGGTTGAATCTAGCCTTTCATTTTTCTCCCATTTCTGTGAAAGTTTACAGTTTGGATGGATATGAAAGATGTGTTGTTGTCAAGTTATTCATATGAATGAAATGGCAGATCTAATCTTAGGCACAAAACCAGTATAGCATTCATGTAGCAAACACTTTTAGCACCTTTTTTCCCCTTGCTTTTTTTATGTGACAGTTGTGCTGACATTGTATGAACAGCTTAGGGATCCAATCTACTCTTTCTTTTTTTCTTCACAAACTGCTCAGAATTATTTGAAAATGAAGACAACCGTCTTCGACAACGTTACATACTTAACCACCATAATCTCATAGTGAAGACATTATGTTCCTATTTTGTCTCATTACAAGTAGCTCAACAGTTTCTAAAGTTTATGGTATGTGTGCACATTTCCTATCGAAAGGATCGAGATGCTGGGCTATATGATGTTCCTGTACTTTGAAGTATAAGGAAAGTGTTCATATATCTCTCTGCGTACTTGAGTCTATAGAGATGCCTTGCCGTCAGAAAGGTGGTTATTGATTTCAATATCTTGCTCTTCACAAGCTCTACCATCTACTGCCTTGAGACAATGCAATTTTCCGTTCTGATCTTGAGTCGAGAGTGGGCACTCCATAACCTCTCTGTAATGACTGAACATTGTCCTGGGGGGCAAGAAATGATGAGATTCCATCTGAAGTATATTTTGTTGCGATGATCGTGGAACCAGATGGCGCCGTAGTCGATCTGCACCGTCGCCTGCGGCCACGAAGCCTGCCACAGAGCAGTCTACCCGTGACACTCCGTGCCGCTCCCGTAATTTGAAAACTGGTTTACCGTTAATTGCGCTTGTCCGAGTCAAGCTCCACGACCATCTGTTTAATGGCCTGCAGCGTCATGCTTGTTTGGATTTGCATCAAAATTTACTGTCATGCTAGTTGTCCTATAGTGCTTGCTTGGCTGTAGAATCTTTCATATTTTGTCATCTTCAAGATTTCTTCAAAATATCCTTTTAAGATTGTGTTCTGTGCAGCTCTCCCCATTTATGAACTCACTAAACTTACTATTCATCACAGAATATCAAAACTGTTCTCCAACTCTTTCCCCCCTTTAAATCCTGTAGTTGTCTTTAATTGCAACAAAGAAATCTTGTGTCAGTTTCTTAAAGCTTATGGGCCATACATAGACTATAGTGATACACATACATTACAGGGGGTTGATATAGCACTAAGATGGTCTGTCCTCTATTGCACAAAATGTCTGGAATGTTTCTTATCTGGATACAAAGGTGTACATAATTATTCAAATTTAGGTCTTGTGTTTATGTTGTTCATTCAAGTTACCTTACACCCACACCAGTACAGATGAATATATATGGATAGCAATTAGCATGGCTGCAGGTTGTTGTTCTGTTTTCCAAATAATTATAGAGGCATCTGATGAAGACATAAATTCAAGCATAATCTAATATTAAACTCACCATGTAAAGTCCATCAAGGGCACCCGGGAAGTGTTCATGATAGATTATCAACATGTGTAACTGATTCTTTTGGTGTCATCTTAAAGCAATTGAGATAATACCATCAATACGCAAGGGGAAAAAAAAAGCAAAATTATTCACTTTTCAGTGCCAAATCAGAGAGCTGGTTTGACCCTTGGTATGTGCCTGGGCTTGCATAACTTTTTTTTTCAGCATTCACTAACCCATCCAAATTTGACCTAGTACTCTCTAAAAAAATGTAGTGAAAATATTCACTCTTGAAGGAGTGAATACAAAAAAGAGTGAATTTGGAGTGAAAATGTTAATTTCCACTCATTTTAGAGTGACCTCAGGGATCACTCCAAAATCTTCGAGTGATCCCTGAGGTCACTCCAAAATGAGTGAAAAAGAACATTTTCACTCAAAATTCAATCCAATTTCACTCTTTTTTGTATTCACTCCTTCAAGAATGAATATTTTCACTCAAATTTTTTTTAGAGAGTATATTTGAGAAGCTACAAGTGAGCCCACTCAGGAGTGGCAATTTGCCTCAGTCCAACAGGAAGGCCATGGTTACACAATAGGGATTAAGGGGATCAGCTAATCTCTCTTCATTTACAATTAGTTTTCAGACATCTGTGCCAATCAGGCGAAAAATGCAGTATGATGTTTGTACCAATGGCTGAACGAAGGTCAATGCAGAATTTGTCATTTGTAATTCTAAGTGACATTCCCTTCCATCATCACCCCCTCCCCCACCCCCCCCCCCCAAAAAAAAAAAAAATATGTGGGCATAGCCTGGTTGTTGGTGGCATATCGCTTGTAAAGAAGGTGCGACCTTTAAATTCTGACTACTTATTATTGGATGGGAGGCTTAATGCGTTTTACAGCCCCCTACTTCATTGTCGCTCTGCACCCTTTGATTAGCCAGCCACCGACCCAAGGACAATGGCAGGGTCTGCACTTGACAACGGGGTCTTCCCACTCACATCCTGACAGGCGTGATTATTAGAGCCGTCTTGTCAGGAATATCTTGCAAAATATCATGTGATCGGATGTAAACAAGTTATTTTGCCACATATTTTGGCAAATGAACAATTACTTACCGGAGGTGTTGCTTGCCATGCAGCAAAGATATATATCTATAAATTCTTCTGCTGTGGAAATAAACAAAAGAAAAAACCCATCGGTAAAAAAATTTGGCACGATTTAACACACCCTGATTTTACAGTGCATTGCTCAACGACTGATTCATTTGTATTCGTGCTGTCACGTTTGGACTTGCATATCGAATTAATTTCTGATCTTGACAAAACTGAATCCTCGTAAAATATTGGAGACACAAAATAAACAACATTCTTCCCTTCAACAGTGATTAAAAACAACAAGCCCAATAACAAAATTGCAAACAGAACCGACAAAAAATAGGAAAAAAAAGGGAGAAAGAATGTTATTAGATTTAAAGAGATAAAGTACACAAACAAAGGAAGAGGGTGAGCGGAATTCGACAATAAGAATGGCATATTATATATTAAAGTTAGAATAATAAAAACAAACAAACGAACAAACAAACAAACAAACAAACAAACAAACAAACAAACAAACAAACAGGTTTCAGAAGTGATCAGACCTTTTAGCCTCAAAAAGATATCCACTGTGATATGCAGAGGATAGAGTTGTGTTAGCGCAATGAACTTGGTGAGAGAAAGAGAGGGAGAAAGAGATAGAGGAGAGAGAGTGTGTGTGTGTGTATGTATGCATGAGTGTGAAAAGAATGCAACAGAGTTGGTTAGATCTGTGTTTAGGGAAAGTAAGAAAGTAAAGTAAAAATCTTTGAGGAATGGGTTGAATGCCCAATCCCAAGATGAAAGTCGTCACACTACTTTAAATGGATGGTATACTTTTGGTTGAGATTGGGATTCAGATTTTAACTTTTTGCGAGATTATTCAAAGCCACTTGTGAAATATTGAAGAGTATATAATGCTAAGAGGAATTCAAAATTCATTTGATGAAAATCGGTTTTGGAATGGCTGCGGTATCCAAAACCCAAGTAAAAGACAGTGGTTCTAATCAAAGGTGGGTCCCACCTTTTATTATTACGAGACCTCTTTGATTTTGGATATCGTAGCCATTTCAAAGCCAATTTCACTCAGATGAACTTTGAATTCCTCGTAAAATTATGTGCTCTTTCATATTTCATAAGAGGTTTCTAATTATCTCACAAAAGAGTTTAAAATATGATGTTCCATCTCAAACAAAACTATACCATCTTTTTAATGAAGATTTCTTTCTGCAAATCTAAGGATGAGGATTTGCTACATGGTGTTTGAGCTACTCCTTAGCAACCATAAAATCATTTCAAATGAATATCAATACAGATGGCTTTGAGACATTCATGGCAGATCAAGCATGTCAAATATCTATCAGCAGAGGACTAAAAAAAAAGGAGTATTATCATGCCATTTGATAGCTGTAAGAGAGACAACAACAAAAAAAAAAAAAAAAGAAGGGGGGGGGGGGAGAGAAAGCTCAGGGATGATGTTAACCAGTTGATGAGAACAAAAGGCAGTTAAAGGGAAGATAAACCCAAAGAGCAATGTGGATTGAGTGAAAGCAGCAACATTGGTAGAACACATCAGTGAAAGTTTGAGGAAAATCGGACAATCGATGCAAAAGTTATGAATTTTTAAAGTTTTGGTGTTGGAACCGCTGGATGAGGAGACTACTAGAGGATATGACGTATGAGTGGACAACAATACAAAGAAAATATAAAGGAAATTCAACAAAAATTCACTTTTCTAGAACTATGAAAGAGCAGTGGACCAACTACTTTCAGAAAGCAGGGGGAATAATTGCTACCCATAACATATGTCAATATCAAGTTGATGGAATTTGTAATTTTCATGAAAAATGGATTTTTGTAGTATTTTCTTTATATTTTCTTGGTATTGTTGTCCACTCATATGTCATAACCTCTAGTAGTCTCCTCATCCAGCGGTTCCAACACCAAAACTTTAAAAATTCATAACTTTTGCATCGATTGTCCGATTTTCTTCAAACTTTCACTGAAGTGTTCTACTAATGTTGCTGTTTTCACTCAATCCACATTGTTCTTGGGGTTTATCTTCCCTTTAATTTTCTGCTCATCAGTGGCAAGAAAATGGATCCCCATACCATGATCTGACAAGATGTAACACTCTTTGTCTTCATGGGGAAAAACAAAAAATATTCCTCTGGATGATTTTAGTGTAGTTATCAAGTGAATGGACGATGACATTATGTATGCTGAAAAAACAACAACAAACAAACGGATGCACAACTTGTTATCGTGCATTGTAGAATACTCAGTACTAAGAAATAGAGAATACACAGTACTGATATAATGCAGACTGTACTCATTTTATCAAAGAATCCCAAGCTTGCAGAACGGGGGAGAAAATGATACTACATAGAATCAGACAATAATTCTCCCTTTGTCAAATTGTGGAATCGGGAAAGATAAGTTATAAGTCACACCTATCACTTGACAATATGCCTAAAGAGATCACATCAGCAAACAAATGAACAAAAACCCCAGAAAGAGGTATGTGAACGACACATTACTCATTTGAATCTTTCACTACCAGATTTCCCGTATTCATTATATTGACTGCGTGCCAGAGGCAGGCACATATACACAAATATTAACCTCTCTCTGACTCTCCTTATCATTCCATCTCATTACACTCACACTCCACGCCACATTTTCTGCCTCATTTGGTCACAATATCCCATTGTCAAAAAAGAGGAGGAAAAATTAGGAAGAGAGAAAAATAAAGGAAATGAAACATTGGTATGTGTGAAAATGTTGAAATGAAACATAAACCCTTCACGGTATAGGGGTTTCCCAACCCATATGAAAATGAGGGAGATTGCATAAAATAGTCCAGGTACATTTTGGCAAGCTCAATCATTTACTCCCTAACTTGATGATTCTCTCAGATATGGGGGGGGGGGGGGGGGGAGGTGGTTTGGAATGCTAATAATACATTCACATTATGATATTTATGAAATGAAGCTAACTGTTATTCTCATGGTTGCACGGTCTCGTATACCAATATTATTGCCAATTCTTAGGGCCATCCCTGATGTATGTTTAGAACTCAATGCATCTACAAATGCTGATTGATGTTAAAGGGATGGCATAGTTTTGATTCAGATAGGGATGCAGGTTTCCAACTTGTGTGTGTGTGTGTGTGTGTGTGTGTGTGTGTGTGTGTGTGTGTTTGTGAGATAATGAGAAACCAGTTATGAAATATGAAAGAGCATGCAATTCATAGAGGGATTCACAGAATACTTGATTAAAATTGGTCTTGAAATAGTTGAGACATCCAAAAAAGCAATCTTAATAAAATGTGACAAACCAAGACTTTTATTATGGTAAGATCTCTTTGTTTTACCCTATTTTCGGATATCTAAGTCATTTCAAAACCAATTTTCACCAAATAAAATTTCAATTCCCCTTAGAATTGTATGCTCTTTATAATTTCATAGAGTGGTTTCTAAATATCTCGAAAAACATTCAAAGCTAAATCCTCACCTCAACCAATACTGTACAGTCCCTTAAACAAGTGTTGTACCCACTCAGTTCTCGAGGAAGTCTTTAATGCGATTCTGCTGATGGTAGTGTGGAATGTGGTTGACTGAGCTTGCCAAGTTTTGGTATCCATTCATGTCTTCTTTCCCTATTTCATTGCTATTTTTGCAACTAGAATTCAAATATTCTTGTGAATAGCTCAGACTCTGTATGGAAAGACTTCAGTTAGTCATGTGAGACCACTAGTTATTGGCAACAGTGTGATTGCATTTGAATAGCAGTAAAGTATCTTAAGAGCATTTCAGAATGCACCTGTTTGTTAATGTGTGATATCAATTACTCTGAAGTAAATCCTCTCCAACCTGCCACCCTCTCTCTCCTTCTGTTTGTCTGTCTCTATCCCTTTGTCTCTCTGTCTGTCTGTCTCTATCCAAAATAATTGTGGAACAAGCTTTGAAAGTAGACAAGAGTTTATGAGTGAGTGATTACTCTACATAAACGTATGGATGATGCAAACCTTCTTAATTCATGTGTTAACATGTTTACACTGTTGAATAGATGTATATATAACTGAAACTTGTAACAACTTTGTGCCCCACCCCCATTCCTCCATTGCAATTAAGATGTTTACAAGTCATTGAATAGAAAATTAGGCCAAATACATTTTGATGAAACAACTCTGAATGCCAATTTCTCATTTAGTCATGTCACCCATGTGGCAATTATTTGACTGTCCTAGCATGGATATAATAAATTTATTATGTGGCTAATATGATTCCCCTGCCATTATAAAATAGAGGGGGGGGGGGAGAAATATATAGAAAATATAGATTGAGAGATAGAGAGAGAAGGGGAGAGATAGAACGTGGAAGGAGAGGGAGGGAGAGAAAGAATGGATTGGTCAATATGATAAGCGAGCATTTTCTAGGAACTTCAGTATCCTTTCTTTATGTATTCAATATGGTATTATTCTGACTTTAATAGCTCAACATATACAAATTATTCTCTCAAATTGCAATAGCCCTACATATATAAATTGTTCTCTCAAATTGCAATAGCCCTGCATATATAAATTGTTCTCTCCAATTTGATAAAATGCTGTTCAAAGGACGCAATCATTAAATGAAAATTAGGCTGAAGTTTTATGGGAATATGTCCTCAGGTCTTAAAGAAGGATTAATTCATCCTAGCCACACTGTGAGTCAAGGAATGGTAATAAAGTCTGAAGGCTACATATGTATAATAGACACCTTATTTTTTATATGAATTGTGGGCACATTACTTGGTCTTTTGAGGCTCACCACCATAATACCATTACTGGTGTGAAAGCACCATAAGAAATTGTTACCACAAATATGTGTTTATTTGCTTTGCTAAGCAAGAACCCTTTGTTCTACCGGAACCACTGTTTGCGTTTGTGGAATTCTTTGTTCAGCGTTTGGAAATCTTTGTATTTTGCCATTTTTCGTTTGTTTGTTTGTTCTTTGTCATTGAACACATCTTTGATATCTCACCCACGAGGCTTTTGTTGTTGTCGTGTGTTTACAGCAAAATCAATGATAAACATCTTATTTCTTGTTCAAAGTCTGGAAAATATTTGAACTTGGCACTGACATCTTTTCAAGGACATTGACATTCCCTCTTCCCATCAGGAACAAAAGACATAAAGAGACATATTCCAAATATAGGAGGTCAGTCCTATTCATAAAAAAAAAGTATTTACAATGGTTTCTGGCTTCACTTGCCGTGAAAAAAGGCTTGATGTTCTTAGGTAGGAGTGCGGGAAGATTTTGACTCAAGAAAGGAAATGCTCCCACAAAGTGTTTACCAACAGAATCCTTGAAATGTTGGGTGCTTTTGTTTCAGTTTCAGTGATAGATTACAGGCCAGTTTAATTTACAAGTCACACGTGTATTTGTTTTTAGTGTGTGTATTGCTCAGCCATTTTCAATGATCGTTATTATCACATATTGCATTCACTAATAAAGAGATATGTGTTTGGATGTAGACATGCTAGGATATAGAGATGATACATGCAGTTATACAACATTAAGCACTCAAGAATCCATGAGAAAGAATTTCATGAAAGATAATGTGAAAAGGCTATTAAAACAAAACATGATAAGATAGACATATGATAGGGAAAGATGAAAAGAAATGGGGAAAAAACTTAAGGGTGAGAGAGTAGAAAAAGCAGGATGTTAGCAATTTGTATATCATCCAAAATGCACAGCTAGAGAACAGGACCATGTCGAGACCAGGTGCAATAATGCGCCTCCCCCATTAGGTATGATGCGCAATTTCTGGAATGATTTGTGACAGAGCTCCCCTCTCTGTTGACCCAGAGGAACAACAAATCGGGGCATGATTTCTGTCAAAGTATATCATGTCATGGAGGTCTCAAGTCTGCCTCAGGGATGGTGTTCAGTATTGGGCCATATAGCTCTCCAGTGTCACCCCATATGATATAACATATAATATATGAGTATTTTGTTTCCATCGACTGTCATCTGATCGGATGATTCAGTTTCGGTGAAAATAATGCCACACCCAAGATGTAAATCTATCTTTTGTAAATAAATCTCTTGATTGAAAATCTTTTGATATTGCATCATTCTTGTTCATGTAAATGAAAAGATGAATGTTAAATTTCACACACACACACACACACATGCTTTTTAAGATGTATATAGGCCTAATCATCATGTACATTGTATACATATATTTAAGGCAGATAGATTATAGACAGAGAGAAAATAATAAGAGATATAAAGGGATATGCTGAAGAGATTGATACTTTTTTTTAAAGTGGTCTTTATTGTGTATACATAGCATGTACTATTAAGGGTACAGTTTACCTTTGGTAGCAGTGATTTAAAAATTTTTCAAGATATCGCATTTCATGCATATGTGTAGGTCAGTTGCATCACAAAATATCCTACCATATGACAATTTTGCAATGAAGCCTAAAATATAAGAAGGTGTCACTATTTTTCTCATTAAACCATAACTGTAGACGGTTTAGTCTAGAAACATTTTTGTTATACTCATTGTTCACATTTTGTATGTTTAACAATACTTAACATTGATTGTACTGATTCATTTTTTTGCATTGGTTGTTTCTATCCCCAACTTACATTTTAGAAGTATTTTGAAGCACGAAAACTGGGTTTTTGTTTCATCTGCAAATGGTAAATAATGCCTTTAACAAAAAAAAAGGGGGGAAGGGTTGGTGGTGGGGGTAATTCCTGTTGCCAAAATGCATGGAAAGAAACTAATCAGAGAAGATGGCTGTATACGTAGTTCTGTATGACACATTTCCAAGGTGGGACATATGCCACCAAAAAGCAAAACATGCTCTAAAAACTTGTCTGGAATACATTACTCAGGGATGATTTATGCCCGGTCCTGTGAATTTAGTCTGCCTAGATGGTCAAATTCAGTCCTATAGACCTGGTAATCTCTTCAAAGGCCTATGCACTGTTGAAGAAAATTTGTCAGATTTATACACTTCGAACTCTGTCAGGGGTCAGTGGGAATCAGAAATGTCCAATTGACCCCCAAAGTGCAAGGTCATGACCTTCTGGTATGAAAAGAAGAGACCTGCAGACGTTTCTGACTCCCAATTAGTGATATGATACCTGCCTTGTTTTGTCCATTTGATTTGGAAGACATTGTCATCCAGCTATGATTCAGGAACTCTTTGATTTCAACTTAATATCTTTTTCATTTTCTCTCTTTTTCATACTTTTCCACTGAAAATGCAATGCAGTGCTGCAATGCAGCTGAATACAGAAACTGAACATAATCATAAAATGGTCTAGGCAAGGTAATTTCATGCACAGAAGGAAACCACAAATGTGATGGGATGTGCTGTATGCACCATAATTTACTGAGTCTAACTTCACAATTTGGGACTTCCCGACAATTTTGCAAATGCTTAGATTTGCGATTATGAACAGTTATGAAAGGAGACATTTAAGTGTGCATGCCACATTCATGTCAAGGTTTGAGTTAATAATTTGGGTGTTGTTATATTCGTGAATAGCACCCAACTCGCGGAATTTGCGAAAATAAAACCATTCAAAATACACAGTACTTGAAAGATTAAACTTTAAGGCTCCAGCAGATATTGATATTAAGTGTTTAACAGTTACCAAACAAAATGAAACAGCCAAGATTAAGAACACATGAGCATGATAAGTCACTTGCACAAAAACTGTTCAATTATTGAATATCCATCATGAAAATGCAATTGTCATGCTCCCCCACATTGTTGAACGATATCCTTACCTCTTCGTTTTGTGAAAAAAAAAATAGTTTGAACACTTTACCCCCACTAATATACCTTATACTTTTTCAAGGACATTCTTTGTCATTATAATGAGTTTGCTATTGATAATAATTTTGTATATCCGGTATTGAGACACACACACAAACACCTGCGCGCACACACACAGACATACACACACATATAAAATCAGTGCTGAGTGGTAGAATATGATTTTTTTTTCACAGATATGTAGGCATGTATTGTCAATTGTACAAAACATGAAACACCTGCCACTTGCCAAAAAAAAAAAAAAAAAAATCTGTTTTAAAGGAATGGGAAGGTCAATCTAATCAATGCAATTTGTGAACTTTACCTTGGTGTTTTTTCTTGGGTTAAAAAATGTCAAGTGTTCTCTTGAATAGAAAATAGACACATTGACAGGTGTTGAGGTGAAAATCAATAAAGAAACTATTTTAACACAAAAGATTTGAACACAATGCCTCACCTGTGTGTGTGTGTGGGGGGGGGGGGGGCATTATCAAGAAACCAATCAATCTGATAGCATACTTGCTGAAACCAAAAAAGATGGGATCTTGTTTCGATTCTTTACATCATGGAGGGCCAATGTATGCACATTAAAGTGGTGGTGGATGTGTTCAACCCCCTGGGAATGCCATTAACCCCAATTGTTGTGTGCCCAAGAGTTTTGTGATCATGTTGATACACACTAATGTATTGGCATGAACTCATGCATAGATGCCCACAGGCCATCGCTGATATGCTAATGATGCATGATTTACATCTCCTGTATACACAGGCCTCGTGATGTTGGGATGATACATGTTCTCAGTCTAGGGCTATAGAAAGATGCTAGGTATGTGAGCAGAATCATGCCCTTCTACATGTCAAAGTCATGTTTAGTTCTGACAATGCATTTATTAGGCTAAGATGCCACCGCCTCTCCACCCCCCCCCCCCCAAAAAAAAAAAAGAAAAGAAAATTACTCGTAGGTTGTAATGAATATCAAGATACTGAAGAAAATATTGCAAAATAATATACATTTTCCACATCCCAGAAGTCATTGGGTTACTGTTGTACCATTAAAACACTAACTGGCAAAGGTAGTTAGGGCAGAATATTCATGCCATGAAAGAACATGTAGGCCTATATTTCTGATCAATTTAATATTTTAGACTTTTTAATCACCATGTTTGCCATCTGATTCTACTCAACTTTGGGGCCTATGCATCAAATCCCACTAAAATTATCAAAGTTTGTCTTCTACATACACAGAAGTCAGCCACGATGTAGTTGTGCCAACTTGTGGATCGTTGGAGGAACATCCAGCACTTCAGAATTGCGAAAATTGTGTTGTTGTTCACAATTTGATGTCTGCTATGCCATATCTTTACTTTTTTTTTTTTTACAAGTGCAAAAAACAAGCAAACAAACAAACACAGAAGCAAACAAACAAACATTAACCCAGAACTATCTTGTTGATTGTTGTTGTTTTCATGAAGTTTGAGTTACCATACACTGTCTGGATCACTGCCCTGACACGCTGCTGGCATTTCATACAAACAGGTTACCGACTATAACGATAGATAGATTTGTAAAGCCAGCACGGAGTGTTTTTATGTCAGTCCGCACAATTGCCCAGTTTTCTTGCACGGTCACACAGAAGAAAGTGCAGGCCCGGTCTTTCATGTGTTTGGAATGTCATTGAAACTCTCAGGTTTTGATAACAAAGATCACCAGCATTGAAATGAGAAACTGAAATGGTTACTCTGAGAGAAGTGTTTGTTTTGAAATCCCAAGCTCACAGATCTGACCCTTTGAACTCTACTGAAAACTAACATCTCATTTAAATTGCCAACCTTTCCAAGTGAAAAAGTGACACCTTGTTTTTTTGTTGTTGTTGCAATTTAGTAGCTTCAAGAAATAATCAGCAAAATATGTTTATTAGCATAACTACAATTGATGTTGTCCGATCATTCTCTTTCCTTAATGCAATAAAGTTTTTTTTTTTCTTTCTTTCATTTATTACCTTGAACAGAACACATTGGCTTTACTTGTGTTCCCCATGGATTGTTAGAGGATGATATTCAGGGTGATACATCTATGGGAAAATACCCATTTTGAAAGATAAAGGGGAAAAAAAGTATGACAGGGCATTTGTCAGATCGATGTGATTTCTTTTTGTGGGATGAACTAGAATGTATGACAAAGAAATATCACCCTATTTTTACGCCATGATAGTTACCCAATGAGTAGGCCGGAGAGTCCGTGCAGCTGTAGAATAGAGAAGAAAGGAGCTTTGAATGGCCATTGACAGCTGCACAAGTGGAAGTACAGATAAAAAGAGGCCTTTATTGATGTCTGTCGACTTATCTAAAGTTCATCTTCGTCCGTACCCCAGGTCCTTTTCAAAACCCTTTCTTCCTGGGTTCCGTTCACCCCTCCTCTGTTTGGTTCAGCAATTTCATCCCTGTAGTAAAACCAAGCTGTGGTTTTAGTCTCATTGTAAGGTTTTACAGAAAATGCAGCTAGGCGCACTAATTCGTCATGATCATCTTGTATTTCTGCCCCCAATAGCATGATGACATTGGTTTCTCCATCGAGCTTGCATTATATCCTTGAACTGTCTTTGTCCATTTCAGTTCCTGTGATCTTAGTGGAGTCCACTGAAGAAACAGAGAAATCTTCTTACCTAAATATTATCACAAACAGACAGACAGACAGACACACACTCTCGAACATACACACACAATGAGGTCAATAAGTGCGAGAGTTTAATGCCCTTATAGGACACTCTGTAGGGGGCATAAAAGTGCATTTTGAGAAACCTGGATCTAAGGGAAGTGATCTACTGTGTTATGAACAAGGCATCAATTATAATAATGGAGAGAGTTACTATAAAACATGATGTATTCGCGGCACGAAATTTTCGCGAATTGTAGGCGACAGCCTTTTTCGTGGCGTAAAATTTTCGCGAATTGCCACTGGCGTTCAATGCATATAGTGTAGACAAGAAGTTTCACGTGCATTTTGATTTTGCGAATCTTGGCACTCGCGAAATTTGCGAAATTAAAATGCACGCGAACATTCCTCGTTTTACAGTAAACAGGTCAGAGCTGTTGTATTGATCAACAGACAACTGTAAAACGAGGAATGTTTGTGTGCATTTTAATTTCGCAAATTTCGCGAGAGCCAAGATTCGTGAAATTAAAATGCACATGAAAGTTCTTGTCTAGATTATACGCATTAAATGTTACAGGCAACTCTCGAAAATTTCATGCCGCGAAAAAGGCCGTTGGCTCCAATTCGCGAAAATTTAATGCCATGAAAATATTGTGTAATACAGTAACTTCATATTACCCATTCAAACATAGCAGGGGTATAAATGACATGTGTTTTGAGCAAAAACTCTGAAATGATGAAAACAATACTGTATCTCCTGATGCATCGGTTCATGCCATTTTTAGGTGATCCGAGTATCCTCTCGGATCACCTATTGTATCTGTACGGATTCTTTCTTTAGGTGATCCGAGTATCCTCTCGGATCACCTATTGTATCTGTACGGATTCTTTCTTCTTCTTCTTCTTCTTTATTTCTTTCTCCTCAAATCTTGTGCAGCGGTTAACTCAAAAAGTCCCCCACCTATCACTTTCAAACTTATACCATGTATGTATCATGTCCTAAGGACGACAGATCTAGTGTATCAATGTGATCAGTTGACCGTGACGTCATTATGACGTCATTATCTGAAATCACGTTTACATCAATATCTCATTAATGGAACGGAATTTTTGAATGAAATTAAGATATCATATAGTTCAAGTCAAGGTCTATTGATATATTTCATAAAATTTGGTCACGTTCATACTAAACGAGCGCGTACGCGCGCGTTGAAATTTAAACATGCTCTAATCAACCTCAAAATTGTTTTGCACACGTTTCAGGTCATTTACAGCATTTCAAAAAAAATCGACGGACGCGTACGCGCGCGCGCATATACGCACGCACAGCTCATATGCAATAGAAATTTCCCGTTTTATCGCACGGATCGAATGTCTGAAATGTCAAGGAATATTTCTACCAAGTTTCAAGTCGATCCGACTCAATATGACGTCATACGGGCCAATCAAAGTTTAAATTCCGCGCGCGCGTCAATGGCGATATACAGTGCAACTATGCCAAAAAACCGCCAATTTTAAATCCGATTTTACTCGTCAGGATGGACGGTGACCCCCCATTTTCTTTACATATTTTGAAAGCTGATGAGTTGTACATGTCATTTCATGGGGTGGTAATGCTGACAAAATGATCAAAAGATATCAAATTTCTTAATAAAGTAAAAAAAGTGAATTTTCAAAATGACGTCATCAAATTTCAAGTTTATTCGAGCATATCTCACTAGTCCTTTGTCAATTTTCACCCAGATTTCAGTATATTGTAGCTTATTTAATGTTCTTACAAACACAAAATTACAAAGTTTTGATTGGATAACGGTATCACCTCGTAAAAATGGATTGAAAGTAATCTTGTCAAATTTGACCAGTTTACGTGTTATCTCTACGGGAGTGCAGTTTTTCTGAAAATGAAAATTGACATGACTATCTTTATCGAGCACTAGCTCACTTACCCTTCGGTAAATTTCTCCCAGATTTTAATATGTTGTAGCTTAGACTTTACGCTACCGTAAGTGTGCCCTTCATTTTTTCATACGCTGTCGGGATCACGTCAAAGATTTTGGTTGAAATTCAAGCT
The DNA here is from genome assembly GCF_040938485.1 of Diadema antillarum. NCBI lineage: Eukaryota > Metazoa > Echinodermata > Echinoidea > Diadematoida > Diadematidae > Diadema > Diadema antillarum. The sequence continues at coordinate 3,075,894 of NW_027270929.1, read as the reverse complement.
TATCTTCGATGTATTGAGATATTTCTTTCTTTCTGCAACTTTCTTTGCAATAACTCAAGAAAAACGGCCTCTATCACTTCCATATTTTGCACATGTTAAGTTCATGTCACGTAAATTATTTCATAAAATAACAACTACTTGATCAGACACCATCTTGGGTATGTAAATTAGGGTCAAAGGTCATAAGTGTTTCATCCTGTATCTTAGTGAATACCTGTACTATCTTTCCCATATTTTGCACACGCAAAGACCATGTTACAAGGATCATTTCACAAAATAACTACTTTTTACTCAGATGCCATCTTGTCTGTGCAAATTGAGGTCAAAGGTCATATGTACTTCTTTTGTATCTTCGTTATGACGTGTTATCTCTATGGGAGGGAATTTTTACCCACGCCGATGAAAATCGGCAGGGGGTTATGTAAAGGGTTCCGTATGTTTGTTTGTTTGTTTGTTTGTTTGTTTGTTTGTTTGTTTTTTTGTTTGTTTGTTTGTTTGTTTGTTTGTTTGTGTACAAGATAACAAGAGAACGGGTAAACGGATTTGCACGAAATGTTCAGGGAATGTTTGGATAATGACAGGAAAGAATCGATTAGATTTTGGTGATAATCGGTTGACCCTTGCAAATTCTGTGTGACCTTGAAGTTTTGACCCCATGGTATAGTGACCATTCCGAAAATTTCCCGTTTCTCACTTTGCGATTTTCCGCTACCATACGAAGACATAAACTCCCCAACGATCCGACTTCGCTGCTCAAATGTTCGTAAGAATTCCGAAATTTACGTTTAGGCCTATTTGAGGGACTATGTCCTTCTAGATTTATGAAAGTTCGTTCTCCGTCATCACAAACTGGCCCGTATTTTGATGATTTTTCAAATTAACATTGATTGTTTTTTTCGTTGGAGGAGCATTTTGCTCGGTCGCAGTCACACTGCACGATATGCGTGCTCAATGTCAATGCGTGTGCAAGGCCGCTGAAAATGCATCGCGCTCTACACTGTTGGTGCAAAATTGCACCGGGGACGTTGCGGCGCTCGTTGGTGGCCGAATACTGGTGCAGTAGACATTTGCATTCAACCCTTGCATTGAATAATTCCCGTAGACACTAATCATAGGGGTAATTGCCTAGGGGGTACGTAAATTTTGTTTTTCTTTTTTGCTTTTGTGGATACCATCAAAGATCGTACACTCATACGACCTTTGATATTTGATGATTTTTCAAATTAACATTGATTGTTTTTTTCGTTGGAGGAGCATTTTGCTCGGTCGCAGTCACACTGCACGATATGCGTGCTCAATGTCAATGCGTGTGCAAGGCCGCTGAAAATGCATCGCGCTCTACACTGTTGGTGCAAAATTGCACCGGGGACGTTGCGGCGCTCGTTGGTGGCCGAATACTGGTGCAGTAGACATTTGCATTCAACCCTTGCATTGAATAATTCCCGTAGACACTAATCATAGGGGTAATTGCCTAGGGGGTACGTAAATTTTGTTTTTCTTTTTTGCTTTTGTGGATACCATCAAAGATCGTACACTCATACGACCTTTGATATCATCACACTCTCGGCTTGCTATAATCAAAATATCCCGCAAGAAAACGGCGTATTTCTCGATTTTTAGCGCTTTTTCCGCGACCCGTCGCGTAGACAATACTCTTAAAACTGGACTTAATTCGCGCGCGCTTGGAAAAGTTCCGATTCTGCACTTTTGACGGTGGAATTTGGGATTTTCGATGGATTTTTGGAGGAGACTTAAGGACTTTCCTGTACCGGGTACGTGAATGAGTGTTAATACCGTATGTGTAATTATGTGATTTGCGTGTGATGTGACTGTAGAACCAAAGATCGTACACTTCAGTGTACGATCTTTGGTAGAACTCACTGGCTGGTGATAAAGCACACTGGCAATTAAGTGGCCGAATTCTGGTAGATGACCGAATGCACATTATGTTTACCCCGACTTTGCACTTAGGCGTGGGTCTGCCGCCTTTGACGGCCCCTCTCTAGTTTTAAATGTGAAAATTGACATGATTGTCTTTATCGAGCACTAGCTCACTTACCCTTCGGTGAATTTCTCCCAGATTTTAATATGTTGTAGCTGAGACTTTACGCTACCATAACTGTGCCCTTCGTTTTTTCATACGTTGTCGGCATCACGATAAAAAAAAAACTTGGTCGAAATTAAAGCTTATCTTCTATGTATTGAGATATTTCTTTCTTTCTGCAACTTCCTTTGCAATAACTAAAGAAAAACACGCCCTATCACCCCACATGTTTAGTTCATGTCACGTACATTATTTAATGAGATAACAACTACTAGATCGGACATCTTGGATTATGTAAATTAGGGTCAAAGGTCATAAATGTTTCATCTTGTATCTTGGTGAATACCTGTCCTTATATCTTTCCCATATTTTTCACTCGTATAGACGATGTCGCGAGAATCATTTCACAAAATAACCACTATTTCATCAGATGCAATCTTGGGAGTGCAAAGGTGGGTCAAAAGTCATATGTACTTGTTGCTGTTTCTTTGTTATAGTGTATGCAGAATTTGGTACCAAACATGGCAGATATGACTCCCTTTGCTAAATGAGAATGCAAACACCACACGGCCAATGTCTCTAAACACAGATGGAACTTGTATGGTCATGCCTATTGCAATCAGGACTCGAATCATTGATTAAACAAAAATCGGATCACCTTAATTTGTCAGTGATGACAAATTACAATCTCTAGTCTTCTTCTTCTTCTTCTTCTTCTTTCTTTATTTCTCCCCAAAAGTTGTGCAGAGGTTAGCTCAGAAAGTACTCTGCCTATCAAGTTCAAACTTATACCATGTATGTATCGTGTCCCAAAGACGGCAATCGAACTAACATCAAAGTGATCAGTCGACCGTGACGTCACTATGACGTCATTATATGAAAACACATTCTCAATCATATCTCATTAATGGAATGAAGTTTTTCAATGAAATTTACGTCATATATATTTCAAGTTATGCGCATTCTACTCATATTCTCAAAATTCACATTTTCTCTTGGTACGTGCGCGTACGCGCGCGTTGAAATATTTGTATGCTCAAATCGAGCTCAAATTTTTTTTGCACACGTTTCAGACCATTTGGAGCATTTTTTGAAAAATTGAAAAAATCGGACGGACGCGTACGCGCGCGCGCATATACGCACGCACAGCTCATATGCAATAGAAATTTTCAGTTTTTTCACACGGATCGGATGTCCACAATGTCAAGGAATATTTCTATCAAGTTTCAAGTCGATCCGACTCAATATGACGTCATACGGGCCCGTCAAATTCAAAATTCCGCGCGTGCGTCAATGGGGATACACAGTGCAACTATGCCAAAAAACCGCCAATTTTAAATCGGATTTTACTCGTCAGGATGGACGGTGACCCCCCATTTTCTTGACATATTCTGAAAGCTGATGAGTTGTACATGTCATTTCATGGGTTGGCGATACTGAAAAAATGATTAAAAGATATCAAATTTCTTAATAAAGTAAACAAAGTAAATTTTCCAAATGACGTCATCAAATTTCAAATTCACTCGAGCGTATCTCACTTAAATTTCGCCAATTTTCACCCAGATTTCAGTATGTTGTAGCTTATGAAATGTTCTTTCATCAATGTAATAACAACATTTTGATTGGATAACGTCATCATCTCGTAAAAATGGATTGAAAGTATCCTTGTAAAATTTGACCAGTTTACGTGTTATCTCTATGGGAGAGCAGTTTTTCTGGCAGTGAAAATTGACATGACTCTCTTTTTTGAGCACTAGCTCACCTATGCTTCGGTGAATTTCTCCCAGATTTTAGTATGTTGTAGCTGAGACTTTGGGCTATCGTACGTGTGACCTCTATTTTTTCATACATCGTTGGTATCACATCGAAAAACTTGGTTGAAAACTTGCATGTGGCTTCGATGCAGCGTCATTTTGCTTAATACACAGGGCCTATGGAGCATGAAATAGGTCATTGCATAGCGCATCCGACTCGTAATCCTAAGGTCCCTGGTTCGATGCTCACCCCTGCCAGTTTTTTTTTTTGAACACTTTTTTCCCTTTTTTTTCTTTAGTTAGTCTTAATCTCCTTTCCTAACTTTATCTTTTTCTGATTTTTTCATGCTTCTCCTTCAAATTTCTATAAAAATAACAATTTTTTTCTTTATTTTTCTTTCTTTCTACTACTTTCTGTGCAATAGATGAACAACAACAATGGCTATTAATCCCATATTTTGCACATGTTTTGTTCATGTCACGTACATTATTTCATAAAATAACAATTACTTGATCGGACACCATCTTGGGTATGTAAATTAGGGTCAAAGGTCATAAATGTTTTATCCTGTATCTTGGTGAATACATGTCCTATCTCTCCCATATTTTGCACACGCAAAGACCATGTTACAAGAATTATTTCACAAAATAACCACTTTTTGCTCAGATGCCATCATGTCTGTGCAAAGTGGGGGCAAAGGTCATATATTCTTCTTTCTGTATCTTCATTATGACGTGTTATCTCTTTGGGAATGCAGTTTTTCTGCGAATGAAGCTATGACAATCTTTTTCGAGCAATAGCTCACTTATGCTTCGGTGAATTTCTCCCAGATCTTAATATGTTGTAGCTGAGACTTTGGGCTATTGTATTTTACCCTTCTTTTTTTCATACGATGTCGGGATCACGTTAAAAAACGTGGTTGAATTTAAAGCTTATCTTCAATGTATTGAGATGTGTCTTTTCTTTCTGCAACTTTCTTTGCAATAACTCAAGAAAAACAGCGTCTATCACCCTCAAATTTTGCACATGTTTAGTTCATGTCACGTACATTATTTCATAAAATAACAACTTCTTGATCAGACACCATCTTGGGTATGTAAATTAGGGTCAAAGGTCATAAATGTTTCATTCTATATCTTAGTGAATACATGTCCTGTCTCTTCCATATTTTGCACACGCAAAGACCATGTTACAAGAATCATTTTACAAAATAACCACATTTTGCTTAGATGCCATCCTGGCTGTGCAAAGTGAGGTCAGTGGTCAAATATACTTCATTCTGTCTCTTTATTATGACGTGTTATACGGAATATGGTACCAAAGATGGCAGATCTGACTCGCTTTTCTAAATGAGATTCCGAATATCACACGGCGAATGTCCCTAAACACAGATGAAACCTGTATGGTCATGCCTAAATTATATATTTGTTGCTGTATCTTTGTTATCTAGTGTATACAGAATTTGGAACCAAAGATGACAGATTTGACTCCCTTTTCTAAATGAGAATCCAAACATCACACAACCAATGTCTCTAAACACAGATGAAACCTGTATGGTGTTGCCTATTGCGATCAGACCTCGAATCATTGATTTAAAAAAAAATCGGATCACCTTAATTTGTCAGTGATGACAAATTACAATCTCTAGTTGACACTTGTGGTCATGCAGTAGCTTGAATAGTGGCTAAATCACAATCTAGGCACACAAAATAACCTCATTACATAGCAGCACACTTACAAACACAATATTGCAGGGCTGCCAACTCTCACGCATTGAGCGTGAGACTCACGCATTTTGGTCCTTTCTCACTCTAAAACTTTATTTCATTTGCATGCATTTCTATTGATCTCACTCATTTTGACTCCTAAATTACAGCATTGGCCTATGGGAGTCTCACTCTCAACTAGTTTCCAGTGTTGGCAGCCCTGATATTGATATTCTGCAATATACAACATTGTCTTGTGTTGTACGCCACACATATAACTCTCCTTGTATGTCATCATAGTCCCACATGTTGTAAATTGTGTTTTCTTCCGTAACACATCAATCCATGGAAAGAACTGTTCCCAGCTCCAGTATTAGATAATCATGTGCATTCAAGCAGAGACACTATTATGTCCAGTTAACCTCAGAAAGTTTCCAAAGGACTCTTTTTGACTAAAGGCTGCACACAGACATATACCATTACATCCATGTGAAGGGACAACCTAATTCTTCTTTTGTGACTTATCGGAATAAAAAAAAAAGAAATCCAGCCATAGTTGTCCTGGATAAGGAAGCAGCCAAACGGGTAGTTACACCTCACTTGTAAGTCTTTCCAATTTCCTCAACTTTTCTTCATGTGGAGAACACTTTGTGTCCACTTTTTATGTCAAATTGCTTCCTAGTTTCATACTGATTATGTGGTATGGCAGTCTTAAGTCTGTTCATTTCCGATTTGTCTTGTGGAGGGCACGATCGAGGCATTTTTCAGTTCCCTTTTGATGTCAAATCTTATTTGTTATGAAACTCTCCAAATTTCTGTCTTACTTTGTCTATAGATGATACATTGTATTTGCTGACTGAACAATACACTTGGGGTTATTCTATATATATATATATATATATATATATATATATATATATATATATATATATATATATATATATATCACTTGAAGCAATTTATGTGATAGATGTCATATCTTAATCTTTATATAATAGATAGGCCCACATCCTGTTTGATATTGTTTACTTCTTTTGCAGTAATTTGAAGCTGCCAAATATTTTGTTTTCTATGTGAATCTTCCACAAAGATTGACTGAAGGATGGCTATCAGATCATATCTATAAATGCCCAGCTTTTCATTCCTGTTGATATAATGTTTATAAATTGGGTATTCTGTCAGGTGTAGGACCTTTATAGATACATTGATTATTTCCATCCAAGACAATTATGATGTTCTGAGAGCAGAGATCCAGACTGCAGCCAGCAGCCAGCATTTCACATTCTTGAGGGAAACCTGGTAGCTTAAAAAAGCTCAGTAAAATGCTAAAAGGCAGCAGTGTATTCCATCTGTTTTGCTTACCACAGAGGTTGACATCTCCTTAAAAACATTTACCTTTTCAGTTATTCTTAATAGTAATGTTGCAGCTACTTACAAAGAACAGCGTTTTGAGGGAGCTATGTCCATATGATTTGAAAAGTAAAATTGTTCAGATTTATGACAAACCTGCTACAAAATAAATGCACTGATGTGAGGCTAACAAAGTCTTATTCTATAACCTTCATTTCTTTTGTGCTGAATATGAAAGAGAAGAGCACAAGATATGTTACAGCAACAAAGATCCACAATAGAATGGTTTGTTGCAGTTGTTGGAATGCTTCTGCTATTCTTCGGAATCCATCCAGTCTGAATTTTTACCACCACTGACTTGTATTGTTTTGTATTGTTTGATATAACCAGCACCATTCATATCATCCAAAATGATAAAAATGTTAGCCAATGTGCTCTTATTAGTCTCAACATTTATTTCCAAGGTCTTTAATATCTCTCTCTCTCACTCGAGAGAGAGAGAGAGATAGAGTATGTTTGTGTGTGTGTGTGTGTGCGTGTGTGTGTATGTGTGCTAGAGAGAGAGATAGAGTATGTTTGTACATGTGTGTGTGTGTGTGTGTGTGTGTGTGTGCAAGAGAGAAAGAGAGGGAGAAAGAGAGGGATAGGGAGAGTCCAGAGACAACATAGCCTTGTTGATATGAACAGATTTTACGATGAGGGACAAAACCATTTCTAAATTTACTTATTTTGTATGGCTGTCAAAGGAGCAGTGAAGACATGAAGAATAGCACTCGTCTCTTGCCTACCATGTCAGTGGTGTAACTTGTAAACAAGTGGATTATCTTGCTACATGACGGCCCTCATCGCCACATTTTCACTTCACTACTTGGGCCGAACAAGAGGAGATGACAATTGGATTATCATGCTGCGTGCTATGACCCTCAGTAAAGTGCTTTCACCCAAAATACTTACCCCAAGAAAAGGCTGGCCAGACTTACGTATGTAAATTCTGTGAGGGCCCGATCTCAGAATTCTGTAGACCTACTGCTATTTTCAGTTTGAGTGTCTGCTGGCAATGCAACCTTGCTTTAATATACTTAGATCTTAGAACAGAAAAAAGATCATGAAAAAAAAAAGGAATTGCAGAAACTGAACTGGAATATAGGAACAGCATGTTTTCTATAACCAAAGCCCTTACTCTTGGAAGATTTTCTGTAGGTGCGTCATTGTGCTGGTGACTTTTATATGAACTTTGTGTTTCGATGACTTGTTAAAGATTTATTCCAGCAGATTCTAAATTGGGAAATTGAGATTTAGAAAGCTCGGCGGTCAGGCAGCATTTACCTTCAAATCTTAAAAAACAAAACAAAATGCTGTCATCAATGTGTAACCACCTAGCTCCCTTTTTGTCAGATCTTCCATCAAGATGGAAACAAAAATAAAAAAAAGAAAGAAAGAAAGAAGAAGATACCTCAGACATCTTAATAATTGACTCAAGGACAGGCGAGAGCAGGCAAGCATCTTCAGACGAGGGAATAATCCATCACTGCGTATGCAGCCCCCCTCTCGGATGTAAATTGATGTCACAGCGAGTTGGGGGTTGCTCTTAGCAACATCATCATCACCTTCTGTTTGCCCGCATCCCATAGGAGATGAGTGTGAAAGAAGGACAAGGCTAAGATGTCACTGCTTCCTCCCTCCCTCCATCTTTCTCTAACGCTCTCATATTATCTTAAATGCGCTATATCTCCTTCTTTCATACTCTGTTTCTATCTCTCCTTATTCTCTGTCTTTATCTCCTGCTTTTTTTCCTCTTGTATGCTTGTATGTTCTATATATATATTTTTTTTTTCCTTTGCTCAAAGTTTTCACTATTTCTAATTTATTTCTGGTCAGTTTTCCCTTTGTTTGTTTTCTTTATGTATATATTATGAATATATGTATATATATGTTTTTATATACATGTATATATATGTATACATATGATAGTATTATCTACATATCATACACATATATTTCTCTCTCTTTTTTAATGTACCTCTCTCCTCATATTTTCTATCTCTATCTCTTTGTTATAGCCTATTTTATACAAGATAGCATAAAAGCAAACTTGAGGAGTATCTACATTCCTGCCTCAGTACAATAGACCTAGACGTGTTAGCATTCAATTATCCCTCTGAGTTGATTTTCTAACAAGGATGGACAGGTGTTATGATAAACCTTGAAAACATTTGAAAATCCAACAAATTCTTTTGAAGATCAAGTTCAGAAAGCATGTCAATAACACCGTGGTGGTTTTGATCTCATTCTCAATAATTAGGTTTGTAAGTCACACATGGATAAACATTGGATGAGTGAACATCTGTGTAAATATAAAGCTTGATTATGAAAGACTTTTCTACCACCTATGCTTTGCCTGTATGTGGCAAGGCAAATATTTGCTGCTGGGTGAAATTCTTGCATCTCACTGAAGTGTTTTAATGTCTGCATACTTCCTTCTTCTCTCCTTCTTTATCTTCCTCTCTCCCCCTCTCTGTGAGTCTTTGTTTGCTTATCATAAGGAAACTATACGAACATGCTAGACAAAAGAAATACATTTTTAGATCACAACATTTACATTTCACAATCAGAAAATTCAGACTTGTAGGATTTCTTAGGTTATTTTTGTGTGTGCTGTATCAGTGCTACCAAATGTTACATGCACAAAATTCTCGTGGAAGATAGCAGGGTTTGAAAATGGGAGAGTACAAACTTTGGTGGTAGAATTCTTGGTTGAAAACTGTCTCTATATGCCCCTTTGGTCTTCTGGCTGGCAGTCTGTATCCCCCCCCCCCCCCCCTCACCCTTCTGTCTCTCAAAAGAGGCCTTTGAATTGATATAGAATATGTCATTTGTCATTTCATTCTTTTCCGTAATATATCATTATCTACCCCATTTTCTCCCTTTTATCCATTTCCCTACTTCTTGGTATTCCAGCAAAATGAACTGAAGATGAATTGTCATTTGAATGCAGACCACCTGCGCTTGTGTTATTATAATCACAAAATCTTTCATCCCACAGAAAGATGTCAAATTTCACACTGATTGCACTTTGTAGGCCCCAGCAAACAGATCATCACCATAAAAATCAATACTCACTGATGAGCTGTTTGCACTGGGCCAAAAAACAGTGTTAGCACAAAGAGGCATGTTCAACAAGCAAGTTGTCCTGGCTTTGACTTTTTCCACCTCAGTGCATACCGTACTAGCATGCTGTTGACACTGGAGTGCTAAGTAACCATTGTTTACAGTGGAGACAAGAAGAATTTCTCTATGCACCATATGTACAGATAGCAATCTTACTAGCAAGTGCTTTTAACCAAATTATGCACCACGTTTCCCTGTAATTAATCAGCATAGATAAACTGTCTTTATATGATCTGAGTGGTCTTTTATTCTTGCAAGGATCCCCTGTGATAATCAGTGATGGGTTATGATTACTTGCATCAGTATTTTATAAGAACCATATAATTTGTTGTGCCTGGTATCTGTGTACCAAACTGAACAGATAGCTTATAAATTCATGTGCATTTGTTGGTAAATTTGCTAGACCTCTCATGCTGCATGTGTAGAACTTGATATGTACATTCTCTGTTCAGCAGTATATCAACATCTTACTAAGATGGGGTCACTATATCATCTTTGTGTAGGGTCCCCTACATGGTTTAGAATTTGTATCTTGTTCATTACTTTTTTGGTGGTCTTTGCTGATCAGAGATCCATCTCTATTTGTGAAAATGCAAGAATACATGAAATGTCTATCCTTGTTGTTTTTATTCATTAAGGTGCATTGATATGTTACAGTCTAGGACACAGTCACAAAACAAGGCAAAACAAAATGTTTCCTCACATAAGTGAACATAAATATTTGCAGTAAATATTTGTTTACGTGCTTTTGACAACCCCATAAGGAGCTTTTACACTTACATATGTCCTTCTTTTTTAACAATGTGTGTCTAGTTAATGCCATCTGCTGACTATTGCTAGACACCTCAGGGTAAACCACGAGGGCAGCATCATTCACCTGTTTTCTTGTATGAGTTTTGTGGGTGGCCCACATCACCTGGTTAGCACCCTGCTCCTTGTGTTGTATGAAGGAATGAAATCTAAGGGATCTTAATGTATGTGGATCACTATTCCCTCACATAATAATATCTCCATTTTAATGTCCTTTCTGAGGGACAGAGTGTTTTTGCCTCGTGACAGAGGAGATAGCATGATTACACACAGCATTGCTCAGCTAGGCTCAATAGGATTCAAACCCGAGTCAGTTGATTACAAGGCAGACTATCCTTGAGACACATGGATAAAATCCTGATTTGTACATGGAGTTCCAGAGCTACCAAGTGTCCCTGATTCTACAGGAGGCCTTTCTGAAAACTTCAGTAGTATCTCTTCATGTCTTGATGAGAAAATACACGAATTTCCCTGATTTTGAAATTATATTTGTCTGTTTGAGAGTCAATCAACATGGAAGTATCCCCTGATTTTGAAAGGTGAATGTTGGCAGTCCTGGAGTGCTGTACAATGGTCATAGATAAGAATCTGTGAATTAATGTTTTCAGGATGTTAGAAAGACAATTAGATTACATAGAAGAATTACCGTTTAAACTTCATTTTTCACTCCACTACATGGATAAGTCGTATTAACCATGTATTTGTTTGTTTCTTTGTTTGTTTCATTTATTTGCAGTTGTACTTAATCATGACATGGATAAACTCATTGTGTATTCACTGTACAGCCAATACATTGTATTTAGGCAATACTCATAGTATCAGTTGGACTTTCTTTGTTTTGTTTGTCATTATTCTCTAGGCTCACTTGGAGTCTTGTCAGTACAACATGGTGGCGTGTAAGGAGTGCAGTGCCATGGTGGCCAGGAACCATCTCAAGGACCATCTCCAGTATGACTGCCCTCGGAGGACCGAGACCTGCGAGTATTGCGGATCGGATTTTGTCGGCAGCAAGATCGATGTAAGTAGTGTGTTGTATTTCACCCTCGTGCCACTTCATTTCTTGTTGTTATTGATTGTATGTAGCTATGATGAAGATTTTGCACTAACTAAGACTAACAGTGCTACAAGTATAAAAAAGAAGGAATATGAAATGGTTTGAAAATTTGCATGAAAGAACATGTAAAGAATATTGCTGGATGTATCTGTATAAAATATTCAAAAATGCTTCCTGTGAAATTGTTAATTAGTGAAAATTGCTAGAATTGTCCCAGCATGAAAAATTGAGTGCTTCAAAGTTCCACTTGTTTTGACAATAAGTGATTAATTTGATTCTCTACACAAGATCAGGTGCTCACATGCACCAGCAACCTATACAAAGCATATTAATATGTCTGATGCACAGTGCTTGCAATGTAAAAAAAAAGAAGAAATAGATTGCCAATTTCATTGCAAAATTCATGACTGGGATACATAGCGTGAAATGAATTTGAAAATTTGATGTACCATTTCATCCATTAAGCGCTCCTACTGCATTCATTGTGCAAATTACACTTATCATTCTTTTTTACTGTGAAAACAGAAAGATACATTCGTGACAACAGCAACAAATCATACCTCTATGCAAAGAAGAGTTTATGACTGATTTCAATCATTTTAATGGGTACACAGATACTAGACACATATACTGTAAAGTCACACTTTGTTAATAGAGAGAGGGTAGTTGGCAGGATTGATGAATTGATTGGTCTTATTGCCAGCCATTTATCAACGCCCCTCTTCTATTTTCCACTTCACCCTCCCTTCCCCCTCTTTCCCCCTCCCCCACCCACCATCTCACCAACAGGCTCACCTGGGCAAGTGCCAGCTGGAGGTGGTGTTCTGCGAGAATAAGTGTGGGGCTCAGCTACAGCGCCGCTTCATCAACCACCACATGCTGAACGAGTGTGCCAAGCGCTCCATCCCCTGCAAGTACTGCCACAAGGACTTCGTCTACGAGACCCTGCAGGTACGCCCTCACATGACATTGGTCTACCAGTTTGGGTTGAATTGAATGTTCCACACCTTGCAAACCAGGCCAAGATGTCTTTAATATCTTTGCTTCATATGCAGTGTTTTGATTGTCGTCTGAGTTTTCATAATTAACAAAGCACTGCATAGGCTGTATAATTTGTGGTGCTTTTGCTGTCACTAAATTTGCAAAATTAGCAATTTGAGAAAATATTGCCTCATGTAACACAAATGCAATGTATTATCATCTCCAAGATACCACTCACTTTACATATTCCTCATTCTGTCACTGTGGTTCTGGATCACCAACTCCATCACTTGCAAATTTGTATATTAAAAGAAGTTCTGAAATATCATGCCGTGAAATATGAGGGATATACAGTACCTATTTCATTTAGACAAGAAAGAGGCGAAAGAAATGAAAGAATAGAATGTGGAAATCTGTCCCCTTTTATGCCTCTGGCATACAACAACCTCATAAGTTCTGTACAAAATCTGTGAGGTTTTCAGAATCTTGCACTCATTGGGTTTATCCATTGTGAGGCTATCTTTTGCATCTGTCCAACCTACAATGTAGGACATAGCATAGGAGAAGTAGCAAGAGTCTTGTAAAGGTTTATCTTGCATTTGTCCCACCTGCATGACCTCTCTCTTGTAGAACCACCTGCACCAGTGCCCACGATACCCGATAAACTGCCCAAACCGATGTGAGCCGAACAAGATACCAAGGGAGGACATGGAGAAACACCTGTCTGGTTCCTGCCCCTCTGCCCTGGCCCCTTGCCCCTTCAAGGAACATGGCTGCAAACACAGGGTAAGGACACGCCCCCTCCATACACCTCCCGGTATATCCTAGATGTGGCCACTTTTACTTGCTACAAAAACAGTTAAATTTCAACCCAGCCACCAAGTGCTTTAGATGACCCTCAAATACTCTCATTACCTTTGCATAATTAAGCATTGTTGTCCCCGCCGAACGAGTTCGAGCAGGGGACTATGAAACGGGCTCCGTACGTGTGTGTGTCCGTGTGTCCGTCCGTCCGTCCGTCCGTGTGTCCGTCCGTCCGTCCGTGTGTCCATGTGTGCGTCCGTGTGTGATCAAAATCTTCAATTTGCTACTTCTCTGTCATTTATGAGCCAATTTTGATTGTTTGCTTTATATGATAGCACTACATGGGAGCTTTGAAACTTCTACACAGAATTTCAGTCGTGACCTTTGACCTTGACCTTTGACCTATATTGTACATTTTGCTACAAAATGCTACTCCTTCGCCATTTCTGACCCGATTTCGATTCCGTTTGCTTTATGTGATGGCACTAGGTGAGGGCTTCAAAACTTCTACACAGAATTTTGACCTTTGACTTCTTTGACCTTTGACCTTGATTTTTTGACCTATATTGTACATTTTGCTACAAAATGCTACTCCTTCGCCATTTCTAACCCGATTTCGATTCCGTTTGCTTTATGTGATGGCACTAGGTGAGGGCTTCAAAACTCCTACACAGAATTTTGACCTTTGACTTCTTTGACCTTTGACCTTGATTTTTGACCTATATTGTGTATTTTGCTACAGAATGCTACTCCTTCGCCATTTCTAACCCGATTTCGATTCCGTTTGCTTTATGTGATAGCACTAGGTGAGGGCTTCAAAACTTCTACACAGAATTTTGACCTTTGTCTTCTTTGACCTTTGACCTTGATTTTTGACCTATATTGTACATTGGCTACAAAATGCTACTCCTTCGCCATTTCTAACCCAATTTCGATTCCATTTGCTTTATGTGATGGCACTAGGTGAGGGCTTCAAAACTTCTACACAGAATTTTGACCTTTGACTTCTTTGACCTTTGACCTTGATTTTTTACCTATATTGCACATTTTGTTACAAAATGCTACTTCCGGCGGGGACATATGTTACGCACCGCGTAATTTCTACTTTTCCTTGTTTTAGAGGAATCAAAAGCTTGTTTTCAATCAGTGTGAAATTTGTATTTTTGTATGTTTGCATTCTTATTTTATGATTGTATACCTCATGAAAGGTAAAATTCTTACATGGGTGATCATTGTAAGTGTGCTCAGAACTTCTAACCCTGTCAATGTGTAGGGTGAAGTTCTCTGCTCTACTGTCTACCATAATGAATATACATTTTCATCCAGAATCCCTACTAAGATTATTTTCATGGCACTAATGTAGGGTGAATATCTTATGCTATGTTATGAATATGGCTGTTTGTAAGGGAAATTCTTAAAAAATCATTTATCCTTTCTGTGTATTTCCTTGTTTGAAATCAGAAGACTCCAAGATGGCAAAAGGAGAATTTTTAATCATTATGAACTAACTTTTGCAAGGCTGCCTCGAAAAGGGAACATCCTTTTGAGAGGTAATTGCCAAAATTCTGTAATCACATTGGTTGGTGGTTGATTCCTTGATACCATGCTGTCCACCCATGTCTTACCTCCATGCCACAGGGTCCAAGGTTTGGCTTGGAGAGGCATCTGGATGAAAGCATGAAGAGCCACCTGAGCCTGATGTGTTCCGTGGTGGCCAGCCAGCAGAAGACCATTGCCTTCTTGGAGGACCAGCTGGAGACACTGTCCCTCAACACTGATGGTCAACTCCTCTGGCGGGTCACCAACTACGCCGAGCGGTTCACGCGGGCCAAGAGCGAGGAGGAGGTGGAGATCGTCAGCCCGCCCTTCTTCACCGGTCGCTATGGCTACAAGCTGCAGGTCTCCATCTTCCCCAATGGCAATGGGTCGGGCGAGGGTGCCCACCTGTCGGTGTACATCCGCGTCACCTGCGGCGACTACGACTCCCTGCTGCGCTGGCCCTTCACCTTCCCCATCTCCTTCACCCTACTCGACCAGAATGAGGACCCCAACAAGCGCATGCACATCAAGGAGTCATTCACACCCGATCCGACCTGGAAGAACTTCCAGCGGCCCAGCCGTGACGTGCACGTGCTGGGTTACGGCTACCCGACCTTTGTCTCTCACAACTTCCTGAAGACGCGCGACTACGTCAAGGACGACGTCTTGTTCCTCCGCGTGCGGGTGGACTGCTCCAGTGGTTCCAGCTCGCAGAAGATCAAGAACGACAGTTCGACTTCGGTGTCACCAACATGAGGGACCATTTTTGGCTCAGTGTCAGAAAGCAATGAAACATTCACCCCTATATGGTTGCTTGCGTCAACAGCCATACAGACAAGCTGAGATTTTAGCAACCTTTTCCAAGGTCTTCTGAACTTGGAGGGATCCGACACCGCTAAAATTTTACTCTCCAGCAGTACTAAGAGTTCATGTGGGCCATACAGTCATGTCTTAGAACAGATGAAGAGTGTTTTCAAAACATGGAGGTTCATCATTGGTTGAATGATAAAAAGAATATGAACATTGCCAGTTTTACGGACGGGATGATGATGATGTTGCATCAAAGGAGCAGACAGAAGAGTGAAGGATAAGAACGAGATAAAGTGATCTGCTGGAGAAAATTGTTACCCAACTTCCTCAAGACATACCCTCGTGTGAACAAGAGGAATACAACCCCCCACCCCCCCCCCCCCCCCACCATGATTACATGATATATCTTTTGATGGATGTATATAGCTGGAAGTTTGTTAGAGATCCTGTGTGAATTGATTATTCAAGTCTTCATGGTAAACAAACAAAAACATGATCTTCAGAATCATGTTTTTTTTTAAAATTCTTCAAATAATCAACTCATGATATTTACCACCCTACCTCGAACAAATTATCAACAACAAAAAAAGAATACTGTCAGTTTCTCTTTGAACCACAGCAATAGTTTATCCGTATCAAATTGAGTTGTTTCGTTAAAATACAGTAAAAGGATAAACAAGATAAAAACACTTCATCTTGTCAGATTTTTTTCCAGATATCTCATGTTACCTCCATTTTTATATGACTGCAACAATAACCAAATGTATGCCAAAGTTTATAGATGTTTCTAAATACAGGGAGTGTGTTTAATTCTAATGCAGTTGGATCATTTTCTGCAGTTTTATGCTCAAAAAGCTTTTTTTATACACTTAAAAATATGTAAGAGTGATTGTCAAGCATCCCTCAACTTTGAAGAGATATTAGATGTGTCTGCTAATATAGTGCCTTCTATTTCCCTCATAAACACATGTCAAAGTAACAGAAGTCATCACTATGTGAGTGTTATCTTTTCTCAGTACTGCCCTGATGTTTCAGAGCATTTTATTTCTTTGTGAATATCCAAACAACATTGGATGAAACTGCCCATTTCTTTTTGTGAATAGATATGCTAGAAGTAAAATTGAAGTTAAAAGCTAAAATACAGAACAAAACATCTGTGATGATAAGATGAAATACTGTGCTTCTTTGTTCAAATAATCTAGTCTCCCCCTTTAAGTCCATCACAAGAATCACTCCATTTTCTTCTTATTTTGCCTTGTGTAAATATTTCTTGTAGTGCAATAATTCACGTGTGTTTTTACTGTATGTTTACTGATTGTCATTTTTACTTTCTCCCTGAAGTCAAATACTTCATTACCTGCTGTTACTACTCTTTGTTTTTGTATCGCCTTATTGTTTCATTCACCCAATAAGTGTGAATTTTGTCCCAAATATCATGAAGTTATGCTGTCCTGTCTAGCCAAATACTCTGCTTCAAATAACATGTGGTTACGTGCTTCTTGTATAGAACATATTCTTCTCATGTATAGCTGCTCTATCAGTGAAATGAGGTAAAGACGGAAGAAAATATGACAATTCATATTTACAAACATGACTAATCAGAACTGCACAAAAAGACATTTGTGTATCTTTGGATTTGAACTGTTTTTGTGTGTATGTGTTTTCTTGTGATACACACACACAAAATATTTAGTTTTGTTTGTATGTATGTGTGTGTGTGTGAGTGGAGACCTTTCATCTTGCCCTGTTGCCATTGACTGGCAACCAATTAACCCATGGCATACATGAATTTGGTGTGCCATATATCAACCCGATAGGAAATCACAGTATCATGGGAGGCAAAGGATTAACCTATTTAAGAACCAGTCTTAAGTATTCTTTGTTGAAGGTCTTAATAGGAGAATGTGTGTTTAATATAGTCAATGTGATCTTCCCTGTGTTCAAGCAAATGTGATGGGTATATCATGATTCTTTTTGAAGTTTTGAACACTGACAAAGCTAATTCTTCATTCTTGCTGTCATGTAGTAGAACCTCTTTCTAGATCAAGAAACAGTGCAGAAGCTTACATTTACCATGAAAATTTCCTTGGCTGTAGGAGGCAGTTTACATCGTATGTATTGCATGATTTTGTAGTGTCAAGTCTGTGTTATATAGCAATGCGTGATGTCTTTCTATTTTTCACAAGTATTGGTTCAAATGTGATGATTTTGATTGCACTTTGGTATGCATCAATGTAAGTGCCAATTAGCCATTGTTATTGCCATTTAACCTGTGTGTTATGCACACTGCACTGAATGAGGGGACGGTTTGTATTCTCTGTTATATACCTCATATATAGAATCCTCTCATCTGATTGGTTAAAAGTGGAGTCATGAAAATAGCTGTGCCCCATTTTTTATTTACTGTGCCCAGGGCCGGGGCACAGTAAATCAACTGTGCCCTGTAAATAGGTTTGGAGACAGTCGCGACATAGATCGCTCATATGTACGCACCAATGATACGACCGCTGCGCATTCGATCAGCGTGCTGTAAAAGAGACTAGCGGTCACAGGTCGCGATGAATTTGACCTTTTATTCACGTTCGCAGACGATCGACCTTCGCGATCACCATCAGTTCACGGTAGTAGCGCATTTGTTTACAGACTGTCAAAATACCGAGAACATTTAATTCAGGTAACCTTTTAGCAATCAGATAAGAGGAATCTATATTTTCGGTATATAAAACAAATAATGACAGCTTGACATTCGGGGCACAGTTAAAATTATGTAGGCCCTCGGTGATGTGAAAACCATAACTATGCCCTCAGTTTCGCTTCGGGCATAGTTATGGTTTTCACATCATTTCGGGCCCATAATTTTAATGCCCCTCATAGCAGTCATTATTTGTATACTGTCTTCTTTTGTAACACCAGAAACATTCGTGGCATGAAACTCTTTTGAATCGGAGCCAACAGCCTTTTTTTGCAGCATGAAACTGGAATTGCCACTGGTATTCAATGCATTGCGTAGACAAGAACCTTTGTGTGCAGTTTACTTTTCGCAAATCCTCAAAGTTCCTCCTGAAAGTTTTTCAGGGATGCAGAAATTTCTGGTTTTAGAGTATTTCACATTCTTTAGGAAGTTTTGCATCAGGCTACATTTTTATGCAGTGACATCAGAAAGAGAATCTATTGTGGTCTAGTTATTTCATCATCCTGTCTTTAGTCATGATATCAGTACTTTTAATACTGTCATGTTGTATCTGTTCTTCTCTCACCCATGTTATCACTTGGCAGATATTGCGAAGTCACAGAGTTTGATAGTGGTATTTTGTAGCATGTGTTTTGATGATGTGCTGTTCATCTGCACAAGAGTCTGCCCGTCTTCGTATTGTACACACAACAGCTGCATTGTCGCTGCATTTGAAATTTGTGAGCTCTGTTTCTGCATTGTCAAATCATTGGAAAAACAGAGCTGGGGTCTCCTCCATAAAACAATTAATTTGTTTTCTTTAATGCAAAACATTAGCTGCATCTTTAGGCCCATTTACATTGGTCAACCCAAAAAATGAATTTCAATTTATTATTATTATTTTTTTACTTACGGTTTACACTGGCAAGAAAACTCATAGCTCGTTTGCTATATCAACTTTCATTCTTTGGCTTCAGTGAATAGTGTAGAGTGTGGGAGGGTCGCGTGATCAAAATAAAAAAATTTCAAAAGTGACTAGAGATAAAGTATTCTCATTGTCACAGATTGGTGGAATTTTAGAAAGACCACATTTTAGAAATAGTTTCTTTCATTTTTTATTTATCTATTTTTTTTTAAAGCAACTTCCAACCAAAGTCTGTAGTTTAAGGAAAAACCTTACTGTATTTAGCTGCTGATGTCAAAATGTTTCCTTGTATTGTGCTGTGGGCAATGGAGTGAGCGGAAATATCGTCTCTCATGCCCACGATTTTGATCACTTGAACCCAGTGTATGTGCTGCTGTGGGCTGCATTTATATTTGTTGTATTCCACGTTCGGAGGATAACCGGAGTGCTGTTCCAAATAATCACGTTGTATCACTGTAGCAGAGGGACGAAGGGGGAGTATCTCTGGTGTTATACCCCTAAAAAGCAGATTTTGTCAATGATAGTTCCATTTTGTCTGCTGATTGTAATGTTGGAAGTCCAACCAAACCAAAAATCTTCAATTCCCCTTGCCTTCCTGATAATAATTTGCATGTTGTGAATATGTAAATAGGAAGCAATTGTTGTTTTGTGGTTGTTGTTTTTTTAATTATGCTGCATTGAATGCTTTCAAAAGGTGCTTTATACCAGGAGAGATGATCGGATATTTGCTCTGCTGTTGGCAAGGGGATTTTTTTTTTCTTCTGTTCCAGCTGATTTCGTTTGTGATGTGTGGTGACCCCTGGTGTTTATGAAATCCAGAATGCAATACTCGGGAGGGTTTAAAGACTGGTTTAGCTGTTGCCGTGAGAGTTGAGGTTTGGCCTATTACTCCCCATTGTAGTGTGTGTGTGTGTGTATACATAATTTATGACTTGTCTGTTTACGTACTTCATATCATTTGTGTGCAAAGACAAAACTCTGATTTTTTTTTGATTTTTTTAAATTTATTTTACTGGTGTTGATAGGGTGTGAAGTTCACTTGTCTTACAGTACCAGTAATTCCTTTTGAAGTCGTTGATATTATGATAACAGCCCACTAGTGTGTCTGCACATTTTTGAAGACCTCTGCAAGTAAAATTGGAAAATTACACTTGCAACAATCAGATTGTACTCCTAACTTCACCATCATTGTTAAACTCTTGAGACAGTGACAAAAAAGTTAAATGTTTGCCACGGAAATAGCACTATCACCTCTGTAACGCATTGCTTGAAATGCAAGCATTGAATTGATGTTTTCTCATGCTCGTTTGTCCTCACCGTTATATTTTTTTTTCACATCACTTTTCATATTTTCTGTTATGCAATCCATTTATTATTTATTTATTTATCTTATTTTGTTTCACTGTCCATTTCACTTTAAATTCATATACTATTATGTTCATCTGTAGGCCAGGGTATCAGAGCTTCTGTAATCAGTGTTGACAAAAAAAAAAACACAACAACCCAACAACAACCCAATGTTTTGATGGAATATGAGTTTGTAGATTCTTTAGTTGCCATGTGATTTTTACTAAACTACGTGATGACAAGAAACAACATATTATTGTTTGTTGTTTTGAGGCAGTTGGTGTAAAATACTTCTGTTTTACATTTCTTGCTTTGTTTTCAATACATTGCATGATAAATCAAGTCATTTTAAAAGTAAATTTATATAATATCTTACAAATGTTTACTCTTTACTGGTATTCCTAAAAGTGGTTTTTTTTTTCTGTTTTGCAATAGTTGAGCTTTTCTTCTTTATGCTTACACTGATACTTTTCTTAATCATGTTCTTTTTTTAGAAAGTTTTCAGTGTAGATAAATGTCAATTTCTTGCATACCTAGGGCAATCAAAAGATAAAAATTTTAGAATATAAAAGGATTAAGACATAGTATTTGTTTCATTGTGCTTCCACAGAATTGTATTACAAGATGGCGTTATTTAAAAGGTACCAGAGAGATTTTACTGTTCAGCTTCCGTTATGAGCGTGTTCACATTGAAACGAGTAATTATGGCTTCCCGTGGGTCTTGTTCAAACTGTGACTCCAAAGGTTTATACGTGAGAAACATAGTTTAGCATGTTCAAATTGCAAATGTGCAATTCATTTGTAGTAACCTGGCATGTTTAAAAATGAAAGAAAAGGTTTCCTATGATCCTCCAGAACCTTTTGTTTAACAGTTAAGCTTTTTTTTTAATGTTAATTCCTTTCATCATATATACATAAGCATGTTTAGTGTTTATATCATATGCCAGAACTTTTCCATGCAGTAATAACATGTCTGTACAACATACGATTAACCTTTTTGCACTGTGCATTGTAACGATTCCCCTGAACAGGTCATACAATTTTTGTTTGGTTTAGTTTCTTTCAAGAGTACCTACACACATCTGTATATATTTTGATATATCTGTATGAAACAAAATCTGTTATGATAAAGATTTAATACTCGAAATAAATGTTCTCATTTAAAAATGTACAAAATTAACTCGTATTCGTTACTTGTGTCTGTTCATTTGTAAGTGTGGCTATGTATGTGAGGTGGAAGGGACCAAAGTCATATTTCTACCTTTGTTAAAGATTGCTTTCTAGTCGCCGAAAGATTGACTTGCACAGGGCTTGTGCGGTGTGTGTGTGTGTGCTGTGAGTGTAGGGACCATCTTGAAAATGATATGCAAGTAGACGGAGATATACAGATGTGGATATAAAAAACATGTACTGAAATTCAAATACAAAACTTTACATGTACAAATATCTTTAAAATTTAAAGATATTTGTAATATAACGAACATATTTTTTTCTCTCTTTCTTTTCTTACCTTTCAAGCCTACTGAAAGTGCTGTGAGCTTTTCTTTAATAGATTGTTGCTCTACAGAAGTGTCTATTATAATAACAATAATAATAATAATTGTTTGGATATAAACTCCAAATTTTATTGTCCAAGAATGGAAATTCATTTTGCCCAATTGATCGTGGGCCCGGCAGCCACTGAGCAGCGCCAGATCGACGTTGCTCTAACTTTTTCAACTGTTGAACAGCAAACAAGGTAGCAGCAACTCCCATCTTTTAACGTCTTTTTGGTATGACGCGGCCGGGGTTTGAACCCACGACCTCCCGATTGTGAGGGCAGCCGCTCTACTCACTGAGCCAACACCTCGGTATTATATATTATTAGTATTATTATCATTATTATGTAAATTTGTATATGTTACATTCATATTATAAAATGGGTTCAAGAATGTAGCCAATTGGAAGCGCTGAAATGAGTCACGTGTGCGTGCATTAATTTCTCACTAACATTCACGGCCTGAAGTCACAATGTTTACACTAGCAGTGCGCACTCAATCAGTTGTTACAAGTGCGTCGCGCGCTACTATACGAGCTGTCAATCCTGTAAACAACTTCTAGTTCGGGCTGCTGGCCGGCCTTTCTTGTGCATAACATGTGTGGCGTACGTATACTCTTATACGTACAGTACTTATATGTGCGGGATTTCTGAGTGCGACGTGCGTAAATAATGTTTGGGACGAACATCTTCGGACATCTTGATTCTTGAGCGAGTGCTACATGTAGCTGACTGGTATTGACCCACAAAGGTACGTGAAAAATGCTGTTAGTTTTCGACCCATTTTATAAAACAAATGATGCACAGGATTATTTCGTGTATTTACTCTTACTCTCGGGTATTTACAATGTAGTGCAACATGCACTCGGCTCCGCCTCGTGCATGTTTCACAATTGTAAATACCCTCGAGTGCGCTACATCTCCACTAATGCACTCTATCCTGTGCATCATTTGTATAATAACACATGCATCACACCTTTCTCATAATGCAGACAAATCACACAACAGATTAGAAACTACGTCAATCAGAATAAAATACAAAGATATGCTTCAGCTATTGGTATAGAATTTATTTCATAAGGGGTAAAGCACCCTTGACAAGTGATTAGTTCAGCAGATTGATAAAAGAAAAAATGCCCATACCATTATAGACAGACACAAACAAAAATATCATATTACAATCCTTTAGTCATTTGACAAATCATATTCCTAGAAATAAGAATGATACCATAAAGTAATTCTAGTTGACAAAACGAAAGCAAATTTTAAAGTCAAAATCATTCCGTGCCTTTACATTAGTTGCATTTCTTGCTGAATATTGCAAACTTCACAAGTTTGTATCAAACAATGTGAGAGAAAAAAAGAATCAAAATAATAATCTACCACCACAATAATGAGGTAGCAGTACAAAATTTCAAGATTTGAGTAGAAAATGAAAGATGATGACAGATTGACAACTCTCTAGTGCATTTCAGATGAAGGGACACTTCTGGTGGGGCAGGGCAGAAATTTGTGTCAAGTAATGATAACAACATAAAGGGCTTGCAAAATAACACAGGCTTTTGCTAAGATCATCTCTTTTTGGGGGGAGGGGGATGGGGTGACAACAGAAAAGGTCAATGAGTAAAGCGGATTCAAAACTATTTGAGGAGCCATGTTCCACAATGACAAGATGATGTTCCACTATTAGTGCTCAGCCGTAAGAATCTCTTTTACATCAGATTTCATCCAACAAACATCCAGCAAAGCAAGTGTTCCTGTTTGTTTTTGTTTTTCTATTTATTTAACATGGCAGTAAATATAAAATGGCAAAACAGGAGGCTCTCGTATCGGAATTGTCATTGCTGTGCGGTCCGGGATGGGATATGATGTGATGTTACAACGCTTTGATGCTTTCATACAGGCAGACTTATACGTTAAACGTCATAATGCACTTTGTACAAAAATTTAATTTGTGGTATAAGCGAGCAACTCGGATGGAAAAATATGCTGAATGATACATACGCGAGAATGTTCACATGTAAGAATGTGTGAGAGCCAGCATATGACGCTCAATGTACTCTACACATCTCGTTCAAAGAGTTTCTTACTAATTGGAAAGTCACAGCTTCAAATACTTTCCAGCATAATAAAGTCATTGACATTTTTTTCTTTACATTCGAAGATGAAAGAGTATCTGTGTGAGCCACATTCATCAGATGCTCCTATGTCGCATCATTTTTAATATCAAACAAATAAACATAGACAAAAAAGAAAAATGACCAAAGAAGTAAGGAAGAGTTAAAGTAATCAACAGACCTGGTGCATTGGTATAAGACGAGGTGTCTAATGCTCCTACACTTCACCATGTTTATAAAAAGGCACTTGTCAAAATCGACGACACAAAATAACATACCCGAATAAAAATAAGCACAGAAAAATTCTGAGCAAATGAGCTAAGATTCACAAAATTTCTTTATCATACTTAATGAATTCATCATCCACAAAATGAGAATGAAATATTACCTTGTTATCTGCAGTAAACATTTGCATTTTACACTCACATTTCATCAACTTTGCTCGCATTGCTGCACTTCGTTAAATCCATATCCAGATATGAGCATCATGCTTCTTTCTTTCTGAAACAGTTCTGTACATATGAGTTTTTTTTTTTCCATTGAGCACAGCTCAATCAAAATGTCAACAGACAAACTTGTGCACTGACATCGTAATTCATAATTTCCCACAGTGAATGGACTCATGCTGTGGTCTTAGAGCTGTGCTTTTCAACTGGTTGGTTGTGATGGTGGCAAAAAATAATATAAAAAGATTTGCATTTGATGTCACCGGGCCTCGAAAAAATTTGAAGGAGCCAAAATGGGCCTTGGATCAAATGAGGCCGAGAAGCACAGGTCTAGAGAATAAAGGACTGTACAATGTGGTCATTGTAAGAATGATTTAGGCAATATAGGGTGCATCTCAGCATACCAGTACTCTTCATTATATGCCTCTGTGATTTCCCATGACCTTATCGTTTGTTCAGTCATAATCCTGATTAATGTGCTGTATAACTTCAAAGCCGAAGAGATTCTCTAAAGACAACCGAACTCTAGTCATCGGTTATGTGTTCCATTAATTGTGCCACATATCCACAAACCAGAGATACAATATGAGGATTTGAAAATGAATTGAAATGACCCTTTCCAACTAATACAAAAAAGGGAGTAGAAAAACTTAGAAAGAAAGAATAACAGAGCATGACAGAATGGAATACATCATGGAAGAGCAAATGCAACAATTTTCTGTATCTTGTACCTAAATAATTTATTGAATTTGTTAGTAAAACTTGATTTTCTTTGAAAATCTTATCTTACCAAAACCTCTGTGTCATTGTTGTATTTTCATTTGTACATTGGATTCTTGAAAACAAAGTTGCAGAAGTAAATTGAAATTGAAACTGAAAATTGAAATAACAAATGCAATTTTCTTATTAGAAATGAGAACATGATTTCCAAAATTAGGTTCCTGCCCTTAATTTCTTTTCTTTTTAACCATGCAGTAGGCAATATACGTCAGATGATATAAACTGTACATATGTTCATGTTCCGATCCTCAATTTCTTACAGTGCAATGCAGTCTTATGCTTCAAATATCAAATCATTCTCAACAATGGTGAAAAAGCTTTTGTCAATGGCACAAAGTTCTTTGATATACATATTCTCTTCTCTTCCGAACTTTGTACTGCCCACTTTACCAAATAGGCATAGTCTTCAAATCATACGTGATGAAAATCCATCTGGATCACTAAAATGTCTACACGAATATTCAACTTCTTACTCTGTTCCACAATTTAAAAAAATAAAATAATAATAATGCAATAAAAACTGGAAGAGTCATCAACAACCACAATGTAAAGCTACATGTGCAAATGGCAGTGGAAGTATGATCTTGATGCTCTTTCATCTGCTCTCTTGATGCATATTGAAAGTTAGTATTGAACGCTGTAAATGCATGTTGAATTAGGCGAGGGTGCTAAGGGAATAGAGATACTTGCAAAAGGCGACGGGGAAAAACAAATTTGGAAGAATTAAAGCCACATGAAAATATGAGCACTCTAACATGGCCTACATACTGCTGGCCATCTACAGTTCTGCAAACTATGGAGGACAGGGATTTCTTCTATATATGCGCAAATCCTTTCGCTCTTTTCTTCTTTCAAACAGACGCGTAGCAATGCATGGGGTCTACACGTATCTAACAACCATAATATCTTTTTCTTTTACTCCTACTCCATTGCATTTTCCCTAGTTTCTGCTGATCTCATAAAACATGCGGATAAAAAAACAGAGAGAAAAGTCAAACAAAAATAGCTCTCAGAGTGCATATACAAGTAAGATATGACAGTTATGCCGCGACTCAACTTTCTACATTTCCACACAACATACACAGTACACGCCACTTACCTTACCATACAAAAAGGTATATTTACATGTTTCCACTGGAGCCCTGCTAAGAGCTCAAAAAATAGCATAATTAAAGATATATATATAATTTATCAAGTGTAAACATTAATTTAACAGTACTGTGAGTTTCAGTATCACATAGTCTATTAGTATACATCAGGAGTCCTAAATTAACAGGAAAAAAAAGAAGAAGAAGAAAACAAGAAAAATGAGAAAGGATAGAATAAGGCAAAGTGAAAAACACATACAGGGCGAGTCACAATGATTTCAAATATTGAAGAGATGACTCGGAACCTTCCAAGATTCATCATGAAAAATGGCATGAAGGAGCATGGAAATTAGCAGTGAATTATCTTTCAGGATGTACAGCCATTTTCATTCATTCTGCTGTTCTTTATGCATTAAACATTTAGAGGGAGCCACTCACTTCAGTGTTTATTTGGAATTCTGTACAAAATGGAAGACGATGCTTCAACAGCTTTAAGCCCTATCCTTGATGCACTCTGCTTTCCCTTCATAATTGCTTCTTTTCAGTGTCGATTTACATTCAACTCTGGTCTATAAATGTAGCAAAACATCCTCCTTGAGCACGGATATTTCGTTTAATAGTGATCATTTGAAGAAAAAAAAGAAGAATAAAAAAAAACAAGAACTTTCCAGAACCCAGCATGCTTTAAGTGATTACAGAAACAAAATTAAAACAAAATAATAGTAATAATCATTACAATTACGATAGCAGCAGAGAATTAAGTGGCTTATTGACCAAATCCAGCATCCCACTTTACAGAGACCGGCATTGATCACAGTGTATGAGTTTGGTTACTATGGTGATGACTTGCTTTCTTCATCCTGCCTCCCTAATAGACGAGGTTCCATGATGTCAAATGATGCGTTGCATGAGGGGCAAAAACAAATCACGAGTATTAAGCGCACAGCTCTTGTGCGCTGTACATTTGTACATGCACTGCATACCCGCCTGCCTATCACGGGATGTGGGATGTAATGTTTATGTGCTTGCCCACGGGTATGGGGGCCTCCTGTATGCAGTTTTTGCCCCTCAGCATGGCTTGGTGACGTCATTGGAACCTTTTCTATAGCTGCAATTATTATCATGATGCACAGCGACGTGAAGAGGTTCATGAAATTGACACCTGGGGGCATTTCATGAAGTGCTTAGTCCGACAAATTTGCTCTCAGCCAATCAGATGCAAGGATTTCAGTAGCTCGTAACAGTTTGTCAGAAAAAAAATATCTGACAAAATGCTTAATGAAATGGCTTGTCCTTCCCTTCTCACAATATTTGATGCACTCCATTATGCCTTTATACATATATACTTCACACATGTCTTTCCCTCCTCTTTATACAACAGATCTCTGTGATATACTGAGCCATTATCTTGAAATCAGTTCTGTATGTTACACAATAAAATAGCTCTTTCTATCCGCAGATTTACATGTTCATAAACTTACTCTCAGTATATATACTTCTGCATTTTGTTGTTTGAGGCCAACTAACCCCACAGATTACAACTTTGGTCTACATGAATGATGTTGATACACAGCTATGCCTTGCTTGTTAAGTAGCACACTAAATCTAGAAACACAGTCTAATAAACCATGAACTAAATTAGATAAAATTTTGTAATTCAAACTCAACCTGCCTTCGTGTTGGGAGTCAATTTCAACCAGCATAAACCAATGAAACAATATTTGTTATACCTGATTACGTCAGAGATGCCATCGAAGAAGATCCCAAATGTGAAAAAAGTTGGCAAACCCAGAACACGTGAACGAATGTTGGAACTCAGAAGCTGAGTGAAACGCAGGATTAAAGGGATATTCTCACTCTGTTGAGCTTTGCTGAAATTCACTTTTCTGTACTCAGCCAAAATCAGTCTACAGGCAACACACAGCTCAAGAGTGGTTTGTGTTAAGATCACCTGGTTGTTTGAAAAGGAAAATACCACGAGAGTGTCTTTGTGTTTTTGCTAAATTGTTAGGGTGTCTTCTGGTCGTTTTCACCTGAATATGTCTACTTTACCAGCTAGATCTTTAACTTGTGACCTTCATATCGTGATATTGCAGACAGCGTATCTCTTGCAATGCTACACTGAGATATTCAAACTGACTAACCAGTTGTCCTTCATTGATGTAAATAAACACTGATTATTCAGTGTTTGACTAACAGCCACGACAAAAAAAATTTCTGGGCATACATACTCGACGAAGAGTAATTTGTCATTCAGTTACAATAAAAATAAGTCGATGCGAGAATCGTTCAATTGAGTACGTTGATATACTTTTCCACTAATAGATATACTTTTGTGACAGGTTTTGTTCTGACATCAAAGTAAGTTTTGCAAGTGAGAGCTTCCCCTCATGGAGGATTGTTTGATCCACAGAAAAACCAACTACCGAAGCACTTTGTACTACCCCAAAACACAAGGCAGATTATGGAATCGAAAAAGTATACAAACAATACAAGGACGTGGTGAACTAATATGTATGATGCAGTTAACTGTAGCTTCTCACAGGTGGATTCCATTCCGTCCCAAATTGAGATTTTTCGATTCTATTTTTGCCATGGGGAAATTGTGCACACAGGAAGAGGCATTCAAGAAGGCAAGAATAAAGTCAAGGTCATCAGTAATACATCGTAGGGTACCAAAGTGATGATGTCACAGTATTTTGTTATAGCTTGGGTTGGAACCAGAGGGTGCGGGCATACTCACTCTGGTCAGATGAAGTTGCGTAGAACCAGTTTCCATGGCGACGAATTGCTGTGACATCACACTTTGATACTCTATAGTGCTGACTTCCGTGACTCCCCCACTCTCTCTATCTCCGCTTCAATCCAATGAAGTTTACAACATATCATGGAAACGTGCAGATGAGGCTACTACTGTGATACAACTTTACTGCTCAATCTCTTACCCCCCCTAGAAAGAAAAGACCCCCCCTAAAAGAAATAAACAACACAAAACGAAAACAACAGAAGGGATATTGAGTGCAGTTCATTGTCTTCTCTTTCAGATTTTTGTTTCATCAAGTCTTTCTGCAGTAACAAGTCCACAGGAGCAAGACTATCTCCTTCCATTTTTAGTGTTTTTCTACCTCTTCACAGCTAATACGGGATAAAGCAGGCTGTGATCATTCCCAGGGCAATGAAACCTAGCGGTGCGGACACGTGTGACAACGCAACGCATCAACCATTCAGATGACGCTCCCTCCTTGTTCCTCATCTCGCCCTCACTGGCTGTCTAGTTGAAGAGCTTGACGAAGCACCCATGGCAGTAGGCCTTGCCGCTCTGTTCCTTGAAGGTGCCCTTGTTTAGCTGCTTGAGGCAGTAGTCGCAGACGAAGTGCTCGGGGTGGAACTTGCGCTGCATGGCGGTGATGCAGCGGCCCGTGATGGGCTTGTTGCAGCCGGCGCAGAGCGACCCGCGCACGGCGTGGTAGTGCATCTCGCAGTACGGCACGCCGTCGTGGTCGAAGAAGTCGCCCTCGTGGAACGGTACCCGACATTCCTGCGATAGAAAAGAGTAAGGGAAAGTGATGCATTACTTTGAGAGCACAGAAAAGAAATATACCAAGGATTAGACCTCAAAAACTGGGAGAGACTGACAGAAGCCATGGTGAGTTAAGTCATGATGGAGTGATCAAGCAAACATGTCAAATGTTTTAAATCACAGTAAATATGACAACAGCTGTGAAATTGGAAAAAAAAACCTTGGATAATGGTGATTACAAATGACCTTTAATTGTTCAAGGTAGATATCACCAATGGGTTTCCCTCTTTGTGTATGCTTAATAAAAGATCCAGTAGCATGGGTACATCATGCTATGGGAAATCTGCCCAACTTGGACATATTTGAGAAACCCCATATCGAATTGTGTACAGCTTTATCACTGATCTCTATCTAAGTATATATATACAGCCAGGGAGGTGTAAGAAAAGGAGAGACAACTCCTGCTCTCCTTTGAAGGATGCGCGGCACCGCCAAGAAGTTATGCGCTTAACTACTGGTGGAAATCAGGTGCTTTGACAAAAGAGAGCATCAATAATTGGGACTAGCGCTCTCACATCTAGAAATACTTGCCCCTACTGCATTTCGCTCTCTCTCTTTCAATGTGATGGCAACAATGAATTTGTGTACCTTGAATTGGAGCAGCGAATCAAAATGCAGTGTAAAACTGACAATTTTAACAGCAAATGTTTTAAAAGCACGCTGGAGCACGCTTTAGCGGAGTACTTTATTTTAAAGATCAAAATATCCCAGATTAAATGATAGAAAACTAACATGCGGAAATGTGCGCATTATAGAAAATATTAGGTTTTTAAGAGGGCCTAATTTTCATTTCACTTCGATTTGCGCATTACGAAGAAACTACAAATACATGCTTATAATATTGAATTCTTTCCTAAACTACTCTTAATTAATTCGAGTATTTCATTTAAAATTTTACGGGGAAATAAAGCTTGTAATTCAACGAAAGGTGAAATGCGTTCTTCGCCTCCGAACTTCGCCTTGCAACTAGAGCGGTGCAGAGCATGACTTCAAAGCGTATAGTGGAATGCTAGACATCCCACTGTAACGCTTTGAACCCAAACATGTGTTTGCATGAATTAATGAAGAGTTGTCTCTCCTTTTCTTCCACCTCCCTGATACGGCTGAAGAATCTTGACTGGAGTCGAACGCCACTGATTAGCATACGCTTCGCTGCCCATATAAAATAAAAAACAGAACTAAAAATGAGCTTAATTTTCTTGTAGGGGCAATGCAATGGAAGACTTACAGCACAGACAAAGCACTCTGGATGCCACTGGGCGTTTAGGGCCGTGATGAAATTCTCCATGATGGCGCGGTTGCAGCCGCCGCACCGCGGTGCAAACATGTCGAAGTAGTCGTCGCGGCAGTAGGCGCGGCCGTTCTTCTCGTGGAAGCCGTCCTCCCCGAATGTCTTGCCACACTGGGCGCAGAAGAAGTGCTCTGGATGCCATGTCTTGTCGAGGGCAGTCACACATTTCTGAAGATGGCCAAGAGAAATATGATTGTAGAAGACTGACTTCACTACAACTATAAATTTGATATCACGCAACATATTACAAAAGCATGTTGCACATAGACTTCTTAGCTTTGAGGATTTCAATATGAAACCTATGCCAGGGTATGATAATTTTTAGTGATAGGGATTTTTTTTTTCTCATACAGAGCTCCTGATTTTTTTATATTTATATTTTTTATTTTTTTATTTTTTTACTTTTATGTATGCCAACACAAAAGATCCAATGTTTCAAGCTTTTTGTGTGGCTATTACACTGTTTGTGCCCATACACACTGGGAATTTTGTTGTAAAGTGTGACCTTATTTTGATTTTGAACACCTACAATATCAACCTCTGATAATGCTGACAAAGTCTGTGTCTTTGTTTCACTTTCCCAATCTTTGGATACTCCAACTCTCTTTACCAGCAATTCACAGCAGCACCTCCTATCTATGGGTGTGTTTGAACCATCAAAAGCGAACTGAACCAAAGGGCACCATACCGAACTGTGCTAGATTTGGAGCATTCGAAAGCTCCGTGGAGAAAGCGTACCTCATGAATTATTTTTCAAGGGGGTCGAACGTTTTGTAGCAACAGGGTCAACCACCTGGTATGCTTAAACTACTTACAGATTTCCCGAACAAAGAGAATGAATGCTTTGCATTATGATATACGTGTGTGTTACATGCATTCTCAAACACACAATCTTTTGTATGTTTTTGGACCACTCGGGAGGTGGTCCACTTTCAGTTCGGTTGGGTTCAGTAAGGTACACTTTAGGAGCATTTGAGCGCTACTCTGGTGCCAGTACGGTACGGTTCAGTTCACTTTAGGAAAGCGCTTGTGAACGCACCCATATTGTTGATGGCAACAGCCCACTGCAACCCATTTGTTGCAGCAAGGAGCTGCACCAAAACCACGACTGGTGGAGGAAAAGCCAGAATAAAGGTAAGGTAGCGAGCTTACATCTTTGATGGGGCCATGGCAGTAGGCACACTTGGGAGCAAAGAGTTCGTGGTAGTCCTCCTCGCAGAAGGCCTTTCCGTCTCTCTCAAAGAAGGTCTGGGAGCCCAGGAGTTTGGGGCACATGGCACAGACAAAGTGTTCCACGTGCCACGTCTGACCAAGGGCCGTTACGATCTGAAGAATAATTTCATGGGAGGCAAAACAAAATCTGGTGATTGTTATTCGCTGTACTGTACCAATGTTGCAGAAAAAATTTGTCCCCGAAAATAATTTGTTTCAACTACAAACAAACATTACAAATTGAAATCCCCTTTTCTCCTCTGATTATGTCAGTAAGGGTTACTGGGAATACAGAAAATGCCTCATGAAGAATAGAGAAAATGCTCCTTTTCAGTTAATGTGAATTCAATGCTGATATGACAGACAGTATATGCAATAATTTCTCGTTAATCCGTTGAGAACTTGGGCAAGTGACTACCGCAAAATCAGGCCGTCCTCAACGGAAAAGTGAATAGGATTACGAAATGGTCTGTCTGAGCTATGCAATGTCATTCTGGTACTGTATCAACAGCTTCTTACAAAGGATCTTCCTTGTACATTTTTGCACGTTTTAAAAGAGAGCTAAGTTCTGATATTACATAATGCATGTGGACAATGAATGTTCCCGTGGAGGGAGGGGTAGGGAGGGTTGGAGAGAGGGGTAAAGGGGGAACCTACCTGCCCTACAATAGGTTTCTGGCAGGCGGCACAGATGCCCTTTGCCATGGTCTGCACCCCCTGGCGGCTGACGTCTGAATGGAGGTGGCCTAGCATGGAGTCCAGCTGACTCGGCTGAGAGGGGGCGTAGCCAGGTTGCGGGGCCTGGCTTGGGGGCGGGGCTGCCGGTGGTGTATTGTTGATGTTCACCAGGCTGGGTGGTGGGTGGGCCGGCTTGGGGGGCGGGGTGACCTTGTGGGGCTGGGCGTAGGCGGGTTCTTGAGGCCGGCCATAGGAGTGGTTACTCGTGGTTTCCGTTGGAGAGAGCTGTAAGGAGTAAAATGACGGTTAACTGGGATGTAGCAACACACCGTCTTAGCACAACTCCTTTGACCGACCATGAAAACACAAATGAGATTCTTTACATATATCTAACATTAAGTCATGTCCTGACTTCCTGAATTAGGAAGTGGAATCAGTCAATCATTTTAAATGTTTTGGCTGGAACTTATCTAATTAGGAGAAAAGTTTTTATTCTAATTCACTTTTCTAGATGTCTTTGAAAAATTGAAACATTATCATCTTTTTAACTCTTGACTCAATGCAAGCAAGCATGCTGTCACATAATGACACTGCATGATGGGGTTTACCAACCCACTTCACTTGTCAAATGTTAGCACTCAAATGGTGTAAAGACTGCATAAACTTGCACTGACTGTCGTGGCACTTGAATAAGAGATGGCTGCTGCTGTTTTCTGTCTAAAGGAAATTTTAGGCTAGCAGATATTCATCTCCATGTTAGCAAAACCCATTCACTTTACCTCCCCAATATTGGCAATCTAATACCCCAGATGCATTAAGGTAAAAAAAAAAAAAAAATAGTACACAAAAATATACCATGCACTAAGAGCCTCCAGTTGAAACAATTAATTCTGAGGTGTCACTGGAATAGCACCATTTTTTAGAGGAATCCATAATTTCACTACAGGCTCAAAATAGTACATGATAAATTTGTTTTGTATCCTCAAATAATTCTTGTTAAAAATCAAACAATGTTTTCACTTACAATAAATGTCACTCTGGTTTGGTTATTTGTTTACATACATATTGCAAATCAGACGATCAGTGTATTGTGCACGGTTGATGTGATTTTACACAATGGTCTATGACATCAACACTGATAGCACTTAACACAAGCTATCGATGAATATACCATATGACATTACAGTATGGCACATTTTTCTCAACTGGCATTTGTCTTCAACAAAGCAATGTTATGTCTGGTCGCACAATGCTATGTACACCAATCAGCAAAAAGGATTTAACTAATGAAACATATAAACACTACTACTCATCAAACAAGGTGGAATATTGCCATGGCAACCAAATGAGCGCATCCTCAGTTCTACCTGGAAGTCGGAGAGGGAGGCCATGAGGTCATCCAGCTCCTTGGTGGCTGAAGAGGCCGTCCTCATTGGAGGTTGGCTGATTTGAGGCTGGGTGGGAGGGGGCGGGGCATGGTTATCATTGGTCATTACCCTCCCTAAGGGCTGGCTGGGTGGTGGTGGCTGTGACTGATGGGTGTAGCTGGTGGTTGTGCTCTCGACAGAATAGCTGGATTGGGGGGGGGGGAGGGGTAGAAGAAGGCACAGAAGAAAAGATATACATGTATGTTCTCTCTTGATTCATGTCATCAAATTGACCATCACTGAATATCTTCAGTTTGTAATATTTATCAAGTACATCAAGAGCTCTTCCATTATAAAAGTGATATGTCTCAGCACATAACTTCTGCACTTTAGAATACTGATCATCATCAAATAAACAAATCAGCGAGGAGGCTGAAGTTCAGAAAAGGACATATTCCTTGGATTTCTTTATCTCATGAAGCCAACTTTGATGGATAAAAAACCTAGTCTCCTGCAAGCATACATGTAAAATATTGATAAAGTGTCTAGACTCTGAATAATGAATGCTGCAATACAAGTAACACGGGCATCTTCACACCAACCTGACACACATCAATTTTTATTTGAAACATTCCCCTCTCCCCTCTCTCCCCTTCCTTCCCCTCTGGCATGTCTTAAAGTGTATCTGTACTCTGAAATTCAAGTTTGAGGGGTGTAGGAACATGTCCTCAGTGCCCTAGAGAAAATTCTTGCTCATCACAAAAAGCACCCTTAACTGGTAAATATAAACTTTCGAGATCTGCACACAACCACACTTGCTGCATTAATAGCCAGTTCACTCAATATTAACTGTGCAAACCTTGATAGCGTGTCATGTTTTCTGTGCTTGCATCTATCTGAAAACATCTATATTGACTACTTATTATCAGTATCGCCTTGCTTCTTGGTACACCAACACGTATAGGGCCTATGTGCCTTTCCAATGCTCGGGTGCAATAGTTGAATTTTCAACTTTCAAGCTTTCCACTATCAAAAATCTCCAGAATTACATAAAATGTGGATTCAAAAACTTAAAACAGCACTCCATTCTGCCAGTTTGGCAGCTGACTGGGATTGGCTTACAGGCCAAACTGCCAAGGCTTGGTTATGGCATGGAGCCATCAGCTCCATGGTTACAGTACTGTTTATGTTCGATAAAGAAATCATCATGTCTTTTTAACGAGGAGAAAACAAATGACTGTTGATCATCAAATCCTGCAAGTAGAATTCAGAAGGACTTCACAGGTCAGAGTTAAAGTACCTTTGAATTTTGACAAGTAAACACACAGTTTTGCAAGTGTGAGACAGCAGGAATGCTGTCCAACTTGGTGGCTCTCACCCAACTCCAACATGAGGTTTTAGCATCGCTTAATATTTGTCTTGGCATATGACCTCTTTGCATATTTCTTTGGACATGTGATTCCAATTTGGCCATGTGATTCCAATTTGGCCATGAAGTCATAGATGAATCCTTTAGTACGGCTGAGTGAACATTTCAGAAACACCACTGGACTGTTCAGTGTTTCTCCTTACGCCAAAGGAAAGAAAGAAAAAATCATGTCGTTTGCAATGATTTCAAAGGGTCTTAATTAAACTTGAGACTACCTTTAAGACATTTTGTCCTTTTTCCCAGGCTATTTACATGTACATTGTAGCTTATGATCTGAAGGAATGCATACACCTGCAGTCTTTTAAGTTGCACTCTGATTTGTCCACTTGTATGGGGGTCAAATTTTCCTCTATTGACATCGTTAGTGTGT
Source organism: Diadema antillarum (assembly GCF_040938485.1). Lineage (NCBI taxonomy): Eukaryota > Metazoa > Echinodermata > Echinoidea > Diadematoida > Diadematidae > Diadema > Diadema antillarum. The sequence goes on along the minus strand of NW_027270929.1, from coordinate 3,039,035 downwards.
TTTCTTAATCTTCATCGTGAAAATTTTGCATCAACTTCCAAAAGACGTAGATATACTGGTTGCTAGCACATTGTTCTTGCTTGTCGCACTGTAAGGGACTTTTTTTGTGTGTTTGTTCATCACTCACAGGAGGGTAAAGATGGGGGGTGACGGGGGAGAAGGGAAATCGAAAGAAAGCACAGTCTGTTAAGCAGGCTGTCTTTTACCTACAACAGCCATCATGAATAATTAGCACTGTCATTACAAATCAAACCATTTTGTCCTCAGCCTAACAGTCAGAAATCACAAATCAAACCATTTTGTCCCTAGCCTAACAGTCAGAAACATGACCATAATCACCATTCAACATTACTGTATACGCTATATATTTCGCGGGGGCTTTATTTTCGCGAATTTCGCGAGTCGGGAGCTATTCGCGAAATTAACAACACGCGAAAATATTACCTTCCAAAATGAATCCCTTGCCTTGATGATACAAACATTTCAGTACTAGTATAGTATACCATGTCGCGGCTTACTGAACAGACCATACTGGCTAAGCTTGTTTACGTACAGTTTTGTACATACAGCACGTCCACGTCTATACTTACGAGTACTGTAGAGAGCCAATCCATTATCGCAAGGGGACCACTCGTCAGAAATCTAGCGCGATGGAATTAACCACTTCAAAAATGTTGAATTCTAACTTACTAGTTCGCAGAGTTTGGTAAGTTTTTTTCATGCAGTGTATAACTAGTATCATTCTTATTTGCTAGTAAGTTGAAAATTCACACTTTCTTTGCCACTTCATATTTTCTCTGGTCCCCCAATCGCGAATTTAACCACTCGCGAAAATGTGTGACAGCGGCAATTCGCGAAAATTTATGTACGCGAAAATTATAGCGTATACAGTATCACATCTAAAACACCCTAGTGGCTGCTAGTACATGAACTACCAATGATAGCACAAAGCGGTAGGACAAGGAGCAAAACTTCCTTCAAAGTACCGCAGCAAACCTGACAAATAACTGATTCTAAAGAACACACAGGATCTTGAAAGAACTACTTTATGTTGCAATGTAAAGAGAAAGAAATCGTACCAAAAGAGGTATGAGAAACGACCGAAGCTGAATGAAAAGTAAACAAAAGTTTTCTCCGCCCAGCCCTGCCGCGCCTTGCAATTTCGAGGATGACCAAACCAACTGTGTGGTACAGGAATCTGATTGCATGGACGCCTGGCCTGCTGGCTCTCTCTCGAGCCGCCGAGTCCGCATGACAACAAATGCTGCTGCGCTGCTGATTAGACTGTACCATGGCCTGGCAGCACCCAGCTGCGTACGTACATGTACATGCGTCTGCGAGTTGGAAAAGTGACACCGAACATTGAAGTTTGTACAAAAAGTTATCGAACTACGCAATCCAATGCTACGAAGAGGTAGAAGGCTACGATGGTAGACAACTAGTCTTAGATTATGGCGCCTGTGATTTGAAGCTTTGGGGGACTGATCGTTTTAATATGATATCTCTGTATAGGAGCAAACCTCACGCTCTCTGATATTCTCAGGGATACCACAAATGCAATAAACTACAACGTCAGAAAATGCAATTTCTGGGTACAGATACACTTTAAGCAAAGAAGAAGCTACTGCCTGTAAGCCAACCCACTTTTAATAACAAGTTAGGATCACGATTAGGACAATAGGGGTGCATTGCACCTGAATAATGAAGAGTTGCATGGTGAAAACTATATCAGTATATTGGACCTCTTGTCACCCTGTAGGATTTTTCCTTTAATAAATTCTAATAATACAGCAAGTGGAATATGTCTTTGGTGTCAAACAAATACATGAAAATTCAGTGAGGAGAGGATAATTTATCTTAGAGACCATGGACTGTCAAGCAAGAAATATTCGCAGCATGAAATTTTCACGAAATGGAGCTGACTGACTTTTTTGCGGGATGAAATTTTCACGAATTGCCACTGGCATCCAATGCAAGATAGTGTGGACAAGAACTTTCGCATGCATTTTAATTGTGCAAATCTTGGCTCTCGCGAATTTCGCAAAATTACAATGCCCACAAAATTGTCTGGTTTTACAGTAAAGGAGTATGTTGATCAGAAATATTGCATTTACTATACCAACAGAAAACTTAACAAGGACTTCTTCTTTTTTTCTGGAGATAATAACAACATTTTAAAAGGGAGCATAAACTACTGCAGCAGGAATTATCCTGTTTGACCAGAGATGGCAAAACAACTTATCTCCATGCAACTTCTTTTCCAGTAAATCAAGTTGAAAGTTTTGCAAAGGTACAGTTCTATTTCAGTTTTTGTTTAGTACTTCATATCTCACCCTATTAAAAAGGACCAACAGTATCAACAATATAATGAATGCAAATTAATTTCACTAGACCCCTTATTTTTAAGAATAATTTGCATAAATCGAAACATATGTTGTTTTACCACATCAACCTAACCAAGCTATGCTCTTTGCATCTACATGTAGGTATCTAAAGAAGTGAGCTTGTTTGTGACACAGCTGTTGTCTGGAATGTTGTTCCCTGTTACTGTGCATGGAGGAAACTCAGTTCGGTGTGAACAATTAATAAACTCTCAGACATGTGCTGAAACATGTTTCAGAATCGTGATCATGAATACACAAGTTCTTGGAAGTATAAACATACTCTTTCTCACTCAGAGTATACTGTAACAACATAAATTTTTGCACGCAAATTCGCGAAAGTAAAAGGGCACACAAAAGGTTTTGTCTACACAATGCATTGAATGCCAGTAAAAATTTGCAAAAGTTCCATGCTGCAAAAGAGGGCCTTCAGCTCCAATTCACGAAAGTTTTATGTCCCAAATATTTCTAATTTTAAATTAAACATGGTTTTACAGTTCCACGTTATAAAGAACAAGTACTGGTATCTCAGGTGTTTGTCACCTGGCAGGCGTGACCGTTCCTACGAGGTCGTCCAGCATGTCGTTAAGGTCGCTGACTCCTCCTCCGCCGCCTCCTCCAATGTTGGGCCTCGGAGGCTTCACCAGGCCCGCAGCTGGGGGTGGGGGCTTCGGAGGTGGGGTGGAGGCTGTGAGTTAAGAAGAGATGCAAGAGTATGAGAGAGGGCAAGGTAGAGTTTTAAAAAAATCAACAACATATAGATACTATGGGTATAGATACTGTGAGTTATGTACTTCTGCCGAGCATCTAACATTTTACAACTTACTGTAATTCTAACATGTCAAAACATTAGACTTGGTTGTGTTGGTCTTATAATTAGTCAATCAAGGCAGCATCTAACTATAACCTACACCTGGGGCCCTAACATGCACTACATGTCTACATTCCCACAGTGTGAGTGTTTTTTTCTCTCTCAATCTTGACTCCAAAGATCCAGGTGTGAACAGACTCAATAAGGTACTGTATACATACAAGAGTATCATATATACCGTACATTTATACACACACATACCCACGTGTAGGCCTATAAGCTGGTGGTTTCAAATAGTGCAATCAACTTTTACAGCAGTCTAATCACAACTACCCCTATACTAGACAACACATACTACATAAGAGAGATTGCTGTACAGGAAACATGTGTGTGTAATAGCTCTTTGGAATAGATCCTTGATTAGATGCAGGAATCACATCAAATTTCTTTATAATGCACAGGCTAGCTGTTAGCTTTCATTCTGCACTGTGTTTATATGTGTCCACAGCACTCTAATTTTGACATGCAGGGATGCCACTGGTCTTATAATCTATATACAACGCATATCAACAAAACAGATTGCATTTGTAATTTGACAGCCTACTTGGGCAAGAAAAAGAGAAAGTAAGTGGGGAAAATGTCCTTCAAGAACCCATGCACACTAGTCACTGCATTCATATCACATGATATTATTACACTTTTCTAAGTCTAATTCATACAACAGTCAAGAGGAGATACAAGGATCAGACAGCACTGAAGCCTTTTCCCCGACAAATAAAACCAAAACTGGATGCTCAAGCATTTCAAGTAGGCTGTCATCGATACCAATTCTTCTACCCATTGTTAGCATACAAGTGGTTTTCATATACATGAAAAGGAAATGGATAAACTGTTAGCTCACACAAAGTGACAAAAGCTCATTATTGCATTTTTAGCAATAGCTGCAGTCATGGTTAGCACGCACAATAACAGTTTCACTCTAAAAAGAACAGTTCGATTTCCATCACAAGACAGCAAACGACAATCAGCATAAGTGCAGTGAAACAGTCAGGAGGCAGTATTAGGGGAATTTTGGGTGTCAAAGACACATACGTGTAAGGCGGCTAGACATGGAAAGGAAGTTGTATCACTTTTTTAGTTATCAAACGCGAAAGTTGCAGGCTCTTTTTTTTTTTTTACTGCATACAAACATAGCTACACTAGTTTTACACTGACACATCTTGAATGTAGTTTGACGACAATTCCTTGATCCGCTCAGCAGAAGTCCAGTATGAAGATGTGCTCTTTCTGAAGGAAAGAAAATATCTCTCAAATCACTTGCATGAGACTCAGAAGGAATGATTTAGCCACAAGGTATAAAGATCCCAAAGGTCCACAGATGTTGACGAGAGAAAAAGATCACGTGCGTCGATGCCCTGAAGCTAAAACAAGTGAGCGATGTGATTCAGGCAATCAATGTGGATAGAATCCCCGAGCAATCTTCGAAATGATTGCCGCTATATGTGGAGTGATCGAAGAGGTATGACCATACCAAATCCTGATGGAATCCAGAATCCCTGAGGCTGGGCATAACATTTTTAGAGAGTAGGAATCAACAGGCCAGTCAATGTGAGAGGAATTTCAAAAGTGTGAGTAACCACAACAAGAATGCATAATGCAAAATAAGACAGAGAGAGCCTTCTAATGGAACACAGAGCTCCTACAGGCCGAGTCATCCAGCAACTAATGGTGCCGCGGTAAATCACAGCCGCTGTGCAACGCCACAAATCAACGACCCGCCTTGAATGTTCGCGAGACAAGACGTGCACTCCCAACACTAAATCACCATGAGAATGAACCGACAGGGCGCTACGGCCCAAGGATAACAAAAAATATAAGCGTGTAGACGGCACATCTCTTGATCGAAAAACTTTGCCGAGTGAATCATTATTGATCACTTCCAGTAACGAAGGGAAATCTTTTATTACCGCAAAAGACAAATGACAGGAAAATCCAGTTAGACGATAAAACCTAATGTCAGAAACCACACTTTCCGCTGCTGCTAGGGGGAGGCTCATTACGCCATTATTAACTTGATCTCTCTGTCTGTCCCCTTACATCTCTTTCCCAAGAATTGGAGAGTAGCCATACCAATGATCTTTGTCAGGTTGCATTTTGCTGTCATGCTTTTTTCCCCCTGCCATTAAAAACCCCCTTCCATAGCATACACTATAGAAGAATTGTTAAAAACCAGCAAGAAATATCTGAATTTAAAAAAAAAAAATGTAAATGGAAGTGCAAGGAGAGCCAGTGCAATGTTTTGAGCATTAAAAGAGGCAAAAACTTGAAAAAGTGCCAGATTACATGAATGGAAAAAAAAAAAAAAAAAAATACACACAATGTGTTTTGTTTTCAAGAACTTGATCAATTGCGCCAAGGCAATGATACCCTTTTATATACATCTGATCACATACGGGTTGTAGAATGAGGACACTTAGAACCCAGCTTATCTTGTCATGCTACCATTTTGACACAATGTACAGTTGAACTTCCAATTCAGCCACTGATCTGACAATGATATTCCGCCATTATCAATGTTGATGTGTGCATTGATACTTCATGGCATTGTGCTGCTACAATGGCAGCCAGCTCAATTTAATAGTTATGTCTTTGTTTGTGTCATCTTCGAACAACTTCATCCATTAAAGCACATTAGCATGAATAGTTGCCACCAGCTACACTGTACGTAGATTTGTGTCCCAGGTCAAGATGGAAAAAGGTCATCCCACTTTAACAAGTCATTCTAGGATTTTTGTTCAGTATAAAACCAATACTTTTCATGAATTGCGTATTGCTTGGAGGTTTAATACTATGTACTTGGTGCATTTCTTAGATAATATTCCAACTTGGGGACAAATAATGATAAAAAAAATCATCAAGTATCAAATCATGCACACTTTCCACCTTGCAAAACAAGACTAATAAATAGATAAATAAATAAATACATGATGTAAATCACACAGGTCACGAAAGTTTTGATTCAAATTTTCAACCAGTCTCCACAGGATATCTATCTATTGGAAAGTTGGTTACACCAAGCTTTAACATGAAAGCTGAAATTGAAGCTGACACATGATACACCTTACATTATACAAGTGTTGGAGACGTTTTCATTTCCTCGTTAGAGTGCCCCTTTAAGGATGGGCGATATCCACATCATTAGATTTGGAGCATGGTTCTCAAAACATTATTGGTGTCCCCTGCCATATGGCTATCCAACAGACCAGGATATATGCTGACGCCAACCAATTACGTGGGCTTTAACGTAATTAAATGTGACGGGCCGACAGGCGAGGGCAGTGTGACCTATCTAAGACGGGCCACGGGGGCAGCCTCTGGGACATTCACTGCAGACTTCTTCACTTGAACAGTGAATGAGATGTCGGATGGGAAGGAGGAAAAGGGTTGAACAGACACAAGTAATGATTATATGTGTGTATGTGTGTGCATAATACATACTATCTTTTTTTTTTTGGCGGGGGGGGGGGGGAGGGTTTTTTTTCTTCTTTTAACTTTGATAAGGGAGGGTTTTTCATTATCACTCCAGTCTATTAAAGATAATGCTTCTGCCAGAGCACGGTATCTGCTAGGATCTAGAAGCTGCTGCTGCTCCTACTTTTGTGCCTTCCACACTAGGATGTCGTTACCGTGACAACTGTCTCACAGGAAGATACACCTAGGTCACAAGATTCAGTGGACATCTTTAATGCTGTAAGGCAGGGTAATTGGTGCAACATTTTTTTTTGGGGGGGGGGGAGAGGGAGGGGATGGGGGATTTGCTCACTCTGAGAAGTCTGTGAGCAGTTTGACCTGACAGTTTGCATCACTAACAATAAATTGTACTGACATACCCTTAAAAAAAAACTTTTAGAACCTCAATGTTAGATGACAGTTCCACAAATGATAAATGGCTCTTTGGATTTGTGTATGTTTGGATGAAGGGGGGGGGGGGGGTGCCACGTCTAGCATACAGTCAAATCCTTGTGATATGCAAGAGAAGTATGACTACTCAAATGTGAGTGTACGATAATGTATTTCAAATATTCTTTGTTTATATATGAATATTTTTCTATCCCAAAAATATCCACATCATGACAGAGCAGTGAAAAGGGAAAGCAAATATTCTCGTGACCACATTTCATGAATGGACTTTGCCTCTTGGAAGGGGAGCACTTTAATAGATCTGAAAAATATGACAGCAGATCCTTTCATGAGCAACAACGGTGCCAGTTCATACAGGGAATGAGAGAAAAAAGAAGAGAATAAAGAAATCGTGGGAGAAAGAGGCGGGGGGGGGGGGGGGGGATAAAAAGGGAGAGAAAAAGAATTGAGCACACAGAAAGGTGTGAGAGAAGGGTAGAGAGCAGTATACCGAGGATGACTAATTCTTGAGATGCTACAGACGTGCCGGGGCAAACATGAAGTTCGGCACGTCCTCCTCTCCCCTTTTCCAGCCACAAGAATAACACCGGGAGGACAGGGTACAGGGTGGAATTTGGACCGCAGCCTTTTCTTTTGGGGGTACACACGAGCCTTTCATCAAATTACACAGCCGCAGCTCCTTTTGCAAATAAATTCATGTCTACACAAACTGGCCACATGAATCAGAGATAGAAAAAAAAAAGAGACAGATATAGGAAGAGACAGAGACAGGGAAAGAGAAATACAGGGAGAGATAATTACAGAGATGGGCTGATATGGGGGAAGAGGAAAAGACACAGAAACGCAAAGAAAAAGGACAGACATACAGAAATAAAGAGAAATATATAAATATATTGATAGATAGATAGATATAGGCCTATAGATAGATAGATGGATAGATAGATGGATAGATAGATAGATAGATAGATGGATAAATAGATAGATGGATAGATAGACAGATAGATAGATAGATGGATAGACAGATAGATGGATAGATAGATAGATAGATGGATAGATAGATAGACAGATAGATTGATAGATAGAGAGAGAAAGAGAGGGACAAATATAGTCCAGGATTGTTGTAACATTGTTTTTCATTTTTCGTGTGATGTCATTCGGGTAATGAATCAGTGACAGTGTAGATACATGAAAACACTGCTGATGGGTTGCAGATTAGAATGCAATATCCCATGGTAGACAATTTTGTCTCTGATTTCCATTTTAGTCCTCTGGCATTTGATGACTACCGCAGGAGCATGGATGTGATCGCAATCTTATCTTGGAATAGATAGAGAGGATGAGAGTTGGGCCTAAAGCTGCCTTGGTATCCATCATCAAACTGTGTCAATACCACGGGTACAGGAGTTAATATTTGTGGGTCGGATTAAGAGAGCCCGAACCTTGGGGGTGGGGAAGGGGGGGGGTGGGGATGTTTTCTGGCCTGAGATGAAACTGAAGCCGCACAGTAAAAACAGAAGCAGGATGAGCATTAACACACATTGCATGTCACATTGCAAATTGAAACACAACAGCCAATGTTAATGTTTAGCAAAATTGGTAATGTGGGTGCGGGCCGTCATGCACAACCGAAGGAAAGAAAGGATTTGAGAGATAGAACAAATGTCAGCCTCTTTTAGTACAGAAATTTGCAGCCAAGATTAAGATGTGGCAAAAGGAGGCCATAAAACGTACATAGCAATTATATCAAACAAAATCAAAATATGACTAAAGAGTTTGAAAAATTGTGAGCTGGTGGGGGGGGGGGGGGAGAAAAGGTAGATAAACTGAGAGCAACAATGGTATAACAAATTTTCAATCTCTACTGCTTTTTAACCCAAGAGACTGCGTTGACTTTATACAATATTAGTTTTGGTAGGCTTGTAACTGCACACATTTTTCTACTGTGGGTTCACGATAGTCATTACAGCATACATATTTCCATTATTAAGTTCTTTCTAAGTGGTGTGCGCGAGTCAAACCTCTTCACAATGTTTATAGTATTTTTCTGAGAAGCAAAGAAAGGAAAAATAGGCCATTCAAACATTCATTCAGACAGCTCAAGCAATAACAGATGAAAAACAAAGTGACCGCATTCATTCTGTTTGAATAAAGCCATTCATGCCAGCACAACTGAGTCAATAGAACCAATGTCACCTCGATTACCACATTCATTTTACGACACACAACAGATGAGGACAGAATGAAACAGAACAAGGCAATAGTCCTTTCTCCACGGAAGGACATAATACAGTTAGCTGTCTTTGTCCTAGCTTTTGAAGAGACACAAGACTGGTTAGAAAAATGGCAATTACATGGGTCACTGGCAGTTAGTATGTAAACATTTGGGAAATGTTGATGAGGCGTAGGTTAACACATTTTTCACAGAAGATAAACCAAGTCAAGGCTAGGGATCTCTTCAAAAGAAGAGAACAGCATATATACTGTGCAAAGAACCATCTATTCATATTCTGCAGGCATACATAATTTTTTACATGGGGAAACAGATTATTAATTTTCCCTTGAGATATTTCACTTGCAATGTAAAGACATATAAATGTCAAGTGTTGGCTGCATGGTTTTGATTTACAAGGTGCTTTCTGTTTCATGAAATCTCATGTCACTAGAGGGTTGTTGGTATTAGTATTGATGTTTATAAAGATAGAAAGGTAACAGCAGTCCCGCAAGAGTTGTATGTATATGTCTGAATAATTGTTGCAGGAAAGCCTTATTTTCTTGTGTACATGCAAAAGTACCATGTATGATGTACAATGCAAAATATTGATATCAACACATAATTTGTCCAAAGGATGCAGAAATTTGGTTAAAAAACATTCACATTCCCAAATCCCGAATGGGCCTAGGCCCTATACTATCTGACACGGTAATATGGACATTGCATCTAGCACATTGCATTTTTACTTTCTAGGAAAAAGTCAATTTAGAGTAACTACAGAGCAAGTATGCAAAGCTCAACAATGGCAAATGTTGGTCTTTCCTAATTGCTATTTACAGTTACACTTGAGAGATTTGGTGTATTTTCTTGTTTGTTTTGGTTTTTCTAAGAAAAATACTTCAAGCTTCTAACTTTTGTAATCATATACTGCCCTTTTTAATACTGGATATCAACTTCAAATTCCAGCAAAATAGAGTGGCCTATGTTTGCTAACTCTGTTTCCCTGAACAGGAATTAACAGAATAATAATCTAAAGGAACTAATAAGGAAATATATGAATATTAATGTAGCAATCACAAATACAAATAACACATAAAGGAAAAAAAATGTAGTCTCTGGTGTTCTCTGAAAGAAAACAGGAAGCATCCTTCATAAATGGAATGCATGGTTAGTATATCAAATCAAAATTTAAATCATTTTCATGTTGATACTGGTTTCTTTTTGTTTTTGTTTTTTTCATGAAGGGCATTGCTAATGCAGGATAACTTTCATTTACTGCATATGGTTTTCCTGAGTCAGATACTGGTTTAGATCTTAGGTACATAATCTCAGAAGAAAATGGGAAAATGTCATCCTCTCCCAAGAAAAGCAACAGGTTATTCAGAATGATAGTAAGATCATATACGTGTGAATATGCCACATTTAGTTCTTGGATATTGGGACGTTCAGTTATTTTTCAGTGTGGTTAGTTTGAAGAATACATTCATGGGCCACAAATGCCCTCACGAACGATAAAAGTTAATGCGATATTGTTAAATACAGCCCCCACAAGATGGAATCATGTACTGGAAAATTGGAAAAAAAATGTATGTCAGGGTTACTCATTCAAGTTTAAACAGCGAACACAAGGACAATATCTGCCCAGAGGTGGTGTATATGGAAAAAGAAACTCAAATTAGGAAGCCATAGCCAGGGTAAATAACAAATCGCATCTCAAGCGCATGAGACTTAATCTTTTATCTGCTAAAGTGCAAAGTAGAGTTTACTCCCCACCCCCACCCCCCATAAAAAAAAAGTTTTCCAAATAACATGGTCTATTGGGGTAACCCCCTAATACATTTATTGTTCAGCAAATATTCTTTTATGGTAGGTATATCTGCTGCTGTGATCAGTTGCATAAAATACCTTTCAGGAAGTATGTAATATGATCAGCTATCACATACTTAACACATTTGCAGGGAAAATAGAACCAGACTTTATACCAACAATGCTTCTTGAATCTTCTTTTTTTTTTTTTTTAAATCAAGCCAGCATGGGCGAAACAAGAATGATGACTCTACTTTACCAATGCCAAATGTTCTGATACTAATCTTTAGTTGTTTGTTTTTAATATATGGAGGCTGCATTGTTTGTTTGCTGCAAATCACAAGAATTAATAAAACAAGCAGCTTCAGGTATTTCAAGATCACACTCAGTCTTCATGTGTGAGCTTGTGGGTGCATTTAAGAGGTTATGACTTCTCCTTATGAAGTCACAAAAGCCAGTCACTGGACAACTGTATAGTGTGAGAAGAATCAGAGTTGAGCACTGTACCAAACTGGTATAATGTTTTTTTTACTAGTACCGGTACTAAAAGAAGGCAATCTCAGGACTTGGAAACAATTAAGTCATGTGTACTGAGGAACATAGAGACCCAAAGGAGCCAAAAAGATTCCAGATTTGAAGTTTGTGCGATACATTCAGATTCTATGAAAACTTGTCATAAAAAAACAAACAAACATGGATCCTCACATTCGATATTACATATATCTCTTGTCATCTTATAGTCATAGACCGGTATCATCACAAGGCCTGTCTTTAGATTTTGTTTCACCTATTCCCTTTACGATGACACTTGTCCTATGATGGTGGTATGATGGAAAGTACAGTACATCCGAGTATATCCTTAAGGAATTGGCTTTTAAATAAGGTGCCATGTTTGAAATTTTAGCTAACAGTAGATCCTTGGCGATAGGTGCAATTCTTTCTCTCACCCAGACTGGATGAGGCTCGCACACAGCAAGTGGAGAAGAAGCCAATGGTGTGTGCATTTTGAGTATCCATACTCCACTAGTGGGCATTCCACTGCAAATCATCTAGACAGATTCTTTTGAAGAATTAAAAGCATCATTCTGCCAAGAGTCTGAGATTGCAATCTCTGAGTTTGTTTTCACCAAAACAGAACTAATATAATCTGAATTATCTAGGGTAGCTTTTTCAGTGTTAGCGCTGTTCTTTCAGATGGCCATGACATGATCGTTATTTGTGAAGACGTTGACCATCGTGGTGAGTTCTTTAACGATAGGGGTAAAGATATTCTTTTGTCTCACGAAGAAAATCGTGAGTAAGACGTGACGTTTCGCTTGCGACTGCAGAGCTTCGTCAGGTACAATGAGACACGGTGGTGCGTGCATGCAGGTTATGAGGGTGTTTTTTTTGCGAGACAAACAAATATCTGTACCCTATTGTTATGATCGCTATTACCCAGCATGGCCAGGTACCCATTTATACTCCAGGGTTAAGAGGGACATAGGAAGTGAAAACATCTTGTCCACGGATTTGAACTCGGGACTCTCCATTTGACAATGAGGAGTCTTATCTACCATACCACCATGCTCCTCTCAACTGATTTAGCATGTGAAATTACACATGTTTAGTTCACTTTAAGGAAACCACCCAAAAATGCAGATTACTTATTAACCATTTGCTACAATCCAATCTTCTATGAGTCCTAAGAAAACTCAAAGAAACAAACAGAGGCTACATTAGCATAACTAAAGCATTTCCCTCAACTTAAAATTTGATGTAACCTTTCCTTCTATTGGTGCATCATCATAGGCATACTAAAAGCAAGTATCACTGTACAAAGAAATAGATGTGCATTCGTGTGACACCAGACAAGAGTCAGGATAGCAAAGCCACAGGAGAGATAGTGACATTTCCACACATTTTGAGGAGTTTATAAGGTAGCGTGCGTGAGTGCAAACAGAGCAAGAGTTCCCTTGTGTTATGCTTTTCCTCAGAAAAAAACAAAACAACTCTCCACCGACAGAAGATTGTCATTCATTATTATGCATCCCCAAATTTCAGCCGGAAGTAGCCACAACCTACCATCTTCTGCACCCAACTCAAGCTTGCCTAAAGCATAAGGTCAGACGTGCAAATAAATAATGGAGGGAGGAAAAAATAAAATGTCAAAACAAAACAAGCAAAAAAAAATACAAACGAACAAAACTGCAAAACTCAAAATATTGGAAATAAAAAGACCAAATAATCTTTTGATAGTATATATTGAGCAAAAGCATGAAAGATTTTTCTCCCTGGCCGAAAGCTTTCTCTCTGTGCAGATGTCTCTTATAAAAAGAAGTTTAAGATTTGATTTTGATGTTTAGGGCTGATGACGACAGATGGGGGGGGGGGGGGGGGGAATGGGGATGAGATGCTCTCTTGTGTTTTAGTCCACAGTGAGGAATTGGGGTGGGATCCTGCAGTTGACAATGTGTTATGCTGCAATTAATTATCAAAGGGAGGGGGGAAGTAGATATACATGGTTTTGGGGTGGGGTGTGTAATGATGAAAATTTTCTTTATACAGTTCGACCTCGATTATCCGGCCATGTCGGGACCGGCGCTCATCCGGATAAGCGCATTGGCCGGATATGGGAGACACAGTGTTAATGTATATAGCTGCCATCCAAGCTGCCGTCCCAGTGCTAAGCAGGTAGCGTACCCCGCAACGGTGGTGATGACTGCTTACTTTTACGATGATAATGTGGTGTGAATTTATGTTAGTTCTGTCGGGAATATTGTAGGTAAATCGTGTGAGTTTTGTAGAAATCTTAATTGAGTTTAAAATCACTGTTTTTTTCTCAATTTTTGGATTTAAAAAAAGTCCTTCACTGCGTGAACGCATCCGGATAATAGAGATTTCCGGATAAAAGGAGGCCGGATAATCGAGGTCGAACTGTAGTACATTTTAGTCAAATTTACTGCCCAAGGTTTTTTATTAAAAGCAAATTTAAGGGTTGGGATGAAAGGATGAACACATCAATGTTTTCAAATCAAAGACATGTATAGTTCAGCAGATTAACATTACAAATAGTATAAAGGAGAGCTGGTAGCAAATTCTTCTTCATTTACGATTAATATGCACATGTAGCACACGAGGAGACAAGGCAAGATGGATATTTTACATATTTACATATACAGCCCATATCCATGTATAGAAAAATAAACTGCAACAACAACAACAACAAAGTTTGTGACACTCAAATATGTTTTTTCTGCCAGAGAGTCCAGTGCTGGTGGCTGACACACTGTACTTACAGTTCTGGATTTGTGTGTGCGCTGCTTCCAGTTCCTGGAGTAAGGTGTCCAGGTCGGCTATGGGTGGGGGAGCAGCCATCCTGGTGGGTGGGGGCGTGGTCTGGTAGGTACTGTTCTGGTAGCTCGCTGTGGCAGCTTTGTCGTACCTAGCGGAAGAAGAGTGATGTCATTAGCACGCTCCATATTGTATGACTTTGCTGGACAGAGAGGGCAATGTGTCAACTGCACAGTTTTAAATTAGGGGACACACAATACATTAATGTATAACAAACTTGCTCGACAAATACAGAGGAAATCTTCCCTAAATTCAAACTTCTTCATGAAGACATAATATTTGCTTGGTTGGCACATATTAAAAGTTTTAACCATTTCTACCACCAGGTTTTCTAATAAACTTTAATGGCTGTAAAATTTGTCTTGAAACCACAATACTGTAAAACCAGAAATTTCCACAAAAGTGAAACTTTCAAAAATTTCGTGAGGAGCCAAGGTGTAGGAATGTAAAATGCATGCGAAACTGTCTGCCTGCACAATGCATTGAATGCCAGTGGCAATTTGCAAAGTTTCATGCCGCGAAAGAGGCCGTTGGCACCAATTCATGAAAATTTCTTGCTGCGATTTTTTTTTTTTTTTTTTTTTTTTTTTTGGGGGGGGGGGGGGGGTTTTCCAGTAATTCTTCCTACTAACACGACACTGATTTTACTTGATGGACCTTGGTACCTGAATACTTGAGGCTTGGGTAACACAGGTGGAGGCTGTCTGCCGTTGGGTCTCGTCCGGGCCGGCTTGGGTGGGGGTGTACCGCTCGCGTGGTGGTGGTCAGCAGAGAGGGGTGAAGTAGGCGTGGCAGGTGATGCGGGCTTGTAGGCTGTGCTGTATGTGGGCGACTGCTGCGAGAATGAGTTGGTCTTTATGGGCTGGCTGTAGATGTGCGTGTTTGGCGGTAGCTCAACATGCTGCAGCTCGTACAGGGGCTCGGAGTCCGCTTGCTGGATCGTGTATG
Source organism: Diadema antillarum (assembly GCF_040938485.1). Classification (NCBI taxonomy): domain Eukaryota; kingdom Metazoa; phylum Echinodermata; class Echinoidea; order Diadematoida; family Diadematidae; genus Diadema; species Diadema antillarum. Next base: position 3,023,623 of record NW_027270929.1, on the reverse strand, counting down.
ACTCGTCGTGGTTCGGCCTCGTGCCCTGGAAGAAGAAGAAGATGATGGACGGACCGATGTTGTAATATGACCCCAGAAACCAAAAATTGAAGTATGAAAAGAACACTATATGGATCATCACGTACAAAGAATAATTCTCTTTGAAAATGAAATGAAATGGCATAAAGTCTTTATGTCAAGGATTTCCACACTCATCAAGTGTTATGGAGTATGAGTAGGCAAAAACTATTTATAAGCTTTCTTTTCATGTGTATAATTCCGTCTGACCAAATTCCACTTTCTACTTGCAGTATTCAACTAGCACTTGATGAATAGAACATTGTATCTTTTCTTCCTTTAAATCATACCACGAAAGTGACTCTAGAATAGAAGCTCTAACCACACAATTGAACTGAAAACACACTTGCTGCATTATCAGACATAAACAGTACCTCCAAAACTAGCATATCAAATTCATCTCAATTCAGCTCACAGGCATCTCAATGGTCAAAAATAGTTCCTGAATCACGTTAGGCTTTTATTATACAAGTGATGCACAGGACAGAGTGGATCAATCAGAACTGGATGTGTGAGTTTAACTTTGGAATTGTTTCAACCCGCGAACGCAGCGAGTGGGTTTTTAGACTTTTCCAAAGTTAAACGAGAGCATCTAATCCTCACTGATCTATGAAATAGCTTGTGCATCACTAGTCTTATAAAATGGGTCTGCAGATTCATGAAATTCAACCCTTTTCCCCCCATCATGCGCCCGGTACACCTACAATCCTACACAAGGCTTGAGCCATGCGTTCGGATTTTACCGTACCCATGGCTCAGTGTGGATCAGTAAAAATCAATACATGGTAAATGAACAATCAGACTGCAGAGATTCTGAAGTTCATTTGATAAATTCTCCCCTTAATACAAGAAGAGACACGGAAGTTTGAATAAGCATCCTGCTGAATCAGAGAGACTTGGCAGCTATGTATACATGTACACAATTTGTACTTGTATACTTGTACTCAAGCCATGACAAAGCAGCATTTTCTTTTTGTCTATTAATTAGCATGATCTATGGTACGTCCACTTTAGGCAAATACTTATGTTCATGTTCTCAGGTGTTGAGTGCGTGGACATATTTCACATGGTCACAAAAGAAGCACTTGTAAGTACTTACAATGAGCTAACGACCACAGAACCGATAGCTCAATGTCTCCTGTAAAGGAGCACAAATCAACATACACGCGGTCCAATTGAGGAGTTGCGTGTGAATATGAACATTATAACCTCATACCATTTTTTAATAAATAGCATGAAAATTTTTAAAATTCTGTGGCTTTAGTGTATAAGTTTTGATGAAACTTTCACTGTTGTGACTTCATTCTTCGTAGGAAGATACCTTAACTTGCCCACAATACAGACTTCCTCTGGGAATAACATGCAGTCATTACAGAGCACAAAGCATTGCTGATGACATTGAAGACGGGATATCCTCTGTACAAAATAATAAAACCTTGCATGATATCTCCCCAAACTGGGAATACAATCCTTGGCGGTAAAGTCACATTTTAAACGAATGAAACAAGGCCTAGACCGAGAAAGTTGTTAGGATGTGGCTTCCAAGATATCTTCACGGTGGACTTCCAATCCCCTTCCACGACACCAGGAAGAGCAGGCAGCTCGTTGACAGGATGTTCGTGGGAGACGAGACCGGAAAACCCATCCCCGCAGTGTCCTGTTCAACGATCTTGTTATTATCAATGTCTCCGGCAAACAAGTTGGAGTCCAACAGGATCCGATCGGTCGGATCACAGTGGGCACAGTCACCTTGCCACTATCGGCTGGGTGTGCGTGTGTGCGAACAAGGAGAGTCGTAACAACCATTTCCATACTCTGTCACTAAAGTGTCAGTGAATCGCTAAGGACACAAATGAAGAACCAGCTATCATTGCAGTTATGCTGATTCTCAAAGTGAATACTGTCCTATGAACCATCCCCTTTATCAAATAATGGTCAACTCTACAGCAATCCCCTGCCAAGATGTTATTTCTATTAATATATTTGTTTGTCCTGACTTCACATGTCTCGGATACAAACAAAACATTGCATGGCATACACTTGTCATCCTACACGGTTGAAATAATTAGCCTATCTCAATGATGCATGCAGCCAAAGCTGTTACTTCCTCGAAGAGGAAAGAAGAAAAGAAAGAAGAGACAAATTTGCAGGTTACAATGTATGCATAGTACATGCTTTGCAACTTGTGCTACAAAGTGTATGGTTGCGATTCACAACTGTGTGTATACTTGTGGAATCCTTTGTTCACTAGACAGTTCTTGAACTGGCCTTAATGCCTGATTGTAAAAGAGAACGTCCTTGGGGACACAAGAATTATCAGTTTGTCCTCTACATTCTTTCCAAATATGGATCAAGTCAAGTGCCATGACCACATGTAATTATTTTGGGAAGGCCTTCTGCAATATCTGCCCTTCTTTTCATAGATAGCTATAATACGGTGCTAATGGCATAATTTAAGTTTGCATATCTGGTATTGAGAAAGGCAGATAAAGAATACTGCATAGTTTCCAAACCATCCCACAATCTCAAGAAGCCTTTTCATAACTCTGGTCATGTGAGGGATTTATTTAATTTATTACTATTTTTTATAAAATCTTCTTCCAAATTACTATGCCCATCCACAAAAACCTGAAATGATGGTTTTTAAAAATCAACGTTTACAACCCAATTCAAAAACCTAGAATTCTCATGCATAGATACAAGAAAAACACTATTGCGATCAGCATCACAATGCGAGAATTGGTGCATCATGATAATTTGCCTCACGTAGTATGTGTGAACAGTATATAAGAAAACAGCCCTCAAGCTTTTAAGCCCCGTAATGCAACATGGCGTACTAGGTCCAAGCACTGATCATGTATGTGGGTTCGAAGTGAAGGTGGTTTAGAGTCACACCTTGGTCATTGTTTTAATAGAGAGGAACAGTGCGGAGAATTTAAAGCGCTTTATTTGCAGACAAATTAGTGTTTTTGGCCATGTGTGAGTGACACCAATTAAAATTGACCCCCGCGTTGCTGTGTAAAAACCAATAACCTGCTTGTGTGTGAAAGGGCCTTCTCACTATACAGAGTATTGTCATTCATTACGAATCAAAATCACGTGAACTGCACTCACACTGCTAGGTCCCATGTGTGACATCAATATAGGAATTTCATACTTTTGTTTTACAGACAAATTATACATGGCTTGTTTGTCAACTCCAATGATGCTTGGGGGATAACACAGACATTGCACATTATTGCAGTCAACAAAAAAACTTTCAGTAGTTTTCTTTGAGAATGTAAAATTTCGTTACCAAAACCATGCCCGGGCAAAAATGCTACTGGCAGTAATTATCATTTTAGAAGCATCATTTTATGAAGTAAAGAGCAGAGATGGGTATATTTCTGCATGATATGCCTCGACATTTCAAGGCGGCCTACCAGTATATTTGAACTAGTATCATTATTTCATCCCATTAATTGCAATTCATTGATGAACCATGTTTAATGAAGGTCACTGGAAAATCCCTGGAACATGTAAAACAGCTCTGAGTCTGAATTTTCTGAATTTTTTCATGCAATGATTTGAGGACCGTTGGGTCACTTTTATTCACACTGTTCACGTACTGTAAAAGCAAAAATGTTCATGCCAGTAATCTTTCGCGCTCAGCCACTAGGTAAGATCAATTTTGCATGATTTTGATAATAGATACCATATAATACTACATATAAGAAAAAATATTCTCGCACCTTTATCTTTGCGTTTTACGTTTTATACTGCAAGAAATGTGCAAATATTTCAGCATTACTAAAATTTCCACTTTTACAGTATTCACACACTTTGTCTATACTGCTGATCTGGATGGCAGTGAAATCCATCTCCACTCATAATCTCACTGATTCATGGATCCTTCATACACAGGGCTTCTGCAATAACTTTTGGAAGGTTTTCAGCATAACACCACAACTGGCTGGCTGCCGGGGATGACATTTTGGGGAAGGAATCACCATACTCACACCTGAACAAACTTGAAGCATCTCTTCTTCCATCAAAACCACTAGTCTGCCTCATTCTGACACACACACACACAAAACAGGGTTCCAATTTGACAGAAGACCATGGGGTGAGGAAACAAATGGGCTTCGATTACACGCTGCCCTCGGTGTTCATGTTCTGACACAAACAACATTCTCCAAAAGTGCATTCAATCCCCCCCCCCCCCCCCATGAGCCACTTCTCACCCTCCCTTCTTTTTTGAGGTGGTGGTGAGAATCCATCAGACTCAAGTTTGTCTGGACGTGATTGCTCTGAAATTGAATCTTTGCGGAATGTAGATCTTTGGGGGACCGATCAGAACCCCAAAGATGTAGGGAGAGCATCTGGGTAAATAGTGTGCTGAAAGATGACCCGTCCTGACAAAATAGTGCGAATATCTAGTAGGGAAGGAGGCAACATGGCTTCCTAATGTACGACTGGCATGCTGAGCTGTAGGATGATGCTAGCGAGATCCCATGCTGATGAAGCCATGTGCACTGTACATGCCCAGTGGCTCAGTATATATTGTCGGCTGAGAACCAGAAGGGCTTTATCACAGTTTTGTTTTTTGTTTTGTTTTTGTTTGTTTGTTGTTGTTGTTGTTGTTGTTGTTGTTTTTTTTTTTTTTGGGGGGGGGAGTATTGAGTTATGGGTATCATGTTATAGAACTCAATCTCCCCAGCATTATGGTGTCAATTCTAAATTATTTTCATTTCCAGTAAAAAGGTGAAAATAAACACTACAATGGTCCTACTATACCCTATATTTGAAACAATGCTTTTGATTAAATACACTTAATTTCATGAAAATTGATTGTTTTGTCCTTATTTAAGCTCTCAATCTTCAAACTCAACAGCATCCGTCTGGTTCTCAACTGATGATAATGTTGCCTTTTCTTGTCTTCCATGTACAGCTGGCTGACATGGGACCATGATGGGAAATGATGGTCTTGGCCAATCTTTCCATTTAGGGGGTTCACATGGCAGTTTCAATCATTTCAATCATGATCCAAATCATACTAATTAGGATACTTTTGCTGTGTGAATGCTCAGTAAGATGAAAATTAGTGATTCAGATCAGAATCCAAATCTTTGTTACTGTGCAATTATTCCCAAATAACTGCAATGATTGCTGTGTGCTGTGTACCATTTGAACCGGGATTTGAACATCAATTTTTAAAACGTATCAGGGCAATTACCCCCCCCCCCCCCCAGCTAAATAAATATAAATAAATACTGGTTTAAAGTGATAAGGTTAGAGTAAAGATTAGGGTTAGGATTAGGTTCAGGATTAGGATTAGGATTAGGGCCGGGGGAAGGGTCCGGGGTAATTGCCCAGGGGGTAATTGCCCTATAGACCCGTTTTAAAACCCACAATGATTTAGACTGCAATCTTAATCTCACTCACTCTGCTGTCAGAACATGCCTTCTTTCTTTTTCTCTCAAACAGTTTTTTTTTCTTTTTTTTTTTGGCAAACAACAAACAAGTGTCTTGTTTTCTTTCACACCTTCTGCATGGATGGCATAGAGAGGTAACCAGCAACTCACAGAGATGGAAGAGGGGGGGGGGGGGGGGAGAGAGGGGTATGGATGGGAAGAAATGACATTCCTTACAAAATTTGATTAATGCATTGCTTATGGCAAAAGTGACATAACTATGCACTCAATGTCCCCATTCTAAGATTCCCTAGGCAGCCACAAATGTGTCACTGTTTCCTAGCCTGACTCAGGCATGATAATTGAAATGAGATTTACAAGGACCACAACAAAGAAGAAGTTTGTGGGCGCCCAATTATCTTCAGAAGTCTTGTCTATGGTCTTCAGTTTAAATGACCAATTACGTGATAAGTCTAGGAAATACTTATTAGCCTCAACACTTTTGTGAGGCTTGGATTTGAATTGGCTTCTAAATTGGAATACGGTTTTCCTTTGTTTACTAATAAATGACATAGCTATATCCAAGTTGACAGTGATGACAAATCACAATTTAATTTGCCTTTTCAACATTGATGATATATGTTAATTTTGCATATCTTTCCTTTCAGCTTCAAGTGTTCCTCTGACATACATGTACTTATTTTTTCATTTAAATAAGACATGTTTGGAATTATGCATTTGCATTGATATCAGCTTTTGGTAAGAAGATAAAATGAAGTCCTGAAGGCTCATGCCAGCTGCAGCAGTGCTATCCCTTTGAACAAATTTTTAAACGACTTTTCTGGCTGTCAGGTGATCATGTACCTTTCCTAATGAACATCTTCAGACATTGGGAATGTATCATGAAATACAAGATGCAACATACTAATCACCCTCACTGGAGGTATTAAACAATAGTGCTCATAGGTGTGCACATGAAAGCGTTTGTTGGTTGTCATCGTTCCACGCCAGACTCGTAACACTCCACTTGCTGTTTACGCCAGTCTCCCTCTTTCTGCTTCACAGCTCCGCATCAGACGTAATCTGCGTGAAGATTGAAGACTCAGTCCACTACACACAAGACCTTGACAGTAAACTGAGATGTCAAAAGAAGCAGCCCTACAACAGTGCCCCCCCCAAACACACATACATTGTAACAGCAAAGAAACAAAAGCAAAACAACAAAAACGGACAAATAGTCTGGTACAGCTGTTGTATTCAAAACCAATGATGTGTGTACAAAAACAGACTGCACACAACTTGTTTCTTTTCCCCTCACAGACGACACTTCTATCCTGAGTTGGACAGTCAAAACTGGGATGTACACAACACAACTGGAAACAGTTGGAAAAAAAATATTCACTGGATGTAATGGAAGTCAGAACCATTTATGGAATGCTTTATTTTGAGACTAAAGTCTATGGCAGACACCATGTATTGTAAATTCTGCCATGTACACTGTAAAGCTTTTCATTATTTTGAAGCATTTAGTGTTTTCAGCTCTTAATAGTTTTTCCATAGCTTCATATTCACAAAACATCAGAGACTCAGGGTAGCATGATTGTAGGACTAGATTTTTTTTTTCCAAAACTAAAAAAACACTATTAAACAGTGCTTGCAAGTCAAGTGTGGAAAGGGACATCTGCTACCTTTCCTTGCATGCATGCTCTTCTCATCTGCAGCTATAAGTTGAGAGCTTTTCACTCGAGTTTCAGACACTATCCTCATGCAGCTTGCTTGCCATGGTGACTCAAATTCCTTCGCCACGTTAGCTGCCATCCACAGTCTTTAGGGTGCGTTTATCTAAAAATTTTCTGAGGCAGAATCACGATCCTCAATGCATTTGAGGCATTTTTGGGCAATAGATGAATGCAACCATGTTTTCAAACTCGATTTAAAGTGCCATTCAAGGGAATTTTGAAATGCGTTAGGGACCACAATCGCCGTTCTGAGAGTTGATAAATGCAATGCCGTTTTGAAACGCGTTTATATCTCCGAGCTGCAAGGTCAACTTCCATGCAGTATACAACCCGCAGGTTACAACATGGGTCTCAGTTAATCTCTGCTTTTCGGGTCAAACTGCACAAAGCAGGTGCGGAGTGACAACACTCGAATCACGATTTCATGATGGTTACGATAAACCCGGCACCCAAAGAATCGTGTTTCAAACCACGTTCGCAAACGCCATTTGAAACTTGGTTCTCTCTCTCTCGAGTTATACAAACGCAGCCTTGGTCTCAATACATACAGCTATACCATCAAATCCATCTCTGTAGTACCACGCTGCTGACTTCGAGAGAAGTCATAGATTGCATTGCTATGCACTAATTTCGGTTTCACGCTGCCGGACATGTCGTGTTGTTTGTGGCAAGGGTTCTCGGTTTTACAATAGTGAAACAAAACATCAGCAGGTCTAGAGCTCACTTGAGCATTGCACTTTGCCTTCACGGAACTTCACCTGACCCGAGCTATTTCGAAACTTTCTAGATACACTGCAAACTTCCTGGACAATACCCTCCCAATTTTTCTCAACTAAGATCCTCTCTTGCCGTGCCAATTTTGTCCTTTAAACTTTATGAATTTGGGTATTTGGGGGGCCTACCTGAGGGCCACCTTTCATGCCTGCACGACCATGTTCAAACTCAGATCCCTTCCCCTGTTGATAATCCCTGCTAAGTTTGGTAAAATGTCATCATCCACTATCAAGATGATGAAAATGTAGAAGTCATGAAAATGTACAAATTTAGGGTCATATGAGATTATGACGGCCAATCTCAGGGTCACTATGGGGGATACTATTGTCAGAAACCCTGCTCCCTTCACCCATGATTCCTGGTAAGTGTGGTCAAATCCACCCATCTATTCTCCACCATTATCTGAATAAACTAAGATTCTTCCCTTACCGATGATTAGTGCCAAGTTTGGTCAAAATCCAGCTACTTTCAGGAAGAATCTAGAAATGAAAAATTATGAAAATCTGCTAATTTTGTGTTCTTGGGCCTGTACCAAATGGGCCACTTTATGGGGCATCACCATCATTTGTATAAACTATGCCCTCCCCCTCACTCCATTGATGATTCCCACCAAATTTGATTCGTATATGGCCTGCAGTTTTGATACGAATGTGAAAATCATTAAAATTTGCTAATTTGGAATATTTTGGCCCTGTGCTAGGAGACCCCTTGGGGTCACCACCATTTGTACAAACTACAAACTACTGTATAAGCCCTGGCTCCCCAACTGATGATTCCTGCCAAGTTTGGTAAAAATCTAGCCACCAATTTTCGAGAAGATGAAATCATGATTAAAGATTACCAACAACGGACAATGAACAATTGTAATAGCTCATGGCTTAGACGAGTCAAAAAAACCTAGTTAAAAAACACCTGTTTCTGCATCAAATAGGCCTACATCATTCAGAGACTACTGGAAAATTTGACTGATTGTGTTACAAATGGTACTTCAGACGTTGTTTTAGATGAATATTAACATCTTTCACTTTCCCATTTTTATGGCTACCTGACGATCCAAACTTAAAAAGCTTTTCCTCATGCCTTGAATTGAAAGCAGGACAGCTTGGGTGACCTTATGACATCATTGTGTCTAGTCCAACCTGTCCAAGATTCAAGGGGAAAGGGGAACTTACCAGGGACCAGACATCCTTATACTGCTACAAGTATTCAAAATCAGTGCAGCTACTAGGTGATAGAAAGTGAAATATATCTAGACAATTTCCTTGTCCTGAGGTGCCACTAGATTGCACTGCTAATCAGCATGCAGACGTGATAAATTGTGGTGCAGCTGCCACTACTGCTGCACGTCAGCACTGCCGTTGCGTCGTCTTCCGCCGCCTGCTTTTTGATCTGCCGCATCGCGTTGCCGCTGATTACCCCTTCATACAGAGACGAATTTCTGCAGGTATGCGCTAATGGGCAGCCGTGCTCTGACATTTGATCGCTGCCCTCTCGGGATTTCGAGTGAGCTGTTTACGACTCTGCAGATGATGCACCAGACTAGATAAGAGGTGAAGACGGAGTTGTTTACAATTTGCAGGAGGTGAGATTAGAAAGTAGTGTGTTTCATTGGAAGGAATCACTTTCTCTTTTGATCTACACAGGATACGAAACAGCTCTCTTCTGGCAAAGGTCAAATTAGTGGAGTACTGATTAGTTCCTCTTTTCAGATAATCGATCAATTTTCCACATGCTCTCTGGGGAAGAAGAGAAAAATATCAAAACACCCAGTAAAGACTGGTTGAAAAGAACTTGTATACCTCGACCAGAAATGCAAGTTTTTGGAAGCTATCAATAACTTATTAAAAACCTTCTCAGCCTTTGTATTATATATATATAGCACATAAATGGGACTGAAGTATACACCTTCCAACATAAAACTTGAATCATTGAACTATGGCATGTGGTATCAGAACACCATGTGACAAATTACAGCAACTCTTTCGTGCCAAATGAACTTTGCTTTTCTTCTTCAATAACTGAATGTGACTTTCCTTTGCTCTACGATTTGCTTTATAGAACAATAGATTATCATCAGCAGTTGTCACTCTATACCACCAAAATAGCAGTATTTTGAGCAACAGAGAGATTTCTCTGATTTGCTTTTTCTCTTTCAAAGTCCCGGCCATGATGCGACAATAAGCATAATACCGCCTGAAGGTCAACATCTCATGATATCTTCCACTGCACTTTGTCAAAACCTGTCATCGGATCAGAAGCGACAATGAGAGGTGACGCTGGAATGTTGTGGTCACAGATTTTGGTCTAACTGCCTCACCTCCATATGGCACAGGTCAACTTGTACCACATGTGTGGTTCAGCATACAGTGAGAGATGCTTGGGGAGAACACACTTTCTTTTCCTTTCATATTCTGAAATTATCTGAAGCATTTCCACGAATCTGGAAGCAAAGATCCCTAATGTGTCACTGAAATTTGCCCCCCCCCCCTATAAACATTACCGATGTAGTCTATTTCTGAAATCTCATTTCTACAAATTCACTTTTCAACACAAAATTTGCTTCAAGACCTTCGGATTTACAACGCTGCACAGATCAGGTTTGACGAGTTTTAACTTCTTTCCTCTCAATTTCCAAATTCTTACGGGGTAGGACACTAATTTTTCAGACCTTCCTCAGATAGGCAATAATTCATAAACTCCATCAATTCTGAAAGGCAGAGGTGGAATGAAAAAAAAAAAGAGGAAGAAACCCGTAGAAAAACATCCGAAAAACGTTGTGATCACAGCAAAGTCACACCACAGGTCCCTGTGGAACATGACTCATCATACGCCTTCTTCAAATATTTCGTGCCTTGCTCTACTAATGGGTGCTCATGTTGGCAATGATGCTAAAAAAAGGAATGCAATTCATTCAAGCTAGAATAAGATGGATGTCTTATTTATCTAATGGAGTGCTTCCATTCTCTCATCCCTGTGATTTCTCCACGGCTTCTCAGGAAGATGTCATCCTTGTAGTCAGGATGATCTTTGAAGATGTCTTTCTGCATTTAAAAAAGAAATGCTCTGCTTGGTTGGGGCTACAGTGGAAGATGATTGAAAAATGACTACTAGGGTCCATTTCACTTATTTTCACTTTTGACTCTGACATACTTTCAACCTTCCTAATCCCCTCCCGTGACCATTTGGTTGATGGCGCAAGTTCTCCAAAAATCTTGAGACATCGTGAAGGAATGTAAAATTTAAATTGTTACAATTGACGACTGGCTGATGTTCTGCAGTTTTCATTCAGGACCGCCAACAGTCATCCACAAAACCTTGAAGATTCTGAAGAGCGATTAGGGAGATAAATGCACTGCATACAACTTTGATTAAAACAAAGTGGTGCTAATAAAGGGTGGCACCCGAAAAGGTGGGACCCACCTTTTATTAGCACCACTCTGTAATAGATACCTCACCCATTTCACATTTCAACACCGATTTTCATCAAACTTTTAATTCCCCTTAAAACTGTATGCTTTTAATACTGCATTAAAGTGGTTTCTAATTAGCTCACAAAAAGTAAAAACCGAATCCCCACCACAAACAGAACTATACCATCTCTTTTATGTGCAAAAGAAGAAAAAATCCCGAGTGAGGGAGATTTTTATATTATCTTATCCAGATTTTGAAGAAGAAATATCTAAATTCTCAGGAAGTCTCATGCAGCATTAGGGAGGCTTGGCCTCCTGTTGATGTCTTATGAAGGAAAAACTCTGATCCTTCAGACTAACTGAGTTCAAATATTAATTCAGGCTTTATGCAAGATCACACCTAAGTTTGTGACAGTGCACACAAAGCTAAACTGCAATTGGTCAATCTGCTTTCAATTCAAGATAGGCACGCAGGACTGATGGATGGACTAGAACGCTGCCTGGGTTGTTAATCAGTAACCTGGACTTACGGGGCTCAAATGAGTCGGTGACGGTGAAAATCCGTTGGGGATCTCCGAGTAGATTGGGGAGACGGGTGTCTGCGGTGAGAGCGCCCCCCTGGGGTAGGAGTACGGAGAGTCTTGGATGTTCTTCCCCCGGTTCTCCTTCAGTTGGATCCTCGTCGACTCGAGGTCCGCTAGAAGAGCGTCTGTAAGGGGTGGAGCGGGAGGAGATAAAACACATTAACTCTCTTGGTGCCACTGCCTCAATACACCCTTGCTACTTCACACGGTATTTTGGCCCTTGACAGTGATGAGGTTAAACTGAAAACTTAACAGTGAGGTGACTGACTATAGTGCATTATATCTACAGCAACCAGTTTATATTCAAATTGCCAGTACAATGACTTCACCAAGACATAGACTTGACAAAATAGTCAGAAATCCATTAGCATTTTAAAAGATTCCATAACACATGATGGAAGAGAAAAAGGTACCCTCCCCCCTCCAGAAAAGAGATGATTTTCTTCAAAGCAAATACTTGTTAATACTGTATAATAATTTCTTATTATTTTTCACTCACTGTTGTAGAATATTTATAAAGACTATGAAAACAGTAAAAATTGCAACATTTTCATAATGCAGTATTCAATAACATCCCTTTTTTTCACTGAAAGTAAACAGTCATAATAGCAGAATGAATGGCAACAAGCTGAATAATATACTCATCATCAGAACAGGTATTCATGTATCTATTACCTAATTTAGTTAGTCACTCATCATCAAGCTAAATAATACAATTCTTGTACAATTGTCAGACTACACATAAATGAAAAAAAATTGCAGATCATTCACTTTTTTACCTTCCACCAAGGAAGGGGGTTAAGTGATCATCGGTTTTGGTTTGTCTGTTTGCAAAATAACCCCCAAAATTAGGAATGGATTTTAATGAAACTTGCAGTAAAAGTTGATAATGACACAACAGATGAATAAATTTTGGTAGTGATCCATTTTTTTTTTTGGAAGGATTTTTGTTTATCTTTTGGCATATATATCAATGAACTTGGGAGAAGCTGCGCTTACTGGAGATTTACATACGCGCCCTACAGCACTCGCTCTGCTTGGGCAAGGCATTGTGCACCTGGAAGCTGATGACATAAACAAAAGGCTTCTATAAATTGCATGCATGTATGGGTGGAAATGGGTTGCTGGCTTGGCGGAGGTCTTCGAGTGCTTTTCTAGTTGATTTATTGATTATCCCAACTACATATAGGTGACAAAATTGGCGGATCATTCATATTTGATGTACTCATTGTCATCTGAAGTGATATTGTATATTCATTATGTGCCATTGCAGAATCTATCATAGGACAGTTATACATTCCTCACTAGGCTTAGTGATACATTCATTGGCACATTTATTGTCAGACTAGATACTGTACATGCCAAATATTGTCAGAGTACAGTATGGAATATTTCACAAGTGAGACTTGCAAGACAGTCTCAGCCATGGTTGAATTCATCATATAGAACCACATTGACACAATGAGAAAGAAGTACGAGTACTATCGCTCCCAACGATAGTAGCTCGCAATTTCCTACCTTCGGGAAGGTATACGACGCATTATACGTTTTGGGAAGAATTATTTTCATAAGCTGTTAGTTTTGCAGAAATTGGTCAACTTGCAGGATTCACAAAAATAAAAATATTTGAAACTATACAGTATATATTTGGGCACATTATTTGCAAGATTGAATAGCAAACTTTAATTTGTGCTTCCTCTACCCTCCACGACTAATTTTGTGTTTTTGTTGGTATTTTCATGACAAATATCCTATTGCGTGTTGTGCAGTGATGAAATTCCTTTGTCTCGACACATGGCTTTAGAGAGGACAATCGTAATAATCCCAAACAGCCCTCAAAGTTGACTTAAAGGATTTAGAATGACCATCTCTGGAGATTTGCTCAAAATCGTGACTTTGACACTAGGGAGAACTGCACACAAGGATGGCGGTTACACTTTTTTTTAAAAAGGGTATTGACACAGAATTATCTACACCCCCAAACACCAGGAATTTGTTTGTTGAACCAACATTGTACATCAGTCACTGGGGGTCACATACCAGAAGCTTACACAAACATTTCCGTTCATTATTGAATGTTGCAGCCTTTGATTGATCGTGTTAGTTTCGTGTGCATATCCCAGAGAGGGACCAGGGAAAAGGGGGTGGGGCTAAGGTGGAAGGGAGGGGAGTACTGGTAGTGGGGGGGGGGGGGGGGGAGGGAGGGGTGCTATCAACGGGATATTGCTTTGCAAAGTTTGGTGGTTATGGCTGGTCCATTTCCCGAAGCATGGAACAAGAGAGCATTTGCTGGTGGGACTGTGGAAACATTGCTACTATCTTGGTCTTTTGGTCCTATGAAAATCTACATAAATTTATGATTTATAATTTGTGTGCTTCAAATGTGTAGGTCCTATAAAAACCAAGCACAAACACAATCTGGTGTTGTGATAGTGTAGCTGTCTCACAAGTGATGCACATGCGAGGTGATTTCATGATATTGCTACAAAATCTTATCAATGTGAGAAGCTATTTCAGAGTTAGAACACTGGCTTCCAATATGAACTTTGGTGATAATACAAACTTCAGACTCGCTTTCACAAGCTGGATCATGATACCACATTTCATAGGAAGAAATGTTATTAATGTTACAGGAATAAAAGAAAGTCACAGTCAAGTGCCACTAGGCCTACCACATAATATACCATGAGACAAAATATGCCCATGCCCCCTCCAGCAATAGAGCGAGCTAATAATCAATCTCCATGGCTAATTGAAACTCTAATTAATATCCCCTTCATCACAGACAATGTATATAAATGGCAGGATAGCATGGCATAATGCTTCAATCATCAACTGCAGTCTCAAGGCTAACTGCTCATAGTTCGATAAACTTTAAAAGTACATGATCACATGCATTCAGTTCCATTCAGATATCAAAACGAGTAAAATCCTGTCAAAAAGATAACTATGACATTGCATACCATACGATTAAAACCATTTGTTTCAAAAACATATCTAGAGCAATGAGTAGATCAGAATCGCAACTTTGACTGCAAGGTACATGAAATACGACACTAAGCACAATCTCTTTTGCGGCAAAAGATTTAAAAAAACGAACTTCGTTCACACTCTGCATTTCAAGAAGACAAGTGTTCCCACTGATTCACCCTAATTAACTCACTGCCCACTAGGGTATTCGAAAACCACCACTAGTGCAAACCTGCTGAATAGAACTGCCCACTCATAAAAGCGAATATACATGCACCAAAATGTACAGTCATAGGTAACATTCACGTCTCTAGTCAAGATCCTTTGACTGCACGTTTGCTGCAGACAATACTGTTTACCATTTGCTACATGGATTTCCAAATTTATCTGAGTTGGGCCAGCTCTCCAATTGCATGATCCCTCCATGCTACTGGATTTGTAACCCTTTAGCAACTGAAGATTTTGTACGAAATGGCCTTTTGTTCCCTGGAAGGTACAACAATATTAATAGTCTCATTTCGGCAACATTCTAAATCATGCAAAATAGCTCACTGCATGTTTATCTTTGTCTATTACAAGTTATGTTTATTTGAAAGCCTATTAAGACTTTACCAAGAGACTAGTGTGTCAAACAAGTAATTTTGACATACTTATGTTGACCTTTGACCTCTTTCAAATTATGTAATTATATATCTATAATGAACACAGAAAAAAATGGTAAACATCAAACTATTTTTTAAAAAAGCTGATGAGTGGTTTCGGGCAGTTCAGTTACTAATGGGTTAAGACCTGTGACAGCATATTGTTGTAACACATTCTCTGAAAACCAGATGACCAAATGATCTATTCAAGAACCTTAATAGACCAGTTTACAAACATTCAAATTTTTGGATGTTTCTTCCATCCTTACATAGCAACAAGCTATTCTATTAACCTGCACTTCAAAAAAGTTCCTCAATATCTGAAATCAAGTTTGCATACATTAGTTGTCGCGATGTCAGGCAAACCTTGGGCAGGCTTTCAGATTGTCAAGACCAACCACCGTCAGAAAGGCATGCATACAATTTTATAATGTTAGTATGTAGTAAACCAGTATATTCAGAGCTAAAATTTGCCATGGAATCATCGACTTTGGCATGGTCGGTATGTCAGTTTGGGAAGTGGTCTTCCGACTCCAAATGATGTACTACACTAATGCACTGTGATCTTCCTTCATTACCTTGCCACTCAAGACGTAGGAATGCTCTGATGGCATTTCGGAGGAATGTGCAATTGACGAGGCGGAGAATCTGAAATTTTGCTGGAAAGCGGAGAGAGGAGCGTGGAGTTGTGTTTCAATCAAACGGGACAGGGTTACACTTTAATGGCTATCATCTTCCTGGACAGTTGGTATAAACCCCCTCCATAGCACATGGCAGTCACTGGTGCAGAAGTTAACTCCTCCTATACCAGACATGCTGATTGTGCTATGGGCAATGCACACAGTGACAGCGCCAGCTCTTCTCACTGAAGAGCAAAGAGTTAAAACAGGCCGACATAATTGGTATGGTTGTTGGCGGCCGACTGGCCACGAGCGGAGCACATCTGGATTGCCACGCCAGAGATGACCACGCAAAAGACCTCAACCTCTTCGGCACATTTAAAGGCCAGCGAACTGATGATCTTAATTCACCATTAGCACTGAAACAGACTTCTACGCTAGTGCCTGTTTTTCCATTCAATGTACAAATACCTGTACATACAAGTCATGATATCAACCAGCACCGACTGGCCAAATCTATCTAGATGACACTGAATGCCAACATAATCTAACACAAGCACAGACCACATACCAAACATGAAGCCCACTTCAAAATGCTATCTTTAACATCACAATTGATATGAACACGCAAGAACACAACGGAAGTGTAGTACTCAAATATTGACACAGCTTATGGCGTCTATGCCTCAATAAAGTTGACATGTTGACTGGCTAATATTTTATGACTCAATATGACTGCAATAAATCTATGTACAAAAAAAAAAAAAAATCACTACCTGATCTTCCACAAAGAATGTATTTCACCACTATACTGTACATACATGCACTGAGTTCAGACACTCCACTCTATATGCAATGAGACATGAATCAATTGCCTTCCTTTCTGCGAGGCGGATCCACTTTGGCACATAAAACATGCACTTCAAATGTTTCTGAGTGGCAGTTTCAAACATGGGTTTATAGGGGAAAATACTGTTATGACTCCATCTCTTTGAACCTCCTTGCAGCAATTAATTATCTCTGATCCCATTGAGTGTATGATGTACAACATACAAGTATATACACTGTATATTTCGGTTGCTTGGATACAAAGTACTCAGTAGTGCGTGGGTTTGCAAGATACAATGTACATGTTTGTATCCATGCTGCATTATGATCATGGACTGAATGAAACGATATTTCCACATATGCAGACCGTACCATGCTTGCAACTTCATAATAAGCTTTCAGTAAAACAAGAAATGTTCACCTGTGCTTTAATTTCATAAATTTTGCAAGAGCTAAGAATTGCTAAATCAAAATGCAAACGAAATTTCTTGTCTACACTGTATGCATTGAATGCTAGTGCTCAGCAATTCCTCGAAAATTTTATGCCGCAAAAAAAGGCCATCAGCCCCAGTTGGCCCCAATTCGTGAAGATTCCATGCCATGAAAACATTTTGCTTTACAGTAATCTTTTGAGGACTCCTCCGTCTCCCAGGATCAATATTTCTATAGAAATGAAAAGAAGAACTTTAACAAAATGTATATCTTGGAGAATGCAAAATGGAAATCTATATCCAGTGTACATATCAAATACAGTGTACAGAATATGAAAATTTACCAGTGCACAACACATTTTGTAAAAACCTCACCTAAAATATAAATATTCTGTCCTCCCTCTCCAACTGCCCAAGTCCTCCCCCTCCACATTGGCAAAAAAAAAAAAAAAGATGAAGGAAGATAAAGAAAACAAACAGGGACATGAGAACCATGGCATAGAGTCCATTTATGCTCAACTTTTGGGGCCAGAATCAGTGTTGGTATAAACAATACCTCCTTGAATGCCATTTTGAATCAGTGTTTTAAATCAGCATTTTGAAACACTGTTTCTGTCATTGCAAATTGAGCATAAACGCATCCTTAGAGAGAAAGCATCCTCGGAATTGATGGAACATTCACGGAGAGACCCTTGACAAGAGATGGGGAACTTTGTGCCCAACAGTGAGTTGATTCTAGTTTGGAAGATACAGACCCTGATTTGGTACATTCAATCATCAGCCACAAGTGATCAAAGGACCCTGCTACCCCCCCCCCCCCCCCACCCCCCTTCCTCCATATATCTGTTATATGGCTGAAGTTTCCTCTACATCAGTTCGACAGTACATCACTTTCAAAAGCTTTCCCAGATGATTGCTGTGATTGACATTTAAGGTGATTGATGATGACAGTATTTTATACCACTAACAACTTTACAAGCACTTATTGTACATGTACTTGTAAATTTAACCAAAATTTGACAGCTAGAGTACAACCATGCCAAGAGCAGCTATAAAACCTAGCTATATGCAGTGGGCAAGTATAATAAGGAATTGTCCAATTCTTGAGGATTAATTATGCAGCCACAGATTTTTATTTCATTCACATGAGATAGTTGACCCCGCTTGCTAACACCTGCAGACACACAAAGTATATTGCTCTTGAGAACTAAGGCAATACAATACTCACAACAGCTTACATTATTGAAACTGATTTATTCTCGTGAATACCAAAGACAAGGGCCGTCTCTACTGTCCTGCTACCGGGATAAATCCAATTAGTGGAGTTTCTACTGATGGTCTACTGGCCTACTGCCCACTCCACTCATATGAATTCAGATTTAATCAAATTAATCCGATCCAAAGAGATGTCCAAGCCTACAGCAATCAACATACACCTAACACTCAGCACAAACAATGACTAATGGTGTGGGACCATGAGGTTGTCTCCATACAAGCAGCCATGCCAGCTACTGTCTGGGTGACTCTGCTGCACAATTTCATCTCAAAATCATCAAATAGGCACCTCCCAAATTTGCTGTATATCTTCTTCAGGGGAAAAAATCTGCATAACGATGGACAGTAAAATTTGACAGAAAAATATGTAATTCTCCTTTAAGTAGGAATTGAAAGCTGAATCAAACTGCCCAAACAATGCTGCAGTTTATATATGTTGAGATTGATGTGGTATGTTGTGTTATGTAATCCTCACTTTCATTTTTCTTCCCATTAACTCCCACACAAATGACCGCATGAGCCCTGCTAATTCTTTATCGATGATTCAGCACACCCAGCAAATGTCAGTGACTGGCGTTCGCTATGAGAGATGCTTAAATGATTGCTGCATGTATCATGGCATGCTGAGGCATGTAAACAAATGTGAACACATACTAGAACTCAGCTCTGGTGTATGCAAACTGGATGCAGAGCATGATTGGCTCTAATGCTTCACAGCTTCAGCAGTGATCTAGAACTTGCAATCTGGTTTCACTTGGTTTTCGATGATGCCTTGTGCTCAGAGTTTGACGTTATGGCAACGAGCCCGGCAGGTACCATGGTACGCCAGGATGAATCAGCCCCACAGGTCCAGGCTTTGTGATGAGAGGTCTCAAATGTCAAGATGAATGTTGGTTTGTCATCCGTCAAGTAATGAGGCAAAGTCTGATGACTAATTCCTCCACGCGACCCTACCCTATCCCCCGCATCACCACTCGTCGCCGTGGCGATTGGGGAGCCGAAGACAGGGATGACTTGGGCCCCCGAGAGAGGCTTGCTAAAGAGGATCAGTGGAAGGAGACAGAGGGCTCATGAGATGGGATACAGCACCAGCCATTTACCGCTTCTTGTAATTTGGGGGAGGTTTATCACCATGGATGAGCAGCGTGCATAATGCATTTTGGCGGGATTATGGGATGCGGCGTTAATCCTATTTTTTGCCGAGGCATTGTGTTGACAAACTCTAGTTAGCAGCATCTTGTAGTGGTACCTGATGGACCACTGGGAGGACAGCAACCAAGGGAGTGGCTGTTCCTCTGCTGATGTAGACATGCTTTGGGATGCTCCAAACATCAGTTGACATTAGTTATGTTCAGACGACAAGCCCTAACCTCGAGGTTAGGAAACCTCGAGGTTTAACTCTTGCCCCCTAACTTCCACGTGTGTCCACATGATGAATCTTAACCTCGAGGTTACGAAACCTCGAGGTTACATTCCTGCCCCTTTGAGTGCGTTGATTTTTGTGTCCACATGGTGCTTAACTACGAGTGGGGACCCCCGCGGCTCGTGGTTAGAGCGCTATATAAACCATAAGATTTCTCGTGGCTCTAAACATCGAGCTAACCTTGAGGTTAGCTAACTACTAGTGTGTCTTCATGGTCCCTAACTACAAGCTCTAACCTCGAGGTTTCCTACCCTCGAGGTTAAGGCTTGTCGTCTGAACGTAACTATTGTGATAAACTCCTTTTTTTCACATGATAGCACTGTGTATCTATCAATGATAGCACTGCTTATCTAAATAAATGAAGATAAGACACTTTAAATAATTCAACCTGTTAACTGAATACACAGACCATTAGGAATCTGTTCTTGGTTGTTTCTTTTTTTTTGCGCGGCCACTCAAAAGGATGTTACAAACTGCACACAAGGAATTCATCTCCCCACAAGATTTATGAATGCACTGTGATAATTTATCAAGATATCATTGAACATTAGTTTATCATCAATAACATTAGGAAAAAACCCAAAGGACACATCCGCTACAATTTCTGACAGCACTACGAACACTGATACCTGGATAATGGTGCATTAAATAAACACTGAGTCTATTATGTTACAATAAAAAATTAAAAAAAAATCATCAAATATCAGGACTCAGATGCAGCACTACCTAAAAAAAGAAAGAAAAAGAAATGAAAACATCCCGGAAAATAGAAGCATCTTGTGACAATAAAGAATCATAAAATATCAGCAGTTAGATACATCCTTAATTACCATACTCTGACACCTGAAAAAAAAAAACTGACCCAAATAAACCTTGCTGCATACAAAAACAAAGAAATTAGTCAAACATCTCAATCTGCTGGATTGCAAGTCACGAGCGAAAGGTGACAGCGCATTTCTTTCCATCAAGAACACATAGTCTCCTTTTGCCCTGTGTAAAGTCATCATCTGTTAATCACGAGCTGTTACAATGTATGTTGATGGTGCTAAATATGCTACGCTGTTATGCACAATCATAATAATTTTCCATAAATACAGATTTTGGACCTGTGTAAACATGCATCTTCTCAGATTCAGGTTACTGGGGTAGAGAGAGAGAGAGAGAGAGGGTCTAATTTGGGTGAGTTGCCGAAATTGAGATTCAATGTCACTCGCGATGACGAGTCATCGTCCATCATGCAACGTGAGGAAGCAATGACTAATGCCCCAAGGCGGCCCAGCAACCATCACAAAGAAAGATGATGTGGACTGCGGACAATTAGGAGCATTCGCTTAGCCTTACTACAAGCCTCTCAGATATTGTTTTCTTGACAAATATGCCATCTTTTCGATTCGTTAATAAGAACACCACTGCAACTGGCCATATACACAAACTTTGACCTGGGATATGCATTAATTTTTTCTATTTATTATCGTTATTTTTTTTAAAAGTTACAAATAAAGACATGTTAGAATTATCCTGCTAAGATGATTGCACAAAGACACTCCTACTGGATACTTCTTTATGAAACAAATGGACAGGACTGGATCACCATTTTGAAACAACATATGAAGCACAAATAAATAAATAGAGAACATATGAATTGATGCACTAGCGGAAGAAGACATAACAATTACCTACAAAAGCTCATACATTGCATGCTTACGTTATCTACATCTCGGTTCAGTAGCCCACATTAAGCATTGGGGCTTGCAGGAAAACTGACTTGGATGGTCACATACGAATGTACACACTGTACTGTAATTTCTACAATCTTCTAAAAAACCTGCTATACCAAATTCCTATAGATGCGATAATACATGGGTAGTACAACTTATTCATGTTTTGTCCCATCTACCTTTCTAATATTCTTCTAATTTGTATCACTGTTCTTGTTTTTAAAGGAATGGTAAAATTTTGGTTGAGATGGGGCTTCTAGTTTCCAACATTTTTAATGATTTTTTTTTTTACAGATATTAATGAATGAGAAACCTTTTATGACATTTGAAAGAGCACATAATTCTGAGAGGAACTGAAAGTTTATCTGACGAAAATTGGTTTTTGAAATGGCTGAGATATCCAAAACAAAGTGATCCTAATAAAAGGAGTGACCAACCTTTTCTTAGGATTACTTTGTTTTTTGATATCTCAGCCATTTCAAAACTTTTTTTAAAAAATCAAATAAACTTTGATTTCCTCTTGAATTGTATGCTCTTTAACATTTCATAAAGTGGTTTCTGAAAGTATCTTACCAAAAGTTAACTGAATCTTCACCTCAACCAATACTATACCATTCCTTTAACTGTCATCTCTTTTTGAACCATTACCTCATCATTTTGTAATTTTTGTTGGGGGCTACCACTGTTATCATTACTCTTATCACAGTTTATTATCCTTTCTGTTATCGATACTCCAACTGCAAATGCACTGAGTAGCACAAATAGTAGGCCTAATTGTTGTAGGAGTTAACAGTAGCACTGCTGGAAGTATATTTTGATCATCACTGTCGCCATTTACAATGTATAATGGCATCTGTATATCACAATGCCTCAATATAATTGTTAGCATCGTTTTCATTACTACTAGCAGTCACTTTCATAGGCTCTTAAAACCCAGTTGCACAACCCTGAACTTTCACAACTTGTACATATCTTGAGTGTGTTAATACAACAGGTGTGATTGCACAAATGTCCTTGTTTTTACAACCTACTATCATTATAAAAAGCTATGAAATACCACTGAAGTCATATTCTTTCCTCTGAAAAAAAAACAAACCATCTCCTCGACATTGTTCACAATAAAATTGAGGTCACTGCACTGTTTAAATACAAATGTTGTATTCTTGAAGATGGAGACTGTCTACAGAAATACAAACCAGAGCTGGATGATGAGAATGTAATAAAATTGCAGTCTCCCTGATGTACGTACATATTGTAGGCCTACATGTAGCATAAAAGACAAATGCCAGAGGGATTCAAAGCAAGAAGAGACTTTTGCAAACTGTCAAATGCAATAGCTTCTACAACACTGAGAATGTAGTTCTGTTCTTCCACACTTTGCATGCCAGCTGTGCTGTCAACTTTCCTGTCACGGGCAGCAAAAAAAAAAAAATAAATAATAATAATAATAATGAAAAAAAATATATGAAATAAGAATAAATAAATAAATAAATGATGATAATAAAATTAACAAAACAATTAACAAAATTGACAGAAAGACAAGACATGCTGATGTTGCAGACTCACTATAACAATGCAAAGGGGAATCATGACTTTAACTCCTTCATTACCACAGGCAAGTAATTTTTACATGCAATGCCTATGGCAAGTTTGGGGTTGTGGTCTGCAGAGAGCTAATGTGTCAATTCCAGTGGATTGCACAACAGACAATTTATGTTCTAGCACCCAATTCCCACAAAGGCATTTAAAAATACATACCTATGAGTCATGAATCCTCCAGATATATACATACCTCATTCTGGTTGTTGCTACAGATATAACCCTGACTAAAATAAAATAGTATTTGAACAAATCATCCCCTATCTAACACCCTACTGCCTCTCAGAATTCCTAAGCGCAATTGTCCGCCACCAAGGCTCTTGTTCTTGACCTCTGGAGTACCATCCCTACTGCCCTAAATTCTTCTTTTTTTCTTCTGACCCAAATTCTTCTCAGCAGTACTCACTCACAGCTCTTTCACACTGGCAAAGAAGTCATTCGTAAGCATGCTTCATGCTCATCAAGCCATGGTCCGTACTAAAGTCTGGGTGGTAGCATACAACACTTTTGCCCTGAACACATTTATCCCATCACGAGTGTACAATCATGTAGTTGAGATGCTTTATCATGGTTTTGCTCAAATCTTGAGTTAATGTTAGGAATCTGCATTTGGTGACCCCTCCCCTCCCCCCCCCCCCCCAAAAAAAAAAAATGTTGTTGAGAGAAGGAACATTACTTGTAGCTTGACCTTGTATTCACTTGTACCATGCTAGACGCATTCTAAATGTTTGCACTCTCATTTATGTAAGTAGGGCTACATCTTGATGGTTTTTATGGTTGATAACTAGGCCAAAGAGTTAAAGGGACTGTACAGTACTGGTTGAGGTAGGGATTCACGTTTTGAACATTCCTATGTGAGATAATGAAAAGCCTCTTATGAAATATGAAAGAGCATGTAATTTTAAGAAGGATTCAACGTTTATTTGATGAAAATTGGTTTTCAAATGGCTGAGATATCCAAAAAAGTGCTAATAATAAAAGGCGACATGCCCCAACTTTATTAGTATCTCTTTGTTTCACCTTGTTTTTGGATATCTCAGCCATTTCAAAACCGATTTTCATCGAATAAACTTTTGATACCTCTTAGAACCGCATGCATTTTGACATCTCATAGAGTGGTTTCTGAATATCTCACAAAACCTTAAAAGCTAAATCTTCACCTCGACCAGAACTGTACACACCCTTTAATGACAAGGCTATTTAAGTATAACATGAAATGTCCTTTGTAGTCCCATATGAGCAAGATGACTCTGTTTTGTTTTGTTTTGCTCCTTTTAACTCCACAAAAATGTTACAGAATCATAATGACACTGGAGTACTGCACAAAACCCCTCTTGGGGTTTTAGCACTCAATTCTGGTTTGAACAAAAGATTGCAACCAGCCTTCTTTTGGAACATTTCTCTTTTTCCTCAAACCAGTGGCCTCCATGTGACACAAGTCACAGCTCCTATTACAATCATTCGTCATTGAAATCAAGAACATTGCCATCACAGTGGAGCAGCAGTGTTGACACAGTGTATGTATCATGCAAACTGAGAAAAGAGCTAACTCGAAGTAAGCCACTTCAATGCTTATTGGAGTGTGACTACTCCACTAAAGATAACACAAAGAAGACACATGTCTGGGAGATTACACTATGATACAATCACATGGGTAAAAACTTCGGCAATCTCGAACTGGTATTGATATTGATCTGCCTTCGAGGTAGAGTAACACAATGCCGACTTCTGCTAATGATGTTACAGCCCACAGGTACACATATTAAGTCATGTGAGCCCAACACTGGCTTCATCTTTCTTATCAGTAGACTGCAAACTCTATACTATGTTATGTAGTACATTTGGTTGATTTCTTTGGCAGCGTTTCTAAAGAGAAAGTGTAATCTCATATCCTCAACATTATCGGCAACCACCCACACACTGTGATTACAAAGTCTTCTTCTTCTTTCTTTTTTTCTGTTATTTTGTTAGAAGAGAAGATATCGACTTCCTTCCTGTTATCACTGTTGCACATGAGGCAATAACAAGAGATGGGGACATTATACTGTAAGGTTGGTTTTATTCCAAGCCCACCACCCACACTGTAGGCAGCCACAGGAAGTTATCCTGTTCACAGGAAGTCTCCTCCAGCAATCTCCTGTACATTACCTTTACGCCACGTTGTCGTTTGGAGATGTTTCAGACTAACCACAGAGTTTGTTTGTAATCTGGTTCAACCATGACTCTGAAATATGTATATTTTGATCATATCTTTCAATGAATCTACTTGTAAAAACAATGTCACTGAAATGAGTTTCTCTGTCAAGCTGTCACAGCTAATGATATTCTCCATGACTGTTGTCACAAACCCCATAGCCTGTCAATGAAGAATGCAAACTCTCAATACATTTTCATGGAAGAGTTTGAAAAGTTACATAAATGTGTGTATGCACACACCATAGTAGAAGTGAAAGGTCAAGCTAGCTCCCCCCCCCCCCATCATGATTCCAATATGGTCAAATCATTTGGACTGCAAACGTACACCAAAACTTTTAGCAAAACTTGATTTGAGAAACACATTTGGGAGCGATGTCACTTGGGAGTGCTTTTAACTTAACGGGAATACATACAGGTTCTTCTGTAAGTATGAAACCCTTTTTCACATTTTTGTGATGTCACACCACCATTTCCTCTTTCCCTTTGTACAGGGAGGAGTTCTAATCACATACGGCCTTACAACTTTACACCATACCCAGAATGACCTCTATATCATACAGAGTCAAAGAGACCTGCTGTATGGGTGCAATTATCAACTCACATTTGGCACAGAATTAAGGTTTCCAAACAAACTCCCAATTATTGTGTAATTTGTATTGTTTATAATCATGAAAATCAATAATACAAATACACAAAAAAAAAAAACTTTCAGGGAGTTTAGGGCAATTGATAAATGCAAAGCTGTCTTGTTTATAGAAACATGTTTCTGAAGTACTGAGAAAAGTGCAATCGCAAACACATTTGAGCCAAAAACTGGTTTCAAAAGAGTTGATAAATGCAAAGTCATTCTAAGATGTGTGTAGAGCTCGGACCTGCCCACGCCAACCACTGCCAACTACACATCTCTGCTCCTTGGGTCAAACTGCGCCATGGAGCTGTGCAGTGACGAGGCTTCCCAATCACAACAACTTGAGAAACGCGATCCAAAGAAAGGCGTTTGGAAATGCGTTTCGATAGTGGGTATTGTTTCAAACATGGGAAAGTTGATAAACACACCTTGAGACAATTCCTCTGTCTCTGTAATCACTATACATGCTACAGAGAGGAACAAGATACATGTACCACATGACACATTAACAGGGCTGCCAACCTTGAGTGAGAGTTTGGCGTGAGACACTGGGAGGATCCCGCCCGGAAGCGGAGCGACCTCCTGGCTAGCGTCTGGCGGCCTGTTGTGTGGCCGTACGTACGTACGTACCGTACGTACTACGTACACAGTCAGTGTATATAAAGCAATGTTAAGCACATGTCATAGCCATACATGTACTGTAATTTGCCAACAGTACAAGCTACGCTCACGTGGTATAGGTAGAAACCAATCGTAATCCAATAGCTCGTCTTTGCGCGCGAACCGAAAACGATTATTATTGGTTAAGCTTTACACCCGCGCGGGAAAATCTCGAAATTTTGGGCTTGGGCATATCGATATTCGGAATATCAGAGAATTTAGAGATATATTTATTTTTGTAGTCATGTACATTCCATTTTGGGGGTTTAGCGTGAGATTTCGTTTATCAGAGTGAGACAGTCAAAATTGGCTGAATTGCGTGAGTCTCACACTCAATGCGTGAGAGTTGGCAGCCCTGCATTAAATCATGACAAAAAAGGAGGTGTGCAGATGATAGTGAACATGATAACTCATTGAAGTTGTCATTCATATTAACCTGACACAGGCCTTGGCAATAATGACGAAATCTGTGTAGCATACGCTATATATTTTGCTGGGTTTTCAGTTTCACAGATTTTGCAAGTCAGCTACTGAGTAGTTTTGAGAAAGCAACCCAATAAAAGGAAACGCAAAGATGGGTATATGACGCTTGTGAAATATACGGCATATGTAGCAGTCATGTAAAGATGAAGGCCTAAAAGTGGGAAAGAAACAGACTGACGACTAGCAAGAGAGAAAGATAGACAGACAGACAGACAGACAGAAGAGAACAGCATTTGAGCTGAAGAGATAGGCAGATGGTATAACTTGGGGAAGGGAGAGAACGGAACAACAAACACTGAAGTGAGTGCGAGAATGATCCGGCCTTTGGCTCTACGGGTCGACAGAAACATTCACGGGTAATGAACGACAGACAGGCATGTGGTAGATAAGGAAGACATGTTGTTACGAGAAAGATAAAGGCAGAACATGTTAGAAGAGGGAGGTGAATATAAGGAGAGACTGAGAATTGGGAAAAGGAGATGGAGGAGTGTGATGAGGAAGGGACGGCTGAGAAGGAGACTGCGGGGCGAGAGTGGGCCGGGAGAGATCGGAAGCTTGGTGAGAAGTGTGTGTGATGCTGCGGCCTTTGCCCAAATATGAGCATGCTCCCTGCCTGGCTGCCTTGCCTCCTCCAGTGGTGTCAAGGGGGATGGGATGTGGAGGTGAATGAATCTACTTAGTCCCATGTGTGAATTTTTGTGTAAGTATGCACATACAAGTGTACATTACGTACGCCTGGGCTCTTATGTGAGTGTGAGTATGTCTGTGTGTCTGTGTGTACAATGTATGTCTGTATGTCTGCACGTTTGTATGAGTATCAGCATGTGTGTATGTATGTGTCTGCATACATTCATGCATGTGTGTGTATACATGTATGTGTGTGTGTGTCAGTGTGTATGTATGTGGTTGCATATATCCAATGGGATCCATCACTCTGTTATCACAGTCAACTCTGGTGTCCAGCATGCTCCTGTGATGCATTCTCCAGTTGTGGATGTGGGTGGATGGTGAGATGATAGCAGGCAGGCGGGCGTGGCACTACCAAGACCACAAGATGACGAGTGGGTTGGGTAGGACAGGAGGAGGAGATGGGGGCGAATGGTGTGTACAATGGTCGGAGCAGGTATGCAGATATTACACGCAAGAGCATTGCATGGCTTTGAGAGTCAATGACCTGTACAACTATGCTGTGTGTGTATTTAGGTGATCCGAGTATCCTCTCGGATCACCTTCTGTATCTGTACTGATTCTTTATTCTTCTTTCTTTATTTCTTTATTTCTCCGCAAAAGTTGTGCAAGAGTTAGCTCAGAAAGTGCATTGCCTATCAATGTCAAACTTATACCATATATGTATCATGTCCCAAAGACGACAGATCAAGTGAAATCATAGTAATCAGTCGACCGTGACGTCACTATGACGTCATTATATGAAAACACATTTTCATGCATATCTCATTAATGGAATGGAATTTTTCAATGAAATTTACGTCACATATACTTCAAGTCAAGCGGGTTCTACTCATGTTCTCAAAATTCATATTTATCTTAAAACGCGCGCGTACGCGCGCGTTGAAATATTTGTATGCTCAAATCGAGCTCAAATTTTTTTTGCATACGTTTCAGATCATTTGGAGCATTTTTTGAAAAATTGAAAAAATTGGACGGACACGTACGCGCGCGCACATATTCGCACGCACAGCTTATATGCAATAGAAATTTTCAGTTTTTTTACACGGATCGGATGTCCAAAATGTCAAGGAATATTTCTACCAAGTTTCAAGTCAATCTGACTCAATATGACGTCATACGGGCACGTCAAACTCAAAATTCCGCGCGTGCGTCAATGGGGATACGCAGTGTAACTATGCCAAAAAACCGTCAATTTTAAATCGGATTTAACTCGTCAGGATGAACGGTGACCCCCCTTTTTCTTGGCATATTCTGAAAGCTGATGAGTTGTTCATGTTATTTCATGGGCTGGCTATGCTGACAAAATGATTAAAAGATATCAAATTTCTTAATAAAGTAAAAAAAGTAAATTTTCAAAATGACGTCATCAAATTTCAAGTTTAATCGAGCGTATCTCACTTATCCTTTGCCAATTTTCACCCAAATTTCAATATAATGTAGCTTATTTAATCATCTTTCAGTCATATAATTACAAAATTTTGATTGGATGACGGCATCACTTCGTAAAAATGGATTGAAAGTAACCTTGTCAAATTTGACCAGTTTACGTGTAATCTCTATGGGAGTGCAATTTTTATGGAAATGAAAATTGACATGACTATCTTCATCGAGCACTAGCTCACTTATGCTTCGGTGAATTTCTCCAAGATTTTAATATGTTGTAGCTGAGACTTTGGGCTATCGTAAATGTGCCCTTCGTTTTTTCATACGATGTCGGGATCACGTCAAAAAACTTGCTTGAAATTAAAGCTTATCTTCGATATATTGAAATATTTCTTTCTTTCTGCAACTTTCTGTGCAATAACTCAAGAAAAACACTCCCTATCACTTCCATATTTTGCACATGTTTAGTTCATGTCACGTGAATTATTTCATAAAATAACAACTACTTGATCGGACACCATCTTGGGTATGTAAATTAGGGTCAAAGGTCGTAAGTGTTTCACCCCGTATCTTAGTGAATACATGTCCTATCTTTCCCATATTTTGCACACGTAAGGACTATGTTACAAGGATCATTTCACAAAATAACTACTTTTTACTCAGATGCCATCTTGGGTGTGCAAATTGAGGTCAAAGGTCATATGTACTTCTTTTTGTATCTTCGTTATGACGTGTTATCTCTATGGGAGGGTTTTTTTTATGTGAAAATTGACATGATTGTCTTTATCGAGCACTAGCTCACTTACCCTTCAGTGAATTTCTCCCAGATTTTAATATGTTGTAGCTGAGACTTTGCGCTATCGTTTTCATACCTTCGTTTTTTCATACAATGTCGGGATTACGATAAAAATCTTGGTTGAAATTAAAGCTTATCTTCTATGTATTGAGATCTTTCTTTCTTTCTGCAACTTTCTTTGCAATAACTCAAGAAAAACACGCCCTATCACCCCCATATTTTGCACATGTTTAGTTCATGTCTCGTACATTATTTCATAAAATAACAACTACTAGATCGGACAACATCTTGGGTGTGTAAATTAGGGTCAAAGGTCATAAATGTTTCATCCTGTATCTTAGTGAATACCTGTCCTATCTTTCCCATATTTTTCACACGTATAGACGATGTCGCGAGAATCATTTCACAAAATAACCACTATTTCATCAGATGCAATCTTGGGAGTGCAAAGGTGGGTCAAAGGTCATTGATAAAAAAAAATTGGATCACCTTAATTTGTCAGTGATGACAAATTACAATCTCTAGTTACATTCATCAATGTCCAGTCACTACTCTTGACCATAGGACAGGGATTCATTGCCTCTCACTGTGTATAATAGGTCCAGATCCAATTGAGCATGGACGTAACATGATGACCCTTACTCTGATTTTGATGCATGCTTGATTACAGTTCTATATTCAGGCTCATACACCATATCAGGTTAGCTGCCCTTTTCATGGTAGAGTGGGGAAGGGCAGGGAGTAGAGATGGAGGCGGGGCAAGGATGAAGGTTAGGTAGCAGGGCGGGGAGGGGTTAAAAGCAGTGTACTCTTAAAGATAATAAAAAGTTTTGGTACCTCAAAAGTGTCCTTGAATTTCCTTGTCTTAGTTTGTGTTTCAGGTTAAAGTACCTTTCATATAACTAACACTGTGAGACTTACTCGCCCCAAAGTGCTCTCATGTCTTAGTAATCATGCAATTAACTGCGACCAGCAGCCCCATACGCATAGCGACCAGCAGCCCCATACGCATAGCGTAATGGGGCTTCGCATTGTAGCATTCAGGATCACGACAGAATTAGTATCGCGGGTAAATGTCAACTTAAAATCCAAACATTTCTTCGATTTGAAGACCTATCAATTAAGTTGAAGTATTGAAAACAGGCTTCGAACAACGTTTGGTTCTGCCAATAGTCCCTTTCTGTTCGAATTGATGACTGAATGTGACTCGGTCGAGAGGACCTTGGGAGAGCTACACACTGGATACCATGGCCAGCGCATGCGCACACAAACATCTTATCCGTTCATGGATTTGAAATTTGTGTGCATGTGATGTGTTCGCATGCACTGGCTGTAGTATTCAGTGTACTGTATCGCAGTTAGCTATGCGTACAATGGGCTGCACGCTGCTGGTCGCAGTCAGTGGTTTCGTACAATATTTTAATAATTTATCGACGCTGTACAGCG
Source organism: Diadema antillarum (assembly GCF_040938485.1). NCBI lineage: Eukaryota > Metazoa > Echinodermata > Echinoidea > Diadematoida > Diadematidae > Diadema > Diadema antillarum. The sequence continues at coordinate 2,991,879 of NW_027270929.1, read as the reverse complement.
TCGGCTCTGGTACGAAACCATTATTGCATGATTACTAAGACATGAGAGCACTTTGGGGCGAGTAATTCTCACAGACAACGTACTTTAACCTGAAACACAAACCAAGACAAGGAAATTCAGGGAAGCTTTTGAGGTACCAAAACTTTTTATTATCTTTAACCCGTCGAGGACGAGTCTCAAATATACTTTGGCAAGGGTCTATGGGATATGCGTGTTGTAGCAAAATCAGCCCGTCCTCAACGGGTTAAAAATCCATATCATGGGGCATGTTTGCCTGCTGTTATTTGGTAGTGGTATAATTTATGAATCATGAAATAGAGTGACCATAATATTTCAAGGATCTGAGCGGTCATTATGTGTCATAGTCCCATCAATGGTTTTTCACTGTGTCATTAACCCATTGTGATACCCCATTTGTGGAAACGCAAAGAGCAATCCAACCATGGAAACACTGCACTGATGTGGCACCGCATCACTCTAATGGTGAGTGACATCTATGCAAACGATTGAAAGAAGCCAGGTTGGAATCAAGCAGTCATTCGGACTATAAATAATCCACCGAAGCATTGGTGAACATTGGAAAGGTTTGTAGGGAAGGCCTACAACCACATAACAGGGCACCTCATCCAGTCACCACTGGTTAGGGAGGGATGCTCCACATGAAGCAGTCCCACATAAACAAGAACAGCGTAATTACCAAAAAAGACATTAACTTGCCACATTAGGAGGCTGAAATCTCTCCTGAGATGGACCAATACAGTAACCTTTGACCCCCATCCAGCCAATCCACCCTGTGTAAGGTTACTCTGTCTATATTTCACTGCCACAGAGGCATGACAGGAACATCAATTTTTCCTGGTAGGCAGATTGATGTGCAATACAAATCAGGAAATACAAAACACACTGCAGGGTTGGGAGTCCTGTACATTTTACAATATAAACAAGTGTCATGTATGATGACCCATTATGTGTGTTAAAAATATTGGTAAAATGAATCAAATGTGGTGGGGATTTCTCTTTGAAGTTTCTTCTTGTGTTTGTGGCACAATGCTCCCAAGCTGATATGCACAGTTTACACCATTTTGAACTGGGCAGAAACTACACTAAACACACATTTAAAACATACAGTACTGTAGGTGTATATCTACTGTTCTGAAAACTACCGGTACCTCATAGAATTCTTTTTACTCTGCTATCTGTGAGAAGGTAAGAGCAATTTCTACTGGTATTCCCACCAAACAACTTACTTTTGCTGTCTTCTTTGCCACTCTACAATTCTCAAAATTCCAATCTTACTGTTTACATCAAGATAATAATAATAACACAGTCCCAAGGAAAACCATGCACAAGGAATTTTCTCTCGATGGCTCAGTTACACTTGACAACACACAAACCACACTTTCATTTTACTATGTTTCCTCCTCTATAACTCACTGCAGAATACAGAGTTGCAAGGTATTCAATGTTGTTGATGCGAAATGATATATACCTGGTATCATATGAGTGGGCATCTAATGATCTCTTTTTCAAACTGCAGAGAGATAAGAATGACAATGTGATTTATTTCCATAATGTATTGAGTGATATATAACTGCCTTGCTATGAAATATGAACCTACGATATACAATGGAGGTGCCAACAACATGGAATATAGAGGTACCTTGCATATAAAACATTCACAAATCCCATGGGGGGTATGGGGGGGGGGGAGAGGGAAGGGATCTTCTACTTTATTTTATTTTTTTGACTAGTTGACGGAGCTTGCACGTTTGATTTCTGTTTGTTTGCTTGTTCATTGCTTGTGTTTTTGTGTGCCCAAGTAGGAAATGTTGAACTATAAACAGGTCTGCAAGAATCTAATCCTGTAGACTATCACCTCAAACACAAGTACAATGTATGATTTTAGCAATCCACAATGGTAACTCCAACTGGTATCTCTCTTCTAACAGTTGTTGCTAGTAATATGGCCCCATTTCACTCAACTCATCCTGATGCTGCTTAGCTCCAACCCCCGTCAGAGCAGGAGTGTTCACCCCATGCCCCGCCCTGCCCTAGCCTCATCCAGACAGAGATTGGCACAGATGTGCTCAGCTTTTCCATCTCACACAACGCAATGAAATTAACACATCCTAACCCAGTTGCCATCTTGCCATGCTGCCCAACTACTTGTATTTAGTCTAAAGTGTCACTTTATATGCTGTTATTTTCACGTACAGATATTTTCGCGAATGAGGAGGTCATAGACATTTTCACAAGATGCTGTTTGCAAATTGATGCCGATGCTAACATAAATGCACTATAACCCTAACGCATGGAGACATTTTCGCGTGTTATTAAATTCGCGATCCAACTGTGATTCCCGAAATTCACGAAAAATAAACCCTCATGAAAATAGTAGCTTATACAGCAAAACAAAAGCAGGAGGGGAGAGAAAGACCTAAGGTGTAGTTCCTAATGCTACATGCAGCTATCAGTCAGTTTGGTTCAAAGACCTGTAATCAGAAGGATTATGCAATAAACACATTGTACTCCCACTTCCACCTCTGGGTATTGGGCATACCTTATAGAATTGCTTTAGTGCTAGAAGGTGACTCATTTGTATTCTATGGTGGTAGAGGTCTTTCCCTCTCAGCTTCAAATTTCATTTGCGAGTTAGTAACATGTTATCAGACAAGCATGTGGCAATTGCTAGCTATAATCAGTCGCATTTTCAGCAGTGAAAACTATACGTGTAGACCCTTTTTACATGTCTTCAAATGTCTGAATCTTTTTGATGCATTCAGATATAATAGTAGAGGGATCAATTCACACAGTAAACATGACCCTATGGTTGCATGATGTGATTTGCTGACAAAACTGCTTATACTTTTTAGATGACATCTGCTCATTGCTGTTTGAGTTCCTACCAATGCAACATTTTCTCTTACTTTGTACTTTTTAGTTGTACTTCTTGATAGACCCAAGTCATTCTGCTTACATGAGAGAAATTGTCTACAGAGTGAATATGAATCTATACACAAATGACATTGCACAAACCTGAGAAATCGTCTACACATCTTTGACCCATTGAGGACAGTTTGATTTTGCTACAACACGCAATTCCCATAGACACCTACTCGGGACTCGTCCTCAACGGGTTAAGTTGTGAACATGACTTTGGTGTAAATGTGAGAAGCTTTTCTGTGTATCGGTTTCCATGACCACCCACGGATCTACAGTGTGGTTATTTTGTTTTTATCTATTCATCGAGGGGTTGGCAAACATGTCTTCTTCCTCCACACTATCATTACAATTGCAATCTGATCTCTAGAATTCCACACCATGTGATGAGCGAAGACAGCAGGTTGCCTGCTTGTCTCTCTCGGTTCATCTCACTACTGGTGGGGGTGTCGTCATGGGGACGAGGTTCGTGTCTGAAGCAACACGATTTCCACACAAACACCCTATCAGCACAACAGCCTTTATCAGTCTGAATGTTACAATGTTGTCTCTTTTTTCTGTCTAAGAGGGAAGAGTTATGAAAAGAAAATGATACTTATAGCCAAAGTGAGTCAACAGGAAGAAAACAGGAAAAACAGTACAGGGCCCTATTTCATTTATGAAGAGTTATATTTGATTATATAGTTGATTTCTCTCATAAGTCTATGGCAGCCTGTGTGGTAAGGGAATTTACGATCAATTATATCTTTTGATAAAACGGGGCCCTGATCTGTCTTCCATGTTGTATCACTAATCATTTTCATATGCATGCAGCATATGAAGTAGTAATGTTGTATTACTCTTCTTTAAAAAAAAAAAAATTATTTATGTATCTACTCATTCATCTATCTGATCATCTATCTACTCATCTAGAGATTTAATCTGTTCATGTCGTATACTTTTCTTCAAACAAGAATAAGTAGGCCTATAGGGCCTACATATTCACATTAAAGGTATTTTCACCCTGGTGGGGCATCGTCAATCAAGGAATACACTGTACTACACTTGTAATTTCCTGGAAAACCACCACTTTTACATCCTGGTTAACTTCCCGTTCTTAATAAGCTAATGTTACATTCAGCAATACATCTTACTTCAGTATCATGCTATTAAAACGTTTTGTAATTGTAGTGTTTTTAATTTGTTTGATGATTTTGTTAGCCAACTGATATATTACACAGTATGGCCTGTATAATAAATTGTGAGAATATTGCATTCTGTACCAGAAATGCTCTTTACATTGTCTCAAAGGTGAACAAATTGCAAACTGTTTTTCTTCTGAATAGGGAAGACACATAATCCCTCATACCTTCACTGCGATTCTCAATTGAAGATTCAGCTGCTCACAAAATTGTCTTACAAAATGTACAAATCCAGAGTCTGGAAGTAAGAGGGATTAATACGCTTGCAACACACCTGCCGTAGGCGGTATCTCCCATCTTATTTAGCATCACAAGCAGCGACTGACTGAGACTCTGTTTGGGGGTGGGGGGGGGGGGGGGATGGGGGTAGGGGTAGCGGTGGAGGGGAGGGGGTGGGGGTAGAGTACACCTGACTGGATGTTGAGCAAACTCACTGGAGTAGCAGTAAAGAGAGCAGGCAGAAGTGTGCATGCATAATGACGGAAGACAGCTAAAGGATGAGAGGAATGCATCTTTGTGTCAAGATGACAAGACAAGGCAGCTTGTGTCTTGAAGTTCACTCATCATTTGATTCGTCTCCACTGTCTTGGAAAGAGAGCCCAATTCGTAGATTTGTGTTCTACATGGTGTCTTGCAATGTCTTCCATGCGGTGTGACAGTGACTGAGGTCGAGTTTCTAGTGAAAAGATTTTGCAAGATGCACCCCAGCTCAAAGAGAGAAAATCAACTTGGCTGCATATATATCTATTGCAATCGTGAATTGCAATCCATTCTATGTCTAACCTTTACTATCACAAGCAACGTAAACATTCATTTTCAGCAGTTCTGCCTGAAATCTCTGCCCTTTAACAGTTAAATCACCAAATGGTGTAAAGGGGGCATTAAAAGTGGTATTTTTTCACAGTAGAATCTATTACGAGGTAGTTGAAATGCATGCTTTCTCATTTATCAATATCATTAAAAAACAGTTTTTTACTCTGCCCTATGAAACAATAACAATATTTGATTAGTAAAAATTAAAATATTCTACGAAACCCTATAATGCGATTTCTTGGCCTTGATTGGGTAAATATCTAAACCATGCCATTCAGTAGGCATTCTATGGGCAAATATGGTCCTCTTCCACATGAATGGATGTATTCTCTAGACAGTGCTAGCTTTGACTGGGAATACTGGAAATAAATTAATTTGAAGGTGCAGAACACAAATCTTTCCAGTAGCTTGGCAGGCTAAACTTGGAATGAGAGCAATTTCAGGTCAATTTAAAGAATGCCATGAATGTTGGTTTCCCTGTGGCACCAAAGTCAGAAACCTGCTTTCTTCTTCAGGACGTAGTCTTCTTGTAATACACCCTTATGGAAGAAACATTCATAAAACTATTCTTAGTGAGCAAAGTAATACTTTAATCAGAGTTCTAATTTTGCACTGCCCAATAAATACTTACTAAATTCATTGTAACTAAAAAAAAAAAAAAAAAAAAAATGACAGGATATCTATCAATTCATCAAACTTGATCACATTCTCATTTACTTTGTTAGATGATATACAGTAAATTTAGTCTGGAAACACAAACTACTACCCACAGGGAAGTAGGAAGAAAGAAAAGAAAATGATAGACACAAAAAACAACAAGAAAAGTTTGGCAAAGATTGAAGAGCTACATCCCTCAAGTTCTTGACCTCATCCCAGAGGTCAGCTGAGGTCAGACACAAAGCTGGCTGGTATTCCACTAGGAAAAATAAACACACTCACTCCTGCCTCCAAACTCCACACCAGAGCACCAGACACATGTGGCAAGTACACGGTACACACACTGAAATAAGCTTGGAAATGGGAGATAACTACATGGTAATAAATCCCTCCAAATGTCAAACTAATACCTGCATATTGGATACAGCTTGGATCTGGTGCTTCCCCTCTCTCCCTACACTTGTACATATATATTAACAACTGCAACAACAACAATGATTCAAACTGAGACACGTTCAGAGACTGTTGGTATGCAAGTCAACTTCATTGTCATGTACACTGTATGTTTAGTACGTGTAGGCCTATATTGTACCAATCTACAATTTCCCTGACTGAAGAACCCCCCTCCCCCCAAAGAAAGAAAAAAAAACTCAACTAAAATAAAACTAGTCACATGTAAGCTAACACATTAATCAAGTTGTATACACATGTATTTTTTTTTTCTATTTCATTATAAGGCACTTGACAGGTGACACAATAAGATCACCAACTGCGCAGTTCAGGGGAAATGATGGATAACTATGTGATACCATTTGGTTGATCTTCAAGACAAACCATATCATTAAATAATTTTAAATGATATTACCATTGCAGAGCCAGTGGCTAATAAAATACCATCAGAGTGTGAGATTTATGAATTTTATTGTATTACTCTACGACGCTCTCAATTGGACAAAGCTAATGGGCAAGCCCCAATGTTGTATACCATTTTTTTTTTGAGAGAGAGAAGTTTCAATAACAAATTGTTATACTCTTGCCAGGTGATTCTCCTTTGCAAACGATAGAATCTTTTTTTTCCCTCTACCATCCCAGAAAAAGATCATGCCAACCTACTTAAATGCTACTACTGTCAAAGAGTTGGTGCAAACATTAACACCTTATCTACTAAAATGCTAATCTGAACATTTCATCTCTACATAGGTGTCATATCAGTAAAGCCAGCAAAATAAATCACATGAATATTTCTGTCAAATTATTTTCCAGACAAAAGAGAGATATACAGAAGTCTGACTAAAAAAAAAAAAAAAAAATGGGACAATCTAGTTGTATTGAGAAAGAAAGTATACACAATAAGGTATAAAAAAAAAATGCACCGGCATTTGTGCGCACTCACAGGTAAGCAAGTCATAAAATTATGGTCATTGACCTCATTGTGTCGTGTTACTTTGATACATCATAAATGATAGGGGTATACTCAACATGTTGTATTATGTATGCGGTCAGATCCTTCAGGAAAAAACAAACAAACAAGACATGCTGGTTCCTACCTAATATGGTACGTTTCCCTCAGTATAAAAATTTCCCGGAAAAGGTCAGAAAATTGCAGTCTATTTCCTTTGAAAAAGAAAATAACTCTTTCATATCCAAGCACAGATCAAAGTATATGCATATCATGCAATGTAGGGACTACCCTCTGGGTTTGAAAATGCTGCAAGCATTATAAATATTCCTTTGGGGTTTTGCAAGGAATGCCACTACAGTGTTCTGCACAAATATTGTGATAACATTTCCAAGAGAAAGCATCAAACTGTAAAGGGATACACAATGTCCTATCGTTTTTCAAGTCGCGGTCAGACTTCAGGTGTGAACCGGGCCTGATGTGAACAGACCCCATCAGTCAGTGATTAGCTGTCATTGTCTGTGGAGCAAGAAGGCTTTTTTTTTCCCCCACTATCTCTCAACTCTGCTCACAGCTAACAGGATTTTGTTGATGAAATAATGTGGACAAAGGCAATGGGTGTCAACACAAATTCTGAATGAAGTGGAGTGTCTTTTCCAAGTAGCCTTGAGACCAGTTCCATTCTTCTGGCGGTAAACATCTCATTTTCTCTTTCCCTTCACACAAAAAAGGTATCCTTTTGAAGAAGTATCTCTCTCTCTCTCTCTCTCTCTCTCTCTCTCTTTCTTTCTGTCAATCTCTCATTTTTTCTATCTATGATCAACCTGTCTTTTGATCTATTTTCCTCTCTTTTTTTAGATCATCAACATAATATGCATTTTTTTTCTCACGAATGTGAATGGCTCCATTCATGTCAGCTGTTTACTCCTTCCAAGGCGAGAGTTATACATGCCATTGTACTTCTCCCAAAACAACAACAACATAACAGCAATAACTTCAACTACAACAAAAAAAAGGTTGGACAATGAATAGCATAATCTTCCATTTGTGGGTAGAAATTCAAGCTTGTTTACTTCAGCTACAGGTGTATTGTAGCTGCATGATAAGGAGCTATCAGAATTAGAACTAATAATTTTGCCTGAAATCCTTGATGCAACGAAATGTTAGGAGGCCACTACTGTTTCATACATGTCTCGCAATGATAGAGTATAGAGATAGTATCTTTTTATGAAGATGCAGTGATAGGATTAGTGTGCCTTTTGTACGTGTCACTATGTTACACATTTGAGTTGATGCATAGCCCCTGTCCCATCCCCCCCCCCAACATTTACCTAAAACTTTAGAATGAGACAGAAAAGTAATATCCTCTGTAGATACTGCAAAATTTGATTGAAAATGATATACACATGGTGTGATAGCATTTGGTTCGAAAATTGCCTGCAACCATATATACATTTTTTATTTTTACAGATGATTTCTAAATCTATAGGCCAGCACATCCTTTCACAAGGAATATCCATGATGACCAAAACTTTAGCTGTAGGTTTACCCAAAGTTAAACAGGCAAAGAAAATCTCATAAAAACAAACTCAACTTTTGCTGGCAGAAATACAAAAACTTTATGTTCTTTCATTTTTACAGTGTATATTAATTCCAGTAGATGCCCTACAACTGCAAGTCTGTAGTGTAAGTTACTGCAACCTCCAGTCAACAAGTCACATATAATGCATTGTAATCAGCTTACAAAACTGCCATGAGAAGACACAATTCCTCTGTATACCAACTGAGGTTGGCCACTATTATGCAAACATTGTGAAAACACTCCACGACAAGCTCAATATCCATCAATCAAAAAAAGAATGTCACAAAACCATCCATGCAGTCAGACTGTGTACTGTGGATACAAGTGTGTGCAGCGTATCTGGAGCAATGAATGTGTAAGCCGTCGACACGGGGTCACGCTCCGTGTCAGACACAATTACGACGCCGGCTGGGAGCTGGGGAATAAAAGCAGACTAAACATGCATCATAAAATACCCCTTTCCCCAATCAAAACTTACCTGTAACGATGTGTCTGCGTATCTAAAGAAACACCAACTAGCAACTCCTTCCAGTAAATTAATTCCAAGTGCTCTGATCAAATACTACCAGTGCAGTGCACAATGAAAGGATGGTTGGATAGATGACCGTGAAGCTAGCACACCAGGCTATACCAATGCCAGTGAGCAGAAGACCAAAGTGAAAGGGTGGATATACGCGCATCTACCGGGGTATACCACTTACAATGTATTGGTTACGCCGAGTCACCTATGACACAACCCAACCCAGCTTGGTGGAGAAATAGAGTGGGTATCCAGGCCTGTGACTGATGTCCATGGTATGCTGGTAATGCTAAGATGTGTGGCTTTGGGGTGAATACCGGGAAATACACACAGCAAGGCGACCTGTGCATACATTTGGACCACTCAGAACACAGGAGGGCAACGCAAGCAATAGCATGTGTTGTATGGGCATGCCCAGTAGATGGCGCCATTCATTATCTTTGTATTGTTATCATTGACAGCTGTTGTCCACATGGGAATTCCCCCTGTGCTGTCTGGGTGAGCTGGTCTAGGGGAAACCCCTGCACCAGAGCTATGCAGAAAAATCATACTACCACTTCATGACATATCCACAGGGTGCAATTATGGACTTCCCTAGCTCCATCAATACTGAAGACAACAAGCCACCATCACTTAATTAGGAGCAAGATATAGTTGTATGCCCTAATCAAAAGTAAGTCATACATTGAGTTTTCTGTGTTGTAACTTGCATAAGGGATAAATAACATGCACAAATATTGATTCATAGCATATTTCATATACTTTTTAGGAGGAAAAAATGACTGCCTCCAACCAGTACCACAAAAAGCTTCTGGGTTGCATTCTTCATTCTATCAGTAAGTATGTAGTGCCAATGTTCATGTCACACATACAATGCATTACACTGTAAAAGCTGTACTTTTCTTTATGAAAGTGATTTTTCATATTCGGCCAGGTAAGATGAATTTCGCATATTTTTGATACTGTGGGATCAAAACATAAAAAGCGGTATTATATACGGCAAGCAAAATATTTGGGTGCTTTTCTTTTTATGCTAATTTCATGTTTCGCAAAATGACTGAAAATTTCTACTTTGCCAGTAATTATTTATTCTTATTTTGGCGTGAGGCCATTGTGTAACAGGTCAAAGGTCAGGGGTCTCAGGGTGCTGGTGGATGACATGATGCATTGGTCCAGCAAAACCCTGAGCTACTGTCAAAGAATCCTTCATGCACATAGAGCTAAAACAGTGTTCCCATTTACTGTACATACTGTAAAACCAGAAAGATACACTGCATGAAACTTCAGAGCTACCAAGTCTCACGCATTCTGCGTGAGACTCAAGCATTTAGGGTCCGTCTCATGCATAGCACCCATTTTTCTCACGCATTGGGTGAAATCTGCAACTTGGGCCTATTAATAATGAGCATAGCTCAATTGGATTAAAGTGATAGTTGCAATTGAAGGTATATTTCCCTTTTGTCTTTCAAAATAAGTAAAAAATAGTCACTTAAGTACTGTATGCACCTGATCACTAAAAATTGAAAAAGCTCCCTACTAACCCCTCCCACACTCTCGCTCACGCACACATGCGCGCGCCGAGACGTTGAGTCGCGAAAATCTCACTCATAAATTTTTTTTGAACTTGGCATCCCTGAAACTTACATGAACTGGAGTGGACAGCCCTTTTTTGTGGCATGAAACTTTTGCAAATTGCCACTGGCATTTCATGCATTGTGTAGACAAGAACTTTCACATATACAGTGTATCTTATTTTAGCGAGTCTTGGCTCTAAGCAAAATCTGCGAAAGATTTGTGCATGCAAAAATTTGTAGTTTTACAGTATTCAAGTCCCATTTAAAAAGTGGCAACTGTATTCCCATTTCTATAGAAATATTTCTCCTGGCCTCAATTTGCAGTCATTCTGTGACTGAACATTGTAGGAGGTATGGACTTGAGAATTGAGAATGGATATAGATGGCAGTGACAACAACATGCTATTGTATGTGTCACACTACATCCATTCTGGGTTGGCTACAATTTGTACCAAGGTATGCAGCACACAATGGTAGCATGCTTGTTTACCCCTGCCTGTTGGTCACACAGCCAGCATACCACTGGCCTGTTTCAAACTCAAGGTGGCGCTATTCCACTAAGTCATTTTTGGCACACAGAGTTTGTGGCATGCAGCATACAAAATGTATGCATTGTGTACACAGATGATCTGTACTCGGCTTTTATACTACCAATATTACCATAGGGTACCTGACTGACAAATAAAGAAAAAAAAATCTACTATCTCAGTTCATTTTACAGTATCCATTCTCTGTGCAACTTGCAGCCTCTGTACCAGCACGCTTTGGAAAAAAACATGACCATCCCCTCCAATTCTTGCTCTACACTCAAGTTTTCTACCAAAGTTCAAAGTCAGCCCTATGAACGCCAGACAAATTGCAATCAATGCTGAACCAGCTCCATGTGAGTGATGTGCAAAACATACAACTTGTATGCAGAGACTCCAACCCAAAGTACCTTCTGATCTGGAGATTCTCCCGCCTGAAACCCCTAGCAAACGGGAGACTCCAACTTGATGTGTGCAAAGCGCGAAATTCCCAGGGTTTTAGATGTTCTCTGGTGCTATCTGAAAGGCTTATTTTTTCAACATACGATAGAAATATGTAAGAAATCCTTTCCAACGGGAGACAAAGAGCCAGGGCGGGAGAAATTAAATCTCAAACGGGAGAACGGGAGATTTTGCAAAAGTGGGTTTTCGGCGGGAGATCTCCCGTCGAAAACGGGAGAGTTGGAGTCTCTGTGTATGTGGTGTACAAAGTAGGACCTACTGTAAGTGCAAACTGCATAGCAACAACCCCTTCTCAAGAATGTCTGAAATCCTTCCACATTATACATATTTCAAGAGTGAATCACTGAGAGAGAGAGAGAGAGGGTGGGGGGGGGGGGGGATACCATGGGACATGTTTACAACAAGTCAATAGGTAAAAGATAATAGAGAAGGGCCTTTTGATAATGTACATGTACCTCCATGGTAGGCATTATCCTTGTGGGTAAATGCCTTCTGTGGCCTCCCCTTTACTGGCTTCAGTGTCTTTCTATTCATCCATATAGATAGGGATTAAGAGGCATATACACACTCACACACACACACATAAACCCATGTGTGTAGGCCTACAAATTTCTGTACAACTGTTCACACACTTCAGGCATTTAACAACAGGTTTTGCCTGGGTTCTAATGCTACACATTGTAGCTCATCAAAAAGATGGTATGTTAAACTATTAAACACAGTGATGCTCTACTTTTTTTTTGTGTGTGTGTAGATCTGATTTCTTAATACAACACATACAATGTATAACCGCAATATAACCTTGTTTACCATTGAAGACATGTCACTACATTTACCTCATATAGAATGACCTACATCTGTACATTGTCATATTTTCTATAGAATGACCTCTATCATAATGCTTTCTGATGAATGACCTACAAAATGTAGCAATGCAATGGTTTCTATAGCCCTTCGACAGCTACTACAACATTTGATGTGAAAATACTTCTGTTTCAAACATACCTTCCCTTAATTTTTCTATCTTTTCATTCAAGAGCTACTAGTGGGACAAAGTTTAAACATATAAACCTAATAACAAGCAGAACTCATTTCACACTGCTGTTGGGAAAAAAAATAGCTTTTCTTTGCTATTAAGGAGGAATAGAAAACTTCAAAACAAGATTATTTCAAGCATCACCAAAATTACTTTACAAAATGTGCACCAACAGACAGACTTCCATTCGTGAAAACTTCCACAACTGCTCCACGACAATTCTAATGGGCGTGGTCAGTGACAATTACAGGCTCTACAGAAATGATTTTGACAGCATTGAGGAGGCATGAAAGTGACCGAGATGAAGCCCCATGGGGGACCAGAAACCTGCCATCCAGTGACCAAAAAAACAAACAAGAGACCCGCGGGTCTAGCGCTCACCTGAGTATCGCAAGTTCACCTTTCACGCAGTCACTAATCTAAATTATTCACAGCTCTACCAAAATTTGACCAGGCATTCTCAAGTAGAAGATGAAAATGTACAATAAGGGCCCAATTTTTTTAAGATTCCTTAATTTGGGGGGATTGGGGCCCCCTGGGGCCCTCTGGGTGGGGCATGGTGCCCATTTTGATAAATTGAGATCCTGACCCCCTAGGGATGCTACCTGCCAAGTTTGACAAAAATCCATCATGAGGTTTTCAGGAAGAAGATGAAAATGTACAATTCAGGCCCCCATTTGGACCCTTCCAACCACCACCCCCCCCCCCCCCTACCCAAGAGGGGCACCCCTGGATCTCCTATGAACAAACTTGAAACTACAGTCATTAATGTACTCACTCATAGTATTATCTCAGCTCTATATATAACTTCTGATTCTAGAGAAGATTTATAAAGATTCCTTCATTTGGGGGATTTGGGACCCCTGGGGGCCCCCTGGGTGGGGCATGGTGCCCATTTTAACAAATTGAGATCCTAACCCCCTAGGGATGCTACCTGCCAAGTTTGGTGAAAATAGGTCATGGGGTTCTCAAGAAGAAGATAAAAATGTACAATTTAGGCCCCATTAGGACCCCTCCTCACCCCCTCCCCTGGGTCCCAAGGGGGGGCACCCCTGATTCTGCCATGAACAAACTTGAAACTACAGTCATCAATGTACTAACTCATAGTATTAACTTAGCTCTATCACTTCTGGTTCTAGAGAAGAAGATTTTTGCAGATATTCCTTAATTTTGGGGGGTTTGGGCCCCCTGGGGGCCCCCTGGGTGGGGCATGGTGCCCATTTTCACAAATTGATTTCCTAACCCCCTAGGGATGCTACCTACCAAGTTTGGTGAAAATGGGTCATGGGGTTTTCAAGAAGACGATGAAAATGTACAATTTAGGCCCCATTAGAACCCTTCCCCACCCCCCTCCCCTGGGTCCCAAGGGGGGCACCCCTGATTCTGCCATGAACAAACTTGAAACTACAGTCATCAATGTACTAACTCATAGTATTAACTTAGCTCTATCACTTCTGGTTCTAGAGAAGAAGATTTTTACAGATTCCTTAATTTTGGGGGGTTTGGGCCCCCCTGGGGGCCCCCTGGGTGGGGCATGGTGCCCATTTTAACAAATTGAGTTCCTAACCCCCTAGGGATGCTACCTGCCAAGTTTGATGAAAATCGGTCTTGGGGTTTTCAAGAAGAAGATGAAAATGTAAAAAAGTTTACGCACGACGGACGCCGGACGAAGGGCGATCGCAATAGCTCACTTGAGCCTTTGGCTCAGGTGAGCTAAAAATAAAAATACATACAAATGAACAAATTCCACACTCTGCATTCCATCTCTGTAGGGTCATGTCAAGCAGCGACCCAGAAATTTGCCATTTTGCAAAGGTCACAAGTTCAAATTACAATGGTTAAAAATACATATTTGGTAAAATATTTTTGAGATCAGAGGGGAGGGTACGTGTATATGCACTGATAGCTTCTGTGCAATGTCATTGGTTTACATCTAGTAGGCCTACATCAAGAACTCTGTCAAAGTTTTCATATTGTGCATCTCTCTGGTATCAAGCTAATATTGTATGCACATACAGAAAGCTTTACAGGAAGTTGCACATACCAATTTTGATACTGCCACCACATTCTGATTACACGACTGAAGAAAAATTAATCTTACCCAGTCCAGCATAAAAAAAATTACTTGCAACAAAAATATCCACTTTTACAGTAACGGCAAATATGCACAGAAATCAAGTCAGCGGCATAAACGGATACATAAATTATTATCACATCATGTTTTTGTTTGTTTGTTGTTGTTGTTTTTAATCTTAGGGAGAAGTATCTGCCATAGAACGGCACAGAGAAGTAGACTGAGTGATTCTCACTACTTTAGACTAGAGATGATACACAATGCATTTCTGTTGTTGGTATAGTGTACATGTATGTCCTTTCATGACTCTTAATTTTTGCACACATCACTTGACTTAAAAATTCATCCAATCCCCCCACCCCCCCCCCCAAAAAAAAAAAAAATACTGCAAAATATGATTGTAATGACATAATGTTCATACAATAGTTGCACAACCTAATCATAGGTTTATAAATTCAGACTTTGATGAGAATTGCAATACAAAGCTAACAAGGCAGACAGGAGTCTTGTCTGTATGATTACGAACAATGCTATTTGAAATGACAAATCACTGATGAAAGTTTAATACAGTAATCCATACCCAAGTCAGTGCTGTGAAATCTTAGGATGGGATAATGATTCAGGGCAAACACAGCACTAACGAAACGATGGCATCTGTCACTGCCCCACGCCACTCTCAACAGGTGGGGGATACAGTAAATGACTGTGTGAAGGCGGCCACGAGTAATGAACCCGGACAGGACAAGTCTGCCTCGGGCCACAGAACCCCCACTGTTGCCAGGGTGTTGCTACGGTCAACAAAAGGGGGCGGGGAGGAGTTGAGGAATGACTGGGAAACATGGTCAGTTCATGACAAGGGTGACTCCTAGCATAGACTGACCTCATTTCATTTTTTTTTTTTTTTTTGCCTATGGGAAGTGTATTGTGACTCGTCATGCTGACTGTTGAAGCATACTTTGTAAATAAGTCATCAAAGATAAAAATCTAGATACAAGTGTACCAGAAAAATCCTGTACATCTATTTCAAGAAGACTGCCCCCCAAAATAGTTTGTATTTTGATTCCAAGAAACATTATCAGCATATCAACAAAGAAATACCTGAGTGACTAGGGGAAGAACACAAGTACTGTAGCCTGCACCTGATACAATATGAATAGCACATTTACAAATTATACAGGGAGGGGGTGGGGGCATTTCATCAAGTGTTTTGTCAGTGATTTTTCACTGACAAATTTGCTTTCAGCCAATCACAAGCCAGGATTTCAGTAGTTTAAAACACTTGTCAGTGACTGACAAGTTTCATGAAATTCTGCCCTGTATGTCTACTACATTATATAAATGATGACTGGCGGGGGAGGGAACATACCGAATGTTCCACCCAAAGGGTTTGAAATGCTATTGAGGGAGGTTAAGTCCTGAGACGAAGTCGAGGGACTTATAGCCTCCCAAAATAGCATTTCAAACCCTGGGGGTGGAACGTTTGGTACATGTTCCCGACAACAAAAGTCATCATCTATATGGGTTAGTCAAATACGTCAAATACGTCGTCAACCACCAGCACAACGCACTCGATCGCTCAATCGCGCAGAGCCAAATTCACTGTGCGCATGCGGTCCTAAGCCTTCTGTGAAAATGTTTTCCCATGGGAGAACATTCACAAGAATGTTCGCCCATGGGCGAACATAACGAATGTACCTCCATCGCGTGACTGTGTTCAGTTAATCACTAACCGGTATTTGACTAACCCATTTAATATAACAGAATGTAACAGCCAACAACAACAACTACAATTTTGTAATGCAATGTATGGGACTCATTCACATGAAGAGATAATGCAAGCTTCCTGGCGACAAGAAAGGCATTAGATAGAATGTAAAATCCAAGGATTCAATACCTTTCCAGATTCAAACTGAAGATATAGATCTCTAGGCTGCAATCAAACCATTAGGGTCTACTGATGTGAGTCAAATACGGCAGTTCAAATTTGTTTCTGTGTTTGGTGAAATCTCTTTTCATTTTTGATCTACACAATGTCCCAAAATCAAAACATCTGTACATATTTACTTACCATCTTATACTTTATGGCATATCATTTGTAATATGATTTAGTAAATGATTATAATTCTTAAAATTCTGATCTTTCCTTTTCCTTTTGTAAGTTTTAGATGGCATCTGTCTCTTTTTTTCTGAAGATTATTGTTTGTGTTGATGATACACGTACATTTATGATAATTGTCAATCGACAGTTTTACTGAAAGCACACTCGCTCCATCATAGTTTTATCAAAGCTAAAATCACCATGTGGCTTTAAGTTACATGTAAACATACAGCTGTAGATCTGTACGAATGAGACTTCTACGTATTGTTTGTAGTCATGCAAATGGTTTGAGACTTTCTATTGCTGAAGGTCATTTTTTTTTTTAATATGTTTAATTTTGTGTACATCCCCAGACCTTCAAGGTGGACAAGATACAAGATGCTGGTGGTGGTTTTCTTTGCTCCATCACAACACATTATTAAAAGCATATAGCATCAAATTTCATGTTCCGACTAACCCCATCGATGCATCCTCTAGTGTCAAAAAGTGAATCAGATTTGTTTGGATAGTGATACATGTGTACATGTACATGTAGTTATATTCTGCAGCACATGTACATTGTAAACTGATTATTGGTATACATCTAAACAACGAATGTATACATGGTACATGTACTGTAGAGTTCAAATTTTTGTGTCTTTAAACAGAGGCAAGCAACTGAAATGATCAATGTTGTGTCTGCATTGTATAACACACTGAGCCAGTATATTGAATGTCATGAAATCCAGCACCACACACTCTGGTGAGGGGATGGCTTTATTCAAGGTCATAAAGAATGTCAATGAAAATTGATCATATTCATCAATGACTAATGCTAATTACCCGCTCTCTCATAACAGTGTGTCCATGGAGTGTTGTAAACATTGAAAGCTACTCCTCATGTTGACTACGCAGCTAATTTGTTTGCATTTACTTGGCAGACGAGCACGGCATAATAAGATTTTATTTCATTTTTAATTGCTGTTATTTGCTGTAACCTGTATTTTATTACCTAAAGTAAGGTCTGTCAGATGAAAAGGAACTAAAGAATTACATATGAAAATTACATTTCATTCATAAACAAATAATCTACACTACTTATGAATGAAAAATATTGGAAATAAAACAGAACATTTTGAGTTCGCTTGTTAGATTAAATGCATTCTATGAAGGCCTTAAACAATTTATCTTATTTCTTTCATCTAAATTTCATCATAACTGCTTGATCAATAACTCTTTAATGCTTTGAATATCAATGATACTACACTGTATACATTTGTATCACTTCCATACACACTTTGATCATCAAATCATAGCATTGACAGGTGCCATAGTGGCATATAAAAACACCATTGCATTACATGGCATCAAAGGTGAGGTGGGCGCTATTGCATGAAGTTACAGCAGAAGTCTCTTTATACTACTGCAGGCAACTTGTTTGTGTGTCATGTCTATAGCATACTGAAGTGGTGGGCACGGAAGGGTTAAATAATAATGAGGTCTGTACATTGGTATATCAAGCACATCCATGAATTTGGTAGAGCCATACAGTGGTGTTTATGCATATATGTATTTTTTTCCTTTTTTTTTAAATTCTTTTAGAAATCTTCTTGCATCCGTGAATGGATGTCCGTAAAATGCCTCTAATTCAAAGTATAAACCTGAACCATTGATGATGAGGTGCCAGTGAAAGCATATTATGTAAATGATGCAAACTGACCTGCGTACTGGTTTCCCCAATATACAGTATCTACCTTCCCTTTACAGCCCCAATGCGATCTAATGCAGCAGAGAGTGAATTAAGCTGCTCGCCCAGGCCAGGGCTCTCCCTCGGCCAGCCATCCAGGGTTTACAAGCAGCTCATCACCACGGCAGCTCCCGCCGGTGTACGCATTATCATAACACCTGCAGAGGAGCATTTAAAACATTCATGCTCGCCTTCTTTCGCGGATGCAAATCCACGAGACGTGGACGAAATGCGAGCTCAGCGCATTTACATACACTGTAGCTGCAATGCGCACTGTATATTGTCTCTATTGCTGCCACTTAGTGCCAGATCACAACTGCATCATATTTAGGTCTGTAAATACCTTCTGTTGTTCTTCCCAGGCACACCCTGCCCCCCCCCCACCTCTCCATTTGGTATTCAAGCAAGATAAAAATGGTTTATCAAATCTACGTTCCTCCTATGATGATTAAAAATTACACAAATACACATACGGGATGGTGGAGCATTGGTTAAGGTGAGGTTTGCAAGATACTCAGAAGAGCTACATGTACTTTATGAAATGTTAAAGAGCATACAGTTCTAAGAGGAATTCAAAGTTTACTTGATGACAATCGATTTTGAAATGGGTGAGATATATCAACAAAAAAAAGTAAAACAAAGCAATCTTCATAAAAGTTGGGTTCTACCACCTTTCATTAGGATCCCTTTGTTATGGATATCTCGGCCATTTCAAAGCAAATTCTCATCAAATAAACTGTGAATTTTTTGTAAGAATTATATAAGGCCAAGTAAAAAAAGAAACCAGTTTCTCATCCTCGCGCGCATCGATTTTGGCCGCTGCATCGATTTTTTTACTATTTACTATTTTCAAAATGGCGCTGAAAATACCAAGAAATTCATAATTCTCGTCCCAGCCCGCTCCCCGCCCGCATCAACTTTTTTGATATTTACTATTTTTTCGGCCGCCGAAAAAACAAAATCGACAATTCACCTACCAATCGTGATGTCTCATTTCTAATTACGCCTTGCGTCCTCTGCTTAGCTGGAGTACAGCTGTAGCTTCTGTAGTGCGTATGTAATAACGCACGCATTTCACACTGTGAGCTCGGCAAGAAAGAATGACCCACAAAGCAGTCGAACTGTAGTTGGATGGGCGCGGCGCGCGGGCCTGGGCTGTGATGTACAGCGCACTCGGTATCGTCGTGAACGCGAGAGCGGCAACATTTTTTGCGAACAATCGCTGATATTCCACGCATATTTCGCGCATTGCTCGTATTTTTCCCCGTTTCTCATATTTTAAGCGGATGAATTGTACTGTACAAATGCTTGTGAGGATTGTATCGAGTTTGTATGTATACATTTTCATGTCATTGTGACTATGTGCATGTGTGTGCAGTGTCGGAAGGTACGGTGCCAGTGCAGTGGCCGTGCTGGCCGCGTATACGTATGCGTGTCTGCAGCTGTCAGGGTCCCCATCCCCCTGATCTATCAGCCATCTGCACGCACGCATGAACACATTCGAATGTGTAGAGGCCCAAACACTCTGCTCTGTAACGTTGCATCTGACGGCGATGTATTGTTCTATTTTGAAGAGAAAATGAATGCGCTTTTCCAGCAAATGTAGAATTATTAAAAAGGTGTATCTACAAAATAAATAACTTTTCCACGGACTCTGGTTTGTCTCGTATTTCTGCGGGATATTTTTCTTTACTATGTAAATTCACGGACACGGCCGTGAGTCGTATCACACTGATACAATCATTCATCATCCAAATGATGAGTGATTATCAAATGTCTTTTTAGAACATGAAGAAACATCTTTAAATGTTTAATGCTATAATGCCATATCAGTATCATTTTGACATCCATCTGCAATTGTACCAGCCAGTTTCTAGTTGAATGTGCTACAATTGTGTTGTGAAGAGATGCAGATACATACCATCTGTGTGGACACAAAAAGTCACAAACACCAATGATTCCATAAATAAAGCAGTGTTTTGAATATCATGGAATTTATTTCAGTCGTACATTTGTTGATAGAATGTTTTATACCTGATTCAATTCATAGCACAATACATCAGAATTGCAAGTACACTGTCACTGGTATCAGAAATGCCATTAACACTAAATACCAGTATTAAGATGGTCATTTTCCCTCGACATAAACATCTGTAGTGTACGTAGTGGAAAGAAAAAGCAAATGTATTTTTGCATGCATGAAGTTTCATTTCAAGTATGGTACATATTATATCTATGCACAGAGTGCAGGCAAGACATACTTCTGGGACCTGGTCTCTCATAACACAGCTACCAGAGTGATATTTCATTTCATAAATTGGATATAGAAAATAGTATAGCCCTCTCTCGTTACCTTTCTCAGAATTACCGGACGAGAAACACATATTACTTTCATTTTGACAATCCTCGAAAAAAATAGTAAGATATCAAATAGTAAGGGCCTCCCTCATCGCCTTGCTCAAAAAACCCGGACGAGAAACTGCTTTCTTTTTTTACTTGGCCTAATACTCTTTCATATTTTATAAGAGGTTTCTCATTATCTCAAAATATTATCATCAGATAAAGCTGGAAACCTGAAGCGCCATCTCAACTGAAACTGTACTATCCCTTTAGAATTACAGTTGAGCATCAATTGCACATAGACTCTGCATTTGAAGTCAAGATGAACATTTGTGTACTCTAGTATAACAATAAAATGTACATGACAAGTACAGATGTACAAGTATTGTAGCATGTATAAACCTTCCATGGCCACTCTTCCTCTCAAAAGAAAGATAATTGAAACTGTATCAAGTTCTAAATGCCTATTCTGTCTTCCTAGAGTTATCTATAAACAAGTGTATCTTTCATGTATAAATGCTGGTATAACATGCACAAACAGTGAGATCACATTGCAAGATAATGAGTAACATCACTGTAATTGACGCTGAACAATGTGTTCAATGGTATCTGTGCATATACATGTCTAGTGCCAACCACTACCAGCACCACTTCCCGTAATTTCACACATCACGTGTGAGCACTTGTGACTTCATGATGCCACATACGCTTTATTGCAAAAGAAATCATTTCACCATCCTGTATCTTTATCAAACTGAAGAAATAAAAAAATCAAACGTAAACCATGTCACTCTATTTACAACGTAATATATTACTTGCTACATTATCATTTTGTAAGAGGAAACTATAAAAGTGTCTCTCTTATCATGTAGAATCATGCTATTTCTCTTTCTTTAAATCACAGAGTATCATTGATAAAAATTTGAATTCTGCACAAATTATAAGTTAGTCTGAAAAGAAAGTCAAATTTTATATGCATACAGCCTGTAACTGTGAAAATTTGATAAAAATTGGATGAAAAACTTGGGAAATTATGAAATTGTGAATTTTTCATCTGATTTTTGTTAAACATTTCTCCAACAGTATTCTAAGTGAGTGAGCTGATGATGTGATATATCGCCTCACAATATTCTTTTTTCTTTCTGCTTTCAAAGTATGAAACATGATATTCCTGGCTGAAAAAAAAAACTTATGTACACTAGGATTTGAGATTGGGGCATAATTGCACTTGAAAACAAAGACAAAAATAAACAAACTGAAATTTCTTTATGATTTTCCATACAAATTAGATGTCCAGTTGCGACATCATGAACTCATTTATTTGCATATTCGTATTGACTGCTCAAGAACTATTTTGAAAAACTTAGCAAAACTTTGCAATTTCATACTGTAACTTACTTCATTTTTATTCGATTTTGATCAAATTTTCACTGTTCTACACATATTTTTCTCTTTCTTATCAGACTAACTTCAGACTGGTCTGGATTTCCCCTTTAATCTGCAGAAGTGCATGAGATGTTCTCCCCACTTTGAACGAAACACTGTGCACACGAGTGTGCAAACATACATACAGCATGTCTACAATCTTGATGTGATACTGATGTGAGTGTATGCTATTACTGTAAAACATGATATATTCGCGGCATGAATTTTTCACGAATTGGAGCCGACGGCCTTTTTTGCGGTATGAAATTTTCGCGAACTGCCACTGGCATTCAATGCATAAAGTGTAGACAAGAACTTTTGAGTGCATTTTAATTTCGCGAATCTTGGCGCTCGCGAAATTCGCGAAATTAAAATGCACGCGAAAATTCCTCGTTTTACAATATGTAAAATGGCTATCCGAAGTCATTTCCTCACAGCTTGGTACTCCAAATTGTAAACTGCATTAGTCACATTTTTTTTTTTTTTTTTTTTTTGGGGGGGGGGGGGACTCATGAAAAGCCCCCCCCCCCCAAAAAAAAAAAAAAAAAAAAAGAGGGGGGGGGGAGAAAATGAATTTATACTCTAAAAACTGACTCTCTCTAAATGTAGCTGGAATGGCACCAGGCGAACTTACAATTACGTATACCCAGGACAAATCAACATTATTCCCTAAATGGAGTCCCTTGGCTGGGCTGGAAGTTTGTTATAGCTCTGGAGCGTGACGTAAATCACCCTTGCAGAGGTGTCACTTTCCATTGCATCGCAAAACTTAATGACGTTTGGAAGTTAATGGAGTATTCTGCCAAAGTGACGGCTCAGGGAGAGCAGCTTTTCCAAAAGTGGGGGGAAAAAAATCAATGAATAATTTAATAAATGAATGAATAAACAATAAATTAATAAATGCATACAAAAATGCATAATCAATACTAAAGTCAATAGTGGAGAAGAACTAAGCATTCAATTATCCCGTTCAATGCTGCTTCATGTAATAAAGAGACAAAAAAGTGAACATACTGTACATTAGTTGTATTTTGCACTAATGTCGGAGCGAATAGAACGATGCAAAGACTGCTGTTTATACAGCAATGGCTAGGTACATGTAACGACAACAATATCTAGCCAACAGTGTGTGCATTACGTATCATGACAATAATATCCATTTTATGTGTCTGTAACTACCCTTTAGAGGATTGTATGGAATTACTCTCATTAATATTCAGCACAACATCTTTGTAAACTACTTCATAGTTAGGTAACATATTTCAGTAAAAATGTTCGAATGCCAGCTCAGTGCCCATCAGAGCTACTGTTGTAGATGAGCAAAGTGTAATTTGGTTTTCTGTTTGTTTTCTACTTCACTGAGTGTAAGGTTAAAATTGTACATTGGGCTCCTTCAGGAGCAATGAGATGCTTTCAACAGCTTATGCACGTCCTCAGTAAAGTTCCTTCCTAATGGGATAAAAACCATTCCATTACCTTTCTCTCTCCCCCCCCCCCTCCCCCCTCCCCCCTCCCCCCCCCCCTTACTATGTTTCCAATATAACTCTTCAACTGACAATCACTTTCTCGGAAAGAAGTTGGTCAATTTGGGCAGTGTCTATTAAGGGTAAACCAATTTTCTACAAGTTGAGTGGAGAGGGTGGGTATTTCCCCTCCCTTACCCTCCCCCTATATACACACTTGTACCTCCAAAGCCACCCATTCCCCTATCTCTACCCCCTACCCCCCTACCCCCCCCTCCCCATTTGCAAGTTATTGAAAATCATTATAATTTCATTTTGAGCACGTGCCCTGTATATTGGCACATGAGAAATTAATGAGAATCATTAGATTGGGTGAGCACACTGCATGGAGACAGCTCCAGTAATGACATACACATTCAAACATCACAAGCTGCGCTGGCGTTGGATATTATAGCCCCCTGGATTCCAATATCATAACTTCATATTTTCACAGAGAAGGAGCGGTCTTCTTTTCTAAGACACCTTGGGGAGTTCAATTTCTGACTAAAGAAAAAGAGAAGATGCCTCTCAATGTTATTGCCTTCTACTGCTTGAGACTTCAGAATATACACACACACAAAGTATTATAAAGAATCCTGTTTTTAGTGGCAACGACTACAAATCATTTTTGCACCAAAAGACATCACTGCTTAACTATTTGAGTGACTGCAACAATTTGATGCAAGGGATACCACTTGCTCTTTAATGGATTTATCGAGAAACTGAGTAGAACTCAATGTGTGTGTGTGTGTGTGTGTGTGTGTGTGTGTGTGTGTGTGAGGAATTGTACAGTACTTCCATCTACAAGTTGCTATTAAACGCAAGACAGACTATTCCTGACAAACTTTACTGCGGAGTAACAACTGTGTCTTCTGGTCTGGATTCCCCCTTCCACAGAGGTATAAAGTGTATGTGTGTGTAACCATGACAACCGACAGATGCTCTGGGGAGGATGTCACATCCCAATTCCTCATCTGCCAGTCATCGGCTTGACTTGTGTTACTCACTGATGTCATTTAGGAACAGATCCCACGGAAGCAAAGGTGCTCACTGATGTCACTCCATGCATCGTAGATTTCTGGGGGGGGGGGGGGCATTTTATCCAGAACATCGCCAGATACTTTTTTTCTGACAAACTGTTTGAACCCGTTGAGGACAAGTCCCAAGTATACTCGGGCAGGTGTCTATGGGAAATGCGTGTCGTAGCAAAATCAGTCCGTCCTCAACAGGTTAAGTTACTGAAATCCTCGCATCTGATTGGCTGAGAGCAAATGTGTCAGAAAAAATCTACTCGTGGAAAAATAAGCAAGCAAAATGGGATTCCCAAATCTGACAAAATGCTTGATGAAATGCCCCCCCCCCCCCCACCTGCTTAGGCAAGTTTGCTTTAATAGTTGTCCAAAGTTAGTGAAGTACTTGAAAGGAGTTGTCCCACAGAAAAATTTGCTTGTCCATATGAAATGCAGTGTACATCAAAGGCTAACCATTGCAGAGTTAAAACTTCATACGATAGTGAAGACATTACTGTAACATTTGCAACATGAAAATTTTGCAAAGTGGAGCCGAGAGCTTTCTTTGCAGCATGAAACTTTCCTGAAATCCTGAATTTCACAAATCTTGGCTCTTGCAAATTTCACCAAATTAAAATGCATGTGAACATTTGTGGTTTTACATAATAGCTTGTTATGATACAAACAATTTCTCTCATCAAGAAATTGCAAAGAGTCAGATGGGGTGGGGTGAGGTGAGGGGTGTATGTACATCGTGAGTTGTGGGGAGAGAGGTTTAGAATGACCAGACCCTATAAACTTGCATCTTACACTTGGTATCAAGACCCATAAATATGACAGATGCTGTAATTCATTTGGCTTCAAAACAACAGGTTTATGGAGGGCAAAACAAATATCTAATAATGACATATATGCAAGATGACAGGTGTGACGTTTACATGATTCCTCAGAATTTGCCTACAGATCATAAAAACAAATGCATGAACAAACATATATGATCCAATTCTCTTTCATGGATCTACAGCATGTACAGCTGGAGATGTGATTCCTTTTGGCAGAACCAAAAGACGGTATAAAACATAAGAAAATCCTCCCTCTCATCTTCCTCTGATTTCGCTTTGCACCAGCATGTACGTCAGATGTGACCCCCTCTCCCTTGCATAGATGTATTTTTGTTTCCAAATAGAGCCGGGCACCCTGAGTCATGGTTTAAGTTTAGAACCCCACGCATGTGGCTTTCACGTCTCGATGCAAGCCAAGTCAGGGGAGAAGTTGTCAATGCCAGCACATCGTCAGGGCTAGGCTGCGGCCGGCCTGGCTTCCCAGAGAAATAGAGACTTGAAGATATTTTGGCTTCAGATTGTCAGACGCTGCACTTAAATTTAAAGGGCAACGTCACAATCAGACAATATATGTGAGTGAATTCACGGTCTAGATGTCATACAACATGTACGAAGACCAGTGAATAATTCATCACCCAAGGTCTAGACAAATGAGCAGGATGGAAGACACGATGTCACAGCGGCAGTATTTACAGTATATTCCCATACCATATCCTTGCTGAGAGGCAAAATTTAAAATTTCATATCTTCCGAACCAACCAATAACATTGTTTGCAACAAATTTATCTATGCACATCAGGTGAGGCAAGATTGACATCATCAGCTCACGACCTCCCCACTGATTTGTGCACACATGCACAACACACAAAAACATAAATTGATTTTAAATTCATGTTTCTGTATAATGTTAACTTGGCAACCCTGACCCTTTCTCCCCTAAAAGCCATTACTGCTAGGGTAGAGCAAACATTTTTATTGCAAAGTATACATATTTTTCTTTCAATGTCATGGTCACACACACACACACACACACACACACACACACACAGACACACACAAACACACACACAGACACACAGACACACAGACACACAAAATAAATTTCATGAAGATTTGTACTGTCGTGTACACAATGTAAATCAATAGAAAACTTGTGAATCTACTAGTATGCCATCATTACCAGGTGCCTCCGTCTAGTTACAGCTGATATCAAATGTTACATCACTTGAAAAAAACAAGCAAATTTGACATTCTGATTATTTTGGAATTTGCTTTGATGAAATCTCTACCATTTCATTCCCTTGATTTCTCTTGAAATTGGAGCCAAATTGAACATGGTATGGAATTGCCCTAAGGGTTGCAAGGAGAAAAAAAAAGCCCATAGAATAATGAGGTATGATGGGAATTTAAAAGAATAAATGGTAGCATTTGGGAACTACTGGCAAAATAGATACCATAAAAGAATGTACAGTAAACTGCTCTTTGATGCAAAGTAAAGTACAGTACAGTATACTCCCTGTATAACAGGTATGGTTATTTTAAAACGAAATTCCCCTTTAAGTACAAAAATGTATCAGTTCAGTTCCCAAATTCATTGTCAATATTCACTTGTTCATTTAAAAATACAAAAAATTTGATATCAAACAACAACAGCAGCAGCAACAACAACAACAACAACAACCTGCCGGTCCAAGGACTTTGTTACAGCAGGAGTTACCTGTACTTTTATGATGAACACATCATACAAGGGTCATACCTCGGGCTATCATAATTCATATTGCTTTAATAATTTGTAAATGAAATTGGTGATACACTGAGTTTCACTTTTGAATCTACGGAGGTTGTCAACCAATTTATAAAACGTTAAACATGCCCTCCAAATACGTAACAAATTTTTTCCTTACATAGGCCTATTTGTTGCAAGTGCACACACACACACACACACACACACACATACACAAATACACTACACATAGTTACTTACTTTATGTACACGTTACTTGTAGTGCATAGCACTGGTACTGTACAATGTATGCACAGATACACCTTAGTACGTATAATGGTCTTTCTTATTGATAATTAAGGTCTTGATTGAACTTTTAAGTTTCTTTTTTTTCTCATTTGTCTTTTATTTTAATAGGCTTACTGAGCAATCTACTCACGTGATCTCAAAAGGTATGAAAGTATCACAAGAAATTAGTTAATAGCGCTTTGCCATCACTGACCACTATGGTATGGGCATTCCCACTTCCTTTCTTCCTCCCTACAAAATGTACATGTATAATGTGAATTGCATTTGTGAGTACACTGAACATCATACATCTGCACATTGCTTCCTGGTCAAATATGAAATAATATTACAAAATGATGATGACAGTGATGATAATGATGAAGATGGTGTAAGTAATAAGAACTCAACATGATAATGAGGATACATTGTATTACATGTATATCATTAAAAGAAATAATGATACGGTGTAGCAAGGCAAAGTACATAATTAGGAAAAATGAGGAAAATTCCCCAGGGCTCTCCCTATTATAAGCACTGTCAGGCTTGAATAGAAATTGACTCAGTATGGCACAGATTATGTTTCACATGATTAACATTCCAGTTAAGGTCAAAGGGTAATTTGTTTTCCTTCTCCCTCATCTAGACTGATCGTTTATGAGCTCACAACCACTGTGTGCTGAAATCCCCATTAATTGAGCTCAAATTTGACACGAAGGGACCTACAATTGTACATTGTAATACTAGTTCTGATTGTATTTTGAAAAAGTTAGGTACACTGTATGTGTGAAATACTATGACTTTAGTCTGTAGTAAATGCAGCTAGTGGTGCAAGGCAGGCATTTTTACAAGTGATGATTGCTACTGTACAAATAGGGTTTTTTAAAGCTACAGTAGAGTACCCTGTAATTGACCCAAACAACTCCTATAAAGGTACAATAATACATGAATTGTCACAAAAATGTTTTTGTTTGTCTCATTGTTTTTAAATATAATGTCATTTATACTGAATGCAGTATGTTTAATAGCACATGTGGATCAATAACTGCAAACAATTGAAATGTCACTAAATGTAGAGCTCAAATACTGTAAAACCAGAAATGTCCATGTGCATTTCAATTTTGCGACTTTTGCGAGAGCCAAGATTCGCAAAATTAAAATGCATGCAAAAGTTCTTGTCTACACTACATGTATATATGCACTGAATGTCTGTGGCAATTTGCAAAAATATCATGCCGCAAAAAAGGCCATCAGCTCCAATTTGCCTATTGCATTTGTAGTTAAAGGACAAGTTCACCTTCATAGACATAGGGATTGAGAGAATGTAGCAATATTAGTCGAACACATCATTGAAAGTTTGAGGAAAATCAGACAATCCGTTCAAAAGTTATGAATTTTTGAAGTTTTTGTGCAGTTCGCGCTGGATGAGAAGACTACTGCAGTGTATGAATAACTTAGATGTCACATGCGTACAACAATATAAGGAAAATATAAAGAGAATTTCACAAAATTCCACCTTTTGAAAAAAGTACACCTTCCCCTGACTCGTTACCGACAAATGTTATGGGTAATATTATTTCCCCTGCCTTTAGAAAGAGGCAAGTCAAGTGCTCTTTTATTATGCGAAAAAAGTGAAAATATGTTGAATTTTCTTTTACATTTTCTTTATACTGTTGTACGCATATGACTCACAAGCTGTAATAGTCTCCTCATCCAGCGGTTCCAACACAAAAATTTGAAAAATTCATAACTTTTGCATCGATTGTCCAATTTTCCTCAAACTTTCACTGATGTGTTCTACTAATATTGTTGCATTTTCTCAATCCTTATGTTTATGAAGGTGAAATTGTCCTTTAAGATTGGCTGGCAGGCAGCCCTCATTTCATACAGTACTGCAGCTCCAAGATGACAACAAGTTTTGTATACAGTATGATGACTGACAGTGCATAAATGCATCCTGCAAAGAACGCGTAAAGCCTTTGTCATGATTATACAGGGTGTCCATGCTAATATTCATAAAACACAATATCATCTGACCACAGAATCCACTTCACGTTCTCTCTCTCCATAATTGCATCATCACTCGCGACAGATTGGGATATTGATTCCTCTTGGCTTGTATGCATGACAGAGAACCAAACTGATTTGTCACTTGTTTTCTGAATGAGATTACAACTTGATCTGTACACACACAAGCTAGCCTTGCGTATTCACCCATAGGGAAGCTAAAAATGGCATAATAGGTCCTATTTAAATCAATATCACTAACCAATATCACTGTGGTTTAAATTTTTGATTGCATAGAATGACATACAGTGTACATGTACAATGTAGGCCTACATTGTAAGTGCGCACACGAATATGACAATAAACAAAATTCTTTGCAGCTTGCCCAAATCCCTTGCTACTTACTTTTTATCTACACTTGACAAAACCATCTTTTCGCAGACATGTCCTCCTCAATTTTCTATATTCTGACTACAAGTTTATTGTATCAGCCACTCTAATCACACACTTTATCATATCAACTGTGATTCAAATAATCATAATTTAATTACAATGACCTGAAATTGCGTGCACTTCTCTGATATAGTCTTCTGTTGCCAATTCATCATTAATAAATGGGGATTATTATCCTAGTGTAGAAAAATTTGCAAGTGATGTATCAAAATGAACCATTACACTGAATTGAAAGTGGTAAAACACCACAGCAGACAACGTTTGTTCTAATTCCGAGGGTCGGGTAATCAGGATGTTTAAAAAAAAAAGACGATCGGATGCATAAAAATCATTGACATTTGGAGACATTGGGATCCGAGACAAAAGAATGAGTCACTAGGGAATGACAGGATACATCCATCTATCCTTGTACATGAATCCCAAAAATGTGATACAGCAGCCAGACTTGGCTAGGCAGCGGTAATAAATAACCATTGGGGATGAATTTGCCAAGTTTTGCTCTCTGTTTTTTTTTTTAAAGGACTGGCAGGAGACATTTACTATACATGAACAATTGTATGAAGGCAGACCATTGCTTGCAGAGACTCCAACCCCAAGCACCTTCTGATCTGGAGATTCTCCCGCCTGAAACCCCCAGCAAACGGGAGACTCCAACTTGATGTGCGCGAAGCCCACATCACGAGCGCAAAGTCCCTTGCGGTCTAGGGTTCTAGATGCTCTCTCGCGCTATCTAAGGCTTATTTTTCAACACACAATGAAATTAAGTAAGAAATCATTTCAAGCGGGAGAAATTAAATCTCAAGCGGGAGAACAGGAGATTCTGCAAAAATGAGCTTTCGGCGGGAGATCTCCTGTCGAAAGCGGGAGAGTTGGAGTCTCTGTGCTTGGCACACACTTGATTGTGCTAGTAAAAAGTAGCATCAGAAGTACAGTAGGTTGCAGGTCATTTAAGATGAAAGAAGATACTATAGGCCTACTCATTCGTAGTACAACATCATGTGGACATAATACTGTACACGCCAAATATTTTGCGAGGTTTTTATTTTCGCGAATTTTGCCAGTCAGCTGCTATTCGCGAAATTAAAAAAACATGAAAATATTGACTCTAATGCCGATATGAATGTAACGTACGCATACATTTTCTCCGTTCAGACAGGACTCCACGGTCGGGAATTTAACTACTCTTGAAATTGTTGGGAAGTCCCGATTCGCGAAAATTTTGACTCGCGAAATATACGGCGTATACAGTAATCACCAAATTTGAAAGTTTGCATGACCTCTCTGTGAACCCCATTCCCCCTTAGCTTCCGGGTCAACCTCCAGTACGTGTTGCAAAAAAAAAAAAAAATGTACACTTTGTATCATCGCAAATTACGAGAAGGTTTATAATATCGCTAGCACTGCATGTATTTATTTCTTCTGGTTCTATGGCTCAATAATCAAGTGAGGCTCTCCTCAAAAGTTAAGTGTTGCGTAGCCTGGCATTGCAGTCTAAAACTATATTGTACAAGCTAATCAAAGATTTATACTCATGTTGTGTGAACCCAACTACTGTCTTCAGTCCAGTACATTCAATTTCACCGAGTGTCTGACAGAAAAACAGTGTTCTAGCCCTAATCCAATCGCTGGCTTCAGCTGACACCAAAAACATTCATGAAAGCTGCACATAAACACAAACTTGCTCTTCCAACCCCCTTTCACAACACAAGTCTATGGCTCTGGTACCGCTCAATCATGTAGCAATCACATTCTATCTCACTCTGATGCAGTTTTGATTCATTCATGATTGAATCTTTGTAAGAAACAACATACTTGGAATACTTGA
Organism: Diadema antillarum; assembly: GCF_040938485.1. Lineage (NCBI taxonomy): Eukaryota > Metazoa > Echinodermata > Echinoidea > Diadematoida > Diadematidae > Diadema > Diadema antillarum. The sequence continues at coordinate 2,959,878 of NW_027270929.1, read as the reverse complement.
GTGAATTCAATTCATGAAATTAAATCAGATGGAGTAGGAAGGGAAGCATCATCCTCAATGAAAAGGTGAACATTTCTTCTTCTTTTTTCTTTTCTTTTTTTTTTTTTTTGGGGGGGGGTTGCAGGCTGGGGGAGTGAAGTATTTTTGTAGTAGCGAGAGCAATACAACGGGTGCAATTAATGACCTTGTCTATGAAACCTTGCCCAGCCATCCAGAGTAATTGAGGAAGTAGTTCAGGAAGGACTTACTTGAAAAGCATCCTTTCTCCCAGACCAAACACCCTAGGCTAATCCTGGCTTTGTTAATGTGAATATCTGCTTTCTTACTGCCAAGACCGTGCAGAATTTTCACGAATTACCCTCACGATGCACTCATGCCCCTCGAGGACATTCATACTTTTGTTATTCGTAAAATGATTAAACAGGGGAGAGTGGCCATTTTTTAACTAAGGGTTCCCCAAAACTAATCTGTATGCCTTGAAACAGCATATTCTGTCACACTCCAAAAAAAATAAAATGAAATACATTTATGATTTTTCATATTTTTTTTTGAAATTCAATCCACAAAGGAATTTTAGCATGTTCCAGAGACTTTTCTCATAAGTATTGCTCTAATTCGCAAACATGATGACGTACAACAATATTGAAGTTCAAAATGTACTTTCACACCTCTAGTCAGATGGATGGTAAACAACCCCCCCCCCCTAAAAAAAAAAGACAACTACAGCAAAACAGAGAGATGAACATTGATAGAATTGATGTGACACATGAGGGTAGTAGAAGATGAGTATAGTGAACAGTAGTGACAGGCATCAAGAGCACAAGAAAGTGGTACCTACAGAGTTGGGCGAGTAGCCCCGAAAGATGTTATAGCAATATTAGCGTGACGGGAAGGGGAGGTATGGACATTTATGAACCACTTGACAGCTCATCAACTAGTTTGAACTCATCACATTTGATTGTAACACTCTCTTCTGCTGCATTCTTTCATCATATACTATCCTCACAACAACCTCTCACCGCTACTCGCTACATTTCATGCCGTCGTATCATTCCCTCTCACTCTATCCTTTTTCTCATACAGATGTAGTCCTTTAAACATAAAACAAAACCAAATGAAGCAAAGCCCATAAGATGTTTTTGAAACCTCCTCCTTTCAACAAAACATCATCCTCCTCCGGAGAGTGACATCAGTCTAAAGTTCCTCGGAGGGATCACGGAGGTGGCCGAAATACTACGGACAATAGTTGCTACTTTTGGCGGCATGTTTCTGGGACCACACGGAGCAAAGTGTGAGGCAGAGAATAATCTGGATTACCCGTGGGAGAAGAGTAGGAGTCAGCAATTTCAAAGAGAAGGGAAGAAAAGAAGAGAAAGACTAAACAAATCTAGGAGATTAGAGAATACAATGGCACAGGCAGGAAGAGAAATCATATGTGAATGGAGAGTCACTATGTACAGTATTAAAGAAGACCTGCCAAATAATTCAAACCCAAACAGCCAGCTACAACTTGTACGAATCTTTTAGAATTTTGTACATTTGGCGCTTGTGGTTTTCGACCTTATTTTTACTTCAAGACAATTCTAAAAAAGCAATCAGGAAAGTGCTGCCCTCCCACAAAAAGGGATGTTCTTCACATCTGTGAATGTCATCCTGTGCCGAATACTTCTTCTTGCCAGTGTTTTTTCTGAGGCTTGCTGAATCAGGGTCAGGGATGTGGGCGAGGGGAGGAGGCCGGAGGGCTTAACACTGTTGAACCCCTGCCTGGCAGAGTAAACTTCCAGAGTATTTGTGGGCCTTTTGGGGCCTCACAGCAGACTTTTTGCTCTCTGCAAAGCAAAGAAAAAAAAAGCTAGCATGTGTATGCAAACACATGTACATGTATGATGTGGACTTTCAAGGAATATGTGTATAACAATGTAACAAAAATGAAACAAAACACAAATTATGCTCAGCATCAAATTGAAAACATTATCACAAGTCTTTACCAGCCTCTGTGAGATGTTACCTACGTAATTCTAAAGTCTTAACTTCAAGAATTCTCCAACATCAATCTTACCTAGCGTGCCACTCACAGATTTTGGCACCACACGCACACCATAGTACGGACTCTGCTCAGACATCATCAAGAAATCTTGGAGGAGTGATACACAATAATGCAGGTGAGTCAAACATTAACTCTGCACATATATACCTAAACATTACACTATAATGGAGTCACAAATTGTACGACATATCTTATCTTATGTTGTCACAGTTATGGTAAGGTACAGTAGTCTGTATTCACCAGCACCTTCTGCTTTTTTCAATTTCCGGCAAGGGGGAGGCGGAGCTTCCCCGAGGTTGTGGTCTGCTAGTTGAAGGTGGGAGTGGTTGTGTTTAATATCATTGCACACATTGTGTACTTGGATAATTAGATGCTTTGAATATTTGTTTATTGGCTTGTTTGTACGATTTCCATTTTTGGATTTGCAGCAGTGAACCCACTAACTGACCCTCTACAAGTGGCTGTTTTTTGGTGGACTACCTTTAGCAGTAGTATGCATATTTGTACCCGTACATATAAAAAAGAAACTAAAAATAATGTAAACAAGGATGTGGTTAAGTATACAAAGTAGTGAATACTTTACTAGGGAAAGAGAAAACTGCTAATTCACTCCCTTGTTGTTACAGTTGTATTGTGGCTTTTCTTTCTATAGCTGTAATGCTACAAGTCAGGAATGAAAACTGAAAATATTTGATATGTGCACACTGTATGAGTGGAATTCTTTCCTAATCATTGTTTTTAGCCCTGTATTAAACGCACTTAATAATTAAATGAACTTGTAAAATCATATTGTAATCAATGCAGCACTCAAGGGTTCACTAATATGTATCTCTGTATCTCTTCTCTAAAAAGTTCATTCAATATTCTTTGTCCAATTCACAAATAGTAAGCCTCTCCTAAACAAAAAAGGCACGATGAATGAGATGATTTATCAAATTCAACTCCTGCATACCGGTACATGTAACTACCCTTGCACAGACAAGCTCACGGAATATGACAGATTATCACACATTTGTAAAACACCTTTTTTTCTCCTTTTTTCATCTTCTACCCTAACTGACATAAAACTCTGTCTGTCAAGTTGGGACTAGACATCTCAGCCTATTTCTTTTGCCAATGTTAAAAAGGTTCCAAGGCCTACATGTAGAATTGCTAAAGTCTTAAAAATGGAATAATTCTGCAAAGCCATTACTTCACAGTACACCTGACATAAATTCATACAATCATGTCAAAAGAGAAATGCAAGCTTTGTGAGCTTTTGCAGATTAGTGAAGCCCCAAACTGCAGCTTTCCTATTTACAATGAGGTTAAAGGGATGGGGATGGTACAGTACTAGTATTGGTAGAGATGAGAATTGGGCTTTTAACTTTTTGCCAGATACCATGAGAACACTCATGAAATAGTACAGAGCATACCATTCTAAGAGGAATTCAAAGTTATTTGATGAAAATCGGCTTTGGAATGACTGAACCATCTAAAAACAAAGTAAAACAAAGTGACTGTAAAAAAGTGTGGGGTCCCACATTTTCTATAGAATCGCTCTGTTTTGGATATCTCAGCCATTTCAAAATCAATTTTCATCAAATAAATGTTGAATTCCTCATGGAATTACATGCTCTTTCATATTTCATAAGAGGTTTCTCATTATCTCATCAAAAATGTTATAGAAACCTGAAATTAGGTCTCAACCAAAACTATACGATCCCTCTAACAATCTTATTAAAAAAGTGTACAAAATCAAAGTTTCTCTCATTAGGTATACTGTATGGATATTCACATACCAGTGTAGTTTGAAAAAGGTGCACATAACATTTAACCTTTCTAAAAGATTATAGCAGCACTAAACTTTTGGGAAGCAAGTAAACACAGAATGATACGATTACTGTGGAGCCTCAGAACATATCATCTAGCATCGACAACAGTGCATTCAGCACTGGAAAAAGGCTACAAACAAGCGGAAGACATAACACTATGCCGACATTTGCACACAGCAGCTACTTCAGTCGTGGTATGTCTTTCAACACCAGCCATGCAAATTATTCATCGTCTCTGGAGAGGTCTTGTGTGTCCTACCGATGCTTGGGTAGGACTACTTGGCTCTCAAATCATGCCCCTTTTTTCTAGGTCTCTTTTTCTTTTTCCTTTCTTTTCTCATTCTTTTTTTCATAGTAAGGCAGAGCAGTCATTTTGCGTCAGCAGTAAACAAGGTAACAAAAGTTCCAAGGCATGAGTACACTCACACAATGGCTAATTGCACTGAGTGCATCACAATTCAACCTCATATAACATGTGCAAGCTCCTGTAATGGGAAGGAGACGATATACAGTGTACTGCTTCTTTTATCTGCCTGCGAGGAGAGTAGCCTGCCTTTTGATAATTCATGATGTCATGATGGCACAGACAAAATATTATAGTTATGTGTCTGTGCAATTCAGGTCCCCAAACAGCGAACTTTGTAACTCCACCATAGTACACGTGGAACTTATCAAGATAAATATACTGTACTGTACAGAATCATGATTTTTTTTTGGGGGGGGAGGGGTACTTTCTGTGGGCTTTTACATTGTACAAGGCTTCAAACTTGTTGTTAGGCTTAAAATAGACAAAGCAATACTTTATTGGATTGAACAGTGTTTGTAACTTACCACCTGTACACATATTGCAGTAACTGTGAGAAGTGTACATTGTACATTGTCAAAGACCTACAACGTACGTGTACACTTCTTACAGTATCTTGGGGACTGGGAGAAACTGCATGCTTTAAAATACAAAATGTAATCAACCACTGCTGTAAATGTTGTTCCATGCAGGCATACAGCAAAATTTCCTCATACAGTTGTACCAGTGTACATGTACACTGTATAATTAAGGACGTGTTACATTTTCACTTGAGACTACGCAAAGCAACTGACTCAAACACTTTACAATGCATTATATTTCAACACACAGCAAAAGGTGCAGCACACGTGTACATATACATGTACAATCATTAATTCCTGGTATTACTCACACATAAGGAATTTTATGGCTACAGTACATTTGCACAGATCATTCAATTCAAAAGAGCCAAGCTGATTAATCAACCCTCAATATCAAGTGATGTCATGCTTGGGCTTAAGTGGAAATCAATCAATTGAGACCTATTGAAACTCTGAAAGACAGTTTAAAATAAGCACTTGTAACTTGCACATTGCACTGTCCCCTCTCTGTTGCTATATTGTTAAGTACATATTGAGATGTAACTTTGTATGTTGTGGTACATATTTATTTTCATATCTATGGTCTATGTACTGTATGGTGACACAACATTTGATCCTGCGATAAATGCTCCGGTCTTATTTTCTCCAAGAACTTGATAGGGTAAGGAATAGGGTTGTGATGGAGCTTTTAGGTTTATGTAGTTTCATACAAGGATTAGGATTAGGGTTATGTTTGTGAGTAGGCTTTATGTTTGGCTTAGCATGCAGATACAATGTATTTCATGGGAGCAATTGTTGCAGGAGCAAATGTCATGGAACTGTACTGTACATCTCCAAGCAATTTGTTATGCCCACTGGCTTTCAAAACATTTAGGGGGCCTACATGATTGTTTACCAGCTTCTGTTACTCATCATGCATGCAAACCTATTAAGTGAGCATAAAGGACAATGAAATTAGGCCAGATGATTTTTTTTTTTTTTTTTTTACAGTAAGCCTGAGTAAAAATTCTGAGAAAGCAGGATTGCTCATAAAACCAATATACACATACTGAAATCTAGAGTAAGAATAATAAAACTAGAGATTGTAATTTGTCATCACTGACAAATTAAGGTGATCCGATTTTTTTTTTTATCAATGATTCGAGTCCTGATCGCAATAGGCATGACCATACAAGTTTCATCTGTGTTTAGAGACATTGGCCGTGTGATGTTTGCATTCTCATTTAGAAAAGAGAGTCATATCTGCCATCTTTGGTACCAAATTCTGTATACACTGAATAACGAAGATACAGCAATGAATACATATGACCTTTGACCCACCTTTGCACTCCCAAGATTGCATCTGATGAAATAGTGGTTATTTTGTGAAATGATTCTCGCGACATCGTCTATACGTATGGAAAATATGGGAAAGATAGGACAGGTATTCACTAAGATACAAGATGAAACATTTATGACCTTTGACCCTAATTTACATACCCAAGATGTTGTCTGATCTAGTAGTTGTTATTTTATGAAATAATGTACGAGACATGAACTAAACATGTGCAAAATATGGGGGTGATAGGGCGTGTTTTTCTTGAGTTATTGCAAAGAGAGTTGCAGAAAGAAAGAAATATCTCAATACATAGAAGATAAGCTTTAATTTCAACCAATTTTTTTATCGTAATCCCGACATTGTATGAAAAAACAAAGGAAATGAAACGATAGCGCAAAGTCTCAGCTACAACATATTAAAATCTGGGAGAAATTCACTGAAGGGTAAGTGAGCTAGTGTTCGATAAAGACAATCATGTCAATTTTCACATTAAAGAAAATTCCCTCCCATAGAGATAACACGTCATAACGAAGATACAAAAAGAAGTACATATGACCTTTGACCTCAATTTGCAACGACAAGATGGCATCTGAGTAAAAAGTGGTTATTTTGTGAAATGATCCTTGTAACATGGTCTTTGCGTGTGCAAAATATGGGAAAGATAGGACATGTATTCACTAAGATACAGGGTGAAACACTTATGACCTTTGACCCTACTTTACATACCCAAGATGGTGTCCAATCAAGTAGTTGTTATTTTATGAAATAATGTACGTGACATGAACTAAACATGTGCAAAATATAGAAGTGATAGAGGCCGTTTTTCTTGAGTTATTGCAAAGAAAGTTGCAGAAAGAAAGAAATATCTCAATACATCGAAGATAAGCCTGAATTTCAACCCAATTTTTTGACGTGATTCCGACATCGTATAAAAAAACAAAGGGCACACTTACGGTAGGGTAAAGTCTCAGCTACAACATATTAAAATCTGGGAGAAATTTACCGAAGCTTAAGTGAGCTAGTGCTCGATAAAGATAGTCATGTCAATTTTCATTTCCAGAAAAACTGCACTCCCATAGAGATAACACGTAAACTGGTCAAATTTGACAAGATTACTTTTAATCAATTTTTACGAATTGATACCGTTATCCAATCAAAATATTGTAATTTTATGTTTGAAAGAACATTAAATAAGCTACATCATACTGAAATCTGGGTGAAAATTGACAAAGGACTAGTGAGATACGCTCGAATGAACTTGAAATTTGATGACGTCATTTTGAAAATTTACTTTTTTTACTTTATTAAGAAATTTGATATCTTTTAATCATTTTGTCAGCATTGCCACCCCATGAAATGACATGTACAACTCATCAGCTTTCAAAATATGTACAGAAAATGGAGGGTCACCGTCCATCCTGACGAGTAAAATCGGATTTAAAATTGGCAGTTTTTTGGCATAATTGTACTGTATATCGCCATTGACGCGCGCGCGGAATTTCAACTTTGACGGGCCCGTATGACCTCATATTGAGTCGGATTGACTTGAAACTTGGTAGAAATATTCCTTGACATTTCAGGCAGCCGATAAGTGTGAAAAAACGGGAAATTTCTATTGCATATGAGCTGTGCGTGCGTATATGAGCGCGCGCGTACGCGTCCGTCCAATTTTTTCAATTTTTCAAAAAATGCTCCAAATGGTCTGAAACGTGTGCAAAAGAAATTTGAGCTCGATTTGAGCATACAAATATTTCAACGCGCGCGTACGCGCACGTTTTAAGATATAGATGAATTTTGAGAATGTGAGTAGAATGCGCTTGCCTTGAACTATATGTGACGTAAATTTGATTGAAAAATTCCATTCCATTAATGAGATATGAATGAAAATGTGTTTTCATATGACGTCATAGTGACGTCACGGTCGACTGATCACAATGATTTTACAAGATTTGTCGTCTTTGGGTCACCATACATATATGGTATAAGTTTGACATTGATAGGCAATGCACTTTCTGAGCTAACCTCTGCACAACTTTTGGGGAGAAATAAAGAAAAAGAAGAAGAAAGAATCCGTACAGATACAGAAGGTGATCCGAGAGGATACTCGGATCACCTAAAAAAGGAATGTAGCTTCCTTCTGTTATAGGTGGGCCACAGACTGTCAGAGGTACATTAACCTACATAACACAATGTAATTTTGTCAGTCTCAGGACATGGAATTGATCTGCCCCCATATCTACTGTACATGTGATCTCCTTGTTGAATGTACCCCTCTGTGAAACCTTCCATTATGTGGTTGTAACTTACAGCCACTACTTACCACTTGCAGATGGAAAAAAAAAAGCACAGCTTTAGTGCTTCGAAATAGTTTTAAAATGTGAGTTAGGGATAGCAGCAACCAACTGATGTAAACATGTGAATCAGTATCATCAATTTAAGTATTGTTAAATATACAAAATGTGAACAATAGTTTTATTTAAATTGTTTCTAGAATAAACCGTCTACAGTTATGGTTTACTGAGAAAATTAGTGATGCTTCCTAATACATTTGTGACTATACAAAATACATACAGTAGGGCCTACAATTTGTACATGTAATTGCAAAATTTTTATATGGTAGTACGTTTTGTCATACAACTTAACTATTCTTATGTATCAAGTGTGATAATTCAAACATTTTTTTTTAATTATTAAATCACTGCTCCCAATGGTAAACAGTGGCTTTAACTCAGCTACGCTGTATGTCCCCTTTCCATCAATTTAATGGTACATATTGTACCCCTTGCATCCTACTCAGTGGCTCCTTAACTCTAGAAGAATCTTCCACTGGAAAAATCTTCCACCAAACTATAAAAGACAACTAACATCTGCAGAGCTATTCAAGAACATTGTACATATGTATTTGAAGCATCACTTCCTTATTGTACATTGTTTGCTAGTTCATTGTTTATTACAAAATTGTAAAGCCGATCACCAGCTGCAAAACTACCCACTTGTACACAATTATACTGTATAGCAAAATCTGCATTTTGAAGGAGCTGCAACTCTCTATATTCAACAAACAGCATGCCTTTCATACATACTTTGGCATGAGGGCAACTGTGATGTACAACTACGTGTTGGTAAACTTGTATTTTCCATCAAGCGACTGGGGAGTAAAGAATAACAGACCATTTGCATATCAAGGATATCTAAGATAATACATCATCAAGAGAAACCTTGTGCAAAAAAAAAACAACAAAAAAACACACAAACAATATTGTGTGCCCTTCAGAAAACAGGGAAGTTGGCATTGCATTCTCTGAAACTCCCTTGAGCGCTCGTTTTCAAATGAATATGGAATAGGCTCAATGATGGTTGAATTGACACCTCATTTACGACCAAACACAGAGTTGCATTAATGGTCATGGCTCAATCCCTGCTTAATGACTCGGAAATTTCATTTCTGGTAGCTAAAAGACAAGCATTGACATAAAAAGTATGAACAGTTGTATATGTGCATACACGCACCCAAACACACACATATAGACAGACCAAATACACATATGAAAGTTGTACACTATACACTATGGTATATAATGCATGATATGTATCATGCATCCATATATTTCACTATCATTGGAAAGCCACCAAGTTTTCACATATGTAGAGATACATTTGTACATGTAGTATGTACATTTGTACAATTACAAATTTGTAAATTCTCTGTTGATCCACAACCAATCAAACTCTTCAAGGCACAAAGATAGATTTGAAAAAATACTGTGCAACTACTGTACTGCAGCGTGTGGAGAAAGATGTAACAGCACATTGCTGAGTTCAACGTACTTTATCTTGAGGAAATGAGGGGCAAAGCCAGAAGGGGTTCAACTCTTCACTCATATCAGTGAAGTTCTCTTTCCACCTCCCAGCTCATATACAGGTACTGTATCTGTGGATGAAAAAGTCCTCTCTTCCATTCTTTTCAAGTGCATTGTAGCTGACAGTGCAGAGAATGTGAATTACAAACTGTACATTACATTGAGGTGTACATCAAGCGGTGAGTAGAACTAAAAATGGCTATGCACAGGCATCAGAAAAAGACTAGCTGTCCCACCCACCGGGGGTACAAGTTTTGCAATAACACAGTTGTTTTTTGGAACAAGATCATTTCCTTTTGCAATGAAATGAAACCCAGCATATGACTGTAAACAGAGGGTCTACAATTGTGTGTGTGTCACAAGCTGCCTTGCTGATCACCGCCCTACACTTTCAAACTGCATGCACAATGTTGTATGTGTATGTTTGTTTGACTGCAAAATCAATAAATATACAATTTGGGGAAGCTGAACAGATTTCAATATAATTATGTTTCACTAAATTTCATTGAATTTCACATCCTATCCCAAGAAATTTGTGCTTGCAGATACAGGCTTATCTAAATTAAGCTTACACTTTGGGGGCAGAATTGCTTCATGTCTATAACTATAAGAGGCATATACCAGGTACACTTGTACTATATGCATACATACAAACCAGAGGAATTTGCATTACACTGTGAGATCCCCACATCTGTAGAAAGGTATTTATAGCACAACCCTTTACCATCAGTTGTTCTGCATTTTTCTGTTCCTTCTGTAAGAGTATGCCCTACACTTAGTAAATGATGTGTTCAAAAGTGTGCCGCATCCGGTAATCTCATGAAAAATTCACCTCAGTGACGTCCTCGTCCCTCAACAACCACTGCCTCAACCAGAACCCTGCATGCCGCAATCAAATATGAACCATCATGCTTTTTTTTTCTTCTTTTTTTTTTTTTTTTTTCTGCTGGTGCAAGACAACTGCATCTGAGGAGAAAATCCATTCGTTTATTAAAGGTACTGTTTACCATTGTGAGCAGCGATGTAAAAGATATTTGAGTAAGCACATTTTGATGCATTTGTAGTGTAGGTCAGCTGTATCACAAAACATTCTACCATATAAAAAATTTGCAATAAAGCCTACAATATATTAAGGAGATGTGACTATTTTTCTCAATAAACCATGACTTTAGACAGATTTTTCTAGAAACAATTCAATAACTACTGGGGGGGGGGGGGGGGGGGGTAATTGCCCTCTGGGGGTAATTGCCCGGATAAAAGAGTCTTAGCAGTTCTAGCTTGGCATTCATGTCCACATCCCTCATGCATAATCCTCATTTCATTTCTTCATGCTCTAAAATTCTCAAACGATTCATTGGCTTCAGGTCATATCATCATATCATTCGTAACCCTCATTTCTTTCCTTTATTATTTTCTTGCTCTAAACTTTTCTGGAGATTCATCACCATCGAGTTGTCTCTTTCAGTTCTCTCAAAGTTAATGCCTGGGGCTTGGACTTGATCGATGATGTCTACATTCACATGTATAATGTGTAAAATTTCAACATTCAAAGTTTCTTTTGAAACTCATAGCACCCTATCATGCTCTGTGTATTGTGAATCTGGGTCTGCAGAAAGCTATAAAAAATTTTAAAAAAAACATCAAGATGGGAGACTTTAATAATGCGGTACCATGACAGCCCTGGAATTTCAAGTGTAATTCCCGTTGGCGCAAATACAACGTATGACATAATTTGTCATATTAGAGTTGTATCATGGCCATTATGTATGGGAATCGACTGAATGGTACTCCTTATTGTTGTTGCTGTCATCATTTCTTTAACTGGGTCATATTTATCATTGCAGATGATGAGGCTCTTCCATAACCTGCTAAACGACTGGATTATTTTATATGCCATACATTTGAACAGCGAGTCTAATTTTTCGCCAATGGGGATTTCCCGACAATTTTTGCAAGTGGTTCAATTCGTGACCGTGGAGTATAACACTGAATGGAGAAATATATGGGCAGACACACGGCATTAATGTCCGGATAAGAATTGATATTTCCACACATTGTTTAACTTAAATTCATGAATTATAGCACCCGACTAGCAAAATTTGCAAGAACAAAAAATCCTGTGAAATAAATGCCGTGTATAGTAAGTGTACAAGTATAATCCTGAGAGTGCCACATCTGTGCTAAGAGAAGCAGAATGGGTGTCTCATACGCTTCACTCTGATCTAGGACATTATTTTATAGTCAGGTATCAAATATAGGCCTATTGTACGTACATGAAGCCCTAGCACCACTGAATATGGTCGTATGAATAGCCACAGAGGACAAATGTAAATAAAACACGTCAGTAATTAATAATGAGTTTGTCACTCACTGTAACCTTTCCAGGAATGACATTTATACATAATTATATAGCCTATTTTGTACTGAATGACAATTCTGGTTGCCTATAGGCTTCATTGCCTGCTATCTTGCATGGCTCCTGTTAAACTTGTACATTTATCTCTCTTTGTTCAACCATTGTTTGGTGCACAGCGGGTTATGTGTATACACTGTAGACCAACAAACGATCAGGTATATACATGTATGCAGTCACAACCTCAAGTCTGCACCTAGCCTAAATGTCTAGACATGCAAGCATACACAAACATGATTTTATCCCCTCCCCCCACCCCACCTTTCTCCCTTGGTAGAAAGCAGGAAACCATTGATAACACAGCACACAGGAGGACTAAAAAAGAAGAGGGGAAGGTGAAAACGGGGTATAGGAGAAAGGAAGCAAAATACCCCCCCCCCCCTTCTCCCCAAGGAATCTCATTCGGCCTTTTGATGCACTTTTTTTTTCTCTCTCTCTCTCTTCAGAAGCCTCCAAAGGCGATGATCACTAGGGTGACAACCACCTCACCAAGTTTTTTTTCCCTTTCAAAGGTGGAACAATGACCTTGAACGTGTCAGCCACCCACTGCCCTTGCTCTGACCCATAAATGACTAACCACCGCTACACACACAGCTACATGCCAGAACTCTCACAAACTTCAATTTCTCCCTCTTCTGCTGCATTCGCTATCGAAATCACCAGTACCTACTTGATAATGGACATTTAACCTCTGATTCTGATAATAGCAAAATATATCTTTGATATATTTATATCCTAAACAAGTCCTTTATCTGTATTTATATTGGAAAAAAAAACTTCTGTAGTGAAAGACTGTTCAGTGATAAACTTTGAACTGTCAAAACCGTCAAAGTCCCATTAGGATATCCCATATCTTTAAAAAAAAAACAAGAATAAAGAAAACAAGATTTATGCTGAAGTGTGTGTTTTGTTCAATTGTGTTTTGTTTTTGTTTTTTAAATGGAAAAGCTTGTCCATAATGACATCAGTATTCACTCATATGTAAGCTCTTGATTCATCTCACAGAATTCGATTATCAGTCAGACTTTTAATCTACACATATCAGATAAATGATCAATGTAGTGTGAATATAAATAATCAACATGTCATAAAAGGACTTGAGGTTTTCTGTTTATTAGCATTTTACCTGATTAAAAAAGTACATAGTGTACAACATACATTGTAGACCTATATGTACTTGTTCTTAATTTCTCTAGCAGTTACTGAACAAGGCAGTCGCAAAATAGAACACAGAGGTACTAAGCATTCCTCGCTGTTGTTTTCTAACCTGACAAAATGTACGTATCTCAATGCTGAGCATAAGTACCGGTAGTATATGGCTGCAGCACTGCAAGTCCTTCTTAGAGCTGTTTGCTACATGTACATCATGCAAGGATTGACTCACTCATTAATACTTTGGCATGAAAACTTAGAAGGGTTGAATCTATGATTGGAGCAGGGAGCTCTAGCTCTTCAATGAGGGCAAATGTGACCTTGCACATACATATGCCTTGATTTCTAATCCATGTCCTATTCTCAAACATAATCCTAATCTTAAGCCCTTTGCATTCAATGAAAAGCTAGCACATCATGTTCTCCAGATCTCTGAGTGCTAAACAGCACCAGCTTCTAGAGGGATTTGCAATTACTGCATGCGCTACCGTAAGCATGGGGAACAGCAAGGACTGAAATATTGATGAGTATCGGTAGTTGATCATGCTGATGCCTAAAGGGTATCTTGGTTTGATAAAACACTGCACAAAGGAACTTGTTTCACAAAATGGAGCTCAGGATTTGAAAAATGATTGTTATTTTTTCTTTTGTTATTGTTGTTGTTGCTTCTATGATTATATCACACTAGAAATGTGAGTGGATTCACTTGCAAGTGTACATTATGTTACTACTACCACAGTAAAGTGTTTTTAATGTGGCTGTTAAGCATACAAAATGCATAAAATGATTAGACACACTCAAACCACTGCCTCTGTACAACCCCATCATAGAAACATGCTGCCCTATGGGCATGACTGGATAGCAATGTGTTCTGTTACTAATGTAAACTGAGAGCAGTGATTCTATTTTTAGGAGCATCTTATAGATCTTGTTTGGCTTGTCCAGAAGCCCACAGTGCAAAGCGAAAATGTTTAATAATCTTTGAGTCTGCTGGCGACAATCCCTCCTGGCCTATCTTTTTCCCCCATCTCCCCCCTTTTTCCCCAACAACCCCTCCCCTTTCCTCATCCACCATTTCTCACTCATACCCCCCTCTTTCTTTCTCTCCCTCTTTATCTACCATTCTGATGTCTCTCTTTCAATATTTTCTCTGATTAAAAGGGATAGTATAGTATTGGTTGAGGTAAAAAAAAAATTTGCTTTTAACTTTTTGCTAGACACTTAAAACCACTTTAGAAAAAGTTAAAAGGCATACAGTTCTAAGATGAATTCAAAGTTTATTTGATGAAAATCGGTTTTGAAGTGGCTGAGATATCCAAACAAAGTGAAACAAAGTGCTTCTAATAAAAGGTGGGTCCCGCCTTTTATTAGGGTCACTTTGTTTTGGATATCTCAACCACTTCAAAACCAATTTTTATTGAATAAACTTTGAATTCTTTTAAATTTGCTTCTTTTTTATTCCATAAAATGTTTCTCATTATCTCAAAAAATCATCATAAAAAAACACTGGGAACCTCACTCCCCATCTCAACTGAAACTGTATCATCCCTTTAAAAAGGGAGGTATCACCTCCCTGCTATAAAGGAGCGGTGGACCTGGGACGTTGAGCTGTGATGACAGAAGAGAATATCCTCTCACAAACAGTAGTGCTGAACTTTCCGCACTGCAGAGACTGTTAGAAAGCATTAGGAAAAGCAGTAGCTGGCAAAAAAAAAAAAAAGAACTGTGAAGGTCTTGATGATCATACACTGTACTCTATAGAAGGGAGGGGTTACTCCTTTGCACAGTAAATATTTGCAGCAATCATACATGTAGATCACACTTCGTCTGGGCAGGGAGGTGGGCTTCCCACCTCCCTAGTCTGGGGCAAGAGATGCTG
Organism: Diadema antillarum; assembly: GCF_040938485.1. Taxonomy (NCBI): domain Eukaryota; kingdom Metazoa; phylum Echinodermata; class Echinoidea; order Diadematoida; family Diadematidae; genus Diadema; species Diadema antillarum. Next base: position 2,944,510 of record NW_027270929.1, on the reverse strand, counting down.
TACTTCATATGGAAGAAAACATTTCAGATTAAACCTCTCCTGAGTTCTCTCTTCTTTTTTTCTTTCTTTTTTTTTAGGGGGGGGGGTGGTGAGATTAATTTTTAAAACTTCCTTACAAATGATATGCATAGTAGGCCCTTACTCTTTTTCCCTTATACAGTGAATGCACTATGTACACTGTATGTGAATAATATAAGCCTTTTATGATTTTTCATGTAAAGTCCTTGTTTGGTATCACGACAAAGAGCCATGATATTGAAGAGCCTCTCAAAAGCATCATGAATTAACTTCGAATTCTAACGTTCACACTGACATCTTAAATGCACAATATGCCACTTATGCCATGACAGCTTTCTGTGATGGAGTCCCATTGTAACTCCACACAGAACCCACGCTGAAGAAGTATTGGTATCGCTGCTTACTATTGTACAAGTAAGTTCTCTAAACGAAACCCAGGCTGAAGTGTTGGTATCGCCGACTGCCGAGTTCTGTATTTGTCCACGCTTATTCTGATTACAGATAACAGTTTGTCTTTATCTTTAAAAAAATGCGGACTACTATGCATGTTGACTCTGTACTTCTACACAGCCACACTGTTTGGTAGTGTACCAAAGTGGGACCACCTTCCCCATGGGTATAATCCTGCCATCTACAATACATATACTGTATGTGTAAAGTCCAGGCATTATGAAGTATTGATACTCCCCTTCTAACTACAAAGTATAGGCCCTCTACTACTAGTAATACATGTACACCTCAGGTACCAGAGTATATACAGGTACTGAATTTATGATTCATGTTAAGATCGTTTTTTCGGTTTTTTTTTTTTTTTTTTTTTTTTTAAAGATTAGCAGGCATGATACTTGAATTACAATGTAGGGCCTACTAAAGGTACAATTGTAGGAGCAAGGAGGTATCACATACAAATCTACATTGTATCTCCTCGGTAGGAGGATGTAGACCTACAAAGCTGATTAATATGTTTACAGTAGCAAACGTAAAGAAGCTTTGCTACTTTGGGAATTTTAATTTCTCCCAAAGATGGTGTGGTGGTAAGAAGGTTCTTCTTTTATTCCTGTAGAAACTGATATACAAATTATGTAAATACATGCAGACCATCAAATAGAGGTCCACAAGTTTCCATTTCGCAGTATTTGGAGAATTCTCTCACCTCAAACAAGGAGGAAATCGTGTACCATAGAAAAGAATCCTACTACACAGTTCTTGTACTTGCACACCCTATATTCAATCTACATCATACATACATGTAACTGATGAACATATCTTTTTTTTAATACTGAACCTTTAATAATCAATGGCTAGGACAAACCAGTTAGATATGCATATGGACCATATCATTCACATTATCATAGATTCTTGCATTGACTTCTGTAGTAAACTGGTTATTAATGCTTGGTTGTTGACATTGACAGATCGTGGTTCAGGCACAGAATGCTCAAAGTCAATTCGAAGTATTTATGGATATGGGCAAACAGCATTCATCTTCTTTTAGTTTTGGTTTACAGTACTCTATTGTTAGAATCTATAACCTAGAAACGAATGTGTAAAAAGTAAATCTGTTGTATACATGTCTACAATAAAATAATCTCTGTGGTGTCTTGAAACTCTTGTGCCAGTGGCGAAGGGCTGTCTGTAGGCCTTGTAAAAATTAGTGTCGGGTCAATGTACAAAAAAACAGCAGCGCTACTTAAATAAAAGGATGGGAGTGAATTGACTTTATGTCTAGTTCTACACATGTCGTCTATTTGCGAATACTGCGCAGATCGAGACAGCTGGTTGAGCACACACGGCTCTGAGCTTTTACCCCCCGTTCCGCGCCGCCTCCTCCGCTCTCGCAAGCGGGGTCGGGTCGAATATCGCCGCGGAGCAACAATTTGCCAGCAAGGCGATGCCTGCAGACACCTGTAAGATCGTTGCATTTCGGTAGCGAAGGCCGATAACATATCACATATTTACTGCATGCTGCACTTACCTAGATCCTCCATGATGACTTGTTTCCCCTCTGTTCTAATAAGAGTTTAACTCGTTACCTCCGGCCAGAAAAATCATAAGACAAGATCAGATGCAGACATCGACAGGAATGTAAAAGCTTCACGTAAACACTGCGCGAACAGTATTTCTCCTTTGCATGCACCTTATTATGTGTGCAGTGGTGTACCTACGGATGCGCTCCTGGCTAGCTGGCTCTTTACGATATGAAGCGTCTGCGGTTGTTGTGTACATGCCGCTTGGCGTCACGTGATCTTTCTTCACAGTCGTTATAATTTTCATGAACGGTCTCTCAAGCAGCCCACCGCTAAAAATGTGCGAAGTTTGCTCTTGGAATGTGCTGAGATACCACCTGTTGGTCCCGTTGAGTTTTAGTTTACTCGGGTCGAGGTTCAGAACATTGTGTATTACAGATAAGAAGAAAATAAAACGACAATAAAGACATTGACAATATCATTATTGCAGTTTTTTTTTTTAATCATTATAAGATAATAATGATACCAATGTAATTATCATTCTCGTTTCCATATTAAGTACTATTATGATGATGATTATGATGATAATGATGGTTATGGTATCCATTATCATTATTATCACTGTAATCATTATTGTTGTTATCATTAATACAATAATTACAATAATTATTATATTAACTAATTAGGCCTATCATTGTCATTTTCAATATTGCACTTCGGTTTGAATCTTTTCTATATATCACTCAAATCGAGGTTCGGAGCATTTGTAATAATAAGAAAATAAGAACGATGGTGGTACTTACATAGCTACTACTCACTTTTGTGACTATCATTTATTATAAAAACTATTAATATTGTTACTATTTCCATTGCTATCATTCTGTACTACCACTATTATTGCTTTAACTTGCTTTTGGAATGTTCCGAGACACAGTATCGATTTCTCTCTCTCCCTCTCTCTCTCCCTCCCTCTCTCCCTCTCTCTCTGAAGTTGAGGTTCGGAGCATTTTATGATAACAAGAAAATGAGAACGATGATATTGATTACGAGAAATGTCATAGATATTCAATGTTATTATCATTATCCTTATTACAATTATTCTTATCAACGTATGATCATCATTATCATTGTGATTAATGGTTGCACTATCAATGGTCATAGCAGTTTATAGTAAGAGGAGGAGTATAGGCCTTGTTATCATTGTCGTTGAACAAACTCATATAGGCCCCCGTGGCGAATGTGTGACAACTCAGTAAATCACAAAAGTGATATCTTGAAACTATACTACACTACACTATACTTATATCTCATATATTATATTTTATTCCACATACTAAGAATGTTGCAATAGGATTGGTCCAGAGCTGATCACGTGATGAAGCGTAGTTTTGCCCATCACATCACCTGAGAAGTAAAGTTCGTTACACTCTATGTTGATAGTCCCTTTTGTTTCGCTGATCTCCACACAGTCCACATAGTCCTAACGCAAGATGAGTACGCGCGAAATAAAAGCGCGTTGCACTGTGGACTATCATGTGACCTAGGTCACTTGATAGTACACAATGCAACGCACTTTCACTTCGGTGCCGCGCGGTGCGCGCAACAACTTCATTGTTTTGTCATCTACTACGCGCACACGTAGCCTAAGCCCTAAGGATACCTAAAGACAGCTAAAACGGTTTCAGATGTGGAATAAAATGGGAATTTCTAGGACCCTAGATGTGGAATATAAAGCAAATAAACATTGTATTATGGATCAAAAATTAATCCTCTGGTGAATGCCCATAACGTGAGTGAGTGTGTGTGTGTGTGTGTGTGTATTGGTGTGATTGATCGTGGAGAGGTCTTCACGCTATATATATTCTTATATTCGTCATTATCTTAGCTTAGATTCGCCGAATCAAATTCTAACATTGTATCCAGTGGGGCTGTTGTGTCTGACTTTTTCTTTGTTTGGTTTCAAATAGATAAACAATAGATTAACATTATACCCAGTGGAATTTCTTGTTATAATTATGATCATTACTAGTAACGCCTCTGAAGGTTTCCTTATATGCGGATAAAGTATGAGAAAATGATATACTACGAGAATGTATAACTTTTATTCAATTTCGGTATATTTATGTAACGTGTCATCCACATGATGATTCGTTCATTGATCGTTTTCAAAATAATGTTGTTAATAGCTTAGTGGACGAGACCCCGACTCCCAATTGGAGGACCCGAGTTATGATTCCCACCAAGTGCTTTACGTCCCGAGCAAGATGGTTTTACCCACCATGTCCCTCTCAACTCATTGTGTATATAAAATGCATGGGTATGTCCTGGCCGCGCTTATAGGGTAATAATAATGGCAGGGCCCTCTGGTAGAGCAGTGGCAACACTGCAGAGGCTACCCTGGATAAAAGGTATTATTATTATTATTATTATTATCATTATTATTATTATTATTATTATTATTATTATTATTATCATTGTTATTATTATTATTATCATTAGTATCATTATCATTATTATTATTATTATCATTGTTATTATCATTATCATTATTATCATTTTTATTACAATAGAAAGATAGCTAATTGTAAAGTTTCACCCGTGTTATCTGTAATAAAAACTGTGATAAACAACTGCACACTCGCTATTAGATGACTTGTAGCACTTCTGTCATCGCCTTACCGTTTTTAACATTGACTTTCACACATAAATTCAGATTAGAGCTTATTTCTTTTTTACGAATAAAGAACAAATTATCTCACATTTACTTCTACACAGAATCCACACTAAATCGCTTAGATTTTTTAACTAATGAAAGAATGAAATGCCTCACATTGACTTTTACACAAAATCCACACAAGTATATTATAATTATCTTTTAACTAATAAAGAATAAGATATCTCAGATTGATATTTGCGCAAAATCCACACTATATAGTGTTTATATCTTTAAACTGATAAAGAATGAAATAGCTCATATTGACTTTTACACAAAATTCACACTAATGTGTCTTATGGTCGGTGGATGTAGGTTCTACGCTATCAATTATGATCATTATTTTTTTTTAGTCATTCCATTTTGAGCGCATCATCACCTCAAGTGATTTGAATAGTAATGTGTGATATACCTCCATTATCAAAGTATTGTTAAAACTGCAGACTTCCACATCTTTCTTACTTTTTTGGACTTATTTTTTTAATGCATTTTCATTTGGTTGATTCAATTTTTCCCCTTCGGTCTTGGGAATTGAGTCTAGGGTTAGTTGTATTTTGAGAAGGTTCGTTGAATGTTGTATGGTGTCTCGACAGAAAACACACACACAAACAAACAAACAAACAAACAAACAAACGGTTCTATAGGACAATTACCCCAGACCCTTCCCCTGACCCTAACCGTAATCCTAATCCTGAAACCAATCCTAACCCTTACCCAAAGTCTGACCCTATCACTAACCTGCATTTAGCTGGGGATATCGTCCTGATATGAGAGGGGAAAACAAACAAACAAACAAACAAACAAACAAACAAACAAACAAACAAAATAAAGCATTTGAGGAGCATCACTCAGGTGACGTATAAAGCAGTCATGTGACCTTTGTAAATATCTTATAATGTAATGGACCACTCTTGTGACTGACCTAGTACATTCTCTGTTGACTTGAGACTTTGAATTTTTTGTTTTGTTTGTTGAGCTGCTGTAACGAATTTCTGTCTCCGCTTGAAGTAATTCGTGTTCGAATATGCTGTCGGATGTTTCGAGGGTACTAGTCTACTATGCTGGTCGCACACTAACACCACGTGGGGGCGCTCTGATCATTACTTCAGCAGAGCCTTCGTACTTCAGCAGTGTATACTTCAGTATTGGTATTGCGTTTATGATCAGCACCATGACTTGTATTATACCATTATTATCTTACACAAACGTTGTAATCCGTAGACTGTGCTGTCATCTATTTTGATATTGACAGGAACTTTCGAGGGAGCGAGGACGATTTCACAATTACATTTAAGACAGTGAAAGAGAGAAGAAGCCTCTCCGCCCCTTTTCTTTATAATATATTCAATGCATATCATATTCTTTATTCATATACACCTCCCTGATATATATCAACTGTCTCTTCTTCTATATGTTGTCGAAACTAATACAGAAACATCAATTGAGAGATATACCGTATGTCCAAAAAAAAAATACAACGGGACCCTCCGCAATGATAATAATCTTTAAAAATAGGGAATCAATGTAAATACAAATTCAGGATATGAAACTATAACTCATTGCCCACATCTTACAGAAAACCCCACATATTCGATTTGCTTCAGTGGTCAAAGAGAAATGAGGAATTTTGTAGAGGATGTCAGGAATCTCTTCCCTCCAAGTTCTGTTGTAGTTATTTTAAAGGAAGAAAGAAGAGATAGAGAAATGGGGTCCCATACAAATAATTTACCCCAAAGTTCTGTCTATATTGTATTCACACACAAGAGCATCGAAGTGCTAAAATTGGAAGAATCAGACTCATGACATGCTTTACAACAATCTACATTTCTCTGTGACCGCTTAACCAAATTGAATAGGGTTTTCTGCAAAATAGAGCTGAGATGTTATAGACCCTGAAGTAGCATTAAGACAGGTCAATCATATTGGGTGTTATCAATTCGAAAATCTGATTGTATTTTTTTTTCGGGACATACTGTATATACGTATGTATATATAGATAGATAGCTGTTCGCTGCGAATGAGTTTGAGGGAAGAAATCATGAGGATATCTACTCAATTATTGTTACCCAGCTGAACGGAAGTGAACACATGATTGGTTTCCACTGTCACTTTTAATCTCTTCTCTGTACGTTTTCACCATCGGTACCACTATTGTTTCAGAATATAGTGTGTCTGTCTCACCTCTGACTGAATTTCTTCTCGTTCTCTTTCTTTATCTCACACACACACACACACACACACACACACACACACACACACACACACACACCCTCTTATATTCTTTAAATCCTTGAATCCGCTTCTCATATTCTTTATCTGCTTGTCGAAACTGACAAAGGAAAACCACATGAAAGAAGTGTTGGCATGGGCATTTCCATTTTCAAGTGTCATTGATATTTTTGATATCTTTATTTTTTTTCAATAGTAAACATGTTGGAATCATGAATGTATTAAACATCTCACACACAATCGAATTGAATATACATTCTTAAATCATACACGTGACATCAAGGTTGCCCTGAACACAAAGTTGACAAATTCAGTGTAGGTTATGGAATGGTGAAATACTGCGCCATTACATCGATCATTTTTTTTTCTCTATCATCATTCACGGACTTATATAGGGGCTATATCTTCTTTTAGAATCACTGCAGACAAAACCATTCTAATAATAATGATGACGATGATATTGTCTTCTATATCCAGAGCAGCCTTTTCAGTGTTATCACCGTTCTTCCAGAGGGCCCTGCCATTATCATGGGGTCATCCAGAGAGATCGACACCCACGAGTCATACAGCCCACGAGTTCGACATTGAAAAAAAGGTCCATGAGTCATACAGCCCACGAGTCATGCAGCCCATGAGTTCGACACTATAGGTAAAACAGCCCGCGAGTTCGACATGACAACACGGGGCTCAATGTGTCGGTCTCGTGGGCCTTGTTTGCTTAGTGTCGAACTCACGAGCTGTATGACTCGTGTGCGGTATAACTCGTGGTCTGTATGACTCGTGAGCTGTATGATTCGTGGGTGTCGAACTCGTAACGTGCACCCATTATTACCAACCAGCATTGCAACGTACCCAATTATACACATCTTGGTCATGAGCGACTCTTTGGATGGTGCAAGGTTGAGCGCACCATACAGGGATTCGAACCTTGTGTTTATAGATCCAGAGCCTGATCCACTGTACCCAATATGTGCCAGATTTCATTCACATTCGTTTATTCATGCCTTCCTTCCGAATTGCCTTATTGTTCTCGGGTTAAACTGAATATCTTCAAAGATAAGCAAAGGATGCATAAACAAGACGCTCTACGACAATCATTGAACTCCACACACCAATATTATTTTGTAATACAAACCTAACCTACACCAGCAAATCAAAAGCATACATTTACTTTAAAAAAAAATCACCCAACAGAGTATCCAGGCCTATGTTATTATACAAGACACATTCGCAAACCAACATAGAGGAAGAAGAAACCCGAAAAAGTGAGTAAAACCTGGTTAGTTTTCAATACAACACGCAGAATGTCCAAGTTATTCGCTAAACAGTGAGTACTAGGAATACATAAGTTCAAAACACTAAAGATTTTAAACTGATTTACCCATTTCAATAACAGGTCGCACCCCTTACAGGGCCCTGTCTTATAAAGCTTGTGATAGAGAAATCAATCAATCACAAATCTCTTGAAAGCTGCAATCAATCGCAACCTGTGATTGATTGATTGCAGTTCTCCGTCTTAATTTCAATCATAACGTTTTTATAAGATGGATTTGCATTCAATCGTAAAGATGTGATTGATTCGAATCAATCACAAGTCTTTATAAGACGGGGTCCAGAAGTTCTATTACATTATACAACATGTGCATCTGCGAATGAGTTTCGGCGCGGACCAGCTGCTTGCATCCTTCTCCGTGTATTCCATTCAACAACATTAACCCTTTATGTGCTTTGAGTGCCATTTAACAAAGGATACCTCATAGAAGACATCACAGCATTGCACACAATTTACAAGGTCCCTGGCACAGACAGGGTTAATCTTCTCTGTGACTCAACAAGCGATTTCACTCTTTGGCCTTAAGGTCAGTCTACTTTACTGACTTACATTATGAATGACAATTACAAGTAATCACAGTGTACATAAAACATATTGCTCTGTGACGTCATCAGGAGTAAATCCCGCGACTTCTTTTAACAACTCCTGAGACATACGTTAAGCACGAAGCAATAACACGCCTTAAACAAATCTAGCTTGTGTGAGGAAAAAAAATAACAATCAGTTAACCACACCAATGGGAATAACTAACGATAACACACGAATCGATCATCACAAATATTATGAAAGGACTGCCGCCAAGATAAATATTACATATGATAATATATGATATATACATTTACATAGAATATCAAATATAACACTGAATCTGTATCAAACATTAGAATACTATTTTCATTGATATAATATAGTCGCAGTAACAATAATGGAATCATTGCATATTTCTTCTTGAAAGATACTTTGTGAGACTGCCTAAGGATATCACAGACTCCAAATGTTAATGTCCGAGATAAGCTACAGGGATTGCACATGATCCATACGTTTGACTCCCTATATATGCTCTACTAATTTTAGCTTGTTCTCTGCGAGTTACAGCAATTTGTAATGTGACGGTGATACTGTCGCATTGTAAGATCCAATGATGATGGATATACCCAAATTTCTGCTGTAGAGCGATAATAGGGATTGTGATTATGATATTCATTGTGTATATTTCCAGTATATTATATATTCATATAAAGTATAATATATAATATCAGATATGGATAATGATTTGTCTGTCTCTGTATGAATAGGTTTACTCTCTCACGGTATTTCTCAAGCGGAAGAGAACACTGGCATTCTCAATAGGTACTTTGGACGTCATCTGGTAGACTTAAGAACAAAAAAAGCTCAGTTTCTGGTATTAAGTTGTGGAGAACACGTCTCCATTAAGTCCAAGTTTCACAATTATCATCTTTTCCTTCGCAAAAAGAGATACAGAAAAAAAAGAGAGATGTTTCTTGCCTTCTATTGAGAATAGGCAGATCAGAGAGGGAACCTTTTTGAATACGTAGACTCGCATAATCTTATCATCTACAAGGCACAGAACAATACAAACGATTGAGTCAATTAATTGAGACTACCAAATCACATCAGCGGGGAGTGAAACTGTTTCACGATACACAAGAATCTTAGCTGCCACTTAAGAAATGTAGTACACATTTTTTTTTTTTTTGTTTCCACAAGTAGACGGTTGCCATGGCGGCAGAAAAGATGCGTGAAAGAATCACCCTGTTTAACATAACGCACGACGCCGAGCCACTTGTGCACAAAGAATCGCTTTTACAATGTGTCTATTTCCCCTAGCTGTAGATGACCAACAAATGACAAAGAAAACTTGCATGGGGATCGCAAAAACCTACTAACATAACAAGAATTCACTTAGATCTCATAGCAGTCATCTCATAACTTAGGCAGTGTTTAGTAGACTCGGGAAGATTGTCTATATGATAGTTTGATTTTTTTTTCCTTCTACGCAATTGCTTGCTACTGCAGTTGCCAGAATTCAATATGAATTAATTTGACTTATACCAACAAAATATGTCAACTCTTCTTAAGTTGACTGGGAATGTATAGAGTATCAAGTTTACGTACTTTTTGTTTTTGTTTTGTTTTTTTAATGTTTTTCTTCCAATAAGGACACTGTAATGAGAAGAAAATGGAAGAAAATTACTTTTTCACAGACTGTGAATACATAATACACCGGATGTAGCAACTTATTTAAAAAGAGATGTATACCTTAGGTCTAAACTAAAACATTCATAAACTTTAATATATACCTTGACGCATAATAATATCTTCGAATCTCTCTTCCGCCTCTCTGTTATATAGAGTAACCCTGAAATTCTAGCACGAAACTCTTCGAACGCCGAATAACCCTAATCGATAATACCAGCGCCTAGTATGTGGTCAAATTAACCACACCTTTAGGGCGTGGCAGGTAGTAGGGCCAGCCAATCAGCATCCTTATCTCTTAAGCCAGTCCATGAAAGCCAAAGTTTGACATTCTACGGATTGAATCGAGCCTTCTCGAACTTGGTTGAATTTGCTTCTCGTCTCTAAACATAATGACGAATAATTCACCACCCACATGGCCACATTTATATGCAGCATTCATTTATAGTATGATGATTTCCTAGCAGTATGTCGATTGACCAGATCGAATTAGCGGATCGTCTGTAGGCCTAATTGTACTTCATGGCCACAGAGGTATATATTTATTTATTTTTATCATAAAAGGGACTATTTGCATTGTAAACCGATGTAATCACATCTGCGATATAACTATCTGATGAAATGATGTCGGTGTGAATTCATATATTACATTAGCTGATACGATTGCACACAATCTCATCATCATTATATTGTCCCTATATATACAAAAAAAAAAGATTATTCCAACAAAGCAGAAGTCTACATGTCTCACACTCTTTCCGTATACCCTGTGGGAAGACGCATATTTCATCTGTAACATTTGCAAGCAGAATGTATTGTCTTCTCTCGCGTTTTGCTGATCCCATTTGAACGATACGCTTGCTGATTGGCTGCTGCCACTTCAGTCGAGAAATTAAGGGGAAATAGACAATGGTTAGCCTAAGAAATCTAATCAAAGTCCTTAAAGACTACGTGGCTAACTGCACTTTCTCGATTTTTTAACCCCTTGCCTCGCCGTTATTTTCGAATACAGAACGCGTTGTGTGGAATGTAGATCTACATCCATTGCACCTGCAAGGTCTTTGATAACGGCCATTGGCCAGATCCGGATAATTTACTGGTGTATTCCTGAGGCGGTGCTAACAGTGGATGCGCGTGTGCAACGGACGCACAGCAAGATCCCAGTTGTTGATGTTCATTGCACTGAAAAATAAACGCGACTGCGCGTCGATGAGTATACCCCGTCGGATGCAGCCACACCCTGCGCTATTAAATCTGTTCATTGCATAGTATTTATTTACCAAGTCGACTTGACCATGCTCGGTGCTGAAATCCCCCACGCTCCCGAGTTTATACTCTGACCAAAATCCTCCATGATGTGGGTTGGGGAGGATGAAGTTCTCCACGCAAAATCATATTTCTGTCGTTTAAATCTTGTCAAACTTCATTTTAACCACCGATAATTACTGTGAAAAGTCAAAGAAACTGCCCTTCCGAATTACCGATTTCATGGATATCAGTTTGACTGTCAAGGACTTCACCTGTTTTTGTTTTTTTTTTTCTTTTTGGCAGCAATCAAATGATAGACATAACAAGACAATGAAAAAAATAATGCCTTCATTACATTGTATGCCACAGAATGTCTACTGTTAGTCTGGTGAAACACAAGGCTTAAGTGCCTTGCGAGAAAATCTTTAAATTCCAAATTCAAACTATGGACAACGGAATGAATCAAAACAGAAATGTACAAGAAATATAAATACCAGAATTATGCATTTAAAACAATCTACACATCTATATAACCAAACGTACATTCGAATTCATCAAGAATTATCAAAATACACACGCATTATCATCTTCTTTTCTTTTCTTTTCTTTTCTTTGCTGGGCAGCTTGCAGGGATGCGCAATGAATTTTTCACAAGCAGACAGGATACTTCAACATTTGCACACAAGCATGTCACATTCGTGTGGTCTGTATTTACACGAGAAAACAAAAAGGGGGACGAACAACTACTACATAATATAGGACGAAGCTATGAAGTACGAGCACACGAAATTATTTTAGACACGAGAGGAACTTGGAAATTTCGCGGAATAACATTTTCGTGCGTAAAGAAAAATCTTCTGAGATATGGGGCACACAAGCCCATAATAGGGAGCTTTAGATTTTCACGACGCGGATGTTCGGAGGGGGAAAAAAAAACGGTTTCTGCCTATGCGCAGATTGGCTTATAAAAATCGAACTCGCGTCGTCTGAATTTGCACGGTCGGTTCTGGGCCATTTTTGCGTCCGTTCAAATTCACACCGCAGAGAGCTACTTGATGCATTGATCATAATGGGGGTGCCATTTTACTTTGTATAGGCTGTGCCCTCGCGTAATCTAAAACTACTTTACAATACGAGAGGAGAGAGGAGAACGGCCAATGCATTCGTCGTCGTAAACGTCCGCGTCGCAAATCTGAAGTTCCCTACTGACTCTCGGACACCACCCTTATAGTCACTGAGGGTGGATCGTCACGCAAGGTGACCGTCGTCTTTGAAATGGGGAGTAAGCTCGATTTCTAAGTGTTTCTAAGCGTTTACTGAAGAGGAATGGTTACTACTGCACTCCTCTGACCGCCAATATGGAGGAAAGTATCAATTTATTGTTCTCTTTTTGCCACCATAAGAAATATTATCATTTGCTTTTGTCTTACTTTCAGGGGTAAAGGGCATTTTGTTTGATGATACTGGTACATAGTACTAATAGTCTTGATAAATTAAGGATGGAAGTTGAACGTTTAGAAAGTTATAACTTACCATAAAGGAGGGGGGGAGGGCTAATCAAACCTTTTTTTTTTTGTCTGAATGATTTTGAAAAAGAATCCATTAGAGAAGATATGCATTGCTGCTTGCCCTTCCGCGGTATTTACAATTTACGTCAGATGAATAAAGTAAAGCACCTGCACAAGGTTACAAAGTTAGCACATTATTGTATATTCGTAATCCCTGTAGATGACACCTTTGGCTTATTGTATTAGGAAAGGGAAGAGAAAGAAAATGCATTCAAGCAATTTTAGTTCAGTCTCAAGATCTCTCATTGGGGTCATAACCTCAGTTGGGGGTTGTAGTCGCCTGGCAACGCGGTTTGATTCTTGAGCTTGAGCGCCATGCCCACGCTCTTCACATACAGGCCGATCATTTCACGCATCTCGTCCGTGAACGGGTCGAAGCTGAGCTTCTGCCGGGAGCTCTCCCGCCGTTTGAACTTGCCGTCCGGCGAGCTCAGCGTGCACAGGATCCGCTCCTCGTTGATTGTCTGACCCAGGAAGCGGACCATCTTTTGCAAGGGAATGAAGGCGTCGGAGCGTAGCTCCTCGTAGTGGATGACGAGGATGCGGCGGCTGTACTGCAGGTAGTTCAGCGCCGAGTTCGTCCACGTGCGCGACTTGCCCGCCACGAAGTCGATCCATTCTGTGTGGGGGGAAGGGAGAGGGATAGAAAAGATGAAGAAAGAAGGGAAGAAAGAACGGTAATGAGGGTGAAGGTCAATATCATCCAATCGCATGACAGCTCGTTACCCAACCACAATGTGACAGGAAAACATCCAATCACGTGAGGGATGACAGGAAAGTGTATGGAGAATCAAAACAATACAAGCTTTTCCACATTACGCTGACATATTGGCTGAGTTATTTCTATCCGTTGACAAAATCTGCGATAGAACCACAAATTACACAAAATTATGTCTGTTGTGTAGCTGTGACTTAAGAGTAGAGTTTGACTTAATGCTCTTAGGTGTTATTGCTGGCATATTTGATCTGAGTAGATAAAATATATCAGTATACACAAAAAGAGACATCCGTATTCTAAAAAACAAACAAACTATTTTTGGTCTTAATTGCAGTAGTCCAAGGCACAAAATACAACGCTACGGAAAATGTTATAGCGTCTTTACACCGGCTGACCTGTCCCCTGGGTGTAGTGCTTCTCGCTAGCGAATCCCGTGTGACCTCCGAACTTCCGGTTGTGCTCGGAGATCATCGCCTTGTACGGGTTCCTGATGATGAGGATGGCGCCGTCGAAGCTGGCGACGTGCTCCTCGTCGAAACGGTGCGACTTGATGGCGACTGTCTTACCCTTCTTCCAGTCCTCCCTCTCCCCGAGAAATCCTGGAAAGAAAAAAGAATAATACAGAGAGGTGAATAAAACAAGATGTGTTTGTGTTGTGATTTTTTCCTCTCTCTTCATTTCATACTGTCATAGCTTAGCTCTGCCTATATTCTCTTTTAATGATTGTTCAAACCTATACATTGGCTTGGAGCCCAAAGAAAACAAGATTGAGGTGAAGGTCCAGATGGCAAACAACCTCTCACAGGACGAGGAAGAATGAGAACAAAGCGAAGAAATACGAGGCAGAGAAGGAAGAAAAAAGTAAGAAAGGAGGGGAAATGGATAGAAAAGAAAAGAAAAGAAGAATTAAGACAAAGAGGTAGATCGTAAAAAGGACAACAACTAAGTACCACGAACTGAAGAGGAAAAAGTTGAGGAAAGAGAAAAGACAAAGAAGGAAGGAGAAGTAGTAGAAGATGATGAAATAAAAGAACACGGATATGATGCCGACGATGCACAAGACAAAGAGGAACAGATAAAAAAGAAGAGACCAGGAAATAAAAGGAGAAATAATTCATGGTGATCATGATAATGAAGAATGAAAAGATGAAGTAGAAGAAGGAGAAGAAGAAGAAGAAGAAGAAGAAGAAGAAGAAGAAGAAGAAGAGGAATAAGAAGACGGCAAAGAAGCTGAAGTTGAAGAGGAAAGAGAACGGCATCCGCACCTTTTCTGTACAAGTCGCCGTCATCGTAGATGCTTCCCGTGTAGTATCCCGTCGCTCTCTCAATGAGGTAGCGGACCCATGTGTTCCCTGAGCCCGGAAAGCTGGCCAGGGTTACGAGGGGAAACTGACCTGGTTGGCCCATAGAAATCTGCGTACATCTGGTGTCTGCCGATAGTGAGGGAAGAAATGGGGGGGGGGGGGGGGGGGGGGAGGGGGGGAGGGGGGAGGGGGTTAAGGTAACTTCATGATCATTGATTGATTGATTGATTCATTCATTCATAACACACTCTTCAACAATTCACAGAAATTCATGATAATGATGCTGTCGATGATGATGATAATGATGAACATAATATCAGAATTATCGTGATAATTGTTATCATTGTTTTCATTATTATCACCACCATCACCATTATCAATATCATCAGTAGTTGTAGTACCCAGTTGGAGTAGACAGAACGATTATGTGACAACATATCATTATGTTTAAGTACTTCATGTTCAGACGTGCCAACCCCATCCTGTCAAAAGATATACATGCCCTACAACAACTACCTACCCACCTCACAACTTGTCAAAAAGAAAAATAAAGCAAGCCTGAATAAACGATGTAAAGATCGAAAAGTTTAACATCGCGAAGTCTTCGTGATATTTGGTCGCCCGGTCATACTGGCAAAAAATTGAGAAGTTTGTTAGGGGTAGCATAGGGAAATATCCCTATAGTTGGAGTGGGATGCTTCGCGACAAGTTTCACGGGATGTTTTGGGGGAAGTTTGCGGTCACACTGGCAAAACTTCGAGATCTTAAAGATCGCGAACAAATCTTCTCGATCTTTTGCCAGTCTGACCGCGCCTAACGTCAGGAACTCGTTTTTGACTGTGCGTCTCGCTGAGGTAATTCTTACCTTCCACCCCAGATTGGTAGATTGCATAGTGTTCGGCACCGCCGCAGAACGTCTTGGCGTCGCCCTTGCAAACCTCCTGGCATTCGCTGTGGTCCACCGTGTGACGTAATGTGTAGTTGTGCGTGAGGTATCCGCAGTGACACTGGGAGCCGCGAAATAAGGCAGCGAGCGGCAACGTCTGTGGCGGTGGACCAAGAAGGCTTTCATGTTGTATATCTAAGCTTCAAATCACGTTTTTCAACTATTCATTCACTTTCATTGACTTTTGACCCATAAAACATTGTGTCATACACGTTCTTATCTTTGTGGTCGGACCTTTACAATATAATCGATTTCTTTGGCTATAATGGCGTGTGTTTGATAACGCCAAATTACATATAACGGCTACAATTATATCGAGACACTTTTTGTTTTGAAATAAAATGCACATGGTTTGCATTGCAGCAGCCTCGGTCAATAATTATGACATCACTGACATCATCACGTGGTAATGACGCTTAGAAAGCCAAGAAATCTATACACGTGTCTAGAAGCATAACGTGTAATAACTCATAATGAGACACAAAGAAATGTTTTTTTTTAATGATACAAGCTGTCCCTGTTTATTGATAAATATCTGAAACATTTGTTGTTAAGTTTTGAAATCAAAAAGATAACCCTCAGTCGCACAAATTGCTCACCTGTTTTTCGCAAAGTTGAACGCAGTAAGCCACGGTCATCTGATCTGATTCCTCAAAGTACTTGGTGAAATAAGAGTCATCCGTGGGTCTTACTGCGCATGTGCGGAAGCCGTCTTTGTACCCTGGCACTGGGCCTTCGTCTGCAACCACAGAATAGCAAAAGGAGAGAGAGAGAGAGAGAGAGAGAGAGAGAGAGAGAGAGAGAGAGAGAATCCGAATTAAAAAGAGTTGAATGTTTTGAATAAAAGGTTTTACGTTGACATGACTGACGAGAGAAATAGACAAACAGAATAGTGGAAGTTTCATTATAAGATTGTAGAGAAACAAGTGTTACTGATAGTCGTTTTTGCGAAACATTGATGTAGCACGATCACATAATGCGAACAAGAGGTGAATGTATGCGCTTCATTGTCGAACAACATTTTACTCGCAACTGCTTGACAAATTGCCCTACATCGACGTGTTATAAGCACTGAAGAAATCAGTCGTTTTGATAGTATAGCCATGATTAAAACAAAATTCATGAGCATAACCAACGACCTCCTGATCATCGGACAGGCGTCTTGTTCACAAGACCCGAGCTTCCGCCCAACAGCCGGTGCTGGTTCTGATCCTTATAGTGTGCAGCGGGTACTGCGTAAAAAAATTATTCAAATTAATAGAATTATTGGGTCGAGTTGTTTTATTGCAACTAACTAACAACTGCCCTCCACGAACAACTAGACGCAAGGATTTTAATTGATTTGAACATTGTACTCTATCGTTGGTACATACATTACACAGTCAATGAAGCAACACTTCGTCTTGCTCACAGAAAAAAAACCCATAATAATTTCTGGTACACATTTGTACTGCTGGCTCATTTCAATTCAGGGACATAAGTTGATGCAGAGGCTTATTCTTTCCTTTTTCTGAATTTGTCAATCAAAAGATATCAGGTGCTAAAATGTGTGCAAGTCAAATGGAGATATCTGAGGCGACGACGTTATTATAAATCATAATTATACTATTTCACTTGCACGCGCAATTTTGCCCGATATAACTGTTATCTGAGATGACACGTGAGCACTGAATTCCACGCCTTGCCTGTCTTCCGTCCTATTTCAGTATTACATTTCACCATTATGTTTGTTTGACTTAAAATTTGTGACTTGTGTCATTACAGTCACGTGGATATGGAAGGGAATTACTCTTGAATTCCAGCCTTTGGCTACATTCCCATGACGAAAGTACGAAACTCCCCACAAAAAAACACCCGACTGAGTCGATTGAAACGGTCGATAATTTGACTTGCGTTTAAACTCTTCCTTTCCCTCTGATGTAAAGGATTTCTTGCGGCGTCAATTCGGAAAGAGAGAGTCCCTCTCTCCATCTTTCTCTCACTCCTAGACCATCTCTCACACCACACTTCATTCTCGAATTGAGAGTGCAACAAGTATATACTAAAACGTATCGAAACTGAAACTAAAAGAAATGTAGCGCACTCTGTTTACAACCACTCGCCCTCGTTTCTTGTATCGTAATAAGCAACCTCGAAGCTACAACTTTGCTCCATGGACTGAACTTCCCATCGAGTCTTAATCCTAAATATTGACAATGTCGCATTTCTCTATCTTATGTTGATTATATGCAAGCTAATATTTTGTTGCGCGTATACATTATGATTATTAAAAAAAAGGTGTACGCGTTTTAGCAATGATAAGTCATACTATGAATATTATCTACTGCCTCCTGCTTGCTACGACATTGTTTCTACTGAAAATCGCCCACAAAGCGTTGCGAAACGGAAAGGGCGCCACTAGCTCGAAGACACCAAATAGGAGGCAACACACCTAACGTAACAGACTGTATAGATAGAGAGTTTCAGCTGTGCTTCATACACACATCTATACACTGCAAAAAGTCCGGTGTTAAATAGTGAACACCGAGCTGGTGTTAAATTTTCGGTGCTCATTTATGGTGTTAAATTAACACCTCCGGGTGTCATTTCCAAATTTTAAACTGTTTTTTGAAGAGTTTCTTAGTAACTGCACTTCTTGTTGATTTTTAATTCAAACAAGACGATCAAGAATTTTACATTAAAATACTAGATTTTTGAAAAAATGTGAAAATAAATTTACACCAAAGTAACACCAGCTGGTGTGGTCTCTTATTGAAGCTGGACGGGTGTTAAACCATTGATATTAACATCAACAAATATCAAATCAACACCATGTGGTGTCATTTTTGAATTAACACCAGTGTATACAGTGTCAAAATAACACCAGGTACAGTGTCAAGTCAACACCACAAAGTGTCAGGTGAACACTTTTCAACACCATCACAGTGCATTTTTAACACCTGTGGGTGTGGTTCTTCATTGAAGTTTGATCGGTGTAATCTCTGCTCTAGAGTATACCCGGACCAGACCACTTGTGGAGATGTGCTGGTGCATTACAAGTCTATGGTCTTGAGCCAGGCTCGAAACTCGGGACTGCAAGATCCCAGCCCCAGGAACAAACTCGCACTGCCAAGCCAACAGAGTGTTCAAAAGCTTTCAAAAGTATTGCATTGCGCCAGCAGCGTTGAATTTTGGAAGAATGCGAGGCAAGTGCCGCGAATTGAAGTTGGCGACTTCGAGAATGAATCGTAGCGAGCGATATTATTTTTCTTTTCCAAAAGAGAAATAATGTTTCTCTAGAGCAAAGTTATGCACTTTTTGTTTTTGCTGCTTCCTCCCACTCTTTATATCAAATAACAGCTCAGGTGAAACAACTCGGGTGGCGTAAATGTTGTGCAGAAACACGACCAAGAGACAGCCAACGAGACTATGCAAGCTGTGGACGTAATATCCGCACCCAACATGCCAGAAGGCTAATTAACAAATGGCAATCACCTCTGCGTGCATGATGCACGAGATAAAAATGAGCAAAATCTATTTTCCACAGGGGACTCATTAATTGCATTTAAAGCGCCTACTTTAGACCGCCACGGAGAGTGCCAAGATAAGCTCAAGCGCCCGTTTATGCCATTTTAGCAGAGTAATTATGTCGCATAATCATCGATTGGACCTGCAATGAGACTGATTAAAAAGGCGAGGTCGACGGTATTTGTGGTAGCAAAGGTGTGTGTGTGTGTGTGTGTGTGTGTGTGTGTGTGTGTGTGTGTGGTGAGAGGAATATGACATAACGGCTCTTTAATGATAATTACTTTCGACGTTAAACCTCTTCTTTGCATCACGATTAACTTTTGTGAGGTGCCATTTTGATCAACTGAATCAACACACTCTCGAAATGTCAGGTGTTACCAGACAATAAGTCGTCTATCTTGTGGACTTTTCTATTTTACAATGATAACTAAAAGAAGCATATAATATGTCCCTCTCTTCCCATAAAGCTTTTACAGAAATCATAGAGCTAGCAGTGAGTACGCGGCAGTGACATGGCGACGATGATTATTATGCACATGATCCAATATTCTTACAGTAGATACGACAGACTAAGAATAAGACAGAAGAACGTGTTTCAAACTAGTGCCAAGTATCAAATCATACCCCAGCGCAGGCGCCTATGACACGAGCGATGCAAATACAGGTATGATTTTGAATGATGAATGGGTGGGAATCCCGGAGAAGTATAGAGCTAAAATAAGAAAGATAGATAGGATGGATAGATAGAAATAGATAGATAGATAGATAGATAGATAGATAGATAGATAGATAGATAGATAGATAGATAGGTGACCTAGATAGATAGATAGATAAACAGTAAAAGATAAATAAATAAATGGACACAAAGACAGATAAATAGAAAGATGGATAGATAGCTGGAGAGATAGATAAATAGATAGACAAATAGATAGAATGATAAATAGATAGACAAATAGATAGAATGATAAATAGATAAATAGATAGATAGATAGATAGATAGATAGATAGATGAATAAATAAATAAATGAATACTGGTAGAAAAGGGAGAAAGAGAAAGAGGAGGGTTGTGACGATAGAAGGGGTTCGGAAGGAAGACTAGCGCGGATGTGAATTTCACGGCTGCAGATGAACTTGACGCTCTCTGTTCTCATGGTTAAACACCTCGACACCTACTCCATGTCACACGGAGAGGTTTGTGTCACAACCAAATGTCATTTGACGAGTTCCTCCCTGTACAACATTAATAAGATTGGCTCATGTGGACCCAGCTGTGTTTAGCTGCATGGGTGTTTTTTCCCCTCTGCATATCAGAGCCCTGTCTTATATACCTCAACATCAACTGTATAATATAATTGCCACACTATTTTTGTACACACTGCCAATGCATTTTCAGGTGGTGGGTTTGAGAAGGTTAACGTTATCATGATTCAAATACATTACAGTGCTGTCCTCCAAAACAGCTTGCTGATGTATTATTTAATGTGCTGGAAGACGCCGAAGCGACCAGTGCAAAAGGACGTCCCGTTGATATCGACACGGTATAATCAGTTATTCGCTATTACTATTAAAATAGTTAAGAGAACTTAACGTTTTAGAGGAATCTGCTTCAGAAATTACTCAGTAATGAAACGAGGACAGCATAATTCATGAACGTGCGCTCCACATGAGAACACTCGCATTTGACATTGGAATAATGGAATGTTATTGAAATAATGCAGAGAGAATTATTTCCATAGAATC
The DNA here is from genome assembly GCF_040938485.1 of Diadema antillarum. Classification (NCBI taxonomy): domain Eukaryota; kingdom Metazoa; phylum Echinodermata; class Echinoidea; order Diadematoida; family Diadematidae; genus Diadema; species Diadema antillarum. Next base: position 2,923,002 of record NW_027270929.1, on the reverse strand, counting down.
TTCTCCTTTTATCGTGGTATATAAAACTATAATTCATACCTACTCTTATGCAATATGTAAAGTTTTTCCTTCGTGCTTTGCCGGTATGTCTCTGAAGGTTATATCATGACAGTGCTGCTCAGACAGTTTATTCTATAGCTTCAACAAATACATAAAGTGCAAGCCTGTGCCATCACCTCAGCTAATTTGCATTTTATGATATCTGTGGTTGCCACCAATATACAAACGCGTGGAGGTTTAGATTAACATGATTACATTTTTCTAATTTCAAATCCAATATTGATGGAACTCCCTCCATTCTGCCCGTTATATTCTACTCTGTTGATCAAAGTCAACATGAATGTTATTATGTGTGGTGGTTGGAATTGAAAGTGTAACCCTTTAATTACCCCGGGGAGATACGGGATAAGAAATCGATTTTATTTCGAAGGAGCAATCCATACCTCAGAGTGTTGAGTGCGTCTCGTACGTAAGGCTGTGCATTCATTCATTTGGTATACTTGCCTATCACGGAACGAATAGGTGGGTGTAATTGAATTTTCACCCTACTGTGACAGTGACCAACTTTTCGCACATTTCGGGTTGACAGGCGTGTCCCTATGATATTCTCTGCAGACGATAATGCGTGGGTCAGAGAGAGGCGACAGTGATGGAGCGAGGTGTCGTTCCCACTTACACAAGAAATTACCGCATAAGCCGAGGATGAAGTCTAATTTGCAGACATTTTTTTTCTCTACCATACCTGCACACTTTGTGATATTAGTTCATATCATCACGTCGCGCCGAGGAATTTATGGCGTATCAAAAACCCATTACGCCATAAATATTTACGTCTTTTAGCAAAACCAGTCAGAAATTTCGTTCCTGATGAGTGCATTGCCCAGTGACGTATATATGAATGTAATTAACGTGTTTTGAACAAAGGCTATCAACAGTGTGATGACACGCCAAATAAATCCAAATAACAACAATAACATCAACGCTCAGGTCGGCGGGTCATGATACGACAGCAACGAAGACGATTGTGACGTAGCAATGGCGATGTGGATCATTAATATACTCGTGATGAGGATATGGTCGTCCAACCGTTATTAGGCCTACGTAATAATAAAGTTCGGCATCAGGATTGTAGAATTTAGAATCCTTCGTCAACTAATAGATCGTGGGCGTGTGTTGCTTTCACTTTGCAAAAAGACCAAAACAAAACAAAACAAAACAAAACAAAACAAAACTAAACAAAACAAACAAAAATTGGACCCTGCATAAACAGCCTTTTAGTCATGTATTTTTATACTCTAAGGCTTACTTTGTGTTCAGAACTGTATCTGCTCTGCATCTTAAAAGTACAGTCTATATTGATAGATGTTACAGCAGGAAACTACAGAATCAATGACCTCCCTCCTTGTGGTGACGATCCATCAAGTCATCCTTCACTTTGCGGCAATAGCAAACAAAATATGTATTCACAATCCATAAATGTATAGACCTTTAAAAAAAAAACAGAAGAAGGAACAACAACACTACAGGAAACAAGAAAAAAATAAATCAAAAACCTTAACGTGACTGCGGTGAGTAGTGTACAATGGAAACACGCACTCACACACGCACACAAGGGGAGACCAATGGACATCCTTTGATCATGATCACTTCAAGGAGGTTCAACTTTGTGCAGGGTAGTCCCGTATCCATATAATATATTATGCATTCATGTGGTGAATTCAATACATGAAGATAGAATATTTCTCCGGGCAATCAGAAAGTTCGTCCAATTTTGTCATAGTTACTTGATAGCAATGACTAATCGTTCAAAATAATTGGATGACGCTTAAACACCAATAAAATACTAATGTAAGCTTACGAGATGAAGGCAAAGAAATTGCAAATCAATCGAGTCATTGGAAAGACGCGTCCACAAATCAAAATACATTATGCGGGACTATAGATCCAGTCGTTGTTAGCTCTTCCCCTATTTCAAATTCCTAATGAGGTTTATACTCGGTACATCGGTTCGGCTTCATGATCCCCCTCCCCATGATACATGTCACCATTTTATTCTCTGATGTATTTTGGCTGCTTCCTCGTACAGTGGCGGACCGGGGGGGGGGGGGGGCACACCAGGCGCTCGCCCCCTCTTTATTGTTGTTTGTTTGTTTAAAAAAATATAAGAGGGGGGGGGGGGCTCGTGCGCCCCTCTTTCATTTTGTAAAGGCGCCTCCCCTTAACGGAATTCCTGGATCCGCCCCTGTTGTACACGACAACGTATGTTTTGTGACACTTGGTCCGTGTTTATTGGTCGTCCGAATTCAGCTTGAATTCATGTGGGATGTATGTTTATGCCTGGGTTTATGCCTTGCCACCTGCCGCCTCGTCCTATAACATTGGTATCGATCGACCGTTGTCCATCAAGTAGCTCATGTTGGAAATGACAAGGGAACACGAATGTTTCTCTCTCCGACTCTAGTGCCACAGCTAACAAAGCGGACTATACCCTTGATAATTGATCACAACGATTTTAGGCATGCAAGCATTCAGATCACTGATATTTGTTCTATGTCACATCGCACTCATTTTGTCTCATTCATCCGTCAGGTAGTGAAATTTGCTCAGCAGAGCATTGTACAGACATGTACACACAAACGCAAACAAACACGCACGCACACACACATACACACACACGTAATGCACGTAAACAAACACGAGAGCTAAAAAAAGAATTGATCACCATCAATTGCAAAAAAAAAAAAAAAAAAATCAAAAAAATCTAAACCATACTCCAGGCTGTAAGTTACATAAAATAAGAATTGAGTTTTCACTGGTCGATTTCTCTCCACTAATGTAAATACCATGGGATATTGACAAGTGTACGCATGCAAAGCTGATCTATCATGACATGGTTGACGGAGACTGTTCTTTTTTTAACTCTACTTTGTTTGCCCATCTATTAAAAGATGGTCCCTTCATTTAATCGTAAACACACAGCTGCACCTATTTTCTACTAAGAAATATTGTTTTGTAACCTCTGTCTACTATGAAATTTTCTACCCACTTATTTGCATAGTTACTAGATCAATCTTTGAAACGTGATCTAAAATATTTTTGTTGTTGTTTTTTACCATCCCTCTGCGACTTCGGTGAATAATACGCACGCTGTAGATCCTCTTACAAAGGAAAACATTCTCTGAACGTGCACTTCTTGCATGCTCTATAGCCGATAGGGAATTCTCATGTGTTATGCTTTGGTGGTTTTCAACAGTGTACCTTTATCACTTCGAAGAATCATAGGCATGTGTCTTTATCAAGTCATTGGTGTCACCGTTTATCCAATTTCAGTTGACATATCATGTCGTCGCTTGCTCGTCAGAAGAACCCTAGCATGAAATTTTAACCCGAAATCAAATTTTGGTTTGTGACATAATTTGATAGACTTTTGAAAGCTCTTTTACAGTACGATGTAATCATCATTTGGAGGAGCCGAGTTCGAATCCCGCCCAGTGCTTACGTCCTTGGACAAGATGTTTTACCCACTATGTCTCTCTCGACCCAGGTGTATAAATGGGTACCTGGCAATGCTAGGGTAATAATAATAGCAGGGCCCTCTGGTAGAGCAGTGGCAACACTGAAGAGGCTACCCTGGGTAAATAAAACCTTAGGTGTTTTTTTTTTTTTCGGTTTTTCGAACGCGCAATCCATAGGCCCTACTTCTGCCGGGCAGACGACGATTTGATGTTTTACATTGCTGTATTTATGTTGATTTAAGAAATGAAATCAATTCATTCTTATGAATAAACTATCGCGTAATTTTACTGAATAACTCTATTCCAAATTTCGTATATAACATCAGATGAACCATTATTATTTTTGTTTTTGATGAAGACAAAAAAAGAAAGAAATCAAAATCAATCAAATTGAGGTCTCTCTAACTTATTATGTAAGAATGACAGTGTTAATTGACTTTGTTGGGAATGATCAATTTAAAAAGAGGAACATTGGAACAATAAATGGAGCAAACAATGAGTTTGACCTCGGGAACACTGTAAATAACTTAGCCCTCATGGCAAAGGAATGCCATAAAAACCCTGCAAACTACAGTCTGGTTAAAAGAATATGAGGCGTGCTTTCTTGGTCGTTGTCTGAAACAAGCTGAAAATGAAATATTTCATCCTCGCCCTATGCACACATACACATACACACCCACGCACACACATAAACACACACACACATACACAAACACACACACAGAAAACTATAGTCTGCTTTAAAAATACAAGGCATGCCGTGTTGGTCGTTGTCAGAGACAAGCTCGAAATGAAACATTTATCCTCGCACTGGATTTGCACTATTCACACACACACACACACACACACACACACACACACATACACACACACGCACACACACACTCACACACACACACACACACACCACACACAGAAAAGGGAATAGGAATGACGCATGGACAGCTGACGTCCAGGTGAAAGAGTTGACCTTTTGCCAAATCTCGGGCGACAGCTTGGCGAGCAACAATAGTGACGTCATCGTGACAACCCATGCCCTCCAACAGTCGTACACTTGAACGTGAAATCGCGTTTCTATCCAGGCTTTATCACACTGCCGAACCATAGTGATCGACATTATGTATACATTATATAGATGATGACTGGCGGGGTAGGGAACATACCGAATGTTCCACCCGAAGGGTTTGATATTTCAAACCCTGAGGGTGGAACGTTTGGTACATGTTCCCGACAACAAAAGTCATCATCTGTTATATCATATAGGTTAGTCAAATACCATCATCTGTTATGGGTTGATATTATAGTCAGAATAATCTTAGAAAACTTACCTTCAACTTGTCACAGAAACTTAGGTCTAATGTTGAGCATGGAGAATCACCAGCACAACGCACTCGATCGCTCGCGCAGAGCCAAATTCACTGTGCGCGGGTCCTTCAAATCACACTTTCGTACGTATTACAATAATCGGTCATCTGTTTTATCACATTGTATGGAATAGGCAAATTTATCCTATCGATTGCGTAAAAATATGATCGTTCAATCGTTTGGTATCGTTTGTCTTTTGTTACGTGAAGATGTTTCCCCATGGGAGAACATTACAGAAATGTTCTGCCCATGGGCGAACATAACCCATGTGCCTCCATCACGTGACTGCGTTTAGCCAATCACTAACCGGTATTTGACTAACCCATCTAATATCATATAGCAAGGAAGTGAATAGATATTCTTATATGGAACACCAGTGTAAAAAGAATTGATAGCTGTAGTTGCCGAGGATATAGGGCCTACATTTCCCTATAAAATCCCCCTACATTTAGAGGGTTTATAACATGGCTAATTCCAAATTTGGAGGAGCTTATTCAGGGTAGAATCACACAACACGTTCACTTTCAAGTGTAAAGAAAATGCAATCTTTCTGAAAGTATACGTCGGCGCAGGGGGGGGGGGAGGGTAGGGCGTTTGAACGGAACCATGGAAATCCCTTTAAAAAAATGTCAGAATTGAAGTAATTGAAGTTGCTTTACCTTAATAGCTAATCACAAACAATTTTTGTGTGTACATGTGTGGGTGTGTGTGTGTGTGTGTGTGTGGGGTGGTATATTTATCAAACCCTTTGGGATATGAAGACTACTCATATAAGATTAAAGTACAGCGCAATGAGTCCACTCACATGCAATGTTACTAAGAATCGATCCCGTCCATAATGTTGCCAATATGCCTGATACTGTACAAGTCACCATGCATGAATTGCACTTAAAAAATCTGATACATACTCGTATAAGACTTTTTAATTCATGTTAAGAACCATTTGATCTAACGAGAAACTGTTAGTGTCCACGATATGCAATTAATGTTGGGGGGGGGGGGGCACTGCGTCTTTACGTCATGAATTACGTGGTGCGATGTGCTAGTGTCATGTTAGACGTACGAAGTATCTTTTTGTTTTCAACCCCGTCTTGTGTCATGATGAACATACAGTCCACGGTCTACTCAAAATGATGCGCCGCTGATGAGCACACGGCATGCGTTGGCGGAACGCTATAGTCTGTCATCAATGCCGTCTTCTTTTTCTCCTTCCTTTCCTCTCTTTCTCTCTCCACCTCTCCCATTCCCTCCTTTTTTCCTCCCCATCCCTCCCTTCCACCTTCCATCACTCCCGACATCCCTCGCCCTCTCTTTCCATCAATGTCTAAGCGCCAGTTCTTCGTGATCGTCCCCTTTTCCATTGACCAAACGATCGGTCTGCCCCGAGATAGCCTCGGGATGGATTCGGGTGATGAATCTTGTGCTGTTGGTGGCGCTCCGAAGGGAGACTAATAATGTCACCGAGGTCGTTGGCCTGTGGCGCCAGAGTGTGAAGTCCACGGTGCCCCAGGCTGGGGTCACAGACTTTTCATACCTCGAATTTGAGAGAGAAATCAATGACTTTTCTACGACAGCGTTTTGTATTTCATGCATAATGCTCGGAAAAAATAGTAGCAAACGCATTATGCTTCTGAATAATGTGAAATATATGACATTGTTGGACTGACTTAATGGCCGGCTTAGGCAGTACTGTACTGACTGCAAACGAACATACAAAGTTATAATAAAAAAATATAGTTCAGTGCATACTTTATACAGACATAGATAGAAATAGAAAGAGTTAACAAATACAGTATTCATCGCATAATCGGGACAGGTTGGGAGTAGCAAACACGGCCCCTTTAAGCGAGGTGCCCGATTTCGCGATGAGTACTCACCATACACTAACGGCATACGACATGTACATGTAGTGCACACACACACACACATGCATACTGACGTACTGTACATGTTCATGAATACACAACACGCTACCCCTCGGCGCGACCCTCCAGCTCTCCCTGCATTCTCGCAATGATGTAGAGTACTAAGTAATCGCAACCGGGTTCGATTCTTCTGTCAAACACGCGTGTACACGTAATCAATGTCAGCTCATAGTCTAGATTCATAAAACGTTACGTATTCGCACATACATTGAACCCTTCTCATCTTTCACGCTCTCCCTCCCACTCTCTCCCCCATTTCACTGAATACGTAACTGTTCATAGCCCATTTCAATCACGTAACTTTTGCCCAGTCACAACTGAGGAAGATTGTGACGTACACACAGATCACAGTGTACAGCTGTATTGAAAGTTGAAACCAAAGACAGTAGATAACAAGATACGAAGGCGCGCGATAACAATGGACTTTGCCCTCAGAGTGTATGACTGAGATTAAACAACGCACACAGCCTGGGCTGTATGAGCGAGGCATGTTTTTTTATTGGATGTGAGTCGAGTAGGAATTGCAAGCGAGCACATGGCTTTGCTTATGTAGGGGAGAAGAATGTTCGCGAAGGCATGTGCTTTGCAATGGCATGGATACCTGTACACGGCGCTTTCGTGGCTATGCATGTACATGTACTGGATGGACGGAGGTCAAAACACACCAATCCGAAGCTTGCTTTGTAAGTTTGTTGTAAACGACAACTGATACGGAATCTTTGAAATATTGTTGTGGTATTTTGGTAGATTTTTTGTGTAAAATATTAACAAAATCAAAGATCGCTTGAAGAAAAATTGTCCCGTTTATCAGAGGTCCCCGCCCGATTATCCAGTGAAAATAACGTGCGTTGGAAATGTTTCTGGGAAGCGTATATCATTTAAGCGAGGATCCCGATTATCAGATGCCCGATTATGCGATGAATACTGTATAACTCATTATACAAAATCCTCATATACCAGATGGGGCATTGTTATAAACGTGTTGTTAATCTCACAAATGTATAAACTTTGGAAACCTTGATTTCTTGTTCCTGATCTACTCTGATTTTTTTTTCCATTGGCTTCATTGTGTTTTACTTCTATAATGGGTGGAACAGGAATGGAACAGTGGAACAGGGATTGAGAAATTTGCTTGAAAATTCTAAAATCAGAAAGTACGTAATATCAATATTGAGAAGGATGTTCGTTGCGATGGACAGGTGCCTTGAATCATTATTCACTTCGCTTCATCCCCGCGGCTAAAATCAGCAAATTTCACGACTATTTTTACACCTCCCATAGCTATTGAATTCATTTGCAGTCGTACTACATCAAATTTTAACTTTTTCAACCCACTGCATTCTTCAAGATTTGTCGTAATGATTTTGAACACTATATGAGATGCACCATTGTTTATATTGTTATGTCATGTTCTTTAAAGAATATTTGTAGTTGTTTTGTTCTTGAATGTGGGCTGAAGGCAATAAACCGCGTCTGTTGACGTCAATGCCAAACTCTCACAGCATTAATCAATGTGGTTATTTTCGTCACTAAGATAGAGGGGAAAATGATGAAAACTCACACCCTCTTACTTGATGGTTGATAAAGATTATTTAAATCTTTGCAAAAGGTCTACAAACGCATAAATCATCATTTTGACATAATTCTCTCTTTTCCCACTCTCTCTATCCCTCTGTTTATTTTTTCCGTCTCTTTTTTTCCCTTTCAGTTCCTATTTTTGGTTTCTGTTCTTTCATATTAAACAATTCTAAAACCATGCATCAAAGGAACTCGGATGCAATCTTTATAGTTATTCTAAATGCGTGCGTGCATATCTCATCTTGTTCCGTAAATTTAGTATAGCAGACAAGGCTGATGCATAGTATTGGTTCCAGGCGGAACAAAAGCCTCAACTTATATAAAACCAAATATGATAAATTATGATACAGATACATTGGTTCCAGGCGGAACAAAACCTCAACGAATATAAAACCAACCATGATGAATGGTGATATACAGAGAAAGACTAACTAACTTTTAAGGAATATGATAGTTTTATTTTGTCGATGGAAAAATGTGATTATGGAGTCACATTAAATGGAGAATGGCAATAAGCAAAAGCAAAAACAAAAATAAAACAAAACAACACACACAAACAAACACACACACACACACCATGCTGATCATGCTAATCAAGCTTCTGACATTAAACTCGGCCAAATACTCATTTATATGCATATGAAGGCTTAGGCGAGTAATTCCTTCGATAACCTTCCTCTGACTTGATAGCGTGCGCTGAATATCTATATATTGGAAATGAATTCCAACCTAATCTGTAATCAGCCCGGCCAAGCTCTGCGTCTTTTGAAAATTACCACGAGCAAAGGAAGACTCTTGAACGCACGAGTACCTTTTCGTGACGCCGGTACGACCAGGGTAACGTCCGATGACTGACAGACGTCCCGTTCTAACTGCTTTGAATGAGGTAGTTCGCAGTTCCACTTTGCTCATGAGCAGAAACCATGTTGGTTTTTAAATTCACTGGGATAAGCATCTGTGATGTAATGATTATTCATGACTTTAATCCTTATAAATGCTGCTTGCCAGCACATCCATCTCACAGCAAAACTGGTATTTGGCAATATTAATAAAAATAGATTGTTAATACATTCAAAGCAAAAAAAAAATGAAGTTTATGCTTTCCCAAGTGTTAACTGACGGATCATTCTGGTCATCTGGGACGCAAGTTCAGGATTGATGAATTCGATAAATTGTTACGTAAAGCTTATGCACTATGTCGCTCTGAAAACGAGTGAAGTCCCTTAACCGACTAAGAAAAAAGAAAGGTCATTCGTGCCAATGTCGAACAACATGAGTGTGCCCATGAGCTAACTCCGAACTGGCTTACTGATGTGACGAGGAAATGAGGTTTGAGCCTCTCGCTTGGTTCCAACAATATTATTCTGATTCAAAGATAAACGTACAGATCGATCCTTATGTACACGCATAAAGGACTTGCATGTGAAACACTCTGGTTTGTCTTTTCTTTTTATTTCTTTTCAAGTGCAAGATATCTGATAATATGATTCCACATTCAATTCCTTCTCCCCAGTGTATTATTTTTGTTTGCTGTGAAAGGAAGTGAAGTTCAGTCCAATGCCAAACGATCTTGATTTTGAAGGGAGACCTGCGGATAACACAAAGCTAACAAAGATATACACCAAATCAAATACAGTAAACCCGCAGTTGCCGAGTTCTTTTTCCTAATGCAGACTCCATCACAATCTATGAAGGGTAATCTTTCCACTCTAACCTCGCACCGCATGCACCAACAGAGACCAAGCAACATTATTCATAGACCATAAGCGGAAAAAAACAACAAAGACATAGGATCGAAGGGCAATGGAGTGCATTTGGATTAATTTAATACTTTAAAAGGAAGTTATCGAGACCTGAATGTCAGCCAATCATTTGACAAAGCTTCCGTCTGACATTTCCACATACTCTCGTCCTCACCGTCCCGCAGTGACGTCACTTGCGGAGGTATCCTAATTTACATTGTGTATGAATGTCACTTGGTTCACAGGCATTGTTCTGAAAACATGCATTTTCTCCGCCACTCTTATATAATTGAAATAACTAAGTGCATTCTCACATATCCTCCAAGAAAGCACAAGAGCAAATCATATGGAAATCAAAGATAATTATAATATAACCACATTACACGTGCAGTTTATTTTTTTTAACAAAGCAAATTATCTGACGTGAGTCAAGTGCTCTCAAAGCTACTCATTGGACGCCACGTTTATTTAGTTCCTCACTAAACGTTGTTATTATACACCAATCATGAATATTCCTGCGATTCCATTGAAATTTCACTTTTAATAGCAGTTTTCATCGTATAATGCATACGAATTCTGTGAAGCCTTCTATCGTCGGACAGAATCTCGCAGCAGCGTCAAATTTGATCCAATGAATATGATGGCTATGTGCACTTGCATCTACTACTAACGATATGCTATATATAAACTCATGCACTTTGGACGCCGCTACACTAGCGTCAGCGGCCATAACAATATCCACCTCAGGGCATTCTGAATATTGTGTTCCTCCAAAGTTTGATTCATGTATTGCCTAGAAGGGGAAGACAATGTCGCATATGTAACACGCTGTGGTGCGTATGACCCGTCACTCGTGGCGTTAAATCATTTTTTGATGCATGCTGCCAGGTCTCGGCGGGCGAACGTGCTACAGACGATGAAACAATGCGTGATGGGTCACCGACATTATCTAAGACATCACAAAGGGAGGTACTGTATAACAAGACGACACTGAAGGTTTCTTACTAAAATGCAGTGCAACTTCACCTTCAAGTTATTTTCATTTTCATTCTTTTGTACTAAGTAAAGTTAAACGAAGAGAACTAGAGAAGTGGCATCCTAATCGGACATGAAATACGAAAGTTGAGCACTTTTGAAGGTTCAGATGATTTCATGGGACAGTGTTATTGTAGTTTAGCAACCGGTTACAGTTCGTTATTCCGAGGGTCCGTTAATTCAAAAACGGAATAAGGTTCCGTAAAGTTTGTTTTCAATTTTAAATTGATGAACCTTATTTCCTTTTCGGATTAAGGAACCTTTGGAATAACAAGCTTTATTTCATGTTCGGATTACCGAAACTCCAAAATGACGAACATTAATATATTTGAACTAACGAACCTTCGGAATAACGCCACAAAATCAATGTTGGGATTAACGAGCCATATTTCATTTTTTTTTTTTGATTAACAAACATCTTGGTATACGGAATTAGCGTATTTCTGGATAAGTTATCAACGAACATTCGGACTAACGAACATTATTTCGATTTCGGATTCACTGATCTTCGGAATAACGCCACAGAATTCAACGTTCGGATTAACGAGCACTATAGACTATTTGCGGATTAATGGACATCGTAGGTATAAACAATGTGTGTCTTTTGGAGAAACGAATATGACTCACAGCAACCACATGTCGAATATAGGTGAGATTAAGATGTATACACAGAACAAAAACTTGTTGTTGTTGTTGTTCTTAACAATAATATCATAACATCTTAGAACCAACAATCCCTTGGCATTCAGGCACTCCTTTTGGTAATTCAGGCGAAGAGAGAATACATACATATATATATATTCTCTCTTGTAAACAGGCTCTGAATTTTGATCATCGCCTGTCGTTACTTGTTTAAAAATAAAATGTATCATTGCAATCTAATTTAATCACCCAAACTCAAATCACATGATTGCGTTTCGTAATGAATCACACATTAATGACGCATAGATTAACCCTTTTGTGTATTTTGAATGCAGATTGCCACAGAAAACCCAATAGCATTGTACACACCTCCCAAAGTTCCTGGCACTGTAAGGGTTACCCATTAATATCACTACAACATATTTTGATATCACTCGTCCCACCCAAAATTTGCTCAAATCGAAATGTCTATCATTGTGGATAAAGGAAATTACTTTTAGCGGCGTGGAATTTCGCGCAACCAGAAACAAGTGCAAAATAAAAGCAAGCGAATAGATTTGCTTGCCATTTTGTTCCAGGAGTTAATGGCTTGATTCCGCGGGATTAAAAAGACGCGAAATTCATCTTATCTGGCCGAACGCGAAAAAAAAAATACTCTCGCGAAAATATCCACTTTCACAGAAGTCGCTGAAAGTGAAAGTGGGCTCAGTTTCACATTACCTGTATGTGGATATAAACGCTACAAACAGCTTGGACACATGTCATGTCATGTTGGAGGCTGGGGGAACAACCATAGACCGTGCACGCACTTACGAAAGTAAGCTTGATAGATTATGCCATAAACATTCATGAGTATAAATCATGAATGAGAATAAGATGAATTTCTCGTATTTCAACACCTCTGAGTGCTGCTGGCGGGAGACTGGAAGAGTATGTTGCAGAGCTGGCAGGATATGAAAGCTTAAAATCAGACACATTTCCTTGATAAAACATTCAGCAGAGCTGACTGTAAAAATCCCGTAAAGTGGAACAAGAAAAAAAAATGACACAACCATCCATCAAAGGCACAAGAGGTGATGTAGACTTGACTCATCATGTTCAGCTATAGCGCGTGTGTTTATGTGTGTGCTTGTGTGTGTGTGTGTGTGTGTGTGTGTGTGTGTGAATTTCAATTTATGATGTTACATGGCGTAGTTTACACTAAGGAGCGTTTAATGAAGTTTGGTTTTGTAACAGACAGCCTTTGTTCCTTCTGCCAACATGAGCCTGAAACTTATCTGCATTTATTCTTACACTGTGTTAAAGTGAAACCGTTATGGGAATTCATAATTAATTATTTTGATATAAATGAGTTAAGGAATATGGATTGGAGAGATATATTTGGGGGAATCTCGGGTTATTCAAATAGATCAAAATGTGTAAATACTTTTATTATTTTAATAAAATACATCATTTTTAAATCTAGAACGGGAAATAAGTTACCCACTGGAGAAAAGATGCAAAAGATTATTGTTGAATTAATAAATGAGGAAAAAATCCTTGCGACCAAGGCTGGGAAGCTACATGTACATTTACAAAAATGGGAATATTTTGAGACTTCGTTGAATAAAACAGTCTGAAGCTACGTGCAACGTCTGTGACTTTTATGAAAATAGTAATGTTTCCATAGTATTCCACTCTTCCTTTTCTTCATTTTTTTTCCTTTCCTCCATTCCTCCTCCTCTTCTTCTTCTTCTTTTTTTTTCTCTTGTGTTGTTTTGTATTTTCTCCCCCTCCTTTCCCATGCGTTCCTGTCAGCCTGTTGGCGGGCTGATTATATAACTATATTTACTATATTGTGATGTGTAGGCAAGAGCAGTTAACCAAATTAGGTGCATGTGTATGTGTGTGTGTGTATGGGTGTGTTTGTGTGTGTTTGTGTGTTGCATGTGTACAGATAGGGGTGGGGAAGGAAACAGGAAGGGAGGGAACTGGTGGGGGTGGTCATAGGGACTCAGGAAGGGATATGAGTTAGTAGGTGGGCGGGTATTGGTTGATAAATAATATGGTTTCATTATTTATTACTGTATAATTTTGCTGCATAATTCATTTGGATGATTTTTAAGATTAATGCTAGAAGAATTGAATCATCACTGTTAAATTTAAGCAATTTTTTAGAGCATAGGGGAAGTGACTGTATGTAAATTGATAATTGTTCATGAAAATGTAATTTTTGTTATGTCATTATGTACAGCAATAGCAAATTTGCTATTATGATCACAAATGTATATTTTCGTCATTTCAATTGTAGCAAATGAAAAATTTTTTTTTCTATTACTTTGAATGGAACAGAATAAACATCGTTGAAAAACAAAAAAAGAGTGTGTATGTGGTATGTGTGTGTGTGTGTGTGTGTGTATGTGTGGTGTGGGTGGGTGCCTGCGTGTATGTGTGTGTGTATGAATGTGTGTGTGTTTGGGGCAGGTTGGTGGAGATATAGAACAGATGATGAATGTGTAGATTGTGGATATGTTGTAAAAAGGGTTGGGGGCTACTGAGCACTATGAAGGAGGATTTTATTGCTTTTGAATTGTTTCGTTTCATTTTGCGCTTCGTTTGTTAATTGTTATCATAAAAGAGCTGACCTCTTCTAGGTATTTCTTTCTTTTTTTTTTGCGTTTTTAGTAGGCAACTTGTTCATGTTGCTGTTGTTGAAATCCTATAACTGTAACTTGTGTGTGGTTTGCAAGAAGCGGGTTGGGGTGGGAGGAGGTTGGGATGGTGATGAATCGAGTGAATACAATAATGAAATAATTTCATTCAATTTCCAGAGTGATGTGGGGAGGGGAGATAGTCAAGCGCTGATTTTCTCCTGTTTTAAGAGCGAAAGAAGGATTAAAAACAAAGCAAGTTTAACCAAGATGGCCATTCACGCAGCTACGAATTCAATTTGCGGAACGGATGAATACCTTTAAACGGTTAATAGAAATTACAGCCGTGTGCTCTTTGGTACAGTCAAGATTGATTTGACATCTCACACAATATGCATGTCGTCGTATACCATGACAGCTGTCAGTGAAGTCACATGCAGGAGTGTTTACAATGCTCGAGGCCTAGCGGTAAAATAATAACTTTCATATCTTTGGCTAGGTCCCGGGAATGAATGTTATATGAGTAATAGTATGGATATATGGTTATGTTGAAGATTGAAACAGTGTGTGTATGTGTGTGTGTGTGTGTGTGCGCGCGCGCACGCGCTTCTGTGTACGGGCTGAATTAACGTAAACAGTAAATGATATGAATAACTATAACCTAATCATAACTGCAATTTACCAGGGCATCGTTGATGAAATACCTGTACCATAGAAAAGGGAAAAAAGGTTGTCAAGAGAAAAACAAGAGAAATGTCGTTACTAAGATACTAAATGGTCTGAAATTTACAAAGAGATGTCGAAGAGTGGAACTTGGTACAGTACTCTGATTTGTCGTTTCTTTCTACTGGCGTAATCATAAAATTATTTTCATTCACGAATCATGTTATCTAATGCAAGGAACTTCCATGGAGAGACAAGACAATAATTATACACACCCCAAGTCAAATCAATTGATAAAAATTGGTGCAAATTTGCTGCCTGTGTGAAGAGTTAGGCTTAAACTGCATGTGCATGCTGCACGCGCCTTGTACGTCTAAACAAACAAGGCCCCTACACGAGCAGGGAGAGGCGTGTGCATATAGCATAATCATGGAAGAAATATATGATGGGGATGGGGGTGGGGGATGGGGATGGGGGATGGGTTGGGGATGGGGTGGGGGATTGGGGGTGGGGGTAGAGGGTGAGGGAAGAGAAGAAAATCCATGGAGTCATGCCGCTAATATCAGAATAAGATGTATGCACAGCTCTCGATCAGCATTTGCCGGTCAACAGTCATAGAGGGGCTTCATCCCATATTTCATTCCAGTCTTCCTATTCCCCTCCTGATCCAAGTCGTATAGGGAAGTCTCATTTTAGATCCATCTGGTATGCAGTGTCCCTCCGTGTCGTAAACAATCATCTTCGATGCACATTATATATAAAATATCTCTCTCTTTATGTATCCATCTTTATGTATATATGTATATATATATATATATATATATATATATATATATTATATGTGTGTGTGTGTGTATGTGTGTGTGTGTGCGTACGTGTGTGTAGAAGTGGTAAGGAAAGTAGTCGGAATATTCTCATAACAACGAAACAGTGGTACGTGAGGTTGCAATATTTCATTTCATTTCATTTCATTTATTTCCACATTAATTTAAATTGCCGTTGCTTTTATTCCCTGGCCCTACATAGATTTCAAAATGCGAAGCCGCACGTTTTCCTTTTGAGGTCGGGCAAATTAGACTGCGAGCCCTTGCCAAACAACACAGAAATGATATCTCGGTTGGTACTTGACAGTAAATAATGCATTTGAAATGAAATTCCAAACACTATTCAAAGGGTGAAGCAGCCTACGCAGCATGAAAGATTTAACACACACATACGTGTGACAGAATTCTAAATCGTAATTATATGTAATTCAGATGAATGCGAAATGCAAAGATTCAATAGATAATATATGACTTCAGATATCAACTAGAAACTTATGTATAACCAATTCAGAATGAAGGTTCAGTATAGCCGGCGCTGTCAATCATTGATTCAGAATGCATGGCTTGTAACGATTCAAATGTTAATAACATCAATTCGTGAGCGGCTGATATAGAGTGCGGTCACCAAACAGTGGTCAGTGCAGAGTCGAACACTTCACCGCAGGAAATGACCGATTCGTGCATTACAATGAAGATATTAATCATAATGACCATTTGTATCGCTGCCTTCAATCGATATTGTTACGTGGTCGGCAATTAATATATTACACAATTAAAAAATGCGGGAAATAATGCTTTATTGAAGCTTGCTGTTAATCTTAACGAATTCTCTCTCGAAAGTGAGAATGGTGTATGCACGTATTGTGAAAACGGAGGGTACATGCCACGAAAGCGACAAATGTAGCAACATCTCGGTAACTCTAAATACGATCGCGCAATGTGTACCCGATACACACGACCACGTTCTACTAAAGTATTACAGAGACTTGAACATTAATTCTTACCATAGCCAGTGGAATGCAATAATGTTATTATAATGCGCCCTATATAGTGCCAACACGGATCATGCTTGCCGCTCTTACACCACAAACGACTATGACCTGCAACGAGTGATTGCAATAGTGAACAATTGCAGTAGAAATAGCTTCTCTATGATACATTTTGACAGCAAAACGTCTCGATTGTAGGCTGTATTCGCCACATGTTCAATATTCATCACCGCCAAACGTCACCCGCAGGCGGGAGGGTTTTAAGCCTCTCCGCTGAGAAGCCAACAGCTGTTGTCTGCAGGTCTGCGGGTATACCAGGGGTTGAGGCAACCTTTGCTTTGCTCCGAGATGTTTTTATCTATTCAAAGATGTATGCGGGCATCCTTCATACGTGCATGGATTATGGAAGATGGTACTATTCATCCTTATGTCGCTCTCTGTCTCTGCACACACTATCATCCTCATTATACAGATAGATTGGTAGAAAGACAGAGAGAGAGAGAGAGAGAGAGAGGGGGGGGGGGGGAGGGGGAGATGGGGAGGAGCGCGAGGACAGAGATGTAGAGGTATAGAACCATATTTTTGTAGTGTTCGTTTAGTGGTATATGAAAGAAAGACATATTATTCAGAAAATAGTAAAAAATGTCTTACTTCGTTTAGTGGTATATGAAAGAAAGATATTATTTACAAAATAGTAAAAAAAAATCTTTACTTCAGACAGGATGTCGTCTACTGGTCTATAGACGTAAAGTTACTCATTTATAATACTGGGGTGATCACGTGTTAAGGTAATGTCTACACATCATTATCAGAATATAAGGGGAAATATGCGGTGCTGCCGCAGAGTGATCTGTTTATTGCGCCACGAAAGAAAGATATTATTAAGCAGAGGGATGAAGATTTTTTTTTCAATTTGCCTGTCCTCTGTACAAATGATATTTGAAAGATCGCAACTGCTATATCTACATTTTTAACAAAGTATCGATATCAGAAAAAAAGGAACCAGCGGGAATCGAACCTGTCATTTATTGCTTTCCGGGCAGGCGACACTGCCATCAGACTATACAAGATTGCCAGCAGTGACACAATGAACTTGGAACAATATAGGCTATATACTCACGCGCCGAAATTCCAACATTGTTATGTTAAGTAGTCCAAGGCGGACAATAAATGAAATCAAGATACTACATTATTTTGTATTAAGCAAAGCCGTGAAGATCTGAGGTTTGTTGTTCTTTATGTTTGTTTAGATGTAATGTTTATTAAATAATAGATATTACATATTATTTAATAAACATTACATCTAAACAAACATAAAAAACCTCAGATTTTCACGCCTTTGCTCAATACATAATGTAGTATCTTGATTTCATTTATTGTCCGCCTTGGACTACTTAACATAACAATGTTGGAATTTCGGCGCGTGAGTATATAGCCTATATTGTTCCAAGTTCATTGTGTCACTGCTGGCAATCTTGTATAGTCTGATGGCAGTGTCGCCTGCCCGGAAAGCAATAAATGACAGGTTCGATTCCCGCTGGTTCCTTTTTTTCCGATATTGATACTTTGCTAAAAATGTACTGTTGGGATCTTACAGTATTCAATTATTGTATGCGGAGGGCTGACATATTGGAGAAAAACGTACCATGTTCCGATCTACTGTAGATAGCTTGTAGTGTGTACACAGAGAAAGGTAAAAAGAGAGAGAGAGAGAATAGAGGGAGAGAAATAGTAAGAGAAGGAGAGGGAGGAAGAGAGAAAAAAAAAGGAAGAGAGAGAAAAAGAGCGGAAAAAGCTGAGTTACGACACGAAACCGGCTCGTGCACTTAAACCCATGACCATGATAATGTACGGGCGCTCTGTTTTCTATACTGCGTTTTGCACAGTGTGCGCGTGATTGTTTTTAAAACGACACAGCTTGCGCTTCAGGGTATATAAAAGAAGCGTGAGAGACTAAAATATTTTCTCGGTCGGAGCTTCTCTGGACAAGATTGACAAGTATATTGTGTATGAATGATTCTCCCTTAAGTTCATAGCTTGGTGAGGTGGGCTGTAACACAAAACACGATTACTGCCGAAGACGAAACCGTGACAGTTGTTCTTAAAATGGTTTTAGATCAAAAAAAAAAAAAAATCGGACGGTTATTATGGCTAAATTAGGTTATCACGGTTAAATTACGTTATTTTAACTCAGTAGATCTGGATGATAAAACAGCAAAACCAACAAAAGCCTTGACTCAAAAGTACGCCTGACTCCATAGTGTGTTCAGTGAATGAGGCACTGTGAAATAAATTGTACACGTATATAGAGGGCCGTGAGGTGCAACATAATATCTGACGACTCATTACAGTGTATATCTGCGTGGTATTTTTGCAGCACTGACCAAGCCCAATACGACGTAACTTAAAACGGAGTGACCTTTTGCCAATATTTCACACTTAACCCAACAAACGCGTTGAATAAAGAAATATTATTGGGTCTATATCTATTTTTATAATCAGCATTTTATAGCACAGACGAGTTTAATAGTTTGGTTGCCAGAAATATCTTTATTCTTATACCACCACACTCACTGTGTTGCAGAATGACATTCGGGCGTGTGTTATGATCACATTCTCAGGTACATTGCCCCTTTGTAATAACACTACCCTTCGCAGAATAGAGTTCCTTTGTCTGGAGATTCCTCTCCTCAATATACAAAATGATGCACAGGACAGAGTTGATCGGTGAGAACTGGATGCTTGAGTTTAACTTTGGAACTGTTTAAACCCACGAGCGCAGTGAGTGGGTTTATGACTGTTCCAAAGTTAAACGAGAGCATCCAATTCTCACTGATCCACGAAATTGGACTGTGCATTATGAAATGGGCCCGTAAATTCATGAAATCCAACCATTTCCCCATCATACATCCGGTACACCTACAACACTATACAAGACTTGAGCCATGCGTTCAGATTTTACCGGACGCATTAGTGAGTGTGGATCACTAAAAAAATCAATGCATGACAATTGACCAATCAGATTGCAGAGATACTAAAGCCCATTTTATAACATTATCTGAAATCTCGACCATCCATTGCAGTCAACATCTCATGGCGCACGTAACTACACGCGCGTCTTATAAGGCCGTGGAGCTAAATATAGAGTTAAAAATATATGCAATTTAGCACGCTTCTCTCTCTTCTCAGAGTGGTAGGTAACAAAATCCATTTGCATTATTTAGTATACGAGCATAAATCATACTAATATGGTAAGGGCAGCGCGTGAGGTTGATATAAATTTCATTTTCTCTAATGGAAACGCATAATGGATTATTTTGTTGTTGTTGCTTGAATATCTTTTCTTTTCATCTTACACTGATTGAATTTGAATAACTGAGCTTATCTTGCATAAACGCGCTATACTGCAGCGGTTTCATCAGGCAGCTACAACACAGTTAGTGACATAACAAACACACACACACACACACACACATGAGCGGAAAAAGCGAGAAAGAGATTGGGCATTTAAGAGTATTTATTGTGTATATAAGTACATAATTATGCACATGATTATGTGAACGCAGAGGATAAGCTGAGTGGCGCTATTTTTCATTCACCCAGATTATCAATTCATCTTAGTTCAACTTGTTCAAGGATGTATATATTCACAATGTTTTATAACTAATTCCGCGACCCCCTCCCAGGTATCAAATAATGCATGTTTAGTTTGTTTCTCCACGCAGTGATAACTTCCTACCTCTTTTTCATGAAAAAATTCTTTGAATCTGAGGTAGTAACCCCTTACGTCACTACAAGGAGTAGATGCAGACTTGATACGGAATACACGCTGAGATGTATTGTATCACATTATACGAACATCTTAAAGGGGAAGGCTAGTAACTGATCAGTGGGAATCAGTCGAAATGCTGGGAGATGATTGTTCCAGTCCTTATGGGATTCATTCAAGAGTTCATTGTATATCTATTGTTGTGTGAAAATGATTTGCTTCAGAACGGTCTCATATTCAAATAATGTGCAGTTTAATGCTTCCAGGTTAGCGTCCCTGGTCAGTGACGGAGCATTAATCTGCACATTACTTGAATATGAGACCGTTCTGAAGCAAATCATTTTCACACAACAATAGATATACAATGAACTCTTGAATGAATCCCATAAGGATTGGAACAATCATCTCCCAGCATTTCGACTGATTCCCACTGATCAGTTACTAGCCTTCCCCTTTAAGTTGCAGCATATCAACTCGATAATGTCACTTCGTCATCTCGATTCCGTTTCCACAAGCAGTATGAAGCAATTTTGCTGGAATCTTTTTGGGTCAGCACTCAGTTAAGATAAGCATTTTCTGCCCGCGTTCACGAATAATTTCTGCGGCGTCGCCATTTTCTATGCATACAAGGTGAAGGCGTGTCTCGTTTTCCACCCAAGGCGCCAGAAATTATTGAGATTGTGTCATAAACGCTCTGTCGTGCACTGCATCAGATCATTGCTTTTCTTGTATCTCGCACGCATACACACATACATCCACACTCACTCCCACACTCACACCCACACATACACACACACACACACACATATTATATATATAGTGCATGAGGCTGAATGCACTATAACAATATAAGCACCGACAAATTCTGAATTTGCCCCGAAGGCCAGTTATATTCAATGAGGCCGCAGGCCGAATTGAATATAATTGCCTGAGGGCAAATTCAGAATTTGGAGGTGCTTGGTACTTGTTATAGTGCAATAAGATGTCATGCACTATGTGATATATAAAATAGCATACATACCCAGGCAAGATAAGCCTAGATCATTTCTAACAGTTACACGTGTCTACACAAGCAATAATACCAGTTTCTTTGAACCTGTGTAGACAAAATCCTGAAGATCCAAATTCAACTATAGAGTCTAGGGTCTACGTGGTTATATCTAACGTTTTCTAGGCCCTACGATAGGTTAGGTCTAGGGCCCTAGGGGCCCTGGCCTAACGTTTTTATACTAGACTAGATCTACGTACACTGTACTGTACGTCACTTTATATACGAGCGACAGAGCTAGTTAACACTTGACCCTACAATAGGTCTACCATGGATCTAACAGTAACACGTTAGACGCCCTACTTACTGCACTGTGGGTCCAGGACCAGGACTAGATGATGTTTTGTAGGATTAGGGATCTACTGGATTTAAACACAAGGCTCGTGCCAGGCCCCATTGCTGCACATGCGGATTCCGAGAGTGTGTTGTGAATGTCGTAGTAAAGTTCATAGCGTAGCGTGATCAAAGAGCGCTTAGCGTATACTGTACACACCACACGCTGCCCATTTCCACGGCGCACTTCCGCGTAGAATGTACGGAGAAAGCGGCACAAATCTTGGGTTGACTTGCTCAGTAATATCCGTCGGATTGATTCCTTTTTCAGAACAGTAGGAGTCCAAAATTCGTAGGGCGTATTTGATGGCATCCTTTGTGTCCTTATTGTCTAAGATACTGTTTATATAGATCAGTCTCCCTAAAAGTAGCGAACCTGTTCATTTCAGCTTCCATGTTTAAATCTACCGCTGAAAGTCTAGTCCCACACAGATAAGTTGCTGGCATAGCCAGCCTGCGAGAATTGAGAATAACGATAATATCGAGCAAAGCATATCGCGGTTGTGGCGCAATCGCGTTGATAAGGTGCGGGATTCAAGTACTCGATGATTAAAATGAGGGAGCAAAAACCGATATCAAATCGATAGTGGGTTATCGTCTGCAATCGTTATATTTTACGTGCACTATAACTTTTGTCGTGCACTGCCGGCCTGTATCATAAGTATGTATGCTATTTTATATATATATTATATATATAGTGCATGAGGCTGAATGCACTATAACAATATAAGCACCGACAAATTCTGAATTTGCCCCGAAGGCCATTTATATTCAATGAGGCCGCAGGCCGAATTGAATATAATTGCCTGAGGGCAAATTCAGAATTTGGAGGTGCTTGGTACTTGTTATAGTGCAATAAGATGTCATGCACTATGTGATATATAAAATAGCATACATACCCAGGCAAGATAAGCCTAGATCATTTCTAACAGTTACACGTGTCTACACAAGCAATAATACCAGTTTCTTTGAACCTGTGTAGACAAAATCCTGAAGATCCAAATTCAACTATAGAGTCTAGGGTCTACGTGGTTATATCTAACGTTTTCCAGGCCCTACGATAGGTTAGGTCTAGGGCCCTAGGGGCCCTGGCCTAACGTTTTTATACTAGATCTACGTATTTGTACACTGTACTGTACGTCACTTTATATACGAGCGACAGAGCTAGTTAACACTTGACCCTACAAGTACAATAGGTCTACCGTGGATCTAACAGTAACACTAACAGTAACACGTTAGACGCCCTACTTACTGCACTGTGGGTCCAGGACCTGGGGTGGTATTCTGAAATCCTTCCTAGGAAGAAATTTCTTCCTAAGTCAGGATTTTTTCCTAAGTGGTATTCTGAAAATCTTCCTAAGTTTCTTCCTAAGTAGACTTAGGAAGAAACTTAGGAAAGGGGCGGGAATATGCAAATTTCTGACTTAGGAAGAAGTTGGTATTCTAGAATGCACTTAGGAAAGAATTTTAGGAAAATATTTAGGAAAGCTCCACCCCTGTCCTAAGTACGTTGTTAAGAATAGCAAACTGCAAGCATCGTGATAGGCGCGCTTGTCAGTCATTGCGCGCACATGTACTTTGATGCGCGAAATGAGCGTGAGAAAGGGGGCATGCCGCGCCCTCGATCGTGTATTTGACCCTACGTCATAGTAATATGCGATTGTCATTGGCAGACATCGGTTAGTTCCTTATGATACAGCATTTCGTATTGGCTTAGGAAAGGACGTGGGCGGGAATAAGGATAGCCTAATTTGCATTAAGAAGTGCCTAGGAAGAAATTTCAGAATACCAATTTTGTCTTTCCTAGGCACTTCCTAAGTTTCTGACTTAGGAAGAAACTTAGGAAGAAACTTAGGAAGATTTTCAGAATACCACCCCAGGACTAGATGATGTTTTGTAGGATTAGGGATCTACTGGATTTAAACACAAGGCTCGTGCCAGGCCCCATTGCTGCACATGCGGATTCCGAGAGTGTGTTGTGAATGTCGTAGTAAAGTTCATAGCGTAGCGTGATCAAAGAGCGCTTAGCGTATACTGTACACACCACACGCTGCCCATTTCTACGGCGCACTTCCGCGTAGAATGTACGGAGAAAGCGGCACAAATCTTGGGTTGACTTGCTCAGTAATATCCGTCGGGTGATTCCTTTTTCAGAACAGTAGGAGTCCAAAATTCGTAGGCATTTGATGGCATCCTTTGTGTCCTTATTGTCTAAGATACTGTTTATATAGATCAGTCTCTCTAAAAGTAACGAACCTGTTCATTTCAGCTTCCATGTTTAAATCTACCGCTGAAAGTCTAGTCCCACACAGATAAGTTGCTGGCATAGCCAGCCTGCGAGAATTGAGAATAACGATAATATCGCGCAAAGCATATCGCGGTTGTGGCGCAATCGCGTTGATAAGGTGCGGGATTCAAGTACTCGATGATTAAAATGAGGGAGCAAAAACCGATATCAAATCGATAGTGGGTTATCGTCTGCAATCGTTATATTTTACGTGCACTATAACTTTTGTCATGCACTGCCGGCCTGTATCATAAGTATGTATGCTATTTTATATATATATATATATATATACACACACCCCCACACACGTTCTCTCTCACCCTCTCTCTCTCTCTCTTGATATATATGCGTAGACAAATGGACTCTACGTGGAGAAAAAGATGACGAATTTGTTTCAAAGCCGTGCTTAGTATAATAATCTTATGGTGTAGAGAATTTCTTTATTCATGGCTATACAATGCAGACAAAGTACGCCAATATTCACAGTTTCCTTGCCATATCACACACAAACAGAAAAAAAACAACCACATGCATACATACACACATACACACACATCCACGCACACACACACATACACACACACAAGTACACACAATCACATCACTCTCTGCTTCATATATACTTCGGCGTTTTTTCGCCGTGCTTTCATAACATACCAGCCCCTTTATCTCGACAAAATACAGAAATATCATACACTCGATCGCACTGCCCGCTTTGATGGCAATACATTGATGGTGAAGTTCGTATGGCCAATTCCATAATTTGGAAGTTATGTCCACAACATAATCAGATGCATCAGTAGATATTTCAAATCAAAATCTCATCAAACGTTCGCCAGGCTTTCGCTGTGAAAACGTATAGCATTGAGCACGCATGCACAATCACGAATGGGGGCCAACGAAAGTGAAGAAAAGGGGCAGGCGATAAGGTCATGCAATTAACACAGTAAATCCGTAATGAGTACGAACGATACTTTCGAACGGTATGGCAGAAAATATAGTGTATGCCACAGGTTCTCCGTAATCAGTCAATGTACTGAATAACAGGGGAGTTAGGTTTGGAAAAAAGAGTGCTAGAACCGTCATAAAGGGTGACCAATTACGTCCTGGTTTGACGTCAGAGATCAAGTCATGAATTTTAATCAGTAAAGGATTGCCTTGTGGTCTAAAGGTTAGCATTATAAATAGGAGTTTTAGCGCCCCGATATGATGCCCCATTGCGTCCTCAAGCTATGGTGTGAGATGCAAATAAGGAAACACAATCACACGGAGAAGGACCCGATGAGTTAAAAATGTAAATCTCGGCAAGGTGTAGTCTATATAGGACGCTATATTGGTTGCCGAAAGGCGGTGAATGTAAAACATCCGTCCAGCACCTGATCACGTGTCACCATGTTTGTAGACACAGCCAGAGAATTTGTAAGCATAGATAATTATGAACCGGTATAATGGATACCTTTTGTCAAACATTCAGTTTTACCTATATGGGTTGTGAGGCTGCATTGTACGTCATATGCCCGAAAAAAAAAGAAGAAACACCTGCTAACAGACAATCATAAGGTTTAGTAATCAATTAGACAAATTTGTATAGCGCAGCTACTATGTAATTGAGATATGATCACTTTCTTGTCAGCTGCAGCTTGTGGCGTATTAGTAAAACGTATCTCTTATC
Organism: Diadema antillarum; assembly: GCF_040938485.1. Lineage (NCBI taxonomy): Eukaryota > Metazoa > Echinodermata > Echinoidea > Diadematoida > Diadematidae > Diadema > Diadema antillarum. The sequence goes on along the minus strand of NW_027270929.1, from coordinate 2,896,985 downwards.
TACATAAGAAAAGAACTACGTGTGCATATTAGTGAATTGTACAACAATGAAATGCACCCGTGCGTCGCACGTGGGTGTGTACATTATACACACACACACACACACACACACACACCCACACCCACACACGTGTATATTATTATACATACATAAGTAAACAATATCTCTGCATGAACAGGTCACACATCTTACAAGAATCATGCACATCTGCAGGTTATTCAAATTCCACGGAAGGCGAGAGAAATCAAGGTGATCTCTGTTAGTTTTTTCAATTTAGTGTGGAGAGGAGGAACTTCAGTTTCCTTGGAGATTGTAGAATAGCATGATAATAATCATCTAGGTACCTCATCAGTTGACTAGAATGGAGTTCACGCACAAAGAATATGGCTAGTGTTCGTAGGCGATACTGGTCAGCCACGGAAACTACCCACTAGAGGTTTACATCTTACAAAGCGTCAGATGACTTTCAGATATGACACAGAAATAGAGCTCTTGGTCTTTATCTTACTTCGCTCGCATTCTTTCCCATTGTTAAAGTAGCTTCTGATTCACTGCGTTTATTCTCAATACAACCTGCGTAATCTCAAAGGGTACATTCTCAACTTTCCAATATCGAGACACAATGAACACATATTATAATTAATCTCACTTTCACGCGTCAAAGTTTAAATCATGTACTTATTACAAGATGAATAATCAGTTCTTGCAAAATTTCAGTGTTTGAAAAAATATAAACAGACATTATATCTGAAAATCTGGAAAAATGCAATACTAATATTGTAATGTTAATACTTCTCTGTATATCTCATTATTCATTCTAATGTATAGTTGTATTTTTCATTTTCGTCCTTTAGCATTCTGCGTTTAACTTGCCTTTTTATATTATAAATTTCTTTTCATTTTCGTGTCATTTACGTATCTATGTACGCATAGGGCCCCTTTGAAAACCAGTTGGTAAACTGAAAAGGCTAACCTGCTTAAAGAAGCAATGGTTAATGGATAAACGTGAAAAAGAATTGTACCTTATAGTTAATAATGGTTTAAAATTTTGTCCGCGTATGATTTCTTTCTTGGGGTAACTAAAAGGTGACTTCTGAATAATAGTGTTCTATAATGTGTTTGTGAGTATGTGGGTGTGCGTTTGTTCACCACATTATAGGCAGGTTACACCGCCCATAAAAAAAAATGTGCACAGGTTGTTCAAATTTCATGTAAGCCGCCTTCATTTATTGATTTTCATCTTCACTTCCTCCGCAAAGAATTACAAATCGACTTCTTTTTCTCGAAAATGTATCAAAATTAATGAACCATTTTCTTCCTTTCTTGGATATTCACCTTGAACTTTACTTAAAAGTTACAACTGTTTTAAATGGCGTATTGAAATTTCAAAGTCAAACTGATCAGCTAGAAATTTTAGGTCTTGTTGATATAGACTAATCACCTGGGTCATGACCCCTAAACGCTTCGAGTTTTGCTACTTCGAGACGTTCACAGTCATCCAGGGTACGTCACGCGAGTTGAAGGGCAAGTACATAACGCGTGCATTGATTGAGTTATCTCGCCATTTACCGCTGAGAGTGCTGCGCGGTTATGGGGCGGAAATGTGCTCGAGGAGGCAACGAGCCTGTCAAGGCGGCGACATTGAAACACAAGAAAGGCGTAAAGGATGGAAGAAAGAGAGATACAGCAGAGTGAGGTGCGTGTGAGGGAGAAGGGGGGGGGGGGGGGGGAGAGATGACGCTTTCGTGAAATGACTTATTCTTTACTGCTCGTCCATACCTTCGCCCATTGCGAAGATAATGGACAAACATCATCGATTTTGCTGTGTTAGCTTTTGCCTTTTAGTAGGCAGCTCTTGGACGGAAAGACAGCTGAAGCATTTGCTAACCGAGGCTGAAATAGGCTTTGAGTGATCTTGCAGGATCTCACGTTGTGTGTGAGAAGCAAATTAACATTGATGATAGCATGAATAATTGATGGGATATGAGAATTTCCATGATGATTGTCCTCACTCTGTATGATAATTGACATGTGATGTCAAATGTTATTACAACAGCTGTAATAGGTCACTATAGTACATCGCAGATTGCATTACGACAAATTATTAAGATAATGGCTTAAGCAAGGCATGCAGGACTTAATGAAAGAAACAGAATAGCGGAGAGATATGCAGAATGCAGAAAGAGAAAAAGAGAAATAGAGAGAGAGAGGAGATATATTACTCTCATCTCTGATTTGTTCCACTAAACTGGGCTCAGTTCTATTCAGTAAGATTAATGATACCCGAAGAGATTACAAAGGAAAGATACCACTTATGACTGTCTGTCATTCATCGGTGTGGGATACGAAACAGAATGGACAGTTAAGCACTTGACTGACCTCGAATGAAAGCTCAAGTGGCCATAATTAATGTATACAGTTGCAGGAAAATGAACTTTGCTCACACATTACCAGTATTTGTCTTCCTGTATTTACTATAGTGTGGAAATCTTTGAAATACCAAAATAAAGTACATTTACATTTACACACGCACACACACACGCACACACACACACACACACACATATATATATATATATATATATATATACAGCATTTATATAGTTATTATACACTAACAGGGCACGACTTTAATGGTGGTCCGGTGGCTCGATTGGGCAACTAAATTGAAAATGAATTTTTATATTTCTTTTTATTTTTGGGCCACCAGAGAAAAATGTTAATATCGAGCCCATTTATATATAAATATATATGGATATTCCCTCATCAAATTGTCAAGGCAATTTTCCAAAGTGCAGATGTAACTCTGTAACTTTGGAAAGTTTTTACTTGCTTCGAATGTGTAATGTATATTTAATGGTATGATAATTGATGTTCTTGCAACTTAGCCAATTACCGTATCGGTTTTCCCTGCAGTGAGTGCACTTTTTTTTTTATTAACCCCAAAGAAGTTTACGAAATCTTAGAGGAAAGGGGTGAAGAAAACTTAACATACAATGATGTAATGAAGGTATAATGGTAACTACGATGAATATTCTTACAACTTAACCAATTGCTTATCCGTTTGCCCTGCACTTTTTGTATTAACCCCAAAGAAATTTTTATGAAGTCTTAAAGGCAAGGGGTGAAAGAAAACTTCACATGCAATGATGCTGAGAAAATGATCACCAATCTTATGCAAATGATTCAGACCAGGATCCATAATATTCATCTGCTCGAAGTGAAACGATACCATTGCACTGTTCTAGAATACAATTTCTAACAAATTCTTTCTGTTTGCCTTATAGATTCGTGGCAACAGCGGGAAAATCAATTACAGTGATTACTCATGAAAATGGCATAAAGATAGAGAAGAATGTATCCATGTAGTGGTAGTTTCCTGACATCATCGACATTTGAAGACCTGAATATAAAAACGACCCAAGTCCAATTTTTGGCCAAATTCAGTTTGACATGGGAAATTGCAGCTTATGCATGGACTCATCTTGTGTAGAAATGATAAATCCTGATTACCCCCGGAAGTGCCTGAAATGAATGAGTTAAATCTTATATTAATGTAAGAATGAAGGACTTGGGTCATTCATACATTCATATTATAGCGCCCTCTCTCTTCCTTCTCTCATCTCTATAGCAGAATATCATGTATATGAATCAAAGAACGACCCAAGTCCATATGAATCAAAGAACGACCCAAGTCCACCACACAAAATGGCCTCTCCACAATTAATGTAAATGTTAATTGTCATAATAACATATGTTCTAATTTGTATATACAATGTTGCCTTCCCATCAAAGTTGAATAGAATATTATTGGACAAATAAAAAAGATATGTAGTTTTGAAGTTTTTTTTTATGAAGTTTTTTTTTAGTTTACTCGAAATGGTCTTCCATGGACTTGGGTCGTTCTTATATTCATATACTCATTTGTTCATCACACTATAGACATGACAGACAGACGGGTTGACTGCAGTGACGGAAAAACGTGAAACACAGGCACTCCATAAAAAATGAGTCATTTTGCCAGAGACATAATTTCAAAAGCATAGGACGAGAGTTCATACTGCGCACTGCTTGATTGTTTGCTCCGGAAAGTGATCCAATTTGTAGCTTGGAAACAAATTGCCTCAAATCATTAAAATATCCCATAAAAACCAATCTAAACAGGAGATTTCCACAATATGTCGTGCCATTATCGCATTTATTGTATGCTCTCTGGCTGACGTCATGATCAAGCGAGTGCAACGCGAGTATTGCATGGCTTGCATTGATAAACAGTGCTCTTCTCTACGCTCTAATTGGCAAAAATGGGGGGGGGGGTGTGTGGTATTATACTGCAGTATAAATCTCGTGGGGCCAGGAGGAGCGGAGGGTGTGAGCTAGGGTTGAGGACCGAGGGAAACATGGATCACAGCAGCAATTCATGCAAATAGGAGCAGGGTGTATTAGGCGCGTAAGCATGTATAAGTAAGTGCACGTTTACCCGCAATGTATATTATGTTCTGTAAATATTCATGTCATTATGGACGAACTCCGAGCAATCACTATGACCATGCCTGATTTTCCAATGAGTGAACTTAACAACAGCAGCAACAACGAAATCTTATGGAGGACTTCTGTGTCTCTAGCGTGCACTCCTATAACGTTTAACCCCTTTAATTTCTTTTTATTATTATTTTTGATAAATTGGTGGGAAAAAAAAGAACTCAAATTGAAATGATTCGGAAATCCATCATAATGGTCGTCGTTGCTCGCAAGACGGGTAAACAAGTGGATAGATTAAATTATTTGTTGGAACAGGAGACATGCTAACGTGCTTTTATATAGAAGGCAAATAAAAAGATAACGCTTACACGTCAGAGGCACCATTCTGTGTATTGGGTCACCGAGAGTGGAGCAACTCATCTGTTTGAAAAACATCTATTAAAGGATAATTGGTCGCTAGAGGAGAGGTTGCGTATCAAATGACGTCATCTAACAGACAGTTTTGAAATGAAAGCAGTAAGAGAGCCTTCATACAGCCTCCAAAACAAAAACCAACAACTTACAAACGTATATGAGCTATATACAGAGACAATGCCATGTCGACGCAAATAACGTCGATTTGACCTATAGGAACTCCAGACAGAAGACAGTGAGCAAAACAGTCTAAAAACAAGTCGTCCTAAATGTTGTACCCACAAAACAGCCACGTTGCATTTGAAACATTTCGCTGCTTTCTAGTTCACATGCTATAGTATATTGGTATAGACGCCTACATGATTATGTAGGCACCTACTATTCACCTATCACGAAGTGACTACTATTCACCTATCACGAAGTGGGAAAACTAAGCGACGAGCATTGATTAATCTTTGGCGGATATGATGAGATGACGAATATCAATAAATGCACATCCAAGCTTGTCCCGGAATATGCGCAAAAGTTTATCATCGTTTCTTTTTTTTTACCAGCATTTCTGATCTTTCGACCTCAAAGATTTAGATATTATTCCTTATTCAAAGTTCATCGACGTTAATAGCCTACTTGAATAAAAACAAGAAAAGACAGCGATGTCACAACAAGAGTCAAATAAAAAGTTTTTAACGGAACAAAATATGAAATGGATACATCCGTGAGAAAATCGAGGGTTTTTTTTTTACCGTTTCCAGGTTTCGGTCCTCGGACTTGCTGCTGCACGGCTGCCACATTCCTGAGCACGCCTCGATTGGGGGCTTGTCCGGGGGTCATTGAAAGGCGATAAACGGAAAGGTATGGGGCGCCGCCGCACACTTGGGTCTTGTTGCCCGCGCACGGTAGGTTGCATAAGGACTTGTTGTCTGCCTTCGGTCGCTCCAGTGTAGACCCGCAGTAGCATTCACTGTAGTATTGAAGACCACCGTAGAGAAAATTTCTGGAGGCCAGAGGATAGGTAGAAAAACAGTAAAGTAGATTAACATTACACTTCACAGACGCTTGCTTGGTGCAAGGACTGCTTCTGCACCTGTTTATATACTTGTATATACATAATACATAATGAAGATACATAAATTTTGTTTGCATGCAATGACAAAAATTAGACAGATTTCAGGTTGCAATGGTAGTACACCGTAGCAGAGCTTAATATGAGATTAACTGTTTTCTTCATGCAGTCCGCGTAGTTGATAACTCGGTGCAGACGTAAACAAAACGAAAATACAAATATTTCATGATTTGTTTCAAATAGCAATAGTGGAGCCATGAGATGACATATTTTCATAAACATGAAAAGAAAAAAACACGAATGCACTAGCATAGACAAGTAGGGCCTACCATTACAAATAATTGCATTGAAACGAATTATTTCCGAGGAGGAGCACTTTGCTAGACATGACGGTGAACGAGGGAAATAGTGAAGAGGTACTTTTCCCTCGATGTATTATTAGGTGTTGATTTTTGACAGTTGCATTTACGATTTGCGCAATGTTGTTCCGAAGTCCAGAGCTAAATCTAACTGTTATTTTGTTGTATTGTGAATGTACAAATGTATTTTGGATTAATGTATTTAAATGTTACGATTCTTATTTCTTATTTGCATAAATTTGTGAATAATGTATTTCAGGGGTGCAGACAAGCGTGGGTATACGTGCCTCTCTTTTTTCACCTCTGTTGTTTTATTTAGTCTGAATAAATGCAATATGTAACTCAGTGATTAATATTATCCTTTGGATCGAGCAAAGATAGGATCAATAAGGCAACTTTGTGTAATCAATTGTCCACTACAGTATACAGGTAAACAGATAATTCTGTAATCATGTTTTGCTGTACTATCCACCATGATGTCGCGCTATCTATCCGCTTTCAAATTCAGCACTCCTCCATACAGTCACAGCCTATATATTCTTCAAACGACGCAGTACGCCGCATTTATTATAGAGCCTATGCGCGTTTTTATGGCTGTGCGTATTCATCTCACTATACTGATGCTCCAGGATTGCATCCCCCATCTCGATGTTGCAAATCATGCATAATCAAAAGGAATTCAGTTTCAAAACCGACGGTCATAACTCAATGATTCAGCGGGGACATCCTGGCTATTATAGCTCACAATATGCCATCGTCATTTAAAGGGCCCCCTTCTAAATGAGGCACTCCCTTCCGTACAAAAAAAAATACATCATAAAAACGTCGCTTACACTTCTACAGCGTATTGTTTCTTGGCGATGAAAATAAGAAAATGAATAATGCGAATCTAATGGAAAAAGAACGACTCAAACCAATAGGGATATATATTATTCCGCTGTTGCCACAACTTTCAGCGACATGCTTCTGCACTTTAAAAAAATAAGTAGATAAAACTGAAATGGAAGTCTGACATGTCAATGTCGTAATTCCTTGGACCTTTTATAAATGTTGAATTAAGCACTCAAAATGGTAGATTTTCCATTTCACTATTAGCTAGAAATAACAAAATGTTAAATCCAACAGTTTGAGTGTTAAATTTAACATTTACAAAAGGTTGAAGTGACAACATTTAAAATGTTGATTTACCATCAATTTTTGCGGTGCACATACCATTTCCATGCGTTAATTCCATGAGGAATTTATCACGCACCGTTTCTCCTGCACGTGCCCTTCACGCGTAAAAGTGGCAACGGCTTTCCTCATTCAAAGACAAGTTATATCTAGGACTTCAAGAAATATTACCACAAGCGCGATGCGAAAAAAAAAAACATGAAGGGGAGGAAAATGATATTCTTCGAATGTTGTGTACAATCTATATATGCGGGTAGATCTTGCACAAATTCCAATAAACTTAATTGATAAAATCATTCGTCGCATGATAACCCTCAGCCACTCAGCACTCTTCTGATCTATTGCCGACTAGACTGGCGACTATACTGACAAGATGCAGGCGGGGTACAGTCGCCTGTGAAATAATTATGAGACTTTTAGGACAGAAAACCAATCAGTGAGTAAGTGGGGTGGCGGAGGGTAGGAACTCTTGGGCGGTGACCTCGAAGTGAGGTATATGCTTTAATGAACTTTTTAATGTACTCAAAACTATCGACGTGTCTTTCAGGTGATGTAAAATTTTAACGTCAAATTTGCTCCTTTAGTTAAAAGTCTTGTTAAAACGGTCTTCTGATCCACATTAAGATTTGCTATTCATTGTCCGGTATGTAGGATAAAGTAGGATGAGCCTTCTAGAATGTATCTCTGTATTAATCAAAGTTGTAAATAAAACCCATTGTAAGTAAAAAAAAAAAAAAAAATCAAAATTCCGCGCTCTATCGCATAACAAAGGAGAAAAAAGGAAAATGAAAAGATTCGACCGATTCTATTTCCAACCATGCATGTGTCTGTTTTTTTCATAACCTCGTAACACAGACGAGTTTGATCTCAAATGTCGATTTTGAAGGATCGTTCAATATCAACGCAGATTCACTCCCCACGACTTGAAGCACCGACTTCCCACTTTGCCGCTTCGCGCAGTCCTAATAAACGTCATGAAGAGGCGGAGAGCTGATGCATGAAATCACAAGGTGCCGAAAAGCACAAAGCTCGTAGAACCTGAAGGCTCTGACAATAATTACACCAGTTCTCTCCTTTCGCTAGTATCTATTTCGAGCTTCATGCAGCCAAGGCATTTACAGATGCGATTACGGATGAGTCCTGTATTCGTCAACCAGCAGGTTTACGAGCAATACTGCGATTACAGCAGGATGGCATAGCGTCTTCTGTCATGTCTGTATGCATGGTTCCTGAGAATCTGTTATGAACTCGGAAAGACAACTGCAAATTGCTAAATCGAATCACACGTTTAATATACTCGTAGGATGTATACACTCAAAACATTTGAGTGTCCGCGTGCCAAGATGCACAACGGCATCCAAACTTTAATAACTGAAATTGCACAGTGCTGTAGACTATGGTTAAGTGCAGAAGTAGTGTTTTTTTATTATGTTCGTTATCAAAATAGAATGTAAACTATCAGTTATAGCATGGAGGTACAACGTACCTCCATGGTTATAGGTGATTTATATGAACATTACATATATCAACGTTATGCCGAAGTTTATCTTTAGTATGAACACACTGAAATTTGCACACACTATAAACTAATAGAACAAACTTGAACAAACTTACATTGACATAAACAACATAACAATGACAACGGTAGATACCTCAGGCAAAATTTGTATTTGATTTGGTTTTGTTTTTTCATGCAGGGTATGGGAATTCCCTTTATGGTGTGTGAACGGAATAAAGTACTTCATGGTGATCATAAACTAACCTCGGAAGATGCATGGATACTCGACTTTATCAGAGGGAAATGACGTCATACAGATCTAATCAGAAACCTACATCATAATGGTCTTTTAAAGATTTCTGTTGATTTTGAGTTCTAAGCAGCTATCAGATATGATTTTGTGGGCTAAAAAAATCCATTGTCACCAAATAATCTTGGGGAAAATCAATGTAGACTTATTTCTTTGTTTCATTTGCCACAGGCTCTATGCATCATTATATTGTGCTTCAGCTACTCAAACCTCCTAAATGCGATCTGTCGAGTCCGACAAGAAAATTAACTCACAGACAAGAATGTGATGTGATGGAGGAATTCAGCAAGCCTCACATCAGCCGAGTTACGAGATCGGTCAAAACAATTCGAAATGGCGTAAGTGTTGCGTAACTAATTCAATCCAAATCCTTTGAGAGACATTTTGTGGACAACTTTCTTCAAAGACAGGCACTAGAACGATGGAAGTCGCCTACTGCCATCTCTCAACCAAAGTCTAGTCATTATTAATGTCGTCTTCATCACAAATCATTACCTCCGAACGTTTCCCGCGGGATTGCAACACCCGGGTAGCTAGATCACACGGAAGACTTGGTATCGATGGCCTATAACTCAGGTTAGTGAGGCACGTACGTTCCAGCGCTGTGAAGATACCACTTCATCTGAGATGGATCAAAGGTGTGCGTGTGTGTGTGTGGGGGGGGGGGGATTTCAGATTGGCTCCTTGCTGTAAACTTAAGGCAACGATAGCTTGCTTGCAGCATTATATTTTCCCTTTTTTAATTAAGGGGATGTCCTCTATATTCCTCTCAATTACATCGTTTCAAACAAAGCTAGAGAGAAATGTATAAGTCATAAGTTGTCATTGAAATAAAGGAAGTTTTCAGGTAGCGTTCTGGTGGTGAAGCAGAAAAATCAGCTACAGCAATTAAGTGACGTCAAGAGACATTTTCAATGTTCATGCATGTACAAGGATGACACTTATACTGTTTAAATACAGAAATGAGCAGAACAGAAAGACAGCCAGAAAGAGAATAAAAATTAGCTATATAGTGGCAAGTAGATAAAGAGCCAAATTGAGAAAGAGAGAGGGAGACAGCCAGACAGAAAAAAGACAGGCAAACTTGTTAGAACAGTTGTAAAGAGGGAGAGATTCCAGCATGTCGATATTAATCAACGGTTTCCTCATATCTTACATGCTTTTGTAAATAATAATTGTGCGAAAAGAGTTGTTACTAAAAAAAATTAGAGGATTAAATTTGGATGATAATCCTTATAGTTTACTTGTACGTACATGAAAAACGAATCTTAATAGGAAGAAGACTAAATATCAATCAAGATGGAAGGATAATGTCGATAGAAAAGAAAAGCTTGAGCTGTTTTTGTTTTGGTTTGTTGTTTTGGGGGGTAGGGGGCATTTCAGAAAAGTTTGTCCCACAGTCACGCATCCTTGCGAAATATTACCTATTTCCCTCTGAATATATGATATGTTTTCTCTACAAACATGTAGTGTGATTAAACACCAACTGACTTCTTAAAGTAAGGGTCAAATATGACCTTTGTTTTTTTCTTAGATATGAAACTAGCTGGTATATAGGGAATCGTTTTACTAGCAATTTTGTCTCGCGACGTTTGTGTGCAACATCAGAGCATGTTAAAGGAGGTTTGGTTACCACGACATAAAAAAAAAAATTAAACTGAAACGGAGAACAATTTGATGTTCGACATGTAATATATTGCGTTGTTTACTTATGGGGCATAAACAATTAGCGGTCTAGAGACTATAAGTTGTAAGGAATGTGCTCAAGTACGACAAAGCAACTCGGAGCCTAATCGTATAACGCGTAAAGATATCCAATACACTAAGGTGCGAAAATCGAATCGAGTTTCAGATTTTTCTTGGCTAATTATGTGTTGTATATTGTTACGTTTGTGTTTTAAACTAGAGTATACTCATCTTTGAAGAGAAGAGTGAGGGAATCCCCCCCCCCCCCCCCCAAAAAAAAAAGAGAGTAAGGCGAGGACGTGCATTCATCGTTTATCATGTTGTGGTAAGGAGACATTGATATTCGTTGAATGTTTAGCTGCAGATCGTCTCTTGAAATATACACTAAATTAAACAAAAAGTGGCGGTTCATCAACAGAACAGAAACAAAAAAAGCACCTTATCCCAAAAAATACAAACAAACAAACAAACAAACTGACGTGAAGATGAGGGGCGCCATCATCAATCTTCGCGATGAAATTAAATATCTATATCAACACACACAAAGAAACATAAACTATTAAAAACTTTAAACGCACTAAAACGGTTGCGCTGAACGATCGATTGTTGCATTTAGAATACGATTCATTATTACTGTGCTATACGAAGACCAACACACATAATGTATAATATATACGTCTGCCTGCAAAGGTGAGAGCTAGATCAGTCAAGGTTAAGGAACTCGTTCAAATAATGATGGTAGCATCGTATGTCAGCATTGCAGTTTACCAGAAGAGCATAATGTACTGATCTTACCATCTTGTAAATCTTGTGAGAAAAAGTTTTGTTTTTGTTTATTGGGAGGTCAACTATTATCATTTGAATATATTTTTTAATGAAGTAAATATTAGACAAAGTGGTTTGGGGTTTTGCTCATAAGGTATCATTTGAAATCATCTAATGGCAATCTCTTGGTAGTTAATTCACTTGTGTAGCGGCTCACGGACAAATTGAAGAGCAACTTCAAGTACTTCACAGATGAAAAGTACTTCAAACTACACGTATAATTGCAAAGTGGATGGGCACTTTTTCATTATTGCTGAATAGGCACTCGGTGAACAAAGTCTAGTTTCGATGGCCTTCGTGCTGCAGTAAAAATTAAGTTCTTCCGTGCGATACAGAATGCATAGTTTTCGTTCGTTTGTTTGTTTGTTTGTGTGTGTGTGTTTTTGTTTGTTTGTTTGTTTGTTTGTTTGTTTGGAGGGTCAAACTTGAGATTCTAAGTTCGAAGCCTTCTCCGTACGTAGTGTACATCCTTCAGGAGGACTTTTTGCCCATGCGCCTCTATATGAGGAGCTGTGGGTTCTCAGTGCCTGAGACCACTAACTCTTTATCAAGAGGTTGCTGGTCCGAGTCTCCCGGCTGCAGCGGTTGTCATGCCCTTTGGCAAGACACTTTGTCCAGAACAAAAACCAAAACACACACAAACAAAACAAACGAACAAACAAATCGACAAATAGATTGCTTAAGAAGTCTTTCCGTCAGGGGAGGGGGAGGGGAGAGATACTATTAATCTTGACCCCAGTCCAATATAGTACCCCCCCCCCCCTTCATGCCCTCCATCAAAAACATGAAGCGGCCCCTGCTTGGCAATGTAACATGTTAACTCGTAAATTGTATTCATATCAATTTCAAACCATGTCTCCACGTCCCATATGTAAGAAATGGGCACTTTGTATACTGCATGTTGGGATAATGATAATGGCAGGGTTCTCTAAAAGAGCAGTGCTAACACTGCTGATTCCTTGACTTTCAATGTATTAATGTATCTATTTTTTTTTCCAAGCTGCAAATTTTGTAATTCCGTAAGTATTCTAATTTAATACATGTATATGTTGAAATAAATTCTTCGAACTGAACTGAATTATTTACTCGAGGAGCACACCAAGTCATTTTCCATCTCTAAACACTTCCAAAGCAGCTAAAAATCCATCCAAACGATTTGGAGACGAGGGTTACTGAAAACTTGGGAGCAAGATCCAGAAGAGAACCTTCTTAGCCCCCCCCCCCCCCCTCCTCTACCAGGATGAGAGCAAAAGGTCATTGGTGAAATGTTCCCTCGCAATTGGATCTATTGGCAAGATTCGGTAAAGAAGGAGGTAAGTCTCTAGTGCCATTCTGGCTTGCCAGCCATTCTAAGAGTTTTATGGGAGGAGGTCACTGCCTTGTTATCTATCATCACAATTATTGCGATTAAAATGGGTACGATCATGATTATGAAGATGGGCTTCTGTTTTTGTGAAGTAATATCCATCAATATATACCGTACAATCACTGAAAGGCAACACTAGGACAGATCACTGCTGGTAGTGCATACCTGTTCAGTATATCTATTATTCCATGATGTGATTCAAGCTTATTCGTTTACGATCTCGATATCATTTTTCACATTTTCGAAGAACTTGTTCTCCATTCTTGTCTCATTCTGTTTTTTCCAATCTATATAAATTCATTTCTTCGCTGCCTTTTCACTCTTGTGCTACATTATTAATGACTCAAGCATATTATGCTCAATACTCTTGTCATAGACGGCTGGTGAATCCGTGTACGTTGGTTTTTGACTATGAAAGTCACATTACACATTGTCTTAAACTCATGACGTATCATTTTTTTAATGCGCTTCTAACACATTCCATTACTAAATTGTTTTATACAGCCTTCATCGTACACAGAATAGCAAGGCACGGAGTATGAACATGTCTTAATGAGATGCCTCTGTTAACGTTGTTGTTGATGATTTTCTCTTTTTTTTGAGGGGGTGGGGAAGAGTTTCAACTCCTGTTGTCCTGTTTTGTTTTGGCGTTTCTGCATCTAGTCAGAAATTGTGCTGCAAACTAGCCGGCTATATATCCAGGAACTCTTTCTCTCCGACTATACATGCTATCAAAATTAATTAGAATAAGTAGCTTTCAGCTTAATGTTTCAAGTTGAATACCTTGTCTTGTCGGTATTTTTTTAAAATGTTGTATACTCGGAGAGCAGATTTTATTCAAGCATGAATATCTCATCTATACGACATATTCCACTAAAACCGAATTGGCATTCCGGGTACTTGCATAAAATTTATAACTTTATAGCTCATTCAAGGACTGATATACGCACTGTGCTGTGCCATTTGATGCTGACAATCGGTCTAACTCTGTTTACAAGGCTTGAGAGATAGTTGTTGAGAGAGACAGGGACCAAGCCCTATACGAAAGTTAGTCATCTCATCCGTTCCTTCGAAGTATAGCCTGCCGCGCCCCATTTATTTTTTTCAGTGGGTGTATATCCACATTCGGGGTACTACAGTGGTTGTTGTGGTTCATTTTCCATCTGTGAAGATGGCTGGATAGCCCATATTCAGCTACACTAAGCTGGTCTTCCATGGGGTCCAGTTGGTTGTGGGGTGGGACCACTTCACCGGGTTAGACACCCTGCTCTTTGCGATGAATGAATGAAGCGAGATCTTTTACGTGCATGAGCTGTGACTCTCTCATACACGGGACCTCCATTTTATGTCCTATCCGAGGGACAGAGTGTTTTGCCTCTTGCTAGAGGGGACGGTATGTTTACACACAACATTGCTCAGTCCAGACTCGGGTTCGAACCCGGGCCGCGTGATCGTGAGGCAGACGCGCTACCGACTGAGCCAACTCACCGCCCTCCTGCTATTTCCAGTACGTTCTGTTTTTCCTCATCTGAATCTAAATCTATATGTAAACATCTTCTCAATCTAAAATTTTACGTTCAATTTGTGAATACTATCGTCCGTATAAGAAGAGCGCAACTTTATGATGCGCCGTCTTGTCACGTCTGATGAATTTTATATGATTATCTCGATACCAGGATAATCGAGTTGATATCCGCATTTCTTCACGTTAACAGGATTTTTTTTTTCTTTTTAAGAAACTGTAGCTAAATGACGTTGACACAATTAGACACGCTTCTTATTCCATCCATTCGTTTAGGACAGGTCGTAACTCAACGAGATATTGCTTACGTGCCTCCGCTAGCTGACGCAGATAATAAACAATGTGAAATCTTTTAAAAGACAACAACAACAACGCTTTTCTCTCATTCAAGCTGAATATAGCCAGATTCCTCCTTCTGGGGCATCACGTACGTATCATGATTTATGGAAGCGAAATTTTCTGCATTCACGCATTCTGCGTATCACATGACGAGGCACAAGCGAGGCGGCACTAAAAATCTATGATTTATAAGACTGATAGTCATACAACTTCCCTCATTTGGTGGGAGAACCCCCTCCCCCTTCTATGCCACCCATCCAGTCAAAGAAGCACAAACAACAGTTCACGATGGTTAAACTATATTTAAAACTAGAAAGCAATACAAAATTACTTTTCTGGTGACGAGATTGGCGCTCTTTTTGAAACTATAGGTATTCTCAATTCAATTCAATTCAATTCAATCATAGTTTATTTCCAATCAACGAAAATCAAAAACATAGTACAATGTATACATGTCATTAAATGATATTGTTCAAACGCTTGCAAAAGATTCATGTAATATACGAGACAAATTATAGAACAACATATATGTACAATAATAAAGAGGAACACTGTACAAATACTACGTGGGCGAGCGGAAAATAAATTCGATCATGGAAAATAGTGATCCACTAAAAAGCAAAGCTTGTCGGACGTGGATCGCTAGATAAATAATGAGTGAATGATATACTATTCTATAACAATACACTGTTAGAAAAAAATCAACAAGGTTGTTTAAAATTTTAAACAACCACAAGTTAACCGGTGAATCGCTCAACTGTTGTTTAAAAATTAAACAACACGTAGTTGTTTAAACTTTTAACCCTTTGTTGTTTAAAAATTCTAAACAACTGTTGTTTAAAAGAAATTTAAACAACTGGGTTGTTTAAAAAAGTTGTTTAAAAATTTAAACAACTGTTGTTTAAAAGTCATTTTATACAACTGGGTTGTTTAAAAAAAGTTGTTTAAAAGTCTAAACAACTGTTGTTTAAATGTAATTTTATACAACTGAGTTGTTTAAAAAAAGTTGTTTAAAACTCTAAACAACTGTTGTTTAAAAGTCATTTTATACAACCGGGTTGTTTAAAAGTAATTTTATACAACTGGGTTGTTTAAAGCACATATTAAATATTCATGTTTAGAATTTAAACAGTTCTTAATCCCATATTACTGTACAACTCACTTGTATATAAGCACAATAACACAAATGTTTATTTTTTTGGCCAATTATATTTCAGCACATTTTCACTGTCTATATCACTGACAGCATGTCATTAGAAAACCTACAATCGGTCAATCTGTCCATCGATGTGCAAACTTATTACATATAACAAATTGAGCCAATCAATTGTCTCATCCATTTTCAGAATATATACAGAGTAACAATTCTTCTTATACAGTTAACCTTTGATAAGTCGAAGTTCTCGAGAACCGAGAAAAATGTGTCGACTTGCGCGGATTTAGTAAAAATATGCAGTTTGACTGCAGAGGAAAAATCACGAGCTTTTGTTATGCTTGAGTTAAGTGATTTCCCAGCTGAATTGACCTCGACTCATCTAAAGCTTAGTGTATTGTCAAATGTACATTTTGATTCCACTTACATACAAATGGGGCGCTTAACGCCGTAAAAATCACATTTCACAATACACTGTATTTCAACTAAACTGCAATGGCAAATTGAATTTGAAACATGCAATAATTAAAGAATTAATTATTATGTTCAGCTTGAGATTCATGTGTTCATGTGTTCAGCTTGAGATTATCTATCTGAAACCTGTGCCACATTGAATATTTTGTTGCTTCATTTCTCATATTGTGTGGGTGCATGGGGACCATCAGTTGCCCTCAGATGGGTCCAAAAGGGCTAACTGAATGAACAGTACACAGAGAATGTAATTTTTCAGAATGCTTTTACAGTCCAGTGCACACCTTACAGACACATTATCCAGTTTTATAGTGATCATACCCTGACAAGACAAGATAAATCTTGAATGAGTCTTATTTCCTGGAATAATTATATGATTTTCTTAGAACCACTGACTTTGTTCTTGAAGTGTTTGTCACTATTACATGCGCTTGGAAATCTCATAAGCGAAACATAAGGGAATGGCCCTCTAAGGATTTGCTTTTCTGTCCGAATACTGTACTTTGTTGCCCCATTAAGAAAATATTACTGAAGGTATTGCACTACACAGCTTCTCTATTAACTAGATTATTTTTAACAATGTTCAATTTGATGTAGCAACATTTAGAATCATTTCAGTTGCAATGCTTTTTGGGAACATCTGCAATAGTAAGTCAGGGATTATTACATGTCGTAGATTATATTTCCTTGACAGTACAATGATGACTGTAAATATACTGCAGATGGAGAAACCATTCACATTAAGAAATAAGTTTTATCTCTTGTGAAAATTCTACTCCATACCTCTATTCAGCATATCTGAACAGACCAAATAACATATACATTGTAATTATAATGAAACTTACTCCTGTTTACTGGTGTAATTTGAGAAGTCATACCTGCTACCAACACATACAGTTCTTTTTTTTTTCATAACTGGAATGTGCCAAGTACAGCACATCTGTCCAGCAAAGATCATCTCTGTCACTCCTGTGATAGAGATGGCAGTAATGAAGATTACTCTATATACAATGAAATAAATTCATAATGGAAATATACATTCTACGAAACAGTTCTTCTTGAATCTTATGAAGGCCACATTCAGTACAGAGTGTCACCTCCATTATGCTCAACAGATATGAGGTTTTAATTTCACAATTGCTATATTTCTGAAAATTGACTGTCATGCTTCAGTATAAACCTGTGAAGATCTTGCCCAATATTTCATTAAGTCACTACTATGCAAAATACCCTTTTTAATTCATTTCTAGCCCATCTTTATCACAAGTTTTCAAGGGCCAACATTACCCACTAATAGAACAATCTTCTCATGACCTTTGATCTTTCCATGTGACATGTATCCATTACTTATTGAGTTATAAACAAATAAAACATAGATACCAAACCTTTGCTTTGACGAATGACCTAAAAATCAACTTTGTCAATTAAACTTCTGATGACCATGAAAATCTCATTCTACGCATCTAATCTTCCTGATTTGAAGAGTTCAGGTATGTCCTGATCTCTCTCACAGAATTGGACGTCACTTTACCAGGCATTTTGTACACAACTGTCTCCAAGAACTGCCAGGCAGCAAAACATTGAGCCTGGTACTCTACATCTAGGACATAATGCACTTTGAATGCACAGTCCACAGCCTTTGTCAGAGTTGGAAACAAGAATCCCTGTCTCTCTACAATAGGGAGTTTTCGCAAGAACAACGCGGCCGGGAGTTAAGCGTGTCGTGTGCGAAATTTGCTTCTGCACATGATCAAATCCAAGGAACGTCCCGTCCGGGGGAAAACGAGTACGGTACTTGGCCAAAATAGCGTTCGGTCCCAATGCTGGGCAGGAGTGAGCCAGCCAGTCAGCCAACCAATCAGCGATCTTGTCCCCACGCCTCCGTCCTGTACAGGAAAGCGAAACTGCATAGGTATGGGGACGGGAGTCAGAGTACGGGGACTGTCACAAGTGATCGCTTCCTCGTTTTCTCGGTCTTCGTGTCGTGTAGCGAAAACTTCCTAATGACAAAGGTTTGCAGTGGTTTCTTCCAGGATCCTCCCATCAGCAAGATGAAGGGCTGTGGTCTCTGCTTCCTGTCAATTTGTCCAATGTAGAAAGCCAGGTCTGTGCCCTCCTGTAAAATGAAATGGAAGTGGAAAAGAAACATGCATATACATCTAGATAAAATCT
Source organism: Diadema antillarum (assembly GCF_040938485.1). Lineage (NCBI taxonomy): Eukaryota > Metazoa > Echinodermata > Echinoidea > Diadematoida > Diadematidae > Diadema > Diadema antillarum. The sequence continues at coordinate 2,878,152 of NW_027270929.1, read as the reverse complement.
TGAAATAATCTACGCAGAAGTGTTGGGTTGAGGCATTGGTATAATGAAGTCCATCAGAACAGATATATTTCCCACACCCCTCCAATGTTCAAGGTAGAGTTCATAATAAAGTGCCTGGCCAAATTCTGCAACATTTCATTTGCAAACATATACCCTAAATTGGGTATTTTATGTAGTATATAACATCCATGTATTACATTTTCTATTCTTGCAAGGGCTAACCATGACCTGGCTGAATGAATTTTCAACTGTGTGGCCTATGGGAACTTCTGAAAGGCAATTGATTTTATTGCTGGCAAGCCCAGGCAAAAAGTATTATCAAACAAAAACTACTTCTGAATTGCATTTCATTATTTTGGGTAAGTTACTCTTTCCAATACTAGTAGTATAACAATTTTGTCCACTTACATTGTAGGAACATTAAGGAGTATGCGAGGTCTTTTTTCTTTTTGGTATGGGGGGGGGGGGGGAGACACCCACCCTGTATCACATTGAATGTATATGAGTGGTATGTGATATATTTCCAGCATCTTGCTGAATATAATGATACCATAGGTCAAGTGCAATATTTATTGATGAATGGAATATTCCTTATTGGCGACATTTGGGACCAATTTTGCATTTCATGCGAATTTTTTCCCTGTTTTATCAAAATGAAAAGGACATATTGATATTGGACAAGTGTGTGATTGACCAGTCAGGCACAAAATAAAGTAAATATGTATGTTGACTATGTAATATAAGATTTTTTTCATTAAAAAGAATTATTGTGATTCACAGCATACATTAGCAACATAGTAAATTTGCATTATTATAAATATGTAGAATCCATGGACTAAACTAACAAATGAAACAGCATAAACTGGGAATTTCTGTAACTATGGACCACAGCTTGATGATTTTTATATTTTGTGTTGCAATGTCAAAGTCCATCTCATCATTCTAATAAGAGGGCAACACATCACTTGTTTTAGAAGATTAGCCTCCGAACAGTTAGGTACTTACAGGTTGAAAGTCGTAAAATAACTCCAACGACTCCTGAAAGGAGCACTTGCCCCACACTCTCGCAGTCCAGCCTCGGCAAACTAGCGGCAGCACGCTGAATGCAAGCGTCTCTTTTTCCTCTGTGGAGCAAAATGTATGACACAGGGGGAGTATTTTGAATGATAAGTACAAATATACCCTTTAAAAATATTAACACAATCAAGGCTGATAAAGAGAAATGCTGACAAGTATCAGCTCATATTCAGATGCTAGCTTATGTACTTATATTGTACTTGATTGCAACCAGGATTACTAACTGTGTGGGGGGGGGGGGGGGGCTGTTTTAAAGTTGTTTGGAGGGTATTGTAGAAAATACTACACATTTTGAATGAGGGACTGATTCTGGCAACGGCATTTACTACCAAGACGGGCAAGTAATTGTGGATGAGTAGAGCCAAACTTGTAAGGCCAAGCATTAGAATTATAATGCTGTAATAATCATCATGCTATTCTACAAAGCAGCAATCAGAGTTACCATGAACTTGGATGAAAGAAAGTTGAATGGTGTTGACAGGCAGTGCCTTAATAAGAATAATCTTGCACTACTGTTAAGTGCTTAACAAAGACTATTGCAATATGAATGACATTTGGGCTTTTGCAGGAGGTTCATGTCATATTCTGGCATTGCATAAAGCAAGATCAGTTAATATGCATATATCTTAATTAGATTAGCAAGAGCAAGGGATGTTCAAGGTTCAGTGATTTTTATTCCAAGTAGTAGGAAAAAGAATGCAAAAACTTTAATAGTTCATAAAAGACTTCTCTGTTAATGTTATCCTATAATGACAAAAGCTTGATTATCATGTGAGTTGATCAGGCAGTGGAGAAGAAAAGGGGAATGGTAGATGAAGGAGGCAAGACAAACCGTCCAGAAGTTTCAGTGTACATGAACTGTGTGGCCGTGGGGTGCTATAATGTGAGAGAGGGGCAGGAGACAGCCTCTCCCAAATAATTGTCCAAGCTGTAGTTACAGTCATTAAAGCTGCACCAACGCATGTGATACAAGGAGCGAAAGAAGCTTGTATGAGCACAATTAAAGATGTTCTGAATCCACATGTCATCTCTTGAGGATTCAGTTCCAGCAGGACGAGGTCCAACATGAGCTAAGGAGGGACAATCTCTGCCTGACTGGCCTGCCAGAGGGGGCTGAGGAGACAGAGGAAGAGCTTACAGAGGGCGAGTCAAATTTTGCCAAGGAAGTTGGCTTAGACATTTGAAAGAGGACATCTCATCTTCATGATCTTGTCATCATCTTGGGGAAAAGGCAAGAAGGAAAGAGCAGGCAGATCAAAGTCCACTTTATTGCAAACAAAAGGAACAAACTGCATTCTGGGCATTCTAGTCTGAAAGGAAAAGAGAACATGAAAAGTGTGTACATCAATGAAGATCTAAAGGCATGCAATGTGTCACTCGATCAGTGCATGATAAATGCCAAGGAAGCTCATGATGTCGAATCGGCAACAAAACCAAATACGGGAACATGACATGCAAGTTGAATGATGGACAAAGCAGAGTCATCAAGAGCCCGGATGATCTCTTTGATATTGGCTTTGAAATTACAGATCCACTTCAGTTTTTGCAGGTTTTTGCGAAAGTCTTAGAAATTAATTAACAAGCATTGAATTAATTTCTTAGTCTAACAATTTTTTTTTTTTAGTCATGTACATACTGTAAGTATTTTGTTAATGTTGTTAATAAATTCACCAACTCAAATGCAAAAAAGGAAAGGGTGGTACTGGGGCTGTAGATTAGAATCTCTACACAGAGCAATACTATTTAAAATGTACCTTGGGAAAGGCCATCGGTGTCACCCGTGTGACGAATAAGCAGCGTTTGCTACGATGGACATCTTGATTCCCCATACTAGAGTACTTTGTCAGCATACATGGCCATGCTGCAAACATCCTGTCTTCAGCCATGATCTCCTGGCTGAAGTCTTGCTTGATCTGTACAAATCAGGGAACAAGATTGCATTTGTACTCATATCAAGGGTGGCCCAGAAAGAATGCTATTTATAAACCAAATGGAAAAAAAAAATAATACTCAAGTTAATAACAAAAACATAAATGATGGAGTGAATTATGCATGATCATTAGCTTCTGCAAAAATGTTCATTCTATAAACATTTTTCTCACAAGTTTGTGTGAATTTGCACAATGTGCTTCGTTTGGCATGGAAATCTTGACAGACTGAGAAGAAAGCTCCTAATCTTTGCATAGAAACTTATTCGAAAGTGACAAAAGTGTCAAAAATTGGTTCCAAACCACCTACCTACATGAAACAAATAGAACTCTACTAAGGTGGTATATTAGGCATTAAGTTTACGTGTGGTGCATAGACTATATTGTGCGTTAAAAACACCACAATCTGTTTTCTGTCTTTATCTCCATTTTCTATAGGGGTTCTGGGCCTTTTTTTCTACTGGAAGCTTACGTAGACCTTAATTCATCGAGCATCATTGATGGCAATGATGCTCAGTAAAGAATGAATTGCTCCAGCAAAAGTAGCAGAACTTAACTTGCACTTTAGTATTGGATTTTAGGGGGTTCGTTATGTTTACAGTAGATTTTGGTTGTACGGTTGGACCTACCACTCATCGACCGCCTAATGTTTATTTGCTTGATAAGAATATTTAACACTGAAATTCATGCAAAAAACTTGACCTACGTGATTGAGAAAATCCAGCTAGGCTATCAAATGCCTTTGTTCCCTTTTCGATTCGAAGTTTCAGTGCAAAAATATCGCCGTCGAACTTGCGTGGCCTCGTTTCAGCTCCCCGCGGTAACGCTCCTTATTGAGATCGACCGCTGTTTTTGCATTGACAATGCACGCAAACCGAGTTGTATTGAACACCGTGTTGTACGAAGCTTTTGAAAATGTTCATTCGAAATTTTGTCCTTGATTAAAACCATTAACTTTGTTAATGAACGGTGAATTTTTGCGTTTTCCCACACCATCCTCATCAACAGTCAAAGCCAATCCATTTTTATGTGCTTTGCGTGCAGTGAAGTGCGTACTAAGCGTTCAGTGCGCCAATTAATACACGGTCGGTTTATTAAAAGAGGGTGGTCGATGTAGTAGGGCTATCATACAGCCGACCATAAGTTCTATAAATTATGAGGTAGGAAATGACCGAGACAGGTCATTGTGTAATTGAACTTAGTTAGCACTAGCAGTCTAAAATATAGGCCCTAAGACTTAGTTAGCCCTTGACTAGGCCCTAGCAATTATAGCATTGCCTAGCTAGGCCCTAACTAGGCCCTAACTGTCACGTTAGACCCTATGCTATTCATATTCTGGTCCACTAGGCCTAGGCCTATAACTAACTTGTTAGATTTCTACATCATCGAACTCGGACACTGCGCCTAAATTGTGCATGATGTGAGTCTACAGTGATACGGTGCCTGTTACAACTAATAGAATACTGTACAACGTTTGATAGGCTACTTACTGGGTAACTGTACTGTGTCAACAATGGGAATATTCCGTACGCTGATTTAGATTAGTTTTTGTGAAAGAAATTCGTATTTTATGTGAAGTTTTGAAAATGTATGTAAGGATTGAATTATGCAAGTGTTTATACAAGTATGAGTTGGTTGAAAAACATAATGTACTTGTACGTATCGGTACAGACGACCTATGTCCTAACTTAGCGTTAACGTTAACAGTTTGTTAGATCTAACGTTACATGCATGTAGGCGAGGCGTAGCGCAGCCCGGCCAAGAACCCAAAACGTGAGCCGTGACTATATCTTCATACATCATGCAAATTACAGATGGGCATGAAGCGATGTAACTATCAGCTAAATAAATAAATACCTTGGAAATGACTGGCAAAGTTCTTCTATAGCTAGACCCCATTTGCTGAGAATGTTCGTGACTCCATATAGCTGCATTGCAGTCATCGTCACCGCCGTCCATCATGATGAATAGCCGCGCTACTGTATAGCTATACGTACAGTGCACATTATCAGCATGTGATGTTTACGTGTGTGTGTGAGGCGCGATGGCTGCCGCCCGGCGGCGATCGATTGCGACGAAGGCCTACATGGAGGCCCGCTGATTGGTTCATGACTATCACATGACTTTTGCCCATCAATTTCTAAACAACGATGTTTAATTGTTTGGACAATCATTCCGAATTGTTTTTAAACAACCGCTGTTTAAGGCAATCAAGCTCCAATTTTCTATATTTAAACAACATTGTTTAGAATTTTAAACAACAATATTTTAAACAACGAAATTTTACACAGCGTTCTAACAGTGTATGTAGTTATTTTGAGATACACAGGTCGGGAAAAAAATATAGAATACCAATGCTATAGTGCCCGGACACTGTTCATTGAACCACGTGTACCGGGGAATATGACAAGGACAATACATTCGTACACACATTCAATTACCCACACGCATATACACTGTTGGACGCGAGACAGTACCGAGAGGAGAGAAGACGGTAACAATATACAAGTCTACGAAGAACAATAGACGAGAAAGGAAAAGGAGAGAAGAAAGAAGAGAGGTCTGCACACAGAACTCGCCAAGTGCTGCGACATCAGGACAGGTGAAAGCTCAAACATAAATTATAGCAATTTAAATTATCTAAGATTATAAGTAGAAAGTAAATGTTTTCTGAGTTTATATTTAAATGTGACAAATTTGGGGGAATCTTTTAAACTATTATCTAAATTATTCCAAAGTCTGGGTCCGGTATAAAGAAATGTATTTTGGGCATGTGCGGTTCTCATTAACGGAAGATGGAATTCGTCGGATCGTCGCGTGGGATAGTTATGAACATGACTGTTTCGATGAAATAAATCGTGGAATATTTTAGGTAAAAAGGTACTATTGTAATTAAACATAAACTGACCAAGTTGAAACACATACAAATCATTTACTTTTAATATTTTATGGTCAGAAAACAAAGCATCTGTATGTTCTCGGGTATGTAAATTAAAAACAATTCTAAGCGCTTTCTTTTGCAATAAAAGAAGTTTATCAAGTAACATCTGATATGTATTACCCCAAGCAAGAATCCCGTAGTTTAAATAAGGGAGTATCAAACTAGAATAAAGAGTTAATAATGCAGATGAAGGAAGATAATATTTCAATCTATTCATTACGCCAATGTTACGTGAAATAATTTTACATATGTTATCAATATGATTCCTCCATGAAAGCTTGTTATCAACGCAAACACCAAGAAATTTAAAAGAAGAAACTTCTTCTAAGGGAGTAGTATCAAATGTTATATTGCCTGGGAGGCTATCTAAAGAATTACTAAAAAGCATAACTTTTGTTTTTTGAATATTTAATGACAATTTGTTTGCGTATATCCATTGTATAACCTTTATCAATTCTTCATTGACTGTTCTTATTAAGATATTTGGGTCAGGGTGGGAAAAAAAAAGATTAGAGTCATCCGCGAATAATATGAATGATAGTTTCTCCGAGGATCTATGAAAATCATTAATATAAATAATGAATAACAATGGGCCTAATAAACTCCCTTGTGGAACACCACATGCAATTGTTTTACTTTGAGAGTCAAAGCCGTTGACATGTACAAATTGGGATCTTTCTGATAGGTAACTCGTGAACCACTCCAAGGCCTTTCCACGTATTCCATAATGAGACAGTTTGGCGAGAAGTATTCCGTGGTTAATCGTGTCAAAGGCCTTGGAGAAGTCCAAGAAGATACCTATTGTGTGTGAAAGTGTGTCGAGTGCGTGTGTGACTTTGTCGATGAGGGCAAGTAGTGCGTGTATTGTGCTGTGATTTTCCCTGAATCCAAATTGAAAGTTTGAAAATATGTCGCAGGTTTTAAGAAAACGTACTGTCCTGATGTAGACTATTCTTTCAAGAATCTTAGAAATAGAAGATAATAAAGATATGGGTCTATAGTTATTGACATCATCCTTCTCCCCTTTCTTATAAATAGGAATTACTTTCGCAATTTTCATGCTATTTGGCACATGGCCAGTTGCAAGCGATGAGTTGATAATATGTACTAAGGGATCCACTATTTGAGGAATTATGTTTTTTATCAAATGGTTGTCAATTCCGTCATGGCCAGGACTTTTACCTTCTTTCAAATTGGCAACAATCTTTATTATTTCTTCTTTATATGTTGGGTCAAAAAATATAGTTTTAGAGTTAGGTGTATCTAAAAAATCACTAAAAGATTTACTAGAAAGAGGAATATTTTGAGAAAGATTTTTTCCAATTGAAGAAAAGAAGTCATTAAAAATTTCAGCCATGCCAGCGGGAGTGTTGCTGGAGGCATTGCCCCACCGAACTTCAGAAATATTAGATGAATTGTTAGGTGTATTCATAGCATTCTTTAATGTTTTCCATGTGTTTTTAATGTCATTTTTATATTTGCTTATCTGATTAACATAAAAAAGTTTCTTCTGCGTACGCAATAATTTGGTGAGTGTGTTTTTGTATGAAACATATTTTTTCTTATTTTTTTCAGTGGGATTACATCTATATTTATAAAACAAATTATTTTTCCTATTTATAGATCGTAATATAGACTGGGTTATCCACGGGAGTCTTGGAATTTGCTTATATCTATTTTTTATGTTACGCAGGGGAATATGGTTATCGATTTCGGAGGTAAGAGTAGATATGAAATAATCATAAGACAAATTGACATCGGTAGTGTTGTATACAGAAGACCAATCGAGTTCTTTTAAACTGTTTTGGAGACTTGTAAGATTATCTGCAGTAATCTTACGACGCTTATAATAATTATTTTGTTTATTCAGTTTAATTGGAACCTGAGCAAATATAGGAAAATGGTCAGTGATGTCTGAGAGGACGATACCAGACTCAGGAAGTGGAAGAACATTACAAAAAATGTTGTCTATGAGGGTAGCCGTTTGGCTGGTGACACGGGTAGGCTTGGAAATTAATGGTAAAAACGAAGCAGACATTAATGTTTCTATAAATTCTTTTGAACTGTTTTGGGAGTTACATTTCATGAGATCGATATTAAAATCGCCCATCAGAAATGTATCTTTAATAGATATCATGGGATTTTGTACTAAATCCTGCAAAACTGTCAAAAAAACATTCAAATTTGACCGAGGGGGCCTGTAAATTACACCAATCATAATGTTTTTTCCATGTGGATTTATCAATTCAATAAAAAGGGATTCGAGAACATCGCTCATAACACTAATCTCCTCATGTATAATATATTTAGATTTTTTCGAGATGTACAAACCAACTCCTCCACCAACTCTCTCATTTCTATTTCTAAATACAAATTCGAATCCGGGTAAAGAAAATAAATGACTGATATTAGAGTTCAACCATGTTTCTGTTAGCCCTATGATGGAGCAAGATTTATGATCTGGGTTTTCTAAGAGTAAGCGCAACTTATCAAAATTTTTATTGATACTGCGTATGTTAAAGTGAGCTAACAAAAATGTTTCATCAACTGTATTCGTGATCCGATTTTTATACTGATTTTCGGTCAAATAAACACACGATGGACTCTGGACTGGATCATTTGAGTCAAATCTATATTCAAATTCTTGTGCTGAGGTATTGTATTTATCGGATATGTAATCTTCATATAAACTGGAGATCATATTTGCATGATCAGATTCAGAGTGCCTTACTGTGTTATAGAATTCATCATTATTCAAAGAATTAAAAGCAAAGTTTATTGTGTCAGCCATGGGTTAGAATATAAAACATTCGGGAATTAATAACTGGCCTCCCGCCTGGTCCTAACTCAGCAGCTACGTGGGGGTATGCAGACCTAAAAGAAGAAAGGAAACCGAAATGCGTACAGAGAAACATGAAACACAGACAAAACAAGGAAACGAACATGAACACAGATGACACAGTCGTCCCGTAATACACAAGACATTCGATGAAAATATGGTCTGATATGAAAGAGATGCACATTTCGAGTATACATTCAGATACATAATCTTGAAGGCAGATTCAATTCTGTTTTCAGTCTTGTAAATGAGCAACACGATCCCACATGCTACCGGCATCACTGCGATGGGAAGATAAAACAAAACAAAAAGAAATCTTAAAAAAGGAGTAAAATGCCTATGAGTGACCGGATTTAGCATAAGATTTCCCCGTCGACATCAATGTCAGAATACCAAGTTTAGCAACGCTCATGATAATCATTTGCACATAGATATCTTCATAATAACGGCGTAATTTGGAGAACACAGAAAGTTTACTGCTTTTTTTCTTATCTATTTTTGAATAATCCTTGTATTCATCTCAGTCGGCAAAGTTTAACAAGGCTCTCAAGTATAAGGTCACTGCAGTGTTGAATACTATTGAGAGATTATATGATATAATCTGAAATGTTATGTCTCTTCAGGATTTCAGCGTATTAAAAGTGCCTGGCCTTATTCTGTCAGCATTAATTCTATCGGTAATATGACTGCAAAGCAGTAGATTAATCACATTAGCCGACATGAGCAAAGGTATACAGATTAAATCAGTAGTCCGTGGATTGTACGCGAGATTCGAATACGTAAATCCGCATGACGCCAACCTACATAAGAACGCACGCTGACGAGCTCGTGTGCAAGGACTGTATCCTGTTTGGCTCTTGAGTTTTGTTTTAGTCCATGGACTAATTCTAAACATTCTTTAGACTGTCTTTTGTGATGCTACCATACGAAGTATACACGGTCACAGTGGTTTCCTATCTACTGAAGATGTAAAACTCGCAAGTGCTCTCCGAACATCACATAATCCGACAGAGACATGACTATAATTCTCCCTAAGAAAAAAAAAACCAAACAAACAACAGCAACAAGAAAGAAGGGGATAATGAATCAAATTGGCGACCATAGTATTAAGTAAGTGTGCAGCCATACATAATCTATTTATACAGTGTATCTGAACCATTGGCCACTGTCTTTTTTTTCCAACACCTCTTCTTGACAGGTTATGTCCCCATTACCCATAAAGAGCAGAAACCATATTTCTGTGGGTTGGTACTGTATATAACATCACATACACATACACACACACACGCGCGCGCGCGCGCGCGCACACACACGTAAATTCAAACCATCATCTAACACAGACATCGAAAATACCGCGTAAGTGAGAGGGGGAAAAACGAGAACACATCAATTTATAATGCATCTTTAAGACGCGGCAAAGACCACTCTAATCTGATGTATCTTTCTTCTATATCTTTCTTCTTAGTATTATCTCACAACATGCAATGTGATTTCATGCAGGAATACTGGCCGTTAAATTAGATGAAACATGAAAGTTTGATTCCTTGACCTACAGGTGTGATAGGATGTAATGGATATTAGATTGGCTGAAATCCACTCACTCAAAGCATGTAATACTAGCATGACATAGGGTTAGATATTATTTAAACACCTGTTACGGTTGTCACAGTGAAATCGGAGTACATGTGTACACGTATCACAGTCGATTATGTCCATCAGTACAAGAGGCTGCCTTTTTGGTTGGGTTCTTTGTCGTTATTATGTTGGATTATATAAAGCGAAAGTTAAGTGAATGAGGACTATAGAGTTTGAGAAAGAGGAAGATATTTGGCGAAAGACAGAGGTGAGAGAGGGAGAGAGAGAGGGGAAGGGGAGGAAGAGAAACGGAGGAAAACATGCGAATCATGCACGTGCAGAAGAGAACCAAACAGGCCTCCGTCACTATTCTCTCGTATATTGATTGGCTTTCGGCGTGCGGGACTGCAGTAAGTGATGCATTTTACAGCGCGTGGGACCGCGGTGGCCTCGGCACAGTGGATTGAAGGGAAATCTTGGTCAGGAGAGCAACATGCATGCACTGTGTATAACTCGCGAGAAGATTTTTTTTTTTTTTTTTTCAGTGAGAGATGGGAGTCACTAGGGGCCAAGGTTTCTTGTGATGTCTTGAGAGAGAGAGAGACAAGAAGAGTTACGTAAAAACAGGTCAGTAGGACACATAATGATTGAGTTGAAGGGATTCGGTAAGGGGATGATGATGAATTGTTAACTAAATTATGCAGAGAAGTATTTACAATCAGGGGACAAAGGAATATAATAGATATAGCATATTGTGAAGCAGAAATACAAAGTCAGAGAAATGATAATATACATACATAATTATGTACTATAACATTATGTACAAATATTATACGTATATATATGTATATACATATATATATATATATATATATATATATATGTGTGTGTGTGTGTGTGTGTGTGTGTGTATGCAAAACTACGTGCCTTTAAGAGGCACATCTTTTAGATTAAGTTTTTTCAATACAATCATATGGATATGATGCACACAAACATTGTGCATATAAATGAATATAGATATACATGATATAAATAGACAGAAAGCATGTGTACGTATGTATAATGCATACATTTTGAGAGATAGGGACAGACAGACAAACAGACACACAGACAGAGATATAAATAGATACAGATGCACATCTTGTGGAGATTGAGAGGTTGCGAGTTGTAGTGTAAGATGTGCCGTGAATATGAGTGTAGCTAACAATGATTATTGCAGACGGTTGTGTTTGTGCGCGAGACCTGTGCACAAGACCTCCAATCTGTGTTCGGCGGGCTCACGTTTCTCAATCTCCGACACATCTTGCCGAGGCGCCATATCTTGCTCCATTCAGCTCACGCTCACACGCCCCCCTCCTCCAACCCGAAATGCCAGCCTCGAAATGCAGGGCGCGATTATGCTAATGAGCCACATGACTGCCATGTCGGCTGTATCTAATGCATCCAACTGTTGTTTAAAGAAGGAGCTTGGCGCCAAATTGAGTGGCGTTATTTTCTGCCGGGCACGCGAGACTAATTTGCCGTCGCTTTAATCAGGTTATTTCCAGAATGAGGGCATTTTGTAAACATCGAGACAAAAAGCACGAGGGATTTTCTGCATTACTAATCGGCAGTGAAAACAGCGTGACTTCAGTTGACTTTGTGAGTTAAAACGTTTACATGCATTATGGACTGCGATCAATATGCATAAAGGGCACATGGCGGTGGGGCCATCTGTACGTCGATATTTGCAATGTGCGCCTGTACAAGGGACCTCCTCCCACATCAAAAACGTAGCCCACATCTTATCGACTGCCACGTCGCGGCACAACATTCTCTGATTGCATTTACGGCTACTGGAGCAAACAGGCCAAATGAGATTGCGAATCATTACATTGATTGGTATGTGTATGCAAGGACACGAATGGTTGGGTAGAGACGCCTTAATGCGATAGATATAAATATGTCTGGAAAACACGATCTGATGTACGTATGACAAGACGGAATGTATTCAGAGTGAACCCTAGAAAATGTCTCCATATTCGGGTTTGAGAGCAAATCGGATTGCAACCTGACTGCATCTTTCATACACACAACTACTTGCCTCCCCCAGGGTCTTTCCTTTTGAATCGACAGAGCAATATACACACGTTGCCATCGTATCATTCCCCGCCAATCAACCCATGATATAGCACCTGGCATGATTCCCGCGCATTGAAATGTCAAAACATTTCTACATAACTGGCATCTGGGAAAAAAACTGACATTCGCACTTAATTTAAACCGGTCCTATAGTCGTATACAATGCAGAGTCATATTAAAAGTCGAACTTTCATTTAGAGCAAACATGCATACAGGAAAATCAATGTGAACATAACACAGGACGTAACGGGAGTGGTAGACTGAATTATATGTGATAAAAAAAAAAATGGCATATATAAGGCTTTTATCACATATAATTCAGTCTACCACTCACGTCACGTCCTGTGTATATATATGTATGTGTGTGTGTGTTTGTGTGCGTGTGTGTTTGTGCTTATCATTATGTGCTCAATCGATTCAGTAAGGCAAATTTATAATAATTGCATAACTTTATTATATAGATCAATACCATCTGTCCTGTTGCGTGTCACGAGAGCGGCAGCAGCAATGACTTTCATTGATTTTTGAGTGACGTACTAGTATATTCTTTTACTACACTGAGATATGTCTTTATTCAATTGATTAAAAAAATTAAAGTTATGGGTAATATTCAAATTTCAAAATTTTATTGAAGTATTTTCCCCTACAGGTGGAAATTGTAACATCGGTAATATTTTCGTAACAGAAAGATCGCATCGCGACGAGCACAAAGAAAATTTCTTACTTGAAATTAATAAGTGTAAGGTGTAGTTTACAAGTCATTGTAGTCTTTTAGGAGCCAAGCAACGATGACATATAGGGGGAAGCAAGAAGCAGTTCTTAAATCATCGAGTAAAACACAATTAATCGTATATTTGTGATCGACCAATGGTTAGAGTTGTGAGGTGATGACGTAATGGCCTCTTACAATTTGCGTGTCTTCGGTAAAAACATGTGAAAACTTGAAATTGATTACCCGAATATATATATATATATATATATATATATATATATATATATAAATTTAAGTCCATTAAAGACAATTTTGAGAAAATAAAAAGATCACAAAATGTTAATCATAATACTTTTACATTTGTCAGATATAGGAATGATATGTATTATTGTATGTGAATTGAAATATAAAACAATCATTATTGAATGATTATCTATATAATTTGCGATATCTACATTACTTCACAAGGGGTATTCAAAGACGATAGCCAAATTTGGACTTGGGCCGCTTTTATATTCAGGTATTCAAATTCATTAACTTCATTTATGTCCGATTTCAACGAGCATCTCTCAATCTGTTCGTCGGATTTCACTCTATTATATCTAATTGACATTGATTGAAGGCAAACAAGCACTTTAAGATTATAATAATATGGATAGGCAGGAGGAAGGACGGAGATTATGGGAATCTTCAGAAACTAGAACACTTAATTGAGGTGATGGGAGACGGGTTAATAAAATACCTTTTAGTACAATACTGAAGGCACGTTTCGACGGTCATCCTCCGCAGGTCACTGGTGAAGGCCCCTCTGAGCGTCCGCTGCTGAGGATGGATCGAGTCCGGGAAGCATCCCTGGTAGGAGGCTGGAGGAGGTGGTGGAGGAGGAGGAGAGAGTGGACAGGTGAAAACGGGATGAGAGAACCTCGCTAATGGATGAGCGATTCATTATATTAGGGGAATTAAACTGCACTGCATGTCGCTTTTCTAAGAAAATAATGTATGCAGCCGTAGTCATGGGTCCTATACATTAACTCTCTTATAAGTGTTTTGAATGTCGACTGGCATAGACAGGCTTAAAACCACGACGAGAACTGGATAAGATTAACATTAGTAGTACATGGAAATCTGACATCAAACCTATGGTACTGTGACAAGCATCAAATACACTAGTCTTGATAAATGATTAAGATAATTAGAGAACAAGCCCTAGAAAAACAATCATTTCTATGCAATGCCAAATGAATACGAAATAACAACAAGAGATTGACATTAGACCAACAGAACAAATGCTAATGTGAAATAAAGAATACAACGAAATCATTTTCTGCTTTGACACAAACATATCATCCCAGTTTGGTTGTCTCTCTCTCTCTCTCTCTCTCTCTCTCTCTGTCTCTCTCTTAATGAACTCTACCAATGGCTACTTATCTACAAGAGCAGATGCAATCATCTATTAAGTAAAAACGTATTAGTTCAAGGATATTCATTTCTGTGTGATTTCATTTTATATACCCATGAAGTTATAAAGTTCGATATCTTTTTTTTTTTAACGGACGTAATCTTGTCAGGTACAATTAGCATGACGTCGAGTTTAGAAGATCCTCTGTCTGTGGTTATGTTCATGCTTTTTAGATCGACATAATCCGACAAATCAGGTGAAAAGTAGACAAGCATGCGAAATAATAATATTTTCACCTATCACGCAAACATTTTGGATGATGTAAGGGCGTTACTTCATTCTTGCGTCGGAGTTAAGTATACGTCGGTCTTTATAGGGCACGTATAAGACATTGTAATCTATATAATTAGTGTCTCTCCATGTAAACATTCGCTGCTTGAGTGTGTGTGTGTGTGTGTGTGTTGTGTGTGTGTGTTTGTGTGTGCTTGTGTGTGTGTGTTTGTGTGTGTTTGTGTGTGTGTGTGTGTGTGTGTGTTGATGTGCATGACTGCGTCAATGTCTCTGTGTCTGTGTGTCTGCATGTGTCTTTGTTTTTAAGACGTTGATCTGCTTTGGTCGACGATAGGCAGAGCATTATCCCTGTCACTTGGTTTTGGGCTTTGCCACCTACAAAATGCTGCGCCATTATCCGTGTTTTTTGTGTATGTTTAATGTTTTTAGCGGGTGTTACCTTTTACATACTCCCCCCCCCCCCTGTATTCGTTTATTCATTGTATTGTTCACACTAGTATTGTGTGTATCTATCAGTAGATAGAGGGGAAAAAAGCGGTCGAAAAATGGTCATTCACTCTATTATCGCATCTATATATCAAAATTATCAATTGTCCATACCCTTCTAGGTAATCTCCTATTGGTACGCAAGGATTTTTCAAGTCTTCTTTTTCTAACTCAGATTCGATCAATTCCCTCATACAATCTAGACTGAGAATACAACGCCATTGCCTCTCAATCTCTACATTTAAGCAGTATCATCTTATCTTCTTCTGACCTAGATTGCGGGAGGAAAAGCACGTTTCACTGAATTTCAAAAGCGCTCCGACCAAACTCAGTCAGCAAGACCATGACCGAGGCAGTTGTTTATGACAGGAATGGCTAATGGCGTTGCCTAGATACGGGACGCGATGCCTGCATCAAACGGGTGGGCACAGTAAATATTAATCACCATTACACGAACGAAGCTGACCCATTTGTGCGCGAGTTACCACATCAACTAACCGTGGTCACTCAAGGACAAAGTCAAATAGACATACTGATTGTATGTCTTTGTATCATAACTTATATATATTTTAATC
Organism: Diadema antillarum; assembly: GCF_040938485.1. Classification (NCBI taxonomy): domain Eukaryota; kingdom Metazoa; phylum Echinodermata; class Echinoidea; order Diadematoida; family Diadematidae; genus Diadema; species Diadema antillarum. The sequence continues at coordinate 2,862,208 of NW_027270929.1, read as the reverse complement.
CTGAATAACGAGGGCATTTAACAATCAGAATGAAGCATCATCTCTCCCTCACTTTCTCTCTCTCTCTCCCACCCCACACACATACACTTACATGCACAAATATATATCTGTATATATTTATATATTCGTATATATTCGTATACATATGTTATATACACTCGTTTTCGTCCTCATAATCCTCTCATACATGACTAAAACGAACCTGACTATAATTATGTTTGTGATATAACACTGCTGTTTGTGGTTTTGACTTTTGCGTCTGTCGCCCTGCGAGACTGTTCGAAGAACCTCAGAAAGGGCTGTTCGCTACAAGGATTACATGCAAGTTTACAAACAAACCATACATTTAAGTAGGAGTCATGATTCTGTGAATGATTGCGGCGATAAGCTGGTACTTAGTCCGCTTGTTGCTTTCTGAATACTATATAGAAAGATCTGTAACTGACAGCAGTGAATATGTAGACGAAAAGGCAGACTTATAATTGCTCTAGTAATAAGACAGTTCACGGTTTAGCTCATGGGCACATTGGTACAAAACCTTTCTTTTTTCTCAATTGGTTAGGCACTTCACTCGTTTTTAAAGCAGCATGATGCATAATAAGCATGCCCACAATTTATGGAATTTACGTTCAAAAAAAAATGAACTTATGCAGAGTAGGTGACAAGAATGGTCTGTCAATTGACACTTCAGCAGGCATTCATTTCATTGTTTTTTGTTGACTGCATTTTCTACCAACATTGCTAGATACTAGGCTTGCTGTCAGGTGGATGTGCTAGTATAAGCACCATTTATAAGGGTTACATGAATAATCATTACATCAGGGATGCTTATCTCAGTGAATTAAAAAACCAACATGCCTGATTGTACAAATGACCTTTTTTCTGCTCATGCGCAAAGTGGAACTGTAAACTGGCTTATTATAACACTACATAATGAAAGCCGCTGTACCAATGATAACAAAAACATAAATCATTCGCTTTTATATCATCTTTATCAGTCCTATAGGATTATTGTCGTCTTTTTAGTGTCATGTAACTTCCATGGTTCTTTTTTTTTTAATTGAATGACTCTGGTCAACGACGTCACTTTATCACAATCTTTTTTTTTTTTTTGCGGAACTGAAAGCTGTGATGAGAAGAAGTACTTCTACTTTCGCTGCTTCCTCTCCTCTACTTAATTGTCACTATACCTATAAAATAAGGCTAGTACCTCTTTCACGTGGAGCTGTGGTGATTTGAGACATTTATCAACTTTTTTAGAGGGTAACGAAAGTATGATGTCAAGAATTAATGCCACATTATAATAGCATAATTTCTCTTCAAACAAGAATACACTCCATGCAGCTGTACAAATTCGCTCTAATTAATAACTGCCCAAGACAGCTTTGTAGCGATAGGGAAAGTGAGAGCTGTCGTAGGATTAAAAGGCAATCCATTATTTACCATTTGCAGATGGAAAAAAAAACAGCTTTAGTGCTTCGAAATAGTTCTAAAATGTGAGTTAGGGATAAAACAACCAATGTAAAATTGTTGATCAGTCAATGATAATCAATGATACGTATTGTTATATATATACAAAATGTGGACCGTCTGTGAACAGTTACGGTTTGTCATTGTTTATTGAGAAAAATAGTGAGTTTCTCCTTATATCCTAGGCTTGAATGCGAAATTTATGAATTTACAAATGTTTTGTGATACTAGACTGATCTACTATATTCATTTAATAATGTGATAACTGGAACATTTTTATACCACTGCTCCCAATGGTAAACAGAACCTATAAAGCGGTTAAATCTCGTTTGTAGTTTATAAAGACAAATAGATTTATATGAATTGGACTTTTCTTGGTGCAAAGTTTATACGTATAATATGCAAAGGTGACATTCTCATTCGGGCGTGGTGTAATGATATCAAAATCTCATATAAACATATTGGTAGACATGCACGAATACACACACTCTGTTCTGTGCCTATTTTCTTGGTTTTGTTTGTTAACATGTTTGCTTATCTATATTTGAATTTATTTCTCATCAACTTGTATGGATTTTCGTGGGAGGGACCCGCACATTACAGCCACTGCTCTTAAGTAGGAACCTCCGTTCCTCGCTGAACCCGTTTCAAACAACTACCTTTCAGCGTCGTACATGTATATAATTATACGGGAAGCATACTTGCTTTTATTGCCGGTTGACTTCTACTTAGTATATCGTCAGCATATTCGCATACTTTGTTAATTTGCGCTGTTGAAAATAAGATGAACTTAGATTTGAATTTAATTGAATTGTGTTTGTGATTATGCATAAACAATATACGTTCAATATAGAGATCAGACCACATTACTGCAAGGCAATATTACATGGTATTCTTGTTTACTCCCTGAATACATCTTGCAACCCAAAGCTGAGAAATATGATATAACCGCCCTTACGATTAGACATGTCCACTCCGGTGTCAAACGCACTAACACTGAGTATATCACATTCGGAAATCGATACGACTATTCACTTTCCGATTTCCATTCGAATCTCCCACCAGCGTGATCTATGGCGATTTCTATACAGGGAGTATAATATTATGTGTTTCGGATGGCCATTAGCTATTGTATAAACAATTGAAAATAAAACTGGAGAAAAGAACGGCAGGAAGAGATGTAGGTTTCAAGCAGAGCGGGGGATGATATTATGTGTATATAATACACTGATATAATACATGCATACATCACATACACACATCATGTGCTTATGTATGATTATATACATATCCAATATTCGATGATGATATGAAGAGATGAAGACGACGTAAGGAGGAAGAATGCAGAAAAGAATATAGGGGAAAAATGACGGTTGAATATCGAGGAAGTGGGTTAGAAGTAAGGGGCAAGACCAGAATGATTCAGTTTCAGGATTAGATGTTGATAATAGTCCAAAGATCAAACAGTAGTGTGTTGGGCAAAGATAGAACTCAAATCACCATATCTTGGCAATATTTTGTGTCTAACTTCAGATTTAAAATTGACTAAAAATTAAGGTATGCCACTAGTTTCCCTGTTCAATTTTATTAGCCTAATCACCACCCACTTCAAATTATCATTGACGTTTAACAGAACAATTCTTTTGTCATTTTTTTATCTTGTATTATCAATAGCAACATGGAAAAAGTCTCCAAAATCTTCATTTTCATTAGAAAGTTGAGCAACATTGAAGACACACAGCATAGGCCCTATCATATAACTTTTAGTCAATCTTAAATTTTAAGTTAGACTTAAATTCTTCGTGAAACATCCCAGATATAGCAAGGGCGAAAACGTATTTTGCAGTGGTCCGAGACGTGTCAGAGGGATTCATAAGGTATATACCTCCATTGTCCCGCAGAAATAAATAAAATATGAGACCAAAATGACAGTTCGGACGTAGTTGGCAGCCTACAATACTGCGCCTTGTTGATTTCACACATTGTGTCTTCACTGTTTGGCGAGGCTTGAACGGTGTGCCTCCTGTCACGTACAACACCTGCCTGTCTCCATTCGTTTTCTCGACGGGAGATAATTTGCTTGCTTGAACTGAACTAAATGAGGCCGCTCTATCAATCATAAGCTATAGCAGCCGTCCTAACCTAGTCATATCAATATCCATCGTAAGTTTCAGTCCTCTGTTTCAGAATAATTAGCGTGAGTCAATTAATCTGAGCTCAAATTACTGTATACGACATGGTGCATCAACAAGACAATCAGTGTGTGTGTGTGTGTGTGTGTGTGTTCGGTATATTTGCATAAATGTAAACATATGTAAAGGGTTCCAAATTGGATGATACATAACTAGGCTAAAGGGGGAATTGGGCGGCAGTTTTGCCTCATGAGTCATCGATTTAAGCCATTATTTAGAGCGACTGGGGTTACTTCCGTATTAGGGAAATTGCTGTACCTTAAACTGGCTACGATGTATTCAGTATACATTATACAGATGGACACAGATAGTCCGATCCTTGTTATATCACGGCTCTTTATACACCCACTTCTGATAGAATGGAATGAGGTTACTAGAGTTTACATGAGCTATGATCGTCTTCATTAATAGGACCGATGTAATGAAATTCAACAGGGAATGCAGGGAGTAAACACGAGGCTATTTCCAATTTGTATTTGCCGCGAGGAGGTGTCAACGAACTTTCTCAGAAAAAAAAAAAAGACACATCCTCACCACCTCCCACAAGCTGAGACAGATGACGCCTAATAAGCGCACGAAAGGGTTCAAATACTTGTATTCTCATACAAACATTGTGAGTCTAATCCCATTCTCATGAATGTAAATACGAAATTATATTTGCATATCAAACAATAGACTTTAGAACAAATATGAAATTTCGGATCTATACTGCAAATCTTGTGTTTTGCAATGTACTCTGCTTTTCTACACGCAGTTTTGATTTAGCAAATTTTTTATGGTGAAGAGTTATGTCAAAGTACATGTTCCAGCTTATACAATGGAATGAGAAATATGCTACCCATGTCCACAAAAGTGTGGTTAAGTACCGTTGAACTTCACGGACTTAGTTCTACCGCTTGTTTGAAGCGAAGTTTTGTGATAAAGCTACCACGTTCCCAGCATCTTCGCGAAGATTATACGCAACTTCGAGGATGCGGCAAAAAGCAAAAGCAAAAGCAAAAACAAAACCATAAACAATACGAATATTAACACAATTAGATCACTTTATGGCCATTGCGCAGACTTTTTTATGTAATAATTTTTTGGGTTACTGCAATATCTACCCGATGTCATCATAATCATCACCATCATCATCATCATCATCACTGTTACCATCGGCATCATCATTCTATACGAGACGGGAATTTTTCAAAATGATTTCGCTGAGGGGAAACCAAGCTAGTCGTCCAAGTATTATACTCTGAACATTTTTCTCGCGTTAGCCTTGGTATAAATATTGTAACATGCTTCTCTCTTTTGAAGGCTGGTAATACATCGGCAGTTGGTGAGAAAAGGGCAACGGGATGGGTGTGATACCGAGATACCCTTTCAGTATACCTCTTCCCTTGTATGTGTTTCAAGCCCAAAGATGTATAGTCATTCCGAAGGTTTTGTTCCTGTAACGACTCTGAAATATCGCCAGTGTGTCTGTAAATCTAAAATTCAACACTTCCCACTACAAGTATTAGGAGGGAATCCACTTATACTGCTCTTCTAAGATAAGTGTTCTGCCCGGATGTGTTTATACTGTTATAAATGCTTAATTGCTCTCAGCTGTTATAATCCTGCCAATAAACACGAATACAATATATATAACACAAACTCGAAAAAAAATAATAAAAAATTAATGACACGACGCTTTCCAATCAGCAACGAGATATTAAGTTGATGAGTGGCTCATTGACTGTAAAGTTCGACAGTCTGAGACTGGCAAGAGAGGGACAGGACAGAGAAGGAGATACAGACGTAGAGACAGACAAACAGAATTACTGTATATTCCCTAAATATGCATAGAATTCGGAAGATCAGAGTTAGCTAAGGCGGGGCAACTTAATTATTTGGTGCGACGGCAACATTGTGCCTTCTTTTTTATTACGTATAGGTACTTCGTTTATTCATTTATTGTATTCATGAATGCATATTAGTTATATTTTGATATACTACTAATTTCATATCTATTTATCTATCTACTTATCTATATATCTACCTATCCATCTATTCCTTTATCTATTCATTTATTCAATCACAATACTTTAGACGAGGTAAGGTCTCTTCCTGGATACAGTCAGAAACTGGATGGGAAGGAGTCACATAATGAAACTCATCTATAAAAGTATAAGTACCGGTAATGACGAATGTAGTTGGCAAGTGGATTCGAGGGGAGAAAAATGATGTGAGACTTAAATTACTGTTGTTTTTGACATGGCCAGTTCTACACTATCAAGTTTTGCGGATGCGAAAGGGTGTCATTTCCACGGGGTACTGTCATAACATAAGATATTGCATATTAACCCCCGGCGCCAGCCAAAAGAAACAAAATAGACAAAAATTTCCCAATGGACTTATCCTCTCGTGGTAAAATGTGAATACTTCTTATCTGCGATCTCCCGAACTCATGTATTCTATTATTGGTGTACAATAGGGATTCGGCAAAGGGGTTACCAGGGTAACAGCATGGCCAAATGATAATGATATATTCGACGTTAAGTAGGCTCCAAGCTTAGGAATGGCAAGAGACAAATTCACACATTTGTTCGCAAACAGCGTAAACTCGATTACAAGAGTGACGTATTCGAATTGCATTCCATATTGTTTAATTGTTTTTGATTTCTCCATGCCAACAGCAAGGTTCGACACAGGTGACAATGACAAAGGTGATTGTTCCACACAGGTGATACTGACAAAAGGTGATTGTTCCACACAGGTGGCAATAACAAAAGGTAATAAAATTATTGTTAGACACAGGTGACAATGTCAAAGGTAATTGTTACAAAAATCAAAGGCAAAATCCCCACAGAAAGCACGACTCTTGTTTCTTGTGTTTGATCACCAGATAGCTGAATATATGTAATTTTTAAGCACTATTCATTCTTCTATTCTCATGGTCGGACATCCGGGTATTTTGCGTGTCACGGGGTCATGGATAGCGGTGGAGTGAAAACAAACAGTCGCGTGAGCCTGGAGTGGTAACGCTGTACGTGTTTTCTGCCGGGGCGCCCCGCGAGCATAGCGCTAGCGCAAGCTGTACTACTGTAGCTGTGCGGGCGGCAGGATTAGTCCCTAGGCCTACCCTAAATTAGGCCCTACCCTAAGCCTACTACAGTACTAACGTTAGGCCTGTAGACCTACCTGAAGTTTCTATGAGGTACTAAGTAAGCGTAGATATCGGGGTAGGGCCTACTCAAAGAGGTTCTACTGCACATCTGGCCATTTTGTCGGGTCGTTGATCCAGAGTCCTGCCGCGATTTCATACGGGCACAGGTCCAGTCCGACTGCCTTCAACTTGGCAAAATACCGGGACCGATCGATCGACAGGATCCAGATTATTAGAATATTGCTGGCAAGACATGATGCATGTATCTCATGAATGATGGCACAAATGACAAAATGAATAATGAAAAACAGTCCCCATGTCTGCGTAGAGTTGCACATAATCATACGCGTCGCACATGCACAGCATGCAGTATGCGCATTATGCAGGCTTAGCGCTTGCAAGCTGTTTGTTTTCACTCCAGTCAACAGGAAGTGACGTGTAGCCGACCGCAAGAATAATTGGTGAAATCAACAATGATGGCATATGTGAAGTACGTGGTAACCTAGCGGTTTAGTGCGTAATAATCATTTTGAACAGAGCTTCTCAACCAACATGACCAATGGACCACGAAGGTCTCGTATGTGGGCAGTGATTTCTTCTCAAAACAAACAAAATTAAACTTAAGTTTTCCCCAGGTTACCTCTGTTTTTAGAAACACAGATATTACCTATTCAAGATTTAACTTTATTGTAGTGTCAGCAATATTTATATCTGAAGTTAATAATAGTCTTCTTCCTGATGTTTTCTCTGATTAGTTTACCCTGAAAAGTTTGAATCATGATTGTAACACCAGAAATGCTCAAAATATCCATCTCCCATTAAAATCGCACATCTTGTACGCAGTCATCAGTATATTATAAGGGTACAATTCTATGAAATAATTTGAATATAGTTTTCCGGATCGTTAAGACCGTAAGACAAGTTAGAAGATTATATAAACAACAACTTAGAGTGATGCAATTATGTTACAACATGATGAATAGCTGAATATGGAGTTTTCTTCTTTTCTTCTTTCTCTTTATACTGTACACGTTTTCGTTTCGTGACTATTGATATTGATTTCAAGTTGTGAATTTCATCGCATTTTGTATTCATGTTTGTTTCAATACAATTACAAATGATTATAAATGATTACACATTTCACACCATGATATTTGCTTAGGGATCATTTTCAATAAGTCTACTTTGTGCTTCTCATGATTCCGCCGCTGTCACATTTGATACCATTCTTATCTGTTTGTTTGTTTGTCCGTTTGTTTTTTTAATGCAAATTTTGTAAACCAATTATGAAAGTGGAAATAAATGAAATGAAAAATGAAAATGAAAACACACACACACACACACACACACACACACACACACACACACAAGAAAAAGGTTTGTATTCAATCTGCACATGTAACTAGGCGTCATAAACTTTGTAGAAGCCAAAGAGGGCTTCGGGTAAAAAAAAAAATGGGATGAGAAGTGCAGGTTTAAGAAATCGAGAGGCAGCACTCTGATTTGATCATTGCTTGGTTTTTGTTTTCTTCTTTCATGCTTACACATACCCGGGAACAGCGTGAAGCTGGGTAAAGCTGATGCATTTCGTCACTGATAGAGAAAGTCGAATGTTTTCGTCCCCATTCCCTTCAGGAGGGTAATAACCTTTGGGTAGTCGTAGAGTAGATTTCCTCTCATGTATCATATAGGGTGAAATTAATTGTGAAATAGGTTTAAGTTCATAAGGCTTACGTTTATGTCACTTTACACCGAGGAGCTTCAACTTCCCCGGTATACCCTTCCGTTTGAGAATACACGTACAGCAGTCCTGGATCTTAAAGTCTTGGATCTTAAAGGAGATTTCAAGATGACTTCAGACTTTTGCATTTGAACATCTATGAATTGGTTGCACTGGGTTCAGACTGTCAGAATTTGTAGTGATTGGGATGAGGAATAAGAATGTTTCCATCATTCATAATAAAGGGCAAAGAACGAAGATGAATACATAGCAGTTTCACATGAGAATGCATGACCGAGAGCTTAAGGAAGCAAAACAAAGGTTAAAAAAAGCATTAAAAGTTTACACTGGTGAACTTATACCGCAATTTGTATCATAATGGAATTCCTGCTACATTTCTGAAATATGTGAGCTTCCTATGTCATTATCGTTGTTCCGCGTGATTTGTTTTTGGTTTTTCAGAGTAATGGTTAACAACTTTATCTGCTCAAGGACCATAACGAAGTACATAAATCTATACATGGCATTATCGATTTATGTACTACATAATATGAAATTATAAAATTGTTTAGAATGCCCCTTTAAGTCTGCTCCGATAGGCAGGAAACGCGCTCCGGCTCATTAGCATGGATTAGTATGGATCTGTGTCGATGGCCGGATTTTGGAAGCGAATGGGAATGCAGGTGGTTGAACATAACACCAAAATTGTGACATAGATATGGACGAATTGGAACAAAACTAAAAAAAAAAAAAAGATATTTCTTGCATCATCAGCTCACTCCTCTTTCTGTCTCTCTTTCTCCCTCTCTCTCCTTCTCTCTATTCCCAAATAAGAGTTAATCTGAAAAGAAAGAGTCAAATTTTATGGAAGTTTTGAAATTGTAAAGTTCGCTATTTTCGAATATACAAATTAGTAAGTTGATGATGTCATCACCTCACAATTTTCCACTGATGGTGAAAAACAAACTGACGAAAATTCATCTTTTTTTCACAAAAGTATAACAAATTAAAGGGGATGGCTAGTAACTGATCAGTGGGAATCAGTGGGAAAGCTGGGGGATGATTGCTCCAATCCTTGTGGGATTCATTTAAGAGTAGGCCCTACATTATGTGTCTATTGTTGTGTGAAAATTATTTGCTTCAGAACGGTCTCATATTCAAGTAATGTACAGTTTAATGCCCCGTCACTGTACAGGCATGCTAGCCTGGAAACATTAAACTGCACATTACTTGAATATGAGACTATTCTGACGCAAATAATTTTCGCACAACAATAGATATATAATATACTCTTAAATGAATCCCACAAGAATTGGAACAATCATCCCCCAGCTTTCCCACTGATTCCCACTGATCAGTTTGAGTTACTAGCCATTCCCTTTAAGTTTTTCCTGGCTGAATACCAATCAATTCAAAATAATGATCGGTTTAGCTTTAATTTGGATTTGCGACTTGGGAATAACTGTGTTTGTGTATGTGCGTGTGTGTGTGCGCGCGCCAGTGTGTGGGTGTAGGTGTGTTTGTACTTTGTTGTGTGCGCATGTATGTGTTGGTGTTCTATTGAGTGTCTGTGTCTGTGGCATCATGCTGGTCACGTTCGATAGCACTCTTAGCTATATTATTACCTCGCTGGCTACCGGCCCTATATAGATCCCTTCGTCATACATTGATTGTACTAGAATCAAGACACGTGACTAGAAGAAGAGCGCAACAATTTAACTCCTTCCAGTCCACTGTTCAAAAATGATATTGACATCCTTTGCTCAAGTGATACAATCCGATTGTAATTCCCACACGAAAACTTTTCAAAATTTAATAATTGATTAGACTAATATCAGTATTGTGTGTGTGTGTGTGTGTGTGTGTGTGTGTGTGTGTGTGTGTGCGTGTGTTTGTGGTTTATGAAGATTTCGTTTAGAGTCCGAAATCGCAGTTTCGAGTGAATCAGATCCGTTTAGGATAAGGATACGGTCTATAGTTAGCAAGATGTGCAATTTATGGCTTGATAAATTAACTGATTTGCAATATGTGAGACTGGCATATGCCTACATACTCAGTAGAAGAAAATTTATTTGTTTCCACGGGAAAGCATTTAAAGAAGTTTAGACGCAGCTTGATATATTGCAGTCTGATAAAACAGAGAGGGCCTTGCATAAAAGTGGTGACCCCAAATAACCCCACACTTTGCCAGGAATTTTTGAATTCTTCTATATACATGCAAAGGGTTGGGGTTTTGCAAATAAAACAATCAAAGTCAAAGCAAAGGAACGCACAGGACAGCATCTGTGGATTATCTATAGAAAGTGAGATGGAGCAAAGCTACATAAATCATTGTATTTGTTTACGGGAATTTTATGGGAGAGTGGGTATTATCTGCTTTGCAAACAGGAAAACATAGGAAAATGTGAGTTTTTTTTTTGTTGCTGTTGTTTATAGTTCCATGGTTTAAAGGTCGTGTGTCCTTCTAGCATCCTGAAAGTTAGCCTTTTGTCAAGACCCTCTCGCTTTCTGGTGAAGAGAGCCCAGCTGAGTGGGGTTACTCGGCTGGGCTCGCTTCGCTCGCCCATTACAGCGAGAGAGCCTTGACAAAAAGGCTACCTGAAAGTTAGATTCTTTTCACGGGGTGGTATACAGTAGAAGTAGGTAATTCAGACATTTCCTCAAACTGAAAACTTATTTGCAATCGAAAGGGGAACAATAATATGGATTCTAGTGAATTTATCCGGACCCACTCCAATGATATTAGAAAAAAAAAACACCAAACCTTTATTTTCCGTACAAAAGTGGAGCGTATCCTCGAGTGACATTGACTTAGGTTTTTCTTCCACAAAATTTTGGGATGTGTTACCTCAAGACTTCATACGTGATATTGGGAGTCATTATTCTTCAACAATGCAAAATTTTGTGTTGTTTGGAAAAGGGGACGAGTGACCTTTTAACGTGTGACCATCTTTTTAACCACACTCTAGTGCACGTGCAGTTGCCGCCCCTTTGGACGCGTGCCACGTATGGACGCGGCGTGCATCGGCTACATGTGCGTGGGACAACAACAGAGGTAATTAGCAGGAAATGGAATCATCCGCAATCATGCGAGCAGAATGAGAGTCTGTCATAATCAATAAGAGTCAGGCCAGTGGCCAGGAAAGACCCCGTTAAGTTTTATGTCCCCCAACATCGATTCGAGCAGTTGGAAATTTGCATGAACTCGTCACCGGAGTGCAGGGCACTCCAATACGGACGGGCGATCCCACGGACGGTCGCGAAAAAACGTTATCATTATCCAACTCCGTTTATCTTTTTTCTCAACTTCAAATCTTGTGTTCATGCACACAGACCGAAAGACACACAAGCACACAAACACACGTAATGCACATACAGTATTCGGTCACTCTACTCCCTCACACATGAAATACAAAATCGACTGTTTACACACCAACATACGGGATTGCCCTGACACTCATCCTATACCTAGATGGGTTGCAAATGTTTTACCATAAAAAATATCAACAAATTTCGGAATGAATTATATGACGAAAAGGAAAGAGATATATAAGTAAAAGGAAAACAATTTTAATTACACCTCCATTCCATTACTGTATCGTCATTAAGAATCTCTGCATTTAATGACTTTTTTCTTCATCTCCATCTATCGAGGATTATCGTTGTATGTACGATGTACGCCCATCACAATGACACTCTGAATGATTATTCCGTTCAGGTTGCGAAGAAGATAAACTGAATGCAGAAGCCATATCCTAACAGATTGGACACTGATACAGTAAAAATAAGAAATTATCGTTAGATGTGCTCGTCGCGTCCAAAGGCACTGTGCAAAATCAAACGCAAACACAAATATTTTACAACAATGGGAATTATTATGTCATACGAAGTATATACATTTTGTAAACTTCATGTAAACTTTAACAAGAAGATCTTCATTTTCTCTTCATGAAGAAGTTGAGAAGGGAAGGACAGACAGTACTCTGACTCTTATGGCAAAATGTCTTTATCGAACAGTATATTACTGGTGTGTACCAAAAGCAATTGCCTTTGTGTGTGTCTGTGTGTATGTGTGGTGATTTTCAGACCTTACCAAGTTTCATTATAGGCGTGAGGCTCACGCCATGGTCTTCCTCACGCTCACAAGCCTGAAAAAGCTTTTACTCACGCCTAAAACAAACAAACAAAACACAAAACACAAAACATGGATTTCCATCCGCCAGAAAAGGTGGTATCATCAGAATTAACCAAAACATAATCATTAAGTGTAATGTACAAGCTCGCACGCTCTATAAAGTTCCTTACCGCAGAGGATTTTTCAACCCCCCCCCCCCCATCCCTATCCCGCGGACGCGTATGATAGCCCCACCTATAGCTGCTCTCTGATCATGGTATACTGGGTGTAGTCATTCTACTGTTTGTGTGAAACTGTGTTCATATTTCCATTCCTAACATGACAAAAAATACAACAATGACGGTTCTTTTCACTATTATTTATAAGAAAATGTAGGGAACAATGGGAAAATCTATAGGGTCAGATTGGCGACTATTGCACGGTAGCAAAGTCACAATGAAGTTCATTTAGCATGTAATATTAGATCAAAAGACACGTATTTGCGCTCTCCACAACCATCCATAGTTCTAAATACGTGGTCGCACGCATGGTATATGCTTCATTGTATCGACTCCAAGAAGCAACGTGAATTCTGGCTTCGCATTACCACCCCCCCCCCCCCCCCCCCCCCCTCCCTCTCGCCTTTACGAATATCCTTTTCGGATATACGCCATTTGTCATCAGCAGTCGGGGACTTTCGGGCGGGGAAAACAATCAGCAAAGGGGTCCACGTTTATTTTGTCCATGTGCCACGTGTTATTGTTGTCTGCGGGGTATTTTTGGCATCCCAAAGAAGTGGGTGAGGCCCATCTGTGGCAGTAGTTTGGAGAGCCAAGATAAACTTGTAGTACTGAACTTGGGAACCCAGACATTGACTTTACGATGCACTTTACACGTCATAATAGGAAACTGAGAATTAAAACAGGGATAACCTGCTAAGATACCAATAATAATTTTGTCTGTTCGCTACATGTAGGGGGTTATAGGTTGAAATCCAATTATAAATTTAATTGAACACTATCTGTAAAAGAGCGTGAGTGCAAATCAATTTGTTCGAATTATGAAAGCAACCAAAATAAATTGATTGAATGTATTTTTCATGACTCTTTGTTATGGCGTGGACAATACTCAGTAATCTAAGGTCAAGGACGTCGATCGCTTATAGTATCATTTGTGGATACTTGCATGTGCCACAAAGAGCAGAGAATTATTTTAAATGCAGGGGTGTAGAAGCATTTCCTTTTCTTTAAATGGCGGTGGACAAGGTTGTTTTATTATAAATCCTTGCACTCAGTCTCAGGTATTTGATAGAAGAGATTAGCAATCCATTCCGGTATAATGTTGTTGCGTACATTGCATTATGCAGAGAAGCCATGCTAAGTGCATGCAAGGATAAACAAGAAAACTTCTAATTTCCCCTGCCACGATCATTGTCAGTAATGATCCACTATAATTGATAACACTACAAAGAATTTCGTTTCATTCTAATGCCATGCACACATAATGCGAAATGACTGGACCATCAAAACCAAGGTCATGAAAAGTCCATTCATTTGTCTGTGTAATATGTAATTGAACAGTACTGTTGTTGTGTGTGCTTTAGTGTGTTTCGTGTGTGTGTGTATTAGCTCGCAAGCATGAATCAGGCGGGGACGCATATCCAAGGCATGATTGTTACCGTTACTGTATTTATGCTTATGCGCCCTGGCAGTTTTAATGCCCTTGTGAATTGGTATGAACACGTGTGGAACAATCTCCCCATGGTGGAGATGCTACAGTAACATGCGTTTCTACGAGGAAGTCATTGGTTAATGTCGTTACCCGTACCTGAAAATGCGTCCCACCTCCACAGGCTATAAATCAAGCTCACACCGTAGTAATAGATATAGCCGATACCATTGTACATGATGCTAGAAACTGAATCGAACTCTTCAGAAACTTCCGCAGCTCAGCATCAACAGTTACTTATGTTCATCTATAAAGGACCACGTCGTGTCTTAAACAAAATTACTGTATAAATATAGGGCTGTAACTTATCTTATTTTGTAGATATAACTCACAAAATTACAGGAGACTACTGACTGACTATAATTATAAAAGGAGAGATTAAAGAAACGTTTCGAAGATTTTTCTCCGTTGTTTTGCAATAGTGTCCCAGGGCACGTGTTTTATAAGAAGATTGAACCAACCATTACTCTGAAAGCGCTCAGCAGTATCGGTATAAATGACAGCAATGAATTGGCTAAAAATAATCACCCATTTCATTTCATTTCATTTCAATTTATTTTCATATTTCTCACATATATCACAATAAAGTATATAAATACGAAAATTATACAAAACATAATTCAGATGAGACTTCATCAGAATGTACAGAAGTTTGATTTGGTATAAACACGAGGTCTGTATGCATGCGAATTACACTGTGGTCATAATGCGAAAAAAAATATGATGGGGCCTGCGTAAAAGCATTAGCTTGTACAGCCGCAGGTCCCGTGAGTAATCAGATTAGGGGAAGTTTAAAGTACGGATGTTTTTTAAGACCAACTATATCTGGGGAAACCGATTAAAACAAACAAAACAAAAAATCCAATTAAATATATATCACTAAATAAAAATACAGAAAAACAGAAAGCTGAAAGGTCACATGTTGCAGCAGTGAACAACAACTGCAGAGATTCAAGGGGTGTGTTGCAGAGTATAGAAAATGGCGTAACTGTATGTCATAAATACATAAGTAGAAGGTGGGATAATGAGATTTGTCGTGAATGTAAACAATACCGAAAGCTCAGGAGTAACATTCCAGCATGGGTCCTAAAACCAAGCATTCCGTGTGACCATAGTAACCGACAGCTGTCACGCGCGAGAGTTTCGATAACCGAGTGGAACAATAGGTGCATGAACAGCGCAATAGGCAGACTGTTCAAAAATAGTGTTCATGGTTAGGATCCCGCCGGACTAAGGTGGGATAGACAAGGGGTAACAGTAAAGAGCAACAAGAACTATACACTATGCATGCCGTACAATGTAGCTGCTAAGAAGATATTGCTTCAGTTTTCGTTTGAATGAGGTTACAGTGGTACAACTTACAAGTTCCATAGGGAGTTCGTTCCAATATTTGGGCCCAGCGAACATAATAGTTTTTTTCGCGATTATGTTTTTTTCATGATTGTGGCATCAACAGTGACTTAATCGATCAAAATCTGAAAAAAAAAGTGTGGACAGAAAAGAGGGAAATTACGGAAAGATGAGAGTTTTCCACTTGAATCGATGGATGTTTGCATACTGTTGTTGATGTTTAACGTTACCAAATTGTATAATGATAATATGTTGAAGGACTGGATGGAAAGTAGACATTTGATTATGGAGGAAGGTAATTAAAAGAGGAATGAGATCAATGTTGATAATAAATTTATTTTCATTGATGTATGTACAGTATTTGATAAAGATTTGTTTCTTAGGAATGTATATAAAGTTCATAATTTGGTAGCAGCAAATAGGGCTTTCAAGGTGAGAAGAGAGTTTTTAAGATTGGGATTTAGTGAAGAAATGAGTGGTAAAATGTATTGAATATAAATTATGTAGTATTACCGTCATCATGCATGGAAGGATATAAATCGAGAATTGAATATGGAAGTTGCGCAATATTAAGGAATGAATTTTATTTACATGAATAAGATATATGGAAATGAAGGATAACATCTCCAAAACTTACATGTTAAACATTTATGAGGGTCATCAGTCACAGATATATACAGACACACAGACACGAATACATCAATGTATATATATATATATATATATATATATATATATATATATGTGTGTGTGTGTGTGTGTGTGTGTGTGTGTGTGTGTATGTGTTTGAGTATGTACTGATATATATGTGTGTGTGTATGTGTTTGAGTATGTACTAAGTAAGCGCCCTTATTTGTTCCCTAATTATGTCAGCATGTTGGGTTATTAGCTGGAAACAAATAATAAATGCGGCGTGTCGGGATAGTTTTATATCTACGCCAACGGCTAAATATAGGTGAGGTGATCAATCCATTGATGTATTGCAGTTGCTCTTACAATTTTTGTATATTTCCGACACTCCAAAGGTGTCGACTAATTTAGCGACTAATTCATCTTGTTCACACATTCTCGGGCTCCGTATAATCGATCGAGGTGTCAAGGCCGTGATGATCCGTCACACATGATAATTTAACGACAGGTCAAACAAGGCGAGAAGAAACCGTGTTTGCTCCCCTTCCAGCAATGCACAATGCCTGTTAACGATGTGTAGATAAATATGGCCGAAAAAGTCTATCAATCTATCATACGGACACTCCTTCTTTCATTTGACTCCAACCAGTCCGCAAACACCTGTGAAGTCATTAAGACTTATGGGTGGTAAAAACGTGGCAAATGGCACAATTTGAGAATGGTACAACATTGTAAATGGCACCATTGCACAAAGCATTTTTCAAAGTAAAACTTCTGTGGTTGGCAACAAAATAGGTCCGAATTAAACGACCGTAAGTAAGGTATTGAACAGATAAATACACACACACACACACACACACACACACACACACACGCACACACACATACATACACACACTCACACACACACTTTATCAGAACGGAATACAGTGTTCTTGCCGTTTTACAAATACCTATTGAAAATGGTCTGTTCAAGCGATACTCGATATGAGTGACAATTAATGTTGCGACACTTTAGTAGTTCATCCAGGTCGCCAGTAATTAGAGATGCAACTGTCCTATTCCCTCCACACCAAACTGTTGTCCCAGTGGCCAAAAAACAAAAGAGCATCCGGAACAACTCACACGTTATTCTTGATGAGATTTTAACAGAGATCCTACAGGATCTTTGACTTTAACCTATTGAAGCTGAATCAATGTATGGGTCGTGGTGTTCGCAGCCATAATTCATTTACGCGCGGCTGAGCTTTTTGCTTTTCGCGCAGGTGTTAGAAAAGGGGCTTTGCGCGCCACAACATTGGCCCAGGTTGACCAAGCCAGATCCAGCCAGAGTATCTTCTTGAACCATTAATACTGTTTTTCTAAAATCATGTTTTGTACTCATTGTGTGTGTGTGTGTGTGTGTGTGTGTGTGTGTGTGTGTGTGATATACATGTATTGTGTGTGTAAGACAGAGAGAGAGAGAGAGATAATTGTGTTGGGATGATATCGAACAGACACTGACTTCATGGCTCCAAAGTGATTAACTTTATTTTCATCCTGTATTTTTTTTGTTTACTATTTTATATATTTTAATGTATTTAGGCCGATTTATGTAAAATGTCCACAATCCAGCCTGTGGGCTGCAACGGATGTTATTCAATTAAATACCTTTCAATTCAATTCAATCCTTATCATCCTCATCATTACCAATGGATCATTGTAACTGTGTTTCTCTTAACGCTGGGGTGTAGCATTCTTTCACGCTTATAGTAGTCAAAATGAATGAGAAGAACCACATTATTTCTCTGCAGTAAACCTGGTGGCAGTTTAAGATGGTAGGTGACGCACGTCAATGAGATAATCCTGACAGCAAAATATAATGTTGCGTGACACCATTTGATGGAAATTGGAAAACTTGGTTGTTGTGTGTAAACGTGAGCGACTAATTCAGGATTAAAAATTTGATGGAATGAAGGAAACGTGTGTTGAACCAAGGGCAACGATATTTTGAATGTGCATGCAAGAATTGTGATCGGGTTTTTTTTCTTATTTATATACTTCTAGATAGTGGGAGGGAATCAATAACACAGACTCATCATCACGATCAATCACATGGTCTATCGCGACGTTACGCAAACATGATTTCAACGATACTGCCGTAATTAGACGGTGTTTGAGCGATGACATCGTCTCCGAGACCTGACGCTGATGAAGTACTATCTCTACCCCTTGTGTGTTTGAATTTGAAACAGCATGGTGTGCTCACGGTCCATTGAGATATAACATGCAAACAAAATGAGCTACATTTTACCAGATGTAATCAATCGATTGTCTGGGACACTTGAGAGCATGCATAATGACCTAGCTTGAAGTATTAGCGAGTCGCATTAAAGCTGGCAAATGGTTTCAAGCGACTTCTGCAAAGCTATTGACCTCAAACACGGCATTGCTATATATACGTGTGGTGTGCAAACTAGTGATAACTCCCTTGTCATATACCCTGCTATTGCAATCAATAAGTGATCCTACATAGAGCAGCGCAAGATATACTGTGTCATTCAAATCTAACGATTCCTACTGATATCCTTTTGAATCCATGTCTTTTTTTCTCCATCAACAGCGCCTTTACCGCGCTCACTTCTTCCAGTTCTGTTGTGTGTCTGAATAACTATAATTCCTTACCATATCCACACTGACTCTGGAGATACCTCAGGCAACTTTGTGATTTTCATTTTTCATTGCTACGAGCTACTTTGATGCTTATTGTAATATGCAGGGAGCACAAGGCCATGGAAAATGAGCGACAGACAATATGTGTACCTTTCATGCTCAGAATTATTGATATACCAAATTAATTTTGTTTATCAATACAAGCTTTCTAAAGCGCTGTTAACCGTAGGTGATTTAATAAATGAAATCAATCCCTTCTGATATCAGCGAGTGATAGGTCAGGGCTAAAACTGTGTGCCTTCATGTACGTGTTAAGATGGACTGAATACCTATTGCTACATTATATAAATTGGATAGAAATATATTCCGTAATGATTTCTTAAAGAGCTTTACGTGATTACATGTATTTCCAACTATTTCATAAACGTTGGTATGTTTGCCATTCTAGATATACTATTTGGAATATCATGTCATTGTTAATGACGACATTTTCTAAATCAAAATTATTATATCGTATCTCAGTACACTTTTTGTGAGCTATAATAATGTATTTACCTCAGGGCTAAGCCCCTGAGTGAATAGTACTATTTTGGAGTTACCTCTTTCCATACCTAGTTTTAACCAGAAAATCTCAGGGCAGAGTAACCTTTATGCAATACGCAAAGCGTTTTGATGCAACTCTCTATCACCATGGCACGATAATCACCTGCGCATTAAGATATCGGGTTAGTGATGGAAAAGGCGGTGTCCATCTTCATTGAAGTTGTTCTGCACGGGCTTCCAAACTCGCGAACAGAATAATTTCAGCGTTCTGCACAGCGTAACACATAATAATCAAAGACATGCTGTCCTGTTACAAGACTGCCTTCTATTATATCGTAAAATGCATTCTCCTGTTCATCTAAAGCTTTGGACCCCAGCGTTTTGAAGAAAACAATAATGATATTTTCCTTTATTGAACATCGAATTACAGTTAATCATTAATGTCCATTATTTCTCGCGTCGTTTCCTGCTTTTCTGTACAAGAGAAGCAGAACGCAGAAACTGAGTGACGTGGTGAGACCTGCAAATTTACTAACTGACCAGCAGCTGAGTACACTTTATCCGGGGTTGCCCCATCATTCACGAGCTATGTATGCTTTATGGCCGAGAATGTACTCACTCTAGACTGACTGGTAAATTGTTTTTGTTTTATATCACTGTAAATAATTGGGTCTATTATTAAGGATACAATTGCAGTATTATAAAACAAATATTGTAGAATTGATGTAATGACATTAGTTAAATAAACGGGAGGTATAGATATCTACCACGGTTACAACCGCATCGACCTTGCCTGTAACGGCTATCTGCTATAACAACCACACCAGGTGCTTCCCTTGCGTAATTTTTGGAGACAGGAATGACAGTAGCGGATCCAGAGGGGGGCCCAACCGGCGCACGCCCCCCTTTATTTTTCGTTAAAAACAAAAGAAATAAAAAGTAAAAAAAAGAAATAAAAAGAAAAAAATGAAATGAAACCCGGAAGTGGCACGAGAAATATCAGTCACGCCCCCCCCCCCCTTTACAGAATTCCTGGATCCGCCCCTGAATGATACTTTTTGTTGATAACAACAAATGATAATCGAAAATACAAAAAGATCGTGACTTTTGTTGCTCCTGCATTTTAACAGTTTGGGCGAAAATTCTCCGTTTTCTTCCTCAAATCAACAGTTGTTTCGAGAGTTGGTGATATATACGTACAATACATACTGTATAGGAGTGCGAGTGCTGTGTATACTATAACAATAAATGTGTTTTAAACTGACATGATCGCAAAGAAATACATGAGCATCTATATACAAGTATGCGTGATGATTTATAGGCAACGAGGTCGGAGATCCCACAGGAGGTCGAGAGGGAGATCAAGAGTAAGATGAAACTTCATGTCGATCTGGTGGATGAGTAATGTTTTTCTCTCTCAACGATGCACTCCATGATACATGATGAAAAATGCAAATTATATCTCTCGGTTGGGCTCGTTTGCTCATAGGAGTGTGACTGATCGCTCTCGTGAAGTTAAAACGGTGAGTAAAGTTGGAGATTTCCTGCCGTCTGGTTTGTGCTACCATGTGCAACAAACGCAGGGTTCCCTTGAGTAAGAGCCGCACAGAACACCTTGTCTGTTTCTACACCCATAATGTACTGGTATTTTGCTTCGGCAGCTAACGACCACTTTCCTAAGAGGTTTCAGAATGCAAACGAACGGTTCCGCTTTTGGTCGCAGGGAATCCTTTGAAAGGACTGCAGACTGCAGATTGCTTTACCGAATGTGAAATTATGGTGAAAGGAAAGACAGAATGCACCCGAGATATATACAGTGCATTCGTCAATCCTGGAGTCTCATCTCAGCTTTCGCCTTAATCACTGCACACTCTCGATCAGACGGCACGAGATCACATCACTAATAGAGTGCTTAACATGTTATAACCCTGCTGGAAGGAACACAGTGTCCCATAATGCACAATCACTGTGAACACAGTGTGAAATTCTTCGCACTATTAAATTCGAGCATTTTAACATCTTGAACACATTGTGAATCCTCAATTCACAGTGTGAAACAGAACCTTACTACAAAATCAATGTGAACTCTCTGTGAAAAACCACTCCAGTGCACAGTATGAGTCTCAATCTTTACACTCTTAAATTCGAGCGTTTTCACAGTCGACTATGTGGACACATTGTGAACACGCTGTGAGACCCTGTGTTGTTTCGAGCAGGGAAGAAGCCTTAACGCTATAAAGCCCAAAGGGGGGGGGGGCACATGTGCCCCTTACCATATTTTCATTTTCAGCCCAAAACACCATTCAAAATTGTGTGCTGAAATATCGAGGGATGAATCTGGCTAAAGAGACTTTCTGCTCTATTTACGTCAGCAAACATTTAAGGACGAAACATATTAAAAGTTTTACAGCATAATCATAAATCTGGACTTGTGTTCGCGTTAGATGCCCAACAAATCTCAAATAAAGAACGAAGAAGAAAATGAGAAAGGAGAAGAATGCCAATATACTATTCATTGTAACGGATTTTCTTTTGTTTTAATTTATGTTTGCAGCAAGCTGTCGATGAAGCAGGTGTACTATGGACGATTAATCTGCATGTCTCCTGCCACAAAGTTGAAGGTATACTGCTTTTGAGTCCACTATCATGACCATATGTAAAGGCGATCCATAGGCCTCTTCCCCATAAAACACGAAGCTGCTAAAGGCAGTCGCCCGTATATATGAATACGTGTAATCATGATCGCAGAATGCAAAAATTATGGATCTCTATTTCTCTCTTTCTCTCCCTCCCCTCCATGCACTACACACAAAATTATTCGCTCCTAGTATGCAAAATTGTGCATGTTAATCTCTGTACTCTGTTTGATTTTAACATGTCTGCATGTTTACTTTGCTGTTGTTGCAATAATAGCATGCTGGCAAGGGGGTCAAAGGTAATTCAGAATTATCACTCTAATGGAAGATACAATACACGACGCGAGTACACTGTATACAATAATCATCTTTATGTTTGAAATACGTATTGAACTGCTGCTTGTACCTACATGTGTAGTTATATAGGTGTGATCTGGATAGGTTTGGCATGTGAAGGTAAATCAGGTCTGGCCCAGAAGATTAGTCATACTGTTCATTGACGATATTTTGGCACAGTTATCTATAGCGAGACTATCAGTACACCCATGAACAGGGGAAATACGCGTTACTGTCAATGACTTTAATGTTTATATAAATATGGATTTTTGATACCACCATTCTTTATTATACGCAAAAATAGATACAAAACATCATTCTTGGTACAGTTTTTGTGTAGAATAGCTGGGAAGAGATACAGCTGTTTTCACTGCTCAGATTAAAACGACAAATTTTCATTTTCGCTGTGATAATTGATTTCGTCGCACGCGTGCATGTCTGCATGGTCATACGCCGAATAAAACAATAGTTCTGATGACTTAAAAATAAACCCTTGTTAAAAACTCACAAAATGAGTTTCCTAGAGAATCATTCCAAAACGGAAGAATAATTCCACATTGAGGCAGAGAGCCAAGAAAAAGACTTCATACCCACGTTGAATTAATGCGAAATCGAGAAAGAAGTTTCTTGGCAGTTATAGTGCGCGGAAGGAATAATCGGACTCCATCCAACAATTTAGCATGCACTCAAACGGAACTATGAACGTTGGCATTGAGAGAATTTGAAGGAGTTTAAGCTTAAAAAAAAGAACCATAAACTATATCTTCAATCCTTCCTCACTGGGAGATTATACACTTTGCCCAATTACATCCTCCTCACGCACAGGGCGGTCTTATATTTACTGTTGCATCAATTATACATTAATCTCCGCAGAAACGCGCAGCGCATGATATTACACAGACGTGTGGATATCATCAGTCATCTTATTTCGTTTGTGGCCTCTTCATAAACCAGTGTATAGAATGAAAATTGTCTCAGATGTAATCTAGGCAGATTTGGCGTATGTGTTCGTATCGCTCGTCACGATCTGTTTGCGGATTTTGAGGGACGTTGCTAGGGGGAAATTTGGCGTAGATACGAGGATCTATCACGTGAGTTTGCTGTAATCGATATGCCTAGAAACACCGCCGCTATGCTCGTACCCGATACTTAAAAACCCATCTTTCTTGACCTATACACATCGAAAAAGATCAGCATATCATAAACAAAACAAAACAAACAAAAACTCAGCCACTGAATAGTTGGGTTGCATGGTGCTTTGTGAACGTGGTTCACTGAATTGCCTGAAATAGAACAGGAAGTTAATTAAAGCACCGACAGACGAGTTTCATACACCAATTAAAGGGAACTTGAGGGCACAACGGGCTATTTTGGAGTACATTAGTTTATACAGGTAGGACAATGTCGATTTAAATGCATGCCTTTAAAATCATTATCATGATATTGTACAGTGCATTTTTATCCATTCTATAAAGCAACGACGTACATAAATTGGTTAGGTAAGGATTTTAATGCTATTGTTAAATAATAGTATAGTGTGTAATGGAGTGCATTTCGTGCGGGTCGGCAAATATTGCATTGTCCACATCCTGACCAACAACACTACTGTGAGGGAGAAGCTGTAGAAATGATGCAGCTTTAATACAGTTAGGTCTACAGCGGATTTCTGTACTGCACCGCGTACTAAGTAAATTGTTTACACGACACGTTCTTGCGTGAGGAATATTAGTGAGTAAGGTGACGTTGCTGTGCAAATAGTATACACTCAATCTGATCTCGGAGGGCTTCGGGGGAGGTATAGAAGGCTTTTCTCTTGTCCACATTTAACCTTCATTGTGCCATGATCTTGTTTACTCGCCTCATACACGGGGGTATGCCATGTCCACGTTGACTAGCAATCGGCTTATACAGTTATAGCTATACCTTTTAGTGACTTTAGGCAACCCTCTTGGCATTAGATTCTAGATATAGGCATAATTATAATATATTCATGTTATCAGTATAAATATCCTGCAAAAAGTGAGATATATGCCAGAACTGTTCATATTTTTTGATATACCAAGCACAATCTGCACCTGCATTTGTCAAGTCGTGTAAACATATACTGTACAATGAAAATTATTTTAATAGGAAATTTGTCAACATGCATCTTGTGGTTTTTTCTCATTCGCTTTCTTGCGTGTCATTTCCTTGTATAACTATATTCACACTGTTATTCTATATCTCGAAATCGCAACACAAGTGTTATGTAGGCCTACATTTTTTTTAAAGTTTATGTAACTTCTTGGGACATGCCCTCATACCAGATAGCTGTTTGTAAACTATCATGGACATGTACTGCGTGAGAATGCATTTCTGTATTTTGACAAATCTGATTGGAATAACTGTATACCGAATTGAAGGGGATTAATAAAAAAAAAAAAAACTTTCTTATCTTATTTCATTGATACAGCCACCCCAACAAATTTTGCTTCACCACTCTATACTATAAACCCTACCCTTGTTTGCCATGAAAATTATACGCACGGATGCATGTATATTTCGCAAGGCGGTCCCACAAGGAATGCATACAATTGTATTTCTCTTTCGTCACAATATCTCATACAAATATATACATAAATATATATATATATATACATATCATATTATATATATATATATATATATATATATATATATATATATATATATATGTGTGTGATAAAAACCTAAAATGGCATTATAGACTAAGAACGCTTTATCCTGGCGAGGAAAGCGCACGAATATATATATATATATATATATATATATATATATATATATATATATATATACATGTATATATATAATAATAACATCTAAAAAAGATAATGTATAGATACCCGCAAATGTAAACTAGTATGTGTGTGTTTGTATGTGTTTGTGTGCGTGTGTAACACATTACTGTAGACAGATATCTGCTATCTTGTGGCTGATAAGAAGTTTTTTCTTTTCCTCGGGAATACAACTGTTAAATATCTCCAATCCAGCATCGCCAGCTCCCACTGATTGACCTGCCAGAAAAATGATTCATGGGCACAGGAGTTCTGATTCTATAATTATACACACCCAATGTCCCATAATGCAAGTCATTATGCGGTACCAGCGATCCGTAGATGACACGACCACTTACCATTTACGCCACCATACATTCTCCACTTTATCACATCTCGCGCAGTCCTGTTTTCGACTTTGATCCCGTCGCTTTTAACAAGAGTTTGATCATGGCCCTGTTCTACTGCGGCCAAGGCAGCACCCCGTAAGCTCCTCAGGACACCTTGCTGGCTGTTGTCCCGGTCTGGTCCCGGATTTGCGTTAGTCTCCTTCGAGTGAATATGGCCAGGTAATGATCCTGGCCTTTTAGGCAGGGCAACATTCCCGCCGGCATACTGGACGTCGAATCTGTCGGCACCGCTGTCGTTCCCGGGGGCATTGTAACTGAGAAATACATAGGCTGGAAGCGCTAAAACTATGACGAGCATTGTAGTTCGTAAAATAGTCGCCGGGTGTCGGCGAAGGCGGGAAAACTTCGGCAGCTGCAGCGGGAATGAGCTGCCAAGGCGTCTGCTAGTAGTACTGAGACTTGGAGGAGGACGCGGCCGCGCATTGCTGCCGCTCTGATTGAAACGCGACATGGTGACCGCGTCTCGATAACTGTCTGCTACCTGCAGTCGAGATCGGCGTTGAACATAGGTTATGATATATACACTATCCCCGTCATGAAGAAGAACGAAAAAAAATGTAGAGGAACTTAACACCAGAGTAACTCCCTTTGTCTATCAAATGATCAGTCGCAGCCCCAAGATGTAGCGTTTAAAATCCAGAAATGATCCAAGACAGCCAACTGGGTGGGAATCGTCATAACAGACAATGCCCCTTCTTCGAAACAACCATAGCACACACTGACTCTACGTCTACTGAAACAACTGCTATCTTCGCTGCATCCACTGCGGATGAGTCTCCGCCAACACATTCGTACGCTCAACGAAGCGGCGCACGTTCAGTGCAGCAAGCTACACACAAGTGTACACACAGCAGCCTACAAAGCTCTTGAGTACATAATGCGTTCGGAGCTGGCGATTCCTCAGTCATAGTGTGCGGTTAACGGTCAAACTGAATTGAACGCAATCTGGAATCACTGCATTGTAAATGCCCTCTTCCTATTTATATCACTAGCTTTTCTCTTCTTACCTTTGTCTGTTCACAAAACACCTATAGGACCCCGCACCAGTTAAGTAGCTCGGGAATGTCAATAGGCGGAACGAAAGCAACCATTATTCTTACTGTTCTAGTTTACTCGGTTCATACCCTCTCTTTTCTATTGGCAACGTTGAGAAACCCCATAAAAATATTTCCATCTATAAATATGTCACTACTTTTGCCGGTAGGTATACGCATCTGTCAAAACAATATTATTTTCTTATTTTCAGCGCTCTGTTTCTGTCGATTAATGAAAGGCTGAGTAAATTCGAAGACAAAAATCATGTATGATTATGAACATTATTGTGCTGTTGTAGTTTGACATCTTAGCAATAATGGTTCACATTCAGCTGCATAGGTCCTGTAATTTATTCCTCCCCAACCTTTCTTTCTTTCTTTATCTATCTATCTATCTATCTATCTATCTGTCTATCTATCTATCTGTCTATCTATCTATCTATCTATCTATCTTTATATTTATATATGTTTCTCTGTGTGTGTGTGTGTGTGTGTGTGTGTATGGGTGAGTATATATGTTTATATGTGTGTGTGTGTGTGTGTGTGTGTGTGTGTTATCATGTAGCACCTTTTCATCACCAGTTACAAAACGATTTAACAAGCCAACCGTATTTCTAAAGAATAACATCAATGTAACGCAAATTAAATATAATGTACATTGTACAATGAAAATGTAAAGTTGCCAATGAGTAGAAAAAAATAAACAAGAAGCAAACAAACGAAAAGGTCGTTCCTTGAAAAACACATTTTTTTTAGGAGCTGCGAGACACAGTCAACAGAATTCGTGAGGGCGTTGCGATTGCAGAGTTCTTATTGGAGCAAAAACATAAAAAAATGAACGACTTTGCATCAATAGACTCATGTGCGTTTGGTCATGAAAAAAGGGTGCCTTATAAACCAGGAGTGGCACAAACGCATTGTGCATGGTTACGAATGGTTGACTCCATATAACTGTATGCCAGTACAATAGAATTTTGGTGAATGCCATTTCATTAGTGCAACGCCAATATAATTGCGGTAGCGAGCGACATATCTCATATTTTGGCAAATGATAGTTCAGTCGGGTTGATGTTGTTTAGCAGCTTCCGGAAATGATGAATATCATTGTTGTGAAAATGACATGCTATCCAGCAAAATCGAGAAGTGACTATATATATTATAGAAATCTATACTTCATACTGAGTGACGAGTTATATGCCAGGCTACGTTGATGAAAAAAAATCTATGAACGGTACGTATAGGCCTACATGATCATTCACTCATAGATCGTGCTTAAACTAATACAACCGAACTTGAGACATCACAGTGTGTGTTTTAATCCATCTCTGTTGCGTAGTAGCGAAGTTTAAAATGAATATGTCAGCGCGAAACAGATTATCATACAGTTTTAATCTATTTTCTTTCTTGGCATGACTATGCATTTGCAAGATGATACAGTAAGCAAAAATTACTAGATTTCGAGACTGAATAATTCTCCCAAAGCCAAGCATGGAAAGGCAATCATTTCTTTGCGTCCACGAGCGGTATATAATGCGTTCTTGTGATATAAACAATAAACCTATGCCACCTTTCTTCTCCTTTCTCTTTTCTTCAACATCTCCCTTTTCCTCTCGAATTGAGCAAGTCTGGGTATGTGTGTATGTGTGTATGTGTGTGTGTGTGTGTGTGTGTGTGTGTGTGTGTGTGTGTGTGTGTGTTAGTGTGCTTGTGCGTGCGTGAGTGAATGTTTGTGATATTGTGCATTGTGTCGCTAATTGTTTAAGTTGGAGAGGTTTTGCAAATTCCTTCAACTCCGTCGTTCTATCGGCAACGCATCGGAACGTAATGTACACAATGATACTAAGTGGCGTTTTGAAGTGTTGGCCCTCACTGCGCCGTGCTCATTAATCTGTCCACAACGTACTCGCGCTTACCCCTATAGCGAGCAAAAGTTCAACGATAATAATGCCATTCACGACAGGCCATTATGCGGATTGTTAATCTGTGTGTTTGCAGTGAGCTTTGGACCGGTGCACAAAGTTTTTGAACGAGCCAACCTTCACGGACCACACCCTCAGCAATGTAAACACCTGCCTATAACTCCATGAAAGAGTGTTGTCTGAATGCTTCCCATGTCCATCTATGAATTAACTATTTTATTACACTTCGCAAACGGTCATACTATAATACAATTTAAGTGACAAGTTTAGTAGCGGTAGTGGGGCTGAGAGGGATATACCCTTATAGACTTCGGGTAGGAGCTGGGACTGATGTTGTCTTAAGGAGTAAATAAAGTCAAACTAATCTATCTGAGTGCCGTGCTGTTACTAAAAACCAGTCGATTCCAGGACTGTTTGTTTCAGAAATCTATACATACGCACAATATTTCATGATCTTAAACGAGCTTTATCAATTCAAAGTTTAGCGTTTTGAATATCCGTATAAATAGAGGGCTCAAAACATTCGTGAAAAGGTTTCCATTGTGACTACATCTATAGAACTAATTGGCTTTAATAAATTATCACAGTGTTCGCCGAAATATTGGTTTCCAATCGAGGGTTTGGCATGGTGGAAAGTTACAAAAGAGTGTAAATGTCTATCACTGATAAGGTAATCAAGTTTTTATTACTCAATACATTCGTCCTGGCGTATTTCACCACATGAGAAAAATCTCAATTTCACATTTTTACCTAAACTTTTGTTTTCGCTTTCCTTTTCCCGTAATTTTCTTCTTACGGAAAATATATATTATCATCATACAAGTATATGCTTGCGTTTTTAATGTCTCTGTTGTGCTTTAGTCTATTCTATACATTCTTACATACATCCATGGATACATTCTTGATATACTCGATATCAATGCTAACCTAGTGAGCCCTAATCACTCATCCCGCATTAATCACACACGTACGTTTAAACCCACTCCTGGTCCAAAGTCTATATAGCCAAAAGATGGGGGCAAAGTCTGAACCATATAATAAGTCTCGCCATTTATCTAACGTTACGGATGTCTGGCGATCTGCAAAAAGAGACACTGCCACTGGAGATTAGGTTTGCTTAACAGAACTTGTTAGTATTTGTGGATATCAGTTTTTGTGCTTTGGAAAAGAAAAAAAGAAAGAAACACCAACACGACTGATAAATAAATGAAGGGAATCAACCCTGTAGCATCATCTCATAATCTTAACAGTTTTATGAAGATTATGACTATTGAGATAATGTTTACCGTCGTACCTTGTATAAATAGTGAACGATATCTTTTGCTCCGAAAACAAAATTGCCTTTACGGAAAGTTGGAACACCTTCATAGAATTAATGTTGTATATAGGCCTATAAGAGTCGACATCTTTGCTTGCATGTTGCATAAAAGATGCTGGAATATCAGCTCATGACCAACAGCCTGGCGTTCTATACCGGCCGACCAAGGTAGTCCTCTGTGGTCCTTGATCATGGATGAGTTCCTTGTGTCCTCCTGTTTCACGTGCGCCGTGACAGGTATCATGCCTAGTAATATGATATAATGATAATAATATGAGCTTACCAAGGTAGCATCTCCATTGCTGGCACTGCACTTTCAGAGGACCTATAGCTGCCGTTATCATTCCTCCAGCATTGCCAGGGCCCCATTACTTAATTTCATAAAGGGTGCTAGGATAGCAACTCTTGCCAGAATTAACAACAACTTTCCGTAGAATCAGTCAATCAGGAAGCTGGACTCTTTTCGTCACCACCATGGCTATTCCAACAAGAGCTATATTTTATGCTATCATTATAGCAACTTTATAACATGGAATGGGGCCAAGGCGCACCCATTTTACGCCTGGGGTCGAGAGAAATATCATGGGTAAACCTTATAATATAATGGAACGTATAAGGACTTGACCTGATTCGAACTTGGAATCTCATGTGTTATAGACCTACATGTACTTTTATTAGCTCGCACTCTTCGTGACTCCATGTATACGATCAGGTGAAATAGTCTCCTCTGGTTACATCAAATTAGTCGTGACGCATAGGAAGCATATTCTTATCGCTCAGCAACAGAAAAATTGTAATAATAATGCATAATAAATGTCTCACTCAATACAAATTAATGAATAACACATACACATCTCATTGTAAAGCAATCACTCATGCACTCATTATAGGTTATACAATATGCTGCGTAGGTCCCAGGCGTATTGGGTAAAAAAAAAAGACACCACAATTTCAACCCGGGCAGTTTTATGTCCAATTGCGCAACAAGAAGCCTTCAGAAGACCATCCTGACTCAATGAACTCCTCTGATTGGTGAACGTTCTCCATCTAGAATTTCGAAGCTGGCACTTGATTGGTCGCTCCATCTCTTTTCTATTTGTTTTCTTATGTAACTCCCCCCCCCCCCCCCAAAAAAAAAAAACACATATAAAACAATCAATCAAACAAACAAACAAACAACAACAAAAACAAAACCAAACCAAACAAAACCAAAAACAAAAATGAACAATCAAACAAAACACCGAAAACAAATAAAAAATAAAAAACAAAATGACATTGTTCCTTCACTTGTTTGTTTCCGTGTGTTCGTGTATCACTTTCTCAGCTCGGAGGAACAAAATATACAGTACAACATGAATACTGGTAAATTATGCCTCGAATATCCCACGTGTTAAAACTATGATAATCAGCATTTTGAAATATGAAGATTCGCACCTGTACATTTCCCCGAATAATTCTCGACATAAGGTAATGAGATTCGTCACACATACTGGGTGGTTAAAATCAATAATTTGGACTATACTTTGTGCACGACTAGACCTGTGAGAAATGTTATGAGCATTACGAAAAAAGTGTGCCCATCATTACTACTGCCCCCAAGGGGTGTTTCAAGAAGAATCTATAAGTCGATCTTGAAAGTTAAGATCAACTTAAAATTGTGGTGTGCTGTGTGCCAATGATATTCTAACATCCAAATATAAATTAAAATTTTGAGGCTTTTTCATGCAGCAAAGAATATGCGAAATAGAAGAAATGATTTGTCTTCAAAATTTTGTTAACAATTTAAAGTAGATGTTGGAAGGCTGATAAAACTGAACAGGGAAACCAGTAACATTAGATACCATAATTTCAAGTGGATCTTATCTTTTAAGATCGACTTAGATTCTTTGTATACAATACCCCCAGAACAACGACGCAACACCACCACCACATTGGAAGAACGTCACTTCCATTTCACGTGATGACATTGATTTGTTCGTAAAGCCCCTTAAACCCAAACGCGCGAGTGATAATGAGAATGCCACGCTGCCCTCGCTCGCTTGCCACGCGCACATTATAATGAGGTGCTGAGAAGCGTAAGGCCAAGACGCCTTGCTTCGTGCCCCTAGTCGGGACGCAATCATTCTTAAAGGGGCACTACGCCAAATACAAAAAAAACAAACCACCCAAACAAACAAACTATTACATTCAGTGAATTTTGGAAAATAAAAAAAACAACACAAAACAAAGTTTCCAAAAATGTTCTTTCTGAAGTATGAGTCACAACCATTTCACTTCGAATTGTTCCATTCACACATAAAGATTATCAGGAATGCCCAAAATATTCACACACCATCAAACCGGATTTCAAAAACTCAATCCTCCATATTTTTTACCATGGCCCTATTCTTTGGAATACTCTTCCTCCAACAGTCAAGAGTAGTAAGACCTTACGTCAATTTAAAAGGCTTTATAAAAATATATTTTTGATGAAATGTATCTGAAATTGTAAGTATAAGTATGCATTGTTTCCACCTCTGCCTCTTTTCTTCTCTTTTCATTGTATCCTTCACCTTTGCTTTATCAATTGAATTTGTATGATCATGATTATTGTTTAGTTGAAATGTATTGACAATTGTTTGTAGGGGATCATTTCCAACAAGCCTCTATGATCCCTCCATTCAAAATGTATAAATTTACCAAGGCAATTGTGTTTTGATATTTGTTAATGTTATGTTTTGATATGGAAATGAATGAATGAATGAATGAATGAATGAATGAATGAATGAATGAATGAATGAATGAATGAACAAAACAAAAAATACACGAACTTGTGAATCACATCAGACACAGTTTGGGAAAAGTCGGAGAATTCGTTCAAAAATTGTGGAATTTTAAGGTTTTGGTTATTACGTGCCGTCCTCTGTAGATGGAAACTCTACAGGAACACTTGACGTCACACGTAAAAGAATAATGCGTTATAAAGAAAAGGCGAACTTTCACTAAAATATTTCTAGTAGGCCTACCCAAAAAGCAGTTGATTTTAACCTCGCTTCTCTTCCATCAGAGGGCATGGATCACAATTACGATTTGTATTCACATACAAGATATCTCAGTAACTTTTCAAGGCACCTTTCATATCAATGAAGATTTTTGTGGAGCTTCTTTTACAAAGACTTGTATTCCTATGACGTCATCAGTTGTTCTATAGCTGTTAACTATAGAAAGGGTAGAAAGTGGATGGACTAAAACTTAGAAAATTGAAAACTCCACCTGTTTCAATGGACTGTCCGATATCCAACGAACTTTCACCAAAATGTTTCACAAATCTTTCTGTTGTTTGTTTTGTTTCTGTGTCTGTTTTGTGTGTTGCTGCTACTTCAAATTAATTGTCATTATTAATTCTTTGAGCATCTTCAACGGGACACGTTACCACAGAACATGCTGGAGCATGGGAGAGAACCTATATTCCCGAATGACGGGCGTCTTTAACTAATAAGACAAACCTTCGTCACTGTCTTGAGTGTTGACACCATCATGGCGGATTAACGAGGCATGAGGGACGGGATGACGGCGTTTCGTACGTCGAGGTTGATAGCTCGTGATTCTAATTTTGGGATGATATTACTCTTTCATTTTACCTATAACAGGCGGCGAGACGCTCACAGCTGAAGTGCAGTATAGGATGTTCGGGTTTGATCAGAATAAAGCCGTTCTGTCGTCGAAGCGTAATAGCCGGGCAAGGAAGTGTGAAGGTCTTGCGGTTATTAAACCGTTAACGCGTCACGTTTTGTGATGGACTCATACACGCGACAACGTGCCATCTTCATGTACGTCCACTAAGCGATGCCATAAGAATATTGCTTTAGTGCATGGCCATTGTACCGACGAGCCAATTTCAACCCATTGTTCACAACATTCGCGCCTCTCTCACAATTGCTACAATGATAAGAACAGGAGGAATGCCGAATGGTTTATAAGCATTTTTTTTTCATCGTTACATCTCCCCAAAGGAAGTGATGGGAAAAACACAAACAACTCGATACCTGCCAGCAGTACGCTTACTTAGCACACAATATGGGGTCTAATGTTTTCATCTGTATATACATCTGAAAAATTTGATCCCAAAACCGGATAGGCCCTACGCGCCATTTTAAAACATTATCAGACCTTTCAAACTAATACCTCAGTTGTTGCATATTAAGGAATGTCTTGAACTTATGATTAAGAATATCACATGTTTTGTTTTCTCTGTAGGTTTAATTGCAAATATCTCAAATTGACTATTATGAACTCATCTTGTGATCAAACTTGATATCGCCTGATTTATTCCCTTCTTTGCATGTGGAGATGGGATGATCTTTGGGACACATGGCTCTTTATTTTTCAGTCAATAAGACACGAACAGCTATGTATAATAGCCTCTCCTTTTGTGAATTCTTTCGTCTTTGTGTGTGTGTGGGGGGGGGGGGGGGGATCGAGAACTTTTCATGTTCAAGACAGGAATGGAGTTTAATAAGGAAATGTAGTCCTACATGATTTCTTAGAGATTAAAACTTTAACATTCCATGCATTACAGTTACTTTTCGGACCTTCACTTTTACAGTTGCAACAAACATTCAGTTCCAGTTCATCTTGATATCAAATGTTACAAGGAAGTCCTAACGAAAGGATATTAAATCACAACCAAGAAAGAGAATTTCGCAGGACTCTCTTGTTACGTGCATGGTTACATTAATAACAATAATTATGATCTACTGGTATATCAAAATTTTGGTTTAACAGGCATCGCATGACCTAAATCGTTTGGTTATAGAGTGTATGGTCGTGCAACTATCAACGACTTTGCGCATTGTTAGTTTATTAGTGTTTTGAATAATTATTATTCATATTCTCTGTAACAAATTTGTTCGTAGTTTGTCATGGACCATTCTCGACTAAATGAACTCACATCTCATGATAATCAGTCTGAACGCAATGAAGGCCTATCTGTAGTATCTCGAACGAAAGGACGATAATCGTCATTGAAATTCAAAAGTGAGAGTTCGAAATCAACCATTGACATGCACCATAATTATATCAACTTGCACCACTATACCCGAAGAAATAACTGACAGAATTATTGTAATATAATGTGCACCATTGCGCCAATTAGTTCATAATCATGTCTGATAAAACGATGAAATTTTTAGGGGGAGGGGGTAGTTTCGCATTGCCCAGATAACCCTACAAAGAGTGAAGCTCGCAAGTTCCCCCTTGGTAGACGAAGTATAGTGCCGAAAGCGTAACCCCTTTTCCCGTAGACGCACGTGACATGACCGCAAGTCACGACTGCTGAGAAATCACGGGGGAGGGAGCCCCCCAAGCCTCCGGCCCGTGATCCGCTGATTAGTCATGGCACAGTTTTAGCAGCACCAGGCACGATACTGGGAGCTCGGGGTTTCCTGCTGTTGCGTTATACATGTAGTAATCTCAGTGAGCTCACAGAGTCACACTCATCGGGAAAAAAAACGTATCACACGCAATCCAATCACAAGTTTATATCGAGATATAGCAGCCGAAACTTGTGCGGTAAAGAGGCAACGATGTTGGCTCCACCAAGGAGGTATGAGAGAACATACCTCCTTGGCTCCACCAATACGCTTTCTGTAACAAGAACTGATGTCTTTTAGACCGATAGCGTCTAGACGACAACAATGCACAACAAATGAAAACAATAGAAAAGAAAAGGAAACAAAACACAGACAGATCAGGCAAGCAGAATATTCCAAAAGTACCCCTCCAGAAAAGAAAAGAAACAAAAAAGAAACAAAATATAATTATAACGTCGAGATATAATGCAACACTGTAGGCGTTGAGGGCGTTATACAGATGATGCCGCTCATGCTTCATTGAGCGACATCTCGGTGACTGCTGATCCGTGATCCTCTGTGACACACCACAAGCGATCGATAACACGCGAACACTCCTCATTTTACAGTATTCAAATAACAAGTGTCATGCAATGAAATTGGTCTGGATCATTTCACTTCCAGATTCACTCGAAGTTCATTTGATGTCCTCGTTTTGTTGTCGTTTTGTTGCTGAAATAAAATTGGTGACTGAAAAAGAGCCTCGGTTACAAGCGATTATGTCGCAGCGACGCATCGGTTGTCAAAGGGTCAAGCTTAGTTATAGCTTAATATTGGCAAGCGTGGTAATTCATAACACATGTACTGGGATTATGTCACAGATGTTTGTGAAATGAAAATTGTTGACATTGTAGAAACTAATTCATTAGTGGAAAAATGAGCAAAGAAAAGGATATTCCATTGGGATTCGACCCCGAGGCCTCCGGATGCTAGCCCGGTGCTCTATGAGCTATAGAAAGCCCTAATTCAGTGTTCGTCCCAGAAACCCTAAATTCTCAATGCTCGAATGGTCAGAGGCTAAAGTAGTGTGTTTTGTAGAAACTAACTACATTATCATAATGTATTATGTGCATATCATGCTTGATTAGGCCTATATCACTAAAAAAGAATTGTAATTGATGCCACACAGAGAATAGATAAATGAAACCAAACTGTATCAAAACAATGTCACATCGACGCATTATTTAAATGTCGCAACTTTTCTCTCGCATAACGCAACATTTCGTGACGCAGTATGTCACAGTAGATTTTTCAAGCATGTCATATCAGCTCAGGAAAAACTAAAGGAAATTCGCGAGACACTGATCTCAACAACAACAGCAACAACAAAAGCACAAGACAGAAAGAGAAGAGGAATGAAAATAAGATACATGGGAAAGGATACATTGTAGAAGGAAATATGGAAGGGAAGAGTCAGGTAGAAATAGAGAAATAATGACGGAATAAAAGATAAAATTCACCTTATTTCAGTCTTTATTGTCCATATCATGGATATTTGTTTTGTTCACAAGCTTTTTACAAAACAGAAAAATATACAAGACACAATTACATGAACAACATTCTAAAGACATATTAAACATAGGAGAGGCACCTTTTTTGCCAACATTATAAGACAGAAAAACAGCATATATCAACATCAATTTTCATACATTCAACCCATTATCTTTATCTTTAACTATGAACACAACAAAAACTGATATGGATGATTTATTTCCCTATCTTTCAGGCACAATATACAAAATCCTGCAAATTATTCATCCATAATCACCGGATGAAATATGATACACACACACACACACACACACACACAAATCTTACTCTAATCTAATTCAATCTCCTCTCCTTTCTCAACATTTCATTAATCATAAAACAAATGAACATCATCAGCTACACTAATCCAAAACCTTCCGTACAACCTCCGGTTCAATGTATACATCATTTCGACCAAACATAAGGAAAAGATGATAGGACCTTGGTAAGTTAAAGAAGAAATGACAAAAAACCCACACAAATCATATCCAGTAAAAACATAAGGAACGAATAAAAAATGACTGCATATTATAGGAAATGTCAGGCAGTTTCAGCTCTAGTTTCAATTTATATCATACTTTTTATATCAGGTTACAAAAGTGTCCATCAAAAATAATACTGTAGCACAAATTCTTGCACCTTGTCAATGATAACCCCCCCCCCCCCCCAAAAAAAAAAAAAAATAGATAAATGATATTATACATTGTACATCTCATAAGAAATCATGATTATGTTACTGTGCGGGTTGTATAGGGAAGTGTGACGGGACCTACATAGAAGCAAGCTTGCTTGGCTGTTAAACCCTGAAGACGGTAAGTCTGTGTTTGTGAATGAGAAACGGAGAGTGGATAAGAAGTTCAGACCAGATCAGATGATAATACAACCAAATAAAGAAAATGAGGAATACCTATGATAAAAACTACTCGAAGTGTGAACCATTTATTTGCTTTCAGAATAACTCTAAAACTTTATAACTGAATGTAATCAATACTAAACTTGCAATGCATTGTTCAACATTTACAAAAGATTTGTTTTTGCACCTCTCGAAACTACAATGGTTTCATATGCAAAATTAATCTTAAATGCTCAAAAATTAAGGAGGTTAGCTCAAATCACAATATTTTTGTACATTATATTCTTTATTGAAAAAAAACCTGATGAATGTTGTAGGCACCTAACCATGGCAATGCACTGTTACATTAACAAAGGATGTGTTTTTTTTTTCACACCTGAAGTATAGTGTTCACATGTACCAAATATCAAGACAAATGCTCAAAAAACAGAGAGAGTTATGACAAACTGGAATATTTTATGTATGCTTTTTATCAAAAAATGCTGTTGCCATGGCAATGCATCACTCAACACTGACAAAATATACAGTTTGCTCATTTACATGTAAATACAATAATATTGTACTACAACAGCCAGATGTGCCAATTTTCATGTCAAATGCTCAATAATTATGGGAGTTAGCAAAATCCACTGGTCAATCGTAGGATTTTCATTGAAAAAAAAAATATGTTACCTTGGAAAACATTGTCAACAAAGAAGAAGCATGCAGTTTGCAAATCTTCACATTATTAGGCTTAAATGGTCATGCACACAAACCAAAGTCAAATGTTTAAAAATAACAGAGAG
The DNA here is from genome assembly GCF_040938485.1 of Diadema antillarum. NCBI lineage: Eukaryota > Metazoa > Echinodermata > Echinoidea > Diadematoida > Diadematidae > Diadema > Diadema antillarum. Next base: position 2,823,673 of record NW_027270929.1, on the reverse strand, counting down.
CTCAATTCACAATATTTTGGTATGCTTTTCATTGCTGCTGTTTCTCCGTAAAAGCCAGACAATTTTCTCCACCTTTCGGCACAATCTATACAAATTTCAACCACGAACTGGACGAAAATGCCGTCAAATTAGATTGTGCTGAACTCTTTCCCCCGACGACGTGCATACAACACTTCAACTTGGTGGCCATGATGAATTATGCCGCGATGTTGATTGTGCCGCCGCTGCTGCCTTCACATCCGATTGGCACGCGGCGCCGCGCGTGGCGCGGCGCGCCGTCGCGGCTTGCATCGAGGCGCACCGTACCGGCGCCGCGGCGCGGCGTGTGCCAATCGGATGGTAGCTGTAGGCAGCAGCAGGTCTCAGATGTCCCTTCTCTCTGTCTACGTCTGTCGGAGGATCTTCGGTAGAGGTAGAAACTTATGGTAATAATACAGCTGTATTTGCCGTATTTTGTGACTTGGCGTTCATATCAATGCAAACATAAGTGTGGTAGGTAAGCAAATTTAGTCAACTGACCATATTCCGACAGTAGAGCTATACATTATTGCCCGATACAACAGTCCCACAAATAGAGATATGTGTAGGCCTATGCTACATTTGTATGTGCATGTGTTTGTGACCTAAAAAAAATACAACAGTCCCACATATAGAGATATGTGTAGGCCTATGTGCATGTGTTTGTGACCTTAAAAAAAAAAAAAATGCATGCGACTCATAATTCGACCATATTCTGAACGGCAACGCCATCTGACACCTGCTATGATGTAGAATTAAATTGAGAATTAAAAAACCTGTGACAAGTGTCACGTCACGGCCATGAGTCACAGGGTCTAGGGACAGTAATCACACCTCCATGTTTACACACTGCAGTCATGCCAGCCAGGAGGAGCTGGTAGTCTATAGTTGGAAGAGGCCTGCCCTGGGCTAAGTGGATGTTTAATGTTTAAAAGGCGACAAGCTGCCTAAAATTGTGAAGGCGGAGATATTGATCATATCTACTCTGATTGAATACCAACTGTGTAGTCTTTCCAGGAGGCAGCTCACCGGGCCAGCTGCACCAGAAATACAGTGTACACCGTCACCGGTTTCTGCAGACTGGGTCAGTAATATTAGATTATTATTAACCCGTTGAGGACAAGTACCTAGTATACTCGGGCAAGTGTCTATCAGGAAACGAATGTTGTAGCAAAATCAGCTCGTCCTCAACGGGGTAAAATTTGCATTTTGAATGTTGCCGAGTTCTTGGTACTGTACCTTGGTTATCATGCCACAAACAGGAGTACATGTAATAATCAGACGCACTTGTCATGCTATGAAGGGGTGTATTTAGAAGCATTCTTGCAGATCTTCTCAGCAGGGCAGAGTGGTCACTCTCAAGATATCATTTACCTTGGTGATTTGTGCAACTGTGGATGTGCATGGTCAGTGCTTGCAGCAGGGATGTGGAACTGGAATTAGTGTAGTCGTAGACTTGAATCGACACTTACTCTGTACAGCATAGGTCATTGTCAGGAAAAGGTGAATATCCTGATAGGAACTTGCATGCAATGCATTTTTCTTACACACATTCCCACAGGATCAAGCCAAGCTTTGAGGCCTCTGGTAATGGAGGGACTACACCAGCCCCGCCCCTGTGGGTGCAAGGGCATACGGACTTGCCTTGCCTGCGAGAGACAGGGGACCTCAGCGGCACCTCCTGCTACCTCTTGGAACCTGGAGGTATTGAACCGAACCTAGTTTTCCACTACTTGCTGCTTGCAATTTGCATGATTTTTGTCATCAAGAAATCGTAAAGGACCAGCAGTTTTCTTCTGTTAGATTGAAATGTTGCTGTAGCTGTCAGAACAGTAAAGTATAAGATTATGTCATTCATCATTTGGGACCTGAATTTTTACTTTGCTATATCGGGTACTGAAAATTTTGTTGTGACCATATTTGTTATTATGGGAGTGAATTGTATCATGTTTTATTGTCCCCTATACTGTACGAGGTGAAATTTTCGCGTATAGATATTTTCGCGAATTGCTACTTGGAGGACATTTTCGCATGTTGTTAATTATGCGGTTGCGAGGGTCTAACTGAACTTAGTTATTCGCGCATTGTTATTTATGAATGTTGTTATTTTCGCACAAAGGCGATTCGCGAAATTCGCGAAAATAAAACCACCGCGAAAACTTCAGCTCGTACAGTATTCAACACCCCCCTCCTATGGTATAGCAATATTCATGCAGTACAGTGGACTCCCATTACAACAAAGTCCTTGAGACTGGCCAGACTGGCAGTTTTCTTTCATTATATCAATATTTTGTTATACCCAAACAAATAATAAAATACATAAAGCAGATAATGTTGCAGCCTGAATTTTTACTTCGTTGTAACCGTAATTTCATTATAAGAGTGTTCTTTGTAATGGGAGTGCACTGTAGGTGGGAATTATACACGTGTATGCGTATATTACTCGTAGTTACACCTAATGGATGTAGTACTTACATCATTGAGGGTGTGATGAATTGCGAATATGAAATTCCAGCCTTGTAATTTGTTTTGAGAACAGTGAACTACAACTCATGTTATGTGCAACACTGCAGGGTGATTAAGATATATGTTCCATTATCAAAGTTTTTAGTTTAACATAAATAAGTACCATATGTGACCCTGCACCTCAAAACAAACAAGAAGTCGCCAGACATGAATTTTTTGATAAGACCACATTCTAAAAGAGCAGACTTTAAGCTTTAAAATGATGTATAACTCAAATAAAATGGACTCTCTTAACCTATCTAAATATTGGAAAGAAAGCACAAACTCAGGAAAAGTGTGAACTGAGAAAAGAGGCTCTGAAGTACCGTGTCTATTCAAGCGCTTAATCTTTACTAAACCGTGCTGGCTGTGCGATGAATGGAACAAAAAACAGGAAGTAAACCACCAGAGTAACAACAATGAAGGGATTATCAAATTAAATTGAAATTAAGCATGCCTCATTAACACATTCTGTCCATAATTAATGCCAAGTTTCAAAGCAGTAGCACTATCCTTTCATAAGTTATTAGAGTTGAAAGTGAAGAGTGTGGACAAGGTTTTTCATAAATGAAAAAGGGATTCTAAAGACACACCTAATCACACTATTCTACCAAAAATGTTCGAGATAAACTGCTAAAAAAACACACTTTCCTGCCCGTTTTATGATACCAAATTTTAGTGTAATGTAAAAGAAGACCCGCTTTTTCAGAAAATATGAAAAAGTCAAGTTCGGCTAGGTTGACCCATTTCACTTATTTTCAGTCCTTACGCAAAATCAGTGTGTGCGACTTTATGTTCGTTTTGAGGTGCACGGTCACATATATACAATGTTCAAAAGAAAAGAAGAAAGAAAGAAAGAAAAGTGAATGAATAGATAAGCCAGATTATGGCACGAGAACCTAACACCATGACACTTTTGCTGCTCAGGACAAAATGAATCGTATGTTCAGCGATGGTTACTTGTCACAAAGTCCAGTACAATATTCAAGTTTTTATCAATTTCTGTTACATCACTTTCCTCAAATCCTGTATAGTAAGGGTTTTGTAATTGTCATATATTTTGATAGTTCCCTTATATGCACAGTCAGGTAAGATATTGTATGCATTGAAAAGAGAGCGGACTGAGGATTGACTACCAAGTTTTTTTTTTTTCATGTTCTTCACACAGCAACTGACAGAACAAATACAGTGTAATATGATTTAAGAGGTTTGGTCTCAATTAGCCCCACCCTGCCTGTCCTTGATATACAATTTGAATTGCTTCTCATTCAGGCCCTGTGGAGATACTGCTATCTGTGTGGGAAGGTGCAGCCACCTCATCATGACCCAGGTGTCCAAGTATCCTCTTCAGGTTGTTGCCCAGTTGTCCATGACAACGGAGGATTTCTTCTTCCAGGCATCCTTGTGATACCAGATTTCATAAGTGAAGAGGAGGAGCTGAAGATGGTGCGCATAATTGACGAGAGTCCCTGGAAGCCCTCTCAGTCTGGGAGACACAAGCAGGTTAGAGGTGGACCCTTTGTCTAGGAGCTGCTGTCCTTTTACCTTCGGAATGGGATGGAGCATGGGGGTGGGGAGAGGGGAGAAAGACTCGCATATCGTTCCTCTGTGGAGAATTTTGTGTTGAATAGTGCCAGAAGTATGATGCCATACCTGCCTATGAAAAAAGTTACCTCTGGGTGTGCATTCAGTGCATTCAATCTTGACGTCTTTTCAGACGATGGTCACAGAGGGTTAAGTAGGTTTCTCCGTGTACATATCTTAATTAAACCTTTTTACACTATCCCATTTTTATCAGACATATGGTGAAATCTATTCCCTTTTCATATGTGTTTGTAGTCCCTCTAGGCTATTCAAGATTTATTTTTATGAGATCTGCTTGCTGTGTGGGATATCATTTCATTGAAACAATACCCTTCAAGATTGAAAGAGTACCCTTCAACCATTGCATGTAAGCAAGTTGAAATGGAATAGTCGCAAATGGGGGCACTCATGGCAAAACAGCGAGAATGTGTGTATGCCAGAAGAATCACAAATTTGTCATTCTTCAGGAAAAACCAATGATTTCTGAGTCAGCTTTGCATTTACCGCCTATACTGTATGCATCATTTCTCTTGGCAGGATTATGGACCAAAGCCAAACTTCAAGAGGAGGAAGGTTAAGATGGGTGGCTTCACGGGGCTTCCGCACTTCAGTGAGCCATTGGTGGCTCGCATGGTCGAGCTTGAATCGCTGCAGGACTTTGTCCCGGTGGAGCAGTGCCACTTGGATTACAGGCCAGATAGAGGGTCGGCCATCGACCTCCACTTCGACGACTTCTGGCTGTGGGGCGACAGGCTTGTGACAATCAACCTGCTCTCCGACACGTTCCTGCTACTGAAACAGGCTGCCCAAGGGGCAGAAAATGGTTGGGAAGCTGGACTGTCTTGTATTGCAGATGAATATGAAAACTCTCAGGTAGACTCAAGCAGTGAAACGCATCGAAGCGAGACAGTTTCTTCCAGGACGTTAGCCGTCGATGAGCTCTTGATACCAATGCCACGAAGGAGCCTGCTCGTGCTGAGTGCGGATGCGAGATACAAGTGGCAGCATGCAATTCCCAGGGAAGCTATCACATCGCGACGGATAGCTGTCACGCTGCGGGAACTTACGCCTGAATTTTTGCCAGGAGGGGCCAAAGAGACTCTGGGTAAGGAGTTGCTGGACATTGCCTTGACCTACAAAGGATCAGTCGTGCAATGAAAGTACAAAGTGGTGCTGCTAGCAGGATCTAGCAGCTACCAGCATCTTTGTTAGTCTGAGTACCTTCGTTAAGTGCATTATGATGTGGAGTTGGGCATAATGAAAATGGTGAGCTGGCTCAGCCAGTAGTGTGCCTGCCTTGCAATCAAACAGCTCAAGTGACTCATGACTCAAATGTCTCGCAGACCCCAACACTCATGTGGTTTCATGACATTTTTTTTTTTTTCAGAGTATATTGATGATGCATGTTTAGTGAAACTTTAATGAAACATAATACTACTGTTACTTTGTGGGATTTCACCCTAATACTAATTTCTCTAGTTGACATTTTAAAGAGTATGTGCATACTGTAAAACATGATATATTCGCAGCATGAATTTTTCGTGAATTGGAGCCGACGGCCTTTTTTGCGGCATGGAATTTTCGCGAACTGCCACTGGCATTCAATGCATATAGTGTAGACAAGAACTTTCGCATGCATTTTAATTTCGCGAATCTTGGCGCTCGCGAAATTCGCGAAATTAAAATGCACGCGAAAATTCCTCGTTTTACAGTATGCATTCTGCAAGTATGCTGTCTTTCTGCATCCCTTTAGACCAAGAGGTAACTTTCATTATGACGACATATAACATACACAGAGCTGAAAGGAGACATTATGTCTTATGTGATTAAATGCGACATGGTCACGAGTGTTCAGTATCATATCATACTCCCAGACAAAGAACAACATTGTGACACATATCTTCACTGTAATATATACAGCTGTATTTTCACATCATCCAAATTGTACCAATAAATAATGATGCAAAACAAATATATACACCTCTTTACCATACTTATGCAACATGGAAATGAATCTCAAGAATCTGAGATCTGTGAATAGAATGAAATTGGAAGATTGAATACACAAGGCAGTACTGGGCTATGTAACAGGTACAGAAAAAGAAAGCAAAACAGAATGGACAAAATATCATCCCTATTAAAAGTCAGTCATAATGCAAGGCATATAAGTTTCAAATATTGAAAAAAAAAATGAGGAGACAACTTTGGGATAGTAGCATGTCAGTGTGAAATGCAACCTGATTTTCTCATCCTGTGCAGCTGCATCTGGGCACAGTAATTCATTACAAAATATGACACAAATTAGATTGAAAATGTTACATTTGCATGAGGTCCCTAAGATCAAGTGAGAAGCAGCATGATTGTAAGTACACACATTAAAACATTTTGCATGAAACTCAAGTCTTGAAATAGGCTATTATTGATATTTGTAGCGATTAATTTTATAAAACACAGCTGATTTTTATCAAACACAAATTCCACATGGAATGACTTAGGAGTGGAGATCTTACTGGTACTCCTTATATTCATTTGTTCTTTCTTTATGTTTGTGCGCATGTATAAAAGTTTGTTCTGGTGTTTACTCCATTCTGGAGAATGCGGATGATGGAAATCAGTGTGTGTGTCAGGCTAGGAGCATACGATTGTTGTCCACTCCTGACGATGAGGAACTTTGGAGGGTGTACATTTACATGTTCACAACATTTACTGGAGGTACACAAAACTGCTATCACAATCCCAATCAATATTGAACTTTGACATCTTTGACATCAATATTGAGCAAAAATGCTCCAAAGAGGAGCAGATAACCCAAAATGACTGATACAATCAAAGTGACATGATTTGTGAAATGCCTCTTAAAGACTGATGGAGAAGGAAAAGAAACTAAACTGCTTTTGACATGTCGGTGGTACAATTTTTTTTTTTTTTTTTGAGGCATAAAAATGGAAGCTTTGAAAAGCTTTTAAAAACAGTAGCACAGTCTGCACTTGCTATCCCATGTTTAACAGGGATATCATTTCATATCATAAGGAACTCCTTCAGATGTACATGCCAACACAAAACCTCTTATCCGGTTCAAAATCCTCAATGCTTAGACCCCAGGTTAAGACTAGCATTTACAAGAACATGTTCAGTTCAGTCAACTGCATCTAACTTATGTAATAATCTGTTTACATGTTCATAAGAAAGGCATATTGTTTCTATTATTGTTATTGTTATCATTCTATTCAGTTTGATGATGCAACAAAAAGCATGCCATACATAATTCAAATATGATATAAACTACATGTACAATCCTCTATGAAAAACCTTCTAAATGGCACCATGAACACTTTTCAAATGAATACTTCTTTTTTGTTCTCTCTTTCAATGGGCAAGTACTGACATAGATTCTATTGATACAGTATACAAAACAAATGCTACATGACTACAAAAGTAATGTTACTATCAAAAGATGTTACTTCTAACAAAGTGAACTGACATCTACAAGTAGACCTACTCTCTTATAGTATTTTTTCAGAGTGTTAAACATATACAAGTAGAATACTGATGATGTGGCCATAGTGTTGGAACATACTGAATTGTGGTGATACATATGAAAATATATAGGTAGAGAAGAAGTATTAGAACAAGTCACGCAGTTGACTGCAGGTTCATCCGTATTTATTGCAACCTCCATGAGGTGCAATCATCAGGCAATTATTACTTCCCAGAAATAATACCATTGAACAATGCATTGGATTGAATTGACGTGATACCATAACAAGTAGGTAGAGAAGAATATAATTATTCTATTGTACATTCATGCTCTAATTCAAACAAATATCCTGATTTAGATTGAATGCCATAGTGTGGGCCGTAGCCCACCTTCAATGCAGCCCTTAATTTACTTCCTTTAATAGGGAGTTCTACTTGCCTTCTTCAACATTTTTTTTTTCTAATACAAACAGAACCCTTGACAATACCCCAACTATATTGTTTGTTTTCTGATTTACTTCTGCTTGCATTTTTATTTTATCATGTCAAACATTGTTCAGCTCGAAGAAAGAACTGAGCTTTCAATTCATGATCATATCATTCATGATTCTAATAAACAGTTATGTTGCATTGCCATATAATTTGTCTTATACAAAGAATATAACCATAGGCTGCTGAATTGGGCCTGTCTTCTTTTCCTCACAAACTACCTGCACTTTCATCCTATTTGAGCTAGTTGCTTTACAGGACGGGGTATGCTTTTGTATTAAGAAAGATAAATAAGAGTTAAACTATTTTTCAAGAAACAATGGTTGAATAGAGAATAAATCTGCTGCCACATTTTGCATTTTTGACCGTAGCCACCCCCCTCCCCCTTATGGAGGGGTGTTACTTCTTAAGCAACTCTCATGAAATTAAAAGCTCTCTTTATTTGAAAGTGGAGACTAATACCTTAATATTTACCATCAATCTGTGTTTTTAAATACCTGATGCTACATTTAATTATGTAAAGATGCACTCACCGTACCTGTTAGCCATTGAAGTGTATGGCTCTGTTTCCTCCAAAAGTACAGGATTTGAAGAGCCGTGTATACTGTATATGTGGTTGCTTTATGATACTAGTATGTTGCACAGTGTGTAGAATTTGTATATTCCACACCATAGCTACATAGTCGGTACAATTCATCAGTCACTTATACAATTTCTTTCAAAATTTAGTGACTCAAAGTTCATGATTCCTCAAGCTTCATATATTCACAAATTTCTAAGTACATTATTGTTCACCATTCCAATCAACACACCCACAATGATAAATGAAGAATTAACCCAAATAGTACTTTTTGTTCATCAAAAGTATTGCATCATCAACTTAGATTAAAAAAAAGGGGGAAAAAAAACAGCAAGTGTCTTCAAATTTCAATCACATTTGTTCCCAGTTCATTGCATAGTTCCTGTATATTTACAAGTTCGAAAGAGCCTGAGAGAATTTGGAAGGCGGGAGATGAAGTTGGCATCATGAGCAGCATACGGGTGTTGACCTCAGTAGTAGGGGTCAGAAACATCCGTCTGCACACCACCATCCTCCCCAAAGATCTGCTCCTCCCACTTTGAGAGCTGGTGCACAAAATCTCGGTGGGGTCTGATGTTTCCCTTGCAGCCCTGGAGGTGTTTGTAGGCAGCCTGTTTGGGTGGTCACAGAAGGGCATGGGGATGGTCAAGAGTGAGAAGGATAACAAACGAAACAACAGCACAGCGAGAGATAGAGACATATGGCAGATGAGATGTAGATAGAGAAACAGAGAGAAAATACAGGAGGAAAAAGAGGAGGAGGAGGAGGAGAAGAAGAAGAAAATGGAGGAGGAGAAAGTAAAGGAGAACGAGGAAGGAGAAAAAAGAAGAAAGAGAGATATTCAAGAATCAGTGGGAGCTCTGAGTCTCACTTTACCTAGTTGATCCTTTTTACGAGCCTGATCGTGCAGCGATACAACAGAAGTCTTTGGATGGAAAAAACTCTCTCTCAAACCACTTTTAGTCATGCAACTTTAGAGTGTGTAAATTTTTACCATCGTGGAGTTCCCTAGGAGGAAAACTATTTTCAACTAATACTATGACTGAACAAAAACAAAGTCCTACTTTGAATACATCACATTATACAAAGCATGTGCATATATTACACTAAGGCATCCTCAGAATGGAAGGAGACCATAAAACAGTGACAAGGAGGAGGTTACAGGGGAAGAATGCGGAATAAAGTATGTGTATGTATAAAGCAAGTCGCAAAAAAAAAAAGCTTGGATAATGGTGCATCCAGTACATAGCATCTCTTCAACAAGCGGGCAAGAGTTTGTTGGTGACCTACGATTGGTTAGAATAATTATATTCACCTTTAGAGGCCACTTATAGTGGTGCATGAGGTAGGCCAGGACAGCTGAGGCACTTCTGCTGAGACCATGTTCACTGGAGACGAGGACTGGGCTCTTCTTTGTTCCGTGGTCGCCTAGGATACGTGAGGAAAACAACAAGAATGCAGACCCTGCATTAGGATTCTTTGGCCCCACATTCACTTTCTTTTGTAAAATAGCATCACTGAAAAGATACTGTAAAACACAATACTTTTGCGGCATGAAATTTTCGCAAATTGGAGCCAACGACCTTTTTCGCAGCATGAAATTTTCGCGAGTTGCCTCTAACATTCAATGCATATAGTGTAGATTAGAACTTTCGCGTGCATGTCAATTTTGCGAATCTTCGCTCTTGCGAAATTTGCGAAATTAAAGTGCATGCGAATATTCCTTGTTTTACAGTATCCCACGGTTAGACTAGAAGGATTTTGTTTTCAGTACTGTAAATGCTGTTATTTTTGTGAGAATTTTGTGAATCTCTGATGGGCCGCAGATTTAACATGCAAAAATATTGCCACATGCCAGGGTGTGTACTCAAAGCTTTGTGCACTTACAATAGCCTCAGTGTCAAATTGCAAAAACACCTTGCAAAAAATGTCTGTGACCTCCTTCGCGACAATATCTGCATGTGAAAATAACAGCTTATGGTAATCTGTTGCACAAATATTAATTTAGTGTTATCATCAACATCAACATCTACTAGGGTAAAATCTTCTTTTTTTTGGGGGGGGGGGGGTGGGCAAAAAGAGATTTGATTAGCTTGTATTAGATGTAGGGACTATATACAACTGTACCCTGGCTGCACAAGCAATTATGACACTTAATGTGAGCAGAAAAATGAGAACAATAAAAGGCTGAAGAAGAAAAAAAAAAATCTGTCTTATACCGGAAGCATTTAAAAAGTAGACTCAATTTCTGCCTGGTAGTACCAACTGTGGTTATTTTTTTTCTTTTGTCTTCATTTTCGAACTGCATTCTGTCGAATTCAGTTGATGCTACATGTGTACTTAGTAGTCAGGTGCTTTCAGGCACGCTAAGCGTCCAGCAGTCATTGGGGCTGTAATAACCTTCACTATTTTAGGGTAAATACATAAAATACTTGTAGACATGAAACAGGTGGGGAAACAACACGATATGGCTTGGCCACTGTGGGAGAGGATTGACAAACATCTTTTGAGGATAAGAAAAAACAACAACTCACCAATGAAGCGGCAAACTTCTCCAAACTGTGAAAGCAGGTCAGCCTCGTTTCCATCCGTGAGGGAGCAGTGCAGTAGATCCACACCATTCAGCGACTCTGATCTGTAGATTGTAAAATTATTAGAGATTAGTTATGCTTAGTTTTGCAAGACCACGGGATTCTTTGTTTTTAACTGTATGCGCAAATCTGCGATCCAGATGCATCTGAATGCATTCTTACAGATCCATATTTTAATTAAAAATTTAATCATGGTAGAGCAGCTAAACTAGAGTGTTTCCATCGTTCCAAGAATGTAAGCAATTGCTGTGGCAGTCTATAACTATTGTGAATTGTTGGCAACCTGCCTACTCCAGCAGATACAAATACATGGCCTATAGGTGGTCACTAAGATATCCGGTGCAGAGAAGTTCTGCCTTAGAGGTAGCTCAAGTGCCAATCTGTCTTTTCATAGCATCCACCGATCTAATGTTCCACGTTTTTATGCATTGTGTTTTTATGAGCTGATGTGACAAGAACTGTAGATTATTATCGACTCTCATTTCATGAACTAAACTAGGACTTTTTAATTTTTTTTTTTTGGGGGGGGGGGGGTGGGGGGGGGGGTTAGAATAGGAGCAGCATTTATTCTTTTGACTTACAATTCTTCTGCATCTTGGGATATGTGCAGCACACCTTTGATCTTCAAGTCCTTCCTGACTCCAGGACTACATGACTGCTGGTAATTTCCTAGATACAGCTGACCCGGAAGGACTTCTACGGGGTAAGGTCGCAGTTCATCCAGCTCTCGTGGCATATATAAGATCTGTGAAAACAAAGTATGATGCAGGATACAACTTTATACATGTACTCAAACTTATACAGACACTAGATATAGTGTTTTCATCATGATTTTTATGTATGTACATGAAAGATATGATGGTTTATAAAGGGACATTTAATGCAATTTGGATACTTACACATGGCAGGGAACATGCTTGTACCATGAAACTAGGCACATCTTCAGTGAGAGAATGAACAAGAGCATGGGATCCACAGTATCGCAAAAAAAAAAAAAAAAAAAATGCAGTGCAATCTATGTCGAAGTATTTCTCTACAGTTATGCACACAAAAAGGCGCAGCTCATCTAGACCCAGCCACCTTGAACGACTGAAGGTACTGCAGTCATGCAGTAAAAATGACATGACTCATGTTTAGAACATTTTCTGATGGACCAAATGATTATGGTCTCATAGTTTGCACAAACCATTTGCAGTTGTATGTCATATATTAAAGAGCATGCTTCATGATTCTTAAATACTGGAATAAAATTGAGTCTTTACTCATAGTCGAATATGCAAATATTCAAGGGACTGCAGTATTGGTTGAGGTGAGGATCAGCTTGTAACATTTTGCGAGACATTTAGAAACCACTCTATGTAATATTAGAGCGTACGATTCTAAGGGGAATCAAAGTTTATTTGATGAAAATCGCTATTGCAATGACTGAAATATCTAAAAACAAGGTAGAACAAAGAGATCCCAATAAAAGTCATGGCCTGACAATTTTATTAGGATTGCTTTTTTAGATATCTCGGCCATTTCAAGGCCAATTATTATCAAAATAAACCTTGAATCCTTCTTGATATTTCATGCTCTTTTAAATTTCAGAAGAGATTTTTCATCTCACTGAAAAATGTTATAAACTTGAATCCTCACCTCAACTAGTATGGTTCGGTGTTTTCTATCAATAGAAACGTGAAAAATCTCACAATTTGCCTGAAATTTTACTCACGTGTGGAGAAAATACTCCGGATTCACAAGCGCGCACTGAAAATGCGATCTGAGGTACGCTCTCTAGATGGCGGCTTCGAACGTGTGGGGTGTCATTTTTTCGGCACTCAGTTGCCCTGTACATTTCAACCGACCACCCTGACAATACGTATTAAGGGCACTTAAATGCGTTTTTTTCGACAAGCCGCTGTTTTTTTCTAGCCGTCATTTTTTCCCCAATAATATTTGACTATATTTTGAATCCTTCAATATTACTTTTGAAGGACTGTTTGATGAATTTGAATTGATTTTCATTAGGAAACTTTTCATCGTAATTGAAATAAATTGGATGAGTCGGTTTGTTTTTTCACATTCATTTCTCGTTTCTGCTTCAACTCGTACGGTTGTAGCGGGCGACAAAATAATTATGTCATGTGTATGTGTAACGTGTGTGCACAATCGTACAAGCGGCGGAGAGAGCGGCATAATGACAATTTTGCAGTCAAAATCGTCAAATTTATTACGGAAGGATACTCTACATCTAACAACGAGTCAGCAAAGGTAGGCCTAGTTATATGTAGTTAGACGATAAATCTTATTCGATTTTGCTAAATTTCGGTAATTTAGAGGGAATACTTATATGTTTTCACCTCATTTTACTCGGTAGTGTAGCCCAGTGAAGAGTCGAACACCATTGCGCGTAGTCCCATGCGTACATTTTCTTTCTGTACGCGCAATGCCATTATAGTGCGCGGTCAGTTGATATGGACCCGGTCGGTGTGTTGAACACCTACCATACTGTACAGTCCCTTTAATATTTGCATATTCCACTATGAGTAAAGACTAAATTTTAAGGTATTTGAGAAATGATATTCATCAAAAAAAAAGAAAAAACGCCCAAACCGACAACTGACATCCATGATACATGTATCATACCTTTTGTGTTCTGAGGAAGGGATAAAGTGCAGAGAATTCCTCATAGCCTCCCCTGAGGATCTTGACGGGGTTCCGGCTGCCCATCTCAGCCATGACCTTGGCACACTTGAATGCTGGACCTTGAATAGAAACAGAAAAATACATCAGATTTGCCAACACAATTCCATTAAAGGAATTACAGTCATTGACGATCATCAAGCAGACCAACACCATCTTTTGAGCATTGCAGTCTTTGTTTAGTGCTTGCATGGTGATCATTTTAATTCTCTGATAAGGATAAACAACATTTGAAAAATGACTTTGCTTTACCTTTCTTTTTCACAACAATTGGCTCAGTATGCTTATAGATTGACATATTGAGTAAAATTCTGGTCGCCTGAGACCCTTGACCTGCAAATCTCATAGAGATTGAATTCTGCAATTATATGATTTTATCTCTTGATTCGTGAGTTTAGGTCTTAATGCAAAGGTAATGCTTCTCAAAAGGGCATCAGTATTCTCTGAATAAGTATGATAGCCATATCACTTTGTCCTTGTAAAGCCTTAAAAAAATATATTATATCAACAGAGTTGATAAACACAAGTTATTCATTTTCCTTCCACAGCTTGATGCTATTTCCATCACTTGATATTTTCAAAAGAACAACTGTATCACATTTGTTTTCAAGACATCCTATAGAGGAAATACGAGTAATGAGATGATGTAGATTGTGTCCAAAAGTCTTGCCTGCATGATGCTGTAGGTACACAATCAATGAAATTGCACACTTCTAGCAAGTTTAAACCCATACTCACTGTCTCTCTTTGACAGACTTGTTGTGTTGTTATCTAGTACGACAACATGCATCTTGCATTCGAGTTCAGCACCGTAGGGAACCAGAAACTTGCCATCTTCAGCCTGAAATATTGTAATGAAGAACAGAATATTCAGATAGAGAAAGAAGACTTTGCTGACCCTCTCCAATCCCAAAAAGCATACAAACTATTAAAAAAAGCACCCCTCACTCACACACACACACACACACACACACACAAACAACCACTCAGTCTTTGCTTTCATTATATATGGTAGTTCACAAAGCCAACATTCTTCTCCAGATTCTAATTAAATGTCTTCAGTTGTAGATGATTAGAAAATGAAAGCAGTGAAGTACAAGCAACAAATTTCTGGAATTTTTTATTGGTAATGGACTGACTCTTTTTAAACAATATTCTGAGGCTGTCTCAAATTGGTGGTAGTTGTAAGCTGATAAAACAGAGAAATTATGATAATGATAAACATGAATTTTATGAAAAGTTTAGTATGAAATGAAACATAAAAAAAACATAGAAAAGTCATACATACATACATATTGATTTTTTTTCTAGACATCATTTATGACTTCTCCTGTTAAAGAAAAGGGAAGACACTACTACCATACTCAGAAGGAATTGGAACAATAAGATAGTGTAAATAGAAATTAGTGTAAAAAGAAAATATTCATGAAAAAGAGAAAATACTTACTCTGGGAGCTCTTTTTGACGTCAGGATGTGACTCTCATTGTATTCGTTGGTTTGTCTGGCGTCTAACGAAAAATAATTGGTAATAATGAAATTGAAACTACAAATCACTTTCAATTCTCTTAATGCACACGACAAAATGTAATAATGTATTCAACCAAAAGATTTTTTTTTCTTGAACGATTCTCTACATGGTAAAAACTAGTACTGATTTTTAGTGAAACATTCTTCATGAAGTCTTGATTGACCACCAAACTGAAAAACCATATGCAACCAAACAAAAAGTTGGGATCACTGATGTTATCTCATAACTGGTATTGTATCACTAGATATCCTACATCACTCCACAAACACATAAGACTTGAGATGGATTGCAAGATGTTGACAGGTGGGTCACAAAAACTGTGTTGGAGTCATATTCATTTTGTATTCAAACCAATGTCCATTACGTGGATTTGCAAGTAAAGTGCACATAATGCATTCCATATTACACTAGCTTATGATTTAAAACAAGACATGCTTTCCTTGATCTGTTCATGCACTGTATGCTGGCAATAACAGAAAACTACATTTTATTGAAATGGAATATTCAGGTGGAAAAATAATATTGAGGAAACTTACCGAGAAGGAGAAGATAATTTGGATCGCTCAGAGCCGGATATACAGTAGCCTGCTGCAAGATGTTATACAATTCTGTCGGTTCACATGTGATTATCCTTGTTCCAACTTTGCTGATGAGTGGAGTAGAACCCTGGACATGAATAAAAAGCAAAGACATGACAATATTAGCATATGGTACATTGTACATATGTGCTTACTTGTACTACAAATCATATGTTTCAAAATCTTAATTTCAGTCAATGTTCTAATTTTCAAAATTCTTACTGAATACCTATGACCCACATCCTTCTTTACTGCATACATCATAATGCATTGAAAGTTGATAGTGATGAAATAGCAAAATTGGATAATTTATTACGTGCAGGCTTCAAAAAAGGCTTTTAAGCAAACAATATAACATCAATTATGGATTTGCACAAGAGAAATCATTTTTTTTTCTAATACTTTGCACTCATTATCAACCCAAGACCTTGGGGGGGGGGGGGGGGGGGCATTTCATGAAGGAACTTGTTGGATAAAATATCTGACAAGTCAACTATATCCGACAAGTTTTGAGAAATTCTTTAGTCTGATTGGCTGATTTCTCTGAACTTGTCGGATATAATTGACTTGTCAAACATTTTATCCAACAAGTTCCTTCATGAAACGCCCCCCTGAAGAGTACTGTTCACAACATACACTTCATGAGCATAGTGTTTTACAAAGCTTGGATGTGAGTTACAGTAATTGTCGAGCAGGAGAATTTGAGAATATCAGTCGACTCATGAAATTTGCAACATGAAAACACCATGAAATCAATACCAGTACATGGTAGTATACACACACTATACAGTAGCTATGTAGATCGAGCAGTTCTTGCATGGCATGTATTAATACACCAAATACAACACTGTTACAAGACCATCTGATTTTGCTATAGCACATCCAACAGACACCTGCCTGAGTATACTCGGGACTAATCTTAATCAGGTTAAAAACAATCTGCAGTGCGCTGATCTTAAAATATGAAGGATACACTTCATATTTGGATACAGAAGAAGAAGCAGCAGCAGCTTCTGTACCTAGTCCACAAAAATTGCTTGAGGACAAAGGTTGAGGTATTTCATAGTAAGAAATATTCTAATTTTCACATTGATGGTAATCTCAGATCTTGCAGGTAGTTACCCTACTAGATTTCTGTAATATGCAAAAATGACAGTATCAAACATTCACAAGTGTCTCTTGCCGCGCCAGTAGTCAATTAACACTTTAAAATTTCTCTTGTTTGATCGTTCTTTGAGCGATATGATATCATGTCTGTGGGTCATGTCGGATCTTACTGAAAAGATCAAAAGCTCCAGATATAGATAACATGATAAAGATTGTTTCATGGCTAGGGCTTAAAATTCTGGAGAATTATTTTAGTACAGCTAGTGCAACTTGCATGAAGCGCACTCGATGATTTACTACTCGGTCAATCTCAAATACTCTCTTTACTGACTTTACAAATTACAGTCACACTAGACAGTTTTAAACAAATGGCCCTTAACAACGAGATTCAGCTCAATATCTAGTATCTAACTAAATTCAAGGTGATGACATATGAGCCATTGCAAATACTAGGGCCCTCCCCGAGGTAGAAAAGCGTAAAGTCTCACTCTAGCTCTAGCTACACAGATCGAATTCGAACCACGAGCGAGTTTACTTTTGCACAATACTCGCGCTAGCAGTATGAAAAACGTTACGGTTGCTAATGGCACTGAACGGGGAAGTTACGGGTCAGTGATAGCGGTATGACGGTCTCTACCGTGAGCACTACGAAACGGGGCAATACGTACAGTCGTCATATCACAGTAATCATTTGCGACAATTTATAACCAAGCTGACAACTATCAAAATATCATCGATAACATTTACCTTGTCCTTTGACTTGGAAGACATGCCGATGATCTGTATGTTTTCAAACTGGCGACAAATAACCTTTTCTTACATTGTTCTTTAGCTCCTACTTTGTAATATTTTGCTCAGCAAGCCCTGCGCATGGTGGGTTCTTCCGGGTAGTAAACGTACAGCGAGTGCATGCTCATGCTTGTAACGCCTCCTCGTTGCTAGGGTGCTGAGTGCATGTGCACATGTGCGTGTAGTTCTAGCTCGTGCCCTTTGTGCGTGACGGTGTGTATGTAAATGTTTTGGCAGGGGCAGCGGGTGGGGTGGGGGGGGGGGGGGGGGGGGAGGGCATAGCTATAAGAGAGGGAGGCCCGAGGGGAGGGGGACGGGGAGCTGCGGCTGCAAAAATTTCTGAGAAGAAATAAATAATGGGGAAAATAAAAATGAAAATATCGGGGAAAAAAAAATCACAACAGTGTCAACACCCATGAATTTTAACTTCCATAAGATTCCGCCCGCGCCCTTACATTCATCCCGTCTAAAGCGCGAGGGGGGGGGGGGGGGGGGGGGGGTTACCATTGACTTTGATCCCCCGTTCCGCAGCTCCCCCCATCACACACACACACACACACACACACTGGAAAACGTTCCGCAACCCCTGTTTTCGTGGGTGGGGGTAGCTATCATAATACAAAATGTGCCCGAGGGAGGCCTTGGGTGACAACAACTGTACGTGTTAACCTCCCCCCGGCTAAATACTGGTTAGTGATAGGCCTAAGGTTAGAGTAAATATTAGGGTTAAGGTTAGGTTTTTCAGAGTTTGGGTCAAGGTTAGGATTAGGTTAAGGATTAGGATTAGGGTTATCATCCTGGGGGTAATTGCCCGGTAGAACCGTTGCAATGTCCATCTGCAACACGTCAATTAAAATGCACAAATCATATTAGTCAGCAGCAGCAAACATTAAATAATTTCGAATAATTATAATTAATTCTTGTTTCTTCTTGGTTGCTTCTGCTATTACTCCTTCATAAAAAGTGAAATAAATTAAACCTCTTCCATTTTGCTTGTTTGATTTAATTTGCTCTATTATTATAAGCCCATGTTATTATGATCATGATGTGGCATTGAATCCTATTTAGTTTTCATTTCTATCCCGTAACATGTCATTTTGCTTTGATTAAAGATAAGATGAGCAACAAAAGCATTGTTGTGTCACTGGGGAAAATCTCTTTGTTGTCGACAGATGGAACGCCAGTTGGTAAAGTTCAAATATGTACATGAATGGTGAGTTTGAAATATTCATGACGAGTGTAAGAAAAAAAATAGACCTTCGGTTGATTATTGCGTGTTGCCTCGGGAAATTAAATATGAATAAAAAATAAGAGTAATTAGGTTGATCTTACAGAAAACAGCAATAACACTTAAAGAACAAGTTGCACCTTATGATAAAATATGACACGTGGATTGAGTGAATGCAGCATACGTATTGAACATATCGACATCAGTAACAACTGAGGGACATTATTTAGCTGCTGCTGCCTCATAAGCAAGAAGAAGAAGAAGAAAATTTGACAATTCGTTCAAAAGTTATGAATTTTGAAAGTGTCATTAGCTGCCATATCGTTGGATGAGAAGCTTGTGATGTCACATGCGTAAAACGATATAAAGAAATAATATAGGCCTAAACATATCTCATTTTCTCGCATAGTTTAAAAAAAGCACTTTACTTGCTTTCAGAAGGTATAATATCACCCTTATAGTTACCATGATAATTATGATAAGGGTAATATTATAATAAATTCTCTCTTTATATTCCTTATAATTATTGTTCTACGCATGTAACATCACAAACTGAAGTATGATCTTCTCATCCAGCAGTGACTGCACAGCACTTTAAAAAGCATGACTTTTGAGCGGATTGTCCGATTTGTCCAACACTTTCACTGATTTGTGTTATACCGATATTGCTGCATTAATTCACTCAATCCACATTATGAAGGTGAAAAGGCAGGTTTTACAATGCTTGCCATTTCTTTCACCCCCACCCCTATCTCGTCCAAACTTATTAGTACAAACAATGTGTACATGTACTCAGCTGTTCGGTGGTTGTCCATCGGTTGTCCATCGATTTTACTGCCCTCAGCGTTCATCTTTTGCGAATGGATTGTGCGCAATATAAACATGACGTGATTGGCTAAAAATTCGTGACGGGAATTAGCGGTTTTGCTTGAAAACAAACTCTGATGAAACACATCTATGTATTACTGGGTAAGTTACGACGTGTTATTCCGATTACAAGAGGTTTTAAAATGACGTAGTGGCCCTCGTTTTCGATAGGCAGAAAGACTGCAAAAAGCAAAGTTGGGTCGGAAGAACATGAACCGGTTAACCGGGCCGGGTTGGTGGGGCATGTGAAGACAACGTAACTCAGTGCGCACCTTGACAGCTGCGAGCCCGGTGAGTCGAGTCTAGTCTAGCCCCAACGCCGCGCCGGCCGGTGCCGCTGCAGCAGCGGCGGCGTAGCGGCAGCTGCTGTCGTTACACTTGCTTGCAGAAGTGTCAGTGGATCGAGTGAGTGGCCTATGCAACCAAGAACTTAAGAAGGGCAATTAATTATTAGGGCAGGCAAAGGCCGTGTGCTGATGCTGAGGAAGACGCATTATGCGAACTGTTCTCCTTTCGATATCAAGCCATTTAGCCTTTTGCAGTTTTGGCAAGGCCTCGCTCGTGGCTGAAAAAGAGACTTGTAACTGCGAGAGAATGGGTGAGCGGGTGAATGCGAGATCGAGCGGCCAAGCGCTTGGCAGTGACAGTGTGCAAGGTTGGACAATCTAGAAAATCTTGGCAAGCAGTAGCAATGCAAGATCCAAAGCACAGTCACATTGTAATATTGTATGGAGCCAAATAGAGCCTAAATAGCATTGTCTAGAGGGTTTGACCAGATCAGATGCATGCAATGGCCATTGCATGGTCCCAGCCAAGGATGTTTGCAATAACTCAAATGAATTGAACACTTTAGTCAAACCGTAGCTGACTATAGACAGCCCATGCGCCCAGTGGCTGTATAAAAAATGTGCTCCGCACGGCGTCTGGTCGGGCTAATCGTAGCCCAAGATACTGTAGTGTTGCTGAGGCAGAGTGTTGAATCAACAATGATTGTTTATCTGTCAAGTAAAAAGTTAAGAGATATACAATCTAGATCGAGAGGTTTCTAGACCTTCTTTGTTGAAATATTTGAAAAATTGTATACCAGTGTTTTAATGCCATAATTTTCTTTGCTTTGTTTCATATTTGCAGGAGCTAGAGTCTCGTAGAGAGGTTTTCAGGGTTTACTCCACTGCATGGCTGCATACCGTAACAACTTCTGCTGACAACACGACATCTGGTGATCAATAGATGGTTAGACTCTAAAATCACTGGAAGAGCTGCATAGCAGTGCCGTCCGTAGCAGCTATTTTGTGAGTTATTCCGAGCCAGGGACAGCTGTCTTCTCTGTCAGATGAAACACCGGAGCAGGAGGGCTTCCTTCCTCTCATTTTCCTCTCGACATCGAAGGCGTCGACACCGTGGCAGGTCCGATCGCAGCTGGTCCACAACTGTGCTCCATGAGGGCGGGGGGAAGTCATCGGCAGATATGGAGATAGATGTCTCTCAAATGTGAGTTATTGTTGTTGTTGTTGTTTTTTCAATTGGAGAAAAACGATCCTTAAACCCGTTGAGAACAAGTCCCGAGTATACTCGGGCAGGGGTCTGTGGGAAATGCGTGTTGTCGGAAAATCAGCTCGTCCTCAACAGGTTAAAGACCCAGGGAGTAGTGTGGGGATTCATTGAGTGGGAAGGGTACCCCGGTTCGTGTAATAGTCCCCCTAAAATAACACAAGAAATTGTATATGTGCACAGCTTTATTGCTGATCTCTTTGTAAGTACATGTGTAGATACAGCCAAAGAATCTGGACTGGAGACGACCGTTGCCAGTTATGCTTCAGTGCAAGTATTTGATGGCCACTACTATTTGTAGGTCCCCCCCCCCCCCCCCCCCCCCCCCCCCCCCCCCCCCCCCCGGTGGGCAGCACAAATAGATTGGGCTACCCATGAATCCAACCCCCCCACACTACCAGGGCTTAAGTTAAAGTGCTTACTGATGAAACATTCTTATTTATTTAAAATTGCTTTCAAGGTCTTTGTGTTTAAACCATGTTGTAGAGTGTGCATTTTTTGGATGAAATTCCACTGTCAGGATATGAAAAGGGGCAAAATTAAGCTCTTCCTAAAACATTAATGTATCAATACATTTATACAATACAAATGTACTGTGAGTGTATATATAGTATTTTGTAAGGATATTACAAATTAGGACTTGTAAAGCAAATTGATGAGCTAGGTCAAATTTGCAATTGAGAACCACAATGATGAAATGAGGAATATGCATCATCCATTTTTTGTGGGTTGTTACTGTTGCGCATATTAGTAGACAAAAGAAATTCACAAAAATAAAAACAATGTATGATGAATCACATAAAGATATAATGTGCAGTTTTCCTGTTTTTGTCAGTGATATTTGAATAAAGTTAGATTTATCGTGCTGGTTGCTGTGGTAGTGACCTGAGTGAATCATAATGATACAGATTATTTGAGGACAGCGATGCTGCTTCCAGTAGCCATATCCAAGAGTTAGAGCGGAGGTCCTCATCGCTGGGCAGTATGATCCCATTCATTGACGCCTCTTACTGGCTTGGAACAACTGGGGACGTGAGTCTAAGCAAGCTCCCAGCAACCATCTCCAGTGTGTGCAAGTGGTGCTCTATGAAAGTGCATCAGGTGGGAACTTAACTACAATGTACAACCCTCATCTTCCATACAACTGACTGGAAATTCTTCTTGCCTTAATATGTACATCCAAATAAGGCTTATATAAGGCCTCCTGTTACACAAACAACAACAACAACAACAACCAAAAACATATTTTAAATGAATTTTTAAATGTTTATACAGTTAACTCCCGTCATAACAAAGTCCTCTGGATAGGAGGTTTTCTTTCGTTATATCAGAATTTTTTTTGTAACTGAATACAATTGTAGTTGATTATGTAAAGATATGTAGATGATAATTTTGGGACCTGCATTTTTACTTTGTTGTATTGAAAATTCCATTATAGCCATGTTTATTATAACAGGAGTGCACTGTAAAACTACGTAATGCATGTGCAGCTGTTGCTGATTTGACTGAGAGAAACAAAGGTATCTCATTGAGCCATCTACTATAAGGTATTTTAGTTATTCCAAAACTGCTGGCACAAAATATGCCAGTATGCAAGGTTTTTCTGTGCATGTGTAATGGCAATTTTTCTGAGTAAGTATTCCCATTTTGTTTTTAATGTCATACGGGCCAAGCTTGTAATTTTGAGGGTTCTCAAAATGCAGCAAGTGTATGTTTTATTATGCCATTTTCCATGTCATTCTCTGCTGTGACAGAGCCTGGAGTATGCCAAAGATGTGGTGTTTCCTTCCAGAGTCTACTGGCGAGAGCTGAGCTCCACCAAGGATCAGCTAGCCTCACTTCAAGAACAACTCAAGAAACTCACTGAGGACATGCAATCTAAGGTTAGTCTCTTTCCAAGTGACGGGTTTTGTTTGGTAGATGTAGGTGAAATTCATGTTTGGTGAAGTGCATTTGATTTACTTTCCATACACTATGAAGAGATTCACCAAGGGAAACTTATGTTGCATATTTCTTTCAAGGTAATTACCTTGTAATGACACAGCATTGAGGGAGCTTTTAGGTTATTTCAGGACATTTTCTTTGAGCAGTATTGAAAGCCAAAAACGTGCTAGCACAACATGTCACAAATTGTGTGATACACTTTCAGTAATGATTTTCCTCATGTTTAACCCTAACTAGGCCGGGGTGGGAGGGCCTCCGAGGCCCCCCCACGTTCCGCGCGATATATCGCAATCGCAAAAAGCTATCGCCGCGACGTTTCATGACTTTTTTCTTTCGAGTCTCCCACATCTTTTGACACCAAATTTGCGATGCCCGGGCGCGCAGTTCCGAAGTTACGCGTAAATATGTACATGCATGTCAGACCAAAAATTGCTCAAAAACATGAATTCGTGTACAATTTCAATGCAAACTGTGCTTACAGGCAAATTTCATAAAAGCATGATTAGTTTGGTGTTTTATTGATTAAAATCAATGAATAACATATTTTCTTGTTCGGAGCGATGTCGCGGACAAATTTCATCGAAAAAACAATGGAAAACATAAAGTCGAAAAAAGAAAGAAATACATAAGAAATTCAAAAAACAATAAAATACTTAAGAATTTTTTCTGATATCACAATCTTTTTTTATTACATTTGCTAAGGACACTAAAAAGGATATTTACACAAAAAATGTGCCTGTTTTGAGCTTTATTTTGTGATTTATACCAGATTGTCTGATTTCATGCATCATTATGCATAAATTAGCATAATTTAGCATAAATGATAATTTTTTGAAAAATTAACTTCAGGTATTTTAGATTACATCATAGGCAATGTGTGTGCCAATTTTCGTCGCGATCGCGCGATCGACAGTCGAGATCTGGAGGGGGGGCCTGGGAGGCCCCCCCCGGCTCTATCAACTACCTTAATAGCCCGGCCTAGTTTGGGTTAACCAATGCTAGAAGACTATGATTAATTATGTTCTTTTTAAGGGATTTTAGATTGTCTATAATATGGTAACTGAGTGTCCTGAGCAGGCTGCATTCATTTAAGAACTTCCTCAGAATCAGAGTATGGTCTTATTTTAACTCAAAAGTATGGAGTGATTTACTGATTAGGTTTGACAGTTGATATTCAGGATTTTGATTTTTCCTGCAACATTTTGCTGCTGTTTCACAGTAGCCCGTTACCAGTCAGTTGCCCCTCTTGGCCAGGAAGCACAGGGTCAGTAATTGTTATAGGATGGTCATTACCTTGAACACAGTGAAGCAGGTCAATATCATTGCCAAATTCAAGCTATTATTTAGGACATTTTATGACCATAATTATCAAATGCACTATAATCCCTGATCTTGTCCTTGGATTTGAAAGATCTTTTTTGCCACTGGCATTGGTTCTGGTGAGAAACTGAAATTACTGTTATCTCAGAAAGGCAAGCCAATCATTGATACACTCCTTATCTTTGAACTAGTAGAATAATTGATGAATACTTGGAAGCGATGCATGTTGTACTTTGTTTGTTGAAAATAACAGATCTTAATCAACATAACATATATTAAACAAATATACCACACTGTATTTACTGAGAGGCTCTAGTTGAAATTATGAATTCTGAGGAGGCAGTGTATAGTACAATCTCTGTCACCAAAGAATTCATAATTTCACTAGTGGCTCAAAACAGTACATGACAATTTTTTTTTTTTTTGGATATTCCTCTCATGATTCTTAAAAAAAGATAAAATTGTTCAAATATTTTTTTTCTCCTACATATTGCAGTGAGTGCAGATAATTTGTGTCCTGCAGTGGACATGATTATACTTAGTGGTCTATGGGGCCAATACTGATGAGCAATTTCAAACACTGTTCATGAAAAACAGTTGGTGGTATATCTGCAAGGAAATGATTTTGAACGAGGAAGCATTGTGCCACAGATAAAATGTTAAGGTAAAGAATATTTTTCTCCCTTTGAATTTTGTCATCTATGTTTTTTCACATAATGCTTTGTAGACCAATCACTGAACAGGATTTCATGAAAGAAGGATATAACAAAATTTAATATGATGTGTATTTTTTGCTTTCTTGTATATCATGTGAAGAATCCTGAGGGCAAATCTCCCAATACTTCCAGGACTTCAGAC
The DNA here is from genome assembly GCF_040938485.1 of Diadema antillarum. NCBI lineage: Eukaryota > Metazoa > Echinodermata > Echinoidea > Diadematoida > Diadematidae > Diadema > Diadema antillarum. Next base: position 2,797,973 of record NW_027270929.1, on the reverse strand, counting down.
TCATCCTGCAACTGTTGCCCATTACACAGCCCCTGCAACACTTCAGGAGGGACTTGTAACAACTCATCCATCACAACTCCAGTGGGGAGCAATTCATTAGCTGGGGCAGCCACACAGGCCCCGCCTACAGCTGCCTCTCAGCCACTGCTGGCCCCGCCTCCTCCTCCTCCTCCTCCTGCTATGCCTCCTCTCATGGCTCCACCCCCTCCTCCCCCTCCCCCGCCTCCCTTAGTCAAAGCTCCCGCATCTCAAGACTGGAGAAAGAATCTGCCAAAAAAGAAAGATGGTGCCAAGAAGGTAAACTTCCCACACCTGCGTTTTCATTAACACATCATGAATTCTAAAATGTTCATGTCATCAAACAAACTTTGTTCGAAATATATATTTTTTTCCTTGAAATTGCATTGTCTTGTCTCTATTCCCAGCAAAAGTGAATCTCTGTCTGTTTAGACTTAAAGAACAAGTATAGACCCATACATACAGTCAACCTTGTGGATCTATTTTGATTGAAGAAATAGCTTTGACTTAAGAGAAGATGTGACTTATGAGGGATTAAATGAATGGAATATAAAGTGAAGAGGACTTGAAAAGACCTTTGACTCAGGTGATTATTCGAATTATGCAAGGTCACCTTAAGCAGGGTTGACTGTACTTCTTTTGATGACTTTTATTTAAAAGAAAATTATTCTCCAGTGCTTGGTCACAGTTGTTTGCTCATGTAAAAGCATATTGACTGTTTTGAAAGGTCCCAGTGTATTTTATCTGCTGATTTCTGAATATTATCTGATTTCCAAAACTTAAGTCCTATGTGTTTATTGCCAATACTTCAAGTCACATCTATATGCTTCACCACTGACTAATACCCACCTGATTCTCTTTCATGCAGCAGTCAAAAGAAAATTCCAGGCCAGTTGTCACACTGGATGATATCAAGGGTGTCAAGCTGAAAAAAGTGACCTCAAAACAAGAGGTGAGTTTAAATACTATTTCTCACAGGTAGTGTGCATATTGACTTTATCTTGATCTCCGCTTTACTCTTGTATGAAATCCTCACGTAGATGTATTTATCTCCAACAAAATCAATCAGTGTGCATGTAAAACCCCATTACTTTAATTTTGTATTTGCCACCCCCCTTTGTGTGTGTGTGTGTGTGTTTAATGTAATGCGCATGCCTAGGGTGATTTTGAAAATGGAATGGAAAGGAATGATTTGATCAAGCAGTTAGTATTATGCAAGTTTACCATAGTAGTTGGTGCTTTTATGAACTGCGGAAATGTAGAAGAAAGCAAAAGTGGAAGGTAGATTCATAAACCACATCATTGTTTCATCACAGTGGTAGTGCAGATAAATGTTCTAAACATTATGAATTGTGCATTAATTTTGCCTCATGGCTCTTCGATTCTTCTCAATGCCATAGCTGCACAATTCTTTTTTTTTTCTTCCACAGCGGCCGGTCAAACCTCAGGACAAAGGTAGGGGACCCCTGGTCTCCCTGTCTGACCTCCAGAATGTCCAGCTGAGGCGGTCAAGCAGGCGACTCTCTGACCCCAAGGAGCCTGAGCTTACCATGAGAGCAAGGTCAGTGTCATGGTGCTTTGCTGTTTTAATATACCTTCGAAGTTCATCATGGCTTTGCATTCCATTAAAAACATGCATGTCTTTGAAATCATTAAATATCCTAAATCATAACAAAATGAAAGCATCTAGAGTTATGGTCATCGTGTAGAATACCTCATAGGCTCTTTGATAGTTACTGTCTCTTAAAACTGAGCAATGCACAACAAAATTTTTGCAGCTAATAATACAGGGATTGTATGGGTCTCGATGTGCATCATTCATATGCTGGAGAATCAAGAGGCAATGAAATGGGTGTGACTGTACCTTGTCTTCGGTTCTACATCATTCATGCTACAAAATATTTTCTTTATACAAGTATTTAGCATTTTCAATTCACAGAACCTGTCGAGGCCTTGTCACAGGAGATATTTACTGTTATTATCATTTGTTTGTTCTAATGTTTGCATCAGAGATATAAATCTTTGATTGTTGTTGTTCTAAAGGTTTCCTGTTAAATTTTAGATTATCTTTCCTTTACTTTTGCAGGTTAGGCCTGGAGGCTCTGGAATTTCGCACATCTCTGAAGAAGATTGGTTTGCCCCGCAGTCCCGGTGGCACACCCTACAGATCCAAGCCAGTGGAGAGTGGAGTGGGCCTCACTCCCATCATGGCCAGGGCACTCAAGAGAAAGTTTAGGGTGAGGCTGTCTTGTCACTATGGCAACAAGAGATATACATGTATTTGGAATCCATCTTTACATTCCATCTTAATATCACAACTTTAGAGGATCCAGAGAGGGCCATATCCCACATTGAACCTCAACTAGTCTAGGTGTTACTTCAGAGACAGTGACAACGTCACAAAGACATTTTACTTGTGTATCAAAGAGTTGCTTCATCATTTGGTGTATATAGGGTCTTTGATATCTGTTTAGACTGGAAAGTTGGGATATGAGTACATGAAATGTCTTCAGTTAATCCCAGCCAAATATTTCATTTACAAGGTTCTGTTTCAAAAGCTTCTATTTCTTTTTAATCTTGCATGCTTACCACTGTATTGAACTTAGAGAATGATCCTCTTTTTTGAATCTGTATATTCATTTTATGATGAAACAATATCAGGTATATCAAAAGAATAACAACATGCATAGGAGAGATAAAATGCAAGGGAGACCATATATGGGGTGAAAACTAAATTGAATTTAATCTCTTTTGTGTTGTTGACTTTGCTTGATAATGCCTGATAATAAGTTTTACTGTGGTATGTTGTGGACTTGAATCTTTCCATCACAGAGCTTTTCGTCACCGTCAGGAAGAACATCTCCCCGTAGCACCGGTTCTTCTCCCGAGATTTCTGTTTCGCCAGGATTGAGAATATGAGCTGACACAAGAGTGAGGCTATCTGAAGAGTTCCATTTTGTATGAAATCTTGACTGGTGGAATGTAAGCAGCAAGGGGAAGGAAAAACAGCATGTGTGTGCATGTGTCTATGGGTGTGTGTGTGTGTGTGGGGGGAGGGGGGCAGGCGGCGGGAGGGGGTGGAGATGTGGTATGAATTTGTGTTCTTGCCTGTGACTGTATGTGGTGTTTGCCTTTGGTATCCAGTCAGTCCGCAGCGCGAGCGAAAACGCATGTATTTATTCAAGTCGTATGCACGGCTGAGCGGTGCTTGCATACGTAATGAGCAGATACATGGTCATAAATAAATCCGTGTAGAACGAGTATTTCTCGTCAGTTTTCGACACTTTTAGTATCGACTGAAAGAGAAAACATAAGCAAATATGCTCATGATCAAAATAAACGGAAAAGAAGAATATAGAATATCAAAATCCCTCTCGAAGTTTGGTATTGTATTCAAAAATATTCCTTTACGTTTGACGCCAAAAAACTAACCTGAAATCTTTCATGCCCCTCTAAAATATGGTGAAGACTATGTCCGCTAAAGTATATAGTATCACAATAAGGGCACGTTTTCCCATCTTCATTTCAATACGGGTCAGGAACTAGCAAAATTCAGAGACATGTCTAGCGTCCAGTTTGAAAAGATTATCCTCGCATTCGCACCGGAATTCCGGGTCTGTGATTGGTCGAAATCTGTTGCAAGACACGGCGTGTCGCATTGCGTAGTATCCATTGGCTGCTGACTCAATGCTGTGAGTTTTAAATGTTAGGTTCCAAATTGTGATCGAATTTTCACTCTCTATACAAAACTTGAACTCTACACAGGAACCAATGATGTGTATGTGAGTGTGCACTTACAATGACCCTGAACAATGGACCTGGCTACCACCTGTCCCGAGCTCTGCTGCAAGGCACATGAATGCTTAATCAATTATTCATGTGGATTGCCCCGAGCACTGCTAGTCTGAATTCTTGACACAGGGTGAAATGCATGCGCATGAAAGAAGTAAGCACATGTTTCCATGTGCTTTCACACACCACATTTCAGAATGAACAAAGACTAGCTGCGATAGTGGAATTCCTCATGAAACATTCCAATCCTGGCCATTATCCACGACCATTGTCTGGGTATCAACAACACATTCCACGCGTGTTCATTCACTACCCACTTCCAGTAAGAAAACATAATTTGCCTTGTTTTCAACAGGAAAATTCACAACCTTAAAAATGGTGCCCCTCTTCGTTTTTTAATTGATCATACTCGCTCAAGTTTCACGATTGTGAAATCGAAGAAATTACGGAGATCTATTTTCAATACCAGTCAGGAACTAGCAAAACATCAAACTATGATCTAAAAGCTTCTTAAACATTGGCAAAATAATCGTTTACTTTGATGTTAAAATGGACTACTATATTGACATCAAAAATAGGGAAATTAGGTATCAAATTAATGAGCATAATCAGCTCTATAACTAATCTAACCATCCTGGGTCAAACAATGCACTGCGAAAGCTATGAAAGCTGTTGTTGCGACCTCTGCAAAAACTCTCGCAAAGTATCGCGAAATCTCGTCAGTCTCAAGGGCACAAACTGCGTAAACGTGATTCTGAATAAAATTGTCGTTCGTGCCTCATTATCGCACACGCTGCGGACTGACTGTATCAGATTTCTTGATGCAAGTCTTTTTAGAGGGTGTACAAAAAAAAAAAAAAAAATGTAGAGCACCCATAGGGAAATACAACACTTCTCCCATGACATACTCAAAATTATTGGAAAGCAGTGGACACACTGTATGCATGTTTAGATTTATATGACATAGTGGTGCATGTGAATCTAGTGTGACAAATACACACTCAAACATATGTGCTCGTACGCAATCAAGCACGTGCCAATGCTCCCATGTATACCATAATATGACACAAAATTTTATTCTAGTTTGCATTAGAAAAGGGAAAAATTGTCATAGAAATACAAAAATTAACAATAGTCTCCTCTTTTCCTCTTTTTCACATCACTTGCAACCGTGTGCATATTGTTATTCACACATTTGTGGGTGTAAAGATTGAATTAAGAGCCATGTGCAAATGTTTCATAGTGCACTTCCTACATGCCACCTGTACTGACAATTTCATAATTTGCTGCAAATGCTTTATATTTAGCATCAAAAGTCTCTCTCAAATGTTCGGTCTGTAATTGATTATTTGAGCTGGGTAATCCCTAAAGGCCATTTCAGACTCCAGTAATTAATCACACAGTGCATGGGTCTACCATATAGGCCTATGGTTCTCCAACAAAGTGGTATTGGAGCTACACCTGTTGAAACAAAAGTTTCTGCCACACGCAAGATACGACACATTTTCTGTCCATCACATATACAGTACAGTGGAACTCCATTATAGAGACAGTGGATATAGGAAAACCCTCTCATTATACAGTAAGCTGATTTGGCAGGTCCCAAGTCTGTGCATTTCTTAGCTTTTGTCCCTTGATATAGTGAAAACTTGATATAACAAGATAATTGTCATGCTTTTTAGGTCCTCGTTATAACAAGGTTCCCCTGTACCAGGACCAGTCAAGCAGCTACCAGACAATTATTTTTAACAACTTTTGGCTCTATTGCACTTTAGCTTTGTAAAGACTACAAAGAAAAACAGAAAGCTATTAAAAGTCAGCATAGGAGTTGGAACAAAACCCTCCATCTGTTGCACTGTATAGTCAGAATACGGGGCAAGTCACCACCCCAGTTTTCTGATTAGTCATTAATTAAGTCATTATAAAGATTGACAGACTTGCTGTGTGCAAGAAGAAAGAAAAGAAAGAAAGAAGGGAAATTGCGTCACTGCTGATGACTACAAGCATCATAGCATTCTCATATCTTGATCCAAGATTAGAATGATGTTTGCAAATTGGACAGCAGCTGGACTGGTTCCCTCGGGGAGTGATCAGTTGTTGACTCTTCAGCCATTTCTGCCAGTCAACAATTTTTTGAATGCTTCTCCTTGCTGATAACCCTGTAAGCAATCCTCAGTGACCCATGGCATGTTAGCCCTTCCAGTGCTTTTTTTGCCAATTGGCATGCACACCGGAGTGCCGCCTTTGCTGATTGGCAGAGATGTTGGGACCTTATTGTCAATGAATGGAGACTATTTATGAAAAAAAATAAAAAAATATTCAAGGTAGTTTTATGTTTGCAAATTTTGTGAGTTGCCTTCGAACAGTGAAAAAGCATGCAAATATAAGAACACATGAACACAACAACGTGAAAATTTCATTTATCACACACACACACACACAAGCCATGTTAGGGCTGGGTTGTATGCTGTAGGTCTAGCACGCTGCATGGGCTATGTTTATATACATGGGATCAGCCAGTAGAAATATTTAGTAGGCATACTACTAATGCTGCTTGTTACTCATTCTTGTTTATTTGTGAAGAAAGGTGAAGTAGTGATTACTAGACCCCTGCAACTGCGACATTGACAACATATAAAAATGCCCAACAAGTAGCAACTTGCAAAAACTTCGCCTTATACAGTACTGTAAATGTCAATATGTTCATTTTTTTTTTTTTGGGGGGGGGAGGAGGGGTCAAAAACATTTACAGGGTCTTGAATTCATGTTGGGCAATTGTCAGCCCATTCAAAATGTGCAGTAAAAATTGTGAAGATATTTTTGCAGGTTCTAGAATTCGTGCCAGCCAAAAGTAGCGCGAAATAAATTAAAATTAATGTACCTCGAAAATGTTCACATTTACAGTATATCACCTTGGTCTTTCTGTTGCACTGAGGCACTTTTTCTCAACTAGAGTGAGCTGACTTTATAATCGGGGTAAATTGTACATTCAAAGATATTAAACATGAATGATATTTCATGAAATCGCAAATACGGTAGAATTTAAGCCAGCCCCAGTGAATACGGTTCCAAACCTCACGGGAAAGATTTGTGCAACGTAAAGTGAGAAGAATTCCATTCTCCTTTCTATTTCGAAAACCTACCGAAACTCGCTGAACACACCTGATGTTTGTGACATCACCGAATGGACTCAGCAAGCAAAAGCAGACTACATTAATGTCCTACAGACAATGCACGGATTCAAAGGGATAACTGTTTTCCTAGGGGAGCATTGAATTGATATTTAGCAGGGATAAATGCCATACCAATGCAAAGTAAATCCAATGCTTTTCCATGTCATTTGAATAATCTGCTTTGAACCATCAACAGTAACAACAATCTATCAAATAAAATGTAAAATTCCATGTCTGTCATGCACTTGCCCCTCCCCCGAACACTTTGGCCAAAGTCATTGCCAGCATTCGCTTGGCCTTGCTTCTGTTTGAGTTATGCATTCAGCAGCACGGCCACACCAGATGGTTTACTGTTCATTCACTTTCTCACTGGCAAAACTGTGTTTGAATGATATACATGTACCAAACTTTAGTTGTTGTGACCAGTATTTTTGCACAGCCCTACCAATATGTGTGTGGCATGTAGTATTTAGTCCCCAATATTTTAGCATCAAAGCTGGAAAATAGAAAAAATAATCAAAACTTTCGAAGGGAAAAAAAAATTGTTCTGAAATAATCATAATGGGACAGAAGAGGTCATTGTCTTTTATATTCTAATAACTTTAATTGAGTACAGCTGCAAAGGCTACTGAAGTGACACTGGTAGTGGTATGTTATATAGTACTTCAAAGGTCAGATAGATTTTGTAGGGTCATGAAATAGAGATGAAATTTATAAATTGTTCTTAAATGAATGTGTGGAAGCCCTTTGTGAGATAAAGGAGAGAGTGGGTTGCAAGGCAGTGTTCTCTGAAACTAGAGATACACTCTTGGGAAGCCTTCCCTTGGACAGAGTGGATTGACAAGCTCTTCCAAAAGTCATGATGTTATTGTCAATTCAGAAATTTAGTTAGATATAATGTGTCTTTATCAATATATTACTGCAATACAAATATATAAGATGCTTGCTTATGATTTCATACTGACTGGTGTGAAAGTTATCAAGAATGTCCGAGTTGTTCAAAGCTAGATTTAAAAAAAAATGCAATATTCTCCATTAATCTCAACTGTATAGAAATGTTTTTGCTGTTTTTGTACTCTGTATTGTTTTTGTGCTTCTAGTTATTTGCATTGGTGTTGGGTTCTGAGAGAGCAACTGTGACCTTGCGGTTAGAATGGTGCTAGATTTATTAATGTATTATGTAAGTAGTGTATAGCACAAAGAAGGAGATTAAGAAGAATGAAGGAAGGAATATTGCTCATAGGAACATGGAAACAGCAAAGAACAGTAACTACAGACAAAGGAGTGGTACTGTGTGTGGTGCTATATGAGTTTGGTAGTTGCCTTGCAAATTTGCAGGTTGTGCGCTTCCATGCTGTTTATTAAAGGGACGCAGTCCTCACGAAATTTAAAAAAATATGTTGTTGTTGGTACCTCCAATGAACTACTTTCATAAAAAACAAACTTTCAAATCACCAAATAAGCTCGTACATTTCGGTTAAAAAAGTGTGACTCTGCAAATGAGCAAGTCTTGGCGGAGAGTCATACGTCATCGATGCACAACTCTTTCCAGCGGTGTTCTGCTCGTCATCCCTAGTTCTTTATAAATACATGTTTACTATTTATTTTTATATTAATTGTATATATATAAATAAGCTTGAAATATTTTGTTTGAAATGATAAAACCACATATTGTCACATTTTATGAAAAAATCAGATATGATCATTTTGAACATTTAAATTGGTTTTCTAAGGCACGGCTGTCAACTTGAGAGTAGGGCATCAATGACGTTGCACCTTTTGGCAGGCTCTTACACGATCGCTTGCAGGAATTATTTTTTAAAAATCGCGTACGGAGACAATATTTGATGTCCACGCGTATAAATTGGTGAAAGGTTATATTTTTTACTCTTCTTAATTATCAGTACAGTGAAAATCTCAGGACTGCTTCCCTTTAATTTAGTTTGTTCATTGTGTCATAAATGTACGTTTGTTTTTCCCATAATTGATTGGCAAAATAGCAGTTCAAGTGTTCAAGGCTTGTTGGCTGATGGGTACTTCAGTTTTGATTGAGTTTACATTGTAAAGCATGTCAGATTTATCAGAGCAAGTAACTGCACAGCATTGTAATACTTACAACTCCTTGAACACAACGAAAAGTAACATCTCCACAGATGCATACGATGTGCACAACAGATTGGAGGATCGTTTTACAAATTTGGCTGATGGGTACTTCAGCTTTGATTGAGTTAACATTGTAAAGCATGTCAGAATTATCAGAGCCAGTAACTGCACAGCATTGTGATACACGTGTACTTACAACTCTTTGAAAACAACGAATGTAACATCTACACAGATGCATGTGTGCAACAGATTGAAGGATCATTTTACAAATTAATACTTCTATCATGTCTGTTGTGATATTGAAGATGTTTCTTGATTGTGTGTTAGAAAAAGGCAGTTGAAATCTTGATACCTTTATAAACTGTATATCATAAGTATGCACTATATTTACAGTACTAATGTTTGTTCTTTGTCTCTTTCTTGACATCATGAGGTTTTTGGAATGAAGTTATTTTCTCTTTCAGTTGTTAATGTAAATATCTGTTCTTTTTCCCTGTTTAGAATAGGTATACATGGGCAAGTGGGATTATCATGAAATGCAAAGTTGCATAATTGCACAGTAAACAATGACTTTAAACTCTAGTACTGTAGAGCTAATGATGTATGTAGTTTAAGATGTACAAATCACTGAATGTCTGCATGTTGTATGTCATTTGTATAATGTTATTGCGAGAAATTGGGTATAGTGAGGATATTGGCAGGTCATGACTTCCATAATTATAGCAAATGGCCTGTGTATCGTAGGCATCAGTGAGGATAATTAAAGAAGAAATCCACTCCAAGATTGTATCAATTTCATAAGAAAGAGAAAAAAATCCCCAAAGAAAAGTGCAAAAATGATCAAAATCTGATAAGAAATGAGGAAGTTATGACATTCTGGAATTTCACAATTTTTTGGTAAACACTTCTTGACCAGTCGGTATGAATATACAAATCATCAAGCTAGTGATGCCATGCTCTCACAATTTCTTTTTTATTTGATTTACAGAAATGACAAAAATTTCATATTTCAGCTGTATGATTAAAAAAAAATCCTCAAAACCACCCAAAAGAAAGATAGAACAAATGCTACCTCTGATATATTTTGTTATTGGAATATACAGATGTATGCTTTTACCTGTATAAGCTAATTATTTTTGGGGTGGATTTCCTCTAGCTCTAGTACCACTTATGAAGAATAACATTTGTGTACAAGCATAAATGGACATTTTATCAGTCATGTCTTTAAAATCTAATATGTACAATGTATGCTCGTAAATCAAACCTAGTTACATTATATCAGCTGAATATATGAATACTATTAGATGAATAAAATCCTTAGCTTGTCCTAACTTTAATCGTAATTTGTAGTAGCGTGTAATAAACAAACCTATAGCAAGATGCTTGCACTGTATTGTATCAACATATATACTCATATTTATGCAAAATCACATGGTACTAATTCATGTCATATACAGTATATTATATGTAGATGTACATATTGTAATCAACATTTATATTTCAAATGCATCATCTCTAGAGAAGGCACAAGCATACATTACTTTCTGTAGATTTTCAGAAAAGGTTTACAAAGTCCATCACTTTGATAAGTTTGGAGGAGCTGGTAATTCATACACGCCATCAACGAACACTGGTAATACAGTGCAAACTTCATTTAAAGATAACTCATGTGTAACTAATAGTTGTATTACACATGTACGAGTGTATACGTATACTCTTTTCTTTGATCCCAGTGGACCCTGTTTATTTGAAGTCTTTGTTAGACTTTTGGCTATTTTTGTGACATGAGATCTGTTATACAATATGAAAAGTTCCAAGGAACTTTAAAGGTATTCTTCCCTAGACCTTGGATACTAGGAAGAATTAGTGTATAAAATGTGCATTAAGTCGGCAAAGAAAAGCTTTTGTGTACACAACAGAAATGGCAAACAACTCAAGGAGACTTTATCATGGAGTGATAAGAAACACTGCATCTAATCAGGGATGTGGTCTCTTTCCACCTCCCTGATCTGATAGGTTTTATAATGGATTATGAGTATACGTTGTCCAAAACACCTGTCACCTCACACCAAATTGAAAAAAAGAAGAAGGTAGCACTCAACATTTTAAGCTCATTAACAGATTATGTATTTTACTTGTATTCTGTAATCATTGCAATAAAAAGATTTTTAAGGCAAAGCCGTGTTTTATTTTTTTCTCAACTGACTTATCAATTTGCGCGTTTTACAAGAGGGAAGACTAAATGCTTTGTATTTTGATGTGAGGAAGCATGGTATGTAATCCATAGATACATGCATAAATAGATGTTTGTAGGTGTGATTGTGATTGTGAAAGCAAGGAGCGTCACGACTCTCCTTGGAGAAAGGGAGCGTACTCCAAAATTGCATCAATGTCATATAAGAAAGAATTGCAATCCGATACTCACTGCTCGGTTCGCTGATCCTTTCTTGGACATGGCCGGCCCGGCCGGACCAAGTCACACCTTCTGATGCAGCAATCGGGCAATGAAGATAAAAACAGGGTAAACAATCCTATAAATGATGCGAGCTCGCGTGCATTATAGTGCTGTATGCCGTTTGATTGATATCATACATGTGAAAGGGTTGCCAGCTGTGAAAAGAAAAAAAAAAAAACCAAATAGCAAGCTGCTCACCAATGCACTGTAAACGAGCCAACTTGCAGTTTTTTATATGTCCGAATTGACCTTGACAAAAGTTTTTTTTTTTTTTTTGGTTGTACTGACGTAATGAGCTCGCCTTGGTTCATTTTGTTTTGTTTTTGTTTTGTTTTGTTTTGTTTCTCTGACTGTTCGCTATTTGTCCATGATTACTTTGTCCCCGTTACGGTTGTTTTCATAATTTCCTTCATTTGATTGTCTGCTTTTATTGCTTGTGTATTAAATTTGTCTGTTATTGTACTCAGTGTATGAATTCGGGTATTAAACAAATGATTAAAAATACATGTTCACCTTTTAAAGAAGAAATCTACTCCAAAATGTTATCGATTTCATAAGAAAACGAAATAAATCCATGCAAAAAATGGCAAAAATGATCAAAATCGGCTGTTATAAAGATATAAGGAAGTTATGATATTCTGAAATGTCATTTTTTTTTTTGGAAAGTACTTCTTGACTAGTCGTTATGAATATTCAAATCAGCCAGTTGATGATATCATGCTCTCACAATTTCAAATACATTTCATACAGAAATGATAAAATCCTCATATTCCAGCTTTATAAATCTAATACTTGCCTTAATACGACCAGAATGATAACAAAAAGAACAAAGGTTTGTATACCTCGGACATATTTTGATACGGGAATATGCTTTTACCTGTATTAGCTGAAAATTAAAATTTTTCCAAATTTCATATATAACATCTGAAAAATTATGAGGGCATGACATCATCAACTCATTCATTTGCATATTCATAGGACAGGTCAAAAATGTGTGTGTGGGGGGGGGGGCTACATTGCGAGCGAATGAATCATTAGCATGATCAGTGGGCAGTGCTTGTCCATTTTGTGGGCATTACAATAAGTGGCAAATTTAATCTCTGTAATCTGCTTAACGCAGTCCACACCAAGACCTATTATAGAAATCCGAACCGTTATATATACAAGTTACAACGGAGACAACATCTCTAGGGTTCTGATCCCAAACTGCCACGATGAAGTTCCTTCTTTTTCCCGCCCTTTTTGTGCTCGTTTCGGCTGTCCGCTACGATGGGTGAGTATCTGTATCATCATTTTATTATAGATTATTATAGATTTGTCTCTCCTATACTTTTCTCCGTCATTGGACAGTGACTTATTCTTGTCTTATTCATTAGCAGTCACAGTTTAGTATGTGGCTTCAATATTCTCTTTCTTCTTCGATTTGAGCTTGTGCCTCGCCCTTTTCCCGTCTTTCCAAAAATTCTCTTTCCTTTTCCTTTTGTTGGTCCACCCTTCGTCGACTTGTTCCGAACTTAAAATGGACTTAAAACCTGGGATGAGGTTGCACTTGACTGAACAGGCAACAGATGGGATGGGAGAAGAGGGTAATGATAAAACAGTTATGTATCTTTGTTGACGTCAAAGTGCCTGACGCCTGGGAGTGTCTGGGAGGGGGGTGTCTCCCCTCCCACGGTGAGAACTTTTTGCATTTTGATGTTGTAAATGTTGCAATTTGATGCATGTCTTTGCGCGTTCTATCGATTTGAAACAGTCCCACTCGTGAAAGGTAGTAATATATTTTCATGTCGATTATTATTAAACAATTTTTGCTATAAAATGGTACAATTTAGATAAACTTCTTGTATTAATTCTTACACTGAATAAGATGATCGCGACTGAGCCCGAGCGAACGGAGTGAGCAAGGGGGAAGGGGAGGGTGTGGGAGGGGGATGTCCCCCTCCCACGGTGAGAACTTTTTGCATTTTTGTGTCTTAAATGGTTCAGTTTGATGCGTATTTTTGCGTGTTTATCGACTTGAAACAGTCCCACTTATTTGAGGTAGCAGTATATTTTGATGTAGACTATTATTGAACAATTTGCATTTAAAATGTGTCATTTAAGTAGAATTCTTATCATGAGCGCAACTGAGCCCGAGCGAGCGGAGCGAGCGAGGGGAGGGTGTAAAAAGTTTTTGCATGTAAAGTTGATGTTGCAAATGGTGCAATTTGATGCATGTTTTGGGGGGTAAGTTGTAGTGTAGTGTTGTAGCAAGTCAATGGAGATGAGACGATGTCGTGCACATGTGTTTTTGAGTGGTGCAAGAGGTTTAAAGAAAGATGAGAAGATGTGGAAGATGACCCCAGGAGCAGAAAGACCCCTCAATGACCTGGGGGCATTTCATGAAGGAACTTGTCGGATAAAATATCTGACAAGTCAATTATATCCGACAAGTTCAGAGAAATCAGCCAATCAGACTAAAGAATTTCTCAAAACTTGTCGGATATAATTGACTTGTCGGACATTTTATCCGACAAGTTCCTTCATGAAACGCCCCCCCCCCCCCCCCCCCCCCCCAGGACTGAGGTGATGACTGGTAATGACTCTCCCTAGCAAGTCTGGTTTGGTTTCAAGTTTCAAGGCGCTCGATGATGTCCTGGCAAACTTGCAAGCGTCGATTCTTCTGGTCATTACTCGGGAGTTTTGGTACCATCTTTGCGCAGACTTTCCGCATATCTAGATCTTCAGTGAGAATCTTCCAGACGCTGTCCCAATTCACGCCCACCTCATTTGCCATCATTCGAACAGTCTACCGACGATTGCCACACACCATCTGCCTGACGCACTCAATGTTGACTTCAGTCCTGGTCGTTGAGGACCTTCCGCCCCTATGGGGTCATCTTCCACGTCTTCTGAATCCTTCTTTAAACCTCTTGCAACACTCAAAAGCATGTGTGCATGACTTCATATCACCTCCGTAGACTTGCTGCAGCACTTTCAGCGCTTCTGACAGAGTACCCCGGCCCTACTCGAAACTTCAAGTTTGTTCATTGCTCTGTGCTCATTGCTGAACGACGTGAAACAGAGGATGTGTATATAAAATTGTGTAGAAAAAAAAAATGATGGCTGTAGAGAGCTAAGATCACAGTCACATAATACTCAAGATAGATTACTTTGAAGGTGAAACCTCTTAGTTTGAAGTTTGGGTATGAAATAAATTTTCTATGATACCAGTTCTGGAACTTTTCTGACACCTGAGGGATGAGACCGCATATTCTTTTTTTTTTACTGGATATGTTAGCAGTATTCCATCAGATCCCATGCCCTTACCAGATTTCAAGACTGAAGTGACACATGTTGGTTTAGGCCGTATAGATATGAGACATCAAAACACACTAGATCATCATTGTTTTTTTTTTTCTATGACATTTTCATTTACCATTATTTTATGATGTGTGTCTATAGTTAGTTCAGATGGTGATCCTTTGAGGATAAGCTCTATGGAGTGCTAAGTGTCAAACGGTCGATTTCGTTTAAAATACGAAATTGACCGTGCGACACTTGGCACCCCATAGAGCCTATCTTCGAAGGTAGCTTGGAATTATCCACGAGATTAAAGATCTCACACCGCGTCTGTACGTAACTTGTTTATTATGGATATGCTTCTGATGTTAATTTGCATCACTGTGTAATTCTAACAAGGTCACCCAAGTATAATTTGAGTGAATGAAGCAATATCAGTAGAACACATAAGTGAAAGTTTGCGTAAAATCAGACAATCCGTTCGAAAGTTATGCATATTTGAAGTTTTGGGGCAACCATGGCTTGAGTACGCTGGGTGCTTTTTACGATCTTTCAGGGATCTCTTAATAGTCTTAGTGGTCTCTCAGTGAACGTTCGCAAACTTCAAGGTCTCACAGAGATCTCTGAGAAATTTGTTGGAAAGTTACTTTTTGGTCTTTCAATGATAAATGTCAAGGGTTTACAGAGGCATTCCGCATAGACGTTGTTTTTCTCTAGTCTTGGAGACTGCTGAGGACCTTACCAATTTTTGTTCTTTCAATGGTCTCTCAAGGGTCTTAGTGATGTGGGATGGGGGTACTGTGGTTCAAAATATTAATTCCGCAGTCTTTCGTGAAAATGGTCTTTCTGTGGTCTTTCAGTGGTGCTTCAGCGATCTCACAATGAGAATTCACGATTCTTATCAGTCTTGCAATTATCTTTCGATAGTCTCTCAAGAATTGACACATTTATTTTTTTTTTTTTGGAGAAGATTACTAAAAGTTTATCGAGGGACCATTGAAGTCTCCTTGAAAGACTAGTCTCTGTCAGAGATCTTGATTGATCTCTCAAAGATCTCAGGAAGTGGGCCTATTCCTGATGATTTTTCAATGATCTCTGAATAGTCTTGTTGGTCTATCAGTGAATACACGGCAATCTCATTGAAAATTTTGCTGGAAACGTATACTTCTTGTTCTTTTAATGATCTTTCAAGAATTTTGTTTTTGCTTTGTATATCTTAAGCCATTCCACATAGACACAATTTTCATATGGTCTCGAAGACCGCTGAGGGAGTTTGCAATTTTGCGTGTCTTTGTGGTCTCTCAAGGGTCTCCTCTTTGTGGAATGGGGGCCTGGTACACTACATCCTTTTTTATTATCGTTGCCACTCGGATTTTGGTCAAAGACTTCCACCGTCGAATTCAGCGCGTCTATTCAGCCAACATTCTCTCCACTTGCCTTGCTTCCTTATGCCAAGATTTCCCCTCGCATAATAATGGACGTCTACGAGGCATCCTTAGCCCTCACCTAAACGAAAACAAACAACAAAACAATGCTTATCTTTCGTTGGATCTTTGACATCACATTTGTTTGTTAGAGCAAAGGATCTGGATTTTATTTTATGCAGGTCTTGTCTTAGAATAGCGTTGGGACTTTGTCATTACATCTGCTTGTCGGAGCAAAAGGTTCTGAACTTTAAGCAGGTCTTGGATTAGGATAGTTTTGGATTCGAGCCTAAAGACTCAAACCTTCTCCGTTTTTATGGGTTATCCACTGTTTCATTGACTTCATTGCCTTACCCCTCCTCCGTTTTTCAATATTTCTGTTAACGCCTCGTATTCGTGTTCTTCATTTATTGCTTTCTTTATTCAGTTTTCAACTGGCAGCTTTAAAGCAAAACGCAGATTCCGGTTGTATAACGTGCAATGGCACTCAGATTGCTGTGTGTCCGCTCTCTGCCCAAATTTTAAATAATCCTATACACATTAACACAGAGACTCAAACTCTCCCGTTTTCGACGGGAGATCTCCCGCCGAAAGCCCATTTTTGCAAAATCTCCCGTTCTCCCGCTTGAGAGGCAATTTCTTTCGCCCTGACTCTGTGTCTCCCGCTTGAAATAGACCTAGAGCTGGACCCCGGTCGCAAGGAACTTCGCGCTTTGCGCTCGTGATGTGCGCTTCGCGCACATCAAATCGGAGTCTCCCGTTTGCTAGGGGTTTCAGGCGGGAGAATCTCCCGATCAGAAGGTGCTTGGAATTGGAGTCTCTGTTAACACCAGTACTCCTATACCAATACACCTATACCCCTGACCATATCCCTAACCCTGTAGCACACCAAGTCCCCTCCGGCCGCAAAGAAACCCACTTTGATGTTGGTTAATGGAATCCTTCTGCTTCGTTTTCTGCTGTATCGGAACAGATACCAAACTCTTTCCATCCAGCCGCGTGACGATACCCAGCTGAAATTTCTTTCTTCCCTCGAGTCCAAACTAGAAGGAAAGGTGAGCTCTCATGAATATACAAGTATATTAACGTTCAGACGGTGATCCTTATTATAATCTCGATCATCAATTAACTTCGAGGAAAAGATCTATGGGGCACCATGTGTCGCACAGTTCTTTTCGTAACAAGTGGCGTTTGTGTTTTGTGCGTTCATCCTCCAATTACCATACTCAACAAAATGCATACTTTCGTGAAATTCCAGCATAAACGATACAAAATTAGCATTGTCCTGGTTGGATCCGATAGTGTTCCTCTCTATACATGTCGACATTTCAAACTCGCCAATTTCAACTATTTGAATGCTAACGTATGCCGTCACTTGAATTTTACACCGTAACCATCCTTTAAATTCCACAGAGAATCACTACACAAAATTGTAAATATGGAAATAGATTGATAGGCCTGGACGGGGCCCATTCACAATGAGGTCTGCAATTATTGTACAGTGCAGCAATTGCAATCACTCTGGCAACATTCAGGAAGTTAGAAAACAACAACAATAACAATGCTGGGCATTTAAGTTGTGGCATAACTGCACATCACTGCAAATTTTAGCAACTGCAAAATGATGGAATGGGTCCCTGTTGTTACAGAATGCTATCTCACTCTATCTCACCATTGATTTGCGTTACTTTTTCATTGTTAACAAACAAAACAGAAAGAACAACGAAGAAATCATAATAACATGCTTTGATTACGGCTATATAATATGCAGGTCAACTTCTGGTCGTACCCCTCCACCACCACTCGGCGCTCCACTGACGTCCTCGTTCCACCGCAATTCTTGGACGAGTTTAAGGAACTTCTGGAGTCTGTCGGACTCGAGTTTTCTATCATGATCAACGACGTCCAAGCCTTAATCGACGAGACCATGCCTTCTCGAGAAATCGACGCGGCAGCCGACTTCGATTACAGCGTATACCACACGTACGATGAGGTAAGGCTTTGGTTGTTCGACTTTTGTTTGAGGATGAAATCAATCGATCGTATGACTTGTGTCCAATGTTGCTACTGTTTGAAATGAATGTCAGTCAGTGATAGAGAATTTAAACATAATCTTTGAAATGGAAACTATTGATTCAAAGACATTGCTCATATCACAAACAAATTGCATCCACTCTTACGTGCAAGTAGTAAGGAAATATAAATCTCAGAACGTGAGTAATTCTGGACTTAAAGACCGATTTTCTATCACACTGCGAAAATGATCTCATACGATTCGATTCAAGAGTCAAACATTTCTCAGTTCAGATTATAAGAAAAATTCAAGGCAAAATCTGTTTAATGTGTAGAAAAAAAACCCCAAAGGTTTCGTTGTGCTTCAAACATTGTCAAATGTGGTAAGACCAGGCTCTATCTTTGACAATTCATGGCAGTCAGTTTTCACAGTTTATATGAACATCCAAACCATCAGCTTGCACTCGGTACAGTTTCAAATGAACAGTCATCAGGTCTCTGATGTTGACCGTTGGTCAAAACCTTCCTTTCATCCGAAACTTGACCATCATCATTCTATTGAGCAAAATATGTTTTATGTCTGGAAGAACAAGGATATTAGCGATTGCTGGCACTTCTTCACTATGATGGTATACGATCAGCCTCGGTCTTTAATATTTTGTGGCACTGACTCTCTGTGTTACAAAAAAAATCTTGTTCATTTTTGGAGTCAAAGCTTCATGAGGAGGAAAATGCACAAGAGTCAGCTGGATGAGGACAAATGTGAATAATATCATTATCATCATGATTATGAAGTATGCTTTCGCCTGCACCCCAACAGATCCAGCAATGGACGGCTGATATTGCAACTCAGTACAGCTCGATGGTTGAGCTATTTCAAATTGCCGAATCTGGAGAGGGACGACCAATCAATGCCCTCAAAGTGAGTTTATGATATCGGCTATGTTGATTATTTCTCTATACGTAATCATTCAGGGGTTAGTTGTTTCACAAACGAGACTTTCACTCGTGCGAAACTCCCCAAATCATGCGTACACGTGTAATTTTACAGTGTTTACGTACAAATGTAAATTTTGTTGCAACAAAGCTCCTTAAAGTTATGCGTCAGTTCTTCGCAGGCCTCACGAGTCATGCGTAGTCTTATGCTTATTCGAATTCATGCGTAAAGTTCATGCATTAGACTTTAGAGAAGTGGTATTTCAATGTAAAATGCAAAGCTGATACATAGTATTCAACTTCCGAGATACAATTATGCCTAGTTAATACGCTGTTATTCGCAGAATTGGTAATATGACTTCGTAATGTAATCACCATGATAATACACTTTGTGTCTCCCTTTTGCAACCATGAAAATTAAATTGCTTTCATAAGCTGGTATATTGCTGAGGTAGGTCAGTTAGACCTTTCCTCAGAATGATGCAACAGTTGAATAAATAAGTAAATTATTTATAGTTATTCAAAGTTTTGTGATACACAAGAATTCTTGGCGTTCCAAGCTTTCTATGAATAGTTAGGGTTATAAAGTATCGATATTGATTATTGCTTTCTAGTTTGTGAAAACAAACACACAAACAAACTTGCAGGCATACTGGGTGCCGAGAAGCGTCCTGAATTGATATAAATGTATGGATTTCGTGTATAAAGATGATTAGCAATACAGTACGTGGAGATGTGAAAGGAAAATAAGAGACTGTCAAGAGAAGAAAATTGTATATGCATTCTGATCATTTTGGTGTATGTATAACAAAGATAATTCATGAACATAAATTTAGGATAGGCCTACATATGTTCTCGTTTCGGTGTCTAAGAAGTGAACAGCTCATACTAAATCAAATTGAATGTAAGACCGTCAGTAAAATTTATGTTGAAAGCGTCATTTCCATGTGATGCAAGTTACTGTAAAGATTGATTATGACATTTATAACTGTATATCTCATACCATATTCCTCACCGATAGATTCGCACTGGTGGCATCGAAACCAAGAAGGCGGTGTACTGGCAGGGCGGTCTCCACGCCCGTGAATGGATCACACCAGCCACTGTCATGTACATCACCAATTCGGTAAGTGCAGATTTCCCGGCGTAAAGACATGCGGGAGCAAAAATCATGTGTTGCGTTGGATTGACCACACGTAAATGGATCGAGGGACGGAAGATTCCGAGTTCAGTACTTATCCAATGCGCACGCTCATTGTCGACCAAGTTGTCAAACTTTCACTATCATTCAGTCATTAACGACCGATGTTATAGAAATGTTATATACAAATAGTCAACCTTTATAAGTGCGATTCTTCCAAATAATTTCATGAGCGTGCGAATTTGACCGTTTTTTTCAACGACGCGAAGTTGAATAGAATGGTTAAACTTGCATCGAATTTAATTCGAACTGTCGCACGAATGATACAACATTGAATATATTTTTTTTCAATACAACGCACGATACAGGCCTGGTCTAGACCAAAATAGATCTAAGCCTATATCTATAGGAGGAGCACTAACAGTTAAGCTTAAATTTAGGTCTAGATCTGGCTCTAGGTTTTGAAAAAAAAAAACTAACGAAGTGTATTTTTTCATTAATGCAGCTCCTCGAAAATTACGGAATTGACCCTGATGTGACAGAGATCTTGGATACCTTCGACTTCGTCATCGTCCCCGCAGTCAACGTCGATGGATACATTTACTCCTGGACCAACGTGAGCTTATGCTAAAATGAAACGATTTGTACTGACAATCATCTCCGATTTGAATTGTAGCTCATAATGTCACCTCTTATAGTATTTGTGGAAACGGTGTTGTAAGTACAGTTTCAGTTGCATACAGTCACTATTTCAATTTCGATTTCAATTTCATAGATTTCATAGGAGTCAATAAACGTTGCGTTTGCCTACCCCCCCCCCCCCCACCAACACATACGAGTGAGGTTTTGCAATTGTTAGAACGGAAATTCAACAATCTATAGTACACGCTTTTGTGGAATATTTGGAGGAAATGGGTTTAAAAATCTATCAAAAGTAGTACGATACGTTTTTTTCTTGTTACTATGGCAAAAAAAATAAACAACAACAACACATACACCGTCAAGTAAATTCTTTAATCAATTTGTGACTTTCTCATTCATTGATCAAAATGAAAGTGTAATATCTAAGCGACCGAGCGATATCCCTCTCATACAACTTTATTCATTCATTCATTCATTCATTTAATTTTAGATTTGAAATTCAACGATCTGCGTCCCTTTTCATGAAACTTGTTATCGATAAAAGTTACGACAGTAACTACTGAAATCATTGCCTCTGACTGGCTCCAGAACAAATTTGTTACAGAAATGTGGCAGTTGTTACTGATAACTAACTATACACAGCCCAGTCGCTGTGCTTCTCAATGCGTCTGGTCGGGGTAACTAATAACAAGCTTTATGAAACTGGACCCTGGTGAACAGGTTAGGTGGAATATTTTAACGTAATGGTTTTCTATTAAAATTTCATTAAAGTAACCCATATCCAACCAGTCTTGATTATTCACGTTGTATGACTTTCTGTATTGCTGATTAAATTATTTGAAGTTTATAATATCCGACTCTAAAAAGAACCCACAATCGGTCATGTCGTGGATTATGGGGAGAGGAATATCCTTAAACGTGAATTAAATATTGTTCAAGAAGGCGCTGCTCTCTGGCGGGGGAGCGAGAGGAGGAGGGAGGGTCGTTACCTCCTTACACCTATTCTCCCTCCCTCCTAGGTACGGGACTGAATATGGGCCTGTACTGTGATCATAAAGAGCAAAAGTGAAAATGGACCTAAACTCAAACTTATAACCCAAAATTTATATTTCAGAATTCAAACCTTAAAACTCAAACTCAAATCCAAACCTAAACCAAAACACACACTCAGGTAATATTCAATCCCAAACACAATTCATTATTATATCTTTATGAGTTGCTCCATTCCCGGACCCTTTATATTAAGTGTTCACTGAGAGGTATTGAACATTACGTTCTCTCACTATTTCTCAGGACCGTCTGTGGAGGAAGACTCGCTCCAACAACGCCGGCAGCGTCTGCCGTGGAGTCGACCCCAACAGGAACTACCCCTACCAGTGGGGAGGTATGTCTGAAAAAAAAAAAAATCTTCATATACCAATTTATTCATGCTCCTCTTTTTCTCCTTTTTTCATTCTTTCTCTTTCCACCCTGTCATGTAGGCCCATCTATCTATTTATCTCCATGAATTCATTCATCTATCTGTCTGTCTATCTATCTATCTATCCATCCATCCTCGTATGATGATATCCTTCTGTGTTCATATCCTGTTCCATGTGGACTGTGCTTTCATTTCTATCTTAGTGTTATGGCTGGGTCAAGCCAGAACAGCTTGGTGGCCCAGGTAACAAGTTCTACTTGAAAAGGAACTCGATTTGTGAATGCATGCGTATATGGCAAGCCAAATGTTCAATAATTCGAAAAACTCGATCGATTTACTGGACGTTTGGCTTGCCATATACTTATGTAGACTTACAATAAGTTACATTGTAAAATGTGCACTGCACTTTCTCACGTGCACTAAAGCTCATGAAAGTTTTTTCGTTATCAAAACTGTTATCGTCTGATTATAACTAGAAGGCATCCATAACGGCGCGACCTTAAATTTTCCGATGACACAATCGTATTTTCCCCAGTATCGAGAAAACGATTGTAATCATCTGGTCTGTGGCATTCTTTTTTACAATTCCGAGTTTGAAATAGTTATGTTGTACCATATGGGGAGGGAAAAAAAAACAACTTATTTATAAGAGCTTAGCATACGTTGTGTAGCTCACATCAGAATGTATTCGATTGACTCATATTCAAAACACAGAGGTGATTCAATTCTTCTGCTCACCAGATTCGAGAAATAACACACTGTAATAATGATAATTGAAGATGTCACTACCAGGTTGTTCTTGTTATCAGGTTTTTTTTTTTTTTGTTATTCAGTGTATTCGGAGTAACAAACTTGTAGGACATATTTGCGTTTTTAATATATTGCAATAAATGTTACAGGAGAAGGCGCCAGCACCAGCGCGTGCTCCGATACCTATCGTGGGTCTAAGGCAGCCTCCGAGCCCGAGGTCGATCAAACTGCTCAGTGGCTACTCGATTCCAACCAGGAGTACGTCTGCTTCATCGACTTCCACAGCTATTCGCAGCTCTGGCTGGCACCGTGGTCGTACACGGCGAGGGCCATCCTCCCGCAGGAAAAGGACGATCACGTGAGTGATGGTGGTCGAGGTGATGGGGAGGGATTTGGAGGGGCTGGGCGGGATCGGGGTATAAAGGATTTGATGGATGATTAAGAACTTTACCATTCATTATCTATTTTTCATCTTTATTGTTTAGGATGATGGGAACTGAAAACAAGACAGGCAGGATTTTAGTAAACACGATGAAGACTGCAGTGATAATGATGCCAATGCATTTTGGATATGAAAAGGCAAAACAATTTGCTATTCAAATTCAAATGATATCATTTCCATATAAAGTAATACAAAGTTGTATGCATACAGCTTA
Organism: Diadema antillarum; assembly: GCF_040938485.1. NCBI lineage: Eukaryota > Metazoa > Echinodermata > Echinoidea > Diadematoida > Diadematidae > Diadema > Diadema antillarum. Next base: position 2,774,168 of record NW_027270929.1, on the reverse strand, counting down.
CATGAGTACAGAATATATATATGTATATATATATACGTATTAATAGAATGTATACAATCAATTATCAGCTTTATATTTTGATGAGTTCACACGTACGTAAATACAATTCAATTCTTTTTAACTGTACATGTATATGGAAAAGAGGAATTCACAAGAGAAGAATAACTTGTAAATTTTGTGAATTACTCTGGAAAATGAGGGCATCTCAAGATCCATCAAGGACTCCATGTATGAAAATTTTGATATGACGTCAGGACTATGACAAGCACAAGTAGAAAAACAAGGACGAAACAGGCCGGAAAACAAACTAAAGATAGGCATAACAAAGAAAAAAGGGAAACAAAAACTTAATTCATAAAATTCACGACCCACATACTCCGATCATTGATTTCTATATTCTATATTTTGTTTTATGATATCGTAATCAGTCTTATGAGTAGGCCCTACTAAGTTCGAGTGTCATTGTAATTAACTTCTTTTTATTCCCATTATAATTGCATTATCTTCCTCGTCTTCCCCACCGATACCATCTTGCGAGGACACACTTCGTAGTTTGATTAATTATTCATGATCCAAGACCTATAACCTAAGTACTACCAATGATAAGATGTGAAATGATTCAACGAGGCAGTTTGACGAGGCACCTTCTACATATTTATCTGAACATAGCACCAAATTTCAATGAGAAGGTAGTTCTACATGTAAATGTATTTTTCCCTTTGTTCTAAGAATGTGTATCTTCATTTTGTACAGAAGTGTTGCTATTGCGTTAATTTCTCCTGACTTCATTATTAAAAATTCCTATTACCTCACCAATACGCGATTTTAATGCCGATAATCGCCCTGCCAAATATATCGAAATCACATCGGCCCTCACAGCGGGATATCTCTTCTAATGCTTTCTTGCCATCACATGAATTACTTTTTTTTTTTGGACACTTTTTATAATTGACATGTCCATAAGAACAACATTAATCATGTTATGAATTTATACAGTAGGATCAACATGCAACAACAAAAATGAAAAAAAACAACAACAACAACAAAAATGTGAGAAATTACATCATAGTTATAAGTATAAGGATCAAACTAAATTTTCTGCTGGGAACTGTTTCTCGTAATGAATTTCTTTAGTTACACATTAATTATTGTATCCACTATATTTCTGCTATCATTCACTTTTATACCAGCGGCCATCTTCTTCATTTCCACATTATAATCAACAATCATGCAATAATGTTCCTACCACCAGTGTCTTATATCAATTGAGTTAGTCAAGTACCGGTTAGTGATTGGCTAAACACAGTCACTTGATGGAGGCACATTGGTTATGTTCGCGCATGGGCAGAACAATTTTGTAATGTTCTCCCCTGGGAAAACATTTTCACGTAACAAATGACAAACGATACCAAACGATTGAATGATCATATTTTTCACGCAATCGATAGGATAAATTTGCCTATTCCATACAATGTGAAAGAGCAGATGACCGATGATGGTATTTGACTAACCCATAAAATATAACAGATTATGACTTTTGTTGTTGGGAACATATACCAATCGTTCCACCCTCAGGGTTTGAAATGCTATTTCGGGGGGAGGCTATACATCCCTCGACTTCGTCTCGGGACTTATAATCTCCCTCGATAGCATTTCAAACCCTCGACGGGTGGAACATTCGGTATGTGCCCTCCCCCGCCAGTCATCATCTATATAATATACACCACCTTGCCAACGATCTTCCAAACCACCAACCGACAATCGTCAAAATAAATCATTAAATTTGCTAATGCCTCCATCTATCGTCCTATATCAACATTCTCCTCTCATCATTCAATTTGCATCAGTCCTCTTGCTGTTATACAAATAATGTACCTCTTTCAGATTGGTAGTCTCGGCACCAATATGTTGTCCTGCCAACAAACCACCTTACCACCAGACACCTTCCAACAATTTCTACTGGCCCCAGTTACTTCCCAACGCATTTCAATTCATCACAATATAGTCCAATTATCCATGAGTATACCAAAATTCATATTGTCCTTCCACCATCTCCCCCTGCCCTTTACAACCTCTCCTTCAGTATGCGAGCACAATGTATCAACTAATTTCTGAGCTTCATCACTCAACACACTTCTTCTTACCACTGTTTCTACCTTTAAGGACGCAGCTTCCGCTAAAGCCGTGAACGCCTTACAGAGTGTCTACGGAACCGAATACATCTATGGACCATCAGCCAGGACTCTATGTAAGTGTAACACATGCAGACACTCCTGAAAAGAACACGGAACGAAGATTTTAAGTGAATTCAACCAAACAAACTGATTGTGCTAGTGTACTTCAGATTAGAATCTTACGAAGCATGTGAAGTTTTCCGTCTTAATAAGTAACTTGTCGAACATGTGTCGTTTTAAGCTGGCAGCAGTTAATTTGAAGAACCGGCCTCTATGATATCAGTTTGAGCCTTTTTATAATATTTTGTTGCCTATCGGAACCTTGGATTTTGTATACAGTGTATGGGAATTGAGAAACTCGTAGGAAGTGAGTTAGTGCATGTCCGTGTTTACTAGTGTGTGGGATTATCTTTGCATGACCATTCTCTTATAGCCACATTGCTTGAATCCATCTCCGCATAGATTATCATCATTAAAGAAAAAAGCATCTGTGTCGATGTAGGGCAATTTGTCAATCAGTTGCAAAGTATCTGTATGTGTGTGTGTTTTTTTTTTGTTTTTTTTACAAATTCTTGCTTCGAAATTCACAAAACGCACAAAATACGTCCACTCTCCACTCGATTTGCTATGCCCTCGTTTAACTACTCATTCTCTGCCACGGTGTTCCTCCCACAGATGCGGCGTCGGGTTGCAGCGTAGACTGGGGCTTCGCTTCTTTGAAGGCCAAGTATTCGTACGTGTTGGAGCTGAGGGACGACGGCACGTACGGCTTCCTCCTCCCCGAGCGGCAAATCCTGCCGACAGGACGGGAGACTTACGAAGCTATCAAGGCTCTCTGCATACACATGGTGGAGGAATACAAGTAAAGCCTGGACTATGGGGACTGAATTGGCATGTGAAGTTACACATCAACCTATATGTTAATAATGATGATCTTACTACACTGTGCAATGATAAGCTATACAGATAGACAGATAGAGATGCCTTCATTATCTCACAGATCATATAGAATTTAAAAGATAATTCGAGCATTTTATTTTTGAGAGTTGTTTAAAACAACAAAGGGCAAAATGAAAAGTACATTGTTCTATACAGTGATGATCATTCCTACAGACAGTGACGCTAGCTCGTACTGTACATAATGGGGGGGGGGGGGGGGGAAGAAGAGAAGAGAAAAATAAAACCAAATAAAACGAACTATTTGAAACATGCAAATGCGTTCAAGCATTCTTTTCTTGTGTCATTCGTTTATCCAAGGTTTAGATTCTCCAATTACTGAATACAGATGCTTACACTAATAAACGACTCAACTTGATTTACATTGCATCGCAAAGTTCGTCGTGGGCTTAAGTGTACATATATACAGATGACTGTTTTTGAACCCATGCTACTCTTCCAGATACGTCTTCCAATTTCTCTATACATATTATGAATACCCACACTCATACATGTAATGGTGATTAATGAAGGTGATGACTGACTAATATTTGCCTTCACTCTAAAACACACGTAAAATCAAAGGCACATTGTTATTTCGTCTAAACTGGCAAGTGACATCCCTGGTCTAAACAATATTAATACAGTGAAAATGAATGACAAATGGATAACAGGAGTGATACATAAATTCAAAATCATATATATGTATACATATGATTATGTAAATATATATATACATATATATACAGTGTATATATATGTATATACATTATAGTATATATATATATATATATATATATATATATACGATGAAGACAAACAAGTTGATATAATGCATTAGATTCCAACTTCATTTATTTGTAAACCAAATTTTCAATCCTTGCAGGGATCTTGCAAGGATTGAAAATTTGGTTTACAAATAAATGAAGTTGGAATCTAATGCATTATGTCAGCTTGTTTGTCTTCATCGTCTTCATGCTCTTATTCCAACACGCGGATAATAATACCATTATATATATATATATATATATATATATATATATATATACACTCAGCAAAAAAGTAAGTTCCCCCCTAGCATTTGTGGATATATCTCAAAAAGTATTCAACCGATTTTCATAATTCAAACGGAAATGGATAAAGAATTTTATTACTCATAACATGAGTGGAAAATCATTGCCACCAGATATCATTATTGGTGTGAAAAAATGCATTTTATGTCAAAATGCATGGAAACAAAAGTTGCACTTTAGTGATTTGCAATGACTTTTACACAAATAATTAAACAATCACTCATGATTCTGAACATTTAAGCGTGGGTTATTGCATATTTCTCTATCTCTTTCTTTTCATGAGCATATAGTGAAGTATTTGATAATTGATATGTCCACCACCCGCAATGACCAGCCGCTATCTCCTCTTCAAACTGTTAACTAAAGTTTGTACTTGGCGCTGCTCAATGTTGGTCTATGCTCTCTGCAAGATGCGCTGAAATTCTTGCAGTGAAGTGAAAAGTATGCATAACATCTGTTTAATGGGGAAGCACATTGTACCTGAAGAAATTCCTGAGAATTACACAATCTAAAAAGATCATTTGATAACTTACATAGGAAATGTATACGATATGCTCTCTATGGCCTAACGTGCAACTTTTTTTCATATGCATTTTGACATAAAATGCGATTTTTTACACCAATAATGATATCTGGTGGCAATGATATGCCATTCATGTTATGAGTAATGAAATTCCCTATCCATTCCCGTTCGAATTATGAACATCCGTAAAATACTTTTTGAGATATATCCAAAAATGTTAGGGGGGAACTTACTTTTTTTGCTGAGTGTATATATATATATATGTATATTATGTCCTAAAGATGGATCAACAGTTATTATAAACTCTTAAAGATTGGTAAAAACTTTAATAAAAATTCAAGTGTTGTCACTCCTCCGAACTTACGTTAAAGAAGAAATCAACTTCAAATTCGTTCATTTTCATGAGGAAGAGGAAAAAAAAAACACCCTGCAATACAGTGCAAAAATAGTCAAAATCGGATAAGAAATATAGATGTTATGACATTCTGAAATTTGATGTTTTTTTTCGGAAAACAGTTCTTGTCTAATCGCTATATTCAAATCAGCATGTTGATGATTCCATGCTCTCGCAATTTCTCCTTATTTTATTCTATGTGAAATGACTAAAAATCCCATATTTCAGCTGTACAAATAAAAAAAAAAAGCTTACCTTAAAATTACTGTGAATACTCTTTATGTGGTTCCTGTGGAACTTATTCATTCGTATTTTTGAAATATCTTTGGCTAATTTTGTAACATGAGATCTATAAAAATGAAACGTTCCAAGGAGCTTTTTCCTTATACCGAGTTTGATATGCTGTTTTCCCCTAGTCCTGTTGGATATGTAAACTAGGCGGTATTATTGTACATGTAATATGCATGATGTGGGCAAAGGTATTAGCTCTCGTGCACACAGCACCAGATATACAGACAACTCAAGGAGACTTTGTCATAGAGTGATAAGAAACACTGCATCTGATAAGTTACGGAAATTTTAGTATACCATGTCCAAAACACCTGTCACGTCACACCAAACTGGGAAAAATTCAGCTATGCTAAGCATACAATATTTCAAGCTTATATAATACATGTTATACATTAGGTATTTTACATGTATTCTGCAAAGGAATCATTGAAATACAAATGTTTTATAGCGAAGACGTTTATGTTTTTTTTTTTCTCAACTGACTGATGAATTTGCGGTTTACGGAGTATGGTTTTAAGAACATTCACCTTCATAGACATGTGGGTTGAGAGGATGCAGCAATATTAGTAGAACACATCAGTGAGAGTTTGAGGAAAATCGGACAATCTGTTCAAAAGTTATTGATTTTGGAAGTTTCTGCTCAATCACGGCTGGATGAGAAGACTACTATAGCTTGTGATGTCACATGTGTATAACTATATAAAGAAAGAATAAAGAAAATTCAACATATTTTCACTTTTCTCGCATAACAAAAGAATACTCAATTTCTCTCTATCAGAAGGCATTGGGAATAATATTATACCCTTAACATACTTCAGTAACAAGTCGAGGAAATGTGCACTTTATTAAAAAAGTGAAGTTTTGTGAAATTCTCTTTTTATTTTCCTTATTTCTCGGCATTAATCTCCATAATATGTGCATGTATGTTTATACACATTGCTTTTGTTTTTATTGTGTACATAATGTACTTTTGATTTATTTTCTGCCGAATAAATTGAATCGAATTGAATTGAATTATTTTCCTTATATTGTTGTACGCATGTGACATCATGCACTGTAGTAGTCTTCTCATCCAGTAGTGACTGCGCAGATACTTTAAAAATTCATAACTTTTGAACGGATTGTCCGATTTTCCCCAAACTTTCACTGAGGTGTTCTGCTAATATTGTTGCCTTCACTCAAACCACATGTATATGAAGGTGAACTTGTCCTTTAAACACCAAGAGCAAACATTAAATACTTTGCATTTTTATGTGAGGAAGCATGATATATCATGAACAAATACATAAATATGTATAAGTGTGTAGGTGTGAGTGTGTTTGGAGAAGGTTGCTATGGGAAAGCAAGGAGCTTCGCGACGCTCCTGGGGTAAAGGGAGCACACAGTTTGTTCATTTTCATCTGAGAAGATGGCTGGATAGCCCATTCAGCTATGTTAAGCTGTAGTAGTCTTCTCATCCAGCGACGCGGCACTGAAACTTTAAAAAATCGTAACTACATAGTCTTTTAAAGGTTTGTCCTTAGTTAAATGACAAGTTCACCTTAATATGCATGTGGATTGAGAGAATGCAGACGTGTCAATAGAACACATCGGTGAAAGTATGAGGAAAATCTGACAAGCCTTTAAAAGACTAGATAGTTATGATTTTTTGAAGTTTCAGTGCCGCCGTCGCTGGATGAGAAGACTACTGCAGCTTTGTGATGTCACATGCGTAGAAGGATATAAACAAGATTAAAAAGAAAATAACATTATCTTGATATTCTCGCGCATAATGGAGGAGCGCTATGATACAATGTACTTGCCTCTTTCAGAAGGCAGGAGAATAATTGCATTACAAATGTACCCTTAACATACGTCTGTAACATTGTGCATTGTGCAATGTGCATTTTTAAAAGAAATTTCGTGGAATTCTCTTTTTATATTCCTTATATTGCTCTACGCATGTGATATCAAACTTAAGTAGTCTTCTCACCAAGCAGAAACTTAAAAAATTCACAACTTTTGAATGGATTGTCCGATATGCCTCAAAAATTTCACTGATGTGTTCTACTGATATTGTTACATTCACTCAATACACATGATCAAGGTGACCTTGTCTTTGAAGTCTTTTCTCGCTGTGTGTGTTAACACTCTGCCTGTCACATTCATTACCTGTCCTTAGGTTTATGTGTGAAATTTGTACACATTTGACTCATTGGCAGAGAAAGGGCTAAACAGGAAGCAGTATGCATGTACCAACTGAAGGGCACGAGCCACATTACACACGAAGTAACTTGTGGCTCAATGGAAGAGATCACAGACTATCAATAACGATGTTAATGGTTCGAGTCTCCTAGCTGCTGCAGCGATTGTGCCCCGAGGCAAAGCACTGATGTAACCTCATTGGCCCGAATTCACGAAGTTGGTACAAATGTAACCATGGTTTTAAAGCATAGACAATTTGTATGGAGCGCCAAGTGTCGCATGGCCTATTTTGTTATGAAATCAGTCATTTCGACGATGAAATAATTATTTTGTAACAAAATGACAACATTTTATAGCTATAATGAACATTTCGAAACGGTCATCTTGTCGACGAAATGACCAATTTCGTAACTAAATGTTCCGTGCGACACTTGGCGCTCCATGGTTTTTGTCCATGGTTTTTGTCCATCATGAATTCGGGCCATTGCCTTTTGTCCTTCGAAGGGCATTTTTTTTTTTTAGCCGTCGGTCCGGTACTTTCTTGCCTGTAATGGGGCCTCCACAGAACATTCAATGGTCTAATAGATATCACATAGAACAATCAATTAAAGTCGAATAGAATCAAGTATCATATCAACACAAGATCTGAAGTTACTATGCCACTCTTCAGTGATGCAACAGTTATGCCTATACACCAAACATCAACTCAAGTAGCAAACATCAACATGAAAGCACGAACTATCGTGTCAATTTTGTTGTTGTTCTTTTGTTACCACAAAACACAATCACAGGTAATTGGGTACTCGGTATCAAGGTCCTATACAAGTCGTCATGTCGTACGTTGTTACACAAGAAATAGTGCCAAACTTCAAACCCAAAACAAGCCATCTGTTGTTTGATGTTGTACATTTTTACAACGCTTGAAATAATTGTTGCTATCCGTATTGGTAGACTGATAATCATGTGACAATCGCTAGATATAGGCCGACTCATTTTGCATTCATAATACCAAATAAAGATTCTCCAGAGAGAGCTTCGAGTCATGAGGTCAAGGGTCACAGGTCAGAGGTCAAGTTAAAATGTTAAAATTTCACCTTTTTTTCTCCATATCTTGGAAATGGTTCAAGGTATCTTCATGGAACTTAGTATGTATGTACTGACTAGCAGTGATTATCTAAGGAATGTAGGGGTCATGGGTCTAAGGTCAGGGTTAAACGTTCAAGTTCAGCCCCCCCCCCCCCCAAAAAAAAAAAAAAATTCACTTTTCCCCATATTTATGCTGTACTTGCCAGATTTTTCTTGAAACTTGATATACATTATCCATGTACTACCCAATGGAGATTCTCTGGGAAGTTTGTTGCCCAAAGGTCAAAGATCAAGTGAAAGTGCTAAATTTCCCTTCTTTTTTCCATATGATTCAAGGTATCATCATGAAACTTAGTACATATTCATAAAATGTATGTTATACCTGACAGTGATTCTCACGGGAATTTCAGGGTCATAAGGTCAGAGGTCCAGGTCCAAGGTCAGGTAAAAATGCAAACATTTTGCTATTTGGTACTGAAATTAAACCTTTTTCTCCATACCTTGAAAGTTACCCAATGCATAGACTTATGAAAGGGTCAAAAGTCAAGTAAAGATCTTCAAATCCCCAAATACCTGCGCTCATAGGCAGTATAGCCATCCATCCAATTAAACCTAGTTCAAGGAAAGTGAATATTCAACAGATTTGTGACAAACTTGTAATTCTAATATTTTGCCAATTAGGCCTTTATGTGAAACTGTCATCACTCATTGTCAAGACATTGTACTATAGACCTATTAGGATAACGATGCATTATGGCGGAGGCATACCAGTCTACATAGCGACATTTCTGGTCTTGTTTTCATTCTCGGCAACATAATGGCAGGATGGTATTTCCCCTAAAAAATTCAACTGTAAAAAAAAGAGAGTAAAGTTTTATAAGCTCAACAGTGAAAGTTTGATAAAGATGGGATGAAAATCAAGGAAGCCATGAAATTGTGAATTGTGATTTTTCACAAAACAGTTCTTGAACACTCAATATGAATATGCAAATGAATGATAAGATGCTATTGCCTAACAACTTGCCGTATAATCTTATTTCAAGATTGTATTTTTTTTTAACACGATTAGGCCCTATGCCCCAGTATCGATCCTCATAATAATCTGACTGATCATCGATCATCTTTTTGAAGTTATTACGCCAGCAATATACATGTTCTGCATTTTTGTAGCAATGGAATTGAATTTATTATTTTTTTTTAATGAAAACGATCAATGGAACACTGTGAGATGATGACAATATCAACTCATTCATTGAGTATTCATATAACTGTCTGAAAATTGTTGTGAGAAATATCAGGGATTCTTTAGAATTCATAACTTTCATGATATTAATAATCTGTGATTTCGGTTAAACACGTAGCAGTAGAATAAGATTCTGTAAATCCTTACTGACAATGTGCAAAGAGTTTATTACAATTGTATTATTTCGATATGCATACATTTCAAGTTCTGTCCAATATTTTGTAGAAAATCGTTAGCATAGAAATTGATCTAAAGTTATCAATTTCAGAAGATCCCCCTTTACACCTACTGTCTTAAAATCTTGAGGAGTAATACGTGCTTGTAAAGTCGCGTTGAAAAAATGGGCCAAAAGGCCACCTAATATTATACTACTCAGGCAGTTTAAGAAGCAAATAAGGTAATAATATACACACGAATCTTAACTAATTTTTTTTAGCATAGATAATAAAGAAAACTTGTATCCTTCGCGTGACAGTTTTGTTTACATAAAAACCAGCTTTAACTTCTTCTTTTTTTTCGGGGGAAGGGTTGCACAACACTGTAGTTGGTCCAAAGTAATTATCCACTGAAATTGTGATCTTTTTCTTGTGCGCAAACACACATCATGTCACCGGGTGCACGTCACGAGACCGACACCCACGAGTCGTACAGCCCACGAGTCATACAGCTCACAAGTCATATAGCCCATGAGTTATACAGCTCACGAGTTATACAGCCCATTAGTTCGACACAAAGCTAACAAGGCCCACGAGACCGACATATTAAGCCCCGAGTTATATCTGTCGAACTCGTGGGCTGTTTTTACCTAGTGTCGAACTCATGGGCTTTATTTGCGTAGTGTCGAACTCATGGGCTGTATGACTCGTGAGCTGTATAACTCATGGACCTGTTTTCAATGTCGAACTCGTGGGCTGTATGACTCGTGGGTGTCGGTCTAGTCGGATGACCCCATATCACCACCCCAGCTAATTAACATAAACATTATGTGGCTTTGACTATTATCAAGTGAGAGAAGGGAAAATGTGGATCTGTTGATACATGTACTGTAACCACTCTGTCCGTCGCCTATCCTTCCGTCTGTCTGTCAGTCCGATAAGGAGCTACATGGTCCGATTTTCGACTTGAAAATGATGTGGAGTTGCGCTTGTGGTTTGAACACGACCACTTGATCCACCAGGGTGCAGCTTTTACGCACTCGGCACAAATGCATTGTATTCAGATTCTCATTCCTCGGTTCTCCAATCCTTTGTCAGAATACTGTAAGTCACGCCTCCATACAGGCACGAATCAGGAACAAGATGAAAGTCCTAATGACGCGAACTCGCGTGCAGTAGTGCTATCATTCTGTTGATCAGTATCATACTTGTAAAGGTTTGCCAGCTGTGAAAATTCTCACGACTGATAAAAAAAGAAAAAAAAATGAAACTGACAAAGTGCTCACCAATGCACTGTAAACGAGCCACCTTGCAGTTTTGTATTATGTCCGAATTGACTATGACAAAAGATATTTTCTGTGTTTTTTCTGTACTGAGTCGCCTCGGTTTGTTTTATTTTGTTTTCTTACTGTACGCTATTTTGTGTATGTTTATCTAGTCTCCGTACGTGGTAGTAAGAGGTGAATGGTTGTTCCATCCATATTTACGGCTCTTTTCTTCAGTCCCTTCATTCGATTGTTTGTTTACTTTGCTTTTTCTTTGGCAAAGTTGTCAGGCTATTGTACTCTTCATTGTATGAATTTGGAAACTAAATAAATGAGTACAAAATACATATCTACCCTTTAAATGCAATATAAAAACGCTCATCATTAAAGGACAAGTTCACCTTCATAGACATGAGGATTGAGTGAATGCAGCAATATTAGCAGAACACATCAGTGAGAGTTTGAGGAAAATCGGACAATCCGTTAAAATGTTACGATTTTTTAAAAGTTTCTGCTCAGTCACGGCTGGATGAGAAGACTACCATAGCTTGTGATGTCACATGTGTACAACGATATAAAGAAAGTATAAAGAAAATTCAACATATTTTCACTTTTCTTGCATAACAAAAGGTCACTCGACTTCTCTCTTTTAGAAGGCAGGGGTAATAATATTACCCTTAATATACGTCAGTAACAAGTTGAAGAAATGTACACTTTCTTCAAAAAGTAAAGTTTTGTGATATTCTCTTTTTATTTTCATTATATCGTTGTACGCAGCTGACATCATTCGATGTAGTAGTCTTCTCATCCAGCAGTGATTGCGCAGACACTATAGATTAATAACTTTTGAACAGATTGTTGGATTTTCCCCAAACTTTCACTTATGTGTTCTCCTAATATTGCTGCGTTCACTCAACCAAAATGTCTATGAAGGTGAACTTGTCCTTTAAGTCACACAATGTATCTTTCATATGCGAACAGCCCGTCATTACAGGCAAATTATACAACCGGCATTTAAATAATGATTATAGTAATTATATGACAATGGAGAGTAACCTAATGCATTCTATCACTATACCTTTTTGATTATTTATGAATAGAAGATCTATTTACCCATCACGTCGTTACCACTTACTTATTCATTCATTCATATGAAATATGACTTGTGTCTGTCCCATCAGCTCTCTACACCACTCTGAATATGGCAAATGAATTTGCAAAATTTTAATACAAGACCTAGTTTTTTGTATTGCATATCTAGACAGGTAAGATAAGATATCACTCTTTTGGCAAGCGTGTTTGTGCGTTACTTGCTTCCCATAATTATATTTCAATGCCGATATGTATAAGTACCGCGGACATCTTGGATTTCTATATCTTATCTTGTTGTTGTTGTTTTTCTGGGGGGGGGTACTGCTAAGCGAATGACTGACAAGATAAATCGCTGCATATTGTCTGCAGTTACTGAACGTGGAAAATAAATCATGAACCATTGTGGGCGGTACTTAACTCCATTTTGGGGGCGTTACAATTAGTGGCTGATTTCAATCTTATGTAGTCTGCTCACACCCAGTAAACTTTAGGAGGCAAAGACCTGTTGGAATCCGATTCTTATAATTATACAAGTCACAGCGGAGAGAACATCATATAGGGTTCTGATCCCAAACTGCCACGATGAAGCTCCTTCTGTTTCCCGCCTTTTTTGCGCTCGTTTCGGCTGTCCGCTACGATGGGTAAGTATATACCATCATAAAACTGTACGTTATCTGTCTCTCTTAGCACTTTTTTCCGTCACTGGCCTGCAAAATTATGTGACTTATACTCTTGTCTTTTGCAGGATGTTGATTTGTGGCTTCAGTTCTCTCTCTTTTCTTCGATTTATGATTCTGCTTCGCCCTTTTCATTCTTTTTCTTTCTACTTTCTCTCTTTTTTCCTTCTTGTTGACAATCCCTCTTCTCCTCTTCGACTCAGTCCCTAAGGTCAAGGTGGACTTTAAATCTAATCATTATGATAAGATGGGGTGAGGTTGCATTTAACTCAACAGGCAACAGTTAGTAGGGCTAGGGGGAAGGGGATAATAGTAAAGCAATGAGATAACTTGAAAAATTAAATTAGATGAATTCATAAATAAATTCATAAATAAATAAACAAATAAATAGATAAGTAAATTCAATTTTATAATGAGAAATCTCTTATGTATCCTTGTTGACGTCAAAAAGACTCTAATATAATCATTTGTAGGGCCTACATGTAGGTCTACATGCGGTTCATTGCAAATCCAGTGCTCGTAGAAAGAAAAAACACGTAACGATTTATGATATGATAGGTAGAGCCCCTACTCTTTCATTTCGTTTAGGTCTCACAATAAAAAAGAATTGATCTTTCCCAGTCCCATCGCTTTGTGTTACCAAAAATACCAGAATAATACGGGGAAAATTCTTTTGTCTGATATATCATATCATTTCCCGAATTTCACTGTCGTCCCGGTCACCTCTAAACCCATTATTAGTTCCACTAAAGAAACATTTAGGAAAACAACACCTGAAAATTTACAAAATTTGAAGAATAGTTTACACGAAGAAATTTGGACTGATATGACTGTCAAGATGCTGATTCATTGTTTGATATATTTTATGAAAATTTTGAAGTCCTGTTTAAGCCCCCGTTCCACTATGCCGTTCTCGCTACGATTTGACAATTTTCTCAGATCGGGAAGGATCGGGTAAAACCTGAGCCGATCTGGACACAGTACGATGTTAGAACGCTCTAAGTACGCTGCAGTTACGACTACCAAGTGCTTGCTACGCTCTTACTACGATGATCGGGAATTAGACATTGCGATCTCTGCCGCTGCCGGTACGCTTTAGAACGATGTAGCTACGCTGTTAGTGCGATGTTGCCGATGTTATCCGATCAATGCACGCTGTATCTACGCTCTGAACGATCTATACGATCTTATCACGCTGTTACCCCCGTTCAGAGAGCTGAAAAGTGCCCGATGTGCCCCGATGTACCCCGATTCGACTGTGGGTCAGCAGTCAGTCAACTTATTAGCATGCAGAACCGAAGAAATATACTGTGGACCTCGAAGATTCATTCTTCTTTTTTTTACTTTTGATTTTCAAAGTTGTTGTTGCTTCGTTATTCTCACTACTCTTTCTTCATCAGCGAGCCCATGCTTCTGTGCCTCCAGTGCCCTGGTTATGACCCACCATTTCCCTCTCCTCTCCCCCCCCCCCCCCCTTGTCCACCTCGGACTTACTACCTTCTTCACTACTATATCTTTCTATCCTCTCATCAAGTTTTTCCTTACAAGAGAGCCGCCATGTGTTTGTTAATGTGCGTCCGTATGTGTGCATGTATGTGTGTATTACTCTGTCTGGTTTTTTTTTGCTACCGCTTAGGGAAATTTGTTGTTGTTGTTTGCAATTATATATTTTTCTCTATGAGGGGACTGCATTCTAATACTACAAGCTCTGCTTTTTAGCAGTCCCCTCCATTTCCAGCAATATTTTGTATGCATTTACCACAGTGACGTAACTGTTATTTGTATCTCTGTTGATAATTTGCTGTATCTCTTTTACAATGTTATTCTGTTCATCGCATTGTGGTACTGATTTCATGACGTCTGTGTATATGAGCGTTTCTTTGTATTTTTTATTATTTGTTTGTTGGAAGTGAAATAAATCAACTTGAACTTGAACTTGAAGAGCCTCTTCGACTCACGGTTCTTTTGCAGCAATGCATTGTATAAACAAAGACGTGCTGATTTTTCAAAGGATTTTTCTTGATGTCCTTGCTTTTATAGTCCGTCTTCCTCCAGTTGTAGATGATTTCATATTCTTCAAAATTCTGCTATGTCCTCTTCCTCCTCTTTCAGCATCACGTGCAGTCTCTCTTTCTTCGCCTTTTGGGTAGCTGCTTCGCTTCTTTCTTCTCTTCTTTTTCTTCATCTCTTCTTCTTCTTCGAAAATTACAGCTAAAATTACTACCGTTCTTGTTCCGATGTTACTACGCTCAGAAAGACATTGTTACGCTCATCCCGCTGCGTTTACGCCGTCATTACGCTCTCCCCGCTGCGTTTTCGCTGTCACTACGCTCTCCCCGCTTGCCGTACGATTAAAAATATGTCAATTTTGATCGGGGAGATCGGGAAGAAATTTTGAACCGGTTCAAAATTTCTTCCCGATCTGAAAAACTGCCCGCTCCAACCCCGACCTCCACACGCTCCTGCTACGATGCTTCCGATCCCCGTACGCTTTTGCCGCTCTCTCCCGATCTGCTGGATCGGGACAGATCGGGGTCCAAATCGTGATAGTGGAACGGGGGCTTTAGATAGATATGTTCCATTAGTGAAAGTTAAACAGTTTGGTTAAAAAAAAAACCATTACAGACTTCCGTGGATAACAAACTCTCTTTTACGATCCATAAATCGAAAAAAAAATAACTTATATTACGCGGAGAGAATTAAACGTACTGAACAATCTCGTCGTATACACTGTGTATGAAAACATCATCACAAGATTATTGCGTAATGAAAAAAAAGTTTTATATGGATCTGACATTCCTTTTAGAACATGATATGAATTAGACTTGAAAATTGATAAATAGTGCTATTCATAAAAATAATGACAAACCCCGAGTAACAAATATTAAGTTGGATGATGTTGAAATTACAGACCCTGTGTTGATATCCAATACATTTAATAATTACTGTTCCCAGGTTGGACATGACCTTGCTAAAAATCTTCACACATCTCAAAAGAAATTCATTGAATTTCTTGCATTACCCAACTCTTAGTCATTTTCTTTGATCCTATCACTAGTTTAGTAATAAAAGATATTATGAATTTAGAAATAAAAATTGTGGACCCGATGGTATCAATAATGTTATTACAAAGAATATTAGTAAGTACTGTCGAACCTTAAACTCATATTTTTAATTTATCATTTAATAATGGTGTTGTTCCATTGGAAATGAAAATCGCCAAAGTGATCCCAATTTATAAGAAAGGTAATAAAGAAGATATTTGTTATTACAGACCAGTTTCTATGCTGTTTCCGATTTCTAAATTATTAGAAAAAAAATTGTATATTGTACTGGACTCCTTAAATGTTTTGCTTTGATGATATTATTTTTCACTTTCAATGCGGATTCCGTAAAGAGCACAACACATCTCAAGCCTTTCTATCCTTTGTTGAAAAAGTCGCCAGCTGTAGACAAATCATACAGTGGGAGTTTTCCTTGACTTCTCCAAGGCCTTCGATACCATCGATCATGAAATATACTTCTTTATAAATTATGTCACTATGGTAGCCGTAGGAAGGCCTTGGAGTGGTTCAGGAGCTACCTTACTCATCGCAAACAATTTGTGTCTTTATTCTGGTCAAGGTTCCATAAAGAGATCAGTCAGATGCGGTGTTCCTCAAGGCAGTTTAATGGGACCTCTTCTGCTTAAAACGTATAAAAATGAAATGATAAATGTTTCTCATATTTCATCTCTCTTGTTGTTTGCAGATGATTCAAACGTTTTTGTTTGTTTTTTTCACATTCGGATCCCCACATTTTGGTGGATACCTGAAATTCAGAACTTCAAAAGTTACTTTATCGGATAAGATCAAACAAATTGTCTTTGAATCTTCTTAAAACTAAGTGTATGTTATTTAGTAAGTCTTTGAATAGCCTTCCTTTATAATAATATAGTCTTTAGGTGATACTGTTGTAGATGTAGTTTCATCAACGAAGTTAACGAAGTTCCTTGGATTGACAATTGATAATAAACTTTTGTGGAAGACACATATTGATACTATTTGTCATACAATATCTTGTATTATTATCCATACAGAGGATTTTTAGAGCCCAAATACAAGTGTTATTTTGTCGACGCACCTCATAACCTCCGACCCACTTGGAAAGTCTGTTGAACTCGACCAATATTTTTTGCCGAGGCGACCAATATCTAAAATATTGGACGGCAAGAGGGGGATTCCCAAAAGTTTTTTATAAACTGCACCGTGATTGGTTGAGATATAATATACGAGATGACCTGAAATATGAAGTAAAAACGTCTCTGATTGGTCAATCACGAATTAACTAAAATATCGTTTCTTCTAAAATTCTGTGTTTATGCAAACAAATTTCATATATCAATAAGTTGAAATTATTTTTCATACAATTTTTCAAAATGTCACTTTCATAACAGGACATTAAATTTAGGTTTGATGAAAACAAGTTGCATTTTTTGTGCATGCAGGCGACGGTATAACGATTGATCTGCTCAGCGCTACACTGCTAGATAGCCCGCGCGCGATATACATAATATAGCCGGCCGCTGCCGCTTGCATTTGCATGCATGTTACAGTACAAAGTACGTTATGTGTTTAGTACTACTACTAGTACTAAGTATACAGTAGGACTACAGTACTAGTAATTTGATCTTTCACGATCTACGGTAGATGTGACGTGAATTGTGTCTCAGATCTCGGATACAAATACATCTAATTCTGGTCTAAACTCGGCCTAACAGTAACATGACGGCTACCTTGGATACATAGATCACTGTTTTATCAGGGATTGAAGTGGATTAACTTGCACTGAAGAGTGTACATGTACCATACTCCATGTAAGGATCAAGTATAGTAGGAGACCATACAGCACTCGGAGACAAAAAGGGTAGGCCTAAGTGAAACATTCTTTGCTAAAATCCTCTGTAGGATAATAATGATAATATTGGATGCCCTATTTTCGGTTAATACAAGGAAATATTGGACTCGCTAAGCAAAATATTGGACTCGTCTTCGACTCGTCCAATATTTGTGCATAGCTCGTCCAATATTTCCTTGTATTAATCTCAAGGCCATCCAATATTATATAAACAGTGGTGTCATTGATAAAGTTAAGTTTTATTTTCCCATTCCCACCCTCCTTATGCTATATTCCACTTTGATTCTCTTAATTACTGTATAGCTTGGGGAAATACGCACTCACTGCAATCTTGATAGACTGTTATGTCTCCAGAAAAAAAGTCCTTCGTATAATTTGCAATGTATCTTGGAGATCTCAAACAGACGTCTTATTTTTTGAAAATGAGATTCTAAAGGTAATTCATCTTTATAGTTATCATCTTGGTCAATTTATGTATAAATTTAGTAATAATTTATTACCTCTAACTTTTACTGGGACGTTCGTGAAAAACGCCTCCTTCCACAGATACCCAACTCGTCATTCTAATGAATTTCATTTGCCTTTAACAAGGACTATTATCTACTCAATCCACATTAACTTTGGTTGGACCAGAATTTTGGAATAGACTTAGTGATAATTCAAAACGGCCTGATTTTGAATTATTTAAAAGTCAAGTTAAATATGTTTTTTTTATAGATATTTATAAAGATTCATTTGACCGTTATCATTAAATATATCTATTTTTCATATTGAAATCAGAAAATGATAAATTTTATGATTGTAGAAGTACTGGAATATTCACTTTTATTTTTTCTTTCATAATATGCGTATGGCTCAGCGGCTCCGTTCACTCTTCACTTCTTGTCTCCGCAACGACGCTGTTCTTTCTTTCTTCTATTTTCTAACCATGTTATCTCTTCTTCTTCATCTCTCTGTCATTTCTTTCCTGTTCTATTCTCTGCATGATAGCGACTTAGTGTTTGGATTTGTCTGGGTGTTTTGTCTGGGACTAGTTAGGTTTTTAATCGTAGTTTGTGTAATTCATTTTGTAAATTTAATTTCAAAGTAGAAGATCAATGACGTAATTCATAGTAATATACATAATTGTTTTACTATGTTTGGGGGAATGCACCCTACATCTACATCTACATCTACACCCCATCTCCTGCATTTTCTAAACTTCAAACTGCTCTTTTTTCGCTTTTTTTTCTCACCCTATCATTTGTTTATCCATAAATATCATTTATCATATTTCGTAATGTTGACACATACATGTACTTATGTTTTATCAGGGAGGTGTAAGAAAAGGAGAGACAACTCTTGCTCTCCTTTGAAGGATGCGCGGCACCGCCGAGAAGTTATGCGCTTAACTACAGGTGGAAATCAGGTGCTTTGACAAAAGAGAGCATCAATAATCGGGACTAGCGCTCTCACATCTAGAAATACTTGCCCCTAATGCATTTCGCTCTTCTCTTTCAATGTGATGGCAACAATGAATTTGTGCACCTTGAATTGGAGCAGCGAATCAAAATGCAGTGTAAAACTGACAATTTTAACAGCAAATAGTTTAAAAGCACGCTGGAGCACGCTTTAGCGGAGTACTTTATTTGAAAGATCAAAATATCCCAGATTAAAGGATAGAAAACTAACATGAGGAAATGTGCCCATTATAGAAAAATATTAGGTTTTTTAGAGGGCCTAAGATTCAATTCATTTCGATTTGCGCATTACGAAGAAACTAGACATACATGTTTATAATATTGAATTCTTTCCTAAACTACTCTTAATCATTTCGAGTATTTCATTCAAAATTGTACGGGGAAATAAAGCTTGTAATTCAACGAAAGGTGAAATGCGTTCTTCGTCTCCGAACTTCGCCTTGCAACTAGAGCGGTGCAGAGCATAACTTCAAAGCGTATAGTGGAATGCTAGACATCCATTGTAACGCTTTGAACCCAAACATGTGTATGCATGAATTATGAAGAGTTGTCTCTCCTTTTCTTACACCTCCCTGGTTTTATTGAAAGAAAAAAGAATGTATTATGTATTTATGTTGGAGATGGAAAAATAAATGAATAAATGAACAAATGAAAATTCTTGGAAAAAAATTAGAACTTATCATCAACTGCTGCTGAAAAGGATGCAGTCCTATAATGTTTATGCAAGAATGATGTTCCTCATTCATGGACTGGGCATGCTTTGTTTTTATTACGATTGATTCATTGATTTAAGATATTTAGTAAAACCAACAACCATGATTATGCATAAACAGCTCATAGGAGGATATTATTCGGCGCTCAGGATTTAACAAAAAAAAAAATGCATCATGATTTATACCCACAGAAGCAGACAAAATAGAAGAAATTAAAACTTACGTATACATTTTACGAGCCTCGGACGACATCTGTTTCTGTGTAGAGTCAGAAAAGACATGCAATTCCAATTCCATGCGATTCCAGTGTTAAAGGATAAGTTCATCCAATGCAATGTGAATGAGTGATTGAGTTAATGCAGCAATATTAGTAGAACAGTGAAAGTTTGAGTAAAATCGGACAATCCGTTCAAAATTTTGAATAAAAAAAAATAAACCTGCCATCGCTGGATCATAAGACTACAGTATATGTGATGCACGTATGCAAACAACGTTGTAAAAAATATAAGAAAATTCCACAAGATTCCATTTTGTATGAAGAGTACATAATTCCTTCGACTTGTCAGTGACGCATGTTACGGTATATCTATATTTTTTTGCCCCTGCTTTCTTAAATGTTGCTACAAATACCATAATTGGGTGAGCTTGTCCTTTAACGGTTTTAACTCCGAAGAGAATAGAGTGAATTTTATACTGAATATCATAAAATCAGACAAAACAGAACTGCGAAACAAAAAATGAAATCGTACCAAAACAAAAAAGAATGGAATTTGAATAGGGGATGAATACGCGTGATATCACTGAGTCAAAGAACTCTAATTTGGCGTATTATGCACAAAATAGCAATCGCTTAATTTCCTCTTTTTTTGTGATGATTACATTACTTACTACAGGGCGTTGAACCATTCATATCAAATATTAGTACTGAAATAATTCGGCAATGATAAAATAATATGAATATTAATTCATCAGTCATCGAGTATGAAATGTCTCAGGTGATAATGTCGTTGCCTCGTGTAATTTCCTTAAGTTTTGTGTGTGATTGTGATCGATTTCACTGTCTGATCAGAACACTATGCGAATTTTCATTTTTCCAAAGTTCTTATATACCTTCCGTCCTGTTTGAAAGGATTTTTTTATTGCAATTTTATTGCAATCAATTAAAATCAATCTGAACGTCCAACAGAATTTTCTTCTACTCCTTTATAGGGAGAGCATAATGCTGACTTCAACATGTGATGACAGTATTGTGTACCAACATACTTTTTTACTCGAACCCCCTCGAATGTAAGGCCTATAGGCAGCATACCTAAACATGGCGAAAAGGAGTCATCCTCTGTGGCTCGTTTCATTGTTGCTAGTATACTAATAGATGGTCAACGCATTTGGCGTCACCAATGGTCACTAATTACATCCCATTCCTCATTGGGCAAGACCTCTAAAAGACCGCAAAAATTGACAAATCTCTTTATGATCATTCACTAAAATTTTTATACATGACTGTGTAATGATCTCCGAGGTCTTTAATGCCTGCTAATTGATCTATCGATGAATTTCGTCGTCTCCATTGTCTACAAAATGAAACAAGTCTCAAAGTATAGTCTTTAGGCAGTTTTTCATGAAAATCTTCTTTCTGTGGTCTTTAGGGAGTCTTTCAGCGAACTCTCAAGGAGTGCACAAGGTTCTTAGTGTGTCTTTCATCAAATTATCTGTAGACAGTCTCTCAAGAATTGCACATTTTTGGATACGATCAATAAAAGATCATTGAGGGATATCATCGAAATAAAAACATAAATGAATGAATGAATGAATGAATGAATGAATGAATAAATAAATAAATGAAAGATTAGTTTCCTAGGGATCTTGATTGATCTCTCGATTATCTGTGGAAGTATGTCGAGGATTTTTTTTTCATTAATCTATCAATAGTCTTATAGGTCTCTCTGTAAAGGTTCGGTAATCTTCAATGTCCCACAAAGATCTCTGATTGAATAATTGATTAATGGAAAATCACTTCTTATTCTTTTCATGATCTGTAAAGTTTTTTTTCTTTCTTTTAAGACATTTTACATATAGAAGCTATTTCCAAATGATCTTGGAGACTGCTGAGAGATCTTACAAATTTTTGGTCTCTCAGTGGTCTCTCAAGGGTTTCCCTTGTGTGGAATGGAGACCTGATGTAGTACATCCTATATTTGTTGCTGCTATGTGGATTTCTGGTCATATAGACGTCCGACACCGTGTCCTCCTCTTTGGGAAAAAAAATCCTTCTCACGTGCTTGCTTGTGAGAAGACTTTCCTCTCCCATACAAAATGGATGACTCCAAGGCATCCTTAGCCCTCCTACTAAATGACTAAAATATTTCACTTGATCTTTGTTATCAAGTCTGTTTGTTGGAGCAAAAGGATCTGAACTTTCAGCAGATCTTGTCTTAGAACAGTCTGAAGACTGTTTGTTGAGCTGATTACGGTTGTAATAATGTGCAATATGGCACTCCGATTGCTGCGTGTCCGGTCTCTGCCCCAAATAATGTAAGATAACCCTAAACACAACAACACCCCTTACTCCCTGTATATACATCAGCTACACCTATACCCTATATACCCTAACCATATCCCTTACAACCCTATAGTATGACAAGACCTCTCCCGCCACAAAAAAAACCCACTAACATGTTGGCTATCTATTGTTTTCCCGATGTATCGGAACAGATACAAAACTCTTTCCATCCATCCCCGTGACGAATCCCAGCTGAAATTCCTTTCTTCCCTGGAATCCGAACTAGAAGGAAAGGTGAGCTCTCATGAACGGACATTTTCTTGTGTTCATCCTCCAACCACAGTAACAAAATGCATACATGTGAACTCCAGAATGAATCATACAAAACTAGAACTGGCCTGGCTGTATCCCATTCTAATCCTCTGTATACATGTTATCATTTCAAACTCGCCAACTTGAACTGTTTGTATGCTAATGTCATGCTGTCACTTGAATTCAGGAGTGGATCCAGGAATTCTGTAAAGGGGGGGGGGGGCAGCTAATATTTCCGGTGCCACTTCCGGATTTCAGTTCATTTTTTTCCTTTTTTATTTCTTTTGTTTTTAATGATAAATAAAGGGGACGTGCGCCCCCTGCTCTCCCCCCCCCCCCCCCGGATCCGCCACTGCTTGAATTTCATAATGTTCTTTGAATTCCACAAAAGATTACTCGACAATATTGCAAACATGAAAATAGATTAGATGAGCTTGTTGATTGATAGGCCTGGACGAGGCCGAGGGCCATTCACGAAGTGGTCTGCGATCATTGTTGTACACTGCAGCAGTTACGGTTACTCTGGCAACAGCCAATAAGGAGGTTTAAAGCGAAATCAATCCTGGCAACTTAAGTTGTTGTGGTATACTCTCTAACTGCAATCACTGCAATTTCAAACAACTCCTAAATGCTGGAGTTGGTCCCTGTTCATGCAGAGTACTATCTCACTTGAGATTAATGCTGTATCTGTGTAACGTTTACATTTCCAAATCAAACAGAAAGAACAAATTAAGAAATCATAATAACATGCTTTGATTACGGCTATTTTATATGCAGGTCAACTTCTGGACGTACCCCTCCACCACCACTCAGCGCTCCACTGACATCATGGTTCCACCGCAATTCTTGGACGAGTTTAAGGGACTTCTGGAGTCTGTCGGACTCGAGTTCTCTATCATGATCAATGACGTCCAAGCCTTAATCGACGAGACCACGCCTTCTCGATCAATCGACGCGGCTGCCGACTTCGATTACAGCGTATACCACACGTACGATGAGGTAAGTCTTTGGTTGTTCGAATTTTGTTTGGGGATGAAATCAAACGATTTCGTGGCTTGTTTTCGATGTTATTATTTACAATTTGAAATGAAGGTCAGCAAGTGATCCCGATTGTAAACATAATCTTTAAGATAAAAACCAGTGATACAGAGATATTGCTCATAACAAACGAATATATAGCATACACTCGATCGAGTGGTTAGCAAGGAAAAATAAATCTCAGAACGTGAGTTATTCTGGACTGAAAGACTGACTTTCTATCACACTGCAAAATGATCTCATATAATTCGATTCAACAGTCAAGTATTTCTTTACACTTTAGTTTTTCAGTATTTTTCAGCTCAGATTTTGATAGAAATTTAAGGCAATATCTGTTTTATGAATAAACGAACAAAGATTTCATAAATGATGACTTGCACTTCTGCTTCAAGATGTAGTAAGATCAGGCTCTGTCTTTCATTATTCATGGCAGTCATTCTCTGCAGTCTTATGAACATTCAAACCATCAGCTTGTAGGGGAGACCGGGTCTAGTTGTTACAATTTTCACATTTTTAGGTCTGTACAAAAAACGAATAGAGGAATCGGCTTCATTTTTGCTGTGAGGATACCTTATTTCTCCCTTTAATTAAAAACAGTACAAACTTTGGAAGTCCAGATAATATAAACAAGATATTGCGTAATCAATAAACACAAAATTTTGTAACAACTTTCCCCGATGTTGGGGTAAGTTGTTACAGCACATGGGGTACTTTGTTACACCGTAGAAAGTCAACTCAAATCGGGTAATGCAGATCTGACGTGTTAGGTAATTCTTAATATTAACCTGTCTGGGTGTGCATGTTAGCCTATGCTGGGGTGTATGAGTGTGTTGGGTGTGTGTGTGTGTGTTTGTGTGTGTGGTTGTGGTTGGCAATTGATCATCGTCAACCTTTAGGGCAAAATAAATTATGTTTTATGCCTGGAAGAACAAGGATTTCATAGATTACTGGCACTTCTGCACTATGCATGGTAAGATCAGCCTCTGTCTTTGATATTTGGTGGCAGTGACTCTCTGTGTTAAAATGCCATTTTCTTTTTCGTTGTGGGGTATAAGCCTTATGAGGAGCCAAATACACAAGAGTGAGCTGAGAGGCGAACGATGAAAAAAGCGCTATTATCATTATTATTAAGAAGCATGTTTTCTCCTTCATACCAACAGATCCAGCAGTGGACGGCTGATATTGCAACTCAGTACAGCTCGCTTGTTGAACGATTTCAAATAGCCGAATCTTCAGAGGGACGACAAATCAATGCCCTCAGAGTGAGTCTATAATACAGACTACGTTCATTACCTATATTATACTAATCATTCAGGGGTTAATAATTGTTTCAAAAACGAGACTCTGACTCATGCGTAACTCCAAAAATCATGCGCACATGCGATTTTACAGTGTTTACTCACAACTTAACATTTAGTTTCACTCTCTTTATTCCTACGTAGGCCTCATAAGTCAGGCGTAATTTTGCGCATGATTCATGATTGAGCAAGTTCGTTTGTCCTTTTGCAACGGTGAAAATTAGATTGCTTTCATAAACTCGTATATTGTAAATGTATGTATTTCATAGTTGTGACCTTTCCTCCGAATGATAAAAAGAATGGAATGAATAAATGAATAGCATAGTCATTTATGGTTTTGTGACGCGCTAGAATTCTTGGTTGGCGTCCCAAGCTTTCTCTGAATTGTTGGGGTTACAATATACGACATTAAGTGCCAAATTAATTTCTAGTACATGCCAAAAGAAAAAAAAAATGTTGTAGATGAAAAGTGTCCTGAGGACAAAGTCAGTGGATTTAGTGCATAAACATAGCGATACGGGAGGAGGTGTAAGGGAAAGAAAAGGAGGAGACTCTAGAGAAAATAAAATTATGAACGCAAATTATAAACATTTTCGTCATTTTGTTATATAATAACCAAAAAAAAAAAAAAAACTCTTCATGAACATGAATTTAGGACTTATGTCCCCGCGTTTCGGTGTCTAAGAAGTGAAAAGTTCATGCCAACTCAAATTAAATACAAGACATTCAGAATATTCCATTATTCCAGTAGTTATCCTTTCTTTGTGATGCAAGTTACTGTCAAAATTGAATCTGATATTCCAAGAACAATCAAGTCTCTCTGAAAAGAGGATGAAAAATAAGGGCGGGGGAGCTTCAGATCATACAGATCCGTATTTATATTCTTTATCCACTTACAATACGTATACCACTCCTCATCAATAGATTCGCACTGGTGGCTTCGGAACGAGGAAGGCCGTGTACTGGCAGGGCGGTCTCCACGCCCGTGAATGGATCACACCAGCCACTGTCATGTACATCACCAATAAGGTAAGTACAGATTTCCTGTATCCTATATGGGAGCTATCTATGTCGTGCTGCTGTGGCAGATGAACCATCGTGAATGGGTCCAGCAACGGAAGATTCCGAGTTCAATACCTGCCCAGTTGAATGTTGAACAAGGTGTCAAACTTTCAATGTCCTTCAGTCACGATCATTAGCAACCGATATTATAATATGATTTTTGTTATCATCAAAATATCATCTTGATAATCATCACCATATACTCTTAAAATTGGGTCAAAACTTTTAATCAACACTGGACAACATACTGTCCACACAACTATTGGTTAAAATCTGCCCAACTGATGTTGGGTAATGAGTGTGCTATGTGGTTGGGCAAATTAAATTGCCCATCAGCTGTTGACCAAACAGACTTTACCCAATTTTGCAACTTCCCAACCGTTGGTTATATTTTGAGTTTTTCCCAACCAATTGTACTCAGTTAGATAATGCCCAACTTCCATTTGTCCAACTGTTTAGTGATTTGAATTTTGGTTAATCAAAGAAATTTCTGTTGAATCAAAGAAATTTCTGTTGAATTATTTGATGTATGGGTGTTTACCAGAACATGTGTATGTCAAGACAGTGTTCATATCTTACCTATATCATAATCCTACAGCTAGTCGTAAAGCCTTTACCCCCAAGTATATCTAGGCTTAGCCTACATCCTAGATCTAGTTAGTACCAGGGATATTCCATTCACATACGTATATAGGGCCATTTAGTTGTAATGCTTTAAGACATGGTTACCATGTAGATTACACTTTTATTATAAAAATATAAAAATATCTCATCAAAGGTACAAGTTGAAATTGTGAATATCACAGCAATAATATTCAATAAATGTCTAGTACACTTCAGACATTTCGGAGTTTATTGAAATCACTATAAAGAAACATTGAATTCAACAATGTTTGATCTTTTTCACGAAGAGAATTTGAATAGCTTATGAATATTCATGAGCAAAAAAACAAAAACAAAACAGTAGAAACCAACAGAAAACAACTGGTATCAACTGGTATCAAAATTTCAATGTTTTAGTTGCTGGGTTTTAATCTGGAATGAAGTGGTAAGCAAGTCCAGTCAGGTATATAGGTTTCAAATTGTATCATCTAACTATTTGTACACAAATCGACACACACACGCACGTACACACACAAACACACACACACACACACACACACACACACACACACACACAAACACAAAAAACACAAACTAGCAATATTGTAGGGGTATCCTGTAGTTTGCTCCCACAGACAGATTTTTTTTTAACCCCTCCGGTGTTGACGGAATAAAGGGAAGCGTAAGATATCTATGTCAAAATACGTCCACAATGTAGCTCTTCCTTATGATATATATATATATATATATATATATAGAGAGAGAGAGACAGAGAGACAGAGAGACAGAGAGAGAGAGAGAGAGAATACCGCGTGTGTGTGTGTGTGTGTGTGTGTGTGTGTTAGTGTGTTGTCCCCCCGTCCCACTCCTAAAACGGAGAACACCCTGTAGTAATTCTTACAAAATTCCTACAAAATCGTAAGGTTCGGCCATCCTTCCATAGTACTTACGTAGGCCTATACCACAAACACACACACCGTCACATACCTTCACACATAAAAGCGTACAAGCACAGATATTTTAATTTGTCCATGAAAATTTACCAACTTAGAAAGAAACGTAACAAAATTACCCAAGTACTGGTAAGAAATACCCAGGCTTAATGTGCAAAATAGTGTTGGTAAATTATATAAGGCGAATTTCTACCCAAGTATCAGTTGGCCAACAAAAATTACCCAACACGCAAAGGGAATGCGTCACTTTATACACAACAGCGGTGCAAAAAGTACCCAACTGTCCATTACCAATTCTGTTGGTAAATATTCGTCCTATATTTAAGTGAAAATAATTGCCCAATGTTGGTTTAATCACCTAAAAGTTCAATCGGGCAATAATTGCCCAGAATTATATATATTTTTTTTAAAACCAAAAATTACCCAACTAAATTTACCCAATATTTTAAGAGTGTATAGTAGCGGTAATCGCCATCAGCAGCAATATTGTCAAAGTGCATGGTAATTGGAATAGCTAAAGTTGTAAAACTAGTATTGGTAGTTGTAGCTGTAGCTGCAGGCAATCAACTGTTGCAAATTCAAATAGTAGAGGTATAACAGTCTTTCTGGAAATACTTATTGATGTCCACACTACAGAAGACGGCTACTGAAATCAGTGCTTCGATCATCATCACGTTCGCTTTGTTTGCAAGGAGTTTCAGATTGCTTCGATATATACTGCATGAGATCGTCGTGAATTCTGATGGTGATGATGATGATGATAATTATCATTTATATATTTATTTGACATTTCAGCACAAAATACAAGCAGAAAATCACATTACATGACACAAAGTTTGTGTCATTGTTTTCCAAAACCACATACACTGTTATACACATGCACATAGACTCGATAACCATTATATACCCAAGTCATTTAGTTGGCTCTTTCCAGACCCGGCCTGCCCACCCTGGTGCACCCTTACCACTCCAGTGTATGTTCTGATTTAGAAAAATGCACTGTGATATTTGTGATTGAAAGCCGAATAAATGAAGGGTTTGTTTGCAAAAACCGATAAGTCCATTTTTGAAGATTTTGAAGTACGATCTCTGTCATAAAGTACAAAATAATACCTTTTAAATGATATATTGGTCACTACATATAAAGGTATATTTTTGAAGTTATGGTCAAAAGAAGCAAAAATTTTCTTATTATTCTCTTTATATTACTTGACCTTTAATCGCAAATATCTCCATTTGGCAAATATGGACTTATCGGTTTTTGCAAACAAACTCTTCAAATAATGATAGTAATAATGATGATGATGATGATAATAATAATAATAATAATAATAATAATAATAACAATAATGATGATAATACAAAGACGATGGTATTTTATGCTCTCGTAAATGACGAATTTTCCCCTCTCTTGGATATACAAAATGTAGAAGCAGCGAAAACAAAACCAACGATTGAAATGCAGTTGACTACCACTAATTCGATTCTTTTATGTGCACAAGCCTTCAGAGTATAACCGATAACGGAACAAACACCGTCACACTGCGGCAAACAAGGGTATAAGGGCCTAGTTTCTACATGACAACTGACAAAGTGTGATAACTTTTCATTTTTGCAGCTCCTCGAAAATTACGGAACTGACTCTGATGCGACGGAGATCTTGGATACCTTCGACTTCGTTATCGTCCCCTTGGCCAACCCCGATGGATACGTTTACACCATGACCGACGTGAGTTCACGAAATGATTTTAACTGACCATCGTCTCCGACTAGAACTACAGCTCATACTGTCGCTTTACTATAAATCTGATATTATTTTTTACCAACGGTTGTGTAAGTATATCTTACAGTTGCATACAGTGACAATTTCAATTTCAGTTTCAGTTTCATAGGAGTAAATAAGCTTTGTGTTCGCTTACCCCCCCCCCCAAAAAAAAAGAAAAACACACACATACACACAAACACATATAACCGAATGAGCTTTTGCCCTTTTTTTATTGAACTTCAACGATCCGGTGCACACCTTTTGCGGAATATGATAAAAAATCCATCCAAAGTAATACGATACGTTTGTATTTTTTTTAAGATGCCCACACAAAACAACAACCATAAACTAAATTCTTTGATTACTTCGTGACTTTCTAATTCTCGGATTTACTGATTGAATTATATGAAAGTGTCCATCCCATCAGTCTTGTTTTTTTAATGATATTGAGATTTGAAATTATTCTTTCTAGTGAACAATTTGGGTCGAATATATTCAAAATCTTAAATAAAAAAGAAGTAAGATAAGGCGATGATTTTCTATCCACAGGTTGCAAAAACCCAAACCACTCAAAATTCACTCAGTTGCATGATTTTTCTGTACTGCTGATCAAGTTATATGAAGTCTATATTCGAGTCTAAGAATGACCCCCCCCCCCCCATACCACCACAATAGAATATGGGGGAAGGAATATCTTTAAAGCTGAAATCAATCTTGTCAAAGAGGGATTGTAGGTAAAATGAAATTTCAATCTGTTTCAATTTTTCGAAAAATAATCTCTTATATCCTCTAGTATTCGTTTTCCATTATATAAGAAGTTATATCATTTTTATTTTTTTTTTGGGGGGGGCAAATTAATGAAGGTTAAGTGTGAAATGTTCCGATTCTACAGTATGTTCCCATTTTCTAATATAATTTTGGAATTGTAGATGTAACATGGCCAGCCCAGAGTAGAGACAAATCCTCTCATATCACTTTGCTATAAAATTGTTGATGACCCCATATATACTGATCCGCACCGGCCAGTTATTTTCACCTCAAAACGCCCCTACGCCATAAAAGGGTGTTTCAGTGGAACATCTTAGCCTATAATCTATTCCTAATTGATGATTGGCTTACCGATTTTATGAATTAATCCGAAAAATAAAAGTTGTGTTTCTTGCACCGGTCTCTCGGCTGCCTTCCCAAAACACAGCGCCAGCTACTATATAGCTCGATGCCGTGTCCGGACGCACAGAGCACTTGAATTCAACGGCGCTATGTTCTATGGAAGGCAGCTGCATCCAAGACTTGTTCAAGAAAAACACTTTCAGGGTGATGGGGGTTAATTCACAAAATTGGTAACCCAAACATTCTTAAGGAATACATCGGTCAATGTTCCAATAGAGCTTGCCTCTTTTAGGGCGTTTTTAGCTGAAAAT
Source organism: Diadema antillarum (assembly GCF_040938485.1). Classification (NCBI taxonomy): domain Eukaryota; kingdom Metazoa; phylum Echinodermata; class Echinoidea; order Diadematoida; family Diadematidae; genus Diadema; species Diadema antillarum. The sequence goes on along the minus strand of NW_027270929.1, from coordinate 2,743,054 downwards.
TTTACAAGCGAGCGCAGATCAATAGTATTGCATAACAAAGTGATGGTTACGAGATGAACAATCACTGTGTCTCTACTCTGGGCTGATCCCAGACCATGTTACATCTACAATTCCAACGTTATAGATAAGAAGCCCAACGAGAAGAGACGGATACAATCGGTCTATACATACTTTTTTTTTGTTTACATGTGCTCCTCTGAAACTGGTACATTCTTGAAGAGTCAGCCTCATTAGGCTCAGCTGTATACGTAGTTGAACATGAATCGGCACCAGGGCGTACCGCGGAACTGCTGTGTAGCAGAACCTGGCTCGGCGGTGGAAAGAGTACGTTGTGGATAGAACGTGCAATTATTGGTGCTTTGATGAACCTAAATAGACAATGGAAACCCATATTCCTCTTTATTGCCACAGATTCATCAGTACATTCACCTTTAAACTCCAAGCATATTATACCAAAGGGTTTGTTGTAAAGTTAAATTCAGACCCGCTCTGGCATTTATAAATCAGAACGTATTAATTTTCAAAAAAAAAAATGATCTTTCCATTAATATCTTTCATGTGCAATTTGGCATTGATAGCTACCTCGGTCGATGCATACAAGCTGTGCCATCTCCTAGTTATGACATCTGCATGTCATTATCATAAATTACATGGAAACTTGTTTGGCAAGGAAGCGCTCTCAAACTGCTATGCATGTTTGTCATGACATAATTATCTCATCATAACTGCATAGTGGGAGACAAATGTTTTATACCAGATATGCCAGAGGGTAAGAGATTATCTTTCGAAAAATTGAAACGGTTTGAAATTTCATTTGTACTTACAATATCTCTTTAAAGTGGACACTGCTTGCGGGGTCGGTGGTGGTTGTGCTCCCCGTACACCCATTCTCTCTCCCTCCTAGTTACGGCCTGAACATTAATCTATACATACTGTGGTCTTAAAAAAACAACAACCCAAAGGCTAAAATGGACCTAAACTCAAAATGGGCTTTAACTCAAACTCAAACCTTAAAAATTCAAAGCTTTGAAACTCTAAACTCTAAACCTTAAACTCTAAAATAGAAAATAAAAAACCTAAGATCTAAGATCTAAAGTCTTAAATCTAATAATCTAAACTCTAAACTCGAATCTCAAAATTCTAACCTTAAACTTTAACTTTAACTTAAACCCAATTCCATATTTAAAACTCAAACTCAAACTCAAACTCAAATCCAAATCCAAACCCAAACCTAAACTCAAACTCAAACAAAATTCAGTCTGAAACACAAGATGTCACTGATGTTTATCGGTATGAGCTGTTCTGTTATCCGCACTTTGTTTATAGAGTGTTTCCTCAGTGGTGTCGTTACGCTCTCTCACTCTGTCTCTTCTGCAGGACCGTATGTGGAGGAAGACTCGCTCAGTCAACTCCGGCAGTGCCTGCCGTGGTGTCGACCCCAACAGGAACTACCCCTACCAGTGGGGAGGTATGTCTGCAAAAAATGTCTTCATATGCAAATTCATTCATACTCCTCTTTTTCTCCCTCTCTTTCTCTCCTTTTTTTATTCTCTTTCTCTTTCCATTCTGTCATCTAGGCCCATCTATCTATCTATCTATCTATCTATCTATCTATTGATAATCAACATTGTTGAGGGTGATTGGACAACAATCACTCCCGAGGCTACCTGGATGTAGCTATCTTTCCGAAGCGCAGCTGAGGAAAGATAGCGTACACATTCAGATTGCCGAGGAAGTGAAAGTTTGTCTCATTGCCAGAAACCAAAAGTTGACTATTTGCTTTATGTTCCACATCTATATTCCCATTTCATTCCACATCTGAAACCATTTTAACTTACGGTAACAAGAACGGGGGGGGGGGGGGAGTTGGCGAACATTACAGCTATTTAGACTAAATATTGAAAACAAAATAAAACTGCAGATCGAACGTTAATTATGTCTAGCTAGAGACGGGGAGTCGCCCAGGTAGGTATAGAAATCCGGCTCAGGCTACGTTTTGTTACCAATCATGTTGTTGCTAAAAACGCTGAACATTCTGAAACACGGCGAAGCAAAACTCCAATAAGGCAACAAGACTGCGTATATCGCACGCCATCTGCCTAGTAATTCCGAAAAACTATGTTTATCGGCGATAAACAATGTTTTTTGATCGATAAACTAAGTTTTTCGCCCAAAGAAACATATAGTCTATCGAGCGATCAATATAAATATATATATATATATATATATATATATCGCACGCCATCTGCCTACTAATTCCGAAAAACTATGTTTATCACTCGATAAACATAGTTTTTCGCGATAAAATATGTTATTCGGGCGAAAAACATTGTTGATCAGCGATAAACATAGTTTATCGCGAAAAACTATGTTTATTGAGTGATAAATATAGTTTTTCGGAAAAACTATGTTTATCGCTCGAAAAACTTTGTTTATCGGCCGATAAACATTGTTTTTCTGAAAAACTATGTTTATCGAGTGATAAACAGAGTTTTTTTTTTCTGGAAAAAAAACAACATTGTTTATTGTCGATAAACAGTGTTTATCGATAAACATATTTTTTCGGAATTCTTGGGCAATTGGCGTGCCATACATTATACAAATAATGATTGCTATGAGGGGCACAGTTAAAATCATGGGCTCAAGGTGATGTGAAAACCGTAACCATGCCCGAAGCTAAGCTGAGGGCATGGTTATGGCTTCCACATCACCGAGGGCCTACATAATTTTAACTGTGCCCCGAATATCAAGCAGTCATTATTTGTTTTATATACCGAAAATATATATTTTAGTCTCTTTTACAGTACTCGTAATCAATGCTGATCGACAGCACGGCGGTCGTATCGGTACGTACATGAGTGATCATCTATATGTGTACAGCGGTATGTACGGGTTTCGATCCCGACTGTCTCCGTCTTCAAACCAGTCCGCTAGTCTCTTTTACAGCACGCTGATCGAATGCACGGCGGTCGTATCATTGGTGCGTATATATGAGCGATCTATGTGTACGGGGTCGCGACTGTCTCCAAACCTATTTACTAACTGTGCCCGGGCCCCGGCGCGCCCCGGTCACAGTAACTCAAAAATAGGGCACAGCTATTTTCATGACTCCCCCTTTTAACCAATCAGATGAGAGGATTCTAGAAATGAGGTATATAAAGATCTATATTCCACATACTAAGAATCTTGCTACAGGATTGGTCAAGGGCTGATCACGTGATAAAGCGTAGTTTTTCCCATCACATCACCATATTAATAGTGTAACGATTTTTTTTTCTCAGTGGGTAAAAAAAAATCGTTACACTATTAATATGGTGATAGTTATTTTTGCTTCGCTGATCTCTTCAGTCCACACACCAGTAGCGAGTGATTACTTTTAGTTTTGAGTACGTGCGAAATAAGAGTGTGTTACACTGTGGACTATCTTTTGACCTAGGTCAGGTGATAGTCCGAGCGTCAGTGAGACGGTGCCGCATTGCGCGGTAATTACAATCAAATTTGTTGTAATTGTCAGCTACATCTTAAAGTGAAAACAAAGTTCTGGTAAGGGTTTGAGAACCCAGAGCGGGTTGATAGATAGAGTTGCGACACCGGAAGTTCGCGCTGATTGGTCAATCCCTCAAAATAGTTCCCCCTGGTCGTTGATGTCGATAAGACCTTAAAAAAACCGCATACCCTATTATGACGCAAACAATGCACTTATTGTTATTTTGCTCCGTGGCTCTCACAAAGTAGAGTTAGGCGCTCGGCGCATTGGTTTTGCGCGAGAGTGCAAAATAATTTCCCCTGGTCGTCAGAACAACAATAAAGACCCACAGCCCGGGATTTTGAATTACAACAACAATTGTAAAGGAGTGGGACTACATGATATTTCCGTCCTTATATTTTGACGTTCGCCCATCAACATCATCCAGGAGCGTTAAAACAACTCTGAAAATACTTCATCCTTTCCGGTTGTTTGCATCCGTTTCCTTGACTTCGACAGGCAAGTACTCCTTCCTCTACTTAATTAAGTTTACATGATTGCCGTAAAAACAGGACATTTTGCTCAACAAGTCACACTCCCGTCGCAAGCAATTGGTATCTCACATTGCCGCTGGGTCTGTATGGTACTGCACGCCTATGTGAAAACCAAAGATAGTAGAGATAAGAAGATACGAAGGCGCGCTATAAAAATGGATACAAAATGGCTACCCTACATGACGATACAAAAGAGAGCTAAGTACAATATCAGTACACCTAGAAACATCGTTCATTTCCAAAGGCAGGGGTATTTTTATTATCTTAAAAAGAATCAAAAATTATAGTCGTAGCTTTTTGTCGATTCAGGGGATTATTTTGAAGAACGAGATTTTAAAGTAATAAGGATTATTTCGTGGAGGTAAAAATTTGGCAACAGCATGATCTCAAAATAACTACATGTATCTCAAAATAACTACATGTATATTGTTATAGAATAGTATATCATTCACTCATTATTTATCTAGCGATCCACGTCCGACAAGCTTTGCTCTTTAGTGGATCACTATTTTCCATGATCGAATTTATTTTCCGCTCGCCCACGTAGTATTTGTACAGTGTTCCTCTTTATTATTGTACATATATGTTGTTCTATAATTTGTCTCGTATATTACATGAATCTTTTGCAAGCGTTTGAACAATATCATTTAATGACATGTATACATTGTACTATGTTTTTGATTTTCGTTGATTGGAAATAAAACTATGATTGATTGATTGATCGATCTAAACCTAGAGTTCAGGGTACACTCCCTAAAGACGCTTGATAAACAACAACAACTTCAAAGACAGCGCGTCTCAGGCAAAGACGCACATCACCTGAGACGCGCTATCTTTGAAGTTAGGTACTGTGGTCTCAGGTGATGTGCGTAATACGCTTGAGGACCGCGCGCTGTCCATTTGTTTTGTACAGGATTAGCGCGCACTTTCGTGTCTTATTAGTTAAGCGTCTTTGGTGAAAACCCTGTACAAATAATTCGTCGTCATCGACGACCAGGGGGAACTATTTTAACGTGACCTTTGTACCCCAGTGTCGCAACTCTATCTATCAACCCGCTCTGTGAGAACCCGTCTGGCGCCATTTCATATTTGCTTGCAATACATCGAAAGAGTCTACAAAGAAACTTACCTGGCTGACGCGGTTTGCCGGAATGATGAGTCGTTTTGGAGTGTTTTGATAAAAATAATAAAAGTCGGAAGACCGACTTTTATTCCAGAAGGCTCAAGACTACCTCGGTCTCAGGGAAAACTCGACCCTATTTCAGACAATTTACACGCAGTTCGTGATCGCCATATATATTCTACTGTATAATACCAAACGAGGCCTCACTGAACAGACAGGAAAGTGCGTGCTAATCCTGTACAAAAAAGAATGGACAGCACGCGGTCCTCAAGCCTATACGCACATCACCTCAGTTGCTGAGACGCGCGGTCTTTGAAGTTTTTGTTGCTGTTTATCAAGCGTCTTTGATTGTTTTCAGAGGTGCTTGATAGGCGCACACTAATTTTGCATGCGCGCCATCAAAGAGGTTTTTGATGCGCGCGTTGTAACAACTCGGACCATTACTGCGAGTAGCCAGAAAGCGAAGCGCTACAATGTAGTTTATACAGGCCGCTCCCATAGTACAACACTGTACAATCCAGAGGGACAACAAAAATACAACTCAGCCCGCCGTCAAAGCGAGGCCAAGTTATCCCCGAGTTCGAGTTTAGCCTGACCCCGTCCGGGTAAGTTCTGAGACTGAACCTTTTTGGTTAATATTTCGCATTTTCGTCGTTACCCATCGGATATCTTGTTATTACAGCGTTATTCCGCACATTTCCTAGGCATACGTTCCCATTAGGGAGCGAAATTTGACAACTTTTGCAGGCGTACCAGAACTATGTTTTGGCTTTAAGTTGACTTAATCCAATTTCAGTCTCTTTATTCATTTGTCTGTATATCACTATTAATGTATTGAGAAGATTCTGTTAGTGCACCAGGTATTTTTGCCTTTCATTTTTGTTTCTCTTTATTTTGGTCCTACGTTGCATCCGTGCTCCTCATCTTTACACTCTGTTCAGAATTTGGGACCTACGCTTAACAAGCTCGCTTTTAAGTAGGTTCCGTCATATTTCTTTAGCGTTATACATAGAACCAAACGTACGATGATTGACCACTATATGTTTTATATTCTTACATTAATTTACTGTACATCCAAGCCGGATATTATGATTCACTATGTTTTTATTATATTTGATGTACATTCCTTCATTGAGAAGTATGAAAATAAATTGAAATTGAAATTGAAAAAAATTTAAGCATAAACTTAAACTATATTTTCTGAATTCATATCTATAGCTATTCTTCAATCCTCGACATTCTCTGTTCATACTTCACATTACTGACATTATCGATTATGTAACAATACGTCATGTGCCTCGCTCGTGATTTCTGTATTATCTCCTGAACTTTCTTTGTACACATTTGGTATCTCTGCTATTGTAGGCCCTACACTGCATCTGACTTGTACCTCGCTCGGGTGATCACGCAACTCTCAAGAAGTCTTGTGCCGCGGACATTGTTTTCTTTGCTTTTTCTTGTTCTTTTTACTTTTCGGCGTCTACATTTCTCCAATTCACAAATTGTCATTCCTTTAATTACATATACCAAGTAAGAAATAATCTCACATCCACATCTGGGAATCTACATCCTATAAGCAATGCTTCTATGTAGATTCCTCATATTTCACAATGCATGTTTTATTGTCTTATAAGCTGTTCTTGACAATTCATCCATGCTTTTGTATTGTGATGTTTATGTTTTATGTTTTTGTTGAAATGTGGAATATGGAACGATAAAAAACAAAACAACAACCTCGTATGTTACTGTGCGTGTACGTATATGGCACGCCATTTGCCCAATAATTCATAAAAACTATGTATATCGCCGATAAACACTGTTTATCGGCGATAAACAATGTTTTTCGATCGATAAACTAAGTTTTTCGCCCGATAAACATAGTTTTTCCAGAAAAACTCTGTTTATCACTCGATAAACAGTTTTTCGGAAAAAGACTGTTTATCGGCCGATAAACAATGTTTTTCGCCCGACAAACATAGTTTTTCGCGAAAAAATATGTTTATCGATTGATAAACAGAGTTTTTCTAGAAAAACTATGTCTATCGGGCGAAAAACTTAGTTTATCGAGCGAAAAACATTGTTTATCGCCGATAAACAGGGTTTATCGATAAACAGTCTTTATCGATAAACATTGTTTATCGATAAACACAGTTTTTCGGAATTATTGGGCAAATAGCGTGCCATATATTTGTCTATGCATTCACTTATCCGTCTGTGGCTGTCTATCTATCTATTTTCCTGTCTATCCCTCACAGTGGCGTATCTAGGGAAAACGGCGCCCGGGGCAAGCGCGAAAATTGCGCCCCTAATTTCTGAAAAAGTGTTCAACCCCAAGCCTATCCCGGTAGGGACTTTGAAAAAGTCTACATGATATGCTTTTTCAAGCACTTAAAAGGGGTCTTTTGAGGGTGATTTAAATGTAATAAATTTAGATAAATTTTGGCGAGCGAGCGCAGCGAGCGAGCCGAAAATTTTTGTATATTTCCGCGTCATCATCACGTTTTGTTCTTATCTTTTTTTGTGTGATAAATTTTGGCGAGCGAGCGCAGCGAGCGAGCCGAAAATTTTTGTATTTCAGCTTACAAAACATGGAATTCTTGTCGTTTTTGCTTATTAAATCTTACAATTCTAATCAAGAAAATGAATGGTGACGGCCTTATAGATAACGATTTATACCAACAAACTGAGGACTTGAAAAAAATACTCCAAATTAGTACGCGCGTGTGAGCTGAAATTTGTATATTTCCGCGCCATCATCACGTTTTGTTCTTATCTTTTTTGTGTGATAAATTTTGGCGAGCGAGCGCAGCGAGCGAGCCGAAAATTTTTGTATTTCAGCTTACAAAACATGGAATTCTTGTCGTTTTTTGCTTATTAAATCTTACAATTCTAATCAAGAAAATTAATGGTGACGGCCTTATAGATAACGATTTATACCAACAAACTGAGGACTTGAAAAAAATACTCCAAATTAGTACGCCCGTGTGAGCTGAAATTTGTATATTTCCGCGCCATCATCACGTTTTGTTCTTATCTCTTCTTTTTTTGGAGAAATTTTAGCGAGCGAACGCAGCGAGCGAGCCGAAAATTTCTGTATTTCAGCTTACAAAACATGGAATTGTTGTCATTTTTTGCTTATTAAATCTTACAATTCTAATAAAGATATAGTGACGGCCTTATAGATGAGGGTGATTTAAATGTAATAAATTTAGATAGATTTTGGCGAGCGAGCGCAGCGAGCGAGCCGAAAATTTTTGTATATTTCCGCGTCATCATCACGTTTTGTTCTTAGTTTTTTTTTGTGATAAATTTTGGCGAGCGAGCGCAGCGAGCGAGCCGAAAATTTTTGTATTTCAGCTTACAAAACATGGAATTCTTGTCATTTTTTGCTTATTAAATCTTACAATTCTAATCAAGAAAATTAATGGTGACGGCCTTATAGATAACGATTTATACCAACAAACTGAGGACTTGAAAAAAACAAAAACTCTAAATTAGTACGCGCGAGTGAGCCGAAATTTGTATATTTCCGCGTTTTGTTCTTATCTTGTTTGATTTGGTTTTTTGCGCCCCCCCCCCGTATGTTCGACACCTTTGGCGCCCTCGTTTGATCCAATAGGCGATCGCTTCAGAACGAAAGAAATAAAATTGCAGCCGCTGCTCCGTGTAACATTTTGCCTTCTAACGATGGCATGTGTGAACACAATATACATTGTCATTTTGTCCGCGTCATCATCACGTTTTGTTCTTATCTTCTTTTTTCTCTTTATATGAATTTTGGCGAGCGAGCGCAACGAGCGAGCCAAAATTTCAGCTTACAAAACATGGAATTCCTGTGTGAACATAATAAACATTGTCATTTTTTGTTTTCATCTTGTTTGATTTGGTTTTCTCCCCCCCCCCCCCCCCCCCCCAACCCCGTTCTCCCTCCTTTCCGGTCCGGGCGAGTTTTTTTTTTTTTTTTTCTTCTTCTTCTTCTTCTTTTTTTCCCTCCTTCTTTTCTTTTTCTTCTTCGTTTTTTTTCTTTTTTTCCTTTTTTTTTCGTTTTCGGCGCCCCCAAAATGTGGCGCCCGGGGCACGTGCCCCCCTTGCCCCCCCCCCCCCCCTAGATACGCCACTGATCCCTCACGTTTGTTCATATTCTTTCCCGTGTGGATTGTGCTGTTATTTCTTCCTCGGTATCATGACCGGGTCTACGCAGAACAGTTTGGTGGCTCTCACAACAACACATTTTTCATAAATAGGAACTCGATTTGTGAATGCGGGCGTATATGGCAAGCCAAATGTTCAATAAATCGAAAAACTCGGCTTGCCATTATACGTATGTATAAGTTGCATGTATAACGTGTGTGTTTTCTTAAATCACCAGCATTGAAGCCCATGAAAATTCTTTTCATTCCAAAGTTGTTACTGGCTTATCGTGACTGAAGTTAAATGACGACTACAATTAAGCGATCTTCAACTTTTCCGATGACACAATCGAATTTTCCCAAGTAGATAACGATCGTAATTATCAGGGCTTTGTTATAATCGCGACTTTGAAAGAGAAATGTTGTACAATACAATAACCTAACCCTGATTTTCTACGGATTTCTTAGAATACGTTATGTAGCCCACATCAGAATATTATTCGATTGAAGGCTCATATTCAAAATTCAGAGCTAATTCAATTCTTTTGCATATACCAAATTCGAGTGATCACACATTGTTTGTTTGTTCATTTTCCATCTGAGAAGATGGCTGGATAGCCCATATTCAGGTACACTAAGCTGGTCTTCCATGGGGTCCAGTTGGCTGTGAGGCGGGACCATTTCACCGGGTTTAACGCGCTGCTCTTTGCGATGAATGAATGAAGCGGGATTTTTTTACATGCATGAGTTGTGACTCTTTCTCACAGGACCTCCATTTTATGTCCTATCCGAGGGACAGAGTGTTTTGCCTCTTGCTAGATGGGGCGGTATGATTACACACAACATTGCTCAGTGAGACTCGGGTATCGAACCCGGGTCGCATGGGTTGAAGGTAGACGCGCTACCGACTGAGCCAGCTCACCGCACTTGTGTGATCGCACACGGAGCAATTTCAGTTATCGAGACGAAGTTTGTTTCTTTGTTTTTGTTTCTGTTTTTGTTTTGTTTTGGCTTTTGGGGGGTATCTTTTAAAGAGTATTCGAAGGAACAAACTTGTATGAGCATTCATATTAACAAATATTGGAATACATGTTGCGGATGCCATTCATGATCGTCTGACGATGGTTTTGCGTACGAACCTATGACACGATACGCAACGCAACATACACACTCCGACTTACACAAATTCACACGTATTCACCCCTTTAAAAACAAGAACAACAACCAAACACACGCACACATTATATACACACACCAACACCCTCACAAACTTAGCAAAAATTTTATGCGCTTAATATTACAGGCCAAGGCGCCAGCACTAGTAAGTGCGCCAGCACGTATCGTGGGCCTAATCAAGCCTCCGAGCCCGAGGTCGCCGAAACTACTCAGTGGCTACTCGATTCCAACCAGGAGTACGTCAGCTTCATCGACTTCCACAGCTATTCGCAGCTCTGGTTGGCCCCATGGTCGTACTCAGCATCAGCCATTCTCCCACAGGAGAAGGACGATCACGTGAGTGATGGCAGTTGGGGTGATGGGGAGGGATGGGCAGGGTCGGGGTTGGCGGGGTCGGGGTATAAAGCATTAAGATGGACGATGAATAACTTTACCGTTCATCATTTTCATCTTAATTGTTTAAGATGATGGGAATGGAAAACAAGGCTAGCATAAATTTTGGCATACACGATGGTAATTGTAGTGATGAGGATAGCAGTCAATACATTTTGTATTGGAAAACGAAAACAAGTTTACTTCAGAAAATCGACGGCAGACAAACTGCTGTCATTAATATTTATATTTCATATTGTGTGTATGATATCGTGATCAGTGTTATGAGTATAAGTGTGATCGTCAAGCAAGTTTACTTTTTTTATTCCCATCATTATCGTTTCATTATCCTCGTATTCCCCATCGAGGCCATCTGGGGCCAACACACTTCGTAGTTTAATGAACTGTTCATGATCCAAGACCTAACCTAAATATTATACCAATGTTAATAAGAATGTGAAATGATTCAGCTTATACACGCTCTTTGACGAGGCAACTTCTAGATAATTGTCTGGACATAGCACCAAAATTTGATGAGACGGTAAATCAAACGATCAGGTTAACCTATTCCTGTTTGACAAGCGGCTATATGTGTATTATTTCCTTTTGTTCAAGAATGTCTTTGTCCATTAGTGTCGCTGATACCTTAATTCCCCTGACTTCATAATTGAAAAGTCCTATTACCCTGTCAATAAGCAATTTCAACGCGCAATGCCGATAATTCCCCGACCAAATAACTTAACCTGACAATTCGGCCATCCCTGCCCTATATCTCCACTGACGTTTTCATGTCCTTACTTTGATTATCTTATCAACTACTATTCTGCCATCATTCACCTATATACCTGCAGTCATTTCCTTCCTTTTTACATCAACAATTCTGCAATCATGTTCCCATATGCCCCTTGTCTTTACACAATATTATACTGACGATCTCCCTAATCACCAGTCAACAATCGCCAAATTATTCAAATTCATGAAATTCTTCCGTCGAGATGTTTTCATTGCAACTGATTGACAATTATTGCCCTACATCCAAGTAATTTACGCAGTACCCGCTGCCTTATAAGGATTGGAACCAACACTTGCTGTCGGGCGAAAGCTCGGTGGTCTAGAGAAGATGACGCCTGTCCAATGATCAGGAGGTCGTAGGTTCGAATCCTGCTCGAGTATGTACGCCAATGATATTTTTTTTTTTATCATGGCTACTACTAAAACAATTATCAATTCAGTGCTTATTTACGTCGATGTATAGGCAATAATTGTCAATCAGCTGCAATCGCCAAATTATTCATTTTCTAACAATCCTCCAACAATCATCCTATATACTTAATATATATATATGTATATATATATATATATGTATATATAACTATATATATATAACTATGTATATATAACTATATATATATAACTATGTATATATAACTATATATATATAAATATATATATATATATATATATTTGTAATCTATTTCCATACCAATCAATGTTATCCTTCCACCAGTCCAAATAAAAATTAGTCTGATAAAAAAGTAAAATTTTACGAGTTCAATGGTAAAGATTTGACTGAAATCGAATGAAAAAGTTTTGATAATTTCTCCAAAACAGCTTTTGTACAGTGGGTATGAATATGCAAATGAGTGAAATAACCATGTCAACTTTGCATTGATCGTGTAAAAAAAAATGAAAAAAATATAATGTTTCTGTCATAGAAGTGTGAATCATGACGTTATTCCTGGTTGAAATACACTGTATCTTCAGAACAGTGATCAGTTAGATATAAGTTTATGAGGATTTGACCATCGGGTATAATTGAGTTTGAATGAAACACAGGAAATTTCAAAATTTATGTGCAAACTATATGATAAGTTGTGAAGGAATGACATGCTCACTTTGCCATTTACATGTTCATATTGTCTGTTCAAGAACTGTTTCCCCCAAAATAGCAAAACTTCAAAATGTCATAATCCTTATTTTTCATCTGATTTCGATCAAATTCGTACCGTTGAACTCGTAGTATTTTACTCTTTCTTATTAGACTAACTCATATTTGGACTGGATTTCCCCTTTAACAACCTCGTACCTACTAACTTATGAGCTGCAACACCCAACGTACTTTATTTCCTACCACTGTTTCTCCCTTGAAGGACGCAGCTTCCGCTAAAGCCGTGAACGCCTTGCAGAGTGTCTACGGGACCACGTACACGTATGGACCATCAGCCAGGACTCTGTGTAAGTGTATAAGCTCCTGACAGCGTCAAAAAGAAAACGGAACGGAATGATTTTTAGTGCCTTTGGGAATTCAACCAAACAAAACTCTGATTATGATAGTATTTCCAATTAGAATCTTACAATGCATATGATATTTTAAGCAGAGTATCCAACGTGGTCATCACAAACAGGCAGCTGTTAACTTGAAGAACCGGCCTGTACCATAGGAAGTTTTCGCAACACGACGGGAAAACCGAGAATACGCGGAAGCAATCAGCTGTCAGACAGTCCCCGTACTCGGACTCCCGTCCCCATATCTAAAGGCCCGGTCACACTGCCCAAAAGTCGCGTAAACGCATGAATCACGTGAGAAATTCGACCCTTACGCGTACATGCACGATTTGCACATGAGTTTGTCTGACGTGGAACCTTCGTAATTATTGTCCGCCGATGTTCGCCGGATCGGCGCTTTACACGATTCCAGGTTTTGAGCAGCTCAAAACTCGGCTTCGCGTAAAAGTTTACGCAGTATTGCGCTGTTTTACGTAATTTTTGCGTAGTTTGCGTATATAGTTCTTACGAGAACAATGCGCGAAATATGCGTGGAATATCAGTGATCATTCACGAAAATTTTGCCGCTATCGCGTTCATGCGCGAATCATGAGCGATTCATACGCAGTTCATAAATGATAATGCGCAGATTATGCGTGGTTTTCCGTGGACTTCAGTCGTCGCGCGCAAGCACGAATTCGCCCCATTTTGGGCCTTTGCGTGCCTATGCGCTGAAAGTGCTTGGTTTGTTAGTGATTTTTGCGTGGTCTTTCCGTTCGTTCTTGCGCAGTTCATCGGTGATTTTCATCGCGTAAATCAGCGAAAATTCTCGACGGACAAGCACGCACAATCAAATTTCTTGCGTGATTCCTGCGCTTACGCGACTTTTGGGCAGTATGAGCGGGCCGTATTGCCCCTGTCACACTTTGCCGGATAAGGCAAACGCATGGGAACCGAAGGTCGATTTTTAGCATCCGTTGATATCCGTTAAAATGCGTTACAATCATGTCCTCTTTATCCTTTGGATGGCCATTTGTCTTCCGGTGATGTTCGTCAGAGCGGCCAGAAAACTTTGTGTATGCACAAAGTTTTTCCTCACCAAAACGCGATCCGACCCTTGTCCCATAGTTGGACGTTTTCTCCTTTATCATTTCTGTACTTTGTCGTTTTCCTCGCGTTTCGATCCGCTAGGCCTCCTGTAAAGTCCGTTGCTGCAAAATGCCAACATGGCCCTCCAAAAGCATATTGCATATGTTTCAAAGTCGGAAAGACTATTATCTTCGGGGGGGGGGGGGGGGACTTCTCACTCCTCTGTGACAGGACAACGAGTCTTTCGGAAAAGCAAGATTTTCAGTCAGTTTACTATCATGGCTGTTGTAAGATTGTTGTAAATACTGAGGAAATGCAGAAATCTGAACAACATTTATGAAAGCATGCATAATTGATCCACTAGTTGTAGGTTTTACCAGCAAAAAGGGCAGCCTCAATCAGATTCGCTATCATGGGGCAATGAAGTGTATTTGATATGGCTGGGCATCGACTGAGATAAACTGTTGGATATTCACAGGTTAAAAGTTATGAGTTGAAAATGAGACAATGAGTAGAAGCCATCAAAATCAAAACCCATGACGTTAAGGTTCGAATAGCATTAGAAAATCTAAATGAGTCATATTCATTAGTGTCATGTGACTGTGATGCATTTAATTTGATGTATCACATACAGAAATTGTTTGAGAGAAAATAGAGACTGATTCACACCTTGAGTCGATGTCGAAATTTTAAAAATGTATTGCTGACATATTCTGAATGCAGTCAAAATAGTGTTTTATGACTTCAGGATCTTCAAATACAATGGATGAGTTCAATGAAGATTAATTATGTGCCTTCACTTGAGAAAATCAACGTTCTTCCGGCTGTTAATCATTATGCAGAACATCTGAAAAAAAAATAATCAGAAACAAAAATAGAGAAGGTTAGATATGTAAAGTAACATTGGGCATGAATGAAAGTGATTTTGAGTAAAGTCAGAAACTTTTGGGTAAATCTGCATGTCAGTGATATTTAGGACCAAAATGAAGAAAGTGGTGTCAAAGGTCTAGCAACAAGTAGCCAACATATTGAGAAAGAGACTAAGTCTTTGCCTTTGATCCCTTGGCTTATTGATGGGAGATGATATGAGATGTGAAGTGAAGTGTACAAGTAGTAGAAACAGAACATGCAGAACTGGTCAAGTTGTGGACGCTCCAAGATGATGTAATAAATGTATAGCTCGATAGCCGTCACGCCAATGGATCTCTGACGTTCGATGTACGTCTCATGCGTCACCTATTTGTTCCCCGTGCGTTTTGTCCTGTGGGCGTTTTGTCCTGCGGCCCCTATCCCGTGCACGTACGCTCCTCTAAAAAGGAAACGTTGCACTTTGTCCACCGGATTGACGATTTGAATAACGGATGAGCAAAATATCGCTCGTTTTTGTACGGTGGGCCTATCCGGCAAAGTGTAACAGGGCAGTTTCGCTTTCCGGTACAGGACGGATGCGTGGGGACAAGATCGCTGATTGGCTGGCTGGCTGGCTGGCTCACTCCTGCCCAGCATACGGACCGAACACTATTTTTGCCGAGTAACGTAATCGTTTTCCCCTGGACGGGACGTTTCTCGGATGTGATCATGCTTAGAAGTAAATTTTGCATACGGCACGCTCAAATCTCGGCCGCGTCGTGGCTTGCGAAAACTCCCTAATATGAGGCATTCAATCCTATGCCCATCAGACCTGTTGTACACGGTGTATGAGAATTTTAGAATCTCCTAGGGACTGAGTTAAGTGTCCGTGTTTAACATAGTGTTCCGGATTATCTTTGCATGTTCATTGTCTTATAGCGACAATCCTTGAGTCCCGATCTCAGCTTATATATGAAAAAAGAAAGAAAGTCACAGTGTTTTTATTTTAAACAAATTCTTGCTTCGAAACTCACAACACGCACAAAATACGACCACTCTCCATAGATTTGCTATACCCTTACTCATTCTCTGCCGCGGTTTTCCTCCCACAGATGCGGCGTCGGGTTGCAGCGTAGACTGGGGCTTTCAAGGTCTGGGTGCCAAGTACTCGTACGTGGTGGAGCTGAGGGACAAAGGCCAGTACGGCTTCCTCCTCCCCGAGAATCAAATCCTCCCGACCGGAGTGGAGACTTACGAAGCTGTCAAGGCTCTCTGCCAACACATGGTGGAGGAATACAATTGAAGCCTGGACTATTGGGACTATAATGACAACTCCAAAGTTACACATCAACCTACATGTTAATAATGATGATCTAACAACGTTGTGCAATGATAAGCATAGATTATTATAAAGACGCCTTCATTACCTCACAGATCATTATTAAGGTATTTTAATTTGTCTTTTAAAGAAAATGAATCCGAGCATCTTATCTTTGGGTGTTACTTTAAAAAAATGACAAAGGGCAAAAGGAAAAGTACATGAGTAGTTACGGTGTAGATCATTCCTGCGGTGACGCTTATACATAATGTAGAGGGGAAAAAAGAATTAGAGAAAAATAGCACAACCCCCCCCCCCCAAAAAAAAAAAAAAAAAAACCAACAACAACCATAACAACACTGAGATAGACACTTACAAAAGTTCAAACGCGTTAAGATATTCCTCTTATCTTGCGACATTGGTTATCAAGATCTGAATTCTCCATCTTTTAGTGTAAACACAAATGCTTCCTTATAAAAGTCACAAAATAATTCAATATTCTTTGCAAAGTTCGTCTTAAACTTTAGTGTTAGATGACTGTCTTGGAACCCATACCATTCTACCAGATAATGTATACAAATATATACCAAAATGCTTATCAACGTTAATGGTGGTGATTAATGACAATGATAATGATTAGTGATTGCATTGTATTGAAGCACACGTTAAATTAAAGTCTTGGTGATTTCGTCTAAACAATTTCTTTTTTCACGTTGTTTAAATTCTGCATTTTAGGGCTCGGTGAATGTGTTCAATGTGATGTAGTCGCCTGTCACAACACTTGGAATGTTGTTCTTGATGATGATGATGATGATGAGGAAGATGAATATATTGCTTCTACTGTTACTACACTAAGACAACCCGTTATATCGATTTAGATACATAATAAAAACCAAAAGTTTAGATTGTTCAGTGTTAAACCGGCAAGACCCGTTGTTCGGCAGGAGAGAGCATTATCTTTGCACAGAATTTTGCTTTACTGCAGATATTTATAACGAAATATTCCAACATATTATTTCCTAGCTGGTCAATATAGCACTGAATTAAGCTTGAAGATGATTAGGGAAGACTGTGATCCTGTGGAGGGTATGGTAAAGTGCCTGTTGTCTTTATTGAATGAATTCTTGCATGGAATTACACGAATTACACAAATTACATATAATTGTGCGTATATGTGTGTATGTGTATAAACACATACACACGCACCCACCCACCCACACACACACACACACATATATATATATATATATATATATATTATACACACACGAACAAACAAACACACACACACACACATGATTATTATCATGATATTTTATCTGATTTATGTAATTTGTATTGCACAATTAGTGTATCCTGAATGGTATGTAAGCGTTCGTGTGTATGCGTGTATTGTTTTCTAAAGGAATCGTATATAAGAGTGAGACATTGGCCCGAATTCACGAAGGTGGTACAATCTTGTCCATAGTTTCAAACCATGGACAAAGACCGTAATTTTTTTATGGGGCGCCAAGTGTCGCATGGCCTATTTCGTTACGAAATGACTGATTTCGTAACGGAATAGGCCATGCGACACTTGGCGCCCCATAAAAAACTACGGTCTTTGTCCATGGTTTAAACTATGAACAAGACTATACCGTGTACTACCTTCGTTAATTCGGGCCATTGGGTGTTCAATTTGTCCTTTATCAGTCTCAAAAGGAAACTCATTATGATTTTGTGAATGGAGGTGTTATCTAAGATAAACGAGAGTATATCAAGGCGTATTAATCTCATAATAGAGTCAGAGAACATTGCTTTTGATCAGGGGCATCACTTGAACAGTAAATAGAATCGCACAATCATACAATTGCAAATATGAGACAGATTCTAGGGCTTGCATTTTCACATTTTACTAAAGATTTTTCTTTTCTTTTTGATCCCCACCCCCTCTTTACTGTTGTAACCTTAAAAGACAGTCTACTCCGTGATTTAAGAAAATCAAGTTGAATAACGAATAACACAGTCAAATTCTTCTTGGAGACTAAACCATCAACATCTCCGGAAAATGATTAAAAAGAAGAAATACCATCGTTGATGAATTTGAAGAAGGGGGGGGGGGTCTGTATTGCTTCAAATTGACCAAAAGTGGTCGGTATTAGTATAGTATAATGATAATGTCCAGACCAACACAAGATTTATAAAACTATAACACTGTCACTTCATTCAATTTTCAAAATGTCATATGACGAACTTAATCAAGATGATAAATCAAAAGGTGAAAACATTCCATAACTTTCTCCGTGGTTTCGGCTTTGATAACACTTTTTACAGTTCTGTTTAAGTGTGACTCAACTCTGTTTATCAAAATACAGCTGTATAAGATATGAACAGTGCTTGGAGCTTGCCTTTTGGAGTTTTTCCTCCGTCACGCCTCGAAAGCAGCGTCAACTAGCAGATCTCGGAGAGAAAATAAATAGCAATCATCATTCTGATATACATGGTTGAGAAATGATCCATTGTCCAGACATCATCCGAACCGAATACCAAAGATTGTAGTCAGCTGCACAATGTGTTGACTAGAAGTTGAACTGAACTTACATCTTCATTTGCACCTAGATACAGCCACATCTCGATCGCTACTCCGAAGGCTCGTTATTGCAAAGGTTAATTCGAAGATCAAAACAGGTTCATTAATCAGAAAATAAAAAAATTGGTTCATCTGAAAAGGGGAAAAAAAGCTCCTTATTCCGAAAATGATAAAGGGTTTACCAATCAAAACATGATTCTGTGTCCGTCATTTTTCTTTTTTTTTTTGTGACGGGGAGGGGGTTTATTATTTTCTCTAAAATCGTCTCCATATAAGGTGACCAGCTGCCTTCCATGTCAGTTTTCACCCCGGTGTGCAGCGATATCATAGTAATTTGACTTCAGCGCTCTGCAGCGGGTTCTTTGCAAACTACCCCTTCATTGTTTTAAACAGTGATCTGATCACCACCCACCCCAACCCTTCCCCGAAAAGCAAATAAAGAAACAAACAATAAAACAAACATGGAAAAAATCCAAAACCAATCGTTAATCCTACTATGGCCCATTTCTTATCTTCCGTGAAATCCCGTCCAGATATGTTCACAGCTCTGCGTATAAGATTTCTTACAAACTGACAAGCAAACCCAGTTACAGAAAAAAAAAAGACTTAAACTTTGCAAAAATTCGACGAAAGAAGTCCGATGTGCATAGGGTCTGGCCGCTGAACCGATTGTGCATCGTGAAGTTCTCTGTCAGGTGTGGTGACTAGCGGACCCGTTCACTTATCACCTTGCTATATCTTGGACCTATGCCACATATGGACATACATCGCTCGTTTATTAATTCAAACACCTGTTTCTGTAAAAAGCGTCACAATAACATTTCAAAGATGCTTTTCTGATTTGATCTCATCGTGCATCACCGACAGCCAGCCTTAACTTAAAAACAAGACAGCGCTTTTGAGATATTTAAAAACAACGTCATGCGCAGAAGATAATAACTCTCATAAATCAAGAAAAATGCATGTGCAGTTGTAGTATACATTAGGAAACCATCGCTCAGTTAATTTCTTCTTCTTTTGTTACTGTTAACGTTAATTTTGTTGATGTTATTGTGTTTTCTGGTCTATTTGTATGAGTAGCAAAGTGTGCTTAGAAACGTCAGTATGAAGCGCCATATAAATGCAATTATTATTATTATTATTATTATTAATTTCATTTGCGAAATGCACGTACTTTACGAGAGAAAGAAAGTATTTCGGCAGGTTGGTTGTAATTTGAAATGTCTTTTTCCCATTTTCGCACATTGTTTCAGAGTGAACATGGACAGTAATGGTAGACGACATGTATGCCTTATATACATCATTAAGAAACGTTACATGCACAAGTCCACAAGCGTCCACTTCATACTAACTAGTCAATGTACCCGTGGAGTGCTGAATCAGCCGAAGTGGGCATAGAGGGGAGGGGGGGGGGGGCTATGATGAAGTAATCGCAGTAGTTTGTTTGAACCAGGACCAAGGACCTGGGAGGAGTAGAGGAACAAACAGACAAACAGACAGACAGACAGACAGACAGACAAACGTTGCTCGAATTATGATGATTATTTCTTGACACGAAATTTGTCATGATTTGAGGTTTGCTGCTCCCAATCATTGTCGATTTCCCAAAGGCAGTTAAGTCTGAAAGGCACCTCAGCGAAATAAAACCAAAATGAGGGAAACGGTTCTGTTGTCAGTCACGATAAGCGATTACACAATCGTCATTGTCCAAACATCTGAATGTACTCATCAAGATGCACACACAGGCGGCGATGCAGGTCGGATCAAAGAAAGACCTCCGTTCATAGTCCATGTGTGTAGCAGGTCCATGCTTATACAATGTTAGCGTATTATTATGTGGGATAACACTTGTACTTCCAAAGGCAATGATCCGAGCATTATGGTCACATGAATAAGACTTATCACCAACATTAGAACTCGCCAATAGACAACTCGATCCAGGGCAGTCCAGTGCTAGACGCAGCACATGAGTTCCAGTAAGTTCCAGATCGATCGCTGCTGTTTCTCATCACTGTACATCGCTTTGCGTAGCTGTTTTCTGCCGTAAGTTTGCTACTGCTCATTATCATGTTACACGTTATCACGCGATACTGCGTCTGTTTCGCAACATTTGATTTGGTCAGATAATTGCAAAGACAAGTGCATCTCACCTCTTTGTTTCATGTATCTTCGGTATGTTTTCTGGTCGTTGGATATGAGGACATTGTTTCCAAATAACAGTTGAACTCGGTCTTTTCTTTTATAACGATAATAGTAAAAAAAAATGGCGAGTTTATGCAAAGCAGTTGATACCTCTTTCATGTAAAATGTAAAATCATTCCATGTAGTAATTTGGGTACATGTATACCACAATCGGTAGATAATATAACACTGACTGACCACGAGGGTCTGGATACGACGTAAAGAAGGGCAAATCCAACGATTTAGCAGGTTAATTTTCACGCCGTTTTTAGAGTATGTTGTCTAGTAGGCCTATATGAGGAGTCTATATCAAGTCTTTACGGTAAAGGGTGCATATTCTATGTAAAATAAGTAAGTTTTCATGCGGGAACTTAAAGGGACTGTACAGTACTGGTTGAGGTAGGGATTCATGTTTTGAACATTCCTAAGAGAGATAATGAAAAGCCTCTTATGAAATATGAAAGAGCATGTAATTTTAAGGATTCAACGTTTATTTGATGAAAATTGGTTTGCAAATGGCTGAGATATCCCAAAAAGTGCTAATAATAAAAGGCGACATGCCCCAACTTTATTAGTATCTCTTTGTTTCACCTTGTTTTTGGATATCTCAGCCATTTCAAAACCGATTTTCATCGAATAAACTTTTGATACCCCTTAGAACTGCATGCTCCTTGACATCTCATAGAGTGGTTTCTGAATATCTCACAAAACGTTAAAAGCTAAATCTTCACCTCGACCAGAACTGTACACACCCTTTAAGTGTCCGGAAACCCAACCCCCCCCCCCCCCCATCATACTTATATGTGCGGGATTTCCGAGTGCGACGTGCGTAAATGTTTGGGACGAACATCTTCGGACGTCTTGACCCACAAAGGTACGTGAAAACGCTGAAAAATGCTGTTAGTTTTCGAATTTTCAACCCATTTTATAAAACAAATGATGTACAGAATTATTTCGTGGCGTTAGTGGAGGCGTATAGCTCACTCTCGGGTATTTACAATGTAGTGCATGTTTCACAATTGTAAATACCCTCGAGTGCACTATACGCCTTCACTAACGCACTCTATCCTGTGCATCATTCGTATATACATTGCCTGAACAAGGTTCATATATTTGCCGAGTCGAAGACGAGGGCTATAATAATGGATCTTAGTTTTAGGACAATACGTCGTATCATTGAAAGAGTCAATCATTATCATTTACCAATCATTTACCATATCAGACATATTGAGCAGCGACAGAAATAAGTTTTAAAAAATCAGATTTAAACTTTATGTAACAGTACCAAAGTACTACTAGTAAACGTAATGGAATGCTGTGTTTGTTTGCAACTTCCCAGTAAAATTTTCCACGCAGCACCATCTCGAGCTCTACACCACTGCGCTGCATGTATGCATGCACATATACCATACACAGCTCATCCAAGCGGCACGCATATACAGTGCACATGACGGGATGGGTTACGGAAAATATGCAATCTGATTTCATTTGTCAATCACCATGTAATGATTTCTCACTGAGTGCATGCATATCCTCCTTTCAGTCCTACAATTTTCCATAACCATGCGTATATATAACTCCATACATCCGGTATATGTACGGGACGCATGACTTTTCCCAGTCAGCGCGCAGATTAGCCATAATACAGTTTCGACGCATTTTATAAAACAAGCAGGTGGCTAACAGTTTTGTTTTGTTTTGTTTTTGTTTGTTTGGGTTGTGTTTTTTTTTTTTTTGCACAACCGCAGCTCAAGTTAATCTGTCTATTATGAGTAGTAATCCACAGAGGTACATTTTCGCTTAAAGTCCTGATTTTGATTTATGGAATGAGGAAATTGGCGTTGGAGATTCCATTCGGGTAGCAACTGCAATGTTGAACAGCAGTTGATTTGGTTTGATCAGTACAGTAGGTCCATCAACATTGCATTTCTGTATCGTAGGACAGTCTTGTTAGCTCTTATCGGGATTCTCAGGGCGTCGAAGCATCATTAGATAAGCAGAACAAAGTTTGTTCACTCTTCTGACTAAATAGGGATTATTAGGTCTAAACAACACTGTAGTCCTTAGCTCTGTTTCATAACGCACGTGAAAATGGTGCTAGTACCCCCCCCCCCCCAAGGCGGTCAACCATTATATACATTATGCTTGTTCTAGAGATACCCATGGAAATGGGTGAAGATTTTGACCCCTCATCACAGGTTTTTAGAAGGGAAGATAGCAAAGCAGCGTGACAAAATTTCAACAAAATCAAATTCAAAAGTGATAAACTTCGAGGAACTTACATCGAAAAACGACAGACATTCATCACTTTCGTCTGCTGTCCATGTAAGAAGAAAATAATTGATATCACTATAATCAAAATAAAATCACGGAGCTGCTGTGTTGTAGCTTCATGTTCTCATCATCATACATCGGAAATAGAATCATATCTTATTTAGTGCATTGTTGTCCCTTTATCAACTTCACAGAGAATGATAACCTCGTGGAAGCTCGGCATCTGCGTGATCGTTGTTGCCATCATTCTCGCAGTCTTTACCCAGCAATGTCTTCCAAACCAGTACGATCCACACGTCTACCCCCAGACGGGACCCTTCATTGAGGGCTGGTACATGAGACTAATCGATGCAGACAACGCGCGGTCGCTTGGCGTCCTATTCGGCCGAGTTCTCCCCCGCGGTGACGACGGAAAGTCTCCCGGAGAGTCCGGCTCCGATGCACCTGACACATATCTCGGCCTGATACGCAGCAACGGGAGCGACGCCCCTATGGTGGTCGTTGAAGCCTATCCCAACGAAGACGACATCGAGGTAACCGTAAGGGGCGGGAAACCGGTGACGAAAAATCCTGATCTGATGTCGTCGTCTTATTTTGAATGGACAGCCCGGTCGTACGGGTTTTTCAACGTGACGCCGAATTCAACGGTCTTCGATTTCACAATAGATGAAATCAACTTTTCTGGAAACTTTTCAGGACCGGTTGCCTGGGACTCTTCAGGAAGAGGTATCTATTTTATCAGTTTCAGTTGAGATTTATTTGCATTGCATTCGTTCACACACACACACACACAAAACCACGTTAAAAAATACAGAGTATGAATACATGTTATACAGTCACCTTTTTTTTCTACCCATCAAATTAGTTCGGGGCTAGTATAGTGTCAATGAATTGTTTTACAAAAGTATGCAGTATAGGCATGGTAGGCTTGATAAAAGGTTACATGTCAGCGTGAAATGTACTGTCCCTTGAAAATCTCATACAAACGCATCATACTGTACTGATAGTCATTCAAGTTAAAACTGATTTTGTTTCTCGTGGAGTTCCCCCCCCCCCCCATGGGTCACACTGCCCAAAAGTCGCGTAAACGCATGAATCACGTAAGAAATTCGCATTTCATGAGTTTGTCTGACGTGGAACCTTCGTAGCTGTCCGCCGATGTGCGCCGGATCGGCGCTTTATACGCGATTCAAAGTTTTGAGCAGCTCAAAACTCGGCTTCGCGTAAAAGTTTACGCAGTATTGCGCTGTTTTACGTAATTTTTGCGTAGATTGCGTAGTTTTTACGCGAACAATGCGCAAAATATGCGTGGAATATCAGTGATCGTTCGCGAAAATGTTGCCGCTATCGCGTTCATGCGCAAATCATGCGCGATTCACACGCAGTTCATTAGTGATTGAATGCGCAGATTATGCGTGGTTTTCCGTGGACCTCAGTCGGCGCGCACAACCACGAATTCGCCCTATTTGGGGCCTTTGCGTGCCTATGCGCTGAAAGTGCGTGGTTTGTAAGTGATTTTTGCGTAATCTTTCCGTAGTTCTTGCGCAGTTCATCGGTGATTTTCAAGGCGTAAATCGGCAAAAAATTTCGACGGACAAGAACGCACAACCAAATTTCTTGTGTGATTCATGCGTTTACGCGACTTTTGGGTAGTGTGACCGGGCCCTGACAGTTTCAAAGTACATGTACTTTGTGGAGAAGCAGCACAGCCATTGCCAAATGTCATGCTGTTTACGACAGGCACGACAGGCGTGCCATGCCTGAAGTTCATTTTACCTCACACTCCCGTAATTGAGCAGTGATACACTCACACTGAGATGATGTTAATGTTTGGCGCTGAATGATCGTATAAACATTGGGTTATTCATGAGAACGTTATAATCATAAGCCCTCTATGACCGCTGGTGAGCTCCTTGGGTTCCAACCAGTGGCAAATTCGTAAACGATGGCAAAATCTTCATGTAGCCATTGCGTTTCCCTTGTGTGTCCGTAAAGGAAATCAAAGCCCAAAGAGCAATGTGGATTGAGTGAAAGCGGCAACATTAGTAGAACACATATAAGTGAAAGTTTGAGGAAAAGCGCACAATCGATGCAAAAGTTATCAATTTTTACAGTTTTAGTGTTGTAATAACTGGATAAGGAGACTACTAGAGTTCATGACGTCATGCGTGGACAACAATTATAAAGAAAATATAAAGAGAATTTTACAAAAGTTCAATTTTAATTAAAACTACACATTCTAACAACTTGATACTGACATAAGGGTAATAACCCCCTGCTTTCTGAAAGTGGTTAGTCAAGTGCTCTTTCATTACGCTAGAACAGTGAAAGCATGTTGCATTTTTTTATATTTTCTTTATATTGTTGTCCACACTGATGTCATAAACTCAAGTAGTCTCCTTTTCCAGCTGTTCCAACACCAAAACTTTAAAAATGCATAATTTTTGTATCGATTGTCCGATTTTCCTCAAAACTTTCACCAATGTGTTATACTAATGTTTCTACTTTCACTCAATCCACATTTCTCTTTGGGTTTTGGTTTCCTTCAAAGTAAACTTCTTAATAAAGTTTCACATCGTCTAAATGTAGCTTTCGTCGTGTTCTTGTGTAGTTCAGGCGCCACCGCGTGACCTTCTGCAGGCAGGGAGCGTATGCTTGCTTCTGCTGTTGATTGGCCTTTGACCATATTGAGTAGCTTTTTGGGGGCCGCTTCGCACGAAATTGAATATTCTGCATCCATATTGCCATCTTGTGTCAATTTCGAGACAGTGTGACGCCAACTTAACCAACTGTTAAGCTAAACCATGGCTCGACACTAACTTTTTTGTTTGGTGGCCCGATGGGGCCACCAAAATCCTAAATTTCAAATTTTTGGTGGCCCGAGAGAAAAATTTGGTGTCCCGAAAAAAAAACAATAAAAAACATTAAAAGTCCTTTTTTTTTGAATGAGTCAAATATTTAAGATTTATGATAGTAAGAATTAGAAGTTGGACATATCTACTTATAAATAAACTTTAACAAACTTGCAACACTCACTCTCAGGCATTCATTCAGTCCTTTTCATCCATCCTTTGAACAAATTTAACTGCTAATTTCTGGCGCAAAAAGTTACGAATATATTGACATACTTTTCAAAAAATTTTGGTGGCCCGAGGCGGGCCACCAAATTTGCCCTTTTTTGAAATTTGGTGGCCTGACTTTTCTTCATTTTTGGTGGCCCCGGGCCACCGGGCCACCGTTAGTGTCGAGCCCTGGCTAAACTATAGGTGATATCTCGCGTTCCATTTCAGTGTTGCATATTTTTTGCGGCATAAAAGTTCTATTCTAAAGTAACAAGGTGATCTTATCTTTAATTTTGATGGCTGTGGTAGAAGAGCTTACATGGTTCGTCGACGTGATATTCTAATGACCCATCCACCCCCAACGTGCATGGCGCGTTGAAGTTGAAGCCGCGATGTTGGTAAACTGTTATACCACTTCTATGAGAGTTCTCTATATCACTTATTTAGTATGTTGTCTTCTCGTTCAGAAACTTTTGACACTGATTACGAAGTGGAAATAGTATCAAATACTAAAAGGCACTATGTGTAGTACTGATACTGTTTAAAATGTTTGGTGAGAAGCCGCATTTGACCTTCACAACATTGAATGTCGAGACGCACATAACTCTGAACTGTGTATACATTAATTGCGTTATCATTTTCCACAGGTCCAGAGGGTTGGCTCACGCATCTACCTTCGCTGCCTATCCATTGGTTTGTATACAGCCTTGCGACACCCGGTACCTACACCTGGCGCAATCTCGACACCGGGCGGACGCTGTCGGGAAATGCTCACGCTCATCAGGAAAAGAACTGGGGATCGGGATTCCCGGAAGGCTGGGTGTGGACACAAGGTTTCAACAAGTCCACAAATACTGCTTTTGCCGGTACTTTCGGCGTCTTGTCCCCGTACGGACTGCCAGCCATCGTCCCGGCGCATTTGTTCGGCTACAGGAATTTTGCGCGTAATCTTAGTCTCGACTTCAGACCCGACAATTCTGTGACAATTCGAGACTTTCATCCATGCGTGGGACGTGCAACTGTACGAATTTATAGCCCGACTCATCGCGTCGAGTTGACGATGACAGCACCTGTGGCCACCTTCGATCAATGTTTGCGAGGTCCGGTCGAGACCGGCTTCGAATACAACTTGATAGAAACCTACGTGGCAACGATTGCGATTTCGATTGAAGAACTTGGACTGTGGGGTTATTACGTGATAGAGACGGGAACATTCCATAGCGCCGCCTTCGAGTTCGGAAAAACATACATGTGCTCACAAAACCCGTGCACGTAAAACTTTTCCTCACCAGTATGTTTTCTGTTAAAGAGGTACCAGTCTTGCAGCTTTTGTTTGACTGCTCAGTAAATTACAGGAGGAAAAAATAATTTCGCCGTATTCAGTCAGCATAACTGCAGGCTGAACCCCCCCCCTTTTTTTCCCTTTCTTTCGTTTTTTTTTTTTAAATTTAGAGAGAAGCGATTTCATTTATATTTTGTTACCCAACACTTTCTTATAACGGTTCTAGGGCAATTACCCCCTGGACAATTACCCCAGACTCTTCTCCTGACCCTAACCCTAATCCTAATCCTGAACCTAATCCTAACCCTAACCCAAACTCTAACCCTAATCCTGAACCTAATCTAAACTCTAACCTTATCACTAACCAGTGTTTAGCCGGGGTGCAATTGTCCTCGGGGGTAATTGCCCTGATACACTTCTTAAAGTGTGTTGTATACCGACGCTTTATGTGTGTAATTAATTGATTCATAGCGTTACGTTTGTTTCTAGCTCCTCTTTTGTTATTTTTCATGTGTTTTTATGAAAGCGTGAAATAATGCAGGCTTTGTTGGCATTGTTGGAAGTAACTTGACACGCACTTAAAAGATGAAAACAATATCAGAAATGAGAAAAAAAGAACCACTGAAGAATAAAAAACCCCCACAAAAACCCAACTTTCAGACGAACTTTCACAGTTTCTATAAAGGTCATGCTGTGTTGTATGGCGGCTAAAGTGGCACGAAACAACAGCAAATCCATGATTCGGAAGAGGGCAGTTATTGTCAGCATCACGTAATAATTTCTGTCTATTGCCAAACGTATACTTAATTGTACATTCTTGCTCTAATTGGTACCTCTGAATTTACACATCAAAAACTGAAAATAATCATGCATTCTACACTTAGGTCTTGTGTACAGTTGCATAATTGAGTACTGCAACTCCAGAGTGTTACTTCACACAAAATATCTCCCCTTAGTAAATCCCAATGCGAAAATGAACAATGTACGAGGTTTATCTGTCAGTCTTTCGTCCATTGGACATGGACATTGTATTAATTCAATAACCATAGTTCAACGGGTGCTCGTCACGAGACGGACTCCCACGAGTCATACAGCTCACGAGTCATACAGCCCATGCGTTATACAGCCGCACCCACAAGTTACAGCTCACGAGTCATGACAGCCCATGAGTTCGATTCTAAGCAAACATAAGGTCCACGAGACCGACCGTGTTGTATCTGTCGAACTCGTTGGCTGTTTTTGCCTAGTGTCGAACTCGTGGGCTTTATTTGCCTAGTGTTGAACTCATTGGCTGTGTGACTCGTAAGCTGTATGACTCATGGACCTGTTTTCAATGTCGAACTCGTGGGCTGTATGACTCGTGGGTGTCGGTATCGTGGGATGACCCAAGTTCAACGTCTTCCTGTGCTACCGTTTTACACAGTAAACTCCAATGTGGTGTTACGAAACTTTTCTTCAACAACTCCTGAACAATCTGTATTCAATGTGGATTTTTTTTCTTTCAGTAATCTACATTTCTGATTCCATGTAATCCAAAGGTAATTTACAGTCACTTTTAATTGTTATTGAAATGAACAAGACAATTCATGCAAATATTCTTTTGAACAAATAAACTACCTACGATAAAAATGGTGGAAATATTGTGCATAATTTTAAAACTGAATCATCGTAATTGTAGGAGGGGCGTATAAAGGGATGATAATTTTTTTCCGGTAATTTCTTCACTTCCATTCAAATCTTCAGGGGCGGCGCACCCGTGGGGGCCGTGGGGGCTCGGGCCCCCACACCTTTTGTGCACCATACAAAGGAATACATAAGGTGTCATCACTTTGGGCCCCCACACTTATTTCAACCCGGAAGTACGTAAGAGGCACTACAATGGGAGGGGACAGAATGAGCTGAGGACCTTTTTTTTTTTTTTTTTTTTTTTTGCTTGTTAGGTGAAGAAACCCGGAAGTGGACGGGGAGAGATGAGCTGAGGACCTTTTTTTTTTTTTTGCTTGTTAGGTGAAGAAACCCGGAAGTGGACGGGGAGAGATGAGCTGAGGACCTTTTTTTTTTTTTTTTTTGCTTGTTAGCTGAAGAAACCCGGAAGTGGACGGGGACGGGGAGAGATGAGCTGAGGACCTTTTTTTTTTTTTTGCTTGTTAGCTCATGAAACCCGGAAGTGGGCCCCCACACTTTTGAAAACAGTGCGCCGGCCCTGATCTTAGCAATTCAATTGCTGTATAACGTAACAAAGAATAAATATCCGTACTTGAAAATGGAAATTACCCGAGGTATAACAATTACTGAGACACATGTTTCATTTTTTATTGTATCAAAACGGAATGAAAGCAGTTCAGCAAATTACCGAACACCCCCCCCCCAAAAAAAAAAAAAAAACCCGGAAGAATCATATCAAAAATAAAAACCCATCCCAAAAACAATTCTCCCTTCTTCTAATACGCCCCTCTTCACATGAGCACACATATAACAAATACACACAAGCAAAAACCCACAACGGCACACGCACACACACACACACACACACACACACACACACACTCGAAACGGCTATATCTTCATCCATTATTAGTCTTGTTGTTTCGTGGCACATTTTTTTTTCAACAGAACCAATAAGCCAGTTCGTAATTAGCTCATGTACACCTTGGAGCAAATGACCTTTCTTTTTTTTCTCAGTTGGTTAGGCACTTCACTCATTTTAAAGCGGTATAATGCATAAGCTTGCCCGACATACTAATTTATGGAATTCGTGTTCAAACAAAGCATGAACTTGTGTTTAGAACAGGTGACCAGAATAGTCCGTCATACCAGTTGACACTTTAGCAGGCATCTAATTCATTATTTCGTATGGAATGCAATAACAAACCTTTTTCTTTTGACATTGCCAAATACCAGGCTTGCTATCAGGTGGATGTGCTGGCAAGCACATGAATAATCATCACATCACTGATACTTATGTCAGTGAATTAATAAACCAAAATACCTGTTGGTACAAATGACCTTTTTCTGCTCATGCGCAAAGTGGAATTACGAACTGGTCTATAGTCCAAGGGCAAGCGACTGGCTCCAATTACGGTTGTGTACACATTGGTGAAGGGAATGGTATTAAACTGCGATACAAAGAACGAACTTGTTTCATAAGGTTGGAGTTTCGATTGATCTTAAGCTCAATTTACTGAGTGTAACTTGGGGCCTCGAGCCTAAGATGAGTGCAATCGTAAGTCTTGTTTCATAAAGGTGTTTATGCTTGATTTAAAAGGGAAACCCCTGGCCAAATATAAGTAAGTCTGATAAAAAAGAGTAAAATATTACGAATTCAACGTTATGATTTTGATCGAAATCGGATGAAAAATAATGAAGTTATGACATTTTGAAGTTTCGCTATTTTTGGGGTAACAGCTCTTGAACAGTCAATATGAATATGCTAATGTCCAAGTGAGCATGTTGTCATTCCCTTACAACTTAACATATAAATTTTAGTTTGTACATAAAATTTTGCAATTTGCAGTTTTTCATTCAAACGCAATTATGCCCGAGGCTCAAATCCTCGTATATCTAAAGGGGGTATCTCACTGAGCGGCGAACGTTTGCGAACGTAGCGAATTTGGGAATTCGCCAGGGTTCGTAAACGGTTGCAAAAGGTTCGTTAACATTCGCAAGAAAGTTCGCAAACGGTTTTTATTGTCGCAAACAGTTTTTCTTGTCGCAAAGAAATTTTGAACATGTTCAAAATTTCTTTGCGAACCTTTGCGAATTTGTATTTTCGCTAACAGTTGCAAACATTCGCAAACATTCGCAAAACCCTCGTTAGAATTCGCAAACGGTCGTAATACGGTGTCGCTAACGTTTTTATATGATTCGCCACTGCTAGCGAACAAGTAACCACATGGTTCCTATATAAAAGCTTCTGAAACAGACAAGGTTCCTCTCTAAGAAAGTTCTTGAAGCTCTTGACATCTCCATCATGATTGTAATTGCTTCAAAAGCTTTTCATATTGACTAAAGTCTGTCCTCTGCAACAAGCACTCTCTCTCTTTCTTTTCTTCTTCCTTTCTTGTTTTTCGTTATTTTATTTCTCTTATGCTGCACAACTCTCTAAAAAAGAAAGAGTGAAAATGTTCACTCTTGAAGAAGTGAATTACATAAAAGAGTGAGTTTTTAGTGAAATTGGAGTGAATTTTGAGTGAAAATATCTATTTTCACTCATTTTGGAGTGACCTCAGGGATCACTCGAAAATCTTGGAGTGATCCCCGAAGTCACTCCAAAATGAGTGAAAATGAACATTTTCAGTCCAAATCACTCTAATTTCACTTGAAACTCACTCTTTTCTGTTATTCACTTCTTCAAGAGTGAGCATTTTCACTCTTTCTTTTTTAGAGAGAATAGCTGTAGCAGCAGCCTGACAAAGCAGCTCTTCAAGGATAGCAACACCTTGAGCCTCTTCTTGGCAGAAATTTATTTCCATATCCTGGAAATCCATCTTGAACGGTTGTCACAAGAGATCTGAATTTAGTGGAAGGTTTTATGTCGTTTTATGGGTCTTACTATACACAATCGCCTGGTACTTTTCCAGGTCCAGGAACATTCGCAAAATTGTCGCAAAGGATTTGCAAACAGTTGCTAATATTTGCAAAACTGTCGCTAACATTTGCAAAATTGTCGCTAACATTTGCAAAATTGTCGCTAACATTTGCTAACATTCGCTAATAGTCGCCACCTGTGTTCGCAAACACTTTCGCAAACATTCGCTAAAGTGTTGCTAATTGTCGCTAAACATCGCTAAAAGTCGCTAACTGTCGCTAATGGCAGAAGCGAACTTTGATTTTTTGCAAACATTCGTCAGAAAAGTTGGCGAATCTCAAATTCGCTACGTTCGCCGCTCAGTGAGATACCAGCTTTACTGATCACTATTCTGAAATTATTCAACCGGGAATAACAACATGTTTCAAACTTATGGATCATTTAATTGTGAGGGTATGACGTGGATAGCTCACTCATTTGTATATTCATATCCACTGTACAAGAACGGTTTTGTAGAAATTAGCAAAACTTCAAAATGTCATAAGTTCCTTATTTTTCATCCCATTTCAGTCAAGTTTATACCGCTGAACTCGTAAGATTTTATTATTTTTTTATCAGACTAACTTATATTTGGACTGATCTTGAAGAGCTTGCTTCCAAAAGGCGCTAAATCCATTTAAAATGTTGGATTTAGCGCCTTTTGGAAGCAAGTTCTTCATTTCTTCTTTAAAGTACAGATTTAATGTGCTACCGTGAAATAAATAATATAAAAATGAAATGAAATGAAATGAAATGAAATAGCAGATTGAGGGTTACTTTTTGAATCGCATCAATCGTAAGATCAGTCTTACGATCAATCTTTATGTAACAGGCTCACTTTCAGTTTGTCTGATGTCAGGGAAACCCCATTAACCTCTTCCTGTCATCAGACTGAGGATTTGGAATTTAATAGAATCAATTTGTCACGTAAGATGTTTAAAGTTGTATCATCCCGAAGTTCACGTTATCTTTGTAAATGTCACCCCGTTATTTTACACCAGCGGCAGAAAAAAAAATGTATTAGGCCTATGACGAATCTTGTGCTGACTAGCTACTGTGCAAGATAGTTGATTAGAAAAGAAACACGGTAGCACTTTTCAGCTATGAAAAATAGAAAACAACAACTGGAAATTGGATGAAATCATATAAAGATTATAGTGATTCAAACATGTATTCAAGCCTTATACATTTGCAGCTTGATCGATTTTCCGTGAAATATATATATAGGTTTTCCCATCCATTTTCGCACTTTTGTCATTTAATTTCAAAGATTTGTTATTCAATTTCGTCCCGAGAAGCAGGTGAAACGCAAATCCTAACTTCAATTTCGTCAATTGTCATTGTAATTCGTTTTTCGTCAAACATTTTCGAAGACATAGCATTCAGAATCGTCAATTGTCATTCAAATTCGTCCCTCCCGCTGACGGATCGCAGAATGTGAAGATCAAATTCGTCTTTGTTCACACAATTTCATGAATTTTTCATTCAAATTAGTCCGATCTTGTCGATTCTTTATTTTGATGGTGAACCAACTTTAAGCCGACATATTTTTACTTTCTCTCGTAAACTGTATCGTTAAACATTGTTCCCTAACCATTTGCTTTAACAATACACACGAAAAACAAGACTTCCAACGAAAATGATTGAAGGATAAACGACAGTCAAAAGTCATAGCCCAGGACAGTATGTCAGTGTCACATTTTGAACTTTAACTCGTAATGTTCAGGTTTTCGCATCATAGTGCATGAAGCAAAGTTTAAATTTTGTACCCTGGAAAGCAGCAAACATGATTATGTTATCCATTCATTGACATTAAACAGGCGACAATTCTACACTTAAATTTTGTCTTTAATCATGTTTGCCTAGAAATCGTTTGTCAGTGTTTTCGTTTGCGAGACGGTATACGTCTGTTTGTATCAGTGTGTACTCGGATTGCTTGTGTGTGTGTGTGTCTGTATCTGTGGTTCTGTGTGTGTGTGTGGGGGGGGGGGGGCGGGAGGGGGGCACTTGTATGTATGTTAACTCCTGAATGTAAAATGTGAACGGTTACAGAAAAAAAAACCCAATACATGAATGACTGGAAAATCACACCGGGTAGAGATATGAGACGAATATGAATGAAAATTGAACGAAAATGATTGACAAAAGACGAAATCGATTCTGCTGTTTTGAGTGCTGCGAGTGAGACTGACGAATTTGAACTGTAAATGACGAAAATGTCTGCCAAATTACTAAATTGAATGCACTTTATTTGAAAATGAACGACGAAAGACGAATTTGAAAGTAAGATTGGCCTATTCCCGACATTCCGCGACGAAATTGAAGTAAAAATTTGTGAAATTGAATGAAAAAAGTTTGAAAATGAATGGGAAAACCTATATTATAAAATGTTCAAGTCCTTTGGTTCAAGGCCGGAGTAACGGGGGGGGGGGGGGGGGGGAGGGGCTCGCCCATGCACTTTTTTGTGTTAATACAAAGGTAAAGTTCAATCACTTTATTTTGACAACATTTTTGAAGTTAAGGTCATCAAGAGCATAATCCGACCGAAAAAAAAAATGTGCAACAAGAAATAATGTGAGTTTCATCGGGAATCTGCTCAAGGAGAAATCCCGGGCCACCTCAAATTTGGCCTAAAAGGAACGACTAAACTTTAATAAGAAAAGACAAAGAAAGAAAACAAAACAAAACAAAAAAGACAAAACAAACAAACTAAAAAATAAACGAAGCAAAAAAAAACAGAAAATTTGATTAAAATCGGATATAAATCAGGGACGATGAGACATTTTTTCAAGTTTCGCTAATTTTTGCAAAAAGTTATATGGAACAGTCGGTAAATATGCAAACGAGTGAGGGAAAGTTGTTATAAACGAGAAAGAGTGTGTGACTGAAGGAGTGGAGAGTGATGACGGCAATGAGAAAATCAAACACATTACATACAACCTCCCAGAAAAACATAGCAAAAACAAAAACAAAAAAACAATTCATGATATCACAAAAGCACCACGAGTGAGGGAAAGTTGTTATAAACGAGAAAGAGTGTGTGACTGAAGGAGTGGAAAGTGACGACGGCAATGAAAATATTAAGCACATTAAATACAGACATCCTCCCAGCAAAAATAACAAAATAAAAAAACAAAAACAGGTCATCACAAAAGCACCGCTGAAGACACATACGGGGAGGGGGTTTACTGTTGCAAGTCGGGAGAGGGCAGTCTCACAACACCTAAAAGTATGATTAAAGGGACAGCTAACCTGGCTCCCACCGAGGAGTGGCTCCCATCCGTTTGGACAGTGTGGGCAATGCTGTGAGGATTGGCAGTCAAAGGACTCAAAGGGTTAAAGCGATACTAGTCGCAGTCACATTAGCAAAGTAATTTACAAGCTTCAAAATCGTGG
Organism: Diadema antillarum; assembly: GCF_040938485.1. Classification (NCBI taxonomy): domain Eukaryota; kingdom Metazoa; phylum Echinodermata; class Echinoidea; order Diadematoida; family Diadematidae; genus Diadema; species Diadema antillarum. The sequence continues at coordinate 2,707,381 of NW_027270929.1, read as the reverse complement.
AGCCATTAGGGCCATAGATGTATTCACAGCGCCTGCTCATTTGTTTCCTTTCCGAGTCGCTTTGACCTGAATTCAATGTCAAGCGAAAAGTGTACAGGGATATCCTTCACCCCAAAAATTTCCAGAGTTGTCAGATTTTTAGTAGAAATGGGGAATTTGTTGTGGAGAAGAAATCAAGTGTATCCTAGTTTTATCAGCACACAAGTATTTCTCAATCTTTTTTATGAACAAAATATTTGAAGGAGTTGTGAGAATCTGACGATTACTCAATTTCCTGTAACACACTTTCCTGAAACGTATAGTGATGTTTCGCGAAAATACGTCATAATTTGAAATTTCGTATTCAATTTATTCTACACCTAAAAACTTTGCTTTCATTCTTTGCTTGTTTTGCTTACCTCGGGATTCTTTCAGGTTAAAGTAGAAAAAAAAGGGGGGGGGGGGAGTAGAGTACGGAGTGGAATTTGCCTGCTAATAATTTGCCACTTATAGCAATGAATTTGCATACGTTTGCTTGAAACTGAACATCAGGATTTTAACCCATCAGTAATGACCGCACCCAATTTCCGTCACTTCTTGCAGAGGGCTGTAAAGAAACTATTTATTCCTTTTGCACCAAAAGGCTACACACTACTCTGACTTGTGCAGATCAATATACTTTAGCACAATCAAATGGACGACTCCATGGAAAGAATTTTCATAATTATTGGACAACCGATTTGAACTCGTAGCAGATTCAAGTGTCACAATAATGTTCTTATCCATGCGCTGATAACATCGGTCACAACTATTTACATGACACAGCAATCATGTTATTTCTTCAAAATGCCCTCATTATTTTGATAAAGTATTATCATAAAAAAAAGCATTCGGAATAAACCATTTATCTTTTCAAATCTTATCAGAGAAGAAATAAATGAGGACGAGAGACATTAAAGTTGAAGATATTGTTTCCTCTGTGTAATATTACTTGTATAGTATTCTAAATTAGCCAACAATAAATTCTAAAGGGATGGACCTACAGTATTGGTGGAGATGAGAATTGGGCTTTTAACTTTTTGCGAGATACCGTACCAAGAAAACACTTATGAAAATAGTACAGAGCATACGATTTTAAGAGGAATTCAAGGTTTATTTGATGAAAATTGGGTTTGGAATGACTGAGACATCCAAAAACAAAGCAAAACAAAGCGACCGTAATAAAAGGTGGGTCCCACACTTTATTAGAATCGCTCTGTTTTGGATATCTCAGCCATTTCAAAACCAATTTTCAGAAGTTTCTCATTGTGTCACCAAAAAATGTTAGAAACCTAAAATTAGATCTCAACCAAACTATACGATCTCTTTAAACAGACAAAAAACAAACAAACAAACAAACAAATAAAAGAAAACATTTCACATAAACTTGTACTCATGTTTCCCCGTATGCATCAACATACAATTCATGGAAGAATGCGGAGAGAGTGGTAAAAGCAAATTATAGGTTTAATTTTAATGTAGGCCAGGTACAGGTAGTTGTAACATGAACCGAGTTTCGAGACATCGATGGCTAGATCGCAACCTTTACGGACGCCAATTACGCTCGGACATGTCGGTACGAAAAAACCACCTGTTCGACCAACCATTTAGTGGTATGCTGCCATCTGTTGCCGAGAGTATTTATTAACGTCCACCAAAACATTGTCAAGGTTTCAGCCACGAAGCCAGCGAGAACCCAGCACAGCAGCAATCCTACGACAATTTCTGTACGAGTACCACTTGGGTTGTACTGTACGTTGCGTTTATGGGGTGTGATATCTGTCAGGTGAATATCACCGTCACACGGCGCGGACTGCTTATCCTTGGGAAATCGTGAGGTGGTTGGTAGAGATTTGAGAATCGGTGACAATTGGTGAGTATTTACTCTTTGATAAGACAGTCAGGGGCTTTATGGGGAAATGTGAATCAATACTGTGTAGGTAAATAATGTAGCTACCATTGTTACCAAGTCACTGATCTAGTTTTCTATTCTGTAATTTAACGTTACTGTCGTTAGTCGTAGCTGGATCCTGGACAGACTGTCGGGTAACCGGGGTTGACGTTGGGTTGTGTGGTGTGGTGGGTTAGTTAAATCATGGTTATGATGTTCGGTTCGTAGCTTTCGCTGCACCCTCTGTCCAGCTTTGCCAAACAACCTCCAGTATAACTATTAAGGGCCCTAGTGGAAATTGTAGAGTCCAGAGCATAAATACTACTACTAGAAACTAGAACACATTGCTTGTTTTGTGGCTGGGAATTTTAATATACTGAAAACTTAGTGGACCCTACCATCATGTCTATTGTGATTTAGCTGAGTGGACAGTGATCAGGTGATCATGTTCATGTTCGGTAGTATATGGAACATATCCCCAACAAGATACAGACCAATTTTTCGATCAAGGTATGGGGCCTACCACCACTACCAGCAGTTGACTACCAGCTAATGTGCAAGTAGGCCATCCCTGATGCGATCCTATGATGCCTTCCATTCCACACTGACTTATCATGCTGTTTGTGGAATGACAGAATTTGTTAGTTTTCATTTGATAGTGATGGGTAAATGATACTTTCATTCATTTCAATCAAGAATATGTCATATATCACAATTACCTGGTTGATACCGCTTGCTGACTATATTGCTTATCACCTGTGGGGCGAACCACAAGGGGTCGGCATCATTCGACCATTTACTTGTGTGGATAGGTAGTGGGACCACTTCACTGGGTTAACACCTGGCCCTGCTCTTTGCAATGAATGAATCAAGTGGAATCTTTATGCGAGTTGCAGTGGCGAACTCACCCACAATATATTGGCCCACATATGGCTGAGAAACTGTGTTGGCTCTTTTTACACTGGCTTGTGATTGTAAAGGAAGCTTGAGTGGAAGAAAGTGTTGTTGAGATGTTGCAAGGCACTACTTCTTCAAAACAGTTTCCCACCAAGGCCAGAATTATGTCGTTTCCCCAGAGAAGATTTTGGTAGCTTGGTGGTACACTTGGCTATATACAATGTAGATCTAACCGCTTTTCAGTGTTCCATACTTAATAATTTTACAGTGCTGCATACACTGTACAAGCTTTCACAAGACAATGCCTATTGATATGAATTGAGAGCTAGACATCAATCAATGTGAACTAATGGTTCCGTGGATTAGTCTAGTTTCCATGGGTTTTTGTGGCCAATAAAAGACCACCATGTTCTGCCGTGATTCTGCTTTTCTGGACTGGATGAGTTTAAAGGACAAGTTCACCTTCATAAACATAAGGATTGAGAGAATGTAGCAATATTAGTAGAACACATCAGTGAAAGTTTGAGGAAAATCAGACAATCCGTTCAAAAGTTATGAATTTTTGAAGTTTTTGTGCAGTAACCGCTGGATGAGAAGACTACTGCAGTGTATGTATAACTTAGATGTCACATGCGTATAACAATATAAGGAAAATATAAAGAGAATTTCACTAAATTCCATCTTTTGACAAAAGTACACATTCCCCTGACTAGTTACCGACAAATGTTATGGGTAATATTATTCCTCCCGCCTTTTGAAAGAGGCAAGTCAAGTGCTCTTTTATTATGCGAAAAAAGTGAAAATATGTTGAATTTTCTCTTACATTTTCTTTATACTGTTGTACGCATATGACTCACAAGCTGTAGTAGTCTCCTCATCCAGCGGTTCCAACACAAAAATTCTAAAAATTCATAACTTTTGCATCGATTGTCCAATTTTCCTCAAACTTTCACTGATGTGTTCTACTATTATTGTTGCATTCTCTCAATCCTTATGTTTATGAAGGTGAACTTGTCCTTTCAAGTCTCTACACTCCACCAATCTACTGTATACGCTGTTATTTTTGCGTAAAGATATTTTCGCAATTGATGAAGTCGCAGACATTTTTGCGAGATGTTGTTTTCGCAAATCGACACCGATGCTTACACTTGTACGTTAATGCTCTATTAACAAAGCGCATGGAGACAATTCGCGATCCAACTGTGATTCGCTAAATTCACGAAAAAATTAAGCCCTCGCGAAAATAACAGCTTATACAGTATTGTCTAGCCAGGGTTGGAATTTTATGCATTTACAGCCAGGAGTCTCTAGACAAGAAAGATATTGAGGCATTAGAAAAAGTGCAGTCAAGATGCTCACATAGAACAATGTATGCGACAGTAGAATCCAAATTGAATCCCTACAGGAGAGAAGTATGAGCTTGTGGATACATACAACGTAGCTATTACAAGTTTCTGATACATGGTCATCATACCACACCAGGTACCTTTTTCTTAACCCATTCAAAAGATCCAAAGAGGGTAATCACATCAATAAGCTGTTTCATAGAGTTATTAGATGTTAGAAGTATGTAGTTTAATAGAGCCTCTGGTAATTTCTACTCGAATAGGGTAATAAAATCGGAGCTAAGTAGAACTCACTTCCTGAATATGCATGGTGTCTTCACCAACTGTGGCTTCTTTCAAGAATAGATAGAGAGCCCTTACCTTTATATGAGAAAAGAGGGCTACTTTACTAAGTATCAAATATCATTCAAGTAGACATGTGTTTATTTGTTTAAATTATAAATTCTACACAGATAGAGCTATAGCAAAGTCAGTAATCAAGCCCAAATATTACAGTAAATATAAACATAGTGATAGGGTATTGCATGTATTTCTACTGTATGAAATCTATTGAAAGACAGAATTTGGGAACAGATTTTATTATTCAGCTCTTTGTCTTAAATTCTAATACAGAAGTACAGTGTAGTATGTTTATGCATGGTTTGTGTGTGTGTGTGTGGGTGTGTGTTTTCCTTTTTCCTGTGAAGTCATACATAACATTTTATGATATCTATGAATGTAAATTAGTCTTCTGGTTAAATATATGCTTTGAGAGTTTTGCGTTAAAACCATGGGCAGAGGTGACTCCAAATAGTACTTTTTGAGACATTGATGTCACAATTGCTTTGTGACATCATTTCACAAACTGTGCACTATTTAGAAAATGTCATAAGCGCAGTGACATCATTCAAGTAATCACTAGAACATTAATTTTTGATCCAAAATATAATACCCGCTATTAATGCTGTAATTTAACAGTCCCAAATATATGTACTGTGTATAATCATGAAATTGCAAAAGAGAGTTATTACATTGTACATTCTGAACACTTTTTACATGGTGAAGATGAGGAAAGTTGGACCAAGGCAGGGGAAATAAAGAACAAACGTATTGAAATTAAGATTCTATAGAATACTCTTCAACGAAGCAGTAGCCTTCAAGTTGAATTTCTTAAACTTTAGCGTTGCAAAGGACTACGGTATAGTGTCCACAGCTTTATACAGAGCTGTTGACTTAAATATCTCAACTGGTATTGCCATACTTAGTCATTGTCCATGTATGCACTGTATTTAAATCTCACCAATCAGATTGCACATACTATATACAGTTGTACTGTATACCATACAAGGGATGATGCAGTTATCAGAGGAAGTAATCACGATCTTATCAGATCAATCTCGAGAAAGACAAATTTTTTCAGCATGACTGTAATTGTAGGACTGGGGAAAAGGGCAGATGAAATACTGTACGTCATCAATTAGTCATTGTTTACTAGTTGTATATTGCTCAACAAGAACAACAAGTATGAAGCGTGACAAAACAGACAATACTTTGCAACATCGACCGTGACAAAACAGACAATACTTTGCAACATCGACCACGATGTGCTTCAATGGTTGCGTTACTTTTGCACGCTTATACCCGGCAAACACTATTAACCCGTTGAGGATGTACAGATTTGCTACAGCATGCATTTCCAGTAGACACCTGCCTGAGTATACTCGGGTCTCGTCCTCAATGGGTTAAAGAAAGAAAGAAAGAAAGAATACGTGTATAAAGTTCTATTCTCTCTCTCTCTCTCTCTCTCTCTCTCTCTCTCTCTCTCTCTTTTTAATAGTTCCTTTGGCTTCAGATGGTTATGAATCATCATATTGATGTGTTTGTGTTAAAATCAGTCCTTTCATTTTCATCTCCACTTGTGAAGCTTCCGATTAACTTCAGCAAGACAACAGACAAAGTCATTGACTCTGCAAAGGCAGGGAGCATTTCACGCAGAGTAAACACATTTACATTTTAATAGGAGAGTAGTGAACATGAATAACGTGTACATTAAGCAGTGAACAGCAGGCCATCTATAGTCCCTGCAGGAAGTGAAAAGCTCATTACAAGCTTCACGTTACGTGTAATTATCCAGCCTGCAGTGACATGTTTTGATCTTTAATATTCAAGTGTTTTGCAAACACTTGTGGTAGATGCCCTGTATTCCACTGCACTCTCATTGTTTTGTGACCTATTGCATAGTGTACTTCTTAGATTATCAGCACATCTATTACAGCCACTGGAAGTGAGGATCCATGTAAGAAATTGGACCCCCCCCCCCCCCCCCCCCCATATGGATTGGATTGAGATATTGGGCAAGGGGCTCACTGCAGCTGAAAATAGCTCATAACTCATCTTCATTGGCCTCACTGGGCAGACAGTAAATTTATTCATACTGAAATACATCAAACCCTCTGAGTCTGGGTGCCAGTACAACATGTCAGTGAAGAGGTGATTTGGAGTTGCTGAAAGATTTTACATTTAGGTTGTAAAAGAGCGAAATGCCAAACACTTTTACAAGTAAATAAAAGAGAATACTTTTTTTTTTTTTTGAGGGGGTGGGGGGGTAATTTTAAGCTGTCTAATGAATTCAACCTGTAGACATGAAGAATATCTTTTTACTTGAGGAACAATTCATTGATTTTTCTCAACTGAGTGTGTTGTTTAGCAAGTTTGAAAACATAAAATTTTAGTCTTGAAATCATCCAGATTTGAATTTAAATATCTTGCTCAGAAATTGGGGATTACAAGTTAGGGAGCCAACTAAGGTACTTAAATATGTGTATAAATCCAGAAGGAAGCTGTAAACATTCTACGACAGTGTTTAGTGGAAATAATAGTGAAAATAAATAGTATGAAAAAGAGAGGAATAGATGTCATCCCAGCCATCCATGATCCATGGTGCATTCAGTTCATGCTCAAACCAAGATAACACACACTACAAAGTTTATTGCATGCTGTTCATGAAACCTTGAATTGAAAGTGATTTTCATTTCTTTCTTCCTTTTTTCCCCCCATATTTTCCAGGCTCACTGTTTCGTACCCTGTAGTCCTTCATCTATGATGTGTGCGCGTGCATGAAAACAATACGACATACTCATCATCAGCATGCATGCTTTTTTGTTTCAGTGATTGGTCCATATTCATACTCTGTCCCATTTTCGTTTTCTTTTAAGAGGAAAAAAAAACACACAAAAGAAATACCTTGATGAATTCAAGAACAATGAAACAATTATACGCTGGATATTACACATTGTACCTGCTTATTTTGGTACCGTATCTATAGTGCTTTAATTTTTTAATTTAATTCTCACCAATGTAAAACAGAAATATTGGTTGCAAGTTCATACCACTATGCATTAGCATACTATGATGAGCATTGTTAGTACCGTACAATGTACAATGTGCAATGTATGAACTGTTAAAGGACCCGATAGTGTGGGTATGCATGAGGCCTGATTCATTTTCAACCCACAGGGGTATATTATTAAAAAATTATGAATAGCAATGGTCATCGAAGCATTATACATGTATATGCTCATCAGTAGTGGTCAATTTCAGTCAGGATTCTTCGGCTGTGTGTGCACTTGCACGGAGATCAGTGAAAAAGCTTTATACAGTGTACAATTTGTTACAGGGATTATATTGAATATCTCCATGTCTGAACTGGGCCCACCTTCCCACTCTACAAATCTCCATGCTATGGGGTCTTTAAATGATGCGTTAGTCTCTCTTCTCTATCTATTATTCGTTATGAGGGTCCTCGATTATCCATTTCGGGCCAGCCTTCCCACTCAATGGTGTACCTGTGTTCCTGGGTCTTTAACGCCTGTAAGCCCACAAAAAGCCTCAACAACAACAAAAAATATCCGGTACAATCTGCAGAGGATGTGATCGTCAAATGAGAGCAGCGTATTGATCCATTGTTGTTTTTTTGACACCATGCTCTCTGTCCACGTTTGGCACGAGGGGCGTCGTGTGCTATAAAAAGATCAGCCACAGTTGCTGCGGTGGTACATTACATACAATGTTATATGGTATACAGTGCATGCAGACTGCACATCCTACACCCCTGTTGTGGTGGATCTAACATTGGAATTATTCCAATAAGTTGAAAGTTGAGCTTGGCTCCAGCTTTGGTTCTTGGTCATCCCACAACTGTGAGTTCAGTTCTTTTTTTCGGCTTTCTTTTTCAAATCGATTCTGACTATTAAAGGGTATGTACAGTTCTGGTTGAGCTGAGGATTTAGCTTTTAACGTTATGAGAGATATTCAGAAACCACTCTATGAGATGTCAAAGAGCATGCAATTCTAAGGGGTATCAAAAGTTTGTTTGATGAAAATCAGTTTTGAAATGGCTGAGATATCCAAAAACAAGGTGAAACAAAAAGATCCTAATAAAAGGCGTGGCCTGTTGCCTTTTATTATTGTCACTTTTTGAGATACATATCTCAGCCATTTGAAAACCAATTTTCATCAAATAAACATTGAATCCTTCTTAAAATTACATGCTCTTTCATATTTCATAAGAGGTTTCTCCTTATCTCACTTACAGTTTGTATTAATGTTATAAACCTGAATCCCCACCTCAACCAGTACTGGTACTGTACAGTCCCTTTCTTAACCGGTTGAGGACGAGTCCCGAGTATACTCGGGCAAGCGTCTATGGGAAATGCCTGTTATAGCAAAATCAAACCGTCCTCAACGGGTTAAAGCTTGTGATGCTTTCTTGAAATTACTCAAATGTGGTACATGTATCAAAATATATACGGTAGTTTTGTATTTGAAGGTGTACCACATAGGCCCTACGTGTATTACAACTTTGAGTTCATTGTTTGGCTTGATTATAGTTCCCATGTTTAGTGAAACCCAGCCCAGATGTGTACAGTAATCTGTCTACTGCATTTGAGTTCTGCAGGATTGTACAATTATTTCATGATTTGATATGAATTAATCCATGATGCAGACTTGATTCAGTTCCTGTCTTGTTTTCTTTCTTTTTTGAGGTAGGAATATCCCCTCCAAATTGATGTTGATGTTTTCAGCCCTCAACCAAATTACAGCCTGTACTATGATTTCTAGTATGAGCTACACGTTCATTCATATAGAGAACATCTGAAAAGTATTTTGGGAATGCAAGTCACAGTGAACCTATTTTCTGTCGGGATTGGGTCCTTGATGCTATATTTGTGAGGGGCTCCTGGCTTCTAGGGAATATTATGGAACTTCATGTTGTTGATGTGCATTCTATCTTAACCCTCAGTTGTTTAGCCAAGGAATAAAAATATCCTAGTTAAAGTGGAGATGGAGAGCTTGTACACAGTTCATTATGTATGTCTTCCTCTGTTTGTTTAAACTACACTTATGCACTTTGTAACAACAGAGTTGATAAAGTTAAACTAACAATTTGTGAGCAAGGTGATATGTACACCTGTACAATGTATGTTCATGGTAAAGGTCCTAAATTGTACATCTGCTAAAACAAAGGACTATGGATATTTGTCACCTACCCATTGTAAATCAGTAACAGTATCTCCACAGCTTGTTATGGGAAATGTATTTACCCTCTGTAGTAATGATCGAGCTTCATTATAAATCTGTTCATGTGCAGTGTGGATTTTAGTTAAATTCACATGATTTAATTGTGTTTATGCATGATTGTAAATAGCTTTTACAAGTATAGACTTTAAATGATTAGAATTCGAAGATAAAAGTCCCTACAGATGGTGTATTTGTATAACAATACAAATTGTAGATTAGATTTTGCAAAGGGAATAGATTTTTACCTGCATTGTTTGGAATGCTTAATTTGTAACATACAGGTAACTGGTAATGTGACTATTCCAGGTCCTGTGAACAAGATAACAACAAAAAACTTGCACAGGAACAATCTTGTTCTGGAGCATGAGCTCAGGTATTATGATGTACATAGCCTGGGTCTCACTGAATGATGATGATCTTGAAAGATATACATCCGTACATAAATGAGAGAATGTATGTGATACAGTGTATGTCAGTAATTTTGACATAAAGTTTTGTAAAGATACCTTTTTTTGTTCTTTATATCTTGGGACTTACATGTGGATGTACAAATGCGGCGATGTACATGTACAATGTATCCTGTTCTAGTGGTGTTTATGAGAGTACAAATGTCTTGTGAGATTTTTTTTTTTCCAAACCACATTTTTTGCATTTATCTATTTTGCATAGAATGCCTTCTGCTGATTTACTTTTGATTATGAAACCCTCACCAAATTTTTGTCATCTATGTATGGACCTTGAAACACCCAGGATATGAAAGCAAATCAAACAGTGTTGATGTACAATCGCATTAATTTCATTGTTTGCGTGAGATATTTTTCAAACTAAACTGTTGTTTTTTCTGAAGGGCAGTGGTTTTTGCGAATATAGGGAAGTTGGAAAGAATATGATTTGTTATTGCAGTTTATTATACTGTAGCTCTTGGAATGAATTCAGTTTCAGTGCATTGCAGATTTGTACATGTAGTTTACGAGGTGTCCTTCTCTTTTTTTCCTGCATTCATGAATGATTAATGCATTTGAAAAGCTATGGTAGTCTTGATTATGATTATTCTTTCATAAGATGGCAATGTTTGAGGCCAGGCTGTTGAAAAGTTTCCATAAGTGCACTGCTGGTTTCGATACGTGTAATTCAAAAGATGCGATTGAGAGACCCACTTTATGGTTTTATTTTACTTTTTTTTTTTGAGAGGGAGAAAGTGAACAGCAGTAGTAGCTTAGTTTCTGTGAAATTAGCTATAGTTCAAAGGGTGGTTGCATTTTGATGTTGGAAAAATTAGTTTTCCTGTGACAATGCCAGCTTTACAAACTAGGCTTCCTTTCTTCCCCACCCCTCCCCCTCTCTGTGAATAAAGAGTGCGGGTTTGAATTATGATTCAAATGACTCATCTCTAGAATCATTCAAATGACATGTTTTGGCCAAGTGTATGCAAACATGTAGCGCGGCGGGTGATTTTAATAATTCCGATCGATATTCGAGTGATAGTTCTGGGTCGTTTTCTTATCACAATTCTCCAAAATTACAGAATAAAACATTTGTATGTACGGATTGACCTCCATGTTTGGGAGGAGGGGTGGAGCTTATAATGTCCTTTCAACCACTTTCGCAAAAAAAAGAAAAAAAGAAGGGCTCCTCAAATGCTTGCACTGCAGTCAAAGCACGCTAGTTACTGCTTGAGAGTGATTGATGTGAAGTCAAAAAGAAGCCACGCCTCCTCTTCTCACTCTGAAATAAAAAAAAAAGGCAGAATCCATGAAGCCTTCCTTAGTCGTGTACGGGCGATAATTCTAATTGTAATTCAGCATTGCAGACATTTCTTGACCTGTGTGAAAATGGCCTGAGACTCAAGCTGTGATAACTTGCTGTTTCCTACATGTACATGTATCACATGAGCAGCCAGGGTCAATAAAACAGATATTTTGGCAAACGGGAAAATAATACAAATATTACCAGTCTTCACATTATGCATCCTGGGAAAACTATGGTAGGCATGAGTAGGTTCCTGCAGTATATGAGGATTTCTTTGGGTGTGTATAAACCAGATCCTTGTTGTGTAAAATATCAAGAGCAGTCAACTTTTTGATGGATTGATAATCTATGGTGTACATTGAGACTATCAAGAGAAACTTCTTTATTTGCATGTTTGCTGTATCAAGCAGTGTCGAAGTCCAAAGAAGAGCGTTTCTGTGAAAAATGTATTTAGTGTTTGAGTTTCCATCTTACTGTAAGTCCAAAATCAGCCAAATGAAATCCCCTTACCAAATTCTGTGATAAGTACAGGATGTAACTTCCACTTTAATTCCAAAGGCATCACTTACAGTAGCATAAAGAGTCTGATTTTAGTTGGGACTTTACTGATTTCATTCTGATAGTAGACTGTGTTGTTTCAAAAGTACATTCAGATTTTGCATGAATGATATTGCAGACCATTTGTTATCCAGAACCACAGGAACAGAATGAAAAGTACGGTAAGCACCTTATCTTTTGTATGCAACTTGAGTAATCGTCTATGTGTACATTGTACCTCTGGCAATATACAGTGTACTTTATTTGTATGTTGCACTGGAGGTAAGGTAAGTAATTGTCTTTTGCATTCTCATAGTGTGTTGTATTAGTTGACAGGCCAAATAAATGAAAAAAAAAAATCATCTGCCAAAATAAATGATGCACACAGTATTTGCTTTCATTTATTCCTTCTAATCATATCTAGATGCTCCTGTCCCTTAAAGATCGGGTAGCGTGGAGAAACAAGGGTGGCCTGAATTTTTCGCTGCCCACTGCGGTACATGAGAAAACGACAAACGAATAGCACCGGTCAGCGAATATGTAAATTGAAGTGTAGACTCATTGGTAACGGTCAACCCCTGTTAAGATTTCTTTGGCTGTGTGTGCATTTACACAGAGATCAGTGGTGTATTAGCTGTACACAATTCGTTATGGGAATTTGCGAGTATAACATGTCTTCCCACTACATGAATCCCTGCATTACGGGTTCTTTAAATGATGCGTTGGTCTCTCTCTACTCTGTATCTCTTATAGGGGATGGTCCTTAGTTTGCCCCGCCAGCACGCCGAGAGCCAAGGATCGTAGTGATGTCCCAGGACGCGCCGAGGGACCTGGAAGCCCTAGACTCTTTGTTCAGCAAGTACGGACAGGGGGCCAGCAGCAGCAGCAGCCTCTCCGAGTCTCGCAAGAAGGAGATCATATCGGGCGCCGGGTACCACGAAGAGGTACGGGCGGGAAGTCCAACCCTTCATAATGGGATGGACCATGTGATTTTTTAGCTCCATGAAGAGTATTAAAGGGATGGTGCAGTATTGACAATTGGTGGAGATGAGAATTGGGCTTTTAAAGGGACGCAGTCCTCACAAAATTAAAAAAAATATATTGTTGGTACCTCCAATGAACTACTTTCATCAAAAACAAACTTTCAAATCACCAAATAAGCTCGTACATTTCGGTTAAAAAAGTGTGACTCTGCAAATGAGCAAGTCTTGGCGGAGAGTCATACGTCATTGATGCACAACTCTTTCCAGCGGTGTTCTGCTCGTCATCCCTAGTTATTTATAAATACATGTTAACTATTTATTTTTATATTAATTGTATATATAAATAAGCTTGAAATATTTTGTTTGAAATAATAAAACCACATATTGTCACATTTTATGAAAAAATCAGATATGATCATTTTGAACACTTAAATTGGTTTTCTGAGGCACGGCTGTCAACTTGAGAGTAGGGCATCAATGACGTTGCACCTTTTGGCAGGCTCTTACACGATCACTTGCAGGAATTATTTTTTTAAATCGCGTACGGAGACAATTTTTGATGTCCACGCATATAAATTGGTGAAAGGTTATATTTTTTACTCTTCTTAATTATCAGTACAGTGAAAATCTCAGGACTGCTTCCCTTTAACTTTTTGTGAGATACCAAGAAAACACTTATGAAATAGTACAGAGCATACCATTTTAAGGAATTCAAAAATTATTTTGATGAAAATCGGGTTTTGAATGACTGAAACATTCAAAAACAAAGTAAAACAGAGCGATCATAATAAAAGGTGGGTCCCAGAATTTATTAGAATTGCTCTGTTTTGGATATCTCAGCCATTTCAAAACCAATTTTCTTCAAATGTTGAATTCCTCATGGAATTACATGCTCTTTCATTTTTCATAAGAGGTTTCTCATTATCTCACCAAAAAATGTAAAAATGTAATCAGAACTATATGATTCCTTTAAGTCAGGTCATTGAACACAAAATTGCATGGAATAGATAAAGGGAAATTATGCTACTCACATTTTTCCATCAGTAATCTATCTCAGTGGGATGCTCGAATGGATTATGTCAAAGTATCTCACATTGAAAACTTATAAATCATTATAACTTCAATGGTTGCATGTGATTATCACCTTTAAGAACTTCTCTGCAGATACATTGTAGAATGCACTCTACTGCACACCTCTTAAAATAGTAAATAATTAGTTAACAATTTTTTCTGTCTTTGTGTGTGTGTGTGTGTGTGTGTGTGTGTGTGTGTGTAGATAGATGCAAACATTGCCACATTTGAAATGTGTTTTTATTATTATTTTTTTTAAATACTTGTTGAGATATCCAAGATTGACAGATCTAGCGTTAGCTGGGGCCAATTGTATTTTTTTTTTTTAAGTAGTATTTGTTCTCCCCTTGCTGACCATGACTCACTTATTGGTATTGCTTAGCCAGCAAATGTGGATCTGGATCAGGGCCCTCTTTTACAGAGATATCATTACCAAAAACTACAAAGAAGAAAGAGAGAAAACAGTTACCATGGTAACAGTTGCAGTGCTCTCGGCTGCATGGCTGCTCTACTTGTTACCTCGAGTTGAGGATGATGTGCAGAGCATGGCTGTGCTGTACTTGTTTGATATGATGGTGCTTGATATTGATATTAATATGTAGAAGTCAGTCTGCTGATACAAATATATCCACACACCTGCCAAATGAACTAGGATGAACCTGGATAAACTGAACACCAAGCTGAAAAACAAAAAAACAAAAAAAAACCAACTCTTTCTGTCCATTGCCGGTCTTAAAATTGATGTGTAAGAATCTTTCAGTCGAAAATGCAAAAAGGATGACACGTGGTTATTGTATTTTAACCCGTTGAGGACAAGTCCCGAGTATACTCGGGCAGGTGTCTATGGGAAATGTGTGTTGTAGCAAAATCAGTCTGTCCTCATTGGGTTAAACAGAAATTATTGTCAAACAATCTCACAGCTTGCGTAAATTGAGATACATACAGTGTGCCAAAACATGAGGAAGGAAACGATGAAAAAGTGTGATACAGAGACAGAGAGAGAGAGGGAAAAAAATAAACCTGACAACATGATGAATTCAATTCAAATTGGCTAAAAAAATGTGACATACCATAGGAGCTGTCAGGAGCCTGCATGATGTGTATAGAGTTGTGTGATTCAAATTTTGTATCATCATATTCATAAGACTTCCAGCACTTTATTCATTGTGACAGAAACTGAGAGTACAAAGATGAGCACATTGATATGACAGCAAATCAACTGAATCTCCCTGCAGAAGCCCCATCTAAAAAAAACCCACAAAAAACAACCAAACAAACAAATAAATGAAAAAAAAACAAAAAAACCCACACCAACACATACACATACCAGAAACAGAAACAGTTACTGTACATGTGCCAAATATTTCGCAAGGTTTTTATTTTCTCGAATTTTCACAAGTCTGGTGCTATTTGCGAATTTAAAAGCATGCGGAAATAATAACTGTAATCCTGACATGAATGTGACGTGCGCACCTACATGTATACATTTCCGTGATCAGTGTGGTACTCCACAATCGCGAATTTTTTAAACACTCATGAAATTGTCGAGAAGTCATGATTCACAGACACACACAAAATAGACTTGCTAAATACATGGCATATATACAAGCATTTCTATGTGTTCTGACAAACAAGTAGAAAGCTTCCCTGATTTGTGATTGAATAATCATATACTTATTGAGATGCATTATGAACATATCCCACACAAGTATCTCCCAGATTACTTATTAGAAACTTCCTTTAATATTTCAATGCTTCTGAATGTTGGCAACCTTGCGATGGACATGAAACCACTTGTTTAAAGACTTAAACCCCCAGAGTGTGCTGTGTGGAAAGGTAACCTCCTAATATCGGTTTCTATTTCGCACGACAACATGATTAAACTACAGCCTACTGTACTACCAACACCCTACTGGGAGTGAGAACAAAAAACAGTAGGAGGTCATTTACCACAGGAAGGAAAGTGGATTTGGTTCAATTCAAGCAAGTCAACTCACAGCTGATAGCAGTAGGTGCCTGTATACTAGGGCAGTATGTAGTTATACAATGTATGCCTGGATGACAGCTGTAGCTTCACTT
Organism: Diadema antillarum; assembly: GCF_040938485.1. Taxonomy (NCBI): domain Eukaryota; kingdom Metazoa; phylum Echinodermata; class Echinoidea; order Diadematoida; family Diadematidae; genus Diadema; species Diadema antillarum. The sequence goes on along the minus strand of NW_027270929.1, from coordinate 2,691,251 downwards.
TAAAATGAATTGTTCAGCATTTCCATGTAAAGGTGAAAACCTGACATTTCCCTGAAGGCAGTATAATTGTGGAGATATGTATTTTTAAAACTTAAAATTTCTGTTGTTTTGTTTTGGAACCAGTCAATTGCTCATTTTTTAAAAATTATTATTATTATTATCATACCCCCGCCAAACGAAGTTTGAAGGGGGTATATAGGAATCAGCGGACGGTCGGTCGGGCGGTCGGTCCGTTGCAAATCTTGCGTCGCGAACTACTTCCTCTGTTTTCAACCGATTCCCATAAAACTTGGCACAGATGTGTGCCTTGGGTTGTAGATGTGCAAGACGTATTTTTTGACAGTACCCAAAAGTACGTTGCCATGGTAACGGCATATTATGGGCAAAAATGGGTACAAATCTTGCGTCGCGAACTCCTCCCACAGTTTTTGATTAATTTTTATGAAATTAGGTACAGATGTTCATCTGAATATGTTAATGTGCAAGACACATATTTCCGCAGTGGCAAAAAGTGCGTTGCCATGGTAACGGCATGTTATTGGTAAAATATATTGCAAAATGCTTCATGGCAAAACTGCTTCATCAGTGTTCTTCCAATTCTCATGGAATTCATATTGAATGTTTGTCTTAGGATATAGGTCAGCATGACACATTTCTTGACAGTGACAAAAAGTATGTTGCCATGGTAACAGCTCACATATAATGAGCCAAAATGATGGAAAATTTTGTGTTGCAAACTACTTCCTCAGTTTTTGCCCAATTTCCATGAAACTTGGTACAGATGTGTGCCTTTGGTTGTAGATGTGCAAGACGCATTTTTCGACAGTACCCGAAAGTACGTTGCCATGGTAACGGCATATTAATGGCAGAAGATCAAGGAAAGATCTTGCGGATTTAACTACTTCCTCAGTTTTTTGACCAAAGCTTATGAAATGTTGTTTTGACCAAAGCTTATGAAATGTTGTTTGGACCAAAGCTTATGAAATGTTGTTTGGCGGGGGTATAACTAGTCACTGTAGCGACATTTCTAGTTATTATTATCATTATTATTTTTATTCATTTTTTTTTGGGGGGGGGATGACTACAAATTGTACTTTACACACGTAGGAAATACACTGAGTGACTCATTACTACATCATCCCCCTAATAAAATCGTTATCCATTTAAAGTCAGGAAGATTGTAAATTTAGGTGATCTTTGGAAAAAGAAGGAAAACTAAAACTTGTTAAAGAATTAAAAGTTTCATGATATCTTAAATCCGCCATGTACCTTTTGTCCTATCCAGATTATGGAATGGCTGAAAGTCAGGATCGAATGTACATTGTAGAATTAAAATGTGATTTAAAACTTAAAAATAAAAATTGTTGAGAATTTCACCATGATGATCTTAATAGAAGATGCTGCACTTGCATGGACATACACATATATTTCTCACTATCAATGACCTTGCAGATTATGTAGAGAATAGTTGTATCTCTTCAGATCTCTACAAAGTAGAGTTCATTAAATCATCAGCTACAACTGATTTAAGCTTTCAGTGATGTGTGTGGACTGCCATTCTCTCAGACCACAATGCACTGAAAACAATAAAATGCAATTTGAACAGAATTTAACTAGTGCATTCTATGGCAGCTGTAAAATACTGTGTACATGTATGCTGGGCCAGTGACACACTGTCAATCAATAAAGTGCATGGCACATGTGTCAAGCTCTACGTACTCAAGGACCCAACAGCTTTAGCACAGACAAAGGGTGTGTATGATGCTGCAAAACCCAATACTGTTCTTGAAAATGACAGGAGATTTGGCATCTATATTGAGAAAGTGCATTGTACACGTATGTGAATAACCACATTGCATTATACATCTATAGGCATAGAGTCACAAGTTGATCTTTCACAAAAACACAGGGATCATTCGGGATGCATTTGCATATCATGTGGTACAGAATTGTATGCAGATTTGATCTTATTATAAAGAGATGACTATTTGTAACACAACAAACCGGCGCAACCGATTGGGTGATGACAGCTCTGAGGCAAGTTTGAAGTTTATCAGCTAATAGATAACCTACCTTTGAGTACTCTGTACATGTATCTGTCCTAGTGAGTGCCAGTTACACTGTAGTAATGTTGATTTAAAAAATCTCAATCATGAGCAATTCACTCGTAACTAAATGCATGATATAAGACTCTTTGAATGTTGTTCATTAAATACACTGTTAAGATGTTTACTAGTCATAAGTATAAGAACAAAAGTTGAGAATTGTTGTGAATTGTGCAATAATTCAAATTTGGCTATTAACCCCTCAAAAATTCAAATATAACCCCTCAAAAATTCAATTATTGCACAATGTACAATATCTAAATAACTTTGTACCAAGTGATTACATTTCCAGTTTCTTTTTACTTCAAGAAGAAATTATTGTAATATATATACACAGCTATCATAAAAGAAATAAAAGTTGTGAATAGAAAAGGGCCAAAAAAAAAAGATGTCTTGACTCAAGACTAGACTAAAGGAGTTCTTCCTTCATTGAGTTCAAAGGTGTGTGGAGATACAGGTATTTCAACCAAGACATGACCACTCTTCTGATAAGGAGGCATGTATGTGAGATAGATAGTTAATCCGCACCATGATAGTATGTATCTTTCTTCTTTCTAGTTGTAAGTTTTTCTTTTCTCCTGTCATACCATGGAACTACAATGTACATAGTCCATGGTCATAACAAGACATTAAAGGGATGGTACAGTATTGGTGGAGATGAGAATTGGGCTTTTAACTTTTTGCGAGATACCAAGAAAACACTTACGAAATAATACAGAGCATACCTTTTTTAGAGGAATTCAAAGTTTATTTGATGAAAATCGGGTTTGGAATGACTGAAACATCCAAAAACAAAGTAAAACAAAGCGATCGTAACAAAAGGTGAGTCCCACATTTTATTAGAATTGCTCTGTTTTGGATATCTCAGCCATTTCAAAACCAATTTTCGTGAAATAAACGTAAAATTCCTCATGGAATTACATGCTCTTTCATATTTCATAAGAGGTTTCTCATTGAAATCTCACCAAAAAGTGTTAGAAACCTGAAATTAGGTCTTAACCAAAACTATACGATCCCTTTAAAGTGGACCACTGAAAATATCATGCCACAAATGAAGTTTGCCAATATATTTCTGATTTTGTACAAGTACTAATGAGTCATAGTATGTGGATTTTGTGAGAATTAGGGTTTCTAGACAATTTTGATAAATCTGGTGCCAAATTGTTATCATAAGTAGACAGTATCCTTATTGAATTCAACCCTCACCAGCCGTAGAATCTCGGGTCAGTATCATAGACTACAATGTACATGTATCAATTAGTATAAATTAGGCCGTATTTAGTAATTGATTTAAGACGTGGCAGACACTATCCATGTAGTCAATTGTTTTTTAGCATGCCAGCCTCGTTGGTCTGTTCAGTAGAGCTATCATATTTGCTACAGGTGGTTGAAATGTACATTGTACAGTACTTGTAATGTTTCTTCCATGCAAGGGCATTTCCCATTAATGCACTTTTTTGTCGTTTGTTTGTATTACTGGCACTAGTCCATTAGAACCACTATCTAAAGGGTATTGTGTATTTCTAAATGAATATTCCTAGTATTCTGATTATTGCTAAATTCATTCATTATTATCATTATCATTAATTATTATAAGTAGTAGCATTCTGATTCAATTCTGTGTCATAGCACTTTTCCTTGTAAACTAAATTTCTGCAGGGTTTTTGACCATTTCATGTTAGTGCACACATGCACACTTCGAGTCCTTGTGGTTGATATCATGTTGAAGTGAGTGATTTTCACAACTTATTGCCAAGGATTAATAATATGCAGCAAAGCCTGCAAAATCAAGACAAAAAAACAATTCCTTGAAACAGCAACCTTTACACATTGCTACACTTCAGTTCTTTTTAAAAGAGTCATTTCAGCAGACAGGATTTGAAGAAAACCCACTGTTTACATATTTTTTCCTTGTATTGTTCTGTCCATTGCACCAGTTGTCCACTGATTTCAGTCCCATTTTCCTGGTCCAGAGTGTGCAATAAAGGTTGCCACTTATTTGCATAAGAAGATTAGTGAGACATAACAAATACCTGCCTACCTTTCAACCTTCCAGTGTGTAAATTTTATGGTAAAATGCAGAAAGAGGTCTGGGGGTGCATGCAATGTACATAGCTACACCAGTTGTGTTAATGTAAGGACTCCCAAGGGCATTCTATTCAATTCAGTTCCTTGTTTCAGACCTTACACGGAGGAGCACTTTTTTTCTTGTCCCTTTCCTTTCTTTGTTTTTACAGTTCACTGGTGATGCGATGAGTGATGCTATTCGTGTGTAAGTTGTAACTGTAACAGTACATTTGCCGTGGATTTGTGTAAAAATGGTCACTGTTTTTCTTTTATTGACTGGATTGTAACAGTCCTTTCGGTGTATGCCTGAATAACAGTTCCATGTATTATATTGTATGTGCGGTGTTTTAACATAATTTATTAGTGACTTTTGTGTGATTTAGGGACTAACTACTGAAGTAGACCCTGTTGCAAAACTTTTTTTTAATGGTTTTCTCTGATATTTTGCAGTGAAATGCTGTTGTGCTGGGCAACAATGATTCATTCAGTTGTCACAAATCAGCTATTTTAAATAGTGACATCATTGCGCTTTCCAGTCTGTCTATGACGGAATGTGTCTTACATGTACAGACTGTATGTCATGGACGTGTATATGTACATGTAATGTTGTCAAGGTCAAATTGTGACAGAGCTTTAATTGTTTGTTGTTGTAACGAAAGCATGGATATTGAATGCCAACAATGTAAACTTCCATTGAAATACATTTGTATTTGTTGTCATGGAGCACCAAACTATGATTTGGAATATTTTATTTATCTGTTGCCATAACTTTTAGTTGCATAGAGGATGACAGTAATTCTAAACAGTGTGTGTACATTTAATGCATGATGATCTTTACTAATATGGGTGTTTCTACATTCTGCTGGCACTCATAAACCCTAACATCATTTGATACTAAGAAACAATGGAATGATGATAAAACTTCATGAGTGTAAATAGAGGTTTGGATGGGATAGTATGGAGAATCATGGAGTCTTGACAAGGGTGCTTGCTAATCTGTCTGTGACAGTGTTTTTGTGTAGACGCTTTCTTACAGTGCCGTAGCCGAGTTGACTGGGATTATTATGTCAGCTGGTTGTAGTGCGGTGTACAATAGCAGTTTTGCATGACAGTTGGTTACAGGCTTCATCACTTTATATTTATAGTATGCTGTATCAGTGTAGCTCTAGCTGATCCCAGGAGGAAACTTGTGCAAACTGCTTTTTGTTGACTCGTGGAAATTTTGATGTTGTCCCTCAGGTGATACTTCGTTTCCTTTTCAGTTTGATTATTTTTGTTGTGTTTGATTAATAATAGTTTTGTTGTGCTGAGTGTAGCTTGTTCTTCAAGTGGTGAAAAATTTGTGACAGTAACTGTCACAAATTTGGGTCTGTATGGATTTAGACATCCCTCCCCCCACACAAAAATACCCTGGTTTGCAGTTGTGTTGGCTGCTTATCAGTCCAATTTGTAGAGATTAAGAACAGCCTTTGAAAAAGACTACTCCCCCTGCTGTTTCCTTTTTGTTTTCTTTTGTTTTCTTTAATTGCAACTGACTAAAAAAATAAAGACTGTGATGTGTGATGCACATTCTTAGTGGTGGTCTTGGAGTTGGAAAATGATGAAACATACTTCCCAGGTAATAGAACCATGTGAATGAAATCTAGAGTTCAATGAATAGATAGAGGGCATTGCTAGCCAGATTTCATGTAACACGGCAAACTCAGTGAATATTCTCATTCAGAGAAATAACTGTGATTACACATTTGTTTCTAATGGCACCACTGTGGTCAGTGATATGAAAGTTTAATGGGACCTGTTGCAGTAATTACTCGGCAAGCTATGGTAATCATCAGTGATTTATTGGCTTTCATTGGCTATGGAATACCATTAATATGGTAGTTATGTACCACTGATTACAGAGCTACCATTAAATTGTAAAGTTACTTGTACCATAATTTCATGCATTGGTGCCCTCATTTATTTTCCTTCGCATTTCATTGCATACACACGTACATACTGTAGGCCTATACATGTAGGGTCTGTGGCAGCTGCAGTACTGTAAAACGAGGAATTTTCGCGTGCATTTCAATTTCGCGAATTTCGTGAGAGCCGAAATCGCAAAATTAAAATGCACGCGAAAGTTTTTGTCTACACTACATGCATTGAATGCCAGTGGCAATTCGCGAAAATTTCATGCCACGAAAAAGGCTGTCGGCTCCAATTCGCGAAAATTTCATGCCGCGAATATATCATGTTTTACAGTATACATACAAATGTTATTTACATTATTAATGGAAGCCCACTTAATCTTCTTTTGATTCCCTTGCAGGATGCAAAGAGTAGTCATACCCAAGATACTATAAAATCCCTCTTGGACTTCCACGAGACTGTTCCTGATCGAGAAGTGGTAAGTGAGCCAGGAGCCAATCAGCTCCTTGCATTGTAGTCATGTGACTTGGCTGAGAGGCCTTTAATACTTGAACTCCACTGACTGTCCTGCTTCTTTCAAATGCACACAGCATCTACTTATTGCACTGTTTTGCAATCTCCTTTCACTCAACAGTATGATATATTATTATTAAATGATCTACATTTAGTGGTTGATGAGTAGCTATTTCTTTGCAAAAAATGTGACTATTAAATCCACCAAAGATAGAAATTGTTGTATATTGCCTGTAGTAAGAGGGTTAACAGATAAAAACAAAAAGATAAACAAGCAAAAAGCACTTAGCCTCTGTACCCCCTCCATTAATACAGAGGTGTATACACATATTTGTTTTCCTTCCACCCACAAAAACTGAGAATTTTTTTTTTTTTGTGAATATTTGTTATCAAAAAAATACATTTATTCAACTTTTAGTGCTTGATGCTGATAGCACACATCGTCAAGAGTTGGTGTGATATGCCCACTTTCACGTTTTGTAGCACACTGTTTCAATATTGTTTTTTTCTCTGCATTACACAGTGTGTAAAAAGAAAGTTTTCTCAGTGTGGTTCACATTAGTATGAATATTGTATGCATGACTGGCATTCTTAGAATTTTGGAATCCTATTTTTTTTTTTAAATAAACCCTCCTAAGATATGGTTTCAAATCCTTTACTTCAGTTCTAACTTGTGCTCTGTTTGTTTGTTTGTTTTTTTCTCAGCATAACAGTTTCAGTGGTTTGATGATATATTGTTTGCTTTTCCTTTTTTCTTTGAATAGTCTCCTTCTTGCCCCAACACACACACACCCAATGAATCTTGAATATTGCTCACATCAGCTGCTTTCTAATCATGCACTACATTTTGGTGGCAAGCATACTTATGACGAAAGAGGGTGAGAGAGAGAGAGAAAAAGGTTGCTAATTTTCCAGTATTTGTAGTTGTCAGAGTATCCTGGGAAAGATTTGTACTGTTTTTGTTTTATCTTTTTGTATGTGGCCATTGTGCTTTGATGGTGATACCCCCCCCCCCCCCCCTCAAATTTCCTGTAGTAGGAAGAGGAGGAAGTTTTTCTGGTCTGGGTCCTTTTCCTTTACACACCAGGTTTAGACCAGGTCTATTGTTGCCGTAATCCAGCACGTAGACACCGACAAGTGCGTGGTGACAGTTTTTGGAGTCGTGCATATTATTCTCTCTGCAGTCGGGAGTCAGCGAGCCAGTTGTGTGATGTAATCAACTTTTGTACTGAAGCTGATCATCGGTTAGCTCCTCTCGCAGGTATGCGTACCAAGTATAGGTATCAAATAGAGCTGTGCACGGTACCCCACAAAGGATATTTCTCCCACCTGCTTGAGTGGATATCTGGGGCAAGGCCCCATGCTTCAACCCTTTCAGATCCTCCATTGAGGTAGGCCTCTGATTTGGACATCAGTCTGTTGCCGGTGGTAATGACATTCTAGGTAAAAGAGGGCAAGTGCTCCTGCATCTCCACTACGGTAAGTCTTGGTTGCCCTGGGCGAGTGGAGAGGATAATCTGTAGCGTACCTAAATAGGCAATGTTATATACATATTTTTATGTGGGAAGGAGACCTGCGGCCCGTTGCATAAAAGTTACAATTATGGTAACTTTGCCGTCCAATGGTAACTACCATGGCAACAATACTCAACGGCCAATCAAAATCAAGAATTCCATTGAAGTTACCATTGGGTGGCAAAGTTACCTTAATTGTAACTTTCATGCAATGGGCTCCAGGAATTCAGAATCCTGTGGAAGCTTTGAACAAAATATACAAATTTTGAAAGGTATATACGGATAATAACTGTGTGTTTTGTTTTGTTTTTCACCAAAGTTGATCATACATTACAACCAAGTTCATACCAATTTTAGGAATTCAGTATGCGTATGTTGTTGCAGTGTTGATACAGTTTGTAAAGCCTTTAGCAAGTATTCTTCGTTCGGCACAGCTGATGGGAGTGCTACCAGCTAGTGGAATACTTTTTGATAAATATCGTTACTCTGAGATGTACTGTTTGAGATAAAGTGCAATTACAAGTGTACACCTCATGTTCAAATTGGCTGTAATGGACAGAGTAGAGTCAGATACTGTAAAAGTGGATAGTTTCGCGCAACTAATTTTTCGCGCTTGGCCGAGTAAAACGAGTTTCGCTTGTTTTTAATTCCGCAGAATCAAGACGTCAACTACTGAAACATATGGCACGCAAAAATATTCCTGGCTTTTATTTTCGTGCTGGCTTCTGCTTTCGCGAAATGCGTGAAAATGTCAACACCGCAAAAATTTCCACTTTTACAGTAAACAGATTAGTTGAGGTTTCATTTGAATGGGACATATAAAGATACAAAAAATTTTGAATTTCATGTATCCATTTACTCATTCATTTTATATTGGAAGATTTAGATGTTTCCACAAACATTCAGTGGCAAACACACGCACAAACTGGACAAGATGAGAATGTCCACAAGTCACATGTCTCCTCTTGACCCAAAGATAAATATTTACTAAATTTCTCTACTATGACCACAAAAAAAAGAATAAAGATGTGAGATAATGACAACATTGCTTCTCCTCATTTGTGTGGGTGGTTGTAACCAGACGAAGTTTGAAACCGTAGAATGTACAACGTGTGTAATTACCGTCTTATTCATGTGTAATTATGATAATATTTCGGCCAACCATTTTGATTTCATTCCAATTTCCATCAGATCAAGTCAAAATGAATGTGGTGTGTAATCACACTTTAAAGCAACAGTATTCTCATAACAAAACAAAAGAAAAGAAAAGAAAACAAAACAAAACAAAACAAACCCAATGCACCTGATTACCTAAGCCACCACATTTGCCACTGACCAAATTGGCAAAGTGTTGGGGTATTGCTTACAGTATACAGATAAAATTGCCAGACCCTACTAATTGCTCATACTGGCAGATGTGAAAGTAATCATTATAAATAATGCTGTATGTGTTGATGTATCCTTTTGGAAATAGGATATAAAGTTCCAAATGCCGTGAAATAATATCCTGATACAAAATTGATGTAGAAGCCATGTAAAAATCATATGTTAGTGATGTATGTATTTTTTAATACCCCCATAAAGGGATCTATGTCCCTCCTGTATGTCCCAATGATATTTGATATTCTGTCTCATTTCTGTCTCTCGATAAAGATGGTTTATGATTTGTCCCACCTTCCCAAAGTCACATATATATGTTGCTCCGACAGTGTAGTATTGTCTTCAATAACCATCCTGCTTTTATTGAATTGTCTTATTATGGCTAGCAGGCAAATACTGACTTGTGACTATTTGTTCACATAGATGACATTTGTGTTGTCTTGATGCAATTTACAATCAGTGCTAGTCAAGGTCCGTCATGTTTTAGATGGAGGGAGTTTGTTCAGCTCATATTTCAAGTCAAGTCTGAATTGCACGTGACAAATTGGAAGGTCACCGAATACTGACTCTCAGACGATGACGATCGAAATATTGCGCTGAAGGAACCATGTTTTTCTGTTATAATGTTAACAACACCCCCCCCCCCAAAAAAAAAAAAAAGAAAAGAAAGAAGAGTAGCTGACAATCTTTGATAGTGATGACATTGAGGTAAGGCTTACACAGGGAAAAATATTGTGTAGTTGATTATACGTGTATGTCTAGCTTTTTTTTTTTTTCAAACATAATACAGCTGTGGAAAAATACAGTTTGACATCTGGATGCACTTTAGGTAATGTGAACATAGTGTGCATGATTGAATACAATAAATGCTTCAACAGGTTCCTGACTAACTAGTAATGCAAAAAGATCAGAATCTAAATGACGAGCAAAAGGAAATGAATGCTTTTACTACGGTGTGAGTGTAGAAGTGGGTCTGTAGTTTGTGTTGCATGTTTACAGTGCAGAGTGCAGGGATAGGTCACTTATGGTGGGTGCGGAAACTGGAACAATCAGAGAAAAACTGACGGGAGGTCAGTAAATGTTTTCTGCTGTGACTGTATTGTGACATCAGCGTGCTGGCTCAGGAGGACTGTTTTGCATCAGGATAACAATGGACTCAGGTAGACGAGACTTTATCTCTCTGACCTTTTTGGTTTAAAAATCCTGTTGCTGTGGTGCCATACAGGTGGTACAAGGGGACTGTTTCAGCAGGCTGTACTGTAATACAAGTTTGCAAGGTCAAATCCTTGTAGGGGTCCTTACAGGATGTGGCCACATTTGGTTTTTTTAAAGCTGACGGGTGAGAAAAACTCTAATTACCGCAACATTCATATGTATTTTTAATTCTGTTTGATTTCAGTCTGTAACGGCATATAAAAAAAAAAAACAATGTCATTATGACCGGTTGAATCAGACTATTTAATGTGTTTGTATGCAAAGAGAACTAGACAGGATCCTCCCTCTCTTAAATGAAAATTAATCCAGGGGTATTCCAGAAAAGGTTTACAAGCTTGTAATGTAGGTACCTATAGTTGAGGTGGAGATGTTAAAGGACAAGTTCACCTTCATAAACATAAGGATTGAGAGAATGTAGCAATACTAGTAGAACACATCATTGAAAGTTTGAGGAAAATCAGACAATCCGTTCAAAAGTTATGAATTTTTGAAGTTTTTGTGCAGTAACCGCTGGATGAGAAGACTACTCCAGTGTATGAATAACTTAGATGTCACATGCGTACAACAATATAAGGAAAATATAAAGAGAATTTCACAAAATGCCATCTTTTGAAAAAAGTACACATTCCCCTGACTCGTTACCGACAAATGTTATGGGTAATATTATTCCCTCTGCCTTTAGAAAGAGGCAAGTCAAGAGCTCTTTTATTATGCGAAAAAAGTGAAAATATGTTGAATGTTCTTTTACATTTTCTTTATACTGTTGTACGCATATGACTCACAAGCTGTAGTAGTCTCCTCATCCAGCGGTTCCAACACAAAAATTTTAAAAATTCATAACTTTTGCATCGATTGTCCAATTTTCCTCAAACTTTCACTGATGTTCTCTACTAATATTGTCGCATTCTCTCAATCCTTATGTTTATGAAGGTGAACTTGTCCTTTAAGTATTGTGATGTGTTAGGGATTACAGTGAGGGTGATTAGTGATGTACACTGTATGACAAAATTCTAAGGGATAGTTTAAGCAAAGTTTTCATAGTTTATTGTATGTGTGTGCACATGTATGTACTGAAATATCACCTAAAATTTATGAGATATGTTGCATGTGATTATTTGTGTGTATTTATTTATTTATTTATTTATTTTTAGAGAGATGGCTACGTGAAAATGTAATGCAGTTACATGAATAAAAATATGGCAGAAGTTATAGGCCTAACTGTTCTGTGCAGAAAGGAAACATTCTCACCGTACTAATCTGTCCTTACTCTCTTTTAGATTACTGTTCATAGGATGCCATATGTTTAGGGAGCCTAAGCTTTCATGAATTGGGATTTTGTGACAATTTTACAAGTTGTTGAATTCAGGATTGTGGAGTAGAGTAATGAATGGAGAAGTATGGAGTCCATGTCAGATTCCTGTCAGGGGATTAGAGTGAGATATTTTCCATGTGTAGTTGATTTTGCAAATAGTACAACTAAGTCACGAAATTTGTGAAAGAAAAGCCCCACAGAATATATGGTGTTGGATGCATTGCCAAGCATCAAGTCTACCTCATTATAGTGGAATTTATGATATTCCCTGCATTAAATGGATATTTGAGTTAAAAATTCATGTTGATTCTGATGAAAGGTTAAAAATTTAGATCTCTGGGACAGGATAATGCACATGCAATGTATTTTGGTATTGCACAATGTATAAAAACTGATTTTGCATTTTTCCATGGTCTATTTATTGACTGTGTCATACGGTCACTCTACTTGCCTATTGCAGTGTCCATTACAGTCCAGATATCATGGGGTGGTGATTTTATTGACCCGCCCTTGGACCTGGTGTTTACACAGCCAGTGATCTCTTATCTGTGCCAGGATAAGCCTACCCACAAGACTTAATGACTAATTATTTTCCCCCTAATGAAGAAGAACTGAAATGGTAGTCCGTTTCTTTTTTAATACAGAATGACTTTGACAAGATTGTAGCACTGTAAGTGTAAAATCTGTTATTTTCGCTATTTTTGCAAATCACTGTTTAGCCACGAATTTAGCAACATGCAAAACTATTGTGAATGGACAGACATTAGTGCACTTGTGATAGCATTGATGGCAAATCATGAAAACAACATCTGGGGGAAATTCCTGTGACCTTTTTATTTGCAAAAATATCTGTGCATGAAAATAATAGCCTGTACAGGATTAAATTGCCAAATCATTCATTAGGTGTTCCAATCATTCTCTGTCCCACACAAATATTCTGATACTGCATTGTAGGATGTAATGAATTGGAAAGTAGCTTTTGAGTGTGAAAGGAGTTTCTTGCCAACAAGAAGTAAACTTTGCCGTGTGATCTGGAAAATGATACACAGTGCCAGGCCTAGAGTTCCAAGAGAAATACTATTGGAACTTTAATAAAGAGCTGCTGGCATAATGCCACCACCTGTGGAAGGAAACATTGCCGAAGCTCGATCAATTCCAACATCAAGCAATGCTGCAGTATTGTGCCTCATGGAGTGTATTCATTCTTTTTGGGAAATATCCCACCATCAAAAGAAACAACAGCCTCAAAACAAACCCGTTGCTAAATAACTCAATGTTTGACCTAGAGCTGTGTTCAAACTGCAATGAAAATTTGTGATGTTGGAACAGTTTTAGACAGGTAATAAGAGTTTATGCAACAGTGGAGAGTGAGTCGCATGATAAATATAATCTCAATTTTTCTGCATTGAGCGTTCTCATTGCAAATCTTCATACATGATAGCAAATTTCCTGTAGAGATGGGAAAAAAAGCACATAAATGTACAACTCCGTTGTTATTTGTTTTTTTGTGGCAAGTGTTTTGGCTGGCTTCTGTTAGCTGCATAGTAACAGTTACCAAAATGTCTTTTTTTTTCTTCTGTGTGCAATTTTTCTGGCAATGTTATAGGGTGGCTTTTTGGCACAGTTGTGAAGATAGCAACTCTCACTGAAAGGTCACAATTTTTCTCTGGCAAATGTGAAAGACCTTGTAGAAGTACATGTACATGTAGGTGTCTTTGTTACATCACAACGTTGGAATTCATGCACTCATATCATTACACTGATTTCATGTCACCATTGGCCCAAGCATTGTCGATAGAAAGTGGCTTTAATATTTCCAAGAATTTCGAAATAATCATTAGTTTGTTTCATTGTCTGCGGAAGTTGGTGTGTCTCACAGCAAGATGGGAGTTAACTTTTCATAGAGTAGTATAAAACACACAAAAAAGTTGACATGGTGATTTTGATATGGTGTGCAGGTGAAAGATTATAGAAATTATGTGGGTTTGCAGACAGAAATATTAAAACTGCCTCTCATTTTCCACGAAAAATTTTGCAAACTCACAGTGATTCAAAGTTGATGTTAATCTTCACCATGTTTGTGGTACTGTTTAGATTTTTGGTAGTCTAGACTACACCCACGAGCTCAGAGCCAAAAAGGGCAGAAATGACTGTGAAATACGCTGGGAAGATTTGTGCATTTTGCAGATGACTCCCGTAAGCTCTCGGGAGAGGAGTAGGCTAAAGTGGCCCAATTACGGGAGAGCGAGAAACCTGGCTGATGGTGTTGATGAAGTGTTGGGCGACACGCTGCACAAATGTTTAGCTGAGGGTGATCCTCTCTGTCGGCGGGTGCCGTCCGTGCCACTGATAGCTGCTTTCCTGTTTGGGTGGTGCGGATGTTGGCGGCATTTCGGCAGCAGCGGGGTGCGTTGAACGCCATCGCGGGGCTGAGTGAGCTTTCATTCACGGAGCGTAAAGATTCTAGCCATGTTCTCACCTCAGAAGCTGCTTAGATGTCTACATGTATGACAAAAGGACAGACAGCACCATAGAGAAAGAGAAGAATTTTATGGAAAATCAATTTGACTGGACTTTGTACAATATTACCATGATCCATGTCTGAGATATGGCTCATCTGTCGACGCAAGTGGAAGATTTTGGTTACTTGAATACAATTATTGTACAATGTAGTTGTCACCATCCACTTTCAAGTTGTTTTAGAATTGAAATCTATCCATTTTCAAGTTACAGCTGTAATTTGTTCTTACATAATGTATAAAACAACAATTCACAAATTCTATCTCTGACCCCTGTTCAGACGCTAGCCAGTTTATACCAAAACTTGATAAAGAAGTGACGTATAAAGAATTATTGTATTGGCAACAGACCGTTTAGACGTGGATCTGATGCTAATCACGTCCATTCAGGGAAACTTCGTATAGATGCGCAGTTTCCTACTGCGCATGTTGTTATGGTCATGACGTCGCCGCTAGCGAGTGGAATAGGGTCACCTTTCATGCGTGCTCACATTAAGCCCTGCCCAGTTATACCATTCTACGGTCGCCATATATTCAGATGCACAATGGACATGATGGAATGCTGATTCGTTATCGAGTTCTAGTTCGAAATGATGCTTTGACCATCAATTTGTTGTACATCGTTTTGGTTAGTCAGCGTTCAGACGTATAAATTCATTTACGTAGCTATACCGTTTTAGTATAATTTTTTTTTTGCGTCTGAACACCCTGTGAGATCTTAAGTTTCACACACCCCCAGAAAGAAATGTTTACATCAAAGTTCATGCAAAACAGTAAAAAATTCTATTTGTGGTCGAGAGGATACGACAGACATGGGTTTTGGTTGAGATCGCGATTTCAACAGGAAATAGTTGGACATTGGAGAAGCAGTCATTGACACTGGATCTGTATAATGATGGTTATGTGATCTGTGGAGATTCAACTATTCCATATAATCCCATTAATATTCCATTTCCTGTCTTCGACCATCTTGCCATTTTCTTGAATATTGGGTCAAGTGCATCACATTCTTGTTCCGAGGACAGCAAAGATATATTCAAATAGAATAACATGATAACATGTAGATATTTTCATGAATAAGAAGTTAAGATGTCACTATCCATCTTTGGCATGATATGGAATTATTGATGCATGTTTATAGCATTTTCCTTTGTTGCAATGTTATTTTGATACCAAGCTTTATAAAAGTGAATGAATTTGATTCACAAAAGAAATCTATGTGGAATGATATCTAGTGCCCACTGTGTAAATTGAATCTTTCTTGCTCATAGTTTTTATAATCTGATAGCACAGCAAAAAAATTTTGTTTGCTTTGTCTAAAACTTGATTTTTATGAGAGAGAAATGCTGTAGTCTCGATGTGATAGTAAGATTCCATTGAATATTAAAAGCATTGGTTGAGTCACAAAGGGAGGAGTGTGACATGGGCCCAGCGATGAAAAACATGTGCAGCATTTGTGGATCAGGACACTTCCTGCAACAGCCGTACGCCCAAATATACCATTACCAGGGATGCACAATTTCATCATCCCGTCCCAACCAAATTAAGTTTGAAGCTTTGGGAACATGTTACAGTTGTTTACAGTTGTATGTGGGGATCCATATGTGGTCTGTTGGACTGATGGTTGATTAGCGGTCATGGTTTTCTTTTTTTTTCTTTTAAATGATTGCAACGATTACTGTATGCCACCTATCATTGTATGTTGGCCTTGATGTACACACTTTTATGGCACTTTATTCCCCCCCCCCCTTTTTTTTTTACCTTTTTTTTTTGAGATTTGTAGAGTGTGCAAAGTTTCCCTGGTAAATGGCATACTACAAGGAAGAACGATGAAACACTCTGGCAAAGCAACAATTTTCCCCAGAATTGAAATTTGGTGTCACATCAGTGGAAATACCCCTCAGCAGGAAAAAACTCTCATTTCAGTGGCAAAAAAGAAGAAAAGTCGCATCTGGTAATTTTAGCTTTCCAATCGTGAATCCAGTAGTGTGAAATCTTGTAAAGTATTTGACATGCCATGCTCTCTCTTGTGCATTCCCTGCAGACGCAGCACACTTTGAATAGACAGTACACGCATTTGCACATTTGCATACAATGCACTTCAAAAAATGTTGAGATTTGAAGGCACTGTAGTAATTTGGTTTATAATGATACTGATAACTAATACAATTTTATTTACCAAGGTTAGCCATTTCATTAAAAAGAGAGTCATTTTCTCTGTGAATTTGAAAATATGTTTATACAATTCTGATCCAGTTGACTTGTTTATATCAGCCGCAGTTGTTGATGAAGGCTTGTACAGGCTATTAGCCATCATTTGGGGGTCAGTAGGATGTTTGTAATAAGGTAATCTGGTCTTGGCTTTTGTGCTGCTTCAAGAAGATCAGGAAAATTGACCTTCTCATAAAGTATAAAGGGCTACTATATTCCACCATGCGTTAAAGTGAGCATCCTGTCGCGAATGCCTGCAAAGCACTGCAAGTTTCTTCGATAGAAGTAGGGTTAGCATAATGTGATGACCTATTTCGCGAAGATGTTATGTAAGGAATGACTTCTGAGTTGTCACATTGAAATTGGGTGGACATTTTCAGCATGGCAGTGTTCACATGCTATCACCAGTCATCAACAGTCTTTATTATCACATTACAATCTGTTATCTCAGACAATTGAAACTGCTGTCATCAATTTCAAAACAATACTTGTCATGTTTTGATAATAGTCTACAGTTGAGATCTGATCGAAACTAGTATAGAAATATTCCCACGCACACTGTTGTGGTGTTCCTTTTTAGGATTACATTCAGTTCCTATTGTATGGAATCGATACTAGCGAAGTCACCCAGGTTTGAGTGTGACTATGAAAACAAAACAAAACAAAGGTCCATCCTGAATTTTGGTGTAAATTATGGTAGGGCTACGTGTATGTCAGTTGTGATGTTTATAAAGGGAAATGAGTATTAGTATCCCTCTTAACCATTTTAGAAGGAGCTATTTGACTTTAATAATCTTGTAGATTAACACAATGGATAGTTGCCTTTGATAGGGTGGGTATGGTAGCTGTTCATTTCACACCTTACTAGTATGCATTATGTAAGCCAGCCATGCACGCACATGCATTGTGTGGTATACTGTAAAAGTGGAAATTTTCGCGGTGTTGAAATTTTCGCGCAACAAGAAACTAGCGCGAGTATAAAAGCACGCGAATATTTTTGCTACCTATATGTTCCGGTAGTTGATGTCTTGATCCCATGGAATTAAAAACACGCGAAACTCTTCTTACTCGGCTGAGCGCGAAAAATTAGTCAAGCGAAAATACACTGTAGGCCTATCCACTTTTACAGTATTAATATAGGAACAGAATCTTTATGTGAAAATGTCTTTTTTAGTGATGGTGTAATATATTGTGGTATTTTATACCTGGCAAGGAGGGCAATTCATGATATCCATGCCTAGTCTTGTGATAACAGACCATTTATTTCTAAACATGCACAATTGTTTTAGATTCATTTTTAATTAGTTGCTTTAAAACATACACCCTGTATTTGATTCATTGGAAAGAACGAAAATAAATATATCTGAATATCATTTGCCATTTGTGGTCTTATTGATCATATTTTCCTGTCCCTAGTCATACAATTTATAGCACAACAATGAATTAAATCGGTTCTACAGCACACATCTTAGACGTGAAGTGTGAGGTTGCCAATACCTATTGTTAGAGGGTGATGCTGATCCTTCAGCAGAATGACATCATAGTCACATGACCTGGGAGGACCGCCCACATTTTTTTTTTGCGCTCATAGAATGCTGATATCTTACCCATATATTCACACAGTAATGATTTTGCTCATATTATCCATTTTGTCTCATATTAGTCACCTATAGCGTTTTAACATATTTTCTATTTATTTACATCTGCTTGATCTCTTGAGGAGAGCACAGCATATTTTTATTCTTTTTTTCTTCATTAATGTAAAAGGCATCTTTAGATTTTTTTAAACTTTATGTTGATGAACATAATTTTTGTATATCTTATAGTTTAACCCTCCTGCAGTTTATCATGATGGATGAGTGGCTTCACTTCATTAAAAAAAAAAGTTGCTACTACGGCTCTTCCTAATACTGCAATGGCAAGTGTTGTGATAATGCTAAACATCTTGCTTCATGATAGCTGTTGCTACAAGAAGTTTACCATTCTAGCAAAGAATTGCTGTCATAACGTCTAGTATAGGCCCAGATGCTACACACATTTCCTAAAATGCTCTTTACTCTCCTATGTGGCACTTTATTGTGGTCATGAAAGGGAAAGAAAATGAATCTGGGGGCAGCATTTGTCTGATATTTTTTCCATACAACACTATGATCTATTGAAAGTGCATGCCTTGAGGAGAGATTGGGGCTTTAGTATGAAGTAGGGGAGAAAATCACCATGAAACATTCTCCAAGCCTAACGTATTATCCTCATCTGAGAACAAGAAGGGCGTTATCACAATTTTGGGGGTATTGAGTGTTTTGTGTTACATTGTAGAGCGTGATCTCCTCTACATCGTGGTATCAATTTTAAATTGTTTTCATTTTCCGTAAATTTTTACAAATCAAAACCACAAAGTTGCTATTTTAGTTTACACAAAATTTGGAACAATGTTTCATATAAATCTACCCACTTGTGATCAAATAAACTTTTCATGTCATGAAAATTGATTGTTTTATTTTTATTTACGCTCAAATCTTAGAACTCGATAGTGCCCTTCTGGTTCTCAACAGACATTATATCATCTTTGAATTGAATATATAAAAGAAAGAGTCAGAGAGCAGAATACATTGTACTTCTTACTTCTACGTGCAGTAAAGTGCTCAAAAGGGTCTTTGAAACTGAAAGTACAATTGTACAGTGTGACATGACGAAGGATTCATACCGTGGACATTGGGAATTGTCACAATCATGGAAGGAATGTAGCAACAGGAAAATAAATGACTGGTCTCTGTACTGTTTAGAGTTGACAGAAGGTTGTAGTTAAAAAACAAAAAAGAGTGTTATTGCCTTCTGTCTATAAATGGTTGAGTTTTATGAGCACCGAGATGTGCATTGTCACTCTCAATTTGGAGCACAATGAACAAGTTGCTTCTCACACAGTGGACTTCCTTTTAGACTTAAAGGATACCTCCATGATTTTCAGATTTTTACATTTGAACAACTATAAATTAGTTATATTGAGGACAGAGTTTCAGAATTTATGGTAATTGGGATGAAGAATGAGAATATTCAAAATTTAGAACAAATTGCAATGAACAAGGATGATGACATGGCAGAGTCACCATAAGAATGCATGAGTTGGGGCTCAAGGAAGCAGAACAAAAGAAGAAGGCATGTATAGATTATACACAGGTGAACTCGCAAGCAAGCGGTATTGTAATGGAATTACACTGCTACATTTCTGAAATATATGAACCTCCTATGTCACCATCCTTGTTCAGTGTAATTTGTTTAAGGTTTTTCAAAGGATTGTTTCTCAGCTCAAGAACCACAATAAATTCCACAAATCTATACATGTAGTTGTCGATTTATGTACTACAGTGTACATGATGTGATATTATGAAAATTGTCTGGAATATCCCTTTAAGCGTACTGTGTAAAGTGGACTTTATTCTCTTCTGCAGGATGTCAGCATTGTCAGAGTGACAAACTCATACCAGCTTTTCTGTTTGACTGATGGTCTTACACAGCAGAAATTGTACATGTATGTGATAAATTGACTACGGAGTACTAGAGTTATGATGTCACAGTCACTTGTTTATCATAGCTTGGGTTGGAACCGGAGGGTGCATGCATAAAACACTCGGGACAGGACGAGGTTGTTTAGAACCAGTTTCCATGGTGATAAATGGCTATGACATCACACTCTTGTACTCTATTGACTGTACCATTACAGAGCTTGGATCTAGATGACCAGTTCTAATACAATGCCCTAAATTTTCCTTCTTTGTCAGAATTGATGTACAATTGAAGATCTACTGTAGTGCAAAATTTTGATGCGATGAACCACCAGGATGAATTCATTTTTTTTTTTTTCAATGTGCCTTGTATTGAAATGTGGTCATCAGTGATCCCACTTGATAATCAATGATCATATTTGCTTCCAGAATAGGGAATGTGCTAGGTAGTATTTCAGTAATTTCTCTGGTTTTGTTGTTGTCGTTGTCTTCTCCATATGGGTAGAATGAGTGATAGACAGCCAATTACTGTATATGTCATATATTTCGTGAGTCTAAATTTTCGCGAATCAGGAATTCCCGAGGATATCGGGAGTGGTTTGATTCGCGATCGTGCAAGTCCTGTACTGAACGGAGAAGTGTACACGCGTACGTTACATTCACATCGGGATCAGAGTCAATATTTTCGCTTGTCTTTAATTTCGCGAATAGCACCTGACTCGCAAAATTCAGGAAAATAAAAATCTCGCCAAATATTCGGCGTATACAGTAGCTTGGCAAGATTTCATATCCCCCTCCTTCTTTCATGGCCTCATCTGTTTCCATAGTTACTCTGTTTATTTGTTTATTGATGTTATTTGTTATTTTTCTTTGTTTACTGTGTAGCATTCCAGTTTTTCAACCTGTATGATCTGACATGTTTTACACAATGTGAATTTGCTTTGCATGGCAGAGGAATTATAATAATCTTAATATTAAGGGTTGTGAGATATTGTAAAGGTGCTGTTCATTTGATATCAGAATGTGTTTGATATATACAATGTATGTAGTGAGTGACTGAATGAGTGAGTGGAAAATGGATGGATTGCATGATCGATGAAATGACAGATAGATGAATTAACTACAACAGTTCGCATTGGATCTGTAACTTTCAAATTCACTGATGTTTCTTTTTCTACAGCAATGATAGTAACAAACCATTTTATTCACTTGCTCCCTCCAATTCAGTTTCTTAGGCAGGAATTCACCAAGCATTCATCATTTGTTGCTAGGTAGGGCAAGCCTCCGGCAAGCTTTGTAGTTATTAAGGCAGTCGTTTGTGAACAAAGTGTGCATAGAATTTCAATGCATGACAAAATGGTCTATTTCACAGTTGATAGCAATACAGAACACATAGTGAATTTCAATTTGCAAAAATATGCATTAGTGTGACAAATTGTATTGGTGAAAATCCAATAAGAAATGACAAATTTTTCTCTAACGAAGGCCTCTGACTGTTTTAATCAATGCTGATATCGTTAAGGCAACACATGGGAACAACTTCCTTTCAATGTGTGCTCCCCTGCTTCGACATCACGCTTTGGTTCACTCGGCTGGCTGTATATCAATTCACAGCAAGCTGTCAGGGCTAAAGATAGTAATTCCTGTTGGCTTTCCACAGTCGGTTTTCATCTTCATCAACATGGATGCACACCTTTTTTTTTTGATAAGTCACGGTGAGATTGTATGTATCTGTAGGCCAATTAAACACTCACGGTGCCCCAGTGCCTCTGTCGTTATGGGAAGCCAACAGATTTGGGGGGGGGGGGGGGAAGTGGCAGCTTTGGCCCCTCATGAATGTAAGGGATGGGAATGTTTGTAGCTATCTGTGGATTCACACCTGGCCTTGCATCATTATCATTGCAAGTCTTGAAATACATACCTGGCTTTTGCAGTTGTCTTTTAATGGAGGAAGAAAACTGGGGCAGAGTCGAACTGACTGTTGCACTATAGCTAAATATACATTTCCATAGTATTCTGTTATGATAATCTGTTGTGTCAATCAGGGCTTCTGTATCATAGGGGAAACCTTTGCAAGTGTTGCACTATCTGAAGAGAGTGCTCCTTTCACTGCAATCAGTAAGTACGATCACATCAAAAAAATGAAGTAAAATTGAGAGCAAAGTTTGTCAAGCAGGAGCAATCATTTGAAAGTCTGATACTCATAAAGTTAATCCAACATCGATCATATCCCATGGGCCATTCTTATTGTAGATGCATTAATAGACATTTAACTGCAACATCACCAGAACTGTGTGTTTTTATTTCTTTGTTGGAGATAAAGATACAGGATAATGCTTGTAATACAGATCCGTATCATTTTCCCCCCATATTTCTCAAGAATATCTGGCCAAAACAAAAACAGGTTTGGTATTCATTCATTTGCATATGTTGGATTTAATTGTTTTCAAAACATGTATGCTGCACATATCACAACACAATGTTGAAGGCAAACTGCTGTAAATGTAATAGCCTAAACCTTGTCTGTAGAAAAGAAATTTATTACAAGTTTTCAAATAATCAGTTTTCCATAATCTCGCACAACTGTCGCACTAGATTGTACAAATACTGAAGTTCATAGAACTAATTAGAAAAAAAAATGATATAGTTTTGTGGGATGTAGGTAAAGTAATCATATCAGATTGACAAAACCATTTGACCAAGCATTATTTAGTATACACTTTGTCACATAAGTTTCCAGCTGTATCATGGTTAAGTTTCCAGATGTAACACAACCTGGTAAATTAGGGATAGGAGCTTTGGGCTGTCTCTTATATGCAGAGAAGCCCCACCCATCCCCTTTGATAGTACTCTTGTGTGATGCATCAAAAAGCCAAGGAATCCATGTGAAAATTAATCACTACCCTTATGTTTTGTTGTTGTTGTTGTTTTATTCATGATTAGCAACAAACTTGTTACCATTTGAAGATGAGCTGCAACAGGATGTAGGCCCATTACAAAGGACGCCCACGTTAGGACCAAATCCCGGTGACTGTGCAAGCTCCAAAATTTGAGACTGCCTGTCTCATTTCCCTATCGGTGTAAGGACCCTCAAATCCGTGATAAAAATCCCCCCCCCCCTCCCCACTTCCCTTCCTTCTCCACCTGACAGCTAGATATCAACCCATTCAGCTCTCCCGACCCGTCTGGTGCAGCAGCATCTGCTCGCAGCTTCCCTTCTGGACTAACTCTTGTGGCTCTTTAATAGCATAGCGTGAAGATCACTTCAATACCAAGAATATATCACGTAGTAGGTGTACCTAGAGGGAGAGAAGGAATTTTCACTTTCATCGTGCTTGCAACAATTTTGTCTGGAGATGCTGTGATTCTGCTCTGCTAGAGGTTTTTGTCTTTCCGTGATATCAAGAATGTATTTCTCTGAGATGTACACACACTTTGTGGTAAGATCCGAGTTTGATGATTTTCGAGGTACAGTTGTGGACATGGTGGCAATGTTGATGGCATCTGTGAATGATGATGATCAGGTTGTCTCATCCAGTAAGGGTGCAAAAGCTTTGGTGTTGAACATCAATACTATAAAGAGTTTTGTCGTATTTCAATGCACATTTCCTGAATGCTCATGAAGTCATCACCCCTTTCTCTGCCATTTTGTATGTACCTGCTTATCTTATCATGTCCTAACAAAGGAAACTAGCATACCTTTCTCATTTTGAAATTGTTTCTGCCCATTGGGATGGATGTAACACAATGGTATCTCCCTGATTGCTCATTTGAACCATGCTGATTCGGTGTGTGAATGTTGGCATTGTGTGAATGTTGGCATTCCTTTCATGCACTACTTTGTGTCATGGTATAAACTCACATACATGTGTACATGTGTATAAAGTGTATGCATTCAGTGTATCACTCCAGTTTGGGATTCTGCAGTGTTTCTCTTAGAACATGCAAGAATATCACAGTGGCATTTGATATGAATTTTTATTCTATTTTTAATTTTTTACTCAGTAATGTGCAGTTACTGGATTATTGAGAGGGGATTGAATTCCTCTGTCCCCGTGCACATATTGTAGATCTTGTGTGGTGGCAGTGTACTGTAGTTCTGTGTGCATGTTTTTTAATGTGCAGTTATGAAAAGTTAATTGCTGTGAATATGATGGATGTCATTCATTGCACGTTGTAGCAAGACTCTTGCTTTCCCCTTGTAATACATGCACAGGCTATAGAAATAAGCATGTGCACACTTACACAGACAGACACTCACACAGACAGACACACAAGACACACAGTACATTCATCTTTGTTTTGAAGGTTGTTCTCCTGGACCAGTCCTGGAAATGTTCACCTTTCAATTTTTGTTTTTTCACCTAGAATTCAGTGCTCTGCCACAACCATCCCCCCCATATGATCGCACATACACGCTTCACCCATTGCACCAAAATGTCTGTCTGTGTCTCTTTTGCAGGATGAATTTGTGACGAAGATCCGAGACACCCGTCTGTTGGATGATTACCCGGATGGTGGGGAACTCCCCGGCGACAGCGAACCCACCCCTGCCTTTAACCCCTGGCCACTAGACGACGATAGCCCCTCCCCAGCCATGGCTGACCCCTTGAGCGGAGAGATTGTGGTGACGGACCTCCAGACGAGTCAGGGCAAACCAGAGAAAGAAGATGCAGTTGCCAAGGAAACAAAAGATGCAAAGCCTGAAGCTCAGGATGATGTTGATGCATCATTGTCTGTTGATGATGACGACGACGATGATGGTGACGAGGATGCAGTTGATTTGTCAGAGGACTTTGCGAAGGGAGATAGTGCTGATGGAGGACCAGCTGTAGAGGAGAAGTCATCATCAGCCCCTGGAGATCACCATGGCAATGCTGCTGATAAGGAGGAGGGTGATGGAGATGACTGGGAAATGATACCAAGAGTGGATGATGATGTGGATTTGAAAAAGCCTGTTTCTGATCTATCAGCCGCAAAAGAAGATGCCACATCTGTTGATGATGAGGACGATGATGATAAGGAAGAAAAGAAGGAGGAGGAGGAGGAAGGGGAAAAAGAGGATACAAATGCGGCATTGAAGAAAGAGGAGGATGAGGTTAAGAAGGAAGGTAGCAAAGCTGGGGATGAAGCCCCCCAAGAAGAAGAGAAGCAGGACCTGAAGGAGAAGCAGAATGTTGAGAACAAATCAGACACAGATGCAGATACACTGGACATTGATGTAGATTCAAGGACAGAGAAATCTGACAAAAAGACAGACTCAGATCTTGATCCAAAGCCCGAGGATGCAAGTGATAGCAATAATTCAGCTGCCTTAACTGAAACAGACGGAATGCCTTCAAAGCCAGTCGAGGTAGCCATTATCCATTTCTTTCTCTTTGTAACAT
The DNA here is from genome assembly GCF_040938485.1 of Diadema antillarum. NCBI lineage: Eukaryota > Metazoa > Echinodermata > Echinoidea > Diadematoida > Diadematidae > Diadema > Diadema antillarum. The sequence goes on along the minus strand of NW_027270929.1, from coordinate 2,665,617 downwards.
AGTTATTGTATGATGGTGTACAATGCAACATGTACCAAATTATTTGAATGTTTTGAGGTCTTAGATAAAAAGTGGAAAAGTGATGCTGTGTGCACAAGTTTATGCACTTGAATGTCACAGTTGAAATGCTTGAAGATGTAGTTTCTGCACAGTGCTGCAAGAAGTCGTTGTGCATTCACAGTCTATGCTGCACCTTTGAATGTTCACTGTTACTAATGTGCCGGTGGCATCATGTTAAAATATAGTTGTTTTTGCTCATGATTATAGTGTATGCCAGACCAAGAACTAATCCTGCCGCCAAAATCCAACTGAATGCAGTGCTCACCCTCACAATGAAACAAAATACTTGGATATCAATGCATAAATAAAGTCCAAGTGGCAACAATGTCATACTGGAAGAATAAATTACATATATGTGTTGTATAAGTACTCACTTTTTTTTAAAAGATGTACATGGATTATGTGAGCATTTTACTTAAAGTCAACAGGTCAAAAGTTATTTTTTGTTTTTTGTTTTGTTTTAAATGGATTTCAGTACTTTATACTCAGAGTAGGCTAGTGTCTATGATTACTCGAAATATTAGATGTAGATATGAGATCGTTCAGTGCAGCAGATCCCAAATCATATATTGAGCAGTAGGATAAACTCTTCAAGAGTAACTCTTCCTATACTCACAATGTTAAAGGTTTAATGAAGTCATATCTGATTCTTCTTTGCCTGTGTTAGACAATTTCTCATAGACATAGATGTCATGTATTCCATATAATATGTTTTTGTTTTTTTAAACAGACATATTTCTCAGAGAGTTTTGATGTATTTAGAATTCATCCTTGCTCTCATTTTGTCTCTGTGAGTTTATTAACCTTTGCATCTGTCCGGCTGTTGTCAGAAATCCCAAGCGCCTTCAAAAGTGGCCACCAGCCCGGGGAAGAAGCATGTCCCTGACTTTGAGACGTTTTTGGCAGAAATGGTAAGTAGATCGATGGGATGGCAACTCACATATCCCAACTACATTTTACTTCTGTGATTTGTCTGTGCTGCACTTTCAGAGCCATGGTTTACATGTATACAGTCCAACCAGGATATAATTTGATCCTCTTTCATCCAGACTTCTCTGATATTATCCAGACGCCTCCAAGCAGTGAAGACAAAAGAAAAGAAAAGTGATTTCAAACACAATACCTGAGAACTCCTACAAAACTCATGCGATTTACCTATGATATTCCTTGAAGAAGCATGTTACGAATTTTACAGTTAACAGTGAAATGTTTCAATTTCATTACTATGATGGTAAAGGGATAGTACAGTTTTGGTTGAGATGGGGCTTGATTTTTCCAATTTTTTTATGATTATTTTTTTTTTTCAGGTAATGAGAAACCTCTTAATATGAAATATGAAAGAGCATAATTCTATTAAAAGAGGAATTTAAAGTTTATTTGATGTAAATTGGTTTTGAAATGGCTGAGACATCCAAAACAAAGCAATGCTAATAAAAGGTGGGACCCACTTTATATGAGGGTTGCTTTGTTTTACTTTGTTTTTGGATATCACATCCATTTCAAAATACATTTTCATCAAATAAACAGTGAGTTCCTCCTAGAATTGTAGACCTTTTTTTTAACATTTCAAAAAGTGGTTTCTAAGTATTTTGAAAAAAGTAAAATACTGAATTCCCACCTCAACCAATACTATACCATCCCTTTGGTATAAAGGTAAGTTACAATTACACTGTTGTGCAGTGTACTCTACTTATTTTGCTACCATTTTGTTGGTAGCCTACTTGTACTCCTGTATAGTGTGTATAAATGTGAACATCGTTTCTCCCCTATCTGGCCAAATCACTTTATCTTGATGGTTGCCAGTCACAACATGGCTGGATGATAGAGGTTGGACTGAAGTGCGGCTTGATGACCTCATTTATAATAGTGAGGCAGGCTAGAAGAGCACACGATATTGCTTCAAGTGCTGTCTGTAGTGTTATGTCTAGAGTGGACATCTTTATGGCACCTGTACTGTACATCACGTTGCCTGTGTACTGGTCAGAGCACTGGATCAATTTCAAACCATTTCATAGGCTTAAGAACTCACTATACAAGACTATGTAACCCTGATAGTATAAATTTCCCACATTAGTAGCAAAGAATAATAATATCATTATGACAGGAACACATTGGTTTATACATTATTGAGAAAGAGGAACCAAATTTTGATTTTACATAGAATGGAAGTGGGAAGGAAAGGTGCATTCTTCTTTCATATGCTCTGCTCAAATTAAAGGACCTCTGCCCCATTTTATCAAAAGATAAAATTGATTTTAAATTTCCTTACCACACAGGCTGCCATAGACTTACATTTGAAATCAACTATATAATCAATTTTAACTCTTCATAAAACAGGGCCCAGATACCAAAACAATGTCTTGTACAGCACAGCACTTACAATTCAAGGGTTTTCCTTAGAATGTGAATATCTAGGAATGAATCTAGCTTCACTGTTGGCCAATGCAAATCGAGAGCAAGTAAAGCCTTGCCACCTTTAAACCCTTTCTGTGCCAGGGACTTTGGACAGTGTGTACAATGCTATGGGTTTCTCTGCCAATCAGGACGCAAAACACACAGAGGGTTAATGCGCACTTGCAAAGGATCTTTTCTTCACTGCTGATTAAAGGCAGAGTTGCTAGAAGTAGAACCAACAATTTAGATAATACACTCAAACTAACACACAGAAGGGAGGCTTCTAATGCCACAAGAATAGATAGAATAGAAGTAGATGACCAGTTGAAAAGTTAAAGCTGCTTCATGTAGGATTAAGAAGATGTTCTTGTTACCACGTATCGTGCAATACCAATAAGGAGCAGTAAGTGCCTCTGCACCTTGCTTGTGTATTAATTAAAAGCTTTTGAATAAGATGTACTAGGTGTTTTTTAAACCTTTGTAATGAGCCTCAAGCATTGCCTGTATGGCTCTTGATACATTTAACATTACAAACCTGTCATACATGTGTTTGCAGAATATACCGTGATTTAATAAACCACAACACATTTCAAGTGTGTGTCCTGTGATTGAAAGTCTCAATTTTGAGAACTAGGTAATGGGGGGGGGGGGGGTACATAGACTGAGTGGTTAGTCTAGCCTAACAACACACTGACCACATAGTGTATACATTGTGTGGTTTAAAATGTGTCAGGAAAGCCTTTTCTCAGCACATGCTTGTGGTTATCACTGTCATGTCATGGTAAAGTTGGCCTATTGTCACTTTATAGAGGATTGGTTTTCTCATTGCTTTCATATCCTGGTTAGAAATAAAATTATTCCACGATGACTGTATTTTTGCATTGTTTCTTCAGGGCAAAAAGTAAACTGCTTTGATTTTGTTTTTTATAGCAAAAAACAAAGCCAAATCTACCAATTTCAGTTTGCCAGTATATTCTTTTAAAGGGTGTGTACAGTTCTGGTCGGGGTGAGGATTTAGCATTTAACGTTTTGCGAGATATTCAGAAACCACTCTATGAGATGTCAAAGAGCATACAATCTAAGAGGTATCAAAAGTTTATTTGATGAAAATCGGTTTTGAAATGTCTGAGATATCCAAAAACAAGGTGAAACAAAGAGATCCTAATAAAGTTTGGGCATGTCGCCTTTTATTATTATCACTTGGGGATATCTCAGCCATTTGAAAATCAATTTTCATCAAATAAACGTTGAATCCTTCTTAAAATCACATACTCTTTCATATTTCATAAGAGGTTTCTCATTATCTCACTTAGGAATGTTCAAAACATGAATCCCCACCTCAACCACTACTGTACAGTCCCTTTAACTTGCGTAAGGTTTCAGGAATATGCCAGCTTTGAGGTAGGCCAAGAGTGTTATATCCCCTTCGATAGGACTATTCTTTAATACACATCATGACATATGGATAGATGCTTTCATTATGTTTCTTGGTCTTTCTGTTTCTCTGTCTATTTGACTGACTTTGAAGGAATTGGAGCCATGTGAGCTTGGGACAACAAAGAGGGAAACAAACCAGATTATAAAATGGGTTCAAGAATGTAGCCAATAGGAAGCGCTGAAATGAGACACACCTCCTTCCTTTACTTCAGTACAATTGCACTGCCTGTAATCCTATGGTAGATTGCCGATCGTCTGTGCGCGCGGCGGCTCCTTTGATGAATTGCATGCATACGCGCTGTCAATCCTGTAAACAACTTCTAGTTCGGGCTGCCGGCCGGCCGGCCTGTCTTCCCTTGTGCATAACATATGTGGCGTACGTACGTACGTATACTCTACTATACGTACACTTTGTACAGTACAGTAGACCAAGCGTTATGGGACCGGACGCGTACGTATGGAGTCACTTTGAAGAGCAAATCCAACGATTTAGCAGGTTAATTCTCACGCCGTTTTCAGAGTATGTTGTCTAGTAGGCCTATATGAGGAGTCTATATCAAAGGTAAAGGGTGCATATTCTATGTAAAATAAGTAAGTTTTCATGCGGGAACTTAAGTGTCCGGAAACCCAACCCCCCATTATACTTATACTGTATGTGTAGGACTTCCGCGAGTGCGACGTGCGTAAATGTTTGGGACGAACATCTTCGGACGTCTTGACCCACAAAGGTACGTGAAAAACGCTGAAAAATGACGTTAGTTTTCGAATTTTCGACCCATTTTATAAAACAAATGATGCACAGGATTATTTCGTGGCGTTAGTGGAGGCGTAGCTCACTCTCGGGTATTTACAATGTAGTGCAACATGCACTCGGCTTCGCCTCGTGCATGTTTCACAATTGTAAATACCCTCGAGTGCACCACGCCTACACTAACACACTCTATCCTGTGCATCATTTGTATAGTACTAAAGATAGATGAGTTAGGAGATAGTAGATATCTCATTAAAAATACATGAGATAGGATTTTTGTCAAGGACAAATTTGTCATATCATCCATTTGCTTTGGCAATCTCATGTCTTTTTGATAATTTGAATGAAAAGATTCCTTGTCTGCTTGGATAGGAGATGAATTTTTCCATTGTGCTTTCCTTTGAGTTTTTGTTTGTTTGGTTTTTTTAAAAATTGGTGGAGATAGTGAATAGAAGATAAATGGCACATACTTGATGGATAGCAATTATAACTAGTGATCGGTCCTTCATGTTTTATGGAAACCTAGAGGATGTGAGTTGAGGTTAAGACATCTGTAATTCTCAGTGTTTTTCACCACAGGTTACCCAAATACATGAGAAAACTTCCTCTATCTCGTAATAAGGAAATATGGAGCATAAATGCAAAATATTTTCAGGGAAACGTTACTGGTGACTCGTTGCCTTGTCACTCTGCCTCCTGTTCTGCCTGGCTATAGCAAGGCGACCCTCCCGCTGCATGTGACTTTCTCGACTGGATACAAATTAAATGTGACAGCTTGAATAGACTTTTGGGATGTACTTATTAGCCATTGCCATGGAAATGTTGGATTCTTGTGATGAGAATTCGAGATGGCAGATTGCTTTGCAGAACAGCCTCGTCAAGATGTCTACTTGGGGGGGGGGGGGGGGGGGCAGAAGTGGATACAGTTTTACAAATGTGCCCTGAAAAATAAGTATTAAAAAAAAAAGAAGTAGAAAAGCTGGATAAAAACTATTGGAGGCAGCAGAATAATGCAAGGTAGAAAATGAAAGAGTGAAATAAGTTTTGATTGCATTGGATCAAACTCTTAATCCGTTCCATGCCAAATTCTGAAATCCCCATAGATTTAATACACAGGCCGCCAGGTTCCCATAGGGAATGGGTTAAAATTCATACACGTAGAGTGATGTTAATGCAGATAAAATGTGTTATGAAATATTCATTATCACAATGTTGCAGTAAACAATGGCAGTGAAATATGCAGTGCTCTTTTTTGTTAAAGAGACTAGGTTATGCTTTGTGCAGCATCCCTGTCAAACTTTCCTTAACATTTGCTGTGGCTACATGATGCTTTCATTGGAAAATAAAAATTTTCTTGCTGTTATATGTTGAAGGGCACGCTGTATAGTCATTCTATGAAGAAAATTTTATTGGTATTTTATGTGACCCCAATAGATTGGCTGTAGGGATGTGCTATGAGGGAGGGACGAAGCAGTGAAGGCTTAACCAAGGCTATATGAGAAGATATTTATAGAATTTGTTAGTGGTGGTTTATGCGGTGCGATTATTAGACCAGCAACAGTTCCCGAAAGGGCGACGACGATGGCCATGTACGAGATCCAGTCAGGTGCTTGTAGTATACATACTGTATTATGTGAGGAGTGCATATTGTTATCATGATTTATGGATTGTGTGATGGTGCTGACACAGGAAATACAAGTATAGAATAGGAAAACATAAATTGTCCATCATAGAAGGCTTTATCTAAAAGATGTATGTATTTAATATGTTTTTAAGAGTATGCAAATAAAGTTGTATACAGATAGGCAAAAAAAAAAAATTGATGAAAATATGAAAATGTGCAGAGAGGAAAGGACCAATTATGGACTTTGCTTGTCACTATTTCCAATAAATAGCAGTTACAAGTTGGGGGAAACCAAAGTGTGCTGGGGTGGGGGTGGGGGTTGACATGGCAATGAGGGGTTGACATGGCTGTAGGGGAAATTTGGCATACATGTACAAGATGAACAAATGTTCAGCACAATATGTGCTCTGCAGCTACATGTAGTTCTATTGGCTGTGTGTATTTGGGGGGGGGGGGGGAGATGGTAGGGTTGAATATATCTGTGCGTTGTCGCCAGTCATAGAACGTGAAACTCACAATCACAAGGCATTCATTAACGGGGAGGATCCATGGCATCCACACAATAATTCAGTTCTATTTTTAACCGAGATCAGCAGGGATTAGAGGGGGGATTATTCGACATGATTCATATCTTTTTACCCCTTTCTTGACTTAGTGTGAGGTGTGAGCTACCTTGGCGTGTATGTCTGCTGTTCTTGCAGTAGATGATGAGCGTACCAGTCGGTGAATGCTCACTCAATAAAGCTATGTGAGTGACATGCCTGAATTCAATTGAATGGAAGTAAGTTTGACAGAACTATGTTTCATGGCAGGAAGTAAATTACACAGTACTTTTGAAGGTTGATTTACCTTCAAGGAAATGTCATTTTTGATCAGGGGAAGAGATTGTTTGAATTTTTATCGTCAGTCACCATTGTTTATTTGTTTTGTTTGGTGTAGACATTGACATCATCCAGATTCCTTGCTTTCCAGTTTAGATAATCATGATCGTGCTTTTTGTTACAAAACTCAAACAATCAAATAAACAAAGCAAACCTACCAGAACTATTGTCATGTGAAAATGAGCATTGTACATGTACATGTAGACCGTGCACTTATTAGTTTGCAGTGGGAGAGCAGGCAGTCAAATATAAAAAGGTAAACATGGAATATTTGGCAGTGTAGAAATAATCATGACCTTCACGCACTGCTAGATAAAAGTTGTATTGTGAAAATATGGTAAACACACAAATATTTTGGGGAGATATTGAAATATGTCAGAAAAAAGTATCATGCGCATAATTGTGGTTATTCCAATGAAATTGGTTAGGAGTAGGTCACATTCACACCACACCACTATACCAACATGCATTGGAAAAGAATGAAGAGTTACATTTGTTGATGTCATTTTCTTATTTTGAAGTCAGACAAGGTGTTTTTGATATAAACTTCTCATATACACAAAAATTTGAAGTTTAAAGAAATATATATTTTTTTACCTATATAATCTTACTTGATTATTTTTAATCTTTGATATTTTAATTATAATTTTATCTGATTGAAATAATGTCAAGAATGATGGTCTCAATGCATGCAGCTGAAATGGATCTAAGGCAACTACTCACTAGTTTGTATTAATTACGAACACAGCCACAAAGTGAAACAGCTGAGTATCAACTGTCAGACCTTGGATTAGATGAAAAACATTGTACAGTCACAAATCACTAGTTATGGGAGCGGTTTGTGTAGGACATGACAAGTAGGGATATACATCTGTTATTGTCATCTCTCTCTCATTAATAATGCACTTCATTAGCAAATTCGCAAAAGTTCATGAAACTGGATGAAAACAGTTCATAAAATGGCTATTTTGTGTGTTGTATTTCCCTTCTATTCTCTATGTATGCAGGATATTTATATTATCAAATCAGTGCTTACTGTGTGGCTTTCTAACTTGAAGTTTAATCTGAAATCCTGCACAAACGTGTGTCTGTCAAACTTAAAAAAAAAAATTTACCACAGAAAAGACTATGCGACACAAAGTTCCCGCAGACCTTAACCAAAATAGCTTCCTTTGTCATCCAGCCAAAATGGCTTTGACTGTAAAACCTACGATTGTACGCTGTATGTTGTGGTTGCGCAACGCACCAGAGCTTTTTTTCTCTCTCTCTTTCAAGCTGTGGCTAGATGGCAAAGTTGCTGGTAAAAGTGATACTAAGTATAGTATGAAATTACATTTGCCCTGTATTGCCCAGGTACTCGAGTTGGCCATGAATAGATGAGTGATGAACGATCCTTTTATTGTTGTTGTTGTCATTGTGGTAATGGTGATGGTAATGTTGTTGTTTTGTGTAAAGAATATATGGATCATCTCGGTCGATGGACCCTATATTTCATTTCACCCCTTTGAAGGTTAAAGAAAATTTGTAAATGTTTGATGACCATTGCCGGTGATACTAGTGAATTATTAGATTTCTCTGTCAGTGTTTTTCATAGTTTTGATTTGAAATTAAAATTATATAGAATTGCCTGGAAATTCAATGACTGTGAAGGATTAGCACCATGACCATGAAACATGTCATATTAGTCACACTCTGACTGTTTAGTGTAAAGGCTTCTACATGTACTGAAATTATGTGAAAACTTTTGATCAGTTGTCAAGACATCAACTTGAATGAAGGAGCTTGGCTATCTGATTACTGCCTACTTTTAGTTTAAAAGGTACGGCAGGAATTACAACCATATAATCCCTTCCTTTTGTTGTGAAATTTCACAGTGTAAATGCTAGTGAACTTCACTTAACCCATTGAGGACGAGTCCCGAGTATACTCTGGCAAGTGTCTATGGTGTCCATGGAAAATGGGTGTTGTAGCAAAATCAAACCGTCCTCAATGGGTTAATCATTCAGGACTCAGTGTTAAGAAAGAAGGAAAAATAAGTCATATGTGTTGTTTGAAAGGTAAGTCTTACTGGTAGTCTTGGATCTAATCATGTTCTTGTTCCCTCTCCCCAGGGACTGGATCCCATTGAAACGTTGGACAACGAGGCCCAGAAGTCCCGGGCCAGGCTCAGCCGAGTGGGGCCCCTGGCCCAGCGGAGACCCATCACCAAGCGCTTCTCTGGCGGTGAGGAGGAGAAGTGGATGTTTGTTGACTCTACAGGTGGGTATCAGATGATTTATATTGGCATAATTACTCCCATCACTGTTCCAAATCCCATAATTGACCTTGAAGATTGAAACCATTTATTTACAGGCTTACTAGAACCAATATTACATGAAGGACTTTTATGATGTATAGCCACATTTATAGTCTTTCGTTACTGTAAGAGTGGATATTTTTGCGCGACTAATTTTTCGCGCTTGGCCGGATGAGAAGAGTTTTGTGTGTTTTTAATTCCGCGAAATCAACACTCCAAGTACAGGAACATACGGCAAACAAAAATATTCGCGTGCTTTTATTTTCGCGCTAGTTTCTGGTTGCGCGAAAAGCGCGAAAATTTCAACACCGCGAAAATTTCCACTTTTACAGTATGTCATTATTTGTGTGTGTGTGTGTGTGTTTGTGTTACTTGTATGTGTGTGTGTGTGTGTGTGTGTTTTTGTGTAGCAAGTTGGAGTGAAAATGAATGGATGGGGATATTATGAATGCATGTGCTGTGACCAAATTTTTGAATAGAACAAACAAGGATGAGGATCATTATAAGGCAAGTCAGAAGGAAACAAGGGATAAGTTGATGGAATCATAAAATGCAAAGTATCATTTGAGTAGGATGCCGAATTTGCCTTCTGTGAGATGTTGCTTTGAAAATAAGGAAAGAGAGAAAAAAACTGAAGAAGATCCATCAGGTAAATTAAAGTCAAATACCAAAGACCAAGCGTCACTGTGCTGTCTCTGCAGAGCCTCGACCAAAGAAGAACAGCATCGATGAGGAAGAGGAGGAGGATGAAGCCAGCCAGACTAAGTCCACTCCACCGGAGCCAGCCAGCAAGCCGGGCATGGCGGGTAGGAGGCCACCTGGAGGTATTGGCCTAGGGCCCATGATCCTGCCTGGGCTTGGAGCGGGACTCGGAGCTGCCAAGTTAAAAGTAAGTATATATCTCAGTCAAACTAAAAGTTTACACCTGCCTAAATTAAAACTGAATATATATCCCTTTTGCCCATACTGCAGCTAGTAGAGAAATCTGATGTCTGTTTAATGCTTCGATAGTAAAACTTTGTTACATGTGTTTGAAGTTTATAAATTATTCGTGAATGACTCCACATCCTTGTAACTCTCTATGGTGGTACCAAGAAATCATGGCTATCATCCAGTCATATAAAGTCTGACAAGATTGTATTGTAGAAAGGAATGAAATTGTGGGTGGCAAGCTTTGACTATTTAAAGTCAGATATTTTCAAAATTTGTCAATGGTACCACTTTGTAGCTCTATTGCACTTGCCGGATGATTTCAAGTACATCAAGATGTAACTGTATTAAGGTAGATCCTGCCTGTGAAGTTCTGGCTAGATTGCAAAATAAATGCTGAATGCAGTTTAGAGTGAGCCTTTTGCGCCTCGTCAGTTGACTCAAGTCAGATCTAATGAAAGATTCCGTTTCATCACTGCAGAAAACGCCCACAAGCACGCCCAGCAAGAGTCCGCGCAGCTCACTGGAAGGGTCATCCTCCTCCGAGGCGATGCCCGAATCCCGGACCACGCCCCCCAAGTTGGCACCAGTGGGCAAAAAGGTTCTGCCCATCCCCACTGGTAAACCATCCCTTCAGACCAGGCCAAAGCCAACGACTAAACCACGCCCTGACTCACAGGCACTGCCTGCCAAAGAACCTTCCAAGGTAAGTTTGTCTGTTGAAATTTGAAACAGTTAACCTTGGGGGGGGGGGGGGGAGTGAGGATGAAGAGGAGTTGCCTATTTATTAAAAAGGCATTCAATAAGAGTCCTGAGGGAAAACAGGCTGACAAGTAATACGTCAATGTAAAAAATACTCATTGTGCACCTGTTCCTGTGATTACTGTATACGTCAAATATTTCGTAAGGTTTTTATTTTCGCGAATTTGCGAGTCAGATTCTATTTGCGAAATCAAAGACATGCGAAAATAATGATTCTGATTTCGATATGAATGTGACGAACACAGAGTCATTTCTCTGTTTGGGATAGTACTTGCAAATTTAACCACTCGCGAAATCGTCGGGAAGTTCCGATTCGTGAAAATTTAGACTCACTAAATATATGGCGTATACAGTACATGGTTCAGCATTTGCAATGATCCAGCGGCCTGGGGCAATTAAAACTTAATGTCGGGTCACCAAATCTCCAAAAAGTTTAGCTTCGTAGGTGTTCCCACTCGGGCAACTAATTCTTAGAATGGATTGTTGTGTTTTCTTTTATTTTGGGCCTATACATTTCTAGTTCGGGCAACCAAAATTTCAAATTAAAGGATTGGAGTGGCCTGAGTTGGCCACCAAAGAGAGAGAGAGAGAGAAAAAAAAAAAATTCAGTGTTGAGCCGTGACTTATTGATGATAATGGCTGGTCTCCTTTCAAGCCTGCCTGGCTGACGGAGCTGAAGAAGAAACCCAGACCGGTCTCCGAGATGCCAGAGACAAGGAAGGGGGAGAAGGAGGAGAAGGCCGTAAACTCGGACATACTCCACCCGAAGGAGGAGGCGGAGCCCACGACGCCGAAGACGCCCTCGTGGTTGGCAAACGGCAATGCCAAGAAGCTGCCCCCAATCCCGTGAGTGGTTTTAATTTGTAATTCTGGCAGCTGGCAGACGGGGCCCTGTTCCTCGTGAAAGACTTGACGTTTTAAAGGCATTATTTACCATTTGCGGATAAAACAAAAACCCAGCTTTAGTGCTTCAAAATAGTTCTAAAACGTGAAGTGGGGATAGAAACAACCAACATAAAAATGTCAGTCATCATAGTCATGTTAAGTATTGTTATACAAAATGTGAACAATAGATATGATAAATTGTTTCTAGACTTAACCGCGTACAGTTATGGTTTAGTGAGAAGAATAGTTATATCTCCTTATATTTTAGGCTTTATAGCAAAATGTTTATATGGTAGGATGTTTTGTGATACAACTGACCTACACATATGCATGAATGTGATAACTCGACCATTTTTTAGATTACTACTCCCAATGGTAAACAATACCTTTAATTGGAAATTTTCTCATCACAATTCAGAATCCTTGCCTTGTGATCTTGCCAACTCCTTCAAGGGGTTTGAGGTTTATTTCTGTATGTTAATCTCTCTGAAATAATTCTAAAAATCCTTCAGCCAAATTGACTTATCCTGTCCCAATGATTTTTTTTTCTAAAAAACTATGGGAAGCAAACATTTATTGTTGTTTTATTTCAGTGGGGAATCTAAGTGAGGTAAAAAATGGTAGCAGGAGGCCCTATATAGTTTCAGCAAGCTGTGTGTCATGTATACACTTAATTCTACTTGGATTTTTCTTGGAGATTTATGCATTCTATTTTGTCCACATTATAGTGGTATATTTTGTTTTGCAAGAGGAATTATCAGTAGGGGAGCACAATGAACATCTAGACAATTTAAACTTCATAATTTCATATGAAAATCAACCACCTAGATTCAAGAAACTGTATGTCTCATGGCATCCAATGTGATAGCAGGAGAGGTGGTACAGTGCCAGTAAATTTGACCCCACAGAATTCCATGATTTTGAATGCAACCGTAGTTTGGACTGTTCCACATTTTTTGCCATCATGTTTTTGTCAAATGCTACCTTTTTAGCTTGTTGATGTTTTGTCCATTTGGAATGTCATCAACATTTTAGGTCATCATCGTCATCAATATCATCATCATCATCACCATCATCGTCATCATCATCGTCATCAGTATCATCACTGTCATCAGTATCATCACTGTCATTATTTTCATCACTCATGTAATCATGATCAATATTATCATTCATCATCATCATCATCAATATTACCATGTTCATCACTGACTGCATCATTGTTAATACTATCATCATCGTCATCAGTGTCATCACTGTCATTATTGTCGTCAGTCATATAATCATGATCAATATTATCATCATTCATTCATCATCATCATTATTATTCCCATCATGATCATCACTGACTGCATCAGTGTTAAAGGGGATGGCTAGTAACTGATCAGTGGGAATCAGTGGGAATGCTGGAGGATGATTGTTCCAATCCTTGTGGGATTCATTTAAGAGTACATTATGTATCTATTGTTGTGTGAAAATTATTTGCTTCAGAATGGTCTCATATTCAAGTAATGTGCAGTTTAATGTTTCCAGGTTAGCGTCCCTGGTCAGTGACGGGGCATTAATCTGCACATTACTTGAATATGAGACCGTTCTGAAGCAAATAATTTTCACACAACAGTAGATATGTGATGTACTCTTAAATTAATCCCACAAGGATTGGAACAATCATCCCTCAGCATTCCCACTGATTCCCACTGATCGGTTACTAGCCATCCCCTTTAAATATTGCCATCATTGTCATCACCAATGGGATTGCTATCAAGAACAGTGGATTTTATAGCGAAAAGAACAAATGGGTTTGTGTTTTAGCTAGCAACGCATTTCATCAGTGCCTCTGTCGAGTCTCCAATGTAATAAGGATCAGTCAGATGGACTCATTCAAACTGCATTCCGTGTCCTCCACAGGTCAACCACCTCACCCAGACAAGAGGATCCTGCTGCTAAGCCTAGTGTGCCAGCCTGGAAGAAGGAACTCATGAACAAGAAGAAAGCAATACCGCCACCAACCAGTGAGCTCAAGACACATTTTTATGTCTATTAGTACAGTGGACTCCCGTAATAAAGAAGTCCTCGGGACTGGCAGATGTCTTTTGTTCATATTGAAATTTCATTATAACTGAACAGATTAAACTGTAAAGAAACATAGAACTGATAATTGTGCAACCTGGATTTATATTTAGTTGTAACCAGAATTTTGTGATAACCATGTTTGTTGCAACTGGAGTGCACTGTATTGCCATGTGCTTTGCGCCAATCGTGTTTGCGCCATTCGCCAAGAGCTCTTCTAGCTTTCTCTGGCCTGGGCCCTATTGCATAAGCAGATGCAATCAGATATGAGTTTGAAAAAAAAATCTAACTTTTACCAGGTATCTGCCAATCAGAATAGAGTATTCAGTCTCATGCTTCATTTTCTGGCTTTTAATATGTTCGATCTCAACTTTCAATGCAACAGGCCGTGGTCAAACGTGTGCACGTACTGTGCACAGACAGCAGCGATCGCCGTTATTGGCTAATTTTGAGCTTCCCAGAGTTTCATAATGAGAGTGTTTAGTGCTCATTTCCCTAGCAGTGTTTGTGAGAAAATTACATTGAAGTAATGTCCTCTCCTGCCCACAGGTGTATGCCCTGAAAAAACAAAAACAAAAACATAAACATTAACCATCTTTCGTCTGAGTGTACAGAAAGGCTGTCAAGAGAGAACCTGCCGATCAAGACACTAACTCCTGTGTCTGACATCGTTGCAACATCCTCCTAAGATGAAGGGGTTATAATTCTTTCCTAATTGAATTAGATCCCTGACATGGCAGAGGACGGTCGTCCTGCCATGAGCCAGCACAGCGTTCACTCAGCGAGAAAAATCTTTTTGTTCCTGCATAGAAGCGATTCCCTAATCGTCAGCAATTGTTGTCTTCGTTAGAGCTCATATCCTGTTTTCAACCTATTAAAGTGTAGTCCATCCGTGGAAACTGCAGGGGTGAAATGTGTCGTTTCAAGAGAAAAGGGAATTAGATTATGATAGACTCTGTACCAGGTCATCAAAGCAATTACATAGTTGGGCATGTGTGGAGGAGGTTGAGTTGAACATTGGAGAAAAGACAAGCACCTTTCTTGAATTCAGTGTGTACCCATCGTGCATTACTGTAACATACATAGGATGGGAAATACCGTCTGAAATCTTTCAGGCCTCTCTTTGCTAGATTTTAAATAACATTTTAAGTCAAATTGTAATCACACCCTGCTGCTGGTTTGTGTAGAACATTTGAAATTTACTTTTGTTGTTATGTTAATATCTTTAGGTGTTGTGCCCATCAATCTTTCCAGCAATTTTCAGAATTCAGCAGTGCTTTACGTGAATGCAGACTCTAGCTTCGCTGTAACACTACACTGTAATCTTGATGAACTTTAAAGGTTTAGGAGTGAGAAAACGAGCTGTGTTGGCGATATTTTCTCCTCTGGTGTTTTTTGAAAGCGTCCTGCTTGCTCTTGCTGTATCAAAGTTTAAAACATTTTAGATTCTGTATGTAATTGTCATATTTTGGACCACTCATAAATCATTGCAATTTGTTAATCCCTTAACCCTATTTTAACTGGGCTATTTGACCCCCCTCAGATCTCGGCCGCCGATCGCGCGATCGCCGCAAAATTTTGCCTGAAGATAGAGCTGGATGTCAACTACAAGATTACATGGTTATACAATAGAAAAATATTGGCTTTCTGTTTTTAGTAAATTAATTATGCAAATTTACGTATGAAATCATATTTTCACCTATAGCTCCATTAAAATGACTAAAGGATCCCTAGATTTTTGTGTCAGAGTTCCTCAAGACACATTAAACAATTTTCTTATAAAAAAATAGCGAAATCAAAATCAATTCCTTTTGATTTTTATTGTTTTGTTAATTTCTTATGTATTTCGTTGTTTTTTCGACCTTTTGTTTTCTATCGTTTTTTCGCCAAAATTTGTTTCAGGCGCTCTTTCAAGCTTATCTACATTAGAATTGATTAATTTCAATTGTTAAAAGTTGAAATAATCTAATTTATATCAATTTAACAAAAAAGCACAATTTGCATTGGATTTGCGCACACGATATCATGAATTTGAGCCGTTTCTGGGTTGACATGCATATGCAAAACATTACGTAACTTCAGAACAGTGTACCCGTACGTCGCAAATTTGGTCTCAAAATATGCGGGAGACTTCAATGAAAAAAGTCATGAAACGACGCGGCAAAATCTCTGCGCGTTGCGGAATCGTGGTGCGAAATGTCGAGGGGGGGTCAATTTGAACCCCCCCAGTTGGAATAGGGTTAATTAGTTATTTTCTGCCACTAAACACTAGAAGCAAGTGGCTGTTGTTCTGATAGCCACCCAATTCGTTACTGTAAAACCAGAAATGTTCACAGCATGAAACCTTTGTGAATTCAAGCCGACGGCCTTTTTTTTTTTTTTTTTTTGCGGCATGACACTTCGAGAATTGGCAACTTGTATTCAATAGATTGTGTCAACCGAAACTTTAGCGAGGGCATTTTACTTTTATGAATCTTGGCTCCCTGTGAACTTTGCGAAAGTTTCATGCATGCACAATTGTCTAGTTTTACAGCACTCTTCCACGTTCCACCCACAGCTGCTCAGAAGCCCTCCCAGAAGACGCCGATCAAGCCCCCAGCCAAGCCTGCCGCCAAGCCGGAGACCTCAGCGTCCCCATCCAAGT
Organism: Diadema antillarum; assembly: GCF_040938485.1. Taxonomy (NCBI): domain Eukaryota; kingdom Metazoa; phylum Echinodermata; class Echinoidea; order Diadematoida; family Diadematidae; genus Diadema; species Diadema antillarum. The sequence continues at coordinate 2,648,886 of NW_027270929.1, read as the reverse complement.
CTCCTGCCAAGCCGCCCATCGCCAGGAAGCCAGACCTGCAGAAGGGCACCTCCAAGGACGTAGAGGGCAGCAAGGAGGAGGAGGAGGAGAAGAGTAAGGACGAGACAGACTCCAAGAAGCTCAAACTGTCTGAGGTGAGTCCAATTTGCTCTTAGTCTTTGTCCAATGTCTTTGTCTCAATTGTAAGAGAAGCAAGCAGAGGGTCACTAGACATGAAATTGTCAAATCAGCAGTTAGAGGCAATGCTCTCCACTGAAAATAGTATGTCTCATTCTGCTTACAACTACCTCAAAAGCAATAAAAAGCTGGCGGCCAGACAAAAACTGTTGAATAAATGGCTTTGAAGTTTAAATGCAGCCAAGTATGTAGGAGATTTAGAATTACAGTACAGGACAATTACAGGACATTTGACACATCAGTGCCAAGTCAGCAGGTAGAGGCAAGACCCAGCAAGAGGATATTTGGAGGTCTGTCTGAATTTCTTGAATTAATGTATTACCAAATTTTGTACCAGCAGTTGGTAGCAAAAATCACAGCCAATCAGCAGAACTCTGTTCCAAGAAGCTCATGCATGATACATTTCTCATCGATGGCTGATTTTTATTAAAATCTAATTCCAATGGTTGAAAGTATTTTAGTATTAGGAGCTGTGCATATGGATTAGTCTTTCTACTGGCTCATTTAAATAGTAGTAATCATATTTACAGATATCAAAATTGTCAGGTTTGCATGCACTCACACTAATTGATAAAATGTACAAATAGAGCTATGGAAAATACAATAGAGATGATTTGAACCAGACTAGGAAACACAACCTCTAAACCACATGTCTTCACGCTCTTTATGATTGTGTTATGTATGTTTGTAAGCTCCCAATGCTTTCCATGAACTTCATTGTAATAGGCAAAAAACAGAAAGAAAACATACGTTGAAAGACATGCCTGTTACATATGAGCCCCACCCCTGGTGTTTTATGTTTCCAATCAGAAGTATGCATTCTGTTGATACTGTGAGATCATTAGTCCTTGTGAGCATCATTCATTGAAGGGCTTTTGCAAGTGGATGCCAAACTTTATAGGGATTATATAGTTTTGTTTGAGGCCTAACTTCTCTTTTCTAACAATTTTTGGTGAGATAATGAAAAACTTCCTATGAAATATATAGAGCATATGATTCCAAGAGGAGTTTCATGTTTATTTGATAAGGATTGCTTTTGAAGTGGCTGAAAAATCCAATACAGAATGATTGTAATAAAAGGTGGGACCCACCTTTTATTATGATTGCTTTGTTTTACTTTGTTTTTGGATGCTTCAGCCATTTCAGAACCAATTTTCATCAAATAAACTTTAAATTCCTCATAGAATGGTATGCTCTGAACCATTTCAGAAGTGTTTTCTTAGTGTCTTGCAAAAAGTTAAAAGCCCCATCGTCATCTCCACCAAATCGTCATCTCCACCAATACTGATTTGGCTTTAACACGCATTTCCCATAGACAACTGCCAGAGTATACTCGGGACTAGTCTTCAGTGGGTTAACCCTTCTCTTTGGTGCATTTTCAGGAGGAGGAGCCGGAGAAAGAAGATGAGAAGATGGAGGTTGATGCCATGACGACGGGACAGAAGGAAGAACCCACCAAGGAGGAGGAGGAGGAGGAGGAGAAGGCGGAGAATGACGTGGAGATGATGGAGGAAGAGGAGAACAGTGAAATGAAGGAAGATGAAGAGGTGAAAAGAGTCAAAGGTCAAGAGGTGAAGGGTGTAACGATAATCAGAAAGACCCCGCCCAAGAAAGAGGGAGTAAAAACTGAAGAGAGGAAAGTGAAAATTGTGAGGAAGTCCGATGCTAAGAACGAGAAATCCATCGAGAAACAGGGCGATGTCGTAAAAACGGATAGGATAGGACCAAAGGGGGAGAAACTAGGGGAAAAGCCAGTTATTATCATTCCAAAACCAGACGTGAAGAAAGGTGACATGGGTAAGGGTAGAGTGGGTCAGCAGAAGGCTTCCATAGTGTCTAAGGAGGAGTCCAAGAAGGAAGAGAAGAAGGAGGAAAAGGTCAAAACGGAGGAGAGAAAGGTCACCATTGTCACGAAGTCCGACCAGCAGAAGAAGGGGGAGAAGATTGTGACGAAGACAGAGGAGAAGAAGGCTGAGCCCGACTCGATGCCCAAGTGGAAGCGAGAAGCCCTAGAGAGAAAGCAGAAGCGGAAGATGTCGGCAGGCAACGCCGTGAGTCTGTCCCCCTTGTGCCTATCGGTTGCTTCGCTTTCTTCCCCCTTCCTCAAACTCTCCGGCTGTTCCTACATGGTCCCACCTATGTATTCTTGTGTTGTGTCTTGTTGCCTCCTCCTCTTCCTTTCCCTGGCACCTATAAAGTTCACTCCCATGCACCAACACCCAAAATCATTCTCCACTGTCATGTGGCACTTTTCACACTCTGTCATGTATGCACTGTCCTGCACAACACCTTTTAAAAACATAATTGGGCATTGATAAAGTTCCTTTCCAATGTTTGCTGCTGTGAATGCTGCATGTCAGTAGTACAAGGTAAAAAAAAAAAGAAAATCCTTTGCTTCTATGCCTTTCATGGTTCAGCTTGAGAAGTTGTTGTCTTGTCTCAGTTCTTTGCTTTCACATCTCCTTTCATCCTACCTTGCCATTGTGCTAGTATGAAATGTTTTCCACGCACTTGTGGTGAGTATGTTCGAATGTCATAGCCTCTCTTGAAGCTTTTGCAAGTTGTTTACATGGGAATGTAAGAAAAGCAAGCAGTCTTCATTTGCTATTGCTTTGTTTATTTGGTTTAAAGCTCTTTGATTGCCAAAAGCATATGATATGAGGGTCTGCTCTAAAATAAACAAATAAGACAAAAGAGCAAGACCAAATGCTTGCTTTCCTCTTCTGCTGTTTTGCCACCGACCCTATGGATGCCAGAGCACTATAAATTCGTGCAGTCCTTGTGGTTCGATAAATTTTCATCATGAATCATTGCGCCTTTTGTCATGTACGTGGAGGCTTGACTCGACAATCAGAGGACATCTCATGTCAAAGATATAATGTTAAAATGTAGCTCAGATGTGACTGTGTGTCAGGAGATGTTCCAGCAAACAGACTCTGTTTTATAGTTCTTCTCTTTGCTGTCGAGCCTTTGCCGTCTCCTCATCAGCCTCGATGGTTTGGATGGAACGAGTGCCACTTCCTAGTCGGCAGTTTTCACTTTTGTTTTGTTTTGTTTTTTCAGATTTTCGTTCTTGCATTTATTTCCTTTCTATTCTTAGTCTGGATTCTATTTGTAATGGTATCTTTGTTTTCTGCCTGCGTCTTGATTCTATTTGTGTAGGTATTTTTGTCTCTTGCCATAGTCATGATTCTATTTGTATGGGTATTTTCATTTTCTGCCTTTAGTCTTGATTCTATTTGTATGGGTATTTTTGTTTTCTGCCTGAGTCTTGATTCTATTCACATTGTTTTGTCCGTTTTTACTCCTGTCTGCCTTCAAGTGATAGAAGATGAAGTCATACAAAAGTTATTTACTTCCTGTCTTCCTCGTGCGTTATATCATATTATCTTCTTTGGTTGCACACTGTACTTTCTCTTCTACTTTTACTATCCCTGTGAGTATGGCCACATCCCTTCTTTTTTTTTTCCATTTGCCTTTCTGAGAAGTTCCAAGCTCCCTTTTCATCTTCTAGCAATAACTTAAAGCCCACAATGTCACTCTCTGTATTGTTGCATAATTGGTAAATCAGCTCATGGTGTGTGATCCTATCTTTCTCTTACACTAATGCGAGTAATATATTTATATCTTGTAGACTGTATCAATGCCTCTGTGTAAAAATAGTACCTCATGTCTATGCTTTTCCTGACTAAAAGTCTAGAGTAATTCCTCGGACCAAGTTGCATGAAAAAAAAAAAAAAAAAATTAAGGCACTTTTAAATGTATGATATTCTTGTCACCATGACAACTTTCTGGAAGTTATGAAAGCTGATTGTTTGTTTAAAATACTATCATGTTTCTTTGCAACTCCTCCCCCCCCCCTTTTTTTTTGCGCTCTGCTGTCTTGGTGTCTGGTGATCATCCGCAATGCTGCAGTCCCTTCCAAAGCTTTTTGTGTTTCCTTCTGTATTCTGGGCTTGTGGTTGCTTTGGTCACTTTTATTACCACTGTGTAAACGTAATACCCTTCCTTGCTTACCTTTCAACCCGTCTTGCACATGTTGCCTGTCTGCACACAATGCACGCACCTCATCTTTGAAAGTCATGTGACATGATATTGTGTCATGTCCATTTATGTTGCAGTCATCAGTGTGGTTATTCATCATTTCAGACTTGGGTATGATTTATCCAAAAATATGTTGTATGTTGTTGCCTTTCAGGAAGAATTATTGAAAGAATGTCAGGATTTACAGTAATTTTGATTAGTTATGATACAGTTCATTGAAGAGAAGGAAAATTTACACGCTTTGCAGAAACTGTTTTCCAGGTTTTTGTTGAAACATATAAAGATAGGTAGATATTACTACTCTCACGAACGAAAAACACAACAACAAAAAATCAGCATTAGTCATCTTTTGTTTGAAATCGGTGGCACCAGCACTTTCATTTTCTCTTTTGATGAGTGATAACATTCTGTTTGTTAAATGGAGTGCCTGATGGGAAAGAATGATTTGATTTAAATATCGCATGGGAAAGTATGTTACATTATTCACTTTGTAGAGCTTATTCTGATCATGCTACATGTAGGTACGTCGCACAGATTTAAGGAATATCGTTTCTTAATACAGGAGAGGTATGATGTGCAACTTCTGTCTGTGGTGCCTTTCTAATCATGTGACTTTACTTTATTATGGCTTTATTCAGTTGCCCAAATCACCGCTCGATCCGACGATATCGACGTCGACGACCAACGGCAACAACAACATGCCGCAGTGGAAGAAGGACCTTATGGAAAAGAAGAAACTGATCCCAAGGCTGCCCTCATTTGACAGGGAGGAGAAAGGTTCCGTGGAGTCCAACAAGTCGGAGAAGGGCCTGAAGAGGCATACCATTGCAGCAGGTAACTGCCACTTTTTCCTTTTAGGTCCTTATATCCTTTATTATGATATATGATTCTATGGTGTTTGAAAATTGTCCTACTATATTGGCATGCTAAATCTCTTACATAATTGGTTGTATTTAAACTTCAAATCCATTCTTTTTTAACCATTTTTGTCTAGTGGCCAGCTTTTTATCGTTTTTGTAGTAGGTATATCAATTAGAATGAGACATATTATCGTCAGTGGAGAGGCTCAGATTCTCAGCAATGTAGAAGTACACAAGTCAAAGTCTATGTGGCTGGTTTATCAGAAGCTGCTGGTGAAAAGTCTTAAATGCTGTAGGAGATCAAATTTGCTTGCAATAGGGTGGCAATTTTTATGAAATTTTTAGGATAAGTCTGTTTGCAGTAAGAGAAACAGCTGTTTAGTTTTTGATGCTGATTTGAGTCAGAGTCGCGAGATTTTGAAAGGATGCATGCCCAGTTTCTAAGACATTTAATCCAGTGGCTTTGGCAGAGGTTTGCGTCTCACACTGCTTCTAGTTTACCTGTTGAGAACAAGGAAGCATTAACATATCCTGCAGTTGACCTGTTGAGAATGAGGGAGGCGTTACCACAGTAAAGAGATTTATTGGAGTTATGGATGGTAGTCTGCTTCTTAAAGGGACTGTACAGTACTGGTTGAGGTGAGGATTCAGGTTTTAAACTGTAACATTCCTAAGTGAGACAATGAGAAACCTCTTATGAAATATGAAAGGGCATGTAATTTTAAGAAGGATTCAACATCTATCAGATGAAAATTGGTTTTCAAATGGCGGAGATGTCCAAAAATGTGATTATAATGAAAGGCAACAGGCCACGCTTTTTATTAGGATCTCTTTGTTTCACCTTGTTTTTGGATATCTTGGCCATTCCAAAACCGATTTTCATCAAATAAACTTTTGATTCCCCTTAGAATTGCATGCTCTTTGACATCTTATAGAGTGGTTTCTGAATATCGTACAAAACGTTAAGAGCTAAATCCTTACCTCAACCAGAACTGTACAACCCCTTTAATGGACACTACATGTAGATGTACATATAAATGCTTTATAATCCAGTATAAACATTTACAATTATATAATTTGCCTGTTGGCTACAGATCTTCCAACCATCAATGTTCCCCCTGGGCAGAAGATGGTAGCACCCTCGTGGAAACAGGAGCTAGAGAAGAAGAACGCCCGACTAGCCAAACACCTCGCCAACAAAGACGCAGGTACGATTGCCCTCTGTTAACCCACTTGTTACTGTCTGCTACCCGTCTGCACACTATGCCAGTGCTGTTTTGAGACTGTAGTCCTATATGGGTTAAATGCTATCTTCTATCTCCACCAATGTTGAAGTGTGTATTGAGTGATTGCACAAACAGTCCTAGGACAAAATAGTCTCAGCCTTGAAGCAAGGCTAACTTGTATTTCTCTCATATGGTGTTGGCACTCATTATACTGTCAAGATGTGATACACTGATGCTGCTTGTATTAAGCGATATTGCAAAGTAGTGTTGAGTTGTGGTGAGTTTTTTTCTGTCTCTTGTCCATTGCAGTCTTGGCTGTGAGGTTGGTAAAGATACTAAATTACGCACATGCTCTGTGTCTTTGGGTGGAGGGGGGTTAAAGGTCCAGTTTACCTTTGGGAGTAGTAATTTCAAAAATTTTCAAGATATCACATTTGATGCATATGTGTAGGTCTGTTGTATCACAAAACATCCTACCGTATGAAATTTTTGCAATAAAGGCTAAAATATGAGGAGATATCAGTGTTTTTCTCGATAAACCGTAATTGTAGACGGTTTAATCCGGAAACATTTTTATTATAACTATTGTTCACATTTTGTGCATTTAACAACACTTAACATCGATTATACGGATTCAAATTTTTACAGTGGTTGTTTCTAGCCCTAACTCACATTTTAGAACTATTTTGAAGCACTAATGCTGGGTTTTTGTTTTATCTGCAAATGGTAAATTATGCCTTTAAATCATGGACTGTTATGGTAACACATAAAGTACGCGTACATTTTGCAACTTTTGGACAGCTATAATTCTAACCGAAAGAGTCACATTTGAACATGCCAGGCAAGAAATTTTAGGAAGGGTGATTTCTGTTAAACATTTAGTCTTTGTTATTGGGTATTTACGTTTTCCTATTTCATCTTTTGCTCCAAACATAACGGCGGTATCCGTAAACAATTTCATCAAGATGCATATTAAGGCTTGTGCAGCCTACCTCATGTGATATATTTCAAGTCTTTCGCTAGCCATAAGTAACCTCACTGCACAAAATAGTACTGACAATTTCAGACAATACCATTGGGAGGGTTAAAGCTCAAGTGCATCTTCCTTTCTGTCTGCAGGATAGTTTGTGCAAACTTTTCCTACGACTTGTCATTTCATGAATAATACCTTTCAAATTACAAATTTCGCTGCCATTGCTGGATCTGTAATAACTCATCCACCAACTATCTGCCTTTCGAAAGAACTGAAAAGCTAATTTGAATCTAAGCAAGCACCTCTTTCACTTAAATATTACATGGCAACATTTCTGGTGGCGCTGTTGATGGTATGGTGAAAGCAAATTTAAACTGGGTGACTGTCTTGTCTCTACATGAAAGAGGATTTTCAGCAGATTTGATGAACTAAAAATGCATGTTTCCATGTAGATATTGAGTCTTCTTGCAACAGCAAAACACTTTTCCCCAGCACTTTTTTCATGGTTGAGATGTAGATTAAGCTCCTATGAAAGTTAGAGGCCTTTTCAGTGTTTCAGCATGTGTATAGGATCATATAATATCTCAAAAAACCTCAAATGTAATAGCCACTGTTTGCAAGGTGTTGAGCGATATCGTAGATACTTAAGAAGCAATGGGACCCCATGAAATGTTGACTCACAAAGATTGACTCATATCTCCAAATTACATGTATGTTCATAACTCAGTGATGGGTGTAGAAATCCAAAGTTATTATTCACATTCAACTTTGATAAAAAGTGACTGAGTATCGGTGGAAAACCATTGTATTGCAGTGCATAGTATGTAGGAGCTGTAGCTGAAATTCTGGTAGGGATATTTATGGGGGTTGAATGCTGGCAAAACTTTGCACACTCCCCGTAATTGTCCCGCTCACCCTAAAGATAGCATACCTACAAATTAACCCTTTGTTTCCTCCAAGTGCTGATTGGTGCAGAAAAACCCCATAGCTCTGTACACACTGTCCAAAGTCCTTAGCACGGGAAGGGTTAACCTGCACAGAGACTGTCCTCTCCTCTTTCCTGTACTGCACTGATATAACAGTATACATGTTGTTCTTATTCATGAGAAAGTAAGGTAACACTCTCTCCTGACATGAATACAAGAAAAACTCATTAGCAAGAAGCACATAAGACTTTAGTAATGGATGGAAAAAACAAATCCTGCCTCCTCTTGTACCTCCCCTAGTGTGTTATATCCCCATGGAAACAGACTTATCAATGCCAGATTCTATTTTTGCTGCCATGTCTTGTTTTCATTATCCATGTGCAAAAGTATATGGGAGCTCCTGTTTTCCCTCTCTCCCCATCCCTCCCTCTCTCTCTTGGCATCAACTTTTGTACGCTGATTAAGAATTAAGTTTGACTTGAAAACTTGTTAAGAGTGTCTAGATTCATAAGTCAGGGTGTTATGTTGTGACAGACAGAATCCTTTCAGAAAAGAGCCTGCCACAGTCACAAGTAGTTTGGAGGATGTAATTACAGGGACCCATTCAGCTATGATATGTCTTTCACCAACAACATTTATTTGTTTGCTAGATTCTTTTGGGGTTTTTTCTTTCCCGAAAAGTGGTTTTGGAGGCTGAAAGGAGAAGTAGTTGAATTGTACAATAAAACATGAATCCTAATTATACAAAAAGTGGGACTGGCAATCAAGATTTTACGTAAATAAAGATTCTGATATGGGATCATGTGATGACCAGTATGAAAGGTAATGATAGACACACTGTTCAGCTTTTCCTAAAAGGATATTTCAGTTAGGTGATCAACAGTGGTGTAAAAAGGCAAGCTTGGTGTCTATTTGCATGCTTCAAAATGTCATAAATGGTGTGTGGATATTTGTGAAGAAGAACACTTTCAACAAAATCAGCAGTCCTGTTTTAGACTTGTCTTCAGAATCACACAAAAATCACAGAAGCTGTGACCATTATAATGTATCTATTGTCACAGTGGTAGACTACCCAGAGGTGATGTAGAAACACTATCTTTTTTTTTTTAAGTGACTCTTCTGTTTTATTTTGTTTTGTGGGTTTTTTTTTTCATCCACAGTATTCATGACTTAGGTTTGTACATAGAATACATACTTGGCATAATTCTTACAGACAAATATTTTCAAGAAATGACCTAAAATACATTAAAAAATGTTTGTACACATCCTGTTGGACATACAGATTGTTTGATATGAATTTAAAGAAAATCACCAAGTTGTTTTGCGTACAGAGCAAATACACTGTTTGTAAAATAGTTGCTAGTCTTTAACAAGAAGGGTGACATCTTTCAGGTGGTCATGAGATGTTCTGGTAGATAAATGACCAACAAAACTTATTATTATTGTTGTTGTTATTATTATTATTTGTCTTGTTTCATTCCTAGCATTTCACTGATATCCTACAGCAGGTTTAAACAATACAAGCATTTGTTAATCTTCTTTTTTTTTCTTCATAATTCCATACTTGCCAACTGATAAGATTTTATCAGATTCAGTAAGATTTTTTACATTAAAAATAGCAAAATCAGATTTTCTGTCAGAGAAATAAGATTTTAAGAATATATTTAGATATACCTTTCATGTGTATTTTCTGAAGATGTGACTGAAAGTAAGATTTTTAACTTCAGTTTGCATATAAAATAAGATTTTTGCAATCCATGAGTAAGATATTTCATCTTGAAATGTTGGCAGGTATGTAATTCTCTTTTGAAATGTTTGGACTGCATTGATTTGTTAAGGGAATGTGATGGTTTATTGTCATATCAAATATTTATGCACATCAATGACTGGTACAGCTGTAGCTGTGCATTTTGATTTTTAAAAAAAACCATTAAAAAGCAGATGATATTTTCCATAACTTTTCAGTACTTCTTCAAAAAATACAATAAATTTTACAGAGAAGAGGGAGAAGTATTGCTTTTTTTGGACTTTGTGGTTTTCCTTATTATGGCTGTTTAAACTCTTTGCTCCTAGCATTGTTATTTCTCTTTTATTTGAAAGATTTTATCCTTCTCCTTGTGAATGTCTGTAAAGTCTTCTTTAAAGAAAAGTGTTAACCTGTGCACTTTGCTGGCTTACCTTTTCCCCTCTTTCTTCCCTTTCATTCCCCCATCCCTCTCCGTGGCTGGATCTCTTCATATCACCCTCCCAATCATCCACCTGTGTTTGTTGTAAATGCATGTGATTTGTTCTAATATGACCAATAAAAAAAAATAACCAAACAAACATGTGTTGTGTCTGGTGATGCACACTTGTGATATTGTTTCACCTCTAACACTCCCGATCACATCTCCCCTCATTTTACAACTTCTTCCAATCCCTTATGTTATATTTTGTCATAAATTAACCTTTGCCGTGTGCATTTTTCCGTTTTGTTATGTGTTTGTTTGTGTTTTCACATTACTTGCCGGTCTGCACGCTTATCTAAAACCACAATTTTGTGACTTTCCTGTTTATTGGCACTGCTTCCTACAATTTTCCTCTACTAATTACGATCTTGTATCATTCTTGATTTCTGTTAAACTTTCTGACCTACAACTGCTATTGATGGTAAAAACAAAAACAAAAACATATCCATATAAATCATATTCTGTATGTTATGTGTTAATTTACATGTGTTGCAAATGCCTGTGTTATGCACATGTTTATCTCCACTTCCTCAAAACCCAAACATCTTCAATGTGTCATGAAACAAAATTGTTTTTTTTAATTACAAATATATGCATTCAAATCCATATTTTTTTGTTTTGTTTTGTGGTGTCATTTTTGTTGATGTTATGTTGTATTGTGAATACATACACTGTGTATTTCCTGCATTTCTATCACTGACCGTGGTCTTTGACCATATGTTATGATTTACAATTTCGCTGTCCATGTCACCTTTATTAATCATGCTTTACACTCATTTCATTTTAAATAAATACATGTGTATTATGTTTCGTGTTTTGTTAAACTGTAATTTGCAAATATTGCGTACTAACCACTGCGACCGTGACATTGTTGCCATTTGTGGGCTTGGCCATGCTCAACCATGCATCAATTCATGCTAACAATGTAATAACCCTCATCGCCACACCCACACAAACAACCCCTCCATCATACCCTCCCATTCTCTGCAATGCCCTTCTGCCACTGCGCCCCTCTGCCCCACCCCCTCTGCCCCACCGCCCCCCCTTCCCCCCCACACCCACACTCGCTAGGTCCCGAGATCAAATCGTCCGGGGGAAACGTGGAAAATGTGACCACCGCCAGTTCGTGAGCTGTGCCTGTAATGGTATAAACGTGATTCTCTCTTCTTCTCATGTGCGTATCTCTCATACCTCTTGCGGCAAAGCTCCTTTCAATTTTTAAAAAAAAGTTTTGTTTTGTTTTTTTCTTTGTTCTCTCTGCCCTGTCACCCAGCGCTGACTTTGTTCTGAAGATTTGCTGTTGAGTTTCATTTTTTGTAATTTTCTAGATTTCTGCTCTGAGAGACGAATTCTTTCTCATAATAAACAACTTCAATCGTGTTAAATATCATTCCTTAGCATGGGTACAGTGATGTCATCAGGGTTTTTGTTTTGTGCCTCGAATGTAAATGAGTTCACAAATGCCGAGGGATTATATTTCAGTTTGTTTGAACTAAGTACATCAACATCACCTTGAGGGCCAGGAAAAGAAGCTGTAGTCAATATGCCAGTAAACCAGGAAAGCTAAATTGGCTACTTCAATACACCACGACGACTCAAAAATCAGTTGAAAAACAGACTTTGCATGTGTGACTGTACTTTCTTTTCCTTAGTTTAAAAAAAAGATTGTTTTAAAAAGGCAGGAATGAACCATGATTTTTATTTTTAATGGACATGTTGCATTTGTTTGCATTACATTAATGTTTTTTTGTATCTTCTTTTTTTAGCTCACCTGAGCCAAAGGCTCAAGTGAGCTATTGCGATCGCCCTTCGTCCGTCGTGCGTCGTGCGTCGTGCGTCGTCCGTCGTCCGTCGTCCGTCGTCCGTCGTCCGTCGTGCGTCGTGCGTCGTGCGTAAACTTTTTACATTTTCATCTTCTTCTTGAAAACCCCATGACCGATTTTCATCAAACTTGGCAGGTAGCATCCCTAGGGGGTTAGGAACTCAATTTGTTAAAATGGGCACCATGCCCCACCCAGGGGGCCCCCAGGGGGGCCCAAACCCCCCAAAATTAAGGAATCTGTAAAAAGCTTCTTCTCTAGAACCAGAAGTGATAGAGCTAAGTTAATACTATGAGTTAGTACATTGATGACTGTAGTTTCAAGTTTGTTCATGGCAGAATCAGGGGTGCCCCCCTTGGGACCCAGGGGAGGGGGGTGGGGAAGGGTTCTAATGGGGCCTAAATTGTACATTTTCATCTTCTTCTTGAGAACTCCATAACCCATTTTCACCAAACTTGGCAGGTAGCATCCCTAGGGGGTTAGGAACTCCATTTGTTAAAATGGGCACCATGACCCACCCAGGGGGCCCCCAGGGGGCCCAAACCCCCCAAAATTAAGGAATCCGCAAAAATCTTCTTCTCTAGAACCAGAAGTGATAGAGCTAGGTTAATACTATGAGTTAGCACATTGATGACAGTAGTTTCAAGTTTGTTCATGGCAGAATCAGGGGTGCCCCCCTTGGGACCCAGGGGGGGGGGGGGGGTGAGGAGGGGTCCTAATGGGGCCTAAATTGTACATTTTTATCTTCTTCTTGAGAACCCCATGACCCATTTTCACCAAACTTGGCAGGTAGCATCCCTAGGGGGTTAGGATCTCAATTTGTTAAAATGGGCACCATGCCCCGCCCAGGGGGCCCCCAGGGGGCCCAAACCCCCCAAATGAAGGAATCTTTAAAAATCTTCTCTAGAATCAGAAGTTATAGAGCTGAGATAATACTATGAGTGAGTACATTAATGACTGTAGTTTCAAGTTTGTTCATAGGAGATCCAGGGGTGCCCCTCTTGGGGTAGGGGGGGGGGGGTGGTTGGAAGGGTCCAAATGGGGGCCTGAATTGTACATTTTCATCTTCTTCCTGAAAACCTCATGATGAATTTTTGTCAAACTTGGCAGGTAGCATCCCTAGGTGGTCAGGATCTCAATTTATCAAACTGGGCACCATGCCCCACCCAGAGGGCCCCATGCCCCACCCAGAGGGCCCCAGGGGGCCCCAATTCCCCCAAATTAAGGAATCTTGAAAAAATTGGGCCCTTATTGTACATTTTCATCTTCCACTTGAGAATGCCTCGTCAAATTTTGGTAGAGCTGTGAATAATTTAGATTAGTGACTGCGTGAAAGGTGAACTTGCGATACTCAGGTGAGCGCTAGACCCGCGGGTCTCTTGTTTTTTAATCAACTCCAATCTCAAGCTGGATATTAGATCTGTATGGTATTTCATTGAATACTCCCCTTTTCAAAGAAATCTTTGGGACATGGCTCATAAAAAACATGAACAAATCTTGCCAAATTTCACACATCTTATACTAAAGTTTTCTTATCAGCTCCAGTAATGCTCTAAGAATTGCTATTACATGAGCATATACAGCTACATGTACAAGGCATGAATCTCCTTTGATTTGCAGCATATTATGCATAAACTCGCTGGGATTTCATTCTTTTTTTAAATCGTTATCATGAATATTATGAGAGCTACTTTATCAGTCTGATGGCATACATTTCTTCAAAAGAATTTGACTGCTTTCATTCCAGAAAGTCCTAAAAATACAGAATGCTTTATTATCTTTCATACAGAAATGTTTAGTTCTCATTTCATGGAACGACATTCAGTCATAAATTGCACACAGTTGCTATCAAACTGATCATTGATAGCCCTAGTATGCTTTTGATATTGCAATTGGGAAAAGTAAACTCACTGTTTTTATTTCTATTTCTCACATTGTGCTGCGGGAGATAAAAATAAATAATGTTTTAACAAATTGAAAATTGTAGCAGTTAACCCGCTCAATACGGGAACCTGGTGGCCTGTGTATTAAGTCTATGGGGATTTCAGAATTTAGTATAGAATGGGTTAATGTACAGTAGCAATGAGACTCAACACCATCTCCAAGCACTACCACATACCAGATGAAATGGGGAAGTGTCATACGTAAGACATAGTGACATGTCTGCCACATTATCAGAGCAACATACATTGTATGCAAAGTATCTGGCCTTGATAGCACTACATGAGGACGATGCCTCACTCTGATATTTTGTGTTCATTTCTGTTGTCATTTTGCTCACCCCACCATTTTCACAGAACGAGAGAAGGAATAGGAGGACACCTGTAACCAGGCACTGGACCCACTAATGAGAGACACTGGTAGGAGTGGACGACTGCTATGCTTGGTGACCTTTGAACCCTCTCAGGCATGGACACTGCAGGGTGTTTCTTTTCTTTCCCTCATGAATATTAATTATGTAATGAAAGCCCCAGACTTGGATCGATCCATTGCGAGAGAGAGGGGTGGAGGCAGCGTGCCCAGTGAGGGTGTAGCCGTGGGCATAGCAAGATGTGCACTAGGGCTGGAACTGTGGATGCATGCTCCCTGTCATCCACCCCCACACCTGCTTTCTATGGAATGTACTGGACTCGATGCACGAAATTACGGTGAAAGTTCACTGCTCCAACGAGTAAACAGTGCAGGAACGCTCTTGTGAATGGATCACATCTGCAGCGTCGGCCATGCCAGCCTGTCTGCTTCAGATTGATATTAAAGCTACTTGATGTTAGGGTGACTAGCTGCGGGAATGGGATCCAAGCGGGGACTCAGGCCTTATTGCCCGAGGATCCAGTTCAGCGGTAACCAAAGCTTCCATGGCAGCAAGTAGTTATCCCTACAGCCAATTTAGTGTTGCTGTGATGGTAGCAGCTGCTCCAAGCTACAGTGATAAGGAGTCACTGGTGGAATTAGGCCTTGATTATCTCATATAGTAATATGTTAAAGTGAGGATTGGTAGTGAAGTGATGTACATAGGTTGGCCTGTTCAGTTTTCCCTTCACATATAATTTCTTATTTCCATTTTCTATGTGATTTCTTGGTACACCTATATTAACCACTACTTGTTTATCTTCACCCAGAATCTACTGTCGGAATTGCACTTACGCCTCTCTAATTGTGGGTGAGTAATTGTTATAATTGCCAACCCTTTATAGCCGCACATGATTTTGTGAATATGTAATGATTGTTTCGTGTATATATTGCAAAATGTTTTTCAACAAAGTCTCTATGTTTATTGTACATGTGTAGTATGAAAAGTCAAAGATACATAGTCTATTAGTCTTGGTTGAATGTCTTATATATTGTGAAGTTTCAAAGTTTATATTGCTTTTATTTAATGAATCAGAAAGAGAAAAAAATAATCATTATTAAAGCGGAATTTTCAAGACATTGGAATGTGAGCCGTTCATAGTTTACTAACTTGTGTATGTTGAGTGCTATGTAGTGATACTATGAGATTTTGTTTATTTTTGCCTTTTTTTTTTTGAGACAGGAAAAAAATGCATTACCTCCCATATACAATATAAATCATACCCTGAGAAATGACCGTAAATCAAAACAATAACCTCTGTCAATTTCTAAAGGCATAGGGTTCATTAATCTTAAACAACCGCATTCGTGCTGACCAAATTACAAATTGTGGCTAAGAGCTCCTAACGTTGATTCTCCATCACTATTTTGAAATGACAAAGATACCTTTTATTATACGCGCTCTATCTCTATGTATGATGATGTATCCAGTGACTGGGGTTAATAATAGTCTGTAAAGCGCATTGAGATACTGAACAAGTGTGAAATGCGCTATATAAAAACTTACTTTTATCATTTTTATGTATTGCTCTTATTCTGTGATAAACTTGTCAATTTGATACTCGTGAATTAAAGCATGAAGCATAGGTTGATGGATTTCTAAATATAATGTAGTATAAAAAAAGTTAGGAAAAAAAGACAAGCAAAATAACAAAGTAGCCCCAACGCCCCAACCTCCTAAAATAGTTTAACCCTTACCGTGCTTTGTTTGCTGATCGGCATAGGTGGCTGGAAACTAAATGTCAATGAATAGAGATTACATGTACCTATAAATCCCCCTATTCCCTATTGTGTTAACCATTGCCTTTGCTAATGAAAAGAAAAAGTAGATAAAAAAAAGAATCGGTAAGTTTAGCTTAGTCTCTGGGCACATAAAGAGTCATGAAAGTCAGTAAAAAGGTGTGTTATAGTAATATGTAATTCCAAACATGACAGAGGTACAAAGTTCGTTATTTGATCCTGCGATGCTCACTCCCAGTCGTGAAAGTTGCAAAATTACTCGATAAGTGAGTCTTCCCATGTTATTTGAATGTTATGAAATTCATTGAAGCACAATGTGAGTCGAATATGCCAGAAAGGATAAAAGAAAAGTCATTCATATGAAAATTTCACTGTACATTGCACTTGATCATTATGGTCGTACATGTGCATATTGTCCAACTGTGCCAGGTTGTTTGCCCCATGTAAATTTGAACTTCAGAAGAAAATAACGTTTAGAATCACCATGTGCCAGTCTGCTCTCATTTGGCTAAGACTTCAAATCTCTGAGCTTGTTTGATGTTACTCATGTAGTTGAACTGTTTGATGTGTGTTTGTGCAGCATCGTTGTTGTCGTAAATGTGTCATTTTGATGTAAATTGATTTATATGCAGTTTAAAACCACTACATTTGAGCAATGATGCATGAAGCATTTGAGGTAATCACTTTCAGATTGTCATGTTTTCCAAGTGTATGCAAGTAATCAAAACCTGCAGCTTGTATAGAAATTTTGTGGAGAGACCAAATCCTGGTAAACAGTAAATTTTGTCAGTGCTATTACCATGTGCACTCAATGTAGTATTGGAGGAGTTCAGCATCAACTTGGGGTGCATTTAAAGCAAACTTTTTTTGGCTAGAAACATGGTTTTAAAACTGTCTTGTTGCCTACATATATATGATTGTAAGTGGTAGTAGTGATTACAGTTATGGTTTTTGTATGTGGTTTTGAAAGCAACACACTCTTGAGGTGTGATTCAAAACCACATTTCTCTAGAAAAGAAGGTTTTGAAAGTTATAAATGAAATGTGGTTTCAATGACTTCGCAGTTGCATGCCCCGTTTGACCCAGTTGCCAAGGGACAAGCTGTGTATGATAAGATTCACAGTGGGACAGTCTGAGCTATCCTCAGCCAGAAACATGCTTGGGAGAAACTCTTCGCAATGTTCCTTGCTCAAACCATGTTTCAAAGCCTTGTTTCAAAATTACATTTTAAAACCGTGTTTTCAAACCATGTTTCAAAACCATGCTTTAAAACCATGCTTCAAACCATGTTTCAAAACCATATTTCAAAATCATGTTTCAAAACCATGTTTCAAAACCATGTTTTAAAGTGATGTTTCAAATCGGCAATTCTTGGTATGCAAAATCTTCTAAATGCAGCCTAACTCTAGCAGGCAAAAACATTTCAATAGTTTTCCATTCTAAACCAGAGAACAGTGTTTGACATTCTGAATACAAAGATGACATATCAGCAATGTAAAATTGTTTCCATCACTTTCGCTGTCTGTAAATCATTTCAAGTTGCAGGAAAGCATGTCAACAGATGGAAGTTGATGTAGTAGGTTGGAGGATAGCTATGGATGATATTTGCATTTTCTTTCCTGGGCTCTGTGTCCTAACTGCCTAATCCAATGGTCATCTATGCAAATTAGGAGTATGAGAAAGATGGGGTGAACTGTGACTGCAGAATTAGAAGACATTGTGTGTAAACAATAATTTGATTATTGGCTGATGAAAACCCACAAAGCACAAGTTTCTTTGCTTGTGTTCCATCCATGCCAGGAAATTACTGCAGAACTTCTAGAATTTGTGCTTTCTCTATGTAACTGTTCATGAAGAGGTTGATCTATTATTGGCAGAATGCAAGATTTTCCACTGCCCTGCAACTGGTCCCTGTTGTTCAAGATGTCATATTAGAACAAGACTACAAGAACACTTGACCATGAGACTTTAATGCTAAGTTCTTGCTGATCACAATATGAATTATTTCAATAGTTAATTTATCAACAAATACAACAGCACCAGCCCAGGTTAGAAAACAAAATCAACAGAACATTTTACATGATTTTCTAGTCACTGCCATTTAATAGCTGCACCAACAAGAGTTTGATGATATGATAGAGATAGAAAACATTATTGACAATGTGTGTAAATGGATGTTGCAGATCTCGGTCTAGTCATTACCAGATGGGAACTTCACTGGTTTTACAAGTATGCCAAATGTTAAATAAAATTTTGCATCGATGAAATTTTCGAAATAGAAAAAAATTCATCGTGACTGGCATTAGGAAGAAAAGTGATATGTCATTGTGTTCCCACAATTACAGTTGTACCTAAGAAGGTCAGTATTTTTATGTTAACTCAACTGCCCGTATAATTTTGAATGAAGCTGAGTTTCTCTTATAACTGGTACACAAAGGTTATTACCTACCTCTCTGTGTACCTGTATTCGTTTCTTTGTCAAATGTTAATATTCAGTGTGTATGGTCATTTGAAGTTTAATGTTTTGGTGTTTCATCTTTCACATCAGTATTGCATTTTGGCAAGGACATGGGATAATGGTCAAGTCTTGGATGCCAAGATGTTATGTTTCGTTGTAAAATTGTGTTCCGGTGTCAGTATTTGTACATGCAAACTGACTGAAATGGGATGTCAATACATTTCTGAGGGTTGGACAGGATTGCCTATTCTAGAGATAACTTCACTCTCTATTTTTATTTGCCTTCCTCTACCCAAATGCATGGTGTTAATGAAACCTGTATGATGCTCTGGTAAAGAATGTCTACAATACACTGCCAAAAGTGACATCTTAAAATGAAATATGTCTACATGCAGTGTAATCAACAAGCTGCAACTTCATTTCTTTTTAATTCTTGACAAAAAGATAAAGATAGTAGGTGGATATGTATACATACACTTACAGTAACTTGTAGTTTGTAATTAGTAACAGAGATGCAGTGTCTGTCTTTTAAGCTTTACATTTTCGGTGGTATTTCTGGTGTACATGCAGCATGAAATTGCAGATTTATGATGCTTGAAGTTTCAGGAGTAGGGGTCTAAAGGAATAGGTTATCAGGAAGGAAAGAAAAAATAAGAACAAATTGAAACAAAACTGAAAGGTGTTGAAAAATGTCACCCAGAATATGCCTCAGTCATCAATGCAGTTTGATTTGTGATCGACAGTGCCTTCTGCCTGTAGAAAATATAAAACAATCACAATCACAGTTTATATATAGAGGTAGTATCCCTTCTGTGCAGGCTCTTTTTTGTCTCAAAATATTTCATCGCGACAGAGAGTGATATCAGATCAACCCATGGTAAATTGTAGGATCCTGTTCTCTAAGGCCATGAATACACTTTATAAAAGGAGTTGACATGAGTAGCATCTAACATGCCACAGAGAAAATATTCTACTACGTGTATGATTCTGATAGATTCAAATCAAATTGTGTTCTGATCATAAATGACAAATGGCGAAATAGTTTTAATTTCCACATTTTGCACAATGTATCAGGGTTAACTTTGCATTTAGATTGAACAAGTTTCATCAGTGTCTCCTTTAGTAATTTCAGGGGGGCCATGAAATGAATTTTGAAATACATAATTATGTACTTTAATATGAGACTACTGTTAGACTTGCGCTTCTCAACATAATGGGCTGTTTAGCTCCCACGTGTGGGCTGTGAAGTTGGCCAAAAATAAAATACCGAGGTAAACAAGATTTGTATTCGATCTGACTGGGACGAGAAAAATTTTGTGGGAGCCAGAGGGCCTCGGATGGATAAAGGCAGAGAAGCACAGGGTGCTTTTTGTACAGATACGTAGTTCTCTCATAGCTTACACAGTAGGGATACTACCTCTAGAAAAGGAAAAAGTGACAGGGTTCTCAGTGAAAAATTGTCTTAATTTTTTGTATTGAATCAACAATGGTGCCTTACAGGGATCAGACAGCGCTTGAAACTGTTATCACTGTGACCACAGACTCATTGTATATATTCAATATGGTGATGCCTGAGATTAATTGAAGCTGCGAGAGAATTTCCAGAGTGGTCATAGGGTTTACCATTGAGTGCCTGAAAGAAATTAGGATGAGTTGGACTGTAAATACCATTCCATGGTACCCAAAAATGGAAAAAGACGGCAGGAAAGATATGACATTGTGCTTCTCGTGTATGAAGTTGAAAAGAATAAAAGATGCCCAACTATGGTAGTCATATAAAGATTGGTAAGAATGCAGAAGAGATATCTTAGAAGTGGACCATCTTCTAGAAAATGTAGCCAATCATATGAAAACGTAATGAGAGTGCCATAATTATCTTTTTCTAAATCATACGAGTATAACTGTCATTAAAAAATAATGAAATGAAATATCGGACATGATACGTGTTGCTCTTTTGTTTTGTAAAAAAGCAACATAAAAGGGGGAGATTGACACTTTGGGACTCTGCTGTTTAGACTATTGTAGAGTACTGGTAATGATTAGGGTGCCTGTTACAATGTAGATTACAACAATCAATTAAAGATAATGTTAACTTTTTAATGACTTCTAAAGGAAGTTTTTGGTTGACTGTCAACTAATCTTGAGTAATATTTTGTTCACAACAAAAATACCCTATGTTGTGAAGTGCGATAGACTGTAAAGAAAAAAACAACAACCCTGCATTCACTATGTTGTGATCTTT
The DNA here is from genome assembly GCF_040938485.1 of Diadema antillarum. NCBI lineage: Eukaryota > Metazoa > Echinodermata > Echinoidea > Diadematoida > Diadematidae > Diadema > Diadema antillarum. The sequence goes on along the minus strand of NW_027270929.1, from coordinate 2,627,843 downwards.
GGAACAGAAACATGCTTTTTTATGAGGAAAAGGCTTGTCTGAACAGTGTTCAAGTGTGGCTTGTCATGAACATTATTTACTACAGTAGAGTCAATTGCAAAACACTTGTGTGATGAACATGTGTTTGACAAATGCAGAGAACTATCCAGTGACGAGCTCAGATATTTTCGCTTTATTTTGTCATTTCCTGAATAATGAAGTGTAGTTTTAGTGCGATTAATTTTTGTTTTCGTTTTGTTTTTTGTTTTCGATTTGTTTGTTGTTGTTGTTTTTTTGCCATAGCAAATGGCAAACTAATACAGCTTTATTGATCCATTCCAACCATTCCAACAACCAGTTTTGAGATCTGATATATTTTTGTAGAGTGATGCAAGCGTATGCCACGGCTGGACTTCTGCAATTGTTCCATTTTCATTATACCATTCTTTTTTGCCTGTTTCTTATAGTTTATATCTTGCACATGCCACTGCTGGGTTTATGTTTCCAAATTGAGCTTGATTTTCTCTGTACATTTCTGGTTGTGTTGAGTTTATATCACTTCTGCTAGTAATCATGTGTGTATATTTCTGCTCGTCTGTGTGTGATGTACCTGCCTCGTTTTCAGATCACGATTTACACGTCTTATGACATACGTGGGTTTCAGACCTTGTTTGTGTAAAATTGTGTTATTTGTTTCATTTTATTACTTAACTTTCAAAGAGAAATTGATGTGTTTTATTTGTTATATGGATAATAAAGTATACAGAATAGAAGAAAATATATTGGGGCCAAGTTGTCATTGGCAATACACTCACTTGAACGAATATTCATACTGGATAGCAGTAGTATGAAGAGAGAAAAAAAAAATATGACAACAAACTATAAACTCTTATTCCCATTATCAAGCCATCTGTGTTTTGGATATTGCTTAGAATATGAATAGTTCATATGTAATATTAACTCAAATATATAGTGTGTTTGTATATTTAGATGTCATAATTTCATAATTGTTTGCATCTGCTGTTATTAAATCATGTGTATATAAAAGAAAGCAAGGTACAAAATGTGTAGTACATGGAACTATCATTTAATGAAAGCATATTAAAAAGGGACTGTGCTCAGATGACCAAATAATCAACAGGTATATTTAAAACTGCGTATCAAACGTGATAAATTGACCACCCAGTAGACAGAATTAATATACATCACTTTATCTTTCTTTTCAGTGGCATGTCGTATATTTGAACATAACATAAATTTTTCATGAGTAGATAGGAAAGCATTGGTGGTTGTAATCAACATTCCTCAAGTTTCATTCTTATTTCCATTTCAAAATACCTCTTGAAAACATTCTTTATTCCTTTTGACCACAAAACTGTATTTTGTATACTATTCCAAACCCTCTTTTCCCGATACAGTCAAGTACAATACTAGATATATATCATATATTTTTACCATCCAGCAAGCTATTATTATCAGGTCATACCAAATAATATATAGTGTATACTGGTGTTTTGTTTTGTTTTTTCTCTCGTTTCAGTTGCAGTTATCAACATGATGTCACAGTAATGTTAAAACACCAGGGGCTTGTAGCAGAAAACTTTTTACTTGAGAAAAACTCTGGTAGGAACTAAAAACTTAGGTTAGCATTATTCTGCCATTGATTTTTAACACAGGAAAAAACTTGGTTGGCAATAACCCGAGTTTTCTCCGCTTAAAAATTTTATGCAATCAGTCCCAGGTGGTAGAATAGGGGAAAACTGAGAGAAATAGTACACTGTATCATGCCTTCTTCTACAGGTATATGTAATTGCTGTAATCAGAGTGGAGCAGAGTGGTTTTGAATGTGAAATATGCGCCAGTAGGAGTGTTGCTTGTATGCAGTCCCGTATCATAGCTATTATGTGTATTAAAAGTGAAAGAGGAGTGGAAGGCTGTGCTTCTGAATCAATCATGTTCGAATCGTAGAATGTATAATGTACAGGACTTCAAAGAGGTCTTTAACAAAATGGTGGCCTTGAATTTGTACCCTTCATCACGGCTCACAAGAAGGGGGAAAAAGTACTTGGGGTGAAAAGTCTTCTTTTGTTCCTGTAGCAAGAATTGTTAACTGTTTGATAAAACCAAGTACGAAAATTTGCACTACAATGAATAAATTCTTTTCCTTTTTTTTTTTAATAATGTGAAACTTGTAGTCACATGGGCTATTTTTTAATGTCTTTGCTGAAAATGAGAGGATGGAAGTAGCTGAAGTATATCTAAGAAAGGAGTGAGTGAAGAGTTGTGTATTAAAGACACGTGGGATACATTCATGGGAATCATGTGTACGTATGCACGGATACATAAGTGGTATTACATATACATTACACATTTTCAAAGTTCATCTTCCACAGGACAAATATACAGGTTTGGATGATTTGATTTATTTAGGCTTCCATACATAAAGTGAATTTCACTGGACTTGATTCTGGTGAGTAAACTATGCATCAGAGACTGACTGCAGTACTTGTAGTACCCAAGGATAAAAAACAAAATATGATGTATAGTGCACTCCGATTATAACGAAAATGGTTATAACGAAATTTCGGTTACAACAAAGTAGAAAGTAAGGCCGCAACATTATCTTCTCTTTGTCTTTTATTGTTGACTTGTTCGGTTATAACAAAATTTCAATATCAGGAAAGAAAACTGCTGGTCCCGAGGACTTCATTATAATGGGAGTCCATTATATCATCTGCCCAATAGAAGGGCCCTAGCATGAAATTTCATCCCCACATAAAATTTCTGTTCGTGAATAAATTTGACAGACTTTGGAAAGCTCTTCCATACGATGTGACCAATGTTTTTATTGTGATTTTCAAGCCGGCAAGCCTATTAACAGGGCCCTAGTGCCAGGCAGGCAACTTTATGATCATGACAACAGCACAATGATTTAAACGAGTAAAGACTTAAAGCACTGTGTATGGGGGAACGGGATATTTCACAATCTAGGCAAAACATCCTGCAAGTGACAATACAGTGGAAACTCAAAATGAGATCCAATATAACATAATACCTGATACTGTAAAAGTGGATATTTTCGCGCGACTAATTTTTCGCACTTGGCCGGGTAAGAAGAGTTTCGCGTGTTTTTAATTCCGCGGAATCAAGACATCACCATTACGCACAGGAACATATGGCAAGCAAAAATATTTGCGTGCTTTTATTTTCGCGCTAGTTTCTGGTTGCGCGAAATGCGCGAAAATTTCAACACCGCAAAAATTTCCACTTTTACAGCATAACAAAGTAATTTCTCCAGTCCCAATGAATTTATTTCCTTTGTTTTGTATTGTCTATTAACTACTGATAATAAAATATCAGATATAAAGAACAAATTGTCTTGGTCCCCGTGGATCTCGTTATACTGAGTTTCCACTGTACTTGAATGAGAATCTATTCTACCAGTCATTTGACATGATGTACTTTAATAAAGCGATGTTGTATTCGCTTTGTTTTCAAACACTGCCCTGCAGACAAAATGCATGAGACACAAATATTTAAAGTGGCACAGGGTACTGTATAATAAGCTTCAGTTGGTATTCAACAGCCCTCATCCCTTGCCAGAAAAAAACAACACACAAAACAAAACAAAACCTGATGTTTCATATTGAATTGAATTTAACCTTAAAAATAATGTGGATAAAATATCAATTCCATAATATCAATGATCTCTTTTCTCAATATCAATATTTAAATGTTTTGAACAATTAAAAAGCAAAAATGATCCCAAATAGAGCTAAAACTTGCATTCAGAGAACTAGTTTGAATTTTAAATCAATGGTGCAGGAATTTTTATCATTGTTACTACAATGCTGTAAGTCCCCTGGAATGAAACCAAACTGCTGCTTCTTATTCACTGCTTTAATTCAAATTTGCAACTCACCAATCACATCACATCACATTCATATTGTGATACAGTTGTAACATGCACAAGGCAAGTTTTTACTATCTCCCTTAAACCTGAAACCTGATCAAGATGTAGGATCAAGAGACTAGTACCAAGGTCAAAGGTCTAGGCATGCTTGTTTACTTGGGTTCCACAGCAGCAGTGTGCAGTGCACTCCCATTATAACGAACACGGTTATAATGAAATTCTCGTTAAAAACTGAGGTCACAAAAGTACCATCTATATATCTTTATAATCACTGTTTGGCTATGACAAAATTTTGATATACCGCAAGAAAACTGCCGGTCCTGAGGACTTTGTTGTGACGGGAGTCGCCTGTGTTGATAGGTGATACAATTGAAACCTGTACGAGGCGAGTTTTAACTACCTCCCTTGAACCTGAAACCTGATAGAGACTTTGGATCAAGAGTCGAGGACCAAGGCCAATGGTCTAGGCATGCTTGTTTACTTATGGGCTCCACAGCAAGTGTCCATCCAACAAGTCTGTCCACTCTTAGCATGATTGATGTCCACTCAAGTACAGAACTTGTGTCATCAAAAATCTGGCTGTGTCACAAATGAGGTCTGAAGATATTGCTCTTTGGAGTCCAGGAAGTCACATAAAAATACATCACAGTCCTTTCTGTTCATATGTGATGTCAAAGTTTGTCTTATTTTCCCGCCTTCACTTTTTTCTTCTTTGCTTTCTGCTCCATGTCATGCTTCAGACGTTTTTCCTTGAGCTTGCGAACCTACAGGATTGAGAAAAGGGACAGGGCATCAAATAAAATGGCTATGATGTCAAGAGAAGACAGGTCAAAGTTTGCCAACTTGCTGGTTTAGAATCTACCTGTTATGCCTAGTTATATATCTCTGAATATTGCAAAGTGCTTGGTACTGCAAAATCGGAAAATACATTGTAGCATTCAACACAGACATACTAAAGCTTCGTTTCGTTTCGTTTGTTTCGTTTCTGGCTTTCTGTTCATTCATGCGATTTTACTCTGATGAGTGCATGTCGAAAAGCTTTAGTATGTCTGTGTTGAATGCTATTTTCTGATTATATATCTCTCCAACTGCAGTCACAAGACTACCTGTGCAAAGTAGGGGTTACGTAGGACAACATGACATGAAATTCCAGCACTGAAAATGTTTGTAATAAGAAATTAAATTTGTAGCTACTGCATGCAGATGAAAATTCATGTACACAACTAAATATTCACTGGCCTTTAGAGCTTGACTACTGTCATCAACAGTAGCAGCCTGTCTGCTAGAATTAGCTTTCCTTCAAGGCTGCCAGTACAATTTTGTGATACACGAAAAATATACAAAATATTGGAGTGCCAACAATTCTACATGGGAGCAGTTGCTCCCTTATGTTACAGGTTTAAAGGTTTCACATAATAAACAGTCAGAAAATCTTTTTGTTGTTGTCTATTTTCAATGAAACTGTTGCTAATATTAATCGTTTTCTGGTAAAAACAATGGAGGACCATTTTAGTAATATCACAGTCACAAAGGACCAAATGTGAAGCTGACCACCTTATAATCATGCAATGAAGACATTCATGGGCTCTTAAAACATCCAGATATTCACCAAAGTGACAGAAAACTTCATTGTTTACCTTGTACACCTTTTATTTTACTGCTTTACCAAAAACCATGAAATCATTCAAAGTGAAAGCAAATTATCCTTTTCTGTGAGGTAAACTCTTCAAGCTGTGATGATGCACAGATACAGCAGTGGGGGGGGGGGGGGGGGGGGGGGGGTGAACAATTCATACAAGCAAACAGTGTGCCATGCATGGCGTAAGATGCATCAGTAACCTACACATGCCAAAAGATTATAGTATATCATAATGGACACAATGTAGATTCACAATATGCATCAATGATACATGGCACTGATTACAAAGGCTGAAAAATAAGGTGAAACAACATTTGCTCCTATGACAATTGCTCCAATCTTATTTTCTCCAAGGACTCAGGGTTATGGTAAGGGTTGTGATAGGGTTTCAGGTTTTAATAGTTCGATGTGAGGATAAGGATTAGGGTTAGGGGTATATTTGTGGGTAGAATTTATGTTTGGCTTAGTGTCCAGATTTTGAACGTTTCTACAGATAAATGGGGCTATACAAATGCTGTTTCATCATCATCATCATCATCATCATCATCATCATCATCATCATCCTCATCCTCATCCTCATCCTCATCATGATCATCATCATCATCATCATATTCAGATATTTCATGGGAGCAATTGTCGCAGGAGCAAATGTCAAGGAACCGAAAAATACACATACCTCCTTGGCCTTCTCTTTCTTCTTCTTCATGAGTCTCTCGTACAGTCGCTTCCTCTTCTTGGGGATCATCATCTCCTGGAGGCGTCTCTCCTGCCGTGCCGTCTTCTGGGCCTCGAAGGAGACGTCGACCATCTCTACTGCTCCCTCCGTCACCTTCAGCTTACTGATCTGGGTGGCCAAGAAATCAATGCAGAAGAGAACATTGAGTGGCTATTCCTGGTCTATATAAATCTTTCTTCAAGCAAAGAACATCGTCATTTTCATGTTTAAGTAAGACTTCTGGATGATTTTCAGACTTTTGCATTTGAACATCTAATAACTTGGTTCTACTAGGTATAAAGTTGTGCGCAGAATTTATAGCGACTGGGATGAGGAATAAGAATGTTTTCAAAATTCATAGCAAATCACAAGGATGATGACATAATGCATGATTGGAGGCTCAAGGAAGTAGAATAAAAGAAGAAAGCATGCATAAATTATACACAGGTTTAAGCCCGCCGCACACTACACAATTTTGCCCCGATTCACCGGTCGTAAGACCTTAAGACTACAAGTGTGACATCACAGTCTTGCCATTTTCTAGTCGTACGACTGGGTCTTAGCGCCAGTCGCAGAGATTTGACATGTTGAATTTCTACAACTGGTCGTGGGCTTTCAGCCATTCACAATGCAGCAAAATGCAAGAGCACACAGTGCGCACTGCGCGCGCTTTACAATCGTACACCTACTCATAAGGTTCGGTCATATAGTGTGCGGTGTACGGTCGTACGACTGGTCTTAAGACCCAGCTTGGCTTAAGACTTTAAGACCAGTCTGATCGTGTAGTGAGCGGTGGCCTTAAATTGTTGTGCAAGTGGTATTGTAATGGAATTACATTGCTACTGGAATATGTGAGCCTCCTATGTTGTCATCCTTGTTCAGTTGTATTATGTTTTGGGTTTTTTCAGAGTAGTGGTTTATCTGCTCAGTGACCACAATAAATTGTACAAATCCATACAAGGCACTATCAATTTATGTACCACATGATGTGAAATTATATATAAAGTCATTTGGAATGCCCTTTAAATCTTACAACATTTGCATTGCATGAGACGTATAAAGCATTGGCTTCAGAGCAGGCATCGACAATCTCCATGCAGCCTCCTTTACCTTCAACTTAAATGATCTGTGTGGCCATCAAATCAATGCAAAATAACAGTGAGTGGTTCCCTGCTCTATAAGAATCTTTCCACAAGCAAGGACAACTGTCCTCATATGTGTTTTGCCTTTCATTTTCCATCTGTTCAAGAAGGCTGGATAGCCCATATTCAGCTGCGTTAGCTGGTCTTTCATGGTGTCCACTCATACTGTACTATGGGCATACCACTTCACCTTGTTATGCACCATGCTCTTTGCAGTGAATGAATGAAGTGGGATCTTGTATGTGCATGGGTTGTGACTCTCTCACACTAGAGGGGATGGCATGACAACACACAACATTGCTCCGCACAGACTCACTCAAATATGTAAATCCTAATCATGTTTGCATGGCTTAATCCGTTGAAGACTAGTACTCGGTATACATGGGCAGGTGTCTATGGGAAATGTGTGTATAGTAAAATCAGCCCGTCCTAGATGGGTTAAGAAATGAAAGCCTGGGGACCCTTTTAATAAAAACACAAGTACTAGGTCTACCAGAGGAGGATTAAGACCTTGCCAAGGACAGAACTCTGTACCAGAATGATCACATTTGCCTGTTCGATGAAAGCATTCAAGACCTGTAGTACATGCATGCTATAAACTAAGAACACTGTGACAACTAGAAGCATACATACAGCCAGACATTCACCACTGCCATCAAACTGTATATGCATCCTTAAAAAAATCTGGATCTGGATTATCATCTCGCTTATACCATACAAAAGCATTCACCTGTTCCTTTTATCACAGGGGACCTGTGTTCAAATTTCATTAAGGATCCATTCCAAAATCTTCAAAACAATATTACTAATAGGCGATCAAATAAAGAAATGACAACAACCAGCATAACTTTCTTGGCGGAGATTATAAATCATACAACCAATTGAGCATAATCTTCATTTTCATGAAAATAAAAAGAGAATTTTGGGGGGCTCTTTAACAAAATGCAGTCATTCTACCTTTCAAATAGCACACATCAAACTGCAAAAAGCACAAGAGTTGCCAGGTGGTCAAAGAAAGATTTGATTGGACAGTTTCACTCTCGAGGAATATTGCTATTAAACAGAAAAAAAAAAGAGAACTCTTGCAATGATGAATTCCAGGGGAGCGTCAAAAAGTGCTTCACTTCATCAAACTTCATCACGTCTAGGGTTGCTGATGCAAACAAGATTCAAGGAGGTGATCAATATCTCCGACAGGAGTCTATGTGGAGACACAAACAACAAGCCGGCCTTGAAGATCCTCAACTCGACTCTACCTTTAATTACGATAATGCGAGAGGGTTTTCGTGGCCAAGTGAGGGACATGTTATTGAAAGTATCGCCTACTCATCATCCAAATCTGCACATCGTCCAACCTGTAAACAACATCCTCTGACCTCATAATAGATGCTGCGCAGAAAACAACTATCACATCCAATGTCAAATCTGAAAATCTTCTCTGGATTACTTCTCAAGAGGCCAGGGTAATCTCTACGTCAGGCTAAAGGTCATGCAAAATTGCCCGCTGGAAACAAACAACATGGATGTACAAGGAAGGTGTGTTAAGAAACTGGAAATTTGATAAAGCTCAAGAACAAAACATCCGTGCACACACACACACATACACACACAATCACCACATATACACTCAATCACTTTATAAAAAAGCAGTTCACAGGGAAGACTTTAGAAATGGTTCTTTTGAATTCAGTAAACGCAGAAAGATACCCATTATTGAAACACTCAATGAAAGTTTGAGAAAAATCAGCTAATTCCATAAAAGTTGATTAATTCGCTCCATAGTCGACCCCATGTGTCTTCCTCTCTTTAAATGGGAACTTCTTGACAGAAGAAGTGTAAATGTAAAATGAATTTCATCAATCTTTCTGCAAAGCACACATTCCCATAACCCATCACTGAGATGTAGTAAAGTTAACCCTATTCTCCAGGCCTTCTGGACCAGGTTTATCTTTTGATGTTCTATAGATATTTCATTTAGTGAAATTATCTCCTTAACTGCTTTGACTTTGAGAAGATTCTCCAGACCTAATGCAAGATACACATCACTTGAAGAAAGAAATATCTGTCTATCTGCAGCCCATCGAATGCTACACGATCCAACCGGTCCCACAACTCTGGAGGCAAGCTGGGTCAAACAACCAGTTTCGCTACTCAACATCACACACACACAATGTGATATACGACAACGACATAGCATGCGCACTTTACTTCTGTGATAGCATGACGTCACTACATAATACTGTAGCATGACTGACTGACAGTTCCACGACCTGTCGTAAAAATTTGCCATGCCAAATCTTCTCGACTGGCATTGGGACCCAGTTGCACGACTAGAAACTGGCAAGGCTGGTGACGTGGCACTTCTGGTTGCTAGTTCGTACGACCAGTGATTAATGAAAAAGTTGTGTGGTGTGTGAGCCCTAGTCAAAATACTTCTCCATTTTATAAAAAGTCATTTGTAGTTGTCTGCCATTCTGGCTATAAGTGCACTCACCTGCTTCTCCTTCTCCTTCCTGAGTTGCTGTAATCTCTTCTTCTCCACCTCTCCCAGAGTGTGTTCTGCCCTCTCCTCCTCATCATCCTCATCATCCTCATCGTCATCTTCATCGTCGTCATCGTTCTCCTTGTCCAAATCCTCCTCGTTCTCGCTCTCACCGATGATCTCCTCCTCCTCCTCCTCTTCTTCCTCTCCCGATTTTCCTCCATCCTTCTCTTCATCCTTGTTGTCTGCGGTTACCGAATCACAAATGATAAAACATGGCTGATTTAACAAATATTCCATGTACATGCAAATTTCACAGGTCATTACACTATCATAAATATTTCCAATTCAAAATATACTGTAAACGTCAATATTTTCGCGCGATTAATTTTTCGCGCTGAGCGGCTCGAAAACGTATTCGCGGGTTCTTAAATTCGCGCTCCGCAGCAGGTTACTTTACTGTAGTACACATTCACTGCTTTCATCCAAAGCCTCTGCTACATAGCTTGCTATGCCAGCGTATGACAAGCGACGTAGCGAGCGGCTCGACTGCGAGTACAAGCACTCAAATACGTAGTACAGCTGTGACTCTAGTACCGTAGTCACAGGGGACTGTAGCATCGATGCGTGCGGTGCACACATGCATGCTACAGTACACAGCAATCTAGGGTATCGTCTCTTCGCACAGTACTAGTAGCGTAAACATGCCTGTACATTGTACTACGTAGCAGTATCATCGATGAAGCGCACACAATTCATCCCGTTCAAAATGTGCGTAGAAAATTGTGAAGATATATTCGCGCGTTTTTGAATTCGCGCTAGCCGAGCGTAGCGCGAAATCCGCGAAAATTAATGTACCGCGAAAATTTCCACGTTTACAGTACATTTTCTTTTACCTCCTGCACACAAGTTATCTTAGACACTCCCATTTGTCACTGACAAAGCTCAATTCTTTCTGGATTTTTTTTTTTTTTTTGGCCTTCATAAGTATTGAAATTAAAAGATTATATCACTTCACGGAAGTAACAGAATTGTATGACAGGATACTCATGAGAACAAAACAATATTTTTTGCATCTTATCCTCTTAATCACACAGAATTAGGACGTTACTTATCCGGTTAGAAAATTGACAGGAATTTCTGTAAGAGCATTGCTAACAGAGTGCCTCATAACTGAGTTTTAACATATTTCCAATATTGGCACTTTATGAATAAGAAAGGGTATACTAAACCTTAATCCATTGAGGACGAGTCCCCAGTATACTCTGGCAAGTGTCTATGGGAAATGCATGTTGTAGCAAAATCGGTCCGTCCTCAACGGGTTAACGACAAGTATAAGAAGCAACTAATATGCTACTCACCTTCTGCCTTGGTGAGAGACGCCATTCTCTCTGGGGGCAGGTATTCCCCTTCCTTCTCCTCCACAAAGGGGGAGAGGTGGGGAGGCAGGGAGGCACCGGGGAAGTAGTCCTCCATGGGGAGCAGGGTCCTGGCATTCACACTGTCAAAGACCCACTGGGGCTGGACGTAGTACCTGGTAGGTGTGTGGAGATGGGAAAAGGGGGGGGGGGGCAGGTAGGGGAACACGAAGTGATGTGTTATTAAGTGCAAGCTCTAAACTTTGCAATGTATATACAGGGCTGCACACTAACCCATTTTTTTTCTACTGGTCTGACTTTTCTGTCGGACCAGAAAGTAACCAGTTTTTCCATTTTTTACAGGTCCATTCCTGAAAAAGTTACAGGTCCGACAGTGATTTTTACTGGTTAGGGACCCTTGGACCAGTGCCAGTGTGCAGCATTGGTATATAGTTTATTCTCTCTACTGGTAATGATTATAAAGACTGCAGAAAAGGAAAGAAAGACAGAAAAGAGCCTTTACTCCTTTTTACCCAATGGGAATGATACTGGAAAATATTACTGAATACAAAAATCGTACAAACTGAAAATCCATCATTGTTTTGACAAATCTCTTAAAAGGTTTGAAGGACATAAAGGTTGATATAAGTGATACTCAATTCTACAGAATGTCTTTCCCTCTATGCTAAAATGACAATAGGCAATTAATCCAACATATGTTTTCTGAATCACTGCATTTGAGTCTATAGAGGGCAGACTTTAAACATAGGATGTTTTGCCTATGTCACGCTTTTACACCTGCCAAAAGACTCCATTGTGAGGGAAGTCCACACAGAATTTTGCTGCACTCTAGCGTTGCACTCCTGTAGTTGGCCTTGCTCTTTTTTTTTTTTTAAATTGCTTTTTTTTTAACAGTTAGATTTATTTTTAAAAATCTGTTTTCAATTTGTTCTCTTCTCTCTTACCTGGATAAAAACTGCTTCTCCTGCTGTGGTCTATCCACTATTTGATGCGTGATGGATTCATCGTCGACATCGTAGGTCGCCCCCATGTACATCGTCTTGTCCCATGACACTCGACCACCAAAGCATCTGTAAGTTAGTTCAAAGGAGGAATTGAAAACAATGACAGATGACCACTCTTTATACCCAGCTGCCTAATAGTACATTTGGTTTTTTAGACAAACCAATCTAGTCCCAAATATGTCATTTATATGGAGTGATGTGGCATCTTTTTATCATCATCGATATTTATTCATAGATAGCAATTCAGACAGTGGAATGAAAGCATCTGTATAATCCTTATTTTTTTACCCTAGTTTGAATATACACTAATATTGGTTGCAGGATTATCAAGAACCTTAATTTTGCTACATTCATATCTGATCCTTAAATTGGTTAAAAATACTGAGGTACTGTAAGAGGAAAACTTAAAAAGGCACAAAATATGTTCTTACAACGGGCTTTATAATGCAACAATGATTGTTAAATCTTGATAATGGTAAATTGTTGTGAAACTAACGAAAGTATAATGCTAAACAGATAGCACAATGAGAATGTTTCATAGTGTTTGGCAGTAGAAGAGTGACTTCCATCATATCCGGTGTACATACAAGTTAATAATTCACATGAGAGATTCTGTGCTGGCTGTTTTTCGATCAGGATAACAATTACGTTATCTCATCAGCCTGCAGTAGATGTACATAAGTGAAATGAAATGAATGTGAAGTAAAATGTAAATAGAATTCTGCTTTGTTCTGTGTTCTTTGGATTACAACCAAGACTATCAAATGCAGATGAGTTTTGGGTGACTTTGAAATCTTGCTGTCTGACATGTCTTTGAAGGTTTGGAGAGAATCCAACACAATGTGAAATCACACAGTTTTGAACACCTACAAGCCTGGTGGGTTTACCAATTCTAGGTTGACAGCAGTGGCTTCATGTTGTGAATTCTCCTCAGCAGAGGGAATCAGCAGTATCTGGGGGCTATTTTGATTACAAGCTTGGTAATTACACTTGTGCAGCTTCAGAAGGTACAAATAACGAGTCCAGTGTGGGCGTGACACATCGCCTTCTTCCTTGTTGTTTTACTATCAACGGTTGATGTGGCCATAAAAATCAGATAGGGCTTCCTCCTTCAGCAGTCCCCTTGCTTCTCTGAAGTATTCCTTGAAATTAGGTTACTTGCATGGAAGTCTCACAAAATTCCTTTCATTTCGGTAAACAAATGTATAGTATGGCTTCCTGCGGAGGACTCTTTCTTCAAATGCTATCTTTCTCTTTATACACCTCATTTGATGAACCCTGGAGTTTGCCTGCTTGATATCAAGGGCATAACATTGAACGACTGCCTTCAACTGTTTAACAAATAGTACTAATGTACTGCCGCATAGTACCCAAACTTCCCCACAGCACTAAACCGTCCCATAGTATTAAACTGCCCTTGTTTGGTGCATAGTGATGTGTATGTACATGTACTGTAAGTGCTCGACTTCTAAAGCACAAGAGATAACCCATGTGTGATGCGATTGCAATGCAAATGTGAACTGGCCAGCATGATCATGATCAATCAAGTAAGATTTCGTTTAATCTAGTTCTAAAGGTACACAAAACAGACATGGACTACTTGTATTCTGGGCATTGTTGATATCACTGCCCCTACGGATCTTAACTCCATGACTCTCGAAGCTTGCAACCTCTGGATGAAAGCGGAGGTAAAAATTATGAAGGCAGTGATATAGGATCATCAAGGAACACTGGATAAGCAGGAACTTCATAGATTTAGGCAAAAATCTCTCTGATTTTCGAGCGAAAAAAAAAAAGTATGTATGGCCAGATCACATGACCAACTGACCTGATGACAAACGTGATGGCCTCGCGCGGCACCTCCCTCGAGAGAAAGAACTTGCACCCTTCGAAGAGCTTCTTGAATCGCTTCGTCTTCTCTCTCTCCTCTCGAGCCTTCTTCACCGTTTCTTCGTCAACTGTCTGATGGTAAGATGAGATACATTTTCCAGGAGATATATTTGAGATATTGAAAAATTCATAGTGGATATATGTATACAAACACCCTTGCACTTCTTTGTTTTACAACTAAAATCAAAGATGTACAACAACTGCAAGTATCTCTACGTGTATACTGAAATGTATTAGTGGGTGACAGAAACACATGAAATGCTGAATTTATTTTTGAATTGCAATTTGGTCATAAACACTAATATGGAGTAAGAAATGTTCAAACCAGACACACACAAAGAAGTGGTTTTAGGGACTTGCTGAATCAAAATTATCACGTACCATATTGAGACCACACCGAAATGGGTCTATCCTTCTACCAGAAGATGGATGACAAAAAGGTAAAAAGCTAAAAAGAAATGTGGTTCCTCACCCCTCCTGCAATGAGGACCTCCTCCTGATCCTCATCATGCTCCTCATCGTCCTCCCCGTCTGACCTCACCCCGTGATCGACCTTTGACAGGTCATGGGCGAAGGAGGAGATGAGGTCTTCCGCCATCTCCTCATCCTGCTCCTGGTCTTGTTCTGCTTCCGATTTCGTGCTTGGACCCGAAACAGACAGCTGCAATTATTGGGGGGGGGGGGGGGGCAAACATTATGAGAGAGAGAGTATATGCATTACAGTGGACTCCCGTTATAACAAAGTCGTTGGGACCGGCAATTTTCTTTCAGTACATCGAAATTTCGTTATAACCGAATGAATAAACAATAAAAATACATAGCGTTGATAATGTTGCGGCCCTAAATTTTACTTCATCGTAACCGGAAATTTGTTATAAATGTGTTCATTAAAACGAGAGTGCACTGTAACTCTAAAACGTGGCAAAGTTGTCAATTTGCACATTCACTATTAAAGTCACTACACACGTACCCACAAACTTAATTTGCAGTACGTATGGGAAAGAAGTGTTCAAGTTCAAACACTAGATAGGTCTAGCATAAATTCAGTAACACTTGATTTTAAATTGACCCGGTTCCACCAGAGGCTTTCATGGAAAATGTTCATCTTGGAAAATCTTTTGTATGGAGGAGGGGAAACGGGAAGAGGGGGCAAGGGGCAAGAGGCAAGGAAAGATACCCTTGCAACGTAACCGACCTGTGGTGGGTAGCGCAGGTTGAGACTGTGGTAGAGCTTGAAGTTGATGAAGCCAAGAAGGGTGGTGTAGAACTCTGTGAATGTGGACATGATCTTCAAATCTACATCCCCCGGGACCTGGGCAGCAGGAAATAATCAGAAGGAAAAAGCAACAGAAGAGGTGGTCACATTAGAAACTCACTATGATTAATTAACCCTTTCAGTCACAGATCACATAATTATTTCCTATCTTATGTTTCAACAATACAGAGGTATATATTGTGAGGAACAAGCTATCATATCTCCTATAACATATCACTAGATGAGTCTTCTTGATAAATTCTGATAGCAATATGACAGGAATTCATAGTACCAAGTCCAGTGGCAGACCCTATTGGTCCTGTATTTGTAACCATTGTCAAAATGTTTGCTTGAGAAAATGGAGCGTAGGTCCTTCCTTCTCACAAAACAATCAGTGCAAAGAGTAAACACAATTTGGACATAACCTACAAGTATTGTGAATGACCCTCGTTAACATTATTCACATCCATTCTCCATATAACAAATACAAAGAAAAAAAACAGAAATAAAAGATTTCAAAGGCCACAAGTGGTCTGAAGATGTTTAGAGAAGTAAAAAGAGAATGGAGTCAACCTACTTGATATCCAAAGTTGTACGGGATGATCCATGTTATTGTCTGTCCCTGAACTTCAACCTGGAAGTAGATACCTTTGATTGACAGGAAAACCTGTAGAGTAAAGAAAAAAACCTTGTCAAGAATCTTTTATATACACAATGTATTCAAAAACAGATGACCATCTCTGTTGATATGTGGAATTTATTCTCGCTAGCGAGCGCATACCTCTTTCTTCTGTTGCGCATTTTTGTTGCGCATTTTTGTTGCGTAATTGTTCGCATTCTCCTCCTCGCATGCTTATATATTCTCCTAGTTAGCCTTTCAGGCTTCATTCTCGGTCGAGCATTCCACCATCACTACCACCCAACACACCCCTCCCTTGCAGTTTTTTACCTTTTGTCTTTCTTTTACAGGTATATTCTCGGTCTTTGTAAATATTTGTCTTCTACTTTAGTTCTCGCCATACTTATATTTTTACAAGTTTACATTGATCATTTCGATCATCACATTTATGCTATTTTTATATTCTTCAAGATTGTTTCCAAGCAAGATTGCTGGTTTGCCGTTCTTTTTTCCTTTTTGATTTTACAGGCGAATGGGCTAAGTTGACCGCTCCTTTACATGACCCAGCCCTGCAACGTCTGGCAGCCGTAGATCTTCTAGCGCTCCTCGCTTCTTCCAAAGTCGATTCTACCACAAGGCTCTATCTAACGTATTGGAGAAAATGGGAGGCTTGGGTAATTTCGCATCCAAGCATTCAAGCTTTCCCGGTTGCCCCTTTTCATCTTTCCCTCTACCTGGCTCACCTGGCATCTACTGGTCCTAAGTCCGTCGCAGACCCCACAATAGCCGCCATCAAGTGAATTCACAGTTTAGCCGGTTTTCCGTCGCCCACTGACGATCCCATGGTCAAGACTGCTCTTCAGGGTTTCAAGCGCCTACATTCTTCTCCAACCTCACGCAAGTTACCGTTAACTCCCCATATTTTGCGAGAAATCTTGAAAGTGCACGGCCAAGCCAACGCATCTTTGGCGGATCTCCGGATCCTGTTCATTTCTTTTATTTCCTACGCCGGTTTTTTGCGTTTTGACGATCTTAAGAAGGTATCTCGAAATAGTTGCACCTTCTCGCAGGATTGTCTTAGTATCCATCTACCAAGTTTGAAATCAGATCAATTCAGACTAGAAATATCACTTAAGGTGATTAATACCCCCGCCCCGTGACGACAGTCTTACCCAAGGAATGATCTTTCCTTGATCTTCTGCCATTTAAATGCCGTTACCATGGCAACGCAGCTTCCGACACGTCCGAAAAATATGTCTTGCACATCTTCCCACCAAGACTATTGTGTGTGCCACATTTCATAAGCTTTTGTCAAAAACTGAGGAAGTAGTTCAATCCACAAGATCTTTCCTTGATCTTCCGCCATTAATATGCCGTTACCATGGCAACGCAGCTTCTGACACGTCCAAAAAATATGTCTTGCACATCTTCCCACCAAGACCAGTGTGTGTGCCACATTTCATGAGCTTCAGTCGAATACAGAGGAAGTAGTTCAATCCGCAAGATCTTTCCTTGATCTTCTGCCATTTATATGCCGTTACCATGGCAACGCAGCTTCCGACACGTCCGAAAAATATGTCTTCCACATCTTCCCACCAAGACTATTGTGTGTGCCACATTTCATAAGCTTTGGTCAAAAAACTGAGGAAGTAGTTAAATCCGCAAGATCTTTCCTTGATCTTCTGCCATTAATATGCCGTTACCATGGCAACGTACTTTCGGGTACTGTCAAAAAATGCGTCTTGCACATCTACAACCAAAGGCACACATCTGTACCAAGTTTCATGGAAATTGGGCAAAAACTGAGGAAGTAGTTTGCAACACAAAATTTTCCATCATTTTGGCTCATAATATGTGAGCTGTTACCATGGCAACATACTTTTTGTCACTGTCAAGAAATGTGTCATGCTGACCTATATCCTAAGACAAACATTCAATATGAATTCCATGAGAATTGGAAGAACACTGATGAAGCAATTTTGCCATGAAGCATTTTGCCCTATATTTTACCAATAACATGCCGTTACCATGGCAACGCACTTTTTGCCACTGCGGAAATATGTGTCTTGCACATTAACATATTCAGATGAACATCTGTACCTAATTTCATAAAAATTGATCAAAAACTGTGGGAGGAGTTCGCGACGCAAGATTTGTACCCATTTTGCCCATAATATGCCGTTACCATGGCAACGTACTTTTGGGTACTGTCAAAAAATACGTCTTGCACATCTACAACCCAAGGCACACATCTGTGCCAAGTTTTATGGGAATCGGTTGAAAACTGAGGAAGTAGTTCGCGACGCAAGATTTGCAACGGACCGACCGCCCGACCGCCCGCCCGACCGCCCGACCGCCCGCCCGACCGCCCGACCGCCCGACCGACCGTCCGCTGATTCCTATATACCCCCTTCAAACTTCCTTTGGCGGGGGTATAACAAGGTAGCGACATAGTCATCGCCAGGACAGGCAAGGACACCTGTCCAGTTCGCGTAGCAGAGCGCCATATTGCCGCTCTTGGTGATCCTCTAGATTGTTCTCTTCCAGTTCTTCGTAGGTTGCAGGTCTCCAAGCGTGGTCTGATTCCTACCTCTCATCCTTTAAGTTACTCTCGCACTCGTGAGATCATACTGGATGCCATTAAGCCTTTTGTGCCTGACATCTCGAGGTACGGTCTTCACAGTATGAGGTCCGGCGGTGCCTCAGCCGCATTCAATGCTCATGTTCCTACTTTTTAGATTTCTAGGCAGGGTAAATGGAGCTCCGATAAGGCTCGTAATAAATACGTGCAAATTGATTTAGAATCCAAGCTTTTAGCTTCTACTTCTCTTGGCATTTAATCGCTTTGTTTTAGCTTAACTACATAGCAAAGATTTTATCTTCCTTTTGCACAGTTTCATTTTTTGTGAACGTCCCAGTATCTAAACTTTCTTGGTCAGATACCCTATATAGTTTTGTACTGTCATTCCATATTTTTCATACTGTATATCCCATTACAAAGTTTATTCTCAATTTTTCAATGTTCGTAAACGACCGCATCTAGCAGTTCCTATATTTCAGTATTTTTGGGAATTTCGTTATTTTTTGCATGTCCTCTCGTATAGTTTGGCGTTTTATACCCTAGTTTTTTCTGACGCCTTTTTCTAAACAGGTAAATTTTGTACTGCCTTCATGCCTATGCTTGTTAGCACTTTAAGGTTCTGCTTTGTTTATTCCGCTAGCTCATTTGTTTTATGCTTTTAAAATAATTTTCTTCATATGGTCATTTTATCCTTCCATGTTTGAGCAAGGAGCCAGGGAGTGCGCCCTCGTTTAGTATCCTTGGTTGCAACCATGTTTCCTCCACAAGGGGTTTTTCGTGGCCACCGTAACTTTTGCTCACTCATTAGTTTTGATACTATACGCCTTGCTCTTTATGGGGCTCGTACTTCCATTTCCCAATATAGAGGTACCTAGTACAGTTGTATTCCTGTTCCAACCTCTCTCGTACGTTTTACGTTTTAACATCCGTACTTTTCATTTTTTCTCATCTGTGCCTTACAGTTACAGTACTTTTCTTACTTTTAAGATTTGCAGGCTATGGTTTTGGTAGAACCCATATCTCAAAATTTTTCGCTTAGTTATCTACGGCGTTTACTATGTTTATGAAATTTTTGTTATGATAAATGTATTATCAAAATTTATGAGCATTTCGTATTGGACCTTCAATAATTTTCAAATTTTGAATTTCAGATGCGAAAACCTGCTATTTTCGTCTATGATATGTGTTCTTTTATATTTCCCCAACACATGGATTGCCTGATACTTCTTTTGGTTTTTAATGTTCTCTCTATGAATAAATTGAGAGCGTGTGGTACGCTCAACCTAATTTCAGTGTGTTCACAAAATTCAACGTTTTCACGTGTCATGATTTCATTATGTCTGTGTGTGGGTCATGCATATCTGTGTATGAGTGAGATATAGAAAATAAATGAACTTTCTGTCAGAGTGAGAGCGTAGCGGTAATGGAGATAGAAAGGGCCATTAACACCTGCTACAGAATAAACTCTGTCTATTTACAGAGATTAAAGCATTCTGGGAATGCACAGACAAATGATCAGATTTCCATAAATCCCAATGCAGATTATATTTCCTTCACTGACAGGATGATCATCTACAGCAAAATGATCATCACACACAAACATCAATGAAATTTTTTAATATGAACACATTGAGTGATCACCATTAACTATTGTCAGTCAAAAGCCATCCAGCACTGACGTGAGAAGAAGAAAAAAATCTAAAACTGTAAAATGACCAAGCCTTTACATTGTGGAGCAGATTCTGCTCAAAAGATGGAGACACAACAGAGAATGCACTGTAAATAGAAGTACCATCAAATTTGGGGGTCAAAATAATCTTGCTATCCATTCACGAGAATAGACACTTTAATATAGTATAATTATTTACGTCCTTTCATCAACATTCAGTAAACCATCCGAACTTGGCCTACACATAGTTGTAGATGAACAAGCCCACTGTGCCTCAATGTGCCTCAGTGTATGAAGACAGTCATGGGAGCATAATAGGGATTAGGGGGATTAAGTAATCTCTATTCACTGTCAAAGAGATTCTAGATATCTATGCCAAAAGAAAACTCAGCAAGGGCTAAACACTGATAAAGTTGCTAACAAAAGCTACCTTTTGTAACGACCGTGACGCGATGACATAGTTCATGAACTCCACGATGAGACGTCTGCACAGAGGTAGGACCTCACTCTGAACTTTGGCATTCTTTCTGAATGTGCTGAACAAGGAACAGAGGGTCAAGGGGTCATCTATATCACGTAGCGCGTCGACAAACGTAGGATACCTGGAGTGAGGGACAAGATGGGGAAACAGAAAAGTGGAATCTGATGAATTAATGGTTACTACAATGTACTATACATAATCACATGCTATGCCCAATATGAGTCTAACTTTCCACAGAAGTGCATTCTTGTGACAACAAACCATAACAGTGACATCTAGAAATCATCTCTATGACTTTGGGAGATGATACATCAAACAATGCTGGTAGTCCAAGGTGCCTCCACGGGGCCAAACAACCCCGAAACTCTCTAGGTTGCACTCCACAA
The DNA here is from genome assembly GCF_040938485.1 of Diadema antillarum. Classification (NCBI taxonomy): domain Eukaryota; kingdom Metazoa; phylum Echinodermata; class Echinoidea; order Diadematoida; family Diadematidae; genus Diadema; species Diadema antillarum. Next base: position 2,606,709 of record NW_027270929.1, on the reverse strand, counting down.
TTTTTAAAGAAGAAATAAGACAAATATGAAGAATAAAGAGAAGGAAGAGAATAATAAGACAGGGGGAAAAGGAGGAAGAAAATCAAGAAAAAGAAGAAAAGAAAAAAGAGTAGAGGACACTTCATTAACTCTGATTTTGTTGGCACATGAGCATCAGGACTGAGCCATTATAATTGCAGCTGAAATGAAACTGCCAGACCTAGACTCTGAAATGCTTCATTGGTTAACACTGTGTAATTTATCAGACACCTTCATATTCCAGAGCATTTAGCACCACAGTATAAATATACGTACATAGCTATGCTGTGTTAGTGAAATCCCCATTTAAAAATGATTAATTCTTGTGAAATTGTGAAATTATATGTATGCATATTTGTTCAAAGCAGTCCAATACTATTCAAGAAACTTCCAAGCACTACATGTACTACAAAGCACAAGTTCAAGTTTTTGAAGGGAATACATTAATACTTCAAAAAGCTGTAATCTCCAATCTGTCACTATAATGACTTTAAGAATTTTTATGTCACTATCGCTTATTTTGTGAGTTTCATCAAGAAATCTTCTCGACTTTTTATGAGCATTTACAGCTGCCATGAAATACAGTTATGAAACTTGATTCTTCTCAACTTTTTATGTGCATTTACAGTTGACATGGAAAACATATATATGAAACTTAATAAACATGTTATCATCACTATATCCATGCCATACCTCTCTCTGACAATGTGATCCAATCTGTATTTTGGTTCATTCCTGTACAGTCTGTTCACAGAGTCCCATTCTTTCTTTGCCTTGGCTTTCCTCACCTTTCTCACGAATACCTTAGAATAGAAAATAACAATGGCGACATGGGTTAAGGAAAATGAAGTTCTTCACACAGTGGTACAATGACATCAATCAAGCATGGCAATCAGGGTAAATTATGATATGAATGGAATTCTAGACTTTGCTATGATTATATCCATCTAGTCTTCCATATTATCTACATGAAGAACTGCACTTCTTCTTGTTCACCAAATCTTAACAATGTTCAGAAAGTCACAGGGAAAAAATTTATTCATCCTTTGGGCAATGTAATTCACTTTCCAGTGTGTTCATAACAGTATATAAATGCTTTTGAACTCTGGTAATTTGCTCTTGAGAATTTGAATAAACAGAATACATGTACAAGTGTTTACTCTGTACACAGCAAAACTTTTACAAAAGTCATCACACAATCTGCAATTTCACATCAAATGTCCATAAATGGAGATAGAGCACGATCATTTCTCATTCTTAGGTGTGCTTGCCATGCTCAATGAAGAGAAGCTCATAAAGTGATTTTGGCAATGCAATCAATGCACTATAACACAATTTTTTTGACATAAATCACTTCATAGCTGTATTGAAAGTCAGTTGCTTGAAAAAGATTCAATGACTTCATGATAACATTTTCATTCTACCATTTCTCAATATCTCAACATATGTACTACAACACAAACCTTGTGAATAATGGATATGACTTAAGGTCTATATCAGCCACAAATCCCAACCCTATGCATCAGCTATAACGTAGAAATTACCGAAACTCACCTTGTGTTCTCGGAACTTCCGAACGATAGGCTCATGGGCAAGGAACTGGATGTCCTTGAACCTGAAGTAAGTCCGGTGAACCCGCTGACCCTTGCCCGCCTTTTTGATGCTCTTGGGTTCCACAGGATAGATACCCTTTAGGATACACAGCCGCCTGATTGAGGACATGCATGAATGCAAAGTATAGATCAGCCCCAATACCATTGAACAATGGTCAATGCAGATGATATGTTGCTCTACTTCATTGACCCACACAACTGACATTGTGAAAGTAGAATCATGTCTAAGGCACAGAAAATGAACTTTTCCTTGCTTATTTTGATGCTTATTAATTCCAACTAACAAATTGCAATGATGCCACACACACACACACAAAAAGAATCTAGTCTTATAATAGGCACTGTTCCAGTATATGCCCTTGATTTCTTTTGTCATGGCTACTACTTAAACATTGACCAATTCAGTGCTTATGTTGGTGTAGGGCAATTTGATAATCAGTTGCAATAAACTTTCATTCACAGTATATCCTCAGCAAAGTTCCATGTGCTCCTGATCTTCACTTCTCACATTGTGGATCTGATATAAAAGAAGTCTGTAGTGTTGGAAACTTTGGGTGTCTGTCTTCTTGGCATACACAAACACACTTGTCTCCCAGGATGAATGTTTTACCTCCTTGATGATCTCAAGATAAAAGAGACAATTATGAAAAGTGCATAGCACTGGCAGTACCTATATGTAGTAGAAAAGGCTAAAAGCAAATGTATTCCAGCAGCTACAAGACTTTTTTTTTTCATTGATTCCTCAGTGATCCGTCATTTTCATGCAACTGCAGGCTGCAGTATTTACATAGTTGATAAAAAGATCATAGGAGGTATAAAAAAACCTTGCCTAAGGTGATTTGTTTTAAAAAAATAGCACAAATTAAAAATTAATGAAGTTTGACAGATTGAGAAAGTTCAGCTCTTTCACACACCAAGCTGACTTCACCATACATTATAGCTGTCTACTGCACACCCTCTTCGACATTGCTGCAAAATGTTAATGGTACAATATGGTTGACATGGGGCTTCTGATTTCCGACATTCTTTTTTTATGATATTTTGAGACACTGAGAAACCTTCAAGAAATATGAAAGAGCATACAATGATAAGAGGAATTCAAAGTGTATTTGATGAAAACTGGTTATGAAATGACTGAGATATCCCAAAGAAAGCAATCCTAACAAAAGGTGGGATCCAACTTTTGTTAGGATCAATTTTTTGTTTTACCTTGTTTTGAATATCACAGTCACTTCAAAAACATTTTTTTCATCAAATAAACTAAATTCCTCTTAGAATTGTATGCCCTTTAACATCTCATTAAGTTGCATTAATATCAACCTTTCAGATTCAGAATCAGTAAGAGACAAACTCTATGGCATGGAATAAGGCAAGCATAACATATTCTGGTATAGTACTGATACAAAATATAAAAACAACTTCTTCACTAATTCATACTTATTTAATACACTATTACAACTAATACAAGGCAAGAAAGAGCTAACACTTTACAGGCAGGTACCGGTAACTAGTGCAATGTAAGGGTCATCTTTACCTGAAATTGACCAGATTTAACTGCAGCCTCTTGACAGCTGATGCTCTGGTGATGTAACTTGTGGCAATGCCACTCTTGAACTGAATGATGTCAAGAGAAGAAGGACAAACATACAGGGTTAAAGAAGCAAATGGAAGAAAATTGACAATTGAGTACTCACATCCGATGCACAATAGTCAATGCTCATACAAATTTCATGCTATAGCACTCATCACGATATTACAGCACCCGCACCAAGCCCAAGGTTCGACAGCATGCAAAAGCGTGTTTCTTACAGCTACAGATATGTAAGTGTAGCAGTCGAACTAGCCGGTTGAATTTTGGACAGCGTTACGAGTTGTGGTCAAATTATGGGGGGGGGGGGGGGGTGTGGGCTTTAAGTCACAACTTTATTCATGACAGGTGTAGGACTAGATATAAATTTATCTATCAGTTTTCCGAGGTGAGGCAACATAATCAAATTATGAAGAAGTGCATAATAAAGAAAAAAAGGGGTGCATGTCATGACGAACTCTTACTAGAGATCTATGCAGAAATGTAAAATTATGGGAGTTCTGAGACCTGTATCCATTAGATCTCGGTATCTATGCTCCCCGCATGTACTACATGATAGTAATTGATGTATAAATGCCATCACTTGTCCATGACATTGACTATTGACCATGTGTCTCTACGAACATGTCTCCGCATAGCGTGTGGCGCGGCTATTCCTAGACTCTACATCTAGATCCAGGTGGTCGGTCACGGTCTTGAAACCTAGCTAACATTATTGTGTTGATGTTGATGATGATGATGATGATGATGATTATATGGCATACTCGTGAAATAGGCCCCACCACTGCGTGTCCGTACTAATACTACGGCGGCTCGCCTATTTATACTCGTGAATTCAGCCCCACCGTGTGGCGTTCATCGGTAGATAGGCACGGCGATGGGGCTTCCTTCCACAGTATAATACTCGTGAATGCGGCCCCACCAAATGGCGTTTATGCGAAATTGATACAGCGGTGGGGCCGATTTCCACAGCATAGCATCTTTCGTCTTCCTTTTCTTCTGGGAAGGACTCCCTATTGTCCCTCGACTAATTTAACGGCCAATTTAACCATAAATACAACCCCACCTAACCCTTAAAGGGAAGCAGTCCTGAGATTTTCACTGTACTGATAATTAAGAAGAGTAAAAAATATAACCTTTCACCAATTTAAACGTGTGGACATCCAAAATTGTCTCTGTACGCGATTTTTAAAAAATAATTCTTGCAAGCGATCGTGTAAGAGCCTGCCAAAAGGTGCAACGTCATTGATGCCCTACTCTCAAGTTGACAGCCGTGCCTCAGAAAACCAATTTAAGTGTTCAAAATGATCATATCTGATTTTTTCATAAAATGTGACAATATGTGGTTTTATTATTTCAAACAAAATATTTCAAGCTTATTTATATATACAATTAATATAAAAATAAATAGTAAACATGTATTTATACATGTAAATAACTAGGGATGACGAGCAGAACACCGCTGGAAAGAGTTGTGCATTGATGACGTATGACTCTCCGCCATTTGCTCATTTGCAGAGTCACACTTTTTTAACCGAAATGTATGAGCTTATTTGGTGATTTGAAAGTTTGTTTTTGATCAAAGTAGTTCATTGGAGGTACCAACAACAACATATTTTTTTAAATTTCGTGAGGACTGCATCCCTTTAAACCCTAACCCTAGGACCTACCCTTGCTTGCTAACGCACGGGTGCACGCGCACTGCGGTGGGGCCTATTTCACGATTTTGCCGATTATATTATTAATATCATAACACGAACGGAAAGTTACATCGTACACACAGCTACCTCACGTTACAGGCTTGTAGTTGTATTCTTTCGCGTTCTTACTTTAAACTACATACCTTGTAGACTCCAACGTTACATCAAAAAGAATATACGGGACTAGCAACTTAAGTGGAACTAAGTCACGGACACATCAATCACTCCCTCACAGCACATGCACTATCAACGGTTATTTTTACAGTTGCTCACAAGCAAGGCAATGTCGGACGTGGATGATTAAGCATGATTATGTCAAACTTACCTTTTTCTTTTCTTTTCCCATTGCAGGGAAGTATGACTTTCTTACCCAGCGCAAAGAGCACTCACACACAACGTGTATGTTATCTCTCCGATGATAAACCACGTGTTGCGTGATGCAGTGTGTAGGAACAGGTACAGCATTGATTTGTACGTATACAGTATGCACACAGATGCACACACAACTCAGAGCCTCATGAGTTAGTCTCTAATCCAATCCCGTTACTTCATTCGCAATTTTAAAGGTACTGGTACAATGTACACTTACTTTGTGTATTACTCAGGCGCGCCGGAAGCAGTTTTGGATTGGGGGGGGGGGGGGGGGCAAACATTGGAGGGGGCTCAAGATTAGACCATGCATATGTTACACAATATACACATACACACACACACACACACACACACATCTATTATATATATATATATATATATATATATATATATATATATATATATATATATATATGTATGTATATATGTGAAGTGGCGTACGGTGGGTCGAAACATGGGGGGAACCATACAATAATTTTAGACGGTCTGTATGCTTGTGCGTGTGTGCGTGAGCAATAATGGGACTACAATACATTACGGAATGTGACACAATTACCCAACGCAGTCATTGAGGAACATTGTAATTTTTCCTTGCATGGATTATGGAATGACGGTGTGAAACGATCGACAAATTATATACTGTCAGCAACATAAGGTGAATGGCATAACAATAAAATGCGAGCGAGCGAAGCGAGCGAGCTTGAAAATTTTGATATTCTACAGTTCCAAAACTGGAGTTTTAATTGTAACTATATTATATTTCGCTTTGGAAATAAATGGGGGCGCATCGGCGCAACTGCTGGCAATTATTGGCAGCAACATTAGGAGAATGGCATAACGATTCAATGCGAGCGAGCAAAGCGAGCGAGCTTGAGAATTTTGACATTTTATAGTTCAAAAAATCCCGTTTGTAGCTATATCTTTCGCTTTGGAAATTAAGGGGGGGGGGGGGTATCGGGCGCAACTGCTGGCAAGTACTGGCAGCAACGTTAGGAGAATGGCATAACGATTCAATGCGACCGAGCGAAGCGAGCGAGCTTGAAAATTTTGACATGTTACAGTCCCAAAACTCCCGTTTGTAACTATACCTTTCGCTTTGGAAATTAAGGGGGGCATCGGGCGCAACTGCTGGCAATTATTGGCAGCAACATTAGGAGAATGGCATAACGATTCAATGCGAGCGAGCGAAGCGAGCGAGCTTGAAAATTTTGACATTTTACAGTCCAAAAACTCCAGTTTGTAGCTATATTTATCTTTCGCTTTGGAAATTAAGGGTGGGGGGCATCGGGCGCAACTGCTGGCAATTACTGTCAGCAACATTAGGAGAATGGCATAACGATTCAATGCGAGCGAGCGAAGCGAGCGAGCTTGAAAATTTTGACATTCTAGAGTCCAACAACTGCCGTCGTAGCTATGTTTTTCGCTTTAGAAATTAAGGGGGAGGCGCACCGGGCTCAACTGCTGCATGCGAGCGAGCGAAGCGAGCGAGCTTGAAAATTTTGACATTTTACAGTCGAAAAGCTGCCGTTTGTAGCCATATTTTCTCCCTTTTATTCATATATATATATATATATATATATATATATTATTTTCTTTGTTTATTCATTTATTTTTATTATTATTGTTATTTTTTTTTTTGGGGGGGGGGGCTTTTTGGGGGGGCAAAAATGCGTTTTGCCCCCCCACTTTTTGGATTGGGGGGGCGGCCGCCCCCCCCCCCTGCCCCCCCACTTCCGGCGCCTATGGTATTACTAGTATGCTCGGCGAGATCATTACACGTCCTGCACCTGCTACTCCGGCGGGGGGAGGGGGAGGGGAGGGGGGAGGGGAGGTGAAGGGTTCAAGGGGTCGAATAACAACGCCTCCCCCTCTCGACAACAATAACAAAGAAAAAAGTGAAAACCTCTTCCCAAATCTCCACATGCAACAGCAGAGTTTCTGTTTCTTTTATAGGGATTTCAAACTAATGTAAAAAAAGAAATCAAAATCTATATAAACAAGATTGACAGATTGAATCCCCCACCTACTCCTACTTCGTCGACGTTTGTGGTTGAGAGTCCTAACTCAGCGTGCAGGCATTCTCTTGCTTTCTTTCTTTCCTTTTTCTTTCTTTTCTTTCATCTTATTCTGTTTTTTGCTTCATTCCTTTCAATCGTATGCTACCCACAGACATGCCATGTTGTTGCGTTTCGCCTGTTTCGTGCAGTCCTGTTTTAAATATATATATTTTTTTGTGTGTGTGCCAAGTATTTGTAGAATTTGTATTTGAATTCTCGTAGAATCTTTTGAGTGTTTCACAATATACAAGCATACTTTATATATAGTGGACATGCCATGTCTTTTTTTTCTCTAAACATAACTTTGTATTTTGCAGGTATGCCTATGATATTATCCCTGATTTATTCTGTGATATATGGTTTTTTTTTGTGTGTAAAAATGGAAATAAACTAAATTGAATTGAATTCATTTGAACCGAATTGAATTGGAATGGATTGAATTGAGTTGAATTGAATTGAATTGAATTGAATTGAATTGAATTGAATTGACTCCGAATGAACAGCTGGGCGAGGTATCTTGACAGCCAGTATAATGCCCAAGAAAGTATGGACCCATGCAAACTCGACCAAGGCCGTACGCAGCTGGGAGGAAGGGTTTTCAAACCTCTCTTTTTTTTCTAGATTTATATGTTAGATATTCAAATGACTTTGATCGGTAAATAAGAAAATTTCAGAATTTAGGGGTTTTTCTTCTATTTCTTGATTAAATACATTACATAAGTTTGTGCATATGGAAACCTTACTATATACTTCTTACTTGATGATGAATAGAATGATGTTTAAAACCAAACTCAAATGATAATATAATAATAGGCCTACACTGTATCTTCACACTGACATGCACGTCAGTATTAATATTCTAAACATTTCATTTATGTACCTATTTTTCTCAAGCTTATGTTGGTTCGCTGTACTGCACACACACGCACGCATAATAATATATGTAAATAAGAATGAATAACTTAATTCATATATACATGACATAATATAATTAATATATAAATACATATATATATATATATATATATATATATATATATATATATATGTTATATGGAATGTGTGTGTTTTGTGTGTCTGTTATGTGTCTACAAGTTTGTCTTTCGTCTCACTTGTGTGATGAAAGCAAGTTGCACTCAAACAAGAGGTGATTATGTCTCTTTTATCTCCCCCTTGGGTTTATAGGATAGCGTTTTCCACAGTTCAGCATGATATAGAAGCTTCTCTGCATTCAAAACCTTTCTTCTGACCTTTTCCTTTTACACCAGCACATTTTGCAGGTTGGTGGGAGACAACGGCCATGGCAGTCAGGCGTTTTGTTGTTAAGTCATTTTGTGCCATGTACGCTGTGATCATTGATCAGGGGTCATCCCACGAGTCCAACACCCACGAGTCATAATATGGCCCACGAGCTCGACAATGAAAAAAGGTCCATGAGTCATACATACAGCCCACGAGTCAGACAGTGAATGAGACTGACACTAGGCAAATAAGGCCCACGAGACCGACACATTAAGCCCCGCGTTGTATCTGTCGAATTCGTGGGCTAATCTACCTAGTGTCGAACTCATGGGCTGCATGACTCGTGGGCTGTATGACTCATGGACCTCATTTCAGTGTCGAACTCATGGGTGGTATGAATCGTGCATGTAAGTGTCGGTCTCGTGGGATGAACCCGTCGGGACTAATGGCGTTGTCTGCCCGATGTCGAACTCTTGGGCCTTACTTGCCTAGTGTCGAGCTCGTGGGCTGTATGACTCGTAGGTCGGACACGTGACTTGCACCAGTTGATTATGGGCGCAAGTTGCGTCTTACTGAAGATCTATGAAACACATCAGACAAAAACATCACACGAACGTATCGTTTCCCTCCGTCTTAATATAACCAGCTTTAATTGCACAAAAAAGTACCTGAAGGACTAATATTGTGCACCACTCTACAAATCAGAGAACAACGTGAGCATTATAAATATTCATTGCAAGAAAATCAATTGGATTATTCGAAACACATTGACACGCTATTGTGAAATTGAAAATACAAGGGAGATCAGTAAACGTGAGATTGAATACATATAAAATACAGTATATATTCATAACATCTTACAAGAACTTGTTGCAAATTCTTGATAATTTCAAGCGTAAGAACTATTCTTGTTTTGTCGAGATCTCTCGAGGGCAACCGCCCGTACACTTAATAAGCTGTTTTGTCTCATTCTGCCAAGAACACGATCTTACTCACAGAGAGTAACAGTAAAAAAATGCATTGTCAATCTTGTTTCTTGATATCAAAGTTCAGGTTTCTGAAACTCGCACAAATCATCTCACATTATCGGTCCAACAAAGATGATTATAGGCCTAAGTTATTTTGCAAACCCACTTTAAGAATCTATAATGATGATACTAAATCATTGTTTTATTGAGCAAAGTTAGCAATGTCTACCTTGAATATATCCACTTTCATCATGACAACCTCTAGTAAATCGAAGTAATCTCCATCTTAGTTAAAGTATAAACAGAAATGACAATAGATTTTTACTAACAACATGTACCAAGAGTAGTATTTTTTTATTATGAATTGCTTATTTTTCTTGTATTTTTTATATAATGTACATTGTACTCTTTTCCTAATGCAAACAAAATTTGATAAGCAATTTAATTTAATCGATTTTTTTCATGGTCCGTACACATCTTTTTTTAATTACAATTTACAGGGATTATGGAAGGCAAAGATTAATCTCCTTGCCTTCTTGAGTAGCTATGGTAAGTATTCTCGAGGTGTACGAATAAACAGATAAACATGTATATATATATACATCCATGTAGGCCTACATACTTTTTTTCAGTCCATTTTATATTTTGTGTATTAATAGTTCTACTACTGTGACATCAAATATTCTTTTTGTGCACTTTCTTATATAGAAAGAAAGGCTCATGGACTACTTTAAAATTTCCTCGTTACAAAACATTTTGGGACTGATCATCCGATTTTCCTCAAACTTTCACTGATTATTTCATTAATTCTTATTCATTTCCAAAATCAACAAATAGAATAGTGTGAGGAAAAGTTCGCTTTTTAAACTTTATTCCTTACTTTAATTCACGTATGATTTTCATGATGAAAATTGATATATCCAAGACACACAATAACTATGCTCTAGCCAATTTTAGGACGTATAAAAAAATAATCTAATATAATTACTATAGATGCTCGGTTCTTCGTGGGGACTTCAGAAAACAAGCAAGGCTTATATATCATCTTTGTTGGACCGCTAATGTGGAATTTTTGTCTGAGTTACAGAAACATGAACTTTGATGTTGAATATTAACAAAGCAGATTGACAATCTTTACAGATCGCATCGAAATCTATTAAAATCGCTTCTTCATAGCTTTCAGGTATATAGAGCATGTCAATGTCACCTCCATGAAATATTGCAGTTAGGTAACTATGTTATGCCTATGCCTGGTAAGAGGAATGCAGCATAAACACAAAGGTTAAAAACAAACAAACAAACAGATTTAAAAAACTCCATCTTATGAGACCTGCCGAATTCCCAATTTCTTATATTTGAACATTGTATTCAAACAGACGTTTATCCAAGTGCAGCCAGCAGGGGATCGGATGGAGGCCAAACAAAATTCAGGAAAATGTTCAGAAAGAGAACGTTTTGTTTGTTTTGTTTTTTAATGCAAGCCATGTAGTGAATTACATAAGTAATTCTACCATTTACATTACAACAATCGCTTAAAAACATTAAGAAAAAAACAAACAAACATTAAAATACCACGACATTTTTTAGGACATCAAGTAATGAATTTGAATCGTGCGTTTAAATTTCTGCATTCACTGCCAATCTTGCCTTCCATAAATTATTTCTGTATCAAGTAACATTTCAGTACATCCAAGTGCGGGTAAGATGGCAGATATATACTTACACTACAAACATAATGATAATATCTGAAAAATTAAATACATCTAACAGCCGTACAATTTGACTCGGAATTGCTATACACTGTCATATACTATGTTGGTAGCCATTAGGTGTTCTATATGCAAAAGTGAAATACGTCATAAACGCAGCACTACAAGTAAATTCCGATGAGGAATACACAAATATAAGAAAGAAACATAGATATGCAGATTTGTTTATCCGAAGAATACATTCGTCAGTATACAAGACAAACAATTGGCGATTCTAGTTTGTTGATAACGTGGAGGATCCGGTTATATCTGCAGCATTATATCACAAGTGGAAAAACATAACAGACAAAATAAATGCCAACTATACATTCATACATCCTTTATAGATAGGTAAACTGATACAAAATTTATGCAAATACAACTTACACCGAGGATACTTTACACACTCTCGTAGCATTCATGAATTTTAAAGTATTCCTAGAAAGAAGATTCTAGCTGACTTTCATGTGCATCATTTCTCAAGCATCATATTGATATATTTTGATATCAACATTTCATATTTAAAATCACAATTCGTGCCACATTGCTCACTATCATGCCTGCCATAAAGCCTCAAAACCAGTATATGCTATTCTACATGCAGATATCTTCCTCTGTACAAATGTAATTGTAAGATCGCAACTGGCTGATCTATATTTTGAACAATTATGTTTGGGAAAAACTGTCAGAGGGATACAACTACTCAGTAATAAAAATCTGTCCTAGCACATCTCCATCCCTTTTGTTTTGATAATCTCTAGCTATCATATCAATATCTTACATATTGAATCTGAATGTAATGCAAAAATTCCGGTGTTAAATATGAAACACCGAGCTGGTGTTAAATTTTCGATGCTCATTTGTGGTGTGAGATTAGCACCTCCGGGTGTCACTTCAAAGTATAAAACTGTTTTGAGAATAGTTACTTAGTTACTCTTCTTCTTGTTGAGTTTTGAACTTCAACAAGACGACCAAGAACTTTCTGATAAAGTACTTCATTTTTTTTTAAATGTGTGAATACATTTACACCACAGTAACACCAGTTGATGGGGTCTCCTATTGACACTGGTCAGGTGTTATACCATTGACATTAACACCAGCAATATCAAATCAACACCATGCGGTGTCATTGTTGAATTAACCAGCTCAGTGTAATAGATACCACCAGCTACAGTGTCAAATAACACCACGAAGTCCCAGGTGAACACTTTTTAACACTATCACAACATACTTTCTACACATTTCGGTGTGGTCCTCTATTGACACTTGATCGGTGTTAGATTTAACACCCATGGTGTTAAATCTAACATCGACGTTTTTGAAGTGTGGTCAACATAGTCTTCTGGCTCGAGCCAGACGATTCTGCCACGTACTTGCACTATCGAAACTTCCTACACTCTTTCTTGAGATGGTATAACAATTAGTACTGTATTATGAAGATATCAAAGACCCCCTCCCATCCCTCAAAATAAATAAACAGCCAAACAAACACGACAACGACATCATTTTGACAAACTTTTGGCCTCATTCTTATACACGTCAATCTATAAATATCACAATTCCAATGGCTAAACAAAAAAAAAAGAATAAAAAAGAATCAAATGTCCTAAAACTCTCCAAAACAAAAGACAATAGAATATAGGTTCTCAAAATAACAATACAAATACTCTGAACTTTTTAAACGCTTAGAAGCAAATGCATAATAGTACTCGCACACTTAAAGATTCAGCACCACTGAGTAAATTTAAAGTAAAACAAAATACACAACTTCGACTAAATATAAATCCACTTGTCACGACTGGTAAAAAAAACACGACACAATGATTAAAACTTGATAAATGACGACTAAACGACAATGATTCACCGCTATAAACTTTATCACTTATCAAGGATGCCTCTATACGCTTGGGATCGACAGAAATGCTTAAAAAACGCTTTGCATCTTGCTTCATTTCTCAGTCATTATTATCTACGGTAATGTTTTTTGTTTTTGTTTTGCTTGTTTCCCCGTGAGGAAATCAGTTGTCGTCTGACAGTTGTGCAACGAAAAAGAAATCTAGTTCACCAAATTAAATTCCCTGCTCCGCCATATACGTATCGTTTGATGATGCAATTGAGATTCAGCAATTTATGTCAAATATTGAATATTCGCAGGAAAATAATTTCAATCAAAACACACATGCAAAAGAAAATAGTTTGTTTAAAGATAAATTGATACATTTTTAATGAATAAATACGACTCCCTGATGGTGAATACAAATCACTTATCATTTTCATTGCGTCTCTGAGTCATGTTTTCATTGATTGTGATGTATTGTTCCACTGAATGGATTCGTTGTAAGAAATACTTCCCACGAATAGTCCCCTCCATAATTATATAAAAACTCAATTGCTTGTTAATTCATTCACTCGATTTCATCCAGCCTTAATTCGCTCCTCACATAGCAAAGCAAAGTTCTCATTGCACTTAACCCTTTCGACACCATCTCACATTTGTCATTGGTACTGAATACGGAGAAGTCACCAATGGAACAGAGAGAGAGAGAGAGTTAATCCAAATTACCAGTCTGTCATTCTATGCAAGGCAAACTGCCGACAACTTACACAAATGAATGAAATGAAATATATTGAGTCCAACTGTTGATATCCGATTAGGGAATGTCACCAGTGTATATTTCGACTTGACATGCATTGACCTCACACAGTTTTTTTATGTTTCAAATTTCTATATTTTTTTTTTGTTTTGTGTGTTTTTCTTCAAACTCTGGAGTTCAATCCAAAGTCGTCGTCTCCAAGACTTGACGCACGTCAAACGTCGCTGGCGCAGGAGACTTTGTGATCAGGGTGCTCTTCCGGCCGCGTAATCTTCACCAAACGCTGTGAAAGACAGACAAGACATACCGATGTAAACATCATAATCAGCAGATTTCTATACACCTCCTATACAAGTTGATATTAGATATTTCTCTTTTTTTTCTTCCTTTGCCAACTTTAAAAGTTTTATTCTATTCTGTTCACATAGCTGCTAAATGTTACTTTATCATACATTATAACAATTCACGAGCTGATCGGGTAAATGATTGAAAAACTTTGTATATACACTTACGTTGTGCTCATGACTGTGTTTGTTTGTTTGTTTGTTTTTTGGACATGCAAAATAAATGAAATAAAATCAAATGAAATTCTTTCAATAATTATTGTCAGATGAAAACTTTTTCAACCAACTTACGAAACACCTACAGTACAGCAAATATTAACATTACTAAAAAAAAAAGTGTATTAAAAAATCTATTTCATCAAACCAAAGAAATTGGGTTCAGTGCAGTTGACAGGTTAAATACAATATCTTTTTTTTTGTAAGCTCTAACCTGTCTAAGAGACCCTGGAGTGATGCAAAATTTGTAAAGAGCGAAAGCCGGCACGCATATCATGGCGGTTGATGTCAGACACCAACCCAGCCCGTTGGCCCAAGGCGGGTACGGCTTTCCAGCGAACGTGAGCGGGCCGCTGTTCACGATTCCGAACACGACGATGAACTGCCGTGGGAGGAAAGGGATGATTCATGATTTCTTATTGGACGATACAGTCACGTGTCCAGACGCATGCCACCCAAAACACACACTCGTGTTACGTAATAAAGTGAAACAGCTAGAAAGTTTAACGGGATAATTATAGTGCCGTGCCAATTAATTAAATGACAGTTTAGTGTTCCTACTATGCAGATCATGATTTCCTGATTTAAGTTTTCTTCCTATAGTTATTATTATTATCATCATAATCATTATCACTAGAATAATAATGATAATGATAAAAGTGATAACAATGATAATGATGACAATAATGATGATGATGATGATAATAATAATAATAATTATTATTATTATAATATTATTATCATTATTATTATCGTTATTATTATTATTATTACTACTACTACTACTACTATAACTACGGATTACTGCTACTACTACTTCTTCTATCATCAGTATCATTGTTGCTGTTGTTGTTGTCAATGTTGTTATCATCATCGTCATAAATACGGGGCACTGACTTCGAAACTCACCAGGAGCATGGCTGGACTGAGGAAGCGCCAGCAAAGCTGCCAGTAGAGGCTCGGCGTGTAGCCAAGAATGGTGCGGACGTCGTTGGTGAAATTGCCCAGGCCGTAGAACCACGTTACGGAAACCGACTCCAGAATTACGACGAAGAGCAGCGTACCACCGCCGCCGAAATGGTCGACGAGCTCAATGACATACTGCCCACCCTGCCCGGTAAAAGAAATCAGAAATAGACCGATGTGTATATAAAATGGCAGCACTGGTAGACACGAACACTCATCAACAAAAGAATTAACACAACAGGCCTGGCAATGCCTGGGTCTGCCAAAACTGAAAATTCATTGATAGATCATTGTCTGGTGTGCAAGAAAAAAAGTGCAGAGAAAGTGTAATATTAAAATGGCATGATCAATGCAATAGCGTACATGAAGAGCTACGTTTCAGTGTGCAAGAAGACAACAGCAATTAAGAACACGGTCATTACACAAGGGTTGTTCTTTTTTTAAGATAAAACTCGAATAATAGTGAGATACTAATGGCGTGAATCTACATGTTATTGCTATCTGATTTATCTCTGCCCATCAAAATGGTGTGGAAAAGCTTTGTACAAACCCTGATGTTCAACGTATATCGCATATGCGGCAAAGAAACTTCACTTGCTTGTACATCAACTTGTGACCGTCTGCTGATCATTATAGTCAACGAGGACCAATGTCAAGTTGTTTGCGATAGTAATGTTCGGCCTTTGGCTCCTTTTTGCTACGAGCTGAGCTTGTTTCCATAGAAACAAAGGCGTACATCAATGACATATTTCTCGGTCTGCAGAATATCACGTTTTGCGATTGTAGTGCCTTGGCATGTTTTCCGCTGATATCTTTAGACACACAACAGCGTAACCTTATAAATAATCCCAAGCATTACAACTGTCGGATTTCTTTAGAGATATACACGCAACGGCTCACTCACGTAAGTCACCGTTGAGAGCGCTGCTAGAAATATCGAACTGACGACAAGGGCCACGAATATTTCCCGATGCTTGCCGATCACCTTCGGGTTTCGATCACACCACGCTGTCAATATCGATTCCAATCCGCCGAACTGCAGAATTGAAGCAGATCGAAATCGTCACCATGGCAACCCGAACAATAATCATCACTGCACATTCTTGTTATTCATTAAAGTATCATCAACAACAACAAAACATTGTGAGATATTTCCTTCTTCTAAAAGCACCATCACTTCAGCAATATTTTGATAACGACCATAAACACAGAAAAGGTTTGAGATACATTACATGTTCAGAAGGCGTTCTCAAATGCAAGGGTATTCATCAACGGTAATCAGCACTGCATTAAGTATAGATTAGTACGCTGAACCACCGAAGGAGACTGGTGTCGTTTCTTACCGTGCTATCTAAACCTAGGGAAATAATCATGACGAAAAAGATTATGGCCCACCACGTCGAACCAGGCAACTGGGAAATGGCTTCAGGGATAGCAATGAAAATGAGCCCGGGTCCTGCATGAAGGGAAAGATCCGTAAAAGATTCTTACTTTTTTCTTTTGTCAAGAACCTATTATCATCAATATGGTTAATGATAATTGCTGGACAGAAATATGGTACAAAAATACAGTAGAGAGGAATGCTTATGATGGTATCGCTGATACATAACACACATAAGAGTAACAAGAATGACAATTATCTTCTTTTTTTTTGAGGGGGTGTTGGGAATAATACTAATCCTAAATAAATTATTCTTCCAATGACCTACCTAATTAGCAGGAAAAAAATGACGAACCAGACTTCACTGAAAACTTCATGTTTATCGAAGTCGGATATCATCAAAACTTTGAACGGAACGAGGCACATTCAGCAAAATATCTTTCGTAAAGACTGAATTTGGTTCTCTTTAACTTAAAGTTGAATATACATTATCAATATCTTTTTAATTATTTTTTTTCATAATAATCGTTAATATTATTCATTTGATCAGGAAATACATCAGCAAATGAAATACAAATACTTTACACATAGGCCTACATGTATTAAAAGCACAGGACAATAAAGAAAGGAAAATGCTTAACACAACAGGAAGGTGTGATACATTTTTCCCACATTGTTGTTGATTAATTAAAGGTAGTCCCACTGTCTTCAAGAATCCCTACCATCGGGGGTGACCTCCTCGACGGGTTTGCCTTGCTGTTCGGCCATGAAGCCGAGGACGGAAAAGATGGCGAAGCCAGCGAAGAAGCTCGTCAAGCAGTTGATTCCGCTGACGACGATCGCGTCCCTGAAATGAAAGCAGCATGGAGTGGTGATTAACGAAGACTGAAATGATGAAAATGAAACATCCTATCAGATAAAGTAGATTATGACGCATTTATTATAGACCTACTCACAAAGTCAACATAGGAAAAAGACAATAATGTTTTAACAGTGAAGCGCTGGATAGTGAAATAAACCAAGAGTAACAAATATGTACATGATCACATGCTTGGCTGCTATTTCGTCAATCGATATTTCATCTGCTAGGAAAGCTAAGGCTGTTTGAATAACGCGACATAAATGTTTTGTTGACGTGGCTCTCTTGTATCTGTTGTATTTTCCTTTTGTAAAACTCGATTAACCGTGTCGAGAAATAAAAAAGAGTATAGCGGTAGGCTTTCTGCCTGTACAACCTGGACCATCACACGAGACCGACACCCACGAGTCATACGGCCCACGAGTTCGACATCGAAAAAAAGGTTCATGAGTCATACAGCCCACCATTCATACAGCCCATGATTTTGACACTTTTTATAGGCAACTAAAGTACATGAGTCTGACACTACGTAGGTCAGCAATGCCCACGAGTTCGACACCAAGCAAACAAGGCCCACTAGCTCGACAGAAGGTAAAAACGACGAACGACTTCGACATTACATCACGGGGGTTGATATGTCGGTCTCTAGTTGGGCCTAGTTTGCTTCGTGTCGATCTCGTGTGCCTTGTTTGCCTAGTGTCGGAATAGTTGGCTTTAATTGCTTAGTGTCGAACTAATGGACTGTATGACTCGTGGGCTGTACGATTCGTGGGTGTCGAACTCGTAACGTGCACCGTACAATCTACATCAGACACCATCGTAGAATGGATAAATAATGTTCTAGGTTTATCTGAACTCGCTATAGGTGTACACACAAAGGCCTAGACTACATGCCCGCAGATCTCAATAAATGTATTTTGTGTGTGTGTGTGTGTTGTTTTGTTTTGTTTTTGTTTTTTTACTTCCGGGTAAATGTTAAATGTTAAAGGCTTACTTGAAGCAGTTATTTTGAAGTTTGTTGTAGCTGGAGAAGGCAAGAATGACGCCGAAACCAGGACCGAGGGAGAAAAAGACTTGCGCTGCTGCGTCTCCCCAAACCTATAGTCCAGAGCAAAGTATAAAAAGGAAGTACTCCACTGAGACTCGATAAATAAAAGGGGAGTTTCTCTCAAGACAAAATATCTATACAGTGCACTCCGGTTATAACGAACACAGTTATAACGAAATTTCGGTTACAACGAAGTAAAAATTCAGGCCTCAAAATTTTCCGCTCTTTGTTCTTTATTATTTATTGAATTTGTTCGGTTATAACGAAATTTCGATATAACAAAAGAAAACTGCCTGTCCCGAGGACTTCGTTATAACGGGAGTTCACTGTATGCAGTGATTAAATCTTGTTGTCTCAAGGACCTGTTTACATCGAGTTCCTCCGAAATGATAAAATGTTCTGATGACTCTGATGTTAATGCTCTTTAAAAAGATGATGCGTCTTTTATCGGTATTGCTTACATTCCACTACAGAGGATTGGACATTAATTTGACTGTTTTTGTTTGAGACCTTGTCTTTTGAGTGCAATGGAGGCAAAATAAATTTAAAGAAGAAAAGTTCTAAGCCTTGCAAAATCGGCAAATTAGATGCTGACGATTTTTAACAAAGCGGAAAATAAATTCAGGGTAGGTAAAATGATAGATATTCATCAGAAACATTCAGCGGCATGATATTATATCCTTTACGCATGCGTGGAAATGCAATTTGAACACTCACGTTCGCATTACGCAACAGATGCCACCGCGGGGTGAGATAGAAGACGATACCGCGAAATGAGCCCTCTAGCGACGCACCGCGTATCAGGAGGACGAGAAGACAGATGTAAGGCAGAGTGGCTGTAACCCAGACAACCTGTATGAATTAGACAACACATAATGCGCAAACAGGGTAAAGTATAAAACCTTTATCTCTTGAAGGATCAAGTCCTCAAAGTTTGTAGCCACATTTTACTATATCCCATGCTACAGCACAAACATAATCAGCTAGACTTAAACTGAAACGAATATTAGAAATGATAATTATGTATATGTTTATATGTGTGTTTGAGTGTGCATGTGTTTGAGTGTGTGTGTGTGTGTGTGTGTGCGCGCGCGCAGGGGGGGGGGGGTGTTAATGTAGGCTGTATATGGGGGATAAGGGTATCATTCAGTTATCTTTCTCCTCAAGATTTCAGATTTATTTGACAATGATTTGACCAGGGTCCAGGGATTTGAATCCTCTCTCCCACCTGGCGTAGAAGAATTGTGAACGTAAAGACTTGACAATAATATCATTGCTACCCTCAGAGAAAAGAAAATAACAAAGCAAATTCACGACACAGCCATTATTTTGCTTTCGTAATTATTATTAACTACGATGGTGATGATGAGTGCAAGATACCTTTCCGGAGGCTTTGATCCCCTTCAGAATGCTGAAGAAGACGACGATGAAGAGGAGCAGGAGACAGAGAGCCAAGTCCCACTTGACTCCACCGACGTCATCGATCCCGGTCGACTGGTGGAAACCCAGAACTCGACGCCTGGAGAGAAAACC
The DNA here is from genome assembly GCF_040938485.1 of Diadema antillarum. NCBI lineage: Eukaryota > Metazoa > Echinodermata > Echinoidea > Diadematoida > Diadematidae > Diadema > Diadema antillarum. Next base: position 2,586,462 of record NW_027270929.1, on the reverse strand, counting down.
GAAAACTAGGACTGATAGAGCATGTCACTACGTTATGCATTGACATGACATATTGCGTTGGCATCACATTCCGCTTCATTGCATTTTTGTCAAAAATGAGTTAATGTAATCACAAATAATTTGGGTCGACTCGATTTGATTCGATTTGATATGAATAGTTTTTATTTTCGGCCGATCGAATTCCACTTGATCTGATTTAGTTTGGCTCGAATCTGGTCGAATTGATTTGATTAAATTTGACTTTGATTGTTCTTCAATGCGATTTAATAAAATTTGATTTAGTTTCATTATCAGTTTCCCTTTCCAGGATAATTGCGTCTCACTGAACACTTGGTTTAAACCACCTCCGAGTCTGCCAAATCTGCCCCTTTCCTGGTACATTGAGTATTTATGCCTAATGGTGTTTGCGTTGTTGTTTAACCATTTCTGCGCTGATGAGTTAAATGTGCACAAATTTCGCATACATTGTACATGTCTGTGGACAGGAAAAATGTGGCACTCAGAAGGTTAACCCGTTGTGGACGAGTCCCGAGTACACTCGGGCAGTTGTCTATGGGAAATGCGTGCTGAAGCAATTTCAGCCTGTCCTCAATGGGTTAAAGAAACTTACTCTTGCTTCTACGAATGCATTTCATAATGCGCAAGTCACTTACTCGAAGAATTCAGTGGCTGGTGTGACGCTCTTGTTGGTGTAATTTCCGCCGAACGGGTCGGCGCAGGAGTCCGTGTTCCACGGGTTACCACAAGTGGTCCACGGCAGGGTACGGGCGAACGAAGCGATGAGATAGTACACCGCCCAAGCAATTATGGTCGAGTAGTACAGACCCACGAAGAAATTCATGATACAGATTGCATAACCCAGTCCTTCCAGTATCACATACCAAGAAAATAAATCAATGAATAAATGAATGAATGAATGAATGAATGAATGAATGAATGAATGAATGAATGAATGAATGAATGAATAAATGAATAAATAAATAAATAAATAAATAAATAAATAAATAAATAAATAAATAAATAGATAAATAAATAAATAGACAAATAAAAGTTATTAACACAAAACTTCAGGACATGATTATGATCTGGGTGTTATTTCACATCATGCTAACAAGTTGAATTCCGAAGAAAACACCTGAAAGTATAATAGTTTGAGGATTTATACATTCTCGTCCTAGTCAACTTGTGGCAGCATGGGTAGTGAGAATGGTAAACATGCAATTATGCAAAATTATGCTTATTGTTAATAACTGACCACATAAATATCTTCGTCTATTTGAAATGACACTTTGGTCAAAAGGGATTGAACTATATACGTTTTTGAATGAGAACAATAAAATGATAAGCCGGTATTATAGGCCTTAATACATACCAAGACGTATATCAGTCGATTTTCATTTCGTATTACTTTTATAAGATTGGCATTGGCCTTGTTAGAACTAGGTTTCGTTAGACCATCGCTTTGCCCCCCACCCCCCCCCCCACCCCCAGTGGGTTTGTCATACAACTCGTCATAATCGGCATTGATTTTTTTACCTTCCATGATCGGACAGATTCTCCTCCAAACGGTGATGCAGCCAGTCCTCTGGTATTGGCCGAGGGCCATCTCCATGTAGAGAAGCGGAATCCCGCCGAAGACTGCCATCAAGGTGTAGGGTATCAGAAATGCACCTGCCAACAATGCCCCACAAGAAGTATACGATGAGCAGGCAAATAGGGTGATATTCGTTATTCCGAAGATTCGTTGATCCGAATATAAACCCAGATTCGTCATGCCAAAAGACGCAAATTCCTTATACCAAGATTTTTGATAATTCCAAATTTGAATAGGGTTCGAAATTTCGAACCCTATTTAAATCGATACAAATTATTCTAACATATATCAAAACATGAGTTTTCATCCAATAGTATCCCATCTCCAATGGAACATGCACCATGTCTCTGAACATGTGTGACGGTATTCCGAAGGTGCTTTTATATTTTTGAAATAAGGTTCGTATATAGGTCCTATACTGAGGAAAAGGTGCGAAATAACTTACCTTCGGAATCATAACACTTATTTCATTTTTCAATTAACGAACCTTCGGAATAGTGAACATTATTTCATTTTCCGATTGAACAAACATTCGGAATGACGAATCGTATTTCAATGTCGGATTGTCAAAAATTTGGAATCACGAACCTTCTTCATTAACATAAATACATCTTATTGGTATTGCTGTTGTTTTCTTTTCAGTATAGAAAACTCTTTTCCATCGTTATGATTACTTCTTCTTTTTTGTTACAATGACAAAGTGGGCATTGTGTCCTCTTTTTGTGTGTGTTACAATTCAATTCGTGCATAATTAGTTTTATAATTTTATTGTGCTAAATGAACTGTCCTTCCCAGCTGGATGCAAGTCACACTGACAAACGTACAGCTTTGTATCATGTTTTTTTTTTTTTTTGATGGAAATAGACAAACCACTGAATTAGATTTGACAAAAAAAAATTACGAAGTGCAACAGGCAAAATCCATGGTGTTGTGAACATCATGATAACGTAAGTATTGGTATCAGCTTCTTGCTATTAGACCTTTACCTGTTCTCTGCTTTTTGACTCCCTCTATATGATATGTAAAATGTGTTTTCGTGAGTTCCTAGAAAACCATACATTCATTAACACAAATAACAAAGAGGTACTTAATTTCAACTGTGCATTTGCTTGAGGATATTTCAAGTTTGGTCTACAGATTATGCGATTTTTAAAGTTTGTGTGTGTCATGTAAACAAGTATTCATGACGCTCTTACCTAAATAAATCCACCTTTTTTTTTCGATCAAGCTGAGCAAAATGGTCATCCTTTGAAAACTAATGAACGAATACAATCGCATAATGCTGGAGGGGATACAATATCAGTTTGACAGTTTTAATTTTAAATATTCCTTATACTGTGGAATCAACAAACAAAAGTGGGCCTCACAGTCCATTCTGATACTTATCACTAAGATTAATTCTGAATTATATAATTCACGTTTCTTCTTTATCTTTTTTTTTCCTGAGAGCTTTTCCCTCCTATGAAAAGCCAAGGAATAAGATTAATGATTATTTAGAAAGTACGCATAATTTATGGCGTTATGCATTGAATAAACTTGGTATTGTACATTTATGCATCAAATAAGAGGCAATCATCTGAAAATGTGTGTTTTTTTAATGAAAACCTCATGGAAGGGACACCCACATACCAGCATTAATGGATCAATTGAATGATCGGATGGCTTAATGGCACGATTGTGTTGATTGCAAGGCTCATGTCTAACTGGCATACAGCTGAATTATGCGTTCACATAGAACAGAAGAACAGAAGTCATTACTGTTAACGGGTCGAATCGATCGTGCTTGTGTCGGTGTTTAATCCGGCTTTCCCAGTATCATTACCAAAGTGTTTGCAAAAAGAAGACAGTTATTAATCCCCCGAGATTTTCTTACTATATGTTATCATTATTCAGGACTCATACAGAATCTCCGTCGCTCCGTAACGCATGATAGCGTAACTTATCGTGTCATTACCACGGACAGTAGGCCTACTCGTATCCCACAAGGGATAATCAATGAATACCCCTTCGTGGAAACTACACGCAATTTCGACATTGAGCGTAAGCCAGATGAAAGCTCAGTTAGCTACAGCATCATGTACTATAACACCCACTATCAACATCATTACCGTGACGATGAAGATACATAATTGAAAGGGACGCTAATTGCAAGATTGACTTTAATCGGTGCATGATGGCTGATGAAGAAATGCTGAATTATTGAAAACTTAATTTATTTGTTTTCAGTCACCATTTTGTTTATCGTGTTTTCATTGCATGACAAACAAGATAAATAGAATGTCCTATTCTGATTTGCGCACTTTCTGTCAAATTTATAAAATACCCCTTAAGTTTGTGTATGGACAACCTCTTGCGAAAGCTGCAAAGTGGGCATATTTATACGATAGAAGGCTGAAAAATAAAAATGTAATCCTCCTGCTAATAAAATATCACTGTAATCCGAGCTGTGGACCCTTGCATGTTCAAGCAATCTATAGGGTTTGCCTGGTCATTGTCAGATCTATTTCAACACGAACACTCTCTTTATTTCAATGCCTCCACACTATGTAAATCTCCCGAGTCAGTAGGCCTATATCTCTTCGAGTATAATAGTACACGACATTGCCGATTTCTGTCGGTACATTGGGTAAAAGCCAATAAAAATAAAACATTAAAAACTACGAGATGATAGGAGCAGCCCATTCAACAGGTTAAAGATAATACAAAGAGCATTCCACCCTGCTATTATCAATGTGGTGCGTTCGGAAAATGAAACAGAAAACATCGTTCCAAGTTTCAATGATGATTGTATACGTACACCAATATCAAGACAATAACTTTCAACATTCTGCGACGGCTTATTCTTTTAGAATCAAATTCATTTTAAATTTCTCACAATCTAATCACACAGTTTCGAAAAAAGAATACACCGGAAACGGGATTTTTCTGTCCTCCAAAGAAGAGATCTGTATCCTGCAAGATTTGAATAGACTCATATGCAGTATGCTGATGGATGCACTCCCATTAACATGTCTTTTAGGCAATCTTGTTAAATAGATTTATAATCGAATGATCTTCACACAACTGGCATACCATATGACACCATGTGATACCATGCAATTGGCATGTATTTGTGATTCTTTGAGAAATGACGATAACAATTTTGAAGTTCTCATAATACATCGAGATAAAGAGCGGGAAAATCCGAAACAGAGTAACAGCACGCGTGACTGTGCAACTTAAAACGGGTCAGACACATTAATATGATTATAGCATGTTCTGCATGGATCATATTAAAAGGGAAAACCTGTATAATAAGTTTGCGCTTTCTCCATATTGTCATAATCTTATAGAATAGGCAATTTCTTGATTAACACACGTGCACATTTCGGAAAATTTACCTTTCTTTTACTCAGTTCGTTAGGCACTTCACTCATTTCAAAAGCGACATTATCAATGTATAGGCTTGCCCGATGTAACAGTTTATAGAATTCATGTTTAAGCAAAGAATACACTTTCGTAAACCAGTAGGTGACCAGTGCACGGGGACCATCCATTTATTGCTTTGCCATTTAATGTATTCAAAGAGTGTCATTATTGCCAAATACTATAGCTTTAATGAACATCTTATTGCTGTCAGCTGTGTTGGCAAGCACTATTGTACGGATTACGTGAATAATCATTGTATCATATATGATTATCTCAGTGAATTTGATAACCTACATGCCTGTTACGGCAAAATTTTCTGACTTTTTATTACGGTTTCGCTATCAAATGCGCAAAGTGGAATTTCGAAATACTTTATTTCACTGCTACATGCTTCATGAAGGAAGCAGCAACTTTTCGAATTACTTCGCCAATTAGCTTTATTTTACTTTGTCATGTAGAGCAAGAAGAATTACATGACTAACTACTGCACTTCTATCATTCTTCTCGCTAAAAGGGAGAAAGCCAATGATAATGATTGGCACTGTTGCTTATTGTGGCACTTATGTCTAATCGATGAAGAATGTGTTTCTCAAAATGCTCCTATTCATCATTGCGTTTGGCACGCGCGAAGGTTACTACAGTGGAAGAGATTCAAAGTCACCCCAGCTAATCTTCAACCAAACTCGTGAACCTGTTTCTTTTGACCACGGTATATTATGCAACATTCACATTAACCAGGTGGTTGTTTCTGGAAAGCAGGTCTCAGTGCCGTAGGAGGTATTTTAACCACGCACATGGAAAATGTAACTTCTAGCAAAAAACAAAAAACCAAAAACCAAAACCAAAACCAAAACCAAAACCAAAACCAAAAAAAAAAAAATAATAATAACTTGTTTGATATGAAAGTATATTCTCCACACTAATACCTACTGTACAAATGACTTTTCTCTTTCGAAACTGTTATTCTGTGTTGCCAAAATCCGAAAACAAACTCCCTGATAGCTTGAACTAATACATTTATGATCAATCATGAAAGCTGCTTATGAAAATATTTCAACCGGCAGACAATAATGTAATAGACGTCATAAATTAGAGTGGTATTAAACTTTACTTTTATACTGATTTCTTGATACATAAACTTGAATTGTGAATTGCGGAGGAAAACAACTGAAACAGTGACAATTTTAAATCAGATATCGATGACTTTCAGTTTCTGTTTCAATTCCAGTTGCTTGAATAAATGTTTCTATCATCTGTCCTTTCATACAAAGAACTGATTACTCCAGGAGATGAAATCTCTTGAAAAAAAAAACCCGACAGACAAAAGCAGACAAATAAATGGGACGATTGGTGAGAACGTATTGACATCTCGACCGTCAATCATCCACTATAGCATCAAAGAATTCTAAGAAAATCAAAATCAGAAGGTAGCCATCGTTTTGTTCCGTACGATAATAATGTTGTCTCTCGTGTTACATGCCTAGTTTTTTATTTTAGGCACACAAAATTTTTCAAAATCGGTTATTTTTCTTCTTCTTAACCTCTTTTTTATTTTCGAAAATTGCGAGTTATCGAACTGTGTATATTCTCTTTTGTTGCAAAGAGGCAAATTGGTGAATTTTTTATGTCCAAAAAGAACACACACGTGACGTCACATGCGGAATGTCCTTTTGATTTTCACCGTAAAAATCAACAGTTTGTGACATTCTTCACGTATATTTAACATCACCCAAACCCATGAAACGCATACCCTTGAAATTTTCAGTGCAATGTTGCTTTTGGTTTATCAATTTAATGCAAAGTAAAATTATTGTCATTGCTGTAAAATAGCCTTAACTCGAAAACCAATTAGAACTAACGTTAGACTCTACTGTAAGGGAAGTTACTGAAGTTCATTAATCTGACTGTGAAGCTTTCTTACCTCCTCCATTTTTGTAACAGATGTAGGGAAATCTCCAAATGTTGCCCAAATCCACTGCAAAGCCAACGACGGAGAGCAAGAAATCGGTTTTAGAGCTCCAAGTCTCTCGCGCCTGGTCCTTGTCCTGGTCCTGGCGTGCTTGTGGACTCTGTACAGCATTCCCGCTGCCCGCCTTCCCGTTGGCAACACGCACACAGTGGCCATTCCCGCGGGCGTGTTTCGGTGAGTCGTCCGGCTCCAAATCGGAGGCCGGGATCTCGGCGACTAACACTTGCTTTTCCTTGCGCGTCTGCGGCCAGTTTTTCCCCGTCATACTTCCACCGTTGGCGTGGTCGAATTGGAATGGGCTCGTCGACTCGCTGGGCGAGCACAGAGGTGTCTCCATCGTCTCCATCTTCACCAACTTGATTGACTGGGGGCCCGGCGAGGTCGATTTCGAGCTCACTGCTGCAGAAGTGGCAAAGTTCGCGCCTTTGGTTAATGAAGTGTCGTCTGCGACACGCGCTGATGATAGTCTTGCTGTCGACGACGCGGTGACATCCCAAGGTCTGTACGCTTGCTCTGGCCACACCTTTCCTCTTTTTGTCCTCTCGGAGTTGCCATGACGATCTACTTGAAAAGCCTTGTTATCCATGATACCGAGGAGAAGACTCATCCACCAATTAGATAATCTGAATGGACGAGAAGAGAATGTTGATGATGACTCCGCGGGGGCGTTTTGCGTGTCCTGTAAAAAATGAAATAAAATAAGTAGTACTGCATCGAGTTAGAAAGAGAGAGAGGGAAAGAGGGAAAAAGAGAGGATATCTAATGGTTTCATTGATTGTTATTTCGCAACCCGATGCGCAGAAGCCGGGAGTACATTCTCTTCTTCATCTATATACCGTTGTAATTTTCCCCGTGCTCCATTTTACTAATGACCAATTAGAGATATTCTCCTATCTTCTTATCGATGAACAAGTCTTGATATCGACGTTAAGAACTTGAAAGGGACTTAGAGGTACAAAAAGTGAAAAAAACCCAAACGTTCGTACTTACTAGGCAATGACAACTTACTAACCAACCATGCAATGGGGGTGACATGCGATGGTCACATTGCCTGCGTGTCTAGAACCCGTTTGACTTTTGTTCGACTTCACTTTGCCACAAATTGATGATGAGATTGTGGCCGAACGAATGACGCAACGAATCTCATGAATACTTCACTTGCCTGGGCAGAGCTGAGCAATGTCCTTTATAGCCGAAATGTAACACAACGCGCCTGTTCGAGCTTTTCACTTCTTGACCGACAAGCTGCGAAATGTTTTCCGTTACCAAGAAAAGAGGACATTTGTTTGATTAGGGCAGAGGAAATGACTACAAATCTTGTAAGTTGGTAGGCCTAATTAACGCGAATACCACATGACGTATGACAGAATGAAAGACAGGGAGGAAGGGAAAGGGAAGAGGGAGAGAGAGTGATATCGTAAAGAGAGAAGAAAGATTCTGTGGTTTTCAAGATGCAAAAAGACATGGAGTATAGATGGGGTTCGAATTGCTGAATCATTTTTGGCAAGCTTGCCATCTGTACAACTCATGTGCAAATGTTGACGCTCATCAAATGCCTTACTGGCATTTCTCTAGTTAGTAACAGAGCATTCCATCCCACAACACATTCGAAATTAAGGCAAGGGTTACAACTGGCTAGTGTCAGAATGGCCCGACTGTCTTTTGCGCCATTAAAAACTTAGACATGATTAGTTAAACTGGAACATTGCCATGCGTATCAACCTTGTTGACTCTTCTGTAGTAAAATCCTTTTGCAGGGGTGTATATTCATCGACTGTGATAGTGCATTATGCGTGTTACGGATGACGGCCTCCCCATGACTCCTGTTGGCTTTCCACACTGAACGACGACAATAACTTGGTCTTCAGATTGAGTACTATGATACTCATTTTGCACATAAATTTGCGGAGTTTCCGTTAAAGAATAATTTGCAGTGACATTAGAATTTCTCCACTAGAAAATAATCTAATTTCTCAAAATATAATATCGACAACAGATGGCATATAGCTAAGAGAATATACTTATCAATCGTTGTCATGTTATTAGCATTTTTTTTTTCAAAAAGGGTAAGTCATAACAAATGATACGGATGTTCGACTGCCTCTGGCAATTCACATGGCGTTCTATGGGCATTTGAACCATTTAATTCGGAATCATGTTATTGTGAGTATAATTAATATGTATTTGCAGATCACTTCCCATTGCTTTGTGTGACAACGAATGTTAATCTATAACTTTGCGTTTGTAAAATGGATACATTATGGCGTCCTTTGTTTTGAAGGATAGAAAAGAAAACAAAAATAATACCCACGAGGATATTTTGAGAGGACCCATGAACAAAATGTGATTTTCTTCCGACCATATGCCATAACCTGGTATGGTAACATTTAGTGTATAATGATACATGTCTGTTGTCCCCATGCAGAATAAAGGAATCCGCAACTGATGCCAACAAGAGTCAGAATTCTGCCGAAAAAAAGAAATTAAAAGAAATTAGACGGTTAAAGACAAGAAGTATATATAACTTGATGAATTCGACGCATGACATTCCGAATGTATCATACAAGTATGTTGACAAATAGCAAGAAATGGTCAGTCATGTGATTAACGGAACATCAAATTACAGATCTTCTCACCTGTTTCAATGCGTCAGCCATCTCCTCGTCAAAGGATCTGAGAAGTAGGGGTTTTTCTAAAATACTAAAAATTGTTCGTGTATAACCCATATAAATACTTAGATTAAACGTTGATAATGATAATAATGATGATAATAATAATAAAGATAATAATAATAATAATGATAATAATAATAATAATAATAATAATAATACTAATACTAATACTAATAATAATAACGATAATAATAACAATAATGATGATGATAATAATAATGATAACAATAATAATAACAAAAATAACAATGATGATTTAAGAATATCATCAACCACAGAAAACATGTCATTCTCAGGTATACGGCACATAAACTACGAAGACAACATCAGAATTCTTCTTCAGGCGTATTGTAGAGCTTTAGAACCGGGCATTTCGGTCTGAGATGTATAACAATATTTTCAGACTGTTAATAGAGGAAAAGGGAGGAATTTCCCCTTTTGTGTAAGTCTGATTTTGCCCAAAGTTTCCACTCGCGTCTATAAGCAATACCCTTTACTTTCCCATCACTACTGTCCACATTAAATATCTGAGTAGTGCCACAACGATTAATGAATGCATTTACTATTTAAAGGGATCGTACAGTTTCGGTTGAGACTTAATTTCAGGTTTCTAACATTTTTTGGTAAGATAATGAGAAACCGCTTGTAAAATATGAAAGAGCATGTAATCTCATGAGGAATTCAACGTTTATTTGATGAAAATTGGTTTTGAAATGGCTGAGATATCCAAAACAGGGCGATTCTAATAAAGTGTGGGACCCACACTTTATTGCAATCGCTTTGTCTTACTTTGTTTTTGGATGTTTCAGTCATTCCAAACCCAATTTTCCTCGAATAAACTTTGAATTCCTCCTAGAATGGCATGCTTTGTACTATTTCATAAAAGTTTTCTTGGTATCTCGCAAAAAATTAAAGTCCCCATTCTCACATCCACCAATACTGTACTATCCCTTTAACATCTGAGTGAATGGGGAAAACGACCCTGGCTTTCCACCCAGTGAGTAAGAGGATTTCTTGGTGATCTCTCGTGTGGAATTCTGGCATTCTTCGTTTCAACCACTTCCGCAGTTTTTACAAATTGCATGGGCGTCACCAGGGGGGGTGCGTTGGGTGCGAACGCACCCCCCTTCAGATCAAAAAAAAAAAAAAAAAAAAATCAGTCAGCGAGCGACCTCAACGCCGGACGCTAAATGATTATTCTTTTCTATTTTTTTTAAATATTTTGCACCAGGGACACACACACACACACACAAACGCACACACACAAAAAAATCGTCGGCAAAAACAATTCGCACCCCTGGTTCTGGCAGCACTGATTTTATACATACGTATCTATTAGTATTCTACAGTGTTTACTATTTATCGACCGTACTGTACATCCGTACGATACGGAGCACTTATACACGTTTGCATGTACGTGTGCTACTTACAAGTATGTAGGGTCCCCTTGTACGTTACTTCTGACCAATCCATATTGCCAGCCCAAGAGCGAGCCTTAGCCTCATTAAAAAAAAGGGGGAAAAATGGAGGGGCAAGCATATTCTAGTTTTGCCCCCCCCCCCCATAATAAATAATTCTCGAAATGAGAAGATTTTCTTGCTTTTGAAAGAAAACAAACATGTTGCCCCCCAAGGCAAGCGCACCATTTGCCCCACCCCACATAATCATAATTCCCGCGATGAAAAGATTTTCTTGCTTTTTTGTTAGAATTCGAGAAATCCGTCCAAGCGCCCCCCCCCCTCCCAATCCGCTGGTAAAAAAAAAAAGATTTACCGAAATAGTAGTTCAAGTGTTAGTAAACTGCTTTTGTATGAAAGGGTGATCCAAAAATAAGATATTTTTCTATGATTTCTTTTAACCATAATTAGATAGGTATATAGTGTGAAACATTGTTCAAAAAGCCCGGACCCGACAAAAGATTGTGATTCCTGGTTGGCATTCTGCATATAAGCAGGATGTGCGCAGTGTACTCAGTCCATCCGAACGAAGAGTCGCTACAATGTTGCGCAATGTGATGTAGAATGTACACCTTTGTACCTTATGCTTCGTTATATCAAAGCTAGATCATTGATTTTGCAGTGTTGCTTTACATACTAGTCTATATAAAATGTCTTGCATTGCCAATAAAAAGACTTGACCTGGGCTAATTCCTAACTTTTCCATACACACACACAAACAAACACGCACAATTAGTTTAGGGGATCAGTGCTCTAAAGTGCAGATTTTGGACATCCTTTCCCGCTTGGTCACTTCGACGCCACCTCGCTGGTCATACCTCCCCCAGTTATGAACATAAACCCACACCCTTGACTACCAGTGGCGGATCCAAGGGGAGGGGCGCACCGGGCGTCCCCCCTCCCCCCTTTACTTTCCAAAGCGAAAAAAAAAAATAAAATAGCTGCAAACGGCAGTTTTGGGACAGTAAAATGTCAAAATTTTCAAGCTCGCTCGCTCCTCTCGCTCGCATTTAGTCGCAATGCCATTCTCCTGAAGTTGCTGCCAGTAATTGCCGGCAGTTGCGCCTGGTGCGCCTCCCCCCCCCCCTTAATTTCCAAAGCGAAAAAATATAGCTACAAACGGCAGTTTTGGGACTGTAAAATGTCAAAATTTTCAAGCTCGCTCGCTCCATTCGCTCGCATTTAATCTTTATGCCATTCTTCTGATGTTGCTGCCAGTAATTGCCTGCAGTTGCGCCCGGTGCCCCTCCCCTTAATTTCCAAAGCGAAAAAATATGGCTAAGAACGGCAGTTTTTGGACTGTAAAATGTAAAATTTTCAAGCTCGCTCGTTCCGCTTGCTCGAATGTAATCATTATGCTCTCCTGATATTGCTGGCAGTATTTGCCAGCAGTTGCGCCCGATGCGCCCCCTTAAATTCTAAAGCGAAGAAATATAGCTGTACAAACGGCAGTTTGTTTGTTTTTTACTGTAAAATGTCAAAATTTTCAAGCTCGCTCGCTCGCTCGCTCGCATTTAATTGTTATGCCATTCACCTGATGTTGCTGCCAGTAATTGCCAGCAGTTGCGCCCGGTGCGCCCCCCCCCCTTAATTTCCAAAGCAAAAAAATATGGCTACAAATGGCAGTTTTGGGACTGTAAAATGTCAAAATTTTCAAGCTCGCTCGCTCGTTCGCTCGCATTTAATTGTTATGCAATTCTCCTGATGTTGCTGCCAGTAATTAATGGCAGTTGCGCCCGTTGCGCCCCCACCCCTCCTTTATTTCCAAAGCGAAAAAATATGGCTCCAAATGGCAGTTTTTTGACTGTAAAATGTCAAAATTTTCAAGCTCGCTCTCTTCGCTCGCTCGCATTTAATTGCTATGCCATTCACCTGATGTTGCTGCCAGTAATTGCCAGCAGTTGCGCCCGGTGCGCCCCCCCCCCCTTAATTTCCAAAGCATATAAATATGGCTACAAACGGCAGTTTTTGGACTGTAAAATGTCAAAATTTTCAAGCTCGCTCGCTCGCTCGCTCGCATTTCATTGTTATGCAATTCTCCTGATGTTGCTACCAGTAATTACCGGCAGTTACGCCCGTTGCGCCCCCACCCCTCCTTTATTTCCAAAGCGAAAAAGTATGGCTCCAAATGGCAGTTTTTGGACTGTAAAATGTCAAATTTTTCAAGCTCGCTCTCTTCGCTCGCTCGCATTTAATTATTATGCCATTCACCTGATATTGCTGCCAGTAACTGCCAGCAGTTGCGCCCGCTGCGCCCCCCTTAATTTACAAAGCAATGAAATGTGGCTACAAACGGCAGTTTTTGGACTGTAAAATGTCAAAATTTTCAAGCTCGCTCGCTCCCCTCGCTCGCATGTAGTCGTGATGCCATTCTCCTGATATCGCTGCCAGTAATTTGTCGTTTCACACCGTCATTCCATAATCCATTTATAGGGGGTACAACCCCCTCCGGCACTTCCGCACCCTCCCCCACCCTTGCTCGCTCCCTCGCATACTAACCCCCCCCCCCCCCCCCCCGCCCGAAGATGAAATCCTAGCTACGCCGGTGCCCTTTCCCCGCTTGAGGGCTTTTTACACTTGTAAATTTTTGCTTAGCCCCGGACCAACGGTGGGGCTAAGGGGGGGGGGGGGGGGGGGGCCTTAGCCCCCCCCCCCCCCTTAGCCCCACCGTTGGTACGGGACTATCCTTAGCCCACTTTAGGGCTTTTTACACTTGTGTTTCTTAACCCCGGACTTTCTCTGACCCAGGACTATCGTTAGTCCCGTACCAATTTTTTCAGCTTTTTACACTCGCCAATTAGTCCCGTACTATCTCTTGTCCGGGGCTAAGGAGAAAACTGACCTTTTTACACTCGTATTTCTTAGCCCCGGACTTTCCAAACCACATGAATATTCATAATTACGCTATGTACTGTACACGTACACGCACGCACCGGCAGCACTTGATTACCTCGTTTCTGATTGGTCAGTGAGGGTCGGACTTCGTCTCCGTCGCTTAGCCCAGGATTATTTTTTCGTTCTGTTTACACTCACTTGCTTGGCACCGCAATTGCGGTGCTAACCCCTGCTATTTTGCAGGGCCAGATAGTACCGTACTATCGGTGGGGCTAGCCCACTTTGGCAAAAACGAGTGTAAACAGAAAGTGGGCTAAGGATAGTCCCGTACCAACGGTGGGGCTAAGCCCCCCCCCCCCCCCTTAGCCCCACCGTTGGTCCGGGGCTAAGCAAAATTTTACAAGTGTAAAAAGCCCTTTTCTGTTTACACTTGTTTTTGCCAAAGTGGGCTAGCCCCACCGATAGTACGGTACTATCTGGCCCTGCAAAATAGCAGGGGTTAGCACCGCAATTGCGGTGCCAAGCAAGTGAGTGTAAACACAACGAAAAAATAATCCTGGGCTAAGCGACGGAGACGAAGTCCGACCCTCACTAACCAATCAGAAACGAGGTAATCAAGTGCTGCCGGTGCGTGCGTGTACGTGTACAGTACACAGCGTAATCATGAATATTCATGTGGTTTGGAAAGTCCGGGGCTAAGAAATACGAGTGTAAAAAGGACAGTTTTCTCCTTAGCCCCGGACAAGAGATAGTACGGGACTAATTGGCGAGTGTAAAAAGCTGAAAAAATTGGTACGGGACTAACGATAGTCCTGGGTCAGAGAAAGTCCGGGGTTAAGAAACGCAAGTGTAAAAAGCCCTCATTGGTTTCCCTCAAAACACAGTAAAAGTCTAGGGATTGAGAGCTTCCTATATTCCAAATGTCTGTCCAAAAAAATTCGTAAACATTTAGTGTCAAAACGCACCCCCCTTGAAAAAAAGCTGGTGACGCCCCTGAAATTGTGATGATTTCATGACAAAGAAATAGCCGGTTGAACGAAATTCAAGTGAGAGGTAGATCATTCAATTGTCTTGTAGAGAGAGGTATGCATCAAAGTTGTTGGAGGTAATACTGGATTACAGCTCTTCCTTAATATCGGCAGTAATTACTGTATACCTGTGAATCATTAGGAGATATACATTGTAGTACCAAGTGTTGGAGTCTAGTTCGTAGAAGTCAGAAACAGGGATAAAAATAATAGACAAAAAATAAATAATAGACAGATAGATAAATAGACAGGCAGATAGATAAATAGATAGATAGTAGATGAATAGATAGACAGATAGATAAACAGATAGACAGATAGATAAATAGATAGACAGATAGATAAACAGATAGATAGATAAATAGATAGACAGATAGATAAATAGATAGACAGATAGATAGATAGATAGATAGAAAGACAGATAACTAGATAGACAGACATACAAATAGATAGACAGATAGATAAATAGACAGATAGATAAATAGATAGACAGATAGATAAATAGACAGATAGATAATTAGATAGACAGATCATAGATAGATAGAGGGGGAGTGGAAGCGGGAGGGGGTTTTGCCAAAATTAAATTGTCTTGCCAATTTAAATCGTATAACGGCAGCTGTTACTTTTTGTTGCTGTCTGCAGTGGAGAGGAAATCGTCTTCTGTGATCGAGAAAGGGGAGGCCTGGTTGAAGTAAGGGCAACGAACTTATTCTATAACTGTTTTGATGACTCACTAATATACTCAGAGTGTGATTTGTACACTCGCCAACATAACAAAATTATTATAGCATAACATAACATCATCCCCATATGCCTGAACAAATACTAACAGTGACAACGGGTACATAAAGCAGCGGCAACGTTTTATCACGAATCCATAATCATAGGGCACGTACGTTTGTTTGTTTTTTATTGCAAGGGAACAAGAAAATAGTATGCAGATCAAACTCAAAAAATAAATAAACATAAACGAATAATCAAATATATTTTCACAACCAAGAGCCAGAAAATAATCTTTTCTCTCAGTTCAAATTGGCAACAAGAGAGGATCACAACCGCTTCACAAAGCAATTTGGAAAACGCCGGTGGGAAGTTGACGCGACAATTAAAGAGAACCATGCATGATAAATCGAAAAACATGAGGAAAGTAATATCCGTTACACTTGCTTTCCAGGTCTATCTAAAAGATAATGTTGATTGCACTGGTATTCATACTAGACTCTGATATCAAGCATTCGAAGCTAAAGTAAATTCATTCACTTCTTAAACCGAAATGTCAGGGACCTATGACGGATGGCTCTCTGATATAGGTGATCACTGAACTCGATTCTTTCCCCTGAAATCGCATGTCTTAGTGTGTATCATAACACATCAGCGAATGATTAAGGAAGTATCGTGCTGTGAATACAATTTACCCTGCAATGTTACGTCATAATGACTTATCGCTATGACTAGACAGTATTTTACAAAGCACAATCTACAAGAGGCTATAAATGAAATAGAGCAAGTTTTCAGTTTAAGCATTTTAATAAAAAACAAACAAGAGAGCGAGAGAGAGAGAAAAAAAGATAAGCGATAGAAAGATAGGGGTATTTCATATGTTTGCGAATACTGATCTGTCCAGAAAGAGTCGAGAACAGACTCATGTTGGAGGGAGCACAAAATAGAAGTTACTGTGAAGGACGGAGGTTCTTATGCTTTTGCACAACGCGTACGGAAAAAAACGTCGACTAAAATTACTGCAAGATAAAAGCTTAGGGAACTCTTTGTATCAACTGTTCAGTATCGAGTGCGTTCATATGGTATTATGCTGTGAGGTACATGTATCTAGTCACTTACTCTTACATAACACCTCGTATAATTTGAAGGAAATGCTCTCTCCCCGTCATAACAGAAAACATGGCGGAACTGTCAATTTTTGGTGACAAAGATAGCCAGAGTTGATGGCCGGAACCTAAGATACGTGTCAACTCCTCTGTCATCTTCTAATTGATGCGAGCAAATGCCAGAGTCTTTGCGCAGTCACATGGGATAACACGGACCAAAAACTATCACAAAATAACCGAACGTTCTATTTGATACGACCCGTCACCTTGAAAGGCCTATAGAGTGATCCAAACGCTGATGTTACAGATTTCGGCATTGCCAAATTCAAACAGCTTTAAACTGTCAAAATGATATGCTATTCATCCCACTTTATCCACCCTTATAAACACACACACACACACACACACACACACACACACACACACACACACACACACACGCACACACACACACACACACACACACACACACACACACGCACACACACACACACACACACACACACACACACAGAGACAAAGGAATGCAAAGCAAACGAACAGGCAGACAAACAAACACATAATAACAACCAAGAAAAAAACGAAAACAAAATTACACACATGAAAAGGGAGGGGGACAAAATTGGGAAATAACAGGCAAATGAGGATTTATCCTATGTTATGTTTTGTTGGAAAAAAAGAATGAAAATAGATAGAATTGAATTGAATGGAGGCCTCCATAAAATCAAAGTATTGAGTAAATCGAATTGTAACTCGAGATTCAACTGGTCAAATGTAGAGAAAGCATTTAAACACAATAGGTTAATTGCACAAAAAGAAAAGAGAAAAAAAATCACGTTGTAAGAATGATGACCTTTTAAATCAGAAACGTTTCGAATTTGAAATAATTTTCGGGCTTTGGAATTTGGAAAACAAATTGCTGATATAAGTTTTCACGGCTGTAATGTCTAAGGGATTCTCAGAGCAAATGGTTAATATGGTGTACAACAGCAACAACAAGAGCTAAATTAACAGCAATGAGAACTAATATTCATATTCACATAGGGACTTTTTTCTTTCGCATCTAATGTAGACAAGAAAGTTTTATCGATCCCGCGTATGGGTATTTTCGCATGTAAAGTACTCCAATAACATGAACATACACAATCAAGCAAACGAACAACGGAACTGCAAACAGAGCACAAAATATACAAACTGTATAAGAGCAGCAGTATTGATGATTTTAAACCACAGTGGTGACAATGATTACTGCTTAAAAAGAGTGTTTCAGTATTCGCATTTGGCCAATCAATGCACAAACAGGACGAGGAAGGAAGCCGTACAAGGAAAAAAAAGGAAAGAGCCTAAGAAACTGATTAAGAATTTCTGACAAACATCAGATCGAACTTTCTAGCCTAGTGCAGGCGAAATATATGACAAAGCATTCATTACCTTGAATCAAGCCGACGTGATCAAGCCGCTTGAAACGGAAAGAGTCCGAGTTATCAATGCTGCCTTATTATCATTGTATACTAGTAGTAGATGATATCTGTCCTATATGTTCTTCTATAGAGTACACTGCGCTTGTGATTCTTGAGGACCATCAACAATTATACGAAAATGAAAGTTCGCTTTATTTTACTTTGTAACGACCAGCCGCAATAAATGAAAGAATGCTGCCCCATAAAGTGGAAATTCCCGTCGTTTTCTTCCTCGAGTCGCAAAATGCTCAAGCATGAGGGGTGTGTCGCACAGCCAGCTACTATAATGCTGTCTTCATCTCGTTTAGTATCGAGAATGAATCATTTTACAATATACATGATTTATGTGGCTATGAAATAACATATAGCTGTTCTAAACGAAACGCGTGATTGGCTCGGTGGTGCACAATAGCGGTGCCTGGTGAACCATAACTTTAATATCTATTTCAACACAAGACTCTTGGGGACGAGCGAAAACATTGTTCATGTGTCTTGAAATCTTGGGCATGTTTGTCTGGTGCACTCACAAACTTTTCTTTATTCAAACGAATAAAGAAACAGTTTATTCCACCTATTGTTAATAAAACTTTGTCACTATAACAAAGTGACTATCATAACGTAAACATTGTTTATGGGTTTTAGAGCGTGAAGTACGCCGACACTCTCATTATTTTCTTTTTCAGCCGTGAAATACGCTGTTTATTAAACCCATTACAATGGGAATTCATTTCTCACATCATAATCAATGAAACGCGCACACACATACACATGAAGAAGAAGAAGAAGAAAAACCGCGAACATTTACAGTAACCGGAGATAATAAAACTACTGCACACTGAGTAGTAAGGGACATTATCATTATCTTTCGTTATCTACAGTAAGTTTATATATATACATGATAACTTCTGGTTTAAGGGGTGTTGTAAAACACCTCATCAATGTCACAACACACTAACACACACACAAACACACACATACACACACACACACACGCACACACACACACACACACACACACACACACACACACACACACACACACACACACACACACACACACACACACACACACACACACACACACACATTCACGCCCACAGAGGGACAGAATGAGTTTGAAGAAGCCCAATGCATGTGAACGCTATACATATTGATTTTCCATGAATCGTCTAGATTATGATGTCTGTGTTATCTGGAAATATCAAACTCTAAAAAATGTTGATTGCGAAAAAGGAATATCAAATGCTACTTCAGGCATTATTCTGAGCTACGCTGGTCTTGCAACACCAGATTTAATGAAGAAGCCATACATATTATTATGGAACAGGAGGAAGAAATATGGTTCACGAATACTTTGACCCATTATACCGTAGAGGGATATTATTCAAAGAACGGCAACAACAACAACAACAACAATAGCAACAACAGCAACGACAAACGAATAAATGAGTAAACAGAAAAATCAATCAATGAAAGTATCAATCAAACGGCAAGTAATCATTGGGTAGAATAACCAACACTTACTGGAAAGCAATAAGAAAATAATCTTCATTCTTTCAGTAACTATTGCGAATGATGAAAACAAACGAAACAAATTATACAAACTTTACCTTCCTTTACAATGAGAAATTGTCACTGAAAAAATATACAAAAGCAATGTAATAGCAGGGCTCGACACTAACGGTGGCCCGGTGGCCCGGGGCCACCAAAAATGAAAGTCGGGCCACCAAATTTCAAAAAAAGGGCATATCTGGTGGCCCGCCTCGGGCCACCAACATTTTTTGAAAAGTATATCAACAAATTCGTAACTTTTTGCGCCGGAAATGCATAAATGCATGCAGTGAGTGTGTGACTCATTAAAAACAAACAAACAGGACATTTAATGTTTTTTAATGTTTTTTTCGGGCCACCAAATTTTTCTCTCGGGCCACCAAAAATTTGAAATTGATGATTATTGTGGCCCCATCGGGCCACCAAAAAAAAAGTTAGTGTGGAGCCCTGGTAATAGGAATGAAAAGTAAAAGAACTGCAAAATTAATGCAAATTGCATTATTACTTACAACACACCTCTGGTGGGGAAAAAAGGTGATAGTCTGTTGAGATTCGCTGTAATCCTTTTCGTCTGTTTAGATTTCTCCCTGCTAAGTGTCCTTGAATTCAGTCGATGAGAAGAATTTTTCCTCTGCTCCAAAGATTCCAAGCATAAGTAGTAATCTGTCGGAATAACGGACTTATCAGTAGATTTATATCAGTTTCATCAGGTCCCGAGTAAAAACATGGCGGAAACGAATTGATGAATAAAAACTAAGGTACGTTGAAAGTGGAAGGAGCGATGAACTCAGTCACAAGGTCAAGGCAGATGACCTTTTACACCTAGAGGACGTGACGGCGTCCGTCTACTTCCGGTTCAAGGTTAGGGTCGAGGTCTCGTCTGTCTCTTTGTTGTCATTTTGTTGAGCTGTTCACTTCCGGTCAGAATTGTTTCTGTTTTGTATGTTTTCGTTGAAAAACAAATAAAAACGTAGACAGCGGTCAGTCTTGAAAGTGTCACCGGAATCAAATCGAAGGAACGACAATTAAAAAGTAAGAGAAAGAAACTGATAATTGCTTTCGACACTGACAGATTGTATTGTGGTATGCGTGTACTATCATCACTGTGTGCGTTTTTTGTTTCTGTGTGTGCTTGTGTTGTCATGTGTGTGTGTACTATGGTGTGTGTGTGTGTGTGTGTGTGTGTGTGTGTGTGTGTGTGTGTGTGTGTGTGTGTGTGTGTGTGTGTGTGTGTGTGTGTGTGTGTGTGTGTGTGTGTGTGTGTGTGTAGATGATGTGTGCGTGCAGATGATGTGTGTATGTGTTTGCATAACTGCTTGGCTCACGAGTGTGACATGAAAATAATCTCTAATTCACCTGTCAAGCCTGTGTATTCGACAGTGTTCGATGCCCTGCAACATCTTTCACACTATTCTTCTCACCCCTATCTGCACCTGTTGGTCGAAACAAAGGGGAGTAACAGTGAGTCGTATGTTTGCCTTGAAAACTGAGTCGCACATTCGATGAACTCATCTGATTCATCAGGATACATCCTAAATTTTGACCAGGGTCCGGCAAAATTGATAAAGAATTGCTTTTTGAAAAACTTTCGCCTAACAATTTTAAAGGTATAAAAGGGCTGGATTAGACGTTCGTTGAACCTTTGTATTCTTAAAACCTCGACCGACTTTTCCTGGTATCCGGTATCTGTGATTGTTCTTCCGTCCAACCTGGTTTTCTTTTGATAGGTTCTGGTTCAAATTCCCTCCCGAACAAATACGCTGGGCATCCTTGCTTTCAATTCGTATCGGTTTGTTAGACCTGTTCCTGCCTTGATTCCAAGCAACAGCCAGTTGGGTTTAAGATTAAAAGAGAACACTAAACTTTTGACAATCTATTAAGTTACCTTTGAGATAAGGAGATAGTGATTAAAGAGTCTCAAATACTTAAACCGTCAAAAGTATGAACAGACAACCAGTCACAAAATCTGCTGTGACGCTCATCAGTTTGATTATCATAAAAAAAAAATGTTTATTGTAAAAGCTCTTTGTTATCATCACTTTTGTGTCAGCTTACACAAGTCTCTGCGTGGAATATACATATTTCACTTCTGTTATCACATGCAGCAACTCGGTCATAATAGGAGATCGCCCTCTATGTTCACTAATGGTAACGTCTTGAATCTCTCTCGATAAACTTCATGGATATGGAACAACGTTATAAATACACAATACCGCAACGGACTTCTTCATACAAAGATTATTGGGCGCAAATTGTCATGGGTGCAGCTGAACTTTTAATTCTGGGAGGAGTATCCACTTTGAAATGTAGGTTTGGCGCTACGTTGAGACTTGAAACGACCAGGCATTCAATTTATTATTATTATTATTTTTTTTTTTTTGCGTAAATCATACTTTCCTGACCACGTTTCCAACAAATAAACAAAGAAAGAAAGAAAGAAAGAAAGAAACAAACAAACAAACAAAGAAAAATGATGACTCTAACATCAACTGTCACGTTAAAAGGAAAATGAATACATCACAAGCAACAACAGAAGCAGCAACTACAACAGCAACGACGACGACGACGATCACCAACAACAACAACAACAACAGCAACAACAACAACAACAACTATAATAACAACAACAACACAAAATAATGACAAAGTCACTGTATCCCAAAGCCAACCAATGGTCAAGGCAAGGATGGCATCAAGTTCAAGCCTTTGATTTTAGAATGTATCGAGTGAAGCCATACACACACGCAAACAAGAACAACAACAAAAACACTCCAACATCTCATCACGCACATCCTAAGATGGACATTATGGCACATCATCTCTCATCCGAACCTTTCATTGGTGCATGATGATTTTGAGTGAGTTTTAGAATTTGGGTCAGAAAACTAATATGGGTCAACAAATATAAAATGATTTCGAGTTCGGGCTTTAAATCCTTCTAATGACTACTAGTAATCTAAAATTAGTAGTAATCTTAATAATGGTTTCAAGCCATGCATGCTTCCTCTCCTTCATGATTCCAGTCAAGACGCTTTTTTTGTTTTCTGAGCAGCAGCGAACTATTTGATTAGCCTAATTTGAAACTCTCTTAAGTTAAGCAGGGCCATCTGAATTAGCTATTGTTTGCTTTTGCACAATATATGCCCCCCAAAAAGGATTTTGATATTGATTTTAAATTTGGAGGCACAAAATTGAGTGAGAGTAAAGAGGTTCAAACTATTTGGTTACAGCCAGTTTTCTTTGATCCGTTACTGCAATTAAAGCATACGCTTTATGTGTTGCCCAGTCGTGGGAAGATCTGCTTATCTCTTTATGATGGTTCCAATATTATAACCCTGCAGTTTATCTATTTTTACATTAAAGCCTGCTTGCTTCTTGGAATGAGCTGTGGGAAATGTATTTTTCTTTTCTTTTTTTTTTCTTCTTCGGGATCCACAGAAATCCAGTGCTACCGCTCAAACACTTTTCTGCACGAAGAATTTGCGCAGTTGCCAGGGGTTACCACAAGTTTGCCTTTGGCCATGCATCCAGACGTTCACTTCCGAGCGGCACGTCGTCCAGTCTGCTGCTCTCTATCGTCAGACTAGAAAAAGGGAAATCAAAATAGCTCGCCGTTTCTGTACTTCTCATGCCAATTGAATTACTGCTGCGGAGGAAGGGAAGGAACTGACTGATATCCCTTCATCTCAGCAAGTTTGGATAGTTTTTAAACAGTTTGGTGCAAATAATCGGAATAGTTATAAGCAAGGGATGCTCTCAGTCGACCGAATTGAAATTAAAGTAAAAAGGGTGTAAAGGTGATCTTAGGAAATATCAAATGACTTTTGTTAAGGCGGATAAGGAAAAAAATGTTAAACTATTATGAGATTGGTATGAATTGATTTTTTTTTTTAACATTTTGATTTTTTGTTTTGTTTTGCATTTTGATTTTTCTTTAACTGTGAATGTTCTGTAATCATACATGTATTTCTGCTCTGTACGCATGGCGCTCTAAGTCTGCGTACTTACTGTTATGTTCTCTTTTGATTTGCAATAAACCCGAAATTAAATTGAATTGAACTGAACTTACATCTTGAAGAAAATGTGACAAAAAAAAAATCTCCGCAATGTTCGTCGACGCGAGATAATCACTCTTTATATTGGTTATTACATACTATTTACTGGACAGTGGTGGCGGTGGGGGGGGGGGGGGGTAGGATTGTGAAGGGCAGCAATGGTTAGTATGGTTAGTGTCACCTGTTATCAACCACACAGCGTTGGGTCATATCAAGCGTTACGCACAAACATATTATACGACTTGCACGCACTTTTCCCGCTACGGAGTCGGTGAAGATGCTCCTTGTATATTCGATAATGATCTGAAAGAATTATGGTACATTACCCCTATAGTCTTCGTTCTTTTGATGGACTATTTCTGCGGAGATCCGGCTTGGACCCTCACACTCTCCTTGGAATAAACATACATTCCCTGTGCCCAACATCAAGGGTTGTCATTATCAACAAATTTGACAGTAAACGAAGTCTTCGGTCCCCAAGGTATGTACACTTTATCATGTATTTCTCATACCCTTGCCATATTGAATTTCGTGTGATGTTTTCCCCCACTCACAGATTGCAAACGGCAGACAGTGGGCATGTGAATATCAAAGGAATATTAGGGAGACTCGAAAAACCGTTTTCTTTGTTTTTGTTTACTTCAAAATACAAATGAAGAAATCAAAAGTAAAATGATAATGACTACGAAACAGTAATAATGTTAAAATCATCGCACGGAATGCCACGTTTGGAAATTACAGGAATTATTTTGTATAGTGTAGAATGATAATAATGATGAGGTTTCACCTGATTGACATTTATATCCTGTTTTAACAGTGTGGTGGTGATGTTAGTGATGATGATGATGATGATGATGATAATGATGATGATGATGATGGTTATGATTATATATGAACATAGGAAAGCATAGTGCTCCAAGAGACTCGCTCGCAAAAAAAATAAAGAAAGAAGAGAAACAGGGGGAAAGTGTCTTTTGATTTGAAAAAAAAAACATTAATGAGAAATACAGTGAGAACATTATACTAAAGAGAACTACAATGATTATGCGAACTTGTGATAGTATCGTTAATGATGATGATTATGAGTGCAATAATCATTATTACTATACTGCGGCTATTAATTCTATCACTCACGTCATTCACTTTTATTTTGATTATTTCCACATCTGATAGAATAGCAAAAAAGAGAGAAATGAACAATTGCTGGGAAAGGATATTACACATTGAACATGTTTAAACAATGTGGAAAATTTACTCACAATTGACCGAATACACACAGTGAGCACATGCCAATATCCTGTGTCATGAACTCAGTCATCAGCATTGAATAGTTTATCATCGCAGAAAGCTGAAGATGTTCAACTCATAAATTGCTCATGATAATTCTGCAATACAAGGAATTGTCATAGGAGTTGTACTTCTTGAAAACGTACTTCATATCCTAGGTTCGACGTTTGGCTGATTTCTTTTCCGTTTATTTTTGTTTTGGTCTGGAAGAACGTTTGTGCCCAAGAGTAGTACTATAGTACTAGTACTCGCGGAATGTCTTGTACAATGACCTTTCGGCGAAAAAACGCGCGCGCAGTCCTCTGAGATGGAAGTATTGTGTTTCGTATTGAGGAGGCTGCAGTGTTCTTGCCAGGTCCTCCTCGGAGCAGAGACGGGCCAGTTCCGGCATCTTTCATCGTCTCAGAGGCTCCCTCACCTCCAAGGTCGGCCGCTTTCTCTCGATGAACTTCGTTGTCCTGGAGAGTAAAGAGGGTGTGAGAGAGGGATGACGAGAAAGACAGAGAAAAGGAAGGAGGAAAGGAAAACTAGGAGGAAGGAGAAAGAGATGAAGAGAGAGGGAGAGAGTGAGAGAGAGAATGAGAGAGTGGGGAGGGGGGGGGGGGAGAGGAGAGAGATAATGAGGGAGAGAGGTATAAGAAATGGATATAGAGAGAAAAGAGGCGAAATGGCAGTTCCGAAGTTCCTTAATGATTGCGTATAGGTATACGTCCACCTTTAAACCCCCTCCTGCCGTATCATTATTTCTGAAAGACCTAAACTGAAAAGCAAAAAGAAGGAACAAAACAAAACAAAACAAAAAAAAAAACACACACACACACACACATACGAACCCCCAGCGAACATGATGATGATGATGATGATGATGAAACAGCATTTGTATAGCGCCATTTATCTGTAGAAACATTCAAAGGCGCCCAGCTCCCACAAAGAAAAAAACAACAACAAAGAAAAACAAAGACAGACAAGATGATTACAGGCGTCCTCTTACGACATTCAACAGTATCGTCTCAGTGAGTACTTATTCACATCATAACATTAACTCTGCAATCGTCATACCGACTGCCACTCATTTACTTTTCTCACAGCAACTTTTGCAAGTTATACCGGTAAATGTCAGTTCCGGGTCTCACAGAAAAGCCGCCAAACTTTTACATGACTTTAGCAGATTAAGTTTAAGATTAAGTGATCAAAGTCGGAAGAGACTCATAAATGCTGGGTCTAAACGTTGATGAAGGAGTCGCAATTCATTAATTCATTCAATGTTTTATCGTGAATTCAATTCAGTGAAGGCAATTTCCTATGCTGACGGAAAGGAAGCAATTAAAACGGAATGTAAAGTTCCTTGCCAGAAAGCAAATACTGTTTGGCTAGTGTTGCCAATTTACAACTTCCGAAAAAGCCACGAAGACCTTGTGACGTCAAAAGAAACCAACGTATCGCTGCCTGGCGCTGGACTTGTATGCAAAGTTTAGAACCTCCAATGACAACACACATACATGCTATGATTAACAGAAAGAAAGAACAAATAAACAGATAATAAAGATAACAAACTTCTTGGTTGTAAGTTCTGGCATTTGTAAGGGTGTTTTTTTTTTCGATTGTTATCGGAAACATTAATTTTCTCTCAAAAGTTTTTAAGGATTTTCAATGTCAAACAGTTATCGCTTGTAGAGTAGAATGAGATTGAGGAAGATTATACACCTGACATCTCACTTAGTACAGTTAGTACAGTTAAAATGCCAACATCAATGGTAACAATAATAACAATTATTTTGATAGTATTGAAGCAATAATAAAAATGATAGAAATAATCACAGCAATAATGATATTGATAATATCAATGATAATAATAATGATAATAATAATAATAATGATAATAATAATAATAATAATAATAATGATAATAATGATAATAATAATGATAATGATGATAATAATAATAATAATAATAATAATGATAATAATGATAATAATAATGATAATAATAAAACAACTTATAACAGTATCAATATCAACAATAACAGTATTACTGAAAACAGCAATCATAACAACTATGAACCTTCCAGAGCATGCAGTCTCTGCAGCATTTCTCTTCTCAAGAACCTGTCCTAATCATTAATGTATGGTATTGTATGATACCCATTTTTGCATAAAGACCTGGGGATTTCTTTTGCCATTGTAGTCCAGCGGATATAGAAAAAATCATGCACTTTATGGTAAAAGCACCATACTTGGTACACATGTACATGATGCCAATATAAGTCATTTCTGATATGGAAGCCACTCTGATTCTCCCTTTGGCGACCGTGGCGGCCATTTTTCAAAATGGCCGCCATGTGATATAGCAATGATGTGTATTTTGGAAACTATAAGTCCGATTGTCGTGATTCTTGTACCAAAGTATAGGTTTTGAGGGTCAAGGATTCCAATAAAATAATTTTTGAGAGGATAAAACCATGGCAACCTACTTATTGGTGGCCATTTTGAAAAAAATATGGCCACCATGTTAGATAAAAACATATCCTTAAAACGTATGGACAAAGGGTCATGACTCTGGTACCAACTTATATGTTTTTGGGGTCAAGGACTCCCATAAATTCAACTGTAAGTGAATATGAATCGCTTCATCCTACGTTTTGGCGGCCATTTCAATGCATATGGCTGCCATACAACAGAAAATGAATATTGTATACCTTCGAACTCAAAAGATATATAATCACGATTCAAGTGTAAAAGTATAGTTTTGGGGTGAAGGTTTTCAATTTAATGATGTTTTAGCAAAGTGAATAGGTTTATCACATCCTTTGTTTTGGCGGCCATTTGATAAATATGGCCTCCCTCCAGTTATATAGCGTACGAGTGTTATGAAAGCGGGATGCCCATTGTGGATTGATTCTGGTGTAAACGTTTGTTTTAGAGTTCAACAATTACTTATTCACTCATTTTTAGTATTCTAATGTGGAACATCTGGGCATAGTTAACTTTGGAAGCATTTTGGAAAATATGCTCAACTTCCTTTATAGGATTTATGTGTGTACAGTGTATGTGAAAAACATGATCTTCACAATTTCATGTCTGAAGTACATATTTCTCACGATTATACAGTTTCTAGAAATATAGACTCTCGCTTTCTCTGGTCCCTGGACCATGGAATGAAAATCATAGTTTCCAACCAATATAGTACATCTGTTTCCTTTGGAAATATGACACTAAGTGTGAGAAAACTTCTAAAGCTTATTGGGTCACTTACATAAAATGTAAACACACTACAATTATGTATGCCTGTGATCTTCACAATTTCCTGCCTGAAGTACATATTTCTCACGACTATACAGTTTCTAGAAATATAGACTCTCGCTTTCTCTGGTCCCTGGACCATGGAATGAAAATCATAGTTTCCAACCAATATAGTACATCTGTTTCCTTTGGAAATATGACACTAAGTGTGAGAAAACTTCTAAAGCTTATTGGGTCACTTACATAAAATGTAAACATACTATAATTATGTATGCCTGTAAAATTCATGATTGACCAGGCTGTTCTGATACTTACAACTACACTGAATCTTATACATCAAACGATAAAGTAAATACAATAGGTAGTATACAATACATCTTTATAGGTTTACATCTAATTGTAATTTGCAGCGTAGTGGGTAAAGAATCAGCCTCATGAAAACAAATCAGATCTTCTGCCAAAGTTTTGTATCCTATACCAACATCATTTCTTTTAGACAAAGCTGGACATGATAGGTTTTTTGTGTCATCATCTTGACATATGAATATGATGTACTTGGTCCAATCTGTTTCTTTCCTGGGAGCTGGTTTGTACCGGTTGAAATGAGCTTTGCTTTTGAAGCCATGTTATTCTACAAATAAACCCAATTACCAATTACTTAAAAAGATAACATTTTATGTAAATGTGCTTCACAGACGTAAAGCAAAAAAATTATGTGTACATTTTTTCTAGAAATGTGACAAACATTTTCGTTAAATGGATTTGTGGTTGTGAATTTTACCTTTTGATGTACAGTAATTTGTAAAGAACAAGAACAAGGAAAAATCAAATCATCTGTTTCTGTGTGTAGTTCTACTCTGAATACATTACTTGTTATAGTTGATCTATATGCATTAATTTTTATCAATGATTTTAGCCTCTTGAACTGAATTTCACCCTACCCTAACCCCAAAGAAACTATACAAATATATATTTCATGCATTTGCCATTCTCATATGGAATAAGGATTAAGGTTTCATAATTCAAAAGCAACTTCTTCAGGTAAATGGACAGTGGGCGTTTCAACGCAATTTTATAACATAACAGCACCCATCCAAAATATAAACTACAAAAAAATTATGCTAATCTATGAATTTAAGGAAAACCTCAAAGAAATACAAATGTTGGGATTCATAATTATTGGAAGATAAAACTGCAGAATGAAATATTCAGTATATCGATCTTTCTACTTACCATCAGCACCAGTAGAAATACTGAAGACATTCTCCAAAGCGCACCTGCATCTACATAATTATGCATTAACGTTCATCACTGCTCATCAATGGATGATCAGGAACAATAATTGTTTTGGATTGTCAGAGCTCATTCGATTCCTTAATGTGATTCCTTATAATTTTGTGTAACAGTTTTGACAAGGTCATACTATGAAATAATGAAAAAGACCTGAGAACTTTAGAAATCAATAGGTCTTATTAGACTGCAATAATCATGTTTTTGTGGCTGGAAACTATGACATTACACTTATTGTGCTCTCCTGTCTATGCATCCAAAATTGGGGGGAAAGTCTTCTATTCCATTCTCACCATTTACTCTACCTAACTGATATTCAACATAATTATCTTTATAGTATTCCAGTTATGTAACAATTGTACTTATGTGATGTTCAATACCTATACTTGAATAGTGAATGTGATAGAGGTATGATCAATCAACATCAATGAAAAATAAAGAACTAAACGTCGCAACAACAAAGGAGGTTCATTTACCAATAAAAGGTGAACGATTCTTGTCAATGGGACAATACATATGGCAAGTGAGGGTGTATATATATATATAATAATAATTATATATGGTGGCCCCTCAGAAAACGGAAAGGAATGTTTTTTTCGAAACCAAAACGAAATTGTCCAATTTGGTTGAGTTCTTTTCTTTCTAGACATGTTTTTGTTGATCATTAATTTTTTACTTTATTTTATCAAAGTTCAGCAACGGAGACTACCCAACAATTGAAGGTGAATTTTCGACAATAATCCTATTCAAGCATTCCACATTGTGATGTGCGGCCTCAATTCTTTGTTAGTCTCCCAAGGCAGTGGCTTTTGTTCGACGCTGAAATTTGTTGAATTGAGCTAAGAAATTTACGCTCAACCCGTCTTTACAAAAACATCTGTAGAATAAATACTACTCAACCAAATCGGATGATTTTGGTGTCATTCTTCTTCTAGATAAATTCTCTATAACTTTATGTCATTCATTTTTGCATAAAGTAATGCAAATGTGCAAATTATTTGCGAAAACTTGCGTTTCCATTAATTCTATGCCACACTGTATATAATGTGTGTGTGTGTGCGTGTGTGTGTGTGTGTGTATATACTCTATGTAGTGTCGCAGTCATATTTATCAAAATGGACCTGAAAACGAGATGTGTTAGTTCTATTCAGATCAGCAAATGCTTGTTCAAAATCATTGACCCAATTAGTTTCAGAGACGTACAGTATAGTATTGCGGTGGCCATGTTTTAAAATGGCAGCCAAAACATATCGGATGTGATGGTTGTATACACGAAAAGATGTATCCATATAAATAATTAAACCTCAAAAACATATTTTTGCACCAGAATCATGAAGATGCATCCATTGGTTTTAAAGATATATGAATAGAATGTAGAGCGGCAGCCATGCCTTTTTTCAAAATGGCCGCTAATAAGTAGGTTACCATGGTTTTATCCTCTCACAAATTGTTTTATTGGAATCCTTGACCCTCAAAACCTATACATTGGTACAAGAATCACGACAATCGGACTTGAAGTTTCCAAAATACACATCATTGCTATATCACATGGCGGCCATTTTGAAAAATGGCCGCCACGGCCGCCACAGGCAGAATCAGAGCGGCTTCCATATCAGAAATGACTTGTATTGGCATCATGTACATGTGTACCAAGTATGGTGCTTTTACCATAATGTGCATGATTCACCCTATATGTGCTCTATATCCGCTGGACTATTGTAATTATGTCTGCACTGACCATCGGGGTCGAACGTTGGAGCTGGTAGAGGGATGAGTTTGTGGTGGGATTTCCCTTCGTGTTACTCGTGTCATGTCGTGCTTGATTTTTTGTTGGCGTTTTTATAAGCATCAAAGACGTGATTGCCATTTTGATGTCAATATGAGGACCTTATGCCAGCCATACGACCTCGCTTGTCACGACGATAACTAAATTTCCTCTTTTTGTGACAATTATAAAAACGTCCCATCTGAGTATGAATTGTGTAGTGTACACTTACGTATACATTTGAAGTAAATTCGAAGAATGCGTGTGTGTTGTGCAGGTGGGGTGGGGATTAAACATATTTACAATGGAATTGTTATAATGGAATAAATTTGCAGGAAAGTCATTCAGTGCGTGTGTCCTTCAGTCTTCTGCATACCCTATGATTGTGAGAACTGCCTGAATTATCCTTGCATTTATTTGAACACAATTTGCTCTTAAAATATTTACTATTGTGATGTGTTGCAAAGAACCATTTCAGTGCAACGTTGCTTTTATTAGAAATAGTGATAGTGAATGGGAAACGCTATGGGATATCAGACTAAAAGGGAACATTATGCTGTGAAATCGAAAACTATTATATTCCTTCTCTGACTCAACCCAGACGACCATCACTATACAGCTGCAAACACTAGTACCATGTTATTTGATGGAAATTCCGTTCGACACAGAGACGTTATAGCGCAACCCAAGAACATGTGTTTAGCTATTATGGGTAAACATGTTATGCATTCAGGAAAACATCAAACATGATTAGAATCAACATTTTCAAGACAAACGTCTCAACTGACATCTTTTTTTTCTTTTTAAAGAATCAACTCAGAGCGACCTAGATTTATCATGAACCCATTGTTTGATTTTAAAAAATGGTAAGAGGGAATCCTTACTCCATGCTATAGGACAGACTTTGATGGAGTGAGCTAAAGCCAAACAAAATAGTGAGAGCCTTATGAAAAAAAATGAAAGTAAGATAAGGCACTTAGATTCTTTCCTTTTTCTTCAAGTTTGACACATTTTACAAAACAAATTGATTTGTCAATTGCACGTGCATAATGGAGGTCTTATTAAGCGATGTTTATCATCATCGTCCCATATCTCTTCTAAAGTATTTTGATCGAAATTTATAAAAACTGATTTTAGACATTTTGGCAATTCACCCCTCCCTTATTGCTAACATATTTTAACTGTACTCTCTTGCGGATGACATCTTTTTTTTTTTCTTTTTAAAATTCTGTTCAGTGTTTAAACAGGGAATCTCCTTTTGGTGAAAGTTGCTGTGTGTTTAGGCCAATGGAAAAGAGATGAGGAAATTGATGCACCTAAACTAATTATAAATCATGCATGCGATTGTGATTAACATCACTGTTTTATTACGAGTTACTATGAATTCTCAATAATATTCTCAGTCTTTGACTTATGAATAATATAAACAAAACATTGATCGCTTTTTTTTTTTGATTGATCGTTATATGTATTGATTTAAGGTCTTCTTCAAAAGTGGTGACGTTTCACTTCGAACACTCTCAATATTACAAAAAGAAATGGATAGATGGATAGATAGATAGATAGATAGATATGTACAGATATATATATATAGAAAATGAATAGATTAATATATAAAGAAATAAGTAAACATGAGTAATAAGAATTATAAAGAGCAGCCGATCTATTACTGGCCCATTTCTTGCCCAAGGCTACGAGGCGAATAACCGAAGATAACCGAAGATCCCGCAGCATATCAAAGGGCTGGCTGACAAAATAAGTAAACTCGTTCGTTGCAAAATGTGTTTCCTATGGCGTAACAGCAGCAATCGGTGGGATGAAGTAGACCTATGCTTCAAAGAGAGCATCCTAGGTCGATGCATCATGCGTTTACCGCTACAAAGTAGAATGAGACGGGGTAATTACCCATTTTATTTCCTCTCATTAGCCGTCGTGAAAGACATCTACTGGAGATTTATGTCTGATGTTCTAACATCTCATTCACATTCGTTATTGTTCGAACAGCCTTTTATAAGACAAAACGCTCGGGTGAGTCATCGACGACATTTCCACAAATCATTCCCCGAAGATCATTCGAACAACACTGATTCAAAATCATTCCAGTACTCCCACATAGATTTGCGAAGCGACTATAGTAATGAGAACATCCTCGCATCTTCAGCAAAATCAGAAACAACAACAACAACAACAACAACAACAACAACAACAACAACAACAACAACAACAACAACAACAACAACAACAACAACAGGAGTAACGATAATAAAAAGCAACAGTAACAACGATAATGATGTTCTCGTCTTAGCTGGTTTCCAAAGATATAGTAAAAGATCCCACGACTATATGGTGGGACCTCATTAGACCATTTGTCCTTGTACGGTACATCACCACTGTATATAGATCGGCCGCCATTCCCAAGGCAAAGTAATTGGCTACTTGGAAAAAAAAACCGCCATGTTTGTGGAACAATTTTAAGGGATGAGCTGAAATTCAGGGGAAGGTTATTAGTTTAAGCGGACTTTCAGATGACCATTGAAAAGCTCGAATTCGCTTTGTATCACCTCACCTCTTTCACACTCCCTTTAATACACCCCCAGCCGATAACCCTGCTCCTGTAGAGAACTAGCTTGTTCCCATTTCAGTGCCTTTAGTCTACGCTTCGTCTCCCTGTACGTTTTTTTTTTTCTCGGAAGTATAGCAATCTAGTCATCCATTAACCTATCCATTGATCTTCCTATCTATCTATCTATCTGTCTATCTATCTATCTATCTATCTATCTATCTATCTGTCTATCTGTCTATCTATCTGTCTATCTATCTGTCTATCTGTCTATCTATCTATCTATCTATCTATCTGTCTATCTATCTATCTATCTATCTATCTGTCTATCTATCTGTCTATCTATCTATCTATCTATCTGTCTATTTATCTATCTATCTGTCTATCTTTCTTTCTATCTATCTATCTATCTATCTGTCTATCGATCTATCTATCTATCTATCTTTCTATCTTTCTATCTATCTATCTATCTGTCTGTCTATCTATCTATCTATCTATCTATCTATCTATCTATCTATCTATCTATCTATCTATCCAGGCCCATCTATCGAATATAAACTATATAAATGTACTTGATTTTGTGCTTACTTTTACATGCTTGCTTTGGACAGCTTTTCATGTTTTCTTTCGTCTAGCCGCATACAGTCATATGAAATCCTTTTTTGTTTTGTTGTTTGGTTGTCTACGCGTCTCCTGTTAATTGTAAACTATATTATCATGATATATGTTGCGTCTTTCTTTCTCTCCCTCCCACTCTTTCTTGGACACGCTTTTTACGCTTGCTAACGATAGAGTCTGGGTGTTGACCATCAGATCTGTTTAATCTGATTCTGAAACACCCACTCTCCCCCTGTCAAAAGAAGCAGAGGGTGCTTTGCTACCCCCCAGATAATACATCCGTCACCCGTTATAATCCAACGTCCTGACTTGGATTAAGGTGCCTATTCTTCTCGCTGTCAATTTACTTGGCTTGAATAATCTCATTCAATCCCGAGACACAATAGGATAAAGGCGGAAGGGTTATATTGGTAGAATAATTCCCTTCCATAAAACTTTTCCCTTCTCTATCTCGCTCGTTCTCTGTCCTATTTAAACCTGTATAATGTCGGAAAGTCAAAGGATTTCAACTTGTCTGCTTCTTCGCGTCTTCTCCCACTCACATTCTTTTTCACGGTTGCTTCACGCCTGATACAGTGTAATTATTCAGTTCATCCAACGGGGTCCCTGAAGAAGCTTAGAATGTATAACAATAAAGCGCATCGTGGTAGACGGAGATCCTGAGACCAGCTGAATATTGGTGGTGCATGGGGCTGCTGCCAAAACTCTCACGTTGGAATATTCTGTTCCAGCATTAGGGGGGAAAGACTAGCTTTCCTCTTCATTATATAGAGTTTGTCTGGCCAAGGAGGTTGGTCTTGCCAAAAGTTTTTCTCGGTCTCCCTTCAGCCCCCCCCCCCCCCTCCTCCATCTTTACTCGAATTGACCAAGCATTCACCACCGGGTTCCTACGAAGTTCTCATCATTATAGGCAAAGTAGGCCCCCCTTTCCCCTTTTCATGTTTACCAAAATTTGTCCTGCTCATTGAGGCTTACGTCGGGGTTCGTGTCTTGTGTATAGGAAGCCAGAAGCGTCAAACTGTGAAACTCTTATCGCCTGCTGCCACGGGATGAATGACTTGAAGGGAGAGGGACATTAAAACTGGAAGGTTTGACTGAATGTCTTTGTATCGCTCGTCAGTGGACAAAACGCGGACTCTCGTGTCAGCCTGCGTGGAGAAACTCGCAAACCATAGAAATATCTTCATAATATTCTTAGGACGGCCTAGACTGCGTTCTACTCGTGAGAACCGTGATGAGCACACGCACCTCCAAGGGATCTATCGGAGAATAACTGAGTTTACCTGTGATGTTCCGCTGACCTAGATTACAGTGGGTAAGTGCAATGCATCGCATTCTGTAGGACAAACATGTACGTCGTCATATTATGATGTGCGTCAGTGTGTCATGTGAAACAATAATACACTGTTTAGTCCTGTAATCCTCCCGTGTGTTGAGATTATTCGAAAACTTGGCAACATACACATTGAAGAGGTGACATGTCTGTCTGCTGGTGACTATTGCTGGTGACAATGACGAGACATAAATCGCCATGCCAAAGAATCGTTAGTCTGGGTTTTTGATTTGATTTATGTTGTAAAACAAAAACCCAGAACACCATCTAAAACAAACGCTGAAACGGTCATTATAAACTGTAAAGTAGTCAAAATGGATCTTGGCTAACGCATAAGACGGGAACTTTGCCATAGAAAACAAAAAGACAAAGGCAAAGAAATAACAATAACATTTTGCTTTAGGCTTATGGAAGGATGACAACACTTCATAGGCTAGTTACTTAAAACAGCTGTTTTACAAAGAGAATCCTAAGGGTGAATTATGTGAACATGATTTTCTAATCAGGAGTATTAAGATACTTTGTAGTATCGAAATGACTCAATGGTGATTTCTGATTGGATCGAGTTTGTGTTCAGATGAAAGTAACACTCCGTGTGACAAAACAGCAACAACGAACACCACCGCCACCACAACAACAACAACATCACCACCAACACCACCAACAACAACATCAATAGGGGAAATATCTGCCATAGAATGACCGCGAAATGTCGTTAGTGAAGATGTACATGATTGTGGCGTAGCGTCACTGTTCTAATCTTTATGTGTGTATCATTCGTTCATTGCTAGAGGTGTGGTCGTAGCAAAGACTGTATAGAAGATATTTTCCATTTTCTTTTTACATCACTGTCTGCGTTATTTTACCGATCGTCATAAATCCCGTTAAACAGGTATGTTTCAAGTTTCCCAGATCGCATTGCCGTCTTATTAAGCGATGAAAGGCGAGTGTTCCTCGGATTTCCTTCCATTACAACCTGATCTGGTAGTTTTTTTCAGTCACGAACTGTTTGCCTCAAATGCTGTGAGATTGTATAGGGCAAAGAGAGAGACACACAATTCACCACTTCAAGCAACAATGGGTCGGTTCCCTTTCGGGCACCCCTCCCTTATAGCCATTCATTATCAGCAAACCGTTCACCTGCCCCTTCCATATCTATTATCTACTTATACACACGACCATCACGACACACAAAACCAAAACACGCACATGCACATGCACACATACACATAAACATGATAAACATGCCGAACACTATACACATCATGCAAGCACCCCCTCCCCGAATTGATAGATTATGTTGATTTATAGCAGCTTATAGAGAACTCTTAAGTTCAATTCCATGTTGTGAAGTTATCCCTGAATCATGTGGTGATTGCGTATATAGGCCTTCCTGTCAACTTGGGGCACTTCCTATCAACTGGTATTGAAAACATCGCGTGAAGATATGAATACATACACCGATAATACGGTTTGGCTTTCCGAATTGACTCGCTCATGTTATGGGGCTTATAGTTTCATTTTTCCTTTTCTGTAGGTGCGCCACATGCACTGACGCATGGCTCAGTCTAAAAATTAATGAAAGAGAAATGTATACCACACTTACTTTACCGTATACAAAATTGCAATGACCAGCTGTTATAGGGGGTCGATGGAACTCTTCTGAGGGGGAAAAAGATCTGAGCTAACGCAGACAGCTATTAATAGGATTACGACTGTTCAGAAGTTAGAAATGTAGCCTTAAGTCATTTGAGATAACGTGACGGACATTAAAAGAAAAAAAACACCAAATCAACAATATCATTTTTTTTTTCAGATTTCATTCCAAGCAATTTTACTTTTAAATGCATCACTCGCTCTATTGTTCGCGTTTCTCGTACATTCCCTGAAAACAATAACCACAAACAATTATCACATACTAGTAGTGAAAAACGTTTCTTTTTCTTTCGCTTTAATGATGGAATTATATAGGTCATACTTTATACGTTTAGTATTGGTTTACATGAACCCAAAACCAGAGCAAATATTAAAGCCCTATTTTTTCTACCCTAAATCTTTTTAGAGGGTACACTGGTGCAGAAAATGAAAACGTTCGTTTGAAATGATCCGCGATTTAAAAAGAAAAAAGATCACGCACCAGTAAGAACTTTGTTTGGAGGCAGGTCCATTCCTTATTTCAGCAGAGCCTCCAAACTCATTCTCCCAGATCCAGCTGTATACGGAGAACAGACGTTATTAACGGTTTGCATGGGAATTTGAGATAAGCAAATATTCAACTTGACATGAAACGTTAATGGGATCATAGTGGAGGATGAGACATATCGTTTAGCAAACTCCTACTCGAGCGTTCAAGCGGATCACTCCTGTAATCCTGGTATTGAAAAGAAGAATTAGGGTAATGCAACCCGAGGATGAATCCGGGACAAGATGCCGTGTTCTTCTCACAGAGTGTAGCACCCCCGAAAAGAGAAGAACGAGGGTGGAAATGCTTATTGCGAATCATATCAAAGCTGTATGCGCACTCTTTGTTTGTTTGTCTTCATTTTCCATCTGAGAAGATGGCTGCATAGCTCATACTCAGCTGCACTAGCTGGTCCTCCAATGGGGTCCTCCAGTTGCTTGAATTTTGGGGCGGACCACTAACACCGGGTTCACACCCTCCTCTTTGCGATGAATGAATGAAGCGGAGGGGACGACATGATTATACACAACATTGCTCAATAAGACTCACTGGGATTCGAACCCGTGTCCCAACCTTAAGCAGATACCGACCGAGCCACCTCGCCACTCTATGTAATAGTGCAGGTAATGACCTGCTATTATGAACACGTCATGATTCTGATTGTTCAGAGCTTTTTCTTCTTCTTTTTTTTTTTAAATTCGCTCTGTACTTTTTCCCTTCATTCTTTCGGTGACACCTATGAACGTTATAAAAACATGAAACACTTGACAATCATTTGGAAAAAATACAGGTACATTGATAAAATGTAATTTTATGACTGCCGACTTTTTTTTTACATTTCAGAACCTGCTGTATTTATTGAAGTCATGCCTGCATTTATACATGTTCTGCATGATGGCAGCAATGCAACGTCCTGTAACGTACTTAAAACTGATTACCCGTTCGCACAGTTCTCAACATTTCCGATGTCTCAAAATACTCACCAAACAATGTTCTCGAAAGGTCAGAGTATAAATGATGTGGACTATATAACCGTCGACCCCGCACGCCGTCTTGTGGAACTTACTTCCTTTTTCAGTTTAAGCGTGACGCTTACCTTGCCCGAAACAATACTCTCACAAATCACCCAAGAAAAGGCAAAATTTATTTTCAGGACAAACTAAGTCAACCGAATAGTTTGCCCGCGGAATCAAGAGATAGCGACGATAAAAAACACTGCCCTACCATGCCTACACTTTGCGGGAAAAAAAAAGCGCAAGTGACAAGTCACCCAAATCTGAGTTTGAATACTCTCAGATTGAAGTTACCACCTTCGGCTCGCTAACGAGTTTTGAGCAGTTATACTCAATGTACTCAGATGTATCTAATGCAAGACGACGTGATACCACTTTAAAGATGACAGATAAGTTTGGCTGGTATAAGGAACTGCGCTCTTGTCACTTACTTCCTTTTTGCAACTGTAGAGAAAAGTCACTAAAGAACGCCAGTGTCTCTGGCAGTACTTCGATATGTAAAACACGACAACTCAATAAAGTTAAAAGCTATATTTACCATTTGCAGATGAAACAAAAACCCAGCTTTAGTGCTTCAAAATAGTTCTAAAATGTGAGTTAGGGATAGAAACAACCAATGTAAAAATTTAATCAGGATAATCAATGTGATAATATTTTTAGATATACAAAATGTGAACAATAGTTGTAATAAAAGTGTTTCTAGACTTAACCGTCTACAGTTATGGTTTAGTGAAAAAAAATGCTGATACATGTATCTCCTTATACTTATTTTTTTTTTTAATGGTAGGATGTTTTGTGATACAAAAGACCTACACATATGCATCAAATGTGATAACTCGAAATTTTCTTTTTTAAAATCACTGCTCTCAATGGTAAACTGTACCTTTAACATGACTAACATATCCCCAAATGCAATTTATTATCTCATCGAGCTTATACTTATGATGTAAAGCTAATCATAGGTAATCAGCAAAGGATTCAGCGCATGTTAAACAACGAACCTCCCTCGGTCCTTCTTCTTCTTCTTCTTCTTTTTGTATCCACTTCTTTCATATCATTATGATTTGGGGACATAAAAACAAATTTAATAAAAGCACATCACAGTACACATTGATTTGATCACAACACTATTATCATCTTACATTACAATGAGAGGGTAAATTGATTTTGTATACGATATTTTATCGTCAAACTTTTTGTTGTAGGATTTTTGCTTTTTCAGTAATTGATCATTTGAAATATTTATGTTTTATCTTTATTTAATTTGCAGAATCAGTAAATCTAGAGTTTTTTAAGTTGAAATGCACAACAATCTTGATATCATGCACGTGTCTCATATTTTCATCATGACGTATTTTACGATCTTAATTCGGAAGTATGTTTTATACACCAGTACTTAAAATTTATCGAATATTTTGAGTAATATTATTCTCGCACCCAAGATACGATCTTTAAACAAAGTAGGCCCCTACTAGCAGCAATAAAAAGAAAATCTTTGGTGCAGCTTTTCATAGACCTCAAGATCTCAGTTTGCAAATGCACAGTCAACTCTGGTGCAGACGCCCATACTTTGAAGTGGGCGGTTACCTTAGAAGTCGCGTTCTTCCAACGAACCGGAACGCCGCATTTATCGGGTCGAAATGGTACTGCATCGTGTCGGGCTAATAGTTTCATGATTGTGGGCGAACTGACACCCTATATTGAGATATTCGGAATCGAATGTGAGGAACATGTTTCCATGGGCGACAACGTAGGGGAAAAAAAAAAATCTTCGGCACACTCCCCCATGGGTGATAAGGACATTTTGTGCAAACTGTTAAAGAAGTGTCAATAGAGGGCGGTCTACAACCGAAGTAACTCCGGTCCTCAATAGTGCATCTCATACGCACATTTGAGGATAATTCAAGCTGAAATCAGTTCTCCCTGAAATGAAATCTCTCAAAGCACTTGAATTCCTTTTTATTCACAGATCCACTTTCATCTAAAAAAGATATGTTAGCATCGGTCAGATGAACGATTTCCAGTAAAGTGACATTTGACTTCCCCATCTCAGTGGTCAGTCAGTGACCACTGGTCAGTATTCTGATTAGCGTAATGCGTAAATCAGGTCTTACTGTGGAGATATAAGTTCTATCACTGTCTGCAGATAGTCCTATTTGATTTGTCTACGGCTAGCATGTGCGCGGAGAAAGGAAGACACGCAACCGATGAACGAAATCGATGCCATCGACGCCCACAAGATATGTTTGTATCATCACCCCAATTCTCGGCCGCTGAGTAAAATAACTCGGCTCAACGCTGTTCTTGAAGTCGACCCCGAACTACCTTTGACCTTGCCCCTGTCGCTTGGACCAGATTTTTTTCAGAAAGGTGGTTCAAAAGCGCTCCGCGTACAAGACCTCTGGTCTGTTTTAAAAGGTTTTCTTATTCTCCAGGGACGACGATATTATGACCACGGCAGCCCCACGGGCCGATCTGGTGTCTGCGCATTCGACTCGGAAGGGACCGCTTTGATCATAGCTAACTTGATTGCCATTATTCCAGCACTCTGGCTCCTCTCTTCAAGCAGAGAGAAGAGCTGAGCTGAAAGATGATTATCGCGAGCTGGTAACACGTCTTTCCTGTCTGTGGGTCGAAAGAGGGGTGGTGGTTGCTGCGATAGTTGGAGTATATATACTAAGGAGTACACTCATTCGAGCCTGTTGCAAGTTTTCAAGATTTCATTTTGCATTCGTGGCCTCGCACTCTCAAGGGGGAAACCTTGCTCGTGAAATCCTTGGTTTTCCTGGAACATCCTCCTGTCCGGATCGAAAAAGAAACCAGTGATACCTGTAAGTTTGTGTAATCTTGTTTTTTTTTTCATGATGGCTCGCTGGATGAAGCAGCAGGCTCCTCCCTGGTGATGCGGAAGTGACCCGCTTCCAGAGTCCTGATCGACGCTTGTATCCAAGTTGGCACGCGGTTACCACTGGCAGATGAACAAAATAATTATTCTTATCAGGTAGGGCATGATTAACGGAAATGAATTGTTTCTCTCTGTTATCTTTTACCTAAAGCATACCTGCCAACTGTTTCAGCTTAATGGGAACATCCATATTCCCATAGGAAAGAAGGAGCTTGATCTAACCTTGTGTGTCAATTTTCGTCAACATCTGTTAACAGCGATGTATGGGAGATGAGTGAAAATTCGTATATTTGTATCATATTGACCCAATTATTCTTATGCACTGAATTTTAGGGTTGTTAGGTATGATCTAAACAATGAGCGACCTTCTTTAGACTCGCTGGTGGTTGTAAGAGATGAATTACGTGAAAAAAAATCTACGATTGTATCATATTATTTCATGTTTATAGATCACTTTAATATAATGTCCTAGATATCCCTCTTCAGATAAAATTCAAAATTGAGGAGGTGATGGTACGTCACTATGTATATGAAATGCAAATAATGAGCTCTGCAAGTGAACAATAAAGACCATGACAATTACGTTAAATGCAATGCGTATTTGCATGCTAAATCAAAAGGTACGTGACACCAATTTGACGTGATTATGCGATTCTACAACCGAAGGCCTAGCTTCTTTAGTCGAGGCTAGGCTGGAGAAGGGTAACATGTAGATGAAGATTAACAATCTCTTTTGTCAAGAGAAGAACTTTCGTTTACTCCTTTTTAGCTCTGCAGCAGAAGCATGACTTCAAGTTACCTATACGCATACTTCGTCAAACTATGATTGCCGTCTGGTTTGGTGTTGACTAAGGAAATGTTCCCTTCCACACTAAGATTCCTTTATAACTTTTCTGTGAGTGGTGTCGGACGCTGTACGGTGATAACGTATAAGTGACTGTCCTGAAAATTTTGTACAGGAATTACTCAATTTAAACTAGAAAAAAGTTTCATGTAGAATGCAAAAAAAAAAAGAGAGAGAAAAAGATCAATCTTGTATAATTATGAGCTTGCTTTGAATATGAAGGTTGCATCGTATACAGACCTTTTATTATTGATTAAACTTTTCTGCAATGGACATCACTAGGTGCCCAGGGCACCGTTTCATGAAAGTTGTCAGCCTCGACGAGTTGTCAGTCTCTGACAATCACCATAGTAACAGTCAGTGACCAGAGCTTCTCCGCCAATCAAAACCAAAGATTGACAACATGTCATTGCTGACAAATTTCATGAAACGGTGTCAAGTAACTCTTTACCTTTAAATAGGAAAAAACAACAACCAGGAAATGGAAATGACTAAAATAAGTAGCACGAAATTACCGGCCCTGAATATCAAGAGCTCCATAAGGCATGATACTTCAGTGGGTGTTGTTTGGGACGTTCTTGTTGCACGAGACTGAAGCAACATTTTGAAAGAAGAAGAAGAAAAAACAACAACAAACATTCATTCTGTCATGATGAAGAACTTCCCTGACCACACACAGTTTACTGCGGATCAAAACCATGACCTTTCAAGACCATGATGTGAATTACGAGGTGACGAGTCGACAACATGAATTCTGACAGAACGAAAAGAAAAAAGAAAGAAAAATGTCTAGCACGAAATGATGACTGAAAGATCGATCGACAAAAAGCTAAAGCAACGATAACAAAAAAAAAAAGAATTGCGGTAGCACTGTGGTTTATTTTGTTTTCATCTATTTCATTTGATTTGAGTATAACGTGCTGAAATTTCACACCCCTTTCATCATATTTTCCTTGTGAACTTTTAGTAGGTAGGTGTAACTGATTCCTCAACAAAAGATCCTGGGGGCAAAATTATTCCTTCACAAGATGTCTGAGCGACAATGTCCTACTTGACCCAGACGAGCGAAATTATGGTTGCCAGGCAACGGTGTGGTAATGATAAAGAAATAGAAGGGTCCTCTGGTAGAACCGTGTTTACACCAGGAGTCTACGCTGGATCCCTCCCAGGACCGTAGGGTGTCAGTTCTTAATTTTCTTGTTATCTATTGTCGACCATCATCTTCGTCCCCACATCCTCATCCTTGTCATCATTGTCTTTCTCTTTTGTTTGTGAACAGATCAATTTGAAAACTTACAACCATATCTATCTGTTATATGTATGTATATATATATATACATTACTATTATTCGTTTTAATCAGTTGTAAATTGTATGTGCTTCCAATTTCGATATTGATATCATGAACAATTCGTTCAAGCCTACAATATGTACAAAATGTGTCCATTAAAATACGACATTTTACAACGTATTTCTTTGGTGAGATTCAACAATGTCGTTTTGTGCATGTTATGATTTTATGTTACCACCACGTATCGTGTTTGTTTGTTTGTTTGTTTGTTTTAGAAATATGAAAGATAAACTAAACTGAAACTGAAAACTGGATAGCGTTGGCAGAGTCATGTCAACTAGAATGCGAGTTAAAGGCCATGTACGTTCGAAACTTTGATTAGCGCAGGCCTGGCGAGAATAGAATTGCCCAGCGAAAATGTGAATCGATCGAAGCGTTTACGCTCATCGGTCACGTTCGACCGCAGTCGAGATTCTTCGGCTGTGTGTGCACTTTTATGCATAGAGATAAGTGATGAAGCTGTACACATTTCGTAAAAAAAAAGATTCCGAATATATCCGAGTCCAGCCAGCATTCCCA
Source organism: Diadema antillarum (assembly GCF_040938485.1). Lineage (NCBI taxonomy): Eukaryota > Metazoa > Echinodermata > Echinoidea > Diadematoida > Diadematidae > Diadema > Diadema antillarum. The sequence continues at coordinate 2,541,704 of NW_027270929.1, read as the reverse complement.
TTGCATGGTATATCCCCATAGCAAACTTCCGGGTCTTTAACCCCATTGCCTACGGAAGCCGCTTTAACCCTGTACATATACGGGTGCTGTTTGTTATTTCGAAGTTTCGCTATTCCGAAGATTCGTTATTCCGAAGGTTCGTTAATCCGAAACACACAAAGTCCCTATACCTAGAGGTTCGTTAATCCGAAAATGAAAAAGGGTTCGTTGATCCAAACTTTTGTGGCGTTATTCAGAAGGTTCGTTATTCCAAAAATACGTTAATCCGAAAATGATATTCGGAATAAGGAACCTTCGGACTAAAGAGCCTTCGGAATAACGAGCTGTAACCTATATATACGATAATTCCAGTGACTCGTTCGTTATCGTATAAGGCGCCCCGCAATACTAATTGCCACTGATTGCTGGACGTTTCAGTTGTTTCAAAGCAGCAAAAAGGAGAATTAATACTCTGTGATATCACAGACAGCTGACCGAATGGACGTATTAGAATCCTATGAATTAGAGAATGTAATTTGCAGACGCTCCGGAACTTTTCAGTATAATCATTGTTATTATCATTATTATCAAATTAATAATTTTTGATCCGTTTGAACTCAAGTTTTCATTGACATCCCAGTTTGACTCCCAATGCTATCAATTCTGAAAGATACTCAAGTAATTGTGTGATAATATTGACATAATCTTCTGTATAAGATGTTATGTTGCTTGTCATCGTACATTTGTCATAAGCCTACCTATCCACAATGAGCGAAGTCGTCTTGATTGAAGACTATTATCACATTACCATCATGACCATACAGGTGTCGAGGTCACGGGTTCGCTGCTCGGTCACGTGCTCAATGTCAAAGAGGCAGAACATGTTTTCTTTGAACTGCCTCATACAAGGTGATTAATTCAAATCGAGCGGGAGTCAGTGACGATTTACGACAACTTTTCGTTTGTCTGAATCTACACTACCACGGAATGATAACCTCTCCTCGTCCAATCATTTAATGAGAAGATATTGTTTACTCAAATTGTAAACTTGAAGATCGAAGCTTCAAAACTGGAAAAACATCAAATTACTAGGACGTTCTCTATACGTCGGCGACATCTATCAGGTGCAATGACTTCCAATATACAGGGTATACACTTAACGTACTCTCTGTTTTAAAGCAAGATTAAGTATTGAATAGCATTGAAGAAAAAACAGAGAGGAGAAACCAAGAGAGGTTTTTCTTTGAGCATGATTATTTTGAAAATCATCTTGTCATCAACAAAATTATATCATCACCACGATCGCCGTCTTATCTGTTGATATCTTTACGTTTCTTTACGTTTTAAGTCATTGAGTAACTCATTGAGTGTTAATCTCCGGTGTTTGGATGGGGACATCCAAAGAAACCGACACCCACGAGTCATACAGCCCATGAGTTCGACGCTGGGCAAATAAGGCCCATTCATGAGTTCGACACATATAGATAAAAACGGCCTACGAGTTCGATAGATACAACACAGGGCCGAATGTGTCGGTCTCGTGGGCCTGGAATGTACAATTGCTTAGTGTCGAACTCATGGACTGTTTAACCCGTGGACTGTATGACGCATGGGCCGTATGACTCGTGGGCTGTATGATTCGTAGGTGTCGGTCTTGTGACATGCACTCCAATAAGATACCGGGAAAACGTTTTCAGATTGTCCGTCTGACGATTTTCTTTTTGAATGTGGCAAAGACGAAAGAAGATGCTATTTTGCTGATGCCGATGTATGACGATGTGGATTTCAAGTAAAATTTCGTTTCAAATCAAAATCAGTTTTTCGCCAGGTACTGGTCATTACTCAGTCAATACAAACTCGTCAGGAGTGACGGCCAAAATTCTTTGAAATTTGCGTGGTTGCTAGAGCCATACACCATACACGTATATTCCTCGGCACCTACATGTAGTCCGCTCTGCGTATTGTCGCATTATACTGATCAACTGGGAGTTTCTTGCATTCTTTGAATGTGATGAAATGTACATGATCCGCATTGATGAGAACCATGAGATCTGTAGTATAGAATACAATTTTTACCCTAGGCGGGAGCCTTTTATCTTCCTTTGATGTTCAAGAAACAAACGATGGCTATCAAATTTCTCGTAAACGTCAAGCAAAACTGTTTTGCCGTTCTTCCTTTCATGACGATCAAACGCATAAAAAGAGAACAACGGGGAGAAAAATAAGGGAGAGAAAAAAATTGTACTCTATTCCGCGGAGAAGATATGTCACTTATTTTCGCGCAGGCGACCAATTATCAAGGCAGCGGGGGGTTCAAAATATGTGACCCACATCATGATAACAATTATGAAGAAATAGATTCTCAGTGATGTTTGGTTTTGATGCGATTTATGAACCGTCTCAGTGGTTTAAGAGGACCTACAGGCGTGCCTCCTTTTGTCTTTCGCTGATGTGGTTTTTTGACTCCGGCTCTTCGTAGCTGGAGCGATGTGATTGGATGCTGATTAGATAATTTGAACTGGGTAGAATCTCGGTAGGGTATTAGCACGCTTTGTGTTTTGAGCCACGCCTATACCAGCAAAGAGTATTTTTATCACACTATTATTTTACACAAATAGTCAGTTTTGTGTTTATAGACCTTATTCAAATTACTCATGATCACTTCTCTTCAAACATTCTTATTTTCATCTAATGAAAAAAATCAATCTCACCGAGTTTCGATGACCAACATTAACAAAGACATCGTTCTTTAATAAATTTGATTGCTTCTAAAAGAATCTGTATCAGTTTAATGACTTTTGAGAAGTTTCAACTCGCTCCTACGACGTTCGATACTCTCTTGATGCATTGTTCGAATCTGAGTAGTACAGATATGGAAAACGATCTATAGAGAGTGCTCTATTATTGGTATTGATTTTTTATGACCGGATTTATTCCTGGTGTCTCCGTCGCCATTAAAAAAATTGCCATCAAACTCAACAAATGAAGTCAGTGGATCCGAAAGTATTATTCTCGGTGGTTTGTTGCAATTTGCATGCATATACTTAAGCTCTGCACTTAATTCATTAATTTTGATTTCCTCGTTTAGTCTGCGAGATAGCCTAGATAATGTAGGGATGAAGTAGAAAGAGTTGGATTCATAACTGATGGAGTTGAAGAATGAGCTTTGTTTGTTTGTTTGATTTCTCTATCTGAGAAGAAAGCTGGATAGCCTGCATTCAGCTGGTCTTCCATGGAGCCCAGCTGGATATGAGGCGGGACCACCTTCTCGGATTTTTGCACCCTGCTCTTTGCGATGAGTGAATGAAGCGGGATCTTTTACGTGAATTAATATTGTGACTCTCTCCAACATGGGACCTCCACTTTATGTTATGATTGTTTTCCTGCAGTTAGAACACGGAGGTAATCAACCTCCTTGGTTAGAGGAGACGGTATGGTTTATACATTGTTGCCCAGTGAGACTCGGGAATCGAACCCGTATCCTTTGGATCTGGAGGCAGACGCGTTACCAACTGAGCCAAATCACAGTCCTTGAACACATAAGCACGAACACGAATCAGTTATCTTGTCAACTATATGACATGTGGTGAGCTCATTGTCTTTTCACTCACTGTTCTATCACTATGAAAGCGCTGTGAGTTAGTGATTTCTCATGCTTGTTCCATCGATCAACAAGAAAGGCGAGTCACCCTTGCGTGCATTGCTTCGCCATTTCATTGGCGTGGAGTCAATTCGACCACTACGACCGCAAAGCCCGGTCGCAAAGTTAGTTCTCTTCCCCTTACCCCTTATTATACTGCTCCTCCAACTAAGATTTCACGGTAAAAGCTGCCCGTTCACATACACGTAGACCCTTTACAGTTTGGTTTTTATGTTATGATTCTATTTAGGTAGGTCTGCCGAAAGTGCAAGGCATGATGTCGTTCGAATTTTCTTGTTGCATCCAACCATGCAAGAGCTGTTACTGCGAAGGCAACGAGAGAAATGCGTCACCATAAACTGGATGTTTATGTATAATCATTTTCCTTAGAAACATCCACATTTCTTGGACAGAAATTTCTGAAAGAATACACTGGTGCAATGTTTTACGTCGATTATTAGTTATCTTCACCATTTCATCATAATTATCAACATAATCTTATGAAGACAAAAGCTGAATAAGATTTAAAAATGTAAATGTCGAGTGATCACGAACATGACCTAATGAAAGCGTTGGATTTATATCTTGCTCCGCTGAGAAATGTTCATCAGCCACATAGCAAACTATGGTTAAAGAAGACCTCCGGATGATTTTCAGATTTTTACATTTGAACAACTATAAATTAGTTATAATGAGGACAGAGTTTCAGAATTTGTGATAATTAGGATGAAGAATAAGAAAATTTTCAAAATTTAGAACAAACTGCAATGAACAATAATGGTGACATGGCAGAGTCACCATAAGAATGAGTTGGAGCTCAAGGAAGCAGAACAAAAGAAGAAGGCATGCATAGATTATACACAGGTGAACTCGTAAGCAAGCGGTATTGTAACGAAATTACACTGCTACATTTCTGATATATGAGAACCTCCTATGTCATCATCCTTGTTCAGTGTAATTTGTTTAAGGTTTTTCAAAGCATCGTTTCTCTGCTCAAGAACCACAATAAATTCAACAAATCTGCGATATGAAGTTGTCGATTTATGTATTACATGATGTGAAATTATGAAAATCGTCTGGAATTTTCCTTTAATGAATACTAGTACACTGTCATGACTGTACATCCCGAACTTCGTGCGTAATCTCATTTTATGACAAAAGCTTTGTGGCATGGTTTCAGGGGGCATTCCAGACGATTTTCATAATTTCACATTATGTACTACTTAAATCGACAGCTCCATGTATAGATTTGCAGAATTTATTGTGGTCTTAGAGCAGAGAAACTAATACTCTGAAAAATCTTAAACAAATTACACTGAACAGTGTTTATGTTGTTTAATAGGAGCCTCACGTATTCAAGAAATGTAGCAGTGTAATTCCATTGCAATACCGCTTGACTGACAAGTTCACCTGTGTAGAATGTGTGCATACCGTCGTCATTTGTTCTGTTTCCTTGAGCCCCAACTCATACATTCTTATGGTGAGGCTGTCATGTCATCGTCCTTGTTCATTGCAATTTTTGAATAAATTTTGAAAACATTCATATTCTCATCCCAATCACTATAAATTCTGAAACTCTGTCCTCAGTATAAGTAATTTATCGTTGTTCAAATGTAAAAATCTGAAAATCATCCGGAGGTCTCCTTTAATCGATGTGGACATTTTGGTCTGCAGTGAACATAAACCGTGAAAGCGCCGGCGCCTTTGCGTTGAATCGATGCAGCTCAAATCATTTTTTTATTATCTACAAAATTTTGTCAGAATTACTGACATAAGCTTGTTGCTTGTTTCTCATACGATCTACTTCTAGATTTTATCCAAGTCGTCTACTGAGCAATCATGGAGTGTATGTCCTCGCAACAATTTATTGAAAGAGTACGGCGCTCGTTTCAACAATGGCGAGCCAAGGAAAAAGGCGCCCACTAGCGTTTTAAATGGGAGAAGCCCCACGCGAACTCGCAATTAATTTTTCTCGCTCGTCCGACAACCTACCAGTCACTGCAATGACGTCACAGAAAGAGAGAGAGAGAGAGAGAGAGAGAGAGAGAGAAAAAAGGACAGCTATCGACCCGCGCGCACTAATATCAAAGGAAGCAAACAAGTCGGTCTGATGAAGGGAGAGAACATGAAAGCAAAATCACACCAGGGTGTGAGAAGGTCCCTGGGAGCAGGAATACATTCATATCATACGCGTACTCGTTCGTTTACGCTTGTAACCCCATGAGCCTCGACCGCAATACTGTAGCCGAGCGCCACAGGTGCTCTCAATATTCCGGGTATCGGCTCTGTAAACCATCCCTTACCTCGTAGGGTGCTTTCCTCACTCACAACTCATCGCCGTGTTTTTGACAAGAAAACAATAATTTTGCTGGAAGTACGTACGCGAGTATCTTTTTTAATCTTCTTCTTTAATCCCCTGTTCATATTATGTTATAATATGATTTGTTTACATCCTACCTGATGCGTTCACCCTTTTGACGAGATGATTTGTCCCAGATATGATATGCTCGACGAAACAAAGATAAAAAGCTTGATTGAAACAATCTTTTCCCTCTTATGTTTAAAAATTCGCTTAAAAAGTGCAGACACAAACAGGAATAAAACATTTTGATAATAGTCATTCCATAATATAACACAAGAAAACATAACATATTACATAACATAACATTATATGTGCTAAAATTATATAATATAATATAATATAATATAGTATAATATAATATAATATAATATAATATAATATAATATAATATAATGTAATATAATATGATATAAAATAGTATGATATAATGTAATATAATATATTATAAAATGATATAATTTAATATGATATAATATAATATAATATAGTATAATATAATAGAATATAATATGATATAATATAATAGAATAGAATATAATATGATATATGATATGATATAATATAATATGATATAATATAACATAATATAATATGTATTATAATACTACATAACATAACAATGTTACATACAATAACATAACACAACATAACATACATATTAAACATACATAACATAACATGAAAAAGACATACAGTTTCTGCAAGCATGCCTTTTTATCACTACTTCAGAATCGCAGGGTATGATTATTCTATCAGTCAGTTTTTAGTTAAAGTCAAATTATGATCAGCACGAATTTCCTTCTGCAGTCATGTTCTGTAACAGTCTACTATGACGTGCTTAATACACATACACAAACTGTCATGACAGTCACAGAGCATAATACACATAAACAGACACGCACATAAGAAAATGTATACCGTATGCACGCAAACGGACACACACGCTGATACACACGAACCAAACACCATACTGGAAAGAAATGTTTAAATCTCGAAATTAGAAGACCATAATAAAACATGCCTTCTCGAAAAAAATGGAAGACATTAGTTCTTGGAGGTTTTTTTTCCCCGATTCTCTTGTCACAGCAGGCCAAGGAACGCTCTTTTCATGTATAGTATATCCTGACCCGCTGACTGTTTTCCCTTCGAGCTAGAAAAAAAACCAGATCCTGCATAAAGTGGAGAGAGTGTTCTCAATGTCTGCTTCAAACCACGGCATTTTCGAGTGGTATCATCACTCTGGTTTGATAGCCGTGCGCGGCAACCAGGGAATTATCAGGACCGGACGCCAAATGATCTAGAATCGCAGCCCATATATTGCTTATGATCCGAGTCAACATTCTGTGATGATTGCTAGGTGTTAATCGTGAGTCAAGACTCGACCCCCCCCCCCCCCTCCTTCCTCTGTCTTCATCGCTCTCCATATCATTCCCTTGTCTCGGTACATCTTACTTTCTTGTCTTATTTTCTGAAGAAAAAAAGAAGCCCAAGCCATTTACAGTAGTACTTGGCCTCATGGAAACGTTAAGATGACGCGAGGCATACCCTTGAGAAATCGAGCAGATGAATAATTCGTGTCCTTGGTGGCAGTATTTGCTGCTCTTCACTGTACACCCCCCCCCCTTCTTTTTTTTTTCTTTTGCTACCAGCAGCACCCAAACACCGCTTTCTATGGTGGCGTCAAGGAGTGCACGAAAGGGCAAATCATTAAACGAGTACCCTCGCATGCTGCCTGGACGTCCCTGCATAATGACAACCAGCGGAAAAAAAAAAGAAGAGAGAAAAGCTTTGGAACCAATCCAGCGACAGAACTACGCACCCCAAAGAGGATAATAAACTTGCGCGGAACAAAGTTGAATGCGGAACTCATTCTGTGTGTGTATGACTTATAAAGGTGTATACTTAGCGTGACGCTTTGATCTGCTGCAGACTGGGAATGTACAGTATAATGAAGCGACGTACTATTTCTGATCCATTGCAAAAGACACACAGCACACACGCACACTCTATACAAACATTATGAAATCACATGGTGGTAAAATAACATGTCGACATGGTTAAAAAAGAACAGACAAATGGGAGGAGAACAAAAAGTATAAGAGAGAGAGAGAGAGAGAGAGGGGGGGGGGCGGAGAAGGAGAAACGAAAAACGTCGCGTCCTTGGAAAGAGGATCACGGTTAATGGTTACAAGTATCTATTTTAGTGCAAGACTTGTATTTCACCTAGATTTAGAGTTAGCGGAAAATAATATGTATGTTTGTGCTCGGTGCAGACGCTTTATGTTGTATTAGACAGCAAACTTGACAGGTGGTTTTGAAAGTGCTTCAGCGTCACCAATTTAGACTCCAAATTCGATGAATCCGGCCGAGGAACATTAGTTTAAACACTCGGCACGTGTTGTTGTAAATGTTTTCGGCAGAAAGCCAGACGAAATGCTAGTGATATGTATCATGAATGCCACTGCTGATGTTTCGATTCCGTTAACTGGTAGAATCGCGAAAGACTCGACTGTCTGCTTCCCATGTTAGGGTCGCACGCGAATCAAATTTGACGATGAGGACTACCACGTGACGCCACCAGCTCAGAGCTCGCTGAATAATTCTCCAGCCAAACCAGGTGGTACTTCTGCACTTTCTTTCTTGCCTCACTGTTCCCGATTGGACGATTTTTCACATTTTCTCTTTTATCTGTTCTTTGTCGTCCTGACTTTTCCATGATGCAACTTTCTTCCTCCTCACCATAAAATGCACCTCCTAATGCTATCCAAAAGTCCAGATTTCCTTGTTTCCAATTATATCATAAAGGAAAGAATCTTAATCGCCTTTTATTTGACATTTACTTGCTGCTCCTAAAGTAGATTCACCTTGCTTTCTTTTTTCCTTTATGTCTTCCTTCCCATTATCAATTTCTTTGTCTATCTATTCATTCGTTTCGTTTATTCATTTATTAACTTGTTTATATATTTTCATACTTTCATTTATCTATGTATGTAGTTCGAGCTGACTTATTCTCGTTCACTTATGACGTATCCATACCGTCATTTTGATTTTAGAAAAAAAAATGCATTCCATCAGATTAGCCCACTCATGTCAACGGACTTCAGCATGATTTTTGTTTCTATCCGGTTTTCCTCTTTTAAAGTCATCTTCGGAATACAGGAAGATTGCGCGGATTCTAGCGAACGGTCATCAAAAAGTGCTATTAAGACGATATCATTCTTCAGAATGTTCTGAAGATCTCTAGTTGAATGTGCACTCACGTGTTAGTTAGTAAATAAAACGGTTTTGCACGCTTTGTATCACGTATTTTTGTTTTTCTTTGGTGTTTTGTAAGGCCCCAATCCGCATGCAGTATCTGTCTATGAACTCATGTTTCATCGCATGGAGAAATAATGAATCTGTCCTTCGTTGTAATGTGGACAAGGAGATTCGTATAGTCAGAATTAATTAGTGTGCGATTCTTTTTTACTGCCTCCGCGGGCAATCTCATCGGGGCTATTTCGTGCTAAGTTAACGCGGCGATTAAGTTACATTGAGCCGAGATGTACCTGCAAAGAATCGATCGTCTGAATTTCGCTGCATCTTCTGCTGTTGGCGGGAAACCGCGTCGTGTGGCTCTTAATTGCTCGCTGAAGAATTGAACGTGCGTATAGGTTTAATTACGAAGTTGCAGCCGCTTCCGATCTTCACCCTCAACATGATATAATTAGGATCGTGGGAGATCATTTCTATTCGTGGCACACGAGTATAGAGAAAAATAAAGATCTGGCACAAGGAATGTACACGAAAACTTACTCCTTGACGGTAGTGTATGAAGTCGTTACGGAGGAATAACATGAGAGACAAGAGTCAATAGTGACAACTGCAAAAAAAAAGTTTGGCCGAGTGTAGAATGCGTAATGGGCCATTATCAGTGAATTCATTGTGACCTACAAAATATGAGCAGAAAGAAAGTAAAGTATATTATATGGTATAACCACCAACCGCCGTAGCTCTGAAGTGAAATGTTTATGGCGGATTCCGATGTAAAACAAAGGAACAGATTTTGGTTTCCAAAGAGATCTGGAGATATGGTACATCGTGACATCCAGTACAAAAGAATTTAGAGCCTATGGGTAATTCTGATATCTGGAATCTATTCTAAGGAAGCACAAAGTCTGTAAAGATTAAATGCACAATGCTTTCTTTGTCTTGGCTGAGAAGTATTGAGGACAATTTTAAAATCGACATGAAAACGAGCAGACGACCTTTAAGGACCAACATGCTTAGGAATCGATGGAACCTCTACTGCGGTCATTTTTCACTTCTAAAAGTCGATTATCAGGATTGCGATTTGTATTTCACAATTTCTGATGATATACTAAGCAACAAACAAGCACTATTTGCGCACAAACTTAGAACGTGGTCTTTCATGTCTTCGTGACGAATAATGGTTTGGTATCTTCATTTTTCTGGCAGTTCCGGGAACTGTTCTTGGGTTTTAAGAAGAGGAGAGTGATGAAAGCTTGCGTCAGAAGCAGTAAAAAGATGTGTTCTTGAAATTTACCATCAGCAATGATAGTCTGCCTCGTAAATCTATGGTCAAAAAATGCTAGCGGGTTGTGGCCGCTGAAAGGAGTGGGGGAGAGCAGAGTGGGTTTGCGGGGCGCTGCGGGAATGGCGGTGAGCCAGGACTGATGTTGCATTCTCGGCGAAACCGACAGTGACCGTGAACGGCCGCCTAATTGATTACACGCATTGTATCCATGAATAAATGCAGGGGGAAAAAGCATATCAGTGAGACCGCCATCATTAAAATGACTTTATCGCTACAATGCATGATTTCAAAAGAGTGCCTTGGCAATTCAAAGGTCGGTGCGATGTACATGTTGAGCTGCGTTGTGAAAAGACAATGATGTGTAGAAATGGTTATCAAAATGTATAAAACCCAGATCGTCTGCTGCTGACGGATGGCACGGATAGTATGGAATTCATTACGAGACTCTTGCATCACGTTTCAGGTTGCCTGCATGTTGTTTTCACAGTGGACATTACAAGTCACGTGATTTTCTGTCAAGATTTTCGAGAATATTGTTATCTGTATTTTCTCATGCATTCGGCATAATGATACCGCCTCAGCTTTCGAACTAGTCTCTTGACTATTGTTGGTTGGTTTTTTTTAATGAGGTTCTTGCGATTATCATAATATGCAGAATTTCGTACTGAAATCAAACTGTATAAAGTGTATAAAGATACGGCTGATAATTCCGTAAGTAACATATATAATGTCTTGATACATTCATTCTAGCATAAGCACGGAGGAAAGTGAAATCTTATCGTATAGTGTCTTGATCGAATGAAATCTCTGAGATGACAAAATTAAAAGATCATTATGACGTCACGTTGCCTAGAGCACAAAGCTATAAGAGTTTCTGTGCACCTTTGAGGACAAGTGAGAAGAAAGAACAAATTAGTAAAATAATTTTTCAAAAAAGAATAACAGGAGAAGTGAAGTAAACCGTCAGACATAAGCGTAAATGGATTGCGTTTGGTCAGTCGAGCGCGTATAGGACCCCATGAGTCATCAGGGTGAAAATTCTTTTTGGATCACTTTGACCTATAGTGATCATCGTAATTCGAAGGGGGGGGGGATGTGAGAGAGCCATAGGGGGAGAGGGGGAGACGGAGGGGGACAATACAGTACCATCAAGCTCAATTGCTGCTAATTAGGCTACAGGTGTTTGTTCATCTCAAACTATACACGTGAGTGTATCCCCTTTTATTTTGGATATTTTGTTTAAACTTTGCCGAGTAAAGAAATTGAATACAGACCATCTGGACTCGACATCTCACACCGTTAATACCTTCCTCTTTCGTATGAGGTGATGGCCAAAACAATAGTCCCAGGCACGTGGATACCAACTGCCCATCGTGTCGTTCATTTGAGGTTTTTGAGGACCCATGGATTACGAAAAACTTGATGCAGTCCAAGAATCAAGGGTCTGTCATGTAACTGATGCGATTTACAGTCTTTGACAACTTTAATAATGTTATCGGATAATTTATGCAATAGGAATAGAATGTTGGCTGACCAAAATGTTCTCATTAGCAATGTTAAAACAACAACAACAACGAAGAAAAATCCACTTATACAAATGACACGACAGTATAGCAACCCCATCGCACATCAAGGGAGAGTATATGGCACACACGTCTGCACGTATACCGCTATAGATATGCGACCTGGGTTTAAATTTGAGTTTGAACGAACAATTTGTTCCTTCTTTGTTACCAGGTTGTAAGCGACTGAGAGATGTGAAGTGCAGTGGCCTTTTGCGGGCAAGGATGGACACATGTTTAGTGCGTTAACGGGTTAATTCGCTGGTTAACGTGTATAGAGGGGTGTTTCTTGCCCATGACCATGTTTGCGGCTGAACTTGGCTCGATTCGCCCTGGGTGGCGATCGTATGATAATTTCATCAGCAAAGCCAGGTGGGCTCGTATGATCTGCCTGAAAAAAAAAAGAATGTAAGTCAGCCAAACAAGTCAAATTATTATGCATCGGCACAGGTGGATGTTGGATGGTACAGGGGAAATGCTGGGGGTGGGGGAGAGGGAGGGGGGCAAGTACAGATCTTGGGAGAGGGAAAGGAGAACAAGTAAACACAACGATGCGCGTTGTTGAATAAAGGGTGATTCCTATATATATATATATATATATATATATATATATATATATATATATATATATATTGTGTGTGTGTGTGTGTGTGTGTGTGTGTGTGTGTGTGTGTGTGTGTGTGTGTGTGTGTGCTATAATTATACTACCACTTTTATTACGTCTACAACCCCTGTTACGGACAGTGTCTATTACTATTCCCAAACCCGTTCATCTTTGTCGACAGTGTTATACACCGGCCGTAGATGTCCAGTAGTAATCCTTGAAGCGGTAGTAATGTATGTGAAGAATCAAAAGTAGCAGAAGTGGAAATAATGTTAGCAATAGTATCGAAACGGCGAATCACGTTCATGGGAACCCATAAGCTTATCAAAGAAGAAAATAAGTAAATAAAATTTAAAAGAAGGAAAAATATCCCTACAGAATTATTAAAAAACGACAAAAGATCGGATAAGAAATAAGGAAGATATGACATTTAGAAATGTTATTTTTTTTTTTCGGAGCGAGTTGATGATGTCATATCCTCACCATTTTTCATGTTTGTTATATATGAAATTCTGAAAAAAATTGTAAATCTTAGCTAAATATGAATAAAAGCATGTTTCCATACCAAGATATATCGGAGTTAATATTTGTTCTTTTTATTTTTTTTTTGATTAAGAAAACAAATTAAAAAAGAGAATTTCTTTTTCAATAATCAATTTAAAAGAATTGGATAAAGAGAGAGATAATGGTGATGGTCAAATGATGATGATGGTAAAAAAGAAGACGAGGAGGAGGAGTAGCAAGAAGAAGAAGAAGAAGAAGAAGAAGAATGGAAAAAGGAATAAAAATAAGTATAGAAAAGATGTGGAATCCCAGAACGTCAGCAAATCGAAGAACCCGTTTCAAACAGACACGCATCAACTCTGGCTGTCTACACTATATACACGACAGTGAAAACTAAAAAGAAGAAGAAGAAGAAAAAAAGGAGAGGGAGGAGAAGAAGAAGAACAACAACAATAACGACTACAAAGAAATGTCCTAACACCGTTTGATTGAAATCTTTGAAGCAACACAGAACATGTCATTGAGTCTGTGCGCAACTGCGTGAAGACGGCATAACGAGACATTTATGAAGTCCGACCACTTTTAACCTTCATCATGTATAAAGCTAATCGATATGGTAATAAGTATGTGGAAAGGATAGCGTTTTTTAGAAGAAGACTAATTCTTTCGTAGAAATTGTATGGCAGTTAATTTTTAGATTGCCTTCTTGTGAAAGGGACTGCATGATAGCTCCTATAGGCCATGCCCTTGAATTCTATCTCATGTGGTGACTAAGATTTTCATTATGACCCATATTCAAAACGATCTTTCTTTCAAAGAAATTTGGAGTGGTGGACAATTTATTGAAAGATGACTGAGTCAGTAGTCGATCGAACATGTGTAGTGACACAAATCTGCACAAGTAGGTCAGAACCTTATACGTTTTCTCCGAAGAAACGTGCAATTTCATCTCATCGTTGCTAGCGCTATACATGGGGCGATATCTACAAAGTATTACAGTACCAAGAAAAGTACATCTATTGTGTGAACTAGGCTTGGTATCAACAGGAACTTCCTTTCTCTCTTCCTACCTCTCTCTGTTCTTTCTGTCTTCTTCTCTTTCTGTCTGTCTGTCTGTCTGTCTGTCTGTCTCTGTCTCTCTCTCTCTCTCTCTCACACACACACACATACACTCACTTTTTTCTTAAGCTTCCAAAGTATTTTATATCTCAACTGCAAAAGTGCGTTCAACTTAATTTTCCTTGAAATTTCCTCTTTTTTATAACCTTTGCAAGAGAGGATACCTGCAAATGTTTCCTTTGATGTCTTCTATTTTCTAAAGTTAGACTGAGAGGCGCCCTCCCCCAAAAGTAATACCAGTAGGAGGAAAGAAAGAGAAAAAATAGAAGAGAGAGACGGAGAGAGAGAGAGATAATTATATCAAAAGATAGAAGAAAGAAAGGGAAAGAAGGGGGAAGGAAGGAACATCTGCAGGGTTTCTGTTTTCGAAGTGCTTTTATTTTGAGAAGTGAAGGCTAGATGTAACGCCCGCATGCATAAAAGGCGTCGAGCAGCAAGTCTCGGCCTATTGTGGACGCCAATTAGGGTGCGACAGGAACATCAACGCTTTGAGCTTCTTGACGTCATTGCAAAAAGATGGAGGCCTCGATCCGCTCAGCCAGAGCGCAGTTTTTGCAGCTTTGGCGTGGACTGGACGTACTTTCGACTAACATGGAGCAAGTGAAGAATAGGTCTGACCGAGATAGATTTCAAGTAGGGTATATTATGTACTTCATGAGCAGACAAGTACATACATTTTAAAAGTACTTACCTCTTTTGGAACATTCCGTGAATTTAAGATACTCATATGCCATTAGTTATGTACTTTTATGTTTTTGATCTGATGTACCACGGCGCTTTCAAGTCTTTATGGAACATTTATTTTGATAAGAACAATGTCAATTCCTCTTCATTGACCCTCTGTTGAACGTTGCTGCACATTCATCTATTAGTAAACAAAATAAAGTCATGACATCATACATTTTTGACTAAAGCAAGAATGTGTGGATTGTCACATGGGGTAAGCTGGTAACACTATTAAATAAGGAACAAGATTGCGAAAGGTGTTTATAACTAGTATATTCAGCGTAGAATAATTATTATTTAGCATAGCATTATATTCTGCATGATTTATATCGACTCTCTGCCTTAAAGCTACAGGATGTGGGTATGACTTCCATGCGAACGCAATGATGAAAACTACAGGGAGAGGAATTAAATAGAAACAGAGGGGAAAAGAGATGAAAATAAAGATAACATTGTCATGAAGTACCCAATGAGATTCTATGTAGTATAGAATCGCTTTGGAAGAACCTTTGTTGAGTTTGAGTGGAGTTTGATATAAGATTTTGCTTTATAAGATTTTTCTTGTGAAACTGGAATACCATCATCCAGTATAGGCTGAGACTGAGTAAGAGTCTCTTTCAAGCGTCCAAATCATCTCCACAAAAGAACCAAAAAGACTTAACAACAGCATGTTTCTTGATACTATGCTAGTTTGAAAAGAATGGCGTTTCAGAGTAATTTTGGAGACGGTTTTTTTTTTAGATTAAAAATCGAGGAAATTTGAATTTCAATACTTCGATGAAAACGTCGAATGAAAAAAAAAAGATCACTATGGTGAAACAACCATACAGATCTCTGTTCCAAGTGAAGGTCACTTATAAGGTCCCCTTAGATAAAAAGGTAACAGGGACCCGAGGCATATACCAGCTGATTACCATGTGTATTGCATAAAAAGGCAATACATGTATGTCAAAGTGGTGAGCAGTAGTGAATTCTGAGCTGCTATGGACAGTCTGACACTGTACTCTGCCCTTTGTTTGTTTGTTTTTTCCTGCACATGACCATGTAAGTCATTGTACCACGTTCCTCGTGGCGTAATCAATTAATCTTGATGGCGCCACCACCGGGCAGTCTACATGAACCGAAGAACCGATGCAAGGAATCACCGCTTTCTATTAGTTAATCTTTAAAAGGGCTTCTTATACATACAAAGAGATGCCCTTTTTAGAGGGATATTTGATTTCATGAACGTCAGAGCCATTGTATGTGTTTGCACAACTACATCGAGTTTAACAATGAAAATGGTAGAACCGTTTATAATTATAGATGCAGTTATTGATATTCTTGAATTGATATTCTTTAATATCCTATACTCATCTCCGTATGGTGGTCTTCAATCTCCACGCGGATTAATTTTCCCCAAACGTGGCTCGTGCCACGTTTCGTGGACGCGGCGGTAATGAAGAAAAAGTGAGAAGTATCTACACACCACGTGGCTTCAGCTTTGGTTGGCCTGTTGGCCTGGACAAACATTGCTTTAAATTGAGATTCGGAGGGAACGTTTGTACGTTCAGAGTGTATGTAGCACGACGTTATTACATGGTACTGCCATATCGCACTGCAACACAGTTAGAGTATGGCAGTTAGTGTTTCATTAGAATCTTTTCTTATACGCCATTTACCACCTTTGATTCGATGTTGATGTTGTCATATCCGAAACAGAACGGGTAGTCAAAAAGTTGGTTAGACGACCAGGGTCCTGTTTTATGAAGAGTTAAAATTGATTATATACATGTAGTTAATTTCAACTGTAAGTCTATGGCAGCCTCTGTGGTAAGGAAATTTAAGATCGATTTTACCTTTTGATAAAACGGGGCCCAGTTAGCCATTATATGAACATTAATAGACACGCTAACTTCATTCTTGTCACTTCTTTTTTTTCTTACCATAATCTGCCAGCTTTTAGATCACAATCTTCATTATTATTCAGCAGTAGTCCACCGCTTGATGCTCTGCACTTGGACTGTTTTTTTCTTTCGGTTGATGATTGACGGTAGGACAATAATGTCCGTACCGTAAACTTTGTTGTTGTTGTTTTATGTGGCACCTTTTCTATTCGCAGATCGATTTGTGAGCTGTGTGTGTATGGACAAAGAATTGTACTGTAACAAGCGTTATTTTTTCTCTCGCGTTTATCTCTTTGTCACGAGCATCGAGATGTATTTCAATTTTATAAATGAAGTACGTTTTTTTTTCATCACACAATCAACCACTGAAAAATTGAATTCCTTTCTTACAGTTTAATGGCTGTAGCAGTCAAATGTCGCTTCAAGTAAGGACGATTCTTTTGATGTTTTCAAGATTATTAATTCATACTGTAGAGTAAGATCTTCCTCGTCATCATGTGGACACGATTTTGGAATAAATTTCTAGGCCAAAGTTACTATAAAAATAAATAGATAAACCAGAAGGGAATGGGAGCAAGGGAAGATGCTACTTCTTAAATAAATGATATTCATTACGTTTACTATAGTTCACTAGTTTTTTTTTTGAAACGAATGATTTCCTACTTTCTGTGAACTCGTAAATATAGAAGATCTGATCAAAAGTGCTGTGTACGTAGCAAATGTTATCATGGTTATGAATAGTTCGTCGTTCCTTCGGCTAACCTCCTTGGGCTGATCCACAATTTTGCTCACCAAAATGGCGCGACCTGATTGTCATTGCTCCCGGAACACTCGTCTTCATCACTGCACTGTTCATACTACAAGGTGCGTATAGAGTCGGTCGCTGTGTGTATAGATAATGCCTTCACACTTCTCCGAAATTTAATAAACTAGGTAGATGGCGTAACCCGAGGACTAATCAAACTGTAGAGAAGAAAGGATTCTTTTTATTTCGATCGTTTGCTGAAACTCGACACCCAGGTGGTGTGTAAGAGCATGTGAGTGCGTGTGCGTGTGTGTGTGTGTGTGCGTGTGCGTGTGTGTATGCGTGTGCGTGCACCTGCATGTGTGCCTGCTGCATGTGTTGTCGTTGTGTAATTGGAAGGTAGTTTGAAGATATTCATGGAAATATATACCACCAATTTTGATTTTGATTTTTGATTGAACATTTTGTTTTTCCTCGGGGCTCCTAAAATCAACCACTCGCCAACCACAGTGTGATCAGTACCATGCGTTTATTTGAAACGAACGTCAATTAAACTTTGACGGGGTTCTTTGGGTCAAGGTCGGTTATTTGTCTTGGTCGATCAGTGAAAACATTCAAGACTGGAATGTGTTATTATACCACGGCATCATTAGCCCAAATTCTTTGCCTTGTTCTGGTAGAGAAAAACAGCTCAGCTAAGTTCTCTCTAGTCAAAGGCATACGCCATACGACAAGACATGACGATCGTGAAAGATCTTTTCACAGGTTGCCTGCGTGTGTGCAATCTTGGAGAAGCCAATGGGAGGTTTTCTGTACAGGAAAGTAAAATGAATGAAACAAAAACGTTGCACGTATCATCAAAATCCAACTTCAAAGCGTGGCTAGGCGATGGCATCGTTGCTTCTTTTAATTTGCATGTGCAGTTACAATTAAATCGGTAAAAACTTGAGAAACTCTATTATCATCTATATGAGGCATTTTAGCTTTATCTTTGTCCGCTTGACTTTCGTGTGCAATATCAGAGCATATTCGATGAAACACATCCATAGGCTATAGTGTATTTATTCCCCATGGGCTTCTGTAGTAACTGGTTTATTTATCTATATACTATTTTATCTCGTCTGTTGCGTGAACTCGTGCTACAAGTGCACGTCATTATTATTATCATTTTTTGATGTTTTTTTTTTTTTAGTGTGGGAGTCTCCTTCAAATTGCAGTATATAGGACTTACTTTTTACAGTTTTTGTCTTCTCTCTAGACAATGATTATAGATGATAAAAATTATATTGGATGGCTTTATTTCAGTAAATACCATTGAATTTAGTTCAGTGAATATTCATCTTCATCGAGTCGTGCAATATTGGCCCTAATTCGTGCAATATTCCATGACATCGCATTCCTTGCCATCTGTATAGTCCCAAACTTTCTTTTTCGTGTCTAGTTTTGATGAAACTCCTATTCTGTAATAGGTTCATTCGATTTATTTTGTTTCTTAAACATTGTTAAACTCACATGGGAAATGTGGATTTTTGCGCTAATCTGGAAAAGAAAGCTTCATTGACCAAATCACGATTAGAAAAGAATAAAACTTAGAATATCATTAAGTGTGACTGTTCAAAGTCACCACAATGCCGTTTTGCAGCTGAGATGGGGTATAGTACCTCCATGTCAATGACCCATTGTTTGCAGTCCAAACATGGTTTGTCATGAGTAATAGTGAATGGTTCGAGCTACACGTTTGAGACCAAACCTCTAGAGAGTGTAATAGAAACTAGTCTTCATGAACATTTCGAATGCATTTATTAATTCAATGATAGCTAATGTATCCACACGTCTACAAGTTATCATGTTTACAAAGGTTACAGCTCGTTATTCCAAAGATTCGTTATTCAGAAGGTTCGATATTCCGAAAACAAAGTGAGGTTCGTAATTCCGATTTTTTGTTTTGTTCGGAATTAAAATCTTCTGAATAACGAACATCCGAAGTAACGTCTGAAATGTTCCGTTTAACGAACCCCTTTTCATTTTATATTAACGAATATCTTGGTATATGAAATTCCTTTGTTATGGAATAACGAGCCTTCGGAATTAAGAACCTTCTTTCATTTTCTGATTAACGAACATTTGGAATCACCCATCACAGGTAGCATGTCTTAACGTAATCTTGTGTAATAACAGACATGGTCTAAAATCTGCAGTTTAGCAGACGGCATTGCATTCCGGACTCCCGGGTCTGAAGGAGTAAAACATGCTTGTGTGCGAGTGTGTGTTTGTTTGTTTGTGTGTGTGGTGTATGCGACTATGTCTGTGTCGGTGTCTGTGTATTGCTGTCAATGTGTGTGTATGTAAGTGTCTGAAGTATCAACATATATTCCAAACCCTGGAATTTAGAGTATCCCAGTGACTTGATACACACGTCTTGACGCATATGCATTAACTACTTCGTACGCATCATAATTCATACAGCCCAATGTCGGGTACCTATCAAACGTGTCAGACTTCCGAAAAAAGAGTGTGTGTGTTTTTACCCGTTTTTTCTTTTCTTTTCACAGTTAGACTGACACGACCGAAATTACAGTGATCTTAGTTGATCAATAGCATTTTGGTAAACACTAAAATGTCAACTTATAAGAATACCTATCTTACTCTTAATTTTCACTCAACATACCAACCTTTAACCCAAAATTTCGGCTGGTCTCGGACGCATCGTGAGTTGTTGTTGTTGTTCTTTTATTCACTTCGTCTTTTTAGACTCTCTCATCATTATTGTCATAACGACCCGCCAGAAATCATCTCAGAAATTTCCCAAGTCTCGTCAGATGGATGGAGCCCAGGAGAATTTCTGCCCAAGCTCGCCGATTACTTCTTAATCCATCGCACACGGCTTGGCTGACGTGCAACAGTTCCTTCGAAGCAGATGATGAAAAAAAAAACTAATCCGTGATTACTTTTTGTTTTTGCAGCGTATGCTGTGATTGCTTTCCCTTTTTTTTTTTGTGCCTGTGAGATATATATATATATATACATATATATATATATATATATATATACGTCATATTATTGTAAAAACAATACACGAGTAAGGCATGTGTAAAGTAATCCCCTAGACAACACTATGTCATTTAACATCCCTGTTCACACGGACTAGTAATGACTGTGAAATGAATACCGGTGTCATAGGGTAATGTTGAGTTGAGTTGAGTTGAGTTGAGTTTATTTATTCATCAACAACCACGGTAAAAAAAAAAAGCTTGCTATCAGCTTTAAGTTGTTTTTCAGCAAGGCCGTGAAATGATAACATATATAACAAAAATGCAACATAGAAATCATACAATGAAGAGAACCCAACTAAAGGATGTAAAATAATCGATATAGGTAGGTTAAGGATATTTTCATGGTTACATAAAACATAATAACTTACTCTCTTCTCAAGACGTTCACATGTCAGTGGTATAAGGAGCATACACATTGCATTTGTAATAATTTAAGAAATTAATTGATTTGGTTTGAATGTGCCGATTTTTTTTTTCTTTTTTAAAAACAAATATACCGGGATAGAGTTCATCAAAAGGTGATGGTTATTTTTTTTTCTTCTTAAGAATTGATGATAGCGTTTGAGGAATATTCTTTTTTTTTTTCCTGGGGAGGGGATGGGTGCAGGATAGACAAAATGCATGATATGAAGACAGGGGTACCTGTTATGTAATACTATCAAGCATTATCTTTGCTTAAATTCTCAATAATATTTTTGAGATGTTATTAGCATTATTATTATTCATACCACCAGGTAAAGAACATAAATACATATAATAAAAAAAATACAAATATGAGACAAAAACTAGAGTGAACATTACTAGAGGATCCACTGTACTGTATTATGTAACACAAAATAATGCAGGCAAAGATATGGTGACAACATGTGGGTCAGAGCATACAAAAGTACGGACATTTACTACTGAGTGTATAGGCATGTGAGCCTACACATATTGCCCTCCAGGAACATTGATAAAATGTATGTAATTTACGGAACTAATGTACACAAATTTAATTTCAAATATTACACCGTAGACATAAATGACCTATATAGAACAAAGATCAAAAAGGAAGAAGACAACAGCAACAGCAACAACAACTACAACAACATCACCGACAACTATAAACAATGTTCGCAGAGGCTTGGCTCAAGAAAACTGTGATCAGTTGTACAATAACGATGACAACAATGAAAGCAACATTATGACAATGTGTCACAGCTTACGCGCAAGAAATTATTAGTTTCAGTCTCCCTAAAACCATAAGACTTGTTAAAATTACAATAGGCTCGTTCTTCTATGGGATATCCGACAGCCCAACCTCTCCTTGCCAAAATCCCCCTCCCCTTTTTCATGGGGGTAGTGTGCATGCTAAAGGTAGGTACGCCTACAAGTCAAAAAAATGTCTGCATTATAGGTAATGACGTCATCAGCGGTAAACAGTTTTAAATAAAACCGCGCTGTACATCTTCCACGGCTTGCTTGAATTTTTGATGTTGTTAATGTTATGGTTATTATCATTGTCACTCGTTGATGAATAGGCACAGTGATGACATTACCACCGCTTCTTTGCTTCGAGGTCTTGGCGGAAATGGGCAAGGGGTTCTCAACGGTGTTGGTATACTGACTTTGTTGATGTTTGACGAAAATTGGGCATCACTTGGAATCTCGTCGAATATAGCGTTCCACTGTGAGATGTTAAGCACTAGATAACAGTTTGATGGTCGTATGATTAAAGTTTATGCATTCTACTTCAGCCCAATTCTTTTTTCTTCCAAACTGTTGATTTTCTTTAAAATGCACACACATACACACGCACACACACACACACACACACAAAATCATCTTTAGAGATAGAGTCGTATGTTTCTGTCAAGACTTCTTAAGGTTGCAGGATCCAAAAGGTGAGAACGTCGTAAGCGCTTACAGGATTTTCCTGAACCCTATAACACGGAGAGTTGGAAACAATTTAGGAATTAGATCAATTTTGCAAACAAATATGTTTATTCGAACCACTTTCCCCTAGATGGATGACACAGAGTGATTCAACAACAACAACAACAACAACAACAACAACAACAACAACAACAACAACACGACAACATTCTTTTAGTATTTACAGAGCCAAGTCAAGAAAAAAAAACAACAAACCTCTTTCATTCCCGTCTTTTCTAGGTGTCGTCAGTAGACTCACCGGCCGATCCCACGAAGGCAGAGCAAATATATTCAAAGGCAAATGCAAGGCCCTGAGGTCAACCATTAGGCCTGGAAACAGTCCAGAGGTTCGCGACCCGCGGTCTGATTATTGATTCAGCTGAATGGAGACCCAGATCCCAAATGGGTCCACAAGGATTGTCAGGGGTATGAAGTGAAGAAAAAAAAAAAGGACAGTGAGAAAAATGTGGAGAAAGCAGTGGAAGGGAATATCGAGCTGAATAAATTGGCCTTCAAGACAGGGCTTACGAACCATGCGGTTGCGCATGAAGTCACATTTTGTAGAGCCAACCGCACCCACAAACTTTTCTTGCGCATTCAAGTGCGCCATCGCTCAGTTTGTGTTCTTGAATTGAAATGTTATCACCTACGTGATTTAATGAATGAATATGATAAATGAATAAGATTTAATGAATGAAAATAAACAAAAAATAAATAAAGAGATAAATTAATTAACAAATACATAGATACATAAATGAAAAATAGATGAAATAAAAAAAGCAAACCTGTACTTTATTGGCAATAACCATTGTTGGAATCTCATCGACGCAGGCGTGCGGCTGAATGCATACCTCAAACAGCAGCAAGGCCAAGCGAATGCAGCTGACAATGACTTTGGCCAAAGAGGCGGGCAAGTGCATAAGAGACATGGAATTTTACCTTTTATTTGATAGATTGTCGTAACTGTTGATGGGCATTGTTTTTTACACCAGATTAACAGATAAAATCCTTAGATTCACTATGCTGAGTCCATTCAATGACGTCACAAATATAAGGCGTGTTTGGCGAGTTTCGGTAGGTTTTCGAAATAGAAAGAGGAATGGTAATATATTCTTCTCGCTTTATGTTGAACAAATCACATATAATTTAAGCGTGTAATTGCCATAATTTTCATTACTTTCTTTTTTTTTGTCTAGAAAAAATAATAATGATGTGTAAGTATCAATTTCAACATTCTCCATTTTAACAGATTTGAATGAATTATTCACTGCAATGTGCAGATTTGATTCTAAACTTCAAAGTAAAGTCAAGTTAAACATTGAGCAAATTTTCCGATTTAGAGGAAAACTTCGACCAGAGATTAAATTAAATAGACAAATTAATGAGACAAATAAATGATATTCCAATCCAAGTTTTGACCCTTCCCCTCATCGTAAAAACGGATCGAGGCCCCGTGGTCACTTGCTTGTCACTGATATGTCATCTGTATAGCTATTGTCGCTCTATTTCAGCCATGGTGTGTAACCTCTGGGTTATCTTTCCTCTGGGCTTCTGTTTCTGCTTTGCTTCAGTGATGCTGAAAGTTGTCATCCACGAAATTTGGCCGAGAGTGCGCCGTCTCCCAGCATTATTTCATGTCACGTGATGTGCATTGCACAGGTTGGTTTTTTTTTTCCTCGACGCCATTTATGTAACTGCTGTATAATGCGCGCCATATGTTGTCGAATCTGCGTCTATTTTTGGACGGTAAATATGCACAATTTTATACCTGTGGCAGCTTGTATTGTTGAAATTATATGTATGGTGGGCTCAGTACTGCGACCCCTGCGACTAATTGCTGTTGTGATCCTGTATAGTCGAATAAAAAAGTTTCGGGTGAATTTTTCTTGTTTTGATGACGTCATAAATAAGAATTACAAATAACTAACTGACTAAGGACAGTGCAGATTCTCTTAATGGCAAAAGTACTCAAGGAATTATTCTTGTATATGCGTCACGAGTTACCTGAATCAAACTTGGAAGTATCGATTGCTTGATCAAACTTTGACAAGCCGAAGCATTCGTGCTTCAATAATTTTGAAAGATCGGACTCGGGCCACTCGGACTGAAATCAATTAATCTTGTCAGAACCGCGATTTCAAAAATAATATCGACAGCACTCATAATCAGGTCGAAAATAACAATTGGAAAAGTAAAAACACTTTGTTTTATGCAAACCCGTCTATATGATGGATCAAAAAATGCTTCAATAAAGCACAATGTGTCTCACAATGTATAATTACCGAATTAAATAATATTGTGTTGTTGATGAGAAGCATGTAGATTGCTGAAAGGGCCGTCTACGTGGCATCAAGGCGAAAGAATAATTTTATGCACTATAAGGGGGATAGGTTGTCATTGTTCTTAGCATTTGCGCGAGATACAAGTGGCGCTTGCAAGTGCATTTTTTGGCGCCATTCAGCCATGGTATACACGACGATCCAAATCGATTAATGCTAACGCGAAGAGATACCTAGCTGTCTGTTCTTGTCAAGTTAAATGATGATCGTGGCAAAACAGTGTACTGCCATGTACGGCGACTAAAAGACAGTTTTTACTTCCCCGATGCAGGAGCTGTTTTTCTAGTTTGAACTCGACCCGTCATCGCCACGGGAGACCGGGCAAACACCAATCCCACCCGTCATCAGCGGCATCATCATCGCCATCATCGTCATCATCAATGGCATGCGAAGACGAAAGTGGAGACATGACAATTCATTTCGCTTAGACATGAGCGCGATCGATCGAACCGTGCAATCGATAGTTTCCCCTCAGGGGCTGAAGCTGTTTTTGTACACATGCTGTTGTTGATGTTGTTATTATCATTTTGCATTGCTTCATCGCCAGCAAGGTTTCGCCGGGATCCCCTGAACTTGCAAAGGAAGAAAGAAAGAGAGAGAGAGAGAGAGAGAGAGAGAAAAGAAAGCTCTGTATAAGAGGGAAGAGAAAGGTGTCTGACAAATGCATGTTTGTGTTCTGTGCTTCAAAGCCAAGTGCAGGCACTTGTCCTCACGCTGATGAACATTCTTCTTTTTTAATCCCTCTCTTCTTTCTTGATGACGTCGTTTTCTAGGAATCTTGATCTGAATATGTCTGATAGACTTAGTTTTTTGGATTCTCTCTCTGAATCTTTGACATTAACCTTGTAATGAAATCCCTCTGCTTATTCACATCGTTGCAAAAAGTGACAATGGAAAAGAAAGGGAGAGAATTGAACGTGACATACCTATAGTATTCTTTAAAAAGAGGGATTCAGAAGGGGACCATTTTTGTTGTTGTTGTCTTGAATTGATTAAAATTTCAGATATCAATCACACTGTGAATCCCTATGTCCATTCTGTGCAAAAAGTAAACGTGATGAAATGACTGATTGTTATCAGGTATCATGCGCATTAGACTATTCGTTTTGGTCAATCATGACATACCGGCAATTATCAAACACGTCGTTGACATCAACATCCGATGAAACTTTAACGCATTTTTATAGCGTTGCTCGCCATCATTATCATAAAATAGTGTGTGTGTGTGTGTGTGTGTGTATGTGTGTGTATGTGTGTGTGTGTGTGTGTGCAAATCTGTTTTACAAAGAAATATTTGCTATTTTGGAATATTGAATTTCCGTCAGAGGTGCTAAAAGACTGATATTTTTGTTTCTTCAAATTACAACATGTTTTTAATAACACCATTTAAGTACTAAAAATAAAATTATAGTAAAAACCAATCTATCATCTATTACAGGAGATACCAACAGTTTTAAAATAATGATAAAAATAACAGCAATCTTTATCAATTACAGGAGGTAGTAACAAACTCAATCATCAACTAATATCTGCTAAAGAAAGCATTAAAGCAAAACAAAACAAAACAAAACAAAACAAAACAAAACAAAACAAACCCCTTGCATGCACACTGACGGAGCAATAGTGTAATGTTGAGTTGTATTTGATAAGTCAGTGACCATTGAATCATGTGAACATTAAACGTTGAACTTACGTAACCACTGACACCACTATGAAGCCGGGTGTCGGGGATCAATTCTCCATCTGGTCCGATGAGATTACGCCTAGTTCCACTTACAAGATGATGAGAGTGACAAGGAGAAACGAATAGAGATAGATAGAGAGAAAGGGGGAGGAGGGTGAGTATGCATAATATGAATATAATGTAACATGATGTTATAATATAATATAATATAATGCAATGTAATACAATATAGTGTAATATATTATGATACAATATGATATGATATGATATAATAATAACAAAATAGAGAGAGATGTGAGAGAGTGAGTTTAGATATAGATTACATTATTGTTATAGTATAGTATAATATAATATAATATAATATGATATAATATAATATGATATAATATGATATAATATGATATGATATAATATAATATAATATGATATAAAATAATGTGATGTAATAATAGTTTATATGATATAACACACTTTGATTTATCATCATAGTAATAAAATAGAGACAGAGTGGGGGAGAGAGATAGAGAGGAATACACAAATATAGATAGATATACAGAGCATTGAAGAGAGAGATGAAGGGAGATAAAGAGAGGGAGAGGGAGAGACGGGGGACAGAGAGGTATAGGTGGTATAATAGCGCATGGAGAACAGTACTTCAAAATACAGATTAAACTGACCGGAGGGAGCTACGCAGTGGATGTAGATAAAACGGAGGCGTAACGGCTTTTTAATACGACTATCAAAAGGTACGAATAGAGACGGGGGGTAATCTTTAGCCAGAGTCATTAGAAGACAGTGACAGAGGTGTGTATGCTGATGGTAGACGCCGCATCAAGGGGTGGTATTTGATTAAAAGAATTGGCGCGAGGGGCAAAGGCTCGCGTAAATTCGGCCAAATTAATTCGAACGCCTCCTGTTACGGCTCATTACAAGCGCACTCTCTTAAAGGTTAATAAGACAGACCGCAGCGCTACCAATTTCCTGCTTTATTGGGCGGTTTATTGAAATCTTATCCGATACGACGCTCCCTATGTAATGCTGTATTATCATGCGAAGGGTTGGGGAGGGGGTGGGCGAGATGGAAGAATAGATAAATAAAAATAGATAAGGTTTTTCGTCGGAGTGTGTGAATGACGTAACCGCCAATGTCTCACCCGCCAGCCATGTTGATTTTGTGGAATATAAGAGCAGTAATTAGCGCTCCTTTTATTCTACCTGTACGGGGGATTCATGCATTTCCAGAGCAATTACGCCTTTTCTTCTACCATTATTGCACTCTTTTCACATCAGCTTAATACTCCCTTCTGTTATAAATTTGCAGCGTGGTAAATCAAACTTTCTAAAAAGAGTTCTTATTATTTCTCGTTCGGTTTTATGAAGCGGCATAATCATTCAGTTGCGACGTTGCTTTCAGGGCCCTGGTAGTTCGCGCTTTTTGTAAAAGACTATTTGTGCTGATAATTTCAGGTGGCTTAAATCCTTCCTTTAAAATTCATTCAAAGACACAATTTTGACTAAGCTTGTACATTTTCCTGCATAATCTTTCCTGGTTGTGAAGGTAAGAGCTGTTATACGTACTAACATAAAAAATCTATTTTGAAGGCAGTTTCTCAGATTTTTTAGTTTCCTTTGTATTTCTTAGGTTTGATTTTTTTTTCATAATTCTCTCTTCAAACGTTTTGAATGGTTCTATGATTCCCGATTGCATAATGAAACGTTCCTATCGAATGTTAATTTGAAGGAAATTAAATGTATATGCGCGTAAGATCATTTACTATGAGTGTTACCGTACGTCATCAAACATGGCGCCCCTATAGGGTTGTCTGGATTGCGTCACAATGACATCACAAGACCAGTCCTAACAATGCATTTCGGCAACTCACATTCTCTTAAAACGTTTTCGTCCCTACAAATGTATTTAGCTCAGGAAGCTTCATCGGGACGTGGGAATCTGATGAATTCGTGATGAATTTGAAGAGAATTAGGTTTTTAGGAGTGAAAATTGATCCTGCCTTTTACAATCTGATGGTACAAGCTTGATGGGGCTTTTGATACAGACGTTTCAATCTTTATACAGATCTGTCCCTAGGCATGCTATAGGACCTCGTAGAAAATGCTGTACAAATTTCATTGTGTTTTGGATATCAGTTCTTGTTTGATGAAATAATATTTTCCTTGTTCTCCTGACCAGGTGTTTATTTACTGACATCCGATATACAGTCAACCTCGACTCTCGTGAATCCCTGGACTTTAAAGGACAAGTTCACCTTCATAAACATAACGATCGAGAGAATGCAGCAATATTAGTAGAACACATCAATGAAAGTTTGAGGAAAATTGGACAATCGATGCAAAAGTTATGAATTTTAAAAATTTTTGTGTTGGAACCACTGGATGAGGAGACTACTACAGCTTGTGAGTCATATGCGTACAACAGTATAAAGAAAATGTAAAGAAAATTCAACATATTTTCACTTTTTTCGCACAATAAAAGAGCACTTGACTTGCCTCTTCCTAAAGGCAGGGGGAATAATATTACCCATAACATTTGTCGGTAACGAGTCGGGGGAATGTGTACTTTTTTCAAAACATGACATTTTGTGAAATTCTCTTTATATTTTCCTTATATTGTTGTACGCATGTGACATCTAAGTTATTCACAGACTGCAGTAGTCTTCTCATCCAGCGGTTACTGCACAAAAACTTCAAAAATTCATAACTTTTGAACGGATTGTCCGATTTTCCTCAAACTTTCAATGATGTGGTCTACTGATATTGCTACATTCTCTCAATCCTTATGTTTATGAAGGTGAACTTGTCCTTTAATGAATTTTGACTTCCACAATAGAATTAAGACATAATTATTGATACCCTTCTCTTCGAGGTTGATTTTATATAATATCAGTCTTTATTGTTACGGTGTGCTATTTTTTTTGCTGTATTCAAATAATGCAATCAACTCGTGATGGGAATGAGCTTGACCTGATACCTGCACAAAGCCTTTAATCATTACTGAAAATTCCTCATTAGGCAATTTCCCATCCCACTACTAGGCTGAAAATAGTTATGCCCCAAACTATAAATCTGTATTTTTGTAGGATGTGGGGTGAAATTGAAACCTGTGCAAACCCTTCGTGATTACTCCAAACAGGTCAAATAACATGTTGAATGAAGCATTCTTGGAAGTGGTAGCTGTACCACTGCGGACAGAAAAAAAAAGAACACCAGATCGTCAGGGACATTCAAATATTTTCATTGTTGTAACACTCAATCATGAGAACTCATAGTAGAAATTAATTTCCAGGAACGATCTCAGTATTAATCTTCTGATCGGCGGCAATATAGATCCCCCCTCGTCCTTGATGATTACCCCCCCCCCATCTATTAATCAGTATATCTATATCTTTACAGTTTATGTATACATATATATATTTTATAATTTATTATTTCATTAATATCCCTATACGCATGCACAACAATGTATGAGTAACTTCATACTGTATTATACTATTAAAATATGATAGATAAATAGATAGACACTTGTGTGTGCTTGTGTTTACGTACCATGTCCACTTCTCAGTAAGATATAAACATGAATGTATCGGAATGCGTATGAAAATGTACACAAATGTTTCTTTGAATTGGTGGATTCGGTGCACGATTGGTCCGATTCAGTCGATCATACCCCCCCCCCCCCCCCCCCAACATTTGGAAGATTGCCTATTTCCCGAATTTTGACGTCACACGAACGAGGGCTTAACGAGGAAGCATGCGCGTTTAACGAGAAACTAGTCGCGGATTATTTACAAAGTGGCGTCCCTTTGTGAAGAATGGAGAGCAAAATAAAGCGTAGTGACATAGACTGTACCCTGTCCACTTCTATCTCCTTGATTAGATATCATATTTAAGACTATATGGCTTGAGAAGAAACAATGTTTGTCACGTATTTTGTACATTTAAAGAACTCTGCAGCTCTGACGGTATGATTAACATGATTAAAGAATTTGGTCGAAAAAACTGGTCAACACCATTCCTGTCAAGTTGAGATACTTGCAATTAAACCTGCGAAACACAGAAAATGATGGAAATACTTGATATTTTTAATCATAACTTAAAAATATTCCTTTTTATGCAACAGGGAAAGGTTTTTATTTTGCTCTAATAGATGATGGACTTAGCTTAAAGTGTTTAAAAATGACACTTGGCCCCTTTTGCGATCAATATCTTCGTCAAGCATGTAAAGAAGGGGACCATCATACAAACAAACTCATTGTGCTTGTAGTTTCTAAAAGTTTGCTAATCACCTAGAAACCTTGAAAGTTCTCAGAGCTCCACTGCACTGGTAGACTAATACGTTCGATTGTACCTAGCTGCTCGGAGGTGAGATGAACAGACTATAGGGGGACATGCAGACCGGTGGGGGAAATGAAGAGTTATTCGCGAAATCGCTTTCATCTCACACTCCTAGCGCACTTTCCGGTAACCATTGATGGAAAGGAATCAGAAAGCAGACAAGACGAGCTGCAAAAAGAAATGTAGAAAGCGTTTTGTGCCGTCAGCAGCAGAACTTCGAGCAAAAATGTTGAATCCCCAGCATGAGCTGGTGGGGTGCAGACCTTTTTCGGGAAAGGGGAGAAGGATTTCGAGTCAACCGACTGCCCTGGAAAGGGAGCGACGCAAAAATCGATAATAATATTTTCACGGAGCTCGTCGAAGAACGAAAAGGGTGCCCAATTTACAATCATGACGGTGCGGAGAAGGTTTAATTAAAATACAAACCTGCGAGCGACCGAAACGACAGGGTGGTGGTGGTGGTGGGGGAGGGGGGGGGGGGTGAATGAGAACATTATTGGCTCGTACACACAGGTCGTAGATATGGACATGAAAGGACGAGAGTCGGACTTCGGAGGAACACACAGACTTTCAGACGAAAAGATGACAACAAAGTCATAAGATGGGCAAGAAGAATGAAAAAGACGCATCTATATGATGTATACCTCATGTTTATCGCCGTTCTGTGAGTTTGTTTGTGTGTGTATGAAGGGGGGGGGGGGTTGTCAGTGGTTCACTACCTAATGATGGCTGAATTAAATGGCTAAATTTCATAATGTACGGATGAACATTGAAGAGTGTAAACTTAAAAAAACAAAACATGGAATATAACATTGGGAAGGAGGATATACAGGGTTGCAAAATGAAGCGACCTAGTTCCCAGAAACAACTGCAAATTCTTGCAGAGAAGAACGTATGAGAAGCACGTACTCGATAGTGACAAAGCAAGAGCGAAGAGAGAGAGAGAAAAAGAGAGAGAAAGGGAGAGATGGAGAAGACATGATTATTTAACAGAAAGGAAGACGGAGAAAGGGAGGGAGAGAGAGGGAGAGAGGGAGACAGAGACAGAAATAAAGAGAAATCATGTTTACGCATGCGCGCATTCATTGGGAAGGACAAGCCCTGTCGAAAGTTTTCATACAGCGTAGTGGCGTGAATCGACCTGTTGCGCGCCTGCACAGCAGCCTCCACACCAAACCCTGATTGATGTCAGAAGCGGCCTGCGAGCCCGGAGTCAAGCGTCCGAAACCCTGCTCCTCTCCGCCTCTCTTCTGCCACGGGAAATAAGATCGTTTTTCTTCCCACTTGCCCTCGTCCGGGGGAAAAATATCCTTGATATCCGATAGTTTGGTTTTGTCTGAAAGTGCTGGAATCCTGGATGTTTTAACCCGAGATATCGTTCATGGGGATGCTATGATTGTCTTGACATAACCGCCAATTATCTGTGACGCTGTCATACTCTGCTTTCTGACATCCGTTTGAAAGAATTCCAGAGCTCTAACTTGGACTTGCCTTTGTGAGTATATACACAACTTTTTTTGTGTGTCATTCTTTTCCAGCTGATGCGGTCTACAACGTGCATCTTATTTTCGCAGTCTCAATTCTTGGATCATACACAAATTTACTCGTTTTTAGTTTTCCATGTCTTTACCTTACCAGTTTTGATCCTGTTTTTGAGAAAGTTGTGAAGACGTTTGCAGGATTACACAATAGCCTGGATGTCATTCCATGTATAATCGAATATGTTTGTATGATTTTTCGAAGTGTTCAAAGAGTTAAAAAAAAACTTGGAAAATGCAGCCAAATTCTCTCTTTTTGTGGTCACCCTTCATCCTACACGACCATGTCCCTGTCCCGTAGTGTAATATCCTCTCCAGTTAAGTTGATCATCCCATAACTACAATGTAAGAGGAACATGACGTGGCTAGCCACTTATCCTTGGTGAAATATTCACGTAGTATTATAGTACAGGTGTACTCGTAGTTTTATTCAACGAAAACGTACTAACATTAATGTCGCTGTCTAGTACCATTGACACTGTCACAACTCCCTCTATACTTTTCCGTCCGCGGAACTGCCACAAGTTCAGCAAAGGCAAAAACGACTACCAAATGAGTCCACACGACACTTTGTCTCGGACGTACTGTCCGTGTCAGGGCAAGCCATGTCAAAGTCACCAAGTCGTGTATGTTCGTCAATGATGTGGTAGTATTCATGAATGTTCCCCCCGTACTGGTCTGACGATTATTTTTGCCGAGCACCCCTTCGTTGACAGATAAGAATCCATCGCGTCGCGTCATCATCCGAAAGGAGGGACCGGACAAAGGGATGTGGTTGTTCAAGTGTACCCGTCTGAAGTTCTGAAGTGAAGGGCTGCTTTCATAGATGCACTTGAAAAAAAAAATCATAAGTGTTCGTACGAGTTTGTTCGCCTTGCACCCTTCTAAACTCAGGAGCCACACATGTTCTTTGACCTCAAGGTTCTGATCCCATCACCTCCCCTATTTCATTAGCCCACTAAACCAACCCGTTGACACAATATTGCTTCTGTTTGAAAACCCTTCTGTTTGAATGGCATGGCGAGCATTCATGACAAAAGAGGATCGGGTTAAGATCGGAGGGAGAGGGGCAGGTATATTGCCCACTCTGTGGAATATACCAAAGGAGAAAGAGAGAGAGAGGAAGAGAGAACAAAGCGAACACATACACATACACACATACACACATACAGTCACACAGACACACACACACACACGCACATACTCGATCTAAAGGTTTTTTTTTTCGAGCTGTAACAACTAATGAGACCAGATGTTCGTTTCATCAACGAATGTTATTTTTCCTCCATGTTGTGGGAGAGGAAACTGATCTACTTTGTCATTTATTGCTAGAGGCCAAATTGAATCGTGTCTTTAGGTACCGCTTTACAACTCGCACCCTTCTCCCAGCATCCGTTGTCAGACGATTGCCCCCCTGTGATGCCCTCCCTGTTCAGCTTTAAGAGTGGGCCGGCGGGGTGTAAGTCCACTCATCACTGGGTTCTGCCCCGAACACCTGTCGAGGGCAGAACATGTGATGGAGATGAAGACAATTTTTTTGGGGGGAGAAAAAAAATCTAGGAAATCATTTATTCTGTCCCAGTGGCTCTGGTTGATGGTTTCGTTGTATTTGTGTTTTCTTCGCTGAAATTGACAAATTTGATGTTTGATTTTTCCCTCTGTTCTCCATTAACCAATTTGATCGTGTGAGGTAATACTTTTCATCTTTCGTGCTAGGAAAACAAACCCCAAACTACATGCAATTGGGGGTTTTACTGATCAGACATGAAAATAATGAAATCCATGCAGTGTTGTGGGTGCAAAGCCCTCGACTGACCTTGTCACCTACTCTACTGGGGCCTCAAAGCTAAAACTGCACTGACGTTATACGGGCAGCGAAGTTACCGGTAGTAATGATGCCAGAACTAATGTGACGGCTGAGATTTTGCCTACGTTTTGGGCATACAATAATCGTTATGAACATTTCATATTCCAACTGTCGCAATTCAGTACGAGGTAGATTTGATATCGTACAAAAAACTCCTTATTTCATGCTCCGAACATATTACGGAAATCAATACTACGCCACAAGTTGTATACGTCTTGTCTGTTAAAGTATTCGGGAAGAAACAAAAATCTTTGAAAAGACCTCAATAAATGTCGTACTCAAGCAAATGAGTGTTGCCGTAAACCCCCTCAGTGTTTTTTTCGTTATTCTGTTATGGTATAAGAGATAAATGTATGCATCCTCAAATCGTAATAACTGGTCTAATATTTTCTCTTTTCAAAACGAGGGAAATGGAAATGATAGCTTAGTGACGGCATCAAACGCCATAGCTTCGACGGGACTAGCATACTGATTAGATTTAAAGATGATGATATTTTTCAAGTAAAAATTTGTGAGAGAGTTTACAAACAGCATACACAAAGTCAGCTTCCTAAAATAATCTATTTTGTAGGAGGATTCAAAATCACAACACTGAATGACATTGACATACATCAGTAATTCAGTCGTGCAAGTTTGCTAGCAAAATGTCATGATATGTTGAATTCGACTCTGGCGACCCATTGTTGACTCCTAGCATTTCATTGTCTGCTAAAAAAAAAATGGTGAAAGTGCCTCAAGAAATGTGACAATGCATTCATTTGTTTGAGGTGTTGAAGGAACGCGATGATGACTCGATATTGAATACCTGCTCCAACATCAGTTCTGTGTAAATGGCCGTAGAAGAAAAAGATGACTATTAAGGTGATACTATTACACCGCTAAAAATCTGTGGCCTGTATACATTTCTCTGGATGCACGCACTCTCCCGCTTGCTACCTGGCACCAAGCAAACATTCAGGGGTGTACACTACCTGCTCGTATGGTGTCGCGACAGCTGCTCTCGAACAGTCGAACGCCAATGTGGGCGACATTTGACGGCCTGGATTTTGTGCTTTTCACCAATTGTCCGACCTGAACGACGAGAATGGTGAGAGGCGACAAAAGACACCAGCGATCTGACTTTAAAATTCTGTCTAGGCCCCATCCACCACCCCACTCCAGTTATGTTAGCAAACAGACGGGATTTTTTTTTTTTCGCGCCACTCCCTCTTACGCGCCTCCACAGGAGAGCCCCGTCGCCTTTTGCTCCAGGCGCAATCTCATTGTCATGGTGACCGTTATGTCGCGTTTTAGCGAAAAGCATCAATATTTACAGTTCTTTTTACCGAAATATGACACGCCACTTATGTATTGTTTCTTTTTCTTTTCTCCACCCCTCTTTCTCAACTCCTCCCCTCCCCCCCCCCCCAACTCTACAGGTGAGTGGCCGTGGTAACCTTGTGCCAACATCATGGATAACGCGGTAGCACCAGGAGGAGCCATGCAGGATAAAGTCTATGCGTTTAATATGAACCCGGTTGGGGGTAAGTTTGGTTCCATCGTTTGCTTGTGTGCGGATGTATATGCTCCTTCTCTCTCACTTTTCTCTCCACCTCTCTCATGTATCTATATGTAACAAACGCAAACAGAAAAAAAAAAACTGACCAGAATGAATATTACTTATTAGTGGAAAATTGAGCAAAGAAAATGGGATTCCATCGGAAATCCCGATGGAATCCCATTTTATTTGCTCAATTTTCCACTAATAAACTGTATCTACATCTCCTCACCCTCGTATACGAGCTCACTATGACTCTGAAGCCCAGTTTTTCTTATTCTGACTTTGATACGTTTTTCTTTTTCTATGAAAATAGTTCTATCCTTCACTGATTTCCCTCTGAATTTATGATTTTTTTAAAAGTTTATTTCTCATGAATATTTTTTTTTCCACACAGGGTCTACATCTGGTCATCATTTGAGTCTCAGTTAATATATAGGCCTACTTTCCTTTGTACTTTCTTTGTTTTCCGGATGATGCCACACTAGTCATTCATGAATAACAAACTGCATTGCACAGTTTCTACGTTATCATAATTATCATTGTTATTGTCACCATTGTTAGTTTCATTGTTATTATTACTTCTATGAGCATTATTATCATTATTACTATCATTTGTAGTATAATTTTGTCTGTTTTAGTAGCACCCTTTGCTTTACGTCGTTCTAAAATTCTAGAATAACTAAACTTATGAATATAATTATTATCTAAATTAAGATTTTTTTTTTTATTTGACGCATTGACTTTTCAGTTACCCCAGTCTTCTCCTGCATTTAATGTTATATCTATGTAGATTTTGCAAAGTCTTGTTTTTGACAAGCAAAAGCATATTTCCTGATAATATTGGTATTTACTCATTTAGCCCATGTACTTATCATTGGTTATCAAGTAGCAACTACAGTGTATTTATACGAGTCTTTCCTATATATAGGGGACTTAAAATCGTCGGTCTCGTATAAATGTTTTCCTACAAGTAATTATTGATTTCCCCCAGCACCTACGCAAAACAAATCTTAATATAAAGACAAATCATGTACACATCCATGCAAATCTAAAGTCGAATGCGGTTTTTATTTTGCTCCTGTGACGTCATAAAACCATCTGTCATATATCATTACCTGTATGTGTCCCCCGTGGACTCTTGTTCCCCTTTCGCGTCCCTTCAGACATCCATTGAACTTCTTCATTTTTTTTTTCTTGAAGTGTTTATGTCTACGTGTGAGCCTCCGTAAACTAGCAATAATTTCGGCCCCTCCCTCCCATACTGCGTACCACAATGTATGATCTCGAGCTCATGCCGACAACCCATTCACCGAAAAAGCGAGCATCGATTTTATTCACCGCGCAAACTATTAAAAGCCACGTATATAGGGCTGGTGAATATGGGGAGGAAAAACATTGACGGAAAGGTCGCATATCGAACATGACAATAACGACCTGAGCCTTGGTTCAAAATCACTGTTTATCTTTTACAGTGTTTGAGGACCAAAAATACTGCCTTCTTTCTCCTCCTTCAAATAAAGAAAGAAAAAACACCGTCAAATGGCTACAAATTGAACGAAACTCAAGTTCGACGCAGCGCGTATAATATCCCGAACAAACTCTCTTACCTGAGGTCGAAGGTCAGCGAAGACGGGGGATAAAGAGGGGCACGATAATTAGCCCCGATGGAGCTCCAGTACCTTGAGGTGATGGGATTGACATCTACTGTCACTCCTCATTTTATCCGAAAAATAGTGGTCGAGAACTTAAAAAGGCGTTTAAAGTAGCTTCTCTCAAATCTAAGGTGACTCAAATCACCCTGGTCATTACGGTCTCACAAATTCCTCGCATCATTTCGTATTATATATCGCAGATGTAGCGTAGATAAAACTTTTACATCGCAGTCATTTTTTTTCTTGAAAGAGATGGTATAGTATTGGTTGAGGTGAGGATTCAGCTTTGAACTTTTTACGAGATGTTTAGAAACCACTTTATGAAATGTTAAAGCGCATACAATTCTAGGAGGACTGGCTTTGAAATTGGTTTTGAAATGGCATGAGGTATACGAAAAAAAGTAAAACAAAGCGATCCCAATAAAAAAGGGGGGGGGGGGAGGGGTCACACCTTTTATCAATGAGATCGCTTTGTTTTGGATATCTCAGCCATTCCAAAACCAATTCTCATCAAATAAATGAACCTATAGATGAATTCCTCTTTATGCTCTTTCACATTTCATAAGAGGTTTCTCATTATCTGAAGCCCCATCTCAACCGAAACTGTACCATCCTTTTATTATTATTATATGTCTTAATGCCGAACTGTTGGAAACCAGCATCAGTTAATATTTCAAGGAGAAACATTGATGACCACGTACCAATCTTGTACTCGCATACCAAATACGCCAATTTAACACCTTTTTAAATGATATGAAATATCGCCCTGACGCATTACTTGGTGCAACTGAGTATTCATCGAGATCTAGATTTACAATTCACGTCTCAATATGCAAAAGAATGATACTTGTATTGAAAAGTATTCTAATGAATTTTAATAGAGCTAAGTTTAGAGGCCGTGTTCTGCGATCATCGCCATACGGCTCTCCTTCGGTCTGTTGTCAGTCCTGTCCGAATTCATAATAACATTATCAATGTGAAAATTACTTAGGCTATAATACAGCCTATAGGACTTATTTAACTTCAGTATCTATAACTTTGTCCATGCAATAACTTCCAAAGTCCGTCTAAGTAATCATTTTTTTACAATTTGTTGTTCGCCCTTCTATAACCTGCATTATTCGTAGAGTTTCTATTGGTGTAACCATCTGATACTAATCGTTCTACAGAGCCAGCTAGATTTTTGTAAATATTTCCTTGATCACATTTTATCCAACCATAATACCGGCTGGGCGTTATAAATCGAATGTCATCAGATGTGATCCTTTCCCTGCCCCCCTATTCATCTGGAATCTTTCAAGTTTTGTCTGCATCACTTAGCTGATGCTTGAACTCTGTATGAGCCCACAATGCAGACTCGCCAACTTCGGTCTCCATCAGAGTAACTGGAACTAATCGTCCACATCAGAAACCTCCGCCGGTCGTAATCAATGTGACAGCCAGGATCCCGTTGATGTCATTGCGTTTGTCGTGAGAGCAACTCTCAACGACTTGCACATGCCAACGGAAGGCATGAATAACACTCACACAGACACAGGCACATGCCAAGTGAGCCCCTTATAGAGTTAAAGGTAAAACATAGTTTCCGCCTACATATGCCTGCAGAAACCGTCGGGGTTTTTTTTTGCTCTAAAATGGTCACATATATAGGCATTAAAAATATGTGAAATAACGATGTGAAAACACGACTTCACTCGGGTAAGGACAATAACGCGAAATATGTAGTCGCCAAAAATTCATGTCGAGTGTATTGTAATCTGAGAACATATCCGGTGGCTGCTACGAAATGTTTCACAATCGAATATCGATTATCGACCTATCGGGCCATAGCAGTATCGATCGATCTTCCCCCGAGAGTGAATCGCATGCAGCCTATAAGTGTTACTCTATGCATACCTACCCGTTACATAACGGGGACGTCTCTTCAGAAATACTCTGCAAGTCGGATACTCCCATTTAACAATGTTTAAGATATTTTACACTTTTGATCTCAAGATACGCCAAAACAAACTCATTATCCTGAATCGCGCCAGCCACACAAGTTTCCTGCTAGACAATTTCGTGATATCAAAAGCAAATTTCAGATGGTGGGAATGAATTTTGAGCCCTTCTGAGAACTTTTGCCTTCAAAGGGACTCAAGGTCCTACCTATATTTTAGAGCTGACGTTGATCAATGGACTGAATTCAAATAAACAAAACGGCAGACATTCAATAAACATCGACATAAAATGAGAAAATCGTAGAATATGAATATGTCACTTGTCGTTATGAAACGATTAATTCAAAGAAGTCCGAATAAACAAATATAGGGGCCTATAGATATATAGATAAATAACAGTTAATAGACCTAATAATTGCCACAACCACATTATAAAAAAAAAATCAAATCGTCGTTTAACAGCTCTCACACGTGTGTTTTTTTCCAAATATGTGTATATATGTATATATATATATATATTTATACAATGTATATATATAATCGCATTTTCTTTTAGTTAATTATCAGCTATAAGACTCCATAAAAGGTTATTTTGGCAAAGTTATCACAATAATTGTACAATGAAAGTAAAAGAATCCCTACTGGAAAGAACACAGTGTCCCACAGCGTGTTCACAGTGTGTTCACATGGTCGACTATGTGAAAACGCTCGAATTTAACAGTGTGGAGATGATTTCACACTGTGGTTTGGTTTTCACAGGGTGTTCACGTGGTAATGTTCTGTGTCACACTGTGAACTGATGATTCACAATGTGTGCACACTGTTACAACGTTAAAACAGTGTGAAGCGATTTCACACTGTGTTCACACTGTGTTTCTCACACTGTACACTATGGGACACTGTGTTCTTTACAGCAGGGATACCATCCACTCTCTTTGTTGTGACTTCATTTCTGAAAAGGAATTCTGTGAAAATTTTGTCTGAAGGTCAACAGGAAGTCTTTGAGATGATGACATCATTACGTCATCTGCTTTGTATGATACATCTAGCTGTCCACGGTGGAAACTTAACAACCCTATTATGGTCGCGAAAGCAAGTCGCTATCACTGTAAAACGCAAACGAAGGATAACTTGTTACTTTATGCCCAATGTCAAAGAAAGTTACTCCGTTTCGCTTGTTCAACTTTTATTCCACTTATTAAAGTTAACCTAAAAGGAGTTCGATGTTTTACCAAAGAGGTAGATATACCTCCTTGATTTTACCAACAAGCCTGTATCCAACAGATGCATCAGCAATAGGCATTAAACTCTCTTACTCATTCTCAGTGTAGAAAACAGGAATAGGTAACCATGTCTTACATGACTGTGTGTAGTGCGTCGAAGCGTAAACTACTATTTCTTGATTAACGTTTTCCGGGGATCTAAACAACAATCTCACATTTGATTTTGAATGTTGATAATATAATCTAAAATGCTTAAATAGATTCTTTATGATAATCTGTCGATATGTCGATCTATTAAGCTATTTACGAATACATTTACTTTCTATACATTTGCAGCCTTGACGATACCAACCGGAACCAGAAGTTCATGTATAGGCGAAGTTGGAGGGGAAAAAAAAGATGCATTTCATAATTACATGGTGATCAGAGAAACAATAATGGTTGCATGTTTTGCCGCAATACCTATCGAGCTCTGTTAATGGAGGTAATTTCTAAAAGATACCACAGACACATCACATCCGCTACATGTTATGATTATGGCGGCTTGTCTGGTGCTTCTTAACGTCAGTGATAGAAGGCAGATGGCCTCTCTCGATTTTAAACACATCATTTTTATTTTTGCTGAATTATTTCACCAAATTAGGTTTGCTTTCCTTTCGTTTTGTATGATATTGTATGTTTCTTCTATCTATCAAAGCTGTCTGTTCTATCTTTGGCAACCATCATGAATTTTTGAGGATGTATGAACTATTTTTAGTATTTGTAGAAACTCAAAGATATGTTGGTTTAAAGTATCAGAAGACAAAGTCAATGTTTTTCCCCGAACTGGTTCCCATCACGTCTGCGGGAGATGTGAATAATCTCTTGTGTATCACTGCATGATAACATCAGTAGTCTTTATAAGGGGATCGCCTTTTTTTTTTTTGGGGGGGGGGGCTGTCCCTGGTGGGTGTAGACACTCCTGGGGCGACTCACCGGGTAGCTCTCCTCCCAAAAATTGGCCTCAATTCGCTCAGCAGGGAGAAGATTCGTTGGCTGCGGGGCGAGAATCCTCTTCTTCGTTTTTTTTTTTTCTTTTCGCTGCTCTCTATAGCTGCTCAAAAATAGGGGAGGTAATGATCTGATACTGACCACCAGATTCGGTCGTTGACCCAATTGTTGATGTATCGATGAAAAACGCATGACGCAGTTACCCGTGAATGCTATATATAGAGGGAGTTGCCCCACCCTCTCCAAA
The DNA here is from genome assembly GCF_040938485.1 of Diadema antillarum. Lineage (NCBI taxonomy): Eukaryota > Metazoa > Echinodermata > Echinoidea > Diadematoida > Diadematidae > Diadema > Diadema antillarum. Next base: position 2,499,700 of record NW_027270929.1, on the reverse strand, counting down.
TAAAAGATCTTTCCGAGGATCCCACATCATTCCAGGAAACGACTCCCAATGGGAAAGTATTGTTATCATTAGTATTATTTATTTATTTATTTATTTATTTATTTATTTATTTATTCATTTATTTATTTATTTATTCATTTATTTATTTATTTACTCATTTATTCATTCATTCATTCATTCATTCATTCATTCATTCATTTGGCATATCGACGTAAAATACAAACAGAAAATCATAATACATCATTATAAAGAATGTATTTATTTATGGCTTATTGTGAAAATAGCTCATAGCCTCCCCCCCCCCCTCAGCCGACCACACAGCACACACCGACACACGTTTATCACACGAAAAGCAGGTACGAGCAAAAAACACAAAAACAAAAACAGAAGTTGCAAGCCTCCGCTATACAGACAAAGCAAAACAAACACATGGGGGGGGGGGGGGAGAAGACAAGCAATCAGAATATTTGGCAAACCTGGTCCTCATCGTTGGTATCTGATTTCCATTTCTTCGTCTTGAACAGGGAATCACGTTATTGCAGAATGGCGCAAAAAATTGATCGTTGGCTGTTAACAGCCATATACTGGCCAAGGATGATAGTATCAATCGCTTTCCCCCTTGACATCCGCCTCTCATTGCGAAGGTGTCAATTTCCACCGGAAGCTAATTTGAATTTTTCCTGAGCGGAGTTCACGGGAGGGCCACGGAGTACTATCTGTAGTTTTATCACATCCGGGAACCCACATTTCGTTTGGCGCTCTTTTCACTAATAGTGGCCCACGGCAGGAGGCAGTGACTCCAGTGTATCCTTTTGAGTGGAATTCAAAGCTGACAAACAAGCAATGATGGTTTATTTCTTGCATCCGTAGAGACTCACTGATACATGATAACCTTCTCCTCATATCCAGGCAGATGTTAAAATGTTTGAAATGTAAAATGAATGAATAAAATCCTGAGAGAATGTTTTAAATAATCTTGCGGGGGATACTCATGAATACATTTCATTAAACATGGATGCTGCGAATATAAACTGTTTCCTAAAGAATGTTGACAAGAAATGAATCGATGTAATCTATCTGTTATATCAAAGGAACTGATTCTGACGCCGATTAGTCATGAGTGACCTTTCATAAGGCGATGGCAAGTTAATGAAAAGTAGCTAACTGGAGATTTCGTGATCCTAAGATTCAGAAACAAATCAGTTTAGTTCTTGGGGAATATTTAAGAAGTATCTGAAGGCGAAGAGGCGTGAATTCAAATCAAACCTACCTGTGTCTTAACTCCCGAGGGTCTCGAAATAGTAAAGTTTGTTTGTTTGTTTGTTTTCTTGCTCAGGCTCTTCTTTTATTCTTACTTTAAAATAAGAGGGAATAAGGTGGCAAAACGATGAAATGAAGAAAAGATTATGAGTTGTATAGTCCTGTATGAATAGAGCTGAATCAATAAGAAAATAAGTCCACTTACTATATCATAAAGATAAAACACATTACACTTGGCGTTGGTATGAATCACTAATCCTGCAGTTATTTTTGAACAATCAAAACCACACGAGGCGAAGTAGACTATTCAAAAGTTACGGAGGCTGAATAATTTAACAAACGTCCGTCCAAGTAATGTGCATTATTTGTTTTATAAAATGGTAACGTTGCTTCAAATTCCGCTGCAAATTTCCAGGCCATCAGCTACATCTCCAAGCTATAAAAGTGAACTGCACACACAAACAATAAATTGCAATGCATTTTTATTACAAAGGTATGAGGAGTGTAGAGTAACGGTCAAAAAAGTAAATTTGGGCATTTAGGACTGTTCACGTGATAGCTCTCAGCCAATCATTTTATCAGAGGCCATATCACCATGTTGTAAATGATATAGGGAGAAACATGGTAAGGATTTCTCAAACAAACATTGTGGGATGATGAAAACAAGCTTCTTTGAAACAAACATTGTGACGCAATTCCACGTCATAATGAGCACGGCACGTGATTTTCAGCTTGAATTCAAATTCAAATGTAAGATGAATAGATAGATTGATCATGATCAAATAGAGGTATGACTTCAACAACTCCTTTGTGAGAGCATTTATTTTAAAAACAGAACTGATGATTATGTATTATGGATTACTAGTATTCGTATTTCTAGTTGATTTATATGTTTGTTCTCTTTTGATAATTGTAAAGCGCTTCGAAACCTGTTTATCGTAAGCGCGATGTAAATTTTCCATATTGTCATTATTAACATTTTAGTTGCTGTTTTTCGAGTACAGACCCCTTTTATGCAAAATACCTAATCCTATTTTTATTCTTTACATTGCATCATATTTTCGACAAAGCTTTTAAAAACGTCATTTTCTCTTTTGCATTTTTGTGGTTTTTTTTCGTCATACTCTCTCAAATCATCTAAATTTTTGGGTTTGCCGAATATTATCTATTTGGTAACGAAATTTATTTGACGACTTCTTACAATTTTGTCACAGTTCTATAAAGTTTTTTTTTTTTTTTTTCCGAAGTTTGGGTGGACCCGACCTATCGATCCTGTTGAATCTGAAGCAGTTTTAATCAGACAAGGCATATAAAAGGAATATGTAATTATGACGTTTGCGACTAAACACTATCAAATTTCCCATGGTAAGAGTTGGTGAGCCCAAATAACATATCTCATTGGCAGATTATAAAGGCGGCTCTTCTGGCAATAGTTGTTTAAATCACCAGTCCTTTGCGACAAACAGAAATCGTGGCACTTCTTTTCGTACTCATTCCTCTAACCAACCTTGATTTCGGTAAACGTCAATACGGCGTCTGCTGTAGACTGGAAAATGAATTGAAAAGCGTGGGCAAACCGTCGACAGTCAATGTACTATTTTTTTTTCTTTGCTCCAGCATTCACGAATTTCATGTCTTTTTGCGTCATTCAACCGCACGGGCATGTGGTGATATAGCAGAAATCCCAAACGGCGAAACTTGGGTGGAGCCCGTCTTCCTCCTTCAATCCTCCTGTCCTCTCTCTCTCTCTCTCTCTCCCTCTCCCACCCTCTGTCTCTCCCTCTAGCTTTCCTCCTCGATTTGTTGCCCTCTGACAAGATGGCGTCTGCTCAATAGATGGTAATACATGGCCCGGTGCAGAATAATCACTTGTTGGTCCCGCGCGAGATCGATAAATGCACCGAATAGCCGTGAGCTAGACCCTAGCGTTGCCCTGCCGTGCAGCGCGCCAGAAAACTAGGTGAACAAAAAAATCGAGAACATCGCGCGGACCGCGCGCCGGAATGGGTTGCGCAGGAGATGAACGTTGAGTGGGTTCATGCCCAAGTTGATCGATATGAAAGGCTGATATCGTAGATACTTTAATTATCTTTCTTGTTGCTGTTATCGTTAAAAACAATTTAATATTTCCCTCTCGACCGACACATTTCCTCTTAGTGATGACAACCAACTACAGAGATTAGTAGTCAGTGGCATTCATGCAGTTTAGCATACTCTCATATAAAGAATAGTTTTCTTTCAAAGTTGTATAACGTAGTTGTTTTGTTTATTTTTGAAAACACCTCTGCGACTGTGCATGAATAGCAGCAACTTCATGCGCGGGACATTTTCGCATCGCGCCAAATTAGAGCTACCAGACTAGATAACTCCAAGTATAGATACACATACGGAGGGAAATTACAGAATGTTTTTATTATGGAATGGTCTGGACATATGGTAAAGATCATGCTTGTAAACATGATTGGAGCACCTCACTGAAAGTCATGAAACAACTGTTTAACACATACAGAAAGGGCCCGTCAATATGTAAAGTACATTTTACGGCCATCATTATGCACAACACCCAATCTAGAATTTGTTTTTGTTTTTGTTTTTTTTAATCAAATTTTGAGACATTGTTTATCGAGTCAGGACAAGGATTCCTTTCCCCCTTTTTCAGAATGGCACTAATTATTCTGATCAGCGTGTTCGAATTTGAAGACACAACCTTGTGAAGAATTGATTACCGTCCTCTCCGATCATACGAGATGGACTTACTTTGCCAAGAGAGAGAGAGAAAAAAATCTTGCATTTATCAACATTATCGCGTATCACTTACACGATATCATATTGATATCGATTCTCGGCCATCACGGGCGAGGAAATGAGCGCAGCTCCTCGACAAATATCGGTCGGCGGCCAGAGAAAAATGACAGGATCAAAAAAAAAAAAAGGGGGGGGGGACTGGGAGAGTATTGGGAAATGTGCGCCATTGTCAGGGACACGTGTTCACCTGACACGCGGCCACATTTCGCTGGATATTGAACCGACGAGAGAACAGCGGACTCTTACAAGACAGCTCCCCCGTCATGTCTGCCAGTTACGCGGGCAGGCAGTGGAGTGAATGACATTGGCGAGAAAGTAAATTTGTTCAGTAGCGGCGTGCCATACCTGCTTAATAGGGAGTCGTAGAGCCGCGGCAGAAGACACAGGCTCGCCTAAACGACGGTGGATCAACGCCTTCACCAAGAGTTTGCTCTTAAAGTTTCAGTCCAGCACAAAACAAAAAAAAAAAAAAAAAAAAAAAAAAAAAAACGTCGGCACGTTATTGAGGCACCGTGCCGTTGTTTCCAGTTGGTTCTGATATTCTTATCTTCGTTATTTACTTTGCACTATATGAACATATCTTTACCTTGGGGATATCGACATTGAAATATCAATTACTTGCCAGAAAATAAATCTTGTTTCTTTCAATCTTGGACATTCTTGAAGAGGGTCCTGTTATAATTATAGTGTGCCGATCCACCCCCCTTTTTTCTGGCCTCAGGTAGACATTATTGCAATATCAGTGTTTGTTTTGCGATACGAGTACCAGTGAGTACTTGCAGAAATGGATAAACCCTGTAACATATTTGCATTCTTTTGTCTGGAGGAAGAGATGGGCACTTTTGAATTTAGAAAGCTGAGATGCGTCGAATGATTAGTTTCTGGATACCTGCTTCAAAACAAGCAAAGAAACAAAACAAACAAACTAACTAACAAACAAATAAACAAATAAACAAAAAAAAGGAAAAAAAAACATTAACCCCAAACCAGACGACATTGTTATTGTATTTCCTTTTCATTTTGGAAATCATTGGCTTCCTTTATGCAGGCTCTGCTTAATTTTATTGCAGGAAAAATAAGCAGTCCATAAGAGTCTATAATGGAATTTCATAACTTTTACAAAACGAAACATATTCATTATAACAAAATAAATATATTAAATGGCACACTGAGACTTACTAATAACATCTGTTTCCTTTTACAAATGACACCAATGTCAGTAGTTAAAAGTTCTTCTTTGGGTTTTTTTCTGTTGTTCCATGTCTTTTATGTAAGAGTGTTCATTAGAAGTCAAATTGAAAGTTTCAATTCAAAGGATACCTAACTCTTTAAGCACCAATTTGTACACGAACAATGCATACTTCTCCACAATCGCCGTATCTCATAATCGTGGATCGTGTTTACTACTATAGCTCGCATCGTGATAACACTTGAAATATGATCACTTCATTGCCTTCCATAGTCTGACACTGTCTCAGATCTTCAACATGAAAATGCAAGCCCGGCTCTGATTTCCGAAAGTTTTTAAACTTTGCGTGATGTTGTATGGGGTATTCAAATCACGTCAATGTGCGGTCCACGCGTAAACGGCGGGACTGTTTGTTCCGTGCCTATAGCAAAGCTTGAATGATTCAACCAGTCCTCTACTTCACTGATCTTTAAAGACCCTCTTTGTTGTCAGAATATACTATATAATACTATATATATATATATATATATATATATATGGATATGAGATCATAGTGATACTTACGGTGGCGGTCTTTTCATATCTTCAGGAGACGAAATGTCCGCACCTCTGCAGAAATTTTACTTTAATTGCCAGGCGTCACTTTCTCACCGAAGTTTTCACACCAACTTGTTGTTCTTTTCTGTGTCACTATTCAGTCGCAGGCTTTGCGCCTTTATTTCAAGTCATATCTTTTACTTCGGAGTACCCTATAAAGCATTGAGTATACGGTTCTCCTACCACTGTGATATGATATATTTTCGAAATATCTATTAATATCTATGTCAGAATCGAACAACTGCAAAAATTCAGGATATCACCGGCATCACCAAAGAGATATAGGGATAAGAGGTGCTCATGGAATTACAAATCAAAGGAACATAGAAACAAAAAGTATGCGTAAAAAAGATATGATAAAAGTTAGAATAATTGAGCACTGAAAATTACATCTAAGATCACCAAATTGTAAGAAATGTGTGAAATATATTTAAGCTTCACTCGAACTCCATGGCATTAGCCAGAGTCGCATTTTCAAAGGAAATAAGGCATTAATGGCAAGGCCTCCAACTCCCCTTATCGGTTTACTATGCAATACTAAAAGATAAAATCTTTCGATCCTCTTCTTTTGAGAACATGGTTATTGTCTCTGCCAAGTCATTACAACTCTGGAATGCTTTGAGGTAAAGTACCTGCTTTTTCTCTTTGAATTCATTCGAAAGTATAGAATTTTGTGCAAATATCTTTGCAACTCAAAGGAAAACTGGTGAGAAGACTAACATCACTAACTTTGACTGCAAAACTGTGTGACGGATATCCCCGTTATATGAAAACGCGCAAAACTGTTAATTCATCATTCAATCAAATGACGTTTTTGTTTGACTCTACTGTGCTTACTAAAGTGTAGCTGAAATTGGAGTGCAAAACACATCACCAACACTTCATTAGGAAAATACAATACAGTATATTTCATCTCTTTTGCATCTGGTAACTGAGCACATCAGACTAGAATAAGAGAATTTCATGTCTAAAAAAGAAATCTTGTGGAAGCATGCATATTTCTGATGTACTAGGCGTCTTCTGTTTCTCACATGTTGCTCATTATGAAATTAAACAAACAAAATAAACAACAACAAAGCAAAACAAAACAAAACAAAACAAAACAAAACAAAACAAAACAAAACAAAACCTTACCTACTTTATATCAACCATACTTGGGGATTGCTTCACCGGAAGTTTATTTCAACTTGCGCAGGTCAGCGCCCCGTTCCTTGTTATTGGTTTTATTCCTAACCATCTTTTGATTCCCTTCCAATTTAATAGACACTAATTAGTGTTACGTAATATTCTCTGACGATTCCCTCCTCGATAATTGACAAGACAAATCGATAAATGCTTCTCAGTGTTAAAATATAGTGGAGATGATTAGGCAACATGTATAATAGTTTCACTCGAAAGTCGGTAAAAATGAAATGAGCAGAGATCAACAAGTAGAACAAAGTCTGTCAGACACATCGCCACTGTGTATTATTATAATCATAAGGCAAACTAAATCAACTTTAATAGCGCTTGAGATAGGTTTATAATCATTGTCCATGCGGCACTGCGCATTTTAACACTTGATCAGATTCCATAGACCATACGACGGAGTCATGATTAACAAGCACGAAGCAAAATTAGGATGATGGAATTCACTGGACAGGGTGCCGGGAGGTGATTATGGAGTATCGAATTTACATAATCTGTATCTAATTGACGATTTGCACTGCGCTGTTATTCGCGTTAACACTTTCCATGGGGACTGCAGTAATGAGAGCACAGGTTTCGAAGAAGCAGTTACTGGCATTGCCCGATTTAATGAGTTTCCTGCTGGCTTGGTTGGTGATCGATATACACAGGTACTGGCTATGCAGTAACTTTGGTTTAATGAAACCTTTAGTTTTGTTTCACGATTTCAGCCTTATCTATTTCTAAACACAGAGAATGCTGTGTGTCACTTAGTTTGGGCGTTTTTTCCATCATTATTTTATGTTTCAATAAAAGAGAAGCTCTTTCCAGTTATTTTATGGAAGAGATTAATAAAGGTAGCTGGCATTCTGAATTAAAGTATCTCCGTCATAGAGATCGCTTCTGAAAGACTGAAAGCAAAAAGCTACAGTGGAATAGATTCTGTCACTACCAATGCTCCAACATTGTATTGTTCTAAACTTGTATGAATCAGGGGCGGATCCAGGAATTCCGTAAAGAGGGGGCGCGTTTACAAAATTAAAGGGGGGCGCACGCACCCCCCCCCCCCCATTTTTTTCTTTTTATTTCTTTTGTTTCAACAAAAAATAAAGGGGGGGGGCGTGCGCCGGTTGTGGTCCTCCCTGGATCCGCCACTGTGAATAGAGTGTAATATATTATTATAAATACATGCATGTAATAAATGCATGATGTACATTAAATTGATGTACTAATTGGATTACAAGAAACATTGATTTTGTAAACTTATGACAGTGAGGCTTACTCGGCATTCCATATGTAAAAAATGTAGTACATGTACTACTAACTAGTATACGCTTTTGTTAATTGCTATAAGTCAATTATGCGGTGTTTTATTACTTCAGTTTTCACTTTGCATGTTGCACACAATTAACGAATTCGGAAATGTTGGGAATATATCATTTGTCCCGGTCAGATGTGTTTTTAGTTGCTAATTGAAATGTAACCAACCGCGTGGGGCGAAGTTACTTCATGTGCGTCAGATATTAAGCCACTAATTGGTGTTTTTATATGAAGCTTGTTTATAGCAGACACGCGAGTCAAAGCATTCCTCCAGGAGAACCCTAGTCCGACCGAAAAAAAAAAAAAGAGTCTTAAAAAAGAATCAATAAGAGAGTCCTGGTCAATTTTCGGTCAATTCCTGACCATAGCTGAAGGTTTGGTGCGAATATTTATGAAGGAAACGATAATTAGCAAACAGGAAGAAGAAGAAAAAAAGAGGACTTCGATTTCTCTCATCCGATTGAAGACAGTAACCAAAGGCGTGACACAAATTGTACGGTAGCCGCAAGGGCGCGACCGAGGGGTATAAGACGTTGCGTCGGCGTCCTTTTACCAGATCAGTTTACCTTCGCGCCGCGTTTCGCGTACTCGTCTCTACATTCAGTTTGGGGTTGCTAGCCGCGGGCGTCCAGGCTTTCTTCTGTTTCTCCGAGACTGGGGCGCAATAACTGATTCTGTAGGCTCACCTGCTTGTTTTCTAGCCTACATTATTGCGTGCCGCACCGCTCTTGTAATCGTGTCCCAGAATAATGTTACTACTTCAAAATACGACACATCCAGGGTCTGATGCTAGTTCCCTAGAAACTCTCTTCTATTTTTTGTTTTCATTGAATGGGCAAAGGTAACGAACGTTAGATCTTAAATTCGGGCTGCGAGTGTTCTAATTCTTTGATGCCGTCGCAGACACCGCATAATGGCGTCTGAATTCAAGTCCAACATTACTGATATCTCCTTCCTTTAGGTTTGCTCCACATTTCAGGGATTAGTGAGACCCGCAATGTGAAAAAGTTGCTTTCGGGTCAGGAAACGTATTGTGTATAGCTGTCCCACATTCCAAGCAACATGTATGAGCAAAGATCAAATGTGTATCGTCGTCACGCGTAATCATTATTAGCAAGAGACATGAAACTTTAACTTAACAGACAAAATAAACAAGTGTGTTCGTGTGGTTCATTTTTTTTTTTCCCCGAAAGATGGCTTTCGTTGCCAAAAAGTTGTCCTATTAAAGAGGTAACAGTTTGAGTTGCTAGTCTAAAGTAGAATGATGTGCGTATACCGGGACACAGTTAAGGTTACACTGCCTTGTATTAGTTGACAGTGATCGTAAGAAAGTATATGTTCAACCAGAGTCTATAAAAGGGCACGAATTTGATTTTTTTTTTATTATAAGGATTTGCAAAAAGAGCTTTTGTCTTGCGTTCTCCTTAGGGACAGTCGAGCGTTTATGATAATGCACAGCATTAGGTAGTTGTTTTTTTCTGATGACTGGCATCGATACTAATAGGTAGGGAAGTGTCAGAAAGTTTTAGCGAATAGTGCGTTGGTATTACGATTATGATTGGTCGACAGTGGAATCACGTGATATTCATTGCCTTCGTGTGCCTTTTAACCACAAAATATTGCACGGGAATCAATGTTACGAGAACTCCGCCACCCACCATTGACTACACACTCCAAAGGTTTGTCAGCAGTTTGGCAGTATACAAACGGGTTATTACGCGTTGTCCATATTTAGGTGTTTTCTAGATCAGACACTGTTTTTGCCGCAGCATACAGTGCTTTGCATGCGTTGTTTTGCACGCATCATGAAACGTGGGGGTTACCATCATCCGGTCATTTTGTATGTGTCGTTCACCATTGTTCACAGCTTAAGCCCCGGTCACACAGCACTCCACGTCCAAACCACGTATAACAAAAAGTTATGAAAATCTGGTGGACGTGGTCGTAAGTGGTAATTTTTTGGTCAATTTTGGTTTGGCCGTGCTTTATACGGGGTATGGCCGTTGGCGGCTTTTCCACTGCTGAAGCACTGCCTAAGCACGGCTAACCACGTCCAGCAACGTGCGTGTACGCGGAAAAATCCATTTGTCAGCGATAAGCCGCTAAACACACGCTATTTCCCGTGATACCAACGCGTAACACGCGTCAGATGACCGTGCTCTGCCCGTGACAGACCGCTAAACTTTGGCGTCTTTACCGCGTCTCCCCAAGTTTTAATCACTGCCGGAACACGGATTATCACGTGTGTTTCACGTGTGTTGCACGTCTTTACCACGTGTGCCGCCCGTGGTTGTCCGCGGTATAAAATTTTGAGCAGTTTAAAACTTTTTACCGCGTCCGACGCCGTTCAGATTTTTCCCCGCGTCCTGTCACGTCTATAAATCGACCGCAGCTCGTCTTAAACTCGACATCAACGCGAACAACATCGTCTACTTCACGGGAGACCACTTTTTGACGTGTTTTGGCCGTGATTAAGCCGTAAAGCGCTATGTGACCGGGGTTTTACATGCCTCAATTATAAACGCCGTTATTATTCCACTCTTCTTACTCCTTGATTCGTTATCAATGGTTATGGAAATTGCATTGTGGTTCGAGCAATGTGCTGAGTAGCCCTTTCAATTTATCAAAAAACAAAACAAAGCAAAACAAAACCCCCCAAACAAACAAACAAACAAACAGATAAACAAACAAACGACAACCCCCTCGAAACCCCGGTGAGTTCTCGACATGCACCCGATCTTATCAGTGTTGCCATGTTCATTTCCTTGACATGTAGGGCCTATAATATGTGACGATGTGTGAGTGTATATGTGCGTTTGTGTGTTTATCTGACTGTGTGCTCAAAGGGTATGCAACATTCTAGTTTTCTTAACGAGAAGTGATTAGGGATCTGCTTGAGTTAAGAATCTCACGCAGGGCAGCTTTGATATCTTTAATAAAAAAAATAATGTAAGAGGTGCATCTCCGTTCTTTTATTGCATTTTACCAAAAAGCAGCCACAAATGCGGTGTAGTAACATCGTCTGCATAGTCATGAGAAATTTGTCCTCCTACCCACATTAACAAATTCGAACTAAAGTGACGACTGGCGGGAATGTGGAGACCTGGGTAAAATCTCAGGGGAAAGTCCTTCTTTGCAGGTGCGCATTGCCCGACATGGGGGTGGGGGGGGGGGGGGGAGGGGGAGGGGGAGGGGGCTATAGGGTTCCTTGCTTCCTCCGTGTCATTCATGTAGCTCTTAACGGCCCGTTAACGATCGCCCCGTCACTGTACAGGCATGCTATTAAACCTGGAAACATTAAACTGCTCATTACTTGAATATGAGACCATTCTGAAGCAAATAATTTTCACACAACAATAGATATATAATGTACTCTTAAATGAATCCCACAAGGATTGGAACAATCATCCCCCAGCATTCCCACTGATTCCCACTGATCAGTTACTAGCCATCCCCTTTAACTGAATTGGACACTCCAAAGAAATTGTAGTAAATGTTTAACAGGAAACATTACTTTTTTCCCCAAAAGATTTCGAAGTAAGGTGTGCATTACACACTTTTTTGTTAAGTTCCTTGATATAAGGATGCTGGCCTAATTATTAGGAAAGATAGGAACAGACGGATGTACGCCAATTGATCCACACACACAAAAAAGCATGTGCTCAGGAATTTCACCCTTTCAGAATATTTTTTTCTTTCACTAAATATTTGTTTCTCCCCCCCCCCCATTTTTGTTGCATGCTGTAAGTCTTCTGACCCGTAGCCATTTCTCTTGATGCATTCTAAGTGAAAAACAACATACGTTTCCAGACCTGATATCAGTTCTCATTTTTATAACATGTCGTTCATTTAAAATTGGTATTGGCATTGAAAATAATGTTTGAACGACAAATTCAATAACGCTGAGTTTAAATGCAATTCCCTTCTTATTCTGTTTAGCGCTTATTTGTTTGTTTTTTTCTTCCACCTTTTATTCATTGTGAGTCCGTAATATTTCTACATGTAGTTGTGAACCATGAAAATTTAACAACTATTCTCATGAGAAGAAAATCGATGCCGATTCATTTTTGTTTTGTTTTTGTTTTTGTTTTTGATTTTCAGCGGCCCAGGGCAAACTGATGGAGGTGACAATGGACGCAGGGTCAGAGGTCGCAGGTCGTGACCGGGGCAACAGCGGCAACCGCGAGACGTGGGGCGGGAAAATCGACTTTCTTCTCTCCGTCATCGGCTTCTGTGTCGATCTGGCCAACGTGTGGCGCTTTCCATACATGTGCTACAAAAATGGAGGCGGTAAGTATTATTCCTGTACGACTCCTACGGCAGCGCCCTCTACCATTGAGGAGGACCCCACGAAGGCTAACATAAACCAGTACTCCCTCCAGAAAGAATTTTATACCGGATGAACGATGAAATAACCGAGGCTCTGATATAGCAGTGTCCTTTTAGGAAAACGCTTTTAGGTAACCGGTTTTATAGACTTTAGCATTATCATCCCAATTTAATACTGTCGACGTATGATTCATTGTACCTTTTAATTGTGCATGGTTCAGTGTAGCCCAGAGGCGTCAAGATATGTCAGTATTAAAGCCATACCGTTTGTGTAGCACGGTGTATAGTTATGAAAGATAAACAATGTACATTCGTCACATATCATTACATAATGTACGCGCATGCGTGAACTAATATAAACTAATGATCCCTCGCACAGACGTAGGTCTCAAACACAGCTTGACGAGATCACGAGTCACTTTGACCATGGAGCTACTACACAATAACTCCATGCTTTGAATAAAAGTCAACGTGAAGAAAATTGAATTAAATTTGCAATTGTAATTTACGTTAATTGAGAAGCAAGAAATACATTTAAATGTGTCTGAACATGATCATTGATTTGTGCTGGTTTAACATGCGGTGTCTTGGCTAATGTGGGAGCTGAGGCGCAAAATTCATTCATGACTTCTAGTTTTATGGACAAACCCACACAGATGGAAAAGTCTCCAGTGAGCCGGTCGAGTTACCTTCTCCTTCCTTTAGCTCACTCTTAGAGCAAGGCGGGCATGGCTCGGATGAGTAACTTTGAAGCCTGCGTGCCAATTCACCCAGAAAACGGCATACGATTCCTACGATCTCTAAGAAAACAAAGTAATGATCCTGAATGGCGCCCATTACGGAAATGAGAATGTATGTCACTACCTAGGGTTATCTCTAAGTCTCTCAAGCAGTGTCCAGTGTTGTAGGGTTCTGAAGCATTTTTATCACAGGTCTCGTGGCGAGGCAGGGCACACTTAAATATAGCAGTGGTTTTTATTTTGTTTTGTATACGCCATTGCAAACCTGATTTATACTAGTACACATAGCCTCTTCTTCATTAATATAGTATGACAGGCCTTCTGTGCTAATTGCCATTTTGATAAAATACTTCACCTTTCTCGAGGGGAATGAAAGTCTCCTTATATAGATATTAATCTAATATCCTTTGCAATAGCAATGTAGATAACCCCTACAGATGCGATCGAAGTAACATGCTAATGGTTTGATTGCAATTTCTTAATTTTGCTCTGACGTGACAGCAATTCAGACTCTGGGTTTTCACTGTGACGATGTCATCGAGATGTCGCTGGTGATCTTTTTTTTTTTTTCTAAATTCAACATTGATCGAGTTTGACATATGAGATCGGCATCATTGCATCCACGCTTCGTTTAGATTCGCCCGACCTCGATTCGTCGGGAGGTGACGATATAGCGGGAACAGGACGGGCAGCTAGTGGTGTTTAGCTGATGAAAAATCAGCAGCCATCATTTCATGAACACGTCAGTTTTTCTAAGGCTAATTGTCATTTACTCTAACTCGTACTCGGCGTTGTTGAGCACAAATTAGTCATGAATAGCAAAGCACCTCGGTCAGATATACTCACAATCGATAGACATTCTAGTCTAATTGACTAACTATGGCGAACCAAAGCTGTGAGCATCATGCCTTATTGTTTTGTCTCTTTTTCGGCTGTACTATATAGACAAGCGGGCCGCGAGCTGGCTTCAAAACACTGAACGGAGTTGTTCCGCTGTGGATTATTAACATGTGCATCAATTTGCAGGCCGCTTACATCGAATCCGCGCGACGATTAATTCCGTGATCATCATAAATCGATAAAAAGCGACGACCCCCCGCCGCGGGGAATTGTGTTTGATTAAAAGCGCCCAGAGCATACCAAGAGCCGAGCAGGGACAAAGAGAAGAAAAAACAAAACAAAACCAAAGCGAAGACAGATGGGGAGAGTTATGGGGAAAGACAGATTATGGGAAGGAGAGAGAGAGGGGGAGAGAGTGGAGGGAAAACAGCCTGCAACAAAAAGAAATGAGATGGGAATGAATTGAGACTAGCGTACAAATTTGCGAAGTAAGACGGGGTGAGCAATATAGAGAGACATTAAACAAGAGAGATTGAGGAGGGGGTGGGGGGATCGGATAGATGTTTATTAGGACCCTTGGATTATCAACAAACTTCAGTTTTAGCGGGCTGTCCACGGAAACTTGCAGAGTTTGGACAGGTGAATCAGAGGCATGTAGGAGAAGAGAGAACACTGGAGCTTGATAGCAAACCAGATAATGAAAGATCTTAGGGGGTAAAGTATATAGCGCTCATCACTCAAAATGAACATAATCATGAGCGAAGTAGTAGTCAGGTAGTACTGGCTCAGTAAGAGAAATGTGTGTGTGTGTGTGTGTGTGTGTGCGTGTGTGAGAGAGAGAGAGAGAGTGTGTATGTGTGTGTGAAAGGGAGAAGCATAAAGACAGAGGAAAAAGACACATAGACAGGATGAGGGAATAACTAGAAAATGAATGGAAAATGCAGTGACCTAGTTTCAAAGAAACCCTTGCAGAACCATGAAATAATTGGAATAAAAACCCCAAAAGACACGAAGGCATGCAAAATCTCAAACGATCAAAGGGTACCAAAGTTTCTAAAATTGACCATATTCTCATGAAGTTTTTCTATAAGGTAGGTGCCTACATGGAAAAGAAATTCTATTGTTCTTGTATTTTTTTTTTTTTGGTGACACAAAACGCCAGAGGTATTCAACAACCATTGAAGTATGACAATTATGGCTACCTCTAAAAAGGCAATGATAATCATGCTAAGAATATGAAAGTCAATCGAAAGTTGATAGTTGCATTATTTTGTATACAGAAAAAAGAAAAATGCTTCAAGAAGTAGGGCCTACAACTTTCCAAGAACCTGTCTCAAAAGGAGAGATCGAGTGTATTTGCTAAAAGTAGGTTAAAGTATAATAACTGTCAGATGGGAGACAAATAGCTTTGAGGATATGAAACGTAAGAGAGTACGTAAGGAGGATAGACGAGTGATCGGAGTGTCAGAAAACTGAGATTTCAATCAAAGAATGATAGATTAATACTAGGAAATGTGACTCCCCCTAGTGAGGGCTGGATGTTCCGAGTTGATGTTTCATAAGAGCAGATAGGAGAACGCGCGAATAGACCCTTTCACATTCACGCAATAAGAACGCATAATACGATGTAACTAGAGTCTTACGACAGCGTTTTGGGTGTGTGTAAGTGCCCCTACTTTACTCACGAGAAAGGAGTTGGAAGAGTGCTGCGACATGAGATTGCGCTCAACTCGGGATCGTTAGCGAGAGCGCTACAACGGTATCAGGGTGCTCATGTGAATGGGGTCTTGTGACAGGAGATACATTAAGGGATATTCGATGAGACGGAACATTGAGGACTGAAGGAGACATGAGACAGAGCGGGCGGACGAGGGGAGGTATCGAACTGTCTCCGCCAGTGATGAATTTGTTCCACCCCCCAGTAAACACGCCGAGGTCCTACACATGACCTGCCAAGAATGTGGCGACACATTTCAGACACCAAGACATGTTTTCTCGGGGTCTGCCATTATTTGGAGACCCAAAATATCCTTCCACGAAACAGAAAAGCTCGCTAACTTCAGCATTATACTGTTATTGTTAGTTTATCGGCTACATTCCTTTGCATCCGGGTAAAATTACTTTCTGGATCATAAAATGTTTAGCAAAGCAGTATGACGACATTTTCATGCGCTTCTTTAACATCCACAGAAGATAACAAAGAACTATCTTCACCTTTTCATAAAGTTTTGCGCAAATGTTATTATTCATTTACATATGCTTACCATTGCTGCTTAAGATGAAAACTGGTTCTTCTTTATCTTAAAAGTAATGAAAAATGATGTTTTCACAAAGTTTGCAGTTTTAGCAAGTACATTAGTTGAAAGTCGACTAACTTCTATGAGGATGCGACACAGAAGACGAAATACATTTCAGATAAAACAAAAACATGCCATGCTAACGTTCCCTAATCACAAAATACGGCGAAAATAAAGAATCTGTCGGAAAAAACGCAAAGAGTATGGGAGACAATCCAAACTCTATA
Source organism: Diadema antillarum (assembly GCF_040938485.1). Lineage (NCBI taxonomy): Eukaryota > Metazoa > Echinodermata > Echinoidea > Diadematoida > Diadematidae > Diadema > Diadema antillarum. Next base: position 2,482,929 of record NW_027270929.1, on the reverse strand, counting down.
CAGCCTACTGTGTAGGGCCCTATAGCCATTACGGTTTCACACGTGTAATCTGTGTTTATCTTGTTCCGAGTGCAGTACACGGAACCGGAGAGTCCAATAGGCACACATCACATCTAAAGCCAGTTCAAATCCTACCAGAATCTTCAATCATTCTGATGCACGGTCACTTACGATGATTGATCTTGCACACCAGTCTTAAACACACAGATATCCTCACCAATATTACCCCACCCCCACCACTACCAGCCCACCGTATCATCCGCCGGACGGCAGGTTGACCTGTACGCCCGCATTGCCGCCTGGCTCGCTGACAACAGCACACGGCTGGGCCATTTGATACGACGAGCAAGCGAAGTTAATGGGTCAGGGTGCTTGAAGAATAGATTTCCCTCGCAGTGTAGAGGCGCTACTACCTGCGATGAGCAACTCCAAACTACGGGTCAAGGGTCACTAGCTAAATCTAGATGACACATTGATGTCCGTCGACAGGTTCAAACGCATTTGGTGTCATCTCCATCGATTGTTCTTGTTGGTCTTTCTTTGCTATCTGAGTTTATACCAACACTAAGTCGGATACTGTTTGGGACAGAAGCCAACTTTACTTTTTGAATAATCCATCTTTGGATTTTTGTATGTTTTGTTTTTTCCTTTCAGTACCACAGGATCACATTCGTGAGAAAGAGCAATAAAGTGAGCTGTTCAATTATTTGAACTCATAAAGTATAGCGAACTTGTTTAGATACACGTTCAAACAACATCAAAACTTTGCCTAACAAACACGTCAGGGAAAGAAGATGAATTGAATGCTCAAAGTGGCGAAGCTGCACCCTAAAAACCAACTTTGGGAAAACTTCATGCCAGATCTTAATTACCTCTTTCAGGGCATGCTTTTAATACTTGCACATCTAGGAGGAAGATGACGATGAAAAAGAAGAAGGAGACGACGACGACGACGAAGAAGAAGAAGAAATAGGAGAAGGAGGAGGAGGAGGAGGAGTATGAAAACGAGGAGGAGAGACAGATAGTCTAACTCTGGTCCCTTCTTGGCGTGAAAAAATCGCAAGCGAGGATTTTAAGCCTTTCCTCTTCTCCTTTATAGAAGCGAAAAGTAAACGAAAGGCGGCCGCCGGTGCCAAAAAGATCCTCGGAAAGAGAAGAGGAGAAGATGTGATTGGTCGCCTTTCTGTCTCTCGATTTCCTCCTGTCTCTTTCCTTTTTATCTCTCGTGATTTATCACGGACAGATTTTTCCCCCCAAGTCCGAGCGAGCCTCATTAAACACCTCGAGACAGCCGCCGCGAGGCGCGCTTTTCAGTCGCGGCATTTTACGTGGTCCGACTAGCGATCGGAGAGAGTCCAGTCACTTCGGTGATGGCTATAGACTCAGAGAAGCTCGTCCAGATCACGAAGTGTTAACTCTGACAATACCACGGGCAAACAGTTTGTATGCGAAGTCAAGGGCACTTCAAGTTGGTGGTTCTGTGAGGGGTTAATTTGTTCAAAGACGGCACCTACCCGCCCCTCCTACCAATCTCTCTTTAATGCAAAGTTTGAGTGGGTCAAACAAGATCGGGACTTCTTGCTTGCCTCATGCAGAAGAACAATCACAAAATGTCATGGGTGCATATAATGACAGGTTTGAATTGTAATCAACTGTCTTCACGATAAGCTAATTAGCAAGAGTAACCGAATTTGCAGGAACAGTAGTCATTTTTTGTGTGGTTATGACATGAAATCAAAGCCTAACATTAAAAAATACATATATATTCTAAAGGAAACCAGAGGGTTGCATGTTGGTAGTACTACTACCATCTGAAACTTCCATCCCTTTTTACATGTATCATTAAACAAAGACATTGGGTCCAAGGTTAACGTAAGTGCTAACACTCCTTTAGACACAATAATAACTCAATGTACGCTAGGGAACAGAACACAGTAGTAAGTCATCTTGTCCCCAGCGTACACACTATAGGCAGCTTTCGAACCTATCATCTTCTGACCATGAACCTGAGCTTTAGCCATCGAATAACACAGTGCTGCTGGGATTTAAGGGGAAAATCAAGTTGCAAAAAACATTCATAGCTTCATAGGCTTTTGTTTCAACGTAGTCTTTGATCAAGGCCTCGTGGCTTAGGAATTGCTTCACACCAAGCGTCTTGCTAGTCGAGGTGAACGCACGAGCGAGTATCGTCAGCTCCGTGACGCCACTAGGGTGCGAGTTGACCCCAGCCTGTGGCTTGCCTCGCAGGTCTTTCCAGTACTCCGCTAGTTTCGAATAAGTAGCGGGGCGTGTACTAAGTGGAATATGAATTGAAGCCACGAGGCTGGACAAAAGGCTAGATCTAATGTAACACAAAGCATTCGATAAGGAGGAGAACAATCGTTGTAATATGAATATACGATGAGTTCAAGAAGAGTGCATTTGCAATGTGGTCACTGTATTGTAACAGGAAACATCAGGAAAATTGAAGAGAAACCGGAAGTGTCTCAGAGTCTGTTAGTCCATAGAGTGAGGAAAGATGGAGCTGGGTGTTGAATATATGCCCAATTCCCAATTTGTGGCTGTCGAAGAACAATGCATTAAAAGTACATCAGTTTACTATGATCTGATAATGAGATGGTCTTCATATGATTATCCAGTGTATCTTTTCCTTTTTTTAAGTGTAAGCACGGGCAAGTTGAAAAAGAAAAAGATGTGTGGTAATGATTACTGTGGAAGGGAAATGTAATTGATGAAAGTGTCAAATCACATTTCACAAGTTTATCAATTCTTTTTAGAATTTACATTTCTTTGTTTTACTTACATCATGGTCGGGGGTCACATCACAGCAAAAGATATAAGCATTGCTTCTTTTTATAAAGACAGAATGTCGGCCGACTAATAGGGGTCATCCAATTGCACGAGCTGGAAACCCACGAGTCATATAGCCCACGAGCTGGACATCAGGTACAACACGCCCACTAGCATGACTAGCTAGACACTAAGCTATACGTAAAACAGACTCATACGCTAGACACTCACTAGGCAAATAACGCCTATGAGCTCGACACTACGTACATTAAGCCCCGTGATGTAATGTCGAGATTATGCGCTTTTTAAAAAAATTAGGCTCGTGGGCCTAATTTGCCTAGTGTCGAACTCGTGACCGTACAGCTCGTGGACCTATTTTAGTTGATGTCGAGCTCATTGGCTTCGTTCACTTAATATTGCCTACCTCGTGGGCTGTATGACTCGTGGATGTATAGCTCGTGGACTGTATGACTCGTGGGTGTCGAACTCGTGACGTACACCCGACCAGCTGACATGACTACAAACGACAACTAAACCATCTCAATTTATCATAGACATCCTTCACAGGATAGGTTGCCAGAAGCAAAGCTGAAGTTAACCGTTTTCGTTATATCCTCGTGATTCGGCTCGTCACACTGCGCTAGTATAGATAATGCAAATAATGAAATCTGATTGTATCTGAAACAATATCACCTCGCATTCCCTTGAAAAAAAAAAGTATGACAGAGATCAAGAATGAAATCTACCTCAGTGATACGTGAGTCGACTGCTATATAAATTCAATCAAATTCAGCTTAACATAAAAGTATTTTCTGCGATCAGTTAAATGACTGTTCGTAACGTATGAAGTATAATCGATTGCAAATTGATTTCGACAAACTGTTCCAGGTATATTATGCCACAGCTACAGGTAATTCATATTAATCTGGGAAAACCCCAAAACAAAACCGCAAAACAACATCAAAGACATCTCTTTCAATTTAGTAGCCGTTTAAAGTCTTATGCAGCATAATGGGACAAAAGTATTGTTTTTCATTGTTTTTCTTTCTTTTTTTTCAGTAATGAAACATCATAAAGATGGGGTTTGTTGAGACTCTTCCATCAAACTGAAATAGATCTATATTAGCTAGTTCTGTAACAGTAGCTTGAACACACGAACCATCTAATCAACCTTGAGTAGGCAGGCTGATTTCAGCAAATATTGATCTGAAGTATTGTTTTCCGCTGAGATGGGTATGCAAGGGCAAAAAGAAAAAAAAAAGAAAAAAAATCTAGATACAGGCACAGCAGCAATACCTGTTTCCCCATTACCAGTTCGTCTCTCTCGCAGAGATGTCCGATTTTTAATCTGGGCCCACATTCGATGGCGATAACCGGGCACCGTTATAATTTCGAAACGATACTGTCGATCGATGCGACATGGCGAGGCTTGCCCGGGCGCGCTCAATATCGAGAACCCGCGAAGAATACAACGGCGGAAACATTAGGCGGTATGGCTTGAGAACATCAACAAACCATTGTGGTTTGTGTCTTAGAAAACAACCGAGTGATACGGATTCTAGACAAGCTATTGCCCTTTCAATGATATCTCGGTTCTTTATAATTGTTGTTAATGTATGAAAAGGAATTTCAGGAAATCGAAGGTGGAGTCTTACAGTCAATCATCATACGATGATAATTGATGATATTATCTTTTTTTATTATCATCTTATTTAAGATTTAGATTTTTCGTCGACTGAGCAGCTCTGTGTTTGATGTCGGGATATCAGTTACACATGAACCGATGGAAGTTAAAGTTTACATTCAAGATATTCTTGAACTTGTCTGAGAACTCGTCTAGAATCCGTCAATTTGTTTTGACGTTGATAAATATATGTAGATATTGATTGAGGCCACTCCAAGGATCATTTCGTTCTTTTCTTTGTCAATATGCTAAGTCGTAGATGCCTTCATTTGTGGTGATTGCGCGCTATCGGTGCATTTCAGTGTGCTTTTGGAACGTTGAATCCGATAGTGATGTCTGGAAGAGTAACACCCTTTCCTTGGTCCGAGCGTGCCAGGCTGAGGAAGGGGGCAGTCGGTGCAGAGATTTAGCAGCTGTCTCGTTCCAGATCAAAAAAATATTAATAAGACTATATTATCGCTTTGCATACCATAGTCACGAATTATTGACGACTTTCAGCCCTTTGATACGTTGATCATGTCACACGCTAAGGAGACTACGTACTGGAATCAACCTGATGTGGACGTAAAGGGGATAGAACTGACAACATTACCGCTACTCTGAAACCTCTGTGCTAAAAGATGCATTTAAAACAAAAAATCAATTTCTCTGCGGTTGAGTCGCGGACAAAACCACGATAAATTTTTCCTTCCTCTCTCTGTCTTATTGAATACAATTACTACGTGAACGCGCGTAAATTCAACTTAACGAATTCATTGTAATCGACTTCAGCGCTGACGTGCATCGATGTTTAATGACGATCATCATGATTTGTATTCATTCGCTCACGTCGTCATAGTCTTCCTCTTTTTTTTTTGCCTTGCCTTGTATGAAACGTTTTATTACGTCACATAATGGCCTGCATGTGACGTCATATTCTTTTATTATGTATCACTGAAATTAAATTTCATGAGGTAGAATAAAGGAAATGTGTAGCATGAAAGTTTTCTTTAAAAAGCGTGGTGCACAAACCTTCTGATAAACAAAGATGGTATTAAACTTCAGTTGTTGAACTGTTCTGGCGCTAGAATTTCTCACCCGGCATCTTGCGAATATTACAGTTTCACTCCACCACGCACGCTCATGGGTACAGTCCGCTGGGTGCTGGATTGAATTGAAATTACCACTCATTATAATCGACAATCTTGTACCCCCGCGGCTATGGTGGCCTCAAGGGTGCAGCTGTGCTACAGGACAGGTCGATGCCAGCGATACGTCACGGAGACATCCTCGCGCGCGGACGGATATATAGGCGCTGGTGAGGACGGAAAGAGTGGCTGGGTTCAGTTGGCTGACTGGGTGTGGCGGAGTTTTCTAGTTAATCATTTTCACTGCTACCGTCAGCTTCCTGAGATGACTCTTGAACAAACTAGATATCGCACAATCGTCATTCTCTGTCGCCGTGTTATTGGTTTATCATTTGATCACGTTTATTTTCGGTGGTACAAAAGAAATTATAGTTTGCTTACGTGCCACTTCAATACTCAAGCTTGTGGAGCCTTCACTTTTCCTCTCGCATGCTCTATGATATAACATATACAATCATAAGGCCCATCATTGTATCTAAAACGCACAACAGTTACAAAACCTTCACGAAGAATACTTTCATAATGAAAACTTAGGATTTGTTTAAACACACACGCTTGAGATGACTGTGCTGGTCTTCCTTGTAAAATCTACCTTCCTGCGAACCACTCTTATGACCAAGATAAAAATCCCCAATCGTGCAAATGATGATTTTAATTACAAACAGTCGTTAGTGCATGCATATTTTATCTTTGGTTGTTTGTTCGTTTGTTTTTTGTCACATTGCCATGTTATACTTGTCATACCGTTGTCACATTTTGATGTATGCATGTTTTATTAAGTGACAATAAATGAAATGAAATGAAATATTTCTATTTCTCGCAAAATATCTCGAATGTTTATTCCTCTGTCGTGTTAGGATTTCACCGTCACACAAGCGGCGCCATTCTCTATGTTTCCTTGTAATAGAGACATCGACATCAATTTAGTGTGTCTGTTTCAGTAATGGGTGTAAGAAGTGTGTATGTAGATTTATTTCTGTGGCCACCAAAGAAGCACTGAAATACATTGTACTCATGAGCAAACTAGCTGCCACTGGACCGGTGGCTTCAAGTCCCCTCCGAAAAAATCGGCAAAGGATAAGTGCTTAAAGCGCTGCTGTCGGGGGACGCGGACCCCGTATCTCAAGAATTGAGAGACCATGGTCTTGTCCACTGAACCACATACACGGGTCATCATGGAACGTGTGTCTTCATATAGGCATATCCTTTTTTGTTAAGCCAATTTTAAAGTCTCTCTCTCAACCTGGGGCCCGTTTCATAAAAATTGTCATCAGTGACAATTTGTCATAGATGTGACAAGCTACTGAAATCCTTGCATCTCATTGGGTGAGAGCAAATTTGTCATAGAAATGTGGCAGTTGTCACTGATGACAAGTTTTATGAAACGGGCCCCAGGTCTCTCTCCGACGGGAGTCAGTTTCCGTTTTAAGATATTAGCGAGCTTTAGATCTGCAACGCAAACGCTAGAGTCGACGCTATTCGTCCAAAAATTGTGTTCTGCACGTGCACGGGGCAGCTGTTTCCATTGTCCAACCCGAGAGGCTACGTTGTCTTAGCGTTCGCGTCGCAGATCTAAGGCTCACTTTTATGTGTCATGACGGGGCAAGACTGAGATAACTCTCAAAGTTGCTGCCATTTACTCCTTGTTTATTGTTCGTCACTTACCCCCAGTTAAGTCAAGGCTGTATAGAGCCGAGTCATCCATAATAACACTTCATAAAACACACACACACACACACACACAAAAAAAAAAAAAAAAACACCACACGTGTGAAATGAAAAATGAAAAATGAAACTAAACTGGGTGAAAGTCAAGTCATTTAGACTTCAATTAAACAGCGCCACCATGATGATGGTGGATCCGGAGTGGGGCCTGCCGTTTAATTGTTCTTGGCATAGATTGCAGACCTTTGTTAATTTGCTTTTTTCATTTTGTGTGTCTATGAGTTGTTTGCAGAAGCGAAATATAAATCAACCAACTCTTTCAGGTAAAGCGTTTGACGATATTGCTTATTGATTGAAGGGTCAACTGCAATTTGAAGCAACAGGCACGCATAATCTCTGCTGCCCCCCCCCCCCCCCCCCCCACACACACACACACCACCACCACCACCACTTTCTCTCGTGCTCTCTTTTTTTGTATCGGTCGCAATCTCATCCATTGCTCATGGTTTCACATATCTTGCATCTTGTTTTCGGAATCATCACAGGCGCTTTCCTGATACCGTACATCTTTATGCTGATCTTCATGGGGATCCCGCTCTTCTACATGGAGTTGGCCCTAGGTCAGTTCAACCAGACCGGGCCCGTAACGGTCTGGGACAAGATCTGTCCGCTCTTTAAAGGTAAATGAACACCGTAACCGTGGAAACGTACAATATTCAACATCATTACGTGACATCAAAACAATCAACTCAGTAGATCCTGGCATGTATTTTTAATTAAATTTAATTCAATTCAATTCAATTCAATTCAATTCAATTCAATTCGATTCAATTCAATTCAGTTCAGTTCAGTTCAGTTCAGTTCAGATCAGTTCAGTTCAATTCAATTCAATTCATTTCATTTTAATTCGATTTGATTTAATTTGATTCAATTCAAACTTATTTTCATTTTTCTACAAAACGTAATAACGTTTGTCCTTCCTGTTTTCTCCCATCGTCTTCTGTAACGAAATGTTTCTTCCGTCATTTTCTCCCCCCATCCGGTAATTCAGGTGTCGGCTTTGCGATGATCTGCATCGCTTTCTTCGTCGACTTCTACTACAACGTGATTATCTCTTACTCCATCTACTACCTCTTCGCCTCCTTCAACCGCGTGTTGCCGTGGAGCACGTGTGACAATTCCTGGAACACCATCTACTGCTTCCGGCCTGCCGATGGCCCGACCTACTACTACAACTACACCACCGAGATCGACGGCATCAATACGACCTTCGTCATCAACAAGACGAAGTCCGCGGCCACGGAATACTACGAGTATGTCTTCCATAGTATAATCACCATCGTCGTCGTCGCACTTGTGTTCGGAAACCAGAAAAAAAAAGAGCCTTGTGTTAGCTGTGGCTCCTTTGTTCAGATATTTGTACGCAGTAATCATGTTTTTATTACAGAAATGCAATAGGAGTGCTTTGGTACAGTTGATTAGAAGTGAACTTTTGAAACTTGAGATCCAAAGTTCTAAGTGCTAATATCCTTGGACGATATCTTTAATGTATTTTTTTTTTTCATCCGCGATGTCCTTTTAAGAATTGGTATTTGGCAATGCTGAAGTGCTGTAATAATAATGGTGGGGCCATAATGTGGAAGCCCTGAAATGGTTCGAACCTGTCCAAAGCTTTGCCAGTGAGGTCTAAGACTGTTCCCAGAGTTGATGGAAGTTTCAGTACCGCCGATTGATGAAATGCGGCTGTATGCCATTATAATGCTTTATTTCAAGGAGCATAACACTACCCCTTTGTGTGCTGATTATAGTACAGAAAGTCCCATAACGCTATATACACAAACTGTCCAAATTCCCTGGCACGGAAAGGGTTAAAACAAGTATAAAAAAGGGGGGCCTTAACCGCATTTTTCTGGTGCCACTTCCGGGTTTACAGTTGGGTTTCATCAGCATAAAACATCTTTTGAACACCAAATGAACCTATTAAAGCTTCCAAAGGAGATGCGTACAACGAAAACAAGACTGGACCCAGTACAAATCCTTGGGGGCTTAACCGCAATTTTCTGGTGCCACTTCCGGGGTAAAAACAAGTGGGGAGTCCCAAGTGGGCCTGTCTATTAAAATCACTTCAGTTTGATCATTCTGTGTATCCATGAACGCATCGCAATCGTCTGTAACTTAAATTTGCCCTTGATCTAGGATTCTATATTCGACAATTTATACGGTCATGGCGGTGGACGGTTGCGCTATAATAAAATTCCCCAGTCTTCTCGAATGACGGACTTTAAGCCCTTATGCCGTTTCCCTGCAAATCAATTCATTGACTTTCTTACTGCACTTCTCCGGCTACAGGCGAGCCGTCCTGCAGATGCACGAGAGTCCGGGCATCCATGACCTGGGCAAGGTGGTGTGGCAACTCGCGCTCTGTCTTCTCGCTGTCTACATCATCTGCTACTTCAGTCTCTGGAAAGGAATCAAGGGGTCAGGAAAGGTCAGAACCCACAATGCAAACATTACAGAACAACAACAACATCATCAACAACAACAACAACAACAACAACACCAACAACAGCAACAATAGGAACAACAACAACAACAACGACAACGACAACAAAACCATGCAAAAAAACGACAACAACAAGAAAAAGATTATCATGAAAATCTATTCATGTCCAAATCTTGTCACAACTTGAATAGGATATACAAGGTGTAAGTCTATCATAAGGGATGATTATTCCGTTTCTACATAACTCTAATCATACAAATAATATTCTTGTACTCGCATGTAGTTGAGAATTGCCGGAACGGTTAAAAGCCTCCTTGACACCACATTGATGATATATCTATCATTATGCCTTTTACAACTTTGAAGATGATATCGAAAATTCAAGCCAGCAAGAGCTGCATTTGCAGATGATTTTTACGTAGCTGCATGTTAAGTCTGGAAGAAAACGATAGTTCTAGGTGCTGACACAAGAAACCCTTTTAAATGCATTCTTACATGAAATAATGATTAGACTGAGAGTTTAATTGTTTACAGTTCAATTTTGCATTACATCAAATTTCAGTGCTTTATGAAGCGTTATTGTTTACAGAGGCGCCAACATCTCGCACATTAAGCACTTGCGAAGACCTGTACAAATTTCCAAGTCAACCATAAATTATTATTTGACGATATATTTCCCCACGACGTCCGTGATCTGAACCTGTAGGTAAAAATGGAAACACCCTTTTAATACTGGGAAAATACTGGTGCCAGTGCTCTCCATACCAGCTGAAGAATCTACCTTGGGCAAGTTAGACAATTTTCACCACTTTCAGAATTTCTGTTATATCGTCGTCATGACTGCAATGATGATGATGATCCACGGCATTTGTATAGCGCCATGTATCTGTTTTGAAAACATTAAGAGGCGCAGACTCCTCCAAGAGTTAGCAATTGAATGCCTGGTGAAAAAAAAAATGTGAGTCTTGAGTGAGGCTTTGAAGTGCTGCAATGGTGAAAGAAATTATAGCAACTACAGTCAAACTTGTCTATAGCGGCCACCCAAGGGAAACACAAAAGCGGCCGTTATAGACAGGTGACCGCTCTAGACAGGGTTCTTTGATACGATCTTTCTCTAGGACGGAATTGTTTTCAGTGGCCGTATACGACAGGTGGTCACTAAGACAGGTTTGACTGTATAAAAAGGCAATCTCTATCCATGCTAACTCCAGGTTGTGTGGATTACGGCGACCCTGCCCTATATGGTCCTCTTCTGTTTGCTGATTCGCGGTGTGACTCTGCCGGGAGCCGGGGAGGGCATCAAGTACTACCTGATCCCCAAGTGGGAGCTTCTCCGCTCCCCTCAGGTAAGTTCATTAAAGGAGACCTCCGGATGATTTTCAGAATTTGATACATTTGAACAACTGCAAATTAGTTATGCTGAGTACAAAGTTTCAGAATTTATAGTGATCTGGATGAGATAAATACGAATGTTTTCAAAATTTATAACAAATTATAACAAATTGCAATGAACGAGGATAATGACATGGCAGCCTCACCATAAGAATGCACGAGTTGGGGCTTGAGGAAACAGAACAAAAGAAGAAGGCATGCATAGGTTATACACAGGTGAGCGGTATTGTAATGGAATTACACTGCTACATTTCTGAAATATGTGAGGCTCCTATGTCATCAACACTGTTCAGTGTAATTTGTTTAAGATTTTTCATAGTATTGGTTTCTCTGCTCAAAGACCACAATAAATTCCACAAATTTAGACATGGAGTTGTCGATTTATGTACTGCGTGATGTTAAATAATGAAAATCGTCTGGAATGCCCCTTTAAGTTGACACTGTGACCATCACTGGCAGGCGACCTTAAAGGCGGCAGTCACACGGGCAACAGATCACGATCTTAAACTTCGCGATCTGTTGCCAGTGTGACCGCGGCTATTGTGTATATAAGCAGATGATTGTCCTGAAGAAATCATGCAGGCTGTTGTTGGTGGTTGTTGTTGTTGTTTTTCTTGTCCTTCATTTTCGTCTTTCACATTTTCTCTTTTTCATATATATATATATATATATATATATATATATATATATTTAAAGGAAATGGTTCAGTATCCTGTAGATGGTAAGGACATCTTCCATAGGCTAATTTAGAAATAAACAGGTAGTGACGGCCTCTTCACGAGTCCTACTCTCGCACACTTAATCATGATACCCAATTTTGGTTCGGCTAGGGTTAGGCACTTGGTTGGGCTTTCATGCGTACTGTGTGGGTATTTTACCAGAGTGTACGCCCCCACCTGTTGTTTACGTAGAAGTCGAGTCAACCAAGCGTTTCCTGTCAATAAGTCCGCACAATTTCACCGACAAAGAGACGAGAAAAAGAAAAGTCTCATTAACATACGCTAATCCTTCGAAACGAAGATCCAACCATCGATTTTTTTTTTAAATTTTCACGATTTTGAAATGAGGAAATAAAAACGAAAAGTAACACTGTAATCTGCTGTTTACGCCATCCGCACTGATTATTGTTTATACCATATAACTCTCTGGTCTTTATGGGGGGATGAGCTTGTTAGACATAGTGAAATCACTTCTGTTAACATTCGGCGACAAGCGCTTTTGAAGCAGTGATACGGTCCTGTCGGAAAATGCCCCCAAAATAAAAACTGTAAAAATCGTCATCTGTCTCATTCCATGCGTAATATTCTCCCCAATCTCCTCTTTATGATTCCATCATTTCACTCCACTAGGTTTGGGTTGATGCGGCCGCCCAGATCTGCTTCTCGCTCGGTCCAGGCTTCGGTGTGCTTCTGGCTTTTGCCAGCTACAACAGGTTCCACAACAACATTTACAAGTGAGTTTTAGAAAATGAAAAGCGAAAAGGGGCATTTCTTAGATGTATGTAGGCCTACTTCAACGACAGGAGTGAATTGAGAACATGAAGATTAAAGAATACATTCCCCCCTGATTCTTTTCTATACTTCATTATAATCTGTAAACAAATTTTTGCATAGAAAGAATATGCCTATATCTTCTCCCGCCACAGTCTTGAAGATTAAGTGGAATAAAGCATGATATCATGTTCTCATGTATCAAACAATGCATTATTGGCGAGAAAACTTGGGTGCCTCGCGCACTGATCCATTTGATTTTGTGTCACATACTATTATGTCATTTGTAGAATTTACGATTTAACAATTTAAGCAATTTAAGGAATGAATTAAGAAGAGCGCAGTAGCTATACCCATGCGATTGACTTGTTTGCAAAGTGTTTACGTGCAACGCGCAGACTAAAACTTGATTGAAAATATTATGCGTGTCATGTAGGGTATATTATTGCGCGTTTACGAGTGCATGCATTATATACATTGTATACGAAAGCTTGCATCGTTGAATTACAGTAGTTTCCTAACGTGTCAAGATTTGTTCCATTGTAATTTAGATGGGAATGTAGAGGATGAATATATCTATGCATCGGTCATAGGCCTATACACACAGAGGAAGACGAAAAAGCATAGTACATGAAACTTCCATTCTAGATCCAGTTTCTGTTACATGATGACGGATCTTGCTTTATATTTTGCAGCCATTATTCAGTTCCAGGCAACTATCATAATTGTTCTGTGAAGGAGACTATGAATTTCTTCACAGGCACACACTGAACATGATGGTAAACGAGTAGAAATAGTTATATATGTAGAAGAGACAGAGATGAGGTGAGGTGGAATTTTCTTCAAACTTTCATCGTACCATTCAGAGACGCTCTACTTACCAGCTGCATCAACTGCATGACGAGTTTCCTTGCTGGGTTCGTGGTGTTCGCTGTCCTGGGATACATGGCCGTCAGAAACGGACAGAGCGTCGACGAAGTGGCAACGGAAGGTAAAAAAAAAACCACTATGCCCCTGTCACACTTTGCCGGATAAGGCAAACGCAAGAGAACGAATGTCGATTTTTTGCATCCGTTGATATCCCTTACAACGCGTTTCATGCCATTTTTATGCTTTGGATGGACGTTTATCTTCCGGTGATTTCCGTCAGTGCGGCCAGAAAACTTTGTGCATGCACACACAGTTTTTTTCTCGCCAAAAACTTATAGCGGGAACTGACTCTTGTCCTCTTAGTTGTACGTTTTCTTCTTTATCTGTATGCTGTACTTCGTCATCTTCCGCGTGTTCCCATCCGCTAGGCCTCCTGTAGAGTCCGTTGCTGCAAGACGAGGATATGGATATCAAAGGAATTATGGATGATGGTAACAAATGATAGGACTGGTCCTTCAAAATTAACATAATTTACCCGATTTTGTTTGTTTGTTTGTTTGATTGTTGGTTTCTTTCTTTCTTGCAGGACCTGGTCTTGTCTTCGTCACATACCCCGAAGCCCTGGCTACCATGCCCGGATCAAACGTCTGGTCAATTCTCTTCTTCCTCATGCTTCTTACCCTTGGTCTCGACAGCTCGGTAAACTTCACTCTCCCCATTTCCTTGAATAATCCTGTTTAAACAGTCATGTATGCAGCGATAATAATGATGATGATGATAATGATAAAAGCAATAACAATAACAACAATAGCGCCGATGTTAACAATAGTATAGATGATAAAACAAATAATAATAATAATAATAATAATAATAATAATAATAATAATAGTAATTTATAGTAATAATGAATAGATAATAATGCTGCTTTCAATTTAAAATACTAAAATGCTAATGATTATACTGTACACCCAATAGAAGATCAGACAGATCAAATAAGTTGTATAGCATACATTATATTAAAGTGTTGGAACCAGGTGCTGATCCAGTAATCGCTATCAATTCTTTCTGGGGGTGTAGTTATGAAATATCTGTCAATAGAAATGTACATGGTTACCTGGTGGATTTCCAATTTCACCTCGATTATCGTTTCTTATCAGGAGAATGACTATATAGATTGCTCAATTCCCCTACAAATTCCCACACCCATGAAATGATAATATCGAGGAGTCGTATATAACTTAGTGACAAAAAAGAGTAGAATACTCATTCGATATTACTTTTATGGATTTGGTTTGTTTCAAGTTTGGAGGTTCCGAAGCCATCTTGACTGGATTGTCCGATCAGTTCCCGCGGGCCGTTAAAAAGCATCGCGAGGTGTTCATCGCCATTCTTTTCGCCGTCTACTACTTGGTGGGGCTATCGTTCGTTTCGCAGGTCAGTTCATTGTCTGACATCTTTTCTCTGCTAGTCGACAATATTATTGAACAGACAAAAGGTTAAATGCTTCTGTATTTTCGATCACCTCCCTTATTCACTCCGTCGTTTTGTTATTTTTCCGTCTTCTTTTTCTTCAATTTTGCGTCTTCTTCTTGTTTTACTTTCTCTTCCTTTGTCTGTGTGTTTTTTTTTTCCGAACAAGCTCATTATCACATCCATTAATATATACAATGCCTCCTCCACTTATCGCTTGGCCCCTATTTCTTTCCTTACAATACAGTGAAGAGTGTATTATCGATATACTTAATGCCTGTTTGAATCTTCCTGTTGTGCAGGGTGGAACGTATCTTGTGAACCTGTTTGACAACTGTGTAGCTTACTACGCGATTTTGTTCACTGTGGTATTCGAGACAATCGGAGTCGCATGGCTGTATGGTAAGCAGCGTGTCACAAAAGTATGATTACTGTTTGATATATATAGAATAATATGATTATCGATCCCCAAGGCTAGAATGCTCATACAATAGCTGAATGCTTGACTCTTGTATGAAATCTACAAGTACGTAGGATACACTTCTTAATATAGGTGTGATCGAATAATTGCGTCTACATGTTTACATGTGTTGACGTCTAGGCCAATCTTTTTGTGCATAGTTATCGTGTATTAAACGGGCAAATTTGATATCATAAAGTTGATTATGGATGCATAAATAGAAGCCTGCATAGCATCACTGATCGTATCCATATGTTTGAGTTTGACATACAGTTATACTTACAGGTTTGCAGAAAGGCATTAATAGAATTATCAAGATTTTATGTATCCTGCAGTTGACCTGGGATAAAACATGGCGATACCACCAATGTCTACTGTGTAACAAGTCTAACCATTTGCCTATGATATCAACTTCAACTGCAAAAGGTGTATACAAAGTTACCTTGGGATCATGCATTACGTTTCTCTACGAACTAATGCTACAGGTCTGACGATACCAACCAAACGCATTTCAGAAGACATCAATCAGATGTTGGGCTGGAGACCCGGCTATTACTGGCGGTTTTGCTGGATGTTCCTCAGCCCAGTAATGATAGTGGTAAGCACACGTGTACACATGCCACAAAGACATACCTCTGTGGCTTCTTTTGATGATGAATGCATTGATGATGACGTCAGTGATAATGATCAGAGTGTTTTTGTTAATGATGATGATGATGAAATTGGTATAAAGAATAACGCTCGCTATTATGACGAATGTGATGATAGAAATGATGATTATTATTTCTGATAGTTAGAACGACGATGATGTTGACAATAACGTTGCGATGCGATGCGCGTTTTTACCATTTTCTTCTGGCAGTTCATCATGGGGTTCGGTCTCGCGAATGAAAGATCGCTGCGTCTGGACAAATACATCTACCCTGAGTGGTCAGTGGCAGTGGGCTGGTTGATCACGTGCACGTCCATCGCCATGATACCGATCACGGCCATCTACCAGATGGTATCAACACCTGGCTCGTTAACTGATGTGAGTTTCTTACACCTTTTATACATAGACAGGCTATTGACCAGTCTGTGAGTAAAACTGTCGGGACTTGACGGCCAAAAGATTGGGGTCACTGCCCTGCTCAAATGTAAACACAGAACTCTATTACACAGCGAGCTACACCTTGCCATATTGACATCTATGACAAGCCGACTGTTCCATTAAGCGAAAACTCAGTTTATCGACAGAAAAAAACTCAGTTTTTCCTCGATAACATGAATTTACGATAGATAAACCGAGTCATCGTTTTATGGGATATTTGGCTTCCACAGGCAAGCCAATTAATGCCCCTTCTAAAGTGACAAACTTGATATACTTGCAGTTTATCGTCGAAACAACTTAGTCTATTAGTCGATAAACCAACTTTTCCGATTTATACCACATTTAGCGTGCCATAGACATCTGCACAATGATATCGAATATTTCTGAATACCACGGTTCATATTGCCGGTTAGAGAATCACGCAAAACATTACTTAAATTGCTTTGTCACTATTCATCTCATCAGTGTAAAGAAATGAATTAAAGCATTTTGTACATCATTAAATCATAAGTTGACGATTTCGGCGGGGTTTGCTATTGGAGCGTGCTACCCAAAGAAACTCACTCATTCTAATAAGAACATACTTGTAAGGGCAAATAAAGCAAAGAAGCCGCAATAGTTAGAGATAATTATATTTTGGTTTAAAGAATGGATGTACCAATTCTTGATCGTTTTTGGGGTCCATATAAAAAGTCTCAAGATTAGATTGAAGACCCGGTTGCGTAGGGATTCATGGATGGCCCGATTAAATCAATTTCCAGTCGCTGCCCTCCGGGGTACATTCGAAAAATCATCGGTCAGCGATTGTATAACGTACATCGGAGCGTACGCTCGTCGGCAGCGGTCGACTTCGGTCGAGATTTTTTGGCTGTTTGAGTACACAGTCATGTACCTACATTTAGAGATCAGTGATAAAGCTGTACAGTACATAATTCGAATCTCGAATTTTCGAATATTTCATTTCATTTCTTAATTTTCCGGCACACAAATTACATTTTAACATACGTCCAATCATCAATGAATTCAATTCAATTCAATTCAATTCAATTCAATTCAATTTATTCGGCACAAAATAAATCAAAAGTACATTATGTACACAATAAAAACAAAAGCAATGTGTATAAACATACATGCACATATCATGGAAATTAATGCCGGGACCAATGAATAGTAGTAAATAATATATTAAAGAAATTAAGTGCATACGGACTTTAAACAATATTTCATTATATACATACAGAATGGATATGAATCAGTCTAGAGAACGTTACATTCATTTTGGATAGTTAACCCGAGCGGGGCCAACCTTCCCATACATGGTATCCCTACGTGACACTGGGTCTTTCATGAGTACCATCAAACCATCAGTCTAAGCGTTAGGATTGTTAATGAATGTCCATATTGTAAACATAGAGGTATGATACACCCAAAGCTTGTCTCTAGGTGGCTCAACAGTAGGCATGTGGCTTGGATCATGGAGAAGACGTAGACCCTCTCTCAAAGGGCTAAGAAAACGCTCCACTTCGTTGAAACTTGTCGTAGAACGTTGGTGTACAGTCATGATAGTTCCGAATGTTGCTATGGAGACAGTGCTGTCTTTTCATCACCTCATGATTATCATCTACGTTTTCCTTCATTTTCCACAGCGTCTGATGAAGAATCTGTACACTCAAAAACAGTGGCCCAATGGATACGACAACAACATGTACACAGCAGAGCAGGAAAGTAGAATGAACGGAATGGTGCTGGAAGCTAAGCCAGTAACACCTGTCTGAGGAGGCTAGCCGAAGTCAAGCTGTCAGGGGTGGATTGTAAATACAAGTAGACGTAGCAGTCAGTACTGCTGCTACTCCTTTACAACGCGCGCGTCACGAAGCAATATGGGAAAGAACTGACATCGAATTGGAAGGATGTTTAGAGCGCGCGCATGCGCAAAGAGTGGTCAGGACAATTAATCATGTAGCCTGATTGTTACTGTACATATAATTCTGACAAAACTCTGAGCAACATTGCTATTACCATAAACATCCTCACTATTCACCGTCTTAACAAACTTTTCATCAAAACTACAGAAGAAAAGAAGAGCAAAGTAAACAGGCCACGAAGAGACGAAAAGTTACTGTGGCATTCATATTCCAGCAAACTCTCTCCCTGTTCGCCGTATGTCGATACATTTCCGGTAGACTTAGAGTGAAGATTTGTCGTGACGTGAAAAGGCCCATAGGCATCTTCTGGATATTAAACACACACTCCCAAACATACGCAATCAACATTAAATGCATTATTCTGAATTAACTGAATAAAATGGAAAATTGTGAACAGAACTCTGTCTAGTTCGGAAGGGTTGATTCAGACTTCGATATGATTTAAGAAACAAATATTGTATAGGTAAATCGTGATGATAAAGTTGCTCATGAATCTCTCCCTGTACATACTCACCTAACATACTCGTGTGGTTTTAATGAACGTAATCAATATGTATATTGTGATAGAAACCCGATTTCATGTTTTGTTTTGGTTTTGTTTGCCCGGACCAAAAACCCCAAATGAACTAACGCTCAAATGCTGACGTGTTTTGAGTCCGACTGGTGATACAGACCAAAGACTACTGTTTACTTGTATACATTCATGTCGAGAAGACAACGGTGTTCCTTCCACGTGTGTAAAAAGCAATATTCCAGTTATCAGTGATCGTGTGAGAGGCACCTCATGGTACAGCCCAGTGTTTCGCGTGTAGGGCAAGCGTGCCACGTCTTATCTGTACAGTATAATCTTAACATACATTATCAAGCTTCGTGCATTGTTGCGACTGTCGATCCCCGACGTTATCCAAGTATGTTATCTGAATGTTCTTGACGGTAGCATTCTTGAAAGTATAGGAGCCATTTTACTCTAGATCGATGAATTCTTATCACTGAATATAAAGAAGACTTACATGACATCGGCATCAATTTTGACTTTGAGCTGTAAATTGTCAATCGTGACAGAGTCATGATGAACAAGAACGACTTTATTCATCATTATGGTAAGATAGGACCATTGGAGATCCTTAATTGTATCATAAGTATGAGGAGCGGCAGTGCGCCTTCGTCGACGTGGTGTCGCGGTCGATTACTCTCACGAGTTTCGCACTCGACATTCCAAGAGTGCGGACCGCGCGGGGCCCTCTATCGATCTGCGCGCCGCACATCACGTGGGTGTTAATCATAATGTCCAGGCTAACTCACTCCGCACTGAGTGAAATCGTATGGATAATTCGCCATCACTCGGTGAAAAGTTGCCCTCCCATCTCAACAGTAAGTTCTGCAATAATTCACATTGCTGAATTATCATGTATACCTTATACGTCGATTTTTCGCCGAGGGCAAAGCTCACAGACAGTAACATATAGCCAAGAAAGAGACCGGTAATGGGCAAGATATTAGTATTATGCAGTGGCGGATCCAGGGGAGAGCGCACCGGGGGCGCGCCCCCCTGTACGGAATTCATGGATCCGCCCCTGTTATGCTAATATTGGTTAATGACGTTATTTTGATCAAGATGCTACATAGAGTAAATAATCCTCCCAGGGACAATCACTCTAGTTGATCACGTTCACTTCGGTGCTGGAAGGGAAAAGATTTGTAGGCCTAGTTCGAGCGCCATATTCAAAGTGACGGCAACTGTCTATACTAATCTGCTGATCATGCACAAAAATTGCATTCAAACGTGTCGTATTTTATCTGATGTGAAATGATTAGCTACAGGAAATATTTCCTGTGATTGAGAATCCCTTTTTTTTAAAGTAAGCGATTGTCATTTTTTTTTGTACCCTGCGGTACAAAATAAATAACACAAAATGAATATATAAATATTTCACTGCATTTGTCCAATTTGAAGGATGGAATATGAGCAACTGTTGGACCAATACAACACATTTATTTTAATATCATTCTATCTTTTCTTATATATTTGAACATACAGGAAGCTTCGTTGTGTTATGCTTTGCTCTGTCATTAATCAGTTAAAGTCTTTACTTATTGCTTTGTAACAGTGCAAAACTTTCCTTGTGATTCATTTTGTCTTGTTAATTGTTGAGATTGAAAGTGAAGAGTTGATTTGTCCAATTTGAACATATTATAATAAGGCATTTAAACTCTGGGAGCATAGTCAAGCGATCGAAGAAACATTATAAAATATAATGATGCGAGCACCATTTTTAAGTCCATAGACTGGATGGAAGTACAATAAGAACAATCTCAGGCATTCCGATCATTATAATGGCCAAAAGTATTAGTAGAATATTCCCAGGACAACGTTATTCGTGAAATCAAATTTTTGTGTTCGGATTGAAATTAAGTATACGACTTCAACTGGGAGAAACAAAATGTTCGGTTTACTCAGCACAGAATATTGAACAGCGAGAAATGTATGCAAAACAATTCCTGACAGTGTGTATACAAGTAGGGAAATTATGCGATGCAGAGGTGCGTCACGACTTGCACTACTTAATTTACTAGGTCTTCAGCTATTACATTGACGAGAGATTAACAGTTAGGTACACGTTGTATAGTGCATCAAGTTTTCCTTGAAAGTGCTTGGATTTCCTTTTTACCTTCATGTCATTTCTGTGCATGCTGATAATGTATACAAATACGTGTATTACCACTTTTAGAAACACTCTCTCAAATCATTGTGACGTTCTGTGGTTATGTTATTTCACACAGCTGGAGAGTAGAAAGTCAAAATAAATACAACTATATATCGAAGAATACGTATAGTATTCATTAGTAAAAGGTTGACAGGGCATACTGGTGACAATATGAATCAATTGATTGACGCGTGGCATTGAAATTATGTGATTATTTTCCTTTTCAATACACACTGTGTCTGAAATTCCTTCGGTATCTTGTACAGTTTGTTCATATTATCATTCATGGATTGAGCATAAGCTCCTGAATTAATGCGCTAACGACATTGATCACTTTTTCTTCGTGATTATTATTATCATTTTTTTTTTGAAGGGGAAAGGGATTCATAAGGCTGGTTGGGAGTGTCGCTGCTGAATATATCAACTAAAGTTACAGTAGGAGAATACTACAGAGGCACATACAGTCCAATTCTTCGAATTCTGTGAAAAAATCATTTGAGTGAATGGGGGCCAGGAGAAATGTATTATAAGAGATCGTACCAGTGGAGACGGAAGTTAATTACTCATTTAAAATGTGTCATGGAAATTATAAAAGTTGCCAGTGCAGGTGTGTTCTCTATAGGCCATTATTCAACAATTGCGATACTGAGAACCATCCGCATGATTTATATTAAACAAACACAAACACACACACAAAACACACAAACACACGCATGTATAAGTACATACATGTATACGCAAATCTAATAATAATAATTCACAACATTTATATAGCGCGTTATTACATAAAATGTCTCTAAGCGCTATGGGAAAAAGAAAACAATAGAAAGGGAAGAAGAGGAAAGTAAAGAAAGAAAGAAAGAAGAAGAAGGTACAGTTTCAGTAACGGTATAAGACATGAGACACATTCATAATACTACTCAATAAACAAATATGTTTTTAACATGGATTTAAATTTGTCTACTGAGTCTGTTTGTTTCAAGCATTCAGGTAAACTGTTCCAGAGTTGAGGTGATGCTGACTGAAAAGCTCTAGAACCATAAGATTGTGTATTGACAGGAGGAGGTATTAAAAGTGATTTGTTGTTAGACCGCAAGTTCCGGGAGGGTAGGTATTCAGTTATCAACTGTTGAAGATAAACCGGTGCATATACGTAAATATATACTGCAATATTGCGCAACGATGCTCATGCGAAACATCACAAATCAATATGAGCATGGACTTTGTGTTATACAATGTAGTATCAAGAGACGAAATGAAATGGTTCATAAATATGGACTGTTTCGAGGGGCATAGTCAAAACTATTTGCCAAGAGGTGATTTATCAACAGAGCTGTGCCCCTCGACTTTGTTTCGGGGCATTGCACTGTTGAGAAATTACCGAGGGCAAATAGTTTTAACCACGACTCTATCAGAAGCAGTCGATATTTGTTTTATATATCGCATCCCATTTAAGATATTATGCTAAATTAAGACCAGAGACTCCAACTCTCCCGTTTTCGACGGGAGATCTCCCGCCGAAAGCCCATTTTTGCACAATCTCCCGTTCTCCCGTTTGAGATTTGATTTCTCCCGCCCTGGCTCTGTGTCTCCCGGTGGAAAGGATTTCTTACTTATTTCTATCGTATGTTGAAAAAATAAGCCTCAGATAGCACCAGAGAACACCTAGAATCCTAGGAACTTCGCGCTTCGCACACATCAACTTGGAGTCTCCCGTTTGCTAGGGGTGTCGGGCGGGAGAATCTCCAGATCAGAAGGAGCTTGGGGTTGGAGTCTCTGTAAGACATTGAATTGAAGTTGTGCTACCGGTCAGAGAAATTGTATTAGGTGAAATTTTACAATGCACAAATATAGACACGCGCGCAAGATAACGCGCATCTTGAAAAACCGCATCTTGAAAAACCGCTAACTGACTGCCGGGCAGTACAACGAAGACTAATAACTGTACCTGTGACCAATCTGAATTGAAGATTCATCGAATAAGGTATTTACATTTTAGTCGATGTGATGGGACTCCAGCAAAGTTCTGCAACCTTCATCATAGACGTTTAAGAAATGTCTAACGTCGACGGGAGATGATAAAAGCAGAAACTAAAACTATGTTATGTACATTGTTGATTTCTCTCATTACGGAGGGGATATTTGACACACACAGCATCTATGCTGCGATACTACTTCTTAGAAGAGTGTAGATGAACTAGATTCACTAAAAATGTCTGGACTTTCTGCGATGTGTGTTATGAAACATTTTTGTGACAAGAGTGCGAATTTGTGTGACCAACTGTTTGGACTACATTCTTACGCATTTCCTTTACCACTCCACCCGTCCACTCCGTGTCTCATATACTTCCACACCTGTGCATTTGTATCGATAGTTTTTGTTAACGTGTGGTGCTGCAAGTAAGGAAGTTTGTAGAGGTTTTTGTATTCAGTTGACACATGTTTATATACTCTAGTATTGATGATGAGCTAGTTATGTCATCGAATATTGTATAAACATATTTGTTCAATATTGCAGTCACAGTTGATAATGCTTTAATACTGTGTAATCAGATTTGTATTGAATGGAAATCAGTTTGTCGCTGTATAGAGATATACTACTGCTCAGTGGGTGCTAAATTGTAGCTTAAGGTATCTTCACCGTACATTCAATGATTTGAAACGTCTGCTTCTGGATGTACGTAACAGAAGACGGTTTAAAAATTTACTGACGTACATTTTAATCCGCCACTTTTCAACGAACACCTACACAGCCATACTATTAACATAAATACACCGCACGTCAAGAAATGCCTACACTCTGCAATGTACCATTGTTAACTTAACCATTTAAGTTATTTATGTCAGTTGATATTCTTTTTCCTGATAAGATTGCGGATTTACCTGTTTGAGCTTTCAAGAGAAAAAGTAAATTTTGCTGTAAAGCTTACCCCTTGTGCACAAGGACCAGATGTGTTTGAAAACTTGTGTTTGTAAACCATCTTGCCAAAGCCGTGTTATGTCTCCCTAGAGGACATGTACTCAAAGATACACGTGTCTACAATATAAAATTTAAATTTACCCTTGTGTGATCAATAAATAACTGTAAGTTTCCCCCGCATTTTTTGTTATCGTTTTTTTTTTTTCCATACTATTTCTGTCTGTGTGAGTAATGAAATTGTAGCATATGTATTGAACGTCTGAATGAAAGACTACTAAAACTTTTGCACGTAGCCAGTTTGTGGAATAGCATAAGACAAATGAACATACAAGGCTTATGAATCAAATGTATATGTGGCATTTCTTCCCCGTGGTGAGACTTGTACTGATGGAGTCACGTCAGACCTTGTGTATTGTAGCAGAGACGTGTTTATGTATAGTCTTTTATCTAATCTCTATTCCTTGACGTTGAATTTCGTACATCCAATATTATATTATATTATATTATATATATTTTCACCTGCGAGATGTTTTGACGTCCAGAATCATATTAATAAATGGTATCGATATGAACATCTTTGTCTCATAATTGTCCTAATTACTTTGTCTCAGTCTCATCCTGCAATATAACTATGTATATCATATATCATATATATGTATATACATCAAATATATGCATACATATACAAGGATATTTATCTACATTTGCTATGTGAGTATATTCTACAGGAATTAGTATCTGATGCATTTGGGTTACTATCTTCTTATTCTTTTAAAGTCAGAATTTGTGGATAGATTGGAAATGCTTTCAGTACGTATAGTCCAACATTGATTGCTGCATACGACTGGAGGGGAGAGCACAGGACAAGGTGAGAAGCTTCCTGTGTATCTGAACACAATTGGCACTCTATTCGATTCAATGCATAGAACCAAATAATCAGCCAGTCTGGGTTTATCTTTTACCTCTTACTTGTGAATCAAGTTTGATATACATAACAGACACTCATATTCTGCAAGACAAGGTTTTCTATAAACATTTTCTTTTTATTTACATTTGCGCAGTCATTCATACATGTAAATTTGAATTAAAAAAATAAACTACTCATGTCGTACTCACTAGAAAGTTGATACTGTTTCCTAAAGTTGTACAAATCCAAATTTGAAATCCACCAATTAGGTAGATGTCTGTGTATTGACATGACCAATAAGACCTAATTCCCTTTAAAGATTCCGGGAATTTCATGTAAATGAGCACATTTCACAGTAGGAAAGTACTCAAGAAATCATTTTCTGTCATTGGTATAACTTTGAAAATCTAATGTGCTTTTATTACTTAATACAATATGTATTTTATTGGAACACCTGTTCCTACTTGTAAAAATGCGTACTCAGTATTATGTGACTATGATGCAGATAATACCTGCATGGAAAATAGCTTAGCAAACTGAATTTTAGCTGTCAACATTTCTTCTCCCCTAAATTTATCAACTTGATTTCATTTGTTTGTATGGCTTGTTGCGATACGAACAATACGGCTGTGTTCTATGTTGAGCGAGATTATCTTTTTTTTAAATATTTCTTTTATTCGTTTATCATTGAATTTTATTTTTTCATCTTTGAGATAGGAGTACCATGCAGTGGAGTTAGAATTTCTTTACAACACATCATCACACACAATAGTCATAGGTAGTGACAGCATACAGCCCACTGTGAATCCCTATACCACAGAATGCGTGCAAACACACTATGCTTATCCAGGAAACAGGAGGAACGCAAATCGGGAATGAATGCTTATAATACGGCAGGTGATTTGATACAGAGACCAATTCCAAGTGTGTTCTCTTCATCAATGGAGAAATCCAGGACAAATAAAGGTTATCGACAAAGAAAGATGAATATCTTTCAAGCACAACAGTGAAAGTTTGAACAAAATGGGAAGAAAATTACAGAAGTTATGAAATTGTGAAGTTTCGTCAATTTTCACAATACAGTTCTTGAACAGTCAATATAAATCTGTTTGGGAGAAAAAAAAAATGAAGAAAGAGTCCTATCGCCGACAAGTATGCATGCCCTGACAACTGCAAGTCCCTGGACATACCTAAAGTTAACACCGCCATCTGGGAAAATCTCTCTACACCAACAAGAACCAGACTTCAAACTACAGAGCACTGAAAAGTCCCTCACAAAGGGACTCTGTGCGTTTGCTCACATTCTCCACCGAGATACCATGACTGAAGCACACCAAGACGCCTTGGCGTTGTTATGTGATGCTACAATTGCCCTGAACTGCTTCAGAAGAGACTGTACTAAACCAGAGCTCAACAGTCAATTTCACCACCTGTGTAAACAAGCTAAACAGGTAACAAAATTTCTCTTTGGCAACGACCTTGGGAAATTGGTCAAAGACCTGCGAGACCAGAGAAAAGCAACCGCAGGTGTCATGAAATCATGACAGCATAACAACACACAACGTTACCAGCCATGACACATCCTAATGCCAAATGAGACAAGCAGGCTGGATCCTTAGGGATCAAGATCATTGTAATCGTGCTGCAGGTACTTCTGGGCATCTTTTTTTTCAGGCTGAGGCCAGAAAAGAAACTGAAAAAACATCCAGACTCTGGTCCCAACACGTACACCTCAGCATGGGTCAAGACAGAGAGCAGGCCACCCCAGCCTCGCAGACAGGGATTGGGGAGGAAGTAGTTCAGCACTCCAATCCATCAAAGTCAGACACAAGCGCCAAAGAGGTTGGCACTTTTCATATACCTGTAGACAGCCTACATCATGTACAGATTGGAGATGACTGAAGCCATGAATACACAATAGGTGCAAAATTAACGTCAGAGAAATTCAACTTGCAAGATCTAAATGGATATTAATTAATTTGATCCAGACAAATTTCCTCCTTGGAGGAGTAGACCCTCATACCCCTACAAGAGATATAAGAATGAAACTGCTCAGATACACGAGGAGATAAAAAACCTTGAGAAGAAGAATGTACTAAGACAATGTACTCATGAAAAAGGAGAATTTTTGTCTCAGATTTCTACCAGAACTAAAAAGAATGGGGGAATCAGGTTAATCCATGATTCATCTGAGTCGAAAAAGAGTATATCTTCTCAGGATTTCAAAATGGACAACATTTCCACTGCAATATCTCTCCTTTCAGAGGGATATGACATGGCTTCAGTTGACCTTCGCAATGCATATTACACTGAGCCCATTCACCCAGACTCTAGAAAATACCTGTGATTCATTTGGGATAATTATGGCAATTCAAAGCTCTGCCCAATGGCTTCAAACTTCAAATTTAAGTTCTCGTTTAATCTTTCTATTTTGAAGGTAGTCAGCCAGGAATGACATCGTGTTTTACACTTACACAACAGAAAGTTTTTCTAAATTTTTTGTACAAGATCAGTGGAAAATTGTGAGGTGATGCCATCACGAGCTCTCTCATTTGCACATTCATTTCAACGTTATGGGAATTGTTTTGCAGAAATCAGCGAAACTTCACAATGTCACAACCTCTCTAATTTTTCTCTGATTTTGATCACAATTTCACTGTTGTGGTTGTAAGAATATACTCTTTCTTATCAGACTAACTTCTACAATGTAACTGGCCTGGAATTCCCTTTAATATTCTATGAAATCCTGGCACTTACTATAACTGTTGAGGTCTGTGACTGAAACTCCTTAGGAAAAGAGGAAGTGCCAGGCACTAGATTAGCAATGAAAACTCAATGCATGTCAGCCATATTTGCTGATGGACAAACTAATCAAGCATAGAACCAATGTCGGGTGGTTTTACCACAAAATAACATGCGATAAAGAGCATTAGCTAATCAAATGCTTAATGGGGGGAGGGAGGGAGGGGTGAGGTAGCTCTAACATAGTCCATCTTGTTCTCCTTCCACTGATACAAACTGCACAAATAACTTGTTCCTACGATTGCGAGAAGCCTGTGACTGCGACTGCAGGTTATCATTAAAATGAAACAAAGCGCTGACAGGAAAGTCTTTTATCTTGCAACCAGAGCTTGGACAGGTGTGACAGGCTGAGACACACCTTTTCTGCTACCCCATCACCAGGCACTGAAGTCGTTGAGTTGGAAGGCACTCTTTATCTTCTTCTTGTTACCCTGGTTACCGCTACTGTCTGTCTCGCTGGCTCTCTTTGATGACACACCGCTTGTGCCTACCATGTCTGTTGATGAGCTGCTCGTTGACGGCCTGGGAATGAGAGTAAATGATCACATTTGACAGAAATTAATGAACATAAGACTCTGGTGACATAGAATATGCAGTCACAAAAGTGGAACAAACTTAATCATTAGTATAGCTATGATAACATCTGCTTGAGTTGAATGAACTGGCTAATTTCTATGCATAACAGTCAAATTTCTTTTCATTTTTTATCCTCAGGACTTGGCAAATTTGATATCAATTTTATTGAGAACATGTTTTAAGGCAGTTACAACAAATGCTAATCATGGTGTGCATAATTGGACTGTGAGTTTATGTTTGTAAAATTTGTAAAAATTATGCCATTTATCAAATGGATAGAAGTTATACATTACGTTTTCTTTATTGAGATTTAGCAAATACATGCAAAGAGTGAACATTATTATGATACGATTAACATACAAACCTGATCAACAATCAAGGCTGGAGAAAAAAAAAATCAAATAAGTACCCAACTTCCCATTATCAGAAGTTATATGTTTGTCTGAGTCAGACTTGATAACATGTTCTCAGATGTCCTGTTCTTTAAAACAATTGCATTTTACAAAATATGCATATACAAGAGAGCATAATGGTTGCACAAAATACCTACTGAATACCGAAAACTACCCAACACAATCAATATTAGTACTTCAAATATGATTGAACATTTTCACATCTCATTCTGACCACATTCCTGATCACTGCAGAGCATGACAAGACAATTCACCTGTTTTCTCCAGCATCTAATGTCTTCTTGGCCATGTACTTGCCCACCCCACTGCGGTACACCTTGGGTGGTTCCGCAGTACCCGGTGCCACCGCTGTGGAGTGGCTTGGTGCCTTGGTCTTAGCCTCCTCTTCAGCCTGAAGTTTTGCTCTCTCCTCGGCAATCTATCGGTGTAAGCAGTTTACGAGAATGTGGTACAGGACAGCTTTTTTAAACCATGACAACTGGCATTCATTTTCATATCTTTATTCAGCATTATAGGATGTGTAGTGATACAATGCTGCATCAAGCAAACACTGGAACAAAGAGGACACACACACACACACATAAAAACCCTTGAGCTATTTCCTCAAAGTTAAAGTGGCAAGAATCTCACACGAGTCTTGGAGCTTACTGCTACAAGAATATGCATGCAAATTTTAAGTATAAGTACAGAATTGCAAACAAGGTGTGGTGTGGTGTGCACTCCGATTTTTGAAATACGTAACTACAAAAGACAAGTTCCAAACGAGATCAAATATGAAGAATCATTAATCATAAACACAGAACATCATTACAAATATTATGAAAAACAGCATATAAGAAAAAACAATATTCAGCCAGATTAAATGAAATTCCAACAGCAATAAATATTCTCGGCTCATACATATTTTGAAGTTTTATAACAGACAACAAATAATTACATCACCTTTTAGAAAGGAACTTGTTTACCAAGGAATCACTTTAAATCTGTACAACAGGTCTTCTGCACTGACAGTACATCTTTACTGTTGCAGACATGTTGCTAGCAAAGTGTGCTGGCAATATGGCTTTCTTTTCTAAACTGATCTGTAAATTCACTTCATTGCGGTATCTGAGTATTTATGTGCTGAAAATGACGAGCACAAACCTCCTTATCAACTTCCTCATAAGGGTCCACAAAGATGACGGCATCTTGGATGACGATGTCTTCCACCGGCCGGTCCTTCTTGTCTGTCTCCACCTTCTCCATGGCAATAAGGGTCTCCAGTCCTCCTACCACACTGGAAGCACAATCAAGAGCCCATGGAAAACCTTGATATAATAATCACATCATTTTGATATTTCTATGATGATATGAAGACACCTTTAAAGCTACAACCAGTTGATTCTTGTTATAACATATTCCTATCAACCAGTGAAAGTACTCCTTTATATTGACATTTTGCTATACAAAAAGCTTTGAGAAGAAATCAAATACACAGAAACTTTGAACTTTATGGCAAGAAAATGACTTCACTATCATGAGAATTTCTTATATTAGCATTCCGTCTAATGAGCATCCACCATACTACTACAGTAATATTCATACCAACAACAATAGTAATTATAATGACACTTACCGTGCTACGACAGTAATATCCATACTAATGACACTGGTAATGACACTTACCCATGTGGCAATGTCAAATGAAACAATGAACAGACTACACTACAAACGGTATACCGATATTTGTTCTGACGTTATCATCATTTGCTTTGAACAATTTTTGTGCATACGTGGATCAGCAAAAAATCAAAGAGAGGAGCAAGAACTTGGGGAATACCATGGATGCTGTAGTTTTGGTGCTCATAAATTGTATATAAAGCGATGCTATATTTCATTTGACTTTGTTTCTTTGGGTGTGCACATTTGTATCAGTGTGCAAGGATATTTGATTGAACACACTTTGGACATATTTATGCCTTCTATTTGCTATTTTGACACAACTAAACTTCTTGTGTGCTGATTTCACAGTTGATGAAAAACTTATGATGTACTTTGTGGGTGCTTCCTCCGATCTTTCTATGTTTCCTTTGGCTGGAAATAGCACCACAGACTTACCTTCCAAACACTGTGTGCTTCCTGTCCAGGTACTTGCAGGATCGGAAAGTGATGAAACTGAGGAGAAAATAGTTTGCTTTTCCGGGTTAATCTGTGTTTTGCCTCATCAAAGCAAATGGTTGCTGATTTCAGTAACGTGTAATGCCATAATAACTGCATTTGCTATAATTCAGATGCTTCTAACACTATGATACTAAACATATTCTAAAATGAGCTACAGTCAGCATTTGAATGAATGAAGCTGTGTTCTCAGCGTTCTTTTTTCCCCAAAAAAGTAACTATTTTTTCCTAAAATTTACAGACAGTGGAAGAATGCAAGACCATGCTATGCAGATCCTCAAACTGGAAACATTAGTCAACGTTACCCCAGAAACGTGTTTCCAATTCAGACATAAAAGTTATCAAATTCTGTAAGTTTGGGCATGCTTAAATTCAGGCCAAATACTTTTTTGTTGTTGTCTTGTCCTGTTGCATTGTATCAAACTGTCTTTCATACCTGATAACACATTTGGAAACAGTACTGCATATAAATAAGACACATTTTCCCATAAAATTGGCTTCTGTTTGGCAAACCTGTAATTTCCGTGAATTCTTTATCATTATGTTGCTTCCTGACAACTTCTAGCCTAAAGTTTGTGTAATTTCCCTACTAGTGATTTTCTTTCTTTCCCTAAAGGGATTGTATAGATTTGGTTGAGACCTAATTTCAGGTTTTCAACATTTTTGGTGAGATAATGAGAAACCTCTTATGAAATATGAAAGAGCATGTGATTCCATGAGGAATTCAACATTTATTTGATGAAAATTGGTTTCGAAATGGCTGAGATATTAAAAACAGAGCGATTCTAATAAGTGTGGGACCCACATTTTATTACGATCGTTTGTTTTACTTTGTTTTTTGATGTTTCAGTCATTCCAAATCTGATTTTCATCAAATAAACTTTTAATTCCTCTTAAAATGGTATGCTCTGTACTATTTCATATGTGTTTTCTTGGTATCTCACAAAAAAAGAAAAGCCCAATTCTCATCTCCACCAATACTAAACCATCCCTTTAATATAACAGAGAAACCAAAATTGGCAGTATTAGTTTCTTCTGGAAACAAACAGACAAACAGTGAAACAAATAGATAAACAAACAGACAGACAAACAAACAAATCAACAAACAAAAACAAACACACTGCAAATGTAGCAGGAAGATATCCAAGAGGCTTACAACTGTGACTTGTTGGTGTCTGGCCCCGAGTTGGCCATGCTGAGTATGCCGCGCCCCGTGTGACTCAAGTTGGACTTGAATTCATCCTTGAAGGCCCCACCCCATGCCGACTCTCCCCCTGTGCACCACGGAGGAAAAAAGAGGACAAAAATAAGTCATTGGTGATATCGCTAAATGCAAAAGGAAGAGAGGAAACGCCATTTGTCATGAATCACGGTCGCCATAGTAACACCTTGCCCAACCTCCTTGGGTCAATTATATGTATGAAGTTACCTGTCATTTACTCAAAGACTGAGGAAGAACTTCAACATGCCGTCAATCCCTCGTTTGAGGCGAGTCCTCAACTGAGGTTACCCAAAGTGGGGTGCGTATATTTGTCGTTTGGGAGTTGGGAGTCGAAGTACTTGTCCATTGCAAATAAACTTTCTGCTCAGGCGTGACAAACCTGGAGGCCAAGCCAGGGTTTGATGACTCCAGCAGCTGTCGTATTACGTAAGAGCATGATAAGGATATCTGCCTGTGGCAGACCATTCAAAGTGAACTCAATTTTCTCTATCCTTTTTAAAGTTTTCAATTTTATATTCTATTGAGAAATTCTATGGTCATCCATTTTACATTTCGAACGAAAAAAATTGACCCGTAAATAACGAAAATACAGGAATAAGAAGGAGAGCATGGCCAGTTTGCCGGTGCTATTTGGCAGTGAGTTACAACGGGGAGGTGAGACTACTCCCTGGTTACAATCAGCCTGCTGACTGAATCGTTGAGAAAGCAGCTGTATTGCCAGTTTGCCGGTGCTGACAATGTGCTATTTGGCAGTGAGTTACAACGGGGAGGTGAGACTACCTCCCTGGTTACAATCAGCCTGCTGACTGGATCATTGAGAAAGAGAGAGAGAGGGAGAGAGAGAGAGAGAGAGAGGGAGAGGGAGAGCGAGGGGGAGAGAGGGAGGGAGAGGGGGGAGAGATGGGGGAGGGAGAAGGGGAGAGCAAAATGGAATGACAATAGTTCCGGTCACTACAGTACAGGCATGCTCTGTCTGCATACGCTGAATGTCTACACTCACACACACACACACGTACACACACACACGCACCATGGAGCTACATGGCCCATGCCAAAACCAAAACAATCTCCTCCTCTCGCGGTGCCCCCCCCCCCCCCCCCCCCCTCCTGTGGCGCTGTGGCGATGACTGATGCTTAGATTAGGCCAGGGTCAAGAAACAGGTGTTTTATATCTTTGACTTTAAGTCATTGATTGCCAAGATATGCACTGGCATTATTTACTGGGGTGTAGCCTCTTCAAACGAGAGATTTTCGTCATGAATGTCATGGTTGCCATGGTAATGCCTCATGGCAATGTTTTGCACAGTGACATCTTTAGCCTGGTTATGGCTAAATTTTGAAAACTGCGGAAAATGGATGATTAGACACTCAGAGACCAAAATTTTGAAAATCATGCTGTCACTGTTAAACGATGTATGACCACAATCACTATGTTACTGACCTCCTAACTAAGTTGTCTGTTAAAACACAACTGTGTGTGTAAAAATTGAGTGAGGTAAACCTGACCATCGATAGATTTTCACTTCATTGAAGAATTCATGATTCATTTCCAAATGCAATCCCTCCCCCCCTCCCCCCCCCCCCCCTTTTGGCTTCAGGTTTAAATAATGCACAGAGCTCATGAGGTTAGCATGTGTGCTGCACAATTTTGGCAAAATTACTCAAAATTTGGGGAAATATTTAAATCATTAATATCACTACTAACTACTGCATACACTAGCTTATATGTGATTCATTTATAATCTCTATGACCTGGGTATAGGATGTAGGCAAGAAAACAAAACTCAATTGCAATAGTGCAGATGGGGGAACAGTGTGTGCATAATGAATAAACCATCATGCATCACAGTTCATGGTTTAAATAGGATGCATAAATTCCCCTTGGAAGATATGCCCTTCCCAGTAATTAGAGTCATAATACATGGGACAATGTTGTACAGTGTCACTTTTCTGTTTTTATTTCTCTAAGCTACAGGGCAAACTAAGGACCCTTCTGGTCAAGAGGATCAGGGGAAAATGTGGTAAGACTTACCCGTCCCAGTACCAGTAGGATCACCGCCTTGAATCTGCAAAAGAGATGAATAAATTTACTAGCATAATAAAGCAAATTCAAGATACTGGAGATCATGGCAAAGTGCAAACTTAGATTATCCATTCTATTTTTTCAGTCAGTGCTTTGGAGGGGCCACTGTAAGCTGTGATGGATTCAAGTTGACTCACCATGAAATTCTTGATGGATCTGTGAAATTTTGTGCCCTTGTAGTAACCGTTTGCACAAAGCTTCAGAAAGTTCTCACATGTTTTGGGAACCTGAAAATAAGAGGAAGTCATAGAAGGAAAAAAAAAATTATGAGCTAGACACTGGCACTCTGGAACAGGTTGATTAACATCTTGATGACAGAGGATTGCACAACTGTATCATGTACTTCAATTTCTATTATTCTCTTATTTCTGATTTTTCTCAGGCTTGATAGATACACATACACAAATGTACTACGACAACACCAGAATAAACACCTAATTATATTCTATTTGAAATAGCCACAGTGAAACTTAAAGGTTCCGTTTGCAGTGAACATTACTACCACACAATATGATATCTACGTTTCAAAGGTTAGAATCTGTTGACATGCCCTGCCTCACTTTTCTTGGTACACACATACATGTATAAGGGATTTTTAAAGTCCTAAGGAATTGCTATATATGGATTACAAAATTACCATGAAATGCCACATATTCCATGAGCACACTTTATTCTAAGTATTCTATATTACCAGTGCTCATCTTGAGGAAAAAAGGGATTTCCTATGTGCATTTTCAAGACTTCAAAGTGGAAACTGGAGAAAGACACTGCAAAACTGAAAACATTGAGATTCTACAAGAAGGTTTGACAAACACTGTTAAATTCATTTTGTGCCTCTAGACTTAAGATCCTAATGATTCTATCGTCAAGAAAAATTCAAAATCATCAGCATAGAACACACTATCCTATTTAACCCGTTGAAAATGCCTGTTATAGCAAAATCAGTCCATCCTCAACAGGTTAAGGACAAAAAGTAACTGTGAATGTGCAAAAAGTGTTGCATATTTGTTTGGAACATCACATATGCAAAACACATTGTTCCCTCATGCTTACCAAGTCGCATCGCAGCTCAATGTTTAGCATACCCTTGTTGGTGGTCATCCTTACATAGCCCTTCTTCTTTACCCTCTCATAGCGTACGATGTCTTCATCAATCACCGCTGGAGAAATACAGAACAAAATATGACACTTATCACATTTCATTCATTTCAAGACTGGAGTAACATGCAATTACTGTACCACCAGAAACTTTCATGTGCGTGAAGCCTTCATGAATTTCTTGAGTCAAAATTCGTCAAACTAAATGTACACTTAAGTTTTTGTCAACACAATGCATGATTACATAGTATACTTCAAAATGTTTTATAGTCAGCAGCTCGCGAAAGTTTCAAGCTGCAAAAATGTTGATAGGGTCCTAACTGCAAAAGTTTCATGCTGTGTATGTTTCTGTATTTACAGTCTACATGAAACAACAGACCTGTGGGTTTAAAGCTGACCTAAGCATCATGCTTAACCTTTACGGCACTTTGCAAACGGCAAAACGTTAACAAAATCTCGAGATTCATGGACTGCTACACATCCCCTGGCCAAAAAACCTGCTCATCTGGAATACCTGCACCCAACCTAAAAACCTCCCTCCCCCTTGACACACACCCACCATTTGCACAAACTACAATCCCCTCCCCCCATCGATAATTCCTGCCGAGTTTTAGCCTGATCTAGCTGTCAGCTTTCCCAGAAAAAGGAGAAAATGTCAAAAATTGTAAAGCCTATCGCTAGCTCTGTATTTAGTACTTGGGTCCTGCCCTGGTGTTTCCATTATGGGCCATAACCATCGTTTGTACAAACTTTGATTCATTCTCCCTCTCCATACCCCTTCCCCCAGGGTCAGAAATTATTTCCTCAAGCATCCAAATTTGAAGGTTCTTTTGACTTCAAATTCAGAACATCTAATGTGAGAAGAAAGACAAAAATTACCTGCTTCATGTACTGTTGCAGGGGCCATGGCCGTAGAAGTAAACCCGGCTGCAACCATGCCTGTGCTGTAGTGAGCCTTGGAAATGAAAATCATTCGACAATTAGATCAGATCAACTACACTTTAATAAGACGTGAAATCGACGAACAGTAATGGCAATGCATTGCACATCGCAAATGGCCTCTGTATTTATGAATAGGCCAAATCAATTCTAACATACATACTTTTGTACGCAAGAAACTGTCTTAAAGAAACAATTTCATTTCTGAGAATAAACAAATTCGCAGAATTTTACCAATTACAAAGCACAACACACACTCTGTATTTTATACACGTATTTGCATGTTTGTAAAGATGCTTTTGACCACTAACTAGTACAACGTGTTGTCATTTCAATTTCCAGTTGTTTGGGCAAGTCTGAAGACCCCTCCCCCCTTATTTTGTAGGTCAAGCTACATACAAAAACACATTTTTGCTTCAGACTTGCATACATTGTGGGGTAATTGCCACAGTCATGCTGTAATTTCAGCCTGTTTCAGCCAAAACAATGAAGCCAACATTCACCCCTCCTTTCTATCTGAAAACAAATACTGTTAAAGTGGATATTTTCGCATGACTAATTTTTCACACTCAGCCAGGTGAGAAGAGTTTTGCATGCTTTTAATTTTGCGGAATCAAGACATCTATTAGTGGGATATATGGCAAGCAAATATATTCACATACTTTTATTTTTGCACTAAATTTTAGTTGCGCGAAATATGCAAAAATTTTGAACACTGCAAAAATTTCCACTTTTACAGTTCATTTATGACTAAAATAAAAAACAACACAGAAAATGCATTTGAAATACTTACTGAATTGAGTTTATCTGCTTTTTGCCTCTCCTCTTCCTTCTTTTCCTATGGAGGACAACAAATAAATGAATAGGTATAGAATGCATATGTACACACATAGATATATTCTGAATTGTTTCGTCTAGCCAATGATCACAGAGAAACAAAATTTTGAAATCTACATGCATAATACCTCTATAAATATCACATTATTAGTTGTTTAATCCTACTGGCTATTTGAAGTCTATTTCATCTACTCAAAAATTATACATTCTTACTCGTAACAGACTCCTCACATGTTATTTCTTCAGCATTCTATAGCTTGTTAAAAGACGAATGCAGAAATTGTCATAAACCATGGAAGCAAGGAAAGCATGGCGATTGTCTTCCGATTCAATTTACAAAAGCTAGCTTATCTCCTAAACTCTATAAGAAAAGATGTTCAATCTTTATAGCTGTAAGTTGCGACAGTTATGTAATGGACTTTCCTTGTGTGTTTAGGTTTCACTTCTTACAAATGTGAAAGACTGGTCGTGATACTCTGATGGAATTGTGACATTAAGGACACAAAACTGCAAATTGGGGTGATCTGGCTGACAACAAGAAACTTGCAATTGATATTATGAAATTATATATGATTTGACAGGACTGAATAATTATAGTACTACCTCCTGCCATGATTTCAGCTCTACACTGTAAGTGCATGTTGAACTTGGACACTTTTCGGTTTAGATGCAGTGTGCCATAACACGAATACAAGGCTTTCCCTGAATAGTCATCCACCATTGCTGAAGAAATATGTTTCTATTCAATTACTTAATCCGACATTTGACATCAGCATGTCAATATAGAATCTTTGAAGGCTTTCCCAGACACTTACAGCTGGCTGATACTCCTTGTACAGGGTGCCAAGAATATCCTCCGTCTCGACATTGGTCTTGTTCAGGGTGTATTTTGGATCCTGCCTGGCTTTCTTCTCGGCTGGTGGAAAGGATGGTGATTGGGGCATTGGATGGGAGCAAGTGATAGATAAGCATCAAAACAAAGTGATGCGACTACACTTACAAATCACATAACACAAATGTGGTTGCACATCACTGTTTCTATTAGCAACCAGACAAAAACAAACAGATATGAATCTATTATAAATATCAATGAAATTGCTGATTTTGCATAGAGATTACCTAATCCCCCTCACTTGACTGCAAAAGGGAACAACTACTGTTAAAGTGGACATTTCCATGAGTAATTTTTCATGTTTGGTTGGATAGGTGAAATTTGCATGTTATCAATTCCAAAAAATCAAAACAGTAAATAGTGTTGTATATATAATAAGCAAAATATATTTGTGTGCTTTTATTTTCATGCAAAATTTTGGTTGCACGATATGCATGAAATGTCCACTTTTACAGTATACTTCGGACATGATTACAGAAACACATGATCATCTCTTTATTGTTTCTTGTTTTTGCTTTTGTCATTAGTTCCTTACTCCCCTCCCCCCCCCCCCCCCCTTCAGCCCCATCTCTTTTTCTTGAGGAGGCCTTACCTGCACTCTCAACTTTGAGGTTGTTCTTGACATGGTGGAACTGAGAAATGTTGAACTTGTCCAGCTGGTTGGGGTCCTGCAACGTGATGAGGTCAGACCGCTTGAAGGGTTCATCGGTCAGTAGGTCCTTCCAGTTCTTGGCCTTGATGTTCAGCTGGTCGATGGCCTGCATGATATCGACCAACGAGACAATCGGTCACTGAAGGCAATGCTGCACACTGGCACTGGTCCGACGGTCCCTGACCAGTAAAAATCACTGTCGGACCAGTAACTTTTTTAGGAATGGACCATAAAAAAAATGGACAAAAGGTTGGACCAGTAAAAAAAATAATGGGCCAGTATGCAGCCCTGCTGAGGGCATGCTACACTTTGACACGACAGATATCCACTACTCACCCATGCATAAAAATGTGACTGTGACACAATACAGACTAGGCAAATTTCATATACATATGAATGGACAGATCTAGGTCGAGTCCCCATTATATCTCCCTATATTCTATACAATGTAGAGCATAAACACATGCACAAAATAAGATGCATAGAACACGTATAGACTGGAAACAGAAAAAAAAGTCAGTTAAATTAGTTGTTATTATGTACGGGATTTACACCTGCAATAATTGCAATTTTTATTCCAACAACCATTACTACTGAATTATATCCCACTTTAGAAAAGCAATTGGAACAGCAGCAGATAGGCTTCATAAGTAGCAGTGAACATTGGGTGCTGAATATATCAGTTGACACTTAGACTAGGAATAAACACCTTTCCAGCTCCACAAATGACAACGGCAACATACCTCATTACAGAAGACATTGCCTGTGGTTCGGACAGCCACGATGTGAGAGTGATTGTTGAAGACTTTGAAAGTTACCGGACAGTGATACTTCCCTGGAAATAGAGAGATAAAGCAAGCAATTACACAGTGTTGGCTCAGAGTTAAAATTCTCATGAATTACTATCTAAGGCAAAAATATTTGTAATATATGGTTGTTACAGGATGAACAAACAAGATGAGACCTGACCAAAAAGATGGCAACTGCCAGGAACTTGCTAAGGCCTGTACCGTGGACTCCCATTACAACAAAGTCATC
Organism: Diadema antillarum; assembly: GCF_040938485.1. Classification (NCBI taxonomy): domain Eukaryota; kingdom Metazoa; phylum Echinodermata; class Echinoidea; order Diadematoida; family Diadematidae; genus Diadema; species Diadema antillarum. Next base: position 2,443,222 of record NW_027270929.1, on the reverse strand, counting down.
AGGACGGACAGTTTCCTTTTGTTATATCGAAATTTCGCTATAACCCAGCAAATAAACAATAAATAACATAGAGCAGATAATGTTGCGGTCTGAATTTTCATTTCGTTGTAACCGGAATTTTGTTATATCCGTGTTTATTAAAACTGGAGTGCACTGGACATAGTCTTCAGCAATATCGACACTGTACACTGTACATGCTGCACAGCTGGGGGGATTTCAGATGGCAGTGTACATACAGTACTGTACATTGAGGCCTCAGGGATTTCAGACTGAACATTGTGTAGAGGTTTATCAGAATATCTGAGGAACATGAAAGTGACCGTCCTTTAACACTTCACCTTATAACCAGATGCTGATATAAGAGATTAGGAACTCAGTAAAACAATGTGAGCTGGTTATGAAAAAACATTACAACTGTAGGTATTTGTACATGAGTTATGACTTTATAGACCAAGTTTCAAATGTTTAAAACTTTTTGGTTCCCACGAAGCATGTTACTTCTAAGCATTTATGGAGAAAGTTGTGTTTAAATGCATCATCTACTACACAAGTGACTTCAGCTTACTGTAAAAGTGGTTTCTTTCGCGTACAGAAACTTTCGCGGTTTCCATCGGTGCGGACTTTTTCGCGTGTGTTTAAATTCGCGGTCGGTAATGATAGCGTTGTACAAGTGACGAGTTCAAAACATTTTCGCGTGATGTTAAATTCGCGGTTCCACCTCAAAGCGCGAAAAGCGCGAAAATAAAACCATCGCGAAAGAAACCACTTTTACAGTAACCTGTTGAAAACAGGTTGATTTTGCCACGACACGCATTTCCCATAGACACTCGCCCCGAGTATATTTGGGACTTGCCTCAACGGTTAAAAAAAAAAATTACATAAACTTCAAAATAACTTTACTCAGCAACCAGCCTTCTTACAATTTCCTCAAGCTACATATATTGAACTAAAGATCACTGAAATTACATACTACTGGAAGGCTCACAGTCCAGGGAATTTCAAAATATTCAAATCAGACAAGAAATGTTCAGCTAATTCATCAAATGACTTTCATGGTGACAGATCACAAAATTTGACAAATATGGACTTCTTTCATCACCTTTTCCCTATTTGATTAAACATGATCATGAGATAGTCCTTTACATTACTTACTTTTAAATTCTTACTACTCATTAACCCATTGAGGATGGACTGATTTTGCTATACAATGTAACACCCACTGCCCACAGACACCTGCCCGAGTATACTTGCGGCTCGTCCACAACGGGTTAGGTAAATGTTAAGCAAAATTGACAATGCTGCATGGACTTATTACATACATGTATCTCTACTTTCATCAATCTTAAAACAAGATCTGGGCAGTTCTAGCACCAGAATATTTTGGTATGCTATACAATGTAATATCATAAACCTTTATCTAGACTTTCTTTCCTTGAAGCACGAAAAAAGGAGAAAACATTACCATCTGCATTTTTGTGAAAATTCAGCTTGATAAGGGACTTGGCATCAAGAGTCTGAGGAATGAAAAAAAAAAGAAAGAAATTGATTCATTTTTTCAAAACATGAACCAGAACTTAGCTGTGATTACAATGTCTGATCACAAATCAAGCAAAATTATCAAATTCTTCATTCGCCTATGTATACAACGTGAAAGCCTATATGTGGCAAAAAGAAACTTACTTCAAATAATCAAAATCATTTCTGATTACTACTGTAATATTAGTAATTTTATGTTATGAATGCAGTTTCTGGTTAGTGAAACAATAAAATCTAGCAAATTTTACAGACAAATAAGTACAAAATTGACAAAAAAATATGCAAGAAAAAGATGCCTTTTTTTCAGGTATTTCTTCACATGAAATCAGCTTGTTATGAAGAAATTCATGCTTTTACTTTAGACTGTATCAAAAAGTGTGAAAATGTGATTTGCTCCCTGCAAAAAAATATATTTCCTGTTTACAGAATTTGATACTATCCTTTTGTTTTGGGAAACATACAATACTAACACATAAACTGTACTAATCAGTTGATACATAAAAAGATAGACAAGTGGGTAAAAGGATTAGACTATGAGAGTAAGATAACATAATTGCACCTTACCTCTCCAGTGATGGGATTAGCCTTGAACTTCTTAATGTAGGGCACTATACTCATCAAGTCAAAGATGATACCATCCAATGTGCAGTAGGGGTGTTCAAATGGTTGGAGGGACAAACTAGGAGGGGAAATACATTGAACATAATTATATATACTGTAAAAAATGCACATGAAGGAAAGGAAAGGGAAATGCATAAGTATAGCGAACATACCTAGTCCTGTATTAAAAAAAAAGAAAAAACCAACAACTGCTTCCAGCGATTTCAGCTGCTACTGAAGGTATAGAACTTGGGATTGATTGAAACAGATGTGGCACAAAGTATCATACCACTATTACTGCACTAACCCCTAGTAGTCTCTGGTGTATGAAGTAACGTGAATTGGTTAAAATTTTCTCATTATGTCCGGTCCTCTTACTTTCTTCTGCAGTTATTTTACTCTACCAGGGTATATTGGTTGTAGCTGCCCCTGAAAAAAAAATGTCCTTTCATCAGTTGTCACAATTATCTTAAACGTTTGTGAGGGCTTTACCCAAAATCTAATCAGGTCATCTGTACTTCATGTTCATAAAGACTTGGATCAAATACCAAGAAAATCTATGAAATGTTTGTTTGTTTTTTAACATGGGGCAGAGAATGACAATTATATAATAGAAAGGGGGAAAAAAAGGGAAAACAAAATTACTGTACCTGCAATGATCAAAAGGTAATCTTCGGAATTCTGCCTTCTTTCCTTGCTCTGAAATGACAAACAGGTGGTATCACTGTACAACAGTCTGCTGTGTTTCTTGACACATGCAACAACCAGTCAACTCAAATTACCTATTGCTTACAGTAAACTGTACAAAAAAATACAACACCAAACAAATAAAAACTAAACACCCTAAAAAGTCCTAAACAAATGAACAAACAACAACAAAATGAAGTTTTCAATATAAGCCAATATTGATAGAGTTTATATCTTAGTACACTTGTAGTGACTTACATGTTATTTATGAGTTTGTTTTGGTTTCAATTTTTGATTTTGACTTTCAGCTCAGTCAGTTTAAAAGGACATTTGCTTCATGATTTGAAAAGAGTTGGAAAAAACATTTTGCTTCTTCTTTTATTGTAAGTTACTATTTTGGCCCAACATGTAGATTTTAAAACTCCTATACAATTTTGCCATATACTATAACTATAAATACATGATGTACTGAAAATACAAATGTGTTCTTTTCAAGCAAAATAAAGCCATCTTTCGTTCAAAGTGGACAATGACATAATATTTCTTATCAGAAAGTAACACTTCATGAAAGAATACAATAATTTCTAACTTACCATTCTTTTTTCCTCCATAGAATGCTGTCCATTCCTTCGAGGTAATGTACCTAAATAAGAAAGCAAACAAACTCTTTAAAATCATTTAGAACATTAAAACACTTTCTGTTGTTTTTACCCATTTATTGCACTGTTAAACAAACACAAATGATTGACAGGCTGCCCTATGGTCAAAATAAGAAATTAATTGTAACATCACAAAGTAATTCTGACATCACGCACTGCTTCATGCATGACACTCAGAGAAATGAAACAATTTCAAACAAAGCAATAGTGACATCATGCCTATTTCATATTTCACATTTCGCTTAAAGTTATGAATGCACAACTGTAGTGTAGGATCCTTCCACAATATTGTATCAACTGCACAACTTCTTGCTCCACAATTTTCCCTTCTATTGGATTATTGTTGTTTTTTTTTAATCTCAAATATAGAACAAATACACTCTAATTTCACCTTTACGGTTTCTAGTTAAAACTACAATGTATGCCTCGTGAGTCATAGCCTTTGGTATGGCCATGGGCCTCGGAGTCTCCAAAAGTACTATTCACTTCTGGGCTGTGGCCCTCAGTGAATAGTGCTATTTTTGAGTCACCTCTCCTATTGTTTAAACCCTGCACTGGAGAAACTCTCAAGGAAGGCAAAGTACAATGTACATTGTACCTTGATACCTTGATGTACAATTGTAGTAATCCCTTGAAGCTGCTTGTACATGAAGCTATACTGGGATGAACTCGAACTGTGTGTCGTGAGGGGGTGTCATTCAGTGTATGTACAGATGTCTCACTATCATACAATAAAAAGTGAGTATAGGTGTTCAGTGCGAGTAAAAACAGCGTCGATCCTCTTACACAGTGGCAGATCCAGCAGGAGGCTGCATTGCCCTGAGGATGGGCAAAGCAGCTCCTTGGAATAATGTTGGGTTGGCGGTGCTTACTACGGGTCCCGGCAGGCGGTTCCATAGTCTTATGGCTCTTGGGTAGAATGAATACTTGTGGGAGTCAATGGTGGATCTAGGGATTGTGTATTTGAATTGGTGATCTTGTCTTCCAATGTAGTTAGCTGGGGTGATATCGGGTGGGAAGGGCATGGCAACCAGGTGATGTTGGATTTTGTGAAAAAGTGTGCATTGTGCAAGGCGGCGGCCAGAGTGAAGGCTATCCCATCCGAGTGCTGTTACTAGGGCTGTGGAAGATGATGTTGGGCTGTAATCACATAGGACAAAGCGGGCTGCAGACTTTTGTACTTGCTCGAGTGAGTTGATATTAATAAAAGTATAAGGACCTGCACCAAGGACAAAGGTTCTACCTCTCATGCCAAATTTGATCACACGAAAAAGCATACCTGGGTACCACAGGTCTTACATGTCAGTGACGTAGAAACTTGTCTAGTAGGCGATCGTATATTGGACAGCGTTATGGTCAAATTGCATGTACAAATAATTGTACCTAATATTAGACTCTAACGTTAGTCTCTATGCCAATTTCCACCGTGAAATAAGAAATGCAATCAACGCAATGTGAAACAAGGAGTGAATTTACCACTAGTAGTAGAGTCTAGTACGTTAGTACCATTATAGTTTACCTCTTTAAATAAATAGTCCCATACCAGGCTCAAATGAGTGAGAACTAAACTCACAGTGTAAGTTTATCTAGAACTAGATTCTAGATAAAATTGTAAATTTCTAACTAAAAATACAACTCGCGCATCTCCATGCAAGCTAGACCTAGGTGTAATTTATCCCAGATCACAACCACTACCACTACACTAGTACCAATACCGTCCCGCTATCGGCTCGCTAACATAGTGACTATGCACTACCACTGGTACCAGCTACCAGTAAATTAGATTCTAAAGTTTGTGTCGAGTGGTGATTAAACTTTATTACTTAGTCAATCAACAGTGGCAGTGCAGTGATCTACAGGACTGCTACACACATCATTTCCGATACATGGGACTGTACAATAGGACACCAATACAGTCATCGCCGTCAGACTTCCTAGCAAATTTCACACTGGAAAGAAACAGCGGTTGGATGCACTTACATTTTGTCTGACTGATGCTGACGTTTCCCCATCTTGTCGCTTTATGTCTACCTTCTGCCAGGATATAAACTCAATGAATCGCTCTGGTCCTTTACTTGCCACTTGCACCGGGAACGTTCACAGCACTGCTCGATGATCTTTGAGTTTGACTCTCCGCCGCCGCCGATGATGCACTGTGTTGTTGTTGTTCATTGGCGTTCACCCACAGAACTCTATGGCCCGAATAAAACCCCACGAAGGTGGTACAACCACACTTACTTTTATGTTAGGTGGCCCGAAAGTAAAATTTGGTGGCCCGAAAAAAATCAAGAAAAAGATAAGAAAACTAAATTTTACCCTGCAAGCTTTGCTTTTTAGTGGGACCCTCCAATTCCATTCCAATCCTTGTATTATGCATAATTATTATGTACATTGTATATACCTTATAGAAAATGAATTTATGTTGTTACTCGTGATCACATATGATGTATACGTTTTCTTTGAAATTGTTACAAATATGTTCTGTTAATGCATTGTATATAGTTTCCCTGTTTATTCAATGGAAATGAAAATAAAGTTGAAAGTTAAATTGGCCCTACTAAACATAGAAAAATAAATATCAAGTATTACTGAAGTGATACAGGTACCCATGTCTAAAATAAATGAATAGAAAATTCAATCATCTTTCCGTTATTCTGAGTTCTAAGATTTACCAAATAGGCTTATAGATTATCATAAAAGTTGATGCCTATATTTAGGTGGTCATACGTTTGAAATGAGAAAGTGGGAGCATTTGCAGACATTTGTAAACATCCGACATTTGTTTTAACATTGTAATGAGCCGAAAGTTACCGTTATTCATTTCTGATTGTAAAAGCATGCAATCATCCAACATTTACTAGTATTTAAATACCTTACGGAGCCGAATGTTACCGTTAATCATTTTGAAATGTAAAAGCAAACAACCGACATTCATTTTAGCATCTTACGGAGCTGAATGTTAATATCTTTATTCATTTCCGAACGTGAAAGCAAACATCCGCTATTTATTTTAGCATCTAACTGAGCCGATTGATACCGTTAATCATTTCCAAATGTAAAAACAAACATCCCGACATTTATTTTATTATCGTACGGAGCCGAATGTTACTGTTGTCCACTTCCGAAAGTGAAATGAATCATCTGACAATTATTTTAGCATCGTACGGAGCCGAATGTTACTGTTTTTCATTTTGAACGGCAAGGCAAACATCAGACATTTACTTTAACAGCAAACGCAGCTGAATGTTACTGTTATTCATTTTGAAATGTAATAGCAAATATCCGACATTTATTTTAGCATCATATGGAGCAGAATGTGACTGCTAATCACTTCCAAACGTAAAAGCAATCATGTGACATTTATTTTGGCATCTTCCGGAGCTGAATGTTATTGCTATTTACTTTTGAGAGTAAAAGCAAACATCCAACATTTATTTAATCATCGTGCGGAGTTGGATATTATTGTTATTCATTTCCGAACGTCAAAGGGATCATTCGACAGTTACTTTAGCATCTTTCGGAGCTGAATGTTATTGTTATTTACTTTCGAACGTAAAAGCAAACATCCGGCATTTATTTATCATCTTACGGAGTTTAATACACTTTGTATTATCATTATTCATTTCCGAACGTCTAGGCAAACATTCGACATTTATTTCAGCATCTTCTGGAGCCGAATGTTATCCTTATTCATTTCCAAACGCAAAATCAAATATCTGACATTAATTTTAGCACCGTACGGAGCTGAATCTTACCGTTATTCACATCCAAAAGTATAAGCAAACATCCGACATTTATTTTAGTATCATACGGAGTCAAATATTACCGTTATTCATTTCCAAAATTAAAAGCAAACATCTGACATTTATTTTAGCATCTTCAAGGAGCCGATTGTTACCGCTGTTCATTTCCAAAAGTAAACTCAAGGATCCGACTTTTTTTTTGGTGGCCCGACGTGCGTTTTTGGTGACCCCGGGCCACCGGGCCACCGTTAGTGTCGAGCCCTGATGGTTTCATTTGTACCACCTTCGTGAATTAGGGCCTATACGTGTAGTTCAGTGGTTCACCTACTATATACAGTACAGTGTTGTTCCTCATCTAATAGATTGTTTGATGTTGCCTCCCTATTCATCTTTATCTTTCTCAGGTTGCCCCACATGATCCTAATTGGGATCATTAATGGTCCCATCTCTCCCTTTTGTTTGATCCTTGGGATCGTCACTGGCCGTATATACATCTCCCTTTTGTTTGGTCCAGGACCCCTTTGCTTTAATCCCCCTCCTTACTTGGCTGGCTCCCTGCTATAATTAACACCAGTCTAACACCCTCTTACTTTCTTTGTTCTTTCTCCCTAGCTTCTCCAAGACAGTGCCTGTTACTTTGTCTGTCGTCTTTTTTTCAACCTTTGTGTTTGTTATTTGACCTTTGACAAAGATTCTGCAAGGATGGAAAGCTCAGCCTTCTTTTGACTCGTCCTTGTTAGATTAAAGTTCAGATGATGAACACAATGTCGGCAGCATCTTGCAAATGCGAGTACATGTACATGTACCGTGTGCATTGATTCAATCCTGCGTGCCTATCCTATTGATTTCATAACACCTTTTGTCTGTGGGTGTAAATGGATTGGGGGAGGGGGTGTCAAAGACGATTTTGAAGGTCATCTTTTGAAATAATTTTCCCTCACACAGATCTGCTGCTGTTTTTTCATTTTTCAGATAAATCTGGCTTTTCAGTAATCAATGGCAGTCTATATCTAAGTTTTCTACGGAAAATACATGTACAGTGTATTGCTGTTTGTTGTATGGTGATCATCAAAATTGAGTCAAAAGGGGCCCAAAGTTTTTGATCCTAGCAGAATCTAAGTCAAGGTCGGACCGACAAACAGAGAAAGCAGACATACACTGTATATCTATATGGACCACAGACACATAAAATCGAAAGGGGTAGGCTTGGTGTCAAAACAGGGAGCCAATCAGGTAAGGAAGGAGATAAAAGCAATGGAGCAGACACAAAAAGTAATGGTAGTGAAAGGCCAGTGATGGTCCTAAAGCCCAAGGGTAGGCAATCTGTGAGAGATAAAGATGGAAGGAGAGGCAACACCCTATACATGTCTACAAAGATTTTAATCGCAAAAACAAGTTCAGGGCAGTTTCGTTAATTTCAGATACATGCATTTGCGAGTAAACCTGATAAAAAGTTATGTAAAAATGAAATAAAAAACGTTGGATATTTTTAATCTTAACTCCCAGAATAGTCCGTTATGCAACAAGTGAGGTACAATGTATCTTTGGAAAGGTTGTGTTTTGCTTTATGAGATGATGGAGTTACTTTACAATCTCAGGGCTGCCAACATTGGCAATGCTATAATTTAGGAGTCAAAATGAGTGAGATCAATAGAAATGCATGCAAATGAAATAAAGTTTTAGAGTGAGAAAGGACCAAAATGAGTGAGTCTCACTCTCAATGAGTGAGAGTTGGCAGCCCTGCAATCTTTAAGAATCAGGGCACTTAATTCGTTCTGCAATCAGACTCTTCCATACATGATCATATATTCCAGTGTACACAATGGGTTTGGTATTAGAACTTTCAAACTAGGTCAAATTTGGATGGATTACTTAATGCTGATGGAAAACTTTGTAAGTTTAGCCAAGTGCCCAAGCACATAAAGGGTTTACCCAAGACCATCTTAACATAAGCTCTGGTAGTTATGGGGAAAGTGTGTTTAAAGGACAAGTTCACCTTCATAGACATGTGAGTTGAGTGAATGCAGGAATATTAGTAGAACACATCAGTGAGAGTTTGAGGAAAATCGGACAATCCGTTCAAAAGTTATGAATTTTTGAAGTTTTTGCTCAGTCATGGCTAGATGAGAAGACTACTATAGCTTGTGATGTCATATGAGTACAACTTTATAAAGAAAGTATAAAGAAAATTCAAGATATTCTCTCTTTTCTCACATAATAAAAGAACACTCGACTTTTCTCTTTCAGAAGTCAGGGGGAATAATATTACCCCTAACATGTTACAGTAACAAGTCATGGAAATGTGCACTTTATTCAAAAAGTCAAGTTTTGTGAAATTCTCTTTTTATTTTCCTTATATTGTTGCACGCACGTGACATCATACACTGTAGTAGTCTTCTCCTCCAGCAGTGTTTGCACAGATATTTCAAAAATTCATAACTTTTGAACGGATTGTCGGACTTCCCCCAAACTTTCACTGATGTGTTCTACTAACATTGTTCCCTTCACTCAATCCACATGTCTATGAAGGTGAACTTGTCCTTTAATAAAGAGCTCATACTTGATTCTCTGGGAGTGACCAAAACATGTGTAATCATGCAGAGAAAGTGAGAAGATACGAAATGAGTACGTCATACAGTGGGCTCCCGTTATTACAAAGTCCTTGGAACTAGCAGTTTTCTTTCATTACATCAAAATATGGTTTATACAATCCACGTAACCAAACAAAATTAAATGAACAATATGAAATACACTGAGAGGATGATGTTGCAGCTTGAATTTTCATTTCGCTGCATCCAGAATTTCGTTATAACTAAGTTTGTTAGAACGGGAGCGCACTGTATATTGATTGCCGATGGTACATAATAAATATGAAGAGTTTGTTCGCAAAAACCGATAAGTCCATTTTTGAAGATTTTGAAGTACGGTCTCTGTCATAAAGTACAAAATAATACCTTTTAAACGATATATTGGTCACTACATATAAAGGTACATTTTTGAAGTTAGGGTCAAAAGAAGCAAAAATTTTCTTTTTATTCTTTTTATTTTTCTTGACCATAAATAGCAAATATCTCCACTTGGCAAATATGGACTTATCGGTTTTTGCAAACAAACTCTCCATATACATAAATACTTTCAACAGGAATGCACCACATTTTCTACAATTAATACAACTACTAAAATGGAGAATGCTGACATCATGTTCATGTTCAGATCGTTATGCGACTGATAAAAGCAGTCAAAATACAGAATTTCACTTTTCATCAAAATCATTTTAATTCAAAATATGAAACCATATGATTTCATTCCACATTTCTGCATTTCCTGTGCCCCATTTACACACACCTGGAACAGGCTTGCATGGGAAGACACATAACAGTACAGTGACCACAGAATAACACCGTTCAGTGTCAATGGGTTGAAAACTTCATGCATGGACGATTAATCTAATTCACATCCATTTCTTCGACACCAAAATATGATGTTGAATACCATCTCATAAATAAAGATGTTCATACATATATTTTTGCATTTATTGTGTGAGTTCCCTGAAAATGTGGTTACAGTGTAAACACAGTACAAAGAGGAGAAATATGAACCACAATCCTGGAAAGTGAGAGTCCACAATGAGATTCCAGTTAGACTCACGACAAGGGATGTACAATGTATCTACATTTAACATTGAATGTACAAGTTGTATTGCCATTCATTAGGTTGAACAAAATACTGTATACGACATATATTTCACGAGTCTAAATTTTCGCGAATGGGGACTACCCAGCAATTTCGCGAGAGGTTAAATTTGCGATCGTGAAGTCCTGTACTGATGGAGAAAATGTATACGCGTACGTCACATTCATATCGGCATTAGAGTCAATATTTTTGCGTGCTTTTGATTTCGCGAATAGCGACTGACTCGTGAAATTCGCGAATAGCGGCTGACTCGCCAAATTCGCGAAAATGAAAACCTCACGAAATATTCGGCGTATACAGTACATAGAATAAAGGCAAATGAGGTGACTGCCCTCTACTTTTCTAAATCTGCCAGGATATGATTTAACACAAAATTATTAGGGGACTATCCTTCATAACAAAGACCTTGCTATATCAGGTTTCTCACTATATCAGGGTACAAAAGTCAAAGAAATAATAGATTTGAGACCTGCAAAATCAGCTTACTATTCTATAGTGTCTGTTATATGTAACTGACCTCTTTATAACACAGTTCTTTTGCACTATGTGACAGTTGGATGCATTAAGAGTGCTCACTGATATACACAACTGTAATAAAAATTAATTGACAGACTCGAGGTGACTTGGACACTTTATTCACCATTTGAAATGGGTATTCAGAGCAGTTGAAATGGGTGCAAGTACAAACTGTGTAGTTTGAATTGCCATACAATTGTCACTAAGACAGATGAACATTTAATTTGTATGGGAGAGACAAAGCAAACCAAAACTCCTTTTCATTGTTATTTTTTTTTAATACATATCATTAGAAAAGTATAAAAGGCCTGATTTGAAAAGAGCAAACTCCCCCCCAATACCAACAGACTTTTTCAATCATTTTTTTAAAGGTATGCTCCAAAGTATCAAACAGTCAGATTAGTGTAATGCCACATAAAGCAGAGTAATTTTGATGTTTATTTCATCCATTCAGGCGCAATTTTTATTCATGCATCTTGTGTCTACACCACTATGCATTGCTCACCTTTCATAAAAAGGGATGCCAAAAAGTAATTAACGTCATAAAGACATATCTTCCTTAGAGAGTGACTGGCTATTAAGCAGTGACACATGAATCCATTGACTTCCTAATCAGAGGGGGCAGCTCTAGTGTAACACATGTTTCAAATACTTTCGAGTGGTGGCATCAAACATGAGATCAAAGGGAATAAGACTGTTGTTACTCCCATCTCCTGAACCTCCTTGGTCTGACAAAGGTTAGTTGCATTCTCAAGAAAACACACAATGAACGATATTGACACAATATACTTGTCCATTACAGAGATGATGTCTCAGATGAGACCAATCTTCTTCCTCTCTCTCCCTCTTTTCATCTCCTTCTCCTCCACTTTAAATATCACTGATAGAGATTGCAAATTTTAATAAAAATATGTGCGTAAAGTTTGAGGCATGGCTTTAAAGACTTACACAGCCATTTCAGATGAGACGTCACTCAAACAATAATTGTCATCACGAAAATGATGCTGATACTGGGTATTTTGACAGCCAGCATCTCATCACAAATTGAAATGAAAATGTGATTAGCTGCAATTTGATGAAGCCTTTTCACTGGGATTTTGTTCAGTTTTCAATCTCACAGAAAGGTTAATAACATTAGCCAGAGAAAGCTGCATAATGGGTCCATATCTTTTCTGCCTATCACTGGAATGACATCATGAAATTTGGAATAAGTGAAAAGGTCAATGGTCAACTTCAGTTATGAATAAAATTGGTGATTCTTGAGCCTCAAGTCAGGCTCTTTAATACATCATGGTGGCATCTTCATCTTATTTACCATGAACACATATCAAACCTGTAACTTGTCAGCATCAAGAAGACTTCTACCTCATATTCCTGTCCAACTGCTGTACTTTTATATAATCGTTTTTTTTTCTTTATACACATATGCACAGCTATATGTACAATCAAAAGTGCCATCTTGGATAATTCTGGTAAATGTGCATAGTCGTTGTGCGAGCTACTAGCTCATCATCTCTGCATGCTTCTTCAGCATCTGCCCCGCGATGACGAGTTTCTGGATTTCGCTGGTTCCTTCATAGATCTCGGTGATCCTGGCATCCCTGTAGTGCCTCTCGGCTGGCATGTCGGTGACAAAGCCCATTCCTCCCAGTACCTGGATGGCCTGGGTGATATCAAGAGGATTGTTTATTTTTTCCTTCTTTTTTTTTCTTAAGTTACAGGAAATACAAAGATTTACTAACTTATAGGGGAACCTCCTTTTAACAACATGATTGGGAACCTTGGCATTTCCTGGGTTATATTTGGTATTTTGTTATATCAGGGATAAAACTAAAAGAATATACATATAATGAGACTGGCAAAGTAACCTTTTTTCATCAGGTAGTGTAAAACAGAAATTTTTATGTGCATGAACTTTTCGAAAATATCACAGGGAGCCAAGACTTGCAAAATTGAAATGCAAGTGCAAGTTCTTGTCTACACGATATGCATTGAATAACAGTGGCAATTCTTGATAATTTCACGCCGTGAAAAAGGAGGTCAGCTTGAATTTGCAAAAGCTTCATGCTGCAAGTATTTCTGGTTTTACAATATCTCGCTATGTCTGACTCATTATAGCCAGGTTAAACTGTACTCATTCATGCTGTGCCTATCTCAATCACAGTGGATTACCCTGACATCCAGAAACATTGATCATATCTCTTTCCTTAACATGCCAGGATCCATTGCATACAGACTGGATCTTCATTTATATGCTTACCTGATGGGCACAGTAAGTCGCTGCCTCTGATGCTGCTAGTTTTGCCATGGCTGCTTCCTTAAATGTGTTTAAAAAGAGAGTGAAATAGAGCTCAATGGAAGAGAATATACACATAGATAATTTCAAAGGAATCAAAAAGACTTGCTACATCATAAGCTTTTCAGCTGACACATTCCTAAAACCCAACCATCACTAAAAAGAATGAAATATGCAACCAAACACAACTAGAAATATCACTTAAGGTGATTAATACCCCCGCCCCGTGATGACAGTCTTACCCAAGGAATGATCTTTCCTTGATCTTCTGCCATTTAAATGCCGTTACCATGGCAACGCAGCTTCCGACACGTCCGAAAAATATGTCTTGCACATCTTCCCACCAAGACTATTGTGTGTGCCACATTTCATAAGCTTTTGTCAAAAACTGAGGAAGTAGTTCAATCCACAAGATCTTTCCTTGATCTTCCACCATTAATATGCCGTTACCATGGCAACGCAGCTTCCGACATGTCCAAAAAATATGTCTTGCACATCTTCCCACCAAGACCAATGTGTGTGCCACATTTCATGAGCTTCAGTCGAATACAGAGGAAGTAGTTCAATCCGCAAGATCTTTCCTTGATCTTCTGCCATTTATATGCCGTTACCATGGCAACGCAGCTTCCGACACGTCCGAAAAATATGTCTTCCACATCTTCCCACCAAGATCAAGGTGTGTGCCACATTTCATAAGCTTTGGTCAAAAAACTGAGGAAGTAGTTAAATCCGCAAGATCTTTCCTTGATCTTCTGCCATTAATATGCCGTTACCATGGCAACGTATTTTCGGGTACTGTCAAAAAATGCGTCTTGCACATCTACAACCAAAGGCACACATCTGTACCAAGTTTCATGGAAATTGGGCAAAAACTGAGGAAGTAGTTTGCAACACAAAATTTTCCATCATTTTGGCTCATAATATGTGAGCTGTTACCATGGCAACATACTTTTTGTCACTGTCAAGAAATGTGTCATGCTGACCTATATCCTAAGACAAACATTCAATATGAATTCCATGAGAATTGGAAGAACACTGATGAAGCAGTTTTGCCATGAAGCATTTTGCCCTATATTTTACCAATAACATGCCGTTACCATGGCAACGCACTATTTGCCACTGCGGAAATATGTGTCTTGCACATTAACATATTCAGATGAACATCTGTACCTAATTTCATAAAAATTGATCAAAAACTGTGGGAGGAGTTCGCGACGCAAGATTTGTACCCATTTTTGCCCATAATATGCCGTTACCATGGCAACGTACTTTTGGGTACTGTCAAAAAATACGTCTTGCACATCTACAACCTAAGGCACACATCTGTGCCAAGTTTTATGGGAATCGGTTGAAAACTGAGGAAGTAGTTCGCGACGCAAGATTTGCAACGGACCGACCGCCCGACCGCCCGACCGACCGCCCGACCGCCCGACCGCCCGACCGCCCGACCGCCCGACCGTCCGCTGATTCCTATATACCCCCTTCAAACTTCGTTTGGCGGGGGTATAACAAAATCAGCTAATAACAAACACAACATCACTCAAACTGAACAAAATATACACACCATATTCTATAATTCCATCATCACAGAGTATAGTACCTCTTAAAGTACGGTATTTGTGGATTCTCCTGATGTTTTCAAGTGACACTCTATATAATCATAATCATGTGATGCACAAGTATTCTAGTGAAACTCCATAGACACACAGGTGAAATTTAGAATAATCATGAACAAGAATGGTGGTGCAGTCTTGAGCCAAGACTAACCTTTGTATAGGGCAATCCAGCGTCCTTCAACATGGCTGCCTTCCAAGTCAGCAGCCGCGCGCTCTCTACCCGCACCTCCATGTCGGCCAGCTTGGTCTGGATGATCTGGAACCGTGAGATCGGCTGCTCGAAGGCAGTCCGCTTCGTGGCGTAGTCCACAGCACAGTCGACGGCTGCCTGGGCGATTCCCAAGCCCTGCCCCGCTATACCAATCCTGCCTGCGTCCAGTGTGGTCTGCACAGGGAAAGAGGTGAGTATCATCCCAAAATTTGAAATACGTTAACAACATGTATGTGGCTACAAAAAGCAGTTTGTATAATGCTGCTACCTCTTGTTGCCATGCTGACATCGCATTTATGGAAACACTTAAAGGTACACGTATATCTCCATATGATGATTTAATCACAGAATGGGCTGTATGCCATTTCTAACCATTTAAAAGAAAATTCATCATCAGATATAGCAAAATAAAACCTTTCCAGTGATACCTCACTTATAACATAACTACGATGATAAATATTCCATATTTCCTTATCATTTTTTTTTCAGCTTAATCGTATTGAGATCTCAACTTCAAAAGAATGCAAATCAAGTTGTTTTGCGATCAAACTCTTCATATAGATTGGCCTTCTTGCTGGTATGAGTGAATTCTGGCCCTTTAGCATGCAACATGCTAAAGGGCAAAGTGATTGTGTCAATCAAACTCCTCCATTTAGACTTTTCAAAAAAGTAGCTAAACTGTTGTATGTCTTGATATTGGCATGCCGTAAGACCATTCATGGGAAAGGAGAAGCAGAGCAGCTGATTTTGAACCCTAAATGAATATGTTGTCAGGGACATTGGTAAGTCTAAGGTTCTACCTTCATAAAAGACAGCTAAAACTCAAGCAGGAAAAAAATCGTTTTCACACTATGCATCATGTATTTGGAATCAGCTCCCCGCTGAAGTCCGAAACGCCACCTCTCTTCAAGCGTTCCTAAGAGCATACATATCTCACTTGGGGTAGAATTCAGGTATTTTTGATATTCCTGTTTAATGTTAAAGGGACTGTACAGTACTGGTTGAGGTAGGGATTCATGTTTTGAACATTCCTAAGTGAGATAATGAAAAGCCTCTTATGAAATATGAAAGAGCATGAAGTTTTAAGAAGGATTCAGTGTTTATTTGATGAAAATTGGTTTTCAAATGGCTGAGATATCAAAAAAGTGCTAATAATAAAAGGCGACATGCCCCAACTTTATTAGTATCTCTTTGTTTCACCTTGTTTTTGGATATCTCAGCCATATCAAAACCGATTTTCATCGAATAAACTTTTGATACCACTTAGAATTGCATGCTCTTTGACATCTCATAGAGTGGTTTCTGAATATCTCACAAAACGTTGAAAGCTAAATCTTCAACTCGACCAGAACTGTACACACCCTTTAAGGTATTATTTTTTTCTCAAATAATATGAGTCTGTGTATTATTATCGTCAAGGATTAATTTTGCTTTTTTTTTTTATTTATAAAGAGTATTGATATTGTTGTGATGTTATGATGTAAAAAGGAATGTCCTTGATTTGTTATTTTGTGTTTGTTGAACTGTTATATTTTGTCATTCTGTTGCAGGGCCCCCTAGGATAACAGTGTGTAAACCACTGATGGGGCTACCCTGGGTAAAGAAAACTGAATAAATTAATAAATAAATAAATTACTTTACAGACAATCATCGGACAGTCTCAATGTGCATGCAACATGTTCTGTATCATCTAGTACATAACCCTTATTAAGATGAGTTTCATCACATTGTGATGTTCTTAATGCAACACTAACTTAGTAACAATAACAAAACACAGACAAGGTACAACAATAGCAAAGCTAGCACAAGAATAGTAATAATAATGAATTGTTTGCTGAGCACAAAAACTATAAGTATACATGTACATTATGTGTTCCGCTGCGCTGCAAAAGCTCCTTAAAAGCTATTTTGCTGCACTCTCCTAGATAATTCAAATAATAAATATTAAGTGAATATCAAATCCCAAGAATATATCAATCTACTGTACTAATTTACTCAACAAAATCAATGAATAACAAATAAAACAAATACAATTGCAGAATCAGGCATACCATAGCGATCTTGAACCCCATCCCTTCCTGACCAAGGATGTTCTCCTTCGGGATGCGGCAGTCTTCAAAGATGAGCTGACATGTGGATGTTGCCTTGATACCCAGCTTGTCCTCCTTCTTGCCGAGTGAGAGGCCGTCGTATGGCTTGGGGACGATGAAAGCACTGATGCCCTGCAATGGGAGTCAAGTCCACGGAGCAGAAGAAGAAGAAAAGAAAAATCTAGCTTAAAGAATGCAACCATCACATTATGTTAGTCCTGGCAAAAAGTGCATGTTACAGAACAGGCACAATGTGAGCACCTAAATATCACTTTCCAACCCACTAATTAACTTTGAAGTAATTGACTCACTGATAATCATACCCAAAAGAGATTTTCCTCCTCCCCACCACTAGAGGGCGAGCTGTACAATGGCGTCTAAGATTTCATGGAGGCTGCCATTATCCACTTAGTAATGGCGGACTTCGTGCGCTCAAGTAACATTTTTACAGTGCGCATTTGAACTTTTGAACTTTTACACAAGTATGCACTTCTTGATTTGGCTTCTCAATTGCTGGTATGCTAGCTTGTTAGCACGAGGGGTGAGCCTACCACCTCATGCCGCCCTGAGCTCCCCGTGCACTCACAAAGCAATTGTACACGGCGTATACATACTTCAAACTCGAGTACCTCCTCATTCTAAGCTCTTTGTCATACCCCCACCAAATCAGATTGAACTACCATGGTATTTACATTCCAGTTAAAGAGTAGATTTCTGAGGTCTGTGCCATAGGGAGCATTCAGTCTCCAGTTTTCGAACATGCCAGAGCATATCTTACAATGCGATTACCCTCCTCCAAAGCCCACTCGGTACACTGTAGCATGGTATGCTGTGCCACCATTTGCCTAAATCAAGACTGAATGTGGCAATAAAGATAATTGCAATTATTTCAAATAATCACACACGATATGTTAGCAGATTGTTTAATGATCAGTCATTTGACAGTGTATTAATTTTGGTCAAGACGAGCTCACTCACTGGAGCTTACGATGATCACAAGCCTTATACATGAATCTGCCATGTTACGATTAGATGGACATCACTGTTTGTATGTTCCAAAAATAGCATGTGCCATTGTGATCATCAACAACTTTTATCAAACAATGACTAGCTTGTGCCAAGCTGTTGCTATGGTAACTGTGACTAATGTAACTTGCGAATATAACAAATGCTTCAGGGAACGTGCTCTAAAACATCCAATAGGGTGCCCTAATGAAACAAGTATCAAGATAGATATTACTTCATGTTTATTTCAGGTGGAGCAGGATACACAAATTTACAATGCAGGGTCCTATCAAATTTTAAGTGACATTGGTTGAGTGTACACATCTCACACTTTTTGGACATTGTGTTTCCCTAAAAAGAAATACATAGCCAGTTAAAAGGAAAGATTTGTATTTCAATGTGTGTAGCTCGGCATGTGTCCATGGAATTTGAGAAAATTCCAAAGTGACTTGCACATTTATTTTCTTTTTTTTTCCCTTTAACACATGACTGGATTTTAATCAAGTTTCTTTCTTGAATATCAATACATCAAGTTGTGAATTTCTTATACGATGGTTAAAGAGAAATGAAGTTTAGCAACATCATGCCATATGACGTGCAATACGCATGCAGACTTTTCCAGGTCACAAGAAATTGCCATGGAGTGACCTAAGCCTGAATTAATAAGGAGGCGCACAACTATTGTATGCTTCAGTAATCATAGTTCGATGCATGCAGGCATGAAAAACAAACAATGAGTGTTGAGTGTATTTCAGTAAACGAAATTGATGAAACGTAAATGCAATTCTTCACAAAACAGGCCCCTAATTGTTTCTGATAGCCACTATTAAATTGTGTCACTCGAGTTGGCTGGCGGTGCTATCACTGAACTTCTCACTGCGCATTTGGTCCACTTTGCCCAGGCGGGGTGTTACATAACATGTTTGCTGATGTCATGACAACAAGCAATGTCCAGCAAAAGATAAAAAGCTCAGTAGGTAAACTCACATGGCTTCTGATATCACTATCTCTGAGATAAGAAAAGATGAGATAAAAGTATAAAAACTTTACATCATCATTTTTTTCAGTCTTTCCCTAACCAAAACACAACTTGACCAACCAAAAATTTCCCATTGTGGTCCTGTCATAATCATTAATAAAAAATAAATTAATGTACATACCACATGAGCAAGAGCTTGAACTCGAGCAAAAGATGATTTCTCAACTGTATACGACTAGACAATGCACTCAACACGGGAAAAGGACTATACAAAAATTTCTTCTTTTTTGAAGGCAGTATTTGAGCTAAAAGTCAGCACATGTAAATCTGGCGTAGACTGCCACCTTGAAATAAAATCAGACAGATACATGTAGTGGAAGAGCTGGAAAATGATGGCTACTCCATCTATGTTGCAGTTGGCTGGATTCCTGTACTCTCAAAGTCCCTCAAACTGTCAAAGCTTTCTGCCTGTCATAATCACATTACCAAGACTGAAAAAAAAAGGAAGGGTGGGAGAGAGAGCTCAGGGACTTAGCAGTCCTAACCTACAGTTGGAAACAAAAACTCATAATGGTGAAAATTGTTCTCAGGCAAGAGCAATTTTGGATTTCAGGGAGATTTTGACATATGTAGTCATATTCCCCATTTAAACATTGGAGGGCCTTCTGCCCCATACTTCCCTTACTTGTGCTGTCTCACCACAATCTATCTATTGAACATGGCAAAAATCATCAGTCATGTCAGGAACACCTTGCTTCTTACACTCTGTAGTCCCATACATATATTGAAAGGACTTGAAATATCTTCTGTTGAACATACCCTGTGCTTCATAGCTTTGTCTGTCCTGGCAAAGACCACTGTAGCCTCCGCTTCGTATCCGTTGGTGATCCACATTTTCGCCCCGTTCAGCACCCAGTGGTCACCGTCCAGACGTGCTGTAGTTGATGCCGCTCCAGCATCACTGCCATTGTCTGTGTAAATACAATGAAGCCATTTACATGGTCCAGTTTTCCTCTGTCATTTAGACAGCTCTGCAAACATTATACAGATGAGCAGACAAGGTGTAGTCTGTTTAAAGACAACTTTCACTTTCCCATTTCTCATGAATGAAATCTGCAAGACACATGCAGACTTAAGCTCTGAGATTTTACATAATTGTATAAACTCAGTGACTGAGGGTGAAATATCATTGAATTACCTTGGTATTGTAATTCAAATGGTCATGACACTGCTTTTTAGCACAAGTACTCAAACTACATAATCACCAGTTATAAAATACTTTGAACATAAAAAAGTCAATATTGTTCAGCGCAACAAATCACACCACATGTATAAAACTGAAGAGAGAGTAGATACAATTGAATTTCAAAGAGCTGAGTACAAAGGGAATTCACTCAAGGTTAAAATTTGGCATTGAAGCCTGCATGCAATGGTGACTACAAAGGCTTGTTTGGGAAGCCGATTGACTTGTTTTTTACTTGTATCTGAACAATCAAAAGTATACATTCTTTCACATAACTGGTTAACAAATTTATTTGCATCACATATTTTCATGGCCAACACAACTACAATTTAAAGAGTGACATAACATATTGTGGGATACCAATCTCAACAATGATTGCATCACTATGTGCATTTTTCTTAAAGAAGAGAATAATTGTACATATCAATCATGTTAAATCAAATCTGAACAGAAAACCAATAAGAATAACACACCCACCTTTACATAATTTCATATCAACAACAAATTTTCATAGAATTTAGACTTATCATTTCTTTTTTTCTTTTTTTTTTTTTGGGGGGGGGGGGATGAAGAAAAAACATACAGTGTACTATTAAAGTATTGTAAAAATATATTCTTCGGCAATGTGTATACCTGGTTCACTGAGAGCGAAGCATCCTACTCTGTCCCCATTCAGGAAAGGTCTGACAAATTCATCCTTCTGTTTCTCTGTTCCAAAGTCCATGAGGGGACCCAGGTACAAAGACTGAAAGAAAAAACAAAAACAAAACACACATGCACAAATAAATAAACCACATTTCTTCGCATACAGTTAATAAACTTGGCATTGATATTCACTGATCCCCCCCCAAAAAAAAAAATAAATAAAAATAAATCATTGTTACAACACAGATATGCTCTGATCTATTATTGAAATGTAGACAGATGTCGACATCTATTAATTATTGTTGGAATGCATTATTTTTCTCCCTTATAAGAAAGGATCTAACTACTGGCAAAGGTTACATAACAAAGGAGTTCTGGAGAGTGTTTCATCAATTTAGTCAGCGCTGACAAGTTGTGAGTCTCTGACAATTTCAGCAAAATCCTTGGTTTTGATTGGCTGAGATGCTCTGGTCACTGTTTGCTATTTTTGTCAGAGACTGACAACTTGTCAGTGCTGACAGCCTTCATGAAACGGTACCCTGATCTCAACTCAACAATTTCTCTTCCTTTGTCATGAATGCAGGGATGCCAGCCTTGTGAACAGCATTGTAGCATACTGAGGACTAAAAAGTCATATTTTGGTCAAAAATTGTATTTGTACCTACCCTGCATTGGATGTGTAGTATGACAATTAGGGAAACAGTGTTTGCCATAAAACCTGCAGTATTTTAGGCCAAAAAAGTACAAAATACAGCCCCCCCCCCAAAAAAAAAAAAAAAAAAAAAAGGTAAGAGTTGGCACCTCTCAGACTTTTATTGCTTTTAATCTTGGTATGCATAAAATAAATGGGAATTTATTTATGGGGATGAACATAAAGCACAATTGTTTTCATCTCCAGCTGCTTAATGATCCACTGCCTTTGAGAACCTGTGTATTGTTCTAAAACCTGTAGGACTTTGAGACTTTCACGGGGATAAGATATGGATTGGTGACCACCATCACCACAATCATCACTGTGGAATTCAGTCCGCATGGATGTTAGGTAGTTCTTTAGAGGAAAGTCAGATGGGTAACGTGCTGTAAATAGTAATATGTTGCAATGCATTTGAGCAGTGCACTACTCACTCACATTATTAACTGACATGATGCATCCCGTGCTAGCACACCCCCTACTGATCTCCTCCATGGCAATGGCATAGGCCAGGTAGTCCAGCCCTGTGCCACCGTACTTCTCTGGAACAGACACACCCAGTAGCCCCAGCTCTCCTAGTCCTTTTACCTGAGTGACAAAGAGGGACAAACACAATGGGGGACTCAACACTTTAAAAGCTGTCAATCAGTCCATGAGATGTCCAGAGCAATACTTGTAAGAGGCTGTAGGCCCATACCCTGAAAGCATTGTTACAAGAATACACTGATAAACAAAACAAAACAGAACAAATTTGAAAAAGGATCATCAAGTCTGAAATGATGGCAACTTTGCATTGCTGGAACTGTTAGATACAAGCAAAACTTACCATAAGGTTGTCAAGACCAGCAAATTTCCCTCAGCATAGCCGATACTGATTATATTATCTGAACATAATATGCTGAACATGAACAATACATGTGGGACTACAAGATACTTATTGCTACCTTGTCTGCTGTATTTCTCACAGCAATATCTTACTGCTTGCTCTATAGTACATTGTAATCCTCTGATTGTTTTCCCTGTCAACTATAAAATCATGCTGACACATTAACAGTGACATTTCATTAATGTGTGCCTGTAGCTCTGCATACAGAATGAAGCCAACTACTACCAGGCTTAGACTGTGATCATATTGTAAGTTTACTTCTGCACCATTTCCAGATGAATAGACAAACTAAGATGGACAAGATGGTGGAGATTTCATTAAAATGGACCTAAACTGAGAAAGATATGGAATTCTTTAAGTTCCATCCATGATATTTTTAATTGCACCTGAATATTAAAAGAAATTGTAGAGGTGATGAAGTTTAATAAAATCTCAAAAGTCTCCCAATGAGCTGCACACATATACTGAATATAAACTCACTATTTAAAAGTGCCTGCAGTTATTATCTCATTATTTTGATGAGCCTTTCTTCATCTTTCTTGGGCCATTATATACCTGTTCGGCTGGATATATGTGGTTCTTGTCCCATTCTGCTGCATTTGGAGCCAGCTCCCTGTCTGCATAGTCTCGGCACGTCTTTCGAAGCATCTCATGCTCCTCAGGTAATGTGGCAAGAGTCGACAATGAACATTTTCGATGGAGACCTGCAGGGCAGTACGAACCAACTCTGAATTAGTGTGAAGGCAACAACCTTGCTCAGTAATTTTCCATTTGGAAATCTGCATAATCATGTAGTATCAAAAACTTTAATTTTGATACAGGGGTATAAGATGGCTAGAAGATAATTTTCTTTGAACACAGAATGCAAGTTTCAATGATAAAGTCCCCTTTCCCACTGTTATTTAGCTATTTGAGTTATTTCATTTGCTTACCAAAGACTGTCCTTATTCTTAACGGTTACTTACATAACAGTGATGATTATGTAAAGTCTTCAAATGTTTTGTTACTACAATGTATCAAGTGATCTGTAGAAGTATGTTACAAATGTAATTTGAGTGGAAATAGTATCCCAATGAAATATATCTCCACATCTATACTATTGTACACAACACATAAAAATTTGGGAAGTTTTTCAATTGTGGAAATGAGCAATAAGAGAACAATTAGTAGTAAACAGCAAAATATTTGAAAGATAAAAAGGTATGTAACCACAAAGATTACATGCTCACCTGTGTATTTAAGTGCATAGTTTAGTAACATGTTTATTCCCACGGATTTTCCACCACTTTAAATATACATGTACAATATGTACCTGTCTGTAGTCCCAGCAAGAGGCTAGTGCGCCTAGTAATTTGTGTGTTCTGGATTGTCTGATAAAAGTCTGGCTACAACCAGCAGAATTTCAGAATAGGAGCCTAGTGTGAAATTGCATTTGAACCTGAATATAATAGAATGTAAAGAGAGATTTTTGCTACAGTAGTTTATATACACTTCCTTTGCATAATGTCAAATCCTGTTGAAAGACATCTGCACTCAATTAATAATATGAAATGTTCTGCTCGCATATGCTTGATTTGAAGTGACCACAGGTGGTCAGCTGTAAATTTGGAAATACTTCCTTTTGACTACCTCCACTCAAAAAAAAAAAAAAAAAATACATATATATATATATATATATACATATATATATATATATATAAAAGTTACTATTTGGATTGGGTTTGAGTAAACACAGAGACATTGTTTTTTAGGAAGAATATTGGTGTTTTCAGGGAAAACATAATAAAACATCGATATAGTTGATATTAAATTTAAGAACATTATATATTTCTGTCTCCAGCTCTCCATCTCTCCATCCTTCACCTGATGTCTATTCTTAATGTTAGTACATGTAGTAAACATCAATGTACATGTACACACTATATATGTAAAAATGATTAAATCAAAAGAAAAGAAACAAACAAATCAAATATTGCAGGCTCAAACCCAGGACATCTAAATGTGTAACAGCAGCAGCGTGCTATTCCATGGAGCTAGCGGGTTAGGACTGCCATTAGTGTCTGGAATGATCTAGATAGCAAAAACTGAATGGTAATTTATTGGTATCTACTGAGTCGCAGGTGCCAGCACACTAACACACTAAACCTCATCCTAATAACCTGAAGACTCTGGAACCCAACACAAACCCTAATCTTGCTATTGCATAAAACTGTAAAAACTCCAAAGGCGGCAGCAGCGCTTTTCTATTCTCATAAAAATGAGTCAACAACACTGTGCCGGGGGCACAGCTCAAGCTCTATTTGATTGTCCATGAGAAACATGGAAGACTATCTTTATCTTGAAGCTCCAATAGTTTTGTGGATATTCTAAGCAAGTGTTATGTGTTGGGAAAGGAAATATCAACTGCCTGTAAGCTCTGAAAATGCATTGTGAAGTGACAAAGTTTTAATTATGATAAAAGGAAAAATAAAATAGATGCGATCACTGCATGTAGGCTCTGCTCTGTTCGTAACTGCTGCACAGTACCTCCACATTTACCAGAAGTGCACAAGTAAACCCCGAAAGTGTGACCCACTTGACCTCATCAGATCAGTACAGTGTGATCTGTTGCGCAAGAATCAGATCACATCATTCACTACATATGGTCAGCCTAAAAAGTGCTCAAATGTTAGCGACTACATCATACATGTTAACATTTACATGTGATCCAGCAGATTTCTCAACTTTTGTACCCTACAAATAATAAAAGGCAATATTGGGTACGTGGAAGTATATATTTGAGCTTTTCAGACCTAACGTTAGCCCATTTTTTTTTTTTTTTTTGAGGGAGGGGGTACAAACAGTCAGAAGAAAGTCAAATTTATACCATACCCTCATTTTAAGTGAAAATACTTTTCCACTTGTGCATCTACTCCTTAATTCTTCCTTAGTGTCGCTTGGAATTATTCGTTACAATTTACAGCCCTCTCTTTTCCCCACCCTACCAGCACTGTGACAAACTGTGCTGGGCCTATATGGATGTCAATGACAGTTCAATGACAATGTCACAATCTATCCCACCTTGCTGTACCATTTCACTAGGTGTCTACGCTAAGGTCACAGTGATGCTACTCTAAGAATGTCTGTGAATACTGGCACATATAATATACTGCTCTAGTAAATATTCTCAAAAAACAGGAAAAAAGAACAATTTTAGAGTGTATACGGAGATTGACTCCCTCGCGCTCTGGTTAATGCCTCTCCGTGTGGGCCGTGGTGTTCCATCACGTCCAGAGCCGATAACCATCAGATAATCCGCCGGTGCTACCGCCTCGAAATCACACATCTCGCTGAATCCTGCGCTGTCCTGTAGCGATGGCTGTCATGCACTTTCGAATCATTATGTGACGAAAAGAAGAACGACTGATAACTCAGTATAGACTGAAATGGTAATATGTTGAATACATTTACGATTGAATTTGTCACTTACCTGCAGATCTCCTTACTTGTGGCAAAATTCTGCGCGCAAAGTTAGAGAGAACAGTCGACATCTTTGCAGTTGTGTAATTGAGAATCGATCTACTCTTTAGAGTGTATGTACAACTAGCTGTATGTGTGTGTTTGCCGGTGCGGTATCGGTATAGTATGCCTAGCTAGCTAGCTAGCGGTGCATTACACAGCTGCAGCAGACCGAGTACAGACCATCGATATAGCCAAATATGGAATCGATCAGAGAGAGGGGAAAAAAATAGTATTCCGCCATCTACAGTCTACTGCTAGTATACTATCCGGAGGGGAAGTGAGGGGGAGGGAGGGGGGCATTTCATAACGCGTTTTCTTTTGTCAGATATTTCGTTTGACAAACTGTTAAAAGCTACAGAAATCCTTGCATCTGACTGGCTGACAGCAAATTTGTCTGACAAAGTTGACGGACAAAATGCTTCATGAAATGCCCCCAGAACTTTATCCTCACCAGGGATCTGTTGCATAAAAAGATGCCATCAAACGTAAGTCAGAAAATCAAACATACGTCAGGCATCAGACAATTAAAATTGAGTAATCAGAGACTTATATTTGCTATTCTGGCTGATGTTTTATCTCATTTTTTTTGGGGGGGGGGGCGGGGGGTGGGGAGGGCAACAAAGCCCAGCTCACATACCACACTTGGAGCGAGTCGCTTTTTTTTTTTTTTTTTTTTGCAGTAGTACAAAACTTAATTGTATGTGAACACTATTATTTTAATTAATTTTCGGAGGTGCTTGTACGAGCGTACTCCTTGTTTGTTTGTTTTTGTACAAACATTGTTTGTGTTTTTGTTATGGCGAAGTTTGAGTAAACCGTGTGGTTGAGTTTCTTTTCTGTTCTGTCGCTCCTGAGCTGAGTATAATGCACTTTTTCTTTACAAATTTAACAGGTGGTAGTGAGAGAACAACAGTGGTATTTTCGCGGCGGAGATTGTAATAAGATCTAATTAAACTGAATCCTGGAAGACAGTGAGTCACGGGCAAGGTTATGGAGCAATTCAAAGATGATTGTCAAGGTCTGAATTTCCCATCGTTTTCTCGATGTTATGACTTCGGTGGTCCTACATATCTATACAAAGTTTCTCTACTGAAACGGCCGTCAACACAATGTTTTGTGATATTTGAAGCTTCGCAAGTTGGGAAGCATGTCCTTCTTTTTCCACTTTTTTTTATATTTTGGGGTGTCCGTGTTAAACTGCTATCAAGGATAAGTCCGAGGTGTTTGCATTGGGTAACCTTTTGCAATTTACTGTATTGAATGGAAATATTCAGTTATTAAACTTACTGAGCAACCTCTTAGAACCAACCAACATAAAATGATTTATTTTCATATTGAGAAGAAAGTGAAAGAAATGTTATTTGACATCGACTTTAACTCATCATTGATAACCATTTCAAATACTCGTGGATCTTCGGCGGCAAAATATGGACAAGTCAATATCAAAATTGCTATCAAGTTAGCAATGATTCTTATTTGTTTTTTGATGGTTTTAAAGCAAGATTTATCATTTCAGATAGCTGAAACATGAGAATTTCGCCATTACTGTATATAAAGATTTTGTTCGCAAAAACCGATAGGTCCATATTTGCGAAATGGAGATCTTCACGATTAAAGGTCAAGAAAAATAAAGAGAATAATAAGAAAATTTTGCTTCTTTTGACCATAACTTCAAAAATGTACCTTTATTATTATGTAGTGACCAATATAATATCATTAAAAAGGTATTATTTTGTACTTTATGACAGAGACCGTACTTCAAAATCTTCAAAAATGGACTTATCGGTTTTTGCGAACAAACTCTTCATAATTATGAACTGAATAAGAAATTGTGAGAGCATCGGACATCATCAACTTGCTGATTTGAATATTCACAACCGTGCAGTGGCCAATGGTTGCCAAGAAGTGTTTTCAGAAAATTTTTGACATTTCAGAATGTCATAACTTCCTTATTTCTTATCCGATTTTGATCATTTTTTAATGTATACAGGGAATGTTATAAGATTCTGGAGTGCATTTATCATTCAACTGTTGTAGAAAATGATTGTTCTATCCCCTTTCTTATACATCTGAAGGTATAGGTTTGTTTATATTGTTCATTATATCTGTTCAGAGGAAAAAAATAGACTTAGGTTAATTTCTACCTTCCACGAAATGCTGTCAGCGATTATTTAAACTCAGCATCTTATTTTCAAAGCTTTCGTCTTGTCGAAATGTTATTACACACATCATTTACAGTCAAACGAACATTGAATAGAAGGCAAAATAAGTATCGGATGATGCATAATGACTCTTTTGAAGGGTGCCACATACTCCAATAATCAATCTAAGAAACATTTTTTTTTAACCTCGCAAGATGACTTCGATGAAACGCATCTGTGTGTTGCTATAGATGTGTGTATGGGTGCGTTTGTGTGTATGTGTGTGTGTGTGTGTGTGTGTGTGTCTGTGTGTCTGTGTGTGCACACACACACATACTACAAAAACACAAACACACACAAAGAAAGAAAGATTTTTGTATGGGTATTGTGTTATAGGGGATGAGAAGTTGGGTATTGATGTAGAAGATTTCACTCATATGTTTCTTGTGCACTTATTGAGTGGATATATTATGCTAATTGTATATTTTGAATATTGTACATGATATATATATATATATATATATATATATATATATATATATATATATACATATTTATCTATTTAAGAATATTCTGTATATTTGTCTATTTGAACATTCGAGTAGAATGATTCATTGTGCCCTCCTTAATTGAGGGGAGATATTCTGTTTCGTACATTCATTTTGTTTATGCACACAATATTTGAAGGGGAATGTACAGCAGCGAATGAAATTGAAATAAAACATAAATTTGGAGAAAAAAAGTGTGTGTGTGTGTGTGTGTGTGTGTGTGTGTAAATACAATACAAATAGGCCTACCCTATGTGTGTCCAATTATTGTGAGATCCAGCATTACGGTGTTATAATTTGTCGTTACCAATGATTCGAGTTATCAACTTGCAGAGCAAATTTTAGAAACGTCCTGCCTAACTTTCTATATATTACTAGTGTAAGTGTATGAGTACAGACGTATCTTTTTGTAGGTTGTTTCTACGTGGGTTCTACGAGTCTGCGGGTTGATGCTTCCATTGATAACCAGTCACTGATAACTTCATAACTTCCAACTTCTCATTCGGAATGCAATTTCCTAACGAAAAAACTGTATATGCTTGGGCTCCTTATAAAGCGGAGTCATTTACACCCTCTATACATCCATAATGGCCCCTATACGTGCAGTGTTATCTCGTGACCGTGCCATGGTGTTCTCGTTGCATCACTTCATCTGGTTTCAAGTCATTGCAGGAGCGTTATTATCATCGACTGTGCACAAATATGCGTGTAACATGATTGTGCAAGTGCAACAGAGAGCGCCAAAACAACGGCAAACGTATCAAAATAATATGACTTCTCAATGGACTCGAGTTAAAGAAACATTAACACTATGATAACTCCGTGTACATAAATTCGTGTATAGTGGCGTCACACTCGGCACAGTAGACACACACATGCATGCAAATAAACACACGCACACACTCACACACATATACACATACACATAATTTATTCCCCTGTACACTGTATAATTATATGTAAATACATGTATTATATGCATCCATGTTCATATGCACAGGCATGCATACATACATCTATCAATCGTGTTTGAATTCTCAGAATCTTTCTACACTCGTTGAGTCCACAGACCTATGTCTGGTCCCCCCCCCCCCCCCCCCCCTATGAAGACTGTTCCATCACGATGCGTATTGTGTTGGAGACCTATATCCTGCATGTTAAGACGCACGTCGTTGGTTGAGGCGTGCAACACATTGCGATATTTTACGTAAAAAATGACGTGTGACAACAGTTATGATACTTGCCATTCTACACATGAATACTGAAACCGAATTCAACAACACAATGTGTCACATGGTATCTTGTACTGTATTCCCATTTTATTCATTTAATATGAACTATAAAAAGAAATTTCGTAAGTGAAATTGTGCATAATGTACATCATTCAGCCCATGACAATCTAATTTCAGCAATGAATACAGTAATTTATAATTTCATTCAGTTTTGGGATACATGTATTGGCACGCTATACGACAGTCTGTATATGATATACATACGTGTATATGATAGTGCGACTGTTACCACAGGTCTTGGGGAAAAAAAACCCGAATGTAACTCATAGTACATGTACTGCTCTTCAAGTATCTACGTCACTTCTTGTAGGCATACACGAAACAACGACTAAGCTGTAAATTCTGTGAACCGAGAAAATCACAAACCAAAGACAAATCGATAACAAACCCAGGACAATTTACAAAGAAAACGTGCAAGGGCTTTTCTGGATACTACCAGGTTATTAGACACCATTTATCATCCAGAGTTATCGCATAATGGAACGCAATGAAAAGCTTAATGACATCGTTAAATGAGACAAAGAAGAAGAAGAAGAAAAAAAGAATACATTATCTATCGTCTTAAAGTTGGCAGTACTAAATCATGACTATTATACAATAACGCTAAATGAATGCAGTTTCTAAGTACATCATTATTATGTGCAAATACATACATACAGACACACACATATATCCACAAATATAAATGGGATATGAAAACAGCAAGAGTAGTGAATACATACATGCAAATTAGGAATGTGTGTTTGCAATTTTACGGAATACACGATGTACTGATGTACATGCATTTAGAGGTGGCATGAAAGTGATGAGGAATGTGATCGTACGAGGTATACGAGAAAGAAAGGAGATGGGGTGGAGGGGGGGGGGGTACTGCTTAGCAACTAAGGAGCCGAAATGAAGGGCAAGTATGGTCTATGTTACAAACGTTAGAAAACTTTGGTATCAATTACATGTGATGACCATATTTAGTGTCATAATAAAATAATCTAGTGGCAGCGTTATGAGGTTTATAAAATGTACATATTGCGAGGCAGAGGTTCGTGATTATAGTACTGTACATTATCACCTCTTCAAAAAGGCACTTGTCTTCCAGTACTGATGTTTCTATCTATAGGCATCATAGTAAGGCAATCACTTCGTGACCCTGCCAGTAAGAACCGAAATCCACTAGAATTCGAAAGGAGAGCCAAACAAAGTACTGATTGAGGCAACTTTATAACCGATGAGTACATTGCAAACCATGAATAGAAATATTGTAAACTTACAACATGGTACGCTTCGTAGTACGTGTAGAACGAAAAAAAAACACACACAAACTACATGTAATAAGTTCGTTCCCAGTCGGTGTAAGATTCAAATTGTTTCATCTTGGCTCATTTTCTACATTTGAAATTTTAAGATAATAACTATACGTTGCCAAGGCACAAGGCACATTATCTTACATAATTATGAACGATGCAATAATCTCTCGTTACATTACTCGAGACAATAAATCATACATTCACTTTCATTTACTACTTTGTACTCTGTCTCAAAAAAACAAAACACAAAAAAATATCTGGCGCAAGCTATGAACAGATTGAAGAAACAAGAAATCAAACTTACTGATATAAAACTGGTCCAAAACTAAGGTTTTTAGAAGTAATTTTCCTATACGATAAATGAGACATGCGCTACAAGCTAACTGCATTATGGAAATACATGTATCTTGAAAAGTTAAAGGGTTGGTATACAAATAGTTTTGGTTGAGATGGGGCTTCAAGTTTCGAAGTTTGTTTGTATTTTTAAATGTTTTTTGAGGTAATGAGAAACCTGTTATGAAACATAGAAGAGCATATAATTCTAAGAGGAATCAAAAGTGTATTTGATGAATATTGGTTTTGAAATGGCTGAGGTATCCAAAAACAAAGCGATCCTACTAAAGGGTGGGACCCACCTTTTGTCGCTTTGTTTTACTTTGATTTTGGATATCCCAGCCATTTTGAAACCGATTTTCATCAAAGAAACTTTGAATTCCTCTTAGAATTGTATTCTCTTTAGCACTCCATAAAGTAAGTTGCAAGTATAAAGTAAGTATCTCGCAAAGAACTAAAAGCTGAATCCTCATCTGAACCGAAA
Organism: Diadema antillarum; assembly: GCF_040938485.1. Classification (NCBI taxonomy): domain Eukaryota; kingdom Metazoa; phylum Echinodermata; class Echinoidea; order Diadematoida; family Diadematidae; genus Diadema; species Diadema antillarum. The sequence continues at coordinate 2,410,526 of NW_027270929.1, read as the reverse complement.
CTATACCATCCCTATAAGTACTGTACTATTCAACACAGGGGCGGATCCAGGAATTCTGTAAAGAGGGGGGGGGGGGGGCGTGACTGATATTTCTGGTGCCACTTCCGGGTTTCATTTCATTGTTTTTCTTTTTATTTCTTTTGTTTTTTACGAAAAATAAAGGGGTGCGCCCCCCTCTGGATCCGCCACTGCAACAGTCTACAAGCGATTCAGTCATCCTGCTCGCGAACGTCACCCTCCCGATTCCGATGTGCGTAGTCCTTCAAGAAAGTCTCCAGCAGTATAGCATTTGCGGCCCCTTCGTTCTCCTCTCTCGCTGGCGACTTTAGGATCAACGCCAGCGTGGGTATGACACCGGCGACGATGACGGTAGCGATGAACTCTACAGTAGCTGGAAGATCGCTGATACCGTCGATGAAGACGATCGTAGCGAGGCCGAACGCCATTACGACGGCGATGACTAGCAGCTTTAGCAAAATTGCCGCGACCTCAAGGTATATCGGCTGGAACGTCGCCACTACCAGTTCGAAAAGACGCAGAGAAATGACGGGAATACCTTCGTTAACTTGTAGCAGAGGAGTGCCGCTTGACCGTGACAGTAAGTTTTCATGCTGCTGTGTCATCTCGACTTCACCAGAGTTTCCCTCTTCATCCGATGTTGACACTCCACTTCTCCCTCTGTTGACGTTTGTGCTTTGATCCTGCATTTGCATTCCCTCATTATCGACTACACGTTTATCATCTGTTGGACGGTCCTCAAGTCGACTCTGCTCCGACGCCGACTGCGCATCGACGCGCTCCGCAGCTTCCATAACGCGCTTGAGAAGAATGCAGTACGTATCGTAAAATGTCGTCGCTGCTTTGATGAAGTAACCAGCGACTGTCAGCGCCACCACCAGAAAAGGCCCAGCATAGTCGGAGTTCAATACGAAGCCGATGAAGGTATAACCAAGCAGCTCTGCTACGTACACAAACGCCGCGACGAAGATGAATAGAACAGCAAATGATAGGAACATGGTGCAAAGTGCAATGACTATCTCGGAAGGTTTGATCTCGTTGCTGAGAGATTTCGAGACTGTCCAAAGCAGAGTGTAGAACATGGGCACAGAATTGAAGAGGAGTAAGATGAGGAATGCCACTAGCGCGAAGGGAAAAACGAAGAGGAGGAAGAAGAATGTGAAGAAATATCGGCAAGCATTTTTCATTCTCTCGCTTCCTCGCCCACCGAAAAGACCATATATGTATGTCCAAATCGAATGGAAATATAAAGTCCATACAGCAGGGTTGATTGCCATCTGCGTTCTATATAACATGGTGAACATGAACACAGCGAGATGCGCTCCTTGCTTCTCAGGAACGCGAATACTGTCCGGCATGTCCCACGCAAATCCGAAGTATCGACGATCAGCCACCCTCACTACAAGACTGTTTGCAACGAACTTGTCATCGTAAATATAGAGACCGATAAACAGCGCGGCGATCGCCAAGAAGACGAGGTTTATCGTAATGAAACAAAATATCACTAAGCCTTTGCTGAGGAGCAGTTCGAACGCGACGGCGGTGCGTTGGGCGAACGAATCCCTAATTGTGGCATGCGAAATGATGAAAGGTATGAAAGGTATCAGCATGAACGCACAAACGTAGATCATCCAACGCGCAGCCACGATTAGCGTGTAGTCCTGAAGACTAAAGCAGAGAAGATGTTTCAGTCCAAGGGGTAAATCTGAGTTCAAGCCCACATATTGCTCATCGTTGATCTTCACGGGAGGGTTTTTCCGAATGAAGAAACTGGCGGCGAGGGGAGAGAAGAGGGCGAGGAGAAAACCCAGGGCGAATATTGCCCCCAACCATCCATGCTTCCTTACCCTCATTGGCTCTGAGTCAAAATTATCGCCATCTTCCAACCAGCAGTCATAGGCTGTACTGCCTTGAAAGACGTAGTAGGTGCAGAGTGGAATGGCGTAGACTCCAATAAGATCAAACTCCTCGGAAGTCAGTTGCCTCTCAAAGCACACAAGCGACTCCGTCCCAGCATTCATGTCTGTGTCGTTCACAGACTGTACGAGCTCTGATACGAGCAACGCCACCATTTGTCGCTTAACACCATCATCAGCTTGTTGGAAGCATCCGCCAAGAGGCACAGCAACGGGCAAGTTCATGTGGAATACACCGTAGCTGAGCGTCCCTAGTGATAATTGCTCGAAGTCAAACGGGTATGTCAGGAGGAGTTTCCCTTTCCCGTCGGCGGCCCAAACCCACGTCAGCGGGTCGACCACGTATGAGCTGTTCGAGTACATTGTGAAAGTACTGTTGAAGTCCAGTTTGAAATACACGAATATGCCTCCCTTTGAAAAAATATCGCGTAACTCTGCCATCGTGGTCTCTTTGTCTCTGATTAGGAGAGTGCATTCCATAGCAGACGACGAATTCTGCGCTTGCGTACTAGACTCTTCAGTGAGTGCGACACTAGAGCTGGTACCAGTGGTTGTGTTCCCTACAGTAACAGCGCCGGGTATCAAGGCAAATACCAAACATAGTTTCAGTACAGTGAAGGTCACGAAATCCAGTCTTATTGCGACTTTGACATACGCCATGTTGAAGACAAATATCACATCAATTAAATCAAGAGAGCTTGCACTGTGTCGAGGACAGAACGAAGAGTTGTCAGATTCCAATCTCTGCGTGATTTCTTGTAAAACATAAAACTCTTAATGGTTCCCGCTGTTACCGTACACCGCGTAGTACATTCCTGTAGCTGTACTTGCGTAGGGACAGACACTCTTCCGCGTTGGGCTTATGTATAATATAGGGACACTGGTGTACTGGAGGTCCTTCTTTACAATGTACTTTGCACTAAGGGAACAATTACAGCACAATAACACTTAAGCAGTCTATGAAGAAAGTCGAATCCAGATACTCACAAGCGATCCATTCCACTATTATGGCCACCACTCTTCCCCATAGCTCTTATGCACAACGGGCTTCTTGTACAATTGTGATCAGTCGTGTGCTATAGAGTGCTGCATCAAATAAACGAAAGAGAGCTAGCGTGGGTGCAGCTATGGGTCCGAGAGGGCATAGTTCGCACCCATTGATCATTGTTCCAGGTATTACGGTTCACTCTTTAGGGCGGGGTGGGGTGGGGGGGGGGTCTTATTGTGTGCTGGCATGTTTGAGTGAGATGCAGTGCGTTCACTCTCGGAGACTTTGTTCCCCTCTGATCACTCTTTTGTGTCAGAGTGGGTGTCTCCCTCTCCCGCTCTCTCTCCCCCCTGTCCCTCCCCTCCCTCCTCCTCTACTTCTGCATTATGGTAACAATTAGGCTTGAAAATTCGAAGATGGTATACCAAACAGTGGAAAGGCATACGCCCCCGAAAAAAAGAGAGAAAAAAAAACACAGTCTTTCATACCTATAGCTATTAGTTCGACACAAGACTACAATAGATAAAGAAAGAAAGTTAACTAAGAAATTGTGTATAGAGAAACGATGCACGTACACAGCGTGTCTTTAAAGAGGCACTCCGGACCAGTCAAAAGTAATTTGATGAGAAGGAGAAAAATTTATTAGAGCATGAGTGAAAATTTAAATGATCACAACCGGATGAAAATTAGGACAGTTATGAAAATGTGAACGTTCGTTGTTGTTTTTTTCTTCACAAAAACAGTTTTTGAGCAGTCAATACAATGTATGAAGAATATGTAAATAGTGGGGTGATGATGTCATCACCTCACAAATTGCATATCTATGTAGTTTGTATATAAATTCTTGACATTTTTCAGTTGCTTTTTTTTCTGTCAGGCGAATGTCTCAAATCGTAACACATCTGACAAATTTGTCTATTTTAGGTTATTCAGTCAGAAATGATATAACATTTTACACTTTTGTGGCAGAAAATTTGATTTGTCGTCATTTCTTTTTACACAGTCGGTGGAAAATTATTGTGAGGTAATGACATCAAATTCTAAATAATTTGCATATTCATATCAAAATGCTCCAGATCTTTGGGGATTTTTTTTTTGCAAAAATTAGCGAATCATTGATTTTCATAACTTCCTTTCATCAGATTTTGATCAAAATTTTGCTGTTGTGCTTGTAACATTTTGCTCATTTTTCCCAGATTAGCTCTCAAAGTGAAAATATCATTTACTGTTCAAATAAACGTTTGCGAATTGAATGTCCAAAGCCTGGCAACATCCCCCCCCCCCAGTTGCACACTTCATCTATTAATCTATTACAGATGATATAGATCTATTTATATCGCTGTTTCCTTCAGTCTCTAGTAAATTACAGTAGCCTTTTCTTATACCATACTTCAAAATTTTGTCAATATTCACAGTCTTAATTGTGATTCCTCTTCTTTCAGTTTTAAACATTTATTTTACTGCTGCTAGGTTAACTTAACTATACGGCTGTTGCTATATACTATAAAATACTTGAACTTACTACTGCTACTTCCAATACTGTTTCTACCACTTGCTACGTACACTTGCTGCTGCTGCTACTACAATAATGTAATTATACTGCTATACGTGAACACCGCACCACTCTCACTTCTACCGCCGCTAACAAAATATGCTACTACTTCTGCTTCTCCTACGACTTCTATTGTTTCTACGTCTCATTTCTTTCTTTGAATTACTGCTACTAATTCTATGGGTACTTCTTCCTCTCCTAAGGCAGTTACCATGGTAACCAATAATTTGGCATATATCGTATCGAAATAGCTGATGTAGATAATGGGTAATTAATGGAACGCTAAGTGGAGATAAACATCTTTGGATAGACTGATTTCAAATCTCAACATTCCCTGCTGTGAGTTTGCACGTTTCCTGTGATGGCAAACGTGCAATGTCAAGAAGCGACGTTTTACATTTTGGTATGCTTCATCTCCCCCCTCTTTTATTTTGCGATTCTGTAATTCACTTGATTGTTACTTTCTTGATGTTATTGTTATTCTTTGATGTAAATGCAAATTATTTTTGACCAATAAGTTATACTGAATAATAAAAAAGCGACGTATTTCTGGTCACAGTTTAGGGCTCACACCCGTAAATACAATGGAATGTCCGAGACCCCTTCACAAATTCGTACCAAAGATACCAAAATAAATGAAGAAAAAAATTAATTAAAAATCAGTGATGTAGTTTGGCAAGAAACTGAATAGCTGTAGATATTGAGTATGAATTCCTCTACAAATTGCATTTTGGTTAGAAGATGAAAGCTTTTCTGGTGGAATTTGAGGGGACTATATTTCATTGGGTACGTGTACGGAAAATGGGTGATTTTTTGAGTGACAAGAACTCGTAGTCTGGCTTTTCGGACCCCTGGACAGAATTTGAACTGAATTATCCACCCTGAGAATTTGATTGATGAAAGGTTACATCTGACTTATCCAGGTAAGTGAAGCTGAAACACTCCATTTCTCCCAGCTATTTTACAGAATTTTTTGAAATTTGATTTTTAACACACATCCCTATGGGGAAATATTTATGGGTGTGAGCCCTTTACCGGTATTCTTTGGCTGCCAGACGATAGGTGGCGCAATTCTACTCATACACCTTTGTAGCATTTCAAGTCTCGCGCACCTGTTTTCCATAGACATACGTTACGAATTCCCCAAATACATGTAGGTCTAACATGTAAGATTTCAATGTCTCCCATTCGTCATGTCTAAGTAAATATAATGTAATTCATTTCAGTCCCCCACCCCCCCCCCCCCCGTAGGTAATGTATTGCGCCATCTATCGACCGTTGGACAAAGTAATTAAAACTTCTGGATACATTTTTATCATGGACAATACCGTCCCAATGGGCTGAAAACGGTACGTTGACACATAGTACGGGTATGAATGTATTCATCAATGTGTAAACCTATCATGATACAAGTACAAAGCCAGTTTGGAGTTAGCTCATGTGCACATGGGCACAAAATAAGGACCTTTATTTTTATGTCACTTGGTTATGTTTTCAAGGCGATAGTATGTATGACCTTGCCCAACGTAACAATTTATGGTACTCATCTGTAATGTTCAAATTAAGGATGAAGTTGGATGGACCAGGTGACTAGAATGGTCCAGCATCCATTTCATTATTTGCACTGAATGTATTGACAATCATTTTCTATTGATGTAAAAAATAAATAAATAAATCGCTTTTGCTGTCACGTGGATGTGCTGGCAAGCACCATTCACAAGGAATATTTCAATGATCATTACATCAATGATGCTTATCTCAGTGCGTACCAACATGCTATGTTGGTACAAAATGGCCCTTACCTATTCATGCCCTATCTGAGGGACAGGGTGTTTTTGACTCTCTATACTAGAGGAGACGGCATGATTACTCATGATATTACTTTGGTAGACTCAATGGGAATGTAACCAAAGTCATTTTGACTGCAAGGAAGATGCCCTATATGACCGGGGCCATCCCACGAGACCGACACCCACGAGTCATACAGCCCACCAGTTCGACATTGAAAACAGGTCCATGAGTCATACAGTCCATGAGTCCGACAATAGGCAAATAAAGCCCATGAGTTCGACATTAGTAAAAACAGCCCACGAGTTCGACAGATACAAAACGGGGCTTAATGTGTCGGTCTCGTGGTCCTTGTTTGCTTAGTGTATAACTCGTGGGCTGTATAACTCATGGGCTGTATGACTCGTGGGCTGTGTAACTCGTGGGTGCCAGTCTTGTGACGTGCACCCATATGACCGATTGAGCCACATCATCCCATACCTCTTTACTGCTGCCAATGATTAAATCTATGCTTGCTCCTTCTTCTCCCCAGGCAATGAAAAGATGACATGTCAAATTATCCTTCCATAAAGCTGATGTAGCAACAGTTAATGGTTGGCCACGTGAGGAGAAAACACGTTTGGAAAATAAAAATGCTGACATCAAAATTAGAGTTCATGTATAGATAACGTTATTTAATATTAATTGAAAGTAAATATTGAGTACCACACAGTAACATCTTGTACGTCTCCAACGGTGGCACCGTGTACACCTGTTGTCAGATCTGGGGGTCAATGTAATCGTGTCACCAAGGAGGTGGGGAGAGCTCCCTGGTGTCACTGTGTGCCTATAATAGTCATCTTCTACTGTAATCAGCTCACCAAACAATATTCTAATGTTTTCAGAATGTTTCACGTTGCATTCATTTCACGTTTAACCTTATTATCAACAACCTGGTTCATCTTCAGTTCATCTTCATTGTTAAGCCGTACAATTGTTTTCTACAGTGGGGGGGGGGGGGGGGGAGATGATGCCAATAAACCATTTCGTAGTTCTATTTTAGGCATGGGAATGGGAATGGAGTTTGAGGTTTCCATCTTCTCCTTTTTAGAGAGCAATGAGATAATGAGAAACCTCTAAGTTATGGAAGAGCATCAAAAAGGAATTAAAAAAGCATTTGGTGAAAATCGGTTTGGAAAAATGGCTGAGATATCCAAAACAAAGCAATCCTCATAAAGGGTGGGACCCACCTCTTATGAGGATGTTTTACTTAATTTTGGATATCTCAGCCATTTCAAAACCGATTTTCATCATACAGGCGTTGAATTCTTCTATGATTGTAGATTTCTTTACATTGTGGTTTTCAAATATCTCGCAAAAATGTTAAATGCTGAATTCTCATCTACCAATAATAAAGCATCCCTTTAACTTATGCTTTACGTTTTACTATGAACAACTAATGCTGTTGATGTTTAAATGAGTACTACTACTGTTATTTCAAACACTTTCTACAATAACTACTAGGTCTACTACTACTGCTGCTACTGTCACAACTGTTGCTACTCTCTATACTCCTACTGCTAACATCCCATCACACAGCTTTTACCATCACCACTAATGTAGCTAATTTTAATCTGTCTCTACCATTACTGCTATTTTCACTTATTTTCTTTCTTCGACTTCACTGCTAAAAATTCCATCCAAACTGCTCCTTCCCAAAAGCAATGAACCAATGAATTGGCATTTTTTTTTCTCCAGAAAGGTGATGTACCGACTTCTCTGATCACGCTTAATTAGTAACATGATCCAATTAATGGACAGCCAAATGCCGATAAAACACGTTCGGAGATGCTGATATCAAACATGAATTTATCATGTTTATTGACAATATTCCCTATGCTGATATCAAGCATGAATTTATCATGTTTATTGACAATATTCCCTATTGTGAAAAGAATGTAAATATCGAGCGGTATAGCATCTTGTACGTCTCCAACGATGGCACCCTGCGCACCTGTTGCCGTCGCCACAGCTCTGGAAGAGGAATGGGACATAATCATATCATTGTGTGCTCTCATCTTTAGAGAAGCAATTATTGTAGCGCAGTGGAACAGACCCATATGGCGTCAGTCACGAGAACCCTGACTCGAGTCTATACTGGCTGGTGGAGGTTGTATTTTGGCAAGACACTGAATCGTCACTGCCTTGTTGGGGGAGGGGGGCATTATACATCTGGGTATTAGAGGTGATCATCTTTTTTTTTCATGCTACCTTCAAACTTCTTCCAAAATATTCCAAAGATATGCATAATTAGACCAAATACTTTGAAAAGGAATGAGTTATTCAAGACTAAACGAAGGTGCTGTTGGTTATATCTTTTTACTTTTTTATTTGTATCTAATATTCTTTAAATATCGTTGTTTTCAGGTAGTATCTCATCTCGTGAATTTTCAAAACTTCCATTTTGTAATTGTTTTATATTGTACAATATTGTAAATACGATACATTTTCTCACACTCCAGAAGGGGTCAAAGAAATAAAGTTCAAAATTTGATAGCAGCATCATGTTATGATGCTGCTTTGCTGTACCTTCTATACTGCATGGCTCACTGGAGAATCTTGCTGGCACTATGAATAAAAAGATAATTACATGGGACACCATGAAAAGTTCAGTTCGGAACCTGACCCTGGATCGGAATATAGTCTTCCAGCATGACAATGACCCATAACATTCATCATAACTCGTATAAGGAAGTAACAATGTGAAGTAGTAAACCCAATAGAGAACATATGGACACAACTCAAAAGAAAAACGAAAATACACACAAAAAAAGAACGAGAAAGCTAAAGGTAACATGCCGTTGCTATACATTGCAGATCTGACGAAGAAACAATGCACAGACGTCAACTGGTGTCACATCTGTTCGGTTGTCACACTACGTAAAGTTAGGATACCATCCCCACCATGTTAATGAGTTTGAGCTAAGTACTTTACTACTAATATTATTAAAAAGTTGAATTGGAAAGGTATTCTTATTGGGTAAAACATACATAGCAGCACGCAGGGTGAATTGCAGACATCTTACCTGAATTAGTATGAAAACATTGAAATATGTACAAAAAAGATACATGGATTGAAAAACATGCCATAAACCAGTCCACCTTAAATATTGCGCAATAGAATTGACCTATACATCAGGCCCTATATACATAACCGTATGTTCGTATGTTAATCATGTATGATTATGCATATATAGGCCTACATATATATATATATATATATATATATATATATGTACATAATATATATATGTATATATATATATATATATATATATATATACATATACATATATATATATATATATATATATATATATATATATATATATGTAACATACATGTATATTGTTGAGATTTCACGCATTGGCTCCACGAAGAAATGAAGAAACAAACTGGTATTTTTTTGTTGGCCAATAAAGCATGAGTTTATTCGTCTTATACGCCTTCTTGAGGAGAAGGAAAAAAGAAATTAAATATTTCTCTAACGTCAGCATTTTGTGCACTCGGTTATGCACGTGGCCACCGCAAAAACTATTCTGCTTATTCAGCAGTCATTCTAACCATTTCTATCAGACAAAGAGTAGATATCTGTACGTTATTATGAAGAGATACAATGTTTTGTCGACTAAGCATATCGTACTTGCGTCAGTACAGATTTAGGCATAAATCAAATCTTAAATATATCCTTGTCTGCCAATAACTAACAATGTGACCGTGTGTTTGTTTTTCGTACAGTACGCAGCCCTAGTGCGCAGCCCTGATATTAACCAATGGAATTTTCGTATTTGGCCTAAGTGTTTGCATTACGGCGCACTGGTTGGGAACAGAGCACCTTTCCATAGCTGTGTGGAGAGGTACACTGAATAAATATTGCCAACTGACTGCAATTTTGTCACAGTTATCTTCCCTGAAGATAGCCCTCTCAGCGCCCTGAAGATCATCTTCGTCGCTGCTTCATTCATCAAACAGTTGGTTGTAAGCAAGGTGAGAATTTTTCCTTGATATATTAGAGTTTTTCTGTAATATATATTTCATTTCATTGATATGATATTCACCTGATACAGTATGTATACATGTATATAGTTTTGATTGTTTATTGATATTTATGGGTGAGAAATGAAATTTGCTTCACCAGCAGGCATCTTCTTTCTTTATGTTATAGGTGTTATTCTTCATATGACTTGAAGACATCACGACTCTCTGTAATCCAGTGTTAGTCGAAGTCCACATACGTGATATTTCCTTTGTGCCAATTACTGTTATTGTTATTATTATTATTATTATTATTATTACTATTATCATTATTTTTATTTTTATTTTTATTATTATTATCATTGTTATTATTATCATTATCATTATTTGGTTTGTTAGAGAGAGAAAGAGGGGAGGGGAAGAGTGTGGGGAATGCTAACGAGGGAGAAAGAAAGAAAGCATTTCCTACATTTGAAGGAACTTGAAAATCACATTTTTGTGTTGCTTTGATGATCTCACTAATCATACCTGATAGACACCTACGTGTATGGTTATTTTTAATTCAGCGGGTTTTTCGCCCACTTATAAGTTAAGCGTTCATATTAAACGTTTAACCCTCGGCAATCATTCGCAACTCTGCATGTTGCATATTGACTTCCGTGCCTGCCCTGCGCTCAATAGTCCGATCGCAAACATTGTGCTCGTTCTGGAGCCTGTTTCATGAAGAGTTATGAGATTGATCTAAAATACAGTAGGTAGTGTGTTTATGGATTTCATGCAGCAAACCTGTTTTGAGTTTAACCCCTCAACTTCTGACACTACAGACAGTAGTTATCATGCAACTACCAAATTTGTTAAGAATTTCAGAAACTCTAAGAACTTTAGTTACATGTACACTATAGGAACTATAAGAACTTTGACTCTTTCGAAACCCTTCTATACACTTGATCATTTTCTTTGATTGAATCACAGAAACTTGGTTCCACTTTTCTTCAGCAACTGTATTTAATTCAATCAGCAAATCTATTAATATGAAAATATCATATGGTAAGAGCAAACCGTGAAGAAAGGAGGGATAGAGGAGTACGGTTTTACATTCATCAAAATTTACAAAGTAAAGTTAGATCTGTTATTTCCTTTGAAGTATGTCACGTATTATTTGTAGAATTAGAACATTTGAAAAAAAAAGAATACAGTCGGTCTGATTTACAGAAGCTCTAAAAGTGATAATCAGTTATTTTGTTGAAGATTTGGAAAACTCTTTGCTGTTTTCACGTGAAAATAACAATTATATTAAATGGCTGATTTTTAATATGTATATTGTATTGTAATCTAATTATGACAACGATATGAATTTTGAAAAAAAAATCTTTATTTGATGTTTTCAAATGGTTGTTATCCACATATAAACAAACCAGCAAGAATTATCTCTGTTTCATCCACTTTGATAGATAATATATTTTCTTACATTTTTGATAAAGAAATTATTAGCGGCTTATTGTATATTGATATATGTGATCATCTTCCAATATTTACTGTACAATTCTTTTTTTTCCTCTCTCTCTCTTAATATTATTCCTAATCTGGCAAATAAATCATGACAAAAATGAAGATTTTTCGAATTTTCTTTCTGAACTTATTTCTTCATTGTAGCTTTTAAATCCGGCAAATCAATAATATTAGGAAAGATCTGAATTTTAATAGGGAATTGGCTGTGATAGAATAAGAACATCAGTTCTCAAACATAAATTATGAACATTATATTTAAGCAAATGATATTGGCCCTAGTATGGCAAATGAATTTGATGATAAGAATAAATATTTTTCGAAATTTCTTTCTGAAACTACTTCTTCATAGTAATTTTTAAATACTACAAATCATACAGAAATTATTGATATTAGGAAAGATCTGAATTTTAGTGGGGTAATTGGCTGTGATAGAATAAGAACATCAGTTAACATAATTATCATACATCAAATTGACTGTTCCACTTACTCATATATTCAATCCCTCCATATTTTCTGGCAAATGCCCCAATTCTTTAGGAATTGCAAAATATTGTAAACCCAGTTTTTAAGAAAGATGATCCTTGTCAAAGTAATGATTATTCACCTGCCTCTATCTCTCCTATTTATCCAAAATTTATATGATAGGCTTTATACATTTTTCGCATCATCAAAAATGTTTGACTTTTAATCAATATGGGTTTAGAAAGAATTATTCTTCTGATTTAACTTTGGTAGAGTTAGGGATAGGAAAACAATAGAAACCACGATGAAAAAAAACCCAAACAAACAAACAAAATGGCAAAGGAATTTTTGCAGAGTTACCTAAATAATAAATAAAATGTATGAACTGCTTTGAAAATAATGAATTATCACATAATATTGATATAACAAATATTATATTCATCTCAAGCATATAATACTCACGAAATAATCTTGTACGCACTATAATGATTGATAAGTGTACATCTTTTCAATGTAAAAGTTTTATCAAACTTTTAGGTGTTCTCATCAGTAAAAGAAAAAAAAAAACTAACTTGGAATGATCACATACGTTACGCTACAACTTTCATTTCCAGAAATATCATGTATTCTTTAAGACTAAACGTTCTCCTCCGGAAAATGCTCGAAAGGGCTTTTTACACTTGTGTTTCTTAACCCCGGACTTTCTCTGACCCAGGACTATCGTTAGTCCCGTACCAATTTTTTCAGCTTTTTACACTGGCCAATTAGTCCCGTACTATCTCTTGTCCGGGGCTAAGGAGAAAACTGACCTTTTTACACTCGTATTTCTTAGCCCCGGACTTTCCAAACCACATGAATATTCATAATTACGCTGTGTACTGTACACGTACACGCACGCACCGGCAGCACTTGATTACCTCGTTTCTGATCGGTCAGTGAGGGTCGGACTTCGTTTCCGTCGCTTAGCCCAGGATTATTTTTTCGTTCTGTTTACACTCACTTGCTTGGCACCGCAATTGCGGTGCTAACCCCTGCTATTTTGCAGGGCCAGATAGTACCGTACTATCGGTGGGGCTAGCCCACTTTGGCAAAAACGAGTGTAAACGGAAAGTGGGCTAAGGATAGTCCCGTACCAACGGTGGGGCTAAGGCCCCCCCCCCCCTTAGCCCCACCGTTGGTCCGGGGCTAAGCAGAAATTTACAAGTGTAAAAAGCCCTTATACTGTCTTTACAATTCCTTTGTTCTACCATAATATATCATGTATTGTAATCCATAGTGTGGGCTACAGGTTAATGCAAGGACTAAACTCAACTCCATTTGCAAAGGAAAAACAAAAATAAAAATGCGTTTATCTTCCTCAGTCAGATCTTCATTTAATTTTGATCTCGTTTGTTTCATTTCCGTAGACGAAAAAGCAATCGTACTTAAACTTTGATTTTGAATACACGAAATGACATTAAAAATCAAAGAAAATACTGTAAACTGAAATAGTATAGATGCTGATCTCTTGACAAATATCGAATCAAAGTTCTTGGAAATGGAGGGGACTGCTAAAAAGTAGAGCTTTTAGCTTGCAGTAGCCTAATAAAAAAAAGAAGCAAGCAACTATTTATTCAGATTTGATTTACATGTACAAGATCGCTGGGAGTGGTAACAAATTATCATGTACCATTGCAGACTATAGTGGTGTTTTATGCCGAATAGAGCCACTCGTAATATAGCGCGCATTTGCCGAAGAGTTACCACGGAGACCGCCACTAAATCCCGACTCCGACCATTGTGCACTGTAAAAACATCGGTGTTAGATTTAACACCACGGGTGTTAAATCTAACACCGATCAAACTTCAATAAAGGGCCACACCCACAGGTGTTGAAAATGCACTGTGATGGTGTTGAAAAGCGTTCACCTGACACTTCGTGGTGTTAATTTTAGACTGTACCTGGTGTTATTTTGACACTGTACTGGTGTTAATTCAAAAATGACACCACATGGTGTTGATTTGATATTTGTTGGTGTTAATATCAATGGTTTAACACCCGTACAGCTTCAATAAGAGACCACACCAGCTGGTGTTACTTTGGTGTAAATTTATTTTCACATTTTGTTCAAAAATCTAGTATTTTAATGTAAAATTCTTGATCGTCTTGTTTAAATTAAAAAACAACAAGAAGTGCAGTTACTGAGAAACTCTTCAAAAAACAGTTTAAAATTTGGAAATGACACCCGGAGGTGTTAATTTAACACCATAAATGAGCACCGAAAATTTAACACCAGCTCGGTGTTCACTATTTAACACCGGACTTTTTGCAGTGTGCAGACACAATTTCCCGGCCTCACAGCTCGCTTTACATTCAACATTAGTTTTCTGATTTTAAGATGCATGCGACACTTTTTATCAAAAAAAAAAAAACCACCCACATCCCTTAAGAAGATAAAAAGGTTTGTCGTGAACCCTGCATATAAACGACATTGGGGGGCATTCATGAATGCATTTTGTCCGACAAAGTTGTCAGACAAATTTGCTCTAAGCCAATCAGATGCAAGGATTTCGTTATAGCTTGTAACAGTTTGACAGAAAGATATCGGACCAAGATACTTCATGAAATGCCCCCCCCCCCCCCCCCCCCCCAGTGTGAGATATCACACCCGTTTCTGTTTTCTCCTTCTCTTGCCTTATCTACAGACATCATGCTGACGTTCTTTACGATTCTTCTCGTGGCAGCCGCTTCGGCCGAGCTCGCCCCGTTGTACCGCAACTCGGAACCTATCCCAGGAAAATACATCATCAAGCTCAAGGCGAGTGTTCAGGACCGTGCGGCACATAATACTTATATTTAAATATATATATATATATATATATATATATATATATATATATATATATGTGTGTGTGTGTGTGTGTGTGTACATATATATATAATCTAGGCGACTGTTACAAAATTGGTCTCGCATATTTGGTTTGCTTATTATGAATGGACCTTCTGAAAGATTGAAGGTGTAGGGTTCAAAGTTTGTCAAAATTTGTTGCTTCAAACTCAAAAGACGGTACGATAATCACCAATAACATAGACAAATTCTGTAAATTCCTGAAGAGCAACTTTTTGACGTTTCCAAAGACTGGAACCGTTATAGTCCATTCAGCCTGGTCTTCCAGAATCTTACAAAGATCACTGGCTAATTTCATAAGGCTTGATCTCAAGATTAATCTTACAATTGATGGAATTAAATAAAAAAAAGTTACACTCGATCTGCTATTACACCTGTGCTTCAAATTAAGCTGAGGTATCTTTATGAAACAGACTTACAATTAATAGCAATCCTACGCTCGAATTCACTAACTTAAGCTCTCCATATTGAGCATAAGATAAATGGGAGCTCTTTATGAAACGAGCTCAAAAGAAACAAATATTTTTTTGATTTATTTCGATATGATCGGTCTTAAGTGTTTTTGCATTTCTCTCTGAAAAAAAATGAAAGGAAATATTTTCGCACTTGAGATAAAGACATTCTACCTTATTTCGACACGGCAAGATGAACTACTCTCATTTCATTTCATTTTATTTATTTCTCTCACTCGGCAAGGATAAAAGACGCATTAACATAACATACAAATCAAAACAACGATAACACAGTATTGATACATGTACTTTGCAAAACAGCACAAATGTAATGATGAAAGATGGAATGTACATGAGAAAGCTTTTATATGACTTGCAAGACTGTACATACCTATAATAGTGTAAAGAAACAAATTGAAACCGGCAAAAAAAAAAAAAAACCTCTAGACTGAGTCAGTCTAATTAGTTGACTCACGTGTATATCATTGTCCAGAAAGCAATCTATAGTGAACGGAGTTGATAATCCAATCTTTCGTATCATTGTTTGGAAATACTCCCAGGACGAGTACGATCTCGATGAGGTGACCTCTACAGTTCGCATCTCTGGCGGCCGTGTGGGATTCACTTGGCGCCACGCGTTGTATGGATTCGCAGCCGAGTTGGAGGATCGTGTCCTGGAAGTTGTAAGTTGTGTACTTCCCTTCCTTAACGGAGGGGCTTCTGCTCCTTAACATCTGATTTCTAAGAATTAGGATTGTCTAACACAAATGCGCATTTGCATGTAAGGGGTATTTAAGTTAAATACGAACCAAAAATCAATATTTTAACTTCTCCAAGTTTATGCACACGCGACTATCCGTCGTACTATAACAACTGCAATCAGTGTCAGCTCTCCTATCTATCATCATCGAATCCCTGCGATAGAGAAATTGAATTGACATGATCAAAGCACTTGCTGCAGTATTTTGATGACATGAACGCTTTAGAACCTACTGAGTAAAGCTACAGGTTGTCTTTTATAATATATTAATTATATCATATTATATATATATATATATATATATATATATATAATATATATATATATAATATACATATACATCAAATGTAATATATATATATGTATAATATATATATATATATATATATATATATACATATATACATATATATACATTTATGATTATGTATACACATCAATATGTTATTCAAATCCTAAAGTGGTTTTCTTTGACTTGTTATGTCGTTCTTTGCATTTTAGTTATATACATACCATTATTAGGAAAACATAAAGTTTGGGAATTTTTTGAAGAAAGGTACGATTCATGCCATGATATATTACATTTTGGCCCCTCTCTTGTATACCCGAGAAACATGCACTTATATCGCACAACAAATATCGCAGATACTTTCAATTCGATTCCATATGAATACAGTTACGTGAAATACACAATACACAGTACCTCGTTTTACCTATGCACAACTCGTGAGTAAGAGTGTTTGTCAGAGTGATTTGTTTGCTGTTGTCACTTATAACCATCTCTCTTCATGCCTGTTCTGTTTTTATTTTTCTATAGAATGATCGATTATTGCGATAATAATAATAATAACAATAACAACAATAATAATAACAATAATAATAGTTACTGTTGGTATCATCATTATTATTACTATCATTATTATTATTATTATTACCATATTATTCATTCAGCCTAATGGAAATGTCAATAACATTAACATAGCATACACACATGACGTATAACACAAAGTATGAACAAGGAAGTAATGCATGCTACGGCTCTCAAAAGTAATTATTTTACTGTTGTCCTTAGGCATGTGAGCCCTAATATAATGCATTCATGTACACATTATGCAATAGACTTGTAAAAAGAAGAATACACATTATCAAAACAGACCAATCATAAAATATCACATTAAAATACAGGAGATAAATGAAAAATCCAAATTGAGAGAAAAGGGTATACCGGTACGCATATATTATGCTATAATATTCACGCTTCCCCTCCTGTTTTGGTTCTCACACTAGTTTGTATACTTAGGCACTGCAATTATGACACCTTAGAGTAAAATCCTGTAAAAATCTTTCCGCATAGGTTCGGAATCTGCCTGCCGTCGAGTACGTGGAAGAGGATGGCGTGTACCGTACTCAACTTGGCTCTGACGTCGAGTGGGGTCTTGACCGTATCGATTCGAGGGAATGCAACTATGATGACACGTATAGTCCACGAGGTAATCAGTCTAACATCGCATTTAAGACATGCTCGCAGATTAACAATGGCTGACCAATATAAAAAACATAATATTTCAATGAAAACGCCGGGAAATGTACAAACGCCCAGAAATGTGGAAACATCTCGCCGGGAAATGTGCAAGTTTCTCTATTAGGAAATGTGCAAACGCATCCGGGAAATACAAATCATTTACTTCTCTATGCATGAATGGTAAATAAACTCAAGTCTGAACCAAAACTGCACATTAACCTTTACCGTTTACATTTTATTGAAAACACCTTAACAGATTTTCAGTAAACTTGGAAGGTAGCATCTCCAGGGTGATAGCATCTCAATTTGTTGAATGAGCAACACCCTCGTGGGGGGGGGGGGGGGGGAGCCTCAAAATCTCAAACTAGGATTAAACAAAAACAAAAACACCCAATCTTCTCCAGAACCAAACGAAAAACAAAAAATAGAACAATGTTGGTGTTATGAAGGCCTTGATGACTGTACACTGTAAAAACGTCGGTGTTAGATTTAACACCATAGGTGTTAAATCTAACACCGATCAAGCTTCAATAGAGGACCGCACCCACAGGTGTAGAAAATGTATTGTGACGGTGTTAAAAAGTGTTCACCTGGCACTTCGTGGTGTTAATTTGACACTGTGGCTGGTGATATTTTTGACACTGCGCTAGAGTTAATTCAATAATGACACCGCATGGTGTTGATTTGATATTGGTGGTGTTAATTTCAATGGTATAACACCTGTCCAGCTTCAATAGGAGACCACACCAACTGGTGTTACTGTGGTGTAAATGTGTTTACACATTTTTTTTTTCAAAAATCAAGTACTTCATCGGAAAATTCTTTATCGTCTTGTTGAAGTTCAAAATTAACAAGTAGTGCAGTAGCTAAGAAACTATTCAAGAAACAATCTTATATTTTGAAATGACACCCGGCGGTGTTAATCTGCATGAATGAGCACCGGAAATTTAACACCAGCTCTGTGTTTCATATTTAACACCGGACTTTTTGCAGTGCAGTTTCAAGTTTAGTTATGGCGGATCCAGAGATGTCCTGCACGGAGCAGGGGGGGGGGGGGGGGGGGGGCGGGGCGGGGGTGGATAAATACTTCGCATTTTACATGTTTTAAGTTCCTTCTTGAAAAGCCGACGGCAAATTTTCACCAGAGGTGGCAGGTATATCTGTCATTGTATGACGTATTTTGTATCTATCACGTAATTTATTTGTCACATTTAATAAACATCAATGCAATTGTAAGGAATTGATGTGTCATGCTTAAATTGATAAACAAGTTGTGTGACTTTAAAGACATGACCTTGCATCAGCAAGACAGAAACAAAAACAAAAACAAGAGAGAGAGAGAGAGAGAGATTCTGTGACGCACAATGAAAGTAAAAGACAGTAGGTTGGAGTTTACATGAATATTTCTAGAATGAGTAGACCCTATTTGTGACGTCAAAATTCTAGGAAAGGGCATGTCTGATGGCATGCCTCATACTGTCTGGAATGTGTACGTCATTAAAGACGTCACAGTACAAGTTTACAACTTGGTCAAGAAAGGACCATTTCAGAGAATTCCTCGTTTCCGTGGACAGAAAGCATGCCTAAGGATGTCAGGCGGAGGCTTGAAAAAATGCATAACAATAACATAAATGTTTAAGCGGAAATCCAGTCCAAATATAAGTTAGTCTGATAAAAAAGAGTAAAATCTTTCGAGTTCAACGGTAAAAATTTGACTGAAATCGCATGAAAGATAAGGAAGTTATGACATTTTGAAGTTTTGCTAATTTCTGCAAAACACTTCTTGTACAGTTGATATGAATATGCAAATGAGTGAGCTAACCATGTCATAACCTCACAATCTTCCATTGATTGTGTACACAAAAAAAATCAACTAAAGTTCAAATTTCCTGTCATTGAAGTCTAAATCATGATGCTATTCCTGGTTGAATAATTTCAGAATAGTGATCAATTAGATATACGAGGATTTGAGCTCCGGGCATAATTGCATTGAATGAAAAACTGGGAATTTCAAAATTTTATGTACTAACTATATGGTAAGTTGTGAAGGTATGGCATGCTTACTTTGCCATTTGCATATTGACCGTTCAAGAACTGTTTTCCCCCAAAATAGCGAAACTTCAAAATGTCATAACTTCCTTAATTTTTATCCGATTTCGATCATTATTATACTATTGAACTCGTAAGATTTTACTCTTTCTTATCTTATTCTTTCTTTTTTAAAAATGTAATAACGTATAGTAGATATTTTTCTGTAGCTATTAATTGTATTCTTCAATTTTCTTGATTGAAGTCAGTAAAGCAATCATCCCAGGGGCATCGTTCCGTTTTAATGATGGGGGGGGGGGGGGGTAGGGGAGGGACTTTGGAGTTTGAATATCTGTGCGAGGGAGCGGAGCGGCCTAGCGGGGGGGGGGGGGGGAGGGTGTGGGAGGGGGGTATCCCCCTCCCACACAAGGAAAATGTAGCATTTTCAGACCTGAAATTCAGCGATCTGGTGCACACTTTTGCTGAAATCTGGGATTTTTTTCCTATTAAAAAAAAGTAAGAAAAAATATTCATAGATAATTGAATGACTATATCGTGGTATTCAGCTCTTGCTCCGCCTGTGCGACATCACTGTGAAGGCCTATATACTAAATAGTGGGGCCTATCACCGGCGTAGCCAGGATTTGATCTTAGGGGGAGCGGTGATAGATGCGAGGGAGCGATGCGAGCGAGGGGGGGGGGGGGGTGTGGGAGGGGGGTTTCCCCCTCCCACAGTGAGAACTTTTTGCATATTGATGTTGTAAATGGTGCAATTTGATGCATTTTTTTTTGCGTGTTTTATCGACTTGAAACAGTCCAACATGTTTAAGGTAGCAGTACATTTTATGTAGATTATTATTGAACAATTTTGCTTATAAAATGGTATCATTTAGAGAAACTTCTTGTATTAATTCTTACACTGAAGATCTTGAACGCGATCATGAATTTTGACATTGTACTGTCCAAAAACGGCCGTTTGTAGCTATATTTTCTCAGTTAGGAAATTAAGGGGGGCGCACCGGGCGCAACTGCTGGCAATTACTGGCAGCAACATCAGGAGAATGACATAACGATTAAATGCGAGCGAGCGAAGCGAGCGAGCTTGAAAATTTTGACATTTTACAGTCCCAAAACTGCCATTTGTAGCTATATTTTTTTCGCTTTGAAAATTAAGGGGGGGGGGGGGGGGTTCGCACCAGGCGCAACTGCTGGCAATTACCCGGCAACAACATCAGGAGAATGGCATGACGATTAAATGCGAGCGAGCGAAGCGAGCGAGCTAGAAAATTTTCATATTGTACAGTCCAAAAACGGCCGCTTGTAGCTTAGATATTTTTTCGCTTTGAAAATTAAAGGGGGGGGGGGGGCGCACCGGGCGCAACTGCTGGCAATTACCCGGCAGCAACATCAGGAGAATGGCATAGCGATTAAATGCTAGCGAGCGAAGCAAGCGAGCTTGAAAATTTTGACATTTTACCGTCCAAAAACTGCCATTTGTAGCTGTACTTTTTTCGCTTAGGAAATTAAGGGGGTGGGGGGTTCGCACCGGGCGCAACTGCTGGCAATTACCCGGCAACAACATCAGGAGAATGGCATGACGATTAAATGCGAGCGAGCGAAGCGAGCGAGCTAGAAAATTTTGATATTGTACAGTCCAAAAACGGCCGCTTGTAGCTTAGATATTTTTTCGCTTTGAAAATTAAAGGGGGGGGGGGGGGTGGCGCACCGGGCGCAACTGCTGGCAATTACCCGGCAGCAACATTAGGAGAATGGCATAGCGATTAAATGCTAGCGAGCGAAGCAAGCGAGCTTGAAAATTTTGACATTTTACAGTCCAAAAACTGCCGTTTGTAGCTGTACTTTTTTCGCTTAGGAAATTAAGGGGGGTGGGGGCGCACCGGGCGCAACTGCTGGCAATTGCTGACAGCAACATCAGGAGAATGACATAACGATTAAGGCCGTGTCACATCAGCCTTGCGTGCGACTTGCAAAGAATAATTTTGACTACCCGGAGGTCCCCGTAGATATCCGCACATGACAGTACCTAGCATGTATCTCAAAAGTAGTCGCCCGGATGTGCGCACGCATATCTTTTTTTTTTACCCGCAACCGTGTTTAGGCCCTGTCACACCTTTCCGGGCAAGCTACTCGGGCTTGTTACGTGTAGGGATTTTCCAGCATACCGGACATTCCTGAGGGCGGAAAAGGATTTGTGCGAGTCAGCGCATGTGTCTTACTTGCTGGACGCGTTATACTTGCGAGTATACTGTGTGACCTTTGTACCAGTCGCGTGGGGGCTGACAACTCAGTGAAGGAATTCCTCTAATGGAATGGCTGAAATCTCACAGAATTTCATTATCTTGGCTGCATTCGGGACTGCGAAGTACCTGCTTGGGAATTGCCTGGGAAGTACTGCCGCTAAGGGTCTCTTACTGGCGTTCTGCGTGGACCTCTACGGGCATTCCCGCGACTCACCCGGAAAAAGTTTTGGTCATGCTCAAAACTTGGCAGCGGTTAAATCGGACTTGCGTGAGCACCTCCGGGCAACTACGCGCTAGATACTGTCAGGTGCGGACCAACTGCGGAGAGCTCCTTGGAGTAAATTTGTTTCCCCGCAAGTCAAGCCGCAGAAGTTCCCCCGTACGGTATGACAAGGCATGAATGAAAATTGCAAACATTCTTGTTCGCCCGCTGAAAATCTTCTACGTGCTGGAAACTACCTCCTCGCCACAAGCCCGCGTTATGGTGTGACACGGCCTTTAAATGCGAGCGAGCGAAGCGAGCGAGCTTGAAAATTTTGATATTTTACTGTCCAAAAATTGCCGTTTGTAGCTGTACTTTTTTCGCTTAGAAAATTAAGGGGGGTGGGGGCGCACCGGGCGCAACTGCTGGCAATTACTGGCAGCAACAAATATCTCGTAAACACATTTATGATGTAATCTGGGGAATTTTCAATCCAGAAGTGTAAATACTATTTTTTTTTAGGGGGGGGGGGACCCTCCGTTAATTGAAAGTATCTAGATATCTCCTCCCACCCAAGGAATATTTGCATTTCTTTAAACTGAAGTAAATGACCTGGTGCACACATTAGATGAAACATTTTAAAATCTGTCGATCTAAAGTGTATTAAGCAGAAATGACTGAACGGGGAGGGTATGGGAGGGGTTAGGCCTACCCCCTCTTACGCGAGGGAGATTTTGTATCTTCAGAATTGAAATTCAGCCATCTTTGGGTGAAATATTTAGACAGTTTTCTATCAAAAAGTAAGAACATTTCCACATCTCGGGAGTTACGAGGAGGAGCAAAATGATCTGTTTGTCCCCAATACTTTTGTGGGGGAACCATCCCCCTCCCCCTCCATCGACGCCTCTGCATATGAGGGAGCTTTTGTAAGTGAAAGATCCGCTGCACACTCTTTGATAAAATATAAGGAAATAAAACGTCAATCTCAAAAGTGTACGAAGTCTATCGAAAGGGACCAAGTAGCGGATCTTTTGCATACTAGTATTCATGATTGCAATGCAGCGATCCGGAGCATAATTCTAGCGGTACTTGTCCAATTTTCCATAAAGAAAGTTCGAGATTTGTCCTCATCTCGGGAATTGCCTTGAGGACAAATGATTTGTCTGCCCCCAACATTTTCGTAGCGGCGGGGCAAATGCCCCTTTGCCCCCCCCCCCCCCGAGATAGATTCGACGCCCCTGATCATCCCTGGGTATGCCCATAGATGTATCAGAGTCATCATCGTTTCAGGAATGATGCAGGAAATGGAGGGGGGGGGGGGTTAATTATGGCGGTATAGTTTTTGTTATTGTTTGTTTGTTTTCGTATAATTTGCAGATGGTCCCGAGTTGCTCGCTTCATAGCATGTTTACAGGTAAGCCTATGCTATTTGACGTTGTCAACGTCTGGACCATACCTTATGTCGGTATTACTTTCTTCGCGAGCGAGCGAAGCGAGCGAGCGCTTGAGAAAATTATGTATACATTATCCTACAAGATAGAATACTGTTCAGCTCTGTTACCTGCATGTCTGTAGGCGGGCGTACGAACGTCATGCAATATGACAAAAATGATACAATCACATTTCTGCTTCCTCCATTTTTTCTCAAATTTCAGGGGGAGGGGATGATTGTACAGGCCATCCCCCCTCCTCCATTTCAGGGGGGGGGGGGGATATATCCCCCCCCCCCCATCCCCCCCCCCCCCCCCGGGATTTACACCCATGACCATAGGTTAGTAATTATTCCCCCTGCTTGATTACAGCGGTTAGTCAAGCGCTCTTTCATTATGCTAGAAAAGTGAAAGCCTGTCTTTTATAGGCCTATTTCTTTACAATTGTTGTTTACACATATTATGTCATAAACTCAAGTAGTCTCTCCTCCAGCGGTTCCAACACCAAAACATTAAAATTCGTAACTTTTGCATCGATTGTCCGATTTTCCTCAAACTTTCACTGATGTGTTCTACTAATGTTGCTGCTTTCACTCAATTCACATTTCTCTTTGGTTTTGGTCTCCTTTAATAATCATCATCACCTATATTCTGAGACACACTAGTTGCAAAAGTCCCCTATGACAGCATTTTCAGGGTGATAGAATCTCATTTTGCTCGGAGGAGCAACAATATTTCCCAATATCGGGAATTGTGAAAAAAAATCTTTAGCTAACAGTGATAGGGCTTATGAACGTAGTTCTAAGTGTGCATATGACGAATCGAATCCGAGAATTACTAAGGGGGGGGGGGGGCACTTCCTCTTACTTTTGAAAGGGTGGTCATCTGGTCATAGTGCCATTTCTATAAACTAAGGTCTTTTTACCCTATGCGTTGAGGTCGTATTATCAGGGATGCTATCTGTCTAATTTGCTGAAAAACTCACAGGGTTTTTCAAGAAGTTGAAAATAAGAAAAAAATTCTGCCCGATTTCCCCCCCCCCCCCCATCCCGATGGATTCGCCAAGAAAAATCTTGAAACTACAGTAATCAATGTCTTCATAGCACCAACTTAGCCCTATATTTTTTGTTCTAATTTTACTGAGGCTCCGGAGGAGAGGGGGGGGGGGGGCTGTGTAGAAGGGGGGCGGGGAGGAGGACGTCAGCTCATCAAACAAATTGAGATCCTATCACCTTTGGGATGCCAGTTTAGTGAAAATCTGTCAAGGGGTCTTCAAGAAAATAAAATTATAGGTTCATGTGCAGCTTTGTTACAGAGTTTATATACCATCTGGACGTGACTGTGTTGAAGCAAATGATTTGCGCATTATTTTCTCGAGTGCGTTTGCACATTTCCAGTTGATGCAATTTTGAGAGTTACACATTTCCCGTCGAGACGTTTGCACATTACGAAAAGTATGAATGGTGTGTCTTCTGCAGGAACCGGCAGTGGCTACACAGTCTATGTAATCGACACTGGGATCCGAGATACCCACGAGGAATTCGGTGGTGGTTTAAGAGGTCGTGCTAAACAGCTCGTTAACTATGCCGGCGGAAACAATGTAAGTATAGGACGATCATTGAAGATTTTTTTTTTTAATTTTCTTTAGAAACAGAAACGATAAGCTACATGTGAGTTGGTGCAATGAGTATAATATAGGTAACTGCAGTTTCACTTTTATTCATGGCAAATCAGGGGTGAGCCCTGTGGGGGAAAGGATCGAGGACCGAATTGGGGGCTACAAGTTTTACTTCTTCTTTTTTTTTCAGAAACCTTATTTCAGCGACAAACACATGCAGCTATATATGACTTTGATTTTGATTTATTTTGATTATGGAAAGCCACAAGTTACACGCGATTTTCTTGATATAACGTCGTGGTTCCATTCTCTTTCAATATTTTGCATCATACTAAGCATGTGCAGAGAGATCAACTATACATTATTCTCTTCCTTGTTACAAATTATTTGAACATACTTGTAGTAGAATAGAAAAAAAAAAATCGGATGGGCGGTGGAGTTGCTTTTTACTTCAAAGAAGATTAAGTTTATCTAATTCACAGCGAACCCAGTGTTATTAATGAGGACAGAGAATTTCTCTCAGTTGAAAGTAATGTTTCTGGTCTTGGAAATATATTGATCATGGTCATAAATTATGTAGATCACCTGATTCAAATTGCGAAAAAAAGAACATATTCAAGACGTCTAACGCATAATCCTATTTTTGATAATAAAAATTGTTTTGCGGTAGGGGACTTCAATATCGGCAAAGTGTTAAAAATGTCACAGCCAAAGCATCCCCCAAGAGCTTCTCAGCTCCATGTTATCTGTATAACGAAACCCTCCCCAGTCAGTTACCAGTTTCTAATCATTCGGCCACTTTAACTGATAATATTTTTGAAGTATCAACCACGCTGATCAACCCCCGCCCTACAAAATCAGGAAATGTTTTATCCGATACACCATTACACTGTCTCATTGTTCCGGGCATCCTAAAACCTGTTCAAACCTCTTTGGAAAGAATTAGAAAGCCTATTGCAAACTTTGAATATGAATTCACAACAATATAGATTGGTCTGCAGTTAATTATTCCCATCCACACAAATTGATCATACTATAATAACTTTATGAATATCCTGACCTCACACGTAGAAAAACGCATTCCCATGGTAAAATTAAAATCTTAGTACAAGGACAGGTACCATGGCTCCCGTTTCTAAGTCTCATTTACGTTCAAGTAATTGTAATGATTATTATATACATAAAATAAATTGGCCTAAACAGTCTCTTCATGCGTATCACATACAAAAACACTCTTTAATACGCTTGCTGCAAAATACAGTTTTCAGTGATCAGATATTTTGTTTTTAAGACGACATGAAAAAAAATACATGGAAGATTGTTAAGTGTTATGAATAAAATGTTATGATAAGCCAGATATGACGGAGATGACGGAGATTGAACATAACAATAAAGGAATTCAGTTTCAGTTCAAATTTTATTTCATATTTCCATTTTCTAAATGATGAGATTACAAAATTATTGACAACAAAACAAGAATACAAAATATATACAATCATGTCTTTTGATTGTAGAAGAAAAAGAAAAAAAAATATACTTGCCACAAATGTACATGGTCATATCGTGTGAAAATATCATTAGTAAGTATAAGAAATATGATGGGGCCTACATAAAAGCTTTAAAGCTTGTAAAACTGTAGGTTCCCGAGTTCATAGGCATATAATTTTACACGGAGAACGGATATGTTTGTCTTGACCAACTAAAATTACACCAGTACAAAAAAATCGATGAGTAATAAACTAATGAACCACGTAGATATCGCACAAACCAGACTGCATACAAATCTCGCAGTGTTTGAAAAACAAAAATGCTATACAATCAAAAGATGTATCGGTACCATGAAATAACTTGAATAACTTGGTGCTGCGGACAAGGACAAAAGACTGGGAGTATAAAAAGGTTGCTAAAAGCTTGGTAGTGTGTATCCACTAAGTAATAACTGTTTTAATTTGCGTTTGAAGGTGAATAAAGATAAGGAAGAAGTGATATCTAGAGAAAGATCATTCCAATATCTGGTTCCAGTAAATATAATTGTTTTCTTTGCAAAAATAGTGCGAGTACGGGGAAGGTGATAGGCGTCACTCTGGCGAGTGGGATAACAGTGGATAGAGCGATTCCTTTTGAACATGTGGATGAAAACAGATGTTAATTCATTAGTTGTTTGTTTATATATGAAAATTCCGAGATTGTAATAAAATAGGTATGGAATTTTCAGAATTCTGTTTTGATGAAAAAAAAAACAGTTGGTATAAGCAAAATATCCGGCGTGGTTTATGATTCTTATTGCACGCTTTTGAATACGGAGAAGGGAATCTAGTAATGAGTGAATTGCATTTCCCCACGCCAAAATTCCATAATTAAAGTGTGAAGATGTTAAACAAGAATATACTCTGCAAAATATGAACAGGAAAGAAATGTTTGAGCTTATTCAAAATTCCAATATTTCTAGACAAAATTTTACTTACAAAATTAACATGAGTTTTCCAGGATAATTCTCGGTCAATCCAGAGCCCTAAAAACTTTGTGTTATTAACCTGCTTTAAACATAAATCATTTATTTGATATCATAATATGGAACAACATTCAAAGAATTACTGAATACCATATAATGAGTTTTTTTCTATGTTCAAGGATAATTTGTTCGCACAAATCCAGGATTGCACAGACCTGAGCTCAGTAGTCATCATATTTATTAATGCATTAGGGTCTCCATGTGAAGAAAACAAGCTTGTGTCATCGGCAAAACAATGATGTTACTAAATTAACGTCACTTAAATTACTAATTGATGATGTTACTAAAATAGCTATCACCTTTAATGATAACAGACCATACCTCGTATCCTATAGACGTTCTGATTGAATTGTATATATATATATATATATATATATATAATATATATATATATATATATATATATATATATATATATATATATATATTGACAGCAAATCTTGCACATATAGACGTGGCTGGTGTTGGGTAGCACCCCTTTAACCCAACACCAGCCACGTCTATACTGATTATGTGCAAGATTTGCTGTCAATAGATTTACTGTCCTTGCACCGCCCCGCCATGATATATATATCAGAACTTCTAAAGCTGAGAATCTAGACAACAACAACAACAACAAAACGCTTCCTGAAACATGTATAAAACCAGAATATAACACGTTAGTGAATGTACTTTGAAAATTGTTTATTGTGGATTCAGGTTGTTGTTTTTTTCAGTCGTTGCATTTTGATCTTCTTTTTGATAATGCAATGTCATTTTTTTATGTGATCACCAGGTATTTTTGCCAGTGACACCATGCCACCACAAAGTATGCTATGTTCTTATAGGGTAATAGTCTGCAAAAATGCATGGAATGTGAACTTATCATACTCAGGTGAGCGCGAGACCCACCGAGTCTCTTGTTAAGCATTACTTCATAGTTTGTAATTGAACTTTCACTTCATCATTTTTGAGACATTGTCATTTTACGTTCCGCGATCTGCAATGAAGCATATTCATCATCTTTTTGAAATTATCTGCATAACTGCATATTCATACACTGCAAAAAGTCCGGTGTTAAATAGTGAACACCGAGCTGGTGTTAAATTTTCGGTGCTCATTTATGGTGTTAAATTAACACCAACGGGTGTCATTTCCAAATTTTAAACTGTTTTTTGAAGAGTTTCTTAGTAACTGCACTTCTTGTTGATTTTTAATTTAAACAAGACGATCAAGAATTTTACATTAAAATACTAGATTTTTGAAAAAATGTGAAAATAAATTTACACCAAAGTAACACCAGCTGGTGTGGTCCCTTATTGAAGCTGGACGGGTGTTTTAACCATTGATATTAACACCAGCAAATATCAAATCAACACCATGTGGTGTCATTTTTGAATTAACACCAGTACAGTGTCAAAATAACACCAGGTACAGTGTCAAAACACCACGAAGTGTCAGGTGAACACTTTTCAACACCATCACAGTGCATTTTCAACACCTGTGGGTGTGGTCCTTTATTGAAGTTTGATCGGTGTTAGATTTAACACCCGTGGTGTTAAATCTAACACCCATGTTTTTACAGTGTAATCACTTTGAGACAATCTGCGTAAATACAAATTAATAAATCGAAAAAAAAAACAACAACAACAATAAGAAACAAACTTCTCTGTTTCTCTGAAATAGGAGGACTGCAATGGACACGGCACTCACTGTGCAGGAACGGTTGGATCCAATACCTATGGCGTCGCTACAGGTGTCGAAATAAGGGGAGTGAAGGTGCTTAACTGTTTGGGATCTGGAAGCAATAGTGGCGTCATCAGCGGTAAAGCTTGTACACGTGTCTCTTTTTATCTTTTTATCGTTCTGAGCAACATGTGTTTCTCCATGCGACATAAAGTATGTGTAGATTCCAAGTAAGTTTGTTTTTGTTTTTACCTCGGAATTTGATTGAAAAAGCTTCTTCTTTTGACTCATCCTCGAAAATATTTCTTGGTAATCAGAGTATGCCATTCTGACTGAGCAAATGTACAAAAATGAGTTCAAAGCCATAACAGTAATATTAATGGCTGACCATTGAGCGATTGTTCTTCGTTCAAGGCACTCTTAGTTTTCCCTTCAGTTTTGGGTTACAATCATCTTATTGTCATTCAAGAAATGAGTGCTCGAGCGTGTCGATTGCTTTCTACGATCTTCTCTTTAACATGAGGCGTTATCTTATTGCAAATGGTATTGCAAAGCAATTTGTGTATAATGCAACACCAGTCAGAAAAATTATTGTTTACTACAATCACACACAAAAATCGCACATTTATATGAAATTTCACTTCGCGGGCAGGAACCCTTTATTCAACAGTCATAGGTCCTATTATCTGTTTTCTCTTTTGTATATTATCACGTCGTCTTCACACCTAAACTATTGCAACTTTGAATAAACCCAACTCATGAATCTGAGGAGACATTTGGACGTGGTAAAGAAGATATCGTAGAGCTTTTCCGATGATTTTCTTCGCTTTTTTTAATATCCGTGCATTTACTTATTGATGAAGAATGCCAGGTAAAAACGGAGAAATCGAGTCCACTTATTAAACAGATGATTCTGTCTATTATCCCAGGGGTGGATTACGTGAGGAAAAATGCTGGTTCAAACAGCATTGCGTCCATGTCGCTTGGAGGCGGTGTATCCACGTCTCTCGATACCGCTGTCACAAACCTGATCATTTCTGGCGTCCCCACGGCTGTGGCTGCGGGCAACGACAACGCAAATGCCTGCTATTATTCACCTGCTCGTGTCTCAAGTGTAAGTAGCGTGAAATTGTCATGGCTTTGTGTAACAGACGAGACAATTAACTTACTAATACACTACTTGTAATTCACTGCATCAGTTTTCCAAGTAATTATTATTATGCACCTCGTCATATCCTACGAGGGCATAATATTATCTGCACCGAAAGTAAATGATATTACTGACTTACATTTTAAATAAAATATAGGTAGGCCTACAGGGCAAGCATTGCAAAATGTTCATTAACTTCAACAGCCATTGTAGACAATGATGACTATAAAAAATTGCGTTCATCTTACAGTAGCAGACGTTCACAAGTCAAACGATGTCAATATTCTAAAAGGCCATTCAACGATTGTATGTATTATATAAACATATTATAAAGTGAAAACGTTGTTTTCACTATATATGATATATATATATATATATATATATATATATATATATATATATATATATATCTAATAGTTTCATATTCGAATTAAATCTTCTAATTACAAGGAAATACCGAGGTAGCATTGCGTAACAAAATACCTCTGAAAATCGATGAATGAAAAAAAAAGATGGTCCATCTTAAGAACAATGTACATTCAAACCCTACAGATGTGCGTCAGAAAATTTGCACGAAATATAAATACACAAGTAGATATATTGAAAAACCCGAAAAGAAAGCATCATATTTTAATATGCATGTATACGGTATATATGTATGTATTTTTATGTAATATTTTTTCAAGGCAAATCAACATGTATCAAGAAAACATAAAGGACACCTAAAAAATCATTGACTGCATTCTTATGTAGGCGTATAACCAAAACAACAACCATGGCCGGCGGAACAAGGGGGGCCGGGTGGGCTCGGCCCCCACTTTTTGTGCACCACACAAAGGAATACATAAGGTGTCACCACTTTGGTCCCCCCCCCCCCACCCCACTTTTTTTTACCCCGGAAGTTCGTAAGTGGCACTAGAAAGAAAATAGATAGAAACCTTGAAGTGTGAGCGCGGTAAGGTTATGTTTTTGCGCTGAGGACCTTCTTTTTTTTTCTTTTTCTTTTTTGTCAGCTGAAGAAACCCGAAAGTGGCACCAGAAGTTGCGCTGAAGGCCTTTTTTGTTTTGTTTTGTTTTGTTTTGTTTTTTGCTTGTTAGCTCATAAAACCCGGAAGTCCCCCCCCCCCTCCCTTTTGAAAAGTGCAACAACTACAAAATGTGCATCTGGCATTAAGAGATAGAACTAAATCAATTTCATCTATTACAGCACAGCTACTAGGCACTGAACGACTACCTTAATTGTCAACATTAATCCTGAATAATTGGTAAACAAGATAGGCCTTCCTTCCTTCCTTCGTGTTCCAAACACAATACTGTTTTCCTTTCCCAACAAATGATCACAAGATACGATACAAAAAAAATGAACCAAATTCAATTTTAATTTTTGAATATCATCTCAATATCACCTTGACTCTTTATAACCTTCAAACATGTCCATATATATATATATATATATATATATATATATATATAATGTATTTCTTTTTTTTTACGCTAATGTTATGTTAACTTCTGCAGAAAGAACTGCATTAAATAAATTGGCCCATAAGAAAGTTGATCCAGATGATGATCATGATAACTTTGTGGATTGAATTGTTTTCATGTTCGCGATGTTTCTATTCTATGCTCTTTCCATAGCATGAGAACTTCTTTTGCCCATTTGCCTGTAAGTCCATATTATTGAGATGATATTAGAAAAAAAAAATTAGTCCATATCCGATTTTACTTCTACAATGATCTTTTGGAAGTTCACATTTCTTCCCGTGCTTAAAAACTTCCGTTTGTATAATTCTATAGATCATCTGTTAATCTCATATCTATCATCAAAAATAATGTATCATATTAAAAAGGTATACATTAAAGCACATGCACCCGTGCATCTAAAGAGGCATATTCATAGATATCATGAGTTCCGTAAGGCTGCAATCCATTCTGATAAAAAAAAACCCAACCCTATATCATCAATGCATATGCATTTGTTACTCACAATAAATACTTGTTCACTACAAAAAGATTTTTTCCCCATGTCCTTCTTTTGGTGAATTTGTCAGGTATGGGATTTACGGGCCCTTCAGATCTATACTGTCAGAGCCCAGAGTATACATAGGTGTTTTTGGTATCTCTGTTGTATACTCTCAAGACCTACTTTCATTGTAAAAGAAATCGGCCGTGACTCTTTTCAGCTAATAAAATCATAAACGGGATGGGGGGAATGTGGCTTCTTTCTGGACCCCGTACAAGATGAGATAACTGGCTGAGGTGTTTTGGGTATCTGTGTTTTGTATTATAACTTCCATTGTAAACGAAATTAGCCAGAAATTCCTTCCCTTTTTTTTTAATATTATTCGGAGACACTTCTGTGTTGCTGTCTGGGAACCCCCGTACAGAATGCAATAACTGGCCTTGGTATTTGGGGTATTTCTGTTGTGTACTATAATACATGCTTTTATTGCAAAAGATATTATTGCAAAAGATATCAGCCATCGCTCTTTTAAGCTAAATGAAATCATATAGGGAGGCACTTTGGGTTTACTGCCTGGGGGCCCCGTACAGGATTTGGCTTGGTGTTTTGAGTATCTTTGTTGTGTATATGCTACTTCCATTGCAGAAGAGATTAGCCATATGACTCGTTTTAGCTAAATAAAATCGTATGGGTGTGGGGGGGGGGGGGGACTTCTGGGTCACTGTATAAGAACCCGTATACATAATGCAGTGAACGGTTTTGATATTTGGGGTATCTTTGTATATTAGGGCTTATACAGTGTACTTCCATTGCAAAAGAAATTAGCCATGACTCTTTTTCACTAAATAATATCATAATATGGGGGGGGGGGTACACTTTGGGGCTGCTGTCTGGGGTCCAGTACAGGATGAAATAACTATATAGCTTTGCCAGGACCTACTAGTAATGGGTATCTCTATTTAAATATGTACTACTTTCACTGCACAAGAAATTAGCCACGACTCTTTTTTGTCTATATCATAAAATCATATGAGGGTGGGGAGGGACACTTCTGGGCTACTGTCTAAAGTTGGGATTCGTACAGGATGAAATAACTGGCTCTGGTGTTTCGGGAATCTCTGTTGTGTAGGCCTACTACTTCTATACTTCTACTAGTATTGAAGATGGAGCCCTCTGGAGCTACTGTCTGGGGGCCGTACAGGATAATACTGGCTTTGCTCTTTTCATATTAATAGGTATAAATCCAAAGGAACGAGATCCATCAACATTTGTTCATGATCCTCTTCGGCTGAACAATGATGCATTATCATTATCATTATTATTTTTTTGTTTTTATTTTCATTTCATTTTATCTTATTTTATTTTATTTATTCATTTATCTTTTCTTTTTTTTTTCTTTTTTTTTTTTTTTTGGGGGGGGGGGGAGGCTTTGTGTGTCCCCAATATACACCTATGCGGTATAGGATGTGTCTCGTCAGTACACGTTAGTAATTTTATTGACCGTTGACCATACACATTGAGCCTACCATCAAACCTTGAGATCCTCTTCTGGGCCCCGGTCTGAATTCGCACTCTATTCCATTATCGTAAATTTGAAAAGCCGAGCCACAGTCTGTATAGCGAGATGTTTTTGCATGCACTTTGCAAATTAACAGTCATGACAATAATTTCAGGGGTAGAAAAACGCACACGATCCCATTATGAATAGCTGGAGGGGCAACTCTACTATTAGGCCTATGGGATACGAACATTAAAGGCCCTTCAAAAATTGTTTTTGACAGTATTGCTTGACTTATTTTCCGCTCATTGTTGGGTGAAATCAGGCTATTACTGTGGGCGCCACCACCAAGCAAGACAGGGAATCTTCCTTCTCTAACTACGGTTCCTGTCTCGACATCTACGCTCCTGGTTCCAGTATCAAATCCACGTGGTACACCAGCGACTCTGCCACAAGAACCCTAAGCGGAACGTCTATGGCTTGCCCTCATGTTGCAGGTACAACCACCCACCCAAACTCATACACATTAGTTGATGACTGAGGTTAGATCTCAGTGAATCAGTACGCCAATTCCACTTTGCACATGCATGAGCAGAAAAAAACAGTTATTTGTACCTGCCGCTGATCTCTACACAGAAGGATACCTCCACAGTCCACTATGGAACTATGCTACTGATCGAGGTCTCCTATAGAGATCAGTGGTGCTAAAGCAGGCTGGTTGGTTTTTAAGTTCACCTAGATAGCATCTGTTATGTAATGAGTATTCATGTACAGGTAGTCCTTGCCAGCACATCCACTTAACAGCAAGCCTGGCACTTGTAAAAAAAAAAAAAGTTTATTGGTAAATTCGATGCAAAATAATGAAATGGATGTTTCTCGTCACCTAGGTCTATGCAAGTTCATTTTTTGTTTGAACAGGATTTATGAATTCCATAATGTTACGTCGAGGAAGTGTATAAAAAAACCACAAGCGAAGTGTCTATAACCAAGTGAGAGAGAGAGAGAGAGAGAGAGAGAGAGAGGGAGAGAGAGAGGGAGGGAGGGAGAGAGAGAGAGAGGGGGGGGGTTCGTTTGTTTGTTTGTTTGTTTTTCTCTTACAAACACCCGTACAAATGGTTTTAAGCACATATGAGTTGCATTATAGTTCTGATTTTGTTTGCTTCATGTTTCAGGAGCCATAGCTCTGTATGGGGGCAAAACATCAAGTATGATCAACAACGCAAGCAAAGAGAAGCTGACAGGCTGTGGATCAGGCTCTCCCAATAAGCTGCTCTATGTTGGTGGTATGTATGCATTATCATTCTGCGTGTATTAACCCATTGAAGACTAATCCTCGAGTATACTCGTGCAGGTATCTCTGGGAATGTGTGTTGTAGCAAACTTAGCTTATCCTCGATGGGTTAACACAGGGAAACTCAATCAAAAGTGCACATAACTGCTGCACTATATACACATAGCAGCACATACTTTGATTGGAAATAGAGGGGATACTTACCGGTAACTAATAACTACTTGCTGACCTAAAAAAACAAGGCAAAATGCCATCAAAAAAGAAAGACAAAAATAAATACACACACACACACATACATACATACACACTCACAAACACACACATACACACTCACAAACAAATATGTATAGGGAGATAGATATATGACCATTGATCGAAACAGATTGTTCGATAAGGAATCTATACTCCTGAACCACTTCGATTCCCTTCCGTTGATATAAAAACTATACATGTATATACCATAGTGAGATGATCTATAAAGAGGTATATTATGCGATTGATGATATCAAAAGCGTAATTGGAGAGGTCCAGGAAGACACTAATGATAATAAATATGATGAAATCTATCGACGGCCTATGAGACTTTGTCAAGGAAGGTTATGCATGAGATGTATTGAGATTTTGCCCAAAAACCAAATTGATAATTAGGAAGAATTCTTTATGAGTATTTGAAATCGTCAATAGTCTAGAGTAAAAAAAAAACAACAACCCCAAAACAAAAACGAACACAAAAACCTTTTTTTTTTCTAATAACTTGAGAAAAGGGGTTAGCTGGTATATTTGGCCTGCAATCACAAACATTTTCCTTTTTCCTTTTCCCCTTCCGTATTTACTGGAATTTCCTTGGAAACTTTCATAGCCCCAGGGACAACAATAGGCTATACCTAAGGACAAATTGGACACACTGTACAAGCGGAACGAGAATACACTTCATGATATCTTTTTAAAACAACATTATCAGTGCCGTCATCTCCAGCCCCTTTTTAGTTTTCAGATTCTGAATTATTTCTACTACTTGGTTCTGTGTAAGGGAACATAAAACAAAAGAATTGGGATAAGGCGTTTGTGTCTTGTAGGAAATCAAAAAACTTCATATGGGTCTGGACAACAGTTTGGGCATGATGGTTTCCGATTTTTTTTCGAAAATTACCGAAAATTTCTGATTGAAAATATTCACATTTGATGTGGGATCATCAGTTACGGACATATGGAGTTTTAATGTAAAAATGCATGGTTTATCTTATTTTGATAATTTTCCATGTTTTGAACATCACGTTTCAGCAAAAAATGTCCGAGAAATGAAATATTTGGGTGAGATCATTTTTTGTGTGAAGTATATACTCATCATGGGGGTCCTTAATAGACCTATACGATAATTTTACCAGCATAATAGAAAGTAACTTAACATAATGTTAAAGAGATTGTATAGTT
The DNA here is from genome assembly GCF_040938485.1 of Diadema antillarum. Taxonomy (NCBI): domain Eukaryota; kingdom Metazoa; phylum Echinodermata; class Echinoidea; order Diadematoida; family Diadematidae; genus Diadema; species Diadema antillarum. The sequence goes on along the minus strand of NW_027270929.1, from coordinate 2,373,608 downwards.
TTGGTTGAGATGAAACTTCAGGTTTCCAACTTTTCTTTGTGGGATATAGTAAGAAACCTCTAATGAAATATGAAAGAGCATATCAATCTAAGAGGAATCGAAAGTTTATTTGATAAAAATTGCTTTCGAAGTGGCTGAGATATCCAAATAAATTGATGCTAATAAAAGGTGGAACCCATCTTTTATTAGAAGCGTCTTGTTTTACTTTGTTTTTAGATATCTCATCCATTTCAAAACCGATATCCTGAAATAAACTATGAATACCTATTTGAAAGGTATGCTCTTCAACATTTCATAACGTGGTTTCTAAGTATCTCACAAAAAGTTAAAAGCTGAATCCTCATCTCAACCAATACTATACTATCCCTTTAAGATACCTAACATAGTTAATTCTACTCACATACTCTGCAGACATGGCGCTATGACATGCCGGATGCATCGAATATTCCTTTAGTGATTATTTCTGCATATAAAATGATAGGCCATACCTGACGCTGTGAGTTACGGTACGCGAGTTACGCAACACATATACGAATAACGCACACACACACACACACACACAAACAAACACGCACCCAAACACACACGTAAACACACACACACAAACACACACATATATATAGTATACCTAATAATGTATACTGTATACATGCATCTATGTGGGTGCTGTTAGAATTGGAAGCTGGAATTCATCAGAGAGTGTCTGTTTATAGACGGGATTTTTGTTGTTCTTAGGCACTAAAATATTTACAAGAAGGAACAATTCCCTCTGTAATTGAAAACACACTCCATGTGAACATGATTCAAATAACGAGACTAAAATAAAACAATATTACATATATATATATATATATATATATATATATATATATATGTATATATGTATATATATATATATATATATATATATATATATATATATATATATATGATTACTATTTACTTGAAATAAATGTCATTAAATCTGAACCAGAACCTGAATGTCGTCACATCACAATTTTCCTATTAGTTTGCATCTGATATAAAGAAACTTGCGAGTTTGGGGGCACAAATTTTGAACTACAGTCTGATAGCAGCCCCTTCCTTTGAAATTAATATTCATAAATCATTACGGCTTTCAATTTTCGCACTAATTTCCTGTAAATCGTAATAACGTTTGTATGCACTCGCTTTTGATTTAGCTTCATCCCCCCCCAAAAAAAAAAAGAAAAGAAAAGAAAAGTAAATGAAATGAGAAACAATTAAAGCATGCAGGTCTATTGTAAACTTATAGATATAACACACGACTTCCGTGAAACTTTCAGTATAGTTCCTTTGTTTCCTTTTGCTCTGCTGTATTCATTGCTGTCATGTTAGACATGAAGTGGAGTTCTACTTTATTCAACACTGTCGTTTATTTCTCTCAAATTGACACAGGTTAAGAGAGAGATTCCACTCGGACCAAGGCGTGGCGTAGCCACGACTCTCCGTTTATTGGCCTTCAAGCAGACGATCCGATGTGATTACAACGAACTTAGGGATTTTCAAATCGTCGATAAGCCATCATCATTCACCCAAACGTCACTCAGTGAGAAGTTGCATATTGGGTTGCTCATTATAGGTGTATACGTTACTCATGTTAAAAATCATGGGCATGCAGTCATTATTATAAGGTAGACATGGTAGAAGGAAAATTGATATCCTTCGAAAACTAATTTAGGACAGCCATTGGGTCACAGAGACGGAGAATCAAAGAGATAATGTGAGTAGAAATAATCATATAAACTATCTCCGGCCACCATAATCTAAATATTGAAAATTTTGCAGTAAAGTCTACTCCGCCTTACTATGTCAGACATGCTTGAAACGAGACACCAAAAAGGTTAGTCTTAAACTATTCAAATGATCGTACACTGTGTCAGGTACAATTCAACACCTGAGCTTCCACAATAGACCTATAAGGGTATCTATCAGGTCCTACCTATATCACGTACTACTTTAAAAAAAGGCTCTGATTTAGCGAAATCGATATTTCGACTGACACGACTGGCGACATATAGATTTTATTCGATCCTTAATTGTTGAATTCACTATTAAAGTGTAGTAATGCTATAATTCTATACTATGAAGTGTGATTTCCAATAAAGACGTCTGCAAGCAAGCTAGGTTGCATCAGTCTGTCATGACGACTTGTGTTTCTTTCTTGTATATGCATGGGAAAAATTCGAACCCAAAAATGTCTTTTTATTCTATTCATTCAGTCATTTCGTTAAATTTCATTTCGAACAAATATGCAAATTGCACATGAACTTCTGAACACACATAAGTACACAGAATCAATACAAAATTGTGATGAAGGAAGGTGCTGTGAATTGAAATACAATAAATATTATGTCTTCTATGGCAAATACAGAATCAAAATTGATTGGAAATGGAGGGGACTACCAGAAAGCACAGCGTGTGATTTGCAGTCTCCTTAAACAATAACTATAATAACCATTTGCCTAACCAATTGCACAAAACAAGGCAATATGCCTCACACAAAAAAAAAAACAGACAAAAAGAAATCTACGCACACATGCAGATACAGAGAAGCTCTTTTGAAAGAGAGAGAGAGAGAAAAATGATTAGCGTGGAAAGAATAACAGAATGAGACTGAAGAGCTCAGGGAAAAGGGACAAAGAAAGAGGGGCTGGAAGGTCAAAACCAACGTACTGCCACGAGGCACAATTAGGGAGCTTTAGATTTTGACGCGCGGACGTTTGAGACGACGAGTGCGCTGGACGTTCTCCTCTCCCCTGCGTCGCGTTGAAAAGTAGCTTTAGATTACTCCAGTACGCTGGGACGCAGCGTATAAAAAATAAAATCGTTGAAGTAATTCTCTACGTTGCAAACTGTGCGGACGTAAAAATAGCCCAGTTCGCGTAGTGAAAAACTCAGGCGACGCAAGCTAAAAATACTATAACGTAGTAGATCGGCGTGACGCGCGCTTCTGCGCACGCTCAGAACATTTTTTCCCCCTCTGAACGTCCGCGCGTCTAAAATCTAAAGCTCCCTATTATTGGGATACAAGGAATCGCCGAGGTACAATGAAGTAAAAAACATGATCGATTATGATTAAAAACAACAACTGATGTTGGGATTACAAGAGTATAACTCATTTTGCTAAAATGGCAGTTTCTGAAGAAAAAAGAAAATCTTTAACTTAAAAGTACAAGGACAAGTTCACCTTTATCATGTGGATTTAGTGATGAAAGCAGCAATATGAGTAGAATATATCAGTAAAGGTTTTGAGGAAAATCGGACAGTCCATTCCAAAGATACACTCATGATTTTTTTTTCAAGTTCTCCGCAGCCACTGCTAGATGAGTAGACTATAGTCTATGATGTCACGTGCGTAGAACGAGGTAAAGAAAGTATAAAGAATTCCACATGCACGACAAAAATCTAAACTCTTGAAAAGAGTACACATTCCCTCGATTTGTTACTGAAAGAGGCAAGTCAAGTGCTCCTTTATTATGGAAGAAAAGTGAAAATATGCTGAATTTTCTTTATATTTGCCTTACATACAGCTGTATCGCTCTACGCAAGTGACATCACAAGCTGTGTATAGTAGTCTTCTCATCCAGCAATTATGTAAAAAATCCATAACTTTTGAACGGCTTGTCTGATTTTCCTCAAACTTTCACTGATCTTTTCTACAGTGATATTGCTGAAAATCACAAAATTTAGCGCCAGTAAAAGAGAATATAGATTTGGCAATAATAGCTGATCTTACTACATGCCAATAATGCAGGAGAAGACAAGAAAATAACAAGATGGAAAGTCCAGAGTACGATATGATACCCTAAAGAGCCCACATACTGTTGAAGTTGCGACGTGTTTGTTTGTTTGTTTGCTTGTGTGTGTGTGTGCGCGCGCATGTGCTTGTGTGTGTGTGTGTGTGTGCGCGCGTGCGTGTGTGTGTGTGTGTGTGTGTGTGTGTTGAGAGTGGTAGTTATGAATACATAGGCCTACATACCAAAACATATTATCCTGATTGGATTGATTGTCCAGCTTTGATAGTTTAACAGTTTGACGCCTGCGTATTCAAGAGAAACTTCACTTTTTCTGAGGTCTCTACTTTTGGCACATGTAAAATCTTCATTCGATCGCTGTCTGGGTAAATATATAATATCACTTTTGTTTGCAAGACCTACTGCACTTCCTTACGGAGAGAGGTATAAGTTATAAAGTTTCTATTCATATACACAAATAAACTAGGCCGAGATTATGCACTTGGAAGACACGAGCAATAATATTATCGTACTAATCATCATTGGACCGTTCCCTTGAATTTCATTTGCTGAGGACGTAATAAATATACATTTATCTAAAAAGTTTGTCTCTAGAAGGCACAAACTAATGGTCACCTTCCTGAAATAATTAGGCAAATCAAATAGTAAGATTTGCTAATACATTTAGCATATTATAAGTGAGAATAACTTTCGGATATGATCCGTTTATTGCGCTGGTGATCAGGGGATGTTGTCTTTGTATGATACCTTGGGATCCACGTCCGAGCTGAAAATGCAATTTAGCATTTAACTTGGATAATTCCAAAAGGCACAACTTCGAACGAACATGTAATTAGTGAGCCTAAGAAATATTTATTTCAGCATAGATTAGACATGGATTATTCGTTTCAAAAAAAAAAATCTGATGGAGAACTCTAATTGTATAAACTGTAAACATGGATAGACCAAGATTTTTTTTTAAAAGACGCTTTATAACTTTTTAATAGTTCCCCCAAACAACAACAACAACAGCAAGACATACAGGCATCCATCCCGTGAAGACGAACGGGTTGATGAACAAAATAAATGGTCCTTTTTATGAATTATATTTGTCTTAAAAAAACCCCCAAAAGACTGCAAAGTGAAATTCCAGGAGCATCATTTTTTTTTCATAGCGAGCAGTCTGCAAGGAGCATTGTATTGTAAATGGAGTGAGATTCCGGGGTGAGATTCTCTGTGAGATTTCTGGCACAAGAGGGCAGGCTACAACTTAACGAGACGTGCACGTGTTTACAACCAAGTTACAGGATTCCAGCCGGTGATAAGTAGTCGTTAGTCACGTGCACAATAATGTGTCGACTATTGCACCCCCCCCCCCCCCCCAAGGAAAAAAAAAATAATAACAATAAAACAAAATAAATAAAAAAAATGAAAAAAAAAAACAAAAACAAAAACAAAAACAAAAAAGAACAAGAAAAAACAATGGATACGTGGAGACCAATGGGCATACCACAAGTTGCCGTGAAACAGGAAAATGCAGCTCTTATGTTACATTAAAGTGCCTCTACCCCAAACACTGCAATAAACAAATCTGTTGATTAGAAAGAGAGAACTGTGGGTCTGCATTTATTTTTATTGCCCAGAAAAACGAAAACAATTATTAAATACTGGTACGCAGAGTCTTACGTTTATGCTTTTATTTGTTGGGTTTTTTGTGTGTAGGGGGAGGGGGCTCCATGGGCTGTTCCACTGGTTGACTTACATTATCATATTCATTAAACTGAAATGATTTATTCTAATCTTCAGTTCGACACGGCGAGATGAATATTAACCCTCGCTCCGCAAAAGTTCAAGCTTTCATTGATGTTCTAAAGGCACCGTCCCACTGCACCTTTGGTTTAACGATTCCTTTTGAATAACGAGGGCCCTCGTTTATTCGACTTTTAGAAAATGTTTAACCCTTTTAGTGCCAGGGACTTTGGACAGTGAGTACAACGCCGTGGGGTTTCCTGTGGCAATCGGCGCTCAAAGCATTGGAAGGATTATCAGATGTGTCTAGACATTGACAGACGGCGGTGATAGCGTTTCAAACTTTGGACGTGTTCAGATTTTCCTATGTCAAGCTTTGGATGGCTGTTGGGAGCGGGGGTCTAATTCTGGCTTCTTCTTGCTACTTTTTTGTGTCAGTTTCATCGGCATTTTTCGGAATCTTGTCGGTTTTCAGACTTCATTAATTTATTTGATTATTCGGCTTTTAAATCTAATGATGACATATTCAGATATGGCAGAAAAATTAGTCGATGATCACAAAATCTATTATATTCAGAAAACGAGAAACACACACACAAACAAAGACTGGAGCGAAACAGGTCCTAAGAGAAAGGGATGGGGCACAAATTGAATTTATTGTTTTCTTCGATGAGCATCTATAGAGGGCGCCAAACAGCAAATTTTAATGTGCTTTCAAGCCTTTACACTCTTGCTTAAATAGACAGTCTAAACTGTAAAATAGCGTAGTAATTCATAGAACAGAAAGAACGGAATAGATGCAAGGATAGTGAATAGTAAGATCATACTATAACCACTAAATATAGGAAACCAAACATTTTGCGAAGGTTCCGAAGATGGAGGGGGGGGGGGCATGATCCTACCACTCCTAACATCCTAACATTTCCCCTCACAGACACACACACACAGACACACTTTTTTTTTGTTTTTCAACGATGTTTATTCTGTTCCATTCAAAGTAATAGAAAAAAATAACAATTTTCATTTGCTACAATTGAAATGACGAAAATATACATTTGTGATCATAATAGCAAATTTGCTATTGCTGTACATAATGACATAACAAAAATTACATTTTCATGAACAATTATCAATTTACATACAGTCACTTCCCCTATGCTCTCAAAAAAATTGCTTAAATTTAACAGTGATAATTCAATTCTTCTAACATTAATCTTAATAATCATCCAAATGAATTATGCAGCAAAATTATACAGTAATAAATAATGGAACCATATTATTTATCAACCAATACCCGCCCACCTACTAACTCATATCCCTTACTGAGTCCCTATGACCACCCCCACCAGTTCCCTCCCTTCCTGTTTCCTCCCCCACCCCTATCTGTACACATGCAACACACAAACACACACAAACACACCCATACACACACACATACACATGCACCTAATTTGGTTAACTGCTCTTGCCTACACATCACAATATAGTAAATATAGTTATGTAATCAGCCCGCCAACAGGCTGACAGGAACGCATGGGAAAGGAGGGGGAGAAAATACAAAACAACACAAGAGAAAAAAAAAAGAAGAAGAAGAAGAAGAGGAGGAGGAATGAAGGAAAGGGAAAAAAATGAAGAAAAGAAAGAGTGGAATACTATGGAAACATTGCTATTTTCTTAAAAGTCACAGACGTTGCACGTAGCTTCAGACTGGTTTATTCAACGAAGTCTCAAAATATTCCCATTTTTGTAAATGTACATGTAGCTTCCCAGCCTTGGTCGCAAGGATTTTTTCCTCATTTATTAATTCAACAATAATCTTTTGCATCTTTTCTCCAGTGGGTAACTTATTTCCCGTTCTAGATTTAAAAATGATGTATTTTGTTAAGATACACACACACACACACACACACACACACACACACACACACACACACACACACACAGACACAGACACACACACACACACACACACACACACACACACACACACACACACACACACACACACACACACACACACACACACACACACACACACACACACACACACATACACCCTCACATACTCGCACACTATTAGAATTACAATTCGGCTGTCCCTTGTTAAGTATACAGCCGTTTGCCTGTACGTTAGATTTCGGTATTGATAATGACCTTGCTTTGATTGTAATTGTCAAGAAAATAGTGAAGGGAGGTCTTCGGCTCTTCAATACCATACGCATCGGGCGGATGGGGTTCATCAGCCTGTGAGGGCATGGGGAGGTGCGTCACTCTGTCCCGAATTCATGGCAATGATACGAATATGATGTTTTCAATAATTTCTTGCGAAGTTTGACGCGAACTTGGTCAAAAGCCAATCAACAGCCGAAGAAAGTGAGTTCGATGCCCATTATAAAGAAGGTCAATGGCACCTCGCGGACCACAGGCGTAGGCTACACGAAGATATGCATCTTTACCAGGACCTTGGTGTTTAAACTACATTATACGCGAGGGAAATATGATGGCTTCGCGAAGATTTTGCCACAGCTTACAAAGGTTTTGCTGGAGCTTCACCCGCGGTCACAAGATTTCTTTTGCTTAAACAAAAAATAAAAGGGGCACTCCCGGTGCCACTACTCATGAATGACCCGATGTTAATACGATCATAATCGAATTTGAACATTTCCATTATTGTGTGTCTATGTGCTCAATTGAGGGACGGTGTAACGCCTGTATAGGAGAAGTATAAACTCCAATCTCAAACCTTTCCTGCCTTGACGCTGTATTCAGTCATGAGAAATGTTTCAGGGGTAAAGTTCATGGGGAACCTACGGAGAAAAACTTTGAGGTATAAACTAACGTCACATCTTGCCAGTCTTCCGGCAGCTTCTTTAGTTAGTTGTGCCTATACACTCTAAGAAAAAAAGGTTCTTTTGAGCACCATTAAATGGTTCTCAGCACTGTCACAATAGCGACACCCTTTTTGGTGCTCGTGAGAACCTTTTCTAAATGGTGCTTGTCGGCACCTTTTGCAAAAGGTGCCCATTAGAACCTTTTTCCCGATGAAATGGTGCTCGTGAGTACCATTTGAAAGGTGCCCATGGGCACCTTTTTGACTAAAGATGGGCACCTTTTTGACTCTTTTAAAAAGGTGCTCATGAGAACCATTTCATTGGAAAAGGTTCTAATGGGCACCAATGTTAAAAGGTGCTGACAGGCACCATTTAAAAAGGTTCTCACAGGCTCCAAAAAAGGTGTCGCTATTGTGACAGTGCTGAGAACCATTTAATGGTTCTCAAAAGAACCTTTTTTCCCCCCTTAGAATGTAGTATGTGAATTGATGTCTGTGTATTTTTGGTGTGTTTCACATGCAGTGCTGGTAAGGTGCTTCACTGGCACCATTCTTAAAGACATTTAAGTATGTATCTGCATTGAAAATGTGCATCAAAAACTAATTTGTCAAAACTCATCAGTCAAACATACGTACAAAACATACAATTATAGCAATACATGAGCATGCCATACATTATCGTTGACACTGGAAAAAAAAAAGCAAGGGTAACACACTCATGCACACACAGTTTCACAAGCATGAATACATGTACATGAAATTCACTGATATATTTTCATGAAACATTACTCAATAACTGAAAACCATAGAAATTTGCTCTTTCACAAATTCGCAGAAATGTATTTATTCACCTTAACTTTTACAATCCAAAGGTGAGGTTTGCATTTGTCATGTTATAATCTCTCAAATATTCTTAACAAAATATTTTCATTTGTTCACTATTTTTTCCCCACAATATTCGTCATTTGTGTACCGAGCAGTTCTTGAAACACCATCACACATCTCTGTACAGATGATATATGAAATAGTAAGAAGTGCATCAGGCTTTTGAAATACATAACAAAATTTCTAATACTGTATGAAATAATTCCTGCATGGATGAGATACAGTAATTGTGTCAGTCTTCAGATATGCAGAAGTCAAGTACATTACTTAAGTAGTATGAGGAACGTTTTCCGCATATTTGCTAGTTTGTTTGGCGTTGGTTTTCTTTTTCTTTTTAAGCATATTTGTCCTAAAAGCAACTACAAAGGGCAGGAAAACAATTCCATTAAACAGGAACTTTGGTATTGTCACAGAAAACATACATTACATTGCTGGTATATTTAGGAGAGGATAAGCTCTACACTTCTTCACTTCACTTCACTTTACATTTATGACGTCGAGTACTTGAATTAACTTATTTTTGTTTGCATACGAGTGACCTTTTTTCTTTTTTTTTTCCTGCAATTTGGAAGCACCATAGACAGATCTATACAACTGCACAAGAAGAGTATAAATTCAGGTTAATCATGACCTCTGACAATTTACAGCTTGTCCTACCAACAAAAAAAAAAAACACACACACACACAACAAAAAAGAACACATTGTTTTATAATGTGAAGGATAACAAGAATCCCAAGGGAAAAGAGCTAGGATACCACACCAACACAGTTTCACAAGCATGAATTAACAAAATTCCTCAACCATGATCAAAATATATAACATTGGGAATCAATAAAAGTTTACACTTTTTAAAAGTAGAGCCATAAATTCATTAGAGTAATATACAATGCAGGTCTAAAGCTGAGGTTTGAATTTGCTGTCCTATAACCTATGACAATATGTTGTTAGCATTTAATTTTGTTCACCATTTAATTTTGTTCACCAAATTTGGCAACAGTCTTTTAAACACCACCACCACGTACATGTACATTTTGTATTTCTGCAAAAACAATATAAACTGGTGACAAGAGGTGCATCAGTGCTTTGAAATAAATTACATAATCTTCAATTCTCTACACAATACGTAATTCCTGCGTGGGTATAAATGCAATAAGTTTTACCAGTCTAGGTGCAAACTTTAAAAGTGTGCAGAAATCGACCACACAATGACTGGAGAAGTATAAAGAGCATTTTCCGTTTGTGCTTTTAAAGTTTAAAACTATGAATGACTTCACTTCTCAGATTGGCATCTGGTCTGATCTCATTACGTCTACCCCCCCCCCCCCCCCCCAATACAGTTGATACAAAGCTGTTAAATGCAAATTATAATGAAACATTATCACTGGTACATTGTAAGTTGCAAATACTGTACTGGGATCATAACAATTCATATGTGACCCTCTATCACACAAACCAACAAAAAGTCGCCTGACATGAATTCTTGGTTGACGGCAGATTCTGAAAGAGCAGCTATAAAATAGATAAGTCAATGCAAATGGACTTACCTACCCTATCTACATATTTCTCAAAGGTTTTCTCTGGCAGCATCAGTGTTTTCTCTTTGACTCAGCTCATTCTTGGCTAGCGTAGGTTTCTGGTCAATGCTGTCAACGGGCTAACCGGGCTGAAATTGTCATTCTGCTCGATGTATTCTTTTGGTCACCCAGCTTATTCTTGACTAGCCCAGGGTTCTGTCTGATGCTGTCAACGGGCTATGAATCACGGGCTGTCATTCTGACCGATGTATTGTCTTGGCCACACAGCTCATTCTCGACTAGCCCAGGGTTCTGGCTGATGCTGTAAATGGGCTATCCCGGGCTCTTATTCTGATCGATGAATTCTTGTAGCCGCCCTAAGCTGCTCATTCTTGACTAGTGTATAAGCCTACGGTTCTGGCCGATGTTGTCAACGGTCTGTCATGGGCTGTCTCTCTGATCAATGTAGAGTCTATACCTTGTCGTCCCGGCCGGAGTTACTTGTTCCCTGGTTTCTGTGCATGTTGGTGTGTCCACATCCCTGACATATGAATTGAAAGATACAATAGACCTACACCGCGTTAATAAAACAAAGTCATTGCTATAATTCGATAAACAGAACATGGCATTAGATGACGTGACTCCTTACTTAAAAACAAGCCTGAAAACATACTGAAGAGATTTTGACTTAACTTGTTAGGTTTACTGGGCTGTAGACAGACCTAACACTAACACTAACTCACTAGCACAGTTATAACTTTATAATTAGAAGGTCTATAGAACAATTTTCTAGGCCTCACCCCGGGGCGCTCCTTGTACACAGTTAAATCTTCGCGTTCGGTGTTCGGGCTGTGTTTTGGAGTTTTTAGAAAACTCTACTTTTAATAGGCATAAACGTTACATGCAGGCCTAGCTAAGTAACTTAGCCCTAGCTAAGTGAACTTAGCCCGGCCCAGTCACTGTAAAAACGAGACAGCCATGCTCCGCACGGCGTCTGTTCGGGCTAGCTCATTGCTATGCCAAGTTTCTAATTGTAAAGTGTTTATAGGCCTAACATATTATTGTTAGATCTGGATCTACTGTACCTGGTAAACATTACACAAGACAGCAGCTTCGATCAAATTAGATCTAACATTACTTAGGATCTAACCGACTTAAAGATTAATCACTGACTGAAAAAAACTGAGTGATGAATCTAACTTGATTTTGTACCAACGAATGTCATCTAAAATGAGATACAACCACATTTAAAACTAAAAGTCTTACCTATTCTCCTAAATTGTGATGACTGCCATGGCGAAAATGGAATTGACAGTGACACGTTTCAAGTCCACTTTGACAAAATTAATGTCTAACGTAGAGTTACCGGGTGCCGTTATGGGTGTGATGCATAGGCTTACTGTGTAGTAGTGTCACTGCTGCTGCTGCATGAATGGTATATTGCATTGGCACTCTGTCCGCTGTGATGTGCTATGTGCAGTGGTGGACAGGTAGGTTTGCATCCATAGGCTTGCACAGACAGGCAGCTGACAGCACAGGGCTACATAGCCGCGGCGCGTGCCGCGCCGGTTACACACACAACATGTTTTAATCTTGTGTGTGTAACTGCTGGCGCGGCACGATCTACCATGCGGTGGTGCAATGTGCAGTGCAGTACTAGTATGTGTACGTTTACGCGTACGCATATCTGATCGAGCGCTAAAATTGGATGGTGGCAGCTGTCAGTTGGCACGCAGCCAAGAGAAGTCATTAGTCTACGATAAAAACAATGTGTACTTTTTGTTATCACAGCAGTAGAAACACATACAATGTTTTTGTACCAATACCACATTTTTTGGTGATTCTTACATCTGCCATTCGAATATACAGCAAGGGGAAAAATGAAAGTGGACTTAAAGATATTGTTTGACCTGCAGGAGTACTACAAATAACACTCGGGGACTGGGTCGCATACTAGCAAATGGTGACGAACGGAACCATTTCGATTGGGAACCATTTATAGGTGCTCATCGGAACCATTTTGCGAGAACCATCTGATGAGAACCATTTTGGAGCCGACGAGAACCATTTGAGAACCTTTTTTTCTTAGAGTGTAGGAAGATCATGACATACCCTGTTTCCCATTTATTTGGCACACATGTATATGTGACCTGAATGTGTGCCGAGAGCAGTTTAGTTGAGTTTGAATCGGCAATCCAAGGACTCTAAGAAATATTGTTATTTCTTTTTCTTTCACGTATGCTTCTCTGACTAAACACCATAAAGTATATAGGTTCCATGACATTTGCTCCTGCGACAGTTGTTCCCTTGAAAATTTATCTTCCCGGTAAACCAAACCTAAATTCTATACATATCCATATATACATAACCCTAACCCTAAGTCCTTGGACAGAATAAGACCTGAGCAATTGTCGCAGGAATCTGGAGCTTAATGATGTGCCACCCAAATATACGCGAGTGAGGACAACTTTGGTTTTGGAGAAGTTCTTGCTTTTTCTTAGGGCAAGCAGAGGGCAAGGTATGGTCCCTTTTCAAACGACATAGGCCTACACCTCCAAACCAAACAAAACATGCATTAGCCTCCAATTTTGCATGGAGCCGCTTGAAGTATGTCAGAAATCCAGAAGGCCGCTAGGTATGTGCCTAAGATACTAATATATAAACAGACCCGTGAGGCTAAGCACCATGCAAGTTCGGGAGAAGGGGAGGGTGGTGGTGGGGAATAATCATAAGCGGATCCAGAGGGGGCGCCCCTCTTTTTGTTTAAAAAAAGAAATGAGAAGAAGAAAAAAATGAAAGGGGGTGCAGGCGCCCCGGTCAGCCCCGAAATGTGGAAGTGGCACCAAAAATATTTTGGGCGATCTCCCTTTTCGGAATTATTGAACTATTGAATTTCGGAATTATTAAACTATTGAATTGAATTGAATTGAATTGAATTCCTGGATCCGCCCCTGATGATGCGTGATGAGATCTCATGAATGGCAAAAAATCAGTCATCTGTGCGAGAAGAAGGGTAATGGCAGAACTTTGTATGACAACCGCAGAGCAAAATCTCGCTGCTGAACAAAGCAAGAGAGATCATGGCTCATAAAAGCTATGCCCAATCATATGGTATTTTTACCACGGGCACCACGTCCAGAACAATGAGATGCTTAGAGCGTATAAGGCAAATACCCCCGAGGGCAATTACCCCCCCCCCCCCCCACCCCCTGGATACTGTTTGTTTGATAGATACTTTATTTTCTGCAAATCAATATACATAAGTTACATAATCATGAAAATGCAGGAAATATACAAAGTAAATTCAACGCAAAGTCGTTTGACTTGCATAAACCACGATACATATAAGTACATAATCATGAACATGTAGGACATTATATGTAAAGTAAATTTAACACAGTCTTTTGACTTGCATAAACAACGATATGAAAGAAATTTAATATACAGTATGCATGTCTGTGCAGCAGTGATAAGAATAACATTTATAGTTAAGAAACGATTATGCAGAGGGCCGCCATTATAAGCATTGCTTGAAAAGATGGCCGGCCCGAGGAAAAGATAAGGACGTACTAAATTCGTAACAATATAAATTCTGCTGCGAAGGTAGCAGGGGAAAATAAACTCTGGTGTGTGGTGGTGGTGGTGGTGAATGTGTGTGCAGGTGCTTGAGGGTGCACAATAGCAGATAGGCTGGAATTTAGAATAGTGAAATTGGTTTACTGAAAGAGGGGACGATATGCGCTGTTGCTATCAGGAGACCAACATTAGTTATATAATTTATTTGTTTTTAGTTCATATTTGAAATATACTGTAATAAAACGTACTTCTTTAAGTTTGCTTTAAATGAAAACAAGGAGGCACACTGTTTCAACTCCTCAGGAAGAGTGTTCCATGTATCCGGACCTTGATGTCTAATCGACTTTTGAGCAAGTAAAAGCTTCGGATTACTTAAGTGAAAATCATGAGAACGACGGGTAGGGTATGAGTGAATATGGTCATTGGTTACTAGGGTATTATGAAAAAATGGTAATGGTTAGTGATAAGGTGAGAATAAAGATTAGGGTTGGGTTAACCACCTTCACCAAGCCTTACTCCTCAGCACTCACGTGACCACATGACTTTATGAAAATGTGGAAAGAAAACTTGAATTCTATATGAGTTTTACCTATACTTGCATTGACTGAATGGCGTCGTCGTCGAGGAAGTGTCGAAGATCGAGAGGATTCACAAGTTGAACACGGAACAATGCTGGCATTCCACGCGCATGGGAGTGATCATCAGCTGCATGACGTCATCACCTTCTTGCTGTACGCGTAAAAAGAAATTATGGATTCTATATAGAGTTCATATCTTGCAGTCGAAGAACCTCTTATACCAGTTTCACCATTATAGTACAAAACAATGATTCGTGGGTATAAAGGAGACAGAATATCCAGTACTGAAGTGCTTCAGATATGGACCCAAACCTTCGCTCTCAAGGCATGCAAGGCGTGGCTCCTGGTGGATTATACATATACATGTAGTTTGATTTTTTTAATTGATTTGAATTTATATCCACTTTGTGTTCACAGAAAAAAGTAACAAACATAATAAGTTAACAATGGTTATACCCTGAAATAACATTTTTGTCTTTTTTTTTGACGTAAAATTAATCGAAACTTATTATACATTTTTAGTAGTGATGAAAACCACAATGGGGAGCCTAAATCAAAAGCACAGCTTCTATATTACTCAGCCCCCCCCCAAAAAAAATTAAATCACATCATATAAAGAGACAATTAAACACATAACAATAACAAATTATATATCAGAAAGATATAAAGAACAACAACTAAAACCGAATCTCTTTATTCTGAGAGAGAGAGGTGGGAGGAGAGGAAAAAATAGAGGGAATGGATGGGGAAAGAAGAGATGAAGAGAAAAGAGGATATCGACCAGGAGGATCGATAATTTCAAATATCTTTCAAATACCTTTGTAACAGTTTATTCCTAAATTGTCTCTTAAAGTTAATCAAAAAAGATGTTTCTTTTAAGCTTCTGTCCAATGAATTCCAGAGTTTAGGCCCATCAGTCCAGAACTGAGTTACCCCAGATCAAAAGTCCAAAGTGTAAATGAGGAAGAATCAAAGTGGGATAAAGTTTTAAAAGAACAGAACGAGAGAAATATCTTTTACTTTATATGACTCCAGAATTTCGACAAATTTTACCGAATGGATGACACAACGACCTGTTACAAAACCGATCTTTTCTTCTTCTTCTTTTTTTTTTTTCTCAGCGGACTTCTGGTCATAGGATTGTCGGTCGGCCAAGCAAACAATGTAGGTATGATTTGATGTTAAGTGGAGATAGTTATAAAGAGGTTGGATATACTGAGTATATCATAAGAAACCTCATCACGAGGTGTTTTAGCAAGTCCCAACTCCTTATTTTCGTTGTTTTGTACCCTGATACAGTGAGACACTAACAAAATAATTGTGATACATCCTAGGTCATCGTTATAACAAAATTCCCTTTGGCGGCTTAAGCGAGCCTCTATCGAACCACAGATGTAAGGCCTATAATTGTCTTTAGCTCCTACAGTCAAAACTCCATCAGGAGTATTTTGGAGGGAAAACTACCAAGTAAAACAAGTAGGTGAGCCTATCACAAGCTACGGACATCCATGATGGATGCTAATCTTATTCTCTAAAGTAATTCGAAAATAAAAAAAAAAACCGTTGTGTGCCAGAGTGCTGCCATTAATGTTGTTGATCACTTCATTTTTTTTTTTTTTTCAAATTCGGGGATGGACGGACTGTGTAGTCAAACTTTTATGTGTTTGCCAAACTTGTTTCACACACAAAAAAAAAGTTTGGGTGTATAACGATCAATGGGTACTGAGGGTTCTATTGAAAACAGGCAAAGTGTCAAAATTTTTGCATGCTATTATACGGAGACTGGCCTGAATCACCATTTGAATGTATTCTTCTGCGAGTAAATTCAATGTAAACTTTATTTTCATTTTGCATCATAGTCTTATAGAGAGTGGTATATAAATGAGTGAGTAATTTTTTTTTTCGGAGTTTTTTTTTTTTTTTTTTTCCGGTGCTGCGCTGGTTTGGAGAACCTACCTTACATGGTCAATTTGATATTGTTTGTAAATTGTGTTTTGACTTAATGGCGTGGTCACTGAAAAAAAAAAAACACTTGATGAACAAGATACCAAAGAAACGACGGCTTCTATGCAGTCCCCAGGCCTCCGAAGGACTATGAGTGCCTGCTGATGCTGCGACAGGGAGGGGGGGGGGGGGCACACTCAAGTTCAAGCTCTGCATGATTGAGAGGGCTGTTGTCTTATCCGCACGACTGCTCCCACATATATCTCTGTTCTTTTATATGTTGCTTTCTACATATATGTTTCCCTATAATATGACTCGTATGTGTAGGGCAAGAGTACTTGTATCATAAGCACAAAATAATACTGGCAATGATTTACGACGATCTTTCCCAGCAAGTTGTTGATGTCTGCCCTTTATTCTTTTTTTCTTTTTTCCTCATTATTGTAATTTACATTAGGCCTATATTAATGAATCACAATAATTATGCTCTCCAGCTAAATCCTGTTGGTTAGAAAGGAAGACTTACACTTGTACTGAAACTGAAGTGCGACGCGAAGGATAAGTTTTCTTTGTGTTTGCCAAGTCATATCAGTTGAAATTTAGCGAAGATTTGTCTGTACCATAGTGGTCAAAAGGAGACTT
Source organism: Diadema antillarum (assembly GCF_040938485.1). Lineage (NCBI taxonomy): Eukaryota > Metazoa > Echinodermata > Echinoidea > Diadematoida > Diadematidae > Diadema > Diadema antillarum. Next base: position 2,356,134 of record NW_027270929.1, on the reverse strand, counting down.
GTGTGAGACCATGACATCATCACTTCAGCTACTTTGCATATGTGGTCACTTCAACCGTGAAAACACAGAAAACTTTGGACTTCCATATTTTGTTCGATTTGATGAAACTTATTTTTACAATTTCCCATTACATGTATGTATCGACCTACTTGTATCCTCGTAATTATATTCTTTTTATCTACTTTGAATGATTAGTCCAATTCTTGTATTCATCATCTCCTGTCATTCTCATATCTTCATTCGTTCTTGCAATCTTGATATAATTATGCATTTATGCATTGTGTATATTCAAACTTCTACTAGTATTTTGAATGGGCCTATGGCTGTTTCAAGATCCAAAGCGATTACTTACTCCACTGATAGTGATAGGGTAGCAATTCCGACTTTAAAATCACATCGGCAAATTGGCAACGTTGCGTTCGCTTGTCTCACTGAGGTAATTGTACGAACGTATTTTGACGTGACTCAGGCAAGTTATTTCGCATCAGCAAAATTTGTCATCGGCTCGCTTGCCCACCACTGCACTGTACAACATGTATGTGTGTACCGTAGTAGCTGAATGAATGGATATTCTGCTGATTCTACTGTCATTTCTTGAGGATTATTTGGATTTATACTGATAGCACGTACATTTTCTTCTTTTTGAGGGAGTCACAGTATATCCTTGGACGGAGCTTAGTGTAGTAAAATTTTCAGTATGAGAGATCGTCTTGGGTCATTGAAAAGGGTAAGTAACTAAATGGTATGACTGTTCGGAAGGGAAAAGATTTACGATATTCGATTCATCAATAAAAGATAAGTAGGGCCTACTATTGGAAAGTGATTACCGATTGCACATTTCAGTAATCTCAATTCTTTATATCATGTAGACAACACCTACAATGCGTATAATACTGTAGACTTATTGCGTTCTTTTGAGCTCTTATCCCGCATCGATAATTAGGACTAAATTCACGGGATGGGATGACTTCAGTTCAGTCAGCAGTTAATGACACCGGTGCAGCAGCTTTTCTACAGCGACCCCACCCACTATCGAATTCGCGCAGCACCCGCGCCCGAACCTGCTGGGCTGGCTGGGCTTGGTCAAAGCGAGTATGCTGCGGCCTACTGCTTGCAGGTCAATCGTGATACATGTTTCAAACCATGGAAATCGAGATATCCAACATACAAGTTGCTGAATTAGGGAAACACTTCTTGCTGCATGTGTCAAAACTGGGTCCAACACAAACTAGATCTGTAGACCCCAACTAAACTAGCCTACATTGTAACGTGTTAGTTCTAACGGTAGTCACTCTGCATGTGAGGGCCTTACACTGCACTCTCTATACATTGTTGTAAATGTTATACACTTTACAATGACCCACAGACACAACACTCCATAAGCAACAACACTACCTGTACATAACATGTGAGTGTACTACTAGTATAGTGTGTTGCTGGCTGTTGTGTGCCTGTAATGTCCAACAATGGTACTGTAATTTACAATTGTACATGTAGTAGGACCCCTGTACTGTGTATTGCTATTCACCTGTACCGTAGTTATGGGTAAACTCGGCCTACAAGCCAGCGCGCACAGTACAATTTTATGTACTGTGCGCGCTGGCGGCCGACTTTACCCGCTAGGCTGAGTTTACCCATAACTATGGTATCTGTACTGTATTCCTAATGATATTGCAATGCACAGTTCGACTTCTGGTACATTGTAGATCTACGTTCTGGGCAATTCCGCAGTATTACTAATAGTAACATTACATTTAGGAAAATTTACATATCTTTGTATTACTATAAAAATCACCATTTATTCATTTCATGTCAAAATCATGTTAAAAAACATGTTCATCATCCTTCCCAGGTGTATGATAAATGAAAGAATGAATACAATTCAACAGATGCTTGAGTTGCCATGGCAACTTAAAGTGTGGATTAATTATAACAAAAATTGGACGTGACAAAAAAAATCCATGTCTTGTGACAAAAAGTGTGCAAAAATGTAAGTTAAGTACTACAAACAAAGTGTTGCATTTAATTTCAATCATAGACATGTCCTGACAAATGTTCCTGCTAATACACATGTACGTGCAAATATTTTTAACAATTCGACTGATAATTTTTTAGCTAGACTGCCAAAGGCATGGCTAGTAATGTTAGGATTAGTAATGTCATATTTATCTGATATTTTTCCGGAGTAATTCCGCAGGTCATTTCACCCTTTTGTAATTGATAAAATATCGCATGACCTCTGGAATATTTAAATGCATGTATTCATCTTTTTCCCCTTAGCAAAACTCGGAGGAAAATATATCAAAGAAACCCACTGTTATTTGCATTTCAGTGAATTTAATTGTCTCCAGTCCCACATGTTCATTTTAAATGATGGTCTGAGATCTTGCAAAATCAATGAAAAGGAAAAGTCAAATCTACTGAATTTGAAAGACCTTAATGATTTCTGAATATCCATGGCATTAGTTGATATCCAAATCAAAGATTAAGATAGAGAGACACATTTCTGTTATTGTATACGCCATATATTTTGCGAGTCTAAATTTTCGCAAATCGGGAACTCCCAACGATTTGGCGAGTGGTTAAATTCGCGATCGGGGAGTCCTGTACTGAACAGAGAAGTGTACACGCATACGTCATATTCACATCGGGATCAGAGTAAATATTTTCGCGTGTCTTTAATTTCGCGAATAGCATCTGACTCGCAAAATTCGCGAAAATAAAAACCTCACGAAATATTCGGCATATACTGTACAGTATTGGTGTCACGTCCTCCTCATTGCGGAATTGCCCTAATGTCAAAATCAGTTCCAATGCACGTTAAAATTACCTGATACATTGTAGTGATCAGGTTGCCTCTCCGGATAAATGGGTTAATAATTTTCTTCTTATCTAATTTCTACCCACATTTTATCGCAGATATAACACTTAAAAAAATTATGAATGTCAAATTTTCCATGGCTAATCGCATTCTCTGTGATTAAACCTGAAAACACATGTACAGAAGTTGTACGTGTTCCAGTACAGTGTACCGACTTGCCACACGTAGACGAACATTACACATGTAGCTGGCACTCACAACTGCATAGACAGACAGGAGTTGAACACACTTGCGCTCCTCCCTTGCTCCGCAACAACATTCACAATACGAGAAGTTTGCAACGAAAATCAGGCCATGCACCAGCTCCATAATTTTGCTTTTCCCCAGTCACTTCTCGAAAAGTAACCTGACGTTCTATGTGACAAGTGCACGCAAAGAGACGTGTTCATTGTTGAAAATGCCTGTGTGTAAAAAGAGTCTATATCTACTGTATAGTCAAACGACAAAGTTTTCTGAAGACATATTTGTCCATAAAAAGACTGTAAATTATTGCTCGTGACTGAGCAAGTGTAAGGTACAATTGTATATGTCCCGTGCAAGCACGCATGTTAAAGGGTGTGTACATGTACAGTTCTGGTCAAGGTGAGGATTTAGCTTTGTATGTTTTGCAAGATACAGGTTGTATTCAGGAACCACTCTATGAGATGTCAAAGAGCATGCAATTCTATGGGGTATAAAAAGTTTATTTGATGAAAATCGGTTTTGAAATGGCTGAGATATCCAAAAACAAGGTGAAACAAAGAGATCCGAATAAAAGACGTGGCCTGTCGCCTTTTATTATTATCACTTTTTTGGATATCTCAGCCATTTGAAAACCAATTTTCATCAAATAAACGTTGAATCCTTCTTAAAATTACATGCTCTTTCATACACATACTGTATTTCATAAGAGGTTTCTCGTTATCTCACTTAGGAATGTTCAAAACATGAATTCCCACCTCAACCAGTACTGTACAGTACCTTTAGGCATACAGTGTACTACACATGTACAGTATGTAGGTGTTTGGTGCAGTATACAATGCATGTTACGTACATACACATTGTGAGTGTCAATTGTGAATGAGACGTGAACTGTTAATCGGGTACTCCGCTTAATCGGGTAAGAAACGCTCTGCCCGAGCCCGATTATGCAGAGAGTACTGTATGATAAAATAGTGATCCCATAAGAGTGGTAGGAGATGTTCATAATTCATACTGTACATACATGTATACACATTGTAATACATTTCGTGCATGTGTATTACAGGGTCTTCAATGAGGAGTTTCAAATCAAATCAAATGTACAGTAACAGGATAGATGATTCCGAGTCTTACTGAGCAATGTGGTGTGTACATTGTATATCATTCTGTCCCCTTACACATGTAAGTAAGAGGCAAAATAACTCCATTGGATTCGTCAGCTTGGATAGGTCCTGTATGTGAGAGAGTCACAACCCACACACAGACAATGTACAGCTGTAAAAGATCCCACTTTGTTTATTCATCATACAGAGGGAGGTGCCAACCTGGTGAAATGGCCCACTTACAATGTAGCACAATGGTGTTCATACAGTATAAATGTGGATACTGTACAATTGTTCCTACATTCCTACCCACACAAGATCATCTTCATGATAGGCTGCATACACGTAGCCCATTGAAGAAGAAGAGCATTTCACACCAGCATATTATATATTTTTTATTGAAGAATTACATCCTTTGCATTTTAATATGTAAGGGCACAAATGTATCCAAAAGTGATATGTACAGTATACTACAATTTTGTACATGTACACCCTTTTGTATAGTACAACCGTACATGGGGAATTCCATGAAGTTGGGACAGTGTCCATGTAGCATCGTGATATTTGAAAAATACATTTCAGCATACCTCAATATCAATTATGCTATACATTCATTGTAAAGCCTACATAAACAATATGTATAGCATAATTAGTATTGAGTTATGCTAAAATGTCACACTTTGTGCCCCAACTTCATGGAATTACCCACATGTATTATGTACAATACATTTGTAATGTGTGTACTCATGTGTGTACACATTACACCATTGTATGTAGTACACACATTATTAAGTTTATGATACTTATTATATAGTGTATTATTTCTTTACACGAGATACAAGGTGTACATTGTACAAATATACACCTGTACACAGTTGTATGTATACTACAGAGTGACTAAAACAAAGGTTTACACTAAAAAAAATGCTATTCATTTTTTTTTTCAGAATCAGCCATAAACAAAAGGTTAGATCCATAAATATATACATACAAATTGTACTGCATGAATACCAAAATCTCAAAATTGTTTAGATTCAAACACTGCTTTCAACAATTCCCTCACTTTGTACTTTGGTGCAAGTTGACTTTTGTACTCTCCTCATTTCCTGCTTATTAAGATGGAAACACATGTTCATTGTATAACACTGTGTCGCAAAAGACAATACATAACCAGTGTACATTATAATGATTCAGGATGAAACCATTTTTAAAAACATGTATACATCGTACATCTGTGCAGCTGTAATAATCTTTATTTCGTACATTGTACATAGCTGTTTTTTTTTAAATGTAGTGAATGGCAAATTTCTAAACTTTGTATTTACACTATTTTTTTTTACTCACCCTGTATAGAATGTAGTGTACAGTTTGCACTGTATAAACATAGTGGGCATTTAGCTTTTCTTGTTTGGACACAACATACATGTACATGTGTACCGGTACCACCCTACATACGCACTATGCATTCTGTTTTTAACCAAGGTTTTGTCGATGAGCCATAATTAGGAGCTTATTGATACCGAGATAGTGTTGAATCAAGGATGTTTGCACAGAGCAAAGTCCTGGTCAAGAGTTGTCTAACCAAGCTGAGCTGTTATGATTGCAAGTCTGGTCATCATTCACAGTACATTCATGGTGTACATGTACAAATGTATGTACAATTGTACAGTACAGTATACAACCGATGTATTGCACAACAATGAATTGTGCGAGGACACAGTATGCATGTGGATACAATACGTGGATGTGTACAGCAGTCTTTTGTATTGAATGTTTAATACTTGTACCACATACAGTTGTATGTTACAGTACAAATATTGTATATGAAAGTGCCCAAAGTTGTGTGTGTGTGTGTGTTTTTTAATTTCAATGAAAGAATGAAATGTATGCTACAGTACACTGTATTTCACATAAAAGACATTCATGTACGAAGATAAATGACCTTTCCCAGCAATTTTGGCAAATGGACAAAGATACAATTTACATTGTACAGTATGTACTGTGATATTGTGCAATCTCTTGATGGCTTACCTACTGTATGTATACCCTGTACATGCAGTATATGCAGGGTACCATATACATGTCAATATCTAAGTAGGGGTAAATGCTGAGTAAACTGGGAGTGAGACATTAAAAACTTTGCTTTAAAGATTCTGATTAACTATGTACACAGAGCAGATTCCTTAGTACTGTTTCCACGCCCACATGTCAAACTTGAAATTACGCTACAATGTACTGTACATCGTACTTTAACAAAGTTCAGTTGCTAGGATGTGAATGTTATTCCGGAACTCTTGGTAACAACTGCTCTGTATACATACATGTACAGGTACAATGTAGCTGTGTGGAGGTTGCATACAAGTACACGTTTGTACACAAGATTGCATTGATACTGGATAACAGTTGTGCATATAAGTACACAGTGTACAGTATGTTGAATTGTACAGGCTGTACATTGCACATATACAATTGTAGTTGCAGTTAGTTATTGTAGCATTTTCCATTCAAATACAAATGAACATATTAGTCTTTGAGGATTTTGACCCCACTGTCTGCATCTGCATTTAGTTATTGTAAAAGCACTGAACATTTTGGCTGTGAATATAATGTTTGTAAAGTACAAAAATATCATTTGATTACTACTGTAGCACATTATGCAATTTGAAGGCTGGTCATACATGTGCACTGTACACGTTGTACCTATGTGACAGTAATTAATGCGCAGTTACAATGTACAGCTGTATGATGAAGTACCATATTATACACAAATAGACACTATTGTAATTTTTGTTTTCCTTTGTTTCTTCGTTATACAGTTTAGTGTGCAATACACTTTTGTACATGTACGTACAGTAGTAACTGCTTAAAACAAGTTGGTACAATGTACACTGAAATGCCTAGAGCCAATCCCTTACACATGTACAATTTGTATACTTTGTTCTTGAGCTCCTTGGCTTTGAAAGTGAAAAAAGAAACTAAAGAAAAAAAAGCCAAAACAAATGACAGAAAATTGCAGTTTCCAGCATGCTGTGCTTGGAAAAGAAAGTGAATGCCTGAGGTGTGTTCATTGTATGAATAATTGTCACGTGTATACGTGTACATGCAATATTCACCACATTTCCTGTTTCTGTAACCTAGATTACAAGTTGTAACTACGTGTACAAATCAACACGTATCTGTAGATTTCTGTGGTTTTTTTTTTTCTTGAATTTCAATAATTCTTCTGACACCAGGACACATGTGACATGCAGTATGTAGGATCCTCATTTTTACTGACATTACATGTACGTGTCATAAAGGAGAACTGAACTGTACCACATTTGGGATGACATTGTCTGGTTATTAGTTTTAAGCAAAGTTGTTGTTTTTGTACTGTCTGTATTAAAGTACATTAGTACAGTATGTTGTAATTGTAATTGATTTGTTTTTGAATAGCTTTTAAGTGGAATAGAGACTGGTTTTCAATACTGTGGAGACAACAGTGCAAAATACACTGTATGTAGGCCTACACTGTACACGTACAGTGTATTTGTTGAATCATTACCCTCTATGTAGTAATGTACAGTTGTATATTGTGCATATGTATCCATGGCGACATAACCTTGCACTGATTGTGTTACAGCAGATTGTACAGAACCAGTTGGTATTACTGAGGGCATGCTACATGTACATGTACATATTTGTAGCATATTTGAAAGGAGGATCCAGTGTAAAGAGGGTACCGTAAAAGTGGATATTTTTGCATTTATGAGTAATTTTTTGTGCTCAGCCAGGTAATGTGAATATCGCGTGTTTTTAATTCCTCAGAAGCAAGGCATTAAACCATTGGAATGCATGGCAAGCAAAGATATTCATGTGCCTTTATTTTCGTGCTAGTTTCTGGTTGCGCAAAATGCGCAATAATTTCCGCACCACAAAAACTTCACAGTACATCTCAAGGGCAAAGGCAGTGTGTCAAGTCAAAGACAGTATTTGTACATGTACAGTACATCGTACAGTACATTGTCAAAGACTCCAACCCCAAGCACCTTCTGATCTGGAGATTCTCCCACCCGAAACCCCGAGCAAACGGGAGACTCCAAGTTGATGTGTGCGAAGCACAAAGTTCCTACATGTACATTGTACACGTAGGGTTCTAGATGTTCTGTGGTGCTATTGAAGGCTTATTTTTTCAACATACGATAGCAATTTAAAGTAAGAAATCCTTTCCACCAGGAGACATACGATGTAGAGCCAGGGCGGGAGAAATCAAATCTCAAGCTGGAGAACGGGAGATTTTGCAAAATTTATTCAGTGCTACATGTACACACCTACTGTACAGTGTTGGGATTTAGAAAGAGTGCAGTAATGGTACCACTACAACTATTAACCGATTCGGGTTCGTTGAGGGCAGCAGACATTTCATGGCACTGGGCGCAGCCATAGTGGGTGTCTGAGCCGCTCAGTACGACACGCCCATTGGCTAAAGCAGTTTTTCATTCTGGCGCGCGTGCTAATGTAGGGAGAGGGGTGGGGAATGGGAAGGGGGGGTCGGCTAAGACACCCACTATGGCTGCGCCCATGCCAAAAATACACATACAAATAGCGCGTCACAGAATCGGTCAATACTGAGATCTACACTTGTAGTCATACAGTACAACCCCACTTTAAACTGTACAGTGTACAATGTACAACTGCACATTATACAGACTAGTGCGTATCTCTGAAATGGGCAACATTAACAAATGACGCACAGGTCTGAGTGCGTCAGTCGGAATTGTGTGCATAAGGTAACTATGGAATGCTTAACCCACGAGGCGAAGCCGAGTGGGTTTAGGCTAAATTCCATAGTTACCGCATGCACACTATATTCCGACTGACGCACGAAAAGACATGTGCGTCGTTTGATTTATAGAATGGGTAATTTTCTTGTCAAAAACCCAGTTTTCTATCGTGTTACCCGATGACAAAATTACTGGATGCATTTCCTTTTGGCTTTCCGTAAAGGGCATGCATACCCGTACTTACCGTTTTTACTGGATGCATGACCAGCCATGCATAAGTTTTTACTGGATGCATGGCCAAGCTGAGTGCGCGAACGCTTGCTTTAGTGCGCGAACCTTTGTTACAAGTACGCGTACTCTTGCTAAGTGCGCGATAACATGTTTACCACTGTGACTCAGCGTGCGGCCAGTAAAAATGAACACATAGCTCTCGACCAATCAGATCGCAGGATTCTCGCTACCCATTGTATAACACTTTATTCTACACATCTACTGTTCTGGCCCAGCTACTGACATTCATCAAGCTAAAGCTTTCAGTTTGTACATGTACAGTATGTACTGTATATGTGGGCCTACAACCCTTGTACATGTACGCGTACAGGTACTGTACTGGTTCTGTATGTACAACTGTAGCTGCAGAGGAGGATTTTTTTTCTTCTATTCTTTATCTGAATGAATTCCTCACAGCCATACATGTACTACAGTATCGGATAAGTAGTAAATCCTACTTCTTTATTGAGCACCATGCCCATTGTAAGATTTATACAACTGTACCATACAAGGGACAGTTTTGTACATGTATTGTACAGCTGTACTGTACAATTTTGTACATTGTGATCTCTACTTCAAAGTGACCCACCTACAGGGGTCCATCTTCTAGTTTAATTTGATAAAAAGTATAAAAAGGAGGAAACAGAGTGGTAACATTTTATTATTTTTTTTTTTTTGCAGCCAGAACAGTGCATGTTATGGTATTGAAATATATGTAAACAAAGGGGAACTGACCACAAATGTACATTATGTAAATGAAAAATGATCAAAGAAAGTAGCCATCAGTGTTTCTTTCATATGCTCTGGAAAGATTAAATCCATACAATGTACATATTATGGTAGTAGCTCAGTTGGTATTAAGAGCATCTACAGCTGTAAATTGTCAACACTAGCAATCTGGAGGTCTCGGGTTCAAATGCCGATGGAATCCCATTTTCTTTGCCCATTTTCCATTTGTATTATAAAATTGCAATATTTTTGTGTGTCTCTACACTACTAGCTAGAGCTTACATGTTAATCACGTTTCAAAGCAAAGAAAATAACTTGATACTACAGCTGTACATGATAATTAGCTAAAACAACTCTCTTAATGCTTTTCACAGAAAGCATGAAAATTAAAACCATTTATCATCAATAATTTTGCTGATTTCTCTTGGTTTTCTGTGTCTGTATTTGTTAACAGTGAGTTAACTTGAGCATGAGTTATTTTTTTTTCTCCCACCTTGGGCATTTATACGGCAAAACTCGGTCTAGATCGTGATCATTGTGTTCATCCTCATTTCTCTTTGATGGAAATGGCTATCTGTGGCAATCATACAGTATGTGGATGATTTCAGACTGAGACAAAAAACACAGCAAGTCCTTAAAAATTAAACTCACTCTGGTTAAAGTCAATTTTCTGAGTTATAGAGAAGCTGATTGAGCAGTGAAAAGAAAAGCAAGGAGGAAAACTAGGCAAGCAGAAGTCACTTGGAGTGTTATGGGAAAGAGCAGACCCAATTAAATGCAGGTCTACACTGTACTTATAATATCAAAAGATAACTGTGGAAAACTGTTGTGAACATTTGAGGTGAGAACATGGGAGAGCCTACAGGCTGCAATGTGTAGGATTTTAACCTCAAAATTGATATGCAGCTTGAATGCCAATAAAATTCAAGAAGTCAAAGAAAGGAGGTAAGGATTCTATCCTTCAGCTGACCATTTTTTCCTCTGCAAAAATGATGAACGGGTGAATGTCAACATTTCCCAGGAATTCTTTGTCAGACCTGTCTAGCTCTTGCTATTAAAAAGTTTATTTTCATTCTAAGGATTTTTAAATAAAATAATCTGCAGTATATGAGTCATTTCAGTCGTTGTGATTATGAAATTAATCAATGTGATATGCATCTGCAGTCACCACTGAGACAGCAGCTATACTGTAGCAGCATTGATTATAGATGAGGCAGTTCTGTGGAGATGAAAGATGGCCTGGTGCTTGATTCATTTGAGGCTGGTTAGCCATGCTCAGGAGGAGGAGGAGGAGGAAGAAGAAGAGGAAGAGGAGGAGGAGGAGGAAGAGGAGGAGGAGGAGAAGGAGGAGGAGGAGGAGGAAGAACTAGACACTGTGGCTAGCAGACATGAAAAATACCCAAAGTTGGCATAGAATTCATAACTTCAAGGTCCACATACAGTGTGTACCATTTGCTTTAATCTTAATATTTGAAACGTACAGTGTGTAGTTTTAGGGAAGATGACATACTGTATTTCAGTCATGCAATTGATTTGAATTGAAGTCTGCCTCACCCTGACATTGCCTTGCGCATTAATTGTGCCTTTACATGTGTACTGTACATGCCCATACAATCACAAACGTACAATGTCATGTTTAACATACAGTCTGTATAAATCTTTTTGTGAAAAAAACACAACAAATCATTTACAAGAGGCTATAATATCGTACAAAATAACACGTACATAATGCCCATCTTGTTACCTTTTCAATATCATTTCATTTTTATAGAATGAGGAAGATGAGGTGGGAGCAGAAGTCGCTGTCAATGTGGAGACGGAAAAGTTTATGGAGGAGTTCTTTGAACAGGTAAGTTTTCACATGGTAAAGAGAAAGAAGAAAATATAGATTTGATTCATTTGAATTTGCTATTTTTTCAAAACTGTATTGCCGTGTATAACTGAATTTTCCAGTAGTGCATGATGTACAATGTACAAAATATGGTACATGTAGTACACCTGTACAGTACACACTCCTGTTTATAGAAGTCCACAGAACCGGCAGTTTTCTTTTTTTTAATGAAAATTTCATTCATTGGTATAGTGTCACAAAGATATTCAATCATATGAGTCTTGGACCTGGATTTGATTTTGTTGTAATGAGAATTATGTTATAACTGTGTTTGTTATGTAAACAGGAGTGCACTGTATACAAGTGTACTGTACAAAGTAGCTATTAAAATCAAACAATAAAGTGCATTAGCCTTGACTCTGCCATCATCACACTTTTGTACAGTGCATACAAATTGTATCAACACTGAGTCTGGAGGGGCTTGGTGTGTTGGGATGGTCATTCCTGCTATTAAAATGACACTTTGTGTTGATATTGAGTGCACATTCCCTATGATGTGCAGTGTATTATCAGTTGTAGAATTACAATTGTACAGTTGTACTCTTGGGCAATTCCACGGTAATGGAAGGACATTCAGACAGAATTTTCACAGTTTATAAAAGTACTCTAAGAAAAGTTTGATGGATACAGCATTTCAAAGTATAGAGATGTATTACCAGAGCCAAAGACTATGATTTCCACCGAAATTTTTGTCATACCTGCTAAAGAATTTAAGAAATATGCATATTAATGAGGTCGGTAACGGAAGGACATCAAAATGGACATGGGTTATCAGGCAAATTAGTTTTTATCAAAACTCTGTGAAGTTTATGGAGCTACAAGAATATGTATTTTAATTTATTGGTATACAGTCTAATTGCCATAGTTTTAGCTATAATGGAATATATTTGACTTTCAAATATGTGTACTTATTTTTTAATTAGACCACATAATGTCCATGTGTGTTTGGTAACGGAAGGACGGTAACGGAAAGACTTATGCAGATTGTCTGTGTAAAGTGTATGGGGAAGATGGGTTATGTTTTTTAATAATTTTTTCATATGTGGCCGGTATACAGTTTGGTCCAAATAGTTTTAGCTTTACCTTCATGTATTTAACTTTGAAACATGTCGACTGTTTTTTTTAATTACAACACATTGTTTTCATTAATGTGTGGAAACGGAAGGACAAAGAGCTTTGTGTGCATACAGTGAAGGATGTTATTTCCTACTTTAATGTTAATCCTTGTAGTCCAATGTGATATTTTTCATTGCACACATTTGTTGTTTTTTTTTTCATGTACAGTACAATGCATTGTTTTGCATACAGCATGAGAACACTTCTACACTATTACAGTATACTGATGACCATAATGTCAATCCAGTGCACTTCCATCACTGTTTGCTTTGTTGTTACTGCTGTTTCCTCCAGTGTAATATATTGTATGCCTGACCATCTGAGCAGGGTTATATTTGTGTTTGTATGTTTCAACATGTCTTTCGTAATTGTGTGTAAAAAGTGAAAATAAATGTGTGACTGTGTTGATTCTTTCAGGTGGAAGAGATCAGAAATAGCATAGACAAGATTTCCAAAAATGTGGAAGAGGTGAAGAAGAAGCACAGCGACATCCTTTCAGCTCCACAGGCTGATGAAAGTAAGTTTCTCAGAATATTGTAAAAAAAAAAATGAAATGTAAATTTTGAACAATGCTACAAACTGTACAAGTCAGTGCATGCACCTCCCTTCTGACTCATAAATTTGAACTTCACAAACCATGTATGATGTACATGTATGTGTACATAGCCTTTGTACTTGTACATGGGAAATGAACCTCAGAAATACAGAACATACATACATGTACCACATGTACAGGGTAATGTACATGTTTCATGTGTGTACAGGTATGTGTGTGTGTGTGTGTGTGTGTGTGTGTGTGTGTGTGTGTGTGTGTGTGTGTGTGTGTGTTTATACAGGGTGTTGCACAGTCTGTCTGCACATCTACACAGTACATTAAAGTGTAATACAATGTAGCTTCATTACATACACGATGTAGCTAGTGTAGAAACTAAGAAAGTTTACATATTACACTACAGTTGTACATGTACACAAGTATATCATGTACGTATCATGAGAGTGTTTGTCATGGGTGTCCCATGAGATAGAATGCTTGCATTGTGGAGTGTGTGTGGATGAAGAAAGCTACAATTTGTATTCACAGGCAGGCAACCTCTCTTTTTCTAGCCTACATTTTGTATGTGTACATTGTACACTTGTCTTTATAGCTTTGTAGTACTAGTGCATCGCAAACAATTTGTTGTTGTTGTTGTTTTATAGAAAGAAAGAAGAGAGAGAAAAACGATTTGCATCGCATTCGTATTGTATGCACATTTAAAATACCTAGTACATTGTGAAAGTATTCAAATAGAAAGCAGTGTAATTGAGGATGTAACACACAAGGCTGTGGGAAGGGAAGTTAGAAATATAATATTGCAAGCAGAAATGGAAGAAAAAAGAAAATAGGAAAATGAAGCAAACTTTATAGTAAACAGTGACATATGATTGGAGGACATTTTATAAGAAAGGAAATAGTCTGTTTGCTTTCAAAGGAAATAATGTGCAGTTGAATTCATGTTACACTGTACGGTGTATGTGTTTATAAAGCAATACTGTACGAGCTGAAATTTTCACGTACAGATATTTTCGTAAATTGCTATTTGGAGGACATTTTCGTGTGTTGTTAATTTCGCGGTTGCGAGGGTCTAACTGAACTTGTACACTGTACTTATTCGCGCTTTGTTATTTTCGCGGTTCAAAGGCGATTCGCGAAATTTGCGAAAATAAAACCACAAAAATTTCAGCTCGTAGAGTATTCCTTGTGTGGTGCAGCCAATAGTGACTCCACACAGAAGACCTTTGCGTGTATGCCATGCTGTACATGTACAGTATGTATCGTAGACACACAATACCACATGTGTATAGGAACGAATCATACGTGTGTGTCGTTTCTATTCAACTGTGGCCTGCAGGCCTGTGTATTCACGAGGCATGGGGCAGCAGAATTCAGGTAAAATACATGAGTGGCCCTCTCAAGTTCAACACAAATTGCACCTTCGATATATCATCAATAATATGTGCTGTTCGTATGGTGCCATGCCTGCTCTCTCAGATGAAGCAATCTGACAGGGCCTACCCCAGTAGTCATAGGCCAGTTGTTTTCTTGTTCTTATAGATTTTAGCATGAAATCTGAGCAATATCATGAAAGTCTGCATTCTGGAAACTGTCTGTTGTACTGGATAATTCAAGAGAGTTAACAGAATTATTGTCTTGTCAAAGAGATTAACTTTGAATGGTGGGATTGCTTACTTTTTATTGGCTAAAAAAATAAAAATAGGAAAACCCTAGGAAAGATACATGTATTGAAGTACATGTGTACATGTACATTTGTACAGTGTACAATATCAGTTTACAATTCAAGAAAAATGCCATAGAGTGCACTGTGTGATCATATTTCAGTGATCAAGTGTATAATACAATGTAAGTGTACAAATATACAGTACATGTACAGAGCATTCATGTGCAACATTCAAAATGTACGATTACTACTCATTTTGAAACTTTAGGAATGAGAATTGTGTACAGTGAAAACAGCAGTACAACTTGTGTATGTGGCATATTGTGGAATGTGCTTCAAGTTAATAGTTTCTTTTATTTTATTAGCTATTTTGTAAATAAACTGCAGATGATGACTTCAGACTGGGCAATGGCTGTTTGTAGCAAAATCATAATAGAAATAATAATGATAATAATAATAATGATAATAATGATGATAATAATAATAATAGTAATGATAATGATAATGATAATAATAGTAATAATAAGGATAATAATGATGATAATAATGATAGTATGATATAATGGTGATGATGATGATGATGATAACATTAATAATGATAATAATAATAATGATAATAATAATGATAATGTATTGTATTGATTCAGCTCAAGATTAAGTAATGCAAAGGTCTTTGCATCTTTTAGAGTGTTAATAACACTTATATATCAAATTTATACCAACCAGGCAGAAGTATGGTTAATCATTTACCAATTATAGAATAACTGCTGTCTGCCATTGAATATACAGTAGCATGTAATTTGTATACCGTTGTACACGTATGCACTGTAGTTACAAAATGTGAAGTTTTTTGCATACATCCCCAAATACTATTTACAATTGTAGCAATCATTTTTGTCCCCGCTGAACAAGTTCGAGCAGGGGACTATGAAACGGGCTCCGTACGTGTGTGTGTGTCCGTGTGTCCGTGTGTCTGTCCGTGTGTGCGTCTGTGTGTGATCAAAATCTTCAATTTGCTACTTCTCTGTCATTTATGAGCCAATTTTGATTCTGTTTGCTTTATATGATAGCACTACATGGGAGCTTTGAAACTTCTTCACAGAATTTCAGTTGTGACCTTTGACCTTGACCTTGACCTATATTGTACATTCTGCTACAAAATGCTACTCCGCCATTTCTAACCCGATTTTGATTCCGTTTGCTTTATGTGATGGCACTAGTTGAGGGCTTCAAAACATCTACACGGAATTTTGACCTTTGACTTCTTTGACCTTTGACCTTGATTTTTTGACCTGTATTGTACATTTTGCTACAAAATGCTACTCCTTCGCCATTTCTAACCCGATTTCGATTCTGTTTGCTTTATGTGATGGCACTAGTTGAGGGCTTCAAAACTTCTACACAGAATTTTGACCTTTGACCTTGATTTTTTGACCTGTATTGTACATTTTGCTACAAAATGCTACTCCTTCGCCATTTCTAACCAGATTTCGATTCCGTTTGCTTTGTGATGGCGCTAGTTGAGGGCTTCAAAACTTCTACACAGAATTTTGACCTTTGACTTCTTTGACCTTTGACCTTGATTTTTTTACCTGTATTGTACATTTTGCTGCAAAATGCTACTTCCGGCGGGGACATATATTATGCACTGCGTAATTTCTACTTTTCCTTGTTTTTTTTTTTTGCAATGCAATGCAATGCTATTAAAGGATAGTATTTGGACATTTATGACTTGCATATTATTGTAAACCTTTTGTACAGAATATTGCACCTGATACATACTGTAGATTACAACTGTAGTGTGATTTTTCTTTTAAAAGCAAATAAGTACTGAAGGGGAAGTATGTGAATCTGGCCAGGAAATGCAGGGGAACACTGCGCTATTCTCATAGCACTCAAAAGGACAGGGGAAGTGGAACCCTCATTAATGCACACTCATACAATTGTACATGTACATGTTACAGTACACCAGGCAGATGGTTGAACCATGCTTTAATACCTGGTGCATCTGTATGACTTTGTTGTGTTGTTTATCAGTGTGGTTTATACTTGGTGACTCATCTCATGCCATAATGCACACGTGATACATGATACAAATTAATATTCATGGATGTTTCTTTTCCTACAGCATCACCGTAGTAACCAACCATCCCATTCACCTGCTCCCTCCGATTAAACTTCGTTGGCAGGAATTTACAGTATATGAATATACTGTATACCGTGTACACATATGCTAAATACTTCGCGAGTGTTTTATTTTCGCAAATTTCACGAGTTGGATACTATTCGCTAATTTAATGTAAAAACACAGGAAAATGTTAACTCTGATCCCGACATGAATGTAATGTGCACGCATTACACGTCTCTGTCTTGTATTCCGCAGTCGCGAATATAGCCATTTGTGAAATTGTCGGAAAGTCCCACTTTGCACAAAAATTAGACTCGCTAAATATAAAGTGCCGTATACAGTGGTTGTTGAGGGCAAGCCTTCAACAAGCTTTGTGAACAAAGCATGCATAGAATTTGAATACATTATTGAAGCAATCTATTGTACCAGGCATTGTACATAATATTATACGAGTACATGGTGTTTAAAATATTTTTTTTTTTTCAAACTGAAACTACGTTGTATATACAAATTTGTAATGCATGTATTTACGGGCTAGGTTTTGTGTTTCTTCTTTTTCTACCTTTTCAAAATTATCACTAGAAGTGATGGTTGTTGTTGTATCAGTTTGATTGTTTGTGTGCGTCCCGGATACAATGTGTGTCCCACAATCGTGTTCATAATTGTACAGATACAGATTGTGTACATGTACAGTAGTGTGTGTACACGTACACAGATACACTGTAGGCATGTGTCTGTGTGTAGGATTGTGACCATTTTCAAACATTCAGTTTCATACATTTGGGGCATTAGTATGATATTAAACTGTATTTAGGTACAGGGTCTGTACATTAGCAAGCCAATGAGATGCAGACTTTGCTTTTATACAAGTTTTGTGACCAGTTCTTCAGTGGATTCATCCTTCTACTCATTGACAAGAAAATAAAAAAGAAAGAGAGGGATTAGCTTTAATCGCACGTCTGAATGATCAGACTAGCGACTCAGCTGGATTGTCGTTCAGCATCAAAGTGGTTTCAGGGTGTTGATGAATAATCTGCCTTCACAAACATTAAAGGGGAATTCCATCGTGATATAGCCTGCTGATATTATGTTGCTCTGTATTAAAAAGAATCCCCCCCAAAAAGTAGATCTGTGAAAATATGAGGGGAAAAATGACACACACTTGAAAAAAAAAAATGAACTGTTAAAATTCACAGCTCTAACAAAACTCTTTATGACATGCCTTTTGTACATAGTGTTAATACCAAGCTGCTCTCTATGCTACAGTACATGTTTGTGTTCACTAAAAGTCACATTATTATTTTCTTGAAATATGTTTTTGATCTATATACAATGTACATCTAATATAATAACAGTAATAAGTTTTTGCATGTCCTCCTCAGCAAATACAACTGTACGTGTACAGTGGTATGAAAATTTTACCCATCAGATGCAAAAATATTTTAGAAAATTGAAATTAGTGACATTTTATGTGCGACAAATTTCACTCAACAAAATAGACGTGTACAGTTGTACATTACACCTTGTTGCCAGTTTGTCTTACTCTAAACCTCATCAGTTCATACATTGTACATATCTGTAACTTCTTTTTTGTGTGTCTGATTTTTCTCCCAAATTTTTTTGCTGATCTACATCGTACTTTGTGATTTTTCTGCTTTCATACAAAAGCAACATAGTATTGCAATGAACTATAGGTCTCTTTAAAGTACTTTACAGTTTATACATTATAAAGCTTCATCAAATTTGAAATCAGACATGGCAACATCCAGTGAAATACTGGAAGACCTTTTTTTTTTTGTGTGGATTTCATTGTGATTAAAAGAGGCAGTTACCATGGCATGTTTTGTTTGATTAACAGGTGACTCATGACACGCATTGCATTTATCAGCACCGTCAGAGAGGTCTGCGCAATGTACACTGTAGACTAGCTGGACTGAGTGACGTGCGGTCGAGGGCTTGGCGCACACAGCTATGATATGCGATCCTAAATTTTCATGTCAGCGTGGCTCCACGTTTTCTGCCCAAGAGTTTGACATTTACCAGTTTTTACTATGCATGTCCTTGCACATGACATTCGCAGGCCTGGTGCAGAAGACGGGGTATTAAAGAGAAAGAGAGAGATAGAGGATGGGAGAGAGAGAGAGAGAGAGAGAGAGAGAGAGATCAGTCGCTGTATAGATACACTTTGTGGATTATTGCACCTCGTACAAATAGAGGGGGAGCGGGAGAGAGAACTACAAATCTACATTTGTATGAGTTATATAAATAATTTCAAATAGGGAGGAAATGTACAATGTATAAAACCAGTTTTATACATGTAGTACTACTGTTTACCAAACAGACTACTCAAACCAGGGCTTAACATATTTATGTACAACAATTGTTGTAAGTGTTGGCCTGGTGGTACTGGGCCTGGCCACCAAAAGTGATGTCGGGCCATCAAAAAGTTTATCTTTTCATGATTTGATCCGACAATAGGCGTTTCCTTTAACTGTGCAAGCTGTACATGTACACTAGGACTAATTTTTTTTTTTTTTTTCCAGCCACCAAAATTTGAAATTCTAAAATATCAGTGACCCAATTATAATAATAATAATAATAATAATAATAATAATAATAATAATAATAATAATCATAATCATAATCATAATGATAATAATAATTATAATGATGATGATGATAATAATAATAATAATGATAATAATAATAATGATAATAATGATAATAATACTAATGATAATAATAATAATAATAATCGTGGCTGTTTGTGAAAGACCAGCTGCAATTATGTGTCCAGTTTGTTTTGTTTGAAATAATAAAGAGAACAGCCGTGAGAGCATATCGTTGTACCCGATTACCCTATAATACAGACAAACATACAAAATGTAGTACATGTGTGTACAGTATGTGTACATGTATTGTATTATCCTTTTGCAAGTATGTACATGTACTTTAACAACACCAACAGCAACAAACAAACGATTTCTCAACAATGCAAGTGATCTGTACAGTACGTACATGTATGTTCAATACAAAATGTAGCCTTGTACATACATTGTAGCTGGGCAGGTCACACCACACCCACATCTCATACTCAGTGTGTATGCACAGTCAATGTAAAACACATTGTCTGTCAGATGATACTGATACACCCCTAGGCCATTGTTTTTCCCCAGGATTATCCTGTAGCCATAGTGATGGAAGAGTTTCAAGCTGATCAAATACAAATAAACACTTTGTTCGGAGAATTTGTGAAGGATAATACCAGAGCGTGGTACAAAATGTATGACAAATAACAACAGTGATATGCACTATTACTCATGCATGACTACCCTTAATATTAGAAGATGAATGCTACGTGTACACAGTAAAGGCAACATTCCAGGGCAACCATCCTACAATGTACAAGTGTACTTAAAAAGCTGTATATGTACCATTTAATGCAGGCCTCTGTCATTGCACTTTGGTTTCCAGACATTTCTTTCTCACTTGAATCAGATTTCTTTTGCTGTTTAGAAGTGGACATTCACTGCAAGATCTTGATGCACAGTAGTTGCTGCGTCCAACAGTAGTCTTGCTCTTCACTTTAATAGCCCAGCTAAAGTTGAATAGAAACATACATTGTACATACATACATTGTACATACCATACAATTGTACACTAGCAATGCCTCTCTGTTGGTTTGCTGTTTCATATCTTATGACATTTGATGGACAGTCATGGGTCTGGGAACCCAGACTACATGTACAACAATGCCCTGTAAAACATACAAGTACCGGTATTAAACTGTGTACAAGTTTTGTATGTACATGTACAAACTAGGGGATGATACCCAAGTATAGAGGGCAGTCCGTCCCAAAGTTCAGGTTGCCGCCCAGGCAGTTTTGGGAGGGATGCCCCGCCCCCTCTGTTGTCAAAGCAGTGATGTCATCATGTGTTATTGTTTTGACACAAGGGGTGGATTCCACCATGACATGCCCCAGTTTACGTTTGATATCAGTGCCATGACAAATTACAGTAACCTTATTCCGAAAGAATGCGATGTTTACTTTTAATAGCAGGCACAAGTGTACATGTGGGTTTTGTAGATCATACCAGTATACCTCACAGAAAAAGGGCATTGGCTCCCATTCACAAAAATTTCATGAAAATATCTTGCTTTTCTGTACATGCCCTTGTCATTTGCCAGGGTTAATAGTAATTCCCAATACTTGTACTGCATCTCTTTAGGTACAATGTGCAATGTACCGTATGCCCCCCCCCCCCCAAAAAAAAAAAAAAAAAAAAAAAAAATTTACAACAGGACCCTCTGCAATGATAACATTTAAAAAACAGGAATTAATCCAAATACAATTTCAGGGAAGGTATGAAACTATAACTTATAGCCCACATCTTTTCACACAGAAAACCCCATTCGATTTACTTTAGTGGTCAAAGAAAAATGGATATCTTTGTTAGGGCCCAGTCACACTGCCCAAAAGTTGCGTAAACGCATGAATCACATAAGAAATTCTAGCCTTATGCGATACATGCGCGATTTGTGCATTTCATGAGTTTGTCTGACTTGGAACCTTCGTAGCTGTCCGCCGATGTGCACCGGATCTGAGCTTTACACAATTCCAGGTTTTGAGCAGCTCAAAACTCGGCTTCGTGTAAAAGTTTACGCAGTATTGCGCTGTTTTACGTAATTTTTTCGTAGTTTGCACAGTTCTTATGTGAACAATGTGCAAAATATGCGTGGAATATCAGTGATCGTTCACGAAAATGTTGCCGCTATCGCGTTCATGCGCGAATCATAATCATGCGCAATTCATACGCAGTTCATTAGTGATAATGCGCAGAGTAAATGTATGCATGGTTTTCCTCGGACCTCAGTCGTCGCGCACAACAATGAATACGCCCTATTTGGGGCCTTTGCGTGCCTATGCGCTGAAAGTGCGTGGTTTGTTAGTGATTTTTGCGTGATCTTTCCGTAATTCTTGCACAGTTCATCGTTGATTTTCATCGCGTAAATCAGCAAAAATTCTCGACGGACAAGCACGCACAACCAAATTTCTTGCGTAATTCATGCGTTTACGCGACTTTTGGGCAGTGTGACTGGGCCTTTAGAGCATGTCAGGAATCCTTTCCCTCCAAGTTCTGTCCATTGTGCTCACACTAAAAGGCATTATTTATCATTTGCAGATAAAACAGAAACCCAGCTTTAGTGCTTGAAAATAGTTCTGAAATGAGAGTTAGGGATAGAAACAATCAGCATAAAAATGTTAGTCAGTATGATTAATGTATAAAAGTGTTGTTAAATATGCAAAACATGAACAATTCATGTACAATGTAGTTATGATAAAATTGTTCCTAGAATAAACTGTCAACAGTTATGGCTTATTGAGAAATATAGTATTTGATTTGTATCTCCCTATTAGGATATATTGTGATTTTTTTTTTTTTTTTTAATGGTAGGATATTTTGTGGTACAACTAACCTGCACATACATGTACATGTACATAATTGATATGCATCAAGTGTGATAACTCGAACATTTGTTTAAATCACTGCTACCAATAGTAAACACTACCTTATTAAAATGCAGTTCCAAGAGCATCCAAATTGCTAAACTTGGGAAGAAACAGACCCATGACATGCTTTACAATGTTGATTCTCTGTGACCACTTAACCGAATTTTATGGGGTTTTTCTGCAAAATATTGTAGGTATAAAGGTGTTATATTTTTAGACCTCGAAATAGCATTCAGACAGTGTAATCATATTGAAAGTTATCAACGCGGAAATCCGGCTGTAATTTTTTTTCAGGGACATACTGTGTAGCTACTGTGCTGCCTGAGAGGCAAGGACAATTGGAAGAGAACATGGTAGTATTGACCTTTACCTTGGCTATTTCCTCAATGTAGCGACCTATTGCTTGTCACAGTGACGGCGAGGTCATTCATATGATAGTATGCACAGTAATCTTGTGGCTGTGATTGATTGCGGGTTACTGTAAATTTTATTTTCACTATGGTGATGAATCATTCTGAAAGTTGCCTTCCCCAAAAGCCTAATGGCGGAATTTAACAGTCAGTGCAAACACTAAACATTGGCAGACATCACAGTTGAACTACCCTTATACATTGTACACTTCTATGATGTACATGGTACTTGTACTTCTGTATGCAAACATGTAAGGTACGACATTGTAGGCCTAATTTGAATGTAACAATAGTGCACCTTCTGTTGCATAGCGAGCTATACATTTTTGGTCTCGGTTCCAGACTTTTGTCACTATTCCTCTTTCCCTCATGACAGTCTTACATCGTACCAGTGTGTGAATACATGTAGCACTGTTTCATACAGTACTCAATCCAATAGTCATTTGAATCTGACTGTCTTTGTATTCTCATGTGGTCCAACTCATAGAGGAAGAAAGACTGCTGTCTGGATCCCAGACTAGCACAGCCCTAACACTGATTGATTGATTGAGGCTGTGAGCTTCAAATTTGCATTTTTTTTTTTAATACCGCACTAAGCATTCCCATACACATAGCGTTTTGTTTTGAATATAATGCCGACAGTACATGTATTATGCATCAATACTCAATACTGCTCATTAGTGGTATTGTTGTCCACAAGCTGTGTACCCATTAAAGCTCAATTCATTTTGTTGATGTCATTGTTATAAGTCCTTTTGCGTGGTATTAAACTCAACTAAAAACCTTTTTATAGTTTGGTAGCCTAAAACTGATTTGTGGTTTATCTCACCCCCCCCCCCCCCCCACCCAAATTTGTGCACAGTCTGCTCTCATACTATGTACATATATTATACAGTTGAAGTTGTGCATTTTAATATTTTGTTGAAAGCGCAATACATGTACAGTAGAACCTCTCGTATCCGGACAAGTCGGGACCGGGGCTCATCCGGATAAGGGATTTGGCCGGATACGGGAGACTCAATGCTTTACATGTACATAGAAACATACACATGTACTGATGTAGCCCATTGTAGTACAATGTACCACATGTAGTAATGTGTATACTGCAACCTTTTCATTGTTACACTCAGTACAGACCCCAAAATAGAGGTTCGTGTTTGCAAGAATGAATCATTTTCTTTTATAAATTCTTGGGATGATTTACCTAAATAATTATTAAGAAATGTATCAAGTATATGTAATTCATTGTGTTTGTGTAGGAGATCTCAAGGAGTTGGGAATCCCCCTTTCCTCCCGTAATTATTTTTTAAAAATCACGGCGAGATTGCGTCCGTATAATAGAGAGATCCGGATAAAGGGAGGCCGGATAAGAGAGGTTCAACTGTATCTGGTGTCTGATCTAGATTGACACTGACGAATACAATCCAGTACAGATCAATGCAGTGTACAGTACAATGTATGTGTGTGTATGGTGTGTGTGAGTATAAATGCGTCTACACTTTGTAGAGCTGTTCATTTGTGTGTATGCTACCAGGGAGGTGGAAGACACCTCCCTGATGTTACATTAAAACATTGTACAATGTAATGTACATGAAAGGAACTGCGAGTATTTAAGGTGCTCTGTCAAGATACTGTTCCTTCTTTTCTTGAACCAATATTAAAGTAAATGAATGAGATTGCCTAATAGTCTAGAATTAGAGTTTTCAGCCATGATACAGGGCTATACTCATCGTGTAAATATGTACGTATTATGTGCACATGTATTTGTACAAAATGTAGATCTGAAAACTCTTTTTCGATGCACTACATACATATTGTACACTGTTATACATCATGTATGTGTAGCATAAAAATGCATGAATTCACACCGCCTGCCCATCGAAGGTTGTCTCGTAAACAACCCGACGCAGCATGCCGTGGTGACCTTATCAATGTATGTGTAATTGCCTGCATCAAAACGTTGGCTTCTGTTTTCCTTCGTCAATTAAGAATAGTGCAGCCACATCCCCAGTGGCCGATGATGACATCACTTCGCATCACTCCTCTACTATTGATATCAACTGAGTGGCAGCATTCAGAAGGCCTAACAGTTTAACTCATTCCATACTGAATTCTGAAATGCCCATAGACTTGATATGCAGGCCACCCAGGTTTCCGTTTGGAATGGGTAAATAGGGAAATTATCACACGAGAAAGTATATTCAACACTTAACACTGGCGTTAGT
The DNA here is from genome assembly GCF_040938485.1 of Diadema antillarum. Classification (NCBI taxonomy): domain Eukaryota; kingdom Metazoa; phylum Echinodermata; class Echinoidea; order Diadematoida; family Diadematidae; genus Diadema; species Diadema antillarum. The sequence continues at coordinate 2,330,709 of NW_027270929.1, read as the reverse complement.
CTGACTGTCTCAGACTGGTAGAAATCACTGGCGGGCCAGTAACTTTGCAGGAATTGCCAAATGTACTGGTTAGACATGATTGGTAAAAATGGAAAATAACACTTTTTTTTGGGGGGGGGGCAGTGAAAACTAAGAACAGGACTGGTAGGTTTTAGGTTCAGACCACTTAAAAATTGAAAAACTGGGTATCTACTGGTCGAGTGGGGACAGGTCGGATTAGTAGGGAAAATGGTTAGTGTGTAGCCCTGGTTTATTGCGAAATTTTGATTACCGTCTACCGGTCATTTCAGTGAAGCATCTTTGTTGCTGTTTTTTTTTAATGAGATTTGTCAAATGTATTCACTATTTGATAAAAAAATAAACAAACAAAATATCATACTTCAAAACATGAACCTACATGTATACCAGTACTTACAACCCATTACTTAATTTGGGATCATAAAACAAATTTTAGGAAATAGGGTTAAAATCAATGGGCTCTGCTATAAGAACATTTTTAAAAAAATACTTTGTAGACTTGTGTGATTACTTGTATACAAAGATGTCATGGAGGTCCCTTTTCATTTCTTAAAAACCCTTTACACCTTCTTCACTTTCAACCCTAATACACGTAAGTTTTGAAAGGATAATGCTACCACTTTGAAAGTTAGTATTTAAACCTTAGCTCTTCCCTGCAAACTTTGCATTCCTTGTTGTAAGTGCGGGAACGGGCGGTGCACTTCTTGTGGAGCAAATTTTCGCTTACTGTGGCATCAGGGAATGATGAAAGAACTCCGACACAAACACACATGCACACGCTCGTGCGGCAGCCTGCGAGAAAGTTCATAACGAGAAACCCAGCCTGCAAAGTAAATTACCCAACAGCGTTTGGATAATGCCTGGTGCATAGTGATATATTACAGGAAGCTATAGATTCTACAGTTTTCTGTGGGTTTCCCCATTGTTTCAAGTACATGTACAGTGTCAATAATACAGCAGTACACTGTATCAGTGTTTTTCAATCCCAGTTCCTCTTTTCTGCATGGAACATAAAATCACTTTAAAGGACAAGTTCACCTTCATAGACATGTGGGTTGAGTGAATGCAGCAATATTAGTAGAACACATCAGTGAGAGTTTGAGCAAAATCGGACAATCCGTTAAAAAGTTATGAATTTTTGAAGTTTCTGCTAAGTCACGGCTGGATGAAAAGACTACTATAGCTTGTGGTGTCACATGAGTACAACGATATAAAGAAAGAATAAAGAAAATTCAACGTATTTCCATTTTTCTCGCATAAGAAAAGAACACTCGACTTCTCTCTTTCAGAAGGCAGGGGGAATAATATTACCCTTAACATACGTCAGTAGCAAGTCGAAGAACTGTGCACTTTATTCAAAGAGTAAAGTTTTGTGAAATTCTCTTTTTATTTTCCTTATATACAGTAGTTGTACGCATGTGACATCATACACTGTAGTAGTCTTCTCTTCCAACAGTGACTGCACAGATACTTAAAATATTTGTAACTTTTGAACGGATTGTCCAATTTTCCTCAAACTTTCACTGATGTGTTCTACTAATATTGCTGCATTCTCTCAATCCTTATGTACAAGTATATGAAGGTGGACTTGTCCTTTAAACATGAACTCAACTGGCACTCAATGTTGTTGTGTCAATGATGATTTTGATTCAGAGTATACAATTATGTTAGAAATCTAGATTTCATTTATAATACATGTACAATGTACAGGTGTGTACCAAGTTTTTATAACATTAAACCCATGCAGATACAATTAAAACAATATTGTATGTTCTGTACAAGTATAAATGTGCATTGAGATTTTCAAAGACTGTTCGAGAATAAGTTTACAGTACATTGTAAATGACATGTTCCAGTGTACATTGTAGTCATGCCATTTTTTCTGTAACTTCATAGTTTAATACAAGAAGAGCATCATTGTAGAGGGATGGAAAGAGAGAAAGAGAAAGAGAGAGAGAGAGAGAGAGAGAGAGAAGGAGAAGGAGAAAGGGAGAGAAAGTGATGAGAAACATTAACTCACAGAAGAAAAAAATACATACTGTGTGTTCTATGTGCATGTGTGTACATTATTTTATACTAAAGAAAATAAGATCTTGCTGCAGCAACCTGCCATTTTTTATACTGTTCTTCATACCTGAGCCCCAGACTCTCATTTTTATAGAAAAGATACAAATATCTGTAATTGTGACACTGAGCATCATTATTAAGGTACTATTTACCTTTAGGGAGCAGTGATTTAAAAAATGTTCAAGTTGTCACATTTGATGCATTGCATGTATAGGTCAGTTACAAAGTGTATCATAAAAGCCTAATGAAAATACATACATGTACATACGGTACAAAGGAGATTTTTATATACTATTTTTCTCACTGAACCATAATGGTAGACAGTTCAGTCTGGAAACAATTTTATTTTAACTATTGTTAACATTTTGTATATTTTACAATACTTAGCATTGATTATAGAATTTATACTGATTATTATTTTTTTTTTACACTGGTTGTTTCTATTCATAACTCAAATTTCAGAACTATTTTGAAGCACTAAAGCTGGGTTTTTGTTTCTGCTGCAAATGGTACACAATGCCTTACAAGAGGAAAGGGATGGGGACTCAGTTAAATTCTGTATGAACATTTAAAAATTGATAAAAGAGGCTGATATACTGTACAATTTGTATTTGTACATTGTACAATGTAGATGTGCAAAGGCATGACAGTTAATGGCAAGTATCATAGGGGGTGGGATACAGACAGTAACACAACGAGTTATGTACAACAATACAGCAGCTGTCCCCATTAGCAATCCCTCATGATCACCAAGTTCTGTCATTGTGCATTATTGCTGCAATATAAAGACTTACCATGTACTGTAAAAAACAATATTTTTGTGGCATGAAATTTTCGCGAATTGGAGCCGTCGGCCTTTTTCGCAGCATGAAATTTTTTGCGAGTTGCCTCTTACATTCAATGCGTATAGTGTAGACAAGAACTTTTACATGCATTTTAATTTCGCGAAATTAAAATGCGCACAAACATTCCCCGTTTTACAGCAAGTTGCTTTAATAGCAGAGTACCAACAAAGGGGAATAGACAAAGAAGAAAAAAGAATAGAATATAAAATACATTGAAATTCAAGAAAGGGAAGAACTGATCTGCGGAGTGGCTGCAAAGTAATGCCAAATGGGGTTAGGAGGCAGGAGCTAATACTGGGTGTGGAGCGCGTTACATCAACGTGGAGTCACGCCGAGCCCGTATCGATAGAAATTGATTTTCCTGGTGTGCCAGGCTTAAATAGCTGGGTCGTGTGTGCACATGTGTTATGTGGCACCCTCGCCTCAGCTGCATGCATGTTTCTGCATCTCGGTCTGTCCCCTTTCCCACCCCACTCATCTCTCCTCCACTGCACTCTTCTCCTCCACCGGGTCTGCCTGCCTGCCTGCCTGCCTGCCTGCCTGCCCGCCTTTCCCCCTATCCTCTCATAGCAGCTCACTCTATATATTCATGCATCTCTTAAAGGTCCAGTTTACCTTTAGGAGCAGTGTTGTCAAAAAAATGTTCAAGATATCACATTTGATGCATACATGTATGTGTAGGTCTGTTGTATCACAAAACATCCTACCATATGAAATTTTTGCAATAAAGCCTAAAATATAAGGAGATTTTTACATATGAGTGTTTTTCTCGATAAACCGTAACTGTAGATGGTTTAGTCTAGAAACATTTTTATTATAACTATTGTTCACATTTTGTGTATTTAACAACACTAAACATCGATTATATGGATTCAAATTTTTACAGTAGTTGTTTCTATCCCTAACTCACATCTTAGAACTATTTTAAAGCATTATTGCTGGGTTTTTGTTTCATTTGCAAATGGTAAAGTATGCCTTTAAAGGGAAACCGATCGGCAGATATTATGGCTCTTCCATTAAATCAATCCTCATTGGTTGCCCGCCACAGTACAATCGAAAAACCACGACTAGCGCAGGCCAGCTACTGTGTGATACAATTGTCTGTCAGCAAATTATGATATGAATATTTGCGCGTAGACGTGGAGGTCGGCCGGAAGAAGTTCATAAACCCTTTGATAATTTCTGTGAATGGGGCCTCTCGCGAGAACCTTCAAGTACATGGACATGGTGTGAACATTTTGCTGAAGCATTACGCAGATTTCTGAATATGAAATTCTGAGTCAGACCAGCCTTTGCAATTCATAGCCATCCCATTTGATACGGTTCTTTTAATGTAATCGTCAGCTGTTAAAACTTCACATTGGATTGAAGCTGGTGATTCAGTGAAGTATTTATGATTACATGTATGTTTGATAATCTGCTCATGTTGTGCTCTTCTACATGAGGTAGAATTTACAATGTAGATGTTTAGGAATGGTAGGAAAGAAATCACTAATGAAAAAAACTGAAGCATGAGCATATTTACAGTGTATATATGCAGTATTGAATTTCAAACCTTGCAAAATTAGTATATTGAAAGCTTGAAGAATGGGGAGGGGGCAAGAAGAAAAAAAAATTCATCCATGAGATGCAGAGTGAGAAATAATGATATGGAGACAATGATATCTCTGTAAGCTGTGCTGTTTTCCCCTTCATGAGATTTGTGCACTGTGACAGGCAAGGGTGTGTTTTTTTTTTTTTGCTGCTCCCCCTCCTAGTATGTACACATATGTACTGGCTGTCCTCAGTAATCAGATATAGGCGTACAATGTAAGTGGCCTGGGGGTACCAGCCCACTCCCCCCCCCCCTCCCCTCCCCCAAAGCAAAAGAAAAAGATGAAAAAAGGAGGTGATAAAGAGGCAAGGGAGAAGAACAAGAAGAGGGTGAGGATGAAGATTCAAAGGGGTTCGGCATACGGCCCAGTAAATCTTGTTGCCCTGACAGCGAGGGGTAACGCCTATCGTCGGAGGCATCTTTTTGGGGGCTCGCTCATCCACAGCTGTGGCAATGCGGTGTCATTGCCTGCATATAAAGGGTAGTGACTGTGGAAGATATTGAAGTGGAAGAAGCATGTCTTGCACTTGTTCAGAGACATATCCTTACATCTAGCTCCAAATGGAGGACAATTGTAATGGTTGCAAAACTAGAGATGTTTGGTCATCTTGGAAAACAAACCACAAGAGCAGAAACCATGAAACATCTGAGTTTTTAGTGATACATTGCCATATGATACTTTACACGTAAAGCTGTGGTATCAAGTTTTATTGATATTCTTGGATCCATGAGTGTCGGAGGCTATCTGTCTGTAGATCTGCTAATTAGTGAAAATACAAGCAAATAGCAGAGAGGAGCAATCATGCAAAACACCAGTCGAAACCACTGTATAATTTTTACAGTACTTACTTATTGGGTATGGCAGCCTTCATTTTTCTTCCGTATATTTTTTACTTTGTTCATAGACAGTAACACAGTTTGCATTATTTTCTGGTTTCCAGTTATAACCCATGGGAAAGTTTGCCTTGATGCAAGTCCACCAAAACACAAATTCTTAGTCATAATATCTGGCAAATTATAGCTTTTTTTTCATTTCTGGTACTGTACAATGTCGGACTGGATGTTTTTGTGTTTTTTGTACATGTAGGTGAATACAGAATACTCCAAGAATGGCTCCACCCCTACCCCATCCCTCTCTACCCCCCCCCCCCCCAATCCCTCTCCACTGTGCTTGGGATATTCTCTTGTATCTTTAAATCCCAAATATGACAGCCATTAATACCACAATGACAAACTGCCTTCTCCGTGATGATATCCTCTACTCATTTCTCTCTCATCTCTCCCCCCCCCCCCCCCGTTCTTATCCTACGTGTACCTCCGATCTCTTCCCTTTGGAGAAAAAAATCTAAACAAAAATGACAACGGGGAGAGAAAGATAAAAGAAAAAAAAAATGATGGCTGGGCTGGAAATGAGTGAGCCACCTTGACTTTCCTGATTTGCTAACTTGGTTGATTGGTGTGATATTCACTTAGGATTGGAAGATGTGCCCAAGGTCTCCACAAGCCATTGCCGGGAGTCTAGAGCAGACGTGGGCAAAGCCTATTGCTCCACTTCTCAATCTCGACGGTTGGCCCCCTTTCACACTGAGAGGAAGACTTGCCCGTGCAATGAATATATCACCTACAGCTGTACATGTACTGTACAGTCAGTCTTGAACCATCTCTCGGAAAGTATTTGCAGTCCCATGCAATGGCCCACCATACTTTTGTTTTGTATCATTGCACTTATATCTAGAAATATTTTGGGCATCAACATCTGTACACTTACATTGTAATTGTATTACTGTATATCCATGCATTCACACTATTACTGTGATGTATGTGTAGATTTTGGTGGGTATTAGCGATGCAAGAAGTTTGTTGTTGTTTCTGTGCAGCAGTAGTACAGTATTTTTACAGATGGAAAACATTGCATTTTCCTTCACTTCTGTGAACAAGTATACAGTACAAGATGTACACACAATTTGTACATAATTCATGAATTAAGCCATCATTTGTGTTGATGATTACATTGACTATTACTGTATTGCAAACAGTATAGTGATATGGGGGTGGGGGTGGGGGGGTGGGGGAGGGGGATATGTACATGATTATAAGATTTGCTACATTTTGAATACTTTCTGTCACTGCATTTGACCAGGAAATGATGATAGTGATATTCTTGTGATTTTGATTCAATGGTGATGAAGATAATGATAATTTTGAATATTTCTCTGTTTCTTGGATCAGAAATCTGTCTAAAGTTACTCTTGCCCAAAGAACTTTCTATGTGGCATGCACCAAATTTGGCTGAGGGGCAGATTAATGACAGTTCTATTAAAGAAAGCTTCATTTCACACTATGCCATATCGTGCTTTGCCTACATTATCTGACAAGGGATTTCTTGAAAAGCATGGCCAACAAGTACAGGTCATATTTGCTTTTTTTTTACTTCTTTTTTTAACCTATGGTGTCATAGTATTGTTACTTGTCATGGCCGTCATGTATCAGAGCATTTCCAGTTTTGGTAAGCAATGGATTAACCAGTTGGGGAAAGTTGCGCAATGCGCGACGCTTTGGGTAGTTATGCCCAAGACAGGAAGATGCCTCTACTGCCACATGTGAATCGGGCCTGGAAAGCTAATTACGTGACAGAACGCATCAAATTGGCTCAAGTCAAGCGGACTCCGGGGCTTCCGCCGGGAATGATACATTATGTACACTCCTGGTCAGCGTAGTCTTCAGTCTGTGTGTTTGTGTCATGTGTGTGTGTGTGTGCGTGTGTGCGTGAGTGAGCTTGCGTGCATGTGCGTGTGTGCGTCAGTAATTGTAAGTGTTTATGTGGGGGTGGGGCGCAGTGGGATGCATTGTTGGTGTTTTGGTTGCACTCTCAAACACCTAATCAATCTTTCCACCAAAATGATTGAAGAGACTTGATGGGAAGTAGCTTTGATGAGACAAAGGTAGTAGAAAAGTGTCTTCACTGCTCTTATACCTGTGCTAAATTAAATATCAATTGGTCATCAGCTAGTTGGTGAAAGGTCATGATGCAATCATGTGACTAATGCACTGAGGATTTAAAAAAAGATTACATTATGAGCAGTGACATTACTTCAGGCAATAGTTTCAAAATTTGACTAGATGCCAATGGCACAATGCAGCTTTGCAACCATCCAAACTGAGTGACTCCATGCTACAATGTATTATGAAATATTGTGTATCTAAAGACCATAAAGTATATATTACAAGTATTGCCTTGCCTATGATTGTGATTTTAACACTCGACAGTCTCTTGGGAATTACAGCATGTGTTTTCCCCTTTGGCCAATACACATAATGTACATGTACACATTTTATTTTCCCTCAGTGTTGTGAGTTTCAGAGGAAATATAACCTCACAAGCAAACTATAACTCCTATGGGGATGTAAAGGTGTTATGTGACACTCCTGAAAAGGCAATATCTGTTTCACAGAGAATATGTTTCACAGAGAATTGCTTCAATACTATCCCTAACACTGTGAAATAGCCATGACCCTTATACTATTTGCATAGGGGTTGAGAATGTGCTATGCAAACAAGAAAGATGCAGCAATGAATGAAGATTAGGGTATTATCTCTTTTGAAGTCATTTCTGTGCATATATCTACTTGTATACACACCCTCATTTTTAACTCGCATTGTGTGCAGCAAATAAAATGGTCGTGTGTGTGAATAATTGATTTATAGTGACTGGCTGTTGAGGGCAGTTTGAGTGTAATGCAGTTTAGCGCTGGTAAGAGTGACTGTGCTATTGTGTTGATACCATGGAATGCCACTAGCTCAAAAGCTGTCTCACAAATGTACAACTGTAGTTCACTTTGTGACATCACTATTGTACTGAGAGGTCTTGCAGTAGTTACAGCATGGAAGACTTGATGTTACAAAATACACATACAGGTGTAGAATTTACACATTTATGGAATTCCCCTGTATAGTTCTTGTCAGCAAGACTTTATTCACTGATCTCAGTCTCAACATTAGGTGGGCCATGGCAGACATACTGTAAATGAATGATCATCCTTGAAAATTGACTGTAGATTTCTTTGGATCTTTGCCTACAAATTATAGTAGGCCCTCCATTATGCACATCTGTTGTACTAATGCAAAAATTTCCACAAAAAAAAAAACAAACCAAAAAAAAAAACCAAAAACAAACCAACAGATCATTGCTGTGTTAATGACCTGAAAAACCAGATGGAAAGGCATTATAATCTAGCATTATAAATGATTCTTGAAGAAACAAAAAACAAAAGCAATAAGATATGATGGGACTATTAAAGGAAAGGGCATGGCAAGGTTTGACTTGCCCTTTAAGCCTGAACTGTGGGAAGGAAGGACTGGTTGCCTTTAAGTGCACTCCAGCTCTCAGGCCATGTTTGTGTACTCTAAACAGCAGTGGGCTCGGGCTGGTTTGATTAATATAAAGTGACTTCACATCTGGGGAAGATAGTGACACACCCAGAAAAGCCAAGGGCTCTGAACACAAAGCCTTTTCTCTCTCCCTCTCTTTCTCTATCTATTTCTTTCTCTCTCGCAATCCTTCTCCACCACGAACACTCTCTCTTGTTTATTTAACAGAACAGTGTACATGTTGTGTTACACTGATGTAATGTAAAACCTGATAATAGCGTAAAGTGTCCACAGTAGTAGGGAAGATAAAGCAGCTATGAGCAGTACTCCTTCCTTTATACGATGCATGCATTCATAGAATTGTGTAAACATAGCCTTGCTGTGACAGTGAAATGAAACAGCAGAAATTTGTCTCTATGTATATCAAGATGAGAAAAGAGATCTCTTGACGAAGGTCAAGAGAACAGCAAGACGTTGTACCAACGGTGAAAAGTATTCATGCATGTATCACTTGACAGTTCATAGATATGCTTCAAGAAGTGAGTTTTAAAGCTGATGACGAAAATTGGATTAAACATCAAGACTTTTGAGCATACTGTATACTCGCCTGTGAAACTTACTCAGCAAGTGTCTATCAATGTACACTTGGTATCTGTCCCATTCATTATTAGCTTTACCTCACTGTATGCATCACTATGTATTTTATCCTGTAATACAACATGGACCATTTTGTTGAAATGGTGGTGTTGGTTGGGGGGGGGGGGGGTTGGGGAGGGGTGCAGGAGGGAGGAAGTTTGCCTCTTGTGAAATTGGAGTCCATATTATTGGATTTCTAAGTGGCACCATTGACAGGAAATGCAGGAAATACATGCAGTTGTGAATGTTCAGAACATTCTAAAAGCAACACTCATATCTCAGAACTACTTGGTCTTCTCAGCATGAGATTGTTTTTTTCTAGTTTCTACTTTTTCATTACATTGTACTCTTCTGATCTGTAGATTTGGTTCAGACTTGCAGTGATTTTGGCCTAAAGTCGACGTACCGAGAGAAGCGGACATGGGATTGTTTTTGTTTTTGTTGTTTTGAAAAATTCCGACGGTGATGGATAAAGTCTCGGCAAGTAAGGTCACAACGTTCAGTTCGTGAAGAAAACTAGCTTGGGAGAGGGAGGGGGTAAGAGAGAGAGCAGTAGAACCAGTATGAAGGGTTAGGAAAATGGGGGGGGGGGGGGGGAAGAGGGGGGTAAGGGGGAGAGGAAGTGGTAAAGTGGGTTGCGTACAAAATTTCTGCCATGCAGATACGATCTCTCGGGTAATGTCCCATTGGGTATATTCATTCATTAGCATGCAGAGGTGAGGGGAGGCAAGCAGCCAGTGCTAGGAGTAGTAGTCTCCAAGTCCAGACTGTATATCTTTCTTTGCCGTCCAATGTTTCTCAAACATGCAGCTGTGTATAATACAAGTGTGTAGCAAGTTGACGAAGGTTACAGTATGCAATAGCGTCACTATGCACTGTAACCTTCAATGTTGATGCTACATTGTTGGGTAATGAAATCAATTTTTCTCTGGAACTCACATTTTACAGGTGACAACTATCAGTTCAACCCCCCCCCCCCAATATCTTACAGTTGAATATCTGAATATTAGACTGACTCAAGTCCAAATTTGGCTAAATCTTTAGAGACCCCTTTCAAAGCAGGGAAATTATATGTGTCCATGTACTCATAATCTACACTAAGACTATTAAATGAAGATAATTCCAATGCCACATAAGTACTGCTGTATGCTCAGTCCATTATAAAAATAAAAACTACTTTTTGTGTGTTTTCAATTTCTCTGATAATTATACAAATAGCTGTGATGTAACATCGTGTGTTCAGAAAATAAACAAAATGTTTGTACATGTACAGTACAAAATGTACGTTTGCTTTTTTTCACGGGCAAATACAACATTGTGTTACAACATTGTGTTTCAAAAACTAAAATGCTTTAAAGTCTCCACACTAGGAAATATATGTGTGTAGTATCTTTAAATTTGAATCAAGTTTTCAGCAAGCTCTTTTCAAATGCAGCTTAACTAGAGAAGTACTAAACATATGTTGTACTAGAAAATACTTCTACATTGTATGTTTAGGGGCATTTTGGGTTGATTTTGTGAATTGCCTACACTGTAGTGTTTGTGAAACTCATACATGTAGCCCAGAGATAATACTGGTTCACATTTAAGAGAAAATGCTGTGACAGGATATGCAGAGATGCGAAATCTCTTTTTTTTTTCTCTCTCGAAAAGGGATGATGCTTCTTTATCATACTGTCACTGGTTCTTGATTGCAAATTCAGTCACATGAGGAACTGTTTTTCAAGTCCCAGTTTGTAAATTGTTATGCTCGCAATATATATTGTGCAAAGAGTGTACATTGTATGTGATGCAAACAGATGATCGATATTTGCAAAGTAGAGTCTGGAAAGTTAGGCTATACTGCAGGAGGGCTCTTGTGAGTCGGGAGACAGGAGTGTAAGGGGTGCGTCGCGCTGGATGCATGCGTATGTGTGTGTGTGTTTGTGTGTGACCGTTTGTGTTAGCTTGCGTGTGGATGTATCAGGGATGTGTGTGTGTGTGTGTGTGTGTGTGTGTGTGTGTGTGTGTGAGCGAGCTTGGCTGTATTATACATGTACAGTCAGAGCATTCACTGTGTGTGGGCTGACACTGGTACATGTGCAGGGAAAAGTGGGGAAAAAAAGACGAAAAAAGGAGAGATGTCGGAAGAGAGGGGGAGAAAGAGAGGAACAGAAAATGAGCAAGTGGCACCAGAATGGTACGAGGTACTCCATAATGCTGTATGCGGTAGTTAGAAATGCTCCAGCCCTAAATGCTGATGCATTCCTGTTTGCTCAGTTTAAGTCTGTGACTTCTGCACCGGGGCATATATATCGCTCTGCGTGCAGTCACAACAGAATTCAGAGGTTTTTAATATCTTGCGTGAGGCTCGTTTTACTTTCACTAACTACAGTGTACCTTTCTTGCAGGCATGTATAGGTATTTCTGTCATACGCAAAATAGGTATTTGGGCAAGTGCCCTGTATGTTTAAAGAGGAATTAATGTTGCTTTGTATAGAACCAGAAAAAACAGATGGGTAGATCAGTGAAAATTTGGAGAAAAATCAGACACACACAAAAAGTTATCAATCGATAAAGTTTCGAGAGTAAGACAAATTGGCAACTCTGTGTGACGTAGGTGTTGAGCAGCTCTTTTTTTGTTATACTCTGCAAAATTTCACTCATTTTGATTTTTCTCACACAAAAGATTTTCTTTTGATCTGTTCTTAGTATATACCAAGAACAAAAAAAAATACATAATAAGAGTGATATGTTTTTGCATGTCATCCTCCGTGATGAAGTTCTGTCTGTGCCATAATATCTAATAAAAAATAAATGAGTCAAATTCTGTGTACAAAACTAATGGAGAGCTGCTCGACACCTGTACAATGTACATCTCACAGAGTTGCCAGTTTTTCTTGTAATACTACTTTATCAGTACATAACTTTGTCTGTGTGTCTAATTTTTTTCCCAAATTTTCACCTATCTACTTTTCTGATTTTTCTGTTTTCATCCGAAGCAACATTATATCACAATGGAATTCCCCTTTAATAGACAGATACCTATCAGTTTGCTTGCCCAACAATGCATTTCAGTTGCCCTTGGCAACCAGGCCTGTGGGTTTGCATCACCCTGTGTCAATACAAGAACCTTCTTGTAGAAACTAGAAGTGATTTATTTTGGTATTTCACACACATACATCTGGAAAATGATTGAAATAGATTATTTTGGTAGGGATGAAGAAATATGAAAAGGAGCATTTTTTTATCAGAGTAATGATAAAAGAGGCATGATCATAAATGTGTCTTCTTTGTCAATTCACACATGATGTAAAGAAATCCTAATAAAGACAACTTACAGACACAAAAATTAAATAAGTTTGGCAGGAGAAGAGATAGGTCTTCTCTTCTTCACTGCCTCTGTCATCAGAGCCCATTAAAAAGCACATATCAAATGTTGGTTTCAATAGTGACATTGAATACCTGCCATACTAATCTTGATATCTTATGCAATACTGAGCTCTCAAGATCTTTTCGTTTTGCAGACTTTTGTCTACAATATGAAGCCATGCAGTGTATTACAGTATGCCCAAAAGTTGTTGTCTGCAGTTACATATTGTACCTCCCAGCTCAATTTGTAGCAGGTTGTAGAAGCTGCCATTCATTTCCTGCAAATCTTGTGGATTTTGCGACTTTTGTTGTCGCAAATACCCCTCGTCTGCGAAAATTGGCTATTATGGACCCAGTGTGAAAAAGTGCATGATACAGAAGATCCCACATTCACAGTGTTAGCTGAATTTGAAATGCTTAGCAGTGTGCTGAATAACATGCAATGTGATTGTGGAACGTTCACACTATTGTTCATTTTTTTTCTTTAATTCATACATTGGAGCCTACATAGGTTCAGAGGAAATGATGTCACATGTTGTTTCTTAAATCTATAAATGTGTGGCTGCAAATGCTGTTCAAATTTATGAGGAAAAATGCTACAAAAACAGAATATTGCCATTGTTTTATGGATCTTGGTTTTTGTTGTGTTCTTCAGAGCATTTTTGTGAGTATGGTCGTGGATTTCAACCATGTACATGTACAAGTGTACACATAAAGCATAGTTAATTTACAGAGCTCCGTAAACAACAGAATTATCTACATTTTCCTGAATGCCTACATTTGTACACAGCAGGATTTGAGATACTGTAAAAGTGTATGATTCTTTGACATCAGTGAAATCTTGTAGATGGAAGGACAGCTCAAAGATGTATCTTATTCTTGGGAGATGTTCTTTCTCAAAGCAGTCATACTGACATCTTATTATGCTGTCTTCTTTTGATGTGAACATACCACATGGTAATTCATTGCAATTATACAAAGTACAGTTGACCGTGCAAACAAATCACTTGAACCATAAAACATTTGCATGTCTGTATGGGTGTGAACAAACCCACCTCTGACTGTATTATGAATTCTTCTTTTAACCCATTGAGGACGAGTCCCGGATATGCTCGGGCAAGTGTTTATGGGAAATGCATATTGTAGCAAAGTCAGTCTGTCCTCAACAGGTTAATACAGGGTATGTTGTTAGTGCAAGACAGACTGACCTTCATCTACATTTGTAGCTATGTGTACAACTTGTTACTGTAATGCTATGCAAATTCTCTTGTTAATATTTATGACATGTGTATACCAGGAAAACTCAGAACTTTGCTGTGATACCCCCAAATTTTCACCCAATATTTCACTTGCACACTAAGTCATACTGTTCTCTTGACAACTATTTACAGACAGTGGCTTTCATTTCTGACCCAGGTACTCATATCTTTTGCATGTAATGTGTATTATGTAAAAAAAATAGTGACACATTTCTAATGTCTTCCTCTTGTGTTTTGTTATGTTTTTTCCTGTCTATTGCAGAAGTGAAGGAGGAGCTGGAGGAACTGATGAATGACATCAAGAAAACTGCCAACAAAGTCAGGGGGAAGTTAAAGGGTAAGATCATGATAGCTCACCACCACCCATCCGCCTGAAATGAGCACCATCTTCTTTTATCCATCACTTGGGTACATGAAAGTCTGTCATCTCTAGTGATCCAGAAAGAGAATTCAGTTTTTTCACATTTACGTTTTTGTTGTTGTTTATCTTGCTCTTCAAAGTACATTTTACATGTAGATCTTTAACTTTCCTTTATGTTTGTCATTTTTTTGTGTTTTTTTATGCCTCTGCCACAAAGTGTCACCGGAGGCATTATTATATGTATATATATATATATATATATATATATATATATTTTTTTTTTTTTTTTTTTTTTTTTTTTGGGGGGGGGGAACTCTCCTATAGAATATGTGTTAATGTGGTGGCACACTGCATGCAGCAGATATCTATCAGAATGAAATTCAAGTTACGGTGGTTGATGTTTGAACCCATGAAGATCATCACTATGGTAGCGTCTTCACTGAGCAAGAAGACGGCAATGCTGCCATAAATTTTGGACGTTAATGGCCTGTTTCTTTAAAGCGCACGCTGCGCTGATCGCACAGAGAAAGGTGAGAAAGCGTTCGGCTGTGTTGAGACATATCACGAACCATCCCCATCTGTAACTCTGCCGAAAAGTCACGTCAGCATCAGGCGACATAACAAGGACTGTTGCCTAGCAACCATCATCTTTCTCCAGACACATCCTGCAAATTTTACGACGCCGTTCCAAAACAGGAGTGGTCGGGCCTCGTAGATGTTTGCGGATCATTAGTGGCAAAGTGAGATATTGCCATTAAAACAGACTTTTGGTTGAAAATTGGTCTTTTATTTCCGTTGAGGGAATTTGCAAATGGGATGACCTTTGTTGCAGCCCTTAAAATGGGGTTTCTTCACAGGAGAAGATATTATTGTTACAGACTTTCCATAGATAGGAAGTGAAGGAGAAAAGGATATTGTATGTCACTTTTGAAGAATCTTGGGGAACGATAATAGTACCGGTATGTATTGTATTACCACAAACTGCATGGTCCTTCTAACCGAACCCTAGCTGATTTTAAATGTAGGGGTCAATGCTGAATCTAGATCCTCAAGATTATAAAGATTCTCAGACCACTAGTCCCATACACTTCAGATGGTGTTGCATTTATTCAAACAAATAAGAATTGCTGTGCAAAAAGAAAGTATTATTTGATAAGAAATCTCAAGTGTGTACCATTCTCTAAGTTGATATTTACCTGCTGAATCAATCAGTAAAATCACCAAAAGTACCTGAATAATAATGTTTTGAAAAGGATAAAAAAGCAGAAAGAATATAATTAACAAAGATGAAAAAGCCATGGCTTGCTATTCATTGCAAAAGAAAAATCAATTTACATGTATGCTCAAATCAATTTGATTAAAAAGTCAAATATTACTATGATCAATTCAACTGTCAAATATCTTTAGATTTGATTTTGGTTACCCATCCCCAACTCTTGCACTTGCATACAATCCAAGGTCCAGCCAGAGTAATTTCTTCCTTAAGTTTGCTTCCTGATTAAATACATTTGTAGTTGATGACAGATGGTTATAGTGATTTTACCTTTTATTATTAATTTAGCCATTGTGATTTGATATGTTCACACTGATGGGAAACAAAAAAATATCTGGAATCATTTGCCAAGAAAAGAGCATAAGCAAATGGACTATACTGACAAACAGACAGACAGACAGACAGACATGCATAAAACTATGTATTTTCAAAAAACAAAAAGTGCAAAATGACTAGAATTGCAAAGACAAAACTTGAGGGGACTAAATCCATAGCAGGCATTTTACCGGGCTTCATGTAAATTTATGTACGACTTTTGCCCGTCCTGAAAACATGTGAACCCATGTACAGTACTTGTAGTCAGCTGTGCGCGTGGGCAGTACAGTCACCATGTGTGGGAGGCTATTAGTATTGCAGTGCGTGGATCGCGGGACAGACTGACAACGAACATGTTTAAATGACCTGGGTGTGAATTTGCATAGCTGCCGTACAATATCACAGGGGTCTGTCAATTATGCCATCATTTATTCCTCTGTTCACGCATCAAGGACAGACCCCCCCCCCCTTTTTCTTTCCCCGTGACTAATTAGTCTATATTGGTCAGTTAAGGGAATCAATCTTCCATGCTGAGAGTGATTGCATTATGAATCTTACATTACTCACCTTATTGATATTGCTTAAAGGCATTGCCTAACAATGCTCCCAGTTTGCAAAAGCTGACCTGTGTTGTCCTACTGTATGCGCTACCACTGCGCTTTATTGTTTGACAATAGAGCCCTTGAAAGATGGCGGTTGGGAGTGGCCACTGATAAAAAAAAAAAAAATTGTGAAAATCTGTGATGAGCAAATTTTTAATTTTTCCTGTAGATGGTACAGTAGTGTCACAGTAAGCCATTTCAGAATGGTTTATGAGCGTGATGATATTTGAGCATTGTGATAGCCATGGCATCGCTTTCACACCTTGTGAGTTTGAATGTTTCTTCTTCCAGTCTGAACATCATTATACAGGTAACCAAAATCTGACAGCATTTAGAATTGAGTAACCACAATGGTTATAGTGCCTTTAAAGGGCAAGTTCACCTGTCAATGTGGATTGAGTGAATGCAGCAATACAAATATGCGTAGAACACATAAGTGAAAGTTTGAGGAAAATGGGACAGTCCATTCAAAAGTTATACATTTTTAAAGTTTCTGCGTGGTCCCTCCTGGGTGAAAAGACTTGTGATGTCATATCCATGCATCTGAGAATGATAATGAGGAAAATATATATAGAGAATTCCACAAAATTTCATTTTGTGAAAAAAGTAGACATTCCCTCGCCTTCTTACTGGCGTTAACAGTAATGTTTATTTTGTGTGCCTTCTGAGAGAGGCAAGTCAAGTACTCTTTCATCATGCAAGAAAAGTGAAAATATGTTTAATTTTCTTGATATTTTCTTTATATCGTTCGACACATGTGACATCACAATCTGTAGTTATTCTTCTTATTCAGCAACGGTGGCACTGAAATGTCAAAAAATTATAACCTTTGAATGGATTGTCCGATTTTTCCTCAAACTTTCACTGATATGTTCTACTATCAAAGTGTTACATCCTCTCAATTCTTATGTATATGAAGGTGAACTTGTCCTTTAAACTTATGGAGACACAGGACAAGGTAACCTTTCAAAGGATTTCCATTTTTATTTTTTGCATTTTAAAAATGAATACATTGAAAAATAAATGAGACTTGTCTGTATCTTATTTCTTCATCCAAGTCTCTTCCTTTTTCTTTTTCTTACTGTTTTGCTATATAACTCTAAAAGGCTGCAGAATTGGTTATCTCTCTCTTTCCAGAAGCCCACTGTTGATATAGATACTATGGCGTGCACCACGTTTTTAAAAGTAAGGGGGGGAGGGGGAGTTAATCATTTCTGGTGCCACTTCTGGGTTTCATCAGCTAACAAACAAAAAAACAACAAAACAACAAAAACCAAAAAGGCCTTCAGCGCAACTTTCCGTTGCCACTTCCAGGTTTTTTTGGCTGACAAGCTAAAAAAAACAAAAGAAAAAGAAAAAAAAAGTCCTTACCTCCACTTCTTCTACGACTTCCAGGTTTCATTGGCTGACAAAAAAAAAAAGCCCTCTGATACAACTTGCAATCGGCTTCCAATTTACATCGACTAACAATTCAAAAAAAAAAAAAAAACTTAACCACTTCCGGGGTTAAATAAAACAACAAAGAAAGTAAGGGGGAGGGGAGGCTGTGTGGTTTAGATCGTATGTATTCTTATGTATTAATTAAAAAAAAGTGTGTGTGTGTGTGGGGGGGGGGGGGGGGGGGGGAGCCCCCCGGTTTTGCGCCGGCCCTTGATACAACCCTCTTGCAAATTTCATCTGGATTTTTTTTTGTACTAGTAGCTGAGTTATAAGGTAGGAACAGCTTGAGTTTAAGGTGCAGTGGGCGGATCCCTAGCTGAGCCAAGTCAGTGTTTGTTGCCGTGGAGCCAAACATCGGCTTTAATAGCGGATCAAGGAGCCATTATGAGGTCATTTTCCATCATCAGCAACCTCTTGAATTAGATGGCACTCTCCTAAGTTTTTTCTTGTGATGTATAGAGACAGAGAGAGAAGTGGGGGGGGGGGGTGGGGTGGATGAGAGAGAGAGAGAAATACTGTATGTGTGTTAGTGTGTGTGTGTGTGTGTGTGGTGTGTGTGGGTGTGTGTTCTCGCATTGAATCATTTTTTTTTTCTTTGAACCTTGCCATCAAAGAAATTGACAGGCTCATTAGAATGTGAGTCTTTGGAAAAGTGATTATGGTGCATCTATTGTCATATTGTAATATTAAACACTGTTTCTTACTCAAATAAAAAAAAAAAGGTGATTCCTCCCGGAGACTTGCTAATTTTAACGAAATATCAAAGAGAATACAGCTCTAAGAGGAATTATAAGTTTATTTGATTCCTGAGATATCAAAAAGAAAAAACAAAACAAAACAAAGAGGTCCTGATAAAAGGTGGGACCCACCTTTTATTTTTAATTAGGACTATTTTGTTTTACTCTTGTTTCTTTTTTTTGGATATTGCAGCCATTTCAAAACCGATTTTCATCAAATAAACTTATAATTTCTCTTGGAATTGTATGCTGTGTAAAGTGTCAGTTAAGTGGTTTCTAATTATCCCACAAAAAACTAAGATCTGAATCCCCATCCCGACCAAAACTGTACTATGAATTACAACATACATGTAGCATACATATCATTGTCCCCGCCGAACGAGTTCGAGCAGGGGACTATGAAACGGGCTCCGTACGTGTGTGTGTCCGTGTGTCCGTCCGTCCGTCCGTCCGTCCGTCCGTCCGTGTGTCCGTGTGTCCGTGTGTGCGTCCGTGTGTGATCAAAATCTTCAATTTGCTAACTTCTCTGTCATTTATGAGCCAATTTTGATTCTGTTTGCTTTATATGATAGCACTACATGGGAGCTTTGAAACTTCTACACAGAATTTCAGTCGTGACCTTTGACCTTGACCTTTGACCTATATTGTACATTTTGCTACAAAATGCTACTCCTTCGCCATTTCGAACCCGATTTCGATTCCGTTTGCTTTATGTGATGGCACTAGGTGAGGGCTTCAAAACTTCTACACAGAATTTTGACCTTTGACTTCTTTGACCTTTGACCTTGATTTTTGACCTGTATTGTACATTTTGCTACAAAATGCTACTCCTTCGCCATTTCTAACCCGATTTCGATTCCGTTTGCTTTATGTGATGGCACTAGGTGAGGGCTTCAACACTTGTACACAGAATTTTGACCTTTGACTTCTTTGACCTTTGACCTTGATTTTTTGACCTGTATTGTACATTTTGCTACAAAATGCTACTCCTTCGCCATTTCGAACCCGATTTCGATTCCGTTTGCTTTATGTGATGGCACTAGGTGAGGGCTTCAAAACTTCTACACAGAATTTTGACCTTTGACTTCTTTGACCTTTGACCTTGATTTTTTGACCTATATTGTACATTTTGCTACAAAATGCTATTCCTTCGCCATTTCTAACCCGATTTCGATTCCGTTTGCTTTATGTGATGGCACTAGGTGAGGTCTTCAACACTTGTACACAGAATTTTGACCTTTGACTTCTTTGACCTTTGACCTTGATTTTTTGACCTGTATTGTACATTTTGCTACAAAATGCTACTCCTTCGCCATTTCTAACCCGATTTCGATTCCGTTTGCTTTATGTGATGGCACTAGGTGAGGGCTTCAAAACTTCTACACAGAATGTTGACCTTTGACTTCTTTGACCTTTGACCTTGATTTTTCACCTATATTGTACATTGGCTACAAAATGCTACTCCTTCGCCATTTCTAACCGGATTTCGATTCCGTGTGCTTTATGTGATGGCACTAGGTGAGGGCTTCAAAATTTCTACACAGAATGTTGACCTTTGACTTCTTTGACCTTTGACCTTGATCTTTTGACCTATATAGTACATTTTGATACTAAATGCTACTTCCGGCGGGGACATATTTTACGCACTGCGTAATTTCTACTTTTCCTTGTTATCATATCATTTAAGCATTGACACACGTACAGTGTACAATTATGTTATTTTATCACCATTTTTTTTCTGATTTTTGCCAAATTTCCCATGATCTTTTGCCTCAGATTCTGTGCTTGGATGAAAAAAAACAACAGCAACATAGTAATCTCTCATCCAAATCTTTCATTGAAAGTTAATGTTAATTCATAAAATGATATACCAGTTTGAATGCAGGGCTGCTTTTAATGTCCTTGCTGCCGCTGCTGCTGCAGCTGTACTCTTTCTGATTGCGTGTCTGCTATGAAGTGATCAGTGAGATGCTTGTAATTGTGTGTTCTGATGCGGGTAATGACTGCGTGACAGGTTTCCTTGAATACCATTCTGTGTGTCACTCACCATTGTCAGATTGAAATTGAGGAAAATAACCATGATCCCTACCAACCCATCATTTAGAAGTCAAAAAGGAATGGACACCCACCCCCATCCCCCACCCCACCCCTGCAAAAAAAAGAAAAGAATGTGAGGTGCATGAGAAATAGAGCACTGCAGATGTAACATATTTTGCAGCGTTAGACATTGTTTCACAAATTTCACATCTAATGAGATCTGTTAGAGGAAAAAGTGACAAAAGTGACTCAAGTGACACAAATGATTTGGGAAGTATTGATTCTGTTTTTTTAAACAAAAGTATTCCCATTTGTAAATGTTATAAACAGGTTAAGTTCATGAAAATGAGCACAGTGTGAAAGCATCCACTTTCATATATAATGTAACTGAATGTTTTTTTTTTTTTTTGAGAATTGCTTGCTTTATGGCCTGTTGACAGGCAGTTAACAAGAAATATGCATGATGAATATTTACTTCAATTCATCCCCAGACAGAGTGGGAGGGTCATTGGAGAAGTAGTGAAGAAGAGTAGAAGATAAAAAACTCAACCTCCTGTATTGTATAGTGATCTTATTTGTAGATCTAAGTACAACTGTAGATGTACATTGGATATTCATTGTAGAATTGCAATACATCTTATATCATCAAAGGAGACTTGAGGCAAAACTGACCAATGACCAGATGGCTTGGAGGAAGAGATACCCAGAGAGTGTCCAAGGAGTAAAAATGAAATCTTAATTTGCAGGTTGTTAGTTCCTGTTCCTGAAGACTCTATGACTGGATGTTGGTAAAGGTCACTTTATAGAGAAGAGGGGAGGGGGGGGGGGGAATGAATTCAAGTTACCTAAAGGTAGGACACACTGAAGTGAAAGATGAAATAAAAAGAAATGTGAGAAATACCAGTCTCGAAATAGAAAATAATTGAGTTACAAGGTTAGATGAGACATAAAAAGTTAGCAGGATCTGTGCATTGAAGAGTTGAAATATAGGATACATGGACAGGTGACAAAGATGGGGACAAATGATGGAGAGACGGACAAACAGACAGAGACAAATGGACAGATGGAGGACTGGGTTCATATAGGGAGAGGTATACAAAGGTCAAGAGGGAGGTAGAGAAGGAGAGGAAGAAGAGGAGGAGGAGGAGGAGGAGGAGGCGGAGTACGAGGTGGAGGCGGGAAGCATTCAATCTGTTCTGCCCGATGCAGTGTGTGCATAATTCGCACGTATCATGCTCCCCGTTGAAATATGTGTGGGAGGCACTTGCCGACATTTATGGAAATAATCATGTTAATTCCTGCGGAGGGCGAAAATAGATTTTGGGGGAAGAGGGCTGCACGGCAATGAGTCAGCCCCCTCTGACTAATGGTTCTGATGCTTGGCTGGGCTGGCCGTGGTGGTGGCTTGCACTGAGTCAGCATGATTGTGATATATCAAAATGTGATGAAGCAGCTGGGAGTGAAGGTGGCGATGGTGGTAGTGGTGGGGTACGTGTGTGGGGGGGGGGGGGGAGGCGGGGGATAGTGGTGGGAGAGAGTGGGAGAGAAGGTATTGGATCGTGGAGAGGGGGAAAAAAATGCTGGGATGGTGAATTATGCCCCGAAAGTGATGAGAGCTCATGGTCCAAAGCAAAATTTTGATGAGTTCATCTCCCCTCGGTCGCAAATCTTTCTTCCAGATCTGAACACCAGCCTCTGTAAATATGCCTAGGAAATTATTCATCAGTCAAGTAGGCATCTAATGAGGAGAGAGGGAGAGGGGGGAGATTGGTAGAGAGGGGGTATTGGGGATGGATACGGTATGAGAATGGTTTGTTCTTTGTTCTTTGTTCTACCCAGTCTGCCTCTGTCGAGCGCAGTTTTTGTATGGTACCTGTAATTAGCCGAAGTCCATTAGGCCAAAAAAAAAAAATTGTTGCATTGGCGTAACATGAGATTTTCAACTAGGGTCGGTCGGGCGGATTTTTTTTTTTTTTTTTTTTTTTTTTGGCTACCTGCATTTTACGTGTAAAACTCGTGCTCAGCTCAGTAAACAGTTACAACTGCTGCACCGAATGTGCTGTGTTCATCTATTCTACAAATCATTTATTACTGGAATTATATCCCTTCACAGAATTTAAAGATGTTGAAATCCCTATCCTGAATGTTTTCACTTCATATTTTACTATTTTGACTTAGATAAGATAGATGCAATTGACCCATATGTACGATCTTTTCATCGCAAACGGCGATCTCTATTACAGTCCCACATATACAGATTCGTGTAAGTTCTCCACACAAGAAACCTATGGCAAAACTGTGCACAATACATCGCAGTCTGAATGCTACGTATACACTGAATAAATCTTGTTAGAGTACGTGTCCGTGTTGGAAACAGATGACGTACTGATCAAGGAAGGCTTATGCGAGGCGCTAGATCTCTCCCTCGTACATCCGATATCCCCAGAGCCGTTTCCACTTCCGGGTTTGTGCGATCGCGATCGCAATCAACAAGATATTTGATATCGATAGCAAAAAAAACAATAAAAAAACATGGGGTCGGCGGAATTTTTAGGGTCGGGCGGGTTACGCCAATGCAACAATTTTTTTTTTTTGGCCTTACAATAAAGTTACAGTGAAATTGTTGAGGATCAGAGTTCCTGCTCTGTATCACAGGAGATGTTTTGTGCCAATATCCACAGTGAATGATGGATTACATTGGACTTATAATGAAGTCCTCGGGACCGGCACTTTTCTTTCGTTTTATCAAAATTTGGTTATAACCGAACAAATGAACAATTAAAAAAAAAAATAGAGTGGATGATGTTGTGGCCTGAATTTTTACTTCATTGTAACTCACTGGAATTATGTTATTTATATGTATTTGTTATAATGGGAGTGCACTGTATGTGATATTGCTTAATTCCTCAAATTGGCAACAGCAATTTCATTACATTGGGGGAAGGTCATGGTGATATGCCTTTAACGACAGTGCGAGTCATAGGATGTATCATGGAGCTGAATTGCCAGTATACATTACCTGATCATGGAAACATTAATCTCCTGTGTCATCACACAGCAGTGCAGTGTTTTTGTTTTGTTCTTTTTCTTTCCTTCAGAGATTCATGTCACACACCACAATATTAATATCCACGCACAATTTTGATATCCGTGCAGAGAAGCCAATAAATCATTTCTTCAGCCTACGTGTATGTTAAACTGTATGTATGTCAAAAGTCATAAACTTCAGATGTGGTTTTTTTTTTTTGGACAAATATGTCTGAAACTCTGCTCATACATGTAGCCCCAGAAATTGTTATGACCGTCCAATTTATTTGTATTGTATTAAAGTGGGATGTTTCTTTGCTAGGGAAAGGTTATATATCACCCACAAAGTGATTTTCATGGAACACTAAAAGAGCTACATGTAGAGAAAAGCAATAAGTTAAAGTTTGACTTGCAGTTATGAAACATTGAGTGATGTGCTGATGTTGAGGTTTCTAATGATGTACTGGCATTGCATTAACAGTCATCTTTTTGTTGGGTTGCTCTGGATTGGCAGGAGTTGTGCATCAAACTCATTTGTTGCTGTGATTTCCTTGCCCTATTAAAAGCCATTTCAGGCTATTGAAATTTACTGTAACCTTACTTTAATCTCTATAAAAGGGTGTTGGATTAGCCAATGGATGCTATTGTGATGGATGGTACAATGATACAGGTCCTATTCACACGAGGCGATGTTTAAAGCTGATGCTAATATATTGATATCCAGCTTGAGCAATTATGTGCACATTAACTTGTGTGCTTTGTCAGAATTGGGCTTTGATCTCCCTTGGGGTGGGGGAGAAGGACAAGTTGTACTGTACTCGCCGTATATTTCGCGGGATTTTTATTTTCAAGAATTGTACGGGTCAGTTGCTGTTTGCTATTAATTTAATAACAAGCAAAATATCAACTCTGATGTTTTGTGATACATCTGACCTACACAATGCATCAAATGTGATAACTCAAACATTTTTTTTCCTTTTTAAATCACTGCCCCCAATGGTCAACAGTACCTTAAATACATACCTGTATATTCTGGCGAGTCATTTACCTGATCATAAAAGAGCCCCTTCTCACATTTTCATATTTTGTGTTTCCCATTTTCTGGTCTGATTTTTTTGTTTTTTTCTGATTCTCAGTGATGGAGCAGAGCATTGAGCAGGAGGAGAGCTCCAAGATGAACTCGGCCGATGTCAGGATAAGAAAGACACAGGTGAGATGCCACTCTGTTTTTTGTTTTTTTCAGATTCTTCTTGTATTAGGGCGAGTAGGAAGTGTCTTATTAAAATACTCAATTTATCTACAAAGTAATGACAAAAGAAAGATGTATAATAGCAATGTAAATGCGATTTGCTTTGTATATGTTTTAAGAGAGAAAGAAGAAAGCATTGAAAACAGTCTCAGTGATATATTTTTTCCACTGCAGCACTGTCAAGTGTTACTTCAAATGCTATTTTTCTAGGAGAAAATGTGTCAATCATGATGTTCCGTATTAAGATCAGAGTAAATATTTAAAAAATGATTCAAATTTTAGATCTTTCATCTGCCACCTACAATATCTGTGTCTGTTTGTATGTGTCTTTGCTTCAGTGTTTATGATGTATTGTATGTGAAATTGAAGAAAATTAGTGTCAGTAACATTGATCAGTGACAATTTATTGCAGCATACAGAGTTGTAGAAGATCCTTACATTTACATTATATCTGTAATCTATAGAGTAAGTTGAAGCTATTGAAGAAATTCATGAAGTACTTGAATTACTTGATTTCAATGCCATATTTTCAGTGTACCTTCTTATTGTGCACTGTAGAAGCATAAGTTTGATACCTCCTACTTTCTTCAATAATTTCGTCACATATTGGTGTCTGCAACTTTTGTATGAACAAAATTGTACAAGGAAAAATAATGTACAAAATAAACTGTGTGACGAAACTACTGTATCAAGGGTACGTTTTTATTATGTGTTATGGATTATTATCAAAGACATTATACAGGCCTATCATATTCAATGAGCAAAATGAATTATATTTTCTTTTGCAGAATGTTTAATGGAAGGGGGGTTGCAAGGGATGACTAGAGACCACAAGTTGCAATGAAATGGGGGATAATGAATAAAGGAACATTTAAAGCACAAGCTACACTTGTATCTATCAAATGATTCTGTGTTCTTTCCCAGAAGAAAGAGAAGACGTTTTTTCTCTGTATGTAATGTTCTTCCTTTTTTTTTTCATTTTGACGACGGCAAGTCTTATGTGTGATGTTCACCTCACTGCTATCCTTCATCCAGCATATTTGGATAACCTTTAAGCGGTGATTGGTTTGGGGGGTATCGCTGATGTATGGGAGGCCTGGTCTGGTCAAGCCGGCAAACCAAACTCGGCGGAGGGATTTGCGATACCTCCCGAGCTTCTCCTTGATCAAATCGGTTTCAGATTTCTATTAGGTGCGCTCCCCACTCCACACCCCCGGCATTTGCACCGTCAAATGTCGAGCGCATGGCACTGGAAGCTGTGTGAATGACCTCAATGTGGTGCGAGGGGGGATAAGATTTGAGCGTCTGACGAGAAGATTTGGAAGTGTGAAGTCAGATGTTCCATTGTGACATTCCAGTGCCTCACATACAAATGTACATGTATATAGAGTGGAACTTAATACTATGACTTCAGTTTTAAAATTTTAAGGTACAGAGATTTACCAATGTACAAGCTTGTCTGTTTGGCCACCATACTACAGTACCCCAGTCTAAATTGTTTAGGTTGACCTCTCTCCTTGCATTCTTGTCCAGTTTTTATTTTCATTTTATTTCTAATTTCTTTATTTATGCTGTTCTGCATAAATACACACAATCATGCATGACATACAGCCAAATTATAGTAAAGTATGATTGAGATTGATACTGAAATTCTAGGATGTTGTTTAATTTATACTAACGCAAGACTACCAAACAATATGAAAAAGCATACAACTAACTTTTGGGAAGTAACATTTCATTGAGTTGATACATGACAAAAGACAAATAAAGATTGAACCAAGGAGTCCAACAAAAAGGACTGCTTGTTGGTACATTGTCTCCTTGGAGAAAATATTGGGTCCTGTAGTGTGAAAGTAGATTCAAATATTTACTTTGGAAGAGACATGAAGTGACAGGATTTGATAAATATATACAAATTTTTATGCCTCCGCCAACGAAGTGGCCGGAGGCATTATGTTTTCGGGTCGTCTGTCCGTCCGTACGTCCGTCCCGTTTTGTTTTTGTCGATATCTCAAGAACCGTGAGGTGGTTTTGCATCAAGCTTGGTATGAGGGTATATCCTGGGGGGATGATACTTTGTTTGGATGTTAGGGTCACAGGGTCAAAGGTCAAAGGTCACAGGTTTTGTGAAAAAAAGGTTGAAATTTCATGTTTTTCTCCATATCTCGCAAATGGTTCAAGGTATCTTCATGGAACTTAGTATATATGCATGTACCGATGGGCAGTGATTATCTAGGGAAGTTGGGGGTCATGGGTCAAAGGTCAAGGTCAACTCCTCAAAATATTACTACTTTCCTTATATTTATGCAATGCCTGAAGGATTTTTTAAAACTTGATGTATGCATGTATAACCCAATATATATTCTGTGGGAAGTTTCTTGCCAAAAGGTCAAAGGTCAAAAGGTCAAAGGTCAAGTGAAAGTGCTGAATTGCACTTCTTCTTCCATATCTCAAAAGTAACTCAAGGTATTATCATGAAACTTACATATTTATGCATGTTCTACCTAACAGTGATTCTCTTTGGAACTGTGAGGTCAAAGGTCAAAGGCCAGGTTTAGATAATAGTATTTTACCATTTGATACTGAAATTATACTTTTTCTCAATACCTTGAAATTTACTCAATGCATAAACTTATAAAAGGGTCAAAAGTCAAGTAAAAATCATCAGTTCCCCCAAATACCTGCACTCTGACGTTTTAATCATTCATCCAATTGAACCTAGTTCTAGGAAAGTGAACATTTAGCACCTTTGTGGCAAACCTGTCATTTTAATATTTTGCCAATTGTGTGAAACTGTCATCACACATTGTCAAGACATTGTACTATAGACAGGCTATTAGGAGAACCATGCATTATGGCAGAGGCATACACCAGTCGCCGTAGCGACATTTCTAGTTACAAATGCATTAAGTTGGAATACTGAGGTATTGTTGTATGGTATTAGAAGCAAATGGAGAAAGAGAGAGAGAGAGAGAGAGTGAGAGAGAGAGAGAGAGAGAGGGAGAGAGGAAGAAAAACAAGAAGAGAGAGAGAGAACTGCAGTTTATATGAGTTCCATTGGTGCTGTATATTTAAGAAGAAATTAATTTCAGTCATTGTAAAATGCAATCACAGTGTACGTACCTCTGAGATCAAGTACAAATTAAACAAGCATAAATCACTGTGATAGTTTTAATTCAAGGACTTGCTGCCTTTTGGCGTTATTCATCTGTACATTTCTTTAATCATGGCCTTGTCCCCCCCATTGTTGTTTTTTGTGTATGTATGTGTAGCACTCAACATTATCGCGCAAGTTCGTGGAGGTGATGACAGATTACAACAGCACGCAGACCGACTACAGAGAGAGGTGCAAGGGGCGCATTCAGAGGCAGCTTGAGATCAGTGAGTTACCCACAATCCACGTGGCATAATAATGATAATGATAATAATAATAATAATAATAATAATAATAATAATAATAATAATAATAATAATGATAATAATAATGATTCTAATAATGATAATAATAATGATACTAATAATGATAATAATAATGATAATAATAATTATAATAATAATGATAATTATGATGATGATAATAATAATAATAATAATGATTCTAATAATGATAATAATAATGATACTAATAATTATAATAATAATGATGATAATAATAATGATAATAATAATAATGATAATAATAATAATGATAATAATAATAATAATTATAATGATAATAATAATAATAATAATAATAATAATAATAATGATAATAATAATAATAATAATAATAATGATGATAATAATAATGATAATAATTGTTAGCCTAGCGTATAGTATAGCCATTAACTGTGGTGTCCCCATTGGGCACATGTACACTGTATGCTGAATGCATTCACAGACACGAACTGGTCGCCATATCGATATCATGCATTTGTCAATCGTGTGTGTTCATGGGACACTGCAGTAATGGCAGATTTTGCTGCCATGTCGGATCAATGTATATCAATGAAAATGTGTCTCCTTTTTCTTTTGAACTATTAAAGATGAAGACAAAATTATATGTCATTTCATTGATGAATACCGTGCCTGAATTTTAAATTTGTTTTCGTGATTCGCAGACTTTATGTGATATTTGTCTGGCCTGTAGAAGAAAAGTGGAAAATATTGCATGGGGTAGGAACATAAAATGTTGTATGGTAGGTGTGAACCACCTTCGAGGGTATTACTGGCTAGGTAATGCAATATTTTGCAGGGACCTTAAGAATATCAGCACACACTTGAAGACACTTGAAAATTCTGTAAGCTAAGTTGAACAAGCTTTGGCAGAGATGTACTTACTGTAAAGTTTTTAAGCAAGTTATTATTATCATTATTTTTTGGGGGGGCGCTCGGCCTAGTTAGATGAGTTTCTCTTGAGTTCATTCTGTGGAACCAAAATATGAAGTAGTATTACATACCTGTATAACAAGCCAAGAAAGTGTGTGTGTGTTTTTTTTTTTTTTGCACTAGTTTCATGTCGCGCAAAATGCACAAAAATGTCCACGCCATTATAAAAGTTTCTTCTTTTACAGTATTGGGATAGCACGGTATCAGATACACATGTAGTGGTTTATGAAGTGATCACTGGAAACTAAATATAACCTTGGCTGTTTAATAGTGGATAGGTTGTTCTTTTCTGCATTGGGTGTTGATATGGAGTGCTACTTTACAAGCTTTGTTCCAGTTACATGAATTGTAATACAAAATTAATTCATACCAACAGGTACATAAATACTTCTAATCCATCTATGCTCAATGTTTACTCAATTTTTTTTTTTTTGAGTGGCCATGGGACATGTTGTTAGTGGACACACTTGGTCTTCTTTTCGACCCACCTCACACCTATGACAGATTAGAAGTAAACTTTGTTTATGCTTGTATTTTTTTTGTTCTTTTTACCTCCCAGCCGGAAAATCGACCACAGATGATGAGTTGGAGGATATGTTAGAGAGTGGAAACCCAGCCATTTTCACATCAGGGGTAAGTATGGGAAGCAAGAAGACTGGAGCACTGCTTGTCTTGATAATGCTACATTTATACCATGTTTCGGCGGCTGCAGCAATCGGGATTAAATCCACCTTGGACAAAACAGGATGAATGTTTGACAACGTGGGGGGGGGGGGGGAGTGTAGTCTACAGTGTAGCCTGATCAAATGCTGTGAGGGATCATAAATGACTTCTGATATCTACGTGTTCATTGAATGGAGAACTGGAATGAACAAGACTAGAATCCAGTTGGGGGGGGAATGAGAATATCCCACCTACCCCACTACATTTTGGGCAAACAGGGCTGCCATGGCAACCAGAAACTTGGTGTAAACATAGCATTAGGAGGAAATGCAGGATCTTGTGGGACTGTGATGAGGAGAAAGAAAAGTTTTGTGGATTTTGTATACTGTACGTACGCAAGTCAAGCTGATGTAGGCTCTCCTCGTTCATCCAGTTGAAGTAGACAACGATATATAGTTGAAATGAAAGACCTGGAAATAAACTCTCATGAGGCGATGCTTTACCAATTATCAGTTGGCTTCCTTAGCCGAATGAGAATCCTGCAGAAGGAACATCACTTTTATGGTGTGAGATTGTGTAGAGACCACCTGGGAACGAGTGGAGGGACCCGCACACGACAAGACAGGAGGCCTCCACTTCAATTTGTTGCACACGTGGGACCAGGCCATTCGCAGGATTCCCAAGTCGTCTTTCGTGTGCTGGACAAGATCCAGTGTGCACAGACTCCACACAATCTCACAGAACATAAGGGTTGTTCCTTCCATGGGCTCTTCACTCGCCCAAGGAAGCCAATTAATAAATTGGCGAATGTTGCTTCAGCTGAGTTAATATCCAGTTCTTTCGTTTAAATGTAACATTGTTTTGTATATGCAAGTTCTTTCAGCATTTTGATTATTTTAGGCTACTTTCCTGCTGAGTCAAACCGGCAATGAAAATCTGATCTGACGTATAGATCTTTAACCCACCAATAGGAGTTGTGGTTATACAGAGGCTTGATTGGCCATTTCATGTTTATTGTAAATGCCTATAATGTGCGAGGTGGTTTGAGATGTGACTTTTAGTAGTGTCAGAAGGTTATAATTTGGGTAATGCTTGATAATACAGAACTACGTTGTGTAATACCCCGTGGTATGCTGTGTGAATCGCATGTGTCATTGAAGTACACTTGCATGCATGGTTGATCTAAGGGGCAGTCAGTGAATGTACATCATAAATAGTTAAGGTGAATTCTTCAATGAACATATAGGCGATACAAACAAATTATAGTACCAGCACATGTTTTGGATTGACTCTTATTAGACAGTTCAAAGAAGGCTCAAACTTGGGGCTGGAGAGGTATATGTAAATGGGGGATATGAACTGAGACCCTCTTTCATTGTACCACATTCCCCCTTCCCTCTCCACCGCTCCTCTCAGATCATCATGGACACTCAGCAGGCAAAGCAGACGCTGCGGGACATCGAGGCGCGGCACAACGACATCATCAAGCTGGAGACCAGCATCCGAGAGCTGCACGACATGTTCATGGACATGGCCATGCTGGTGGAGAGCCAGGTACAGGAGTGAAGGAGGAAGAAGAGGAATGAAAAATGGTTGAAAAAACAAGATATAGACCCGTGTAGTTTTTCATTTTTTTAGGGGGAGAAAAAACCCTTCAGATGAAGTCTTTATTATCAAAAGGAAATTGTACAAAATCCCTCTGTAAAGGTGAGGTTTACACAGTGATGCTCCTATCAAAGTGCATTTTCAGTTTTGGTCTGTTCCATGTACACGTCTTTCATTTCATGTTTCGACAATTTGATCATGTTTGCACCATCAAGGTCATTATTAAATCAAAGTGAAAATGAACAACCATTATATTGTTATTGATTATTATCATTTATTTGGTAAAATCATTAAAAAATTTATTCGGCAAAACAATTCTGTCCCTTCAGAATTAAAGAATAAAGAGAAAGAATGAAAATATAAGGCATAACACATGGTACATATGTCCTTATACATTCAAGAAAAGGAGAGACTGTGATAGAATAATTATACAGTTGCAATTGCAATGATTTCATAGATAATCATAATGATAGTAGACGTCATTATAAAATATTCTGACTAGTCACATGCATTTTACACTTTGGTTTGAGGCATTGCTATCTTGTGGTCCTTGTGAATCTTGGGCAGACATCCCTAACAGAGCGCCGCTGGGAGGGAGCCAGTGGCTCTCCTTAGATGGTGTCAGCTCATTCCAGGAGTGGAGGTGCCACTCCCCAGGTGGCAAACTTGGCCCGACTGGAGCGGACTGCATCGGCTTTGATTTGGGTCAACCACCCTTGGACAGTGCCTTGACCATAGACGCTGTGTCTTCAGGATAAAAGAAACGGAAAGAAAGAATGAAAACAGAAACTCATCATTATGATGATAGGGTTCACATACATTGAGCATAAGAAATGCCAGTTTTGCAATAATTGAGTATCTTTTTCTCGTCTTTTTTTTTCTCCTATATCGTTTCCTAATCTGTGCCTAACAGGGAGAGATGATCGACAGAATTGAGTACAATGTAGAGCAGTCGGTGGACTATGTGGAGACCGCCAAGATGGACACAAAAAAAGCTGTCAAGTACCAAAGCAAAGCCAGACGGGTAAGTGACCTCTTCCCACGCCGAGCATTGTGGGAAATTTTCTTCTGTCAGTTCCTCAACCGCATAAGGATGGCAGCTCTTGTTTGCAAGTCACCACAAACTACTGCGCTATGTCAACTTCTGTTTGGCATCAAAAGTGGAGTGCTTCAAATTTGAAAGCCTCGATACAATACTTAAGCAAGATTCGTGGTGGGTTACAGGAAGAAGGGACGTAAATGTGAAAGAAAATGAAGACGAAGATGTTTGTGAAATTACCCAGATTATCTGTTGTGTAATGATCATTGGAATAATGCTGAGATATTCTCTATCAGATTAGTTTCTGCAAGACCATACTGATACTAGTATCATTTCTCAAGATCCCATTGACTCTTTGCAAACAAACCAGCTGCCACCTTTATGAGGATTTTTTTTTATTTTGTAGATCTGGTGTAATGCCACTCACTGTTCACACCCACACACAACACTCCCCAACACATACACACACTTTTTCTTTTCCTCATCAACCCCTTCCCGGTTTGCATCACCCCGTGTTTCCCATTAGCTCAAAGTATTTTTGCTTTTATTTTATTGTTTTTTATTTGAATTATCTCTATACAAAGAGTTGTAGATTTTCAAGTGCAGTTTGGTTTGGAAAAGTTATGATCAACAAGTAGTTTAATTTCATCTTCTTCTTTTTTTCTTCATGTATCTGATATGATTTGTTTTGTCATAGGGATATGCAATCAAATTAGTTGCAACATTGGATTTTGCTGACATAAGCATTATGGGGCATTTTTCGTGATTTCTTGTTACATTTCCTTTGATATTTTGTTTTCAGGTTTCTCTGAATAGGTTCCTATCATACCATAAATTTTGAGTGTTTTTTTTTCCACTCCCAAATCCTCATTACAACACTTTCAGCAGTGGTAAAACCTGTTTAATACCAGATGTTATTCTATTGAACTTGAATGGGCATGCATCACTGTTCTATAGTGGTGGCACAGTCCCGTAAACAGCAGGTGTTGAATTGAAAAATGAAAGAAAACAAACAAACAAACAAACAAAAATGTTAAGTAATACCAAATATTTCCATCAACGTGATTCAGAAATCGGCATAGACAAGATGGTGACTTATCTATGTCATTAGCAAATGAGAAGGCATAGACGCTATGTTTGTGGCATTTCCAGTGCCTTTTCTGTTTATTATCAGTTGTGCTACATATGACACAGGATTCTTTCTTTTTTTGGTCTCATCTTCTGTTACTCCTTCTTTTCTGCTTTGTCTTCTTTTTTGAGGTTTATGAGCAGAAACATTCGCTGTTTTAGCAATTGATTCATTGCAATATATGCAATAGGATAGGGGAATACCTATTAGACTGTATAAAATCTGGATAGTGTCAAATTTGAATCTTGCATATGACTCGGGTGTTTTTCTGTCTTCATTCCATATGCAAAATATCTGAAGTGTAGAGCAGATGCTTCTGCAAGTTTAGGAATAACTGGGTGTTGTGTAAATGTCGAGATGGTTTGCTGAGATTGGGCAAAAAATAAAAATAAAAATAAAAATCTGGAGAGCAACCCTCTGTGCACTGATGTCTCAAGCAGCCACAGAACAGGCCTCTGCCAATACTCTGTGTCATCCTGACTTAGCAACTATTCCTTGTTATTGTGCCCAAAGATACTTTACACTTCTTTACAGATCTCTTTATTTCTGAACAGAGTTATTTGGTTTCTGTGACAGTCACCAAATAACAACAAATAACACTCAGTCACTCTCAACTGTTTCTGTTTACGGTAATTTATTTTCCAAGACACGCAAAGTTGAGCTTGGTACGATGAAAGTCCACAATGAACAGTGACCTGCACCATTCACATAACTGCACAGTTTATTCGCGCAGATTTGGCGAAATGGAGGTAGCAGATATTGTGTCAAAGCATCGAAGAACTTTTTCACAGAATAAATCTTTAAAGTACACCAGCTGTCTGTGTATGTTTGGTACATGTATGCTTTAGATGCATATGGACAAGAGCTGTTGGTGTGTAGATATGAGTCGCAAACACACATGTGTATTGCATTCAGTACGATGTAGTGTGGATATCGCAGTTCCAGAGACCAGTGCACAGCAATTGCACAGACCAACGGATACTAGTATACCGGTTGAATACTTTCTGGTTAACTGTCCAAAGCATGCTTGCAACCAAGACAAAGAGCAAGAGAATGAGAAAAAAGAGAGCCCCACGGAAGTGGACCTGACTGGATGGGACAAGATACCAGGGTTACTGTGGTATCTTGTCTATACCTCTTGCATGAAGGATTTCTGTTAACAATTTGGGACGAATCAGTGACATGCATTTTTACTGTGATGATCATGCGTGGCATTCATTATCAATCACAGCTATTTCTCCCCCCATAATGGTTGACACGTAGACAGAGTCATTTCATGTGTCCAAACACACAATGTCTTGGTCATCATTTTGTGTGCCACATTTCACCACTCCCATCACAGCTCGCATCGTTCGTGGAATGCGATGATCTCTTCTATCCCTCTCGCACTGAAAAATCATCTCGATTAGTATAGTGACCTTGCAGGGTAGTTGAGTGCTGCTGTCTGTCCTGGCCGTGTGTTTACTAGACACAGAACTCAGTTCCATTCATGCTGCCTCTTGTATGGGTCCTATCTTGGCTTGAGCCAGGCAGTGCACCTTAACCCATTGAGAATCAGCTGATTTTTCTATAACATGCATTTCCCATAGATACCTGCCCGAGTGTACTCGAGTCTAGTCTTTAATGGGTTAAATGTTAATCTAATGCAAGAGGGTTTTGTCCTTGGTCTATCTTACAATGCTTATTGTGTTACAGAAAGCGTTTTCATCTAAACCAAATTCGCTTCATGTAGAGAGCTTTCTGCTACGATAAATGAGAACAAACAATTTGTATTTTGTAATGAATAATAACTAGATCTAGACATAGCAAACAATAAAAATCATGGATACACTAAGCGCTGAAAACATCCAAGATGGCACCATAGGTCGTGCAATATTGAGGTCTTTTTTTTTTTACATTTTGCTGTTTTTATTTGTTGTTTTTTCTTTTAAGAAAAACTTGCAGCAAGAATGTATTATTCTCTTTATATCACCTTGAAACATCTTTTTTCTTTTTTAAATGATGAGCCATGCTGCACACTGCAGACACTCATACAATAGGTGTGTCTTGATGATCTGCTTGGTGGTAAAAGCTGTGTTATTCCACTTAGCCCACCATATATTGCTCAGAACTTCACCTATTTGCTCTTTTTTAGTTCAGCTATATACCCAGCTTTTCTGGGTTGTGCCTCAATTGACTGTCTTTCCTCCTTCTGTTTTTTTATTTCTATTTTCACATGCGGTTGAAAACTTGATTTCAACAAATGTCATGTAAGTTATGGCAAAGAATTCTGTGTATTCATCGGCTTATGAGCAAAGATGGCCTCTCATTTCACGTTGCAAATCAATATTGCTCAAATAATCATATCTTTTTCTTCCTAGGTTTTTTTTTTAAATTTAATTTTTTTCCCCATGTTGCACACAGTAATTGGCAGCATAAAAACTAATCTCAGTAGTAATTAACATATAGCTTAATATCAAAGTAATCTCTCATGTAAATCCATGATAATATGTTTTCTTCTGCTCTTCTTTTTTTTATTATTAATCTAAATGCCTACCATGACTACATTCTTTTTGACATACCATACATGTATGAATGACAGCTCTCATAACATTGCATCTCACCAGTACTAATTATTTTTTTCCAATCTTGCGTTCTCTCCCGTTTTATTCTCTCCCACGTCATGACAATGCACACTGGTTTTCTAAACCATTCTCTCTCTCTCTCTGTCTCTCCCGTGGAATCGTGCTTGTGTGTTTTCTCGTGTGCGCGTGTCTGCTTGCTTGCTTGTATCGGACTGCCTGTACCCGTCACGTTCTCCCTGTCCAATGCCCGCTCGCTCACAATGCTGACCAACAGAAAAAGATCATGATAGTCATATGCTGTGCTGTGCTTATTACTATCGTAGTCATAATCATAGTAACGAATGTGAAGTAGGACACCCACGTGAGACGTACTAGGTTTACAGTACCTTCAATGTTCAATCTTGTATGGAGGAGGGTCACCGGACCGAAGCTTTGCAGTTGTGCAGATGTTTACCCGAAAAAAAATAAATAAGTGAAATTGGATGAGGAAAAGCTGTCCACCAGGAAAGATTGCGACTGAGCTGCGGAATTTTTGCAGCAGTATCTGTTTAGGGAAAGAAATCTTCTGCGGTGTATGAACATTGAACACGGAAAGCAGGGATAGAAATGTTTGCTTTGTAAGGGAACCTCAAAAAGAAAATAAGAGAAGAGAATTATCAAAAACAAATTACCAGTGCTTGGTGATATTTTTTTTTTTTCCAGCTTGGTTCCTGGTTATTGTCTGGATGGATGGACGGAAATAGGAGAAAGTTATTTAGATTGACCCTGCAATACTTGGGTCGGGAATTAGACGTTGGCAAACAGCTGCCCGTTGCAGTGTGTTGTGGGCGCAGAATGTGGCTTGCGTAAATGTGCTCTGTGTGCTTGTTTGCAAATTAGAGGTTGACTTCTGCTAGTGCGAGGATTAGATTAGAGCTGTTGAGTGGAATCAATATCCATAGACTTCTTGAACATTTTACTGTCATTTGTGTTACCCCCACCCAGGATGATAGCATCCACAAACTATGTGCGTTTTTTTTTTTTTTTTTTGTTATATATATATTCATCTATCTCCCCCTCCCCTTTTAATGCCTATTTGAGTATTATTCTTTATTTCTCCTTAAATGAAGTTTCATCTGTCCCAGTCCAATATTCCTTCCCACTATCCAAAGTAGCTGGAAAGTGTCTGTGAATGGCTAAAAAAGGAGCTTGTAGATAGTTTATTTACATTTTCTTGTGCGTACGAGGTCAGATCTGTTGTCCTGTTTTGAATATGGAATACAAGAAATGCTTGACTGTACTCCATTCAGCTACTCGATCCAGTGATTATTTATATCCTTGTTTAATATCTATCTTGTTCTTCGTCGAGGTTTTGATGTGACGGTTCCGTAATGCTGAAAGTTGTACATTGTACTAACCTATATACATACATATATATATAAATACATTATATCTATAAATACTAGTGGAAAGAGAGGGTGAGAGAGAAGGCCGGAGCAGAGAGAATGATGGCTGTTTGGTAACAACAGCTGTGGGACATGTTTGTTTTTGATTTTTTTTTTGTGTGTGTGTGTGTGTTTTTTTGTTGTTGTTGTTGTTGTATTTTTGCTTTCAGTTGTTCCTCTTGTGTTCTCTTTCATTGTTGGTTTCCATCAGTGTTTGATGAATAAACTCAGTGTTGATGCCGTACATGTACATATACAAATATGAATATTGCATTTACTATTCAAAAGCTAGAATTGTACAGTCAGTAATACAACATGCCAATAGACTTTCATAGCTTGAGGACGTTGACTCTGGACAATGGACATGTTATCTTATGTAGAGAATATTTCTTCTGAATTGTAGTTTAAAACGACATGGACTGCACTATTGGTACTGTATTTGTGTGTCTTTTATAATGGACTTCATGTGTACACCTAGTTACTATAGTAGTATAGTTTGTGTTGAGCATTTGAAGTAGGAAGAGTATGATGGTATTGTATTGAGATGATTTGTGACCCTCTACAACAAAAGGATCCGAAAGTCGAGGGAGGTTGATTTTCTGAAAATGACATGACCTCATTCCCTTATTCTTCTGCTTAAATTTCATGTAACATGACTTATAAAAGTACTCAGTTGCGGAGATATTGATGATTTTATGAGACCATGTTGAGTGGTCTAGGAAATCAGCGTTTCGAGAAAAGCGCCTTCAAAGTTTTCTTTCTGACGCAATTGTGATCAAGGGGAGGTAAGACAGTTTTCACCTCATAGCAACCCTTGCGATGTTCATTCATTCTTAGCACCAGTGGTCTATCAGTAACCAGTATGCCATGCATTGACCAATAAGATCACTC
Source organism: Diadema antillarum (assembly GCF_040938485.1). Taxonomy (NCBI): domain Eukaryota; kingdom Metazoa; phylum Echinodermata; class Echinoidea; order Diadematoida; family Diadematidae; genus Diadema; species Diadema antillarum. Next base: position 2,291,846 of record NW_027270929.1, on the reverse strand, counting down.
GTTGCTAGGGGTGGAGTCTATCTGCGGCGCTAAATTCAAATCTTCAGACACGTTTCTGTTTCATTGAAAGTCAGAAAATCATGGCCCAGAAAAACGTTATAGTTTCTTGCCTTTCCTTTGATCATTCAGCTTCAAAATTTCATCAGATGATAGACGAAACATTAGACTGCAACATTATGCCGACAATAGAAATTCAGTGGTTTTGACCGATTTTGATCTGATCTGACTTCAAACTTGATTTTCTGGGCTCAGCCGTCAGCGACTTTCGGATCCTTTTGTTGTGGCGGGTCACATTTATAAGTCCCATGAAGATGACACCTCCTTTCTTGTAGATGTATGCAATGTGTACACTGACTGGCAGATTCTCAGTTGCCTTCGTACGAGTAATCAAATCGAATCGATGAAATTAAAAGAACAACGAACATATTTAAACTAAACGAAGGGATGTTAGTTCCACAAGATATGTGATGAAAGATTGTGGCTGTGACCCAAGCTAGGGGAATGGGGGTGGGGGTTGGATTCTCTATTAAAAACAGAGACCATTCAGAACATCACACACTGGTTTCGGCTGGTTGAACTCCCTAATAAAAAAGCGTGTGCAATTTTACCCGGGCTGAAGGATTTGCACAGATTTTCTTGGTTGCGAATGCCATGTTGCCTCACAGTAATCTCATCTGACATCAGAAGACAATGTGTCCAGTCAGTAAGGTCATTCATTAGGCCTCGAGTTGTGAAGATCCCTCATCCTGACTAGTCAAAACTCCCAGGTAAAACTCCCTCAGAACTGCAGCTCTGAAATATTAATAACAAAATATCGGTGGCACTGGAAGGCTTCATCCTCGATTCATCTCTAATACACACAGTATAATGGTGTCCATCTGAGCCATTAAAGTAAAGACATGGGTACACCCGACCAGATTGTTATCAAATCAATGCTTCAATACATCGCACAAGTGTGCATGCTGTAGTGGCAGGTGAGATTGCCTATGAGTGACGGTCACGACTGTAACAATTTGATTTGGATTTTAAAATCGTATCATAGGGTTAATGGTATAATATGGCTTTGATATGTCGAGGAATGAAAATGATTTTCCAAGAGGGCATTAATTTTTCAATACCATACCAGGAGACAGCGTGATCTGGAACTTGTTAACATGACTTCTGTTCCCTCCACTCCATTATATGATATATGTATATATATCATTGTTTCTTTTCTTCTAACTGCATCACCCCCCCCCCCCTCCTTTATGGACTAAAAAAGGCTCTCGCTACAGAATTGCTACCGCCATCAGTGAGTCAGATGCACTGAATATCGCAAACTCTGAATTGATCATGGACGTTATGAGGCACAGTCCACAGATCTATTTCATTGAGCCTGTATGACACTTACAATTTATCATGGTAACCACCAAAAGGAAAGGGGCCCTCGGAGGATTGAGGTCAAAGGTTATGGTGCCAACAACATGAGAAGTAGTGTCAGATTTACATTTAAATTTTCAGGTTTTAGGGTGTGTTCGAGTGCTCTCCTGTTGCGTATTGTACTGTACCATGCCCATGCCAGATGAGTGCTCGACCGCTTCCAAAGTATACTGTACCATACCATACCGAGCCAAAAGTGGACCACTTTCTTATGTGCTCGAAAAGCGTACCATAACTGTACCAGAATTTGGCATGAGAAGAATGCGCATAACAAGCACTATGCCATGATACAAAGAGTCGATTCTCTTTGTCTGGAACACCTGTAGGTAGCATAAGCACTCCAGGTGCATGGCCCTGTTTCTACAAAACATGTAACCCCTCTGACTCGAGTCCAAAAGTAGGGAACTTTTGCAAGCACTACTTGGCCACTAGTTGAGCGTGCCGTGTGCAAAATTTGCTTCTGCACATGCTCAAATCCAAAAACCCTCCCTTCCTGGGGAAAACGAGAGCAGTTCTCGACCAAAATAGTGTCTGGTCCTGACGTCGGGCACGATTGAGCAGTCAGCCAATCAGTGATCTTGTTGCTACGGCTGCGTCCACACGAAGCTGCTTAGAAATGGGGATGGGAGTCCAAGTGCGGGGAAAGTCACGGCTGATTGCTTCCGTGTCGTATCGTCTTCCCGTCATGTAGCGAAAGTTCTGTAGTAACTCATGCGGTATGCTATCTCCACAGAGCGCTCAAACTCTCCCAATCTGGCATAGTATGGGAACAGTACGCACTAATAGTCTGGATCAGTTTGGTTCGCTTTTGAGTGCTGGAAAGCGGTCTTAATAGTCCCCATTGTCAATACGCTACTGAGGTCAAAACCTCAACTCTTCTTACAGTCAATGGAGAGTAACATTGTTGCATTGTCATGTGAAATCAAAAAATGTTCCACACCTCAGATAACATGAAAGTGATAATAATGATTTTGGTCTCTCTCACTCCAAAAGAGATGAAATGATGGATATCTACAGCGAGACAAGTGGAGAAGAAAGGAAACATGTATGCACGCAAAAATAAATATCAATACTCAAATCTAACCCATGGAGCACTATCTCATTTTGAATGCAGTGGTCATTTTATCGAAGAGAGACATTTTAGGAAAGAAACGGGAGAGGGGCCTACTTTTAACCCCACATTGATGTCAGTTCATTGTCCATCAAGTACATTACTGTAGATCAAGTTGATGTCACTCTTTAATTACAAAGTGTACATCAGCTTTGTTTCATTGCAAAACAAAACAAGGGAAGGATTTTGACTGATTTGTTATAAATTATGTATTGTAGCATTACAGCTTGTTTTGTCTGTTTTAGGAGCACAACTTAGACCGGTCATTTTGGATGATCAACCTCGACATTCTTAAAATTTTATGAAGCAGTCTGATAACAGTAATATCCATGTGTGTGTGCAAAATGTCTGGAAAATGTCTGGAGCCCAAACTTTACCTGAAGAGTTTTAATTGTAAAGTTTTTTGTCAACTTTCAATCAGGGTCTAAAATCACCTGTATTTTCTAGGACTGTAGATATTTGTAGCATAGATAATTATGGTAGAAAAGATTGATTGAATTATGTATTTATATAGCATAAACAACAATGTACATACATATGGCTCTTGGCAAAAAAAAAAAAAGAAACTTAAAAGGAGAAGGATTTGTAAAGAAGTAAGTTGTTGATTGGTGAAGTGGTTTGCAGAATTTGGTGCAATCGAACGAAGATTTGAAAATGAGGGAGATATGATTTTCTAGAATGATAGGATATGGGAGTTATTTAATTCAATTCTGTTCCGCTCTAAAGGTGTACAAACATACTTATGCTCAATAGCTACGTCATGAAATGTTTAATACATCGATACTACCTATATACTCCTTTGACGGACAGCAAATGTATGTTGTTATTCATTATTAAGTAATAATTGATTGAGCATTTGCAAATGACAGAAAAGAAACATTGTATATCTGTATTCTGTGTGTAAAAAGAAAACGAGTAAATGTTGATGACTTTGCTGGCGTGTCTTTGGGAATAAATTGTGTTGTAGACATTCAGAGCGTTTCTTAATTTGTGCATGGAATTTTAACAGCTGATAGTCACATGCTGGTATGTTGGCACAAAGAGTCTACTAGTCTTTCTCTAATCTGTTGAGTAAATAGAAATCAAAAAAATAATAAAATGGTGGCACTTTGTACATGATGTATATGTTCTGTGGCATATACATGTACATGCAAGGGATTATTCTTCAACAACTTATCTTGGAAAACGCTTCAATACATTATGTCCAATGTGATGACCAAGGTTTTCTTCTCTTTTAAAAAATCTTTCAGCTGTTTTCCCCTCCAAAAAAAGAAAAAAGAAAAAGAAAAGGCAAATAAGATACCAGAAACGGGACTAATTCAGGTATTTTGCAGGTCAATGACCATAAGCGATGTCACAAGACTTAGTAAAGATAACATAGGAATGAATAATCATGATTTCTCAAAATGTCAATATAAATCATAATGGTACATATGGAATTCATTGGCAATGCATTGTGTAACCCCTATCTGCTATTATGATTTTTTTTCCCACGTAAAATATAGGCAACAGAGATGAAACTCCTGGTTTACTGTAAATTTAATCAGAATGACAGACTTGTAGCTTTCTTAAATGATTTAATCAATGAACCAACTGCTCAATTACAACAACAAACGCACAGTACGTGGGCATTGGATCCAACATGCCACTTTTCCACCATTCCTGCCATTTGCTTTTATCTGGGTGTGGACTTCTGAAACAACCCAAATGGAATCATGACCATGTAACTGTAAGGCATTTTACACTAACCCAAATAATATATTAATTTTTTTTTTTTCAAGATGACTGTAAAATGACTTCTAGAACACATTCAAAGATTTTGTGTTTGAAAGTTTAAAAGGCTCAATAATTTTTTTTTTTTTTTTTTCAGTTCTAATGTTTTGGAAATGCAGTGTATCCAAAAAAAACCCCGAAATAATGAAAAGTTCTTATTGTCTGAGAACAAATGGACATGAAGCATTTATAATGCTTTTCCTGTCTTTAATGCATCTACCACCATTCTTTAATTGCCAGAAGTCCTAATGCTTGAGAAAGATTGAGCATTTCTTCTTTCAAGCTCTCACGAAGGTTTCATCATATAAAGTGACAATATACTTAGGAAACATGGCGCGTCGACCCGACTGTGGCAATATGACACTTGAATAATATGACACTGTTTTCTTCAGGGCTGAAACCAGTGAAAGGGAAATGGAAATTCAGCTATGTATCAGATGTAATTGTATTGTGATACTCATTCACCAGATGGTTATCATTCCTTTTTTTGCTTGTTTGTATTTGTTGATGATAAATATGTAAAGATGAAATTTATCTTCTTATGAGATTGTATGTACTTTTAATCCAATCGGTTTAACTCCTCATTTCCCCTCTAGTTGTTATGAGTGTTGTATATGATATTTTCATTATATCTTCTTTCATATATATGTTTTTTGGGGTCATTGTGCAATTTATTCATTTTTGTAGCGGACAATCAAGCAATACTCCTAAGTTAAGGATTTTCTGAAGTGATAATTGCTTTTCTTTTTTTAGTTTTCAGGAATTGGACAGAGAAATTTACTCAAGAAAGATTAGTGATCTTTAGGAGTGAGGAGACTTTTTAAAAAGTTGATCACTTTCTTGACAAAACAATGTTGTCTGACCACTCCTTCTTTAATAGCCACATGTTGATGTTGAGTGTGCCGACACTGGCTTGTACATGTACATATGATGATGTTAGGACGATTTCGATTACATTTCAGTATGCTGCGATGTTATACAATGTTGAAAACTCACAAAGAAGTTCTCTGCCTGAATTGCTCAAGTTTCTTTGATTATCAGGTATTCATCAGTGCAGTTTATTCATGTTCCCAGTACAGTGGTGTTATGTAAATAATTGATTTAATTACCTTCTTTTTGATCATTGGTTTATTGGCACGGCTCTTTTTGTTGGGAAGATTGTTAGGGGGGCCTGAAAGATGTATATAAATTCATGATAGACACTACCCAATTTTTAGGATCTGATGATGAAAATTAGTAAATTAAAAAACCCAACAAAACTGCAGCATTTGTAGTTTCAATGAAATCATTCAAAGCATGAGGAAGTCATGGAATTTTACTTTTATAAGTATTCATGCAGTGGTATTGGTCAGTATCACACATGTAACTTAGATGAACTGATAATGCTAGTGTTCTCATAACACTCGTATCTGTCTTAACATGAAGGTATTGTAAATTTAATTTATTTATAACTAATTCAAAACAGTACATATACTCAAAAACAAACAAGTAAAAAGAAATATGATTGTGATTGCTTTATTACAACTTGGTACAACTCTGTAATAATTTCTACAAATTATGTTGGTTCTTTCATTTCATCTAAAGACAATAAATTTTGTAATGAATTATATGTAGTAAACTGGGAAGAACTGTCTAAAGGGATAACGTTGCCCCTCTTCTACTTTGCAGAATATGGCTGATATTACTGTTTGGTGATAACTTGTGAAACTTTGAAATGCTTTGATGTTCTCATATGACTGATTTTACTGAAACTATTACAGTCATGTACAGTGTATCCAGTAAGAGGAGTTGTTTTTTTTTATTTGACATTCCTGCTCCCAAGCAACAGAATTATTCCGCCTTGCACATTGCAAAAGTAGCCCAACTGAATTATGCAGATTTGACCAAAATAGCTTTGATGCAATCAATTTGTCCACATTCCACTAAACTGAAAATCCATATACCAATGGTACGTATAGTGGTAAATACTTGCTATCAGTACACATTAGACATTCCCAGTACAATTGACACAGTGACTTATTTCCTTGTTTTTTCAATCAGCAGGCCATGTGATTTCTTTTCAACTTTTTCCTTTATTTGAGAATGAAGCTGCTTCCTGTTTGGAAAATGTTATGTAGCTTTACCACTGCAATTTCCATTGAAAGCAGTATTCATATGTTATTTTATTTTTCGTTGGTTGGAGGATAAGAAAAGGGGAAAATTGGTTTATCCAATAAAGCTACATACTACAATTGTACGTATGGCAAACAGCTTTAGCAGCAGAAAGGCACTATGCCATAGACTTTGCATATAGTAGAATCCTTTTGCTTCTGAACTGAAAAGGAGTATACATTTTTTAGCATTTTGTTGCATTATGAAACCTTTTTCAATGATTCCTCCATCCCTTTTTCTGGCCTGTGATAGATTTTGTTTCATTTTGTTTTGTTTTGATTTTTTTTTAAAGGTTAAATTGTCAGAGGCAGTGCAATAATTATTGAATGGAAAAAAATTGTTTTGTTAAAGTGCTAAGAATCCGTACTGTATTGACTGAAAGCATGAGAATATTCAAACTTCAGAGGGGTGCAGACGTGTTAGGACGTTTTTTAAAATAAATTGTCAACCTCTATACAAATGTATTTGTAGGATTGCAACTGCTGATCTACTGTTAAACAATCATGTTAGAAAATTTCTTATCATTTTTAACTTCAATGTCTGAATGAGATGACTGTTTTAGCCATTGAATTTCAAGTTAGATGACACATCCTTTAAGTAAAAAAAAAAAGTATGATTCAAAGGTTTCTTAGATATTCAGCTTTAGCATTCAAAGTGTTAAAATACAAACACAATAAGATTTGTCATTATTTGATGATTGTGAAATACTTTATTCATCATGTCATCAAACAAGTGGTTCTGCAGGATTGACTTGTTGGGTTTGAAATGTTACAATATGCTCCTGTTGTTGTCGTATTTAAGAGGACCATTTATTCAACGGTAATTAGATAACACCAGAAATTGGTTGCTGATGTCATAACTGGAAGGGGTTAATTCTCTTTTTTTCCCCTTTTTTTTTTTAGGAAGGGGGGGGGGATGCATGAGGTGATATCTAGATTTTACAAGACAGTTTCTGAGAGTTCAAGTGGCTGCATTGTGCACATAATTCAAGTATCCTTGTGCATACCCGCCGTTTGCTGGCCATATTATAAACTGTGCAGTTGTGCAGCTATTGGCCCTACATATTACTTACAACAATTAAAGTGAGGAAAATTAAAAGATGAGGAAAATTAAATTTCACCAGCATGCAATTTGTCAAATCTGCAGCCATATGATATTAAAGAGTTATAATCGACCTGAAACATATAAATCCACAAAGATAAGCTTTTTAATAGCATGGTTTCTGGCACTGTCTGACACTGCATATGATTTGATTGATATTGATTCAAAACAGCTGTCACACACTTGCTCTGGTTCCACAATATGTGTGCATTCGTGTAACTTGGGTGACAGCATTTAACACGTGCAAGAGATTTATTCTTCAGAATCAAGCGTGTTGGGGTATACACTGTGCAAGTCTTTTCTAGTTTTCATCAAGCTCTTCTGGTAGTTTACTATTGTTGGTATAAGTGTAAAATCGAGATATTGCAGCAGTATCATCGTCACAACTCTTCTTTTATTTTGATTGACAAGCGTGTGACATCATGCATTCCTAAGACTCTGTAAATGGAGTTTACTTTCAATAGCTAGTCTTGTGATTCTGTACAGACTTCAAAATATCACTGGGAAAATGGAGGGATAAACATATACATTATGTATGTGAAGAAAGAAGAAATTGTGAACTTGATTCACCCAATTTCCTAGTGGTTTTCTGTAAATGTATCCTAATTATTCAAATGATGACAGTAACACAACGGAAGTTAATTTTCTTTCATATTGATTCCCAGGACATATCTGATACCCTAAAACTCACACTGACTTCATATCAACAATTTCTGAATGCTGATTTCCTGCCCCCCCCCCCCAAAAAAAAGAAAAACAGACAAATAGGTCCTTGTCGAGATGCCACTCTCCCTCCCTTGTTGTCACAAAGTTACTCGCATCTTGTATTCAACAAAGTCTGTGAAGAGTTCAAACCATTTTCTCGAATTTGTGACTGGTGTCATCATAATCTCTTTCAAACACACAAACGAGAGAACAAAAAGCATAAAGAACTTCCACGCAATACATCGCTAGAGACTAAACTTCGACCTTTGCCGAGTGATAATTTTGTACACTGTACGTCAGTTCCTACTCCAGTCTGTACCACAACCGTGTTCTAGCATTTGTTTCTTGAAGCTGTGCCACTCACACACAAATTATGTAAATGTCGTAACTTCCAGTATTTCAAACTCTATAACTTTCAGTGTTTTTAGATTATGTATAACTGAGATATAAGTTTCTATTCGTTATAGAAAGAAAACCTTAGGCTAAAAAGCTTGTTTTTGTTTCTTTTTTTTTAAAGCTAGGAAATGTAATAATTTCAAGGAATATAAAATCATTATTTTACATGGTCAAGGATTATAGAATTAGATGCAGTGATCAATATCTATTTATATTTGTGAATGTAATGACTTGTTCTATACTTTAGATTTTGAAACCAAGTATTTTCAGAGACTTTAAGATATATCTCATAACGGGACAGGTTAATGTCATTCCCTGATCTGTGGTTGGTATTTGTGCTATAATCTTACACTGACTGATCACATGACCGTTCATGTGATCAATCACATGATCATCCTGCTGCAGCTCTGTTGTATTCTATGTTGCTATTTATATTTATTTGTTTTTTTGTTTTTTCTTTTTAAATCATGCACTTTGTAATTAACTGGTATACATTCTATTTGATATACTTATGATGTGGATGATATTTATTGTTCTTAAGTTTTTACCCGAAGTTGTGAAAATTGATACCTAGCTAGTGTACCTATGATATGGGAAATCTGAGATAATTTTTGTTGTTGTATATGTAGTTATCTAACATTCTAAGTGGAATAAATTTTCAGATGTTATCCGAATCACTGTGGCATTCAAGTTTTTGTTGCATGATTGCCCAATATACTTTGAAAAGAATATAACAGATTACTAGTTTACTGTATTTAGTGACCTTCAAAGTTATTGCCTGATTATTTCTGAAAAAACCTCACCTACAGTGTACATTCCAAATGAGGAGAATACCTGGCAATAAACTACTTATCACATAACTGTACATGCATCATCTTAGTACACATATTCATGCTAATGACAAACACATTTTCCACAGCTCTTCTTGGCCTTGGCTCCCATAGAAAAAATGCATCACAGTAGTAATATCAGAACTGGAAAATAGGAAATAATCAAAACTTTGGCAGAAGCGGTAAAGGCCAATAACGTCCATAGAATCGAACACCATATCAATGAGTTGACTGAATCGTTTATCTTTGTGTGTGTGTTTGTGTATGTGTGTGTATGTGTGTGCGATTTGGTGTGGAAGAGTGGATGAAAACACTTTGATGATGGTCCCTGTGCCTCACACAGCAAGCATAATGTTTTTTGCTAGTGAGCATTTTAGATGACAAATTGTAGAAGATGAAAATTCTTGTTTCTCTCTCAGATTAGCAAACATTTGTAAATTTCTTTCTGGCATAATTCAAACTGAAATTTACCCACAGTTTCAAGTAGTCTTTTTCCCAATATAAGATATGTAATGAAATTCAGAGTTGCCAATTTGATGATCAGTGACTATTAAAGATGATCATCTCTGCTGCAAACATCCATTAGGACTTGATGTGTCAAACACTGAACACTTCAAAAAAAAAATAAATGCATGGACTCACAGAAGAACAGCAATTGGTTGAAGTGAGTGACCTGTGGTGAAATGAAATAAACACAGACTCAAATCAACTTCAATGTTTATTTATCTATTTGTTCATTTATTTATAAAATCTATTCATTTATTTATATATCTATCTATCTACTTTTACATTCTGGAAGAAGAAATGTGTGTATAATCTCAGAGTGCATGCAATTCCACATGTCATGATATTTAAAATGGGGAGGGTGAAACTAGTTGTGTCCAAATATGTACATACTTTGTCAGTACTTGCTCTTACATGAAATGATAGTAAAGAGGAAAACAATGAATGGAGGAGAGGAAAAAAAGTGACAAGAGTCGATTGAATAAGAGGGAGGAGAGAGAAAGATATACATGTACATACATTTGTAACTACAGTGAGAGATGATTAAGCTGTTGCATGCATATTGCTCCCGATTTGGAAATGTGCATTTCTTTTTATCACTGACATTACTGGAAGAGTGTTTGGATGAGGAGTCAGATAGAAAAGAAGAATGTGCCCATTCCAAGAAGCCTAAAAACAAAATCAGGGAAGTACAGGTTGTACATTCCTAATTGTCATGGTGGAATGATAATTGTTCATTTGTGCCACACATAGGTGAGTAGGTACATGTACATGTTCATTTTAATAGCTGTTTATAAGATTGATTGTCTGTGACTATGACAGTGCCTTGGTGTGTTTGAGTGAAATTGTCTTCCTGTAGCCATGTGGTATTTGAATTTTTTCCTGTGACTGAAAGAGTCACCCCTTATTTGATGTGACTCTTGTAGATAGTCATGCAATCTAGCCTCTTTCCCTATATTATATAAATCCTGACTATTCCCCTGACTATTAGTGTTGTTCGATGGTTCTGTGTAGATGATAGTACCTATATGCCCTCATATTATACTACCTGTGCTTATTTACTCTTCATTTTATTTTGTGTATTCTTAATAATTCACCTACAAGTATCCTTGTATCTAGTCTTATAACCTTATTTATTATTATTCCCCATTTGTCTTTTGCAGTGCTTTATAACTGTCTTTAGATTCGTTATGTATGATAAGTATTGCGTTGGTATAATTTTGATGTTGATCTTGATACTCTATCACTGTCTGTAAATCAATATCTGGCGTCCACTTGTCAGGCGTCAGGAAGTCTGCTGTAAAAATCAGTGTCAGAAAAAAAAGCAACGCCATATCAGAATTACTTCTGTAAACAATATGGATGTGTTGCAACATTCATTTTTGATTGATGCCCACAACATTATGATTATGATTAAGTCTACTCACCGTGACCCCCCCCCCCCCTTGTAAAAACATTAGTTAAGCTCTTGCTGAAACAAAATATTACAGATTTCAACTCTAAGTCAGGAAACGTCTCTTTGGTGCAAGGTGCAGTGAAAAGAGAAGAGAAAAAAAAATGTATTTTAAAGGTACTTTGTACAAGACTTTGTGATGAGATAGTGCAGTTTTGCAGAGCTTTTTCTAATTGGGTAGACCTGATAGTGTGCATTTATATCTGTAGAAACATATGTACAGCCAACCACAGATTTGCTGAAAAGTCGTAAAGATGATGTTGTATGCATCATCTGGTAGAGAGACACCAAATTTTAATCCATATATTGTACTCGGAACCAAACATGCATTGTAGGGTAGAAATGCATTGGCAAATGCTTGCACTTCAAATGTCAAGAAAGAAACACTAGTCTTGTCATTTTTTTTTTTTTTCATGGAAGCTTTGTGATGACATTGGTATTTAGTTTAAACCAATGCCATTCATTACAAAGCTTCCATAACATCCTGATCTAACTCTGCAGTCAATTCATGTCAACCATGAATTTACCCCTCTCAAATAATTGCGTAGTATATAACCGTCATTAATGGTTGTTGCTAATATTGACAGCCCCAAAAACAAAAAGGAAGAATTTCTAGAACTTCCTTCAGCGCTCTATAATTATTGAAAACAAACTTTGGAACAGTCAGGCCAGTATAAACAGCTGACCATACAGTGTTTTCTGGATACTATGACACACACCAAGACACATGAGCATTACATATGAATTTGACAGATCACATGCATACTTTAGGTGTAACTGTGCAACATGTTGATTTGCTAGAGTAAGTCAGCACCACCAATACCTGAGCCACATTGCCGGTTGTCAAACATTCTTCATGTCGTCTTTTGTTTTTCCCAAAGTGAAAATGCATAACGACTTATGCAGGGCAAATGGCAAAAAACTGCTTCAGTTTGGACCAACCAAGAAATCATATTGATTTATGTGACACTGTATGTCAATTTGTAAGTTTCTACTCACAGAAAAAATGTCCCAAGACTGAAGAGGTAACTTAAAACAAGAAAAAAAAAGGAATTTTTTGTTAAACCCTTGATTTACATGATTTATGAACTTATGCAAGGTTTACTTTATTTCTATAAAGATATTTCAGAAATTTCAAGTCAATGTCCACTCCACTGGGAATGCACTTTATGTTTTTGCAGGCTTCAGCTATGTCTTTTATGTTTGCATGAAAGGCAGGTACATGTACATGTAGACCTTTCAGAATCATTGCTCTCAATATATATTTTTTGTTAATACAAAATGTATGTCTGGGAGAACCTGTTTTGTTTTCATATTTCCTTTATAATATTCTTTAATCAGTTGGTAATCTTCTGACCTGCGACATTCCATTGCAACATGAGAAGGGAATCATTATAGTAGAGTTTTTTTTAATATATCAATGATGGCTTATGGTTGGTCTGTTTGGGCAGGGCAATTTTTCACGAGTTTCATAGAATGACCTTGTAAACTGGAGACAAAATACATTTGACAGAATGCTTTTCTTTGAAAGTTTAGTCATCTGTTGGTCAAGTGAATGCTGGACGAATTTATGAATACTAGCTCTATACAAAAACTAGGAAAACATTTGTGTCAAACCCTGCACTGGCTGTGAAGTTGTTACAAGTGGCAATTAGATTTACAGGTATTCTTCCTTGTCTTTTATTGTTTATGTTTATGACGTTCGTAATGCCTCTTTTTTTTTCGAGAGCTGATGTCTTTATTCAACCTTTGACTACTTTTAAGTAGAACATATTTTTGTAGCTGTTTATTGTTTCTTTATTATATTCTTTATTTGTTTTTTATTGAATCTGTAATGTTTCCCTTTTTCTGCTTTTGTTCTCCCCTTTTTAGTACTCAATTACTGTACTTTGAATTCATCAACTGTATTTGCTTTTTAAAGTGAAGATATAGATGTCAGTCAAGTTTTGTATGGTGTACCCCTTGAAGACTTTTCTTGGCTCCTAGTCACCTATACTGGGTGTCCCAAAAAAAGCGGAATGGTGGATTTTCAGTACCTTGCGTTCTAAAAGTGATATATTTTTTGACATCATTAGAAAGAGCATCTTCCGCAGAAGACAATGATACCAAAATTTTTATTCTACGCCAATTTCTGTATATGCAGTCATATTCAATTTTTGGCGACTTATGAGATAATAATTTGAGCGCGACACGCGTTCATACGGTGAATTGTGTGAGCTCGTTGATCCATGTCAACAAAAGATAACGCTTTGATATTGGGCGCGCACACACACACTCAGACACACACACACACACACACACACACTGTTTTTTCCTGGCCCATGCCCAATGTGAAAGCTGTATCTTTTGTTGACATGGATCACCGAGCTTACACAATGTTCACCGTATGGATCGCGTGTTGCACTCAAATTATCATGTCATAAGTCGTAAAAATCCGGCGACATTTGAAAATGACTGCATTTTCAGAAATTGGCGTAGAATAAAAAGTACTGAACCAAATTTAATGATTTTGGTATCATTGTCTTCTGCGGAAGATGCTCTTTCTAATGATGTCAAAAAATATATCACTTTTAGAACGCAAAGTACTGAAAATCCACCGTTCCGCTTTTTTTGGGACACCCGGTTATGTTTACAGCTGCAATTTGAATTTCATTCTCTCAACTCTCACTTTTTAAAAAGATTTCATAGTTAAAAATGCTTCCATATTTGAATGGGTGTATTTTTTGTTCTTTTGTGCTTATATCTAATCAGTATATGAGATAAACTGTAGGAGATATAGTTTTCAAGTGACTTTTTTTTAAGTGAATGGGAAACAAATCTGTTTCAGTATCATAATAGTTTTATTTAATTTCTTGTGTGTGCTTTGTTTCATTTAATTTGTTGCGTGTTCACGGCAGCTGTGTGCAATCATGTGAACCTGTTTTGTTTGTGCTCACTGACTCACAGAAGTAAGTTGATATTGACCGCTTTGCCATTTTTGTTCTTTGAAAAGGTAGTAGCCTTCTCAATGCAAAGTTCCAAGTATCATGGTCTATTTTCATATTTAGACAGCATTCAATGTACAATATAGTCAGTCAATTAACAGTAGTCAGTCAATATGATAAGATAACAGTCAATATGATAAGATAACAGTCAATATAATTAGATTTAAAATGAATTCACCCCCCCCCCCCAAAGTCTGAGAATAAGTGTGTATCTGGCACTTCTGTTTTTGGAGTGATTCTTGCAAAAACTACATGCACATGTACTTGCTTCAGTGCTTTATAAATCATGTCATGAACAATGTTGTTCCTCATCTAAACTGCTTGAGCCTGATTCTTATGTGATAGGTCATTGAAAAACATTTTCCCTTACAGAAGGCTACTACCTATGATTTTAAGTGAATTTCAGAATCAGCACCTGCACAACTCAATCCATGTCCTTTCCACATAACTTACACTCATGTCACATGACTTCAATTAAAAAAAAAAACAGCATAAGGGCTAGTCTCTTGTTCTTTTCGATAGGAAGAAAGGGATTGTAAGAGCGGTTAATAATAGTGGCATTCACACTGACGTGAATTAGCGGGATACAAATCTCAAGAATTGCATTGCAGTCCATGTTTAAAGATTTTGCCAGCTGGACATAAAAATCTCACTAGATAGCATTGATCAGCAACGCGATCCAAATTCCAAGAAATCTTGTACGCATTTCAGAACTGTCGCGATTATTTTAGATATGGTGTGATAAATTTGCATCACAGGGAATGTATGAACTCTGTTCAGAGCAAATAATCTTGAGATCTTTTATAATAATAATAATAATAATAATGATAATAACAATAATGATAATGACAATAATAATGATAATAATAATGATAATTATTATTATTATCATTATTGTTATTGTTATTATTATTTATTTATTTATTTATTTATTTATTTGGCATTTGCAAGATAATACAAATGACAACAGATAAACAAACAAAACAAGCAGAATACGAGGATACAAACCAAAAGGCAAGGGTCTCCATTTTTGGCATATTCCATGCAGGCATGCGCTTGGACAAAAAATTATCACATTCAGCAATTAGTAGGATATCTGTCAAACACACAAAAAAGATTAGTATTTGGATCACAATTGGCATCCGCTAATTTGTCTGTGTGAATGACATTATTGTTTCATCTCCTCTTCTCACAGTTATGGTTCTTTGGCTTTGTGCGTGTTAGTCTAGAGATTTATGGTTCAAGACCTTTCTAGGCGGCTTGGCGACACTGCGCCCTTCAGCAGGGTAGTGAGGACTCTGTGTGCATGTTTTGTGTCATTGTGTGAGAAGTTACTAGTACTCTCTCTCTCTTGCTCTTCTTCACAGTGACTGTGCAACTCAATGCACAGAGACACCACCCCCACATCAGTGGCATTTTATATTCCCCTCCCTGCATGCTTCCCGTCCCAGCACGCACTCACTTTTGCACAAAGCACACCTGAAAAACTTTATAATCAATGGATACCGTTGATGAAGTGACGGCAGTGATACTCTGGATGATTTAAATAATTTAGATTTAATTGCGTGCTATGTTAGAATATAAAGTATAATGTATAAAGTATATATCCATTGTGTGTAGAGTAGTTTTCTTGGTGTACTGGATATTCTCAAACTGCTAGTGTGAGCAACCATATTTTTATGTGTAAGTTTTGAACTGTCTGTTGGTGTCAATAGATATATAACTGTTTCTGTGTGTATTCCATTTGTGTGTTTTCAGGGGGGGGGGGGTTAAGGCAAAAGTAGGTTGGAGATCAGCGGGAAAATAGGTTCTGCCTCAAAATACAAGTATGAACAAGTCTGTTTGTTACTGTATTTTGTGAGCATTTTTTAATTTTAGTGATTACTATTGTCGCAGTACAGAGTTGTCAATGTTTCCATATCCAAGCTTGTGAATACCTTCTGAAAAAGAGCTAAAGTCTAAATAAAAATGGGTCTACAAACACAGAAGACCAGATTGGGGGGTTCTGCCCATTTGGATACCAGTTTGGTGTTTTTTTTTGGAATAAGTTGCAACACAATCTTGTTTAGCATAACACCGTGAAAGGCAGTCTTCCATGAGGGAATGGCAGGCTAATGGGTGTTTTAACCCTGTAGATGATTACTGCAATTTTGCAGCAAAACTCACCCCTGGATCTTCAGAAATAACCTTCATTATCTTATGCTACATTTACGCTATGTTCCCGGCGACCAGGGCAGCCCCATTTTCCTGAAACGTAGTACGCCGTGGGTAGTTGGGATATTCTCCTTTTTTACCCCCTCATATTCTAGTCTTGTTCTTTCCAGACTTGCTCCAGTGAATACAAATTGTATGTAGCTCTATATTAAGATGCCATTCTCATGTCTGGTCAGACTAGACTACACATATTTTCTTTCACGTCCCAATAAAAACTGCCTCCAAGTTTTGTTTACGTGCTATCATGTTTTGTTGCATTGGTACGGCCTACGAGGTTTCTCATCAGCACTGTGACTGCCGTGGCAAATATTTTTGACAGTTTAAAAATCTAAAGCGGCATCCATGGCAATCACGGCCTGTCGCGTTTGCCCGTCCTGTCCCCATGCATAGTCTCACATTAATCCTGTTTTGTCCACAGTAGCCTCAAGTGGTGGTTGCTGTGGCTGCTGCGAAACATGGTGTAAACGTAGCGTTACGAATGGGTCCCTGATAGTGGCGCTCCAATTCAAGTGTTACCCATTTGCCCTGTGATAGTTGAACAGTCTTCATCTGGACCTTTATGTCTAACTTTACAATATTTTGCTTTCATTAGTCCATGCTGGGAGGGTCTTTTGATATTGACATAGGTACAATATGACTGAAAAATATAATGAATGATATTGGACTCTAAGGCATAACCCTGTGCATGGATGTGTGTGTTTGGATTTCCCTAATTTCCTCACTTCTCCACTTTTCTTTATTTTACTGCTATTTATCGTATTTAACTCAATATCTTTTCTATCTAAGCTTTGCAAAAGGATACCTTTGCTTCTAAACTCTGTACCTAAGAATATCTGTTGCCTTTAAACATGCCAAATGATTAATCAGAACCTCTGCTTTCATGAAATTCATGCTTGTTGCTTCTCAACATATCATAAGACTAGGCAACATTGTTATAAGTTTGTATTCGTTTTCTTATTTGTTTACACCTGTACTATGTTTTGCTGTTTCTTTAAGTAGCTGGTTGCCGAGAACTCAATAAACCCCTCCCCCCCCCAAAAAAAACCAAAAACAAACAAACAACGAACAAACAAACACCCAAAATGCTATTTAAAAAGGATATACAACATTTGTACATATTTGTGTTGTTCCTAAACATGTACATTTCTCTGTGTCCTGATGTAGAAAGGATATAAGTTTTTGATGTGATTTGAAAACAGATTACTTTGCATAATTATGACATGATGAGGATAAGATAAGCATATATTAACAGATATCTTTGATATGCTGTAACAACAGGAGGCTAGATATACTTTACTGTTAATAGGGGATACTGTGCTATTTGCTTGAACCAAATGGAAATATACAATTTATTAAATGTTCAGGGCTTAACTGGTCGGCTGTAGACTGTTGGCATAGAAACTCAATACTGTAAAACCGCAAACATTTGCAGCTTGAAACTTTGGGGAATTGGAGCCAATGGCCTATTTTACAGCATGAATCTTCTGTGATTGCCACTGGCATTCAATGCATATGTACTGCATGCATTTCACTTACTCGTATCTAAATTTTGGCTCCTTTGCGAAATTGGTGACAGTTTCATGGACCTAAAGATTTCTGGTTCAGTATCTGTAATTATGATTAAATAACTAGAACTGTAAACAGTACAATTCAATACAATTTTGTACAATTGTATCTCTCATTGGTCAAGATTGAGTTGAAATTGATTGCTTTTAATCAGTGATGAGGCTTTACATCACATCATCATCTGTAGCGCAGCTGCTATTTATGCATGGCAGGTATCATATTCTGCATCTGGTTAATTTCTCTTTTAATTGTGTTACATACCCAAAATAATTTCAAGCCTACGTACATGTAAAAACAATCCGGTATACACTTCACCAAGACATACAGTTCAAAGCCTTCATGACTGTTTGTTTCTGTTCCAGTCTTTACACTTTCTCCATGTTCAGTTGCTTCAAATTCTTACCACTAATGTTGCCACCTGGGTTTTACCATTTTGTTATAGTTGGATGTCTTTGTTGTTATAATCATGTATTTGAACTCTTTGCTTTAATACTGCCTCTCTATTCAGACTGAAAATTCCCTTGTGCAAGGTGTTTAGTGGTAGTGTAACCATATTTAATACTAATAGTGGATTTTTGTATCCATGTTGAAAGTTGGGATGGGGCCATTAGGGGTGCAGTATCTATCTGTCAAAAGGGGAGAATGTCTATCTATGGCTGCTTAAAAGGGCAGTTTATACATAATGAATTTGATACACTTTTACGGGAATTCAGGTCATGTCATTGATACATTATAGGCAATCTGCACATAGATATTAAAATTGCTTATTTTGCAATATAAAAGTTGGGTTTTTTATGTCTCTGCCATGAAGTGTTGCTGGAGGCATTATGTTTTCGGGTTGTCGGTCCGTCCGTAATCAATTTTGTGGACAGCGTATCTAAAAAACCGTTAGAGATATCGTAATGAAACTTGGCATACTGTATATGTATAAGTGGGTGAAGTTGTGCCTATAAACGTTTGGGTGCACATGCTCGAGGTCAAAGGTCAAAAGGTCAAGGTCAAATGGTCAAAATTTCACTATTTCCCCCATATTTATGCTATGCATGAAGGTATTTTCTTACATGAACTACCAAATAAAGATTCTCCAGAGAGTTGGGGTCGTGAGGTCAAAGGCCAAGTGAAAATGTTAGAATTTCACTTTTTCCTCCATATCTCACAAATGGTTCAAGGTATCTTCATGGAACTTAGTACATATGCATGTACTGACTGGCAGTGATTATCTAGGGAATTTAGGGGTCGGGGTCAAAGGTCAGGGGGTCAAAGGTCAGGGTCAACTCCTCAAAATTTCACTAATTTCCCTATGCAGTGGCCTGCAGGATTTTTCTTGAAACTTAGTGTATGCATATTACCCAATAGAGATTCTCTTGGAAGTTTCTTGCCAAAAGGTCACAGGTCAAGTGAAAGAGCTAAATTTCACTTCTTCCTTAAACTTAGAAAAGGGTCAAAAGTCCAGTGAAAATCCTCAAATCCCCAAATACCTGCACTCTTAGACAGTATAGCCATTCATCCAATTCAACCTAGTTCAAGGAAAGTGAACATGCAACACATTTGTGACAAACCTGTCATTTTAATATTTTGTTGATTATGTGAGACTGTCATCACACATTGTCAAGACATTGTACTATAGACCTATTAGGGGAACCATGCATTATGGCGGAGGCATACCAGTCGCCATTGCGACATTTCTAGTTTTTGAAGTTGTATGTTTTTCGTTGTTTTTTTTTTAAGTCATAGTCAACACCATGATATGACTCAGCAAGATTAGTACACTACTTTGGAAGGTGGGGTAGTGGTTACCTAATAGAGTGTTCTTGAATTCTACCTGCCAGTGTCCATTCCAACAAATGTCCATTACTACAGTACGTGATATCTTACTGAGTAGAGCGGCAGTCCAGGCTTTCCCTGTATGAAAACCCACCTGACCCTCAGTTTGGTGATGTTCATTATTTCGTATGTTTGTTATCTAAAAATTAGATAAATTTCATTACTACAAAACACGCAAATTCCCGATACCTACATGTAGGTGTTAATCCAAAAGTGAAATAGGGTTCGTAATTCCCATAGTTCGTTCATTCCAAAATGAACTACATGTAAGGCAAGGCTGCACACTAACCCCTTTTTTCTACTGGTCTGGCCCATCTGTCGGACCAGTAGGTACCCAGTTTTTCCATTTTTTACGGGTCCATTCCTGAAAAAGTTCCTGGTCCGACAGTGATTTTTACTGGTCAGGGACCGTCAGACCAGTGCCAGTGTGCAGCGTTGATATAAAATTCATTATTCTAGAAGTTTAAATCTGAAAATGGGAAAAAAAAAGGTTTATTATTTCAAAGGTTCATTAATCCCAAAATGAAGTAAGGTTTGTTATTCTGTAAGTGAAAAGAAATTGGGTACTAATAAACCTTCAGAATTACAAACCTTGTTTCATTTTTGAGATTAACAGACCTTTTCTTATTTTCAGATTAAGGAACCTTTGGAATAATGAACTGCAACCTAGCAAATGTTGCCAATGAAACAAAATCTAAAGCAGATCCCAGCAATGGTAGATTAGCAGCTATTGCTGCAGGATAGTACCCTTACATATAGCTTGTTCTACAGGACGTAGCATTTATTCCTACACCTTCTTGGGTCCATTTCTGATCACATACATGTTCAATTTTGGGTTGCTGCAGTCACTGAAATCACTGCTTAGGCAACGTTCATCTGAATGTATTGTTTTACTGCATGCATGTACCAGTTTTGTGTTGTATCATTATTACCTCTTCATTGCATGATACAAGAATTATCAATTGAACTGTTCTCTCCACATTGTTGGTTTTCCATGTCTTTTTAAATTGCAGTGTCTGTTACTCTGTGGGAGATAATGTAGCATTACAATTTTAAAGATTCAGAAATGTTAAAATTTTAAGATTTTAAGATTCAATCAAACCTATACTTTTTTTGAGCCCATGCAGTCAAAAGTAGTGTTTGCATATCTACCCATTTTTCCTGCGTGATGGGAACATTTCCATTTATTAGAAAAGGAGGAACTTCAGTAAGCCACCAAATTCAAACCACATTTCATTGGCTTAATGTTATACCTTTTTATCACCTTCATGTCATTTACTTCTGGTGTTTCATAATGTAAAAGAAAACTTCTCTTTTTTGAATCTTTTCTTTTTGGTAATATGCCATTTCTTTTTCAAAACACATATAAATCACCAAATTCCTAAGTGATCCTAAAATTGGCAACATATTTCTGCAGAAGTTCATGCTTCTGTCTGAAGTTGGCAAAGTTATTGTATATTTTCTTGAATTTAAGCAGTTTTGTTCAATTATTTTTCCCATGTAAGATAATTGCCTTGTGATGGCAAGATTCCCCCTAAACTTGATGGGATCATCCAGCGTTTAAATAGTGTGGGAGTTGTTTAGTGTGGGAGATTTAAAGAAAAAAAAAATGTAGATATAATTTCTTTTATTGTTTTTCTCCGTTTTATTCCCATTCGTTGTGCTTCGAGGCTGGCAAGTATTCCAGTGGGACTTTTTCAGGGGATGGGGTGCTGAGGACGTTGTCACAAATTCTAAATAATCAACTAATGATTAACATAGTTGTTAAACCTATGTAATGAACCTGATGATTTTGAAAAAATGGAGATGATGTCCAATTGATGTGTAGTGAGAATGTCAGTGATATTCCAGATTTGTTTGTCTTTTTTTAGGATCATAGATGAGGGCTGTTGCTCAGGTCGTCATTCACGTCAAGTAAGAAACAGGGGAATTGCTTACAGAGAGATAGTAAGCCAGTTCCAAACACATAGAGTATGCAGAAAATGAGACTGTCAGTGATTTTCAACAAAATTGATTGCCCGGTAGCACAGGGAATTAAAGACTTGGTGGCATGGGGAAACATGGGTGGTCTGATTGGATCCGTCTTCATTCGCTGCCCACGATGGTACATTAAAAACCACAAATGGCCCCTGTCAGCCACATGTCAGCGAATATGTGCATCAAAATGTGCGCTCATTGGCAACAGTCGAATCCAGTCGGGATTCTTTGGCTGTGTGCGTACTTTACATAAAGATGCACAATTCATAATGGAGATTCTCAAATACACCTGAACCGGGCCCACCTTTCCACTCCATGGCCCGAATTCACGAAGGTGGTACAATTGAAACCATGGTTTAAACCACGGACAATTTGTATGGAGCGCCAAGTGTCGCATGGCCTATTTTGTTACGAAATCAGTCATTTTGTCAATGAAATGATTATTTCGCAATGAAATGACAACATTTCGTCAACGAAATGATCATTTTGTCAACGAAATTAACATTTTGTCAACAAAATGACTAATTTCGTAACGAAGTAGGCCATGCAACACTTGGCGCTCCATACAAATTGTTCATGGTTTAAACCATAGTTTCAGTTGTACCACCTTCGTGAATTCGGGCCCATGAATCTCCGTGCTGCATGGTCATTAGCTGGGCAAGGGGGGGGGGGGGAGGGGGGGAGGAGGTGGTGTTGCATAAGTTGTGTTTCACCTCAAGCAAGAGGCAGTGGTGTTCAGGTTCTAAACGGGTCAGCATTTTGGAATTACTTGATATCCACAGATGATTCCAGCAGTGCTTATACCTCTGTAATTGATTTTTAGATCTGTAATATGTCTGTCTGTCTTGCTCCACTCACACATGCTCATGTCATCTTTATTGTTTGTATTTTGTTCTCATCTTCATCTCTTTCTCTCTGCAGAAAAAGATCATGATCATCATATGTTGCTCCGTGTTAATAGGCATCATTATCCTGATAGCCATCGTAGTACCAGCGACAAGAGCTTGATGTTGTCACGCCCTCTATAGTCTAGCTAGCTTGCGTGCTCTGCCTCACTCCATGTCTCCACAACATCACCGCATATGAAAGCATTTGCACACGAGGTGGATAGGGACATGACGAGACACGAGAAAGTGCAATCTAACTCTGCGTCATCTGGGGACATCTTCTGATCCAGGCTGCGAGCACACCATCGAACCATTTCATGAGCGATATCATTTGCGATCATCATCAACTTTACCTTGTGTACCATCTGTAATCTGGTGATGTGTCAGGATCGACTGTTGCCATCTGTACACGTGTTCATCATCCATATTTGTTTGCCTTGCATCCAGGCTTTTGGATTATGTTTTCCAAGGATTCCCTTCGCCTCCTTCAGTAAAAGGACACATGTTTCGAACGTGTAGTACCGTTTTGTTTATATGTTGTACCCATACATTGCAAAGCATCAATAGGCATAGAGGATCATCAAAATGAACAAGATTAAAAAATTGTGGAATGTTGTACTCTTAAGCATACTGCCACATTCAAGTTAAAGTAATAGTCAAGCATTCAGTTGTAAACTCACTACTCTCAATGACAAACATGACTTTGCGACTCCCAAAAATCTGCAAGAGAAGACCAGTATCTCAAGAGAATGCCCCAGTTTCCTTTTGCCAAACCAGAATGGAACTCAAAAATTTAATTTCATGGCAGGAGTTCATACTATTTTATATTATATTTTCTGAAATATCAGCAAGCTTGTAATGAGGCTGTCACAATGATTAAAGGTGTATACAAGCATCTCTTTTTTTTTTCATTAAAGCTAAATGGTTTTCATTGAAACCCCTTCAATATTGTTCACTCAGAGTCTGTTGTAAGTATAGATTTGGGCTGTACTTCTGTGATCTGATTTAATGCCTTTTAAACAAACTGTAACTTCACAAGGGTAAGTCATGACAATTTTGTAATATTCATCTGACCTAGTAGTCACTGACCACTGATAAGAACTAAATGCTTTCTCCAGGAATTTAGAAGTGAAAGCATGCAGTGAAATGGGAATTGACTACATTGTAGCTTGTTTGAAAGGTCTTTACCAGAAAATTTAGTAGAATTAGTATTACAGTGCACTCCCATTACAACGGAAGTTGTCGGGACAGGCGGTCTTCTTTTGTCACATCAAAATTTTGTCATAACTGAACAGTAAAGTATAGAAAAATATAAAGCTAATTACTGCACTGTATTTGGGGACCTGAGTTTGTACTATGGTGTAACAAGAATTTTGTTCTAACCATGTTCGTAATAATAGGAGTGCACTGTATAATGATAACAATACTAAATAATTGGTGCCCTCTACATGCAAATTGTGGAAGTCATATATGTGTATATATACATACATATATCTAACAGCACTGAAGTAATTACTATCACTTTGGAATTAAGAAAGTCATAAAGTAAATTTCGTACAGTATTTCTAAATTAACTAAGAAAAATTCTACTAGTGTTTTACATTTGTAAAAGCAGGCAGATCTTGAAAACATTCCTAAATAAAGCAAAACTAAAGTATTTACAATCACTTTGGAATTAAGGAAATCATAAAGTAGATTTCCTACAGTATTTCTAAATCAACTAAGATAAATTCTATTAGTGTTTTACATTTAAATAAAAACAGGCAGGTCTTGAAAGCATTCCTGAATAATGCAAAGTCATTAATCCATGTGATGTTATAGTAGGAACCTTTTTTCTTTGAAGTTAAATGGCTGACATATCAAACAGAGAGACCTTCATTTCAATTTACAGAAATTGCTAAACTGAAAGAATGATATAAACATTACCTGTTTTGGCTTTCCACATCCTCCCCCCCCCCCCTATTAGTGAAGGGCATGCTCTGCAAAGTAATATAGAAAAAAACATCGTCTGGGTAAGAAGTGTAGTTTGATCGTTAGCTGAGCCATGCCTTGTATATGCTATAGATGATGTCATATGTTGGGGTGAACATGAAAGAGGCTTTTTGTGAAATTATTCTGACTGAAAAGCACATCTGTGAGACTGAATGTGGTATCTCAGCACCAGCAGGTATATCAACGAATGTAGCAACAACTATACCTTCATGTTAAACGCTTATGTGTCAGTATATTCTTAGATTTATGTACTCTTCAAAGTTTTTACAGACATGTCAGTTGTTACATGTTCATCTTCTTCTTGAACAATGCTGTGATAGGTTTTGGAAAGAAAAAAGTCATGATCAGAAAATGTGTGTCCACTCGTATTATGTCCTTGAAATCTTTGACAACATTAGGAGAAGCTTGTACATGTTTTTTATCGTAAGGATTGTATCATATTTCTGACCTTTTACATGCCAGGAAATCTTGTACAGCACTGATAGGTATAAAGCGCCAATAGTGAGTAGCTTCCAATGATATAATTTGTGTTGTTTTAAATGCGATATTATCTCAAGCGTACATTTGCAAAGCCATTCCATTAATTGTGTTTATTGTCACTTGGAAATGTGGATGATTGTCCAGTTCCAAAGAGAACAGAATAACATTGTTGAAGATGATATTGAGAGGGCGTTGAATTCTGTCTGTCTGTAACTAAGTGAGACACAAAGCGTGGCAGATACGTGAGGGAATATGACTTTCGGCTTGATCTGAAATGATCCCTTGAAATAGCTGCTGTCACCTAAATTGACGAAGGGAAAGGAAATCAAGCAAACAATGAAATGGTTGCTGAATGTGTAGGATTAATACCCTTTACTCTCCTGGAGTCTTTCAGTTCATCCCCTGTGCTCATGTGGAAAGTCATTTGGGTCTTTATCACATCTCCAAAAAACAACATTAAAACAAACAAAAACAATCATGTCATACAACTTGAGAGTTGCCGTGACAGCACCCATGTTCTTAACCCGTTGAGGATGAACTGGTTTTGCCACAACACACATTTCCCATAGACACCTACCTGAGTATACTCGGGACTCGTCCTCAACGGGTTAAAAGGGGTATAGCAGGTGACATACCATTATCATATTTGATTGATGCTTTCATTGACATTACCCTTTTCATCTCATGTGCCGTGTGACTCTTTACTGCACAGTCACGAGTATGACTCGTTTGTAATCGACACTGTCAGGCTCTGTTTACTGACAATGTGATATTTGATTGTTTGATTGAGAATAAAATGTATCAAAAGCTATGCTATCATTCAAATACTGTAAAGCAAATTACTGTTGTTTTTTAGCTAAAAAATGCAAATATGACCTAGCTAAATAAGACACCCAATAAGTTATGAAAATGAACATATCATTTCTTGCACATTTTATTTAAGAGTAGATTCTAAGCTTTGATCGAGAGCATTTTTCAGTCCAGAGAAAGTAGTGTACTGTGAAAAAACAGCAGCCCATGTTAGCAGGTATACCAGGGGCAGCTATCTGTGCCACATTGTGTGTGCACAAAAGATGGAATCAAATTTCAGTAGCATCCATCATTCAGAATTTGTCAGATCAAACTGAGGATGGTTGTAGTTACACACTTTTCTGCTGTGCACATTTTTACTGTCTACCTCCCTGGTCTGACAAAGTTATGATAGGTTACATGAATTTAGGCCGAGTTCATCCTCTCCTGCTTCTC
This sequence comes from Diadema antillarum, assembly GCF_040938485.1. Classification (NCBI taxonomy): domain Eukaryota; kingdom Metazoa; phylum Echinodermata; class Echinoidea; order Diadematoida; family Diadematidae; genus Diadema; species Diadema antillarum. The sequence goes on along the minus strand of NW_027270929.1, from coordinate 2,265,234 downwards.
ATCCACATAAGTTTAGCATTGAATTCAACTTCTGTTTAAGTGTATGCCAATAAGATGATTTTTCTAGTGCATTTCAGTCCCCCACAAATATACACAAACAGTTGACAATCAAATGCTACTAAAACTGTCCATTCAGTTTAAAAAGTGAATGAATGAATGAATAAAATTCTACCTTTCCAAGGATATTGTCATACTGCAGCTGTTTGTATGACTGTTAACCATCGTGAGTTACAGTGTACGATTATTGGTGTTGTTTTGTTCTGTTGTATATGTCAGGCAGCTTTAGAGTTAATGGCAGCAGTTTTTGGCTGCCAGTCTGTTTCAAGTGGGAATGCTTGCAAACAGGTTTCTTCACATGTGTGAACACACTATTTGTATGTCTTAGGAGAGTTCTAAATATAGAACTAATGTAAGCTGCTAAGTTAGCTAATAATCAATATCATTCAAAGTTTGAAGCTTGGAGACAATTCTGGAGAAGGGAGAAAAAATAAAGAGGCTGATTCACAAACAATCTTGCACCATTTCCAGTATGACTGCATTTATGGTTTAAAAAAGAGAGATGTATTTATCATCTTATGCACATCCTCATGAAAAACAAAAAACAAACAAAAAACACACAAAAATCTTAATCCAGAGCTTGACATTAGCTTAAAATTGATTTCAGGCCACCAACTTAAAAAAATGGCCAATTTTGGGGGCCCGATTGAACAACTAGGATTTGAAGTGGATAGTTACATTTGTTTTTATTTTGGACCACTTCACCTCTTTTTTGGACCACCAAATTGTAAGATTTCAAGGTTTTAGTGGCCCAAAACAAGCCACCAGAGAAAAAAAAAAAGTTTGTGTTAAACCCTTCTTTATCTATGATGCATTGTTTGATAGCAGAGTTTATATGCTTTCACTTGAGTGTGAAATTGTTTTCATGTTTTGAGATATTCTCAGTAAGTTAATATATTATGCATGACACTGTTGTTGATGGATTTCAGTTAGAATCTCATGTAAGCCTGACCCCAATTTGGTCTTTCCTTATTTGCATATTAAAGTCACAATGTAATCTTTCTCCTCAAAGGGACATTAAGATTTAGCAGTAAACGGTTAGTGAGACATTTTTTGATCGACCATAAACATTCGCAGCGTGCAAAACTGCATGCATGTAGCTGCTGTAATCTTTGGGTTTGTCTTATGTCCTCAAGAAGTGATTGTGAAATAGCAGTCTGGTTGATGTGTCATTTGAATTTTGCCAAAACCACCCGAATGAAAGTTACACAGACTGAGCATTACCGAACCTGGTACACAAAGTGATGTGTTACTATTTATCAGGTTTGACGTATCATTTGTAATTGTGTCGTACATGTGTCTGCATATGGCGGTGCCATTGGAAAGAACTACTGGGGTGAGGGCTGTGAAGAAGAGGAATCTTGAAATACAGTGCACTCCCGTTATAACGAAATGCTCGGGACCGGCAGTTTCCTCAGAAACTGTGCGTGACACAAAGAGCGAACATAGAGTGGTGTGAAGCGTTCACCCATGCAGAGACGCTATAAATGGTTGTTCCGCTACGTAATTTCGAAAGCAATTCGCATTTCGTTATAATGGAGCACATTTCTTTTGTTTTTCTTTGTCTGTGGCGCTCGGAAAAGACTTCGTTATAACGGAAATTTCGCTATAACCGTGTTCGTTATAAGCGAATTTTTTACCATAGACTTTAATGGTGATAATTTTGGGACCAGAAGATTTACTTCGTTATAACGAAATTTCGTTATAACCGTGTTCGTTATAACGGGAGTGCACTGTACCTGAGGTTGTGTTTATATCTTCTAAGGCCAACACCCTCACTTAACTTTGTATCTAGAAGGAATGTGAAGTTTGGCCGAGCTCACCGATGACACGACAGTAAGAAGGGAAACACTTTATTTATTTCGGTTTTAATGCATTGTTGTATGTACATGTAGATATTTCCAATCATATGAAACCTGTAGGTTTGAGCACCACTCTTATATTTGAATTCTCTAGTCTCGGGCCTTGTAATGCCCCCTACTCTGTACAAAACTGTAATTACTGTATGATTATACATTATAATGCTCTGAAGTAAAAGTGTACAATAAAATCTCCGTAACTATCTTTGTGAAACATCAGAGCTTGCAGCTCGTTGCTATTGAGCTTTGTGTCCATATGTGTGTGTTTGTGTGTGTGTGTGTGTGTTTGTGTGTGTGTGCATTTATCCAGTAGGAAGGGCTTGATAAAATCTAGTTATGATAAAAGCAATCACATTGATTGGAGTGGATTTTAATCATAAGAATGATATTTATTACTCCATGTCCCCTTGGAAAGTTGAATACTAGTAGTTGAGTGTCATTTTGTACAGATAGATTTTCAGATCATTATGCAATACCACTTTTACTAATGTTTTCTTTCTTCTTGCTTTCTGAGGACAGACCTCCAAGTCTTCACTTTTGTTTTTCTTTTCTTTGAGGAGACTCTATGAGGAGTTGTAAATACAGGAGAATACATAAAGCGTTTACATGTTCGTCTGTTCATTGCCTAGAATACCTGAAACATGTTTTCATTTTTTTTTCACTTTAGTTGTTGAGAGTATTGTTTTATGAAGAGTTAAAATTGATTATATAGACTAGTTGATTTCTGTCATAAGTCTATGGCAGCCTTTGTGGTAAGGAAATTTATAACTGGTGATATCTTTTGATAAAACGAGGCCCATATGAGATTTGCATAGCAAAGCCATGAATGATTTCAGGTGCCAAGTTAGCCAAATACAGCATGGTAAATTTATGGGCAGATGATGGACTTCTAGGGAAATTCCATTCTAGTATCATGTTGCTTTGCATGAAAACAGAAAGATCAGATATATAAGTAGATCAGTGAAAGTTTGGGGAGGGAACAAACACACACACACACACACACACACCAAGAAAATCATGAATTGTAATAGTTAAGAGAGGAGGGCAAACTGGCAACTCTTTGAGATGGTGGTGGTGAGCAGCTCACCATTCATCAGACCTGTCCTTGGTATGTAATACACTTTTGTGTGTCCTCCTTAAGGGATACGTTCTGTCTGTGACAAAATAATTGAGAAAAATAAAAATTGGTGAAATCTTGTACAGAAAGCAAATAGAAAGCTGCTCACACAGAATTACCAGTGAATTTGTCTTCTAAAATTTTACAATGCATAACTTTTTGGTATGTAGGCCCCCCTATGTATCCGGGATTTCCCCCATTTTGACTGATTTATTACTGTGATTTTCTGTTTTCTTACAAAGCAATATAATGCCAGAATTCAATATCCCTTTACGTTTCTAACTACGATTGCCATGTAGTTTGAGAATGGGATTGCACTTAGGGCAATACATCAGATGCTTACAACAAAAAACCCTGCACAGATAAACCAATAAAGATAGATAAATCAATTTTATGTTGGCAGATTAAAGGAGTTTGTTGTACGCTTTGCTTTTTTTTTATCACATATGTATCCCTGCAAATACCTATAGTTGGTATTATAATACCAATCAAGAGTGGTAGGCATACCAGTATCCCTCATATAAATCATAAGAAACTAAAATGACATTGAAGTGGGAACTGAAATTTAAGTCAGATAATATGTGTTTTCAAGTGCTCTAATATACCTCAACAGTACCTGGATCTGATTATCTTTAAATTAATAAGGTTTTCTTCGTGTTTTCTTTTCTTCGAGACGGTAACAAAGTACAAGTGATAATTTCAAAATTTGGCCCCGAATCAATGGCGAATGCAATTTCTCTCAAGTTTTCTCTCTTCCATTCATACCAATTTCAATTGCACCGCCAAATTCGATCACGTCTTCATAATTAATGAAAGTATCTTTCTCACCTTTTCACAAACCCGTACATAGCAAATCGTCACAAGTAACTGTGAATTCTCTATTCGAAACCCACCTGCGTTCGACTATTTTCCCTCGTTGATCCTCTTGCAGAAGAAGTTTTACATCGCTATATGTTGCGGTGTGCTAATCGGCGTCCTGGTCCTAGTCCTGATCATTGTGCTGGCATGAGTGGAAGGCAATCAAGAGGCGACAACCATTTTGATGGTTCCCGACAGTAGAGGGAGCGCTATACTGGAGTCGAGTTCCTACAAAGGGAGAAAGACTGAGACCTCTTTTGGGCAAATCACAGCTTTAGAACGTCCGATTCCTCCACGGTTCAATGACCCCAAGGGCAGTAACCACAAGAATGGTAACAAGGATAATTTGCAGAGGAGCTTGGAGAGAAATAATGATAAAATTGATGACCAGCTGTATACGGCACTATGTAAACATCTCACTTAGATATCCAAGATGCAGTAAGACATTGTGCATAGCGCAACAGTGAACACCTACTATATAGAAAATTTAAATTTAAGAATAGATTTCTCAAACGACGCGTAAGAGGAGAAAGCAACAAAATAATACAAGAAGGTAAAACAAATATCACAATTGGGGATATGCCAGAGTGAATGTACGTGATTGTATATGGGTCAGAATGAAAGTTGGGCTGTATTTGCTGTTTGCAGGTGATTTATTTCCAATTTGTAGTCCAGTATGTGAGAAGGATAGATCGCCCAATCTGTATGTGCGTTTAGGTGCACCGAATTAAAGTTTTAGAGGGCATGCAAGAATAAGGATTAGAAATAATTTTCTATCATCTCTACGAATCTTGTAACGTGAAAAAGTAAAATCACATAACATCTGCAAAAGTATGTTGATTAAAAAAAAAAACAACCTCCAATTAATGAGAGTATTGTATTCTTTAAAGATAATAATATTATTCTTGTATATCAGTGATGTCTATTTTTGTATTTTCAAGTGTTTTGGTTACTTACCAACTGCTTACTGAGCCTGCTGTCATTTGTGAGTAATAATGGCAAAATTTCATGGTTTTGAAGTCTTAATCACTAAATCACATTCGGTAGATAAAGGTTGCATAAGCATAAAAAACATGGTGTAATACTAATAGATCACGTTGTTTATTGTGATGATAGATTATCCTATCTAAGATGATTCAATTAATATCTATTATTGGTAAAGCTATTGATAAGATTTAGAGTGTTACTTTTGATCAGTACACGAAGATTTGGCCGGCATTGCATGGTATAATTATTTTTCTCTAAAAATAGATATTCTGTCAAAACTGTGAGAGGTTTGAATTTTCTTCAACTCTAAGTTACGTGTTATCGTATATAAAAGCCGGAATTGAGCAAGTTAATGGACATCTAGTGCGTGGATTAAATCCACGCCTTTCTCACTCCAAAACTTTATTTCATTTGCATGCATTTCTATTGATCTCACTCATTTTGACTCCTAAATTATAGCATTGGCCTATGGGAGTCTCACTCTCGACTAGTTTCCAGTGTTGGCAGCCCTGGGATTACTATAGATTTGTAATTGCATGGATGAGCGTGATAAATCACATACGCCCAAAGATTTTCGAGGGACGTGCACGCTATTTCGCGCTTGTTTTAGGCCACTGAGCGAAGTTGATCATCGACATGATTTCAAATCACTTTGTGAGTTCTGCCCTAAATGTCGGTAAACCAGATCGGTGTAAAAATGGTGCTATATCCGATGTATAATAGAGAATATTGCCATATGAGTTTGTGTTTTTGTGTGCCAACAGTTTGACTAAGGAAAGAAAAAACAGAGACAGAATTAAAAAAAAAATCATTCAAATTCATGAAATTCTTCCGTCGAGATGTTTTCATTGCAACTGATTGACAAATTGCCCTATACATCGACGTAAATAAGCACTGAATTGATCAGTGTTTTAGTAGTAGCCATGATAAAAAAAAAATCATGGGCGTACATACTCGAGCAGGATTCGAACCTACGACCTCCTGATCTCTTATCAGAATCATCTCCTGTCCGGAGATCAGGAGGTCGTAGGTTCGAATCCTGCTCGAGTATGTACACCCATGATTTTTTTATCATGGCTACTACTAGAACACTGATCAATTCAGTGCTTATTTACGTCGATGTAGGGCAATATTTGTCGATAAGTTGAAAAAAAAAATCATTTGACTACCATGAAAACGCAAGCGCTTATTGTTTCGCTCGTAGACGACCAAAAATGAAACGAGTCCACTTAATATCCATTCATCCTTGTTGTTTATTTTACATAACATGTTCACTGTTGTAGTCTCGGTTGGTGTTAGGTCTGTCCTATTCCTATTGTTACAATACAGGAATATCAGCTTTTTGGTGGTTTATGTATTATGGTTGCCATGATCCTTATCAAGACAGTGCTAAACTACTAGTATTCATCATGTCAAAATTTTCTTTTATTTTTGATCAAGGCTTTGTTCAAGTTTCTATGTCAGGAGCGTGGAATCATAGGATGTATAGAAGTATGTCAAATTTCGTTAATCAAAGAGAAGCATTATAAACATGTCTGTATTATTTTCAAAAGAAAAATACTGTTGGATGTTTTATTCAAAGTCACAACACAGTAGTAACTGCATTTTAAGTGCGAGAAGATTTAACATTAATTTTTATCTAACTCTCAGAGTTTGAACAATTTTAAGCATGTCATTATTTCCCTTGTGGCATATAGGCCTACAATAGAACGTGCTAATAACAAGTTTTGTACTCTCAAAGATTTAGACCCAACAAACAAACGCGCACAAACATACACACGTCCATTCGTTATAACATACATACAACTTTTATATTTCTAGAACGGAGTTCTTAGGCTCAGTTGTAAAGATTAATGACGCGTATGCAATGAAGAGTTTACTATTGTTTATATATATTATTATTTCCTCATCTCTTGAAAATACATACGGATCTTTGCATCTGATTTTTCCTGTTTTTAACAGATGATATTTTCAGCCCAACTTTTAAACCACGGTCATCTACCGTGATAATACTATATTTCTCTCAAATAAATATTTTTCTTTCTCATGCAATATCGTAATACACCAAAAGATATGCAAGATGCATTCACTCATGTGGACATCTTGTATCCTACAAAGAAACTTTGTCATGATACGTGCATCAGGTATAGATAATAAATTATATTTCATTATATTCATGAGTATGTGAAATCAATGTTGATATATCAATTTATGGATATATTTTCATAAGAACGTGCTAATCATTCAAACATTAACTATTTTCTTCCCCGTCCCTACATCGAAAACATGCACAATGCAGGATCAGGTTTGCACTCTTTCTTTTGTTTTCGTTTTTTTTTATTTCTTTGTTATTGTTTGGTTGTTTTTTGTTTTTGTTTTCGTTTGTTTTTGGCACCCCGGGCAAATCTCGGATGCCCTTTGTAAAAAGGCCTATGTGAAAATGTTTATGTATCAAATTCTTGTCTATTGGAACAATATTTTGAATAATGATTTTGTTTATAGGTGGTCAGAAGAAAAAGTGGAGACGCCTTTTCCATGACAAATGCTTCTTTGAAAGGGTATTGGCATTCCAAATGTACGTATCTAAATATATATTGGATTGCATTATACTGAGGTGCATCTTATATGGTAAAACTATTATAATTATGCCAGTTACATGCATGACATGCTTGTATGTACACTCAAGCTACGTACTGGTCTGTTCTTAGTTTCATACAATGTAGTTATCATAAATGTATACTTCTATCTACCACGTCCGCACTATTAGAGTAATGTGCATATATATATTTATACACAATTTACTACTTAACATATACAGATTTTTTTTTTTAATGATTCCATTACATTCTGCAGTGTGTTCCTGCATTCCAATTAGTATAGATGTAGAAGTTGAATTTCACGACCTGCAAACTGGCCTGCTTTAGCGGATGAAATTGACTGGTACATTTATCAGAATCATCCCTATAAATAAATATGAAAAATTCATGCAGTATCAATACATTGAAATGATAGAACTACAAAATATATTCTTCATGTATACGTAATGATGTGTGTTGATATTGTTTTTCTTTTCTTTGAATACTATGTATCTTTAGTTGTCTATACCCTAACAGAATCGAATTGTTTTTATTTCTTAATACTATTTGTAAATGTAAATAAAGGTTTTATGAAGCGATCAAAGTCTCTGTTCTTATACATAGCAAACACTGATGATGTGTTTTCGTACAAAATGTCGTAGGCGTTGGGATAATACTTTGAAGAGTGACTTTGTGTGTCGGTCGGTAGTGAGTGGTTTGTGTAGATTGTTGTGAAGTCGATGGGGATGGGGGGGGGGTAGTAATATACGAGAGGAATACATGTATTTCTCGTCGATTTTAAATGTTCGTACAGAGTGGAATACAGCACAGGAATTCAACACGATACATGTACCTGTCATGTACCCTGAATCAAGATGTGAAACATATACTAGTAGGCTATAACTGAGCACGCAGAGCATGTACATGCTAGCCAAGGGGCGTAAATCCCTATCGAGGAGTTTGTGGGTGTGTATGTTTGTGTGTGTGTGTGGGGGGGGGGGGGGGGGAGGATCATCACATACAAGCACGCCGCGGGTACAAGCCCGATGCTACTGTGTACGTCCAAAAATGAAATGAAATGAAATAAATAAAACGGTAATATAAAGGATATTTATTCCTGTGGAGTAGACACTTCCTTATTTCTATCGGATTTCTGAAGTTTCCTGAATTAAGTCCATTAAAGGAATCATCCACAAAGGCGTCGCTCCGTTTTCATGATGGGATGAGCAAACTTGGAAGACTTGTGCGAGAGAGCGGAGCGACCGAGCGGGGGAGGCTGTCCCTCCCACATGAGGGAGATTTGTCATTTTCAGACCTGTAATTCAGAGCTGGAGATCTAGAGCACACATTTGGTGAAATATTCGATTTTTTCCATCAAAAGAGTAAGGAAAATACAAACTATGGATTTCAGGAAAATGTGTGGGGGTGTGTGACAGGGGGGGTTACTCCCTCCCACACGAAGTACATTTTGCTATTTTAGATCTGAAATTCAGAGATATGATGGTACACGCTTTTGGTGAAACGAAAAAAAAAAGCAAGAAAAATAGATATTCAGGAAGATGTGCGGGGCGAGGGAGGTTGCGGGGACATCGCTTCCAACTCTATAGGGAGATTTTTGCATTTTCAGACTGGAAATTCAGAGATCCTGTGCGTCCCTTTGGTATATTTTCGATTTTATATTTATTATTATTTTATATTTACTTTGATTCTATTCTAATAAAAAGAGAGGAAGTAAGAAACATTCATGTTCAGGGAAATGTGCACGGGGAGAGTGTTGGGCGGGGGAACAGCCCCTTCCCACATCAGGCATATTTTCTTTCAGACTTGAAATTCAGAGATCTCGTGCACCCCACCATTCTTTATTTACAAATTGTATTTATTAATTTCCATTCAAATAATTCAAATACATTAATCTAAACTGATATTACTGTATCATAAAGTGACAAAATAGTTTGGACACAGCAAAAATATTTCCTTCCTTTGGGCTATCTTTTTTCTCGATACAGAAGAAGCGGAAATTAAAGAACACATACACACACACACACACACACACACACACATACACACACACACATGCGGTGTAATGATGTACAACACACAAATATACACACAGAGCAATCAAATTCATAAAACACCTAAAACATTCACAGTCACTCACATACCTGTACCACATAAACATCCATGTATACACACGTATAATAAAAATAATGGGCTTTAGAACCCCTGCAAGCTGATTGGTCAATCATCATGCATTGACTTTTACTGATCCATAGTGAGCCATAATACTATGCGTCTGGCCAAATCCGAACGCATGGCTCAAGCCTGGTACAGAGGTTTAGGTGTACCGGACGCATGACGGGGAAAAAGGTTGATATTCATGAATTTACCGGCCATTTTATAAAACGAATGATGCACAGGCCTATTTTGTGGATGTGGGTGAGAACTGGATGCTTTCGTTACACTTTGGAAACAGTCTAAAACCCACTGGCTATACTGTGTAAACAGTTCCAAAGTTATACTCGCGCATCCAATATCTCAGCGATCCACTCTGTCCTGTTAACTATTGTATTTTATTGTACACACACGCATATAGATCAAAAATTAAGAAATAATGTACTTGGTTGCATTGTAAGTGACAATCTGGCAGTCCTAAATTGTAGTCACATATATAGTAATTGATGAATTAATTCTTTAGTGAAATGAAAATGAAAATGTTTATTAAAATCGATATTGGCACACAATAACAACAATGCGAATACCTATAAAATAGGAAACAAGTATAATTAACAATAGTCAGACACTGACTAAGCATGCTTGACAAAGGCTATATATGGAATTATGCGTTGAACAATCTGGCAACGACGAAACCCACTTTAACTTTGAAAAGGACACATTTGCCAACGGTAATGCTTAGGAAGTTCGGAAGGTTTTGGTCAGTGTTTTTACATCACACCAAAGTTCCATTCTCGTCAGTGCTGTTTGTTACAAGCAAATTCCTTTGAGATTCCTGCCCCTCCTCCTTGTTTAGATGCGTGTTCTCTTCTTCTTCCTCCAAACATTCCTTCTTCACCTGCATCTTCTCGGGCTTCATCAACTCATAGTCCGGGTCCTTCTGCAACCACAGTAACAATATCGATAAAAAATGTTGCAGAAACACTCATCTCTTGCAATAGCAGCATTGACAACACATTTTAATCATTTTTGAAAATTTGACTATATAATCATTATGTTATTGCAACTGATTGATAATTGTTATGTAGAAAATGGCCTCTGATATTTGAATGGAATAAGGAAGATTGGTAGTTACACATATCTTAAATTGACACTTACAAAGAAACAGTTGTTTTGTCTTTGTTTTTGTTTAAATGTATGCCTGTTAATGAAACTTGTATTTTTTATATTGTAAACTGACTGTTTTGGGTGCACCAGGTGGGTTGGGGAGGATGGCCTGAGGGCCCAAGTCATTCAGTTGGCTCATTCCAGACCCGGGCTGCCCAACCTGGTGCACCCTTACCACTCCAGTGTATGTTCTGATTTCTAAATATGTACTATTATATTTGTGAATGAAAGCCGAATAAATAATAATAATAATAATAATAATAATAATAATAATAATAATAATAATAATAATAATTCAATTATCAGTCAGTTGGAATAGATAAAAGATAAATAAGAAAAAACGCAACAGTCCAAAGTTCAATTTTCCCATTACTATCCAGTAAACAGAGACATTATATACAATGCATAAGCAGAACAGATTGTAGTAACTGCTAAAACATCAATCCACAAAATACATGTGAAAAGGAATGACAAAATGACGAAAACATAATTGTATTAGTCAAGTCATTAGTTTGAATAAAGATCATTTTTCTGTACGTACATAACGTTTTTGTTATACTACACTGAGTCATGGAACAGTGCCTCACCTGTTCTCCTAAATATTCCTCTCCAACACGACATCGCAGTATTTTCTTTAGTTTCTCAGGTAGACAGCAGTACATCTTGTCGACAATGGGACAAATCAGACGAGGGTCAAGCTTTTTCGGATCTTGGCGACCTATTATAGGACAGGCAAAATATCATTTTTGTAATAGCTTCACAGTACATGCACGAAGGAATGCACTTAAAGTCGCATTTTTTTTAAATCACTTGTGCTTTCTCAAGTCTGCCAAACTCAAACCTAATTAAAAAGGCCGACGATTTGATCAAATTAAGCTAAACAAATTTATGAGAAGACAACCCCTGAAATACTAATATATTCACTGATGATTTTCATTTATAATATATGGTGTTTTTTTTTAACTGCTCTGTCAATGACATAATCAATAAACTTGTACTTGTATTGGCTGTTGTACATCACAAAGTCTTATTTCAAAGACAATATGTCAATTTCTCTTTTTTATTATAAGTACCATGAATGACAAACATGAACTAACAGCACCATAATATCCTGGTTTTATGATTTCATACGTATCATACTTCCGAAATGAAGAATTATATCTTCAATTTGTCTCCCTCTACAACTGAAATTTGTAAGATCGCAACTGCTGATCTGTAATTTAACAAACATGCATGTCGGAAAAAGGAACCACGTACGGGACTTGAACCTGTCATCTACAGCTATTAAACAGGACAGCGACACTACCACAAGGCTATCCCTGGTTGCCGGCAGTGACATGATGAACGTGGGAACAAATGCGCAAGCTCCAAATTCCGACATTGTTACGTTAAGTAGTCCAAGGTGGACAAGGCATTTTTGAATTTAACAAACATGTCGGGAAAAAAAGGAACCACGGAACTCGAACCTGTCATCTACTGTACATAGTAGATGACGGATTCGAGTCCCGTGGTTACAGTCTAACATCGCCTCGGTAATCCATGTGATTTTAGATTGTACCACCGCCCTTGCAGTCGATGGCAATATTACTTAATAACGAATAACCATGTGCTTCCGAGTCACTTGGCTTACCTGTGAGCAGACTAACTACATTAGAGACCACCAACGTCACTAGACATGACGTCACACCCCACCAGGTATACGAAAGCCTATAAAAATATTCCACCAACGGTCTGGATGAAAATTTGAATAAGAGGAGAAAGACAGAAAATGACAGTGAGTTGGAAGGGAAGACATAAGGATAATTAATAATAATAATAATAATGATAATAATAATAATAATAATAATAATAATAATAGTGTATACTTTTATAGCGCATCAAGGTTAGGAGAAGAAAGAAAGAAAGAAAGAAGAGAGAGAGAGAAAAAAAATTAGGAGAGAAGGTGAGACACACAGAAACAAACACATCATAATAGATATTCATGAAGGAAAATTGTATAATAAAGTAACAATGAAAACATATAGGCCTACTTCTTGAAACAGACGTTATAGTGATACTATCTCCCTACTCATATGCTCTTCCTCACGCAAACTTCGGTTTCTATGGCCGTATTCCGTGCTGACGGGTTATACTTGTCCCTCGTGGAAGCCTGTTAGGAATTTTGTAGTCGTGCATACTTTCTTTCAGGTTACAGTAGTAGATGCGCAATGCTGAAGAAAGCACTTGACTCAGCAATATCAATCAACGCAAGACTGGCGTCATTTAGGCGGAAAATTGAAAAATAGGAAATAAAGATAAAATATGCCACGTGTATCTATGTGCTTTATAGTAGTGCTCGATAAAAGACAATCATGCTTTCTCGAATTTTGACCTGCACCATTAAAGTGTTCTTGAGTCGTGTTGACAGACTATTAAAAGGATTATTGATTTGATAAGAATGCATCCTTCCCAGCACGTACGGAATGACACCAACAGGTTAAACAAGTTAAACACGGAACGAATCTTCGCGTGTGACAATGACAATATATAAACCCATTGTTCCACGTAATTGTTTTGTTAGACGTGTTAAGTCCGCCGCACACTATACGACTTACGACCTTACGACTGACAGACTTTATATCTGAAATAAACAAGTGGTGTTTATTCTGAGGATACTGTGATTTATGTCGGATCCAAAGTATGTCAGTCGTAAGGTCGTGAGTCGCATAGTGTGCGACGGGCTTTAGAAGTGCATTCTTACACGTCATCATCAGCAGTTGATAACTCTTCCGTGATGAGAGCTGGCGTAACTGTGACGTCATCTGTGATGCTGTAAAACGTAGCATTTTCTACGGTACAGTTGAGGATGGTGAGCGGGGGCCTGTACGGTGGATTCGGATGGAATTGAGCCCCGAGACCCAACCAGAACGAGTAAACCAGGCCAAGCAACGTACCGGTCAGAGCACCCTATTTGGAAAAAAAAGTAACTTTATTAAAGTAAAAGGCAGAATCAGGTCTGAAAGGAAAAAGTTTCCAGTGAAATCAGACGAATGAACTGCTAGATGTTTCAACAAAATCAGATATGACTATTTCTTTTTTAGGTTATGCAGTTTTTAATTCGCTCATTTATTATTTTTTCACTGGAGACACGCAAAAGTGGAACCGACATAGAATTCCAGTGGCATTGTACTCTGCCGTAAACGTATGATTCTTCATTTCACTGCTATCATATCATATAGATTTTAACTCGAATGGAAAAGAGCGCTTCATCAATATGAAATTTAGCAGACCGATTTCAACCCCCATTTATTTCAAAAGTCGAATGAGACATTATGAATGAAATCTTATGCGATAGATGAAGACGCTTTAAAGAAATTCGTCGAGTTTCATTTTTTTTAAAAAGATTTCAGCCATAGATGATTATGATAAAAACACTTATCAACTTATTTCTTAAGCGATGTCTACACGTCAAGAAACTGAATAGAATGTTGTTCATTTCACAATGATTTTCAGTACGTAAATCAAAATCAGGATATGACAACTGCATGTAGTCACGGAACAAAATCAAATTTACCTTAGAGTTGACCCAGGGAAAGAAGATGCCGGAGCTAAACATACCCAGAATAGGACCTCCGAACATGCCGAAAATATTCATTGCAGTCTGTTGAATCGAACACACATCCACGATATACCAGCTTGATTAACATATTTCTTTTTTTTCATATTTCATTCGATTGGTTAGAACTGAAATGGTCAACTGAAAAATGTGAAGCTGGAATCTGATGGACACAAAAAGACATTTCAAACACTGTGGGTAACGTAGACTGGGACAAAAGATTCTACTTAATTGAGTTAACATTGATTGTATAATCAATAAAGATTACTGTACAACACATATCGTATTATATTTGGACAATTTTAGTGGTAACATTAAAACCATGGTGATATGCAAGGAGTACATTTGGGGAAACGAAAGATTTAGTTTACTTGATTCGACGACATCAGTTGCTGCTGATGATTTCCAATATTTTCAAAAATAATAATCACAAATAGCTGCGATAATGAAGGTATAGTCATAATGAAATTGTAAAAAATCATTCAGTCGTGATAATTATAGTCAAGGAAATCAGAGGTGATGCTAACAAATTTGAGATGGCAACATTATCAGTAGTCATTAATCGTAAAAGTATCGTTAGAGCATGACGAAACAAAAAGACATTGTCACTACATGTATATCATGCAATCATTTTAAATTCACGCCTAAGACCCATTACCTGTAGAATGCTTCCCAGTTTTGAAGCAACTATAGCCGATGCTAGTGTCAGAAGCCCAAAGAAAAGAGCTGTGTGTGGAAAAAAAAAACAGTCGAGAAAATCATTATCATCATTAATTCTATGGCAAAGTCTCATAGTCTTGTCTGCCACGGCTGCGAAAAATCAACTTAGTGTCTGGGAGCATGAGGCCTCCCCACCCGAGCGCATCAGCCGGCTGTTATGTGTTTGAACACATACAATTAATGTAAAGAAGAGTATTATAATTGTACATTCATCATTATAGATATTAGTCTCAAACATAAACTGTTGATACTTATACCGTCTACATAATACTAGTAGATTGGCCACTAACCTGTAATTCATGGTGAAAAAACGAGTTAATCTAAGGGATCATGGAATACTCAAAGAAAATACAAAAATCGTTGTCTACAATAGCCAATCAATTCCCAATAGAGATGTGATATTAAAGCGTTTTTTGTTTGTTTCTATTTACCGAGTCCCTTGGTTACCCTTGTGTAGCGACCTTCAGACATGTTCGGCCAGATCTTCTTGACGATATCCTCTCCCGCTACGGCAGCCAGGGCGTTTAGCCCGGATGATATCGTGCTGGGGATCGTAGAAAACAGTGCAACGTTTGATCATCGAACAACAATTTAAGATTGGGTACAGCACATTGTCAAACTTTGCACCAATGACACAGCAAAGGTTGTGTTTTGCTTCCTGATGGGATGTGTGTGGGATGTGTGTGGTGGGATATGTGTGTGTGTGTGTGTGTGTATGTGTGTGTATGCGTGTGTGTGTGTGTGTTAACCCTAACTAGGCCGGGGGGGGGGGGGGCCTCCGAGGCCCCCCCCCCTCGACGTTCCGCGCGATGTATCGCAATCGCAAAAAGCTATCGCCGCGACGTTTCATGACTTTTTTCTTTCGAGTCTCCCGCATCTTTTGACACCAAATTTGCGACGCCCGGGCGCGCGGTTCCGAAGTTACGCATAAATACGTACATGCATGTCAGACCAAAAATTGCTCAAAAACGTTAATTCGTGTACAATTTTAATGCAAACTGTGCTTACAGGCAAATTTCATAAAAGCATGATTATTTTGGTGTTTTATTGATTAAAATCAATGAATAACATATTTTCTTGTTCGGAGCGATGTCGCGGACAAATTTCATCGAAAAAACAATGAAAAACATAAAGTCAAAAAAACAAAGAAATACATAAGAAATTAAAAAAACAATAAAATACGTTAAAATTTTTTCTGATATCACAATTTTTTTTAATTACATTTGCTAAGGACACTAAAAAGAATATTTACACAAAAAATGTGCCTGTTTTGAGCTTTATTGTGTGATTTATACCAAATAGTCTGATTTCATGCATCATCATGCATAAATTAGCATAATTTAGCATAAATGATGATTTTATTTTGAAAAAGTAACTTCATGGTATTGTAATGAAATGAGGTTAGAGCACTGAAGTTGCTGTCTCTGGTACGTCTGGTTAGGACGTAGGGGGCGTGCGGTGACCCCATGACCGTATGAGTTTCGATGGGGGTCACGGGTCGCACGTGGTTATACTCTCGCTCGGGTAGAAGGAGCGAGGAGTGGTGAGCTGACGCTCGTCGGGGGCGGACGTGTCCGCGGAGTCCCCCCGTGGTTTTGTAGTGTATTGTACACTAAAGTCTTGTAACGCTGTGTGTATCGGCCATTCGTGCGGCGATACAGTGGTGCATCGTGTCAGGCGACCGGTCCTGACGGGTAGCCGGATTGGCGAGTACGGTAATAAAGTTCTTCTTCGCACGCACTTCGATTGTCTTCTCGGTGAATTATTGATGCTTTCTCTACGTGATGATGCGATATGATGTGATCGTTATGAGTCGGAGTGAGGTGTCCGCGAAAATTCCCAATAAAGATCCCACAGTAACTGGAGAAATCCGGTTATATTACATTGGTGGCAGCGGTGGGATGGGTTGCGTGGACCAGGAGACTGCTATAACGATCATTTTCATGTTATTGTGACATATTTTGCATTAGAGGAGAGATGATTAATCCTGCAGTGCTATAGTAGTGCCCTCGTTACGAATGCCTACTACATTTTTCGTTACCTGCAGGGTGAGTCTGGATCAGTAAATTCATCTTGCGTATATTTCGTCCTGCAGGTGAAAGACGCTTGCAGGTGAAAGGCGCCTGCAGTTGAAGTTGAAAGGCTCCTGCAGGTGAAAGGCGCCTGCAGGGGAAGGCGCCTGCAGTGAAGGACGCCTGCAGGCGGAGGCGCCTGCAGGGGAAAGACGCCTGCGAGCGAAGGCGCCTGCAGGGGAAAGGCGCTTGCCGGCGAAGGCGCCTGTATTGTTTTAGACTTTACGCAGCCTGGAGAAGATAAAGAGAGAATAGCGCCTGTCAAGAGGACCCTATAGCGCATGCAGTGCCAGCGGTGCCTTATGGTTGAATGCCCGCTATGCCTGCACGTTCATCTGTCAATTCCGACGTCACGATGTCGAAGTTGTTGTTTGAGAGGCAGAAGTCTGCGCCGGAAGAAAAAAACAATAGGACCCCACTTGTGGAGAAGAAAGAGCGCCTGCAGTGCCAGTAGTGCCATCACATTGAATGCCTGCTATGCCTGCAGTGTTGTTAGTAGTGCCTTCAAATCGAATGCCTGCTATGCGCGCACATGCATGTTTTCACGATCAGACCGAAACTCTGTTCCTGGTGCATTTTAATGCAATTCTGCGTTGCTACACATCCTGACAACGGAAATGACAAGGTCCGTTCCTGGTTGTAGGAAGGTTGTCGGACGTGACCTGCCAAACACAAGAGAAAACATCGGAAAGAAAAGGTTTATGCACGTGGCTCGAATGAAACAGTGCTTTGGTGAGCCGTTGTTGCAGTCTTTGATCGAGGTTGGTGGAGGTATTGATGCTCCTTTACAGGAGCCGGATCGTCATGTCCTCGTGGCACCATTCACCTCGGAAGTTCCTCAACGAAGCTGCAGACGTTCGACCAGAGTCTGACCCTATCGATTTGCACACCGGCAAAGATGAATCCATTTCTCCGACGTTTTCCATACTGATCTCCGGCGCAATCAACCAAGGAAGCGAAACTCTCCTCAGCGATGCGATGACTCGTATCAGGGATGCTGGGTAGAGCGCCAGGTGATTGTAGTGACTCGTGTACAGCCGCAACTTAATGTATATAATGTAGGAAACTGCGGGATCCCTGCAATAGGTGCACCATACCTGCAACGCCATGTGCTACCTCGACAGGTTGACACCAGCAGTGACGTATTGTCATATCTGTCATGTGGTCTGCGAGATGACTTACGATAAGGATATCTGGTACACCAAGTTCGGAAGTGGGACGGCGCAAGGAATTCTCCGGAGACGCTATGGTTGGAGTGCAGGACGGGAACCCCTAGCGGAAGGCGCAACGACTTACCAAATGACGCTACAGTGTTCTATTTGTCTTTAAAATGTGGACTGCTATTAAGAAAGCTTTGTTTATTTCTTTTGTGTGTGTGTGTGTAAATACGTGTAAATATAATGTAAACTATCGGAAAAGCTATACTTTTGGAAGGTAACTTCTGCGTTCGTTGTTTAAGCTAGGCGGGAGACCATGATGCATAGGCCTAGTGATAAATACCTCGCTTGTTTAGTAATGATGCGGTTTTCACATCTTTTTTGTGTGTGTTTATTAAGTTATGTAAATACATGTAAATGCAAAGTTGCGAGACAGTGTTTCGCGTATGTACGTCATACACTTGGTTGTTTTAGCGTGTAAGAATAGGTAAATGTGCTTACGCTAATCTGTGAAGTTTATGTAAAAATGTTGTTCTCGCGTTATTGTTTATGTTTCTGTTTGTGTAGGATACGGGATTGTAGTATCCGGTTATGGTCATTTCATTGTTTATGTAAAGCCCGAGTTGCCCTAGTCAAGGGACTGACTAGTCTTAGGGAGGGGCTGTGTAATGAAATGAGGTTAGAGCACTGAAGTTGCTGTCTCTGGTACGTCTGGTTAGGACGTAGGGGGCGTGCGGTGACCCCATGACCGTATGAGTTTCGATGGGGGTCACGGGTCGCACGTGGTTATACTCTCGCTCGGGTAGAAGGAGCGAGGAGTGGTGAGCTGACGCTCGTCGGGGGCGGACGTGTCCGCGGAGTCCCCCCGTGGTTTTGTAGTGTATTGTACACTAAAGTCTTGTAACGCTGTGTGTATCGGCCATTCGTGCGGCGATACAGTGGTGCATCGTGTCAGGCGACCGGTCCTGACGGGTAGCCGGATTGGCGAGTACGGTAATAAAGTTCTTCTTCGCACGCACTTCGATTGTCTTCTCGGTGAATTATTGATGCTTTCTCTACGTGATGATGCGATATGATGTGATCGTTATGAGTCGGAGTGAGGTGTCCGCGAAAATTCCCAATAAAGATCCCACAGTAACTGGAGAAATCCGGTTATATTACAGTATTTTAGATTACATCATAGGCAATGTGTGTGCCAATTCTCGTCGCGATCGCGCAGCCGACGGCCGAGATCTGGAGGGGGGCCTGGGAGGCCCCCCCCCCCCCCGGCTCTATCAACTACCTAAATAGCCCGGCCTAGTTAGGGTTAAGACAAGATTTCCAAAGCATGTTTTGAATACTGATTTCATTGGGGTCATCCCACGAGCTCGACACCCACGAACTCGTCACCCACGAGCTCGACACCCACAAGTCATACAGCCCACGAGCTCAACATTGCAAACAGGTCCACGAGTCATACAGCCCACGAGCTCAACATTGCAAACAGGTCCACAAGTCATACAGCTCACGAGCTCAACATTGCAAACAGGTCCACGAGTCATACAGCCCACGAGCTCAGCATTGCAAACAGGTCCACAAGTCACACAGCCCACGACCTCAACATTGCAAACAGGTCCTACAGTCCACAGGCGTGACATCGGAAAAACGGTCCGTGAGTCATACAGCCCACGAGTTGTACAGCCCATTAGCTTTATATTTGCCTATATATAGCCTAGTGCCGAACTGGTGGACCGTGATAGCTCGTGGGCCTATTTCACTCGATGGACCTTCTTCATTTGGTATCAAGCTCGTTGGCTGTACTCTTTGGCTGTATGATTTGTGGACTGTCAACTTGTAGGCTGTATACTCGTGTACTTGGTTGTGTGACTTGTGGGCTGTATATGACTCATGGGTGTCGAGCTGAAACTCGTGACATTCACCCTTCACATTTTTTAGAAATGATTTTTGTATCATGTTTCCAATACACTCAAGTAGATGCTTATAATCTATGTCATGATATAATATGTTGAATGAAATCAGAACAGTGAAGATTACGGGAAAATATGAACACACAGAAGAGAACTACACCTCGGCGCCTATGACATTTTGGGTCTATGAACTGATGAAATACGATGAATAAGAGACGTTTGCAAGTTAGATATACATACACCGCCCCTGCATATTCGTTCGACACAAGGCTGTGTAATTTGCACTTCAATGTTTACCTCATCCTGTATAAAATACTTTGACTCTGCTAAGGAACCAGAAACCTATCTTACCTGAGGGCCGCGCTAAACACCGCTGATGTTAGGAGGCCTGGCAGACCTGGCATTGTACCGAACAGGTCCATGATGAAATATGGCATCATCTAGACCAACAGAAGGTAAGGAAGCAGAATGACATAATAATTCCAAAAGGCATTTGTTATGAAAATACAATAAAGGATATATATTTCTCTCATGTTTCTAATATTGAGATTGATATGGGTCAATCAACGGAGTACAGAAGTGGGGCCTAAATAGAAAACAACGAAAACGAAAAACACTAAGATGAAAATAGATGCATGCTATATATCCGAGGAAATATGACAAAAGTGTTGTGTTTGTAATGCTTGGTATCTTAAAGTAATTGCTCGTCATCATTTCTTGATTCAATGTATATGATAAGGATGCATTGGCCATTACTTGTCATTACTTCACATTGTATCGTAAAGCACAATGTCACATGGAACGCTATATGCTATTGCACGTGATCAGTGAATGACACGTTTACACATAATTACTATCAAATGCCTTGGTCGTTTTGCCCCTGTTATAAGGACATATCGAAAAGTTGCTTCTTCGTAAATCATCGGGCAATCAATATATTCACATGCAGAGTATAATGATTGCGGGTTTAACCTAGCTTGAATTCACCATAAACCTTTCTTGAAAAAAAAATCATAGATAGGCCTAGAATAAAACATCACCTGGTCATAGCTGTCGATAAGGCCGATCTGTTTCGGATCGCAACCGACGTAGTTGGCGTACATCACTATTCCAACGATGCAAGGGGAGATCTGCACCGCAGCCATGCCGAAAATAGCAATAAATATGGCGCTGTGCGGGAAAGCAAACAGAAAAAATACCCCAAATAAACAAACAATCCATGAAGTCATATATTGACTTTTTGAGGGGATATTGCGTGCACATTTCATATCACAGATGATGTTCCACGAACCTCCTCGAAACAATGCCATTATTTTTGTAAACACTATATCAATTCCAATTCCGTGTTCAAGCTTTGAAGACAAAAAATGGGAAAATTGACAACACAGTAGGCCTACATTCGAGAGCACTGATGAATGCAAAATACACCTCTTGATAATTGCACTTATCTTCACATTAAAGCGAAATTGCAATATATACTTAGAACATATTAGTTCTATCATTTATGGTATTCCAACAAATTATTTGTGTCCATTTCTTTTTTGTTCAATGCCCTATGCTGTTGTCATAATGACTTCACATTGTTTACACATAAACCGAAAAACGGTCTTCTTCTAATGTCGCCAAATAGTAGCCGACCGTTAGCCAATCTATCTGCGAGCAGTCACCGATTTATCCTATTTTTCTGCCGCTGTAAGTGGTCACAAAACGTTTGCAAGACCCTGCAGGAAAGAACACAATCTCCCACAGTGTGAGAAACACAGTGTGAACACAGTGTGAAGACAATAATGATGAACACAGTGTGAAATCTCTTCACATTGTGAAATTCGAGCTTTTTAACAGTGTGAACACATTGTAAATCACCAATTCACAGTGTGACACAGAACATTACCATGTGAACAATCTGTGAAAACCAAACCACAGTGTGAAATCATCTCCACACTGTAAAATTCGAGCGTGTTCACATAGTCGACTATGTGACCACACTGTGAACACATTGTGGGACACTGTGTTCTTTCCAGTAGGGGACTCACGGCAACCGGTCGGCAAATAGTTTGAAAACGGTTGTCAACTGATGTGACCGATCAGAAACTAGTGGGTAATCAAAATTCTGGAGAATTTCTTGGTTTTGACCGCTGATTGATCGCCTGTGGTAGCCAACCATTTTTGGCCGCTGGATGTCGGTGACCAGTCTCTGTGTATGTGTGCCTGTGGCCTATAGTAAACATAATTTTACATGGGCTAAATATTTTGACAGACGTTCAGTTTCCATGCATATGATTAGAACACGAGATATTCCTAAGCAATCTTTAGCATACACCATTATCAACGATGCAATGCTTTCAAATAAATTTCTATCATCATAAATCATGCTTTCAGAACCTAAGGTCGATAGCAAAGAAATCCTCAGTAAATACAGATTTTACAATAACCATGATTTTTTTTTTTACTATCATGGTTATAATCTTCATCTTCATTGTCATTGTCATCAACATCATAATCACAGTATTGCGATCATAAGACACTTTATAGATATTTATCATTTTCCAATGTTTCACTCACATCTTTGCCGTTGCCAGGGAGCCACAGGTCAGGTACCTCTGGACCTGCGCCTGATTACAACCAAACGTGCTCAGCCAGTTGGTGGCCCCACCAATTATGATCCCCCAGATGGTGTGACGTAGTGTGACGTCAGTACTCCATCTGTGTCAAAAGGTCAACAAGTGACTGGTATAGGGACATGAATGAATGTGCCTTTAATCCAACTTTATGTTCTTTCGTGTGTGTGTGTGTGTGTGTTGTGTGTGTGTGTGTATGTGTGTTTGTGTTTGATGCCGAACACAGCGAGTTTGCCGTCACAAACCACCTTCTCAAGCACTAAAAATACGCCATAAAAAATAATATCAAAATCTAAGGGTTATCATCAAAACAGTGACCTGGATGGCAAGATCTGCAATTTCGATGTTATACACTATCATGTGTATGAATGCTTTATATAACACAGGTCGAGACGTATTTGGGGCACAAATCAGAAATATCCAGCTCTTTGTTACCTAGGTTTCTCTAAACTTTAATTTCACTTTAACCTTGACAATAGTTCAAACCATGCGGTTACAGTGTTTGATATTGGGAAAGTTGATTGAAATACACGTAAGCTAAATTATGAAACTTTGAGGCGAATATCTCCTTGCTGGCCCATAACACATTTATATACCTTGCTATATATCTGTAACTATAGGTTGTAGAGAGTCCTGATTGATTAACATTAAATGAGGGTCCCACATCGTACAAGCTGTGCTTTTTTAGTGGGACCCTCCATTTCCATCCCCATCCTTATTTGATTTGTACTATGCATTTGTATATGTTTTAGAGAAATACAATTATATTTTCTTTATTTTGTTACTCATTATCACATGTATTTTGTTAAAACACGTTTTTGAAAACATCACAAATGTATCCTGCTTGTACATTGTTTATAATTTTTACTGTTTATTTGATGGAAATGAAAATAGATTTGAACTTTGAACATATTTGATTTGACTTTGATATGAGTGTCTGCTGGGGTTTGTCTGTACTCTGTGCTGTTGTATTAATACCTTTTCTCTGTTGGAACAGAAACTAGTGAAAGTACACAGAATAGTAATGACGGCAAACCATGAGAGCTTGACCAGAACTTGATAGTTGTTGTTCATTTATTACTTAAAGGAAACCAAACCCCAAGAGAAATGTGGATTAAGTGAAAGCAGTAACATTAGTAGAGTTCATCAGTGAACGTTTGAGGAAAAGCGGACAATTGATGCAAAAGTTATGAATTTTAGAAGTTTTGATGATGGAACCACTGGATAAGGAGACTACCTGAGTTTATGACATCATGTGTGGACAACAATATAAAGAACATATAAAGACAATTCAGCATGCTGTCACTTTTCTAGAGTAATGAAAGAGCACTTGACTTACCGCTTTCACAAAGCAGGGGAATAATTACTACCCTTAACATTGATCACTATCAAGTTGATGGATTGTGTAATTTTGTGAAAATGATTTTTTTTTGTGGAATTCTCTTTATATTTTCTTTACATTGTTGTCCACAAATGACGTCACGAACTCTAGTAGTCTCCTTATCCAGTGATTACCACACCAAAACTTTAAAAATGAATAACTTTTGCATAGAATGTCCGATTTTCCTCAAACTTTTACTGATTTGATCTACTGATGTTGCTGCTTTCACTCAATCCATATTGATCTTTAGGTTTTGGTTTCCTTTGATATTTACACGTGAAACTACAGACTGAGCTGTTCCTCAAGATGAAAGTTTGAAGCCTGGAAGGATAATAGAAACCCTGCACCCGTGAACCGAAGTATACTCACACCCAGACGTTCATTCGTTCGTGTTCCTTTGCAATTTGCCACGCCTTTTCGATCCCTCCGATATTGATCGATCCCTGGATGATGGCCGCGAGGAAGCCTATCATCATAAGTGATATTTGGAAGGTGTCGGTCCATAGTACTGCCTTCATGCCGCCCTATATGGAGTATATAAGCCATGACATGATGTTGTTTGGGTGATACGTCTTTCAAAATGTAATGTAATGTAATGTAATGAAATGCCTATGTCTCCCAATTTTCACAACGAATACAAATTCTCACCACCTGTCATCATGATTGTCATCATGATATTGCTTTTCTAAGGAATGATATCACATTCTCTTGCAGAATAGGGATGATACATAGCTACAGGAACTAAGCTTTATGTCAACATAAGATGACGCTCATTATGTTACTACCAAAACTCCTCAGGTATAGCTATATCTACACTTCAGTAGCCAATCCTGTGCTTGCCATGGGAAGTTGTTATGGAAATGAATGGGTTGTGGTGGATGGGGAGGGCGTTTCTCCACTATCTATTCACCTGCAAGGAACGTGAACGGAACCCGACATGTAATGATTACTTCATATACGTTATTGGTATAACAATAACATCATCATCAACAACAACAACAACAACAACAACAACAACAACAAGAAGATTTTTTTCGAGTGATCCAAATCTTTCAAGTTCGCTTTTCAATAGATCACTCTTTCTTCAGCTTTTCCATGGTCATATTTATTTCTATTACAATTACAAAAAAATTACTTGTTTTTTTCTTTTGTTGCATAAATCTCCGTATACATAACTATATTTCATTATCATCCTTTACGTGTAGGCGAACTTCTTTCAAATTGCTTATGGCATATCATAGATTGATGCATACATAATATCCACTGACATTTGTTGCAAAAAAAAAAGTATTTACATGTTTTCTTGGAGATGGAAAAAAATAAATGATATTGTTAAACGATATGAATTGACAAAATGTATACTTTGTATTACGTGTGTTCTTTTGTTTGAGAGAATTCAAGTACCAAGGAAACATATTGCGAGGTTTTAAAATGATTATGACAGACCTTACCACTGTTGTATATAGCGTACAGACGATACCAATTGCAAAAACGGAACCCCACAGGTGAAGGCCGGTCACTGTCAATCAAATTGTGAACCAAGAAGTACATCACATATGCATAAATATTCTCTTGCAAGTTCAGCTCACCCTGGAGCGGATGTAACACAACAAAAAGCTAAAATGGGAGATATACATGTTAAAGGGAAAGAGAGGTAGATGATCACTTGTTGCTGAGAAAGAGTATAAAGGAGCAAAACGCGACTATCACATTTTTTCCTCATCAGTATGACAGCACAACGTTTTGCCGGTTAATATTATTTCGAAGTTTCGTTATTCCGAAGGTTCGTTATTTCAAAAGTTCGTTATTCCGAAAATGAAATGAACTTCATTTTTTTTTTATAGTGACAAATACTGAGTGGTATCTAATAAGGATAATGTATCAGGCAGTGAACAATTGAATGAAAAAAACACACACACACGG
Source organism: Diadema antillarum (assembly GCF_040938485.1). Classification (NCBI taxonomy): domain Eukaryota; kingdom Metazoa; phylum Echinodermata; class Echinoidea; order Diadematoida; family Diadematidae; genus Diadema; species Diadema antillarum. The sequence continues at coordinate 2,239,068 of NW_027270929.1, read as the reverse complement.
GCACAGACATGTATATAAACAAATTAAAAAAAATTCGCATATGGTGCATATACTAGTACTTAGTAACGAATTGAATGCAGTCGTAATCAGTATACATGATATGGAAAAACAGTATTTCCTCCTCCTCCTCCTCCTCCTCCTCCTCCATGTGCCATCGTTCACCCCTGTACTATACTGCATCATCAGGATGAGCCATGCATGACTTAGAAATATTCATTAAGAAAGCCACCAAATAATATCACAAATGCGTTATACTGATCATCATCATGATCATGCCCTTTGAAAGGATTCTGCGACCTCCCGCGGTCATGATAGATCAGGCACTTCCCTTACAACAACTACTCGACACGAACGATGACCACCCCCCCCCCCCCCCAATTGCCAGGCTTCGCCACATTTTATTCAATTTGCAGAATTGTGAAAAATTACTTCCTTTTTTTTTTCATTTTCGGATTGACAAATATTCTTACTTTTTCGGATCAAGGAACCTCATTTCATTTTTGGATTAGCGAATCTTCGGAATAGCGAACCTCTGGCATTTATTCTGCCGTTATTATTCACATTGCGGAATAACGAACTTTTTTTTTCCGTAATCGGATTAACAAATTTAATTTTAGATTAACGAACCATTAGAATACTAAAGGAAACTTCGAAATGACGTCACAAACATTTGGATTAAGAATCTTTATTTTTCCGGATTAGCGAACCTTCGGAATAAGGAACCTTCGGAATAAATTCACAAATTGTTGGATTTAGAGGCCTTTTTCATTCTGGGATTAACGAACCTCTATAGGTAAAGGGAATTTTGTGTTTCGGAATATCGAACTTTATTTCATTTTCGGATTGACGAACCTTCGAAATAACGTACATCATCCCTTTTTGCCAACACTTACCCTGGAAGTTTCTGAAGAGGAGACTATTATTATGGGTAGATAAATGCACAAAGTGCACATTACTCGGTTACTTGCTCCACTGTTGATATTCGATCTGTATCAGATCAAAATCAGAATGCTTACTTATTAACTACTGTGGCATACCTCATGTTTTTTTTTAAAGCTTCGTATTAAACTATAGTTCCGTTACTGTTTCGTAGTTAAGATGATTGTTAATCGCTGTATCATATATATATATATATATATATATATATATATATATATATATTATACAAATATACATGGCCTTGAGAGTTTCTTGTTAAAACTATGGGCAGAGGTGACTCCAAACTAGTACTATTCACTGAGGGGCGCAGCCCCGAAGTGAATAGTACTAGTTTGGAGTCACCGAAAACTCAAAACTCAAAACTGGATGAAGCAGCTGTCACCAAACTTAGTCCAAGGATGATGTATGATGGAGCACTTAGTTGAGCAGATTTTAGTGACATTGGCAAGAGGTCAAAGGTCAAAAGGTCAAGGTCAATGCTGAAAATGTTGCTATTTCCCCCATATCCATGCAATGTCCGAAGGTATTTTCTTGAAACTTAGTGTAGACATGCACTACTGCATAAAGATTCTCCAGAGAGAGTTTCATGTCATAAGGTCAAAGGTCAAAAGGTCAAAGGTTAGGTTAAAATGTTACAATTTCACTTTTCTCGCGAATGGTTCAATGTATCTTCATGGAACTTGGTGCGTACGCATGTACTGACTGGCAGGGATTATCTAGGGAATTTAGGAGTCATGGGTCAATAGTAAGGGGTCAAAGGTCAAGGTTAACTCTTCAAAATGTTACTATTTCCCTCATTTACTAGTATAATGCAATGCTTGCATTATTATTGTTAAAACTTTATTTACATGTATTACCTAATGGAGATTCTCTTGGAAATTTCCTGCCAGAAGGTCAAAGGTCAAAGGTTAAGGGTCAAGGCCAGGTTTAAATGCAAAAAAAAAGAATCCATTTTATACTGTAATTACACTCTTTCTTCATACCTTGAAAATTACTAAATGCATAAACTTATAAAAGGGTCGGTCAGAAGTCAAGTAAAAATCCTCAATTCCCCAAATACATGTACCTGCACTCTTAGACAATCATAGCAAACCTAGTTCAAGGAAATTGAACAGTCAAGATATTTCTGACAAACCTGTCATTTCGATGCTTTACCAGTTACACTGATGTGAAACTGTCATCACACATTGTGAACACATTGCACTATACACCTATTGGGCGAATCATGCATTATGGCGGAGGCATCAGTCGCCATAGCGACATTTCTAGTTATTTGTTTTTGTGTGTGTGAGATAATGAGAAGAATCATACGATTGTAAGAGGAATTCAAAGTTTATTTGATGAAAATTGGTTTTGAGATATTCAAAACAAAGCAATCCTAATAAAAGGTGGGACCCATCTTTTATTAGCATCACTTTGCTTTACTTTGTTTTTGGATATTATCAGTCATTTAAAAAACCGACTTTCATCAAATAAACTTTGAATTCCTCTTACATCTGCATGCGCTGTAATATTTGTCATAAGTGACTTTGTAATAATTTCTCAAAAATAAAAAAACTGAATCTGCATCTCCGAAACTATATACCATCCCTTTAATGTCTATTACTCTAGCTTATGCTCTTTCCACATTGTTAGCTCCGCCTATATTCTTCCCCCTTTTAACACAATCCCAATCTGTGGATGCAATCTCCTCGACGAGTTGAATCTTTAATTTCCGGCTGAAATCATGCCCATTGAGGGAGACTGGTTATTAATAGGAAAAACCAATTTAGCTGAAAATGCACTTTTTTTTCTGTCTCAATAGAGACTTTGTGAGTGTTTGTCTTCAACACGACTTTCGACCTCGATAATAAGACATGTTAAGCCCATCACTGTTATCTCGTGGCGGCTTGCAACCCTCGAAAGTGTGACCCTTATTTGTCGCAGTTTGCACCTCACGTTCAAGGTTTGATCTATCAACATCACAAGTTAAATGCTACTTCAAGTTGGCAATAGAATCATGATAAATGAGCGGTCATGCCCGGGTATAAACTCATAAACTCATAAACTCATAAAATACATATATCTATTTGTACGGATGTAATAACCCACCTCTTCCCTCCCTTTACTTAATTGCAGCCCCTTGTTGTATCGTTGTGTTGCCCTAGTTATTGTAGGCTTGTAGACAAATATTCCTGATTAGTACTCGCTGCAGTACAGTGACATTAATTTAGGCATATTTAAGTCGCCCTGTGGACCCCATGTGCTTTCTACAGAGCACACTCCTGACAATCACACGCTAAGTACAATTTTCGTATCCATTAGACATTGTTAAAGCTAATCCATACATTTCTCTCAACCTTTCTTATTTCACATTGTTTTATGTACCAATGTCTTTTTTATATATGAAGAGAATATCCAGAGAGTTTATGCAACAAATTTATATATCCCTTCCTTCTCTCCGTCTATAGTGATAAAGGTGATATCTCACGGTATAATTTACACAAATATTTATTAGGAGCGGCGCTTGGGTGAGAACAAATCAAGACATTCAGTGCAAATGAAAGCAAAAATGCGCCAATAATCAAGTGGAGGGAACAGTATTTAATAATGATAATTTACACTATGAATGTCGAAAACTCGTATGAAAAGCCACACACTTCCTGTGATAAAACAGTCGGAAGCGTCAAAGGCAGGTTGCCTTAATGTAACTCTGAAATGACAGTAGATGGACAGAGCGACGAATTATGACACGAACGAGTGAGTAGAAAGTAAATACGAGTTGTTGTGAAGATGATGATAATCTCCATAGAATGAAAAGACGGTTGAAGGCAAGCAAGCTTTAGGATTAAGCAAGCACAGCAGCAGCTGAGGGAATTGGAGATTAAGCATATTGTTTTCACGTCACTTCACTCAAGTCAGTTAGCAAAATTTGGATAATGAATTAAAAAGAAAATTCTCCGAAGTTTGAAAAGGTGTGGGGCAAGTAGAACCATTGAACGGCTCGAATGTTCACTAGAATTATGAACTGTACGAATTGGGAGGTTGAGGAGACCGTGTTTACGGAATACGTCCCACAATGGCCTTGTAATATTCTTGCTATCAAACGTTTAATACGTACACCATGTACACTGTCCTTTCCTTATGCCAACATTGGCAATTATACAGGAAGACCTCGTAAAATGCTCAATATACAGTGACAATTATACGTGATATGTAATAGGGTCCTATATGGAATATGTACAATGTTTTATTGCAGTTGCACATCAGGTGAACTGCAAGTACAATATACCTTTGCGGATGGCGGGTACTTGGCTGTTTGAGTTTGTTTGATCGTTATCAAAGCTAATACATGTATACACTTCCCAATAGATTTCAATAAAATCAGAGCAGGATGTGTGTCACCGGTCAAAGAATTTAAACACGTGGTTTCTGGTGCTATGTACATAGGCCTGTACATTATACGCCTGCATCAGTGGGTGTGTAAAATGAAGTGCGCATAAAAATATGCATGAACGCAAGGGAGAATTTTTATTTTCTGTGAACGGCTACAATAAACTGTCCGCTTGCGGTTGTTTGTACGAGACTAGAAAAGTGGGTTTATTGTACCAAAGCATCAAAGAATTAGACACAAGTTTACAACCCATTATGCACGAAATTCATGATGGCAATAAAATATGTAAATCATCGCGAAAAGATTATTATGACAAAATGTGGAAAGAATCGTGCTTCATTTTGAATTTCAAGCTACACTTACCTTGCCCAATAAGATAGATTGTAATAGAATAGGTTGGGCCTAATAGTGCGGTGAATTATATTTTACTTGGCCTTATAGGCATCGTGTCTCATATGCATAAGGAAAGAAACCACACCACGCATAATTCACATGTACAACCCATTTGGGTGATGTGTCGTTATTCCGGAAGTTCATTTATTGGAAAATGAAATGAGGTTCGTTATTCCAAACGTTCGTTATTCCGAATACACACTACTAATTCCCTAAACAATTGCAAATCGGAACACTCATAGTGTATGTGATTTTATTTTTTGGTTAATTATTTTTCAGCGTATTAGTGACCTCTTACATTTGTTTCTATGGTACGTCATCTTATGCACGTCTCATCCAATTTCCAAACATTCGAGTGGTCAATTAGGTGGCCTTTCTAGGATACTGCTGTTGTTGAACTTAACATCTATAGGGCCTACCACAAGCTTGCATTCTTTTTAAACCATTGTCGACGTTATCAATATTCGACTTGCTAGGACAAATTCACCAATCCATAAGAAGTCCTTATATTGTTTGAATTGTTTTGTGCTGTGATGCATGATCTCGGTAAAAAGATGGTGTTGCTATGAAATCATATCGGTAATGTCTTCGGGAAAACTGGAATTTACGTGTTATTGGTAATTCAGGAAGAGGAATAACTCCAGAGAAGATTGAACTTTAAAGGGGAAATACAGTCCAAAAATAAATTAGTCTGATAAAAAAGAGTAAACTCTTACGAATTCAACAGTAAAAATTTGACTGAAATCGGATGAAAAATAAGGAAGTTATGAAATTTTGAAGTTTTGCTTATTTCTGCCAAACAGTTCTTGTATAGTGGATATGAATATGCAAATGAGTGAGATGACCATGTCATACCCTTACATTTTTCCATTGATCGTGTACACAAAATGACGAAAATTCAATGTTCCTGTCACTAACCTAAAACATGATGTTATTCCTGGCTTAATAACTTCAGAATAGTGATCAGTTAGATATATCAGGATTTGAGCCTTGGGCATAATTGCGTTTGAATGAAAAACTGGAAATTCCAAAATTTTATGTATAAACTATATGGCAAGTTGTGAGGGTATGACATGCTCACTTGCACATTTGCACATTCATATTGACCGTTCAAGAACTGTATCCTGAAAAATTAGTGAAACTTCAAAATGTCATAACTTCCTTATTTTTCACAGTTTCTTATCTTTCTTTCTTATCAGACTAACTTATATTTGGACTGACGGTTCTCCTTTAAGAAGCCGTTGCCTTCATGCTGTGTGTTTCCATCATGATTTCACATTGGCATCAAACCTGCAATATTGACTTTCATGTTTTTTCTGTATTTTTTAACGTTTTTGACAACCTCTGAGCTACATGATGGAAGGTTCGATCATATTTAACACGAGTTCATTGAACTATCATTTGTGTTAGAATCATTAATTGTTTTTTTTTTTATGTAGGACTGTTAGCAGAGGTTAGCCCTCTATCTAGGTAAACCGTCCTGTTTCGGCGGTGAACCTAACCACTAAAGTAGGTTGTTCTTTGTCAAAAGGACGTGGATATACACAAAGACACTTACAATTTGGAATTGAAGTTGTGAACCCGTGTTTGTTATTGATTGAGGTGGTAACATTCCCGATTACCCCTGGGGGTGGAAAAGGGAACAAACTGTCAGTTGAGCTTTCAAAGCTAATATGTCTCATTGTTTTTCATTCGTCAGAACAGATGTTGCAGTGTTTGTTGTCAGCTTGACTTTGGTAGGGCGAAATACAGCATCAACACAACAACCCTTGCAGAACCCAACGTGTAATTTTCCTTGTCTTGGTTTTAATAGTTTGCTTTCTTTCATTAGATGTGTGTGTGTGTTTCTTGTTTTTTTCTCTTGCCTCATCTGACGAGATTTTACCCTCAATGGGTTGTATCCTAGTCTAATGTCTCACCAATTTTACCATAATTTGTATTTGTGTGTGTGTGTGTGTGTGTGTGTGTGTGTGTGTGTGTGTGTGTGTTGGGGGGGGGGGTGTTCATTATTCCGAAAGTGTCTTCATCCGAACACAAACACACACTAACTCCGTCTCCCTTGATGATCGTTTATCCGAGAATGAAATATGATTTTTTAATCAAAACATCATTTTGTGGCATGATTCCTAAGGTTCGTCATTCCGAAGGTTCCTCAATCCGAAAATGAAAAAAAAAAGTCACTGAAGATAACAAAGATAAGTCATTATATTTAACAAACTCAACTCTGCGCTTCTATAATCTTTGATATTCACTATAAAGTACTCAGTATAGACAGAGAGGTAGGGAGCCAGACTGACCATTTTTACACGGAACATCAGTGTTGATTGCTAATCATTGTGAATTAAACAGGCAGCTATTTACTTGGAATCGTACAAAATACCTCATTATGAAAGTGAAATTTGGGTCTCTTTTAATACTTTGAAGGCACCTAGAAAGGAAAAGACATATAACCCGTTACATCCTTACCTGCGCTAAGTGCCAGAGACGGTGCGTATAAAACAATTCCCAGATAAATCATCTGAAAAGGGGATAAAAAACGTTAATCAGAACAATCTAATGACTTAACCAGTCAGTCACTCGAGTCGAGAGCTATATGGAAACGGATAGAAGAGGGCACCCAAAGGATATCAACCAGGGCCATCGGAATCATTTAAAAGAAATATTATTACAAAATAAAAGGCTTAATTGCATAGCGCTTCCAAGGCGAAGGTTGAACTGTCAGTTTCGCATAATATCAATTAAGGGAATATCACTCTATGTAGTAGGCTTACACATTACATTATATAATATTACATTACATTACATTACATTACATTACATTACATTACATTACATTACATTACAGTATATATATAGGGCCTACAAGTCATTACACATGACGAAATTGTCAGGCACAACCAAAGTCTCAATATCGAGTAAAATTTCACTTTCTTTTTGAGGAGTTCGTGGAGTGGGGAATGTTTATCTGACTTATTCTTTCGAGCTCATGTTAGATGTGAAATGATAAACGTGGCACTCCTCCCCACTCGAAAGATTAAAGGACAAGTCCACCTTTATGGACATGTAAATTGAGTGAATGCAGCAATAGAACACATCAGTGAGGGTTTGAGGAAAATTGGACAACCCGTTCAAAAGTTATGAATTTTTGAAGTTTCTGCTCAGTCACTGCTTGTGATGTCACATGTGTACAACGACATACAGAAAACATAAAGAAAATTCAACATATTTTCATTTTTCTCGCATAATAAAAGAACGCTTGACTTGCCTCTTTCAGAAGGAAGAGGGAATAATATTACCCTTAACATACGTCAACGACAGGTCGAGGAAATGTGCACCTTTTTTTCGAAAAATAAAAATATGTGAAATTCTCTTTATATTTTCCTTATGTCGTTGTACGCATGTGACATCATACACTGTAGTAGTCTTCTCATCCAGCAGTGACTGCGCAGACATTTTAAAAATTCATAACTTGTGAACGGATTTTCTGACTTTCCCCCAACTTTAACTGATGTGTTCTAATAATATTGCTGTATTCACTCATTCCACATGTATATGAAGGTGAACTTGTCCTTTACACAGGAGGTGTGCATGTTTTGAAATAGCACCCCCAACAACCTCCCCACTCGAAAGATTAAAGAGGTGTGCATGATTTGAAATAGCACCCCAACAAATCTGGGGGAAAAAAGTGTGCTGCTTGTCATTTAGAATAGAATATGCTGACTTGTGTGTTTGTTGATTTTAACCGGGCGGAGGATGTGGTATAACCTATTTAGGAAAAAGAGCGAGGTTAAACAGGGATCAATTGATTTGTGGTGTGTTTGAACGTGCATAATATCATCCAGCTTAAGAAAATCATGACAGTCAATCGCATAATGGTATACAAACGTGTACATTTGCAACCAGATGAAGAATTTCATTATCACTATCATTGTCATTCTCAGTACTTATTTGTCGCATTTATACACTGTATCTAATTATTTATTTTTGTATTTTTGTATTACTTTGGACTAACTATTAATTTTCCGGTAAACTGCTTATGCGCTTAGAAACATCCATGTATTATATTATTATTATTATTATCACCCACTGAGACTGGTTTGAAGGGAAGTTAACCAAATCCCACATATACAATATGGAATGACTGAAGGCAGCACTCAGAACACATCAATGAAGGTTTGAAGAAATTCGGACAATTGATTCAAAAACTATGAATCTTTTCACTTTCGATGACGTCATTGCTGATGGAATGTGTACTTTTTATAATGTATAAATGTATGTATGTTCACTTTTTCTAAAGTGACGTCATGAACTGCAATACTACCTGCAATGACGGGACCGAAACTTATATTTCATATCTTTTTATTCGATTGTTCGATTTTCATCAAACTTTCACTGATGTGTTGTAAACTTATATATTTGCATTTATATTTTGGGTTTGGAAATTCCCTTTAAAGGCTTTTCACACCATCTAGATGTAGGGAATGATGAAGAAGTTACAACTTCATAAATGGAGCAGAGAGTTACCGCCTTTACGATTGTTAGGGGCTAAATCTTATTTATTCATTTATTCATTTATTTATCTATTTATTTATATGGAATCTCTATTGAGAGTGGCTTGATCAGCATACATACTAGTAATATGTATTTTTTATGTCGATGTATTATTTTTGCTTATTCACAGCGTAAGATAGATAAACATAATAAACAGTCAAAATAACAAAAGTTAGACGAACATCAAACATTCAAAATAAAATAAAATAAAATTAAATTAAACAAAATTAGATTAAATTAAATCAAATAAATCAAATAAAATGATACAATCATGCAAATTGAAACCTAAACTAACTGCCGGTATTCCTCAGGGCAATTCTTCAGGGTAATTCCTCAGTGTAATATGTTAAAATCTATCAAACATGAATTAAAAATAAATCGCTAAAAATAATCCTGACAATTTGAAAGAGAGACATATTCTTCAATTAATAACGTAATAGATCGCTATAAAATTAGGTGAACATATTATGCAGACATCTGGAAATACAACAAAGCAAATGAAGTGAACGTAGAAACATTTAGAAAAAAAAAGAAGAAATGGTTTGATATTCATGTCATGCATAGCGACTGCCGCGCATCAATGTAGCACGAAAGACGAAGAATCTCACATAATCGGGAGACAATTACCATCTCGCAATGACATAACAATCTTCAATGACAGCATTTTAAGTCATATTCATAGCATAACAAGAAACGGGTGACATTTTAAAGATTTTCTTCCGACCTTTCACCCCATGGGGTGCATGTACAACGCTGTAGGCCTTTACGCGCCGAGTTCAAACACAATGTCAATCGCATACTGTCTTGTAACCTCAAGGGCACGGAGAAAATGATACATCAAACAACATAATTTTACCATAAAGCTCATCTCTGTGCCTTTACATCGAATCTCTGAATCAAAACATTCAATCGGAATCATTGTTAGGCAATAAAGGTATAGACAAATGTCTCATAGAATTCTTCGAACTATAATCTGCGAAAGAAAAAGACTTTCATGTTTCTAATCCTGCATTTTGTTGCCATTCATAAGGGACAGTAGGAACAGTTCTTACCATATTGAAGCAGAATATCCCAGTCCCAAGGTAACGAATCACTTTGTTGAATCTTCTTTCCAAATACTGAAAACATGGTCAGAGAAGAACGGATATTAGTTCTCGAAATAGAGCTGAAAAACTACGAAATTCAGTGAGTATATAATGTCGCATTTTATTGTATGTTTGTCTAAATTATAATATCATTAAAGTGGACTGATCACGTGAGGTTCTGCCGATCTAATCCGACATGGACAGCTAACCAAAAGCACACGAATAGTTCTTGACGCATTTTTGGTTTCCTATCACTTTCGGAATGACGTGAAAACAAATGGAAAACATAAAGTAAAACATAAAGTATCAAGGGATAATATCGACTGACTATACTTGTGCTCCCTTGCGTCAGAAATTTCAGGAACAATCTAGCATATTGGCTAACTTATGACTTTTTGCGGACATCAGTCATGGTGGTGGTATCAGCATTATTATCATTATCATGATCATTATTGCTATCATAATCTTATCTTGAACAAGCAGGCGAGATCAGAAAAGTAACGCACTGTCAAATATTAATATTTTGTCAGAGCCCAAAACTGGCACATCATGTCAGTAGTTATTAATCAACATTATTATTTGATAAATTCACATGACATCGATCTACAATAGGAAGTCTTTGTCATATCCTTGCCCATTGTGGCAAATCCCAATAAATGCAAACTTTATAGGGCCTACATTATATTTTGATATTTATATTATTTCGAAAGACGGTTTCAATCCCGAAGCTGATTACCGATGTTCATGGGGTAGTAACATAAAGCCAATTACAAGAGTTAACTTGCTCATGCATAGACGGCATCGTACCCTTCTCTATAAGAAAACCAAAATGCTAAAAATTACACTATAGAAACTCAGATTAACTTTTGCAAGGAAACTCAGTTATCACTAGTGTTGGCGCTGTGGTAAAGTGGATAAGACCCCCGACTCCCGATCGGAGGACCCGAATTCGAATCCCGGCCAGTACTTTATACGTATACTTCTTTGGACAAGATATTTTTACCCACTTTGTTCCTCTCGACACAGGTGTGTAAATGTGTATGGCAACGCTAGGGTGATAATAATGGCATGGCCCTCTGGGAAAGCAGTGGCAACACTGAAGAGGCTACCCTAGGTAAATAAGACATTATTCATCTCATTATTACTATCGTTACCTCATTAGCGCTGGTCACCCCAAGACTGTAGAAAATGGGTAGGAATAAGGTCATGGCGGCGAAAGCGGCGATGCCAGTCGAGAGCGAGTACCAGACGAAGATGAACCCGTTGACGTACGTCTCCGCTGGGGTGCCCAGCGAGGTGATAGCCGAGACGAACGTGGCCACCAGAGACATTGCCACGGGCACCGGGTTCATGTTGCGGTCGGCCATGAGGAATTCTTCGGTTGTTCGTTGCCGTCCGCCGCTGCACGCCTGATAGAAACCGATGGCCAGCGACAGGGCCAGCATGCTGGCGACGACCACGTAGTCAGCAGCGCCGAATGACTTTTTCTCGATGTCGTCCATCATGTTTTCGATTGCTTCGCTGTGTCATGAAGTGTGAGACAGGCGGCATGGGACAATCTTTTTTGTGTATGTTGGGGGGGGGGGTTGGGGATAGAGAACAGGTGTGGCCCCTGTTAGAGCTGGTATTTCTCTCCGCTCTAACATCTTTTCAAAATCATCTACTTAAAAACGTTCTCACCAAAGTCGGGGATATCAAATTCGTCGAATTTCATTACGAGTTTTATTTGCTTCTTCATTCATTAATTCATTCAGTCCTAGTTTATCCCTTTATTTATTCGTTTATCTATTCTTTACATGTATATATATATATATATATATATTTTTTTTTTTTTTTTTTGTCTAAGGTCTACTTGTTTGCTCGGTATGCATTTATCAATTCATTTTCTGTAATGATCTTTCACTTACCCGGTATTCATGTATCTATACAACTCTCAAATTTACTTCATGACGTACTGTGTCCTAATAGGTTCTAACATTAGTAGTTTTGTTTCATTTCATTTCCAACACATATAGAATTACAGCTTTTGATTACCCATATACAAATGATACAACAATGTAATGAAAAACGAATTGAACAATAATACAATAAAATTGTGTATTTTCAAGACAAGACTAGTACAGTTTACACGTAGTTCAACCTTTCGTCTAGCAATTTCTAGTGGCTTTGAATGAAGAGTGAATTTGTTGGACATGTGTGTGTGTAGCTCCTTATATACGACATGATTAATTGACATACCTGTATGTCTGCGAAAATGAGTCATATATGAATTCAACAGTTTTCAGATGTTCAATGATTTATTGGCATACAGTGTACATGCAACCAAATTTTGAAGAAAAAGAAATCATAAACGTTATTCCAACCATCAAACTTTCCGATTGTGTTACGCTACGCTGCATGCCTAACTTTTATTGAGGTGATGTATTTGTCAAACAGTTTATAGCTATTAACAAAGCAGATGCATTAATAAATACAATTTAGTATATTCATCATAAAATGAATATGTATAAATAAATAATTTGATGCAATTATGTGAGTCTGTGGGGGCGCGTTTGTATGTGTATACTGCCATGATTAAAGGAACTGTTTCGACTTTTCTCTCCTTTCGAAGACCTGCAGTGTACAACCCAATTAAGGTGGGTGTGTGTATTTCAGTTTAGTTTGGACCTGCCAAATATATGTTGTAATGGACAAATGCTTTTAAAATATTGTCTCTCCTCATATATTCTAGTTTTTTAATCGTTTATTTACTCTGTTTTATCTATTTAACATGACGCACCATATTCTAATGCCTCTTTCATTTACTGTAATTTTGAATCTTGAGCTACATGTGAGTGAAAATGTCACTAGCTACTTTCTTTCTCGAGTCCAGAAAGATTTTTTTTTTTTGTCATAGCAACTACGAAATTTTGTCAAGAAAGAATTTGTAATTGAACGATCTGCAGGGTCCATAAATAAAGTGTGTAACCTGAATGAACACACCGCGCAAATAGCCAAGTTGAATTAAAAGTTCAAAAATCAAAAGGAATGGTATTAAAGCTTAAATATCGATTGGTAAAGAAATTGAGATATGACATCACTATTGTTGATATCAGGTAATATGCGTATATATGGCAATGACGTTTTCAAGCCATGATCACAATAAGGATTATCAGACAATAACACTACTACTGATATTTATTGGTTACTCTGGATTTGAATACGTGAAGCTTGGTGATAAATTTCTACAAACCATCTGTAAAAGATCGCAACGATCATCTGACGACACTGCTGCTCTCACAAACGTTTGAACTTAATCATTCAAGTTTGGATTACTTTATCGTAAGTCATTGTGAAAAGATTAAAAAAAAAACAGATTATGACTTGCGAAAATACTGATATATTTTTTTTTTGGCACGCAAATTCTCAATCTATATGTCAAATCATCGCGAATTGTTATAGCTCGTCAAAAAAATGTCACTAATAACGGCGAGCATGTACCGGATAAATCTAGACATTTCTTTCAAATTTAATCATAAAAATGGAGGCTCAATGCTTGCTCAATCTCTCTCGAACTTACTGTTTCTTTACTCCACGAACTGACGAACTGATCGATGTCCAATAGATAAATCAGAGTAGCAGACTGATGCAGTTCCAGCAGGCAGTGATAATCAGACCTGGAACAAAACTAAATTGACAGTATACGTTGCAGTACATTCACAGTATCAACGAGGTATACTAGTGCCTTCTCCCTTGCCGCTGTCAGCTCTTTCTCGCGTTGATCTCTTCACAGATCAAACAATTCACAGAGAATGAAGAAAAGTATGCCCATCTTCCGCATATAAAGATTTAACAACCAAACAACAGGTCAGTACTTCAACTTATCCTAGCGCTAACTGATTTTATGAACTACCGAATAAATCCATGATTACGTTTGTACAAACACGGGTTAAAATATGGACTCACCCTCTCATATAGCCCTACCGACAAACCATGTATGGGAAGCCCTCCATAAAATAAATGAAAAAAAATACTTGGGAAAAATTCAACCAATGATATCTCGCATGGATTCATTGCCCAGCAGTAAAGTTAAAGCAACTCTCAAATGTATGATTTATGCACGGTAAACAAGTCCCACTAAGGTCCCACGACATGCCTTTGAAGACAAAATTGGTATAGACGGACGCAGATTCCGAGAAGGGTTTCAGACGGGAACAAAAGTGACCTTTCCTCTTCTCCACAAGTTGCACCAGTCTCCACTTTTCATTTCCGTCTGTCTATTCGTCTGTGCATCTGCCTGTCTGTCACTCTCTCTTAAGAAGTTATAAACGCTTCACCTAAAGTAACCTACCAGACAACTGCAGAGACTTGAACAACTGTCACGGGTGACACGGAATGGGGTAGATATCGAGGAGCCACAATCAGTGGGGACTGCAGCCCTCTGTTATTTATTACTCCTAAACTAAAAAAACGTTCCGTGGCTTTTGTTTCATGCTCTCTAAAAATAACGAAAACTGGTGTAAAAGTTAGACTTGGCACCACGTCATGTACCCAAACACGCGCACACCAACATAATAACGCACACATGATAAGTATATTGTAATGGTTATCCATTAATGTAGAATTCTTATGTGCATGAACATGATAATTAGTAACTTATCGTGTGGCTGTATTACATTTATAATAAGATTTGGGATTGGTCGAATTGGTATCACGCACATTCACTGATTTCGTTATAGTTTACGGTCGTGAACAACGCCATTTGGTTCCTTGGAAATCCTGTGTTAAACAAAATAATATGTTATAAATCAATGTTATACACTCAATTTCTATAGCAAACGATACATGCTCTTCAATGCACCTCTGGCCAACATACAGTCCAAATGCATATTTTGCTCTCGTCCAATTCAATTCAACCGAGGCCATACTACTCTTGGGATGATTATGCATTCGTCGTGCATAATCTCGTACATTTGTACGTATTCAAGATCATTTTACTATCCGAGATACTCGATATGCATTTGGACAGATCAGTGACAAATGGGTTTACTGCATGATTTAGGAGTGTAGTGAGCGTTCGTGCACCAAAGCCGTGAACTCGTGCACTGAAATCTGCTTTCAATTCATACGTCGTAGGCACACTATAAATCGTGCAACAAATGGTGAACTCTGTAATTTTTCTTTTGAAAGATTACATGCATTGCAACCACATATTATTAGGCTTTTATTGATATCTTTGTTGTTATAACAATCCAGTTGCTGTATATTCTAGTATTGTGTATTCAAGGTCATTCGCAATTCTTATCGCATGATACATGTAGATGCACACTTTATCACGTGTGCGTTGTAAAATACATACATAAAAGAACAAAAAGTCGCTAAGAGCGGTTGTATGTGTGTTTGCACTTTATGTGCTCTTGTGATATACTGTAGGAACTTTGTCCGAGGCGAAGTTCATGTATATTCCTGGACGTACAATCTGTGATACCGGCTGAAACAGATCACGGGAAAGTCGCCAATATCTGACAAATCAATTACAAGGAAATTATCACTACAATGTGATATAACATAGATTTCAGCTGGCACTTAAAAGAATCGTCTCAACCACGTGATTTGAAGCCCTGGGGCTTAAGGCTTCTCATGTTGTGAAATATAAATGTCATGTATACCACAGGCCTATCTTAATTATCTACAATAACAGTTATGTAGATCAAAGAAGAATGTAATCATAATAACAATTCAGAGATTACATATCTGATAATGTACTTTAATGGAAAAAGTGCAGGATTAATGCTTCCTTCATCTGTATGTGTGCATTCGATTTTTTTTTTTTTCATTTGACTTTATAGTCATAGAACCTATATACAGAAGTTTCAGGGGCAAGAAGGAATCCATAATTTAGGTGTTGAGGACGGACATTCGATTTGCATAACTGCCTCCTTCACTCAGAACTTTTCTGACTTTTGTTGTAGCTTTAGATTTCAGTATTTCCGTTCGAATACTTTATAATCCGTTTAAGGATCATTAAAAGCACACAGACCATGGATTCAAGAGGGCACTGTTGTATGGACGCATCTGCCATGTTTCGAACGTCGGAGTAACACGAATTGTACGGTATGTCGGAAGCACGTGTAGTAGCAAGTAAGTCAATCTCAGCTCGTTTCTTGACTATTGAACCTATACAGTGCACTCCCGTTATAACGAAATGCTCGGGACTGGCAGTTTTCTTTCGCTATAACGAAATTTCGTTATAACCGAACAAATATGATATATATAACGAAAACAAGGAAACCACGCATTGTATGAGTATTCAACAAACAGAATATGATATATTTTATCATATTCTGTTTGTTGAATACTCATACACTGGAAAATTATGTGAAATGGGATGGTACCTTTTTAACTTAGTTTGAATATTACATTTAAAAGAGAGCATAAAGTTGTTTGTATTGTCTCGCATGTATAGAAAATGACAGTTTAGGATTCGGTTACAGTTCGCTATTCCAAAGGTTCGTTTCTTACTAATGTTCGTTACTCAGTAGGCTCCTTATACCGAAGTTTCGCCATTCCCGGGATTCCGAAGATTTGTTCATTTGGAGCTTCACTCTTCCGAAGATTCGTTATGAATTCCGAAAGTTCATAATTTAGATATAGATGTATCATTCGTTTTCCGAAGGTTCGTTGATTGGAAAATGAAATAAGGTTCGTCATACCGAAGCTATGTAAATCAAGAAATGAGCAAGGATCACTATTCCGAAGGTTCATTGTTCCGAAGGTCAAATTTAATCCGAAAAAGAAATAATGTCTGTTATTCCGAAGAAGGTTTGGAAAAAAAAATGAGAAAAGTTAATCATTTCGAAGATTTATTATAAGGTTTGCAATTCCTCAGTTTTATTATTGGACTCACCTTTTTCACTTTTGGATTAACGAAATGTTTTTTTTAATGTTCCGATTAATGAATGTTTGGAATTCCAATCAATTTCGGACTAACGAACCGTCGTAATAAGAAACATATTTCTTTGTCGGATTAACGAACCTTATTTATAACGAACCATTGGAAAAACGCCAAAATGTTCGTAATAACAAACCCTATTTCATATCCGAACTAACGGACATTTAGGTGTATCAGAATCTCTGTGTTTTGTAATAAAGGACCTTCGGAACAATAACACGAACCTTATTTGATTACAGATTATTGTATAACAACTAGTTCCGCTCGGAAACTGTGCGTGACGTGCGTGACACACGGAGCGAACGCACAATGATGTGAAGCGTTCGCCATGGAGAGCTCAACGCTCTAATGCTTGTTCCGCTACCTATTTTCGGAAGCGATCCGCATTTCGTTATAACGGAGCACATTTCCTTTGTTTTTCTTTGTCAGTGGAGCACGGAAAAGACTTCGTTATAACGAAAATTTCGCTATAACCGTGTTCGTTATCAAAGCGAATTTTGTACCATAGACTTTAGTGGCGATAATTTTGGGACCAGAAGTTTTACTTCGTTATAACGAAATTTCGTTATAACCGTGTTCGTTGTAACAGGAGTGCACAGTACATATGTATATGCAGAATGCAAGTAAAACAGGTCCGCAATCTTCTTCGATCAATAGTTGACTATCTTTACATCGTCGAGTTTCGTAGTGAAGATGGTGGCGAAAATCGATCACGTCATCCAGCAGCGCCCTGTTGAGTCCCGGGTCTCTCTCTCTCTCTCTGAATATGTATATATATATATATATATATATATATATATATATACATATACACATACATATGATATATGTGTCTCTATATATGTGTATGTGTGTATATGTATATATATATATATATATATATATATATATATATACATGTATATATATATATATATATATATATATATATTTATACACACACATAATTATATAGAGAGAGACCTATATAATATGCATATGTTTTATAGGCACTATATACATACACAAAGTAAGAGAAATCAGATTTGAGGCGGACGTTGCTCTCTATATATTTTCCCCTTTAGTCAAGCTTTCGGCCTGACATCATAGCCTTCATCAGGATCTATGGGCCATAAGTAGTTTGGTTGTTAGACGTCTTCCATCACAGCAGTGTGTACATTGCATAATCATGTACCATGTACAGACTTTTTGAGTCCTGTATTAAGCTATCTCTCCTGTGTGGTCAACGTAGGGAATGTGTGTCTTGACGTACGAATCAAAGCCAAAGTCTGACGTGTCTTTGATTTTCTCTCTCATTACATACATTAGATACATACTGTGTTTATGGATTCAGTTATTTTTCTCGAGAATATAGCATGCAACAGTTGCACGGTGCAATACAATGTACTACTGACAGTGTCAAAGCGTGACTTGTGCAGTTTGTTGGAAATCGTGTCAAATAAAAGCACGAAGACCAAAACTTATTCGTTTATTCAGCTGTCGCAAAGCTGGCAAGCAAATAATTACAATAAAGACAAAGCAAACAAACAATTCTTTAAAAAGAAACAAAATGAGGACAATATGATGAATTACAACTTATTTAATTACGGAACAACATGATAAAGAAAGACTTACTATTCGAACAATGACGAGGCTATGCGAGCAAAAGAATTACGGCAAACATAACTTTTTGCATGTATGTAAATATCAAAAGAATAAGAAATAAAGTGAAACTATAAAACGCAGTACGAGTCACATAATATGAAGAGTTAGATCGCAAAACGATTTCACTCTATTCTCGTCATTTTGAGACATCCTATTATGTGATTAAAGCTGCTCAGAAAAACCAACAAAATAATAAGATATTGATATAATACTGGAAAGGATTACTTTTGCTCAATTTGATGACAGACTTTAAAAAAAATCAAATAGCGCTTAATCCGTTTTTTTTTTTCATCAAAATCTTCACATATTGAGCAGGGGAAGAAATTCAGTAGATGAAAATGAGGAAGAAGTGCAGAGAAAACATTGAAATGAAATAAATTTCAAAGGGAAAAAAGTATTGTATATCAAAAAGAACTCGTCATCAGATCGTAGTAATACACACAAATCGATTCGTGCAATCATTATTCTCTCCAAATTTAGCCAGTAACAAACAGAAATTATCACGAAAGCTCACAGAAATCTTGCAGCTGCTAAGAGATTATAGAATATTGTGCGCGTGCGCACACAACATTATACAACACCTTATGAAAGTCATGAATAACACTAGCATATGTACTAACTAATCGAGAGGAATGTGACTTAAAAGTGATTTATGCAAGCCTAGAAACCGAGTAGCGCGTGTGAAGACAAAGCTAAACCAACACAAAGAATAACGACACAAAGAACTTTCCCTATGCATTATTCACCACAAACTCATCGACTTCTACTGATATTCATTTGCAATGACCACAGGAATTTCCAAGGGCTATTGATGACAATACTGAATAACAGTCGTACCGGATAGAAATGTCAATTGTAAAAGGATATAAAAACCCGACTATTACTAAGGCGCTAGTTCTACTAACAGCGTATCTCGTTGGCATAATAATCACTAACAAAACTGGCACCAGCAAAATCAAAATGTACATCGTAGACTGTAATACAATGAAATGTACCATCAATTAAAAAAGAGGATTGCACAAGTCTCATTTTAATCGTCACAGAGCACTTTCCTGACAGATTAGCTAACGCTTGTTTGCCATACGATAAGCCGAGAATTCATGTTCTTAGCAATCTTTGACAAGTGCATGGGCATGGTATGTAGACCTGACAAATGCTGACGCTTGATACTGATAATATAATATTGCCACTCATTCACCGATAACAGGCATGAAAAAAAAAACACACAATTTTTTATCATCATAACTAGACAGTGATAACAACAATGATAATGCTAATAATGATGATGATGAGGAAATAATGATGATAATAATAATAATAATAGTAATAATAATAATAATAACAATAATAATTAAACAGCGCATAATAATCATCAACTAATTATCAATAACAGATGGTATAGAAGCAGAGAGGTATGAAGGAACTCGTCAAAGATACATTAGCAACATTCTTAAGGCCTGATCTCCTATACACTACTGATTTCAACAATAATAGTTCAGTAAGTTGACGAGTTTTCTTGAGTACAAACATGTATTACAATAAAGCAAAGTCATACAAAAGCATCTGCTATGATTCTATCACTGAAGCTGTGACTATAAGTGAGTTCTCACGTATGTTTTAACTTACAATCTGATAGGTGGATAAATACTAGCACGTAATGGATTAACGTTGTGCCGCTGGCTGCACCGCAATGTGCAATGAAAATACAGTCATGGAAGCTTTCAACTTGTTTTTTTTTCTCTCATTTTAAATGGCATAATGCAGATGACCCTATTTTTGATAGTGTTATATGATACTAGATGTTATTACATCTTTGGACTAATAATCTCTATAAGCCGATCGGTAACGTAGATTTGGCATCAATCTGACAAAGCCAACCATATTATCATAATTAGTCCTATCTATACGGTAAAACCAAAAGTTGTTAGATTTAAGTGTTAGGATGACAAGTTATCTGTTGGTACAGAACATCGTGTTAGCTATCAAGATTGCTGTGCAGCGTCCTTCAAAAAATGCGACACTTCTTCCCAGCAAGCCGCCGATACCTCAACCGAACTCTTCCCGTCCAGTTTTCCCGCCAGTATGATCTCGGCGTGATCGAAGACCGTCGGCTGTTTGATCTTGAGTGTTCCTTTGTTCTCGCTGTACTTTGTGGCTTCGTGTACATCCCATTTGAAGTCGTGGGCAACCACGAGGAATTTCGTCTTACCTGTAACAAAGACATAATATAGTAGCAATGATAATAATGGTGATGACGACGATAATGATGATGATGATGATGATAATAATAATAATAATAATAATAATAATAATAATGATAATAATAATAATAATAAGAAGAACACTAATCATAGTAGGGTCTTATTTACCCAGGGTAGCCTCTTCAGTGTTGCCACTGCTCTACCAGAGGGCCCTGCCGTTATTATTACCCTAGCGTTGCCAGATTGTTCAAGGGCGTTAGCACTGGGCGGGATTCGAACTCGGGTCCTCCGATCGGGAGTTGGGAGTCTTATATCCACTATGCCACAGCGCCCCAACATGTAGAAGGATATCAGGCTATACATAGAGAACGCGGCCGTAGGACTTGAATCAATTGTGGGAAGGCAAAAATATAATTTCGTTCGACCATGGGCAAACATCCCCACAACACAACACGAAGATCTTATGCATTGATGTCAACAACGTAATAACAGATAAAAGTCTATTTCTCTTACTAGCTGTCTTTGTGTGTATGTGTGTGTGTGATGCTATATATATATATATATATATATATATATATATTGTAACAAAATTTGGTTGAATCGATTGTTATTAATTGCTTCCAACTACAACTTGTTAAAATCGATTGTAATTAATTGTTTCCAATTACAACTTGTTAAAATCGATTGTACGTTTAACAGTAAAAGAGGGCGTCCTATTTATTTCAACAGTAGTGCCGTATACGGTACTCTCAATAGTCGTTGTTATGGGATAATTAATTATCATGATTTAAACATTGATGTTAAATAATTAGTTATACTGTTGGAAATTTATGAGTTGGCACCATCGTAGTATTTACATGTTTGTTTTAGCCGTCGGTACATACCGTTAGATGGAACGATGAACCCCAAATATGTTTAGAATCAATAATTATGTCGAATTTACTAACCATGACATGATAATAGGTTATTTGATCGATATCCGGAGGATTCGCTCTGCACTATAAGGCCGTGCGGGATTGCATCCTCTATCCTTCTTCTTAAGGAAAGGAAGCATATAAACTGGCCGCTGTCCGACTACGTCGCCAGCAAGTAGCCCGTAGCACTAACAGTACAGTAAGTGTTTGCATGAGTTCATTTGCTTTTGTTTCATTGCTGCTTGGAAGCACCAAGTAAACTGTTTATACATTCATTCAACATTTGACTCTTTAGACTCTTTCTTTGAGTTTGACTTATAAAGCAAGTAGTACTTAGTGGTGGCACAAGCAGTGGAGTTCTACCAGCAAGCAGCATTGGATTTCGGGTAGTGGTAATGTGACTTGTCGCATAGTCCGTACCCAATCCAAGTTCCAGTCGTCGCCGTTGGATTTCGGGTATAATGGTAATGTGACTTGTCGCATAGTCCGTACCCAATCCAAGTTCCAGTCGTCGCTATTGGATTTCGGGAATAGTGGTAATGTGACTTGTCGCATATGCCCGTGCCCAATCCAAGGTCCAGTCATCACATTACCTTGTGCCACCACATAGTTGTGAAATGTGTTCCACGAGCTGGTAGCAAAACATGGTAGCAGAACTTGGTAGCAAAACATGGTAGCACAACATGGTAGCAGAACTTGGTAGCAAACCTTGGTAGTAGAACTTGGTAGCAAATGTTGGTAACAAAAATAGGTGTACCAATTTAACATCCTCAACAAGAGACGCTTGGGAGTGAGATACGTTAAGTGATGATGAACTTGTATGTATGCCGCTTGTGTTGGTGAACTGCTTCTGACCCAACATGTTACATGGTAGACATAGACTAGTAGTTTTAGTAATTTAAAAGGGATCGTTGTAAACTGCAACAAAACGAACCCCGCCTACTCGGCCATCCTGACACGGCTCGCGGAGACATTTGTACAAACAGGCAAATACACTCTCTTAATTCACGACAAGAAGGCGAGTTCGTCACACATGGTGTCAGGAGTGGGATCCCTAGTTAATGATTTTAAGATAGGTAAATGTAATTGAATCTGTTACCACGATGGCACACGGAACATCATTATTGGAACTTTCACGTTTGCTGGAGAGCCGAATAAGTGAAATCGACGACTTAATCATCAAGGTATCTGAGTCGGTACGCAAACAAACTGGAGTAGCACCAACTTCGGTCATGTCTAATTCACGCTGCTCACCGATGACACTTCATGGAGGGAGCCCTAACCCGTCACCACCGTTACGCCCGCCAGTAGTACAACCTCAGTTGTTTGGAGACTCAAATGTGGATGTAGAGTGGTCGGCTCCGCCTTCATCGAAGCTACTTCAGAAGCAGTCGCCTCCACCACATACAAGTGAACAAGCACTGGGATGTGGGGAACAATCAGATGTTATGCCACACCAGTTTGTTTCGAACTCACACCAAGCAGGGCCATCATATCTACCGACAATGCGGCAACGACAGCTGACTGAACCAGGATTGTCACGAGTAACAATGACTCAACCACCTGGCCCAGCACCTCCCTTGGAAATCCGAGCGACAAGTACTCCGTGGCGACGCCCAGAGCTGTGGGACCAGGGACGCCACTATGTTGTACAAGGCAATAGAGCCCACAAGCCAGCTGTGACACCAGATCGATATGATGGCAAGGGACCAGTGCTGGATTACCTCAGCCATTTCGAAGCCTGCGCTGGTGTTAATCAATGGACAGAAGAAGAGGCTCTCCAATACCTGGCTGCCAGCCTCAAAGGAGCTGCTGTCAAAGTCCTAGTTCAACAGACGGGACGTCATTTGACGTATCAAGAATTGGTTAACCGCCTCAAGCACCGGTTTGGCCCTGTTGGACACTCGGAAATGTTCTTGGCAGAACTGCGCACCAGGCGACGCAAACCCAAAGAAAGCCTACAAGAGCTTGGGCAAAGCATTCGCGAACTTACAATCATGGCTTATCCAGAGTTCGGGGAAGCAGGCCAAGACAGGTTGGCTCGGGGTCACTTTCTCGATGCCTTAGTTGACCGGGAAATAAGAGCTGGCCTCTTCCGCGCCCAACCAACTACGCTCGATGAAGCAATTCAAGCAGCTCTGAATACGGAGGCATTCCTGCGAATGGAGAATGACCGCCGACAGTATAGCCGAATGTTGTCACCACAAGATGCAAAACAAGACAATGCGGTCACAAAGGACGAGGCAGCAGGTGACATGCCCATGGAAACTACTGCAAGCAGTGCCATCCCCATGATCGATGCAGTCAGCGATTTGATTAGAAGAAGAGAAAACGAGCAGCCAACACCCTTGCCTACCAAAGGGGCGACAATGAAGCCTGATGCACTCCCCCAAAGAAAGCAGAAGAAAGAGGACAGTAAGCTGGCTCACGACAGAAAGAGCACATCCAAGGAAGATACGAGTCCTGCCAGAGCCGGACGCACCCATGCTAACAAGGGAACAGGGTCATCTCAACTACCACCTCTTAGCTCCAGAGCTAAGCCCGTACCATCCACATTCCTGAAGGGCCTGTTCGTGGAGACGAAAGTAAATGGGAAGGAGGTGATGTTTCTCATAGACAGTGGCTCATCTCAGTCATATATCTCAGAAGCGGTGTACCTTCAGATGAGACCGGAGCGAAGAACGCCACTTGAAGCAGTAACAAACATTGTCTGCCAAGCAGATGGGTCTCAGCTAAAGACAAAAGGGCACGCAACAATGGAATTACAGCTGGGCTCCTACATCTTCCATGTGAACTTGGTGGTGGCTGATATTAAAGCTGATGGTATACTAGGCCTAGATCTGTTGATGGGTCTGCGAACCACGTTGGACTTCCACGCCATGCAACTGCACACACCATGGGTATCCCTCCCGTGTGTAAGCGAGGAGAGCCAGCACCACAGCTTCTGTTGTCGCATTGCTGTCAGCGAGACAAGCACCATACCCCCCTGTCACGAAGCAATACTCTTAGGGTTCCCAGCAAAACACAACAAAAGTATCCCCGAGGGCTTCGCATTATTGGAGCCACCAGACAACCCAACTGAGTTACTGCAAAAAGGCTTATTGGTTGCTCGGGCAGTTATCTCGACTGACTCGGGAATTCTACCAGTCCGGGTGTACAACCCAACAACGACGGCACTGACGTTGCCAACAGGAACAGTGGTTGCCAACCTAACCAGCATTGCCGCGAATGACGTGGAGGCCAATCCTTCCAAAGAAGGCATATCCCAGGGTTGTGTTCCCACACATTTGGAAGACTTGTGCCAACGCAGTCTGGTGGAGATACCTCCAGAAAAACATCACTCGGTATGTGAGCTTCTGAGGGAATACTCAGATGTGTTCTCTACAGGCCCAGCAGATCTAGGAAGGACAACCTTCATGCAGCATACCATCAATACAGGTGATGCTAGGCCAATCCGCCAGGCTTCAAGACGCCATGCTCCCGGACAACGAGAAGAGATAGCCAGACAGGTTGACGACATGCTGACACAAGGTATCATCGAACCCACTGCCAGTCCCTGGGCATCAAATGTTGTTCTGGTCACGAAGAAGGATGGTAGTAAACGGTTCTGTGTGGACTACCGGCAGTTAAATGCAGTAACCGTAAAGGATGTATATCCTCTGCCACGCATCGACGACACGTTGGACGCCCTGAGCGAAGCCAAATGGTTTTCCACATTGGATTTAGCTAGTGGATACTGGCAAGTCCAGTTAGATGAAGATGCCAAGCAGAAATCGGCCTTCATTGCCAACGGTGGGTTATATGCCTGGCGAGTGATGCCCTTCGGACTTACAAACGCCCCGGCAACCTTCGAGCGACTGATGGATCGGGTTCTGGCAGGGCTGACTTGGGAGGTCCTTCTCGTGTACCTAGATGACGTTATCGTCTATGGAAGAACTGTGGACGAGGAGGTGGCAAGGCTTAGGATTGTTTTCGAACGACTACGACAGGCAGGCCTGAAGTTAAAGCCATCAAAATGTCATCTGTTTCAGAGAAGTGTCAACTACCTCGGCCATGTCGTGTCAGCTGACGGAGTTAGCACCGACTCCAACAAGACGAAGGTCATAAAGGAGTGGCCTACCCCTAAGACGACAAAGGAGGTGAGGAGTTTCATCGGCCTGGTGTCTTACTATCGTCGCTTCGTCCAAGGATTCGCAACCATTGCCAAGCCTCTGCATGAGCTAATGCAGAAAAACAGACAGTTTCACTGGACCGATGCATGCCAGTCTGCATTCGAAGAACTGAAGATGAGACTGACATCTCCACCAGTCTTGGCATACCCTAACCCAGATGGTCCCTACATACTTGACACGGATGCAAGTGACACCGGTGTCGGAGCCATACTTTCCCAGGTACAAGGGGGCGTAGAAAAGGTCATTGCCTACGCGAGTCGCAGCCTACACAAAGAAGAAAAGAATTACTGTGTAACAAGAAAGGAACTACTGGCGGTAGTATACTCCCTGCGACAATTTAGGCAATACCTCTATGGACGACATGTAACCATCCGGACAGACCACGGTTCCCTCCAATGGCTGGTTCACTTTAAGGATCCACGGGGCCAGCTTGCTCGCTGGCTTGAACAAATTTCAGAGTATGACATTGACATCCAGCATCGACAGGGCCGCAGCCATGGGAACGCAGACAGTTTGTCCCGTCGCCCATGCAAGCAATGTGGGCGTGTAGAACCAGATGGACAACCTGAAGTAAGGGTGCTTACTGCTAGGCCGACGGACAAACCTGTTGGTAACTTACAACAAGAGGACTGTGACATTGCCCCAATATGCAAGGCAAAGCAGGCGGGCCTCCTTCCTACTTCTCAGGAGGCTGCAGCATGGTCGGAACCAGCAAGAAGACTACTGGATCATTGGGAGGCCCTAGAGATCCATGATGATACTCTCTATCGCCGCTGGGAATCATCGGACGGAAAGGAAACAACCAAACAATTGATCCTTCCAAAGCCCTTGAAGGCCGAGGTAGTGTCCACTATCCACTCAAGTGGCCACTTTGGGTTGTCCAAGTGTCTGGGGAAAGCAAAACAGAAATACTACTGGGTTGGCATGGCTGCTGACTTCAGATCAGAACTGAGAGAGTGCAATATTTGTGCCAGAAGGAAGTCCCCTGCAAAAAGTGTCAAGGCCCCATTGCAGCAACGCATCAGTGGTTCACCTATGGAGAGGATTGCATTAGACATACTCGGACCACTGCCAGTCACCACCAATGGAAACAAGTATGTCCTCGTCATCGGGGATTATTTTACCAAATGGTGTGAAGCCTACGCCATCCCAGACGAAAAGGCAGAAACAGTAGCAGAACGCATGGTGACAGAGTTCATCTGTCGGTATGGCGTACCAAGGCACATTCATTCTGACCAAGGAAGGAATTTCATTTCTGAAGTCTTTACCGAAGTCTGCCGGCTGCTAGGAGTAAAAAAAACTCGTACAACAGCATATAACCCGAAGTCAGACGGACTGGTGGAGAGGTTTAACCGTACACTCCTTGGCGTGCTGGCAACTCTCCTCGATGCAGAAAACCACGAACGGGACTGGGACCAACTCCTTCCTTTTGCAACTGCGGCATACAGGAGCTGTCCTCAAGCATCGACCGGCGAAACCCCAAATATGTTGATGCTGGGACGAGAGGTTCTCTCCTTGCTGGATGTAGCGTTGCTTTCCCCCGGAGAAGTGGCTCCAGAAAAGACAGAGTATGCTTCTGCGTTACGGAGACGCATGGATCAGACACATGAACGTGTGAGACTGAAGCTGAGCACAGCGGGACGACACCAGAAACGTTATTATGACAGGAAGGCTGTGCCCGCCAGTCCTGAAGTAGGGACCTTTGTGTGGTTACGGAAGAAAACACGTCAGAAAGGACAATGCCCAAAGCTGCAAGTCCGTTGGCTAGGACCATACCTTGTCGTATCACGACTTTCTGCAGTGACATTCCGCGTCCAACGTTCCCCCCGTGCCAAGTGTGTGGTAGTACATGTAGACAGACTTAAGCCTTACATAGGAAAACAGCTAGAAACCTGGACATATCCTGAGTCACACGATAATACTGAACAATAGTAATGCGTCCTTCATGTGAACTTGAAATACAACATATCTGATGAAACTAATGAACTGTTAATATTTATGTTTTTCAGGCATTCAGGATGTCTCAGAGAGAAGCATATCAGTGCGGACTGTGTGACAAAGCATACAGCAAAATAGCCTCGCTCAAAAGACACGTGACTGAGGCACATGAGAAAAAGTTCCGGTGTGACCAGTGTAGTTTTACGACGGGTAGGAAGACTACTCTTGAGAAGCATGCCGGGACCCACGCCACAGCGCCATCACGGGTCTACAACCACACACCCGTGTTCTCGGGAAACGCTAATGGCCCACGGTATCCACGTCCTTTCAATAATTCGCACAACCGTTCCCCTCCGAGATGCTCCCGGGACCCAAGGAGGTCTGCCAGTCCTCCTCGCTCTTCTCCAAGACCACCTGCCAGTCCTTCTCGTCCTTCTCCCCGACCGCCTATCAGCTCCTCGAAATATACATCTCCTCGTACCCAGAGCCCCTCACCAGTGCGACGTACCCGGTCTCCGGAGAGACCATCCAACCACCAACCTCGATCCCGGAGCCGCTCCCCTTCGAGGCATGATCGTCCCCCGCGTACTCGGAATCATTCGGGCACTCCGTGTCTGGATGAGAGGGAAGACTTTCCCCATGTCAGCTTCTCTGCATCCAAGGGGCAGCCCGGACCGAGTAGCAGCAGGGAAGAAGCACCATCCACCGCTATTACACCGGCGTTGGAGGTGATAGACCTTTGCACATCGGCCCGACCGCGTCGCCCGCAGAGTCCACCGCCTGTCCAGAAGCATTGCACCGTGGCCACACAGACCCCTCCGGAGGGAATGCTGCGGCACTACATAAACGGAGTCCGCAAAGATTGCAGGGAGGATATGCAGGAGACGAGAGCAGAAGTATTCACCCTTCGACCAGGCTACCGGCTCCTCCGCACGACAGAGAGACTGTTCGCTCCACATGGGGAGATTGTGGAGGTCATCAAAGAGGAATTCGTTATGGACAAGTAGTCATATTGGACAGCTTGACAAAGAAAAACTGTAGCTGTAACATTGTCATATGACTGTACCTAGACTTGTAGTTACCAAACCCACAATTGATCTCGTAGTTATACGTTCCTGATATCTGTTCTATATTTCTCTTAAATTCGGCTCCAGGGACGAAGCCTGCATGGGGAGGGCAGCCATGTAACAAAATTTGGTTGAATCGATTGTTATTAATTGCTTCCAACTACAACTTGTTAAAATCGATTGTAATTAATTGTTTCCAATTACAACTTGTTAAAATCGATTGTACGTTTAACAGTAAAAGAGGGCGTCCTATTTATTTCAACAGTAGTGCCGTATACGGTACTCTCAATAGTCGTTGTTATGGGATAATTAATTATCATGATTTAAACATTGATGTTAAATAATTAGTTATACTGTTGGAAATTTATGAGTTGGCACCATCGTAGTATTTACATGTTTGTTTTAGCCGTCGGTACATACCGTTAGATGGAACGATGAACCCCAAATATGTTTAGAATCAATAATTATGTCGAATTTACTAACCATGACATGATAATAGGTTATTTGATCGATATCCGGAGGATTCGCTCTGCACTATAAGGCCGTGCGGGATTGCATCCTCTATCCTTCTTCTTAAGGAAAGGAAGCATATAAACTGGCCGCTGTCCGACTACGTCGCCAGCAAGTAGCCCGTAGCACTAACAGTACAGTAAGTGTTTGCATGAGTTCATTTGCTTTTGTTTCATTGCTGCTTGGAAGCACCAAGTAAACTGTTTATACATTCATTCAACATTTGACTCTTTAGACTCTTTCTTTGAGTTTGACTTATAAAGCAAGTAGTACTTAGTGGTGGCACAAGCAGTGGAGTTCTACCAGCAAGCAGCATTGGATTTCGGGTAGTGGTAATGTGACTTGTCGCATAGTCCGTACCCAATCCAAGTTCCAGTCGTCGCCGTTGGATTTCGGGTATAATGGTAATGTGACTTGTCGCATAGTCCGTACCCAATCCAAGTTCCAGTCGTCGCTATTGGATTTCGGGAATAGTGGTAATGTGACTTGTCGCATATGCCCGTGCCCAATCCAAGGTCCAGTCATCACATTACCTTGTGCCACCACATAGTTGTGAAATGTGTTCCACGAGTTGGTAGCAAAACATGGTAGCAGAACTTGGTAGCAAAACATGGTAGCACAACATGGTAGCAGAACTTGGTAGCAAACCTTGGTAGTAGAACTTGGTAGCAAATGTTGGTAACAAAAATAGGTGTACCAATTTAACATCCTCAACAAGAGACGCTTGGGAGTGAGATACGTTAAGTGATGATGAACTTGTATGTATGCCGCTTGTGTTGGTGAACTGCTTCTGACCCAACATGTTACATGGTAGACATAGACTAGTAGTTTTAGTAATTTAAAAGGGATCGTTGTAAACTGCAACAAAACGAACCCCGCCTACTCGGCCATCCTGACACGGCTCGCGGAGACATTTGTACAAACAGGCAAATACACTCTCTTAATTCACGACAAGAAGGCGAGTTCGTCACAATATATATATATATATATACATATATATATACATATATATATATATATATATATATATATATTATATATATACCTTCCCTCTCCAGTGTTTTCTCTCTCTGGTTAAGCTTTGTAGAACTGTAGAGTTGTGTGTATATATCTCTTAAAAACAAAAAGAAATATCATCGTCATTCATGGGAGCCCGAGTAAACTGAAGATTTCTGACACGCCTAATACATTCCTTTCCTATCGCTTCACGACAATCTGGGCTGATATAAATGAGGATTACCTCGAAGCATATCTCTGATTATTTTGTTTTGTCAAAGACATTTCCAGATAAGTTGTGTCTGTCACGGGATGTTCAATCCTCCTGAACTCTTACATCCATTCTCTGAAACTGCACATTTACTCGTTCAGGACTTTTAGACCAATATGAAAAGTCAGGCACAGGCTGGTTATTTTGCAGACTGGCTACAGTGCTTCCAAAAATGACTGAATCTCGTTTGTAGTTGTCGGAGTGAATGAAGATATAGCTTGTCATTTTTGTCCAACAGGAAGAGTTGCTGTGACAATTGGAGAAAGATTTCTGCTAATATTATTGACCTTAAATTGAAATTGATTCACAACCTCCCCCGGTCAGGAACTTGCTGGATGTGTAGGAAGGCAGAAAGGTGATATGGTACGATTGAGTAGATTATCATCGACGGTGAATAATCTTTTGAAGTCACTTTACAGTCTTCTTTAAGTTAACAGAGTACAACCCCAAGAGCTTGTTTTTTTATTGTTGTTGTTTTTTAAACATAGAAGATGCCGATATATTTCAAGTTTTCCAATTGGGCACCACCAGTGTTCAAGCCACCTCAGCTTCATTTAAGCTACTATAAGTATAGTTACACAAGGGAAGACTCACTGGACAATGTGCTCTTCAGATGAAGATCGTATGTTTTCAACAGCACCACCAACTGCACTATGTATCTTAACGGAGGAAGATCGTGTTTGGTCCAAAAGGATTAACTACTAATCATTTAATGATTCATGCACCGATTGGTACCAATTTCATTGTCGACATCGTCGACATCAAATCCTTTGTCATCTTTCCTCGACACACTGAACCTAAGGCATTCCCGATATAACGAACACGGGTATAACGAAATTCCGGTTACAACGAAGTAAAAATTCAGGCCGCAACATTATCCACTCTATGTATTTTACTTGTTCGGTTGTTTGATATTCTTCGATATAACGAAAGAAAACTGCCGGTCCCATGGACTTCGTTATAGCGGGAGTCCACTGCATAGAAACAAGTTTTAAATCAAATCTACTGGAGATGCAATGAGTACTGCGTAGACATTTCTATATACATTGCTCAAAGCAGGTGATTTTTGTCTCGTATTTTGGACATGAGGGATTGAATTGAGCCATGCCGTTTGCAGTGTTCTCTCTGAGGCGATATCAGCATTTGATTTTACCATTCGATAAGGACAACTGGTTTTAGCCGAGACACCATCTTGCCACCTCTGACATTACTTTACAGCTCAGCTCCAAGTAGAACTTCGATTTCCCATATGTATCATGTTAACCAACACCCCTGGCCAGTCAAGCACATTGCTCTTACAAGTATTGATGACCGTCTCCTGCCACTTGTACCTTAAAATACAATGTATAATTATGATTGTTCACCATATGTCACTTTCTTTTGTGTATCTGTGTTATGTTACGAGTAAGATTAGAGGTTCCCGATTTCGTCAGATTGTTGTTGTATATTTGGGTGTAATTCTGCATATTTGCACAAGTGGACAAATAAAATCAAACTGAAACTGAAAAACTGAAACTTACCAAGCACGGCCGAGACGCGAGGAATGAAATTTGCGTACAGGGCGTCGGTGACATCGGTGAGCGACAGCCGTCTGTTCTCGATCGAGTGACACAGGGTAAGCACATCAATCTCCTGCGTCTCGATGGCGCCCTCAATGTCGAAATCGTCGAGCTTGCTGTACGGGAGCTGAATGAATTGGACATTTTTTACCACGTCCACAAATCGACTTCCCAGTTCCGCCACGAAACCATCGACGTTGCTGCGCGCGGCGGAAGAGCAGACCGCTACGCGGAGGCTTTTACGTGGTTTTTTACCTGAGATGATTGGGACAGTAAATTATGGATTAGATCACAGAACGTTGGCTTTTCTACCCCACACATCTTTACGCTTATCATCACACCGAAACAATCAATTAATCGAGGTTTGGGCTTGTTTTTGTTTTTTGTTTTTGCCAAACAATAAGAGAAGTGAGTACTTCTGTATAAACACGGCGAAAGTCATCTTATTTAATTCAGGGGGCAAATTTAGTGTGGAGTTTTCTCTAATTCATATTTCAATCATTTCAAACCAATATGGATACTTTCATTTTTCAAAAAAATGACATAATTACGCTCAGGCCGTCGTACCTTGCAAAGCTTTGATAAATGAAATAGAACTAGAAATGTCGCTATGGTGACTGGCATGCCTCCGCCATAATGCATGATTCTCTTAATAGGTCTACTTGTATAATACATGTGGACAAAGTGTGATGACAGTTTCACATAATTGGCAAAATATTAAAATGACATGTTTATCACAAGTGTGTTGAATGTTCATCTCCCTTGGCCTATGTTTAATTGGATGAATGGGAGAGCATGTATTTTGGGATTTAAGGACTTTTACTTGACTTTGACACCTTTGTAAGTTTATGCATTGAGTAATTTTCAAGGTATGGAGAAAAAGTGTAATTTCTGTATTGAATATTAAATTGCTACCATATTCACCTGGTCTTTAACCCTTGACCTTTGACCCTAAAATTCACAAGAGAATTACTGTCAGGCAGATTATGCATATGTACTAAGTTTCAAGAAAACTTGAGCCACTTCCGAGATATGGAGAAAGAAGTAAAGTTCAGCACTTTTACTTGATCTTTGACCTTTTGACTTTTTTGGCAAAAAAAAATCCCAGAGAATCTCTATTGGTTAATACATGCATACAACAAGTTTAAAAAGTGCAGACATTGCATAAATATGAGGGGAAACAGTAAAATTGTGAAGAGTTGACCTTGAACTTTGACCCCTGACCTTTGATCCCATGACCCCAAAATTTCCTAGATAATCACTGCCATTCAGTACATGCATATATACTGTATTCCAAGAAGACAGCTCAAACCTTTTCCAATACATGTATATGGAGAAAAAAGTGAAATGTTAACCTTTTCACTCGACCTTTGACCTTAAACCATTGACCCCATGACCCAAAACTTTCACCAGAGAATCTTGATTGGGTAGTACATGTATACAATAAGTTTCAAGAAAATATCTTTAGGCATTGCATAGATATGGGGGAAGTAGTGAAATTTTGAGCATTTGACCTTGACCTTTTTGACCTTTGACCTTGAGCATGTTCACCCAAAAAGTTGATAGGCACAACTTCACCCCCTCATACAACTACATGCCAAGTTTCATTAGGATATCTCAAAAGGTTTTTAAGTTACGCTGTCCACAAAATTGATTACGGACAGACGGACGGACAACCCGAAAACATAATGCCTCCGGCACCACTTCGTGGCGGAGGCATAAAAATGATGTTGATGAGGTCACTGGCTATCATGTATGAGTTGGGTTTTAGCGAAGTGATCGAGGTGATTACAACTTCATCATGAACATTATCAATTAAACCTTGATAACCTCGTCGTCATAATTGCATCATGGTAAAGACACTGTTGATAAGATGTAGAATATTGCAAACAACACTTACGCTTTGGCCGCCTCATGACCGACACGAAGAACTGGAAAAATAATTGGCAGATAGGAGAACGAGATCAATAAGTTATTGTGTTTACATACTTGTATGACTAATTAATGCACGGTCGCGTTATCATCCTATACGATACGATGATAACGTCATAACGAACAACCATGCTGGAAAGAACACAGTGTTCGACACCAATATAGAACACAATGTGAAACACAGTGTGAACATAGTGTGAACACAGTGTGAATTCTCTTCACACTGTTATATTCGAGCGTTTCAAGATTGTGAACACACAATTTTCATATAGTCGACTACACATTACGCTGTATGTGAACACATTGTGAACACACTGTGAGACATATACCCCGTCTTAACAGGCCACAAAACGCAGGGTAGCCTCGGGGTAGCCTTGGGTGAAGAATCTTCCCCTGAGACGATTGTGCCTGTTAAGACGCAACACAGTGGACAGGTTCGGGGTAGCCGCGGGGTAACCTCGGGCGAAGTCTTTAAAAACGCAGGGTAGCCTCGCGGTAGCCTCGGGTGACGAATCTTCCCCTGTGTCTGTTAAGACGCAACACAGTGGATAGCCTCGGGGTAGCCGCGGGGTAGCCTCGGGGTAGCCTCGGGCGAAACCTCATCCTTCGATCGACCAAGGTAGACGCTGGGTAGCCGCGGGCGAACCACCGGGGGCTACCCCGCGATGGTGTCTGTTAAGACGCTCGCGGGGTGAATCTTCCCCCGAGGCGTCACGTGACCAGTGCAAATCAAAAAAACTCTCCCTATAGATTACTTGTAGCACGATCAGACGTATTGGGCTTATGTGTACTCACGGACTAGTAATTATAGGTGTTCCAAAAAAAATCCCGCTATTGATGTTTAATATATAGTTTAAAAAAACTATATATCACGAACATGTAACACTGGCATTGATATGAGCAATAGCTGGAGAGAGTACAATTTTGTTGGAGGTAGTTCGAAAATGAAAACATTCAAAGATTCATTTTGTAGAGGGTGAAATGCTTTTTATAACACGTCTTATGTATTATGTAAACAGTTGTAACACAACTCGAGTTCTGTGGGTTGCACAATATAGTACTAGACGTGCTCTGATAACATCCTGTGTTGATTTCATGACTTCTTCTTTCTTTACTTCTTTTTGAAAGATCATTATGAAAAGACAAAAGAAAAACGCTTTCACAGTAAACAAACACAGTTTGTCTAATATATATTGAAACGCCTCGGTAGATACTAGTTCCAACATGCCTCTGTCAGCAGTACACACTTGTACATTAGTACTCAACCACATGCTTCATTTTCAGCGTATGTGATTGGTCGAGGAGAGCGTATCATCCCCGGAGAAGGTTTTCAAGCAATGCCTGTTAAAACGGGACATTTTGGTGGTTAACCTGTGTTTACGGAATTTGTGGAATGCAATCTTCGCCGGCGAACACTCGGGCGCGCCCGGAGAAGGTCTGTTAAGACGGGGCTATTGAGAACGTGTATTCCCCGGGGAAGGTTTTCGAGCAATGCCTGTTAAAACGGGTTGCTCTCTGTGTTTCATGGAATCTGTGGAATGTAGGCCTATATCTTCGCCGGGTGCGCCCGGGCGCGCCCGGGCGCACCCGGGAAGAACGTCTGTTAAGACGGGGCTTATAGTGATCTTTCCAGCAGGGTTAGTTCACGGATGTTAGTGGACGTGAGCCCTTCCCTTATAGAAGAAAATAAAACAAATAAGGATAATGTCCTTGTGTAGATGTAAAGTGTAACTTGTGGCTGTAAAGACGTCAACTGTAAGCAGTAGGGCCACAGAACTCATTTACAGGAATTACAGATGGTAGTTGGGGACTCCTAATACGTCAGAAAGCCAAAGAGAGCGCAGTGATAGCCAAGACGTGCATTAAACACACATTTTCATTACCATTTAGTAACATTTTTCGTATCATAATAATTGTAACCAACATCTTCAAGGTACATTGCAAGTTCAGAGAGCTAGGTAGAATTAGTATTTTCAAACAACACACTCTGAGGAGAATAAAAGACTTAAATGAAACAGCACCGGTCAGTATTTTTGTAGCTTACGTTTAACATCAATATGCCCACTTCAACGGATACAGATGCGTAGAAGATGATCGGGTGCACATCACGAGTGTTGTATGACAACCAGCACGCAAAGTTAGTGGCGAGTAGAAGCAAAATATCCACTTTCAGATCATCCGCAGACAGGTGTTGCAGTTCCTGACTGTCGTTGCCTCGGGCGGTGCCTTGAGGCTGAGTGCTACTGCTGCCCCGTTTGCTTGATGTAAAAAGTTCATGCGCCTGCATGAAATGCAGGAAAAAAACAACAACAACAACCCGTTAAAGGTGCATGTAATTCCATATGATTAAAGTAAACTCAAATGTAAAGATTGACAGATGTATAATGATCGAAATTGGATCTAATAAATCATGGAATTTAAAATTTCTCATGTCTTCACAAATGCGTTCCAACCTCACAAATCGGTTTCAACCTTCACCCCTCCTAAAAATATCTTTCTTCCATTCAATATGCCTTGTCCGCCTTGGTCTACTTTACCTAATAAAATGTCGGAATTTCTGAACGTGGGTATTTGTTCCATGTTCATCGTGTCACTGCCGGCAACCAGGGACAGCCAGGTGATAGCTTCGCTGCCCGGAAAGCAATAGATAATAGGTTCGAGTCCCACTGGTACCTCTTTTTCTAAAATATTTGTGAATTTACAGATCAGCAGTTGCGATCTTAACAAATTTGATTTGCAGAGGGAGGCAAATTGAAGAAACCCAGACCGGAATTTTCGTATTGCTTGTCCGATGCAGATAAACTTTCGTCATTCTGTTTGTCTCATTTTGTAAAACTAAATTTGAATATGGTGTGAAATTGTATTGCACACATGTCAAAAGTTCCAGTAAGATGAACACAGATAGACAGACACACATACAGATATCCTAATTTCCTCTACCATATAAGCAGATTCATAATCCTAAAAACATGTGTTTTTTCCTTTGTATGCGTGTTATGCAAGTGAATGTTAACATCGTCTCATCTTGTTCATAACCTTTTTAGAGTATCAATGTATTACAGCTTCAAATATCATATCGTTAATTGTTGAAGGTACGGAATTACACTACAGAAAAACGTTGTATCACATGTACATACAATATTCGAACACAGTTAGACTACTAGTATCTAAATTGACAATATACCCAGATATATGCAGAACCAGCCCCAACAAGCAGTCCGGCGATAATGTCTTCAGAGTGGCTCTTGTAGTCATGGTAACGAGTGATGGAGATGATGACTAGCACGAGGGTGAGAGCAGTGGTGACTAGAGGCCGGACAATACTTGGCGAGGGTTTTGAGCTCTCCATTAATTGTAGAGATAACATCTGCGGATGATTAGGACAGAACTCTGAGATTTTGATTATCGAAAGGAAAAAATCAACTGAAATATTTTGATTTTTATCCTGGCTAATGTAAATACAGTCGTTCGCTTTGTTTGACAGCAAAGTTTCTTTTTTCTACACCACGGTTAGTGCAGTAATTCAAGATTTTCCGCACCAGTAAAGCTGTAAAGCTATTTACGGAAATAATAAGCAAAATACCTTATCAAAAAAAAAGACGAAACACAACAAAAGTTAAATTGCTTATTTGACTCTGCAGCGAAATCACAAATAAGCACGACATATAATCATTCGCATTCATATCCTAACTTTCCAAATAAGTTGCAGAAGTTCTTTAATCTGATGCAAAAAGGGACGGACGTTCAACCACTATAATAGCTCATCAAAAACCCCAAAAAAAAAAATAAAAAAATAAAAAATAAATAAATGACACAAAGTTGAAAAAGCTTCCCTAAATAAAGCACACATGCTAGGCCTACTTTGTCAAAGATATCCAGGAACAATAGACGTATGAAAAATTTCACTAAAATCATTAACTAAAGAGAAAAGAAGTGTGGTGTAATTAATCAAAAATCAATGTTCCTCTCGAATTGTACTTAAAAGAAACTCTCCAATTCGCTCAAGAAATTCACACATTACATTACCTACCATGATGAAGGTACTCGCGTAAGAAGACAGCGTTGAATATAAGCAAGGAAACGATTGCCTGTACAGGGTCGTGTACGGTTAAAAAGACAGAGAATGGAGAGGATTATAGAAAAGTTCAAGGTTGCAGGTTTGCATCAATGCTAACAAAATTACAAAGTTGAATAGGGGTATAGTCGTTAACTTTTAAGGGTTTAACCGGATGCTTGACAGGGACAAAAAAGGGAACAAAAGTTTTCTTGTCAATGTTTGTTGAGGTTGATCTGATGTAGAATGTAAGCTTTTCAATAGACTAAGCATTTCTGAATCAACTACACATGTATCTGTGTAATTATACCGTTTATATTATTTTAACGATCGTATAATCTAACGCGACAATAAGAATAATGCGACAAACAAACAACACATCCTGTAACTACCTCCTAAAACAAAGAAGTTTCATATTAGTCGAATGTAGAAACGCAAAGAATATTTTTCGTACTCTCGGGAAGAGAATCAATATCATTGACATTTTTTTCTCTCTTTTACACACACAATTCAGAGTTTCCTGAGGTATATATGCTGAATTTTTACGTTGAAAGATATCACAAATGCTCAGTTATTAAGTTATTTTTTAATATCAATTCATTGAAACTTTCAGATTGTTCAAATCAAAGTTTACTTATCTTTTAAAGATTTGTTGTTTGTTTTCAATTCTAATACGTGAGATCCAGTTTTCTGAGTAATCAAAATGCTATTCTTTGCAGGACATGAATACGTTTTTAAAGAAAATTTGTACAGTGGTTCCGCATATATACATGACGATCAATGATCATATACTTCACACGAGGAGCAGAAGAACATTACTTTTTAAGACATCCCAAAAGCGCAATTTCAAATCTCACGATTAGGAATCTTACGAGACTTCTAGTTTTCTTGAGAGCGGGCTGCACTTCAACTTGTCCTGCCAGTCATTTGCGCCATTAAGTTTGCACGCATCCACTGCGTTTGGAGACAAGCGACCGAAAGCAAGCCTGAGAATGGTCGCAACGAAGACTGTACTGAGGGCGCCGTACATGTACATCCGGTTTGCGACACGCAGCCTGCGACAGGAGAATACTTCAGCAGCTACAGTGAACTGGAATACGAACGATAAGAAAATTTTATTTTACGGAAGGATAATTAGATGTTTTGAACATTTCTGATTTTTGTTCTAGTTTTCGTGTTGAATTGTAATTGTAGAACTGTTAATCTCGGGATCAGCATCAGAAAAAACAACAGAGTGCTTTAAGATCCTCAACAAACTGAAAGTTACCGTTGATATGTCTTGTGGTAAGTGATTTTTGCAAAAATTGCCAAAATGTTCTCCAGTCTTTATACTAAGTTCTACGTTCAGTCACTGCTTTGTGTATTTCTGCATTATTTTCTATGTGCCAATGAATGAAATGAATACAAAATGGATTATATAGGGGCATACAATATAACATGTATATAAGTATGGGGGGGGGGGAATATGTGAATATATATCTATATACCGTGCCCGAAGAATATCATACTGGTCCATTATTGTTGAGAACAAAGGTAATTGTGGGTATACAAAATTGTATGAAAACGATGGGTACATCATGATATCATATTCACCGCCAGAGAGGTCTGTTCGTGTCTATAATTGTAAAACTATGATATATATATATATATATATATATATATATATGTATATATATATATATGTATATATATATATATATGTATATATATATGTATATATATATATATATATATATATATATATATTATATAATGATATGCATACATATGTCATTAAATATGCGGTTTCTTGGAGTTCCTGTGCTCCATTTCAAGAAAAGTTTCTCGGGGTATGATAACAACTCTTGCTGGAATGCTAAGTGTCTTGGCAACAACAAGAATCGAGCTTCCTGATTTGATGTTGCTACGAGAAGAAAACTTTTCACTTTCATTAATTTAAGCATTTGCTTTACGTTTTACGCTGGGATGACGTGACGACGCGATACAACTTACGCCAATGCTCGGTATTATCAGGATGAGGACCAAAACTTCGACAGGGATAGTATCCGTCTCATGGTAAGGATACTTAATGGTTAAATCAGAGCAAAAGAACCCTCTCTCAAAGGGTCGAAGGTAAACGTCTCTCCAGGAGAGCATTGTACCTATAGAAGAAAAATAACAGCACAGAAGATTAAACAATCAAATGCAGCAGAGTAACAAATAATACAGACCCTACAAAATTTAAGTGTTAAAGCATGATCAGCGAAGTCTATAATATATACTGCATGCTCGAATTTCAGTGTATTCGTCGTAATCAAATGTGGTAATCAGGGAGATCCACGCGAAACAAAAATAGTTACGCAGATGATCATTCAGGATGAAAAATACAGTCGACAAAAAGCCAACAAGGACAGCACAACTTACATTTAATCACCCATGCATGAAGAAAATAGCGTGCAAACAATTCGTATGGAGTGTTAAATGCAGTATAGGATTACTATATATTCTCAAGTCAGCAAGTGGTATTTCATTGTAAGGATATGAACTGACAATGGTGCTGTAATAATTCTCCTTCTCCTGGTAACTGAGATACATTAAGTGTATTCTCTGTCTTGTAGATTGCAAAATCATTTAACATACGCAGCTTTCATAATAACCACACAAGTTTACTTTGCCAGTTTCTCTTTGCTGGCACGATTAGACTTATTCTTCCCTTTGTATTTGTGATTGAAAAATAACAAGCTTTGATTAATACTGATATACTTACTCATTTGTCAATGGAGTAATATACAGCGCACGAAATAGAGCCTCTAGGCATATGGCTGCATGCGGGTTACCTTTGAACTACGCAGCAGTCAGAGTCCCTGATACAACCACTCAGTGCAGTGTACATTTCAAAGGTCTTTTCATGACAGATAAATAGGGATAACCGTCATCGCGGGTCGCTGGCATGGACCTTGACTCTCACACAACACACTTAGGCCCTATCTAGACTGATGTGAATAATAATAAAAATGCATAAAAACAATTCACATCAAACCGCAAATCACGGATAGAAACAAACGTTGTGTCTATCTCTGTTCAAAGGTGATAATGATAACATTACAATGGTGATGAGACACACTTCTATGTAATGCTGGAGCGGCGCTATGTTTTACAATGTGAGGGGCCGACTTTATGGGAACATGGACGTTGATTGCTTTCGAGATCAGGATTGGGGGGGGGGGGCAATTTGCTGCCACTTGTCCATACCAAAATCGGGTGGGGGGGGGGGGGGGGGAGGGAAACAGTCTCAAAATTTTTCGCTGTTATTTACGTCCCAAAATGGGCTGACAAGCAAAAGAAAAAGAAAAAGAAAATAAGTCTGAACATTTTCTGCTGGCATTTTTTTTAAAACCAACATCGCCTGAGAAGCAGCACAAACAACAAATATTCAGATCCTATATTTTCTGCAAAGAAAAAGTTACGAGGACCACAAAAGTCACTTAATCTTCTGAAAAAAATGTGTGTATGTGTGTGTGTGTGGGGGGGGGGGGGCTGTGATGTACTGTAAAACATGATATATTCGCGGCATGAAATTTTCGCGAATTGGAGCCGACAGCCTTTTTCGTGGCATAAAATTTTCGCGAATTGCCACTGGCGTTCAATGCATGTAGTGTAGATAAAAACTTTCGCGTGCATTTCAATTTCGCGAATTTTGGCGCTCGCGAAATTCGCGAAATTCAAATGCACGCGAAAATTCCTCGTTTTACAGTATTATGAGCTATGAGCCAGAGAAACAGTCATGTAGGCCCTAGATCTATACCGCAGACGGGGAATAAGGGAGCATCGACCCAAAGTTGACAAAACTCATGACTCATGAGCACAGCTCCCCCATCACACGCTAAAAAAGAAAACAGAACGAAAGAAAAAAGAAGAGGAAAAAATTATGCAGCTCGATCCTTGTAGTACATCAAGGGATACGCTTCTTTTTCCGCCTATTTATGCAACCATGTAGACATAAAGGAATGGTGAATGCAGCATACAATCATGCACATGTTGATGGGGATTTTTTTTCTTCTAATTCTTAGTAGTAGGAACAGTGATCCAAGACTAGGCCAAAGGAGGGAGTAATGTAATTTACAGTGACAATGGTTACGTCTGAACATCAATTCAGTGTTCACTTACCAGCTAGACCGCCAGGCTTTGCTGACTCACTAAACCCACTGCCGCCAAACCAGTTCATCGCCATGATGCTTTGTGACGTGTACTCTCTCTGTAGCACGCACATTGACATGGACATGATTGAGGGCCGGGGATTCCCCGTCATGATCTCGATGTACACAGCTGTCCTAGGGTGCCTGCCATACTATCATTGTTCGGGTGCACAGTAGCAGAGCGCATTCAACAACCCTTGCTGCGTAATACATGTATACGTGCCTACGAACACTCGAATCGTTTCACGCAGGATATCCACTCAATGGCAGAACAACAATAAATGCAGGTACAAGTACGTTATTTTATGGGAATGTGAATTGTGGTTGTTCAAAGGGAAGACTGCGATCAAGACGATTCTGCAAGGGAGCTGTACAGCGAATGCTGCGAAGTGAAATGGTTCGTGAAAGCGCCCTTGGACTGGGTGAAGGGTATATTTGAAGGTACGTACACACTCAGGTGGAGAATGCTACTGTATTCGCTTACTGTGTTGACGTCGAACATCTGCATGCATATAAGTGGAAAAGGTCATTCGTCAAGAGACGACCAGCTGAAATAAATCCAGGAAATCAACTCAGTTCGTGGTTCCACGTCCCGCAGGGGGAAAGGATCATTTTGTGATAATGTACTATAGACATGATGGTTGCACTGGGTATATGATAGAACATTTGTGATGGAGTGATTATTATCGGGGTAAACACTTGGCGTACATCAGGGCCTATAGTCCTCATGATTAGTGTCGTGGTTACCCGCACGTCCACCTGACAGCAAACGATTGTGTCATTTGATAAAGCCTGGTATTTAATTGGCAATGCGAATTGAAAGGTTGTTAATGGATTCAGTACAAAACAGTGAAATGGATGTTTCCCCAAGTGCAAATTTACGAGTCATTTTACCCACTTTCTGGTTCGCAGGTTCATTCTTTGTCACAACATTAAATGCTTTAAATTGTAATTGGCATTGAACCAGTGGAGTGAAGTGCCCTACAAAGAAGGTCAAGG
Organism: Diadema antillarum; assembly: GCF_040938485.1. NCBI lineage: Eukaryota > Metazoa > Echinodermata > Echinoidea > Diadematoida > Diadematidae > Diadema > Diadema antillarum. The sequence goes on along the minus strand of NW_027270929.1, from coordinate 2,195,364 downwards.
TCATCTGTACCAATGTGCACATGAGCTTATGACGATCTGGCTTATTTGAGACAGCCAGTAGGCCCTATTCGTCGCTGGAGTGATTTCGTAAGACCTTGTATCTGCAATTTTGGTGAAAATTACTTTTTTTTTGATAAATGGTCAAACATCTTACTCCAAAAATGAAGCCACCACGGCATGTCAAAGGAAAGGCTATCCCATTCGCCACAGTGCTTTGGCCCCCATGTTTTTTGGCTCTCCTGAACATTTGACATTTTGTAGATCATACGAGGTCTTGTCGCCCCATGCTTCGACCGCATCTTATTATGTATGCATGCAACTTATACCGTAAAATGCGGAAAGATAACGTTAAACTGTCGGACATTCTCTTTGAAAGTTTGCTGTTGATGGAAATAAAATAGGACTACAAGGTTATTCTCGGTGGTAGAAAGAAAAATGTTGCATCGGGGTAAGCAATTAAAATGACACATCTTATAGGCCTATACTGAGCATGATGACAGAGACTGTAGGCCTACACGAGTGAATATAGAATTGAAATAATCTGTATGCATTTTTAGTTATAGGGAAACCTACAAGGAACATTACTGGAAGGAACAGGGTCTCCTGGTGTCTAGTACCTTCCCCTTACACTTTACTGTACTCACTGGTGTTATATACTCAACATTGACTCTTTCGAGTATCTGAACAATGAGTTTTAATAAGTCTACTCCCCCCTCCCCACCCCCCCCCCCCCGTCCCCTCCCTCTGTCTTTCAATTTCCACTTCTCGGTGACATACGCAACCCCGGTGCATTTCCTTTGAGAGGAACCGGGGAGCATTAATACGTCATGTAATGGCATAGTTAAAACGATAATGGCATAATTCAGACACGCACTCCCTATATGAAATACGCTGATAGACCCCTAGAAAGCCATTCTCCCCAAAAGTGTGCAAAAGTGCAATTTCTGTGTCGCCAGCTTGTTCATACAGTTTAAAACGATATTTTGTCCCTTAGAATAATTCAACATTTTTAGTTCAATTCATCCGAGAGGTTAGACCTGTAAAATATGATATCAATAAAGCTTTACATTGTATTGGGACATCCGGCATGATATTTTATATACAATCCGAAGTTTGCTATAACCTTGAATACCCCAAGTCGCCAGAAATGGAAGTGCTCATCTACCGTAATAACAACTTTTACTCGTTGACATAGTTATTATATCATTCAAATGAAATCTGAAAACAGACAAACAAATGTTGATCAATTTGAACTGGGCAAAACAAAAGAAGAGCTACCTCAAAAGTTATCAAATCAGTAGCATAAAATGCGAGTGAACTCAGAAAAATTTGGTGCAATCACATGTATACATGTGTGCTATATGCACATGTACACTATCATAACGCAATCAATGAGGTTTGACATTGCGATTGACGCGTTATTGCATTTGCGGGTAATTCTGGGATCAGCCTTCATCCACCCACCAAGTTTCATCCCACACACAGACCAGGGAGGTTGGAAGAAACACTTTTCACCTCCCTGGACGTACAAACGTTGATCAAATATAAGTATGATTCACTATTTGTCATTATTTTAATGCAAGCAATAAGTTTTGACATTTTGTGGTTGACGGGTTATTACGTGCATGTGCAGTAAAAATGAAACCTTTGAGATGTGTGTTTGACGTGTTATGACATTTGTGGTAATTTTGACATTAGTGCACAATTTTGACATTTTGTGGGCACTTAAAGACTAATTAGATTTTAACACCTAGCTTTGTTGATCAGGAGTCAAAATGAGAACATTACCATTTCTCCAAGTATGCTTAGTCAGTGTCTTGAATCTTTAGAGAAAAAAAAAACTTTAAAAATGTACTCAAATCCTTACGTATGGGACATTTTATTCTGGGACAATTCATAATTTGCATTATTGATTAGCTGATCTTGGCCCTCTTTTATGAAGAGTTAAAATTGACTATAAAGTTGATTTCAACTCTAAGTCTATGGCAACCTGTGTGGTAAGGACGTGACATTTAAAATCGATGTTATCTTCTGATAAAACGGGGCCCAGGTCTTACCAAAAGCAAATTTCTCTATAGATCATAGATGGGATATGTCCATACAGGAACTTGTATGGTCAAAAACAAAATCAGGCAATTGTAGATGAATATTTCATACTTGTCCCATATACATAAGGTCTTATTTTGATATGCAAATGAAGGCAAAATTTATCGATGAATTATTTAAGTTTATTCATAGATTTGCATTATTTTAAATTTTCTTTGCTTGAAATATGATTTTACTCTTTGGCTACAATATGATATCAGTGACAATATGATATCAGTTATTTCTAAATCAAGGGAGATGAATTTGAACATCAGGCCTGAGGGGACATTACACTTGGACTTGCTGAAAAAAAAAATGTTAGAAAATTGATGGATTGCCCACTCAGAGTTGCTTGAGTACTCCATGTCCTTCCATGTGATGCATTACAATGAAATTTACAAAATATGGACATAATGTACACAGAAATTTTGTTAATACACTGATAAAATCAAAACTTAAAAACACAAACTGTGATAACCACAGTGTCCTCCTCTAAATACATTGTATATGATATATCTGTCAATTAGCATTGCATCTGTTGTTGCTATGGCAACAATAATAACAGAACCAAAGCCTACAAACGGTTACTCAATACATTTTGCATTATCTGCGTCATTATGGCTTGCACACTTTTAATTTTGTTACAAAGATGTATGTCATCACAACTGCACATTTAGAGCTTTAAGTTAAGAAAACCTCAGCTGAAAGTTGTTACCTAAAGATCAAAGATCGAAGTTACCTAAAGATCGTTGGAATTTCATCATGTACTTGGAGTTAGATGTATGCTTGACATTATTTCTTGTATAGGGAGAGAAAACAGATCTGCCCTATAGTGTCATGATTACTGAGATTTGCTTATAAAATTTTGTTTCAATGTTTTTGTGTGTGTGTCATATTGTGTGTCTTGTAAACAAATAACATTACATTGCATCTGATTGACAAATTGCTCTACATCGACGTATAAGGGCATTTTGGAGCTTTCGTTGCAAGATGTTAAAGTCGAATTTAGTAGGACTTACGTATTCCCTATATAATACCGAACTACATTATAAGATTTACAAATCAAAATCCGGTAATATCACAACATCAAATGTAATTTTTAGCCCTGATGCATTCACACACACAAACACACACACACACACACGGTTTTATGATTCTAGAAAAGTAATATTAATTTATTTTCCCTACCGTCTCGCCTAGGAAGTGCATAATAAATAAAACAAAATACATATATATGTTTTGTTTTTATAGACATATTTGTGTATTTCAATCTGTTAAAGGGATGGCTAGTAACCGATCAATGGGAATCAGTGGAAATGCTGGGGGGTGATTATTCCAATCCTTGTGGGATTCATTTAAGAGTACATTGTATATCTACTGTTGTGTGAAAATTATTTGCTTCAGAACGGTCTCATATTCAAGTAATGTGCAGATTAATGCCCCGTCACTGACCAGGCACGCTAACCTGGAAACATTAAATTGCACATTACTTGAATATGAGACCATTCTGAAGCAAATAATTTTCACACAACAATAGATATATAATGTACTCTTAAATGAGTCCCACCAGGCTTAGAACAATCATCATCCAGCATTCCCACTGATTTCCACTGATCAGTTACTAGCCATCCCCTTTAAGACTCGTCCAAGAATCAAATGATTTTATTTCAGTGTCTAATATTGTTTCTATGGTATTGACGTCCTTGTGTGCATAAACAAAGACTGTATATCATCTGCAGAGTATACATAACATTTTGTCAAAACAGGATGGTGAATCATAAATATATAGATTCATTCCTATAGCCTCTGGTTTGCAGATATAATTGCCATCTAATATGCGACACATGCACCCTGTCGCAATCTGAGCGGTTTACATTCAGAATGTTTTTGCTCTTTGAATAGATTCACAGCTCACTGACTATCATGGCCGAAACGGAAAGTTTTCCGAGGATAGACGATGACGTCAATCAGTGGGACGACAAAGGATATTCTCGATTTCACAATGCCATAAAAAGGTGGGCTGTACACTCCACGTGCTGTTTTGTCTGAATATATATATACAAACATATGATATATGTATATATATATATATATATATATATATATATATATATAAACATATGATATATGTATATATATATACATATATATATATATATATATATATATATATATATATATACTGCGTATAAAAAAAAAAGGTAATCCAACTTTGCCGGGCTACATTTTCATAATTGTCAGCAATGGAGAGCGGAATGTTGATTGCGATGAAAGGGGTACTCTTCCTTTTCTACTGGTACCTAATTATGTTGACAAATATAACGCATGACTGAGCGCAAGAACTTTAATGACAACAATTACAAATTGCACTTTTTCCAAGTATGGGTGTTATCGTGAAGGAACAACGACGAACAGGTGGCCATGTTCATGATCATGGACCATAAAATGTTCGAAGAAACCCAAAACACAGATCCGAAACACAAACCTGCAGTCGTGTGAGCTGGCCTTGACAGATCTCATCCATGGTATCAGTAAGAGTAACTAGACGTTCATTGTCCCGTCATAATTATGACACCCAAACTTGGAAAAAGGCAATATGTTATTGTTGCCCTTGAAGTTCAAGTGCTCACTCATGCATAACATTTGTCAACATAATTATGTATCAATGGAAATAATTTCTCCTTTCTTCACAATTAGTATTGCGCTCTCCATAGCTGACAGTAGGAAATAGTATAGCTCTCCATAGTTGGATTTACCTTTTATTTTGGCTTATAAGCACTGTATATATATGTATATATATATATATATATATATAATTACGTATATTACATACAATATATATATATATATATATATATATATATATATATACACATATTATGATAATGATATTTGTTCGATTTTAGCGGTAACTGGTGGCGTGGGGCAACTAAAATTGATGTCGGGCCAGAAGATTTTTCTTTCGGTGCCCCGATCGTGCTGCTTAAGTTCAAAATGAATCTTTAAATTCCCTATTTTCATTTTTTTCCCCCAGGCTACTAACAATTCGAATTCAAAAACTTTATAGTGGCTCGAGCAGGCTACCAGAGAGAAAAAAAAGTTAGTGGTCGAGCCCAACATCATCTACTAAGTATTTATACAGTGTACTTTAGGCCCTATATACCCGTGAATCTGTCTCAATTTGTGTTTATAGAAATCACTGTTTGACTTTGTATGCCAAATATCAATCTGAGATAATCAGACTGATGTACATCGTAGTCAACCACTTTTTGCCGTTGGGTTGTTTTTTTTTTGTTTTTTTTTGTTCCATTTTTTTTTCCAAAAAGAAATTTCATTCACTTTGCATTCAGGTACAAAATAAATGTGACATAATATTATGATACATAAAGACAAATAATACGATTTGACAGACAGGTACCAAAACGTCTAAATAATGTGAATACGATTCCAATTCATATTAGGTACAAACCTTCTGTCTTTTCAGACATATTTCAGATCGTCAAGATCTTGGTTAAGGCAGTGTAAATATATTTACGAAATATGTGTAATTTACGAAATAAGTGTAAATATATTTACGAAATATGCTATGATATTAGCAGGAAATTATCAATTTACACGGTATCGTGCCAGACAGAATGAAATGGTTTTAGGCAAGAAACTTTGTGTGCCTAACATGTCAAACCGCTTTTTCATATACCCATTCATATTGCAAGCGAAATAATTAGTGAGAGTAGACAGTACGGACAGAAGGGGCTATAAACATGATAAAATTGTTACGTTGCGTACATTGTTTGTTCTTCCAACATGATCTTGTTCAAGCCTCAATACAGTTACCGATCGAAACGCATCCCTCCTTTTTTTAAAAATGAATTCCGCAATCATCATTGCGAGTGCCAAATTTCCGTCAAAACAGGCGTCCGACGACTTTTTTTTTTAAAGTTTTCAAACGAACGCCTGACCTGAATTTCCAGGAAATACTATTCTCATCAAGGAAATACTGCTGCACATCTTTCTCATAACAATTATTTCTTCAACGTTACACCTCGGGGTATGGAGAATCTTTTTATGGCAAAATAATAATGACACTTTAATTGTTTTTTTTAAGGTTCCCAAACTCTTTTAAGTAGAAATGCAAGCGTCTGAAGATGCATTTGTCATGCGCATTCTCGAATTCCCCTTCTGTTCCCAACACAGCGGGAACGTTGATCAAGTTCAGCGTCTGTATTCGTCGGGCGCAAATGTCCGCATCAGAACCAGATGCGGGTTATCAGCACTTCACATCGCTGTGCTTCACTGTGAGCAAGGCATGCTGAAACTTCTCATAGACTGTGGTGCGAACATCGACGCTCGCATAACTGATGACAATGATAAAAATAACTTCGTAGGAGCGACACCAGTGTATGTAGCAGCTCTGGAGGGCAAGTTAGACATGGTGCAGTATCTTTTGAGTAAAGGCTCCAGATTTGACAAGCGTAATAAAGAAGGCTGGAAAGCTATTCATGTGGCAGCTGGCAAAGGACACCAACATGTCGTGGAGTGTCTTCTAGATTGGTGTAGAGAACACAATCTTGATGACAAGTGGGGTATAAAATCAGTCGATGGTGAAGGTAGGAAACCAATCCATTATGCAGCTGAAAGCGGACAACTGGATGTCTTCAAATGTCTCATTAACCGAGGCAGCGAAGTTAGTGAGCGTGACGACAAGGGAACAACGCCGTTGCTGCTCGCTTCACGTCATGGAAATACAGCCATTGTGAAATATCTTCTGTCAGTCGGATGTAATGTCAATCAACAAAATGTCAAGAAATACAGAGCCATTCACTGCGCGTCGAAGCACGGACACCTGGAAATTGTGAAGCTTCTCGTCGAAGCGGGGAGTGGGGTGAATGAGCCCACAGGGAGCGGTGACAGTCCACTGCATTATGCGTTGGAATACGGTCACTTCCCTATCGTACCACGCCTCACCAATGAAGGTGCTGACGTGAACGCTGTCAGAGGCAACGGTATGACGCCTATCCATCTTGCAGCACGGAGCGGGAACCTAGAAATAGTGACTCACCTGATTGATAAAGGGAGCACCTTCACGAAACGAGACAAAAAGGACAAAACCCCTCTATGCTATGCAATTGAAAAATCCCATCTTGATGTCGTGAAATACCTTTTGAAGAAGGAAGTGGAACTCAGAGATGAGAAAATTGCCGGCTTAGAACCAATCCATCTTGCCTCGCTTATCGGCAATATGCAAGCTGTCAAGTTCCTTGTAGCGCAAGACAAGTCTCTAGTGGATGCACCTGATGACAAAGGATGGATTCCTTTGTATCATGCATCTGATCGCGATCATCGCGAGGTCGTGCTGTATCTCTTACAGCACAGATCCTACGGCATTGTGGAGGCCTCACGCGTTGGCTGTCTTGCAGTGTTGAAGTATTTGATCTCAAAAAAGAAAGCTAAAGTCGATGAAAGAGACAACACAGGCCGACAGGCTCTCCACCACGCTTCTGCTGAAGGTCACCTGCAGGTTGTCGAGTACCTCGTAAGCCAGGGAGCTGATATTACAGCCCCTGCAAAGGATGGAAAGACTCCCTTACACATGGCTGCGCAGAGCAACTATCACGCAGTCGTAAGATTGCTTCTGAAATGCACAGCCAGCATCAGCAAAATCGAGGTTAGTTCGGGAAGGGAACATTAATAGTCTTCCATCTTTCTTTCTGATATGATTATACATGTGATATACATGGTTACATTTTGCAATTTATCGTGTATATCATCCGAATTTCCTACCTCAATTCTTGTTAACAATGTAATGGGCATCAATGTACATCTGTCCTGGTCCGTTTCCTTTAACTTCGCAGCTCAAAAATATTACGCAATCATTCATTCTAAAGTTAATAAAACCAGCTGTGCCCGAATTTTCAAAAAAGAATTTATACCAACTAAATCACAGGATAAACTCAATTGTAATTTGCTTTATACAATATATGTATATATATTTTATATGTAGTACAGGCCTAGAATATATATATATATATATATATATATATATGTATATAATATTGTTTAGTCTTGCAGTTAGGTAAAGGAGCTGGAGGGACACGTTTTGCTTGTCTAAAAATTCATAAAACAAATAACAAGCCTGCAAGATGAAGGCGAATTTCTGAACAGTGCATAATTTTGAATCAAATAAATTCACATGCTGTATAAAACCATACTATTAGATTATCTTCAAATACTGGAGCATGTACATGTATATACTACACGAATTTCTATCAATTCATGATAACGTATGTGTTTTGTGGGTTTGTGTGTTTGTGTGTGTGTGTGTGTGTGTGTGTGCTCGTGCTCTACAGACTGCTACCCTCGTGAATCATCCCGATGAAGATGGACATACGCCTCTCCATCTGGCCGTGAAGAAGGGGTGTACGTCGGTCGTGGAGCTTCTTCTGGAGTATGATGCAGACGTGAACGTCAAGGCACATGATGGTAGCTGCTGTCTTCATTCAGCGGTCAAGCTTTGCAGCCGGCCGGAAAATGGCGTGGCGGCCACGGAAGAGACAAAAAAGGTATCGTCGTTCGGGTGACACAGACAAAACTATAACAAAAATGAACAACGAACAAACTTGCAAGGAAAATTCTTCAGTGAACCGGATGATTGAAGGAATGGTAATTCACCGTGCATGAAGACCATTACAGGCATGAATGTAAACGTTTTTCTTTTGTAAAGTAAAAATTTCTGTCAAATCATGCATGTTTCGAGAAATATTGAATGACTTTTATCATTTGAAAAGAAAAAATGAGGTGATTTGAGCACGGAATGGAATTCAGCTTGAAGGGAAATCTGACGACTTCAGATTAAACTGACTTGGCCACATTGATAATGACGTCACTCTGGCACGTTTCCTTCATTGTTGACACAAAAAGACAACATTTTTATCTCAGCGTAAACTACGATCTTAGTTAACAAGGGTTAATTGTTGATAAAACTGAACTATACTCTAATTTTTGTATTGACCAAATATGAGAACAAACATGATGACCTCAATATTGTATATACACCTGTACCATTCGTCTATAGAATGTTGGAATCACCCTCCGACATTATTTTTGCTGAAACCGTCATTCGATTTTTCAAAATTCAGGTATCAGAAAAATTGAAGAAAGAGCACGGCAAAGAAGAAATCCATCCGGGGGCGACGCTCGTCCACCTACTCCTTGGTCATAAACTTAGCAACGGAGCGAATATCCTAGAGAAGGACGAGCTAGGGAACATTCCTTGCCAGTATGCGGGAGACGAAGTCATCCGGCAGATGATAATGTCGAAGTAAGGGCGCGTTTACACCTAGCACTGTACGGGTAACGGTCCGGGTTTTTGCTCTGGTTCCAAAAGGGACCATGCTTGGTTCTTTTAAAACCAATCAGTAATTCGGTACAAAATCACCTAAAATGTTATTCTTATGTCCAAATCACGAGCAACAAAATCACCCGTAGAAGATTGATTTTGTTACGAAATTATTAGCGGGGAAGTGATATTATAACAGAACCAAACATGGTTCCTTTTGGTGTACCATGGCAAAAACCCGGCCCGTTGCCCGTACCGTACTCGTAAGCGTGCCTTTAGTATTAGCATCAGCTTTCATCCACATTATCAGAGGGTCTTACCATCAGATAATTATTATATTTTGATGCAATTTCTCTAACCTCCAATTTTTAAGATGTTATATGAACAAGGCGTTCGTTTACTTTATTAATTTGCCTGTTTTGTAATTGATATCACATCTATACTAAAAAATGCTAATACGTGGTGGATATTATTTTTATTGTTTTGTTAATTTCTTATGTGTTTTATTGTTTTTCGACCTTCTGTTGTCTTTTTTTTTGGCCGAAATTCGTTGCATGTACTTTTTCAAGGTAATCTACGTTACAATTGATAAATTTCAATGATTAAAAGTTGAAATAATCTAATTCATATCAATTTAACAAAAAACAATTTGCATTGGATTTGCACACAATATCACGAATTTAAGATGTTTTCGGGTTGACATGCATGAATTATATGCAAAACATTACGTAATTTCAAAACGGTCTATACCCAGACGTCGCAAATTTGGTCTCAAAATATGCGGGAGAACTTAATGAAAAAAGTCATGAAGTGGCGCGGCAAAATCTTTGCGAGTTGCGGAATCGTGGCGCAAAATGTCGTGGGGGGGGGGGGTCAATTTACCCCCCCCCCCCCCCGTTAAGATAGGGTTAGAGGTTATATAATTGGGTATAAACCTGGTAGCTCAATAAAAAGGGAACATTAATGCACGAGTTAACGCATTTGTTTTACCTTTTCCCTCCACCAGTGGCGTACCGTGGGTCAAGACATGGGGGGGGGGGGGGAGGGCACCTCGTGGAAAAGTTATTTTGAGGATGTGCATGCTTGTGCGTGAGTGCGTGTGTATGTGTGTGTGCGCGTGTGTGCGTGCGCTGTCAGTCTGCAAACTTAATGGGACTACAATACATAACGAAATGTGATACATTCCACAGCGCAATCATTGAGCAACATTGTAATTTTTCCTTACATGGATTATCGAATGACGGTGTGAAACGACAAATTACTGGCAGCAACATCAAGAGAATTACATAACAATTAAATGCGAGCGAGCGGAGCGAGCGAGCTTGAAAATTATGACATTTTACAGTCCAAAAACTGCCATTTGTTGCTACATTTTTCGCTTTGGAATTTAAGGTGGGGGCGCACTGGGCGCAACTGCCAATTACTGGCAGCCAGTAACATCAGGAGAATGGCATAACGATTAAATGCGAGCAAGCGAAGCGAGCGAGCTTGAAAATTTTGACATTTTACAGTCCCCAAACTGCCGTTTGTAAGCTATATTTTTTTCGCTTTGAAAATTAAGGGGGGGGGGGGGGGGTGCCACACCGGGCGCAACGGCTGGCAGTACCGGCAGTAACATCAGCAGAATGGCATAACGATTAAATGCGAGCGAGCTTGAAAATATTGACATTCATTTTACAGTCCAAAAACTGCCGTTTGTAGCGATATTTTTTCGCTTTGGAAATTAAAGGGGGGCGCCCGGTGCGCCCACCCCCCCCCCCCCCCCTCGATCCGCCACTGGTAGTCAAGGGTGTCGGTTTATGTTAATGATTGGGGGAGGTATGACCAGCGAGGGGGCGCGAAGTCACCAAGCGGGGGAAGGATGTCCAAAATCTGCACTTTAGAGCATCCCCTAATTGTTTGTGTTGGTGTGTGTGTGAGTGAGTGTGTGTGTGTGTGTGTGTGTGTGTGTGTGTGTTTTATATACATGAAAAAGTTAGGAAATAGCCAAGGTCAAGTCTTATTATTGGCAATGCAAGGCATTTTGATATAGACTAGTATGTAAAGCAACACTGCAAAATCAATGATCTAGCTTTGATATAACGAAACGTAAGGTACAAAGGTGTACATTCTAAATCACACTGCGCAACATTGCAGCGACTCTTTTTGCCGTTCTGATGTTCTGAGTACACTGCGCACATACTGCTTATATTCAGAATGCCACAACCAGGAATCACGCTGAATCACAATCTTTTGTCGGCTCCGGGCTCTTTGAACAATGGTTCACACTATATTATACCCCTTTTATTATTGTTAAAAGAAATCTTAGAAGAAATGTCTTATTTCATGATCACCCTTTCATGTCGAGTTCAAAAGCAGTTTACTAACCCTTGAATTACCATTTTGGTATTTTTGTTTAAACCAGCGGATTGGGGGCGGGGGGAACGTGCCCCCCCTCCTCCCCCCGTAGTTACGCCACTGCCCTCCACAAATGTTCTTCCATTACATTACAACAATGAGAACAAAAATCACTTCTAACACTGAAGGATCATAGATCAATTTGCAAAAATAAACCTAAGTCAGATCTCTATAATTTGTCTCTAGTATGTATTTAGCCCAAAGATTATGAACGCCTATGGCGACTGAAATTATGGAGGAAAATGAAGAATCTTTTCTGTAAAATCCAAATTCAAGTGACCTTAGAAAAGAAGTAATATTAAGAAAGGTAGCAGACATTTGAATTATCTAAAATTAGGAAATTTCAAACTATATTTGGTCCTTTAATTTGTGTAATGAATTCTTAAGTTCTTAAATTAAAAGAATGAAAATTCATGAAATTTTGTCCATTTAATCACCTTAGTGGCTTTATCCCCAGTGACATTTGAAGTTTGAGTTCGCAGTTTTATGTCCCTTTGTTTTTGTCGAGGCTGTAAGGAGATACGTGGCTAAAACTTATTTTGGCTATTTCTGTCATGTCTCTCATTGTCTTAAATTGGTCATGTATAATCATTATTTTTGTGGAGGACATTTTCAAATGAATGACAAATGACAATGTTTGCAATTTTTACTTATTTGCCTAGGAGTATAAAAACAGATATGTTTTAATCCTGCGTAAATGTTCCCTTTGTATTAACCTACTAGGTTGATAGCAAATTATACATTTAATACCTTGAATATGGTTTATAATACACTGTACTATGATTTTTATCAAAACCATCTAGGTGTGTCTATGAAAATAAAATTATGACTACAAAAGTGCTTACTTTCTTTCTTTCTTTTTTTTGCTTAATGTATTATATATGCGTTTGTGTTTGCCTATATTCGAGTGATTTTGTGTGTGCTGTCTTTATTTACAGATTTTTGGAGCAAGGAAAATGTGAAAAAGAGGATTGCCTGGAACCAGGGAGGTGGGAAGCCACCTCCCTGCTGGAACCTTTCAGAGGTATGAGAAACAAGAAACGAAATAATCTGTCATTACTTCGTCATTGACTTGTGAGAAACATTCCTCTCTTTGTATTGTATAGGGCGGTTTTATCCTAATCGCGAGCGTTGATAAGGGATGTCTCTCAGTACATTATTTTGATCCTACACAAGTGCGATGAAAGTCATCACAAGCTCTCTGAATAGGATTCGTTGATATGCTAGACTAAATCTAAGCCTGCCTGTCCTACCATACTTTTAGTACATGCATGAGAAACGGATTCCGAAATGTCTATTTAGGAAGGCGACATTAAAATTGATAGAAAACTCAACGCGCACGTGCTCTTCTTGTAGCTGAAGTAGATGTCCTTTAATGTGCACATGACATGAACGTGATATTTGGGTTGGGTCAATTCTGACATCATCTTCATTGAATTGTGTCAGTCCCTAAGACGTTACGTAGAAGCCTGGAGAGTACGATAGGGCGAGACGGGGGAACACTATTCCTGGAAGACCACGACATGACTGCCATCATCCCCGCCGGGGCAGTCGAAGAGGAGGACGCGTCCGTCTCACTGAGTGTTGAGCCGCCATCTTCCCCACCAGCTGAATACAAACCGAAGGAACCCGTGGCTTGCTACGGCGTCATTCGTCTGTACTCCACCTCGACGGTCCACTTCAATCACCCAGTGAAGATTCGGTTTCCTCACTCGGCCGAAATAGTCAGACCGGAAGACGTCAGGCCAATAATCATTTCTCGCAATCCCAAGGGTAAGCAGTGATATATCCTCTCTCATCACGCTCTCATCTTTTGATTCATGTATAAACAGTGATATACCGATGATTGAAGCAATTTTCAAATCTGGCAACCTGCGACACTTCGCGAAGTACACCTACTCTCCGATGACGGACTTGTGCGATCAAGATTCCACATTCTATTTTCGTAAACACTCACAGGACATTTTTAATACCATACACATTCACACACAAACTGCTTAATGTGGCAATGACCATTATCGCGGGGCTAAAATTACGGGAACCTTATACTTTTAACATTGTTTTAGAGATTTATATTAAATCCTAGTCTCGCATTAGTTGTCTGCACATCTAAAAATCCTTTATAGTTAACGGTACGGGAAATCGGTTACGTGTGTATTAGATCTTCTGAATTCAGTATGGAACGGGTTAATGCATAGATCGAAAAAAAACTTTTTCACTTAATTAAGCAGTTACAGACTGAATTTTGCAAAGTTTTCTTTTTCGTCTTTCCCCCTTTTTCCTACCAGCTATGTAGGCCTACTCCACCAGATTGCACTTGTGATTACACAGGTTCAGAGTACGTGTGTGTAAGGGGAGAAATAAACATACCAATATTGTGATATAGACGCATTTGTGATGGACCTTTAAATCTTTCATGACAGTGTCGAGCCACTTGTAACATCAGGTTCAACACATAAATTAGTAGATTTATTGCCACTCACGAAATTTTATCTCGTGTTACACAGAAAAGATGGAAACGTCTTATGTCATCTTCAAAACTGGAGCTCCTGTAATCCCAAATGATTTCGCTGTAGATAAGTGGGTACACAATGAGAATTTACGTCAGGCTTTGGATGAATTTGATTGGTTACATTGTTTCGACAACTTGAATACAGAGGATAGGGATATGTCGTACCCTAAACCAGTTTGACGTCATGAAGCAGGTGCTGCCATGGCAAAGCGTAATCTTGAAAGTGTTTCGTGGGAATTTTGTTTGCAAGTAGTTGGAATTTTTTTCTGTGTTTGGACCTCATTTGCTATTTTCTTCTACGACCTATTCACGAAAAACGTAACGCCTTTGTTGCCGCCAGATGGGTCAATACAATCCAGGGAGGCCACCGATTCCTCGACCCGGCCCTACTGCAAGGTTGATGAGCACCACTTTGAACTATTTGTCGACTGCTGTGCCGACTGGTGGATCCTTATACGGTTGAAGAAAGACGTGGCGCGGAAACAGCTCGTATGCACGCCGTACATACCGCAACCGGAAAGCCTTGAACGTGACAAGAAATACACAATACGGCTCCATTTCCACGACGATACCGAGAGATCGAGAGCAGAGGTAACCACACGCAACCAAATGAACTGGCTACAAAGTCCTCCGTACATAAGTTTTAGTGTGGTTGTAGAAAGCTGTTCGCTCATGTCGCGTTTGCATTCATGCTCTCAAAACCGGAGTAGTCTACATACATGTATATTTAATTCATGAAGGATTTACATCTTTGTCCGTTGCGTAAATGCTTGCAAAATAACAGCCCTCCTCTTGGAAGATTTGACAGATAAAAAGTCTACAGTTGAGAATTTGTAAAGACTATCTGCTTTGAGAGACATGACTGTGACATCCCCACATGACTATTTAATCAAGTTATGACGTGAATACCACAGCAGTCATTGTTATCTGTTATATAGCTAAACTTTCAGTCGTAACGGTGTAGCCTATTTGCGATTCCAGGATTGGAACTGCAGCTTGTTACATGAAAGTAGAGCCCAATGCCCCCTGTGAGATTTGCGCCCAGCGATCTAGAGCGATCTTATCCGATCTCCCGGGAACCCCTAGATGGTAAGGTTGCTTAGTGTGGACATACAGTGGACATCCAATTGTCGCACCAGGTCGCCGAACAGTGGGCATTGGGCTCTAGATATAGTAACTCCTCTAGTTTGCATTTTTGTATGTAACCTGGCTTATCCACTATTCATTTATTTATTTATTTATTTATTTATTTATTTATTTATTTATTTATTTATTTATCTATCTATTTATTTATTTATTTAGTTAGTTAGTTAGTTACTAAGTATTGTATTTTTTACTTTGCAGGAAAAAGAAAAGGCGAATCATTTCAGAGCAGCCCACGGCCCCCTCAAACTTGGAGTGGAGCTGAATGCAGAAAATGTGGTCATATCTTGCAAACAAGGAGATCAAAACGAGAAGGTCATAACGGTGGGTATATAATGTGGGATGTGTTTTGTGTAAAGTACAGTATCGTAATCTCGCATCAGAAATAGAAGGAAGAAAAAAAATGGGAATAGAAAGCGAAAGGTCTGTCTTTTATCACACGGTATTCTTCTCAGTAGTGAGTGAGGAGAGAAGCGGACGTGACGTCACTTTGTTGTGACAGATCAATCAACTTGCTTCGCAATGTCAAGAATGGCAGTTTTTTGACATCTCCGCATTATAACAGCATGTCATTATCCAGTAAATCTCTAATTGCCGCAATTGTTAGTACAATATAAATATTTTCATTTACAATTGAATGTAAAATTTCAATTACACCTTTGCTTATCAAATCTGGTTGTCTGAATATATCTTATGATCATCAAGGAGCAAAGGGAGTGGTCTGCATGTGTTCTGTATAGTCTGTATTGATGGTTTGTAAATAGATGACTGTAAATATCGTAAACTTATGTTGTAGTGAGCATAACTTCGTGTACGCTTGCTGCTCTAAGAGCAAAGACGCATATTACACTGCTATCACTACACTAACTACATGTATATCTTTCTTCAGACACATGAACCGCACGTTCTTTGTGAAAGCAAAACACACATGGAAACGATAAACGTCATTCCGTCACAACCGGACTCTGAACTGATCGTCCTTAAGATTAGCCAGGGAAACTGCAGTTCACACGAGATTGCATTCCTCGTCTGCTATAAAGGTAAGTGTTTTTCTCCGAGAAACCTCTACCAAAATGTGACCAACATCCCCTCCACAACAAAGAAATCTGTAGATGTTGTCCAGCCAACCCTTGGTTTCGTAATACCGTTTCCCATGCAAATCGTCTCCAATTTGGATTTGATTACAACAAAGACCAATGAAAATAAAGACGAGTGTTATTAATTAGATAATAAGTCCACTGGATTTTTTTTTACCTGTAGCCTACTAAAGTTTGCAGTTTACACTTTGCGTTGATTTTCATTTTTTAAGACCGATCAGCTGTCGCATATTTATATTTTGTTTTTGTTTGTTTGTTTGATCTTTTCTTTCCATGGCTATCACTACTGAAGGCACGCACTTCAAAGAGTGAGTATTTCTGCCCGAAATATTGTCAAGTATTTATTGAGCATAATCAAGCAGTTGTATGATTACCAAAGTCCTGTTACATAGTCTGTTACATAGTACTTCTGGTGCATATATAAGACATTACTGTTTAAGCGTATCTTCTGATTCCTACATTTTACACGAATTTCAATCTTGCAATGTAGGCTATTGGCTACAACTTCTTTGGTCGTTTCTTGGGTCACATTTCCACAGTGCAAGTGTGTCATTTTAGATTGCAGGTAAACACACTCTGGATGGAAGTACAATTTCATTATTAGTTGGTCAACATGTAAATTGTTTCACATTCGCAAAAAGTAAAACCTGTGATTGTTCTTTTCACACAATACAGTCACATCCGACATGTCATGCGTGTTTTATTCGTTTGCTTTGGTCTACTCCTTTTCGCAATACTTATTGTGACCAATAAATCCCATAACTTGACAAAATCAATCACGGCTTTACTTGCGTCTTTATGAAACCCAACTCTTCCAAGTCATCATGTAGCGCGCAACTGTTATGCTTTTACGCTTCAGAGAACCTTGCGAAAGCGTCTGTGAAGATGCGCCAGATTACGTCAAAATCGTCGAACTGGCCGCGGAAATAGACATAGATGATTACTACGACGTGGGTGTGGCTCTTGGGCTCACCATCCCTCAGCTAGACAGCATAGAGTACCGGAGACTCAGAAATCGGGAAGAAGCCAACCTCGACGTTCTCTTGAGGTGGACGAGAGAATACAATGGCCCGAATCCGTACGAGACTCTTGTCAAAGTCATCAACTCACTTAAGGAGAAGGCCGAAATAAGTATAGAAGGTAATGCATTACGGTTTACCGGTATTTTTTTTTCTTCATGGTTGTAAGTTTATTTAAAATGATCAAAGCGAGATGGCGAAAGTCAGCAAAGAAGATATAGTAAAATATGCAAATACATTTAACGAGGAACGGGAGACGTTCCGTCCCAAACTCTGCATCGATAACACACGGCTTGGTTGTCGAGGATTATTACACATTGTTGCTATACATTAACTATTAATGACAGATAAATCATCCGAAGAATTCCCAGTGTTGTCGTAAATGTGTGTTGCTCGTACAGGCGTATGTAGGTAACAATATAATTAAAATGAATGTCATAAGCCAGCGTGTTGTTTTATGTTATATTGTACAGCAAATGTTTATGCTATATTAATGACATTATAAGGTACTTTTTACATACACCCACTCATATTGATCACCAAAAGCGAAGAAAGGATGACAATCTTTGACATAATTTATGAGTACAAGTGTTTAAAGTTAATTTCTTTCATAATGTATAAATATTCAAGCAGCAAAACATTTTTGACGAGTTTCTACTCCAATCGATATTCCACATTTCTCTTTTCCCTCTATGAACACAAATTGCTGTTGGAGGTGTCAATGTTGACCCTATTCAGTGAGTATATATCAAATTTATTTTTATCACCTCTGTCAAATACTGCATGTTTGACTCTGTAATGGCATAATGATAATACATTTCTATAGCGCACTAAATATGCACATAAAATGTACTGCGTTGCAATAGGACACTCGTGTCTGCATGATACAAATACAAACTGTAATATAAAGTATATAGTGCCTACCTAGATTTATAAATACATTGGCCCGAATTTACAAAGGTGGTACAATTGAAACCATGGTTTAAACCATGGACAATTTGTATGGAGTGCCAAGTGTCGCATGGCCTATTTCGTAACGAAGTAGGCCATGCGACATTTGACGCTCCGTACAAACTTTCCATATAAGTTTAAACCATGGTTTTAATAGTACCACCTTCGTGAATTCGGGCCTTTCTATCTCCAGAACAAGCCAAAACGTTAAAAACAAAAATATCTTATTTTGCTTTTTAAAATTTCTACATTATTACAAAATTGTAGACTGTTTGTAATGATGGAAGTGCACTGCATTATTTTGATACAAGAGGTACAGATACGGGGAGGGGGATGGAGGTCGGGTAAGAACTATTAGGTGCTTTACAGGACAGGATAATTTATGCCTAATTTTTGACGACTGCGTTTTGGCAAGCGCCAAGGGAAAAAATAAAATCAGGATCAATTTGGTTTCTTTTATCAGCGGTGATATCGGTCACGATGTGCTGGTTAATCTGGCTCGGCAAATCGACCCACAATCTTTCTGGGACATCGGCAAGCAGTTGGGACTTCCCGAGATTACACTTCGACACATACAGTACAGTCATCCACTTGTCAGAAAGGACGCCAATGTGAAGATGCTGTGGAGATGGTATCGGTCACATGACATGACAGGGTCGGAAGCGATAGACGTGATTTGCAAGGTCATGGCGTCTGCAAGAAATGCATCGAAAGCAAAAGGTGACTACTTGAATCGCATAGATGTATCTTAAATTCCCACATTCGCGCTGAAAATTACAGTCGTATGAATTTGCACAAAACTGCCAAGTGGTGTTATCACACACTCATACACTACAACGTTACGTGTGAGGAAACGGGTTTTCCGCGTGTCAAATGACGAGTGCACTTGAGGGTACAAACGAATCTAATCAGTGTACATCTGCTCTTATATGTTAATTATCCCAGTAATGACCACTCATTCTATGTATTACATTATGTGCCACCGACATTCTGCACATAGAGTTTGCCATGGTTAACAGGCTAAACAGAGAGATCACTTGAGCATGGTTGTGTAGTTGCAAACACCCGCCTCTTCAGCAGTGTACGAGCACAATGCCATTTTAAAAAAAACACTGTATAGAGTGTGTCCTACGGTTTGGATCCTAGATTTCTAGCCTATTTTACGATCTTTTTTTTATTTGTCATGCATATTACAAATCACCACTGCCAATTTCATACAGTATGCAAATTTAATGAGCCGATTTAAATCGCGTCATAAGCGTACTACCTTTGCCCTGCGCAAAAATGGTTCATTCAGAATATAATATTGCATAATTATTTCATATTAAGTCATTTGCAGTGTTGTGTTAAATCATTAAATAGTGACCTTTGAGGGTAAGGATTTGCAGTTTTTTAACCGTCGTTCCAGAACATAGGTCCTCATTATAATATCATGTAAAAAGATTTTTATTTTATATCCACAGTATTAGAGTGATTGATGATCAACTTATCTAATCTATAAGTTGTAGTTGTGATCAATGTTACTGCTTCGTAAAACTCTTATTGTCATATCGAATGCCATATCTGATACTAATACCAGCCCTATAATGAGAACTACTTTTAGTACTCACTAGTTAATTGTCACTCACGACCATTCCCAGGACATTTTGCTGCAAATCATACTCGGAACGAAATTCGAAGTAACTCCCTTCGCGGCGTATATAATATTCATGAAAAATGACATGTCTTGTTCGTTCTGTGAGAAAAACGAAACAAAACAATTCAAAACCAAATATCAAACAATTCGTTCCAAAAAAAAAAAAGCCTCGTGTTATCGGCAGATACACGTGACAAAGTTTCCCGTGTTTGATAAAATTAGGGATGTAAAGAAGATCAAACTACCTGGGTTGATTTTCGCTTATCCCCTTACTGTCAATACATGTAGAGCTTGTTTACACAGCTAGTTCCATGAGACTTTTTGTTAAGAAATGAAAAAAAAAATCAAATCAAAACTAAACACAAAACGTTTTCCACTAAATTTGCTGCATACATCGTACATCGTGTTTTGTTATCATACCCAGGCAAAACCAAGGTAGAAGAGAGGACTCAGAATACAAGTTCTGAACATCCAACCGAGTCTGACGCGGATCAATCGACCGAGACAGGGGAACCCAGCGAACCCGCCGGAAGAAGGGTTTGTGACGAACAGCATCCTGCGAGCGATGATGCAGCGGATGACAAGAACACAGAGGACGGGATGGACGATGAAGAGGAAGATGAACGTAGGGATGGTTAAATCATTAGATAGTGACAATTGAGGGTCACAATATGTAGTTTGTGTAATCGTCGTTCCAGAACATAAGCCCTTATGTTGGAGTGTTGTGAACTGATGATTATTATCAACATATCTAATACATGAATTGTAGTTGGGTTCAATGTCATTGTTTCGTAAAACTTTTAATGTCATATCGAATGTCATATCTGTCTTATAATGAGAACTACTCACTATAGTATGGTGTCACTCACGGCCATTCTCGGGATATTTTGCTGCAAATTATATTTAGAACAAAATTCGAAGCAACTCCCTTCAAGGCATATATAGTATTCATTAAAAGTCACATGTCTTGTTCGTTCTGTGAGAAAAACAAGCCAAAGCAAATCAAAACAAAATATCAAGCAATTCATTTAGATTTGAAAAAAAAAAAAGTGTTGCCGACAGAAACATGTACCAAAGTTTCACGTGTTTGATAATTCTTATGGATGTAAAGAAGATCAAATTGTACCTGGGTAGATATTCGCTTATCCAGTTACTGTCATTTCATGTAGAATTCCTAAACACATTTCACTCCCATGAGACTTTTTCATTAAAAAACAGAAATCCATTAATTCCCGCATTCATCATACATTATGTTTTATTATCATACCTAGGTAAAACCAAGGTAGAAGAGAGGACTCACACTACAAGTTCCGAACATCCAACCGAGTCTGACGTGGATAAATCGACCGAGAAAGGGGAACCCAGCGAACCCGCCGGCGGAGGGGTTTGTGACGAACAGCATCCTGCGAGCGATGATGCAGTGGATGACAAGAACACAGAAGACGGAATGGATGATGAAGAGGGAGATGAACGTTGGGATGATGGGATCCGCACAGAGGTGATACCTGGGGAAGAGGTAGGCGGAGACACGGACGAGGAGTGTGATGCGCAGTGGGACACTGAACCAAATGCCATGAACGATGATAAGAACGGGTCCGTCAGAGAGCTTGGTACGATATATGGCATCGCCGATAGGGCAAACAAAAGTGAAGGGGGACCTGAAACTGTGAAAGTTATGATTGAAGCTTTAGTTGAGAGTGGAAAGTGCTTTGAAGGGAAAATTGATGCCACAAGAGAAGATCATATGAATGGAAATAATTCCCAGATAGATGGGATACCAAATGCGAATGTCGAAATATCGACAGGTGCGGAGGGGGTCTCTGAACAAACTGAGGTGGGAAATGATGCCAATACGGCCGAATTGGTGGTGCATTCTGTATGTTTTGAGGAAAATGGAAACGCAGACAATGATGCCTGCCCATCGAGTCTGTCTGGTGAAGATATTGGCACAGAAAGCTGCGAACGAGTTTACTCCGCTGGAAATAATGAGAGAGACGAAGGAAACATTCCCGTCAAAGATTCAAATTTGGGATCTTCAAACACACAGGTTCAAGGACCAAGTACAACCGATGAAGGGAATGTAAGTGAAGCTGTAGAAGAGAGTGCAGGGAGCAGATCGACGTACTGCCCAAGACTGCTGTCAAGATTGATATGTTGCTGCAGAGGTAAAGAAGCCCCAGAGAGCAAGCCATTAGTTTCGAAAGACACATGAGATAGCCAAGCATAACATGTAACATTCAATAAATCAGTTGAGCACTTTTGCAGTTAGCTTCACATTGTAGCAATTTCTTTTTTGACACGTAGAGACCCTCGGCGTACCACACATAAATGTGTCTTATTGCTTATGTGTGAGTGCACAATGTTTTAACATGATAGTCTTCACACACTCACACTCACAAGTAGTACACTTTCATGAAATAACGGGAGTAGCAGAAACTTTTCCATATACTGTACCTCAGAAACATATCCCTTGCATTCAACCTACAGTAAGCATTTCATTATGCATTTGGTCTGTATACAACGCAAAATTATAGATGTTTCAGACATAATTGTCCTGTTATTTTCATATCATCTAGTTTTTAGACAGTCTTGATCCCCACTGGTTGACTAGCCGTCTATATCTCAATGGGTGAGGAGTATGGGGCTTCCACACAAATGATAAAGTCCTTATGGAGTAGTTGATTTTTACTGCCTCTTTCGGATTTACTTCAATTTTTTTTTTGCCCAAATAAGCAAAAATATTCTATTGAAATCATGTTCTTCCGTAAGTTTCATGTGGATGTGTCATTCATCATTCGGAGTACAGCAAGATGTTAGCAAGTCCCTACAGGTCATTGCGCGACATAATTATACATCGGTGATGCTTTTCGCTTCCGAGTGACTTGATGGTTCTGAAAAAGATAAGCACTATAATGCGAGTATAAACAGTTTAACTTGATATCATACCATGTTATAGGATTTGCAATACTAATTTAGTGCCTATTATCATCCGATAGAGACTCAAGGTGTACAGCACTCGGTATCCTACTTGATGTTGATACTTAATGGTGTACATTACGTGATGTCTTTAAGCTGTCGTTCAGGGTTACAGCCTTTACGACTGCAATTGTAGAGAAAAGTACGTCTTTCAACTCTGTTGGCTTGTAGAGGAAGAAAAAAAACTGCTGAAACTCAGCTGGTAGTCAGTTGGTATTTTTGTATAAATTACATGCTGACTAATGACAATCAAGATATAAACATGATTGTGCAAACCTGGCAATTATGTACTCTGTCGGGCATTGCAAAAGAAACTACGAAGTATTTTTTTTCAGCTTCACTGAATACGTACTAACGTTAAGAATTTATTTTAGTGTAACGCATCAGAGGTATTATGGTGAATCTATTACCTCAGCTTCAAGAGAAAGGGCAAAGAAATGTCCTTGATGTTACAGCAGCTGTACGGCTATACGGCTTTACGCTTGCGCTGTTTAGCATGGCATTCCAAGCTATACGATAAAATGGAATTTCAGCACCGGTATTTTGAATGCATTTACAATATGACCAGTTCACACTGTCAAACAAAGACGGCAATGAAGAGGAGTTTATTTCAATCTAAAGTGCCTCTATATACTGTGTATGCTGCAGCTCCTCTATCAGTTTCTTAAATCCTTACAGCAAATCTTATATGCCGAAAATTGAGCCCCCCCCCCCCAAAAAAAAAAAAAAAAAAATCCTCATCTTGGCAGTTGCCAAAGATGTTACTCGGCTTATAACGAATTGTACATGTGTATGTACTTCATTGTTGTGAAAGTGTCGATTACTTTTGAGCCAACTCATTATCATGTTTGCATGTGCATTGCTTAGGGATCAGGTTTTCTACGTACATGTATTTAATGCGAGTATGCAAAGCTTGAGATAAAGCAAAAATGTAATGCCGTTTTTATGAAAGATACAACTCGGGAAATGATATCGAATTTCATAAACAGTTTACTATCACTAAGTATGTTACGTATTGCTTATTGTGAAAGTGCATAATGCTTTTGAGCTGACACATTATCACGTTTGCCTGTATATTGCTTGGGGACCTATATAGCTACCGCAGAGGATGTACTCTGTAGTATAGAAGACCCTGAGTTACTGAACGACGGGGATATTTTAGTTGTCATTTTCAGACATCATCATCTTGGTCAAAAGAGCCAAGCAGCATAAATTACAGCCAGCCAGTCTGCACATTGCCATTATTCCATTCCTGCCACACGTGTGATCAACTGAAAAAAAAAAAATAGCATCATCATTATCCGCCGTATCATTGCAAAGTGATTAAGTAGGCTTTCACACATCTCAAGGATCGCAGCACTGGTCAACGGGGCCCTTGCTCAAAGTTGTTCCAAAACGTTACGCTACCTTTCCGTCATAGGGCAGAGTTGATGACGTTCTGAATATGATACAAAAATACGATATACAGTGTAGAAGTTATACATTGTACTACAGATGGGCAAGACATCGTCGCAGGAAAAACGCGCCAGGGAACGAGTGCACGGTCCTCCGGTCATTTTCACGGTCCCACAAGACGGATTTGAACGTCTTTTCGGGGTGTTCGCACGGTGCGGTGCCGTGTGACGTCTCTACTCATTTGAGCGTACGATGTAGGTGCATGGCCTTAATTAAACTCGGACTTTACGTTTTTTTGTTGCTTTTTGTTCAAATAGATCGTATTTATCAAAATAACCTTGTAAAGATACTCGGGCTACAGTGTATGTTGGGGCTTGCAAAAGATTTTACCGCCGCTTGCGAAGTTGCTTCCGGGTCCTGAGAAACTCCATCGGCGATCGCACAATGGCATAAGAATTATGCCCCCACGAATGGCTAGAAGTTCATGCGATCAGAGGCAAATTTTAACATTTCCTTTGTACATGTAGTATGTCCATCTTTGCTCAAATTCGGGACAAAATGACGCCTGTACTATGGAGAGCATCGTGTAGACTTCTGACAAAGTTCGCGGCGACTCCATGCAGTGTTACGTGAAAAGTAGGCACATGATTTTTGTGAGACTTTGACTGCATGCATCATTAATTGATTTAATTATACACATTCCTTTTCACTTACATGTCGAGCGTGGACTAATGATCATTCTCTTCCAAATTACGGGGAGTATTAGGGTTGATATAACAAAACGTAAGGTCAAACGCCTTTAACTTTAACATAAGTAAAAAATTAATGTTGTTACTCATACATACAATGTAGGGCATAGTTATATCACCTTAATGAAACTTGCTTCATTGAAAAAACTTGAGGTTTACAGCACAGATATTTAGCATTCCTGTATTAAAGCTATGTTGGTGTAAATAATTTTCTCAAAAGCATGTTACAAAGTACGTGTTAGCTGCTTAGTATTTGATTTGTCAACTCGGGGAGGTGGGAGGGGGACTCTCGCACCTCCCTTGTCAACTACTAGTAATGCAATTCGACTGCAGTCTGTGGTCGATCAACATAAGTGCTTCCGCCCGCACGTACATACAAAGGTATGACCCTTCATTATTTAGATGGAAGTTCCATTGAAGGGCCTGTATTTTGTCCTATCTACTCATCACACTTGATTAGTCTCATAATGCAATGTATAGCTTTTTATGTTGCGTATGAGCAGATAGACGGCGATCACTGAGCGGAGACGGACGGAAAAGAAAGAATTCTAAGAAAGAAAAGTGAAATACACTTGTATTGTACATCAAAACATGTATAATAATTATTTTACTCATAATAGGTAGCGCCTGCCACAGGTGCTGTATCCTTTTAGTCGTTTCGTAGTCTTTGCAGAGTAGCGTCTGTGCAATTTATACACGTGGGTTATCACGCGAGTATTGAACAAATTCCTTCCAGAATACCAATGTGAAGCTGTGTATTTCATTATGTGTGTGTGTATGAATTTTAATAACTCATTTATAATATATAGATTATGAAACTATATCATCATTAAGGTTTTTTTTTTTTTTTTTTGGGGGGGGGGGGGATGCTGGTAAGCGATTTCGATTACTGATCTGATGCATTATGTGTTACCTGCTGCAGAGATAGGATATTACCTGAGAGGTGTTAGTGTTAGACATGATTTTACAGCCTTATTCACAGATTCAGCATACTTCCATTCCTCATATAGCCCTGTATATCAGAGCTGAATTTTCTGTACTTTTCTTTTTGCTTGATTATGTATATTCAGATTTGTTATTATTAGTAATTTGTAATCAACGTCTTTTCCTTATGGGTTTTAATTGTCTCTATTTTGGTATATATGTACAATGTATGTTTATTTGATTTTATTTTCTTCAATATACTTGTAATTTCATACATAAATCAAAATTCTTTTCAATAATATGTGTTTGATTTGGTTGAATAATCTCATCATTTGCTTCAGTTTCAGCACATTTCCCCCCACATCATGTCAATTCATTTTTATCAAATTCCATTTGCTGGTATTCAGATTTGATAGTGATAGTAATATGAAACAGTTTTTGTTTTAGTGATTTTCGTTATCTCTGATTTTGGTACATGTACTGAAATAGTATTGGGTTGTTGTTTTTTGTTTGTCACATCATAAATTGACTCATTTGCAATTTGGTTGTTTTTTTCCTAATATTTATACATATATATTTTTTTGCCTCTTACCTGTCATGGAAGTATTTTTGAATAAACTTTATTTTGCCTACTAAATGAATGAAACCAGATTGAATGAAAGGAATGAATGAATGAACGAGTATTGTGTCTTTATACCGAGTGTGGGTGATTTTGGATAGTGAACTCCATGGTGCATCCACATATCACATTAAAATACACTGTATCCTAAACAAAATACAGAATGGGCCTACAATCTTAATGCTACAACAAGCAAGGTGAAATCCGCCTTTGTTACAATAAAATGTACATAAATGTCCGTATGCGAATACAGATGTTTACACTAACAATGTATTTTCTATGGCCCTAGAAATTCTGCACAGAAAATTGCAGAATGAAACAATCTTTATCAATCATGTATGCCAAGAAAAAAATATGTACATCTGTCTAGTTTATTATTACTATTACATGTATGTCCTGTATGCCAAGGTTATAGAAAAAAAAAAAAAAAAAAAAAAAACTGGAAAATGTTATACATGTACTGTAGTATTTTAGGAAAAGTTTTATATAGGTACTCAACAGTATTTGATTGGGAATACTGGTACAAAGAATATATTTATGAGCCTGGCTAGTACATTGTACAATAATTCCTTGCTCATACACTTTAGACTGACATTCTTTTGTTTCTCTGCATGTAGCTTCTAGTTCATTGTGCTATTCATCATTAATTGTGATGACACTGCAGTATAAACAACCATAGTACAATAGTCATGCATTCAGTCAATCACAAGCACACTTATATCTTGAGCACAACTGCATTCATGTGTGATATGTAAAAACATGCAAAAATGAATCACTCTGATAGCAATCAAGGAAAGGGGGTTGCTTAAAATCTGTAGATACATCAGATTTCTGTGAAAATGTTTACATGTACCAAATGCAAGCCAAGTTCCCCACTTATATGTTTGTGTAACTTTTAAAAATTTAAATTTTCTGAAAGCACATGCTTTGAAATATATTCCATGCTTTCAACTTAACCACTGCAGATGAAAACAATCCATGTTCACAAACCAAATATTGAATAACATTTCAAGTTGCTCCCTGTATATCCTCATTGGAGACAAAAAAAAAAAGAGAAAAGAAAAGATGCCTTTCCCAACAAGGTATAAAAACCTATGAGATCACTGTTTCCTTGAAGATGTTCATCAACTTTTAGTTCTGTGAAATCTGCGACATAGTGATGAACAAAGTTGCAAAAATATAATGGTTTACCAGCAGGTTAAAATTGTACATGTACTTCAAAGTGAAAATAAGGTTACAATGGTTTCAATAGGGTGTGAACATTGTCAAGGATGCCAACTTTTTAAACAGCATTGCAGAATTCTCAGGGCTGAAAAGTTGAGTATGTGTGCAGAGACTCCAACCCCAAGCACCTTCTGATCTGGAGATTCTCCTGCCCGAAACCCCTAGCAAACGGGAGACTCCAAGTTGATGTGTGCAAAGCGCAAAGTTCCTAGGGTTCTAGTTGTTCTCTGGTGCTATCTAAGGCTTATTTTTTAAACATACGATAGCAATAAGTAAGAAAATGCTTTCCACCGGGAGACACAGAGCCAGGGCGGGAGAAATCAAATCTCAAGCGGGAGAACGGGAGATTTTGCAAAAATGGGCTTTCGGCGGGAGATCTCCCGTCGAAAACAGGAGAGTTGGAGTCTGTGTGTGTGTGTGTGTGTGTGTGTGTGTGTGTGTGTGTGTGTGTGTGTGTGTGTATGTGTATGTGTGTGTAAAACAGTACTTTAACCTTCCCTCCCACAGACATGTGTACAATGCAGTAGCACAATTTGCAAAAACTGTAATTATTTTCCATGACATGCACATTGGGCGAAAAAACGGTACATGTACATAATACTACAAAGAGAAGAAGAAGAAATAAATGACATCTGTGCATTGACTCATCAGCATCATAAGTATTTACTGTATTTAGCATATGTTTGTGCCAAGATAAACGGTAAAATACAATGTATGTACAGAGAGGGTAAAACAAGTTACAGCATGGTAGAAGTATCAATGATGTACACTGACACTGCGGCAGTTTTTTTAAAAAGTTTACCAACAAAACTTGCAGTTGAATGGAATCCAAATGTAGAGTTTCCTCTGATAATGTGAATTAGAGTTGATTATAACATCAGTGACAGAAAACACTTTCAAAGACAGTGACCACAGCCTGCAGCGCGCCGATGAGTCAAATGTCACATGCATTTTTATCATCACCATTATCATCACCATTAAATGTAAAGAACTGGGACAACCCTTTCACCACTTGCCTCCTAGACACGATATATTCCAATGGATTCAATGTGTAAAACACCCCACTCCAGCAGGCAATGGATTAATAGCACAGCATCCAGCAATGTGCCAGTGTATCTTCCTGGCTCTGACTCTGCATACACTAAAACTCATGACCCGAGATAGATACCATAGATAAATAATTGCCTAAGCATAATCTCCATCCCCCTTGGCCTTGGACATCTGTTCAAATTGGTAACTCCATCTCCCTTTCAGTACACTTTACTGCCAGCATTGAGTGGAGCAATAAAATGATTAGAATCAATGAGAGATACAGCATTGTGTAGTGTGGGCAACACTCAGCATACAGCTTTATAAGGACATCTTGGGTTAAGGAAAACTCCACTCTGAGTTCAAGGTGGACCTAAATACAAGGAGTAAACTCAAACGAACAAGTTCAGTTATGAGTATCAATGAAGTCAAACAAAATGTGAAATAATAGGTATTGTAAAGTTGTGCATATTTTGTTTAAGTGTCATCGGTCATGATTAAATACTGTGAAACCAGAAATATAAGCCGTATGAAATTTTCGCAAAAATGGAGTCAACAGCCTTTTTCACAACATGAAATATTTGTGAATTGAAGACCAAGCAAAAATTAGGAGTACACTGTATCTACATAAGAATTATACTCCATGTACTGGATTTTGTAGACAAAAACATTTACATGTATTTTACTTTTGCAAATTGTCGCTCTTCGATAAATTTGCAAAAGTTTTGCAAAAGTATGTTTGCAAAAGTTTTGCAAAAGTATTTTTGCACATTATTAAAGAAAAAAAAATCATAACATTGTCTTATTTGTCACTGATTCAGCAACTACATTATCCCTCTTTACATATTCATCACTGCCCAGTTGTTGATTCTTGAACAATTTGGTACTAAAAATAATCAATATCTCTACAAATCTGTCAAACAAGAAAATTTAGTGAGAACTTGCATGAAAAGCAAACAGGAGATCTGCTTACCTCTAACATAACCTATGGAATTTGCATTTGTGGTTGCAATTATTTAATGAAATTCATACACAACCTTTACATTCTACAACCCTTTTTTATTCTACAAAGAATTTCATAGAACTTTCACTGTTTTTTTTTTCTTAATTGCTCTCTTAACAATATGTCTATTTGATCAAAGAGTGTATTTTCACCCTTTCTGACTGGCCTGGGATGAGTTCATAATTAGTACAACACTGTATTTAATTAATTAAGTTCAAACACATCACTTCACACAACTGGAAGACTTATTTGTATTGTGTTTAAAACATGGGAGTTCAACTGTAATTCATACTTCCTCAAAATTATTGTTTACAGTTAGTAATGTGCTGATACCCTACAAACACATAATTTGACAGAACACATCAGGTAACTGGTACTTGTACAGCTACAGAGATAGAAATTGTGCTCTGTGTGTGGCAAATGAGTTTGCTTTGGGTTATCATCATACAATTTGCTGTTGCAGGCAAAGATTTCGCTGCACATCACAAATAGTGACACATAACTTCCCCCCTACCTGAACCCCCCCGCCCAGGAAAGAAACAGCAACCTCTTATGTACTGAGTGAATGGATTCTCATGCCAGCTCATAAAATCACACGCAATAACTGTATGTCCATCTGTCTATCTCTCCTCTCTCTCAGATTTCAATTCCTGAAACTCTGTCTTTCACCCATACTCATTGCAAAAAAAAATGCACTGTTTGTTATGAAGCATAATGCTTCCAATGAAATGCGAACCCTAATAAATACACACGAGTTGAGATGTAGACTGTTGATCGCTTCACTCAGTGTTCATCAACAGCCAGACAAGTCTTTTTTCTTTCCTTTCCTGAAGAATCGGGTCTCCTCGGGATCAAATCCCTGCTCCTTGCTGCCGTACACGGCCCACGAGGGTGTCCTAGCCATGTAATCCTCAGAAGAAAATAGCCTCTCTCCATTGCTAGCCTCATACTCAGCCATTAGCGCATGGAATTGTGGGTAGTCAATCCAGGTCCACCACTCCCCATCTTTTTTGAACTGCATGCAGAAGAGTGGATACCATATTACAAAAATTGATTAATCACAAACGATAAAAATCTAGCACATTTTTTAGTATCCTTCAATATCTAATCAAAAGAAAACAAAAATACCGTCACTAAAGGGACTGTACAGTACTGGTTGAGGTGGGGATTCATGTTTTGAACATTCCTAAGTGAAATAATGAGAAACCTCTTAAGAAATATGAAAGAGCATGTAAGTTTAAGAAGGATTCAACGTTTATTTGATGAAAATTGGTTTTCAAATGGCTGAGATATCCAAAAAAGTGATAATAATAAAAGGCGGCAGGCCACACCTTTTATTAGGATCTCTTTGTTTCACCTTGTTTTGGATATCTCAACCATTTCAAAACCGATTTTCATCAAATAAACTTTTGATACCCCTTAGAATTACATGCTCTTTGACATGTCATAGAGTGGTTTCTGAATATCTCGCAAAATGGTTAAAGCTAAATCCTCACCTCAACCAGAACTGTACAGTCCCTTTAACCCATTGAAGACGAGCTGATTTTGCTATAACACACATTTCCCATAGACACCTGCCCGAGTATACTCAGGACTAGTCTTCAACAGGTTAAATGCACAATGCAATTTGTGAGTACACAGAAACAGAGCTGAGAGAGTGCACTGATCAAAAACCATGATTATGTCTATATTCTGATCATAAACATAAACACATAATAAACCCACTATCTTTTCATGACTATGAACTTTTAGTGCATTATGAAAACATGGTTTCTTACTAGATGGCATTACAATATTTCACAATTATCATCAATGATAAAACTAACATTTGATGAAACCGTGTGTTATTACTGTTTTAAATCATAAGAGAATAGGGTGTAACTGCTGCTAACAAACATTAATCATACATTCAGCTTATATGGGAAATAAACATATATTACTAGTAACTGAGTAGAAGCCATGATAATAATCATGGGCATACATACTCGAGTGGATTTTGAAACCATGACCTCCTGATTATGGTGGTCCTGAAGGGACATCGTAAATTGTAAATATCGGCGCCGATATTTGCGACCAAATGTGCGATATCCCATACTTTGTTGCCTCCTTGACGGATGATTTTCCACTATTTGTGACGTCATCTGCATTTTGCAGGTGGAAAAATAAAACAAACCCAGACACACTTGTAAGAGAGGTAGACGTGTTTGTGCCAGCTCCTCAAATAGTCAAAGTTTGAATCAAGGACTGACACTATTGAAGAAAAGAGTTTCATTTCAAGTACGACGAAGTTTCTGAGTCCGCGGAGATTGACAACGTTCGGTCTCTGAACCTCTTGAGCTGCCTGGGCGCATCCGTTATGAAGGGGTAACGCAACGATTCGTCGGAGTCTCCTCGCGTATCGAATGCCAATGACAATGAGAGAAACATTTATGATGGTAGTGCAGAAAACAGGAATCGCTGCAATGAGAGTAGTCGCTGCCAAAAAGGGATATACACCTGTTGAAATCATTCCATTAACGGAGCTGAAGGAGCACTGAGAAATGTTTGTGATGGGAAACCCCTCAAACGGGAGCAGGACTATTGTGTTAAGCGATACAATAAAAATAACTGCAACACCAATTCTAATGCGTTGTCTTGTGATTATGGTGTGATATTTCAAGGGTTCTATGATGTAGACTAATTTCTCTAGGGCAACAATGCACATAAGCCACGCCGCGACCTGAAATGAGAACATGAGTGCGAAGAACGACACGCCGCATGCGATGACGTTCCTGCCCGCGTTTTCGTCTGTGAGGAGAAAACATAGTGCAACCGTAAAAATCGACGTGAAAACATCCGTACAGGAGATCAGTTTGCAGAGATGACCAAATTCGTCAGTAATGGGCAGATGCCGCTCTTTTGATATGAAAATAAATATGAAAATGTTCAGAGAGGTAACAACGAGTCCGCCGACAGCTGTCAAGGTCTGCGACAAAAGCTGTCCAAACCTCGGCAGGTTCAGTGTACTGTCGCTATAATTTTCATGTATCTCCTCCAATGGAAATCTGTCGGTACTGTTGAGTTCCATATTTTACGCCGAAGTCTGGGGCGGGATGGGATGTAAAGGATATGGCACCGGAGAGGTGAGCTATATGATACTATTGCTCCAAAGAAGGAACGAAATATAGAGACCATGAAGCATACTTTCCTATGTGCATGACACTGTGTGCGCTTCTAGGGCGGCATCCGTGAACATTTCGTCCTGTCGGTACAAAACGAAAAAAAAAAATGTTGAACAACATTTTGCAATATGGTTAGTTTTCATCACTGCATAGATCGTCATCTTTCCGCTTATCTGTCCTTACGATTTTTTTTTCATTATTTGTATTATTACCACCAACGTCACAAGAACTGTTAGTTAGGATAATAATGTTAAGCCTACAATGACACACATACACTTTTTTAAGTGACATATCAAAAGAAATTGATGAACTACAGAAATAAACATTAATTGAGGAATCATTTGAAGGGAAGCAAAACATCATTTTGGAAAATAAATACGTTTAACCTTAATGATTGATATGACGTTTGAATGCTTTACGAAGATGTCAAACTTTCTCTTTCGAGAATGTTCCTTAAAGCAGGGGAAATAAACGCACTTGAAAGAATTTCCTTTTTTAAATTATGATGTCTTTGAAATAAAAGAGGTAAACGTCAGGAGTGAGTGGATATTACAGGTGAAAATTAATCAAGAAGCCTTTAGTAAAAATGTCAGGCGAATAAAAGCCTTTCGGGTTACTTTAGATTGGCATCTTCAGCACCCCTGGTTACTTCTCTCAAACGTTCCTAACCAATAGTCCTTCGGTCTATAACATGAAACCTAACGCTCATTCAAATTCAAAGTATCAAAGCGGTAAACGTGGACCTCTATACATAATGTTGAGCGTTTTACAAGTTTACAATGCCCCTGCATGATCTCTTATTACTGGTTAACAGTAACGCGTAAACCTTCGCCTCGTATGTTACAATTTCAGTTACTACAGGGCTCTTCCCCTTGCGACAAAGGGGGAAAACGTATGTGTACATGTACCCATGGACTCTACCTATAAGAGTTTCAAAAAGTCCTCTGTCAGAGTAGTAAAGGACAAATTAACATCAACTCACCATCACAATTTACTGTCAGTTCTGCAGGGATAATTGGATCTCAAAAAAATTGACAACTAGTAGGCCCTATATCGAAAAATCGTGAAGTGTTGTCTAACTACGAAAACGTCGAGTCAGTAAAGACATATTTGTAGCTGCTTTGTCACACTAGGATAAGTCGTTCCTGGATGTTGTAAGGAGTCTTCGCAGTCCTCAGCAAGGCTTCATTAAATTCAAGATCTTGGACAGCTTCCGACTAGCCGCACGTCTAAAAGGAACATCGCTGATTAGGAGAACAGCGAGTTTGCCGTTCCAAAACCACATGGAAGTTTCCATCAACAGGAATAGCTTATCCGCATTCAGCTCTACTGGTCCGAGGCCTATGATGAGAGTTCCAAGAATGGTCATGAGAGGGGCTGTCAACATCACGGCATTCACGCGTAGAACGTTTTTCACACCTCGTGTGTTCACTCCACCAACTTTTCTTCCATTCCCATCTTCTGCGTTGCGTGGTTGGATCCTGGGAGGAGCCGCACCGAGGCGACCCACGTGCCTGGAGTGTTTCAAAGCAATCACAAGCAGTGTTAAGTTCAAGGCTCCGGCGGAAACGATAGGAACAAGGAAATACACAAACAACAAAATGACGAAGGGATAGCTTCTCTCGGTGACGAAACTTTCAATCTTGCTGATCTGGCAACGAAGCTCACTGGTAAAGGGGAAGTCCCGCAGAGGCAGTGCAGTTATCGCAACACTTAGGGTCACGATGATTGAGGCAATGATAGAGTATTTGATACGTCTTACCGATAAGACGCGTTGATAAGTAAGCGGACACTTTACGAAGATGACCTTGTGTAACGCTAAAATGCACGCAAGCCAGGCAGATACATTCATCACAAAGAAACACAGGAAGCAGAACACTAGGCAAATGTCACTGCTGACGGATGCGGTTGACCCAACGAATAACATGGTAAAGAGCAAGACCAAATCGGAAGAGCATATGATGTCAAAAATGGCTATAGTTTTGAATAGAAAACAATCAGCGTCGAGAAATTGTAGATCGTGCGAAAGTAGCATGACGATTACGACGAACAAATTGATAGCCGTATCGAGAAAGAAGCCCGTGTAAGGTATAACTACCATTCCGATTTCATATCCGCTGTATTTGTGAGGCATTACCTCATCAAAAGTTAAATTTGCTATACTTGCAGGCGACATCTTTATATTAGTATTTCCTTTCCTCTCTCAGTTTTGACGAGTATCGCGCGAACTGCTTGGGACAAACCTGGAAGGTGAGATTTGTGCCGAGTCTGAGAAGGTGAGATGTTTAATGATTAATGATCACCTGATTGTCGTAGTGGGTACTGGTTGTGCACATACCCCGGCCCTTAACACATATATAATTTTGCAGCGGCCCATGACAGCAATATCCGGTTTTGTGGAATTGATTGGGGATAAACTTGATCTCCCTTCTTTACATGAGGAAGAGCTAGATACAAAAGATTTGTAACTTAGCAAGCGCGAGTGTCGGTGGAGCTGTCCTTTTTACTATCCGATGTAGGCCCTAATATAAGATGTCAAAATCAAACTTGCTAAATCATGGTTGATTTCAGCGACCGTTATTACCTTTGTCAACTTGAGTGATTTAATGGGGAAGACATTCATAGGTTTGGTTCAGAGCTTGAGTGTTTGGTGATACAAAATAACCATCCCTCCTGCTAAACATTTGCATCGTCCTTTGCAGCAATGTTCATGAGCATGCAAAAAAAAAATAGTTGGTTCTGATAATGTAAATCTTGCTTTGCCAATTTATGTATTACATTCGGCAATTTGGAATATGTGAGTTTGATTGACACATCAAATATTGTAATCATGGAACTTAGGATTTCGTGCGTGATTATACCTTTATGCTGACACATCAATACTTTGTCAGTCTGAATTCGACACTTCAATTTACGCAGAGATCAAAGCTTTTTAAACTGAATCAATTGAATCTAAGTTTGATACAGCAATGATGCCAGTCCCTCGGTACCGTAACCTTTTTTTTTTCATTCGTTTGAGCATTACATGATTACTTTCAAGTTCTATTGGCTGTGCTGATGAAAGTACGGCCGACCAGGGAAAGATCATCTCGGCTTTGAACAGGTTAAAGTACTTCCTTTAAAAAATGTGGATTTGCGTGAAAGCAAAAATATTAGTAGTACACATCATTGAGAGTTTGAGAAAACTCGATCTAAAAAGATTTTTTTTAACAATTCTGTTGCCATTCGCTGAGAAATATGGGAATAAAAAAATCATAAAATTACTGTCAGGATATGTACATTCATCATACACGGTTTCCTAATTTTGTGCACTAGTTCATGGTATGTTCATGGATTATTAGATTGAAGGAATTAGTGGAGAAGTTTCTGTTAGTGCATGCATGTGAAAGGAAAGAGCCCACGATGTCCAGAATATTCCAGGAAATGCCTACATTCAGGTTACATCTTGAGTACTGATGCAATACAGTAGAAGATGTCAAAAGTATGTTGTATGTTTTAGCATTAAATCATGTATGTGTTTCTGTTTGTAACAATGCCTTAGTGTGTGTTATGGGTGGTTCTAGGATGGACAAGTGCTTTAGGCCAATACGTAGAATATAGTGGTGATTGTATTGCATGATCCCAGGCGTCCTTTCATTTTTCTTTCAGAAATGATGTCATGCCCATAGATAGAAAATAAGTCAGCGTATGTGGAAGAGTCTAGAACTTACAAGTATGTAGCTGTATCTTGGAGATTATAACAGAACATTCGAGAATGGTCGAAAGAACCTATGTACAAAGTAGGCAGAGTACCTTTGATCTGAGAATTACATCACGTCTCACTCTAGAGTGACTTGTGTATACTAAGTCCTACATCACCTGCTGACTTGTCATACTTTGTGGAGAGAAGGTGTAGGAGATATATTGCTTTTTAGAGTTGTATCGGCTGCATTTGTAACGAAGTGGACATTGCTACATTGAAGCTTTATTTTGCTGGATCTTGTTGGAGCTTTATCTTGCTGGATTATCAGACGCACATTTACTGGACGAGGTCGACGTGACATCTGGATTCTACACGTATCTCTGCTCGACGTGCTCGAGGATCATCACCTGACATAAGCTGGAGTATACACGTCACAATCACTTCAAAGAATTACGGATATATATATATATATATATATATATTATATTATATATTATATATTATATATTATATATATATATATAATGTGTGTGTGTGTGTGCAGTGCACTCTCGCTATAACAAACAGGGTTATAATGAACTTTCGGATACAACAACGTTAAATTCAGGCTCCAAATCAATCCTCTAGATATCTTTATGCACATTAGTCGTTCGAATATGAAGACATTTTGATATAACGAAAGAAAACTGCGGGGGCAGAAGATCTTTATGTATGTTATATAATCTGTGTGTGTGTGTGTGTGTGTGTGTGTGTGTGTGTGTGTGTAGGTGCGTCTGTCAGTGCATGGCTCTACTGTAACTATCAATAATATTGATAAACCGCCTGAACATTAAATCAGTTTGTTTGCGCCATCGTTATTACTTTCAACTTTCAACTTTCAACTTTATTTTCACCTCCATCAAAATGAACAAAGAAATTTATGTACATTGCATATACACGGGATATTTGTGATACAGAACAAAATTTGAAAAGGTACATAAGAAAATTATGAAAATGAAAAGTAGATGTGATTACATCTTTGTTAAATACATAAAGCGTATAATACAATAATATTAGTGTGATTCTGGAAGTATATAACAGTAAATAGGCCTACACAACAATCATGTTATCAGATTGTTACTGACATAATGTTAAGGGTAATGTTTTTCTCATGCTTTCTGAAAGATGTAAATCCATTTCCCCTTGATAATAATAGGAGAGTGAAATTATGTTGAAATTTCTTTATAGTCTCTACATATTTTTGTCCATACATGACATCAATTGTTGTAGTTTTCATATCCAACGATGACGACACCAAAACCTTAATATTTCATTAATCGATTGCCCGATTTCCTGGCATTTTCACTGATGTATTCTGCTGATATTGCTGCTTTCACTCAATCAACATTTGAAGAGTTAAAGTTGTTCGCAAAAACGGATAAGTCCCTATTTGCCAAATGGAGATACTTGCGATTACAGGTCAAGAAAAAGAAAGAGAATAATAAGAAAATTTTTGCTTCTTTTCACCATAACTTCAAAAATGTACCTTTAGGCCTATATCATTTAAAAGGTATTATTTTGTACTTTATGACAGAGACCGTACTTCAAAATCTTCATAAATGGACTTATCGGTTTTTGGGAACAAACTCTTCATTTATATTTTACTTTACTTTGGCTGACCGATAACATCAATCGGCCGCTGTAAGGCGGAGAACACTTAATTATCAAGTTTGATGTCGAAAGCTTTCGCTTCCAAATGACGAGATTGTGAACTCATTGGATCCTTTTATTGAACACTTTTTTATTGAGGGACATTAATTTGCTCATATCTATATATTTGCTATATTTGTTTGTTTGTTTGTTTGTTTGGTTTATTTCTGCATTTTCTTCCTCCGAATACAATTGCAAATGAAAATAAAATGATACAGATACATACAAATCAATACACAGAAAAATCATTTGCGTAACAACATTCAGTCTGAAGTGACATAATTATGAATCAAAATAACATATTAAGGCATACTGTATCTATTAACAAAGGAGAAATCAATACAGGGGACCGTAATCATAAGCAGAGCTTGACGTGGATGAGGCCACGTCATATATGTTATGACATTCTGAAATAATTACATGTAAACGTAAAAAGCTTAGTCAGCAGGCCTCGCCTTTCACTCCTTCATTAAGGATGACAGACTGGATATCAAGCAGTAGCCAGTTTATTACTCCGTCAAGGAGATGGGACCTCAAATTTCAAAACACACCAACAGAAACACAGACATATATATATATATATATATATATATATATATATATATATACAATATACACAACATATATACATACCTTATTTACAATATATATATGTATATTATATACATATATATATATATATATATATATATATATATATATATATATATAAATGAGAGAAAGGATGAGACGATTGACGTATTACTAGCTTGAATCCTCACAGTTTGATTTAAATCATTCTTTAGCTTTCGGGCTCTGCCATTTATCAAGACCGAGGATCAAAGAAATCGGACAAAATAATGAAGATGGATACAGAACATAATGTAGATACTGTTTACAAAAAAAAAAATAATGATCAACATCATAGTGAAAATAATAACGATAATGATTGAGGTTAAAATAGCAGAAAATAACAAAATTGATAGGAGTGTATATATGTATCTATATACAGATATATATATATATGCGTTAATCATACATAATGATGTACATACATACATACACACGACCATGTTCTGTGTCCATCATTATTAATTTGTCTGATTTCTTTGATCCTCAGTCTTCATGAAGGGCAGGGCCCGAAAGCTTGAGAATAAAAATCAAACTGTGAGGATTCAAGCTACGTCTACCGTCTCATCCTTTCTCTCACCTACACACTACTAAGATGCGACGGCCAAGGGTTAAACTGAAAACACCCCTTTCACACTTATATATATATAACGCAAAGATACGCACACACATATAGACCATAGCATCATGTCTCTTCTTTGCTGACTGTATAGGGCCAACGTACATTGCGGAAATCGATAGTAATTTGTGATAAAGCGGATTCTTCTTCCTTGTCTCTTTGGATCTGTTGGGTTATCAGACAACACGTTACATTATTATTATTATCATTATTATTATCACTATTATTATTATCATTATTATCACTATTGTTATTATTATTATTATTATTATTATTACCATCATCATTATCATCATTAGTAGTAGTACAGTGTATCATTATCATCATCATCATCTTCATCATCATCATGTGGGGTGCCGTTCCATAGTGAATAAGACCCCCAACTCTCAAGAGGAGGACGAGAGTTCGTGGATTAGATTATCTATTACCCACCATGTCCTCGAAACAGGTGTATTAATGGTTACCTGGCAACGTGAGGATGATTATATAACAATGACAGGGCCCTCTGGTAGACCAATGGC
The DNA here is from genome assembly GCF_040938485.1 of Diadema antillarum. Lineage (NCBI taxonomy): Eukaryota > Metazoa > Echinodermata > Echinoidea > Diadematoida > Diadematidae > Diadema > Diadema antillarum. Next base: position 2,154,988 of record NW_027270929.1, on the reverse strand, counting down.
AACACTGAAAAGGCTAGACTAGATAACAGAGACCTTTATATCCATCCTCTTTTCTCAATACATTCTTTCCAGAGTGTGTATATTCTTTCCAATGTTTACATAGTTTAGGAGAGTCCATTTGATTTGAGTTATATATAATTTTAATGTGAGGAATGGTCACAAAACAGCCCAAACGAATGATCAATCTTCAACAACCAACGGGAGGAGAGTTACACAAATGTAGACTGACTTCAAATGAAATGTGATTTTTACTTCATAATGCTACTCTGCTGGTTCAACGTTTCGGGTAAACAGGCAAAGATATTTCCTCACGTGTCGATGCATGGACGGGTTAGAAAGTAGCACAACTGCTCCTTTGGAACTCCACAGTAGAATCGCAATGTCATTCGCGATGTAAGTGACAGTATAACCAGTCACTTCTTCCTGATAAAATCGCATACAAGAGGATCCTACTATAATAGTCACAAATATCAGCGAAATGAAACTGCCAAGCACAACAAAGTTTCTGAGTCCGCGGAGATTTACCCCATTCGGTCTCTGAACCTCTTGCTCTCCGCGGGCGCTTCCGTGCTGTAAGTGGTAACACCGCGAGTCTTCGGAGTCTACACGAGTATCGAATGCCGATGACGATGAGGGAGACGTTTATGATGATGGTGCAGAAAATAGGAATCGCTCCCACAAGAGTAGTCGCAAGCAAAAACGGATATACGTCGGGTGAATTTAGCCCATCAATGGAGTTGAAGGAGCACTGAGAAAGGGTATTCATAGGAAAACCATCAAACGGGAGCAGGACGATCGTGTTCAGCGATACAATCAAAATACCAACAACACCAATTCTTATGCGTTGCCTTGTAATTATGATGTGATACGTCAACGGTTTTATGATGTAGACCAATTTGTCGAGGGCAATGCTGCACAGAAGCCACGCAGATACTTGAAACGAAAACATGAACATGAAGTACATCAAACTGCACGTGGTGATGTTCCTATCCACGTTTTCCTCGGTGAAAAAAAAACCAAGCACAACTATACAAATCGACGTGAACACATCCGTACAGCAGACCAGTTTGCACAATATCCCATATTCGTCGGTAATGGGCAGATGTTGCTCTTTTGATATGAGAATAAATCCGAAAATGTTCAGAGAGAAAACTGCGAGTCCGCCGACGGTGGTTAAAATCTGCGACAAGAGTTGTCCACTCTTAGACAGATACACAGTACTGTGAGGGGACTCCGTCGATATGTAGCCATAGGTGCTATTGAGTTCCATATTGTGCGAAGTCCTGAGCACTATTTGATGTTACGGCGATTGGAGAACTATCGATGATAGCGCTCTGCTAAATTTGTGCTTAATTTTGCGACCTACGAATTGACGTCAGATGCACTTTAAAAAGCGCATTATGCGATGTGAACTTCTAGTAATTGCGTCGCTTTACATGTTGATCTGTCCACCGCCCTGTCAGCATAAAAGAGCAATTAAGGAAAATTTGCAAAGCATCTCTGGCACAGATTAGTTCAAGCATATAATATTCTAAAAGCTCAGAAGTCATTTTGATCGTTACCTCTGTTTGTGTTATTACTGCCAGTACGTAAACGCTGCGAAAGTCACTAAGTGCGTGATAAAAGCCCGTATGACTCTCTATACCCGGGTGTTTACGGACCTTTAAAGTCGGCAGCAAGACATCATTTAGACTCCAGATAGTAGATAGCTTCCCCATAGCCGCTTGTCGAAAAGGAGCATCGCTGACCAGAAGAACGGCTAGTTTGCTGTTCCAAAACCATGCACATTGAAGTTTGTATCACGAGGTAAAACCATGTCGGTCCACCGGCGTCTGTCTTTTCAGGCTCTACACGAAGCTGACGATGAGGCAGAGTTCAGTGCTGACCGACGCAGGTGATCCAACGAATAAAGTCGTGGTCAGAAGAACTAGACCAATTTGGAAGAGAATGTTTGAATAGAGGAACCCCGAGCAAGAGGAGCTTGTTTGAAAGGGGTATATAAGACAGATATTATGCTTATCTTAGGAGAAGTTATCAAGAGGAGATGGAGTGAAGAGCTTGTCGACAAGGAGGATTGGACGCTGTTGAGAGCTACATTGTAGCTATCCCGTGATAACCGCGATTCAATAGAGAGAGAGAGAGAGAGAGAGAGAGAGAGAGAGAGGGAGTACTAGTATCCAACGAGAGAGAGAGAGAGAGAGAGAGAGAGAGTCAACCAGTTCAGAAACGGTCCCCAGTCATGTTAGCACAATTTATTAGCCAGTTATAATTCTCCACCATATATTGCACCTCTCATGCCAGGCGAGACATTCTCATTATCCATCCCTGTGTGTTTGAGTAATTCTCCGTAATAAACTTCTTGATTTCTGCCTGATGAGCGTTATTTTTCCCTGACTCTCGGCCTCCGTTGGCAATAAACTTCGACATATAACGGGACTCTAGTTTTCGGGCTTTCACAGAATTAGGAATATTTTCTGCCCATTACTGACAAATATAAGTCGCAGTTACAATAGGAAAGACTTAGGTGTAGCTCAATGCTGTAGTGTTTGATGACACAAATTATACCAATCCCTCCGACTAAACATTTGCATTGATCTTTGCAGCAGTGTTCATGAGCATGCCACAAAAAAGATGATCACCAGTAGTGAAAATGAATAATGCGGTTTGCCAGTTTTTATAATACATTTGAATACTTAAGTTTGATTGACATATCAAATATTTGAGTTTCATTATGCAACTTAGGATTTCGAGCGTACTTTTGCTTTTATATTCACATCAAGATATTAGGCGTTTTCACATCAGCCCGATAAAAATCCAAGCTCGAGATATTTTTCGTGATTTTAGCGCGCTATTTCATTTCTTATTCACATCAGCCCGAAGATAATTAGCCCGATTTTTTTTTTACGAGCTAATTCGACAGCTGAGTATGTGCAAACAGCATCAGTAATGTGTGTGCCCTCTCAAAAATTCCTCATGATTTGTGTGCAGTTTGCCTCGATCGATCGGCTCACACACGCTAGGCATGATGGGATGCATCGCGCTAATTTCTCGAGTCGTTTTCACATTATCAAAAAGCGCGCTACTATCCTGCTATTTCAGAAATTTCCCGAGTTGGACTCGAGAAATTTTCTCGATCACAGCGATACAATTAGCGCGCAAATTTGTGTTCACGTTATCAAATAGCGCGCTATTTCGCTATCGGGATAATTTCCCAAGTCAGAAAATAGCGCGATATGTCGAAACATCGGGCTGATGTGAAAACGCCTTTTGTCAGTCTGAATTCGACACTTGAATTTTTAATACGTCGAGATCAAATTTTTAAAACTGAATCAATTGAATCTAAGTTTGATACAGCAATGATGCCAACCTCTCGGTATCGCAACCTTTTTTCTCCATTCATTTGACCATTACATGATTACTCTGCAATATCTGTATTGGCTCCAGCTGATGAAAGTTCGGCCAACCAGGTTATGATCATCTTGGCTGCGGACAGGTCAAAATACCTCTTGTATTTTTTCTTTAAATTTGTCGATTGAGTGAAAGCACAAACTTTAGAAGTACATTTTGTTGAAAATTAGAGATAAAGCAATGAAGAATGTGTCGCCATCGCTGATAAACATGAAGAGAATAAAAAAAAATCCTAAGAATTGGTGCTATGATTGTACATTTGGTTACAGCTTTCTTAATTGAATTGACCAGATCAGTGGGGAAGTTTCTATTTTTTTAAAGCTATACCGTGCATGCATGAGGGAGGAAAGAGTTCACATAGTCTAGAATATTCTAGGCAGTGCATACATGAAGGTAATGTGTTTAGGTACTGCTGCAAAACAGTAGAAGATGCCAAAAGTACGTTGTCCAGGCGGACAACTATAGTTATCAACTTTCAGCCTGTTCGATATGCATATTGTTTAACGTTTCTGGATGGTTGCTTAGTGCTCATTTCTCTGAACTGATAAAACGAGTGTGGCCTGTTGGTGTTATTCACACACACACACACACACACACACACACACACACACAAACAAACACACACAAATGATCAACGCCACCATCTCAAACACCAAGTAATCTTGCCAGAGTGATAAAATGTATAAATTCGTGCGTACAACAAACAAATGTATACAATCTTCTTTCTTAACAATTTTTTTTTCAGCGTTATTAGCTTCAAGAACATAATCATTCATTGCTAATGTTGGTATCACTTGGATAGTGAGATCGAGATGTACAGCGTTATTTTAATCGTTTTTTTTTCATCAGCTCGATAAATTAATGATAGTTATAGTAAAGTGCGTTTACATAGAGCATCAACTTGTTTCTACCAAGATATGTGAGGTGTTACATTCATACCTTTTCTGTGATACGAAAATCATTTCGTTTCTTATTTTTCAAGCAACAGGTAAGTTTTCTTTGATTTCAAATTCATCGACATGGTTTTATCATTTTTTCACTTGCCAACAGATTTCAGTGAAGATAAATATGGGCACTCACCTTTGAAAGTTAATTGATATTGATAGATCTTCCATAACCACTTTCTTGATCAAAATGCTATTCAACCGATTTTGCGCAACGTGAATATGGGCAAAGACATTTCTTAACATATTGTTGCATGGAAGGGTTCGAAAAAATCACAACTATTACTTTGGAGCTCCACAGGAGCATTGCAATTTCATTCGCGATGATAACGAATAAATAAATTATGACTGTATCCTCTTGCAAACGCAAGCAGGTAAATCCTGATGTAGCAGTCACCAACACAAGCGAAATGAAAGTGCCAAGTACAACGAAGTTTCTGAGTCCGCGAAGATTTACCCCATTCGGTCTCTGAACCTCTTGGTCTGCGCGGGCTCTTCCGTTCTGGAAAGGTAACGCTGCGAGTCTTCGAAGTCTACGCGAGTATCGAATGCCGATAACGATGAGAGAAAAGTTTATGATGATGGTGCAGAAAACAGGAATCGCTGCAATGAGAGTAGTCGCTATCAAAAAAGGATATACACCGGGTGAAATCATCCCATTAACGGAGCTGAAGGAGCACTGAGAAATGTTTGTGGTGGGAAACCCCTCAAACGGGAGCAGGACTATTGTGTTAAGCGATACAATAAAGATACCTATAACACCAATTCTAATGCGTTGTCTTGTGATTATGGTGTGATATTTCAAGGGTTCTATGATGTATACTAATTTCTCGAGGGCAATAATGCACATAAGCCACGCCGCGACCTGAAATGAGAACATGAGTACGAAAAACGACACACCGCATGCGATGACGTTCCTGCCCGCCCTTTCGTCGGTGACGAGAAAACTCAGTAACTCCAGGAAAATCGATGTGAAAACATCTGTACAGCAGATTAGTTTGCACAGTAGCCCATATTCGTCACTAATGGACAGATGGCGTTGTTTTGACAGGAAAATAAATGTGCAAATGTTCAGCGAGGTAACAACGAGTCCGCCGACAGTGGTCAAAGTCAGCGACAACAGTTGTCCAAACCTAGGCAGACTCAGTGTACTGTCGATGTAATTTTCATGTATCTCTACTGAGGAGAAGATGTCGGTACTGTTGAGTTCCATAGTTTATGCCGAAGTCTTAGGCGCGACGGGATATAACTGATATGACACTGGAAAGCTAAAGATGCTTTTGTGCTTCTGACGAAAATGTAGCTTCCTTCGTTTGAAATGTGCATAACACTGTGTACGCTTCTAGGCATCCGTGAACACTTTGTCCTGTCGGTACAAAATGAAAGAAAAAAAAATTGAACAGCATTTTGCCCTAGTGTTGATTTTCGTCACTGCATTATTCATCATTTTGCCACTTAGCAGTCCTTTCGATCTTTTTCATTATTACCACCATTGCATTAATGGTACTAGACCTGGCAGGATATTACCCTTAGATCTACAATGACACATCACCTTTTCTTTAAAGTGACATACCAAAGTACGTTGACGTACTGCAGAACATCCATTATTGAGCAATCATTGAGAGGAAAGCAAGACACCATTACGGAAAATACTTGCATTTAATCTAAAGATTGATATGAAGCTTGAATACTCTTCGAAAGTCTCTTTCGCTTTGGAGAATGTTCCTTATACAGGAGAAATACGCGCGCTTCAAAGGATTTCTTTTCTCGTAGGTGAAACTGAGATATCTTTAAAATCAAGATGAATATCTGCTGCCAATGGAAATTAGAACTAAAGGTTCATAAAGAGGTTTTTACAAAAAAAAAAAAAAAAATGTGCCGGAGGATTACAAACCTTTTAGGTAACTTAAATTTGTCTCTTCAGCGTCTATGGTTACTTCACTAAAACGTTCTAAGCCAATAGTCATACAACGTTCATGGAACTCGTGTCCACAATATCGGTGGTCCCTGCTTATCTGTAACAGACGACAGTAACGCGTGTACCTTCGCCTCGTATGTTACAATTTCAGTTACTGCAGGGCTCATCCCCTTGCGACAAAGGGGGAAATAAACATATTTGTATGTGTATACATGGACTGTACCTGTAAAAGTTTCAAAAAGCCCTGTGTTAGAGTGAGGACAAAATTAACATCAACTCACCATTACAATTCACGGTCAGTTCCGCAGGGATGATTGGATATTGCAAAATTTGATAAACAGTAGGTCCTATATCAAAAAGTGGTGAAGTGTTGTCTAACTATGAAAACGTCGTGTCAGTTAAGACATATTTGTAGCTGCTTTGTCACATTTTTATAAGTCGTTCCTGGATGTTGGAAGGAGTCTTCGCAGTCCTCAGCAAGACTTCATTAAATTCCAGATCCTGGAAAGCTTCTGAGTAGCCGCACGCACAAAAGGAACATCGATAATGAGGAGAACAGCGAGGTTGCCGTTCCAAAACCACATGGAAGTTTCCATCAACAGGAATAGCTTATCCGCATTCATCTCTACTGGTCCAAGGCCTATGAGTAGAGTTCCAAGAATGGTCATGAGTGGGGCTGTCAACACCACGGCATTCACGCGTAGAACGTTTTTCACACCTCGTGTGTTCACTCCACCAACTTTTCTTGCATCCCCATCTCCTGCGTTGCGTGGTTAGATTTTGGGAGGGCCGCACCGAGGCGACCCACGTGCCTGGAGTGTTTCAAAGCGATCAAACAGTGCACAGTTCAAGGCTCCGGCGGAAACGATAGGAGCAAGGAAATACAAAAACAACAAAAAATGAAGAAGGGATAGCTTCTCTCCGTGACAAAACTTGCAATCTTACTGAGCTGGCAACGAAGCTCATTGGTATAAAGGGGAAGTCCCGCGGAGGCAGTGCAGTTATCGCAACACTTAGGGTCACGATGACTGAGGCGATGATATAGCATTTGATACGTCTTACAGATAAGACGCGTTGATAAGTAAGCGGACATTTCAGAAAGATGACCTTGTGTAACGCTAAAATGCACGCAAGCCAGGTAGATACATTCATTACAAAGAAACACAGGAAGCGGAACACTAGACAAAGGTCACTGCTGACGGACGCGGTTGACCCAACGAATAACAAGGTAAAAAGCAAGACTAATTTAGAAGAGCATATGATATAAAAAATGGCTATAGTTTTGAATGGAAAAAAAAATCGGCGTCGAGAAATTCTAGATGGTGCGAAAGTAGCATGACGATTAGGAGAAAGGCAATGATAGTCGTGTCGAGAAAAAAGAAAAAAAAAACAGCGTTAGGTATCACTACCATTTCCAATTCATTTCCGCTGTATCTGTGAGGCACTACGTCATCAAAATCTAAATTCGTAATATTTGTAGGCGACATCTTTATGTCAGTATTTACTTTCCTCTCTGAGTTTTAACTAATACAGTACGAACTTTGATACAAGCATGGAAAATGAGACATGTGCAGAATCTGAGAAAGTGAGATGTTGAATGATGACTGATAATACTGATTGTCGTAGTGGGCGCTAGTTGTGTACATACTCCCTTCACTGTTACTTGCAGAGACCTATGACAGCAATATCCGGTCTGTCGAATTGATTGGGGATAGAGGCTTGATATGACGTTTTTACAAGAGGAAGAGCTGGACACTAAAGATGTGTTACCCAGTATGCCCGAGGGTCGATGGAGCCGGACTTTTTACTAACCGATGTCATATAAAGTATTAAAATCAAACTTGATAAATCATGGTTGATTTCAGCGACCGTTATTACCTTTGTCAACTTGAGTGAGTGAATGGGGAAGACATTCACAGGTTTGGCTCCAAAGCTTCGGGGCTAAATGGCACAAAAATATGATTCCCTCTAACCAAACATTTTCATCGTCCTTTGCAGCAGTGTTTATGACCATGCAAAAAAAAATATAATCGTTAGTTCTGGCAATGTATATCGTGGTTTGCCGGTTTATATTACATTTGTATAATTAAGTATGATTGACATATCAAATATTTGAGTTTAATTATGCAACTTCGGATTTCGAGCGTATTTTTGAGTTTATACTTAAAACTTTGTCAGTTTGAATTTGACACTGAAATTTACGTAAAGATCAAATCTTTTTAACCTGATTCAATTTAATCTTAGTTTGATACAGCAATGATACCAATGTCTCGGTATCGCAATCCCTTTTTTATCTATATGACCATTACATAGTTACTTTCATGTTCTACTGTCTTCTACTAATGAAAGTACGGCCGATCAGGGTATGATCATCTTGGCTTGGAACAGATCTGAGTCCCTCCTTTAATGTTCAAATGTTAAAATGTGGATTGCGTAATAGCAGAAATATCAGTAGTACACATCACTGAAAGTTTGAGAAAAATCGATTCACAGAAAGTTATGATTCTCTTTAAAATTTCTTTGCCATTCGCTGAGAAATTAATATGGGAATTCGAAAAGAGATATTTCATAAAAAATTAATGTCATGAATGTGCATCTATCAGACAGGGTTTCCTAATTGTGTGGACGTGTTCATATTGGATTGAAGAGATGGGGGGGGGGGGGGCTCTATTAGTGCATGCATGTGAAAGGTAAGAGGTTAAAAAGTCCAGAATATTCCAGGCAATGCCTACATACAGGTAATATGTTTAGGTACCGATGTAAAAGAGTAAAATATGATAAAGGTACATTGGGTGATTTCAAGTTCGGTGCTAGTGCTATAGTGCTAGTGCTAGCCCCCAAATAACAGCATTAAATCGAGCTCCAACACCGACGGTCAGATTAACGAGGCGATACCGATCAAAATTATCGATCACCAGCACTAGGTGTTGGAATCACAGCACCGCGAGCTCCGCGGGAATTGCGCGACGAAAAAAGTGATGGCGTGTCATTACAGTCAAATACTAAAAAAATAGCTAGAATTGCTTAGTTTTAGACATATAGTGAGGAAGATGGATTAAAATGACACAAATGTCATCACTTCTTAACACACAATTATCCTTATTTTGCTCTTTGACTCAGATTCATAAAGCCATGTCGAGAGTGTTCGTGTACGTTACGTGGGCGACCACTGCATTAGCATAGACTTTGCACGAAAACGTGCGTCTATTACGGACGTGAATAAGCCTCGTACCGGCAACGCTAACACCAGCACCGAACTTGAAATGACGAAAATGTTAATCCCTAGGGGCTAGTGTTGGTCAATGGCGAAAAAGCACGTAAATCGCTAACACAGACGGCGGAGCTCGGTTCAGCAGACGACATTCAATTCAATTCAATTCAATTCAAACTTTCAATTCAATTCAATTCAAACATTCAACACCGAGCCCAGCACCAGCAACCGGAAATACGTCATAATTTTGAGGTCAAATCCCAACACCGACGTGATTTCACGTTCGGTTTTATCGCCGGTGCTAGTGCTGTGATAGCACTAGCACTAGCACTGACAGCAGCACCGAACTTGAAATCACCCACTGTGTGTTTGTAAGCACAACATCCCTTGAGGGGGAATTCGTTTTATTTATAAAAATTCCTTAGTGACCTTGTAAGTATGCATTATGTGGACGTGTATGATACACAAGTGCTGTCAGTAGGTCAATACATACACTAATTTTGTGATTGATTGTATTGCATGATCCCTAGTATCCTTTGTATTTTATGTAGAAATGATGTCATGTCCATAGATAGAAAATAAGTGAGTGTATGTGGAAGAGTCTTGAACTTAGGGTCGTATAAGTACATAGCTGTAGCTTGGGATGGTATCCTTAGGTTGTAATTAAATCTGTAATTAACTTCGTAATTAAGTCGAGAAGTTAAATAGGTCCTTAATCATGGCACAATACGGCCTCTGGAGATAATGGTATAATAGTAATATGGACATCCCTTGAGTGGGATACGACATTTATTGCCTGAACCAGTTTTCGACTCGGACAAAACAATTCTACCGAGGGCAATTAATGTCGTATCCCCCGAAAGTAGACTGTCCATATTATTATTATTATCCATTTCAGGAATCTTGAGCAGTAAAATTAATTATTACAATGTAAACTTTGTACAACTTCCCCATTCACGGCAACAATTTTCCACTCGTCGCAAGCTAGAGCTCTACGCCACATTGCGCGCTACATCCCTATGTACACAGGCTAGCTCACGGTACGCGGCGCGGGTATATAACAGCCAACTCACGCAGGCGCAGGGATTGTCCTCTATCTTTAAGTGTTAAAGGTGCATAGTACCGGTAGTGTAGAGGGCGATGTCGATGATACTGCCGATCACCGTCAGCATTGATACGAAGATTACCGAAGTTGAACTGTCATCAAGAGCAAAGCGCGTGTCGCTAAATTAATAGCCATGTCTACACCTATCCAAAAACTTGTAGTTATACTAACTACGAGCGCAAAAATGCGTTCCCTTAACCACGACAAAACTTCGATGCCGTTCACACCTACATGCAGTTAGCAAAACCTCGAGGTAAACATAACTACGATAGAAAATATAGGGCGCCTAGTTTGCCCATAGGGTTGCGCACTATTGTGGAAAAAACTGAGCGTCGTGGTTAACAAAACTCCGTTCACATCTGTCATAGTTTAAGCGCGCTGCCACAGCGCGCTTAAACTACGCGCTTAAACCACGACAACACCCTAAGAAATCTTGTGGTGTTGTCGTGGTGTCTTCGCCTTAAGGTTTTGTCGTGGTTTTCTAAACTACATGCGTCTACATCTACGCTAACTTGTAGTTTAGTGCCTCGTGGTTTACAAAACCTCGAGGTTTAGAAAACCTTAAGGTAAAGGGACTTAGGTGTGAACCTCACTAATGTTGCCTTCGTTGTCTTCTCTGCGCATCGCGCAGTCTGTAGTAATGCCAGGGTGCGTGCATATTATGCTTGTTATTATGACATCACAAAAGAAGTTTGCTAAAGCTGTCATCCCCCTGAGACGAATCATGAGCCGAACTGTGATCGGACCACTGACTACAGTGAATCGGACTTCTTCGGACTCGGGGAAGTGGGCCAAAGCGTAAGCGCTAAAGAGGAGTCCATAGCGTTGGTCTTTATAGGAAACTTGCGCCGCGCGCCCGCGTACTCATTTGACTAAACCACCGGGACCATGTACCTTTAAAGGTGCATGGTCCCGGTGTTTTTGTCAAATGCTGAGGGGGATGACAGTTTTAGCAAACTTCTTTTGTGATGCCATAATAACAAGCACATATGCACGCACCCAGGCACTTCTACAGACTGCGCGATGCGCAGAGAAGACAGCGAAGGCAATATTAGCAACACCTACGCACTTTACACTTGACAGCTCAACTTCCGTAATTTTCGCATCAATGCTTACGGTGATCGGCAGTATCATCAACAGCGCCCTCTACACTACCGGGACTATGCGCCTTTAACCTATGAGAATTTGCCATCTGTCGCGAACTCAGGTATGCGGCGCGCGTAGAAACAGCTAGCTCACAGAGTAGATTACAGCGATCGTCTTTTAGTTTTACGTGTTGATCTATGGGAATTTACCCTTCGTCGCAAAACCACCACGTGAGAAACTTTCATCAACGGCAATTTTTTCCGACTGGGAGCTCAAGTGCCCGGATGCCATATTCCCCTCGTTTTGAACACGCAAATCCCATAGGCGTTTGCCAAAGAGGGAAATATGAGAAATTTACCCCTCTTCTCCCAGCTGGCGCTCAATCCCGTGCGTATTTTGAGAGGAATACAATTTCGTAAAATCACAGCTCAGTTGCCTGATAAGGGTAATAATAACAGAATATTCAAGATTATTATCCATACAGGGGATTTTTAGAGCCCAAATACAAGTGTTATTTTGTCGACGCACCTCATAACCTCCGACCCACTTTAGAAAGTTTGTTGAGCTCTACCAATATTTTTTTTTGCCGAGGCGGCCAATATTTGAAATATTGGACGGCAAGAGGGGGATTCCCCAAAGCTTTTAAAAACTGCACCGTGATTGGTTGAGATATACGAAATGACCCGAAATATGAAGTAAAAACGTCTGTGATTGGTCTATCACGAATTAACTAAAGTATCGTGTTTTTTTCTAAAATTCTGTGTTTATACAAACAAATTTCATAATTATATTAATTAGTTAGAATTGTTTTTCATACAATTTCTCACTTTCATAACAGGAAAATTAAATTTAGGTTTGATGAAAACAAGTTGCATTTTTTATGCAGGCGACGATCGATCAGCTCAGCGCTACAGCTAGATAGCCCGCGATATACAAATACATCTATAGCCGGCCGCCGCTTGCATTTGCATGCATGTTGCGTTATGTGTTAATTCGATCTTTCACGATCTACGGTAGATGTCTTAGATCTCGGATACAAGAACATCTAATTTTGGTCTAAATTAGCTAGCTCTCGGCCGAACAGCAACATGGCGGATACCATGGATAGATCTACAGCTCATCGGAGATTTGCAGATCTGGATGCAGAAGATTATGAAAAACTTCTAAATAAAAACGACAGTGAGAATACGCACAAAGCCACCAAGATCTCGATGAGTATATTCAAAGATTATCTGCGTGAGAAAAACTTAGATAGGGTCCTACCGATTTCGAACAGCTTGACAAACCCAATATTGCAAATAATCTAAAAGTCAGAAAGGTAGACGGAGATCACTACAAAAGGGCTAGCCTGCTGGCAATCAAGCAAGGTTTGAACAGACACTTAAAAAACCTGATGGCAAAGAGGTGAGAATTATAGACCTACTAAAATAACTAAAGACGTCGAATTCTGTGAGGCAAATATTGCTTTTCAAGCTGCTCTCCAAGCTGCCCTCGTGCAGTGAAGACACTCGGACAGGGAGATACAACCCATAAGAGTTCTATCTCAGAGGAGGACATAGATCAGCTCTACAAATCAGGGGTATTTGATGAGGATACTCCCCAAGGTCTCCAGTACAAAATTCTTCGAACTGATGCTGAAGTCGTGGAAATCTTCGTGAGTTAACTCTAGGGGGGCATTTCATGAAGCATTTTGTCCGACAACTTGTCGGACAAATTTGCTCTGAGCCAATCAGATGCAAGGATTTCAGTAGCTTTTAACATTTTGTCAGACGAAATATCTGACAAAATGCTTCATGAGATGCCCCCAGATCATTCTAAGATAGATAAGGACAGCAACGGAAGAAACTATCTTTAGCAAAGTAAAGACAAATTAACAAAGAAAACAATAGAAGACAACACAGAAAGAAGAGTAGACATGGTAGATGCAGGACGTATGCACTCATCGGGAAAGCCTGGGTGTCCAGTATCTTCCTATGAAAAGTACTTTTCGAAACTGAACCCGAAATGCAGTGTCCTTTTCCAGACACCTATCACTTCAGAAACACCAAAGGCAAAGACAAATTCCTGGTACAAAAACATGGCAGTGGGCCCGAGAACATAATTGGGAGAAATGATGTCTACTATCAGCAAGAAAGCTGAATTGTCACGCATCTACACTAACCACTGTATTCGTGCCACTGCTATCACAATTCTCGATCGCACGGGATTCAGTGCCCACGATATCTGCAGCATTTCTGGGCATCACAATGAGGCTAGCCTCGGAAGCTACACTGGACTAGTTACCGGCAAGGTCAAGAGAGAATTGTCTGATGCATTGATGTCATCACTTACTCACTCGCGGGATAAGACCAGAGAAGAATAGGTATTGGTATATAGATAGAGTGGCGTATAGATAGAGTTGGGGGCTTAATCCCTTGCTCTGGGGGGAAGTCGTAAAAAAAGATGAGGGTATGAATGGGGTGCGATATGAAAATATAAGGGTAATGGAGTTACGTGTCAGGTGTATGAGAAAGAGTTGATGGTAGTGAATGTTGGTAAATGGTGAAATTATGGTGGTATTTTATGGGTCAAGTTGAAATTTGACAGACTTGTTCACATGATTTATAACGTGTTGTGTGAAAGGTTGGAGAGCATCGACTGGTGTGATTTTTTTGGAGCAAGGAAATATGTGAAGAATGATGGTAGTTACGTTCAAAGATTGGGATTAATTATGATGGTGGGGTAAAGCTGTGGTAGAAAGTGTATAAATAACTTGACAGCGAGGAGAACGACATGCATTTGCTGTTGCGATTTTTTTAGCTGTGAGTAAATTGACTGTGAGTCTACAACATTCCGACTTTATCATGGCTTCTGCTTCATCATCGTACGCTGCTGTAGCGGCATCAGAGGAAAACCGTGCACTACTATCTCCGCATCAGTTGGCAGAGAACTTGCTTAACAACGCTTTCCAGGTAAGATTCGAAACGTAGTTTTGATACAATGTATAGTGTCGTTTGTATTGTGGATATCATGTCGTAATGATCGAGTGTTGGCGTACAGTATTTTTTTTTTTTGATGATGTCTGTTTCGTTGAATGTGCTACTGAAAGTTGAAATATGGCGTTGCGTGATAATGATGATCGCTGATGGGATGATGGTAGTAGGTTTAAACATTCGTAGTATTTGTTGATTTGTTTTTTTAAATTTTATTTGATAGGATTCGTCGTGTGAAAATGTAAGCAAGATGCAACCGACAACTAGTGAAAATCAGCCTTTAGAAAAACCGTACAAATTCGAGGAGGGTGTCAAAGCTGCGTTTGAAATTGGGAAATCTCGTTTTGTAGTAGTCAAAACGTTTTATGGGAAACCCTACGTGAATATCAGGGAATATTATCAGAAAAAAGATAGTGGACCAAAAATGTTTGCTGGAAAAAGAGGCATCAATCTCACTTTAGAAAACTGGAAAGAGTTCATGAAAGTGATGAGGTCGGTAAATGCTCATGTCACCGAAGCGGATAGGTTTTTGTCAAAGCAGAGAAAGTTGAAGTCAACGAAGTGAACTTTATATCTTGTTTGTTTGTTTGTTTGTGTTTTTGAAATACATTTTTTATTAATGTGAAAGTCAAATTGATACAAGGAGTGAGAACATTATACAAAATAGAAGAAAAAAAAGTTAACCAACAGGGGGATGATGGATAGGCGTGGAGATTATTTATTTATTTATTTTTTTTTACAAAGAAAAAAAAGAAGAAATAGAATAGTCGAAGGTTGTGTCGGACTAGTATATTTACGGTTGCTTTCTTCGCTGTGCATTATCTACCCTGCTCTACAACAGGATGCTCGCGCCGAACTTGAGCCTGGGGAGATTGTCAGCGGAGGCGATACACCTCCCTGTGTGGTGTTATCTCCCTTTAAAAGTCCTCGTTTTTGCTGGGCTCCGGAACGGTCGGGGCAGCTAGCTGAGATACCCCAAGCCTTGCTGGACGAAGTAAGGACAACTATCCAGTCTGGTGCTGTGCCTGGGTCTGAGAAGGAGGATGAGGGGAAGAAGGAGGAGGGAGGACACGCCGGTTGGCAGGACCAAGACGGAGAGGAGGAGGAGGAAAAGAGGGATGAGAAGGAGGACAGAGACCGGACCAAAACTGGGAAGGAGGAGGAGGAGGAGGAGACGGCGAGTCTCTCGGCGTCGCTGATGGTTGTAGTTGGAGCGGTGGTGACGAGAAGGATTAATGAGGTGGTACGTTCTCGCTGCTACGGTTGCCAACACGACCGGCCAGGACAGATGGACCATGTAGAGTGTTTGTGGAGGAGTTGGAGTGAAATAGTCGATGATTATTTTAATGAAGCAATCAGGTCAGTCAGTGAGACTGATCTGATTGGACAACTGCGCCAGATTTATCATTGGGAGGAACTCTTTGAAGAGGATAGAGAGCTGTTGGTGGTGGAAATGGTGGAGTTTTTCCACTTTCAGTTAGGTAGAGAAGCAATACAGAAAACACTTAAAAAACAGGTGTTAAGCTTGTAACCAGTTTTGTACAGCTCCTCCCTCCTTTTTTTTTTTTGTCATCCGAGCTCTTTTTTTTTTGTTACTCTCTACCACAGCCGCTCCCAACCCCACCCCCCCCTCCCCCAATAACAAATAAGCAAATATACTAGTTTGCTAGATAGCTAGCTCCCTATGGATTATTTTTATATGGATGTAATACGTGTATAACATGCTACTCAGTAAATTTGCGAATAAAAGCCTTTTTTTTTAATACTGTATGGATGATTCCGTGAAAATTTGAAACTCGTTTGTATTTTGTTGATTTTATTGATAGTGTTTACAAACAAAATTGTGGATTTGTTGATGTTGTTTGGTGAATTCTGGGCTTACTCGTTCGTGCACTCTAGATTTAGTATGATCGATTGCTTGAGTGAATATGCGTATACCCGTATGTTTCGCGCACCGACATGTCCTTGATATGGATATATTCATATACATGTACGTAACAATATTTACATATACATTTCTTTTAAATATACAATTGCATGTGTGTGTGTGTGTGTGTGTGTGTGTGTGTGTGTGTTTGATCTTGAAATAGATTAAGGGGGGTATTAGAAAATAAACAAACGAACAAACAAACAGATAGACAAAATGGGTAGAGAGAAGGAGACAGACAGACAGACAGATAGACAGATTTGAGTTATAAGCGAGCTGAAGAACGGTGCGAGTGCATTTGAATAGCTATTATTAAATGCGTGAGGTTGTTAATGCGGATGCAATGGATGGATATCTGAGACAAATATACTTTAATCCTGAGCATGAGGCGAGTTTTGGCGGTGTAGATCGCTTGCATAAGTTTGTTAAGGAGGACGGTGTACATAAGCTGTCACGCAAACAAATTAAGGAGTGGTTAGCGAGCGTTGATACTTACACACTTCACAAACCCGTAAGGCGAACATTTCCTAAGAGTAAGGTGTTAGTGACTGGTATGGATGAACAATGGCAAATGGATCTGGTAGATGTGTCTTCACTTTCTAGACATAACGGTGGTAACAGATATTTGCTTACTGTCATAGATGTCCTCTCAAAATATGCTTGGGTGGTAGCGTTGAAAGACAAAACTGGCATTGCATTAACAAGGGCTATCAAGGGTATTTTTAAATCAGGGCGCGTACCGTTAAAGATACAAACAGATAAAGGGACGGAATTTACGAATCGCCGAGTACAGACATTTTTAAAGGAGAGAGACATAGAGTTTTTTACTACGGAAAATGACACGAAGGCGAGCGTGGTTGAAAGGTTTAATAGAACTCTCAAAGAAAAAATGTGGAAATATTTTACCCATAGAAATACTTTGAAGTACACAACGATTCTCCAAAAGCTAGTGACGGCCTACAATAATAGCTACCACAGATCTATCAAAACTAAGCCCAATCTCGTCAGCAAAAGGAACGAAGGAGACGTTTGGAAAACATTGTATAAAGACTCTATCTCGATCAAGTCTGATAGTGGGTATAGTGGAAAGTTTGAGAAAGGTGACCGAGTGCGTATTAGCAAGGCCAAGCAAAAATTTGAAAAGGGGTATTTACCAAATTGGACAGAGGAACTGTTTAATGTCAAACGTCGCAAATACAGAGGCTTACCTATTTACGAATTAGAAGACGATAAGGGAGAATCGCTTACGGGCACCTTTTACGAACCAGAATTGCAGAAAGTAAACAAACCGAAAGAGGGCTATTACGGAGTTGAACAAGTGCTTAAGACGAGAAAGAGAGGAAAGAAAAGGCAGTATTTTGTCAAATTTGTTGGTTATCCTTCCTCTTTTAATCAGTGGGTAGATGAGATAGATAAAGAGTATCATAACTGACTAGATTGTCATTTATGATTGGGTCACGATGGAGAGCGAAGAACAATTTTACGTCACGCTTCCGTCGAATAGTTCCATGAATTATTTTCCGAACAATGTTCTCACCAGTTATAAAACCAAATTAGCGACGCCTCTTTCTTTACAAGGTGGTTGGGAAGTCGCTTTGGTCGAATTTATTTATCCATTTTCGTGGTTTAACGTGAACGCTAGCAATAACAAATTTAGTTTTCACGTTGAAAATCGCGAAGTGCATAGTGGATGCATACCGAATGGTTATTACCGCGAAACGGCTAACGTATGTAACGCCATCAAAAAGTCTTTGCCCGAAAACCTCCAAAGTCACGTAAATTTTCGCACCAATGACAATACAGGTAGAGTAGCCGTCACGTTGGCACCACGTAGTGGCTTGCGCGTGAGTGCGGGATTAGGACAATTGATCGGGTTTCCCGACGGGACAATCACGGAGACGAACACGGAGGCGCCCTTTCTGCCTGACGTTGATGGCGCTTTACATGCTATATACGTTTATACCGATATTATAGAAAATCAGAGAGTAGGAGATATTAGCGCTCCCTTGCTGAAAATTGTATCTGTAAATCGAAAGAAGGTTGGAGAAGTTGTTTCGCACTCGTTTCAACGGCCTCATTACTATCCCGTAAAATCAAAATACATTGACATAGTGTCTATTGATATAAGGAATGATTTGGGAGAAAAGGTGCCATTTGAAAGTGGGAAAGTCATAGCGATACTTCATTTCCGTTCTGTCAGGAAGCCAGCCCTATTTTATTAATATCTATGATAGCACGAGCAATAATTTAATCGGCAATATAAATAATCAATACCAATAATGTCTCTGAAACAGTATCTAAACGTGAGAAATGGAATTATACCGAGCTCAGTTCAGATTGGTGGATCGGTGCCAGTCTTTCGTGGGGCGAGAATACAACGTGGATACGGATTAGGTGGAATGTTAAAAGGTTTATTTAAAACGGCTTTACCGCTTATAACACAAGGTGGTAAGCTGCTTGGAAAGAGAGCTCTACAAAGCGGGATAAACGTCGCGCAAAATGTCGTGAAAGGAAACCGTCTCAAAGATGCTTCCAGCGCCGAATTGAACAGAATTGTCAAAGAAATGAAATTAACAACCCGCGCAAAAAAACACAAATCGAACATGCATAAAAAGAAGGACAGAGCTCGACCGGTCCTCACTTCCAGCAAGAACAAGAGACGGAAAAGAAGTCCCGATATATTCGACGCATTATAACTTTTTCGTGCCTACACTTGCCCTATAAACAACTACCATGGATAAACCTCACAAGTCATCCTGTCCATGCGACAAGTCCGAAACGGATCTGTTTTCGTTACCCCCAACCCAAGTTACTGTAGAAAAGGGGAAATGGGTGCAATATTTTCCATTGACAAACATCACGGACGCCACGCCCATTCAGTTTCACATCCAAGGCTCACCGGAAGAATACACCGACTTGTCGCAAACCTTACTTCACGTTCGAGCAAAAGTGACTAACCCCGATGGATCTCCCATACAGGAGGAAGCCAAGGTTGCACCCACGAACATGTTTTTGCACACCTTATTCAGCGACGTTGATCTAATGCTGAATGATCGCTTGATCACTCCGTCTAACAATACCTACAATTATCGCGCTATGCTGGAATCGCTTCTTACATACGGGCCTGAAGCAAAACAGAGTCAATTGACATCCGCTTTGTTTTACAAAGACACCGCTGGAGGCATGGAAGACAACAATCCCTTATCGGAAAGCTCCACGAATCAAGGACTGAAAACTCGCCATTCGTTTATCAAGAATGGTAACACAGTGGACATGATAGGCACGCTTCATCTGGATATGGTCTTTCAGGATCGCCTTCTTCTCGGAGGCCTAGACATCAAACTTAAACTGAACCGCAGCAAAGATGAATTCAGTTTAATGTCATCTACTCCTGACAGCAACTATAAAGTTGTCATCAGCGAAGCCTCTCTATACGTGAGACGCATCAAACTCAACCCTGAAACAGCCTTGCTTCACGCCAAAACGCTAGAGAGTCAAACGGCCAAGTATCCGATTCGCAGAGTCGAAGTGAAGACATTTTCCATCCCTCGCGGTAATCTGTCATTTACCAGGGAAAGTCTCATTTTAGGTCAGCTGCCCAAACGACTAGTCATAGGCTGCGTAAGCAACGCAGCCTTTAACGGAGACTACGCGCTCAACCCATACAATTTCCAGCACTTTGACCTGAACTTCCTCGCCCTCTACGCCGACACGGAGCAAGTCCCCTGGAAACCGCTGAGACCGAAGTTCTCCGAACCAAACCCGAACTATATTCTCGCTTACCAGACACTCTTTTCGGGAACAAACACTCTCTTTCACGACAAAGGCAATGGCATCAGCCGTCAAGACTACGCGGACGGCTATAGCTTGTACGCATTTGATCTGACTCCGGACCTATCCTCGGGAGACACCTTTAATCTGAGAAGGCAAGGAAACCTACGGCTAGAAATGCAATTTGCCAGAGCTCTGCCTATAACCATCAATGTCCTTGTATACGCCGAGTACGAGAGCATCGTGGAGATTGACCGAAGCCGAAATATCGTCTTGGATTTTGGAGTCTGAAGCGTATACGTGGTGCTTCGATTCAGGATGGACACTAGAGATATATTAAACGTTGTAGAAAATTGTTACGAATTGAATAACATATTTTTGGGAGTGTTTCCTTCCGATCAATTACCAAGGGGTGTAAAAGCTTTTCCAGCGGCTTTGATCGTTAATGCCGATAATCACGCTCAACCGGGAAGTCACTGGTTAGCCATTTATATAGATGATAACGGACATGGGGAATTTTTCGATTCATTCGCCAGACATCCCTCCTTATATTCCAAATATTTTGTTAATTTCTTAGATAAGAATTGTCGGTCGTGGCGATACAATGAAACAGCGTTACAGTCTAATTGGTCCACAGTGTGTGGACAATATTGTTTGTTTTATCTTTTACGTAGAGTTAGGGGGGAAAGTACGGGTAGCATTCTCGCACGCTTTAATCACAATCGCTTACACAATGATCGCCAAGTTCATGCATACATCAATCACCACTTCCCTATTTACGCACCAATCCGTGATAAAGAGCTGATACTAAGACAAATTGCCAAATCGCTACACACAACCGATTAAACGTTAGGCTACCAAAACAAACAAGGAAGATTGTGACAAGATGTATCTTTTCAGTGTATGTAACAAAGCTCTCGTGTTTTTATTCACATCATGAATAAATGATCAGTTTGTACGTACAAAAGAATCGTTCGTTCGTTCTCGCGTTGTGTACATTACATGCGTTTGTTTGTTGGTGGGTTACATTTTTTTTTTTTTTTTTTGAGTGCGTGTCTTGTCGACTACATTACAAACTGGTAAAAGCAGTACACTCATGTAATGAGTTTTAGAGTGGATCTGAATTGCTTGCGTGAAAAAAAAAAAACAAACATACTGTTGTCATAATACATCGACTCATAAAACGATGATACGTCTTACACAAAAGTTAATACGCTACTAGTAATTAATTAAGCTTCACGACGGACAATAATCACAATGCATAAATACGATACAATTATCATTGTAAGACGCAAAACATGTTTGATAACATTTTAATAAAGGCGTATTTACAGACATTTTGATAAAACACTATTTTACAGACATAACGCGACTTAGCGTTTCTTAAACATAATACACTTCCGATATACAATATATCGTATGAGATAAACGCGGTTTAAATGAACAAACTCTTCGGCATTAGATAATACAAACGTTTATACACGCATCATTTTTGTTCTTGTTGCTAGTCACTGTGTGGACGTCTCTTAACACAAAGTACAAAGTGATAATGATCATCGGTATTGGGTCTCAGTAATGACAAATATTAAAACAAACAAAAGGCGATACATCCTAGCTGCAAATAATGATAATGGTAATGATGATGATAAACAGCGACATTATTCGCCAGAAATGATTTAGAGATCAAAAACTTTCCCAGCGTTTGAGTCTCTTGGTCAGATATTGACGTTGAGATCGTTTACGTTTTGATTCTATATGAGCCTGCATCGGGGGCACGAGGGGTAAGATTTTTGGTACAGCCCCATCGATTGCCGAAGACGGATCTTTGGTTTTCATGCGTTGATAGATTTCACGACGATTAACATTCGCTATAAGAAATTCTGGTACATTTACATCGACTAAAATACGCATAAATTGTTGCCAACCTACGGGATTGACAGCTTTTCGCCCTTTCATGACATCGTACATTAAATCTATGACGTTAGAACCGGGTATGGCACGACCATTAAAAATCAGTTCACCCCGCTCGTTATACAATGCATCTTGATCATGTTTAGATAGATGATCCATAAGCAACGAAGCCTTGGTTCGTAATGTCACAGGTAACAACTTCAAAGCATTTTCTTTGTAATGTAAGTTTAGTCCACTACTACTACTACTTTCTTCGTTTTTCTTCGGTTTTGACTCGTCAGCTTTTCTCGTTTTATCATCGTTAATGGAACTTGGAGTTTGAACAACATCTCCTTCCTTAGAAACTCGTTCCAAAATATTTACAGTCATAGGTTTTGAAGAAGGATCGTGATGTTGCAGTTGCAAATATTTTTGCAACGTCTGATTGTACAAACTTATTTTTTGCACGTCTGACAAGTCTTTTCTCTTCAGTACGTCTTGCATACCAGCATCCAGCTCCGATAAGACTTTACGAGTGGGATTAGCACTCCCCGACGAAGTTTGAATCGTTTCGGCTAATTCAGAAGGCACGAGTACCATCTTCCGAGTAAATTCCATGATGGTTAATAAAAGGAATCATTAAGAGAAGACTGCGGAGAGAAGAGGAGCCAGCAGCGCCGACAAAAATCCACCTTTCTGGACAAGTATTTCTCTGCGTTTTCTGTTACTGTTGCGTTTATCAGCGAGTCGTCTCAAATGATGCTTATGTTGCGACAGCGCTTTCTTTTGAGCGGGCTTCAAGGGCACGTTACCTTTTAAAGTATTGTTACAAACTTCCGACACACAATTAATCAAATCTTTATGAGCGTGTTGTAAAAATTCACGCCTCTGACGTGGACGACACCTAGCCAACACTTGAAGTTCTGGCAAATACTTCTTCAGCTTTTGAGACATGATGAACGAGTGAGATCGTGATACATTTTACACAAGCATTTATAGTCTATCGATCTTGACTGGAGAATTAAAAAAAAATGTACGAGCAATCAATGACACGTAGTTACGTATCGGTATTACATACAAATATCATGAATTATTTACAGCTCTTTCACCACTAAGTTTTTTACACTTGCATTTTCGGGGAAATTATTTCTTTACGTAAACGATTGTAAATTCGTCCGGAAAAATGTTTGTCCTCAAGCGATATTCTTCTTTAGTATCTGGTCTTAAATCGAATAATAAATAACCATACGGGTTTTTTGTAGCGTCATTGTAAGCTTCTTGCACAAATTTCGCACAACCAGGATAAAGTTGTCTGCCCAAGTGCGTAATTTGTAGCTTGTCGCGAGGACTCTTAAAAAAGACTAAATATTGGGTGTTTAAACTAATACTTCGCGCTTCTTTTCCCCGATGAAAAAGATTTTGCACGATAAAAATTACCGACAGATTCCTGTGGTGCGAGCCACGCGTAAATAAAGTACTCATTTTGCTGTCGTGACTACACTCAGTCATAAGATCATCTACTACAACGAGATTACGAACATTAGGATCAATCATAGATTCAAGATTATGTGGGAAACCTTCGACAAATTCAATATTTTCATTTTCTCTTAAGATGTCCGCATAACCATTTTGATACACCCCGTAACACCAAATAATTTTTTGAGGTGGGTGATTAAACATTTGTTGATTATGACGTAACAGTTTACGCACAAACATAGTCTTTCCACAACCTGTAGGGCCCGCAATCATACACGTCATTGGATGCATAAATTCGTGATTCATTAGGTGATCCGAGTGTCCTCTCGGATCACCTTCTGTATCTGTACGGATTCTTTGTTCTTCTTCTTCTTCTTCTTTCTTTATTTCTGGACAAAAGTTGTGTATCTACGTACTCAGAAAGTACTCAGAGTATCAACTTCAAACTCATACCATATATGTATCATGTCCCAAAGACGACAAATCTAATGTATCATTGTGATTGGTTGATCGTGACGTCACTATGACGTCATTATATGAAAACACATTCTCAATCATATCTCATTAATGGAATGGAGTTTTTCAATGAAATTTACGTCACATATATTTCAAGTTATGCACATTCTACTCATATTCTCAAAATTCATATTTTCTCCTAAGACGTGCGCGTACGCGCGCGTTGAAATATTTGTATGCTCAAATCGAGCTCAAATTTTTTTTGCATACGTTTCAGACCATTTGGAGCATTTTTTGAAAAATTGAAAAAATTGGACGGACGCGTACGCGCGCGCTCATATACGCACGCACAGCTCACATGCAATAGAAATTTCCCGTTTTTTCACACTTATCGGCTGCCTGAAATGTCAAGGAATATTTCTACCAAGTTTCAAGTCAATCCGACTCAACATGAGGTCATACGGGCCCATCAAAGTTGAAATTCCGCGCGCGCGTCAATGGCGATATACAGTACAACTATGCCAAAAAACTGCCAATTTTAAATCCGATTTTACTCGTCAGGATGGACGGTGACCCTTCATTTTCTGTACATATTTTGAAAGCTGATGAGTTGTACATGTCATTTCATGGGGTGGCAATGCTGACAAAATGATTAAAAGATATCAAATTTCTTAATAAAGTAAAAAAAGTAAATTTTCAAAATGACGTCATCAAATTTCAAGTTCTTTCGAGCGTATCTCACTAGTCCTTTGTCAATTTTCACCCAGATTTCAGTATGATGTAGCTTATTAAATGTTCTTTCAAACATAAAATTACAATATTTTGATTGGATAATGGTATCACCTCGTAAAAATGGATTAAAAGTAATCTTGTCAAATTTGACCAGTTTACGTGTTATCTCTATGGGAGTGCAGTTTTTCTGGAAATGAAAATTGACATGACTATCTTTATCGAGCACTAGCTCACTTAAGCTTCGGTAAATTTCTCCCAGATTTTAATATGTTGTAGCTGAGACTTTACCCTACCGTAAGTGTGCCCTTTGTTTTTTCATACGATGTCGGAATCACGTCAAAAAATTGGGTTGAAATTCAGGCTTATCTTCGATGTATTGAGATATTTCTTTCTTTCTGCAACTTTCTTTGCAATAACTCAAGAAAAACGGCCTCTATCACTTCTATATTTTGCACATGTTTAGTTCATGTCACGTACATTATTTCATAAAATAACAACTACTTGATCGGACACCATCTTGGGTATGTAAAGTAGGGTCAAAGGTCATAAGTGTTTCACCCTGTATCTTAGTGAATACATGTCTTATCTTTCCCATATTTTGCACACGCAAAGACCATGTTACAAGGATCATTTCACAAAATAATCACTTTTTACTCACATGCCATCTTGTCGTTGCAAATTGAGGTCAAAGGTCATATGTACTTCTTTTTGTATCTTCGTTATGACGTGTTATCTCTATGGGAGGGAATTTTCTTTAATGTGAAAATTGACATGATTGTCTTTATCGAGCACTAGCTCACTTACCCTTCGGTGAATTTCTCCCAGATTTTAATATGTTGTAGCTGAGACTTTGCGCTATCGTTTTATTTCATTTGTTTTTTCATACGATGTCGGGATTATGATAAAAAATTGGTTGAAATTAAAGCTTATCTTCTATGTATTGAGATATTTCTTTCTTTCTGCAACTCTCTTTGCAATAACTCAAGAAAAACACGCCTTATCACCCCCATATTTTGCACATGTTTAGTTCATGTCTCGTACATTATTTCATAAAATAACAACTACTAGATCAGACAACATCTTGGGTATGTAAATTAGGGTCAAAGGTCATAAATGTTTCATCTTGTATCTTAGTGAATACCTGTCCTATCTTTCCCATATTTTCCACACGTATAGACGATGTCGCGAGAATCATTTCACAAAATAACCACTATTTCATCAGATGCAATCTTGGGAGTGCAAAGGTGGGTCAAAGGTCATATGTATTCATTGCTGTATCTTCGTTATTCAGTGTATACAGAATTTGGTACCAAAGATGGCAGATATGACTCCCTTTTCTAAATGAGAATGCAAACATCACACGGCCAATGTCTCTAAACACAGATGAAACTTGTATGGTCATGCCTATTGCGATCAGGACTCGAATCATTGATAAAAAAAAAAATCGGATCACCTTAATTTGTCAGTGATGACAAATTACAATCTCTAGTTAGGTGATCCGAGTATCCTTCGGATCACCTTCTGTATCTGTACGGATTCTTTCTTCTTCTTTCTTTCTTTATTTCTCCGCAAAAGTTGTGCAGAGGTTAGCTCAGAAAGTCCGCTGCCTATCAATTTCAAAATTATACCATGTATGCATCATGTCCCAAAGACGAAAAATCTAATGTATCATTGTGATCAGTCGACCGTGACGTCACTATGACGTCATTATATGAAAACACATTCTCAATCATATCTCTTTAATGGAATGAAATTTTTCAATGAAATTTACGTCACATATATTTCAAATTATGCGCATTCTACTCATGTTCTCAAAATTCATATTTTCTATTAAAACGTGCGCGTACGCGCGCGTTGAAATATTTGTATGCTCCAATCGAGCTCAAAATTTTTTTGCACACGTTTCAGACCATTTAGAGCATTTTTTAAAAAATTGAAAAAATCGGACGGACGCGTACGCGCGCGCGCATATACGCACGCACAGCTCATGTGCAATTGAAATTTCCAGTTTTTTCACTTTGATCGGATGTCTGAAATGTTAAGGAATATTTATACCAAGTTTCAAATCAATGCGACCCAATATGACGTCATACGGGCCCGTCAAAGTTGAAATTCTGCGCGCGCGTCAATGGCGATATACAGTGCAACTATGCCAAAAAACTGCTAATTTTAAATTCGATTTTACTCGTCAGGATGGACGGTGACCCCCCATTTTCTTTACATATTTTAAAACCTGATGAGTTGTACATGTCATTTCATGGGGTGGCAATGCTGACAAAATGATTAAAAGATAGCAAATTTCTTAATAAAGTAAAAAAAGTAAATTTTCAAAATGACGTCATCAAATTTCAAGTTCATTTGAGCGTATCTCACTAGTCCTTTGTCAATTTTCACCCAGATTTCAGTATGTTGTAGCTTATTTAATGTTCTTTCAAACATAAAATTACAAAATTTTGATTGAATAACGGTATCACCTCGTAAAAATGGATTGAAAGTAACCTTGTCAAATTTGACCAGTTTACGTGTTATCTCTATGGGAGTGCAGTTTTTCTGGAAATGAAAATTGACATGACTATCTTTATCGAGCACTAGCTCACTTACCCTTCGGTAAATTTCTCCCAGATTTTGATATGTTGTAGCTGAGACTTTACGCTACCGTAAGTGTGCCCTTCGTTTTTTCATACGATGTCGGGATCACGTCAAAAATTTTGGTTGAAATTCAGGCTTATCTTCGATGTATTGAGATATTTCTTTTTTTCTGCAACTTTCTTTGCAATAACTCAAGAAAAACACGCCCTATCACTTCTATACTTTGCACATGTTTAGTTCATGTCACGTACATTATTTCATAAAATAACAACTACTTGATCGGACACCATCTTGGGTATGTAAATTAGGGTCAAAGGTCATAAGTGTTTCATCCTGTATCTTAGTGAATACATGTCTTATCTTTCCCATATTTTGCAAACGCAAAGACCATGTTACAAGGATCATTTCACAAAATAACCACTTTTTACTCAGATGCCATCTTGTCTGTGCAAATTGAGGTCAAAGGTCATATGTACTTCTTTTTGTATCTTCGTTATGACGTGTTATCTCTATGGGAGGGAATTTTTTTAAATGTGAAAATTGACATGATTGTCTTTATCGAGCACTAGCTCACTTACCCTTCGGTGAATTTCTTCCAGATTTTAATATGTTGTAGCTGAGACTTTGCGCTATCGTCAAATTTCATTTTGTTTTTTTCATACGATGTCGGGATCACGATAAAAAACTTGGTTGAAATTAAAGCTTATCTTCTATGTATTGAGATATTTCTTTCTTTCTGCAACTTTCTTTGCAATAACTCAAGAAAAACACGCCCTATCACCCCCATATTCTGCACATGTTTAGTTCATGTCACGTACATTATTTCATAAAATAACAACTACTTGATCGGACAACATCTTGGGTATGTAAATTAGGGTCAAAGGTCATAAATGTTTCATCTTGTATCTTGGCGAATACCTGTCCTATCTTTCCCATATTTTGCACACGTATAGACGATGTCGCAAGAATCATTTCACAAAATAACCACTTTTTCCTCAGATGCCATCTTGGGAGTGTAAAGGTGGGTCAAAGGTCGTATGTATTTGTTGTTGTATCTTCGTTATCTTGTGTATACGGAATTTGGTACCAAAGATGGCAGATATGACTCCCTTTTCTAAACGAGAATTCAAACATCACAAGGCCAACGTTTTTAACAACAGACGAAACCTGTATGGTCATGCCTATTGCGATCAGGACTCGAATCATTGATGAAAAAAAAAATCGGATCACCTTAATTTGTCAGTAATGACAAATTACAATCTCTAGTTCTTCTTCTTCTTCTTCTTTCTTTATTTCTGGACAAAAGTTGTGTATCTACGTACTCAGAAAGTTCTCACAGTATCAATTTCAAACTCATACCATGTATGTATCATGTCCCAAAGACGAAAAATTTTATAAAATCATACTGATCAGTCGACCGTGACGTCACTATGACGTCATTATATGAAAACACATTTTCATCCATATCTCATTAACAGAATAGAATTCTTCAATGAAATTTACGTCACATATATTTTAAGTCAAGCGGATTCTACTCATAGTGTCAAAATTCATATTTATCTTAAAACGTGCGCGTACGCGCGCGTTGAAATATTTGTATGCTCAAATCGAGCTCAAATTTTTTTTGCACACGTTTCAGACCATTTGGAGCATTTTTTGAAAAATTGAAAAAATTGGACGGACGCGTACGCGCGCGCTCATATACGCACGCACAGCTCATATGCAATAGAAATTTCCCGTTTTTTCACACTTATCGGCTGCCTGAAATGTCAAGGAATATTTCTACCAAGTTTCAAGTCAATCCGACTCAATATGAGGTCATACGGGCCCGTCAAAGTTGAAATTCCGCGCGCGCGTCAATGGCGATATACAGTACAACTATGCCAAAAAACTGCCAATTTTAAATCCGATTTTACTCGTCAGGATGGACGGTGACCCTCCATTTTCTGTACATATTTTGAAAGCTGATGAGTTGTACATGTCATTTCATGGGGTGGCAATGCTGACAAAATGATTAAAAGATATCAAATTTCTTAATAAAGTAAAAAAAGTAAATTTTCAAAATGACGTCATCAAATTTCAAGTTCATTCGAGCGTATGTCACTAGTCCTTTGTCAATTTTCACCCAGATTTCAGTATGATGTAGCTTATTTAATGTTCTTTCAAACATAGTATTACAATATTTTGATTGGATAACGGTATCACCTCGTAAAAATGGATTCAAAGTAATCTTGTCAAATTTGACCAGTTTACGTGTTATCTCTATGGGAGTGCAGTTTTTCTGGAAATGAAAATTGACATGACTATCTTTATCGAGCACTAGCTCACTTAAGCTTCGGTAAATTTCTCCCAGATTTTAATATGTTGTAGCTGAGACTTTACCCTACCGTAAGTGTGCCCTTTGTTTTTTCATACGATGTCGGAATCACGTCAAAAAATTGGGTTGAAATTCAGGCTTATCTTCGATGTATTGAGATATTTCTTTCTTTCTGCAACTTTCTTTGCAATAACTCAAGAAAAACGGCCTCTATCACTTCCATATTTTGCACATGTTTAGTTCATGTCACGTACATTATTTCATAAAATAACAACTACTTGATCGGACACCATCTTGGGTATGTAAAGTAGGGTCAAAGGTCATAAGTGTTTCACCCTGTATCTTAGTGAATACATGTCCTTTCTTTCCCATATTTTGCACACGAAAAGACCATGTTACAAGAATTATTTCACAAAATAACCACTTTTTACTCAGATGCCATCTTGTCGTTGCAAATTGAGGTCAAAGGTCATATGTACTTCTTTTTGTATCTTCGTTATGACGTGTTATCTCTATGGGAGGGAATTTTCTTTAATGTGAAAATTGACATGATTGTCTTTATCGAGCACTAGCTCACTTACCCTTCGGTAAATTTCTCCCAGATTTTGATATGTTGTAGCTGAGACTTTACGCTACCGTAAGTGTGCCCTTCATTTTTTCATACAATGTCGGGATCACGTCAAAAATTTTGGTTGAATTTCAGGCTTATCTTCGATGTATTGAGATATTTCTTTCTTTCTGCAACTTTCTTTGCAATAACTCAAAAAAAACGCCCTATCACCCCCATATTCTGCACATGTTTAGTTCATGTCACGTACATTACTTCATAAAATAACAACTACTTGATCGGACACCATCTTGGGTATGTAAATTAGGGTCAAAGGTCATAAGTGTTTCATCCTGTATTTTAGTGAATACATGTCCTATCTTTCCCATATTTTGCAAACACAAAGACCATGTTATAAGGATCATTTCACAAAATAACCACTTTTTACTCAGATGCCATCTTGTCTGTCCAAATTGAGGTCAAAGGTCATATGTACTTCTTTTTGTATCTTCGTTATGACGTGTTATCTCTATGGGAGGGAATTTTCTTTAATGTGAAAATTGACATGATTGTCTTTATCGAGCACTAGCTCACTTACCCTTCGGTGAATTTCTCCCAGATTTCAATATGTTGTAGCTGAGACTTTGCACTATCGTTTTATTAGGTGATCCGAGTATCCTCTCGGATCACCTTCTGTATCTGTACGGATTCTTTGTTAGGTGATCCGAGTATCCTCTCGGATCACCTTCTGTATCTGTACGGATTCTTTGTTAGGTGATCCGAGTATCCTCTCGGATCACCTATTGTTTCTGTACGGATTCTTTCTTTATTTCTATCTCCTCAAAATTTGTGCATCGATTAGCTCAGAAAGTGCATTGCCTCTCAATGTCAAACTTATACCATATATGTATCATGTCACAAAGACGACAGCGCAAGTAAAATCAAAGTGATCAGTCGACCGTGACGTCACTATGACGTCATTATATGAAAACACATTTTCATGCATATCTCATTAATGGAATGGAATATTTCAATGAAATTTACGTCACATATATTTCAAGTCAAGTGAATTGTACTCATATTCTCAAAATTCATTTTTATCTCAAAAACGCGCGCGTACGCGCGCGTTGAAATATTTGTATGCTCAAATCGAGCTCAAAATTTTTTTGCACACGTTTCAGACCATTTGGAGCATTTTTTGAAAAATTGAAAAAATTGGACGGACGCGTACGCGCGCGCACATATTCGCATGCACAGCTCATATGCAATAGAAATTTTCAGTTTTTTCACACGGATCGAATGTCCAAAATGTCAAGGAATATTTCTACCAAGTTTCAAGTCGATCCGACTCAATATGACGTCATACGGGCCCGTCAAAATCAAAATTCCGCGCGTGCGTCAATGAGGATACACAGTGCAACTATGCCAAAAAACCGCCAATTTTAAATCGGATTTTACTCGTCAGGATGGACGGTGACCCCCCAATTTCTTGACATATTCTGAAAGCTGATGAGTTGTACATATCATTTCATGGGTTGGCTATGCTGACAAAATGATTAAAAGATATCAAATTTCTTAATAAAGTAAAAAAAGTTAATTTTCAAAATGACGTCATCAAATTTCAAGTTTACTCAAGCGTATCTCACTTATCCTTTGCCAATTTTCACCCAAATTTCAGTATGTTGTAGCTTATGAATTGTTCTTTCATAATTGTAGAAACATAATTTTGATTGGATGACGGCATCACCTCGTAAAAATGGATTGAAAGTAACCTTGTCAAATTTGACCAGTTTACGTGTAATCTCTATGGGAGTGCAGTTTTTATGGAAATGAAAATTGACATTCCTATCTTTATCGAGCACTAGCTCACTTATGCTTCGGTGAATTTCTCCCAGATTTTAATATATTGTAGCTGAGATTTTGGGCTATCGTAAGTGTGCCCTCCGTTTTTTCTAACGATGTCGGGATCATGTCAAAAATCTTACTTGAAATTAATGTTTATCTTCCATGTATTGAAATATTTCTTTCTTTTTGCAACTTTATGTGCAATAACCCAAGAAAAACATACCCTATCACCACATTATTTTGCACATGTTTAGTTCATATCACGAACATTATTTCATAAAATAACAACTACTTGATCGAACACCATCTTGGGTATGTAAATTAGGGTCAAAGGTCATAAGTGTTTCACCTTGTATCTTAGTGAATATATGTTGTATCTTTCCCATATTTTGCACACGCAAAGGCCATGTTACAAGGATCATTTCACAAAATAACCACTTTTTACTCAGATGCCATCTTGTCTGTGCAAATTGAGGTCAAAGGTCATATGTACTTCTTTTTGTATCTTCGTTATGACGTGTTATCTCTATGGGAGGGAATTTTCTTTAATGTGAAAATTGGCATGATTGTCTTTATCGAACACTAGCTTACTTACCCTTCGGTGAATTTCTCCCAGATTTTAATATGTTGTAGCTGAGACTTTGCGCTATCGTTTTGTTTCCTTCGTTTTTTCATACAATGTCGGGATTACGATGAAAAATTGGTTAAAATTAAAGCTTATCTTCTATGTATTGAGATATTTCTTTCTTTCTGCAACTTTCTTTGCAATAACTCAAGAAAAACACGCCTTATCACCCCCATATTTTGCACATGTTTAGTTCATGTCACGTACATTATTTCATAAAATAACAACTACTAGATCGGACAACATCTTGGGTATGTAAATTAGGGTCAAAGGTCATAAAGGTTTCATCTTGTATCTTAGTGAATACCTGTTCTATCTTTCCCATATTTTTCACACGTATAGACGATGTCGCGAGAAGCATTTCACAAAATAACCACTATTTCATCAGATGCAATCTTGGGAGTGCAAAGGTGGGTCAAAGGTCATATGTATTCATTGCTGTATCTTCGTTATTCAGTGTATACAGAATTTGGTACCAAAGATGGCAGATATGACTCCCTTTTCTAAATGAGAATGCAAACATCACACGGCCAATGTCTCTAAACACAGATGAAACTTGTATGGTCATGCCTATTGCGATCAGGACTCGAATCATTGATAAAAAAAAATCGGATCACCTTAATTTGTCAGTGATGACAAATTACAATCTCTAGTTTTTTTTTTTGTCTCTCTCTCTATAATACAAGGTACAAATAAATATGTAGAGAGACCGAGAGTAAGCCTACCACTCTTAGGAATCTATCACGTATAACATCCAGATCAAACACTTAACAACGAATGAAGTGGTTGTTGAAGAGCGTTGCATTTTGTGAACGATTCCACTCATGCAAAGAAATACTGCTCGTTTTAGCAACCAGAAATGCCCACGGAGGAATGGTCGCGCGAGGAGAGAATTGACAAACGTAGAGGTCCGGTCCATTTTCCGCGATGATACGACTACAATAATTGATAAACATGGTTTCGTTACAGGAGCACTCGGCAAATTTATAGTGCGCGGAAATATTGCGCGGATGTATCCGATAATTCAAACTGGCGTTGAGGTAGTCATTTAGATCCGAGCTGTTGAAGCGTTGAACTAAGTGCTTTTCCGCCGCATACCCTAAACCTACCAAAACGATAATCATAAATATCGAAATAAAAAATCCTGTCAGGCTAGTGGGTATCGGGAAGCGATCACCCCTATCTGCGTTAGACTCAGTATCTGATTGACCCGACTGCATAGTATAAACCTGTTGTTGCAACGAAATGGTCATACAAAATGAACGCCTCGCGAGAAAGAACCGCTCTTATATTTTAGTTTAAGCAATATCCGTAAGGCACGGTTTTTAAATCGTGCGTGATGATTCTCTTGTCATACAAAATTTTGTATCTCTTTTCAGAGGCTGTGGTCATTATCTTCTGACGCTTTGTATCGCGCGTAATTTGGTAGGGATTCTTCGTCGTAACGCAAGATAGTCCTGCGGCATCCCCGCTATTCATGCTAATCACCATACGTTTCATGACGTCATAATTAAGCGTTTGAGAATTACTGTAATTGAGAGTAATCCCTTTTACTTTGCAAGAGGTGGTTCCATCGCACAGTTTGTAGGCGTAGTTTTTGGGCCCTCCCGACACAAACGATTGGATGTACCGGCCATCCAACTCGTCGGTTAACTCTCCCAAGTAATCACCTAGTACGGGGGTGTATTCATCAAAGGCATCCATTTTCTCGACGTACACAACACTATCAGTATCATAATACAATACCCTCTCGCCCAACTTATCCAACTCATCAAAGAGTTTCAGACGCGCTTGCGCCGATGTAAAGGCCGCTATGACCAAGTTTGAGGTGGTGCTGTACTCAACAAAATCTTTTCTCTTGACAAAACGCACTTCTACGATGTGTTCGTTAATGAAATTGATGTCTTTGATTTCAAATTCGTCGTTGGTAATCATCTTGTACAAATCCCCAGCATCTGTGATCACTTTAATTTGGGGTAAATTTGCTCTCATTCCAAACCTCCCCCACAGAGAGTTAAGTAGCAGTTTACTCAACGATCTTAGCCCCTTGTTTTTTTCAACTTTATCAAATTCCAACTGAATTCCCTCGTGTTTCTTATACTCTTCTATGTACCTACGTTTGTCGCGCAAATTGACACACCACTCAGGCCAACCGGATGCTTCTTGCTTAAGTTTTAAGAAAGTGTCGATGTATGCGCTAAATAAGCCGTTGGTGCCTAAATCGCCCAATTCGTCGCAATTCAGGGATGGGTCAAATTTACTTTCTACGTTAAAATGCCAGACGGCTTCAATTGTCTGAATTTTATAGCCCTTTTCGATGGCTTTTTCGACTTCTAAAGTGACCCATGTGCTGTGTAGCGCTCTCTCTTGTTCAGTATGATGACATCGTTCCGTTTGCTGTAATTTGGCGCACGCGCTGCAGAGCGGAAACATCAGTTTCTTGTTCACTTTCAGGGGTAAAACGGGGTGAAAAAGATTTTGCGGAGGTAGTATCTTGCATTTGACCAAGCCGTAGTAATCGGATATATTATCCGAAAAGTTTTCTGTTATCACTTTGGGATGCCCAACTGGGTAAGACCCATATTTATTAATGAACGGATACAACGACGTGAAGTCTACGTATTTGATTCGTTCACCTTCTTCACATTCGTGAAAAAGGCGAGTGGCATTCGTGCGACCGCCGTAAAAGGCCTCCCTCGGATCTAAATCGTGGGTTGGCGTTCCTATCGATAATGACGGTGGCAAGGTTGTTTTCATAGTTTTCCACTCGTGTTCCCACATCGTAATGTACGTAAAATCAGGCAGCAGAGACTCTATGTATTTTTTCTTGGCCAACGTTTCCAAATACAACTCTATCATTAATCTGTTTTCTCTCCTTGTGTTCAACGTCTTGGGATCGTAGCAAACGGGGCAACCGTGATAAAAACATCCGTTGTATTCAAAAATAATCTTTTTTTCCTTGCAATACCCATCGACTTTATACTTCCCAATTCTCATCTCACCTTGGTTTCGCGCATGCCTAATATGTATGTTTTCCGTTTTCTCGACATACTGAAGCCACTCCATGGCGCTTCGCGACTGAATATCTCGTGGCCGATAACCCTCGGGCGGGAGCAAACCTATGGTGTTTTTAGGCATGAAATTGCGTCTATACACCAAATGACAAGCAGCAGCTATCGTAAAGCATTTGGTAAAGGGGTCTACTCCAATATCGTCCAAATCTCTCCTAGTAATGTCAATAAATAACGATCTAAATTGCATGCAACAGCGACGCAAGATATCTACATCACTGAGACAATAAGAGTAGATCTCATCTTCCATGACAAACTGCTTGCCGGAAGCAACCTCACTATCGTACCAAGCCAAAAAATCTGACCGGGCTTTGCTACTCATGCCTTTTGGATTATACATTTCTTTCGGGGGTAGTGGACCTACGTATTTCTCGTTTTCTTTCGTGTTAAAGAAATGCGGAAAATACCCCTTCTTCAGTTCTGACAGACCGAATGTGTTTGGCATAGCTGCCAAAGGCATCGGCAAAAAATTGAGAGAGTCGATAAAACGAATCTTATTAAAACATACATAGAGCGACATGATCTTTCCGCCGGTGAGAATGAGATTGGGCACTATGCAGTTTTCATACAGATACTTCTGAATAAATATCCCGTCGTAGCTTTTGAAATTGTGCGCTATGACCGTAGAATTCTCGTTCGATTTATCCCCAAATACCCACTTGCAAAACTCGTCACTCACGTTGTCCCCTTTGAACACCTTTTGCTTTTCATCCCCGCAAATTTTACACTTCTTCTCAAAAGTATAGTCGCAACACTCGCTGCATGACTTTTGCGCGATGCAATAATTTGGTACGTGTTCGCCAGTGTTTTGAGTACATTCAAAGTCAAAAAATATAAACTTGCTCGGACCGGCTGCATCTTTCAGTTTACCATTCTTATCGTAAACGGCAGCAATGGTGGACTTTTTCATGTAGCATTGATGATCGAGCCAGTCGAATTCGTTACAACGCCAACAAAAAATCTCACCACAGACATGTCTCCTTTTGTGCTTTTCTAGTAACGCTGCGCTGCATACGGTATCGCATTCCCTACATTTATACGTGTTTCCACAAACGTCGTTTTCGAAATGATTTTTCAAACATGTGTCATTTTTGAAATTTCGGTTACATCTCTCGCAATGTACGTAACAATCATTTCGACCGTTCGACGGACATTCATGACTCTTACATAAACTGCACGTAAATTCACACTTGTGCGATAGCTTCCTGTTATACCCGACCATGCATATTGTACAAAAATAAGCCTTATTCATAAATGCGTTCATTTTGGTGATTAAATCATAATGCTCGTCATGACTATACAAAAATATCGTATGTTCACGATCTTCTGGGCCCGCGTAAATTATATGGTTGAGGTGTTCTTTCGACACAACTACTACCCGATAATTGTGCATTTGCGGTGTACTTTCAAATTGTTTGATTTCCTCTATACCGCAAGGCCCAATCGGAACGCCAGCTGCCGCATGCAGCTTATGAGCATAAACCTCTTGTTTACCGTAACTCATTCTGATAGAGTTCCAGTTTGGATCTCTCTCTATGCGTGCTATCCCCGTCACTATAGCGCGTGCGCAGCATATCTTTTCATTACTCCGGTCTATGATTTGAATAATACACCTCTTTTTAATCAACCTCTGCGCTGTTTCCAAGTATCTCTTGGCACGACCACCTCCTTCGGGCATTTCCATATGTAATACATTTAGGGCCACGTTTTCATCGAGTGAAATTTCTTCATTCGACTGTAACACTGCTTCTATGCGAGCTGCCAACATATCGTGATCAAGCTGGTCCCGCCTGACAAAAGGTAACTGAACTGGCCTTTCTAATTGCGGCGCATTAAATACAATGCGTACCATATCCCTTTCCCTCACCCCAACTAACAACTCGTCCACTATATTACCAAACATATCCCTAACCCTCGGAATCATTTCAATCATGGGACCGAATTGATTCACGGAATTAAATGATACGGTGTAATCGGTTAAATTTGCATTATACTTTTTCACCCTCCGATGACTGACCTTACTCACATGATAAAAATTTTGACTTTCTTCCGACACATTACCGATATCTTGCTGATTAGGTGTATGAGTTATCGCTCTCACTGATAAATCTTCCTTGTCGGTGACAGGGACCCACCTCTCACCTCCTCCTCCCATCATATTATGTAGATGACCTCTCGATGTACTAGGTATATCTTGCGATGTACTCGGCATATCTAATGATGTTGCTGCGCTGAAACCTCGCGATGTGCTAGGAATGTCCCGCGATGTTGCTGCGCCGGATCCCCGAGATGTACCGGAAATATCCTCCACCCGCTGCTGCTGCTGCTGCTGCTGAGCTCTTTCTACATCTGCTCCCGCTCCATCATACAGAGATGCGCCAAAAAGATCTACAATTATAAATGAATAAATTGATAAATAATCATATTAGTTTATCCCCTATATAACATACTTTCAGTTTTAACGTAGTATAGCACCACATTCAGGACCTCATCATTTACACACACACACACACACACACACACACACACACACAAAAAAAAAACAACAACAACAACAACTATAATAGAACTGTTTTCATTACATACTACACCATTCATCAACATAACCTAATAATCTTCTCAATATCACATGTAATAATAATTGAAAAAATATATTCATAAAACTACGATAAACTCACCCTCCACTTCAAAATCTGCAATGTTGTCCTCTGTATCATCACCAGCATTCTCCTCATTCTCAGGAACTGACAACAATATTGTCGTCATTCTCTCAAACAACAATACATGCTGTTCGGTTGTTAAATAATCGTTCAACACTTCTCGAAGTACACTCAATCCTTCCAATGTAGTACAAGCGTTAAGCGCTTTCACTAATTCAGCCGTTGATATCATGATGTCAAAACAAAGCCTCCAAACACCATGATCTGCTAAATATCTGATCGCAGCTGTCTGCTAGCACCAATGAAAACTCCAATTCTCGCTGTCAAAATTATTGCGTCTATCCAGCATCAACGCATGTAGCTCCGATACTTTCTCCCTCCTCGCTGTCAAGTTATTTATACACTTTCTACCACAGCTTTACCCCACCATCATAATTAATCCCAATCTTTGAACGTAACTACCATCATTCTTCACATATTTCCTTGCTCCAAAAAAATCACACCAGTCGATGCTCTCCAACCTTTCACACAACACGTTATAAATCATGTGAACAAGTCTGTCAAACTTCAACTTGACCCATAAAATACCACCATAATTTCACCATTTACCAACATTCACTACCATCAACTCTTTCTCATACACCTGACACGTAACTCCACTACCCTTATATTTTCATATCGCACCCCATTCATACCCTCATCTCTTTTTACGACTTCCCCCCAGAGCAAGGGATTAAGCCCCCAACTCTATCTATACGCCACTCTATCTATATACCAATACCTATTCTTCTGACCAGTGTATTCTCCAGACGTGTGAGGATCCAGAAGTATACATGAAGACCAACCATCACGTCAAGGTCCAGGACCCAAACAAACTAACAAGAGCAGGTAAAAGTGAGGCAGATCTACATGAGTACAATGAGTAGGACCAAGAAGAGAGTCATATTCTCTCTGACTCCCAAGTTGCATTGATTGATGACATAATTGGTCCTCAACCAGAGCGAATTCACATTATCAACATGGCCAGTGCTTCTCGCAATACAACCACAAGTATGCAAATGCATCCCCTGGTCAACATAACCATTAATTACAATAACTTCCAATAGAGATGGAAGTCTGTTTATTTTGTAAATAGACTGGTGTTCGAATTGACATTTTTACAGACTTAGAGTTCTTTGTGTTACTAGACTTGTTTCAAGAACAGGAGAGTTGTTTTTGCCTAGTTCCTAAAAATTTTTAGGAAGGGTATCAAGGATAGCAAGGTAGTATTTATGTGAGGTCACTGAATGGCTTTATGTTTTTATGAGTGGATAAGGTTGTGCTGATTGAAGGTATTGTTTGTCAATGGAAATAATTATTGGAATGATCTTTAAATGATCATATTGATTTTTGATGGATGTAATTTTTGGTCAGTTGTGTTATAAAATATTCTGTTATTTGGGAGTTTTGTAGTAGGGCTTGAAGTGTAAAGTTTATTGCTATGAGATCTGGCTGTGGATAGATTCATTACAGCTGCTGTTCATTTTTGTATATTTGACAGTGCCCGACATTATTGTCCTGATTGAAATGTTCACCGGTATGTTGGTAGTTTGTTTGTAACCAGGCTTGTTTGTAATTAGGTGATCCGAGTATCCTCTCGGATCACCTATTGTATCTGTACTGAATCTTAATCTTTCTTCTTTATTTCTTTCTCCTCAAATGTTGTGCAGCGGTTGACTCAAAAAGTCTCTCACCTATCACTTTTAAACTTATACCATATATGTGTCACGTCATAAGGACGACAGATCTAGTGTATCATTGTGATCAGTCAACCATGACGTCACTATGACGTCACCTGAAATCACGTTCACATTCGTATCTCATTAATGGAATGGAATTTCTCAATGAAATTTACATGTCATATAGTTCGAGTCAAGTTCTATCGATATATCTCATAAAATTTGATCACGATCCTGGTAAACGAGCGCGTACGCGCGCGTTGAAATTTTATCATGCTCCAATCGAGCTCAAAATTGTTTAGCACACGTTTCAGGTCATTTGGAGTATTTCAGAAAAAATCGACGGACGCGTACGCGCGCGCGCATATACGCACGCACAGCTCATATGCAATAGAAATTTCCCGTTTTTTCACACGGATCGGATGTCTTAAATGTCAACGAATATTTCTATCAAGTTTCAAGTCAATCCGACTCAATATGACGTCATACAGGCCCGTCAAAGTTGAAAGTCCGCGCGCGCGTCAATGGCGATATACAGTGCAACTATGCCAAAAAACCGCAAATTTTAAATGCGATTTTACTCGTCAGGATGGACGGTGACCCCCCCCCCCCATTTTCTTTACATATTTTGAAAGCTGATGAGTTGTACATATCATTTCATGGGGTGGCAATGCTGGCAAAATGATTAAAAGATATCAAATTTCTTAATAAAGTAACAAAAGTAAATTTTCAAAATGACGTCATCAAATTTCAAGTTCACTCGAGCGTATGTCACTTATCCTTTGCCGATTTTCACTCACATTTCAGCATGTTGTAGCTTATTAAATAGTTTTTCATTAATGTGATAACACCATTTTGATTGGATGACGGCATCACCTCGTTAAAATGGATTGAAAGTAACCTTGTCAAATTTGACCAGTTTACGTGTTATCTCTATGGGAGTGCAGTTTTTCTGGAAATGAAAATTGACATGACTATCTTTATCGAGCACTAGCTCACTTATGCTTCGGTGAATTTCTCCCAGATTTTAATATGTTGTAGGTGAGACTTTGGGCTATCGTATATGTTCCCTTCGTTTTTTCATACGATGTCGGGATCACGTCAAAAAACTTGAATGAATTTAAAGCTTATCTTCGATGTATTTTCATATTTCTTTCTTTCTGCAACTTTCTTTGCAATAACTCAAGTAAAACAGCCCCTATCACCCCCATATTTTGCACATGTTTAGTTCATGTCACGTAAATTATTTCATAAAATAACAACTACTTGATAGGACGCCATCTTGGGTATGTAAATTAGGGTCAAAGGTCATGAATGTTTCATCCTGTATCTTGGTAAATACATGTCCTATCTTTCCCATATTTTGCACACGTAAAGACCATGTTACAAGGATCATTTCACAAAATAATCACTTTTTGCTCAGATGCCATCTTGTCTGTGCAAAGTGGGGTCAAAGGTCATATGTACTTCTTTCTTTATCTTCGTTATGACGTGTTATCTCTATGGGTGGGAATTTTTCTAGATGTGAAAATTGACATGATTGTCTTTATCGAGCAGTAGCTCACTTACCCTTCGGTGATTTTCTCCCATATTTTTATATGTTGTAGCTGAGACTTTGCGCTATCGTTTGAGTGTCCTCCATTATTTCATGTGATGTCAGGATCACGTTAAAAATTTTGGCTGCAATTAAAGCTTATCTTCGATGTATAATATCGAGATATTTCTTTCTTTCTACAACTTTCTTTGCAATAACTCAAATAAAACTGCCCCTATCACCCCCCATATTTTGCACATGTTTAGTTCATGTCACGTACATTATTTCATAAAATAACAACTACTTGATCGGAC
This sequence comes from Diadema antillarum, assembly GCF_040938485.1. Classification (NCBI taxonomy): domain Eukaryota; kingdom Metazoa; phylum Echinodermata; class Echinoidea; order Diadematoida; family Diadematidae; genus Diadema; species Diadema antillarum. Next base: position 2,112,872 of record NW_027270929.1, on the reverse strand, counting down.
ACCATCTTGGGTATGTAAATTAGGGTCAAAGGTCATAAATGTTTCATCCTGTATCTTGGTGAATATCTGTCCTATCTTTCCCATATTTTGCACACGTATAGATGATGTCGCAAGAATCATTTCACAAAATAACCACTTTTTCCTCACATGCCATCTTGGGAGTGTAAAGGTGGGTCAAAGGTCATATGTATTTGTTGCTGTATCTTCGTTATCTAGTGTATACAGAATTTGGTACCAAAGATGGCAGATATGACTCCCTTTTCTAAATGAGAATCCAAACATCACACGGTCAATGTCTCTAAAAAAAGATGAAACCTGTAAGGTCATGCCTTTTACGATCAGGACTCGAATCATTGATTAAAAAAAATCGAATCACCTTAATTTTTCAGTAATGACAAATTACAATCTCTAGTTCACATTTTGAAACAGGTTTATTATAGCTGCGGTTCATTTTTTTTTAATATTTGGCAGTGTTTGATATCATACAGTGCTTATATAGCGCTTTAAGGAGAGGGATATTTATATAATATTGACTGGCCCTGAGGGAGATACCAGAAAATATTGCCCAAACTGAAAGCATATTGCCCGAGTCGAAGACGAGGGCAATATGTTTTCAGTGCGGGCAATATTTATCTGGTACCTCCCGAAAGAAAGGCCAGTCAATATCATAATTATTACCTATCCCCTAGGTAAATTAAGAAAATATGTGAATACGGCAATACACAATGATACAGATCAAGCCACATTTGACTACCTGTAGACCATCAACATGTTGAATAATTGCAAAATTGTTCGTCAATGTATATCATTCAACTCCAACTTCAGAGACACATAATATGTAGTTGTAACAGGCAAACTTCAAACATCTGAACGCTCTTACACTTTATTTTTACTTCTCTGTTTAAAGTTGGAGAGTTGTAAAACTAATGGTCACTGTGCAATCACTGAGCACAAATGGACTAGTCATTGTTTGACGCCCAGTGCTGCTGTTAGTGGTCGACCTTGTATGAGTTGATTTATCAGCGTTCTTCTGCGGTGCGTGTAACTGACACCCTGGACGTCCTGGAATGTTTTCTTTTTGTGGTCAATCGGAATGTTTACGTTTAAAGTATGGAGGTGGTGAGAGATTCTACTCTTTCTCTACCCACCTCCCTGTTTTACAGTGCACTCCTATTATAACGACCACGGTTATAACAAAATTCTGGTTTTTAACGAAGTAAAAATTTGAGCTGCAATGTCATCCACTATATGTATTTCTATTGTTTATTTGTTCAGTTATAAAAACATTCCGATCTAAAGAAAGAAAACTGCCGGTCCCGAGGATTTCGTTATAACAGGAGTCCACTGTATATGTAAAACCCCCGGATGCTCGTGATATGCTCTAATGTCGCCTGCTGAACTCCCGACCCTGCAAAATACCAACTGTAATTACCTCGCAAAACTACCTCGTATAGGTAATAATATTGATTATTGATAATAGTGTTTTGATGAAATGTTTATTGGTAGGTGTTTATGTTGGTTTTGTTTGTAACTCACAGTTGTATAGCTGCTGTTCATATTCTGTATATTTGGCAGTGTCTGACAATATTGCTCTGATTAAAATGTTTACCGGTATGATGTTGGTAGTTTTTGTTTGTTGCTCATAGATTCTTTTTTTTTTAAATTCCTTGTTTCATCTTGATATAAGTGCTCCAGGGAACAGGATTATGGGCCAGGGACAAATTTCACATTCCTCTCTCCTCCTCCTCTCTCTCTCTGTCTGTCTGTATCTCTCTCCCTCTCTCTCTCTTTCTCTATCTCCTTCCTTGGTGTGGGTTATGGAGCAAAGGGTTTTGGGTATATATTGTCAGTATAAATGTTGAAATAGTATTATATATATGTTTGAAGGGATTTGATGTATTTATTTAACCTTATAATAGGGAATATTAGAGGGTTTATCTAGTTATGTTATGTTTGAAATTACTAGTTGTTATGCTAACTGAGACTTATGATAGTTATTTGTGTGTGTGTGTGTGTGTGAGTGTGTGTGTTATTTTGAATTTTCTGATATAAGTTTTGTTTGTAGTATTATGTTATTATTTTGTAAATGTAGAATTGGGGGCTGAGAAGGGTTGAAGTAGTTTGATTTATATAGGGTTATAAAGAATTGATATATTGTATATGTATTGTGTAATAGATTTGTAGGGTGTTGTTTGTTTTCATTGTGCTTATCATAGACGTAATTATGTAATTGTGATGTAAACTATGTGAACTGTTACGATCATTTTGTTGCAATGTAATTCCAGTGGAAGCCAAATTTCTATGTCTGACATAGACCAATAAAGAATGAATGAATGAATGAATGAATGATCTAAGTTTCCTTTGAAATGTACATCAAAATACATAGATCACTGTTTTATCTGGGAATGAAGTGGATTAACTTGTACTGAAGAGTGTGCCATACCCCATGTCAGGATCAAGTACAGTAGGAGACCATACAACACTCAGAGACAGAAAGGGTAAGTGAAAATATTCGTTGCTAAAATCCTCTGTAGGATTATAATGATAATATTGGGTGTCCTATTTTCGGTCAATAGAAGGAAATATTGGACTCGCTATTAAAGCAAAATATTGGACTCGTCTTCGACTCGTTCAATATTTATGCATAGCTCCTCCAACATTTCCCTGTATTAACCTCAAGGCCATTGATCCATTATTATATAAATGGTTAAAGGAACCTATATATGTAAAGCAACAACAATTACAAAGTAGGAAGACTACCTCCGACACCTTTGCGCTGAGAATGACATCATGTCTCACTCTATAGGGACTTGTTATATTTATTTAGTCCGAAAATACCTGCCGACCTGTCATACTTTGTGGAGAGAAGATGTGTGGATATATTACCTGTGAGAGTTGTTTCGACTGCATTCGTGGCCAAGTGGATATTGCTACATTGAAGCTGTGACTTGCTGGATAACTACTTGCTGGATTATCAGTCGCACATTGACTGGACGAGGTCGACGTGACGTCTTGATTTTACACGTATTGCCGTGGCTCATTGAGGATCATGTCCGGACATTAGCTGGGGATTATCTAGATTTTACAATCACTATAAATTTTATATAAACAGTGCACTTTCGCTATAACAAACACTACCTCGATAACGAGGACTTTGCTATATATACATAGATGAATAAATTAATATATATATATATATATATATATATACATGTGTGTGCGTGTGTGTGTATGTCAGTGCATGAATCTATCTATCATTGGTAGTGAACCGCCTCAACATTAAGTCAGCGGTTTTTTTTTTTGGGACGATAATTCTCAGTGTAATTCTGGTATGTGTAACAGTATAGGCAGGCCTACACCTTTTTATCAGATTCTCACTGGTACTCTGTTAAGGGTAATATCATTTCCTCTGCTTTCTGAGAGAAGTAAATCAAGTTCTCCTTAATAATGATAGAAGAGTGAAATTACGTTGAAATTTCTTTCTAGTTTCTTTATATCGTTGTCCATACATGACGTCAGGAACTGTTTTCTTCTCCAACAATGACGACAACGAAACTTAAAAAATCCATAACTTTGGAATAGATAGCCTGATTTCCCTCACATTCTCAGCGATGTGTTGTGCTGTAATCGCTGCTTTCACACAATCTACATTTAAATTTTGCCTTACTTTAACTGAGGTACAACATCACTTTGCTTCTGTGAGACCGAGAGCCCTTGATTATCAAGCTTGATGTCAAAAACTTTCGCTTACAAAATGAAGACATCGTGAACTTTTTTTGTTTTGTTTTGGGAAAATTTTATTGAGAGACTGTAATATGCTCATCATAATATATGTTATAACATTCTGAAATGATTACATGCATGATTTCATGTTAAAAGCTGAGTCAGGAGGCTGGAAAATTCACTCTTTCCTATGTCAGACTGACAGACTGCATATCAAGCAGTAGCCAGTTTAGTACTTCATCAAGCATATCAAATCTCATATATACATATAGTATATATGTATAACGCATAGATACATACATACACACACACACACACACACACACAGATACTCTTCCTCTCGATTGAGTCATCTCTTTTTTTACCACTATATACGACCAGTTGACGTACATTGCGGAGATCGATAGTATCTGTGATGAAGCGGATTCATTGTCCTTACCTCTTTTTATCTGTTCTGCTTTCAGACAACATGATACACTATCATAATTATTATCATTATAATCATCATTAGTAGTAGCAGCAGTTATAGTATCATTATCATCATCATCTTCTTCATCGTCATTATCATCATGTTGGGTACTGTTGTATAGTGAATAAGACCCCGACTCCCAAGAGGAGGACTAGACTTCGATTCCCGCACCCAGTGTGTTAAGTCCTGAGATTATTTTTACCAACCACATCCTCGACTCAGGTGTATAAATGGTTACCCGTCAACGTTAAGATAATATGGCAAGACCCGCTGGTAGACCAATGACAAAACTGAAGAAGTTATCCTTGATAAAGCAGACGTTTTCTTCATTATTACAGTGTTACATCCATTTTCTTTTCTCAATACACACTTTCCAGAGTGTGTGCATTCTTTCCAAAATGTAGCTAGGTTAGGAGAGTCCATTTGAGTTTAGTTGTATATCATTTTGAAGCTCACAGTCTCTTCTTTCAAGATCTGTCCTCAGCTTTAAAAAAAAAAACATGTCTGGCAATTTTTAGTTTGTTTTGTGATGCAGGGTCACATATACAGCCCAAATGAATGATAAATATTGACAATCTTCAACAACCATTGCAAGGAGGATTACACTAATATAGGAAATATAGGAGATGTGATACTTAGCTCATAATGCTACTCAGCTGATTCGACGTTTCGGGTAAATAGGCAAAGATATTTCCTCACATGTCGTTGCATGGATGGGTTAGAAAGTAGCACAACTGCACCTTTGGAACTCCAGAGTAGAATCGCAATGCCATTCGAGATGAAAATGAAAGTATAGTCAGTCACTTCTTCCTGATAAAAGCGCATACAAGAGGATCCTGCTATAATAGTCACAAATACCAGCGAAATGAAAGTGCCAAGCACAACAAAGTTTCTGAGTCCGCGGAGATTTACCCCATTTGGTCTCTGAACCTCTTGCTCTGCGCGAGCGTTTCCGGGCTGGAAGGGCAACACCGCGAGTCTTCGGAGTCTACGCGAGGATCGAATGCCGATGACGATGAGGGAGACGTTTATGATGATGGTGCAGAAAATAGGAATCGCTCCCACGAGAGTAGTCGCAAGCAAAAATGGGTAAGCGTCGGGTGAAGTTAACCCATCAAGGGAGTTGAAGGAGCACTGAGAAATGGTTTTTATAGGAAAACCATCAAACGGGAGCAGGACGATTGTGTTCAGTGATACAATCAAAATACCAACAACGCCAATTTTTATGCGTTGCCTTGTAACTATGATGTGATACGTCAACGGCTTTACGACGTAGACCAATGTGTCGAAGGCGATGCCGCACAGAAGCCACGCGGTTACTTGAAATGAAAACATGAACATGAAGTACATCAAACTGCACGTGGTGATGTTCTCGTCAGCCTTTTGTTCGGTGAAAAGAAAACCAAGCACAACAGAACAAATTGACGTGAACACATCTATACAGCAGACCAGTTTGCATAACAGCCCATATTCGTCTGTAACGGGAAGATGATGCTCTTTTGATACGAGAATAACAACAAAAATGTTCAGAGAGATGACGGCGAGTCCGCCGACAGTGGTCAAAATCTGCGACAAGAGTCGTCCACTCTCTGACAGATACACAGTACTGTGATGGGTCTCCGCAGATATGTAGCTGTAGGTGCTATTGAGTGCCATATTGTGTGAAGTCCTAAGCACTATTTGATGTAATTTTTACGTCGACGGGAGAGCTACAGATGATAGGGCTCTGCTAAATTTCTGCTTAATTTTGCGACCTACAAATTGACGTTAGATGCACTTTAAAAAGCGCATTATGCGATGTGAACTTCTAGTAATTGCATCGCTTTACATGTTGATCTGTCCACGGCCCTGTCAGTATAAAAGAGCAATTAAGGACAATTTGAAAAGCATCTCTGGTGCAGATTAGTTCAAGCATATGATTTTTTAAAAGCTCAGAAGTCATTTTGATCGTTACCTAGCTCTGTTTGTGTTATTACCGCCAGTTCGTAAACGCTGCTAAAGTCACTAAGTGCGTGATAAAAGCCCGTTTAACAATCGTGAATGTAAATGAACAGTAAACCACCCGGCGCGGCAGTGTCGCTGAATGGATAAATCAAACAGTATAAGCAAGGCCAAGGGTATGCTGACACTGACTTTTGCCGAAGTGTTCGGGGCGGGCAAGTGCATGAGAGACATGGATTTTCAGCTCCTATTTACAATAGTGAGAAATTGTCATTACTATTTTTTTTTAAAAAGCAGATCATTCAAATGACATAGAAAAGCATTAGATTCACTATGCATTGGTATGACATATATCCCGGCTAAATATCATAAAGAGCTCACCAAAGAAACAGTTACACTTTGAACCTGTGCATTGTCTATTGGACGTAATATTTTTTTGTTTACATGCTGATTTCATTCAATTACGTTACGAGTATCAGGAATTCCGTAGGTTTTGAAAATAGAAAGGAGATTGGTATTATCCGCGCTTAATGTTGAGCAAATCCTTTCCGTGAGGTCGGGAATTATGATAACTGGGGCTGGCTTAAACTCTGTTTGCAATTACGTGAACTATCATTTATATTCAATATCTTTTGATGGGCAGTTGACGGTATCAATTGTATTGGAGTTTTGGTTCCATGTGTTTTAAGCTAAGCTTTTTATACGAGTAATCAACAGATAGTAGAAAATCAGTAAGGTGTTTTCTTATCCTGCAACGTTGTAGTCGTTACAATAGCGTTCGTGCGTCCCAGTTTTACATTATGACCGGCCGTCCCCGGATGTTGTATCGAGCTTTTTAAGCCCGCAGCAAGACATCATGAAATTCCAGATCGTGGACAGCTTCCGCCTAGCCGCTCGTCTAAAAGGAGCATCGCTGATCAGGAGAACGGCTAGTTTGCCGTTCCAAAACCACAGTGAAGTTTCTATCACGAGGTAAAACCATGTAGGTCCACCGGCGTCAGTCTTTTCAGGCTCTACACGTACGATAAGAGTTCCAAGACAAGACATGAGTGGGGCAACCAGCATCACAGTGATCACAAGAAGAACGTTTTTCACACCTCGTGTGTTCACCCCACCAACTTTCCTTTCATCCCGTTCTCCTGCGGTGCCTGGTTGGATACCAGGGGGTGCGACACCAAGGCGAACCATGCGCCTCGACTGTTTCAAAGCAACCACAACCAGTGTGCAATTCAAGGCTACGGTGGAAACAACAGGGATGAGGAAACTGACTAGAAGTACCACGAGAAAGGGATAAGTCTTCTGGGTGACAAAGCTTCTAATATTGCTGAGTTTGCACTGAATTTCACTGGTAAATGGGAAATCCCTTAGCGGTAGTACACTTGATACAGCAATAAGCGTTACGATGATTGAGGCGATAATACAGTATTTGACACGTCTTACTGATAAGACGCGTTGATAAGTAAGCGGCCACATCACAAAGATGACCTTATGCAATGCTAAAATACACACAAGCCAGGCAGACATATTCATTACAAACCAACATATGAAAGTAACAATGAGGCAGAGTTCAGTGCTGACCGAAGCAGCTGATCCAACGAATAAAATGGTGAAGTACAAGGCCAATTTGAGAGAAAATAAGATATCAAAAACAGCTATAGTTTTGAATAGAAAATAATCGACGTCGGGAAATTCTAGATCGTGTGATAGCAGCATGACAATCAGGACGAACGCATTGATAGCCGTATCGAGAAAGAAGCCAATGTAAGGTATCACTACCGTTCCGATTTCAATTCCGCTGTATAAATGCGCCTTAACCGTGAAATTCGAGGTAATATTCTCAAGGGACATCTTGATTTTTCTTTTCCTTTCTCAATTTAGTTTTTCATGCTTTGGAAATTCAGTGCGAACAGCGTGTTTTAAACTTGAAAAATGAGATTCATGAGGACTCTGAGAAGTTGGAGCGTTCAATGACGCACCGATTTTCAGAGAGTGCACTTGTCGTGCAAAGACTCATTTGTACGTTCTAGATTTTTTCCCAAACGATTGATGACAGCAATATCCGGTTTTGTCACATGAAATGGGGATGAAACTGACAAGATTTCTCACAAAGAGAACCTGCGTGTCGTCAAAGTCGGAATTTTATTGGCCGATGTAATATGTTATATCAACAAGAAATTTGATATTTGTTTGCTTCCGAATGACGCATATCACCCTCTATTTTCAATTTGAATGATCAATAATGGCACAGACAATCAAAGATCAAGCTCCGTGCTTAGGTCTCTGTTTGGTCTTCTCTTAGATCTTCCTCACGTGTTGTCGCACGGACATAAGGGCGGTGAGATGGCTCAGTCGGTAGCGCGTCTGCCTCACGATCCTAAGGGCCCGGGTTCGAACCCGAGTCTGGACTGAGCAGTGTTGTATGTGATTATTAAGTTAAATGGAGGTCCCGTGTATGAGAGAGTCACAACTCATATACTTAAAAGATCCCGCTTCATTCATTCATCGCAAAAAGCAGGGTGTTTAACCAGGTGAAGTGGTCACCCCTCACATCCATTACTGAACCCCATGGAAGACCAGCATAGCGTAGCTGAATATTGGCTATCCAGCCATCTCCTCAGATGGAAATGAACAAACAAACAAACGGGATAGAAAGTAGCACAACTGCTCCTTTGGAACTCCACAGTAGAATGGCAATAGCATTCGCGACGTAAGTGAAAGTATAATCAATCATTTCTTCCTGATAAGGCCGCATACACGGGGATTCTTTTATATTAGTCACAAATACCAGCGATATGAAAGTGCCAAGCAAAACAAAGTTTCTGAGTCCGCAGAGATTTATCCCATTCGGTCTCTGAACCTCTTGCTCTGCGCGAGCGTTTCCGTGCTGTAAGGGTAACACCGCGAGTCTTTGGAGTCTACGCGAGGATCGAATGACGATGACGATTAGAGAAAACTTTATGATGATGGTGCAGAAAATAGGAATCGATCCCACAAGAGTAGTCGCAAGCATATATACGTCGGGTGAAGTTAACCCATCAAAGGAGTTAAAGGAGCACTGAGAAATGGTTTTCATAGGAAAACCATCAAACGGGAGCAGGACGATCGTGATACAATTCAGCGATACAATCAAAATACCAGCAACACCAATTCTTATGCGTTGCCTTGCAATTATGATGTGATAGGTCAACGGCTTAATGACGTACACTAATTTGTCGGGGGCAATGCTGCACAGAAGCCACGTGGTTACTTGAAATGAAAACATGAACATGAAGTACATCAAACTGCACGTGGTGATGTCCTGTTCACGTTTTCCTCGGTGAAAAGAAAACCAAGCACAACAATACAAATCGACGTGAACACATCCGTACAGCAGACTAGTTTGTAAATAGCTCAAATTCGTCGGTAATGGGCAGATGACGCTCTTTTGATATGAGAGTGAGTACGAAAATGTTCAGAGAGATAACTGCGAGTCCGCCGACAGTGGTCAAAATCTGCAGCAAGAGTTGTCTACTTATATAGACAGATACACATTACTGTGATGGGACTCCGTCGATATGTAGCTGTAGGTGCTATTGAGTTCCATATTGAGCGAAGTCCTGAGCACTATTTGATGTGATTGTGTCGGCGATGGGAGAACTATGATTGACAGCGCTATGCTATTACCATTTCTGCTTTATTTTGCGACCTATAAATCGACATCAAATTCACTTTAAAAAATCACATTATGCGATGTGAGCGTCTGGTAATTGCGTCCGTTTACATGCCGATCTGTCCACGGCCCTGTCAGAATAAAAGAGCAATTAAGGAAAATTTTAAAAGCATCTCTGGTGCAGATTAGTTCAAGCATCTAATTCTTTAAAAGCTTAGAAGGGCAAACCACCCGGAGCGGCAGTACCGCTGAATCGATATATCAAAGAGTAGCAAGGCCAATTAAGCGAAGCTAGCTGACAATAAGTTTTGCCGACGTTTTGGGGGCGGGCAAGTGCATGAGAGACATGGAATTACACCTTCTTTTTATTTTTGAAAGATTATCGTTACTCTTGATGTTTTTGAAATAGATCATTCGAATGACATAGAAAAGCGTGAAAGTCGCTTTGCTTTGGCATGACGTTTATCCTGGCTAAATATCAATGAAACGTTCACCAGGGCAAACAGTTACACATTTCAGCTAGTGCATAGGACGTAGGTAATCATAGTCTGATTTTGCTTGCTGATCGCGCCGATTCCTGTCAATGACGTTACATGTCTAAGACGTGTTTGGTGAGTTTCGGTAGGTTTTCGAAATAAAACGGAGAATGGTATCCTCCTCGCTTTATGTTGCCAAGATCTTTTCCGTGAGGTAGGGCATTGTAGTAACTGAGGCTGCCTTAAACTCTATTTGCAATCTCATAAAATTTAATTTATGATTAATATCTTTAAATGGGCAGTTATCAAATTGTATTATAGTTATGGTTCGATGTATATCAGGCTTATAGCTTCTTATATACTGAGCAAAAGATAGTCCAAAATCAGTAAGGTGCCGTCTTATCCTGAAAAGTTGGAGTCGTTACCATTTGTTTGTGGGTCTCCGTTCCACCTCTCTGGTTTCATTATGATTGGCCGTCCCCGGGTGTTGTACGGAGCTTTTTAAGTCCTCCGCAAGGCATCATCAAACTCCAGATCGAAGACAGCTTCCGCCTTGCCGCTTGTCTAAAAGGAGCATCGCTGATCAGGAGAACGGCTAGTTTGCCGTTCCAAAACCACATTGAAGTTTGTATCACGAGGAATACCTTACCGGCATCTGTCTTCTCAGGTCCTACACGTACGATAAGAGTTCCAAGAAAAGACATGAGTGGCGCGATCAGCATTACGGTGATCACACGGAGAACGTTCTTCACACCTCGTGTGTTCACTCCACCAACTTGCCTTTCATCCCGTTCTCCTGCGGTGCGAGGTTGGATACCAGGGGGTGCGGCACCAAGGCGAACCATGCGCCTCGACTGTTTCAAAGCAACCAAAAGCAGCGTGCAATTCAAGGCTACGGTAGAAACAACAGGGATGAGGAAAGTTACAAGCACCACTACGACGTAAGGATACGTTTTCTGGGTGGTGAAACTTCCAATCTTGCTGAGTTCGCACTGAATTTCACTGGTAAAGGGGAAATTCCGCAGGGGTAGTACAGTTGATACAGCACTTGTCGTTACGATGATCGAAGCGATGATACAGTATTTGATACGTCTTGCCGATAAGACGCGTTGATAAGTGAGCGGCCACATCACAAAGATGACCTTATGCAATGCTAAAATACACACAAGCCAGGCAGACATGTTCATGACAAAGATACACAAGAAGCTAACAATGAGACAGAGTTCAGTGCTGACCGACGCAGCTGATCCAATGAATAAAATGGTGAAGAACAAGGCCAATTTGAGAGAAAATAAGATATCAAAAACAGCTATAGTTTTGTATAGAAAACGATCGACGTCAAGAAATTCTAAATCGTGCGATAGTAGCATGACAATCAGGACGAAAGCATTGATAGCCGTATCGAGAAAGAAGCCCATGTAAGGTATCACTACCATTCCGACTTCATTTCCGCTGTATATGTGCGGTGATGCATCATCAACCGTGAAATTCGATATTACGTTCTTCAGGGACATCTTTGTTTTTCTTTTCCTTTCTCAGTTTGATTTTTCATGCTTCGGAAATTCAGTGCGAGCAACATGTTTCAAATTTGAAAAATGAGATTTGTGAAGACTCTGCGACGGTGGAACGTTCATGATAAATGTTGTACCGATTTTCGGACTGTGCGCTTGTTGTGTAAATGCTTATTTACACATTCTGAATGGTTTTCCAAAGATTCATGACAGCAATATCCGGTTTTGTCACATTGATTGGGGATGAACCTGACAAAATTCGTCACCTAGAGAACCTGCGTGTCATTAAAATCAGAATTTGACTAACCGATCTAATATGCGATGTCAACATGAAATTTGATTTATGATTGCTTCGAACGACGCTCATCACCTTTCATTTGTCAACTTAAATGATCAATAATGGCGCAGACAATCAAAGATCCAGCTCCGTGCTTAGGTTTTTATGTCAAGAATACAAATTTAAAATCCTTTGTACTTAAGCATCTAGACGTCATTTGCCACAGTCTTCATGAGCTTAAAGAAAGAAACAAAAAAGTTTGTCATTTATTCCGAAATGAAGAACGTGACTGGTTTGAAAGTATGAAATTTGCCCATTTTTCTTTGATTAACATATGGATTTTTGTTAATCTTGAAGTTGTAAAATCAAAGCACAATTTTTGCTTTAAGCGATATCTTTCCTATAGCACTAGCTCTTGCCAATGAAATTTTGGCCAACTGGGATATAGCCATTTTGTCTTTGGACAAGTCAAGATAACCCTGCTTACGGTGCGTGACGTAAAATGAAAAGAACAGACTAACGATAAACAGATTTCCCAGAAAGATCTGTTTTGTTTTCTGACTCTGGAAATTACCTCGTTTTGTCTTGATTGGTAACTAAAGCCACAGATGCAGTTATTAGGCCTACATTGATATAAACTACTTACAATGGAATGGTGTAGGTGTTTTACTTGATACCGTTATAATTCATGGAAGTAAAGTCTTTCCATTGATGTTTCCTTTTGTACGTAGATATGGCGCAGCTAAAGACTGAAAACAAACACAAAAAGAAAGTTAAACAGTGTCACCCAAACAACATAAAATCTTTAATACACGAAATGACGAGGATTGATGTGCAGTCAGGAAACCTTTCTAAAACCTTCTTGTCGAGCGCCATGTGTTGCAAAAGTCGGGGAAACCCCTGATCAGATGTTTTAAACCACTGATCTGAGGTCTCAAACCACTGATCAGAGGTTTTTCTTATTCTCGAGAAAAGTAAAAACTGCTGATCAGAGATTTCCAAGTCTGCACGAGCAAAGAAAAAGCTCTGATTAGTAGTATGGAGCGCCATGAGTTGCAAAAGTCGGAGAAACCCATAATCAGATTTTTTTAACCACTGATAAGAGGTTTTTCTTTGCTCGTGCAAAGTAAAAACTACTCATCAGAGGTTTCTACCTCTGCACGAGCAAAGAAAAACTTCTGATCAGTAGTTTGAACTCTGCGCACATAGCTCGAAACTGCTGATAAGTAGTTTGAAACCTCTCATCAATAGTTTTATCTCTGCACGCACAGTTCGAAACCGCTGATATGGGCAGAGTTAAAACTACTGATCGGAGGGGGTTTTTTTTTGCTCGTGCAAAGTTAGCAACTTCTGATCAGTAGTTTTTACTTTTCACGAGCAAAGAAAAACCTCTGATTAGTGGTTTTCCCGACTTTTGCAACACATGGCATTCCATACCTTCTGACAAGATATCTCCACGAAATCAACATTTCCAATACTTCTGTAGACCTTCTCACTCTACATTATACGATTATGGCAGAAGCATCCTCTCTGTGATTTCTTTGCGTGTACGAAGTAGAATCTAGGGGTCACAAAACCTGTATTAATGGCTGTTTTAATTTATGATGGACCTCCTATTTTCCCTTTTTCGTTCCCCTGTATCAACGGAAGTGATTATCAGCAGTCTAGTCGTATTCATACGTGTATCCAGAATCTGTTACAAAGGCTCTGCCACCCGTTAGTTGTTGTTTTTTTTTCACTTTCGAGCAACTTAATTCAACCCGGTTGGGAAATAAATACGATATTGCAAATATCGCAAAAATTATTTCATTTGATTTGATTTATTCTCTGTATGCCATTAGAACTTTATATGCATGCATTTCTTTTTTCAACTACATCAATTTTCTGTAATTTCATTAACATCTTACCCTAAAAGAATACAGTAGTTTCAATATTTTCAAAAATTATCTTTATTTTCATAGATTATACAATACATCTGTAATATATTTATATGAGTTACATCTTAATTTGCATACAGAACGATTGCCATGAATAAGCACAAAACTTGATTGTTTGACAACCGGTGACGATTAACATTACAATGAAGAAAAACAAGGGGGTCCAACATGATGCTCGTGGAATAAGGGTTAGAGAGAGAAAAAAAAAGGAGGGGAGGAGATGATAAAAACCTCCCGATACTGGTCTTGCAAGAACAACTCGACATATTGACATACCTAGACACATACATGTTATGCACATAATTATACTTATAAGTTGCAGTGATGTAAAAGTTTCATTGAAGTCACATTGTAAGAGAGAGAGAGAGAGAGAGAGAAGAAAAGGAAAAAGAAACAATCATCTACGAGGCATAACATTCTATAAGGTGAATTTCAGGGCGATTGCCCGACATAACATTATCATGAACAACAGAGAAAGAATGACTCCCGGTTAGATCAGAGGAGCATAGTACTAGTATACTACAGGTTTAGCCGTACGTGCCGAGACTCAGAGAGAAATAAACTTAATAGTTAATAGATATAGCAATGAATAAAGAATGAGTCGTTATGGGTTTCTACATAAAGTATCACTGCACTGTGAGATCAACATTTTCTTTACTGCTTTTGTGTTCTGAGTAGATCATACAGCGTAGTCGTAGCCCTATCGTCTGTTCGAACGTGCCCGCACCGACTTAAGATTGTCCATAAGTCCATCTCAGTCTCACCATCACGTGCTTACCACTGGGAGATGTTTAAGTTATAGTTGGTATCCAAAGGTGGAATCCAATCTGAGACAAATCGCCTTGGAATACCCAAAGATATCTCCTGATAGACCTAATGACTAATTGACATGACTAGTCTACTCCTTTATTATTGGGAACAAGTAACGACTTCATCAAATGCCATCGACTGCCTCCCTCACCGTGATCGTTTCCGCATATGGGCAGGTGACGTCGAATACTTTATATTCGAAAGTGAAACGATTACAGCCTCAACAAAGACCTGATCCCTAACAGTTGTCGCCGAGCTGCTCGCCTGAGTAGAACGTCGCTGAGAAGAAAAATTATCAATTTGATTGTCCACAGACAAGAAGCAATTTCCACCATTACGATGGACACGACGACCCTCACATCTCCTGGCACAAAACGTGCAACAAGGCTAGCAACAGTCGATGCGATCGGGAAACTCACGATGACGCTGATTAGTCGAACAACGTTAGCGACGCCTCGCATGTTCCTCCTCACAGCTTCCTTTCTTGCGTCGTTTTCGTCTTCCATAGAGGTACGTTGAATATTAGCAGGTACAATGGCTAAGCGCCTTATTCTTTTGACTTGATTCAGAGTCACCGCGATGAGTGCACAGTTAAGCACTACTGTAACAACAACAGGTATAGTAAAAGAGGATAGTAGCAAACAAAAATATATGTACGTTTCATTTGTGAAAATCCCGATAACTTCATGCAATGTGCATTGGATTAATCTTGTGAATGGAAAAGTTTCCACAGGTAATAACATTGTATTGGGTAAGAAGGTAATAACGACGGAGACAAGAACGAGGAACTTAATACGTCTTACTGACACCAGGCAATGATAGCGTAAAGGCAATGTGACAAAGACAAATTTGTTGATCACTAAGATGCCAGCCATGCAGACACATGAATGGCTGATACAAGTCCGAAGAGCATTGTCTGGCATACTTCAGGATTGACCGGCGTTTTCTTTCCGAAGAACAGAGTAGCAAAAAAGATGACCAAACAGGAAGCAGTAATGATATCACCCAAGGCCAACGTCTTGAATAGGAAACAGTCAACATCATGAAGGTCAAGATCCCGTGACCGAAACATGACTGTCAGAATAAACGCATTGACGGGAACCCCAACGGCAAAGCCGACTACGGGAAGGACAAGCATGGCTACTTCACCAGCTGTGTACGTGTACAAGCTGCCGTGTTCGTCAATTGCGCTCGTAGCGTTCACCGATATCATCTTTGAAATGCTTACGAAGAAAAATATCGCAGTCTTGATGATCCGAAGTTGATGCACAATGTCTACACTGTAATAGACTTAATTAAAGATGATTCTCAATGCCGAAACGCTTTGCACGTTTCTCAGTTTCTTCTTTTTTTTTTTATAACGACGACTACCTTTTATTAATGACCCTGGTAACTGACCCCTGCGAGAAGCATAATATGAATTACTGCAGAAAAAACACACAATCATATGGAGATACCTCCACCGGATATTGCAAAAGGCCTGCGTGACGTGGGGACAATTTTAATTAAAAAGATATAATATTCGAGGTAGAGAGAATTTCGCTCAGAGTCGAGTAAAACGCAGAAAGGCTTGGTGATTCTAACGCTAAAGGTGACTTAAGCTCAACGTCGTCTCAATCTTTGAATGGGAAAAGTCTATGTTTGTCTGCAATAATGTATCTGATTAACATGAAAATATCTACGAATCAAGAAAATGTGAAATTTAGATTGGTTTTCCCTCATGCTCACTCCAGAAAGAAGCAGGGGAAATTAATGAATTAGATGATTTCTTGTTTTTCTATTCATTTTCTACCTGTGTATTTAACTCTTAATGTGCTTTGGGCTAGAGAGAACCCAAAGATATGTACACGCTGTACAAAGTCACGTGATAGAAAGGGTTAAGTATTAGGTCGTGTTTATTGCTGCATGGTGAGTGCATATCTGGACGTGGGTGTGTCTATCCCGACGATTATAGTTGCAATGCACATTTATTTTGTGATGATAGTTTGAGTGTCGAGATCCGATGTCTAGATTTTGACCTATCCTTAGTGGTCCTGCACCACGAATCTGCGATATATCAGGTCCCCTTTTATCAGCGTGGGAGCAGTATCAGATCGGTTTTCTTTCTTATAAACCCTCAAATATTTTCATTATCTATTTTCATTCGTTCATTAACTAATCATTTGATTTAGTTTCCAAATGGCTTTTCTTTTTATGTTCATTGATCTCTCTCCTTAAAAAGATAAAAATATCTGGCTGTTCAATATACAGTTTGAAATTAATGTGATATTACAGTATTTTCTTTCATCCTTACAGACGGAAAAAAAATAATTTCTTTAATATCATGTACATCATTTTTAGGGTACACGAAGCAATGAAGTACAATGTTAGAGAGAGAGAGAGAGAGAGAGAGAGGGAGGGAGAGAGAGGGGGGAGAGAGAGAGAGGGAGGGAGGGAGGGGGGGGGGGGGAGAATACAATTTTAACGCCCAAAGCATCGGATAAGCAGGGGCGGCGGAACACATGCGCTCTTGTGGGTCAGTGAAAGTAAAATGAAAAAAAAAGAAAACGAATCGGGAAAATACAAAACTTACATTTTCCGTGGAGGCGGGAAGTGTATGTGTGTGTGGGGGGGGGGGGAGGGGGGAGGGGAGTGATTGGGTGGGTGGGATTCTTCCGTGGGAGGGGGGGGGGGGAGTAAGTGGAGATCATACATCATAGACTGTATTCAAATGTATAGTTTGATGATTGTGAATTCGTACAATTTGGAAGAATCCTCATGCAAAACAGCTTGATGCATTTAATGTTTTACAATTTAATTTATAAACTAGAAAAGAGACACTTGTATATGCAAACGAAATCGACTGTTGCTTCCGTTTCGACGTGATATTGATGTTACTCGATGCTCAATAGCCTTGAGCCGCCAAAAGATTTCTGCAAAGTTGCAAGTTGCCCGTCATGTGCAATCCTAGAAGAGACCATTTTGCTCTCTTGACCTGGAAAAGAAAAGGAAAATATCTTATCACCAAAAAAAAAACAGAAGACAATATTTTATGAGGAGAAACCATGGTAACGAAAGAGTGAAATTATGGCAGAAATAGGAGGAATCAAGAGAATGATTGGTGGTTGAGCATTGAGCGAAAGGGGGGCTATTGTTGTGAGTTTGGCTGGTGTGTAA
This sequence comes from Diadema antillarum, assembly GCF_040938485.1. Taxonomy (NCBI): domain Eukaryota; kingdom Metazoa; phylum Echinodermata; class Echinoidea; order Diadematoida; family Diadematidae; genus Diadema; species Diadema antillarum. Next base: position 2,094,923 of record NW_027270929.1, on the reverse strand, counting down.
TCTTGCCTGTTACGTGCACACGGAAAATTGACTCTCCAGGAAATGAGCTGAAGAAAAATGATGACTTGGAAAAGCATTTGTTTTCACGAGTCATTATCGAGAAAAGGTTAATATCCGTTCACTGACAGGTAGAATCTCAAATTCTCACCCACCATCCTACTGTACTGCTTGTCAGCTGGCGGAAGGGAGGAACTAGCGTTATTTTCACGACGTTCGATGTCTGCAAAGGAAATTCATATACATATACTTTACCAATCATTGTGATGCATCCTTACTGTAAATTTTTAATGGTTGCTTTCTTTGTTTAAATTTGAATGCATCTTTTTCTTTTCACTGAAGAAAGTAATATTTATTACTATTCAATAAATTTGAATTGAATTGAATTGAACTGAATTGAACCCAACATCAGACGAATTATTCTTCAGTTCGTCATCACGGGTTAATGCAATAGATACACCATGCAAATATTCGGCCTCAATCGTATACTTCCCAGGGCCGGCACTGAGGTTATTTAAGAGAACCGGTATACCAAAACCTTTCATATTAGTTTACTTCATTTGACTTCATTATTGATTATAAAGAGCAAATTGGCAGAGTTTACTGCATTATGAGTATTTGTCCTTGTCTCTCTCTCTCTCTCTCTCTCTGTATGTTGGTTTGAAAAGAAGAAAAGGCCAGCCGTTAATCAATGAGTGAAGTTTGGCAGCTTTATTCTATCACACATTAATTCTAGACGTATATCCAATTGAAAGACAATAATTGAAACTAGAAATGTCGCTACGGCGACTGGTGTATGCCTCCGCCATAATGCATGGTTCTCCTAATAGGTCTATAGTACAATGTCTTGACAATGTTTGATGACAGTTTCACACAATTGGCAAAATATTAAAATGACAGGTTTGCCACAAATGTGCTGAATGTTCACTTTCCTAGAACTACGTTCAATTGGATGAATGATTAAAACGTCAGAGTGCGGTATTTGGGGGAACTGATGATTTTTACTTGACTTTTGACCCTTTTATAAGTTTATGCATTGAGTAATTTTCAAGGTATTGAGAAAAAGTATAATTTCAGTATCAAATGGTAAAATAGTATTATCTAAACCTGGCCTTTGACCTTTGACCTCACAGTTCCAAAGAGAATCACTGTTAGGTAGAACATGCATAAATATGTAAGTTTCATGATAATGCCTTGAGTTACTTTTGAGATATGGAGGAAGAAGTGCAATTTAGTACTTTCACTTGACCTTTGACTTTTGACCTTTGACCTTTTGGCAAGAATCTTCCCACAGAATATATATTGGGTTATACATGCATACATCAAGAAAAAAACATCCTTCAGGCATTGCGTAAATATAAGGAAAGTAGTGATATTTTGAGGAGTTGACCTTGACCTTTGACCCCCTGACCTTTGATCCATGACCCCCACTTCCCTAGATAATCACTGCCCATCGGTACATGCATATATACTAAGTTCCATGAAGATACTTTGAACCATTTGCGAGATATGGAGAAAAACATGAAATTTCAACCTTTTTTTTCACAAAATAACCTGTGACCTTTGACCTTTGACCCCGTGACCCTAAAATCCAAGCAAAGTATCATCCACCCAGGATATACCCTCATACCAAGTTTGATGCAAAACCACCTCACGGTTCTTGAGATATCGACAAAAACAAAACGGGACGGACGTACGGACGGACGGACGGATGTACGGACGTACGGACGTACGGATGGACGGACGGACGACCCGAAAACATAATGCCTCCGGCCACTTCGTTGGAGGAGGCATGGAAATGAAGAGTATGTTCGCAAAAGCCGGTAAGTCCATTTTTGAAGATTTTGAATTACGGTCTCTGTCATAAAGTACAAAATAATACCTTTTAAATGATATATTGGTCACTACATATAGAGGTACATTTTTGAAGTTATGGTCAAAAGAAACAAAAAATGTCTTATTATTCTCTTTATTTTTCATGACCTTTAATCGAAAAAATCTCCATTTGGCAAATATGGAGTTATCGGTTTTTGTGAACAAACTCTTCAAATACACCAATCGCAAGTATGTCACCCTAAACTGAAAAATTACATTACTGTTGATAAGATAGCGAAGGCTTTTACTAATCTTAGTGCACAAATTCACATGCATAGAGAACAATAGCTCAAAGACAAATAGCTATCCAAATAAATTCTACTGAATTCTTAAACGCCATCAGAAAAGGCCATGCGCCAGTAATGCCGGCTTTACCTACATAACCGTAATCTGACTTATATTGCCATATTCGTACGAATCTCCGTCCAGTAGCAATGGCAGTCTTAATCTGAGGAATAGAAATGTTTTTAAAATAATGACGTCTGGGTCGTCATATATTACTATCACTCTCTTCCGTTTCTAAACTTCTTGAAAATGTTTTAACTCAAACTATTTCATTCCCTGATGCATTACTATTCATCTCCCAGTTGGGTTTTTGTGAAGAACATGGTACTTCCCAGACCATTTGATAATTTGTTCCTATGACTGACAATTAGTAACAATTTTGCACACCACTGGTAGAGTGGATGCACCTTGATCTGTGAAAGGTCTCAATACCGTTGATCATTATTTTCTCATCAAAATATTTTAGTATGGCGTGAGAGTGAATACCTAATGGTTCACCAGTATACCTGCCTAAACTACTTATTCTACTTTATGAGCTATGTTCCCTTTGTTTAGGGTTCCCCTTCATAATAGGCCTAAGCTATTGTGTCAATTAGTTTATGCCTATAGTCTCTAGTCTATGGAGTCTTGAGTCACTTTTACACTGTTTTATTTTGCATATGGAAAAATATCAAATCAAATATATATTGCAAATCCACATTAGGAAAAGACAGTAACGTCTCACTGTGAATCAAGCGATAGCACAACACCTCCTGAAATACATAGGTATATGTATGCACAGACAACATTATACATTTTGCTTTTACACTCTTTTAGTTTTAAGAGCTTCACACTGAAACTCTCGATTAACATTCATGTCACTGTAAGTTTATTTCAAGATTAATATTTGCGTATACAAGGATGAATGGCTTAAGACTTGACGATAACAGCCAAATCCAAATCACGTGACAATGGTATCTACTGCAATTATTTTAGAAATAGTATGCTGAAAACCTTTACAGTTTTAACGTTGCTAAATTTCTGTTTTATGAGCGAAAAGAGATATACGAAAATACTTCCAAGCAATAAAGTTACTTCTATCATTTCCAATGATTTACATTCTTAACCCCTATGAAAATAAAAACACTTCCAGAATTCTACAGTATTCACTGAAATCATTATTCGTTTCTGATATACTTCTTTTCAAAAAGGGTTTGAAAGAAGATCACAATCAGTTATCGAAAGCCTCCTTCCTCTCTGATGTATTGAATGTAGAAATAAACAAAGATAAATTATAGCTTCTCACTCTTTCTCTACATATATATATCAATATATACATGTATATATACATATATATAGCATGTACACATTAATATTATTTATATGCCAGGAGTATAAAACGTGTAAGACAAGTATTTCTATCCAAGATATCTTTTATGGCACAATGGATATTCCCCTGCTTAGACGTTCTTAAAGCAGTATCCGTTCCTTGTACATAGGTTTACCTTCCCCCAAAGAGAGGCAAGCTCACGTTTCATCGCATCCCGAAATTGAACATCACTGTAAATGAGAACTGCCATTTTACAGTACCAAAGTAAATAGACCAAATCATTCATATACGACATAACAATCAGAAGCGTTGTTGTCTTTTTGTACTGATTCAGCAAGAACAGAAATGAAATGGTCAGAAACATTAAAACCAGAGCAAGAGTCACCAAATGCATAACGCTCCTCACTCCCCTCATGTTCGGACCATTGTGTTGACCTCGTCCATTAGGGATCCCGTCAATATCGACCCTCGCGACGCTCCTCGCCGCGCGAAAAACGAGTCTGATTAGGGCCCCGTTGACGACGATAGTTACAGCAACAGGTGCATTGAGAAATATGAGTGCGACAGTCGTGTAGGCAAACGAAGCTCCCAAGAGTGCCACCACATCACACGTGCTGTCATTCGCAGGAATGAACCTTGTGACGATGAGCGACCCTACAGAGTTGAGGGATATCAGCAGGGCGCCACCAAGACACAACCACACTCTCCGCATCGTAACCTTCCTGAAATATCGAAGAGGCGTTGCGATGTAAACGTATTTATTTACCGTGATGGCACATAGCAGCCATGCCGACATGTTAAGAAAGAAAACCGTTGCAAACCAGCTAAACATACAGATCATGGTGAAACCAGATTGGAGTATATATCCCGCAATAAGGACATAAGTTGTTATAGTTTGGAGAACAGCGGACACAAGGTCATTTAACGTCAGGCATTTCAAGAGTACAACTTCGACATCGTTAAAATCGAGACATTTTCTCCTCGACAGGAGAACAAAGATGAACACATTCAATGGCACTTCGATCACGACAGCAATTGAGGTGAAAACTAATCGTGGTAGAATTGTTGGATCCGCAAAATCTAAAGACAGATCTAATGTGTCCAGCGTTTCGTTAACTGCCATTTTGTCCACTGTCAAGTCTTAGAGACATGCGAAGCTCAACAGCTACCAATATAGCTATGGATCAGTCAACGTCATAGTTGTTGAATTTATGACGATGGTAGAATTCTGAAAAATGTTACGAGCGCTGGCGATATTCCTCGACTGAGAAAACGATGTGCCACTGAGACTGCCAAACTGTACCTTTTCCTCCGATCGCACCAACCATTGAAAATGATGGGTGCAATGAAACTCAATCAAGAGTGATGGTGGGTAGCAGATGAAATTGATTCAATGGACCATGAGAGCACTCTATCCCGCAAAGTTGACAATGCAATATTGATTTGACGTACAATAGTGTAGCTACATTGTCTATTTGAAAGTGCTGTGTCGTGGCATTCTCGCAAATAGAGAAGTGTTTGATTTCCTTTAGAAAGTGCACACTTCCCAAGGTATACTGTCCGAAATAAGCACGTATGACGCACTCAAATACACAAAAGTAACATATCCCAAACAATCGATGTTTCTTTCCTATTTCATTAGAATCATACACGGTATTGTTACAACTTGGACTATCCAAATAGTGACACCTGACAGTAAAAACACGATGTGAGGATGCTCCTACAAGTAAGAACTGTACACCATAGAGAAGCGAATATTGCAAGTACAGTACATTACTTTCACCTTGTCTTTAGCATTGTTACTCTATCACGATCCTCTGCAATGACCAAATTTGATTATTTAACTTTTCTGATGGAAAAGAAAGGAAATACTCAGTTTTATTCCACCACTTTTGATTCAGTATTTGTCATAAAAGTTACAAAATCTATTGAATGTATATGTGACCCTGCACCTCAAAACAAACAAAAAGTCGCCAGATATGAATTTTTAGTTAAGACCATATTCTGAAAGAGCAGACTTTAAGCTTTAAAATGATGTATAACTCAAATCAAATGAACTCTCCTAATCTATCTAAATATTGGAAAGAAAGCACAAACTCGGGAAAAATGTGAACTGAGAAAAGAGGCTCTAAAGTGCAGTGTCTATTCAAGCGCTTAATCTTTACCAAACCGTGCTGGCTGTGCGATGAATGGGACAAAAAACAGGAAGTAAACCACCAGAGTAACAACAATGAAGGGATTATCAGATTAAACTGAAATTAAGCAGGCCTCATTAACACATTCTGTCTATAATTAATGCTAACTTTCAAAGCAGTAGCACTATGCTGTCAAAAGTTATTAGAGTGAAGAGTGTGGACAAGGTTTTTCAGAAAAGAAAAAGGGATTCTAAAGACACACCTAATCACGCTATTCTACCAAAAATGTTCGAGATAAACTGCTAAAAAAAAACACTTTCCTGCCCGTTTTATGATATCAAATTTTGACATAATGTAAAAGAAGATCCGCTCTTTCAGAAAACATGAAAAAGTCGAGTTCGGCTAGGTTGACCCATTTCACTTATTTTCAGTCCTCACGCAAAATCAGTGTGTGCGACTTTATGTTCGTTTTGAGGTGCACGGTCACATATAGTTCACAGAATTTTCCTTGATGTGTTTTTATTTGTATTCAGATGTCTTAGTGCAAGTCCATTTTTAAATGAAGTAAACTAAGAGATATGACAATTGACTGATGGCTGTTTCGCGACGGGATGGAAATTTCTCAATGAATGGCAAAGACCTAATGTAACTAGATAGAGATGATAACCACTGACTTGACAAACACGACGGCCTTGCTGACACCACAGACATGGATAAATCCGCCGATATGAAATTCATTATCATCTGTCCAAATTTGTTTCAATGCATGTCAAATTGTGATTGAATTTTGCTGGAGGTGACAGCCCATTTGAGAAAAATTGTAGCACTCATTTGGAAGTTTCATGCACGTTCGCAGAACGATCGTTTGTTTAGGAATTATTTTTACAGGTTTGGACCACTTTCACAGTTCTTGATTATCAGTTTGATTTAGGTACCTTTTTTCGTCAGTTGACATTTAAACACAAACATAGACTTCAAATCAGCATGTGCAACTGAACTGTAAATGAATAATATGTGCAATACGAGCTCAGCGACTTTTTGAGAAAATCTTTAGTTTAAAGTAATTAGCAGGGTCATTTAAGTTGTAATAATATGAAAAATGCTTTACTTTGTAAAAACAGGAAAGTGTTTTAAATGACCAGAAAAAATGTGATAATGGTCAACGAAGTCTGACGCTTTTCAGCGTTTTCTCTTATGAAATCCCCTATTTACAATTTTACACCGTGCAGTTCTTACCGATTTTCATTTGGAGAGAAAATCGGTCCAACACCATTCTGCACGTTGATGAAGAGAAATGTTTACTTAGGAAATTTCCAGTTCCATTTGTTTAAGAAGTAATGTAGTATGGTCTTTTTTCCTACCCAGGAGAGCCTCTTCGGTGTTGCCACTGCTCTACTGAAGGCCCCTGCCATTATTATCTTATTTCAATGCTATAAACTCACAAACATCCCATTCGTTTGTCTACAAAATATCAAATAACCTTATGGTTTGCAGATGATAGAGCAACTCATCCCCTTTCCAAAAATAAGGCATCGTTGCTTGATTAGTGTAACAAACAAGTCATGACTGTGTAGTAGTCGAATTTCTCTCCACCAGTCGGTAGCTGATTCTACACTATTAGTTAAGGCCTGAACCTTGCAGATAGGATCACTTATTTTAAGAAAAATAGCCAACATATTCCGCGACGGAATTTTACACGAACGAGAGAAAGAGTATTATACATGTCATATATACAAGTCACGTATTCGAATCCTGTGGGCAAGTACATCCGTGGATAAAGTGCTTCATGCTGGATGTGTCCCTCTTAATGCCCCAGTCACACAGTGCTTTACGATGGATTACGTCCGCCGCGGATAGATACGAATGAGTGGACTCAGGGGGACGCAGCGTGGATGCAGGCATCCGCAGGGACGTATGTAGACGTAACTGTCCGTAACTCATCCGTAAAGAAACGCAAAATGACGTCGCCGAACCTGCGAAATTTTGAAATGTTCAAAATTTCGCAGAGGGACGCCACGGACGCAAACTTACGCAAGTAACCGTAACCAAACGTAACTATCCGTAACTGAACGTAACTACCCGTGGCTTGGACGCAGACCATCCGCAAAAGAATTTACCTTCCGTCCGATTGCGTTCGCTTACGTCCACTGTAAGTATCCGAAATTAACCGCAAGTTAACGTATCACAACAGTTTCGTCCGCTTACGGATATTTACGGACAGCTACGGATGTTGCGGACAATTACGTCCTTCGACGTTTTCCGTTTTCCACTCGCATGGGAACACAGAGACTCGTGGGAAGGCACACTACTCCTGTTGCCAAGCTGCAGCGCCTTTACCTGAAGGAATGCTACAACACAGTCGGAGCGGTGGAGAGGCAGAACTGCATGGTCAAATTATGAAATTTCTCCCACAATTAATGGTCATTTTAAGTGGCACCCATACCATGTATACTCATGACATTGGTTGACTCTTGGTGCTGAACTTTTTTTTTCTTGTACTCTTCGAATGTATATTTTTCGAAAAAAGCAATATTTTGGGTAGGGGATGGGGTGATAGCATTTTATTCACTTTTCTGGCCGGGGAAGGTGTGGTACACGGGCAACTATATAAGATGAGAACGAATTTATTTCTCTATAGTCTTACCCATGCACTTTACGCTCCATCGAATGTGTATTACATTTATAATAATAATAATAATAATAATAATAATAATAATAATAATGATAATAATAATGATAATAATGATAATGATAATAATAATAATAATAATAATAATAATAATAATAATGATAAGGCCTTATTTACCCAGGGTAGCCAAGTCAAGATCGGCTCGGTTGACCCATTTCACCTATTTTCAGTCCTCACACAAAATCAGTGTGTGCGACTTTTTGTTCGTTTTGTGATGCACGGTCACATATATTCTTTACATTTATGACGTTTATTCATATTTGAGTTGCACAAACAAAATTCAAACTTCAAGTTCAAAATTTCATATATCTTTTACTATTATAAAGCAAATTTTAAAGGATTACGATTTTTTTCACAACTTGTACGTAATTCAATTTCAGTTTTCCCCAGTGTGCAATGTAAGACAGTCCAAAATGTGATAACCTTGCTGTCATAATACACTGACTTAGCAGGAATCGTAAGAGAAAACCAAATTGTCCATAATTATTAATAACAATCTGTAACTATCCGTATAACTATCCGAAAATATCCGCAACTCTCCGCAAGTGTTCAGAACTATTATGTTCCAATTCGTAAGAATATCCGCAAGTGGACGCAAGTATTCGCATCTGGTCGTATCTGTCCGTATCGCCCGCATTTTTTGCCCGCATGTTTTGTACAAATTTCTGGTGACGGCAAAGGATCCGCTGGGGTCCGCGGAAAAAAATGACTTTTTTGGACGTAACGCCGGACGCAGAGCATTATGTGACTGGGGCTTAACAGAGGCATCCAAAATACGGACATGGGGATGATAACAGCGAGGAAATGCTCCACAAGAAGAGTGTGTCGGTAGATGGCTCCTCTGGGCTACATTGCAACCATATCATTTTTGTATCAATATGAAAGACCACGCATGGGACATACGAATAAGACAATATGAATACGATACTTTCATTATATATTTCATCACATTGCATCAAACTATTATGGTTAGACCTTGGTGGGTTCGTTTTTCCGTCCGGAAATATTTGTCCGACGCTACGCCTTTAATAGCAGCAGGTTTCCCTTGCAGGTAACATTGGGGAGCACTTTATATTCGCCAGATGTGATGCTACGATGCGTCTTGTTGCCTTTCGAAAGTTGATGTTGCTATAGATTAGTACAACTATCTTGCAATGCCAAATGAAGTCTGTGAGATCAGAGACGAGCAAAACGACTACATTATGTGTGAACGCACCACGTTTACCAGGCCCTTCATTTTGTAGTCGTTCTTTGCCCTTCCTGCGGCAATGGCGTTTGCGCCTCTTCTTCTGCCCTGGATCCGCGGATGAACTATTCGGGTCTTCCGAACTCCGCTAAGGATCAAAGCGGAGTTCATGCTGACGGTCCCAAAGATTGGCAAGCTATAGAGGCATAGGATCATTAGCTTCGCCGGGCATGAACTTTGCAGAATAGTCTTTGCCAAGCATCTGTTGATATCCATAAAGGGCATTCCCTTTATAGGCAGGTAGACGACAGTATTCAGTGAATTGAGAATGGATACCACAAGACAAGATACCACCGTCCTTGTAGTTACTAGTTGGAAAGGCTGCGGTTGCAACGTACACGTATTCATTTACGAAAATGGTGCAAAGCAACCAAGCGGAAATGTTCAAGAAGTATGTTGCTGCGAACGAAATGAGCAAAATCAGTTCAAAATTGGATTATGTTGTTACCGATGTCTCAAGATACGTCATAAAAGTTGTCGGTAGCTTGGTAAGTGAAGAAGCGATATCGTTTGCGGTGAGACATTTGAACAGGAGAATGTTTTATCATTGAATTGCGGTGATCTTTTTGTCCACATAACAATGGAAATTAACATGTTCAAGAATAAAACGATTGTACAAGGACAAAAGGAAAATATCGATCGAAATGATTTTACGTCGCCAAACTTTCTATAAGCTTCAAGTAAGTTCTCCACATAGTCATCATCATAACTAAATCGCTGTTGCGTTAAAAGTCATCATGCGATCTCTTCCGATAATGATATAATTGCTATGAAAAGTTTACACAATGTATAAGGTAATAAAAAAACCCGACATTAATGAGTAAATGCGAAAATCACTGTAAACATCAAAGAAATAACTACAGAACGGGCGAGAAATGTATTTTCTTGGAATAGCACGTTACATACCCTCTCGGTAATGATAAGAAAAGCACAAGCCTGTAGTTGTGGCATTACAAATTCAATCTATTTTCCTATGATTGGAAGGCAAATTCATTTTTCAGATACACGATAAATACATCTCCTCTGTAATGCAAGTATGAAAAATAAATAAGTGTTCGCAAAATGACCTCTTTCTGACATCGTAAAGATGTCTCCGTCTCTGGAATTGACATCCCCAGTTTTATCAAATGAACGTAGAACCCTCTTCCCGAAAACGGATATTGTCTCTTGATAGTCATGTCATTTCACGTTGTCACTTCAAGTGCTTATGCGATATATCAAATACGAATATGTAATCTTAAAATCTTCTCTCTTTGAGCCATTTCGCACTGTCTTTAAATTATCGGTGCTAAGGAATAGGCAAGCCATATCAGCTTTCCATGTTATATTATTGGTAAGATTTTGCTATATTTAGAATAACTTAAGATTATCGTTAATTCTAGTGTTAAGCAGTCATCATTATTTTTTTTTTCTTTTCTGAACAAACATTGAATAGAGGTATGCTTTTGATTTACCCATCATCAATAGAGGATGCATGCAGTCTGGACATCTTGTCCACCAAAGAAAATGGTTAGTTTTGATTTTTGATAGAAACTCGCCGAAAAAATGAAATAATGTCACAGAACAAAAAAGTGATGTGACATAATAGGCATATGCCTACATGCACGAAATGTTAAATGGTGAATGCAATGATATAACAAGAAATATCATAATAATGCTTTAGCAATAAAGCTTTCGCAAATGTTTTCCCAGTTACATTCTGTGCATGGTGAAGAAAGTTGATCGAACGGTCGATTTCACTCCGAGGTAATAGGAGTGGCAAAGAGTGGGGTATTGGCTCCTTGGAGTTCGACTTGCAGCCGGCTGTCCGTTTCCTTGAAGATTTGATTGAACACGCTCACTAATGGTTTTCTGTGCGTTTAGCTCAGACGCCTCTGGTTGTAGTACATCTCAGATTCTGCCTGTCTCTAGAGAAAATGCGCTCAGCTTCCTCGAAAGAGTTTCAGGTGGACAGGAAGGGAAAGCCATCAGCGTAGGAATATTCGGAGTTGCTATTGTGGGGATGCCTGCTTTGTACATGTTGAAGAGTGCTGGTGCAACGACTGAGATAAGGGAGATGCCGTTCATGCCGAACTATCTGAGTGTCCTGATATATAGCCCACAGTTATCTATTTTTCTTTCTTAAAAGCAGCTTTAATTTGGTTGGTTGCTAAAAGCACGCCATCCTCAGTGCTACGTCTTTTCCAGAAACCCGCTTGCTCATTTGAGAGGAAGTGCTTAAGGATGGATTATATCAGGTGAAGTACAAGCAGTAAAAACAGTTTCAAAGGCACAGAAGTGAGATGAGATGGCGGTAGCTCTTAAGGTCGTTGATTGATTTGTTATGGGCTCTAGGATGACCAACGCAGCAGCCTTCTTCCATTACATGAGAACCTCGGCAGTGAAGAGACACCGTGATATGAAATGTCTAAACCCGTCAATATGGCGAGGGCCAGCAGGGTTTAGTTGTTGTACGTGGGTGTTATCAGAAGCAGGGGCTTTCCTGCACTGAGTGATCAGCTGATATGTTGTCTCTCTCTTCCTTAAGCATCTTGTTGACATCACTTGATAAGTCCTTGTCATGTGGAAAATATATATATTATGATATTACTAATGAGCTATTTTATCTGGTGTGTCAGTGTCATCTGTGTGTTTTCTTTCTTGGTTGCCCTTCCAGTGTTTGTTAATCAATGGCCATGCTTTCCAACTTGCGTAGACTCAGTGGCTTCCAACCAGCATGCCTTGCGTCAAGATGTCTTGCGTCAAGATGTCTTCATTCGGGCTGCGGTCCGTGCGGCTGCTTCTGGATTTTCTCTTCATCTCAACCAGGGATACATATTTTTTCGGAAGTTGAGTGGCATGGCTACTTTTAATACCACGGCGACTTGTGAGGAAAGGAGTGTATGCTTTATGGGTATTAAAGGGCAGAAGAGATCGACTGCTCCGATATCTGTGTTTTCCCTGAAGATGTTTCGATTTGCCTTGCGGAGTTACTTACTCCTCTTTCCTGGGCGCTTGAATGTCGGGGACATGAACGGTGTGTGCCACTGATGATAACAGGTCTGGGGTGACTGTGAGGGATACTGGTGTCTGGCACCTGTCTCTGCGGGACATTAAACGATTCGCTCTGCCACTCTGCCACCATGCCAGGTCTGGATTGTTGTGTGGATAAGTCCCATCGCCTGAGGGGGAAAGTGACAGGTTGACGTCTGTAAAATAAAACATTTAGGTCATATTCTGTAGTCCAGTTGCATATGTCTTCGCCATTTGAGGTGCAGTAGTCATACCCAGGCAATGTGGTGGCAGTTGAAGTTGCCAGCGTACAACAGAGTAGGCGGAGATGTGGGTTAGGTGTTAATGATTAAGCTGCGTGAGAGGGGGCTTATAAAAGAATCAAATCATGTTGAGGCTTTGCACTTTGACAAAGTGCCATTTGATGGCTGCGTCCCTGTCGCAAGTGGCAATGCCATTGCAGCCTTTTACGCTAGGTAGAAAACGATATGTAGGCCTACATTGGAATCCATAACCCGAGACAAGAGCACCATTGGAGTTCAAATAATGATTGTTTTCTTCTTCTCGAAATTCCTTAGGTAGTGTAAGGAAATACATGCATGACATCGTTGATTGGGTAGTATATAGTATAGCTCATTATAAAGAGCTAAACAAGCTAAACAAGTTAAACAGCTACAGAAGAGAAAGGGAATCATCACCAATCGCAGAAAGCTAAAAGGATCAGGGATTGTCATCGCAGAAAACCTGACAAAAAGAAATCAAAGACTGCTGTCACTGGCTCGTGCTTCAAAGAACATCACAGCCATGGGCGTAAATCCCGGGGGGATGGGGGGATATACCCCCCCCCCCCCACTTTTGAAGGAGGGGGGGGGGGTGGCCTGTACAAATATCCCCCCTGAAATTCTCCCAAGAAAAAGATGTAGGAACAAAAAAACAAACAAAAAGAAAAGTGGTGATATTGATTTCAGCATGATGGATTATTGCATAGCCTATAATCTAGGCGGAGAATTCAGTAATTGTCTTTGTAATTTGCTGTTAAGCTAAACGTTAGATGCAGCGAGATAATTGTCTTTGCCAAGCGATACATCTGATGCGGCGAGACTACGAATAGTGGACCCATCTACCGCGTCCGCTAGGCGCCACGATCGGTGGCAGTTTGTTTTTTTCCGTATAAGAAGACTGCCACCGATTAAAAAAAATAAGAAAACAACAACAAACAACTGGATCATAGGCGGTGTATTCGCGCGCATCCACTGTTCGTAGTCTCATCGCATCAGACCAGCTGCATCCCCACCTAGGTTATAGGCTACATACTGTAGTATAAATGCATGAGCCATGACGTTCGCACGCCCGCCTCGTGACGAGAGCATACTGCTGAACAGTGCTAGCAGCGCTCGCGTACTTCTCTCGCAAGCCAATGCATGTAGAGCAATATCGACCGTAATGCATGCTTCGGATGTTGAACTACTATAGTAGCCACACAACCAGATAGCTACCAGCTGCATGCAACCAGGGAGGTGCTCTTCCCACCTCCTTAATGCAACACAGTCTGTAGGGCTATGGACGTAGGCGTGAACGAGTGCACCATGCCGAGCGCGATACGACTCACGTCGAGCTCCGCATGAGTTACCCAAAGATCTAGATAACAAGCGAGTTCGTTAACAGCCATGTACGAGTTTCAGTCGTAGGAATTGCAACACATTTACCCTCTCCATATTGGCAGTGATTTTGCTCAGTTAGTATAATTCGTTTGCCTCCAGAAAAAAAACAAAAGGAACGGGTGTCGATTCCCATATTTTGCCATATGCAAGTACCTCCTTTAATCTAATGAACCGTTTGCTTTAGATTAATGGTTCAGACCTATTAACCAGATTAATTTTTGTTTTCATGGGAGATGTGCAAAAAACACAAGAAAGTTCACCTGTTAACAAACATACATCAATAGATTAATAAGACAAGTTTATTCGCACCCAATTTCATTGATATGCAACATTCATCTCACGAACAGAAAAATGGATTCTTAAATCCCTAATCAAACAATCCCACAGAAAAGGCAAGACATTCTAACAGTTTGTCAGAATAGTACGAAAAGATTTTCACTTTTTTTTTCCAGTGAATAGGACTTACTTGGAATTGAGTGCTGAAACGGATATTGTACCTTACCAAATCATTTTCACACGTTGGTAAGAATGTATAAAACCTGAAGTGTGCCGTGATCCTGAATGAATTTTACAACTGTATTTATGAGCCTGTAATGTTGTTCGAAAATAACGTTGCTTATCATGTCATTGTGCTTAGTTATAGGGGACAGATATGAAGCCATTAACTTGACAAAGATGGAAAAAATGTGAGCAAAATAAATAGAACTATCTCTACGAAAAGGAAGGGCTGAACTCATTTTGATTTCTGCAAATTAATATGAATGGTGTTTAAATGGTAATAAAATATACAAAAGAATCTTTAAGAAAAAATCTCAGGAAATTATTCAAATTGTCGGCATCATATGCCCAATTATGTTTGAACTTTCAAAGGCTACAGTATGTTAACATCTGATAGACCTTGGCTTCAGAAGTGCTCTGATAATATGTATACCTATGTTGCGAGATTTATAGTTAGTAAAAGTTGGGTTGTCTTCAATTAAAGTACGGTTTGCTTAATCTATTCCTGTGAGGTAACTGAAGTTAAAAGGTAAAATTTCCTTCAATACGAGATGAACTTTCAAGTTTTCAATCTCCGCCTATACGGTCCTTATATAACCTTGCGTTTCTGATAATGTTTATTGTTTACTCTCCAAAGGAATGGGGTTAGACATAAAAGATGATATTCTATATGGTCGATTGGAATTACGGAACATAATTATGTTATTAGGGTCCACAAAGATTGTCATAGAGACACATACGGAGAAAAAACTGTGCTTGTTTGTTTAACCTTGTTTGCTTTGTTACTGTTTTATGTTAATGTTTTTAACACATAATGTACAAAACTGATCTCGCAAAATAAATTTATTCAAGTGAATAAAACTATATTCACCTTTATCCAGCAATTTGTTCTCAATAGTGTTTTGATCAGAGGAAAACTATATAGTGTGTCACCATACCTTGCCACTACAACTCGACTTCTGTGGAAACCGTTCTTCGTTATTCTGCCAAGTTCCATTATACCCCCCCCCCCCCCCCGAAAAAAAAAAGCGCAAGCGCGCGAAACCGAGCGCTTTAAAAGTTCAATCGTGTGCAGTGGATGAAGTTGGGGGAGACAAATCATTTTGTCCCCCAAGCAATTCCCGAGATGAGGACAAATCTCGAACTTTCTTCATGGAAAATTGGACAACTACCGCCAGAATTATGCACCGGATCGCTGAATTGCAATCATAAATACGCAAAAGCTACTGGGTCCCTTTTGACAGACTTTGCACACTTTTGAGATTGACGTTTTATTTCCTTATATTTATCGAAGAGTGTGCGGCAGATCTTTCACTTACAAAAGCTCCCTCATATGCAGAGGCGTCGATGGAGGGGAGGGGGATGGTTCCCCCATAAATGTATTGGGGACAAACAGATCATTTTGCTCCTCCTCGTAACTCCCGAGATGTGGAAATGTTCTTACTTTTTTGATAGAAGACTGTCTAAATATTTAACCCAAAGATGGTTGAATTTCAATTTTGAAATTACAAAATCTCCCTCGCGTAGGAGGGGGATAGGCCTAACCCCTTCCGTACCCTCCCCGTTCAATCATTTCTACTTAATACACTTTAGATTGACAGATTTCAAAATGTTTCATCCAAAGTGTGCACCAGGTCTGTTACTTCAGTTTAAAGAAATGCAAATGTTCCTTGGGTGGGAGGAGATATCTAGATACTTTCAATTAACGGAGGATCCCCCCCCCCTCAAAAAAAAAAAAATAGTATACACTTCTGGGATTGAAATTTCCCCAGATTACATCATAAATGTGTTTACGAGATATTTGTTGCTGCCAGTAATTGCCAGCAGTTGCGGCCGGTGCACCCCCATCCCTTAATTTCCAAAGCGAAAAAAGTACAGCTACAAACGGCAGTTTTTGGACTGTAAAATGTCAAAATTTTCAAGCTCGCTCGTTTCGCTCGCTCGCATTGAATCGTCATGCCATTCTCCTGATGTTGCTGCCGGGTAATTGCTAGCAGTTGCGCCCGGTGCGCCCCCTTATTTTTAAAAGCGAAAAAATATAGCTGCAAACGGCAGTTTTTGGACTGTAAGATGTCAAATTTTCAAGGTCGCTCGCATCAGGGAGGTGGGAAGAGAAACACCTCCCTGCTCGCATTTAATCGTTATGTCATTCTCCTGATGTTGCTGCCAGTAATTGCCAGCAGTTGCGCCGGGTGCGCCCCCACCCCTTAATTTCCTAAGCGAAAAAAGTACAGCTACAAACGGCAGTTTTTGGACTGTAAAATGTCAAAATTTTCAAGCTCGCTCGTTTCGCTCGCTCGCATTTAATCGTCATGCCATTCTCCTGATGTTGCTGCCGGGTAATTACCAGCAGTTGCGCCCGGTGCGCCACCCCCCCTTATTTTTCAAAGCGAAAAAGATATAGCTACAAACGACAGTTTTGGGACTGTGAACTGTCAAAAATTTTCAAGCTCGCTCGCATTTAATCGTTATGTCATTCTCCTGATGTTGCTGCCAGTAATTGTCAGCAGCTGCGCCCGGTGCGCCCCCACCCCCCTTAATTTCCTAAGCGAAAAAATATAGCTACAAACTGCCGTTTTGGGACTATACAATGTCAAAATTTTCAAGCTCGCTTGCTTCGCTCGCTCGCATTTAATCGCTATGCTAAATTCTCCTGATGTTGCTGCCGGGTAATTGTCAGCAGTTGCGCCCGGTGCCCCCCCCCCCTAATTTTCAAAGCGAAAAAATGTAGCTACAAACGGCAGTTTTGGGACTTTAAAATGTCAAAATTTTCAAGCTCGCTCGCTTCGCTCGCTCGCATTTAATCGTTATGTCATTCTCTTGATGTTGCTGCCAGTATTAAATTGCCAGCAAATGCTGCCAGTAATTGTCAGCAGCTGCGCCCGTTGCGCCCCCACCCCCCTTAATTTCCTAAGCGAAAAAATATAGCTACAAACTGCCGTTTTGGGACTGTACAATGTCAAAATTTTCAAGCTCGCTTGCTTCGCTCGCTCGCATTTAATCGCTATGCTAAATTCTCCTGATGTTGCTGCCGGGTAATTGTCAGCAGTTGCGCCCGGTGCGCCCCCCTTAATTTCCAAAGCGAAAAAAGTACAGCTACAAACGGCAGTTTTGGGACTGCAAAATGTCAAAATTTTCAAGCTCGCTCGTTTCGCTCGCTCGCATTGAATCGTCATGCCATTCTCCTGATGTTGCTGCCGGGTAATTGCTAGCAGTTGCGCCCGGTGCGCCCCCCTTATTTTTAAAAGCGAAAAAATATAGCTGCAAACGGCAGTTTTTGGACTGTAAGATGTCAAATTTTCAAGCTCGCTCGCATCAGGGAGGTGGGAAGAGAAACACCTCCCTGCTCGCATTTAATCGTTATGTCATTCTCCTGATGTTGCTGCCAGTAATTGCCAGCAGAAAAAAGTACAGCTACAAACGGCAGTTTTTGGACTGTAAAATGTCAAAATTTTCAAGCTCGCTCGCTTCGCTCGCTCGCATTTAATCGTCGTGCCATTCTCCTGATGTTGCTGCCGGGTAATTACCAGCAGTTGTGCCCGGTGCGCCACCTCCCCTTATTTTTCAAAGCGAAAAAGATATAGCTACAAACGGCAGTTTTGGGACTGTGAAATGTCAACAATTTTCAAGCTCGCTCGCATTTAATCGTTATGTCATTCTCCTGATGTTGTTGCCAGTAATTGTCAGCAGTTGCGCCCGGTGCGCCCCACCCCCCTGAGTTTCCTAAGCGAAAAAAATATAGCTACAAACTGCCGTTTTGGGACTGTACAATGTCAAAATTTTCAAGCTCGCTTGCTTCGCTCGCTCGCATTTAATCGCTATGCTATTCTCCTGATGTTGCTGCCGGGTAATTGTCAGCAGTTGCGCCCGGTAGCCCCTCCCCCCTAATTTTCAAAGCGAAAAAATGTAGCTACAAACGGCAGTTTTGGGACTGTAAAATGTCAAAATTTTCAAGCTCGCTCGCTTCGCTCGCTCGCATTTAATCTTTATGTCATTCTCCTGATGTTGCTGCCAGTATTAAATTGCCAGCAAATGCGCCCGGTGCGCCCCCTTAATTTCCAAAGCGAAAAAAAAAAATGTATAGCTACAAACGGCCGCGTTTGGACTGTACAATATCAAAATTCGTGATCGCGTTCATGATCGTCAGCGTAAGAATTAAGACAAGAAGTTTCTCTAAATGATACCATTTTATAGGCAAAATTGTTCAATAATAATCTACATAAAATGTATTGCTACCTTAAACATGTTGGACTGTTTCAAGTCGTTAGAACACGCAAAACAAAAATGAATCAAATTGCACCATTTACAACATCAATATGTAAAAAGTTCTCACTGTGGGAGGGGGAGAGTCCCCCTCCCACACCCTCCCCCCTCGCTCGCATCGCTCCCTCGCATCTAACCGCTCCCCCTAAGAGCAAATCCTGACTACGCCGGTGATAGGCCCCACTATTTAGTAGGCCTTCACAGTGATGTCGCACAGGCGGAGCAAGAGCTGAAATACCACGATGTAGTCATTCAATTATCTATGAATATTTCTTTTTCTTACTTGTTTTTTTTTTATAGGAAAAAAAATCCCAAATTTCACCAAAAGTGTGCACCAGATCGCTGAATTTGAGGTCTGCAAATGCCAAATTTTCCTCGTGTGGGAGGGGGATACCCCCTCCCACACCCTCCCCCCCCCCGCTAGGCCGCTCCGCTCCCTCGCACAGATAGTCAAACTCAAAGTCCCTCCCCTACCCCCATCATTAAAACGGAACGGTGCCCCTGTGATGATTGCTTTACTGACTTAAATCAAGAAAAATTGAAGAATACAATAGCTACAGGATAATATCTCCTACGTTATTCAAGAAATGGATATCCTTATTAGCATTTTATTGAATTTATTTTGGAATTATTTAGTGCTGCGCTACGTTTTTTAAAGGGGGGGGGGGGCAAAATCGCCTGTCAGTCAAGAAGAAAGAACATCAAAAGACAAGAGAAACAACAACAAAAAAGTCTTCATACTTTTAAGGTCTGATTTTCCGCCGAAAGTCGGCTGACAAGAAAAAACAAAAAAACAAAAACAAGAACAAGAACACTTTGCATGGAAAAGAGTGGGACATTTGATCCCTGTAAAGTGTGTGTGTGTGTGTGTGTGGGGGGGGGGGGGGGGGGCAAGCTCCCTCCCCCCACCCCCCCCCCCCCCCCCCCCCCCGCGGGCTGCGCTGGTCCGGTTATGGGCTTGTAATCGTGGTGATGGTGACTATCGCCAATCATCCCCCCACTCCTCAGTACGGATTTACGCCGTGGATCACAGCTGCCTGGTCCTCTGATGGACGGATAATTGCCGTCATCACTGCCTCGGGTGGCAAGACAGCAACAAAACTGATCACCTGCGAAGAAGACATTAAGAAATTACATTGACAATAATAGTTGAATGAAGCTGCTTCATAGTAACACTTAATCACTCTTATAATGATATATATTTGATTACTTAAATACAAAGTATACTTACCTGTTTACTACTGTTTATATAAAGTATGCATGTCAAATACAATCCTCTACTCCGATTTATGTTATTCCTTCTTATCGTTTCACTGCAATCAAGATTATAGAATTTGTTTGTCATAAATTGTGTTCATTATTTCATGTCATGTACTTAACGATGTACCAGTATTGTATCATTCATTACCTTGTCTCCGATATATTCTGTTCTATTCCTGCTTCACGAAATTCCAACAGCTATGTCAAATTGCTTGTGTTCAATAATGTGAATATTTTGTCTTTCCGTTGTATATTCTTATATGAAAAATATGTATATGTACGATACGATCCATGACGAACAAAACTTACCTGAATTTTATTTGATGTGCCCGCTTTTAACCCAAAATATAAAGATGCCAAGTGTTCTGATTCATTTTCGTTAGTTCATTTTAATCGTAGAAGTTTGTCGAAAAATTTCGATAATTTGAATATGTATATAAGCAGCATTGATCATAATTTTAAGGTAATAGGACTTACTGAAACTTGGTTAAATGAATCTTCTTCAGTTGAAGCTTATGATTTAGATGAATATAATTTATTTTGTAATGATAGAATTAATAAGCGAGTTGGTGGAACAGGTGTATATGTTCATAATTCCTTACATGTATTTATTAGACAAGAGTTGACAGTTATATCCGTGTCGTTTGAAAGTATTTTTGTTGAATTAGTAAATAACAACACCAAATGTAAAAAAAACCCCAACCAATTGTTGGTGTGGTATATCGTCCCCCGAATTGTAATATTGATATCTTTTTGAATGAATTTGCTAATTTTTTTACATAAGGTAAATCCGCGTGTATATAATTGTTTCATAATGGGTGATTTGAATTTAGATTTAGTGAAAATAGGTTTAAATTCCAAAATTGATTTATTCATGGATATTTTGTATGGGTTTTATTTGGAACCTTTGATGAGCAGTCCCACTCGGACAACTGCAACCTCTGCCACTTTGTTGGACAATATATTTACAAATGTTAATATTTGTACTCACTCAGGAATTTTGATTAGTGACGTAAGTGATCACCTGCCATTTTTTTTAATGTCTTCATCCATTGCCCATTGTACAAACAAATCACCTCCCATTTATGTAAAGCGTAATATTACTCAGTCAAATATGATTGCTTTTTTTAACACATTGAAAAATGTTGAATGGGAAAATTACATTGGTGTAGGAAGTGTTGATTTTAAGTATAATAGTTTTTTAAAGATATTTATGATGAATGTTTTCCTTATAAATCATATTATGATTTTAAGAAGAAGAATAAGAATCCATGGTTGACTAAGGATT
Organism: Diadema antillarum; assembly: GCF_040938485.1. Lineage (NCBI taxonomy): Eukaryota > Metazoa > Echinodermata > Echinoidea > Diadematoida > Diadematidae > Diadema > Diadema antillarum. Next base: position 2,073,426 of record NW_027270929.1, on the reverse strand, counting down.
TGATTAAGCTTTGTCGTAAAAAATCAAGTTTGTACAAGAAATATGTTAAGAAACCAACCCTTTATAGAAAAGAGGTGTATAATAAATTTCGAAATTATGTTACACTTCGATTAAGGCAAGCAAAAAAGAAATGTTTTAATGAAAAATTCTATCAAGTGAAAAATGATATCAAATCAACATGGAAAATTATCAATAATCTTTTAAAGGGTACAAGAAATACCAAAAGTAGTTTAATAGAAAGTCTTGAGATTGGGAATGAAAAATAGCAAATAATAAAGATATAGCTGATTGTTTTAATGATTTTTTTGTTAGTATTGGGGAGAAACTGCAGATCTGTAATGATAAGAGAAATGAAAATTCATATTATAAATATTTGAAATTTTCTAACAAAAATAGTATATTTTGTAAGCCAATATAAAAAAAGAAATAATAACGATTGTAGAGGAAATGAAAAGTAATGTAAGTTCAGGTGTAGATGGTATAGATATAAAAGTTATAAAGTTTGTAATTGCTGTTATATGTGAACCATTAAGTTTTCTTTTCAATGACTGTATGTCTGTTGGTTTTTTCCATCAAAAATGAAAATTGCGCGTGTAACACCTATTCATAAAAAGGGTAACCGTAATGACATAAATAATTACAGACCAATATCGGTGTTAACTATATTTCAAAGATATTAGAGATATGTATATTCAATAGATTAATTGAGTTTATAGATATACAAAGTATTTTGATAAAAAGTTAGATTGGATTTAGAAGGGGTCATACAACAGCCACAGCAATATTAGATCTTGTGAAAATAATAAATGATGCTATTGATAATAAAGAATATGCTGTAACAATATTTATCGATCTTACTAAGGCTTTTGATGTTATAGATCATTTCATTTTATCACAAAAATTATATTATTATGGTATACGTGGAACCCCATTCAAACTTTTAAGTAGTTATCTTAAAGATCGTCAACAGTTAACTGTAGTTAATGAAATTGAATCTGATATCAGAACAATTAATTGTGGTGTTCCACAAGGATCGATTTTAGGCCCTCTTCTTTTTCTTATATATATATAAATTATTTACCTTTATCAACTCAACATTTAAGTTATATTTTATTTGCTGATGATACCAGTGTATTTTGTAAAGGCTCAGATCCATGTAAACTGTTTGATATTGTTAATAGACAATTGCGTAATATTAGTGATTGGATGGAAGTCAATAAGTTGATTTTGAATATAGATAAAACTCATTATATTTCATTTGGTATGCGAATTATAACAGACCACAATTTGCAATTGTATTTTAAGAATATGAAAATAGATAGAGTTGTAAGCACAAAATTCTTAGGAGTAATTATAGATGAAAGATTATCTTGGAATTATCATATTGATTACGTAGCCAGTATTATATCAAGAAACATAGGGGTTTTGTATGAATTACAGTATCTTCCTAGAAATGTCCTTAAAAAGTTATATTATGCTTCGATTTCACCACATATTAATTACTGCATTATTGTATCGGGATTCACTTTTGATAAGAATATTGATCGAATATATAAATCACAAAAACGAATCACAAATAACCAATTCAACATACGCTTCCCCCAGTTTACCTCTGTTTTTAGAAACTCAAATATTACCCATTCAAGATTTAATTTCATTAAGAGTTTGCAATATGCATGTTTAAACTTAATAATAGTTTTCTCCCTGATGTATTCTCTGATTATTTTACCCTCAATAGTTCAATTCATGTTTATAATACCAGAACTGCTCAGAGTATTCATCATCCATTAAATCGCACATCTTGTACGCAGTCATCAATATTTTACAAAGGTACTATTTTATGGAATAATAAGTTTTCAGGATCAGTAAGACCGTAAGACAATTTAAAAGATTATATAAACAACATCATTTTGATGCAATTAAGTCACAAGTTGATGAATAGTTAAATATGAAGTTTACTTCTTTTCTTCTCTACTTTCATATCTACACATATCCGTTTTTTTTATTGATTCAAGTTGTAAATCTTATCGTATTTTGCATTCATGTTTGTTTCAATTCAGTTACAAACCAATGATTATAAATGATTACATATATCTACATCACAATATTTATGGGATCATTTTCAATAAGCCTACTTTGTGCTTCTCATGATTGTGCCACTATCATATTTGACACCATGTATTTTTGTTTGTTTGTTTGTTTGTCTGTTTGTTTTTAATGCAAAGTTTGTAAACCAAATATAAAAGTGGAAATAAATGAAATGAAATGAAATGAAATGAAATGAAATGAAATGTATGTCCTCCAAAATGTTCTCGATGATTTTTCTCTTACGGGCGTTTAGGAATTTCAGTTGTTTGCCATAAAATTGAGCAACATACTGTAGCTTGCTGTTCCATACCACGTCATTCTGGCCGGCTTCATTCTCACTTATTCTTCTTAATCATTATGTCAAAGCGGGAAGGGGGGGGGGGGTGTACCGTTGACCCTTGACCAAACCAAAAGCACTATACCCTTGCAGTGCCACCACGGCCTGCAGCCCCTCCCCAAATAAAGGAACGCGTTCCGCGGCCCTGATATAGGTATGTGTCTGTCTGTGTGAGGAAATGTCAAAAGAACACGTACACAACTTTTGATAAATTAATGTTCCTTTATATTTATTCTCGACAGACTTTGTTTCATTAAACACACTTACATTTTTCTATCCGCTCTACTCACAAGTAAAACACCCTCTGATGAAAACATCTACCACTATTGATCGAGATATATACAAAGGCTTTCAAGGAAATTTAAAACGGGAATGTGCATTCATACAGAACAGCACTTTCAAGACAAATAACTTTAAAATAGAAAATTCTGCCGAATTACTCCTCTTATGACCATATACATCACACAATTAACGACCAGTGGCAATCACAAGCTCAAATGGATGAATTAGTAATGCAAATTCATATCAAAACAGATCTGGGACAGAGTGGTTTCCAGATGCTGACACTTATGTCCAATACACCACATTGATAAAGAAGTAGCTCCTTGTGTCATGTGAGGTCCAAAAACGAGGACAAAACGGCAACTCCAAGTGTTTGCTGCTTTTGTAAATGAAACACACTCTTCCTTCCGTATCAAGGTATCTGGATGAAAGGTCTCGGTTAAAAAAAAAAAAAAATGGGGGGGGGGGAAGGGAAGGGAAAGGCAGTTCCAATAGACTAGTCACACCGCGAATCAAACGAAAATCTTGAACCACGCTAGTGATATGTCTGCTCTCTTACAGACATGACTTTTTTTTTCTCCTTCTACACACTTGTACCTTCAAAGGCTTCCATATTCTTTTCAACATTTATCCTACCTTACAATTACAGCGATGTATTGGAGCTTGATTATGTAGAGGCTACCAATTAATAGCCCAATGTAAATCAAACCAGATTTTTACCTGCGCAGAAGCTGACATCTTTACAGTGCCATTATTGTGAAATCTTTTGACAAAAAGTGAAAGTGATAGGTAAATTAGTGTATATATACACACACACAGACACACACACACACACATATATATATATATATATATATATATATATATATATAATCAACCACTTATTCAAGTCATACGGCAGTTTTTTCTTCTTTTTTACAGCTGTGTGATACCTTAGAGTCATTACTTGGACACATTTCTTCTCAAAAATGTTTTTTTGAGGCTCAATTGCAATCTCATAGATTTAAACTTTGTCGTGGAATTCAATCTTTTTGAACAGACTGACTTTAACATTTAACTGCGCTTCATGTTTTATTAGGTGATCCGAATATCCTCTCGGATCACTTTCTGCATCTTTAAAAATGTGATGCTTCTATTTGTCAAAGTGTGGACAGTATGCACAAAGTTAAAAAATTAAATTGTTAATTTCTCTCATGCATTTATGGCGGTTCCATGACATTTGCTCCTGTGACAATTGTTCCCATGATATTTCTGTAAAGCCAAACATCTTCATTTCAATCTACACATAAAACACAACGCTAACCCTAAATCTTTGGGAAAATAAGACTGGAGCAATTGTCGCGGGAGCAAATGCCGTGTCACCGTAAGTGACATCTATTCTAAATCAAGTGGATTAGTGAGACATTTATCTTTTGTTGATTGATTGAATGGCAGATTTCATTTATGATTTGACAAACGAACGAACGAATTAAGTACACTGTTAATAGAATGTAGGATTCAACAGATAAGTGATCTATTTCATTTGATTTCAATTAAACTCATATATTTCTTTTCATATCTAAACAATGCAAAATGATTGCAAAGTAGCATAAACGATTTCTAGAAGGTAAAATGTAATGAAGGGAATACAAATACAAACAATAGTATTACAGAGGTACAATACATGCTTACATGCTGCACCTTTAAACACAAATATATCATAATTTCCGGCATTTTTCTATGATAAGGACCTCCGAGAATAACAGTTTTTGAAGCTACTATCAGAGCTTCCCTACCAAAACAAAACCAATAAATAGAATAAATATATAGATAATAGATAGATAGATTGATAGATATTAACGGGGTAATGGATATTCTCTTATCTTATGTTAGTTCTCAGGAGTGCATTACCAATAAACTATGGATTTCTCTTCCTGCTGAAAAGTTCATAGAGGAATATCATCTTTGACATAGGTGTATACTAGCATACAAGGAGGTAAACTCACGCTTCATCGCATTCCGAAATTGCACATTACTGTAAATGAGAACTGTCATTTTACAGCACCAAAGGAAATAGACAACAAAATATATATACGTCAAAGTGACCCAAAGTCTTCCTGCATTATCTGTTTCTTGAGTCCAAAATGAAAATAACATGGTCGCAAACATCAATACCAGAGCAAGAGTTACCAAATGCATGACGCTCCTTACTCCTCTCATGTTAGGACCACCCTGTTGTCTTCGAACAGGGAGGACTCTATTGATAGCGACCCTCGCAACGCGCTTTGACGAGCGCAAAACCAGCCTGATTAGGGGCCCCGTTGACGACGACAGTTGCAACAACAGGTGCATTGAAAAACAAGAGCGCGACAATCGTATACGGGACCGAAGCTGTCAAGACTGCTTTCGCATCACATGAAAGGCCATTTGGAGGAATGAGCCATCTGACAATCAAGTGTCCCACAGAGTTGAGGGATATCATCAGAATACCACCAAGATATAACCACACTCTCCGCATCGTGACCATCCTGGAATATCGAAGGGGGCTAGCTATGTAAATGTACTTATTTACCGTGATTGCACATAGCAGCCAGGCCGACATATTTAGAAAGAAAACCGATGCAAACCAGCTAAACCTACAGATCTCACTCAAACCAGATTCGAATATTATGTGACCAGCAAAAAGGACATAAGTTACCAGAGCTTCAACGAGCGCGGACACCAGATCATTTAACGTCAGGTATTTCAAGAGCACGACTTCGACATCATTGAAGTCGAGATGGTCTCTCCTCAACAGGACGACGAAAATGAACAAATTCAATATCACTTCAATCACGACAGCGACTGAGATGAAAACTAATTGCGGTAAAATCGTAGGATGCGCTAAATGTGAATACACATATGTCTCCAATGTTCCGTTAACCAGCATTTTGATCTCTGTCCTGACCAATGAACATTTAACGTTCAATATTAGCTGTCAACACAATCTCTAACCCGGTGAATCAGTTGTTTAAGCCAAGAATTATGGTTGCAGAGGCTTAAAATTATCAAACACGTCATCAGCGCTTTCTTTCATGCAAAGCTGGCTAGGTACAGAGGTCTTAAAACGCAGGTAGAACTTGATAGCTCTGGAAGAGTGTACCGTCGATAAGCGTACGACGACCAGAGTACTATCTGCAATTATAATATATGTTATATGAAGCTAGTTATTATTATGGCCGGTTACATTCGCAACGACGCAAAGATACTTTAATAATTTGTCATGAGTATGCATGTGTACGCAGTGGGTGTGGCCTGCTCGGCCCACGTTGGAAGTCAAGATGGCTCGAGGCTGGGACCATGCCGTCTGAGGAAGCGAGGGAAGAATAAAGTCTTCATTACTTTAAGTTTGATTAGTGGTGGTGATTTGTTTCGGTGTCAGAATGTGTGACGTGTTGTTGCCCCACCAAGATTTCCCTCATTCCGTAATAATTGGGGGCTTGTCCAAAGGAACTGGACATTCAAGTCATGTTGTGTTTGGATGTTGAGGTTCGTCGACGGTATCGTCGTTGGGGAGACGTTGGCTTAGTCCCAGCTACGCATTTTGATGCGGTGAGTAGATTGTAGTCACGTTTGTGGTCATTGGTATGTGTGACAATCGTTTGGTAGGGCGTTTGGTGTAATTTGCCTCCGTTTCTAGGGTAAGGAACGTGAAAACTTTATGACCTGGAGTTGATTGTATGCATGTTTGCTGCAAAGTTGTTGCAGGTGACGTTTTGTGACTAAGTCTATTTGTTTGGTCTCCCGGACCCATTCGTGGTCGTTTGAATTTTGCCTTTCGTTTGCTGTGACATTCGTCTGGCGGTGTATATTACTCGGTCGTATTACGTAGCCATAGCATACGCAGTATAGTTATCATGGTCATTTTTGATGTGGAAAACTTCCTTAGTCAGGATTTGACGGCGACCGGGTTGAAAAGGCTGGTCCAGGCCAATTTGAAGACTGTAGCTAATAGGCTAGGAGTAGACTTGACCGGTTGCACACGCAAGGCAGACATTCTTGATGCTGTAATAAAGCATGCAAAGTTAAGCACTGTGTCTACTGTCGAATTGTCAGGCAGTGAAGGTGAAAGTAAATCCCAGAGTCAGATAAATGAATTGAGTGAGAAGGAGAAGTTAGAGATTGAAGAGCGCAGAGATAAGCTCAGAGCGACAGAGCATGAGCGTGAGATGGAAAGGAAGAGAACGGAGTTGGAAATGATGCGGTTTGAAGCGATAAATTCGCAGGCTAGAGGCTCCATGCAGAAAGAAGTCAAGATGGCTCGAGGCTGGGATCATGCCGTCTGAGGAAGCGAGGGAAGAATAAAGTCTTCATTACTTATAAGTTTGATGAGTGGTGGTGATTTGTTTCGGGGTCAGAATGTGTGACATGTTGTTTGACCACCAGGATTTCCCTCATTCCGTAATAAATTGCAACAACTGACAGTTGAATATTCTAGACTTTGATAGTGTCTCAGTCCTATGACAAGTGACAGCTAGTTGATATACCTCGAATAAAAGCAAGTCCAAATCCTGTAGAAATTTCCACTTAAATTTAGGTATTGTTGCTGATAAAAAAAAAATGCATCATGCAATAACCAAACTATTAGCTGAAAATCTTTGAAATTAATGAAAATCTCATTTAAAAGTTCTATTCCATTCACTTCTATGTTTGACGTTTCTGTAACAACAAGCTATTGATTCTATAACAAGTAAGACATTTCAATTGAAACTACGAAAACAAAATACGACTCCTTACTTAATTGACAATCACTACCTTGCTACCACCAGGGATAAAGGTGACCTTATACACTGACGTCAAATACAAGATCTTTGCTTGGAATTGATATGAACATATGACAAATCATGCTTACGTTATTAAAAAGGCCGTCCATTGAAAGCCATGTGGCTAAGGAAAAACAATATTTACAATACACTACGTCTTCAGAGGCGGTTTTGCTTAGAGTTTAACAATACGTTATTACCGACAAGTATAGATGAGGTAATTTAGTTTTATGTACCTTTTTTTTTATTAGTTACATTTTTCGAAAAATGTACATCGCATTATTTGTCACCTGATCAAAACGCGGAGCATGTTATCAAATGGAAAGCTCACAAAAAGTGAAAAGCAATTCAAAGAAAACATAACGATAATTAGTAGGTAACAAATTCGCTTGTGACGGCAATGTATTTAACACAAAGGATGATAATATATACTTCTGAAGTAAAATGATCCATGTCATGTCGGCAATGACACACCTCCGCAGTTCTGGCGCTCCACATGAAATTAAGCCCGATATCATTGGATTCTTTTTTCCTGTGATTTACGAGAAAATGAAGGAGAAACGTTTAATTGCTGCCTACAAATCTAGTTATCAGATAAATACGGGCCTATCACATCAGAAATTACAACAATTTCTGCTCAAGATAATAATGTTGACTTTTATCCGTCCGGACAAATATCATCGTCTCTGGAATAGATGAAGCAAACGAACAAAGCCCTCATCCCTACGAAAGGAAATTGCCTCGTCGGACATGATCTTACGCTGTCACTCAAAATGAATATGATATATATCAAGTTGAAACATGCTGCCATTTCATTTTGGATATTGTAAATTCCAAATGAAACGTTTTCTTAAGTAAGATATAAAACAGCCAGCATATTGTTTACTTGGTTTTTAAGAATTCTTCCTCTATCACAATATTGCTAATCCTTTATTTCACCAATTAAATTTCCCATGGTTAGACGATATGAACGTTATAAAGAGAGCAACATTTATTTTTAAGCCTACAAAAAAGAAACATCAAGCTTTTAATAATTATTTTTCAGATAGAAACATTCATTTGTTTTAATACCATTCATGCATTCATGTTTTATTTTTCATTTCCAAACAATATACATGGGTAATACATGTACAAACGTTATATGGGTAATATCCAACCCCTACCTGCAACAGCATTCATTCAAATAATACATTAGGAATATAACAGAAAGGAATACTCTTCCTAATCTTCCAAAGCATTTCACATTCTTCTTAAAACATTTTAATAGAATTTTGTAGTTACTTGTGATACGTAATTGGTGTTCTTAGATGAATAATTATCAGTATTTCCCGAAAAAACCCATATTGAAATATAATGCAGTATTGAAAAATATAAAAGGAATGTATGCTAATTTATGATCCGTTAAGCATTATTACGTGTATACTCTTTTTCGTACGTAAGATCAAATCAAGCCATTCGTGAATTCTCCTTCGGCCCACCCCTGCACCTGAACCATCTCCCATCCCCCTCAAATTATTTATTAATTTTTTGTTTCGTCTTTTATAAATCCTTCATTTTTTTTTTTTTTTTTTTTTTTTGGGGGGGGGGGGGTCGTTTTGTCTCCGGTTAAGGGCTGTCACTTTATCAAGCATCACTAAGTATGTTTATTGCCACATGAAACATGTCCTGGAAAAGGATATCCAACAATCTAAGGTACTGCATATCTAATTGAGTAATTGAATTTGCTTGTGAAACTGAATTTTCCTCAGGTACCTTTTTTTTTCTGAATTTTCGATTTTGTAATATGATTTGAACATTTTATTCTTTAAAAAAAAAATGTTGCGTGAACACATTGAAAATTGAATTGAAATTGAAAAGTAAGGGATCTAAAACTGCAACGTTTCCATGCCATTCCTTTTGAAAATAGAATTCTTAAAGATCAAGACTACCGTAATCTGACTTCAGAGGAAAACTGATTCTACTCCTTTAGTCCAGTAGCATAGTGAAACAATTGCAATCTCTAAATTGTGAAAATCTTTCTTCGTATCAAATATTTTTCAAACGATCGATACATCTTAGTTGTTAAGTTTTTGTTAACAGTGAAATGACTTTTTTCCTGCGTAGACGATCTGCAGTACTGCCTATTTTTTCCATGCACACGAATGTACACAACACCACAAGGATGCCAACTCACGTTTCATCGCTTTGCGCAATTGAACATCACTGTAAATAAGAACTGCCATTTTGCAGCACCAAAGGAAGTTAACAAAATTTTGCATGTACGTCATCATCACGAAAGAAATGTTTGCTTTTTCCACATATTGAAATATAACAGGGAAAGACATGGTCAAGAACAACAACACCAGAGCAATCGTCACTAAATGCATAACGCTTTTCACTCCCCTCATGTTGGGACCGTCGTGTTGCCCTTGGCCATCAGGAGGGGTACCAATGATAGCGACACCTGCTACGCGCCTCGCTGCGCGAAAAACGATACGAATAAGAGCCCCGTTTACGACAACAGTTGCGACAACGGGTATATTGAAAAACATGATTGCTACCATGGTATAGGTAAAAGAAGCTCCCATCAGTGTCTCCGCATCACACACACTTGAATTTGAGGGGATAAATCTTGTGACGATTAAGCATCCCACAGCGTTAAGGGATATCAGCAGGGCGCCACCAAGACCCAACAACACTCTCCGCATCGTAACCTTCCTGAAATATCGTAGAGGGTTTGTTATGTAGATATACTTATTCACCGTGACGGAACAAAGCAGCCAGGCCGACGTGTTTAGAAAGAAAACCGTTGCAAACCAGCTTAGCGGACAGAACATATTATCGAGATCGGACTCATATAAATATCCAGCGGTAAGGATGTAAGTCGCGAACGTTTGAATGATAGCAGACACGATATCATTAACGGTCAGGCATTTCAAGAGAAGAGCATCCACGTCGTTGATATCGAGACAGTCTTTCCTCGACAGAAGAATGAAGATGAACACATTTAATACCACTTCAAACACGGCCGTTGTTGAGACGACAACTACTTGCAGTAAAACTGTAGGATCTGAATTCAAGGGTGTCTCCACAGTTCCGTTTACCGCCATTTTAATCCCTGTCAGGTAGAAGAAACCTGTACAGTTTAACAGCAACCAATGACGCTCTGAATAACAGAAGTTTCTTTCGCCAGAGTTTATAAGAAGCAACACTTTGCAACTTGCGATATTACTCGGGAAAGAAGATATGATATGTGCCACTTAGAATAAATAACTAACTCTCCCTCTTTTCCCCTTTCATACAAAACTTGGAAAATTATGAGTGCATCGAAGTTTCAGGAGAATGATGGCAGTAGCTGGTTGAATATGATTAAGACTTATCAATCGGGCAACGCTGGCTTGGTAAAGAGGCTCTGAAAGCGCAGGTTCCACGTGATGCAGAGCTGAATAGGTGGAAGAAAAGAGGACCGTCAACACACGTACATCTGATCATATTACTCTGTTAGATAATTGCTTAACGGATCATGATACAATACTGTGCCTGCCGAGTTACTGATGTGAGGAATTACCATCGGGCGGCGACGTTTTCTGCCTGAAAAACACTTTGCCGCGGCAGCTTGATATAATGAAAGGTAGTAACCGAGAGAAATGTTTTATGCTCTCCATAATGTGCACTTTACAAGATTCATTGACCTTAAGTAAGCCTTTACGATAAAACAGACATGCCGGAAGTCATCAGTGTCTTTTAGTAACTTCATCGGACGAGCAAACGGCAATGGCATCTATGACTGTAACTTATCTATTAGTAACATCTGACATCAAAATATGATAATGACGTAAGGTACGACTGCTGATAGCACTATTATACCTTTAAAAAAAGCACGTACATCTTGGACAGGATTTTACGTCCAGTATATTCTCTCTTTTTTATATGTATATATTGTTACTAGCAAGAGAAGAGGGCATGGATACACCCAGTGATCAAGCTGGCTGATAACCGGATGCAGGCCGGCTGAGCTGCTGTTTGTCTTCACTCCAACTCTACCGGAAGTGACGTATACCCGATCATGAGAATAGCTGTGTGAAATAGAATCCAGCTCTTCAGTGCCGAGATTAAGATTACCTACATTTTCAATCAATCCTTATTTAATGGCAAAGTCCCCAATAAGATGAAGGTCGCAAAAGTTGTCCCTATCTTTAAGAAGGGACAGAAAGATTTGGTGAATAATTACCGACCAATTTCTTTGTTGACTTCAATCTCTAAAATTCTTGAAAGGGTGGTTTATACACGATTATTAAAATTTCTCACAAATTATAACATTCTGTCAGATTCCCAGTTTGGTTTTAGAAAACATTACAACACAACCCATGCTTTACTTACTTTTATAGACAAGGTAGGCCTAGCTCATGCTACAGATAGTTTTGAACATACAATTGGAGTTTTTCTTGATTTTTCTAAAGCTTTCGACACGATAGATCACGAAATCTTGTTTTATAAATTGTGTCAGTATGGTATCCGCGGGACCCCCTTAGAATGGTTTAAGAGTTATTTAACAGAAAGAAAGCAATTTGTTAATATCAATAGCCATGATTCGCAATTAAAGCCTATTTCATGTGGAGTCCCGCAGGGCTCCCTCTTGGGCCCACTTTTATTTATCTCATACATAAACGATCTTCCAAAATCATCGCAAATTTTGTCATTTATTTGTTTCGCCGATGACACAATTTTTTTTTTCACATCGAGACCCTATTGCATTGATAAATACGATGAATACTGAGCTCAGGTCAGTGCAATTCTGGATTTATGCGAACAAATTATCCTTGAACATAGAAAAAACTCATTATATGGTATTCAGTAATTCTTTGAATGTTGTTCCATATGATATCAAAATAAATGATTTATGTTTAAAGCAGGTTAATAACACAAAGTTTTTAGGGCTTTGGATTGACCAAGAATTATCCTGGAAAACTCATGTTAATTTTGTAAGTAAAATTTTGTCTAGAAATATTGGAATTTTGAATAAGCTCAAACAATCCTTTCCTATTCATATTTTGCAGAGTATATATTCTTGTTTAATATCTCCACACTTTAATTATGGAATTTTGGCGTGGGGAAATGCAATTCACTCATTGCTAGATTCTCTTCTCCGTATTCAAAAGCGTGCAATAAGAATCATAAACCACGCCGGATATTTTGCCCATACCAATTGTTTTTTCCATCAAAACAGAATTCTGAAAATTCCAGACCTATTTTATTACAATCTCGGAATTTTCATCTATAAACTAACAACTAATGAATTACACTGTTCAAAAGGAATGGTTCTATCCACTGTTATCCCACTCGCCAGAGTGACGCCTATCACCTTCCCCGTACTCGCACTATTTTTGCAAAGAAAACAATTATATTTAATGGACCCAGATATTGGAATGACCTCTCTCTAGATATCACTTCTTCCTTATCTTTATTCACCTTCAAACGCAAATTAAAACAGTTATTACTTTTTGGATACACGCTACCAAGCTTTTAGCAACCCTTTTTAGCTCCCAGTCTTTTGTCCTTGTTCGCAGCACCAAGTCATTCAAGTTATTTCATGGTACCGATACATCTTTTAATAATATAGCATTTTTGTTATTCAAACACTGCGAGATTTGCATGCAGTCTGGTTTGTGCGATATCTATGTGGTTCATTAGTTTATTACTCATCGATTTTTTGTACTTGTGTAATTCTAGTTGGTCAAGACAATCATATCCGTTCTCAGTGTAAAATTATATGTCTATGAACTCGGGAACCTACAGTTTTACAAGCTTTAAAGCTTTTATGTAGGCCCCATCATATTTCCTATTCTTACTAGTGACATTTTCACACGATATGACCTTGTACATTTGTGTCAAGTATATTTTCTTTTTCTTTTCTTCTACAATCAAAAGACATGATTGTATATATTTTGTATTCTTGTTTTGTTGTCAATAATTTTGTAATGTCATCATTGAGAAATGGAAATATTAAATAAATTTGAGCTTGAACTTGAAGATGATTTTGCATATTTACTTTTTGCATGGAAGTCAGATATTAGAAGACGATAATCACTACCTCATTATTCTTTTTTTCTGAGATCAGTTATCACAGCCTACACATTACCTATTATTCATATAATCATTACAGGGGATATATATTCTTCTTTCTGTGTCTTCTCTTCCAAAATTATGAATTTGGTCAAACAAATTGATTTGATTTTCATGAAATCATGCAATTAGGAGAGCACAAGGGCAGTCCATTAAATAAGTATCAGTGGCACATTGCATAAACACACAAATCGTTCACTACGACTTGCTCCGCTACGAGAGACTTACAATGGAAAGGTGAGATGGAAGACCAGACATGGCGAGTTTGGCGTTTTTTGGTGGTGATGCGGTTGTCATAACAACTGTGTCCAGACGGGGTGATATCTCGTTTCATTCTCAGCTTTTTTGGTATAGCTTATATCATGTTCGTAATTGGTTACGCTAACGGTCTGTATACTAACTTGTTTGTAGTACGTAGAGGACATTCGATTGAAGCGATTTCTCCCATCCTTTCACCTGTCTATATCGGGTTATTAAAGGGATGGTATAGTATATGTGGAGATGAGGATTGGGCTCTTAACTTTTGTCGAGATACCATGAAACCAGTTATAAAATGCTACACTGCTTAACATTCTAACTATAAATCTCTTTAAAATTTATTACACGAAAATAGCATGTTGGAATGGCTGAGACATCAAAAGCAAAGTCAAACAAAGTAATCCTAATAAAAGTGGGTCCCACCTGCAATAAGGACTGCTCTGTTTTGGACTTATCAGCTGTTTCAAAACTAATATCTATCAAATAAAAATCCCGAATCCCTCTTGGAATTACATGTTCTTTGATATTTCATAAGAGATTTCTCATTATCGCACCTAAATAGGTTAGAAACAGGAAGTTAGGTCTTTAATAACCAAAACTGTACCATCCCATCCCAGTGACAGATTTATTCTTTATTGTGGTGATCAGTGGTATTTGACATACTTGGTTAACCTGAAAATATGTCAGTCTGTGAGTTTCAGTGTGCGGGGAAAGACAACAAAAACAAACATCGTTAATCTTTCAAACTAGGACTTTTTTTCCTTTTTAATTTGTCATTTATATAGGATTTTTAAACACATATGGTAATTCATAAACATAAATATCATTTTATATAAAAAGTACAATGAGCTCCACTGAACAATCAATAAAATGTCAAAGGTATTCAATGATTTTAATGATCGACTTCATAGACAAAACTGTCTTTAAGACAAAGAGCTTTCAAAGGGTAATTTTGAGAATTTTCACGTTATATCAGATAAGTCATTAACAGGAATACACTTGTCATTCCCACTACTGTCGAATTCCATTGACATCTTGTGCAGCTTCCGTGTAGTGGCAATGATAGCCCTAACGTGATGACTAAAGATTGTAAATCCATGTAAAGACAGATCTGGGACAAATTGATAGCTAGATTTGACGCTCATGTTCAAGATACCACTATACGTGCTATACAAAGAAGCAGATGGGAATCGGTGTAGAACGTCAAGTACATGTATATGCTGCTTTGACTGACCTAACTTATAACATTTTGGGGTGAGATGATGAGAAACCTCTTTTGAAATATGAGAGATCATGTAATTCCAAGAGGAATTCCACATTTATTTGATAAAAATTGATTTTGAAATGGCTAAGATATCTAAAATAGGACAATCCTAATATAAGGTAGGACTCTCCTTTCATTACGATCGCTTTGTATTTCGTTGGTTTTGGATGTCTCAGCCATTCCAAAACAAATTTTCACCAAGTAAACTTTGAATTCCTCTTAGAATGGTATGCACTGTACTATTTCATAAGTGGTTTCTTGGTATCTCGCAAAAAGATGAAAGCCCAATCCTTATCTCCACTAATACTATACCATCCCTTTAAAGCAGACCACCCTTCCGTCTAAACTGCTCCTGGTCAAATTGTCTCGGTTTCCGAAGATGGAAACGAGAAAGGATTTAAACGCAACTTGAACCACGTGTCTGAGGTGTCTATTTCTATTTACAGACGAGACTTTTTTGTCGTATTCTTCTACATTCACGAGTTTCACATTGCAAAGGCCTGTTCTTATTTCGCGTTAATGTTCTCACATTTTTATTGACGAATGAAAATACATTTCATCACAGCGGTTAAAAACCTTGAATGACAAGAAGCTACGCGACAATTATCTAATCCAAAAGACATAAAATCTTCACATACTCATGACATTACTTCTTCTAAAATACAGTTAGCCTTTACCTTTATTATATCTTGTAATCTTTCCTTAAAGCGTGGAAAACAAATGACCAAAAAACAAGAAAAAAAAAAGAACGGACTTATTAAACTTCAGTCAGGTCAGGTGATCATTATCCATAGGTTCATTAAAGCAGAATTAGTGTTTTCATATGGCCATGGACATTGGAATCGATAACCATAAATATTTGTCCTAAATAATTACTCGATAAAAAAAAAAAAGATCAGTCAGTCACTTTTCAGAAAATTTCTTCTTATTTCATTCTTCTGGAATAAAAATATCGATAAACGTTACTTGTGATAGTTGAAATGTGATATTACTACTTTACAAATATGAAAACAACGAGGTGATGCAGCCTCTCCTTCCCTCTATTTTCTCCCTCTCTTTATACATGTACCATTTATATTATATCTACATTATTCAAAGCGTTATATATGTATGATATATACATGTGCGTCACCAGGGGAAGGGGGTGCGGTGGTGCGAACGCACCACCCTTCAAACGGTAAAAAATGTTTTACATATCAAGTATGCACATACAATTTAAATGTCCATGGTCTCGGAGGTGGGACACCCCCATCCAGACCCTCCCCCGCTCACACGGTCACTTCTACCCTCGCGTGCACGCGTGTAAGAGGCCTTTTTGTTTGTTTGTTTGTTTGTTTTTGTTTTTGTTTTCTTCTCGGCTGATGAAACCCGGAGGTGGAACGAGAAATATAAACACATCCGTGACGCCCCTGTATATATTTACATATTTCACACGTTAACATTATGACGATTTACATGACTTAAAAATCAAGTGCATTAAGTGCAACGTTTCTCTTATCTTATAATGGTCCAAAAGGTTACATAGAAGAACGTCAGATTTTTTTTTTCTACCTAAAAGACCTTAAAGCAATATCTAGTTTTTGCACACACGTGTTACTTTTTTTTTACTCCACAACACAGAAAATTGACGTTTCGTCGCATTCCGAAATCTGACATCACTGTAGATAAGAACTGCCATTTTGCAGTACCAAAGTAAAGTAAGGAGATCATTGATATACAACATAATAGCTAGATATGTGCTTTCCTTTTCCTCTTGTTGAAACACAAATGGGAACGACATGCTCAAAAACATCAAAACCAGGGAAAGAGTCACCAGCTGCATAACGCTACGTACTCCTCTCATGTTCGGACCGTCACGTTGCCCACGACCGCGAGGAATCCCGTTGATAGCGACCCTCGCTACGCGCCTTGAAGCGCGAAGAACGATTCGGATGAGGGCCCCGTTGACGAAGGCAGTTGCGAAAATAGGTGTGTTCAGAAATATGATGGCGACCGTCGTGTAGGCCCACGAAGCTGCCACGAGTGCGGTAGGATCACACCTACTGTCGTTTGCTGGAATGAACCTTGTGACATAGATGAACCCCACAGAGTTGAGGGATAGCATCAGGGCGCCACCAAGACAAAGCCATACTCTCCGCATCGTTACCTTCCGAAAATATCGTAGGGGGGTTGCTATGTAAACATACTTATTTATTGTGATGGCACATAGAAGCCAGGCCGACGTATTTAGAAAGAAAACCATTGCAATCCAGCTTAGCGTACATATTGTATTAAGACCGGATTCGTATAAATATCCAGCGGTGAGGATGAAAGTCGTTGATGTGTGAATGATAGCAGACACGATATCATTAACCGTCAGGCATTTCAAGAGAACAGCTTCCACGTCGTTGATATCGAGGTAATCTTTCCTCGACAAGAGAACTAGGATAAACATGTTCACTACCACTTCGATCACGACAGCGATTGAGATGATAACTAATCGCGGTAAAATTGTAGGAGACCCCAAATCTGAATAGACATACGTTTCCAGAGTTCCGTTTACCTCCATTTTAGTCGCTGTCAGGACGTACACACATGTACCGTTCAACAAGTACCGGTAACACTGTCAATCAGTCACGTTGCCAGCGCCATTTTATCCAAATTCATGACCATGACGGATTCTTTCAAAAGCATCATCCGTTTGACGATATTTCTCCAGTGGGAAATTTGCCACCGTTACGTAGACGGGCTGTCTGTGCTTGTCTTCGCCAGATACAAGTCCTTGAAAATGAAAGGAGCAATCAGTTATCAAGAATGATGGCATAGCGGCATTCGAAATTGACTAATAATAAATTGGACAATGAGTGTACATTTGGGAAGGTCACCGGGTACGCAGGCCTTAAAAGCGCCGTTTCCAGTCATTGTCATTGGAAGCCTTATAGCTGACAGTAGAGAACACCGTCAAAACGCGCAGGACTAGCTACATTTTGCTCTCATGGATGATTGCTTTTAATGGATCGTGTGTAGCTGGCAATGCTATTCCTTTGACAACCAACAAACATTTGTTGACGTTCTCCTTCGAAAAATATCTCTGTCGCGGCAGTCTGTCTTAACAATGCCCACTGGACCAAAACAGCTGAGAGGACTTTTTGAGTCCCACAATGATTATCAATTTAAAGAATAAAGGGCAAAAGGAGAAGTTGTCACAGAATGAAAGTGCTGGAAAAAATAATGTTTCCTCACAAATTTATCGAAAATATAAACGGAAATGACACAAATGCTGTTTACTGATCATGATAGAAAACGTATAGTGAGAACAAAACTCTTTTATGATAGTACAATGAATAAAACTAAATCATGTAAAGGCTATCAGTAACTACCATGGTATGTTAAGTATTGTTACTGCCAACGAAAGACTACATGTACACATGCGTGGTTATATACTACACAATCGGGAGGATGATGTAATGGAAAGTCAATTGAACGAATGAATTAAGTACAGTATTATTTGAATATAAAGGTTGAAACAGATAAAGGATCAATTCAGTTTAATTTCATTTCAATTAATATACATGTATTCATTTCCATATCCAAATAATACAAATTTATTGCAAAGTAGAGTAAGCGATTTGAACAAAAGGGTGAAATACATTGGAGCAAATACAAACACGAACAATAATATTATAGAGGTATAATGCATGTACAGCTGCACTTCTACAAAAATGGCTTGGGCAAAAATCACAGTCGGTTTTCAAAAAGCATTTGTCCTATCTGATATCATAAATGTACAAACACACAAAGATAAGTTAAAGTGTCTCTCCGTCCATTTTTTGTGGTCTCTCTATAGTATATATATATATATATATATATATATATATATATATGTATATATATATTACATAATTTATCTTTTTCCCGCTTAGACGTTATTAAAAGTAGCATCCATTTCTGGTAAACAGGTTTACCATACCCCAAAGAGAGGCAAGCTCACGTTTCATCGCATTCCGAAATTGAACATTACTGTAGATGAGAACTGTCATTTTACAGTACCACAGGAAATAGACAACATTATGTATGCACGTCATAGTGACCCGAAGTGTTCCTGTATTGTCTGTCTCTTGAATCCAAAGCGAAAATAACATGGTCACAAACATCAAAACCAGAGCAAGAGTTACCAAATGCATAACGCTCCTTACTCCCCTCATGTTAGGACCGTTGTGTTGACCTCGACCAGCTGGGATGCCGTTGATAGCAACCCTCGCAACGCGCCTTGACGCGCGAAAAACGATTCTGATTAGTGCCCCGTTGACGACGACAGTTGCGACAACAGGTACATTGAGAAACATGAGCGCAACCATCGTATACGGGAACGAAGCTGTCAAGATTGCCATCATATCACAGGAACTGCTATTTGCAGGAATGAGCCATCTAACAATCAAGTATCCCACAGAGTTGAGGGATATCATCAGAACGCCACCAAGATACAATCGGGCTCTCCGCATCGTAACCAACCTGGAGTATCGAAGGGGGGTCGCTATGTAAATGTACTTATTTAATGTGATAGCACACAGCAGCCAGGCCGACATATTCAGACAAAAAACCATTGCAAACCAGCTACATGTACATATCACAGTGGAACCGGACCTTAGTATGTATGCACCATAATACTATAATAGGCGTAAGTTGTTAAGGTCTGAGTGAAAGCGGACACACTATCATTAATCGTTAGGCATTTCAAGAGAAGGGCGTCCACATCATTGAAATCGAGATGTTCTTTTCTCAACAGTAGTACGAAGATGAACAAATTTAACACCACTTCAATCACGAACGCAACTGAGACAAAAACTAATTGCGGTAAAACTGCAGGATGCGCTAAATCCAGATGGAGGTCTACGTATGTTCCATTAACGAACATGGTATTTTTTTCAAAACTTCATTAAGAAACAGACATAAAAAATTGTCAATAACGCTGTGAATCAGTGAAGATGCCAACGGCATTCTCATCGATCTCAGTAGGAAAACAGAATTCTTAGGGCGTTACGAGCGTTCCGATATTCCTCTAGTGAAAAAGCAATGTCCCACATTATGAAATATATAACTCTGTCTTTGGATATCATAAATGGAATCCTCGTTAACGAGAATGATAGCAGTGGTTGATTATACGTTCGCGAGTGTTCTCAACCCCCTTTTAGTTGGCTGGGAACGAAGACCGCGAAAGCTCAGGATCAATATGATGTAGAACTAGGAAACTTGCAAGACGCGTGTACGATTGACCACATTACTATCCACGACAATATTGCTAATAATGGATCATGTGTAGCAGCTGTCAATGTTTTTGATATGACTAGTTACATTCGAGTGGTGATGTTCTCTACAGCTCACTGCTCTGGCAGCTTGATGGAAGATAAAGTGAGCTGATGAGAGAGGTGGTTCTCTCATTATGAATACTTTTCAAAATATGCAGCCAGAGTAGCACAATAAATGACCACATAACGTATTGAAAGTAATTAATGGCTCTCGATAATTGGACCCATACACAAGATAAGCATCAATAAAACATATTTATTATTATAAAATAGTAACACATGACAGTAAACATGATAGTAACGCTTAGCGCTATGTCTACTGATAACTGATAGTTACTCTTTTATGCTACTAGGTGTTACAAAAAACATTTCCCACTTTTGATCCTTAATAATTCGAAAAACCATACATTGTACATCAGATAACATTGTCATTGACGTGAGTAATAGCTGAATAGTGTACAGTTTAGTTGGAGGGGATTTGAATAAGAGAACATGAATCAGTTTCATGAAATCCATGATTAATTTTAAAGTTAAGTGCAGATTTTGGTCAAATATGTGACTCTGCACCACAAAACAAATAAAAATTCGCCAGACATGGATTTTTCTTTAAGGACAGATTCTGAAAGAGCAGACTCTAAGCTTTAAAATTATGTATAACCCAAATCAAATGGGCTCTCCTAACCTAGCTAAATACTGGAAAGAAAACACACACTCCAGAAAAGTGTGAACTGAGAAAAGAGGCTCTGAAGCACAGGGTCTATTCAAGCGTTTAGTCTTCATCAAGCCGTGCTACCTTTGCAATGAATGGGACAAAAAAAAAATAGGATGAAAAGCACCGGTTTAACCACAATGAAGGGATTATCAGATTAAACTGAAATTAAGCATGTTCTATTAACACATGTTCTATTAACAATGGACATGAATGTTTCGAATACCACCTTTTCAGAGCTCTGCTTCCTACAGGCTTCTGGTCTCTTGCTTTAAGGTACATTAATGCTTTATCAATAATTCATAATGGATTGCCCTGGGAACTGCTAGTCTGAATTCACGGTAAAAGGTAAAATGCATGCACATGAACATGATGAAAAAGATAAGCACATGTTTTCATGTGCTTACATACACTACATTTCAGGATGAATAAAGACGAATCAGTGTTATCTGATGCAAAGAATAGTCAATGTTATCTGTAATAGTTTTTTGAACTGATAGGGATCAAAATGAATTTTTTTTTTACCAACTTGTATAAATACACTCCACTATTTCCATCAATTTTCAGTATTTTCTGTATTATTCCTGCAATGAGATGAATGCGTGTGTATGCAATACCCAAGATGGCTGCCTATGACATTGTTTAACTGTCATTTGAATCTTTTGAAATCATCTAACCCGGAGTTTGCTTTGGTCTCTCCCAAATTTGATGCTTGTGTGACAATAAGCTAATCGAACATCTCTAAAAGATGAAAGGGGCGCATTGAAATGTCAGAAAATCTGTTATTACGCGCTTCACCTGATACACTTCAGTCAAACTAACGATTCTCTGTGGAAACTGAAATGAACTCATTCCAAATGCTTTTATAATTTTAGAAAGAAATGATTCTGAACATGGTGAAAATCTTGAAAATTTATTGAGATGGTTTATATGGTTCTACTGAGCGACAGCTGCAGCATGAATTATTTGACAGGCTAAGACCAGGTATATTCGATTTTGATTTGACGTTTAATTAAGCTACCCTTTTTGATAACCTGTATTGTCAGAATATGTGAATGGCTGCATCGTAGTTTTTGTCATATCTTGCTCCGCATGTGTCATCAATGTGTGCAAAGTCTATTATAAAGATGTAAAGCGCTCAGACGGGAAATGGGGTTGCAACTTTATACTTAATTCAATAATCGACTTTAGGCACAGGGGTAACTATATTATGGCCAAGAAGATGACAATATTCAGGGAATAAGGGAAAAGGGTACCACAAAAGAGAAGCTACATTTGGTTCTGAATTTATTACATGCTTATTTTGAAGTATCGAAATCATTTTTTTTTTTGCTTTTTTTCCCTTCTGTAATGAAGGTGTACATACGAATTATAAAACTATTAGAGAATGTCGGCAGAGTCTTTTATTTTCGCAAAAGATATTGATGAGGCTGTCAAATTATGGGAACTGTTAATCTATTTATGCCTGTAAAATCCAGGAAAGTAAATGTTCTCCTTGGATGACTTCGGAAATTATGAATCCAATTAAACAACGAGATAAAATTAGAAGGAAATCAAAGAAAACGAAGGAAAGTGATACTATGAATATGTACAGGAAACTGAGAAATAAAGTCACCTCTGAAATAAGGAAAGCAAAAAGAAAGTACTATGTGGATAGACTTTCTTCAGCTAAGGGAAGATTCGATGATATTTGGAAGATTTTGAAATCTGTCACGCCTAATTCGCAAAGTAGTAATCCCCAAGGTAATGTATCAGATTGTGAATCGAAGAGAAATGAGTTCAATCAATATTTTTCTTCTATTGGAGAAGAGCTTGCTTCTGATATTGAAGAACAGCCCATTGAGTCGTACTATGAAAATGATATTTATATTGATGATGATGTACAATTTAGATTTCATGTACTTTCTGAGGATGATGTACATAAGGAACTGAAAAATTTGAGAGACAGCATTTCAGTAGGTCTGGATGAGATTTCTTCCAAGATTTGAAAATAAGTGTTCCTTGTTTAACGTATGTTATTAATAAATCTTTGTGTGAAAGTAAGTTCCCCAAAAACTGGAAAATGTCAAAGGTTATTCCCATTCATAAATCTGGTACCGTTAATTCTTCAAACAATTTTCGTCCTATTTCAATACTACCCACTGTTTCTAAACTGCTCGAAAGATTTGTACAAAGACAATTAATGGCTTACCTTGAAGAAAATAACATATTATCTCCCAAACAATTTGGATTTAGGCGAAAGCATTCCACAATCACATCCTTAGTCAAGGTGACAGATGAATGGATGAAAGCAATAGATGAAGGGAAATATACTGAGGCCGTATTCATAGAAAAAGGCGTTTGATTGTGTTAATCATGAGTTGCTTTTAACCAAATTACGCAATATTGGGGTATCAGATGAGTGTCTGCCATGGTTCATTGATTACCTGAAGGGGTGATCCATTTGTACATCACTCCATTCACATCTTTCAACCCCGTTACCCATATCTTATGGAGGCCCACAGGGATCGATTCTTGGTCCCCTTATGTTTATCGTTTTTATTAATGATTTGTGCAGATATATACCTAACTGCTCAATCCAATTATATGCCGATGATATATCGTGTATTTTTCTGATAGTAATATTGATAGTGTACACATGAACCTTAATAATGATATGGTTTGTGTTTATAAATGGATGTGTGCAAATAAACTGACTATTAATTTTGAAAAGACTTTATCTTTACTCATTAGATCAAGGCACATGTTGAATAGATGTAATAGATTAGATGTTTATATGAACGGTAGACCAATGCAACAAGTAGATCATGTTAAATACCTCGGTTTTATTGTTGATAACAAATTGAAATGGGATGTTCATATCGAGAATGTATGTAAAAAAGCAGGAAAATTAGTGAAGTATTTAGGCAGACTTCGTCATTTTATCAATGAATCTAATCTGAAGTTGATTTATCAGTCCATTATCATTATGAACATGTGTCTAATTTACAAATCCATTCTGTTTTAAACTGGTCTTCTCTTGAATGAAGACGTAGGAAGCATCTGAATATGTTTGTATTTAAATCAACTCATAATATGTTATCCTCATCTATGAATGATATATTCCAGCCTTCCCGTCACTCATATTCTCTTCGTAACATTCTTCTCCCAAAGCCTAGTACTGATTATTGTAAAAGAACAGCACATTACAGGGGATCGATGCAATACAATGCACTGCCTCATACCTTGAAATTGACCTCAAGTCCAGATATATTTTAAAGGGATTAGAAAATTGTATTTGTGATTTTTTGTGAGTGTTTATACTCTATCATCGAAGTTTATAATTGTATATAATTCACAACTGAAATACTTCTCTGAATTTTTGTATTTTATTTTTATGTAACCACGTAGATGTCTGTTTTTGTGTTTATATATTTATCTTCGAAGTTTATAATTGTATTTAATTCACAGCTGATATATTTCTCTAAATGTTTGTATTTTCTTCCTATGTGCCTATAATTGTTTGCTTATATTTCTCATGTAAGGGACCCCTCTGTAAAACAGCGTTGTTACGATAACAGTGCTGAGTAAGGTCATCCCTCCGTTGAAGGTCTATTTGATGTAATATATCTTTGCTTGTAAACCTTTTTAATGACGGAAAATAAATACAATACAATTTACTTCTACCGGAAAGCATAATATCCCGATTGGTATAGCGATCAGTGCATTCATTACCATAAAGCACAAACACACATACACACACACACATTTTCTTTTCTTCTCATTTCTTTTTTTCTCTCTCTCTCTTTCTAAAAAAAAATAACTACGTTGCTTTTCTTGTAGCATACACTTTCTCTCCGCTCAACAAAGACTCACATGCATGGACATTATACTCACAGATACTAGTGAACCTTTGGTGTTTTTTTTTTCTGATTGCTTTCTTTCTAATGTACGTGACGGGTGTTTGGATTGCATCATGATGCTGCATCTCTTGTTTAAAAAAGAAAAAACTGATATTGTCACCTCATAATTTCCATTTGACCAGGAGAAGAATAAGTCTGAAAAGAATACAATGGTTTTCGAATTGGAAGTGTAAAATAATGCCATTGATAGTTGAATGAATTGAAAATGATTCAATAACAGGGGATATAATCGTTTGTCCCCGTTACTCAATCATATGAATCTTGTAAAACGTATGTTAAAGAGGATGATTTTAATATTATGCAGCAATGTAATACAATAGGGAGTGTAGATTGATAAGCTCAGTCTGGGTAACAAGAAATCAACTGCATGATATGCAAATCGTATAAGTATACTTGTTGCACTGGAAGAGGTGTTTATAATTTAAGCGTGAAATGGGAGACCGGACATAGCGGGTTTGGTGGTGATAAGGTTGTCATTTAAAGATGTGACATTTCTCATATTACCAAAAAATGGTAAAGATATATTATGCAAGTAAATTCTACTATCTATTGGAAGTGAGAATATTGGATAAATCGACTTTTCCCACTTTTTCATCTCAAGTACGTTCGGTCAGAAGCATTTTTTATTATTTTGTTACATGTGGCGACCAAGTTGTCATGCAACATAGAGCTTCACGTAAGTCCCGTGGTTTACGCGAGTATGTGTCAGTGTGTGGTGTGTGTTAGTTTCTGTGAATGTGTGAACAGAAAAAAACCAAAAGCACGTTCGTCTTTCAACATGGAATAATCGTTTCCTCCATCTTATTTTGCATTTATCTTGGAATGCATGTAATGAGCACAAGCAACAAATTCACATTCATTCCATACTCTACAAGTTCAACAGGCTCCAACTAACCTTCCCGCCACTTTTCGTAAAGGCATACATTGATCTTAAAAGACAAACTCATACTCATATCAAGACAGATGTAGACATAGTATCTCCCAGATGGTAGTAAGTACACCACATAGACAGAGAAGCAGATCGCTTTGTTACAAAAGACAAAACGGCAACGTCAAGTTTATTCTGCATTTGCCAGATGAAGTAGCCTGTTTCCTTTCAGGCTACTAAAAGGGTCTTGGCATTGCATTTAACTTTAGAAAAGAGGAAGTAAATGCAGTAACAATAACTACATCACACTGCAAATGGTATGAAAAGCTTCGGCTTACATGAACCTGCTGTGTAGAGATGGGTTTAGATATTTTAGAGACGATTTTTATTTTCTGCTATACATTCCTATACCACCACGGGTTTCACAATGCTTACTCTCATTTTACAATAATGCTATAGTGCATTTCAGTTGGGATGAATATTTCTATAGCTGAGGTTCTTCCAACGTTATGGACAAGAGGCTATAAACAACACTATATTCAATTCAAATCATTTTTTTTTCTTCTTAGCTACGACAATTACTGTAGATAAACACAAACCAACTTTTGCAGTATGTTTGTCGTTACAAGTATCGAAAAAATGCCTAAAAAGACTTATTTCTCTTGAGTTAATAACGAACACGATAAATTAAACTTATTAGTGTGTTTGTTGTTTGTTTTTTTTTTGGGGGGGGTATTTGTAGCACTCCACAAGATATGCTGAAACATTTTTATTTACGAAATATTCGCTTTCTAGTTGGTTTCCTAATATTTTTTGTTGTACGCATTTGCTATTTCTTAAAATATTGTCTATAAGCTTAGGTACGGTACATGTACTTTGTTTCATCTAAAATGAGATATCTTCATTTTAGACATTTATAAACAAAATGGAAAGCAGTATTTTCTTCCGTTTGGATCATATAATGTATATGATACCGAAAGCAAATTTAGGAAAAACTGACCAGAAACGAAGAATTTCCAATATTGGTAACAATTTTGAGCAAAGAAAATAGGTCCATCGAGAATCGAACCCGAGACCTCCGTTTTCGTATATATACAATATATATATATATATATATATATATATATATATACTATATATATATATATATATATACAATATATATATATATATATATATATATATATACAATATATATATATATATATATGTATACAAATTGTATTATTCATTGTTGTATGTTTTGTACTCTTGCTGTACATTGTACAAAGGCAATGAAGAAGAAAATGCAACTTACATTTATGTTTGTATATCAATGTGTATGTGGATGTGTATGTGTATGTACAATGATGATACAGAAACCAAATAATCAAATAAAAAATATACATATATAAATATATATAATTATATATATATATATATATTTCATAGCTATATGGGTAAACATAATATAATATTTAGAACGTGTCAATCAAGTGTACCAATGCAAGATTTTTGTTACATTTTGTTGGTTCCTATGATATTGTATCTCTCTCTTGTCTTTAGGGATTCTGATTTTTAATGCAATATGTGGTCTTTTGCACACAGACGAACATTACTCGAAAAGGAAGTGAGGTCTTGTTTCACTGCTTTTCTGAATTTAACATCACTGTAAATGAGAACTGCCATTTCGTAATACCAAAGGAAACAGACGAAATCATTCCAATAGACTACAATCAAAAGAATATTGGTTGCCTCGGCGTTGTGATACAGCAAAAACGAAAATGACATGGTCAGAAACATCAAAACTATAGAGCAAGAGTCACCAAGTGAATGACATTCCTTACTCCCCTCATGTTGGGAACTTCGTGCCGTCCTCGACCAGCAGGGACCCCGTTGATAGCGGCCACCGCTACTCACCTTGCTGCCCGAAGAGCGATTCGGATGAGCGCGCCATTTACGACCACAGCTGCGACAACAGGTGTGTTTAGAAATGCAAAGACAACCATCGTGTAAGCAAACGAAGCTCCTACGAGTTCTATTAGATCACAAGTACTGTCATTTGTGGATAGGAACCTTGTGACGATGAGGAACCCTACAGAGTTGAGGGATGTCAGCAGGGCCCCACCAAGAAACAACCACATTCTCCGCATTGTAACCTTCCTGAAATATCGAAGGGGGCTAAGTGAACGTATTTATTTACCGTGATGGCACATAGCATCCAGGCCGACATATTTAGAAAGAAAACCGTTGCAAACCAGCTAAACCTACAGATCACAGTGAAACCAGATTCAAATACCGGACCAGCAATAAGGACGTAAGTTGTAAGCGCTTGAACGAGCGCGGATACAAGATCATTTCAAGAGCACGACTTCGACATCATTGAAGTCAAGATGGTCTCTCCTCGACAGAACGGCGAAGATGAACACATTTAGTATCACTTCGATCACGACATCGACTGAGATGAAAACTAATTGCGGTAAACTTGTAGAATGCGCTAAATGTGAATACACATATTTCTCCAATGTTCCGTTAACCTGCATTTTGATCTCTGTGCCGACCAATGAACACGTAAAGCTCAATATTAGCTATTAGCACGATCATGTAACACAGTGAATCAGTTGTAGTGATTCAAAGTTAAGAATTATGGTTGCAGTCATAGCAGTGGCTGAAAATCATAAAATACGTCAACAGCGTTTTCTTTCAGGCAAAGTTGGCTAGGTAGAGAGGTCTTAAAGGAGAAGTCCGGACGATTTTGAGTAAATTTCACCAAAATCTACATAAATCAAGGACCACAATGACTACGTTTCATGGAAAAATACCCTCCCAACTCGCCACAATCGATTTTTTAGCATCACTAATTTTGAATCGTAGCTGTTCGATTTCTGTACGTCGGCGAGAAAGATCACGTGACGGCGTGACGTATCAGCCCCACTTTGCTTTTTGTTTGGAGCGTCAGCAGCTGGCTCGGGGAGCCCTGCCTGAGCAACGGCGATACGGGCCGAGCAAGCGGTAGCGTATCGCGTGGTTCCGGCCAAGCAACGGATGCACGCGGCATGATCTATTGCCTCACTTTAAAAATGCCGATTATTGTGTCAAGTGTTTGGGTGTTGTCAATACTTCAACTTTACTAGTAAGTCTTCAAACTGAAGAAATATTTCGATTTTAAGTTGATATTTATCCACGATACTGCCTTATCATGATCCTGAATGCTACAGCACGCAGTCCCATTACGCTGTGTGTATTGGGCGGCTGGCGGTACTATACTACGATGTAGTAGGCCTATGATGAAGCTGGCGCTGGTGTTTCTTCCACGGTTCAAGTTACATGTATACTGTCGTAATTTACCACCGTCAGACACACTCAACAGTCTCGGACAACAAGAGAGGCAATGATTCTGAAATTGACAGACTGATTTCAGATTGTTCAAACTCAGAAGTC
Source organism: Diadema antillarum (assembly GCF_040938485.1). Classification (NCBI taxonomy): domain Eukaryota; kingdom Metazoa; phylum Echinodermata; class Echinoidea; order Diadematoida; family Diadematidae; genus Diadema; species Diadema antillarum. The sequence continues at coordinate 2,044,130 of NW_027270929.1, read as the reverse complement.
GAAAAAACGATTGCGGATTGTGATAGCATTTGGCAGCAGCAGACGTAAATGTATGCCTGATCAGCCTGTGTATGATCACTCTGATGGCAACAATAGCCAATGCATTGTAAGTGATGGGGTGGACACTAATACGGACGGCAGTATTACAATACATAAATATTTCAATTAAAGATAAATGTTACAGCATTGCGACTATTTCACATTAATCTTTGACGGATTTTATATAGATATATACCGAAGATTATTTGAATAAAGGAATACAGCATTTGGCAACAGCACTCCTAAATCGATGTACGGTTTCCTGCAGTAGCGCCAACAAGACACACCTAGGCAGGCATGCAGACACCGCTCCGCAGTCAGCAGTGCAATGGGAGATCGATGCGTAGCTGGGCCTCGCTCGCGGTGCTCTCAGCTGAGGAAACTGAGCCTGATACGTCACGCGCAATGCATCCTGGGACAGATAGTACGAAGGGCTGCTCGCGACGGATTCGAACATGAAGAATTACCTTATTATAAAAAAATCATAGTAAATGTATCTGATGGTCTTTTCTCGTCGGAAAAAGGGTAATAGGTTCATAAAATATTGTTCTTTACACAAGAAACGGCTGATAATCGTCCGGACTTCCCCTTTAAAGGTAGAACTTGATAGCTATAGAAGAGTGTACCGTCGATAAGCGTGCGACGACCAGATTACTATCTTCAATTATAGGTTGCTGGTAATTATGGCCGGTTACAATCGGAACGACGCAAAGGGACTTTAATAATAGCAATACCTGACAGTTGAATATCATAGCAACACTTTAATAGTGTCTCAGTCCACTGACAAGTGATAGCTAGATGTTTATATCGTGAATAAAAAAGTCTAAAATTCAATCCCGTAGAGATTTCCAATATTAAGACAAAATATGGTTATTGTTAATACTGATAACGGAAGAATATATATCTATGCAATAACTCAACCATCAAATTAATGAAAAGCTCTTTTCAGAGTTTTCTTTCATTCACTTTTATGTTTGACGTTTCTGTGACAACAAGCTAATGATTCTCTAACAAGTAAGAAATTTCATTTGAAACTACGAAAATAAGATTTGACTTTTCTCTTTTTCGCTTCTTTCTTTAAAACAAACACAACACAAAATGTGATTCCTTACTTAATTGACAATGACTTAAAACTTGCTACCATCAGGGATAAACATGACTTTATACACTGACGTCAAACACAAGATGCTTGCCTGAAATTAATATGAACACATGACAAATCATGCTTATATTATTGAATAAAATCTGTCTCGGCGCCTAAGGCATGGCGTGAAAGCCATTTGGCTATTTAAGGAAAAACAATATTTACATTTTATTACGTCTTCATAGGTGGTTTTGCTCAGAGTTTAATAATACATTATTACCGACAAGTATAGATGAGGTAATTTAGTTTTATGTATTTTTTTTGATTAGTTACATCTTTTGAAAAGTGTAAATCGCATTATCTGTCATCTGATCAAAACGAGGAGCATGTTGTCAAATGGAAAACTCACAAAAAGTGAAAAGCAATTCCAAAAAAAAAACCAACATAACGATAATTAGAAAGTAACAAATTCGCTTTTGACGTCAATGTATTTAATACAAACGATGATGATACATATTTCTGAAGTAAAATGACCCATGTCATGTCGGCAATGACACACCTCCGCAGTTCTGGCGCCCCACATGAAATTAAGCCCGATATCACTGCATTTTTGTTCCCTGTGATTTACGAGAAAATGAAGGAGAAACGTTTAATTGTTGCCTGCAAATCTAGTCATCAAATAAATAAGGGCCTATCACATCAGAAATTACACTCATTTTCTGCTCAAGATAATAATGTTGACTTTTATCCGTCCGGACAAATATCATTGTCTCTGGAAAAAATGAAAATGAAAAAAAATATTGCCTTGTCGGACATGATCTTACGCTGTCACTCAAAATGAATATGATATATATCAAGTTGAAACATACTGCCATTTCATTTGGGATATTGTAAATCCCACATGAAACATTTTCTTAGGTTATATACAAAACAGTCAGATATTGTAGACTTGGTTTTTAAGAATTCATCCTTTTAATCCTTTTTTCACCAATTAAATTTCCCATAATCATTAGATGATTATTATGAACGTTATCAACAGAGCGAAATTTATTTTCTAGCCTACGAAAAAGAAACATCAAGCTTTTAAGGATTATTTTTCATATGAGGAGTTTGTTCGCAAAAAGCGATACGTCCATTTTTGAAGATTTTGAAGTACGGTCTCTGTTATAAAGTACTCAATAATACCTTTTGAATGATATATTGGTCACTACAGTCATGTAACGGTACATTTTTGAAGTTATGGTCAAAAGAAGCAAAAGTTTTCTTATTATTCTCTTTATTTTTCTTGACCTTTAATCTCAAATATCTCTATTTGGCAAATATGGACTTATCGGTTTTTGCGAACGAACTCTTCATACAGAAACATTCATTTGTTTTAATACCATTCATTCATTCATATTTCATTTCTCATTTCCAAACAATATACATTAGTAATACAAATGTAATATGAATAATATCCAACCCCTACCTGCAATAGCATTCATTCAAATAATACATTAGGAATATAACAGAAAGGAATACTCTTCCTAATCTTCCAAAGCATTTCGCATTCTTCTTAAAACATTTTAAAAGAAATTTGAAGTTACTTGTGATAGGTAATTGCTGTTCTTAGATAAGTAATTATCAATATTTCTTGAAAAAAACCATAAATATAATGCAGTATTGACAAATATATATAAAAGGAAAGTATAGTTATGCTAATTTATGATCCGTTAAGCATTATTATATTATTTTTCGTACGTAAGATCAAATCAAGCCATTCGTGAATTCTCCCTCGGCCCATCCCTGCACCTGTACCATCTCCCATCCCCCTCACCCCCTTTCTTTGTTTCGTTTTATCTTTTATATATCCTTCATTTTTTTTAGTCGTTTTGTTTCGGGTGAAGGGCTGTCACTTTATCAAGCATCACCAAGTATGTTTATTGCAAACTTGATACATGTCCTGGAAAAGGATATGCAACAATCTAATGCACTGTATATCTAATTGAGTTATAGAATTTGTTTGTGAGAGTTGATTTTCCTCAGGTAACCCCTTTTTACAGAACTTTCTATGTGGATTCTGTATTATCGTTTGTACATTTTATTCTTGAAAAAAAAAAAACATAAAAAACTGAATTGAAATTGAAAAGCAAGGGATTTAAAACTTTAACGTTTCCATGCCATTCCTTTTGAAAGTAAAATTCGAAAAATTAAAGACTACCGTAATCTGACATCAGTGGAAAATTGATTGTACTCCTTTAGTCCAGTAGCATAGTGAAACAATTGCAATCTCTAAATTGTGTAAAGCTCTCTTCTAATCAAATATTTCTCAAAAGATCGATAAATCTCTGTTGTTAACTTTTTGTTAACGTTAAAATGACTATTTTTTTTTCTGCGTAGACGATCGGCAGTAATGCCTATTTTTGCCATATACACGAATGTACACACCACCACAAGGATGCCAACTCACGTTTCATCGCTTCGCGGAACTGAACATCACTGTAAATAAGAACTGCCATTTTGCAGCACCAAAGAAAGTTGACAAAACTATGTATATACGTCATCATTACCAGAGAAATATTTGCTTTTTCAAAATATTGAAATATAAAAGGGAAAGATATGGTCAAGAACAGCAACACCAGAGCAATAGTCACCAAATGCATAACGCTTTTCACTCCCCTCATGTTGGGACCGTCGTGTTGCCCTTGACCATCAGGAGGGCTACCGTTGATAGCGACACCTGCTACGCGCCTCGCCATGCGAAAAACGATTCGAATTAGTGCCCCGTTTACGACAACAGTTGCGACAACAGGTATACTTAGAAACATGAATGCGACGATGGTATAGGTGAAAAAAGCTCCCTCCAGTTTCCCCGCATCACACACGCTTGAATTTGACGGGATAAACCGTGTGACGATCAAGCAACCCACAGAGTTAAGGGATATCAGCAGGGCGCCACCAAGACACAACCACACTCTCCGCATCGTAACCTTCCTGAAATATCGAAGGGGGTTTGTTATATAGATATACTTATTAACCGTCACGGAACAAAGCAGCCAGGCCGACGTGTTTAGAAAGAAAACCGTTGCAAACCAGCTTAGCTGACAGAGCATATCGAGATCGGACTCATATAAATATCCAACGGTAAGGATGTAAGTCGGTATCGTTTGAATGATAGCAGACACGATATCATTAACCGTCAGGCATTTCAAGAGAACAGCTTCCACGTCGTTGATACCGAGATAATCTTTCCTCGACAGAAGAATGAAGATGAACACATTTAATACCACTCCGAACACGGCCGTTATTGAGACAACTACTTGCGGTAAAATTGTATCATCCGCTAAATCTGAATGCAAGGGTGTCTCCACAGTTCCGTTTACCGCCATTTTAATCCCTGTCAGGAGGAAGAAATGTGTACAGTTTAACATCAACCAATGACGCTCTGAATGAAAGAAATTCCTTTCGCCAGAGTTTATTAAAAACACTTTGCAGCTTTCGATATTCCTCGAGAGAGAAGGTATAATATGTGCCACGTGGAATGACTAACTTTCCCTGTCTTCCCCTTTCATACAAATCTCGGAAAATGATGAGTGCATCGAAGTTTCAGGAGGATGATGGCAGCAGTTTGTTGATTATAACTATAAGACTTATCAATCCGGCAAGGGAGGCTTGGTAAGGCTTTGAAAGCGCAGGTTCCTCGTGATGCAGAGCTGAACACCTGGAAGAAAAGAGGACCGTCAACACACGTACATCTGATCATACTACTCTGTTCGATAATTGCTTAACGGATCATAATAGTTATATATATGTATGGCTGCCGAGTTACTGATATAATGTGACGAGTTAACCATCGGGCGGCGACGTTTTCTGCCTGAAAAGCACCTTTGCTGCGGCAGCTTGATATAATGAAAGGTATATAGTAACCAAAATAACTGTTTTATGTTCTCTAAAATGTGTACCTAACAAGATTCATTGACCTTAAGTGATCCTTTACGATGAAACAGACATGCCGGAAGGCATCAGTGTGTCTCTTGGTAACTGCATCGGATGAATGATGATTGCACTTTTATACCATGAATAAACATAACGATGATTAATAAGTAACAAATTCGCTTGCGACATCAATGTATTTAATACAAAGGATGATAATATATATTTCTGAAGTAAAATGATCCATGTCATGTCGGCAATGACACACCTCCGCAGTTCTGGCGCTCCACATGAAATTAAGCTCGATATCATTGGATTTTTTTTCCTTGTGATTTGCCAGAAAATGAAGGAGAAACGTTAAATTGTTGCCTATAAATCTAGCCATCAGATAAATAAGGGCCCATCACATCAGAAATTACCAATCATTTTCTGCTCAAGATAATATGTTGACTTTTATCCGTCCGGACAAATATCATCGTCTCTGGAATAGATGAAGCAAACGAACAAAGCCCTCATCCCTGCGAAAGGATATTGCCTCGTCGGACATGATCTTACGCTGTCACTCAAAATGAATTACATATCAAGTTGAAACATACTGCCATTTCATTTGGGATATTGTAAATCCCAAATGAAAAGTTTTCTTAGTTTATAAAACAGTTTGTATATTGTTTACTTGGTTTTTAAGAATTCTTCCTCTATAACACAATATTGCTAATCCTTTATTTCACCAATTAAATTTCCCATAATTATTAGATGATTATTATGAACGTTGTCAAGAGAGCAACATTTATCTTTTAGCCTACGAAAAAGAAACATCAAGCTTTTAAGGATTATTTTTCATATAGAAACATTCATTTGTTTTAATATCATTCATTCATTTATGTTTTAGTTTTCATTTCCAAACAATATACATGGGTAATACAAACGTAATATGGGTAATATCCAACCCCTACCTGCAATAACATTCATTGAAATAATACATTAGGAATATAACAGAAAGGAATACTCTTCCTAATCTTCCAAAGCATTTCACTTTCTTCTTAAAACATTTTAAAAGAAATCTGAAGTTACTTGCGATAGGTAATTGCTGTTCTTACATAAATAATTATCAATATTTCTTAAAATATTGAAATATGCAGTATTAACAAATATAAAAGTAATGTATGCTAATCTATGATCCGTTAAGCATTATTACGTGTATACTCTTTTTCGTACGTAAGATCAAATCAAGCCATTCGTGAATTCTCCTTCGGCCCACCCCTGCACCTGTACCATCTCCCATCCCCCTCAAATTATTATTTTTTTTTTGTTTCGTCTTTTATAAATCCTTCATATATTTTTTTTTTTTTTTGGGGGGGGGGGGTCGTTTTGTCTCCGGTTAAGGTCTGTCACTTTATCAAGAATCACTAAGTATGTTTATTGCAAACATGAAACATGTCCTGGAAAGGATATGCAACAATCTAATGTACTGTATATCTAATTGAGTTATTGAATTTGTTTGTGAAATTGAATTTTCCTCAGGAACCAACTTTTTTTACCGAACTTTCGATTCCGTAATATCATTTGTACATTCTATTCTTGAAAAAAAAAAATGTTGCGTGAACACAGTAAAAATTGAATTGATATTGAAAAATAAGGGATCTAAAACTTTAACGTTTCCATGCCATTCCTTTTGAAAATAAAATTCTTAAAGTTCAAGACTACAGTAATCTGACTTCAGTGGAAAATTGATTGTACTCCTTTAGTCCAGTAGCATAGTGAAACAATTGCAATCTCTAAATTGTGAAAACCTTTCTTCTTATCAAATATTGCTCAAACGATCGATTACATCTCAGTTAACTTTTTGTTAATAGTGAAATGACTTTTTTTCCTGCGTAGACGATCTGCAGTAATGCCTATTTTTTCCATGTACACGAATGTACACAACACCACAAGGATACCAACTCACGTTTCATCGCTTTGCGTAATTGAACATCACTGTAAATAAGAACTGCCATTTTGCAGCACCAAAGGAAGTTAACAAAATTTTGCATGTACGTCATCATCACGAAAGAAATGTTTGCTTTTTCCAAATATCGAAATATAAAAGGGAAAGATATGGTAAAGAACAATAACGCCAGAGCAATCGTCACCAAATGCATAACGCTTTTCACTCCCCTCATGTTGGGACCGTCGCGTTGCTCTCCACCATCAGGAGGGCTACCGTTGATAGCGACACCTGCTACGCGCCTCGCCGCGCGATAAACGATTCGAATAAGTGCCGCGTTTACGACAACAGTTGCGACAACAGGTATATTGAGAAACATGAGTGCTACCATGGTGTAGGTAAAAGAAGCTACCACCAGTGTCTCCGCATCACACACACTTGAATTTGAGGGGATAAATCTTGTGACGATTAAGCATCCCACAGAGTTAAGGGATATCAGCAGGGCGCCACCAAGACCCAACAACACTCTCCGCATCGTAACCTTCCTGAAATATCGTAGAGGGTTTGTTATGTAGATATACTTATTCACCGTGACGGAACAAAGCAGCCAGGCCGACGTGTTTAGAAAGAAAACCGTTGCAAACCAGCTTAGCGGACATAACATATCAAGATCGAACTCAAATAAATATCTAGCGTTAAGGATGTAAGTCACTAACGTTTGAATGATAGCAGACACGATATCGTTAACCGTCAGGCATTTCAAGAGAACAGCATCCACGTCGTTGATATCGAGATAGTCTTTCCTCGACAGGAGAATGGAGATGAACACATTTAATACAACTTCAAACACGGCCGCTATTGAGACGACAACTACTTGCGATAAAATTGTAGGATCCGCTAAATCTGAATGCAAGGGTGCATCCATACTTCCGTTTACGGCCATTTCAATCCCTGGCAGGAAGAAGAAACGTGCACAGTTTAACAGCAAAGAAAGAAAAGAAAATGATAATAAAATGATGCTCTGAATGAGTAAAGTTCCTTTCGCCAGAGATTATAAAAAAAAAAAGTTTATAAACTTTGCAGGTTGCGATATTTCTCGAGACAGAAGGTGTAATATGTGCCACTTGGAATAGCTAACTCTCCCTGTTTTCCCCTTTCATACAAAACTCGGAAAATGATGAGTGCGTCGAAGTTTCCGAAGAATGATGACAGCAGTTTGTTGAATATGATTAAGACTTATCACTCCGGCAAAGCTGGCTTGGTAAGAAGACTTTAAAAGCGCAGGTTCCACGTGATGTAGAGCTGAACAGCTGGAGGAAAAGAGGACCGTCGACACACGTACATCTGATTATATTACTTCGTTAGATAATTGCTTAACGGATCATGATATGTGTGGCTGCCGAGTTACTGATGTGACGAGTTATCATCGGGCGGCGACGAGCTGCCTGAAAAGCACCTTGCCGCGGCAGTTTGACATAATGAAAGGTTGTAACAGAGAGAAATGTTTCATGCTGTCTATGATGTGTACCTTACAAGATTCACTGACTTGATTGATCCTTCATGATACATGCTGGAAGTCATCAGTGTCTCTTGGTAACTTCAACGGACGAGGAAACGGCGATGATATAAAAAACTTTTCCTTTTCTATTACTTATATCTGACAGTAAAATTTGGCAACATAAGGTACGAATGATGACAGCACTAGTATACAATGAAAAAAAGTAAATCTTGGACAGACTTTTACATCCACTGTATTCCTTGTTTATATGTATATATCAATTGTTGCTGCAAACAGAAGAGGGCATGGGTACACCCAGTGATCAAGCTGGCTGATTACAGGGCTGATGCTGGGCTGCTGCTGTTTGTCTCCACTCCAACTATACCGGAAGTGACGTATACCCGATCATGAGAATAGCTGTGAGAAATAGAATCCAGCTCTTCAGTGCCTAGATTAAGATGATTTTGCATATTTTTTATCCCTTTCTGTATGAAAGGCAGATATTAGAAGACGATAATCACTACCTAATTATTTTTTTCTGGCATCAGTTATCACAGCCTACACATTACCTATCATTCACATAGTTATTACACGGGATATCTATTCTTCTTTCTGTGTCTTCTATTTCAAAATTATGAATTTGGTCAAACAAATTGTGATTTGATTTTCATGAAATCATGCAATTATAGGAGCGGACAATGACAGTCCATTAAATAAGAATCAGTGGCACATTGCATAAACACACAAATCGTTTACTACGACTCGCTCCGCTAGGAGAGAGTTACAATGGAAAGGTAAGATGGAAGACCAGACATGGCGAGTTTGGCGCTGTTTGGTGGTGATGCGGTTGTCATAACAACTGGGTTCATTCTCAGCTTTTTTGGTATAGCTTATATCACGTTCGTAATCGGTCACGCCAACGGTCTCTATACTAACTTTTGGTAGTATGTAGAGGACATTTGATAGAAGCGATTTCCCCCATCCTTTCATCTGTCTATACCAGGTTATCAAAGGGGTGGTACAGTATATTGGAGATGAGAATCGGGCTTTTAACTTTTGTCGAGATACCAAGAAACCAGTTATAAAATGCTACACAGCTTACCATTCTAAGAGGTTGTCAAAGTTTATTGCATTAAAATAGCCAGTTGGAATGGCTGAGATATCAAAAACAAATTAAAACAAAGCAATCCTAATAAAAAGAAAGGGGGGGGGGGGTCTTACCTGCAATTAGCATTGCTCTGTTTTGGACATATCAGCTATTTTACAACCAATCTTCATCAAATAAACGTTGAATCCCTCTTAGAATTACATGTTCTTTCCTATTTCATAAGAGGTTTCTCATTATCTCACCTAAATATGTTAGAAAACTGAATTTAGGTCTCAGCCAAAATAACACCATCCCATTAATACCAGTGACAGATTTATCCTTTCTTGTGGTGATCAGTGGTATTTGATATACTTGGTCAACCTGAAAATATGTCAGTCTGTGAGTGTCAGTGTGCATGGAAAGAAAAAAACGTTAATCTTTCAAACAAGGTCTGTCTTTTTTCTTTCTTTTTTTTAATTTGCCATTCATACAGGACTTTTAAACACATACTAGTATGGTAATTGATAAACATGAATATCATTCTATATCATACAGTACAACAAGCTCCACTGAACTATCAATGAGATATCAAAATTATTCATTGACTTTAATGATCGATTCCATATTCATAGACAAAACTGACTTCAATACAAAGAGTTTTCACGTGTTACATAGGTTGTAAACTGGAATACACTTCTCTTGCCCACTACCGTCGAATTCCATTGACATCATTGTTATGCAGCTTACGTGTAGTGGCAATGGTAGCCTTAACTTGATGAATAAAATTGTAAATCCGTGTTAAAGCAGATCTGGCACAAAATGCTGCCTATATTTGACGGTCATATTATACTCAAGTATTATTATGATGCTTTGACTAACTAATCAGACCACCCTTTCCTCTCAAATTCTACTGGTCATATCGTCTCGATTTCTGAAGAAGGAAAAGAGAAAAGATTTAAATCAGTACGGATACCCACGTTACACTATTGATAAAGTGAAAATCTTCAACTTGAACCACGTGATTGAGGTGTCTATTCGTATATATACAGACGAGACCTTTTTGTCCCTTTCTTATACATTCAAGAGTTTCACATTGCATAGGCCTATTCTTTTTTTTTCACATAAATGCCATCACACTTTTATTGACGAATACAAATAATTTTCGTCACAACGGTTTAACCAAACCTTTGCTAACAAGAGGCTACGGACAACTATCCAATCAAAAACAGAAACAAAAACATGAAATCTTCACATACCTATGATAATAATTCTTGTAGAATACTGTTAGCTTTAATAGAAAATTAAATGAGAACTTACCTGTTTGAAATTTAAATTGTATTTTATGAGGAAGGCGAAGGAAGAGACTACGATGCATAAAGAGTAATAATAGGAGAGCCCGCACGCGCGTCCAGCAATATTAGTAGCTCCGAAAAATGTGAATACCAATACCAGCAGTCATCCTACTGCTATTGAGAACTACCTGAGATTATGAAGAAGGGTGGGAGAGGAGGGACTGTAGTCTCTTCCTTCGCCTTCCTCATAAAATACAATTTAAATTTCAAACAGGTAAGTTCTCATTTAATTTTCTATTTTATTTCGGAAGTCTCGAAAGAGACTACGATGCATAAAGAGTAATAATAGGAGACTTTGAAGCTGGTAGTCACATTTTTTGGCCACACAGAACTGTGCCAATGACCATAATTACCACAAGGGGTACAATGTATGGCTTTACCTTTTACGATAATACTGCATGGCTGAAACCCCTATTCTCATTCCTGAGGGGTTTCGCGTAATATGTTTGAAATGTCTTCTCGTTACTTCAGCCTGCCTGTGCCAAAATCTCATGTACAGGCAGATCTTTCCTCTGGGCAGCAGACGCTGAGGCTGCTCTCGTGGAGTGTGCCGAGAACATGCTGGTGTCAATCCCAGCTTCTGTCATAACTGTCTTAATCCATCGTGACAAAGTTTGGGTAGAAACCCTGTGATACGGTTTACAAAAACTTATTAACAGATACTTTTGGTCCTTCCTAATGATTTGAGTCCTTCTCAGATACTCTCGAAGGTATCGTACAATGCAAACTCGTCTGTCTGGAGGGTACGCTCTTAGGCTAACGACTTGGCCTGTATTACCAGGTCTGTGGTGCTTTAACAAGTCATCAATGACGAAATTGACAGAATTGTCTTTGAATGTCATCTTGTCTATTCTCAAAGCATTCAATGTCTGCACCCGCTGTGCTGAGAGAAGCGCTAATAACATTGTCACTTTCAACGTTAGCTCTTTCAAACCCAATTCGCCTGCAGGTGATTTCCTCCTCAGATAGTTGAGGACAGTTCTAACGTCCCACACCTCCGTGTAGCGTGGTCTGGGGGGTCGTAAGTGAAAGACTCCCTTCACAAATCTAGTTATTAGAGGATGAGTGCTTATGGAAAACGAACTGTCTGTGAGTGTCAGAAAAGAAGCCAGTGCACTTCTAGCAGAGTTTATAGTACCGTAGCTGGCTCCCTTATGGAACAAGTCGGAAAGAAATTCTAGTGCCCATTCCGATGAGGTCTGGAGATAGTTAATGTTGTTGGCAGTGCAGAAAACTTTCCATTTGCAGATGAAGCTATGATATTGCTGTCGTGTAGATTTCCTCCAAGAAGCTACGATGACCTTGACGGTCCCTGCACTCAATCCCTGCGACCTGAAGGGTTGGCTGAAAGCCTGCAACAGAGCAAATCCAAATGTTTGTGTAAGGGGTGGGGCATAAAAGACACAGGTTGAACAAGAAGTTGTGCATGTCTACCTAGGACAAGTGGTTTTTCAGTCAGCATGTCCTGAAGTGCTGGGAACCATGATTGTGTAGGCCAGTTTGGTACTATTAACAACCCTGTGGCTTTATCTGCCCTTATCTTTTGCAGACATTTAGGGATAAGGCAGAAGGGAGGGAAAGCATAGAACCATAATGGACCCCAATCCACTGTAAATGCATAGCACTGCCGAAGGATCAGGCTGCCAAGTGATATACCTGGGTAGCTGTGCATTAAGTCTGGAAGCGAAAAGATCGATTTCAGGGAGGCCGAAATGTTCTACCACTTCAGTAAATTGGGCTTTGTTAAGCATCCACTCTGTTCGATCATTAAACTTCCTTGACATGAAGTCTGCTGTGGTATTGAGCCGTCCTGGCAAGTAGGCGGCTGTGATCCAAATCTGTCTTTCAATACACCATTCCCAAATATCATGTGCCAAATTGTTGCATTCCTGGGATCTGAAGCCCCCCATATTGTTGATATATGAGACTGCAGTTGTATTATCCATTCTAATGAGAACATGAACATTTCTCAGGTTAGAGCAAAAGGACTTCAATGCCAATCCTGCTGCAAGGGTTTCTAGATAATTTATCTCATTGTTAACAGCCTTTTCTCTTTCCACTTCATTCCATCGTCCCCCTATGTTTGTGCCCATGTCTGTTGCTCCCCAACCAGACCCACTCGCATCAGTGCGCAATTCTATTGTATGCCTGGGTCTGTCGATAGGATTAGAGGTGTACTGTATGTGATCTATCCACCACTTAAGTTCCTGTTTGGCTCTACTAGACAAGCTCATTTTCCTATCAAAATGACCTTTATTGGCCTTCAATGCCAAAATCTTCTCTTTTTCCAAGATTTTGTAGTAGAGGGGCCCATATTGGGCTGCCGGAAAGGTAGCAATCAGTTTCCCTATTACTCTAGCCACTTCTCGGATAGAGGATTCTGTGGCATGCAACAGACTTGTGCACTCAGCAGTGATATCTTCCTTCTTAGATTCAGGAAGAGTAACTGTCATGTTCACAGAGTTAAGGACAAATCCCAAAAAGGTGATTTCTTTAGTGGGTTTTAACACCGATTTAGTCTGATGGACAAGAAACCCCAAGTCTTCGAGGAGATCAGTCGTAGCATCGACTGCTCTTTGAGTGCTAGCCTCACTCTTCCCAATAATGATAGTATCATCAAGGTATCCCACTACCATGTGACCTGCTCTTCTCAGATGAGCAAAAACTGGTTTGAGAAGCTTTGTGAACAAACGCGGTGCTGTACTAAGCCCGTTTGGCAGTGCGCAATATTGCCAAAGTTTGCCCTGCCACACAAATCGCAGGTATTTCCTATCCTGCGGATCAACTGGTACTGAATAGTAAGCATCCTGAAGGTCGACTGAGGCTAGCAAGCAATCTGGCGTAATAAATTGCGTTGCTGTATGGATGGAATCCATTTTGAAATGCTGATAGACTAGGCTTTTGTTCAACTCTGAGAGGTCAAGAATGACCCGAAGGCTGCCATTCTTCTTAGGGCGGGTAAAAATGTTCGAGATGAACTCCCCCACTTCATGTGAACAAGGTTCAATAACATTCTTGGCTGCCAGTGAATCAATTTCAGCTTGGATATTGGCCAAATCTTCATTCTTTACTTTGAACTGAACCAAAGGATTAACCCTTTCAGGTGGAAAACATTCAGGCTTGAATTCAAGTTTATAGCCATTCACAGCTTGTAGTACTGTGGGATCTGAAGTTAACTTCTCCCAATTACATGCATGAAGCCTCAGTCGACCTCCAACTGGATGGTCATTTACACATGAAGTGGTAGGTCTAGATTCTATAGATCTAGTAAATTGAGGAGTAGATCTAGAATACCGTTCTTCTAGATAAGGTAGAAATGCATCATGGTCAGTTACTGACATGTCAAATGAGCAATATGTTGAATCTATATCTCCTACCTCCTCAGAGGCATGCTGTTGGGTTACTTGTTGTGGGGAGTCTTGCTTCTGGCCTGTGGATGAGCTCTGCTCTGTGGCCGTTGCTGTGGGGGAGGTCGCGACTTCCCCTGGTAGCGCTGGTCTAAAAAAGGACGATTTGCCGTTCCATGCACGAAGCGTGAGGCTGCAGCGCTACGCGAGCCCGTCCAGCCCGCATCGCGAGCCTGCCGGCGAGCTCCGCTGTTGAAGGGCCGTCTGTACGGATGGAAAGAGCCGCTCGGACGAGAAGTATGTTTCTGCTGGGTCCTCATGACCCCAGCAGAGGCCTTATGTTGTTCTTTTAGATCTTTCATCTGTCTTGTGAGATCATCACCAAACAACAGCTGCGTGACTGGTGTAGACGGCTTACAGAGATGCACGTATTCCGAGTTGATGTCCGGCTTAATCAGCTCCTTCCGCACGCAATTCAGTTCAAAGTGCGCATTACTCAATAGAGCAAGTGCGTCTTGCTGAGACTCGGAGATATCTCGCGCGTCGAGAGAGCGAAGAAGAGCCCCAATACCGCGAGTCAGACATTTCTGCACTCTCTGTAGTTTCAAATCACGATTACGCGTGACGGACTGCAAGTGTTCCCAAATGGGAGCGTTCACTTTAGGTGTATCGAGGTGGGGGCAGTTGCTCGGTGGGGGGTATTTTTCAACCGTTTCCTCAATGGCTTTATCTTCTAGTTTGTTGCCAATAAAGTAGTTCACCGATTTTGCGATTTCCTCGTCAACTGCCTCCCCAATCCCGAGGGGGATAGCATACTTGGCTGCCAACTGTGGTAGTTGTGCAGCAGGGGGAACCTCTTCCACCCCTTCGTCAAAATCGAACGGTCCATCACGCTCTGCGTCTTCAGACGTAGACGTATCGAAATCGTCCCCAACAAAATGGCGGACGTTAGTAGGCAAGCGGGAAAATTCCTCCGCTGTAGATTTCGATGTAGACGCGCCTGTATGTACCACAGCAGCACGGCTAGTGGTTTTATCAAGCGATTGGGGAAGGTGTTTCACCACTTCGGCGAGGAGATTTTCAAGTTTGTCTAGACGAGAACTAACGTCCCCGGAGGTAGACGCCCGATCCTCGGAAGGGGCTTTTGATACCGTATGAGGAGCTTTTTTGGGAATTTTCTTCATCGTCTTCTTCCCTGAATCTTGAGCCTTTCCGATGCTTACATTCTTCTGTACGTGCGCCGTACCGGCATCGCCGGAGGGAGGCGCTGGTGGTGGTAACTCTGACTTCGTGGCACAGACCTCCTGTCCACGTGTAGCACGTAAAGCGAAGGATGGATCGTGCTGCTCTTTCGAGCTCATATTTATCGAACCACCGTAACGTTTAGGCTCGAAAGATGCGTCAAAACACTTCTCAGTAGGTTCCGGATGACCGGCGAAGCAAAATTTCTCGCGAGAAGGAAAATTCCGGCGATGAATTTATGGAAAAATTTCAAACCGCGGAGCTATGCAGGAGAACCTCCTGTCGGCTGGAACGAACGCGAACGTATTGCTGGACGCGCGTGCGGGCTCTCCTATTATTACTCTTTATGCATCGTAGTCTCTTTCGAGACTTCCGAAATAAAATCTACCTTTATTATATATATTATAAATCTTTCTTAAAAGCATGGAAAGCAAAAAAAAAAAAACATATAAAAACGTACTTACTAAACTTCAATCAGGTCTGGGGATTATCAGTCATAGGTCCTTTTAAAAAAGAAAAGAATTTTCATATGGCCATGGACATTGGAATCAATAACCGTATAGGGAATATTTGTCCTAAATAATTACTCGAAAAAAAAATCAGTCAGTCACTTTTTAGAAAATTTCTTCTTATCTCATGCTTTTGAAAAAAAAAATGTCGATAAACGTTAGTGTTGGTAGTTGAAACGTGATATTAGGGAGCTTCAGATTTTGACGCGCGGACGTTTGAGACGACGAGTGCGCTGGACGTTCTCCCCTCCCCTGCGTCGCGTTAAAAAGTAGCTTTAGATTACGCTGGGACGCAACGTATAAAAAATAAAATCGCGCCCCCATATGATCAGTGCATGAAGAAGCTCTCTACGTTGCAAACACCGAACTAAAACATGTTTTAGTTCGGTGGTTGCAAACTGTGCGGACGTAAAAGTAACCCAGTACCAAAGAGATTTTTCTCCTCCCCACCAGTCACTGCGGAAAATCTCTTTGCCCAGTACGCGTAGTGAAAAACTCAGGCGAAGAAAGCTAAAGATAGATCAAGTTGACGCGCGCTACTGCGCACGCTCAGAACATTTTTTTTTCCTTTGAACGTCCGCGCGTTTAATATTTAAAGCTCCCTATTACTACTTTACACAGTTGAAAACTACGAGGCAATGGAGTCTCTGTTTGTCTCCATTCTCTCCCTCTCTTGATACATATACCATTTATATTATATCTATAATATATTATTCAAATCTATGTATGTTATATACATGAGCATCACCAGGGGAAGGGGGTGCGTTGGGGCGAGAGCATCACCCTTCAGACGGTTATATATATATATATGAAGAGCTTGCTTCCAAAAGGCGCTAAATCCATCATTTTTCAATGGATTTAGCGCCTTTTGGTTGCAAGCTCTTCATATATATATATATATATATATGTGTGTGACCTGCACCTCAAAACGAACAAAAAGTCGCCAGACATGAATTTTTAGTTAAGACCATATTCTCAAAGAGCAGACTTTAAGCTTTAAAATGATGTATGACTCAAATCAAATGGACTCTCCTAACCTATCTAAATATCGAAAAGAAGTACAAACTCAGGAAAAGTGTGAACTGAGAAAAGAGGCTCTGAAGTACAGTGTCTATTCAAGCGCTTAATCTTTACCAAACCGTGCTGGCTGTGCGATGAATGGGACAAAAAAAAGGAAGTAAACCACCAGAGTAACAACAATGAAGGAATTATCAGATTAAACTGAAATTAAGCATGCCTCATTAACACATTCTGTCTATGATTAATGCCAAATTTCAAAGCAGTAGCACTATCCTTTCAAAAGTTATTCGAGTTGAAAGTGAAGAGTGTGGACAAGGTTTTTCAGAAATGAAAAAGGGATTCTAAAGACACACCTAATCACACTATTCTACCAAAAATGTTCGAGATAAACTGCTAAAAAACACACTTTCCTGCCCGTTTTATGATACCAAATTTTAGCATAATGTAAAAGAAGACCCGCTCTTTCAGAAAATATGAAAAAGTCAAGTTCGGCTAGGTTGACCCATTTCACTTATTTTCAGTCCTCACGCAAAATCGGTGTGTGCGACTTTATTTTCGTTTTGAGGTGCACGGTCACATATATATATATATATATATATACATATATATATATATATATATATATATTGCTTATCTAGTAAATCTCCATAGTCTCGGAGTTGGGACACCTCCATCCAGCCCCTTTCCCGCTCATTGTTGTTGTTGTTGTTGTTTTGCTTGTCAACTGATGAAACCCGCAAGTGGAACCAGGTGTGGTATTCTGAACACCGCTTTATCTCTGTTGTAACTTCTGCTGTAACTTCTGCTGTAAGTCCGTGAGTTACAACACCGCTTAAACAGTTGTAAATCGGTATTCTGAGAACTGTTTGAACGGTGTCGTAAGTCATAAAAACCACACCCATCGCAATAATCACATCCAATAGGAAATATCGTTAGAAATAGCATCTAAAGGCCACCGCACACTACACGATCCGACTGGTCTTAAAGTCTTACAGTCAGTCCGCAGCGTGTGCGTATGGCAAGCCATATTACTTTTTAAAAAGATTTTCTGATATCACGAATTCCCTTTCGTGATATCAAAAATTCGAATTTCTGATATCACAAATTCAATTTTTGATATCACAAATACCCATTGGTTTATCACGTAAAACCAATTTTTGATATCACGAAATCGAATTAGTGATATCACAAATTCAATTCGTGATATCACGAATTCAATTCGAGATATCACGAATTCACATTCTTGATATCAAGAAATACATTTTGTGATATCACTAATTCCAATTTGTGATATCATTAATTTACATGGAATTTCAGCACATATCTTTCGCAAAGAAATAATTTGATTTCGAGCATTAGTTTTGCGCTGAAATTCAACCGTAAATTCTAGCGTTTGTTGAGCGCAGAAATACACAGGGAATTCGAGCTTTAGTTCAGTGCAGAAAACCAACGGGAATTTGAGCGTTAGTTGAGCGCAGAAATACATACGGAATTCGAGCATTCGTTTTGCGCTGAAATGCAGCTGTGAATTCGAGCGTTAGTTGAGAGCAGAGATACACAATGAATTCGAGCATTAGTTTTGCGCTGAAATTCAACTGTCAATTCGAGCGTTAGTTGAGCGCAGAAATACACAGGGAATTCGAGCATTAGTTTTGCGCTGAAATTCAGTTGTGAATTCGAGCGTTAGTTCAGCGCAGAAATACACAGGGAATTCGAGCATTAGTTTTGCGCTGAAATTCAACTGTGAATTCGAGCGTTAGTTGAGCGCAGAAATACACAGGGAATTCGAGCATTAGTTTTGCGCTGAAATCCAACTGTGAATTCGAGCGTTAGTTGAGCGCAGAGATACACAGGGAATTCGAGCATTAGTTTTGCGCTGAAATTCAACAATGAATTCGAGCGTTAGTTGAGCGCAGAAATACACAGGGAATTCGAGCATTAGTTTTGCGCTGAAATCCAACTGTGAATTCGAGCGTTAGTTGAGCGCAGAAATACGCTGTGAATTCGAGCATTAGTTTAGCGCAGATATTCCTATGGAATTTCAGGTGTTATCTTTACATAGTGTATAACGATAGTTACAAAAAAACCTAAATGAAGAGTTTTGGCAACTCGTCTTCATTTAAAGTGATTAGGAATTGGTTTTAAAAGAATCGATGAAAATAAATCGTTTAGCAACATATCTAAAATGCCATTATTTATATGTTGTCAATTACTTCAAAGTCATTATTATATTCTTTTTTTCCTCCATTTCTCGCCACTGATTTGGCAGAGACTGGTTGACTTACAACTTTTGTTTGCGTTTCTCTTAATACTCTGTCATGTGAAAGATACTCTCTCCCGACCTCCCCCTGTTACTCCTCCGAGTTAATAAGAGAAGTTTCTCATTGCGCAGATTAACAAAATTGAAGTCCTTCGTACCACTGCTTTTTTCTTACTACAAATTCTAACTGTTTGTTTGCCATGCATACTGCTGCATAAACTCCTCATAAGATCTGGATATCTTCACTCTTCTTGATCTGGTCTGAAGACTTTTGGGCTTGTGCGTTCCAGTTTTGTTCTCCCCGGTTTTGGTTCTTGAAATAACTTGCCTATATAATTACACTTTAAATTATTTTACAAAATCATAAACATACTGGGGCAGGCAAACTGTACACCCAACACAATTGGTTTTAATGGATACACCCCTTTGTTCTGGAGGACTGATTTTGAGGAGTGAGAAAATGTCTTTAGGAGAAACACGTTGCTTTATGTGACCGCCAGCCGACACCAGTGGTGGACATTAAATTGGCAAGTTTACGACTCCCTCTCGCACCCCGCATGACTCACAGTCTCTCTCTCTCTTATTCTCCGCTGCTGACATACACAGACCAGAGGGTTGATTGCCCTCGGTCGGTCCTCCGCAATACAAACACATGGTATATGCTTTTATAACACACATACACATACAACCACACATAATTATCATCGATTTGGTGGAAGAGTCTACTGTAAAGGGGATTACCACATGAAAAATGTATCATAATTAACAATAATGTAGTAATAGATGACAATTTGAGGACCAAAACGATGAATTAAATGTAAGCCCTAAGTGAACATAGTATCATTGAATTCATGATAACATGTTGCAAAACAATTGATTTGTATCAATAATTCATCGAATATACCTTGACGATCATTTAGGGAATGATGGATGTGTAAATCTCTCATATATAGTTATTGGTATTTTGAACATTGTTCTAAAAAAAGTTAGCAGTAGTATACCTTCCATCTGAATATCAGCTCAAAAGTAATGTTCCAATTCCCTGTGTATTTCTGCGCTAAAAAAAAAACAACGAACAAAACCGCTCGAATTCACAGTTGAATTCAAGGGCAAAACTAACGCTCGAATTCCCTTTCTATTTCTGCGCTAAACTAATGCTCGAATTCACAGCGATTTTCTGCACTAAACTGACGCTCGAACTCCCTGTGTATTTCAGCGCTCAACTAACGCTCGAATTCACTTTGTATTTCTGCGCTAAACTAATGCTCGAATTCACAGCGATTTTCTGCACTGAACTAACGCTCGAAATCCCTGTGTATTTCTGCGCTCAACGAACGCTCGAATTCACAGTTGAATTTCAGCGCTAAACTAATGTTCGAATTCACTTTGTATTTCTGCGCTCAACTAACGCTCGAATTCACAGGAATTTACTGCACTGAACTAACGCTCGAATTCCCTGTGTATTTCTGCGCTCAACTAACGCTCGAATTCACAGTTGAATTTCAGCGCAAAACTAACGCTCGAATTCACTTCGTATTTCTGCGCTCAACTAACGCTCGAATTCACAGGGATTTACTGCACTGAACTGATGCTCGAATTCCCTGTGTATTTCTGCGCTCAACTAACGCTCGAATTCACAGTTGATTTTCAGCGCAAAACTAACGCTCGAATTAACTTTGTATTTCTGCGCTCAACTAACGCTCGAATTCACAGGGATTTACTGCACTGAACTGATGCTCGAATTCCCCGTGTATTTCTGCTCTCAACTAACGCTCGAATTCACAGTTGAATTTCAGCGCAAAACTAACGCTCGAATTCCCTGTGAATTACTGATGTCACAAATTCGATTTTGTGATATCAATAATTCAATTCGTGATATCACAAAATGGAATTTGTGATATCAGAAATTCGCATTTGTGATATCACAAATAAGAATTCTTGATATCACAAATTGAAATTAGTGATATCACAAATTTATTTCGTGATATCACAAATTCGAAATTGTGATATCAAAAAATAATTTTGTGATATCACGAATTACCATTGGTTTTTCACGTGAAACCTATTTTTGATATCAAAAATTCGAATTTCTGATATCACAAATTCATTTAGTGATATCTCAAATTGAATTTTAGATATCACAAATTCGAATTTCTGATATCACAAATTGAATTTGTGATATCACAAAATCCATTTTTGATATCACAAATTCGATATCTTGATATCACAAATTAAGTTCATGTGCTACACTTACGGGAATTTGTGATATCACAAATTTAATTCTTGATATCACAAATTGAATTCTTGATATCAAAAATTTCATTTTTTGATATCACAAAATGGAATTTGTGATATCAGAAATTAACTTTAAATGTAAAAACGGCTTGCCATATGTGCGATAATGAGGCACGAACGACAATTTTATTCAGAATCACGTTTACGCAGTTTGTGCCCTTGAGACTGACGAGATTTCGCGATACTTTGCGAGAGTTTTTGCAGAGGTCGCAACAACAGCTTTCATAGCTTTCGCAGTGCATTGTTTGACCCAGGATGGTTAGTTAAGTTATAGAGCTGATTATGCTCATTAATTTGATACCTAATTTCCCTATTTTTGATGTCAATATAGTAGTCCATTTTAGCATCAAAGTAAACAATTATTTTGCCAATGTTCAAGAAGCTTTTAGATCATAGTTTGATGTTTTGCTAGTTCCTGACTGGTATTGAAAATAGATCTCCGTAATTTCTTCGATTTCACAATCGTGAAACTTGAGCGAGTATGATCAATTGAAAAACGAAGAGGGGCACCATTTTTAAGGTTGTGAATTTTCCTGTTGAAAACAAGGCAAATTATGTTTTCTTACTGGAAGTGGGGTAGTGAATGAACACGCGTGGAATGTGTTGTTGATACCCAGACAATGGTCGTGGACAATGGCCAGGATTAGAATGTTTCATGAGGAATTCCACTATCGCAGCTAGTCTTTGTTCATTCTGAAATGTGGTGTGTGCAAGCACATGGAAACATGTGCTTACTTCTTTCATGTGCATGCATTTCACCCTGTGTCAAGAATTCAGACTAGCAGTGCTCGGGGCAATCCACATGAATAATTGATTAAGCATTCATGTGCCTTGCAGCAGAGCTCGGGACAGGTGGCAGCCAGGTCCATTGTTCAGGGTCATTGTAAGTGCACACTCACATACACATCATTGGTTCCTGTGTAAAGTTCAAGTTTTGTATAGAGAGTGCAAATTCGATCACGATCTGGAACCTAACATTTAAAACTCACAGCATTGAGTCAGCAGCCAATGGATACTACGCAATGCGACACGCCGCGTCTTGCGACAGATTTCGACCAATCACAGACCCGGAATTCCGGTGCGAATGCGAGGATAATCTTTTTAAACTCGACGCTAGACATGTCTCTGAATTTTGCTAGTTCCTGACCCGTATTAAAATGAAAATGGGAAAACGTGCCCTTATTGTGATACTATATACTTTAGCGGACATAGTCTTCACCATATTTTAGAGGGGCATGAAAGATTTCAGGTTAGTTTTTTGGCGTCAAACGTGAAGGAATATTTTTGAATACAATACCGAACTTCGAGAGGGATTTTGATATTCTATATTCTTCTTTTCCGTTTATTTTGATCATGAGCATATTTGCTTATGTTTTCTCTTTCAGTCGATACTAAAAGTGTCGAAAATTGACGAGAAATACTCGTTCTACACGGATTTATTCATGACCATGTATCTGCTCATTACGTATGCAAGCACCGCTCAGCCGTGCATACGACTTGAATAAATACGTGCGTTTTCGCTCGCGCTGCGGACTGACTGCTTAAGCCAAGCTGGGTCTTAAGACCAGTCGTACGACCGGACACCGCACACTATACGACCCGACTGTAAAGCGCGCGCAGTGCGCACTGCGTGCGTTTGCATTTTGCTGCATTGTGAATGGCTGAAAGCTCACGACTGGTCGTAGAGATTCAACATGTCAAATCTCTACGACTGGCGCTAAGACCCAGTCGTACGACTAGAAAATGGCAAGACTGTGACGTCACACTTCTAGTCTTAAGGTCTTAAGACCGGTGAATCGGGGCAAAATCGTGTAGTGTGCGGCGGGCTTTAGACATTAAAGGTGCGTGGTCCCCGTGTTTTAGTCAAATGCGTACGTGGGCGCACGGCGCAAGTTTCCTATAGAGACCTACGCTATCGACTCCTCTTTAGCGCTTACGCTTTTGCCCATTCCCCGAGTCCGAAGAAGTCCGATTCACTGTAGTCAGTGGTCGGATCACAATTCGGCTCACGATTCGGCTGAGGGGGATGACAGCTTAAGCAAACTTCTTTTGTGCTAACGGTGATCGGCAGTAGTGTGTATGTGGTGTGGTGGAGGACGGACGTGCCGGAGCGGAGCTCCATCTTATGCTCTGATTTCAGCGCCTTTTCGCCTCACCAGAGAAACTTTTTCATATGCCTGGATTGCACTCATCACGCTGATTCCGCGGATGTCTGGTATGTGTTGCGTAACTTGAGTGTTTGCGAGTTTTTCCGGGTTTTTTCTTCGTTTCTGGTCGTTTTTGTCGAAGAAGTATAATAAACTTAGCGTCAAACAATAACAAATATAAACAAAAATACGCTAAGTAGACGCGCAAATAGTCCTACGCAAGGATTTCAGCCTACTATGACGTCACTATAGATATCAACATTAGTATTAGTATCGCGTACCAGTCAACAATCCTCAGTGTGACGTCACCATTTACAGTGCAGTCAACGCAGCTTTACTAAGGAACAAGGCGTATACGCTAGAAACATGCAACAAGTGCGCATCTTCAGCCAACAAACCTCGTTGTGACGTCATCCCCTACAGTCATCGCAGCTAACTTTCAGCAACGCACACAAAGCACCCGTAAGCAGCCAGATTTGACGCAATTCATTATTGTGACGTCACAATTATAAGAGCTAAAGGACACGTCCAATTTTTTCTCCTTTAGAACTTTCAGCTATAAATAGCCTTCGAGTCGATACACACGAATATCGAGTAGCACTGAATAGTGTTTGTGGGTCCGTGTTGTCAACCTCCTTGTGGTGGGCCCGGGGCAACTGATCGATCAGGTGACTGATTTATCAGGCGAATGACAACAATCTGAGACAGCAGCAGCAACAGTAAAGCTCTATAAATAAGATGAATCCTTCATGTCCACAGCCTGAAGCTGACACAAAGTTATCAGGGCAAGTATCTTTTGATGTCATACCAGTGCATACAGGAAGGCGTCTCCGTGCTGCAACTTAACGTAGAAGGCCTAACCAAAGCCAAGATCAATGTTATTGAACAGTTACTTCAGAAACATAAAGCAACAGTAGTTCTTCTACAGGAAACTCATGCTAAGGACAGCTCTTGTCTCAATATCCCTGGTTTCACTCTGGCCGCACATACAATAAGCGAAATTCATGGGATTGCAACTTTTGTCAAGAGTACTCACAGTTGGAAAGCATTGGTTTCATGTCCATCAGACTCACCAGTGGAGTGGACGGCAAAGTTAGTTGAAGAGGTTACCATTATAAATATCTACAAGCCACCCTCATTTCGACTCCAGCCAAATACCCTTCCTATCTTCAGTGCTCCTTGCATCTATGCTGGAGATTTCAACAGTCACAGTACTTCGTGGGGATACTCATCGACTAATCCAGATGGTTTTGCGCTAGAAGATTGGTCCTCAACAGCTGGTGTCCAATTACTGTTTGACCCAAAACAGCCAGACAGCTTCCACTCTTGCAGATGGAATACAACGTCAAATCCTGACTTAGCCTTTGTCAACTTTCAAGGCCCATCACCTCACCGGATTATCTTAGACCCCTTTCCCAAGTCACAACACAGGCCATCACTGCTCATACCAGTAAACCCAGTCCGACCAGTCACAACGAAGCCTGTTAAGCGTTGGAATTTCCGCAAGGCCGACTGGAAAAAATTCTTGAACTTGGTAGATGAAGCCGTATGCAATCTCCCTCCACCAACTCCCCGTGGCATCGACCAAGCCTACTCAGACTTCTGCAATATACTTATCAAGGCAGCAACGAATTCCATCCCGCGCGGTTTTCGCCGACACTACATCCCCACCTGGGACGAAAAATGTGATGCTATCTACAACCAGTTCTTGCGATCTGAACCTGGAGACTTGGCTTCCACCAAAGCCTCAGAACTGACTGATTGTCTAGACAGGAAGCGTCGTAAACGTTGGGAAGAAACCGTGCAAGTGATAGACTTCACTCACTCTAGCAGAGTTGCTTGGAAGACTCTCAAACGCCTCACTGGAAACAGTCCCAAACCTAGAACATGTCCTGTGTCAGCCAACTCCATCGCGGAACAACTTGTTAGCAATGGGCGATTCAAGGACTGTGACAAGGCCCACACTCGATCTGTGAAACAGGAGACTACCAACCTATGGCAGGCCCCGGGAGTGGATGGATGGTTGTCGGCCCCCTTCTCTCAGGAGGAGTTAGCTAATGCTTTAGCCCTACTTAGGAGTAGAAAGGCCCAAGGTCCGGACAACATCCCACCGGAATTCCTTATTCATTGCGGGGTCAAATGTCAGAAGTGGTTAACAGATTTCTATTCTTGCTGTTTCACCAACCAAGTCATCCCTAAGATATGGAGAAAAGCCACTGTAATTGCTCTCCCAAAACCAAACAAACCAGTTGATGACCCCAAGAGCTACAGACCATTCTCCCTTCTCTGTGTCCCTTACAAGCTTCTGGAACGTATCCTTCTGGCGAGGATAGAACCTGTGGTTGACCCACAATTACCAAATGAACAAGCGGGTTTCCGCCATGGTCGGAGTACAGTCCACCAAATTGTCAAGCTGACCAATGATATCGAAGACAGCTTTGAGAAGAATCACAAAGCTGGCGCCATCTTTGTCGACCTCACTGCAGCCTACGACACTGTGTGGCACCAGGGTCTGACTCTGAAATTATTAAAGACAATCCCTGATCGCCACATGGTGAGGTTCCTCTGCGACATTCTAGCCAACAGGAGGTTCGTTCTGAAGACTAGTGATGGACAGTCCAGCAGACCACGCCAACTGCGGAATGGAGTTCCTCAAGGCTCTGTACTATCCCCCTTGCTCTTCAACATCCGCGACATCCCCTTCACAACCTCACGACAGTATAACTATGCAGATGACCTTGCCCTTCTTCACTCTGACAGAGCCTGGTCAAATGTAGAGAATACCCTTACTGCAGATATGTCGCAAATCGCGAAGTACTTCCGGATCTGGAGACTCAAGATTAGCATGTCCAAGACAACGGTAACAGCCTTCCACCTGAACACCAAGGAGGCTAATCGGCAACTCAGTGTCATTCTTGATGGAACACCTCTTCCATACAATGCTACACCAACCTACCTTGGAGTGAAGTTGGATAGGCAGCTGACCTACAAGGAACAACTCAAGGCCATAAGTGCAAAAGTGTCTTCAAGGAACAACCTCCTTCACTGACTTGCAGGCTCAAAATGGGGTGCCAGTGCAACCAGTCTCCGCACTAGTGCGCTAGCACTGGTATACAGTGCCGCGGAATACGCCTCCCCTGCGTGGTGTAGGAGCTCTCACACCAAGAAACTTGACTCAGTTCTGAATGACACCATGAGATTGATAACAGGATGTCTCCGGCCTACACCAACAGAATTCCTACCTGTTCTCTCAGGCATCGCTCCTGCCCCCATGCGTCGAGAACATCACACACATAGGCTGGTAACCAAGGCCTCCAGCAACCCGGACGACCTCCTCAACGACGTAGTTGAGGGCTCTGTAACTCTGGGTCAGCGGCATCAGCGACTGAAGTCTCGCCGCCCTTTCTCCCGCCATGCAGCGACGCTGAGAGGATCAGACTTCAACATCTGCCAGACATGGAGAACAAGCTGGGAAGACACCAAACGACCTGCCCAACTCGTTGTCACGCCCAATACATCTGTCCCCCCAGGAGCAAACCTCCGAAGGAGTGAGTGGGTGTCTCTAAATCGGATTCGAACGGGAGTTGGGCGTTTCAATGCAGCCATGCATCGTTGGGGGCTACGCCCGTCAGCAGCTTGCCAGTGTGGTGCACCAGAACAGACTGCTCAACACATCTTGAGTGAGTGCCCTGATCTCCGCCCTCCTGACAACATGGACCTGACACACCCTACTCCACAGACTGTAACTTGGCGACAACAATTGAGGGACATTATTTAGCTGCTGCTGCCTCATAAGCAAGCAAGAAGAAGGCAGTATCATCAACAGCGCCCTCTACACCACCGGGACTATGCCCCTTTAACCAATAAGATTGCTCCCTTGTGCAAAGCGCGCCTTGCTTAACTATGCGCGTTTTATCAAGCGCTCATTCTCTTGCGTGCACACAAATAGGACAATGGCACGCGCAGTTAAAGAGAGCCAAAGATAAAACAAACAGCGTGTTTCTACAGAACTCCAAATTCCGGGTCTATCGGATTGTATCCGATAGAGGGGGCTGTAGAAACACACCAGTAACGGTTTCTTTCCGATGCAGATTCCGATACCGATTCCGCTTAACTTAACCGTCTAATGAGGTAGTTCTTTCCGGGGCAGTTTCCAGTGTCAGCGCTGTAGAAACATGCCAGGTTCAATAATCCGATACTGACCCGGAAGACAATCACCAGTTTGACAGACATGTGTACGGTAAATGTGGCCATGACTTTTATGTGCATGCATGTTGCAGCTATTTTATCTAACGTTGAATAATCCACTTTTACAGTAGTTGGGTGTCTCCAAAACGTCCGAGTATCAGGTTCTAACGTTACTAGTCACAATTTGCCTCAGATTTGACAAACTTGTAAAGAAAATACTCTGAATTTTAACATAAAGAAAAGACACACGAACAGGGGCAGGGGTGTTATTTTTTATACACAGTTGCGCTGTACCGTAATTTTAAAACCAAGGCAACTAACAGAACACTAGATCTAGTATAGTAACCGTTCTCATATAGTTAGGCCTAATACTTTTTAACGTTAGATTCGAGCTACTAGAACCTATAGTTCTACGAGTACGACTAACTCGTTACATTCTAATTGACAATACTTATACTATTAACTAGCGCTAACAATACGTGTGAGATGCACATAGAATCTAGTAGGGGTCTATTAAAACTAGATATTCTCTAGGCCTAATACTTTTTAGTTCGGAAAAGACAAACTCTAAAGTCTAGCATTAGCAAACTAGTGTTAGGGTTTGTTTTACGAACTTTTTGTCGTTATTCTAAAGGTTCGTTACTAGGGTCTAGTTTGTTAATCCGACAAAGAATCAAATAGAAATATGGATCTTGGTAGGGCCTATAAAAATACGACGTTTCGTTAGTCCGAAAATGAAAGGAAATTCAAACATTCATTTACTGAGTATCGAAACATAATTGAAGCACATTTTGTCAATCCAAAAGTGGAAAAAGTGAGTCCACTTGGGGTGTAACGTTAGAATATGTCTAGACCTAGTTAACGTTAGATTTTAGAGGCAAGATGCCTACCTATTATTAAACAAACTTTACCGTACGTTAGAATTAACGCTATCTAACGTTAACCGTTAAGTGTTTTGTTAGGCATCCTAACAACAGCTGCTTCTGTTCTAAAATCTAACGTTGACTTGGAATATAACTAACAGTTCTTTAATGTTCCATAAACCCGAGTTTCTACCCGAATTACCCAGTAAATCCTACCTGCCCGAAGAAAGAGGTCTAACGCAGTTACCACAAACAGTCAACGTCAGTTGACGTTAGCCCTCACGTTTAATAGGCCTTTGTTCTAACGTTACTTATAAATCCAATGACACACAGTCGATCCTTTTAGTTGTAACGTTAGGCCGTTTGTGTTTAAGACTCTGACAGTTAGACTAACGTTACTGAACGCTTTAACGTGTTAAGTTAGAGTGGTTCTCTAGGTCTAGCGCCTAATTTAAAGGGGCCCTGAAATTCAAATGCATGTTGATTTGTGTTGATTTAAAATACCCTCAAGTTCTCAATACCACTTTTGTGGTGAAACGGATATCTAACACGATTAACGTTAGAAACATTCTATTTATTTTTAACGACTTTTTTTTTTATTGTCCAGATTAACGTTAGACTCTAGCAGTTACTTGGGAACGCCCACAAAAAAAAAGAAACCACCTTCCAAACTAACACGTTACAAGTTCTAACGTTAGATCTAACTACTGTTAGAGTCTACTTTAAGACATTTCTAATCAATATTATTCCTCATCTGTCAGTTATTGGTAAAGACAGCAGATCTATGTAATGCAGTAAAGTAAAGTACGTCTACTGAAATTCCTATTTAACAAAACTATAAAAAAAAAACACCTTCCAAACTAGTTCTAGATTGACTTTAATACATTTCTAATCAATATAATCAAAATAGAGCCTATAATATGGAATGTTTCTTAGAACCACCCTTATATTCCCAAAAGTGATGTTTTCAAATAAAATTGGATTTCAGGGCCCCTTTAAGAACGTTAGTAAAAGTAGGCCTAACTTAGTTAGACTTCTAGATAGTAACGTTAGAATCTAACGTTAGGCCTAATGACAAGTAGAAATGTGGAAATCACTAACATGAATAGTCTAACATTAGAGCTAACTTGTAGTAGTAGTACGTTATAAGTCGTAAGATAGTATCCAGTCGCAGTAGGCCCAACGACTTTTAACGCCTAAAACGTGTAACTGCTAACACTAGGCCCTAATCTAATCATTTTTTATCTTAACTTGTTAGCGTTAGAAATATGCCTAACGTTGGGCCTAGCCCAACAGTTGAGTAGGAGGTTCTACTTCTACTCTAGAAACTAGTTAGAATTGATGATAGAACTTACAGAACTCAGTCAGACGCGACAGAAGATGTGTCTCTGTGAACTGCTGTTGTCTCGTCACATGTGATAATCCATTTATAAAAATCCAACCTTAAGATCCGTGAAAAATTGACGAACCAAAGAATTGGTAGAAAACAAAACTAGTTTGTAATCCATATAAACGTTGGAGCTAACGTTAGAGTAGGAGCCCTAACGTTAAGTTAGATGAAAACAAATTCGTCCAGCAGCCGGTCGTAACTTGTACCCACACTAGGCCGGGCCGGCCGGCCCAGGGCTAGGCTAGCTAGCTAGGCAGGCCCTGTGCTCAGTTTCGTTCAATCGGTGATTGCATCCGCATCATCAGTAGATGCTTGACCTTGACCCAGGCCCACAATGCACCAGCCAACTTTCCAGACATCCGGTCACACCTGCATTCAGGTGGAGAATCGGATTCAATCCGATTATGCGCTTTCTGTAGAAACAACCCAGTTCCGCGTTAGCGCACTGTTTGATTACGCGCTTGCAAATGCTAGGTCTATCGGATTCTCTGTAGAAACACGCTGAAAGTTACAACAGAAGCTTGATCATCCTGTTGATATGTATGTTGATATGTATGACAAATATTACCGGTTTTGGTATATGATTGTGAGGTATGGGGATTCTAAAAGCTATCTTAAATTGAGTCTTTTTATTTTTTATTTGAAATTTAGCAAACAAATTAGAATATTTATATAAGAGTACACCAAATTGGCTGATGGGGAAGCATAGAGGCTTATTGTTTTAGAATAGCAAATCAACGTTTTTATTGTTTATAAAGACCTATCGACGAGATGGAGGGAACATTATATTGCTTTGGGTATACTGTTAACTTTTCAATGTTTGTTAACGGCACTCACAACATTCAGAAGATTAGATGACTTCTTGATATTTGGGAAACTTCAAGCACGGGACTTGTGACACTGTCAAAATTTAAGTAAACTCAGTGACTAAGAGGTTGTGACTGTTAAGAAACAAGGCTGGCGTGATAAAGTGTACTCCAGTACACAGTGTTCACTTTATAGAATATTTAAATATGAACTTGAATATTAGAATTATTTGATGAAAATAATTCCTACTGACACATTCTATTTTGTTGCTCCAGGTGCTTGAAAAATGAAGTTACCTGTACGTGGTAAGGGGACGGTACATCCCAAGAAGTGAAAAAATTTGTACAAACATGTTCCTTAGGTCACTTTGTGATGAATTTCATTATTTTTATGTTTTAATGTCTGTTTTTTTAAAACAATTCTTGTAAAGGCATT
This sequence comes from Diadema antillarum, assembly GCF_040938485.1. NCBI lineage: Eukaryota > Metazoa > Echinodermata > Echinoidea > Diadematoida > Diadematidae > Diadema > Diadema antillarum. Next base: position 2,012,728 of record NW_027270929.1, on the reverse strand, counting down.
ACGTTGCTTGAGAAATGTTTTTGGAAACACCGTAGCATACGCACTTAAAATGAATTCGCTTTTTAATGACACTACATTAAAGAGACATTTGTGAAGTCGGTGACATTTTGTAAAGAGATTGTATTATTTGATAGACGAATAATCATAAACAGAACTACAGAAACAGTTAAATAACTTTTATTTTTCGTATATAGGACAATTAAATATGATTGTGTGGAAACTTTCTAAAAGATGATTTTTGGCACGCTACTAAGAAGTTTTTGTAATTATGAGTTTGTGTTTTAGTATTTAAACAAACTGCAGGAGGTGCCTGTAACCTTTCCGTACAAATTGTATTGTGTTTTTACCAATGTACATATGCTGCTCGTACTTGCAAGTTTCCTGTTACCAAATTTGGTATTGTAAAATGAGTTTACATTTTGTCAAACTGCTTTTGCATCTGCCATTCTGTACATATGTTGTTTTCATATTTTGTACTACCGATACCTAATTACTTTTTATTTTGAACTCGCATACCCCAAATCAGGTGATTGAGTTTCATAGTAAAATGTCTCACTATCAAACAGAGAAGTTAAAACGAAAGTTACAACAGAGTTAAAACATCTTTTATCTCAGAAGCATGAATTTGCACATGGTGACAGTTACAACAGAAGATAAAATGGTGTTCAGAATACCGTGTAATCTAATGGAGGTATAGATTTGCGCCCAAAGATACGCGCGCGCGCATACCCTATTGGTATGCGCAGGCAAAGAGAGCGCGGGGTAAAACACACACACCAAAAAAAAACACACTGGACTTACCGCTCCTTTCCTAGAGGTAAGTCTTCAAATTAGCGGTAAAATTTACAATCCTTGATGCTGATTGGCTGTGACGCCTAATTTTGACGGTAGTTACCATTGAAATTCAATGGTAAGTTTTATGCAACGGGCCACAGAAGTTATATGGGGGGGGGGGAATGTTTCATCAACTTAGTCAGCGCTGACAAGTTGCCATTTTCTGACATTCACCATGGTAACAGTCAGTGACCAGAGCATCTCAGCCAATTAAAACCAAGGATTTTGCTGAAATTGTCAGCGCTGACTAAATTGATGAAACACCCCCTGAAGTTACAAGAGAAATAAAATGGTCTCAGAATACCGATTTGTTACAACAGACTTACAACAGAGATGAAACGGTCTTAGATACCACCCAAGAAATATAAACACATCTCCTTGAAAAAAGCTGGTGACGCCCATGTATGTATTTACGTGTACCATACGTTAACATTATGACAATTTACATGACGTATAAATCAAGTGATTAACGTACAACGTTTCTCTTATCTTGTATTGGTCCAAAAGGTTACATTGAAGGACGTAAGATTACTTGTTTCTACCTAGAAGTCTTTAAAGCAATATATAATTCTTGTACACACGTGTTATTTTTTACTCCACAATACAGACAATTGACGTTTCGTCGCATTCCGAAATCTGACATCACTGTAAATAAGAAACGCCATTTTGCAGTACCAAAGTAAAGTAAGGACATCATTGATATACAACATAATAGCTACAAATGTGCTTGCCTTTTCCCCCAGTTGAAATACAAATGGGAACGACATGCTCAAAAACATCAAAACCAGGGAAAGCGTCACCAGCTGCATAACGCTCCGTACTCCTCTCATGTTCGGACCGTCGCGCTGCCCACGACCGGGAGGAATCCCGTTGACAGCGACTCTTGCTACGCGCCTTGACGCGCGATGAACGATTCGGATGAGGGCCCCGTTGACAAAGGCAGTTGCGAAAATCGGTATGTTCAGAAATATGACAGCGACCGTCGTGCAGGCGAACGAAGCTCTAATGAGTGCGGTAGGATCACACCTACTGTCATTTGCGGGAATGAACCTTGTGACATAGATGAAACCCACAGAGTTGAGGGATAGCATCAGGGCGCCACCAAGACAAAGCCATAATCTCCGCATCGTTACCCTCCGAAAATATCGTAGGGGGCTTGCTATGTAAACATATTTATTTATTGTGGTGGCACATAGCAGCCAGGCCGACGTATTTAGAAAGAAAATCGTTGCAAACCAGCTTAGCGTACATATCATATTAAGACCGGACTCGTGTAAATATCCAGCGGTGAGGATGAAAGTCGTTGATGTTTGAGTGATAGCAGATAAGATATCATTAACCGTCAGGCATTTCAAGAGAACAGCTTCCACGTCGTTGATATCGAGACAGTCTTTCCTCGACAAGAGAATTAGGATAAACATGTTTACTACCAGTTCGATTACGACAGCGATTGAGATGAAAACTACTCGCGGTAAAATTGTAGGAGACCCAAAATCTGAATAGACATACGTTTCCAGAGTTCCGTTTACCGCCATTTTGGTCGCTGTCAGGACGTACAAACATGTACCGTTCAACAGCTGCTAGTGACACTGTCAATCACTCAAGTTGCCAGCTCCATTTTAGTCAAATTTATGACCATGACAGAATCTTTCAAAAGCATCATCTGTTTTGCGATATTCCTCACAGTGGGAATGTGCCACCATTAGTTAGACGGGCTATCTGTGCCTGTCTTAGCCTCATACATGTCGATCCTTGAAAATTATAGAAGCAATCAGTTATGAAAAATGATGGTGTAGCGGCAAATGAAATTGACTAACTGGACAATGAGTTTACCCTTTAAACACCTCGCCGGGCAGAAAGGCCTTAAAAGCGCTGGTTCCAAGCAATGTCATGGGGAGCTTTATAGCTGACAGCAGAGAACACCGTCAAAACGCGCAGGACTAACTACATTTTGCTCTCTTGGATGACTGCTTTTAATGGATCGTGTGTAGCTGGCAATGATATTGCTTTGACAACCAACAAACACTTGTGATATTACTCTAATATGACGTTCCGTCAAAATTGAAATCAATACATGACACATCATATCAAAAAATTCAACCCGAGACGATATCCAAATGGATTAATATCATCTTCACTGCGATATTTCATACAGTTTCGTTCAACGAAATTCTTAAGCTGATTTTTGACAGGTTTATATGATATTATTTTAGTCCTTGATTGAAAGGGTAAATTAAGATGCCGTTTTAGATTGTTTGAATTTTTAGATGTCAAAGAAGACTGTAAATCAGGATAGATAAAAAAGGATTGTGAAATAACGATAAATGCATGCAATAAGAGTTCAAAGGATCCTTAGGCATATTCTATATTTTGATGTAGTTGACACGTTTGTCTTAGCTCTGCTTGTATATTGGTTTTTTTTTTATTATTCACGTTCCATATTCCATATTTCGTACAAGTTTTATATTCCATTTGATTTGAAGCAGAAATGTTTTTCACACAATGGTCAGTTTGAACCAATAATGCACAAATGTATAAGGACATACAATTAACGTGTAATATGAGGAACCCACTAAAAAGCAAAGCTTGTAGGATGTGGGTTCCAAAAATGTATTGTTAGACGTTAAGACACGATAGTTTTGGAATACTGTAAGCAATATGGGTTCAACAAGACGTGAAGGTTTCCAATTCACAAGAGATTTTTTTTTCTATTCGTTTGAATAGTTATTAGTTGGAATATTATAGTTTAAAGTATCTCAAGGGGTTCTTCACATAATATACTAGGTGTTACAATAAACATTTCCCACTTTAAAACAGATAACACTGATTGATATGAGTACTATAGCTGAATAATGTACAATTTAGTTGGAGGTGATTTCATGAGAGCATAAATCAGCTACGTTAAATCCCTGATTTTCTTAAAGTTAAGTTCCAGATTTTTGTCAAATTTAAACCCTCTGTACGAAATTGAACTTTAAACAAGAACCAATGATGTGTATGCTAGTGTTTGCTTGCAATGATCCTGAACAATAGACATGTACAACGAATACCACCTTTTCAGAGCTCTGCTGACTACGCTTCTGGACTCTGGCTCTAACAATGTCTAAGGCACATTTCATTTCATTTCATTTCAATTTATTTTCATATTTCTCACATATATCACAATAAAGTATATAAATACGAAAATTATACAAAACAATTCAGATGAGACTTCATCAGAATGTACAGAAGTTTGATTTGGTATAAACACGAGGTCTGTATGCATGCGAATTACACTGTGGTCATAATGCGAAAAAATATGATGGGGCCTGCGTAAAAGCATTAGCTTGTACAGCCGCAGGTCCCGTGAGTAATCAGATTAGGGGAAGTTTAAAGTACGGATGTTTTTTAAGACCAACTATATCTGGGGAAACCGATTAAAACAAACAAAACAAAAAATCCAATTAAATATATGTCACTAAATAAAAATACAGAAAAACAGAAAGCAGAAAGGTCACATGTTGCAGCAGTGAACAACAACTGCACATGAATATTTTATCAATAATTCAGGATGGATTGTACTGCTTCTAGTCTGAATTTATGTCTGTATTAGCTAAGTTATTAGCTAGTTAAGTTATTGAGAAGTATTTGAACAAATATATAAATATGTCATATGTAAAAATTAAAAATTAAAAAAAAATCTTAATCGAAAACCAACCAGGTTTCCGATCACATCACTCCACCTACTCTGTAGTCTTAGATACAACAGAAAATGTTGTGGTTAATGTGGCTGGAGGATTATCGGCATGGTAATGTTTGACTTTAAAAGAGCTTTTGACAGCATATATTTCATCAGATTCTTCTTGACCCACTTCATTTCATTGGCATACGGGGTACTACCCACGTGTGTCATATTTGTCATCACGTTCTCAGTATGTTTATATGAATGGAATACGATCAGAGCAAGCTACAACTGAATGTGGTACACCACAAGGGTCTGTACTCGGCCCGTTACTGTCTTCGTTAAACAGTGTTAAACATAATGTTTCAAAAATGTATAATTATAGCCACTGAGAATGTTGATTCAGTCGTCAAGTATTCCCACATGCAAATGTATCTCTAACTCTTTAAAACGTTTGCCTGGTAGCTTTCTGAAATGCAACGTCACTTTGTTAAAATTAGAATCTTCCAATGCCAGAGCTCTGGAAAGTTGCCAGATCATTTAGGAGATCAGTAACGGAACCAAGCTCTGTTATCATATCAAGGTATATCATCGTCGACAAAACAAAGGTGATCAGCAGAAATAAAATGGCAATGGTTACGAGACAAACGACAACCTCTCATCCTTTGCGCCCCTGTATCGTAGTCGTCTTTTCCCATTAAAAAAAAATGTTTGGATTATATATCATTCATGTTTAATATCTCTGAATGAGGAGGTTAAACTGTCATAGAATTTGCCACGACCAGCAGTAACGAATCAGGTGAGAAACTTAGCCTAGGCAATAGTGAAAAGAGATTTATTCAACCAAACGGGTCAAACTATACATGCGATAGAACGTTGCAAAACTTGGAAACACGAGTGTTGCGACAAAGATTGTCGCCCCGTCAAGATTGTCGCCCACTGAAACAGGCGACAATTTTTGACGTAGTTGGCGTCATAAATTGTCGCCCCGTCTTAAATTGTCGTCTGGCGACAATTTATGATGAGGGCTGACGGCAAAAATTGTCGCCCGCCCTCGAAGCACATTTTTGGGGGCAATATCATTCTTGACATAGTCATTGAAATACGAAATCATAACTTACATCACTACATCCATGCAAACAAACCGTGTAAAAAGTCACGGTGAGGTTTTAGGGAAGTGAGTATGTGCGCGCGCACATGATAATTAAGTGTCTGTTCGTGCGCGCGCGCGTGCGTGTGTGTGTATGTGTGTATGTGTGTATGTTACTGTGTATTATTAGACCGGGGTCCCAGAAGAATTATTCAGCTGAAAAGGGTCACACTTTTTGATGGCCTCATCATATAAGGATATGGCCAAGGTTCACTAAAATGAATTGCTGGCAAGTCAAATCCTGTACCGTAAGCCTAGGGGCCACAAAAAGAGGCCCCGAAAAATGGATTTATTCAGCCGAAGGGGGTCACGGACAAAAGTTGGTGGATATTGTTCCTTTGGGTGTACTTATCATGAAAACAGCAATGCCAGCTATTTTATCCTGTACGAGGCCCTAGACAGTAGCCCCAAAGGGCCCCACAAATATGGTGTTATTCAGCTGAAAAGGGTCACGACTAATTTCTTTTGCATTGGAAGTAGTTCCCGTCAGAGATATCCAAAACACCAATGCCAGCTATTTCATCCTGTACGGGGCCCCAGACAGTAGCCCCAAAGTGCCCCATCCCCATAGGCCCTACGTACAAACACACACAAACATTGATTTTATTCAGCTGAAAAGAGTCACGACTAATTTCTTTTGCAATGGAAGGAATACCAATCAGAGATATCCACATCACCAAAGCCAGCTATTTTATCCTGCACGAGGCCCCAGACAGTAGCCCCAAAGTGCCCCACCCCTATAGGCCCTAGGTACAAACACACACACACACACACACACATTGACATTATTCAGCTGATAAGAGTAACGGCTAATTTCTTTTGCAATGGGAGTAGTACCCATCAGAGATATCCAAAACACCAAAACCAGCTATTTTATCCTGTACGGGGCCCCAGACAGTAGTCCCAAAGTGCCCCCCCCCCTACACACACACACACACACACACACACACACACACACACAAGTTTCATTCAGCTGAAAAGGGTCACGGCTAATTTCTTTTGCAATGGAAGTAGTACCCACCAGAGAAATCCAAATAACCAAAGCCAGTTATTTTATCCTGCACGGGGCCCCAGACAGAAGCCGCAAATTCTAGATATGTTCAGACAAATCTATCCACCTGCTTTTTCTACTACAATCTTATGCCACATAAGAGCTTGTACATTTCTCCTTACTCCGCGTCTTCTTGTGTTTGTGACACAGATCACTCATGACGCTTCCTTCACACCTGTGTGTCACGGAATTTTCCTTTATTTTCCGTCTGTCCCTCGACATTTTGTATTTGTCCATCCCTAGAGAACACGGTTTCATTATTCACTGTGCATTCCAGTTATTACCAACTGCAAGGTCATTACCTCATGTGAACGCAGTGTGGTATGCATATGCTTACCAACTGAATGTTGTTTTTGTAACTCGTTTCCAAGAGACATACGGTAATCTAAGTCATGAACATGTATTTCCGGTAAACAACTCATTATTCAACTCGTGTTTGTGCACTTCTGAATATGGATGAGTTCATAAACGCTATTTCTCCTTCTGTTATAGATAGTGATGTAAACGATTATCAGCCATCTGCAATGAATTCCCTCTTGCATTCTTATGATAGAGAAGAAGAAGGTGAAGACTCCGATTTTGTTACTTCTTTAAACACAGAAACCCAAGATCTGAAGCTTGATATTGACGCTAATGATGCGTCTGCTCGAAATGAAGGCCAACTTTCTCACTATCACTTGGAAAAAGAAATGATTACACTTTCTCATTCACACTCTAATGAGCTTTTTGTTTCACATTTCAATATAAGAAGCCTTAATAAAAATTTTGATAAATTACTTGTATTTCTCAACGAATTGCAATTTAAACACAGCATAATTGGTCTCAGTGAAACTTGGCTCAAGGAAACGTCACCTTCTTCTCTATTTACCATAGACGGTTTCAAATTAGTTACCAACAACAGGATTACCAAAAGAGGTGGTGGTGTCGGTTTTTACGTCACGCAAAATTTAAACCATAAACTGTTAAATGAATATTGTATTATGTCTGAATGCCTTGAGAGTATTTTTATTGAGGTCATGACCCCTACTAAGGGGAATATCATTTTTGGGGAAATTTATAGACCTCCACATTCCAACCTTAATGAATTCACTGAGCTGTTTCACAATCTTCTCTCTAATGATTACTTTGATAATAAGACATGCTTCATTATGGGTGATTTCAATATAAATCTTTTAAATTGTAATGACGCTTTATGCAGTCAAGATTTTCTTAATTTCATGTTGTCACAATCCTTCATTCCTCTTATCAGGAAACCTACTCGGATATCTGATGCTACTTCTACTCTCATTGATAATATGTTCGTTAATAATGTTTTTACTGATGTTACTTCTGGTATTGTAGTTTCTGATATCACCGATCATTTCCCGATATATGCGCTTGTACCACAGTTTTCTATCAGGAAAATGCCAACCCTTAATTCAGGTTCTCGTGATATGTCCGAATGTAATCTTGATAGACTTAGAGAGGGATTGAGGTCAGTTGATTGGTCCTCTGTTTATAACCAAAGAAATGTAAATTCGTCCTTTGATGTTTTTATGAACATCCTTATAAATATGTGTAATGTTTATATACCCTTATTTAGACGATTCAGATCGAATTATAAGAGAGTACCAAAACAACCATGGATTTCAAAGTCCCTACTTAGGTCTATCAATAGGAAGAATAATTTGTTTTACAGATACCGAAAATCTCCGAATGATGTAACTAAATCCCGTTATATTCGTTACCGCAATGTACTTACTTCTTCGTTGCGCTTAGCCAAGCAACTGTATTTTGCAAATCAGTTTGAAAAGTGCAAGTTTGACATTAAGAGTACGTGGAGGGTGATAAACACAGCTTTGAAATCTAGCACTGTTACAAATTCCCCTACTCATATTTTGAATGACGGTCATCAAGTTGATGATCCACAGGAAATGGCCGATGTATTTAATGATTACTTTGTCAACTTAGGACCTGATCTTGCTAGCAAAATACCAAATACCCAGACAACTTTTCATTCTTTTTTAAAAGACAGGAATGTACAAACCATGTTTTTCATTCCTATTGTTGAAGAAGAAATCAAAGAAATTGTTGATAACCTAAATATTAAGAAAAGTATAGGTAATGATGGTATTTCGGCTTTTCTTCTGAAGAATATAATAAATGAAATAATTTCTCCACTCACTTATATTTTCAATCAATCTTTATCTAGTGGCAAAGTCCCAGATAATATGAAAATCGCTCGAGTTGTTCCCATATACAAAAAGGGTCCAAAAGAATTTGTGAGTAATTACCGCCCGATATCTCTCTTAACCTCAGTTTCAAAAATTCTTGAAAGGCTTGTTTATAAACGAACTCTTAGATTTCTTGTTAATTGCAATATTCTTTCTAATTTCCAATTTGGATTCTGTTATGTATGATCATGCACTGTTGGCTTGCCATAGTGTGGTTGCTATGACGACGGGCTCCGAATAAATGATGGCTACTAACGGGACGTGTCCGTGTCCATTGTCGTTTGTCACATAGTAAGAACACAACAAAACTGGCGACGAGGACGGGATATTTGTGACATTCGACTCTCTAAGTTGTAGGGGTGCAGCTAGCACAATGGCGAGTGCAAATTTGGGGCAGAACAGGGTATTTTTGCCACCGTTTAGTTCCAGCTACGACAGCACGGAAGACTGGGACTGTTACGTCGAGCGGTTCGAACTTTACCTATTAGCAAATGGGCTCGCGGTGCCTGATGAGCCAGTACAGAGCGCACGCGATCGCACGGAGGAGCGGGACCTAGCATTAGTAAAGCAGGTCACTGCCATGTTCTTACATTCTATCGGACCGAAATACTACAGTCTAGTACGAGACTTGGTAGCACCAGCCACCCCACAATCGAAGTCCTATAACGAACTGAAGATGGTTTTGCGACGTCATTTGAAATCGACGCCCATGGTTGTAGCGGAGCGACGAAAGTTCATCCGTCGTGATCAAGCGCCCGACGAGTCGACGAGTGACTACGTGGTTCAGCTGAAACATTTGAGCTTGAACTGCCAATACGGGGACAAGCTCGATGAACAGCTTCGCGATAGATTCATCAGTGGCATTTCCCACGAGCCTACTTCGCTGAAGTTGATGGAAAAAGCAACAGAAAACCCCAGACTTTCGTTCAGAGAAGCGGTAGACTACGCGCTACAGAGAGAAACAGCAGCGGGAGAGGCCCGTGCTATGCGGAACCAGAGTTCGCGGAATGGCATAGATTACAACGGCGCTAGACCAGGAACTAGGACCAGCACCATTGTGAATGCGGTCTACGGCAAGTCGCACGGTTCTACAGGCAGCGGTAACCGCGGGAGGAAGGAACAACGCGAGTGCTATCGTTGTGGGAGGAACCATGCACCTGATCAGTGTTGGTTTACGTCAGCAACTTGCAGATGCTGTCAGAAGAAAGGACACATTGAAAGGAAGTGCCGGAGTAAGCCAAAACCGATGAAAAATCAGAACAAAGAACACACAGACTCTAGATCTAAGACTAAGCCAAAGACTAAAGCAAACGAAGGACAGAAAAGGAAAGGTGGTATTCATAATGTAAAGGAAAGTCATGAATACAATGATATGTCTGTAAACAGTGAGAATGAGAATGAGCGTGATGGTTCTGACAATGAAAGTGATGTTGAGTACGATCGCACTATGTTCAAGTTGAGGACTGAGAGTAGTTCTAGGTCTAGGACTAGGTCCAGTTCTAGCGTTAGGTCTGAGAGTGGTGCTATTTTGGCCCCCATTGAGATTGAAGGTAAATTGACACAAATGGAAGTCGATACAGGGTCAAGTGTAAGCATCATACCACTGTCGTACTATGAAAAGCATTTGTCCCACTTGAAAATGGACCAGACTGAGAAGTCGTTTGTGAGTTTTACAGGAGAGACAGTTGAGCCTGTTGGTAAGGTCCAAGTCCGGGTCAGATATGGAACGTACCAAGGTAGACTAGCCCTGTATGTACTGGAATGTACAGAGTACATGTTGCTAGGTCGTGAGTGGTTAGGAGTAATTCCACTAGACTGGAAGTCGTTAGTCCAGACAAGTCTTGGTACTAGTACATTGGACCAGAAAGTGAACGTGCATAGGCTAAGCGATCAAGTAGTTCAGAAACACGAGAAGCTATTCGATGGACAGCTAGGTAAATTGTCACATGCAAAGGCTAGCATAAGGGTGAAAGATGATGCTACACCAGTCAGGACTAAGCCCTACAAAGTCCCGTATGCACTAAAGGCAGGGGTAGAACAAGAACTAGACCGATTGGAGAAGTGTGGTGTACTTACACCAATAGAACACAGTGAATGGAGGACAGGCGTAGTGCCTGTCCCTAAGAAAGATGGAACAGTTAGGCTGTGTGGAAACTACAAGTGCACCGTCAACCCAGTGCTTAGTTCAGTGGCACCACCCAACATAAATGTCGATGACATTTTGTCAAGTCTGAGTGGAGGAGTAACTTTTTCGAAGTTAGACCTAGCCCATGCCTACAATCAAATGGAACTAGATGAAAACTCCAAACAGTACTTAGTACTATCAACACACAAGGGTTTGTTCAAGCAGAATAGACTAGTGTTTGGGATTACCACAGCACCGGCAATTTGGCAGAACGCGATAGATCAGGTTTTGCAAGGATTACCGGGAGTACAGGTGTACCTAGACGATATTCTCGTTACGGGTAGTTCGCAAGAAGAGCACATGAGAAATTTGGACGCAGTGCTCACGCGCTTAGAGCAACGCGGTCTGAAGCTCAAAAAGGAGAAGTGCGAGTTCGAGTGCAACTCTCTGGAGTTTCTAGGACATCGTATAGATGCGCAAGGTGTGCACACTGTTGAGGAGAAAGTGAAGCAGATTGTGAATCTCCCTAGACCAACTGATGTGTCGCAGTTACGATCGTACCTAGGGTTGTTGAACTACTATCGCAAGTATGTTCCAAATTTAGCGCACGTGATCGCCCCGCTCACAGATCTTTTGAAATCTGATCGGAAGTTCGCTTGGAGCGAAGAAGCAGAAACGGCATTCATACGCTCGAAAGAACTGCTGCAAGCGTCAGATTGTTTGATCCACTATGATCCACAGTTGCCGATCTCCATCGCAACGGATGCGAGTCCGATAGGCATAGGCGCAGTATTGTCGCACGTACTACCAGACGGAACTGAGAGACCGATACAGTTTGCGTCCAGGTCGCTCACGAAAACGGAAAGAAAATATCCTCAGATCGAGCGAGAAGCGTTAGCAATCATATTCGCGCTTCGCAAGTTCTACATGTACATCTATGGCCGCAGGTTTACGCTTATTACCGATAATAAGCCGCTCACAGCACTGCTAGGCCCGTACAAGAGTTTGCCTACATTAGCAGCGGAACGCATGCAAAGATGGGCTATGTACCTCGCAGGTTTTGATTACGAGATACGCTACCGCACATCAAAGGCCAATGCAAACGCAGACTGCTTTTCAAGGCTTCCGGACTCAAACGAGAAACGCGAAGGTCGTGAACCAGGAAATGTTTCGGTTTGTCATGTGGACATGCTACCGACAACACACGAGGAATTGCGTAATGCGACGCGCAAAGACCCGATCTTGTCCAAAGTGCTCAGATATACTTTTGATGGATGGCCAAAGCAGCTACCTACAGAAGAAAGCGAGCTAAAGACATTCTTCATGCGTAGAACAGAAATCACAATCGAGCAAGGCATACTCATGTGGGGAATGCGAATCATCATCCCTCACAAAATGCAGAAGGCAGTCCTTGCGGAATTACATCAAGGACATCTCGGAGTAGTAAAAATGAAATCAATCGCACGAAGCTACGTATGGTGGCCGCACCTCGATTCCCAGATCGAGGAATGCACAAAGCGATGCGAAACATGTCAGGTTGTGCAAAATCAGCCAGCGCAAACACTCTTACATCCATGGATTCCAGCGTCCAAACCGATGGAAAGAATCCATGTGGATTTTGCCGGACCATTCGAAGGTCTCACCTACATGGTCATAGTAGACGCATACTCTAAATGGCCGGAGGTATTCATCATGCCGAGTATCACATCAGAGCGCACCATTGATACTCTCCGAAGCGTATTTGCTAGGTATGGACTACCGCAAATCATCGTAACTGACAACGGAAGTCAGTTCACCTCCGCTGAATTCCAAGAGTTTGTACACATGAACGGCATAAAGCACAAGCGCAGCGCACCGTACCATCCGAGTACAAATGGTCAAGCAGAGCGTTTTGTCCAGACACTCAAACAGTCCATGCGCGCCTCAAGATCTGATGGAGGATCTGCACAAGTGAAGCTAGATAGATTCTTGCTGGCCTACCGCAATGCAGCACATAGTGTCACGGGGGAATCACCTGCTTCACTCTTCATGAAAAGGCAGTTGCGCATGAGACTAGATAACTTGCGTCCTAACATTGAACGTCGATATGCTGAACAGCTGCATTACCAAGCATCTCTCAGAGATAAGCGCAGCAAAGCAATCAAAATGCGCGAGTTTGCAGTAGGACAATCCATACTCGCTAGGGACTACACAGGAAAGCGTAAATGGGTCCCGGGAGTGGTTGTAGAAAGAGAAGGTCCGCTCATGTACAAAGTACAAGTACAAACAGGATTTTGGAGAAGGCATGTAGATCAGTTGCTTTCTAGATTAGAAACGGAAGAAGACTCACAAGATCAGAGTCAGTTAGGGAACAAAGAGTTTGATCCTACACGAGACCCAGACAGTTCAAGACCAAGCAGGTCTGTCCCAAGGGACACATTTGTCTTGCCTAGGTATGTAGAAGAACATCCATTGGGTTCTCAAAACACACCAGTTCGAGTACCTGAAACCTTACGTCAACAAGACAACGTAGATACTCAGAGTGAACCTGATGTACAAGGAGCTGAAGTAGAACAGTCTCCTACACAAGTGTTGAGGAGGTCTCAGAGGAAGAGAAAACCACCAGATAGATTTTCTTTCTGAATAGAGGTGTAGAGGAGTTGACACAAAGATGGATGTTAAATCACAACTCAGTGATTAAGGAGTTAATTTTTGGTGTTTAAATCACTCAGATGATTGTTGTTTCGATGTTAACAGAAACATGTGTTATATTAGCTGGATATAAAGTAATATCCCGAGGTTTTTGGTTAAGTTTAGTAGTTTATGTACATACATTATCAGCAACAAAACAGATTACAGATGTTTCGTGTACAAGCAAAATAAGTAACAACGGAATTACAAATGTTTTGAACAAGTATTCTGTGTCAGTTGAATGGACCATACAGTATATCTATTGCTGGAGATATTGAACTGGTTACATATCGCATATCCACTCACCTCAAAGTTTGATACAGTAGAAGTTATTCCGAATTCACATAGCAAACTGAGCATTGAGCTAATGATGTGACATTATTCTTAAGGAAACGAATAATGCTATTTACTGGTTGTTTTACAGTTTTGTGATAATCAGGATCTTTATACATACTGTGGAAAAATAACTCGGACAACACGTGGAAGTTGAAGTCCATGTATTTAGGTGATACGCTATCAGCGTATCACCTATTGTGATTGCCAAAATTTCTCTTTTTAGGTGATACGCTATCAGCGTATCACCTATTGTGATTGTCAAAATCTCTCTTTATTTCTTTTTAGGTGATACGCTATCAGCGTATCACCTATTGTGATTGTCAAAATCTCTCTTTATTTCTTTTTAGGTGATACGCTATCAGCGTATCACCTATTGTGATTGTCAAAATCTCTCTTTATTTCTTTTTATTAGGTGATACGCTATCAGCGTATCACCTATTGTGATTGTCAAAATCTCTCTTTATTTCTTTTTATTAGGTGATACGCTATCAGCGTATCACCTATTGTGATTGTCAAAATCTCTCTTTATTTCTTTTTATTCTTCTTTCTTTCTGGACAATTTTGTGTCATCAATATCTCAAGAATGACATTACGGAATAACATGACATTTTCAGGGAACATGTCTCATGACAATATCTAGCCACAATAAGGTTTTCATGACAGTAACATATCTATGACGTCGTCTAGGCGCCATTTTGTGATTTTTGGACCATGTTACATGATCGATCATAACTTCATAACTAAAGGTCATTTCTGTATCATTTTTTGTGGACATAAAGTTCAGGTCACGTTCTATCTTACTTCTTTTGATGCTAATTACCTAGGACATCATTAAGTGCGCGTAAGCGCGCGTCAAAATTTTAAAAGGCTCAAAACAACTTTCCAATGGGAAATCTCGAAGTTTCAGACAATTTTATGCGTTTCAAACAATTTTGCGCGTGCGCGTCCGTCCGCGCATTTTCGCGCGCACAGCGCGTCAGCAACATGAAAATACACTTTTTTTGACAGATTTGGATTCCTGATACTTTGAGCAACAATATCCATTGATTTCTAATCGATTCCTACAAATAACAAAGCAATGCACTTGCGTCAAAGTTCAAATTTCGCCTGCGCGTCTATGTGCAAATATAGTGAAAAAACATGTCTTTGTTTATTTCGCCATAGCTCTTTAAAACGTCAGGTGACCCTATGTTTTTATTGCATATTACAAAAGCATATAAATTGGACTTGACGTTTCAAGTATCATTATTTCCATAATTACATTATGACGTCATCATATCGTCATCTGAAATCAAAAAAGTGGAATTAATATTTTTGAGGTACTGTTTCTGACATTCATTTGCTCGTATCTCTGTTGTTTAAGCTCAATATTATCCCAAATTCAGATATGTTGTACTTTGAACATTTGCCTTTCAAGTCCATGTCATGGTTTTGAAATTTGATGACGTCATCATGCTTTAAATTGTGTTTAAAGGTAAAGACGCAAAATCGGACAAGTTTACGTGTATTGTCTATGGGAGGTGATTTTTTTAGAAACCATGCATTGACTTGACAACGTTTAAGCACCTTTATCTCAGCTGATTTTGCTTCATTTCCTCTGAAACTTATTTATGTTGTAGATGTGACAATAAGCTGCAGTAATCATGCATTTTATTCTTTGAAATCTCCTCATGAGGTTGACAATTTTGCAATTTAAAACTGAAAATGAGAATGGAATGCGGACCAAACGATTCGTGATTCATCTTTCACGTACATAAGCTTACGTTCCTCTAATTTTCTCGTCGAGACGTATGGCCGAGTGGTTAGAGGCGTCGTCTTAGAAACGTGAGGTTGCACACGTACGGGTTCGATCCTCACAAGAGCACGAAAGAAAATAATAATTTTTTTTAAACTTTTTTTCTTCAATGGAGTACTACACCTTCGTCCATGTAGAAATCACGTTTGCATGTAAACACACCTATACGCACACACTCACACAGTATACCTTTGTTTTGCGTTGGAGACTGCATTACTTCGTCTGCTGCAAAATTATAGTTTTGCAGGTTGGGCTTTTCAAACTGATACAGTATACTGTAACAAAATGAAATTTGTTCATATCAATTCAGTAACACAATGTAGTCGTGGTTACTTTGTGCTGATTTATACATGTAACAAGCTATACATTGTAAAAAAGGTATTCAGTCTTCTGTATTGATGATTATTTGTCAATTAGTGGTTTTTGTGGAGTTTCAGATAGTGATAAAAAGTATGGATGATAAGTGCAGCGATAATTCCTATAGTTAGTTCAAAGCTGTGTTACAGATGTTTGATACATACATTTAGCATTGTGTGTGTGTATATACGTGTGTATACAGGTTGGCCATATGACACATTCTAGACAATTACTCTTAATTGATTAGCAAACGTGATCAGCTATGGAACTGAATATGGTACTAATGTATGATGTTAATGATTCTAATTAAACTGTGACGAGTTTAAAGGGATAGCGTAACTGTGTGTAAAAATAAGGCAATTATAAGGATATTTTAGGGCAATTTGATAACCATGCCTATAATAATTTCATACAGGTACTAATGCCTCCCTCATATTCATGTGATAGATCGTCATGTCAATAGCAAACTGACAACGTATGATGAATGTGTTATATATTGAACAACTGTCTTTCAAGTCCATAACGTTCCCCATATTTTCCCGTCGAGACGTGTCGCCGAGTGGTTAAAGGCGACGTCTCAGAGACGTGAGGTTGCGGGTTCGAACCTCACAAGATCACGAAACAAAATACTTAGCTACTTTACTGTTTTTTTTTCTTCAATTTTGTATTACATATTCGTCCATGTAGAAATCACGTTCGTATATAAACGCACCTATACACACACACAGACACACACACACGCCATATCCCTCTTTTTTGTGTGTTGGAGACCACATTGCTTCGACTGCAGCAAAATTTTGCAGGTTGACTTTGTCAAACCGATCATAGTATGTAATGACGACGACTGAGGTGTTGTACTTTGAACAATTTTCTTTCAAGACCATGTCATTGTTTTGTAATTTGATGACGTCATTACACTGAAAATTGTGATTAAAGGCAAGGTATCAAAACCAGCCGATTATAGGTTTTATGTCTGCGGGACGTATTTTTCCCAAGTTGCCAGAAATGGTATAGCGACCTCAGTCGTTACAAGGCCGCTTTTCCGTCTAGCAATGCAATAGATGTTCACACGGCCGCGTTAGTTGAGTGGGCATTGACTTTCCCCCCGTTATATCTATACATTGTTGTTGTTTTTCTGTCTTACCATTTCCGTGGATGACCCGTGGCCGAGTGGTTACAGAAACGGTTTCGCATGCACGCTCAATATAACTTCAAGGTGCCTATATCACATTCTTTTCTTTGTCGATCACAGATGACTGTCATCTGATGACCACAAGCGTATCACCTAACTCGTCCTCAATGTGACGAGTTTTCATGTCTCGTTCTTCTTTCTTTCTGGACAATTTTGTGTCATCAATATCTCAAGAATGACATTACGGAATAACATGACATTTTCAGGGAACATGTCTCATGACAATATCTAGCCACAATAAGGTTTTCATGACAGTAACATATCTATGACGTCGTCTAGGCGCCATTTTGTGATTTTTGGACCATGTTACATGATCGATCATAACTTCATAACTAAAGGTCATTTCTGTATCATTTTTTGTGGACATAAAGTTCAGGTCACGTTCTATCTTACTTCTTTTGATGCTAATTACCTAGGACATCATTAAGTGCGCGTAAGCGCGCGTCAAAATTTTAAAAGGCTCAAAACAACTTTCCAATGGGAAATCTCGAAGTTTCAGACAATTTTATGCGTTTCAAACAATTTTGCGCGTGCGCGTCCGTCCGCGCATTTTCGCGCGCACAGCGCGTCAGCAACATGAAAATACACTTTTTTTGACAGATTTGGATTCCTGATACTTTGAGCAACAATATCCATTGATTTCTAATCGATTCCTACAAATAACAAAGCAATGCACTTGCGTCAAAGTTCAAATTTCGCCTGCGCGTCTATGTGCAAATATAGTGAAAAAACATGTCTTTATTTATTTCGCCATAGCTCTTTAAAACGTCAGGTGACCCTATGTTTTTATTGCATATTACAAAAGCATATAAATTGGACATGACGTTTCAAGTATCATTATTTCCATAATTACATTATGACGTCATCATATCGTCATCTGAAATCAAAAAAGTGGAATTAATTTTTTTGAGGTACTGTTTCTGACATTCATTTGCTCGTATCTCTGTTGTTTAAGCTCAATATTATCCCAAATTCAGATATGTTGTACTTTGAACATTTGCCTTTCAAGTCCATGTCATGGTTTTGAAATTTGATGACGTCATCATGCTTTAAATTGTGTTTAAAGGTAAAGACGCAAAATCGGACAAGTTTACGTGTTATGTCTATGGGAGGTGATTTTTTTAGAAACCATGCATTGACTTGACAACGTTTAAGCACCTTTATCTCAGCTGATTTTGCTTCATTTCCTCTGAAACTTATTTATGTTGTAGCTGTGACAATAAGCTGCAGTAATCATGCATTTTATTCTTTGAAATCTCCTCATGAGGTTGACAATTTTGCAATTTAAAACTGAAAATGAGAATGGAATGCGGACCAAACGATTCCTGATTCATCTTTCACGTACATAAGCTTACGTTCCTCTAATTTTCTCGTCGAGACGTATGGTCGAGTGGTTAGAGGCGTCGTCTTAGAAACGTGAGGTTGCACACGTACGGGTTCGATCCTCACAAGAGCACGAAAGAAAATAATATATTTTTTTTACTTTTTTTCTTCAATAGAGTACTACACCTTCGTCCATGTAGAAATCACGTTTGCATGTAAACACACCTATACGCACACACTCACACAGTATACCTTTGTTTTGCGTTGGAGACTGCATTACTTCGACTGCTGCAAAATTATAGTTTTGCAGGTTGGGCTTTTCAAACTGATATAGTATACTGTCACAACATGAAATTTGTTCATATTAATTCAGTAACACAATGTAGTCGTGGTTACTTTGTGCTGATTTATACATGTAACAAGCTATACATTGTAAAAAAGGTATTCAGTCTTCTGTATTGATGATTATTTGTCAATTAGTGGTTTTTGTGGAGTTTCAGATAGTGATAAAAAGTATGGATGATAAGTGCAGCGATAATTCCTATAGTTAGTTCAAAGCTGTGTTACAGATGTTTGATACATACATTTAGCATTGTGTGTGTGTATATACGTGTGTATACAGGTTGGCCATATGACACATGCTAGACAATTACTCTTAATTGATTAGCAAACGTGATCAGCTATGGAACTGAATATGGTACTAATGTATGATGTTAATGATTCTGATTAAACTGTGACGAGTTTAAAGGGATAGCGTAACTGTGTGTAAAAATAAGGCAATTATAAGGATATTTTAGGGCAATTTGATAACCATGCCTATAATAATTTCATACAGGTACTAATGCCTGCCTCATATTCAAATGATAGATCGTCATGTCAATAGCAAACTGACAACGTACGATGAATGTGTTATATATTGAACAACTGTCTTTCAAGTCCATAACGTTCCCCATATTTTCCCGTCGAGACGTGTCGCCGAGTGGTTAAAGGCGACGTCTCAGAGACGTGAGGTTGCGGGTTCGAACCCCACAAGATCACGAAACAAAATAATTAGCTACTTTACTGTTTTTTTTTCTTCAATTTTGTATTACATATTCGTCCATGTAGAAATCACGTTCGTATATAAACGCACCTATACACACACACAGACACACACACACGCCATATCCCTCTTTTTTGTGTGTTGGAGACCACATTGCTTCGACTGCAGCAAAATTTTGCAGGTTGACTTTGTCAAACCGATCATAGTATGTAATGACGACGACTGAGGTGTTGTACTTTGAACAATTTTCTTTCAAGACCATGTCATTGTTTTGTAATTTGATGACGTCATTACACTGAAAATTGTGATTAAAGGCAAGGTATCAAAACCAGCCGATTATAGGTTTTATGTCTGCGGGACGTATTTTTCCCAAGTTGCCAGAAATGGCATAGCGACCTCAGTCGTTACAAGGCCGCTTTTCCGTCTAGCAATGCAATAGATGTTCACACGGCCACGTTAGTTGAGTGGGCATTGACTTTCCCCCCGTTATATCTATACATTGTTGTTGTTTTTTTGTCTTACCATTTCCGTGGATGACCCGTGGTCGAGTGGTTACAGATACGGTTTCGCATGCACGCTCAATATAACTTCAAGGTGCCTATATCACATTCTTTTCTTTGTCGATCACAGATGACTGTCATCTCATGACCACAAGCGTATCACCTAACTCGTCCTCAATGTGACGAGTTTTCATGTCTCGTTCTTCTTTCTTTCTGGACAATTTTGTGTCATCAATATCTCAAGAATGACATTACGGAATAACATGACATTTTCAGGGAACATGTCTCATGACAAAATCTAGCCACAATAAGGTTTTCATGACAGTAACATATCTATGACGTCATCTAGGCGCCATTTTGTGATTTTCGGACCATGTTACATGATCGATCATAACTTCATATCTAAAGGTCATGTCTGTATCATTTTCGGCGGACATTAAGTTCAGGTCACGCTCTATCATACATTTTAATGCTAATTACCTAAGACATTATTACGCGCGCGTACGCGCGCGTCAAACTTTTAAAAGGCTCAAAACAACTTACCAATGGGAAATCTCGAAGTTTCAGACAATTTTAAGCGTTTCGCGCGTTCGCGTCCGTCCGCACATTTTCGCGCGTAGTGCGCGTAAGCAAACTGAAAATGCACATTTTTTGACAGATTTGGATTCCTGATACATTAAGTAACAATATCCATTGATTTCCGATCAATTTTGACCTATAACAAAGGAATGCGTTGGCGTCAAAGTTGAAATTTCGTGTGCGCGTCTTTGTGCAAATATAGCGAAAAACATGTCTTTGTTTATTTCGCCATAGCTCTTTAAAACGTCTGGTTACCCTATGTTTTTATTGCATATTACAAAAACATATGAATTGGAAATAACGTTTCAAGTATTAATATTTCCATAATTACATTATGACGTCATCATATCATCATCTGAAATCAAAAAAGTGGAATTAATTTTTTTGAGGTACTGTTTCTGACATTCATTTGCTCGTATCTCTGTTGTTTAAGCTCAATATTATCCCAAATTCAGATATGTTGTACTTTGAACATTTGCCTTTCAGGTCCATGTCATGGTTTTGAAATTTAATGACGTCATCATACTTTAAATTGTGATTAAAGGTAAAGACGCAAAATCGGACAAGTTTACGTGTTATGTCTATGGGAGGGGATCTTTTTTAAAACCATGCATTGACTTGACAACGTTTAAGCACCTTTATCTCAGCTGATTCTGCTTCATTTCCTCTGAAACTTAAGTATGTTGTAGCTGAGACAATAAGCTGCAATAATCATGCATTTTCTTCTTCGAAATCTCCTCATCAGGTTGACAATTTTGCAGTTTAAAACTGAAAATGAGAATGGAATGTGGACAAAACGATTCCGATTCAGCTTTCACATACATAAGTTTACGTTCCTCATATTTTCTCGCCGAGACGTATGGCCGAGCGGTTAAAGGCGACGTCTCAGAGACGTGAGGTTGCGGGTTCGAACCCCGCAAGATCACGAAACAAAATACTTAGCTATTTTACTTTTTTTCTTCAATTTTGTATTACATATTCGTTCATGTAGAAATCACGTTCGTATATAAACGCACCTATACACACACACAGACACACAGACACACACCATATCCCTCTTTTTTGTGTTGGAGACCACATTGCTTCGACTGCTGCAAAACTTTGCAGGCTGACTTTGTCAAACCGATCATAGTATGTAATGACGACGACTGAGGTGCTGTACTTTGAAAAAATGTCTTTCAAGACCATGTCATTGTTTTGTACTTTGATGACGTCATCACACTGAAAATTGTGATTAAAGACAAGGTATCAAAACCAGCCGATTATAGGCTTTATGTCTACGGCGCGTATTTTTCCCAAGTTGCCAGAAATGGCATAGCGACATCAGTCGTTACAAGGCCTCATTTCCGTCTAGCAATGCAATACATGTTCACGCGGCCACGATTGTTGAGTGGGCATTGACTTTTTCCCCCTGTCATATCTATACATTTCTTTTTTGCCTTACCATTTCCGGGGATGTCCCGTGGCCGAGTGGTTAGAGAAACGGTTTTGCATGCACGCTCAATATAACTTCAAGGTGCCTATATCACATTCTTTTCTTTGTCGATCACAGATGACCGACACCTGATGACCCCAAGCGTATCACCTAACTCGTCAGCGTGACGAGTTTCATATCTCGTTATTCTTCTTTCTTTCTGGACAATTTTGTGTCATCAATATCTCAAGAATGACATTACGGAATAACATGACATTTTCAGGGAACATGTCTCATGACAATATCTAGCCACAATAAGGTTTTCATGACAGTAACATATCTATGACGTCGTCTAGGCGCCATTTTGTGATTTTTGGACCATGTTACATGATCGATCATAACTTCATAACTAAAGGTCATTTCTGTATCATTTTTTGTGGACATAAAGTTCAGGTCACGTTCTATCTTACTTCTTTTGATGCTAATTACCTAGGACATCATTAAGTGCGCGTAAGCGCGCGTCAAAATTTTAAAAGGCTCAAAACAACTTTCCAATGGGAAATCTCGAAGTTTCAGACAATTTTATGCGTTTCAAACAATTTTGCGCGTGCGCGTCCGTCCGCGCATTTTCGCGCGCACAGCGCGTCAGCAACATGAAAATACACTTTTTTTGACAGATTTGGATTCCTGATACTTTGAGCAACAATATCCATTGATTTCTAATCGATTCCTACAAATAACAAAGCAATGCACTTGCGTCAAAGTTCAAATTTCGCCTGCGCGTCTATGTGCAAATATAGTGAAAAAACATGTCTTTGTTTATTTCGCCATAGCTCTTTAAAACGTCAGGTGACCCTATGTTTTTATTGCATATTACAAAAGCATATAAATTGGACTTGACGTTTCAAGTATCATTATTTCCATAATTACATTATGACGTCATCATATCGTCATCTGAAATCAAAAAAGTGGAATTAATTTTTTTGAGGTACTGTTTCTGACATTCATTTGCTCGTATCTCTGTTGTTTAAGCTCAATATTATCCCAAATTCAGATATGTTGTACTTTGAACATTTGCCTTTCAAGTCCATGTCATGGTTTTGAAATTTGATGACGTCATCATGCTTTAAATTGTGTTTAAAGGTAAAGACGCAAAATCGGACAAGTTTACGTGTATTGTCTATGGGAGGTGATTTTTTTAGAAACCATGCATTGACTTGACAACGTTTAAGCACCTTTATCTCAGCTGATTTTGCTTCATTTCCTCTGAAACTTATTTATGTTGTAGATGTGACAATAAGCTGCAGTAATCATGCATTTTATTCTTTGAAATCTCCTCATGAGGTTGATAATTTTGCAATTTAAAACTGAAAATGAGAATGGAATGCGGACCAAACGATTCGTGATTCATCTTTCACGTACATAAGCTTACGTTCCTCTAATTTTCTCGTCGAGACGTATGGCCGAGTGGTTAGAGGCGTCGTCTTAGAAACGTGAGGTTGCACACGTACGGGTTCGATCCTCACAAGAGCACGAAAGAAAATAATAATTTTTTTTTAACTTTTTTTCTTCAATGGAGTACTACACCTTCGTCCATGTAGAAATCACGTTTGCATGTAAACACACCTATACGCACACACTCACACAGTATACCTTTGTTTTGCGTTGGAGACTGCATTACTTCGTCTGCTGCAAAATTATAGTTTTGCAGGTTGGGCTTTTCAAACTGATACAGTATACTGTAACAAAATGAAATTTGTTCATATCAATTCAGTAACACAATGTAGTCGTGGTTACTTTGTGCTGATTTATACATGTAACAAGCTATACATTGTAAAAAAGGTATTCAGTCTTCTGTATTGATGATTATTTGTCAATTAGTGGTTTTTGTGGAGTTTCAGATAGTGATAAAAAGTATGGATGATAAGTGCAGCGATAATTCCTATAGTTAGTTCAAAGCTGTGTTACAGATGTTTGATACATACATTTAGCATTGTGTGTGTGTATATACGTGTGTATACAGGTTGGCCATATGACACATTCTAGACAATTACTCTTAATTGATTAGCAAACGTGATCAGCTATGGAACTGAATATGGTACTAATGTATGATGTTAATGATTCTAATTAAACTGTGACGAGTTTAAAGGGATAGCGTAACTGTGTGTAAAAATAAGGCAATTATAAGGATATTTTAGGGCAATTTGATAACCATGCCTATAATAATTTCATACAGGTACTAATGCCTCCCTCATATTCATGTGATAGATCGTCATGTCAATAGCAAACTGACAACGTATGATGAATGTGTTATATATTGAACAACTGTCTTTCAAGTCCATAACGTTCCCCATATTTTCCCGTCGAGACGTGTCGCCGAGTGGTTAAAGGCGACGTCTCAGAGACGTGAGGTTGCGGGTTCGAACCTCACAAGATCACGAAACAAAATACTTAGCTACTTTACTGTTTTTTTTTCTTCAATTTTGTATTACATATTCGTCCATGTAGAAATCACGTTCGTATATAAACGCACCTATACACACACACAGACACACACACACGCCATTTCCCTCTTTTTTGTGTGTTGGAGACCACATTGCTTCGACTGCAGCAAAATTTTGCAGGTTGACTTTGTCAAACCGATCATAGTATGTAATGACGACGACTGAGGTGTTGTACTTTGAACAATTTTCTTTCAAGACCATGTCATTGTTTTGTAATTTGATGACGTCATTACACTGAAAATTGTGATTAAAGGCAAGGTATCAAAACCAGCCGATTATAGGTTTTATGTCTGCGGGACGTATTTTTCCCAAGTTGCCAGAAATGGTATAGCGACCTCAGTCGTTACAAGGCCGCTTTTCCGTCTAGCAATGCAATAGATGTTCACACGGCCGCGTTAGTTGAGTGGGCATTGACTTTCCCCCCGTTATATCTATACATTGTTGTTGTTTTTCTGTCTTACCATTTCCGTGGATGACCCGTGGCCGAGTGGTTACAGAAACGGTTTCGCATGCACGCTCAATATAACTTCAAGGTGCCTATATCACATTCTTTTCTTTGTCGATCACAGATGACTGTCATCTGATGACCACAAGCGTATCACCTAACTCGTCCTCAATGTGACGAGTTTTCATGTCTCGTTCTTCTTTCTTTCTGCCACATTTTGTGTCGTCAATATCTCAACAATGACATTACGGAATAACATAACATTTTCAGTCAACATGTCTCATAACAATATCTAGCCACAATAAGGTTTTCATGACAGTAACATATCTATGACGTCATCTAGGCGCAATTTTGTGATTTTCGGACCTTGTCACATGATCGATCATAACTTCATAACTAGATATCATTTCTGTATCATTTTCGGTGGACATAAAGTTCAGGTCAGGCTCTATCTTACGTTTTAACGCTAGTTACCAAGGTCATCATTACGCGCGCGTACGCGCGCGTCAAAATTTTAAAAGGCTCAAAACGACTTCCCAATGGGAAATCTCGAAGTTTCAGACAATTCTAAGCGTTTCAAACATTTTCTCGCGTGCGCGTCCGTCCGCGCAATTTCGCGCGCAGAGGGCGTAACCAACATGAAAATGCAATTTTTTGACTGATTTGGATTTCTGATACTTTGAGTAACAATATCCATTGATTTCCGATCGATTTTGACCTATAACAAAGGAATGCACTGGCGTCAAAGTTGAAATTCCGCGCGCGCGTCTTTCTGCAAATATAGTGAAAAAACATGTTTTTGTTTATGTCGCCATAGCTCTTTAAATCGTCCATTGACCCTATATTTCTATTGCATATTACAAAAGTATATGAATTGGAAATAACGTTTCAAGTACCAATATTGCCAGGAAAACTCATGACGTCATCATATCATCATCTGAAATCAAAAAAGTGGAAATAATTTTTTTGAGGTACTCTTTCTGACATTCATTTACTCGTATCTCTATTGTTTAAGCTTAACATCACCCCAAATTCAGATATGTTTTACTTTGAACATTGGCCTTTCAAGTCCATGTCATGGTTTTGAAATTTGATGACGTCATCATACTTTAAATTGTGATTAAAGGTAAAGACGCAAAATCGGACAAGTTTACGTGTTATGTCTATGGGAGGTGATTTTTTTAAAAACCATACATTGACTTGACAACGTTTAAGCACCTTTATCTCAGATGATTTTGCTTCATTTCCTCTGAAAATTAAGTATGTTGTAGCTGTGACAATAAGCTGCAGTAATCATGCATTTTATTCTTTGAAATCTCCTCATCAGGTTGACAATTTTGCAATTTAAAACTGAAAATGAGAATGGAATGCGGACGAAACGATTCCTGATTCATCTTTCACGTACATAAGTTTACGTTCCTCTAATTTTCTCGTCGAGACGTATGGCCGAGTGGTTAGAGGTGTCGTCACAGAAACGTGAGGTTGCACACGTACGGGTTCGAACCTCACAAGAGCACGAAAGAAAATAATTTTTTTTTTTTACTTTTTTTCTTCAATGGAGTACTACACCTTCGTCCATGTAGAAGTCACGTTCGCATGTAAACACACCTATACGCACACACTCACACAGTATCCCTTTGTTTATCGTTGGAGACTGCATTGCTTCGACTGCTGCAAAATATTGCAGGCTGGGCTTTTCAAGCTGATCATGGTATATTGTAACAAAATGAAATTTGTTCATATCAATTCAGTAACACAATGTAGTCGTGGTTACTTTGTGCTGATTTTATACATGTAAGAAGCTATACATTGTAAAAAAAGGTATTTGAATTGTTCCTTTAAGTCAGTCTTCTGTATTGATGATTATTTGTCAATTAGTGGTTTTTGTGGAGTTTCAGATAATGATAAAAAGTATGTATGATAAGTGCAGCGATACTTTCTACAGTTAGTTCAAAGTTGTGTTACAGAGGTTTGATACATACATTTAGCATTGTGTTTGTGTGTCCACGTGTGTATACAGGTTGGCCATATGGCACATTCTAGACAATAAATCTTAATTAATTAGCAAACGCGATCAGCTATGGAACTGAATATGGTACTAATGTATGATGTTCATGATTCTCATTAAACTGTGACGAGTTTAAAGAGATAGCTTAACTGTGTGTAAAAATAAAGCAATAATAAGGAAATTTTAAGGGAATTTGATAACCATGCCTATAATAATTTCATACAGGTACTAATAGCTGCCTCATATTCGTGTGATTTATCGTCATGTCAATAGCAAACTGACAACGTACGATTAATATATTATACATTAAACAACTGTCTTTCAAATCCATATCGATGTTTTCTAGTTTGATGACGTCATCATACTTTAAATTGTGATAAAAGTAAAGACACAAAATCGGACAAGTTTACGTGTTATGTCTATGGGAGGTGATTTTTTTTAAAACCATGCATTGACTTGACAACGTTTAAGCACCTCTATCTCAGCTGATTTTGCTTCATTTCCTCTGAAACTTTAGTATGTTGTAGCTGAGACAATAAGCTGCAGTAATCATGCATTTTATTCTTTGAAATCTCCTCATCAGATTGAGAATTTTGCAGTTTAAAACTGAAAATGAAAATGGAATGTGGACAAAACGATTCCTCATGTATCTTTCACATACATAAGTTTACGTTCCCCATATTTTCTCGTCGAGACGTATGGCCGAGTGGCTAAAGGCGACGTCTCAGAGACGTAAGGTTGCGGGTTGGAACCCCACAAGATCACGAAACAAAATACTTAGCTATTTTACTTTTTTTTCTTCAATTTTGTATTACATATTCGTCCATGTAGAAATCACGTACGTATATAAACGCACCTATACACACACACAGACACACACACACACGCCATATCCCTCTTTTTTGTGTGTTGGAGACCACATTGCTTCGACTGCAGCACAATTTTGCAGGTTGACTTTGTCAAACCGATCATAGTATGTAATGACGACGACTGAGGTGTTGCACTTTGAACAATTGTCTTTCAAGACGATGTCATTGTTTTGTAATTTGATGACGTCATTACACTGAAAATTGTGATTAAAGGCAAGGTATCAAAACCAGCCGATTATAGGTTTTATGTCTGCGGGACGTATTTTTCCCAAGTTGCCAGAAATGGCATAGCGACCTCAGTCGTTACAAGGCCGCTTTTCCGTCTAGCAATGCAATAGATGTTCACACGGCCACGTTGGTTGAGTGGGCATTGACTTTCCCCCTGTTATATCTATACATTGTTTTTTTTTTTTGTCTTACCATTTCCGTGGATGACCCGTGGCCGAGTGGTTACAGAAACGGTTTCGCATGTACGCTCAATATAACTTCAAGGTGCCTATACCACATTCTTTTCTTTGTCGATCACAGATGACTGTCATCTGATGACCACAAGCGTATCACCTAACTCGTCCTCAATGTGACGAGTTTTCATGTCTCGTTCTTCTTTCTTTCTGGACAATTTTGTGTCATCAATATCTCAAGAATGACATTACGGAATAACATGACATTTTCAGGGAACATGTCTCATGACAAAATCTAGCCACAATAAGGTTTTCATGACAGTAACATATCTATGACGTCATCTAGGCGCCATTTTGTGATTTTCGGACCATGTTACATGATCGATCATAACTTCATATCTGAAGGTCATGTCTGTATCATTTTCGGCGGACATTAAGTTCAGGTCACGCTCTATCATACATTTTAATGCTAATTACCTAAGACATTATTACGCGCGCGTACGCGCGCGTCAAACTTTTAAAAGGCTCAAAACAACTTACCAATGGGAAATCTCGAAGTTTCAGACAATTTTAAGCGTTTCGCGCGTTCGCGTCCGTCCGCACATTTTCGCGCGTAGTGCGCGTAAGCAAACTGAAAATGCACATTTTTTGACAGATTTGGATTCCTGATACATTAAGTAACAATATCCATTGATTTCCGATCAATTTTGACCTATAACAAAGGAATGCGTTGGCGTCAAAGTTGAAATTTCGTGTGCGCGTCTTTGTGCAAATATAGCGAAAAACATGTCTTTGTTTATTTCGCCATAGCTCTTTAAAACGTCTGGTTACCCTATGTTTTTATTGCATATTACAAAAACATATGAATTGGAAATAACGTTTCAAGTATTAATATTTCCATAATTACATTATGACGTCATCATATCATCATCTGAAATCAAAAAAGTGGAATTAATTTTTTTGAGGTACTGTTTCTGACATTCATTTGCTCGTATCTCTGTTGTTTAAGCTCAATATTATCCCAAATTCAGATATGTTGTACTTTGAACATTTGCCTTTCAGGTCCATGTCATGGTTTTGAAATTTGATGACGTCATCATACTTTAAATTGTGATTAAAGGTAAAGACGCAAAATCGGACAAGTTTACGTGTTATGTCTATGGGAGGGGATCTTTTTTAAAACCATGCATTGACTTGACAACGTTTAAGCACCTTTATCTCAGCTGATTCTGCTTCATTTCCTCTGAAACTTAAGTATGTTGTAGCTGAGACAATAAGCTGCAATAATCATGCATTTTCTTCTTCGAAATCTCCTCATCAGGTTGACAATTTTGCAGTTTAAAACTGAAAATGAGAATGGAATGTGGACAAAACGATTCCGATTCAGCTTTCACATACATAAGTTTACGTTCCTCATATTTTCTCGCCGAGACGTATGGCCGAGCGGTTAAAGGCGACGTCTCAGAGACGTGAGGTTGCGGGTTCGAACCCCGCAAGATCACGAAACAAAATACTTAGCTATTTTACTTTTTTTCTTCAATTTTGTATTACATATTCGTTCATGTAGAAATCACGTTCGTATATAAACGCACCTATACACACACACAGACACACAGACACACACCATATCCCTCTTTTTTGTGTTGGAGACCACATTGCTTCGACTGCTGCAAAACTTTGCAGGCTGACTTTGTCAAACCGATCATAGTATGTAATGACGACGACTGAGGTGCTGTACTTTGAAAAAATGTCTTTCAAGACCATGTCATTGTTTTGTACTTTGATGACGTCATCACACTGAAAATTGTGATTAAAGACAAGGTATCAAAACCAGCCGATTATAGGCTTTATGTCTACGGCGCGTATTTTTCCCAAGTTGCCAGAAATGGCATAGCGACATCAGTCGTTACAAGGCCTCATTTCCGTCTAGCAATGCAATACATGTTCACGCGGCCACGATTGTTGAGTGGGCATTGACTTTTTCCCCCTGTCATATCTATACATTTCTTTTTTGCCTTACCATTTCCGGGGATGTCCCGTGGCCGAGTGGTTAGAGAAACGGTTTTGCATGCACGCTCAATATAACTTCAAGGTGCCTATATCACATTCTTTTCTTTGTCGATCACAGATGACCGACACCTGATGACCCCAAGCGTATCACCTAACTCGTCAGCGTGACGAGTTTCATATCTCGTTATTCTTCTTTCTTTCTGGACAATTTTGTGTCATCAATATCTCAAGAATGACATTACGGAATAACATGACATTTTCAGGGAACATGTCTCATGACAATATCTAGCCACAATAAGGTTTTCATGACAGTAACATATCTATGACGTCGTCTAGGCGCCATTTTGTGATTTTTGGACCATGTTACATGATCGATCATAACTTCATAACTAAAGGTCATTTCTGTATCATTTTTTGTGGACATAAAGTTCAGGTCACGTTCTATCTTACTTCTTTTGATGCTAATTACCTAGGACATCATTAAGTGCGCGTAAGCGCGCGTCAAAATTTTAAAAGGCTCAAAACAACTTTCCAATGGGAAATCTCGAAGTTTCAGACAATTTTATGCGTTTCAAACAATTTTGCGCGTGCGCGTCCGTCCGCGCATTTTCGCGCGCACAGCGCGTCAGCAACATGAAAATACACTTTTTTTGACAGATTTGGATTCCTGATACTTTGAGCAACAATATCCATTGATTTCTAATCGATTCCTACAAATAACAAAGCAATGCACTTGCGTCAAAGTTCAAATTTCGCCTGCGCGTCTATGTGCAAATATAGTGAAAAAACATGTCTTTGTTTATTTCGCCATAGCTCTTTAAAACGTCAGGTGACCCTATGTTTTTATTGCATATTACAAAAGCATATAAATTGGACTTGACGTTTCAAGTATCATTATTTCCATAATTACATTATGACGTCATCATATCGTCATCTGAAATCAAAAAAGTGGAATTAATTTTTTTGAGGTACTGTTTCTGACATTCATTTGCTCGTATCTCTGTTGTTTAAGCTCAATATTATCCCAAATTCAGATATGTTGTACTTTGAACATTTGCCTTTCAAGTCCATGTCATGGTTTTGAAATTTGATGACGTCATCATGCTTTAAATTGTGTTTAAAGGTAAAGACGCAAAATCGGACAAGTTTACGTGTATTGTCTATGGGAGGTGATTTTTTTAGAAACCATGCATTGACTTGACAACGTTTAAGCACCTTTATCTCAGCTGATTTTGCTTCATTTCCTCTAAAACTTATTTATGTTGTAGATGTGACAATAAGCTGCAGTAATCATGCATTTTATTCTTTGAAATCTCCTCATGAGGTTGACAATTTTGCAATTTAAAACTGAAAATGAGAATGGAATGCGGACCAAACGATTCGTGATTCATCTTTCACGTACATAAGCTTACGTTCCTCTAATTTTCTCGTCGAGACGTATGGCCGAGTGGTTAGAGGCGTCGTCTTAGAAACGTGAGGTTGCACACGTACGGGTTCGATCCTCACAAGAGCACGAAAGAAAATAATAATTTTTTTTAAACTTTTTTTCTTCAATGGAGTACTACACCTTCGTCCATGTAGAAATCACGTTTGCATGTAAACACACCTATACGCACACACTCACACAGTATACCTTTGTTTTGCGTTGGAGACTGCATTACTTCGTCTGCTGCAAAATTATAGTTTTGCAGGTTGGGCTTTTCAAACTGATACAGTATACTGTAACAAAATGAAATTTGTTCATATCAATTCAGTAACACAATGTAGTCGTGGTTACTTTGTGCTGATTTATACATGTAACAAGCTATACATTGTAAAAAAGGTATTCAGTCTTCTGTATTGATGATTATTTGTCAATTAGTGGTTTTTGTGGAGTTTCAGATAGTGATAAAAAGTATGGATGATAAGTGCAGCGATAATTCCTATAGTTAGTTCAAAGCTGTGTTACAGATGTTTGATACATACATTTAGCATTGTGTGTGTGTATATACGTGTGTATACAGGTTGGCCATATGACACATTCTAGACAATTACTCTTAATTGATTAGCAAACGTGATCAGCTATGGAACTGAATATGGTACTAATGTATGATGTTAATGATTCTAATTAAACTGTGACGAGTTTAAAGGGATAGCGTAACTGTGTGTAAAAATAAGGCAATTATAAGGATATTTTAGGGCAATTTGATAACCATGCCTATAATAATTTCATACAGGTACTAATGCCTCCCTCATATTCATGTGATAGATCGTCATGTCAATAGCAAACTGACAACGTATGATGAATGTGTTATATATTGAACAACTGTCTTTCAAGTCCATAACGTTCCCCATATTTTCCCGTCGAGACGTGTCGCCGAGTGGTTAAAGGCGACGTCTCAGAGACGTGAGGTTGCGGGTTCGAACCTCACAAGATCACGAAACAAAATACTTAGCTACTTTACTGTTTTTTTTTCTTCAATTTTGTATTACATATTCGTCCATGTAGAAATCACGTTCGTATATAAACGCACCTATACACACACACAGACACACACACACGCCATATCCCTCTTTTTTGTGTGTTGGAGACCACATTGCTTCGACTGCAGCAAAATTTTGCAGGTTGACTTTGTCAAACCGATCATAGTATGTAATGACGACGACTGAGGTGTTGTACTTTGAACAATTTTCTTTCAAGACCATGTCATTGTTTTGTAATTTGATGACGTCATTACACTGAAAATTGTGATTAAAGGCAAGGTATCAAAACCAGCCGATTATAGGTTTTATGTCTGCGGGACGTATTTTTCCCAAGTTGCCAGAAATGGTATAGCGACCTCAGTCGTTACAAGGCCGCTTTTCCGTCTAGCAATGCAATAGATGTTCACACGGCCGCGTTAGTTGAGTGGGCATTGACTTTCCCCCCGTTATATCTATACATTGTTGTTGTTTTTCTGTCTTACCATTTCCGTGGATGACCCGTGGCCGAGTGGTTACAGAAACGGTTTCGCATGCACGCTCAATATAACTTCAAGGTGCCTATATCACATTCTTTTCTTTGTCGATCACAGATGACTGTCATCTGATGACCACAAGCGTATCACCTAACTCGTCCTCAATGTGACGAGTTTTCATGTCTCGTTCTTCTTTCTTTCTGGACAATTTTGTGTCATCAATATCTCAAGAATGACATTACGGAATAACATGACATTTTCAGGGAACATGTCTCATGACAATATCTAGCCACAATAAGGTTTTCATGACAGTAACATATCTATGACGTCGTCTAGGCGCCATTTTGTGATTTTTGGACCATGTTACATGATCGATCATAACTTCATAACTAAAGGTCATTTCTGTATCATTTTTTGTGGACATAAAGTTCAGGTCACGTTCTATCTTACTTCTTTTGATGCTAATTACCTAGGACATCATTAAGTGCGCGTAAGCGCGCGTCAAAATTTTAAAAGGCTCAAAACAACTTTCCAATGGGAAATCTCGAAGTTTCAGACAATTTTATGCGTTTCAAACAATTTTGCGCGTGCGCGTCCGTCCGCGCATTTTCGCGCGCACAGCGCGTCAGCAACATGAAAATACACTTTTTTTGACAGATTTGGATTCCTGATACTTTGAGCAACAATATCCATTGATTTCTAATCGATTCCTACAAATAACAAAGCAATGCACTTGCGTCAAAGTTCAAATTTCGCGTGCGCGTCTATGTGCAAATATAGTGAAAAAACATGTCTTTGTTTATTTCGCCATAGCTCTTTAAAACGTCAGGTGACCCTATGTTTTTATTGCATATTACAAAAGCATATAAATTGGACATGACGTTTCAAGTATCATTATTTCCATAATTACATTATGACGTCATCATATCGTCATCTGAAATCAAAAAAGTGGAATTAATTTTTTTGAGGTACTGTTTCTGACATTCATTTGCTCGTATCTCTGTTGTTTAAGCTCAATATTATCCCAAATTCAGATATGTTGTACTTTGAACATTTGCCTTTCAAGTCCATGTCATGGTTTTGAAATTTGATGACGTCATCATGCTTTAAATTGTGTTTAAAGGTAAAGACGCAAAATCGGACAAGTTTACGTGTTATGTCTATGGGAGGTGATTTTTTTAGAAACCATGCATTGACTTGACAACGTTTAAGCACCTTTATCTCAGCTGATTTTGCTTCATTTCCTCTGAAACTTATTTATGTTGTAGCTGTGACAATAAGCTGCAGTAATCATGCATTTTATTCTTTGAAATCTCCTCATGAGGTTGACAATTTTGCAATTTAAAACTGAAAATGAGAATGGAATGCGGACCAAACGATTCCTGATTCATCTTTCACGTACATAAGCTTACGTTCCTCTAATTTTCTCGTCGAGACGTATGGTCGAGTGGTTAGAGGCGTCGTCTTAGAAACGTGAGGTTGCACACGTACGGGTTCGATCCTCACAAGAGCACGAAAGAAAATAATATATTTTTTTTACTTTTTTTCTTCAATAGAGTACTACACCTTCGTCCATGTAGAAATCACGTTTGCATGTAAACACACCTATACGCACACACTCACACAGTATACCTTTGTTTTGCGTTGGAGACTGCATTACTTCGACTGCTGCAAAATTATAGTTTTGCAGGTTGGGCTTTTCAAACTGATATAGTATACTGTCACAACATGAAATTTGTTCATATTAATTCAGTAACACAATGTAGTCGTGGTTACTTTGTGCTGATTTATACATGTAACAAGCTATACATTGTAAAAAAGGTATTCAGTCTTCTGTATTGATGATTATTTGTCAATTAGTGGTTTTTGTGGAGTTTCAGATAGTGATAAAAAGTATGGATGATAAGTGCAGCGATAATTCCTATAGTTAGTTCAAAGCTGTGTTACAGATGTTTGATACATACATTTAGCATTGTGTGTGTGTATATACGTGTGTATACAGGTTGGCCATATGACACATGCTAGACAATTACTCTTAATTGATTAGCAAACGTGATCAGCTATGGAACTGAATATGGTACTAATGTATGATGTTAATGATTCTGATTAAACTGTGACGAGTTTAAAGGGATAGCGTAACTGTGTGTAAAAATAAGGCAATTATAAGGATATTTTAGGGCAATTTGATAACCATGCCTATAATAATTTCATACAGGTACTAATGCCTGCCTCATATTCAAATGATAGATCGTCATGTCAATAGCAAACTGACAACGTACGATGAATGTGTTATATATTGAACAACTGTCTTTCAAGTCCATAACGTTCCCCATATTTTCCCGTCGAGACGTGTCGCCGAGTGGTTAAAGGCGACGTCTCAGAGACGTGAGGTTGCGGGTTCGAACCCCACAAGATCACGAAACAAAATAATTAGCTACTTTACTGTTTTTTTTTCTTCAATTTTGTATTACATATTCGTCCATGTAGAAATCACGTTCGTATATAAACGCACCTATACACACACACAGACACACACACACGCCATATCCCTCTTTTTTGTGTGTTGGAGACCACATTGCTTCGACTGCAGCAAAATTTTGCAGGTTGACTTTGTCAAACCGATCATAGTATGTAATGACGACGACTGAGGTGTTGTACTTTGAACAATTTTCTTTCAAGACCATGTCATTGTTTTGTAATTTGATGACGTCATTACACTGAAAATTGTGATTAAAGGCAAGGTATCAAAACCAGCCGATTATAGGTTTTATGTCTGCGGGACGTATTTTTCCCAAGTTGCCAGAAATGGCATAGCGACCTCAGTCGTTACAAGGCCGCTTTTCCGTCTAGCAATGCAATAGATGTTCACACGGCCACGTTAGTTGAGTGGGCATTGACTTTCCCCCCGTTATATCTATACATTGTTGTTGTTTTTTTGTCTTACCATTTCCGTGGATGACCCGTGGTCGAGTGGTTACAGATACGGTTTCGCATGCACGCTCAATATAACTTCAAGGTGCCTATATCACATTCTTTTCTTTGTCGATCACAGATGACTGTCATCTCATGACCACAAGCGTATCACCTAACTCGTCCTCAATGTGACGAGTTTTCATGTCTCGTTCTTCTTTCTTTCTGGACAATTTTGTGTCATCAATATCTCAAGAATGACATTACGGAATAACATGACATTTTCAGGGAACATGTCTCATGACAAAATCTAGCCACAATAAGGTTTTCATGACAGTAACATATCTATGACGTCATCTAGGCGCCATTTTGTGATTTTCGGACCATGTTACATGATCGATCATAACTTCATATCTAAAGGTCATGTCTGTATCATTTTCGGCGGACATTAAGTTCAGGTCACGCTCTATCATACATTTTAATGCTAATTACCTAAGACATTATTACGCGCGCGTACGCGCGCGTCAAACTTTTAAAAGGCTCAAAACAACTTACCAATGGGAAATCTCGAAGTTTCAGACAATTTTAAGCGTTTCGCGCGTTCGCGTCCGTCCGCACATTTTCGCGCGTAGTGCGCGTAAGCAAACTGAAAATGCACATTTTTTGACAGATTTGGATTCCTGATACATTAAGTAACAATATCCATTGATTTCCGATCAATTTTGACCTATAACAAAGGAATGCGTTGGCGTCAAAGTTGAAATTTCGTGTGCGCGTCTTTGTGCAAATATAGCGAAAAACATGTCTTTGTTTATTTCGCCATAGCTCTTTAAAACGTCTGGTTACCCTATGTTTTTATTGCATATTACAAAAACATATGAATTGGAAATAACGTTTCAAGTATTAATATTTCCATAATTACATTATGACGTCATCATATCATCATCTGAAATCAAAAAAGTGGAATTAATTTTTTTGAGGTACTGTTTCTGACATTCATTTGCTCGTATCTCTGTTGTTTAAGCTCAATATTATCCCAAATTCAGATATGTTGTACTTTGAACATTTGCCTTTCAGGTCCATGTCATGGTTTTGAAATTTAATGACGTCATCATACTTTAAATTGTGATTAAAGGTAAAGACGCAAAATCGGACAAGTTTACGTGTTATGTCTATGGGAGGGGATCTTTTTTAAAACCATGCATTGACTTGACAACGTTTAAGCACCTTTATCTCAGCTGATTCTGCTTCATTTCCTCTGAAACTTAAGTATGTTGTAGCTGAGACAATAAGCTGCAATAATCATGCATTTTCTTCTTCGAAATCTCCTCATCAGGTTGACAATTTTGCAGTTTAAAACTGAAAATGAGAATGGAATGTGGACAAAACGATTCCGATTCAGCTTTCACATACATAAGTTTACGTTCCTCATATTTTCTCGCCGAGACGTATGGCCGAGCGGTTAAAGGCGACGTCTCAGAGACGTGAGGTTGCGGGTTCGAACCCCGCAAGATCACGAAACAAAATACTTAGCTATTTTACTTTTTTTCTTCAATTTTGTATTACATATTCGTTCATGTAGAAATCACGTTCGTATATAAACGCACCTATACACACACACAGACACACAGACACACACCATATCCCTCTTTTTTGTGTTGGAGACCACATTGCTTCGACTGCTGCAAAACTTTGCAGGCTGACTTTGTCAAACCGATCATAGTATGTAATGACGACGACTGAGGTGCTGTACTTTGAAAAAATGTCTTTCAAGACCATGTCATTGTTTTGTACTTTGATGACGTCATCACACTGAAAATTGTGATTAAAGACAAGGTATCAAAACCAGCCGATTATAGGCTTTATGTCTACGGCGCGTATTTTTCCCAAGTTGCCAGAAATGGCATAGCGACATCAGTCGTTACAAGGCCTCATTTCCGTCTAGCAATGCAATACATGTTCACGCGGCCACGATTGTTGAGTGGGCATTGACTTTTTCCCCCTGTCATATCTATACATTTCTTTTTTGCCTTACCATTTCCGGGGATGTCCCGTGGCCGAGTGGTTAGAGAAACGGTTTTGCATGCACGCTCAATATAACTTCAAGGTGCCTATATCACATTCTTTTCTTTGTCGATCACAGATGACCGACACCTGATGACCCCAAGCGTATCACCTAACTCGTCAGCGTGACGAGTTTCATATCTCGTTATTCTTCTTTCTTTCTGGACAATTTTGTGTCATCAATATCTCAAGAATGACATTACGGAATAACATGACATTTTCAGGGAACATGTCTCATGACAATATCTAGCCACAATAAGGTTTTCATGACAGTAACATATCTATGACGTCGTCTAGGCGCCATTTTGTGATTTTTGGACCATGTTACATGATCGATCATAACTTCATAACTAAAGGTCATTTCTGTATCATTTTTTGTGGACATAAAGTTCAGGTCACGTTCTATCTTACTTCTTTTGATGCTAATTACCTAGGACATCATTAAGTGCGCGTAAGCGCGCGTCAAAATTTTAAAAGGCTCAAAACAACTTTCCAATGGGAAATCTCGAAGTTTCAGACAATTTTATGCGTTTCAAACAATTTTGCGCGTGCGCGTCCGTCCGCGCATTTTCGCGCGCACAGCGCGTCAGCAACATGAAAATACACTTTTTTTGACAGATTTGGATTCCTGATACTTTGAGCAACAATATCCATTGATTTCTAATCGATTCCTACAAATAACAAAGCAATGCACTTGCGTCAAAGTTCAAATTTCGCCTGCGCGTCTATGTGCAAATATAGTGAAAAAACATGTCTTTGTTTATTTCGCCATAGCTCTTTAAAACGTCAGGTGACCCTATGTTTTTATTGCATATTACAAAAGCATATAAATTGGACTTGACGTTTCAAGTATCATTATTTCCATAATTACATTATGACGTCATCATATCGTCATCTGAAATCAAAAAAGTGGAATTAATTTTTTTGAGGTACTGTTTCTGACATTCATTTGCTCGTATCTCTGTTGTTTAAGCTCAATATTATCCCAAATTCAGATATGTTGTACTTTGAACATTTGCCTTTCAAGTCCATGTCATGGTTTTGAAATTTGATGACGTCATCATGCTTTAAATTGTGTTTAAAGGTAAAGACGCAAAATCGGACAAGTTTACGTGTATTGTCTATGGGAGGTGATTTTTTTAGAAACCATGCATTGACTTGACAACGTTTAAGCACCTTTATCTCAGCTGATTTTGCTTCATTTCCTCTGAAACTTATTTATGTTGTAGATGTGACAATAAGCTGCAGTAATCATGCATTTTATTCTTTGAAATCTCCTCATGAGGTTGATAATTTTGCAATTTAAAACTGAAAATGAGAATGGAATGCGGACCAAACGATTCGTGATTCATCTTTCACGTACATAAGCTTACGTTCCTCTAATTTTCTCGTCGAGACGTATGGCCGAGTGGTTAGAGGCGTCGTCTTAGAAACGTGAGGTTGCACACGTACGGGTTCGATCCTCACAAGAGCACGAAAGAAAATAATAATTTTTTTTTAACTTTTTTTCTTCAATGGAGTACTACACCTTCGTCCATGTAGAAATCACGTTTGCATGTAAACACACCTATACGCACACACTCACACAGTATACCTTTGTTTTGCGTTGGAGACTGCATTACTTCGTCTGCTGCAAAATTATAGTTTTGCAGGTTGGGCTTTTCAAACTGATACAGTATACTGTAACAAAATGAAATTTGTTCATATCAATTCAGTAACACAATGTAGTCGTGGTTACTTTGTGCTGATTTATACATGTAACAAGCTATACATTGTAAAAAAGGTATTCAGTCTTCTGTATTGATGATTATTTGTCAATTAGTGGTTTTTGTGGAGTTTCAGATAGTGATAAAAAGTATGGATGATAAGTGCAGCGATAATTCCTATAGTTAGTTCAAAGCTGTGTTACAGATGTTTGATACATACATTTAGCATTGTGTGTGTGTATATACGTGTGTATACAGGTTGGCCATATGACACATTCTAGACAATTACTCTTAATTGATTAGCAAACGTGATCAGCTATGGAACTGAATATGGTACTAATGTATGATGTTAATGATTCTAATTAAACTGTGACGAGTTTAAAGGGATAGCGTAACTGTGTGTAAAAATAAGGCAATTATAAGGATATTTTAGGGCAATTTGATAACCATGCCTATAATAATTTCATACAGGTACTAATGCCTCCCTCATATTCATGTGATAGATCGTCATGTCAATAGCAAACTGACAACGTATGATGAATGTGTTATATATTGAACAACTGTCTTTCAAGTCCATAACGTTCCCCATATTTTCCCGTCGAGACGTGTCGCCGAGTGGTTAAAGGCGACGTCTCAGAGACGTGAGGTTGCGGGTTCGAACCTCACAAGATCACGAAACAAAATACTTAGCTACTTTACTGTTTTTTTTTCTTCAATTTTGTATTACATATTCGTCCATGTAGAAATCACGTTCGTATATAAACGCACCTATACACACACACAGACACACACACACGCCATTTCCCTCTTTTTTGTGTGTTGGAGACCACATTGCTTCGACTGCAGCAAAATTTTGCAGGTTGACTTTGTCAAACCGATCATAGTATGTAATGACGACGACTGAGGTGTTGTACTTTGAACAATTTTCTTTCAAGACCATGTCATTGTTTTGTAATTTGATGACGTCATTACACTGAAAATTGTGATTAAAGGCAAGGTATCAAAACCAGCCGATTATAGGTTTTATGTCTGCGGGACGTATTTTTCCCAAGTTGCCAGAAATGGTATAGCGACCTCAGTCGTTACAAGGCCGCTTTTCCGTCTAGCAATGCAATAGATGTTCACACGGCCGCGTTAGTTGAGTGGGCATTGACTTTCCCCCCGTTATATCTATACATTGTTGTTGTTTTTCTGTCTTACCATTTCCGTGGATGACCCGTGGCCGAGTGGTTACAGAAACGGTTTCGCATGCACGCTCAATATAACTTCAAGGTGCCTATATCACATTCTTTTCTTTGTCGATCACAGATGACTGTCATCTGATGACCACAAGCGTATCACCTAACTCGTCCTCAATGTGACGAGTTTTCATGTCTCGTTCTTCTTTCTTTCTGCCACATTTTGTGTCGTCAATATCTCAACAATGACATTACGGAATAACATAACATTTTCAGTCAACATGTCTCATAACAATATCTAGCCACAATAAGGTTTTCATGACAGTAACA
The DNA here is from genome assembly GCF_040938485.1 of Diadema antillarum. NCBI lineage: Eukaryota > Metazoa > Echinodermata > Echinoidea > Diadematoida > Diadematidae > Diadema > Diadema antillarum. The sequence goes on along the minus strand of NW_027270929.1, from coordinate 1,971,125 downwards.
TATCTATGACGTCATCTAGGCGCAATTTTGTGATTTTCGGACCTTGTCACATGATCGATCATAACTTCATAACTAGATATCATTTCTGTATCATTTTCGGTGGACATAAAGTTCAGGTCAGGCTCTATCTTACGTTTTAACGCTAGTTACCAAGGTCATCATTACGCGCGCGTACGCGCGCGTCAAAATTTTAAAAGGCTCAAAACGACTTCCCAATGGGAAATCTCGAAGTTTCAGACAATTCTAAGCGTTTCAAACATTTTCTCGCGTGCGCGTCCGTCCGCGCAATTTCGCGCGCAGAGGGCGTAACCAACATGAAAATGCAATTTTTTTGACTGATTTGGATTTCTGATACTTTGAGTAACAATATCCATTGATTTCCGATCGATTTTGACCTATAACAAAGGAATGCACTGGCGTCAAAGTTGAAATTCCGCGCGCGCGTCTTTCTGCAAATATAGTGAAAAAACATGTTTTTGTTTATGTCGCCATAGCTCTTTAAATCGTCCATTGACCCTATATTTCTATTGCATATTACAAAAGTATATGAATTGGAAATAACGTTTCAAGTACCAATATTGCCAGGAAAACTCATGACGTCATCATATCATCATCTGAAATCAAAAAAGTGGAAATAATTTTTTTGAGGTACTCTTTCTGACATTCATTTACTCGTATCTCTATTGTTTAAGCTTAACATCACCCCAAATTCAGATATGTTTTACTTTGAACATTGGCCTTTCAAGTCCATGTCATGGTTTTGAAATTTGATGACGTCATCATACTTTAAATTGTGATTAAAGGTAAAGACGCAAAATCGGACAAGTTTACGTGTTATGTCTATGGGAGGTGATTTTTTTAAAAACCATACATTGACTTGACAACGTTTAAGCACCTTTATCTCAGATGATTTTGCTTCATTTCCTCTGAAAATTAAGTATGTTGTAGCTGTGACAATAAGCTGCAGTAATCATGCATTTTATTCTTTGAAATCTCCTCATCAGGTTGACAATTTTGCAATTTAAAACTGAAAATGAGAATGGAATGCGGACGAAACGATTCCTGATTCATCTTTCACGTACATAAGTTTACGTTCCTCTAATTTTCTCGTCGAGACGTATGGCCGAGTGGTTAGAGGTGTCGTCACAGAAACGTGAGGTTGCACACGTACGGGTTCGAACCTCACAAGAGCACGAAAGAAAATAATTTTTTTTTTTACTTTTTTTCTTCAATGGAGTACTACACCTTCGTCCATGTAGAAGTCACGTTCGCATGTAAACACACCTATACGCACACACTCACACAGTATCCCTTTGTTTATCGTTGGAGACTGCATTGCTTCGACTGCTGCAAAATATTGCAGGCTGGGCTTTTCAAGCTGATCATGGTATATTGTAACAAAATGAAATTTGTTCATATCAATTCAGTAACACAATGTAGTCGTGGTTACTTTGTGCTGATTTTATACATGTAAGAAGCTATACATTGTAAAAAAAGGTATTTGAATTGTTCCTTTAAGTCAGTCTTCTGTATTGATGATTATTTGTCAATTAGTGGTTTTTGTGGAGTTTCAGATAATGATAAAAAGTATGTATGATAAGTGCAGCGATACTTTCTACAGTTAGTTCAAAGTTGTGTTACAGAGGTTTGATACATACATTTAGCATTGTGTTTGTGTGTCCACGTGTGTATACAGGTTGGCCATATGGCACATTCTAGACAATAAATCTTAATTAATTAGCAAACGCGATCAGCTATGGAACTGAATATGGTACTAATGTATGATGTTCATGATTCTCATTAAACTGTGACGAGTTTAAAGAGATAGCTTAACTGTGTGTAAAAATAAAGCAATAATAAGGAAATTTTAAGGGAATTTGATAACCATGCCTATAATAATTTCATACAGGTACTAATAGCTGCCTCATATTCGTGTGATTTATCGTCATGTCAATAGCAAACTGACAACGTACGATTAATATATTATACATTAAACAACTGTCTTTCAAATCCATATCGATGTTTTCTAGTTTGATGACGTCATCATACTTTAAATTGTGATAAAAGTAAAGACACAAAATCGGACAAGTTTACGTGTTATGTCTATGGGAGGTGATTTTTTTTAAAACCATGCATTGACTTGACAACGTTTAAGCACCTCTATCTCAGCTGATTTTGCTTCATTTCCTCTGAAACTTTAGTATGTTGTAGCTGAGACAATAAGCTGCAGTAATCATGCATTTTATTCTTTGAAATCTCCTCATCAGATTGAGAATTTTGCAGTTTAAAACTGAAAATGAAAATGGAATGTGGACAAAACGATTCCTCATGTATCTTTCACATACATAAGTTTACGTTCCCCATATTTTCTCGTCGAGACGTATGGCCGAGTGGCTAAAGGCGACGTCTCAGAGACGTAAGGTTGCGGGTTGGAACCCCACAAGATCACGAAACAAAATACTTAGCTATTTTACTTTTTTTTCTTCAATTTTGTATTACATATTCGTCCATGTAGAAATCACGTACGTATATAAACGCACCTATACACACACACAGACACACACACACACGCCATATCCCTCTTTTTTGTGTGTTGGAGACCACATTGCTTCGACTGCAGCACAATTTTGCAGGTTGACTTTGTCAAACCGATCATAGTATGTAATGACGACGACTGAGGTGTTGCACTTTGAACAATTGTCTTTCAAGACGATGTCATTGTTTTGTAATTTGATGACGTCATTACACTGAAAATTGTGATTAAAGGCAAGGTATCAAAACCAGCCGATTATAGGTTTTATGTCTGCGGGACGTATTTTTCCCAAGTTGCCAGAAATGGCATAGCGACCTCAGTCGTTACAAGGCCGCTTTTCCGTCTAGCAATGCAATAGATGTTCACACGGCCACGTTGGTTGAGTGGGCATTGACTTTCCCCCTGTTATATCTATACATTGTTTTTTTTTTTGTCTTACCATTTCCGTGGATGACCCGTGGCCGAGTGGTTACAGAAACGGTTTCGCATGTACGCTCAATATAACTTCAAGGTGCCTATACCACATTCTTTTCTTTGTCGATCACAGATGACTGTCATCTGATGACCACAAGCGTATCACCTAACTCGTCCTCAATGTGACGAGTTTTCATGTCTCGTTCTTCTTTCTTTCTGGACAATTTTGTGTCATCAATATCTCAAGAATGACATTACGGAATAACATGACATTTTCAGGGAACATGTCTCATGACAAAATCTAGCCACAATAAGGTTTTCATGACAGTAACATATCTATGACGTCATCTAGGCGCCATTTTGTGATTTTCGGACCATGTTACATGATCGATCATAACTTCATATCTGAAGGTCATGTCTGTATCATTTTCGGCGGACATTAAGTTCAGGTCACGCTCTATCATACATTTTAATGCTAATTACCTAAGACATTATTACGCGCGCGTACGCGCGCGTCAAACTTTTAAAAGGCTCAAAACAACTTACCAATGGGAAATCTCGAAGTTTCAGACAATTTTAAGCGTTTCGCGCGTTCGCGTCCGTCCGCACATTTTCGCGCGTAGTGCGCGTAAGCAAACTGAAAATGCACATTTTTTGACAGATTTGGATTCCTGATACATTAAGTAACAATATCCATTGATTTCCGATCAATTTTGACCTATAACAAAGGAATGCGTTGGCGTCAAAGTTGAAATTTCGTGTGCGCGTCTTTGTGCAAATATAGCGAAAAACATGTCTTTGTTTATTTCGCCATAGCTCTTTAAAACGTCTGGTTACCCTATGTTTTTATTGCATATTACAAAAACATATGAATTGGAAATAACGTTTCAAGTATTAATATTTCCATAATTACATTATGACGTCATCATATCATCATCTGAAATCAAAAAAGTGGAATTAATTTTTTTGAGGTACTGTTTCTGACATTCATTTGCTCGTATCTCTGTTGTTTAAGCTCAATATTATCCCAAATTCAGATATGTTGTACTTTGAACATTTGCCTTTCAGGTCCATGTCATGGTTTTGAAATTTGATGACGTCATCATACTTTAAATTGTGATTAAAGGTAAAGACGCAAAATCGGACAAGTTTACGTGTTATGTCTATGGGAGGGGATCTTTTTTAAAACCATGCATTGACTTGACAACGTTTAAGCACCTTTATCTCAGCTGATTCTGCTTCATTTCCTCTGAAACTTAAGTATGTTGTAGCTGAGACAATAAGCTGCAATAATCATGCATTTTCTTCTTCGAAATCTCCTCATCAGGTTGACAATTTTGCAGTTTAAAACTGAAAATGAGAATGGAATGTGGACAAAACGATTCCGATTCAGCTTTCACATACATAAGTTTACGTTCCTCATATTTTCTCGCCGAGACGTATGGCCGAGCGGTTAAAGGCGACGTCTCAGAGACGTGAGGTTGCGGGTTCGAACCCCGCAAGATCACGAAACAAAATACTTAGCTATTTTACTTTTTTTCTTCAATTTTGTATTACATATTCGTTCATGTAGAAATCACGTTCGTATATAAACGCACCTATACACACACACAGACACACAGACACACACCATATCCCTCTTTTTTGTGTTGGAGACCACATTGCTTCGACTGCTGCAAAACTTTGCAGGCTGACTTTGTCAAACCGATCATAGTATGTAATGACGACGACTGAGGTGCTGTACTTTGAAAAAATGTCTTTCAAGACCATGTCATTGTTTTGTACTTTGATGACGTCATCACACTGAAAATTGTGATTAAAGACAAGGTATCAAAACCAGCCGATTATAGGCTTTATGTCTACGGCGCGTATTTTTCCCAAGTTGCCAGAAATGGCATAGCGACATCAGTCGTTACAAGGCCTCATTTCCGTCTAGCAATGCAATACATGTTCACGCGGCCACGATTGTTGAGTGGGCATTGACTTTTTCCCCCTGTCATATCTATACATTTCTTTTTTGCCTTACCATTTCCGGGGATGTCCCGTGGCCGAGTGGTTAGAGAAACGGTTTTGCATGCACGCTCAATATAACTTCAAGGTGCCTATATCACATTCTTTTCTTTGTCGATCACAGATGACCGACACCTGATGACCCCAAGCGTATCACCTAACTCGTCAGCGTGACGAGTTTCATATCTCGTTATTCTTCTTTCTTTCTGGACAATTTTGTGTCATCAATATCTCAAGAATGACATTACGGAATAACATGACATTTTCAGGGAACATGTCTCATGACAATATCTAGCCACAATAAGGTTTTCATGACAGTAACATATCTATGACGTCGTCTAGGCGCCATTTTGTGATTTTTGGACCATGTTACATGATCGATCATAACTTCATAACTAAAGGTCATTTCTGTATCATTTTTTGTGGACATAAAGTTCAGGTCACGTTCTATCTTACTTCTTTTGATGCTAATTACCTAGGACATCATTAAGTGCGCGTAAGCGCGCGTCAAAATTTTAAAAGGCTCAAAACAACTTTCCAATGGGAAATCTCGAAGTTTCAGACAATTTTATGCGTTTCAAACAATTTTGCGCGTGCGCGTCCGTCCGCGCATTTTCGCGCGCACAGCGCGTCAGCAACATGAAAATACACTTTTTTTGACAGATTTGGATTCCTGATACTTTGAGCAACAATATCCATTGATTTCTAATCGATTCCTACAAATAACAAAGCAATGCACTTGCGTCAAAGTTCAAATTTCGCCTGCGCGTCTATGTGCAAATATAGTGAAAAAACATGTCTTTGTTTATTTCGCCATAGCTCTTTAAAACGTCAGGTGACCCTATGTTTTTATTGCATATTACAAAAGCATATAAATTGGACTTGACGTTTCAAGTATCATTATTTCCATAATTACATTATGACGTCATCATATCGTCATCTGAAATCAAAAAAGTGGAATTAATTTTTTTGAGGTACTGTTTCTGACATTCATTTGCTCGTATCTCTGTTGTTTAAGCTCAATATTATCCCAAATTCAGATATGTTGTACTTTGAACATTTGCCTTTCAAGTCCATGTCATGGTTTTGAAATTTGATGACGTCATCATGCTTTAAATTGTGTTTAAAGGTAAAGACGCAAAATCGGACAAGTTTACGTGTATTGTCTATGGGAGGTGATTTTTTTAGAAACCATGCATTGACTTGACAACGTTTAAGCACCTTTATCTCAGCTGATTTTGCTTCATTTCCTCTGAAACTTATTTATGTTGTAGATGTGACAGTAAGCTGCAGTAATCATGCATTTTATTCTTTGAAATCTCCTCATGAGGTTGACAATTTTGCAATTTAAAACTGAAAATGAGAATGGAATGCGGACCAAACGATTCGTGATTCATCTTTCACGTACATAAGCTTACGTTCCTCTAATTTTCTCGTCGAGACGTATGGCCGAGTGGTTAGAGGCGTCGTCTTAGAAACGTGAGGTTGCACACGTACGGGTTCGATCCTCACAAGAGCACGAAAGAAAATAATAATTTTTTTTAAACTTTTTTTCTTCAATGGAGTACTACACCTTCGTCCATGTAGAAATCACGTTTGCATGTAAACACACCTATACGCACACACTCACACAGTATACCTTTGTTTTGCGTTGGAGACTGCATTACTTCGTCTGCTGCAAAATTATAGTTTTGCAGGTTGGGCTTTTCAAACTGATACAGTATACTGTAACAAAATGAAATTTGTTCATATCAATTCAGTAACACAATGTAGTCGTGGTTACTTTGTGCTGATTTATACATGTAACAAGCTATACATTGTAAAAAAGGTATTCAGTCTTCTGTATTGATGATTATTTGTCAATTAGTGGTTTTTGTGGAGTTTCAGATAGTGATAAAAAGTATGGATGATAAGTGCAGCGATAATTCCTATAGTTAGTTCAAAGCTGTGTTACAGATGTTTGATACATACATTTAGCATTGTGTGTGTGTATATACGTGTGTATACAGGTTGGCCATATGACACATTCTAGACAATTACTCTTAATTGATTGGCAAACGTGATCAGCTATGGAACTGAATATGGTACTAATGTATGATGTTAATGATTCTAATTAAACTGTGACGAGTTTAAAGGGATAGCGTAACTGTGTGTAAAAATAAGGCAATTATAAGGATATTTTAGGGCAATTTGATAACCATGCCTATAATAATTTCATACAGGTACTAATGCCTCCCTCATATTCATGTGATAGATCGTCATGTCAATAGCAAACTGACAACGTATGATGAATGTGTTATATATTGAACAACTGTCTTTCAAGTCCATAACGTTCCCCATATTTTCCCGTCGAGACGTGTCGCCGAGTGGTTAAAGGCGACGTCTCAGAGACGTGAGGTTGCGGGTTCGAACCTCACAAGATCACGAAACAAAATACAGTCAAACCTGTCTATAGCGGCCACCCAAGGGAGACGGAAAAAGTGGCCGTTATAGACAGGTGGCCGCTATAGACAGGTAATCCAACTTTGTGTGCTTTGCTTACATGTACATGTATCATCGTTGCATCCTTACATGTACATGATGTGTGTACGTATGCATACACCCGACCGTGTGTTTCATGCATTTAACCGTGCCGGTGTATATGAAATTGTTGCACAGTAGCATGTTTATTATCGCACACATGAAGAATTGTGCATTATTATGACTGAAGGAGGGATGAATGGAGCGGTGGCGATCACTGAAAGTTGCCCGCACGGCTACCAAACAGAAAAACACGCTGAATTATCGGCTTGGCTGCGGCTCCATTGGGTTTTTGGCCGCCATAGACAGGTTACTATCTTCCGCGGGAAACAAAATTTGTGGCCGCTGGCCGCGTTAGAGAGGTGGCCGCTATACACAGGGTCTTTAACAGAGCTTTTCTCTCGGGGGGATTTTGCAGTGGCCGCTATAGACAGGTGGCCGCTATAGACAGGTGGCCGCTAAGGCAGGTTTGACTGTACTTAGCTACTTTACTGTTTTTTTTTCTTCAATTTTGTATTACATATTCGTCCATGTAGAAATCACGTTCGTATATAAACGCACCTATACACACACACAGACACACACACACGCCATATCCCTCTTTTTTGTGTGTTGGAGACCACATTGCTTCGACTGCAGCAAAATTTTGCAGGTTGACTTTGTCAAACCGATCATAGTATGTAATGACGACGACTGAGGTGTTGTACTTTGAACAATTTTCTTTCAAGACCATGTCATTGTTTTGTAATTTGATGACGTCATTACACTGAAAATTGTGATTAAAGGCAAGGTATCAAAACCAGCCGATTATAGGTTTTATGTCTGCGGGACGTATTTTTCCCAAGTTGCCAGAAATGGTATAGCGACCTCAGTCGTTACAAGGCCGCTTTTCCGTCTAGCAATGCAATAGATGTTCACACGGCCGCGTTAGTTGAGTGGGCATTGACTTTCCCCCCGTTATATCTATACATTGTTGTTGTTTTTCTGTCTTACCATTTCCGTGGATGACCCGTGGCCGAGTGGTTACAGAAACGGTTTCGCATGCACGCTCAATATAACTTCAAGGTGCCTATATCACATTCTTTTCTTTGTCGATCACAGATGACTGTCATCTGATGACCACAAGCGTATCACCTAACTCGTCCTCAATGTGACGAGTTTTCATGTCTCGTTTTTTATTCTTCTTTCTTTCTGCCACATTTTGTGTCGTCAATATCTCAACAATGACATTACGGAATAACATGACATTTTCAGTCAACATGTCTCATAACAATATCTAGCCACAATAAGGTTTTCATGACAGTAACATATCTATGACGTCATCTAGGCGCCATTTTGTGATTTTCGGACCTTGTCACATGATCGATCATAACTTCATAACTAGATATCATTTCTGTATCATTTTCGGTGGACGCAAAGTTCAGGTCACGCTCTATCTTACATTTTAACGCTAGTTACCCAGGTCATCATTACGCGCGCGTACGCGCGCGTCAAAATTTTAAAAGGCTCAAAACGACTTCCCAATGGGAAATCTCGAAGTTTCAGACAATTTTAAGCGTTTCAAACATTTTCTCGCGTGCGCGTCCGTCCGCGCAATTTCGCGCGCAGAGGGCGTAACTAACATGAAAATGCAATTTTTTTGACTGATCTGGATTTCTGATACTTTGAGTAACAATATCCATTGATTTCCGATCGATTTTGACCTATAACAAAGGAATGCACTGGCGTCAAAGTTGAAATTCCGCGCGCGCGTCTTTCTGCAAATATAGTGAAAAAACATGTTTTTGTTTATGTCGCCATAGCTCTTTAAATCGTCCATTGACCCTATATTTCTATTGCATATTACAAAAGCATATGAATTGGAAATAACGTTTCAAGTACCAATATTGCCAGGAAAACTCATGACGTCATCATATCATCATCTGAAATCAAAAAAGTGGAATTAATTTTTTTGAGGTACTCTTTCTGACATTCATTTACTCGTATCTCTATTGTTTAAGCTTAATATCACCCCAAATTCAGATATGTTTTACTTTGAACATTTGCCTTTCAAGTCCATGTCATGGTTTTGAAATTTGATGACGTCATCATACTTTAAATTGTGATTAAAGGTAAAGACGCAAAATCGGACAAGTTTACGTGTTATGTCTATGGGAGGTGATTTTTTTAAAAACCATACATTGACTTGACAACGTTTAAGCACCTTTATCTCAGATGATTTTGCTTCATTTCCTCTGAAAATTAAGTATGTTGCAGCTGTGACAATAAGCTGCAGTAATCATGCATTTTATTCTTTGAAATCTCCTCATCAGGTTGACAATTTTGCAATTTAAAACTGAAAATGAGAATGGAATGCGGACGAAACGATTCCTGATTCATCTTTCACGTACATAAGTTTACGTTCCTCTAATTTTCTCGTCGAGACGTATGGCCGAGTGGTTAGAGGTGTCGTCACAGAAACGTGAGGTTGCACACGTACGGGTTCGCACCTCACAAGAGCACGAAAGAAAGTAATAATTTTTTTTTTACTTTTTTTCTTCAATGGAGTACTACACCTTCGTCCATGTAGAAGTCACGTTCGCATGTAAACACACCTATACGCACACACTCACACAGTATCCCTTTGTTTATCGTTGGAGACTGCATTGCTTCGACTACTGCAAAATATTGCAGGCTGGGCTTTTCAAGCTGATCATGGTATTTTGTAACAAAATGAAATTTGTTCATATCAATTCAGTAACACAATGTAGTCGTGGTTACTTTGTGCTGATTTTATACATGTAAGAAGCTATACATTGTAAAAAAAGGTATTTGAATTGTTCCTTTAAGTCAGTCTTCTGTATTGATGATTATTTGTCAATTAGTGGTTTTTGTGGAGTTTTAGATAATGATAAAAAGTATGTATGATAAGTGCAGCGATACTTTCTACAGTTAGTTCAAAGTTGTGTTACAGAGGTTTGATACATACATTTAGCATTGTGTTTGTGTGTCCACGTGTGTATACAGGTTGGCCATATGCACATTCTAGACAATAAATCTTAATTAATTAGCAAACGCGATCAGCTATGGAACTGAATATGGTACTAATGTATGATGTTCATAATTCTCATTAAACTGTGACGAGTTTAAAGAGATAGCTTAACTGTGTGTAAAAATAAAGCAATAATAAGGAAATGTTAAGGGAATTTGATAACCATGCCTATAATAATTTCATACAGGTACTAATAGCTGCCTCATATTCTTGTGATTGATCGTCATGTCAATAGCAAACTGACAACGTACGATTAATATATTATACATTAAACAACTGTCTTTCAAATCCAAATCGATGTTTTCTAGTTTGATGACGTCATCATACTTTAAATTGTGATAAAAGTAAAGACACAAAATCGGACAAGTTTACGTGTTATGTCTATGGAAGGTGATTTTTTTTAAAACCATGCATTGACTTGACAACGTTTAAGCACCTCTATCTCAGCTGATTTTTCTTCATTTCCTCTGAAACTTTACGGCCGTAATAAGGCAAAACAACGTAACTCAGAATATCATGTTCTGAGAAAAACGAGTTTGAAAATTCAATTGGTTCCCATTTTTCCGTCATAAAAGCAAATCACTTGTGAAGCGGCGAAGTTCTTTAGACATTACTAAAGAATATCTCGGGAAAATTTCAGTTAAATAGGACTTTCCGTTTTAGAGTAATTGCCATGTTTAGAATAGATACAGCATTTTACCGAATCACAACACTGTGCTGATGAGTAATTCTAGTTTGCCAAAAGAGCGTATCCTGACTTACGTTGTGCGAGAATCCTCACGCGGCAACATATGAATTAGGCAAAAGAACGTATCCTGACTTACGGCGCGTAAGCATTTTCTCGTGAAGCAACTTCAGTATGCCAAAAGAACGTATCTTGACTTACAAATATCTGCGCCTCAAACCTTTCATCAATGTAATTAGGCAGAATGACGTATCCCGACTCAATGGCAACAATCTCTATCATTTATTTACTTTCACAATTTTGTTAACTGGTTGATTAAAAGTCCCGTTATATGTTTTTTAAATATATATTAAGAATAGTAAAGCACAGTAGCTTGCAAAATTATCGATGCAATGGAATATTTTCATTTTTTTTCTGAAAAATTACCGAGTATGTACTAAAATGTAATTAGTTGTTATCCACCAATAACCGTAAATTGTTGTTTTACAATATGTACTTCATTTGCATATACAGTTTATTGTTTATTGCGATGTCCATTCTTTTTTATTATCTTTAAGTGTATGTTATTTATCTCTTGATGTAAGATTTTTCATTGGGAACACAATTATATTTGGTTTATCATTCATGTTCTAACAAAAACATGGATTTGGTTTAATATTGACCACTAAAGTACGAGTTTGGGTAAAGTCTGTAAAATTGATTTCATTACACGTTTTATGCCATGTGAACTTGAAATATGTATAATCTTTAGTATGAAAATGCAAGAGTGGCAACTATAATGACTGTATGAGAACTGGCAAAAAAAAATGGGTATAAAAAAAGAATTGTATAGACATCTGTACATACACTTTGTTTTAAAGACACATACACGCATTTAATGTGTTGATATTGAGACTCCTATTTTAATTTCTATCTTTTCTTTGATTTATCTAACGATTTCCATTGAGATGAAAGGATTTCAACAAAAAGAATAATATTGTGTACTTTGTTTATCGTTATAAGTTGTTAATGTTTGGTTGATTGCATGAATTGTATCCGTAAGGTTAAAACTTCTAATGATAATATGCCTCAATTCTTTGAACAACAACAATAATAACAGTGATTTATCAGGTAATTATGAATCCAGGTTTTAATGTTTTAGGTGTAACTTGACCACTCACACACACACACACACACACACACACGCACACACACACGCAAGCAAGTACAAAAACACACACACACACACCTCAGACTTGTCAGAGGTGCAAACATTCTCTCAGTAAAATAACTTTGAGATAAACATGACAGAAACGTAGATGCAGAGACTGATTTTCATCTTCTGAAAGGTTTATATGAAAAAAAAAAGTGTGTACATCTGTTTATCAAAGACAACAGCATTACAGAAATCATTCGATTATTTGCAAGTCTTAAAAATATGAAATAGATATCTACGCTTCCTTCTTACAATTTAAGATTTTAAGAATTTGATATGCCATTATGCTTTTATCACATTGAAAGCAAATCAGCAGTAGCTAAACATTATCATGATGGTGAATAAGAAATAGAAAAAAAATGGAATTAACTTCCCGAGTAAAGTAGCTTACAAAATTTTCAATTTCAATAGAACATTACATAACTGTTTTTTGTTTTGTTTTTTTCTAGAGATTAGTTATACTATTACCGTATCAGACCTTCGCATCAATTTTTACCTTGGAAGATCAGAACATCTACAAATTACAAATTATAAATAGCACACAAAGTATTTTCAATCCTTACTGTTGTTGAAGATCAAGTGTAGTAAGAAGTAAATACTTGGGTAAAGAACAATCATTAGGCAGCTGAAAGGAAGGGAAAATTTGCAACAGTATTCACTTTATAAACATTTTAATAAACGTGTTATCACAACAGTAATTTGCTGTGCTGCAATACATCTGCGTTGTCTGAGAATTCCCGGAGGGATTAGGCTTAAAATAAATCAAAATTATGCAGGATATAAGGTTACTATTTTCCTGGTTTTCTGAAATATGTTGACAAGTTTCAATCGACATGATATTGATTTTTAGGGCAAGCATTTACAACAACATTTGATATGAACAAGTGATAGTTTTACCTAGAGTTGATAATCATCATTTCAAAGGGCAATAAGCCCTCAACATATTTTCTTTTTTTTTTCGAAATAGAATCTTTAGTTTCATATTGATATTAAGAAAAAAACTTTCTTGTGCCTTCTTAACGTGAGAACAGTCATTAACACTTCACAGTTGAGTTTTGCGAGTTCTTAATTTAACTGTGAAAGATTTACTTGATCCTATATAAACAATCCGAGTCACTATTTTTCTTTTAGAGTTGACTGATCTAGTGCACAATCCACTCCATCTTTCATGAGATTCTGACGGGCGTGCACAGCTGTTCTGAAATTTGTATAGTTGCTCTTTTCTCTGCTGTCGAACTGCTCGGTAGACCACTGCAGGAGAATGTAAAAGAAACGGAAGAGAATAATTAACACAAAATAAAATAAGGCACTCTGTATTTTCCATAAAAGACAGCTAGTGAATTTCAACTCTGTTTTAGTTACATTATGTGATTAATTTCTTCATTAGACATGGTTGTGTGTAACAAATCCTCTCTCACAGACCCCACCCCCCCAAAAAACAAACAAACAAAGAATATGAGAATGAGTATTTATAAAGAGTTTGTTCGCAAAAATCGATAAGTCCATTTTTGAAGATTTTGAAGTTCAGTCTCTCTCACAAGGTATCTTTTAAATGATATACTGGTCAGTCCATAAATAGGAACATTTTTTAAGTTATGGTCAAAAGAATCAAACAATTTCTCTTTCTTTTTCTTGACCTTTAATCGCAAATATCCACATTTGTCAAATATGGACTTATCGTTGTTTTTTTGCAAACAAACTCTTCAAATATTAAATACACTCAGAATATCTATTATTCAACATCATACAGATACCCCCTTGAGGATGCACAAGACTGTGTGCTTGTTTTTGAGAGAGAATATGGTGACTATTTCATCAGTTTTCATTTAACATTATTATATCTTTTATCGCTAAGGAATGAACTGTGAAATGTGGTATTCTCAAGTTATCAGAGAGTCATCATCATGGATTCTGCCTTCTTTTATTTTTTTTTTCATAATTTTACCAAATACCGGCTTGTGTCGCCAGTGATAAGACAAAGGTGGGATTCATTTCTGCCCCCTTCTACTACTTTTTTTTTGTGGTATGAATTAATAGGTGATTATTCAACTTGTACCTTTTATTGTACTTGATACACTGCACTCCTTTTCTGTGCTGGTCTAGGCTGGCGGTTGGTGTGGACACTGAAAAGAGAGACAAGCAATTATGTATTTCAACACGAATGTTAATATCATCTAAGGTAGACGATTGGGTCTGAATATTTGAACTTTCCATTGTATTTAAAACCACCTAACTTAAGAATAGATATTTGAATTCCATGAGCTTTAGCCCCCTCAACATTTTTATAGAGGGGGGAGGGGGTGGAACGTATAGCATGTATAGGATCTACCATGGCTACAATGCATTATATTGTATCGAAATGAAAAAAAATATAAATGTTTTAAAGAATATGTACAGGTGACTAAAATTGCACAAAGAATAAAAAATAAAGAAATCAGGCCTCCATAGTTAGCAGGTACAGAGTACCATTAAATATTACTTTATTTTTTAGGCTAATTTTAAGTGGGTAGATTCCTGTATGTATGAAAACACCACAATCACATTCTTCATCCTTTCAAGAAAAAACAAACAAGATCTAAGACTACTTGTGTTTAACCAAAGATGTAGACCAAACATTATTTTTTGTCCCTACTTTTCTTGCCAAAGTAATGATGTTAATGTCATTATTAGAACATGTCGTCTGCCAACAGTTCATGTTGCCGCTGAAGACTAAATAGAATTCATCATTATCAAGCCTCATTGTCATTAGCTTGAAGTCGAGTCTACTGTTTACTATAAAGCTGTTACTTTTTTAGACTTTTAGACGAAAACTGAATTTGAGGTAGAAGACGTCAAGTCGAATGATGTCGATTATCATACAGTATATTGGGGTCCAGATAATTTATTTGCGTATAGGTAAATTTCTTTTGAGAGTCACTTCTTGATCTACTAGACCACTAGTAGTAGAAGTATCCTACATTTACAGTAGTCCAAAGTAGAACCACAACCACAACAATGAGCCAAGTTTTGCCAAAACCCACCGACAGGAAAGGCTGTCATACTCTTAGATCTAAGTTTGCTCTTTATTTTCATAGCTTGCTGTGTCTTCTGTTTATTTTTTTTACTCATCGTTTTCTTTAATCTTAGTGAAAACTATTATCGAAAGTACTGGACCCTACTAGCAAAGCGTACTGTCGTCCACTCTGTACAGCCCAATCGCCGTACTTCGCATGGCGTCTGGTCGGGCTAGATCAAACTTAGACCTGACAAAAACAAAATAAAACTTACCGGTGTTACCGCTGATTTTCTTTGTGGTAGCATTAACTGGTCAGGAGAATATCCATTCTATGACTGCAAAACAGAACAATTGGCATGACTTCATGGTTCACACTGCAGCGAAGATTGCCTGCCAGTCAACCCGTACTCTGCTGCAGCACTGCTGCAGCTGTAGTCGCAAGCGGCCCGGCAGCAGCGGCGGCACTACACTCACTGCCGCGGCTGAAATGGATCTGCTGCACGTGCCCGTAGGTCTTACACATAGAGTTATGCAGTGCAGCGTGTGTTGCGATGGCCACAATGTTGATACGTTGTTTTGCCGTGCTGACTGTAGCGCGCATGGCTCTGATTTTATACAGCAAAGCGCTGTATGATGACATACGTTCTTTTGGCGTCGCAATTTCCTTCTTTTTTCTTGAGAAACCACCATGAAAAAACAGTGTATGTAAAGATACGTTCATTTGCCGCAACAGCGAACATGCTTTCTTTGTCATTTCTATACGTATCTCAGGTTACGTTGTTTTACCTTGCTGGAAACGGCAAAGTTGTGAAAAAGGTGTGTAAGATACGCTTTTTATCTCTGAAATGGTAAACATTTGAAAATTGAGACATTCACCATTAAAAAGAGCGCATTTTATTTTGGAGCCATATGCTCATAACTCAAAATGCCCAAATTTTGAGTTACGTTCCTTTGCCTTATCACGGCCGTTTAGTATGTTGTAGCTGAGACAATAAGCTGCAGTAATCATGCATTTTATTCTTTGAAATCTCCTCATCAGATTGACAATTTTGCAGTTTAAAACTGAAAATGAGAATGGAATGTGGACAAAACGATTCCTCATGTATCTTTCACATACATAAGTTTACGTTCCCCATATTTTCTCGTCGAGACGTATGGCCGAGTGGCTAAAGGCGACGTCTCAGAGACGTAAGGTTGCGGGTTGGAACCCCACAAGATCACGAAACAAAATACTTAGCTATTTTACTTTTTTTTCTTCAATTTTGTATTACATATTCGTCCATGTAGAAATCACGTACGTATATAAACGCACCTATACACACACACAGACACACACACACACGCCATATCCCTCTTTTTTGTGTGTTGGAGACCACATTGCTTCGACTGCAGCACAATTTTGCAGGTTGACTTTGTCAAACCGATCATAGTATGTAACTAGAGAGGGGCCGTCAAAGGCGGCAGACCCACGCCTAAGTACAAAGTCGGGGTAAACATAATGTGCATTCGGTCATCTACCAGAATTCGGCCACTTAATTGCCAGTGTGCTTTATCACCAGCCAGTGAGTTTAACCACACTGAAGTGTACGATCTTTGGTTCTACAGTCACATCACACGCAAATCACATAATTACACATACGGTATTAACACTCATTCACGTACAGGAAAGTCCTTAAGTCTCCTCCAAAAATCCATCGAAAATCCCAAATTCCACCGTCAAAAGTGCAGAATCGGAACTTTTCCAAGCGCGCGCGAATTAAGTCCAGTTTTAAGAGTATTGTCTACGCGACGGGTCGCGGAAAAAGCGCTAAAAATCGAGAAATACGCCGTTTTCTTGCGGGATATTTTGATTATAGCAAGCCGAGAGTGTGATGATATCAAAGGTCGTATGAGTGTACGATCTTTGATGGTATCCACAAAAGCAAAAAAGAAAAACAAAATTTACGTACCCCCTAGGCAATTACCCCTATGATTAGTGTCTACGGGAATTATTCAATGCAAGGGTTGAATGCAAATGTCTACTGCACCAGTATTCGGCCACCAACGAGCGCCGCAACGTCCCCGGTGCAATTTTGCACCAACAGTGTAGAGCGCGATGCATTTTCAGCGGCCTTGCACACGCATTGACATTGAGCACGCATATCGTGCAGTGTGACTGCGACCGAGCAAAATGCTCCTCCAACGAAAAAACAATCAATGTTAATTTGAAAAATCATCAAAATACGGGCCAGTTTGTGATGACGGAGAACGAACTTTCATAAATCTAGAAGGACATAGTCCCTCAAATAGGCCTAAACGTAAATTTCGGAATTCTTACGAACATTTGAGCAGCGAAGTCGGATCGTTGGGGAGTTTATGTCTTCGTATGGTAGCGGAAAATCGCAAAGTGAGAAACGGGAAATTTTCGGAATGGTCACTATACCATGGGGTCAAAACTTCAAGGTCACACAGAATTTGCAAGGGTCAACCGATTATCACCAAAATCTAATCGATTCTTTCCTGTCATTATCCAAACATTCCCTGAACATTTCCTGCAAATCCGTTTACCCGTTCTCTTGTTATCTTGTACACAAACAAACAAACAAACAAACAAACAAAAAAACAAACAAACAAACAAACAAACAAACAAACATACGGAACCCTTTACATAACCCCCTGCCGATTTTCATCGGCGTGGGTAATGACGACGACTGAGGTGTTGTACTTTGAACAATTGTCTTTCAAGACGATGTCATTGTTTTGTAATTTGATGACGTCATTACACTGAAAATTGTGATTAAAGGCAAGGTATCAAAACCAGCCGATTATAGGTTTTATGTCTGCGGGACGTATTTTTCCCAAATTGCCAGAAATGGCATAGCGACCTCAGTCGTTACAAGGCCGCTTTTCCGTCTAGCAATGCAATAGATGTTCACACGGCCACGTTGGTTGAGTGGGCATTGACTTTCCCCCTGTTATATCTATACACTGTTTTTTTTTTTTTGTCTTACCATTTCCGTGGATGACCCGTGGCCGAGTGGTTACAGAAACGGTTTCGCATGTACGCTCAATATAACTTCAAGGTGCCTATATCACATTCTTTTCTTTGTCGATCACAGATGACTGTCATCTGATGACCACAAGCGTATCTCCTAACTCGTCCTCAATGTGACGAGTTTTCATGTCTCGTTTATTTTGTATGTTACAGAATATATGATGTGAAATTTACGCATACAATTGCTGGAAAACAGCTTGTTTCGGTTAGTTGTGAACAGTAGCCAAAGGCAGAATTTTGTTATTATGCAAAGGATACTTTTTGCACTTTTTCGTCAACAAAACAGAAAAGGAACAATGTTGCTGAATATCAAGTGACATTTGATTATGATCACACAGTTGTGGGCTGTATTTGTAAGTAAGAGACAATCTTTTTTGTGATGTCATGTTCTAATAACATGGTACTGCAGATGTACACAACATTGTATTGTGGAAACCCTCACACCGGATGTCAAAATACGTTTTTGGATTGGCAGGGGGGAGAGTTGTTATGTATGATCATGCACTGTTGGCTTGCCATAGTGTGGTTGCTATGACGACGGGCTCCGAATAAATGATGGCTACTAACGGGACGTGTCCGTGTCCATTGTCGTTTGTCACATAGTAAGAACACAACATATTCAGAAAACAACATAGCACAACTCACGCATTATTAGCCTTCATTGATAAAGTAGCTCATGCTTTAGATGATGCTTCCCACACCATCGGTGTTTTTCTCGATTTTTCGAAGGCTTTTGAGACCATTGACCATCAAATTTTGCATTATAAGTTAAACCATTACGGTATCCGTGGGAGGGCTTTAGAGTGGTTTAAAGACTATCTCACAAACAGAAAACAATTTGTTTACATAAATGGCTATGAGTCAGGTATGACGTCAACTTCTTGCGGTGTCCCCCAGGGTTCTCTTCTTGGCCCACTTTTATTCATCCTGTACATCAACGATCTCCAAAATTCGTCACAGATTCTTTCTTTTAGTTGTTTCGCCGATGATACAAATCTATTTCTGTCTCACCGCAATCCCAATACCCTTGTAAGTATAATGAATAATGAATTGAAATCTGTTCAGTCCTGGATTTACGCTAACAAGTTATCATTAAATGTTGATAAAACACATTATATGTTATTTAGCAATTCCTTGCAAGCTATTCCTGATGATGTTAAGATTAATGATATTAACCTAACCCGAGTAGATAGTACAAAGTTTTTAGGACTTTACATCGATAGTGATCTTTCCTGAAAAACTCACTTTAATTTTTTAAGCAAAATTTTGTCACGAAATACAGGAATCCTAAACAAACTGAAACATTTTTTGCCCAACCATATCTTGCAGATTGTATATTCAACCATGATTTCCCCATATCTAAATTATGGAATTCTTGCGTGGGGTAACGCATCTAAATACTTACTGGATTTACTTTTTCTTCTTCAAAAGCGAGCGATCAGAATTATTAACCATGCTGGGTATTTAGCTCACACTAACGCCTTATTTCAGAAAAATAAGATTTTAAAACTGATAGATTTGTCATCGAACATGCGGTACTGAACGGACGTGTCTGCTGCAGAGCTCCCAAACTCCACGCATCAGCTCTCATTCCACAACATATTGGTAGGAAATAACTCCATTGTTTGATATCATTTCTTCACCATGAGTACGAAGTCAAAAACAACGACATCGAAAACAACAGGGACTGGCGGCATGGCTACACGAAGAACTGCAAACTTAACTCAAAAAAGTGTCAGTGAAACCAACGCAGACTCGGACCACGACCGCTCCACATCTTCTAACGCCAGTCCCGCACCGCAGGAGTCCGCACCGTCAGCATTCCAGCAAGCGCCGGGCCGTGACCCGCTGTTGACCATCAATGATATAGCATCCATGATATCGGACCTTAAAAACACAACCGAGGCAAATAACCGCCAGCTAAACGGTAAAATCGACGGGCTCATCACCGACGTAACGTCACTGAGACAGGAGTTAACAACAACAAAACAAACTGTCACAGCATTGGAAACCAGTGCAACCGACATGTCTTGCCGTCTTGATGATATCGAATCCACCAAACTACCGGACCTGCTCGACAAAATAGAGAAAGCAAAATCTGAACTGGATGAAAAACTAATGCTCTTCGAAATCCATGAACGTAAACAGAACTTATTGATATACGGTATCCCAAAGGTTTCCAATGAAGATGTAGTAAAACTTTGCACCGACACATTCGCAGAGATCCTCAACATTTCCCCTGAGGAATCGGCCAGAATTCCACTCATGAACGCCCATCGACTTCCTCGCAGACTACCGGCACAACAGGTAGACGCAGCCGCGTCTTCACCAACCAGCCACACCGTCGCCCCAGACCCGATCATCGTTCGATTCGGCCGCATGAGCGACCGAGACCAGATTCTGCAGGCATCTACGCGTACTCGACAACGCGCATCCCTTCAACCAGCAACAACCACCGACGCAGCCAGCACTACCCACCGCAGAATCACCGTACGGACCGATCTTCCAGCTTCGATGAAGCGAGAACGTGGACGACTTGCCAACATAGCGTACGGCCTGAGAACCAAGGACAAGCTAGCCACGCGAATCATTGTAAGGGGCACCCGTGTCATATTGCAGACGAGAAAGAACGACACAAATCTCTCTTCACAAGCAGCCTGGACGGCATGGAAGGGCTGAAGAAAGCTAAACTTCATTTCAAAGTAAGGAAAATGCACATTTCCATTCTTTACGATAAAGAATTAGCTGATGTTCATCCGAAATGTGTGTGTTTTGTTTTTTTTTGTTCTCTCATAATGAATCCATTATATGAGTGATATAAATTGAAAGTATAACAGCCAATAGAGAAGGCACTTAATGATTGTACAGTGTTAGAGTAAAATGTCGAAAACAGAAAAGCCTGAAAGCCTGAAAGAAGGTACCTTGTGATTATACAGTATTATATTCCAGTTAGGAGAAGTGTGAGACAAGCTGTTTGCCCTACAACACAAATTGTATTACAGATATATGTAGTTGGTTTTTTTTTTTTTTTTTTGCTCGCCGCCTAGTACGACGGGTAATGCCGCCAGTCTCAACTGCTGCTCATCTTTTTAACTGCCTCATTCTGCTCTGTAACTCGCGGCCTTTGATACGTAAACTTTATCTAGTCTCTCACATAGTTTCCCAATCCACTGAACACAATTACGTCATTTTGATTTCAACACTGACATCACTACAGTGCATGATAAATAATGTTTCTGAATTGGATTATGAACTCAGGTTCCTCACAAGACAAAAATCAGAAGAAGTGTTAATGACACCTTACGCGACTGATGAAAATAATGTTGATAAAACAGAGGGTATGAGGATATAAGCTTTATGGTAATTCACCATTAATTTTTTCTTTAAGAAATGTACAAAAACTAGGTTATATTGTCTGAGAACGTGCTCCTTGTTCATATGGAGAATAATATTATATATTCTACCTTTCCAACGTCTGTATTAGAAATGTGAGAAATTTCCCCCTCGATCGTTACAAGGGAATCGAACGCAATCTTCTTCTTTCGGAGATAATATTTAGACGAAAGGAATTGTTTGATTCTTAAGATTGTAAAGTGATATGAAATTTTGGAATTCGAGCCTGAATTTCAGTTAGCCTGTCAGTTATGAACCGTTAATAGGCTTAATTAATTTGTATATTCCATAGATATGGCGACAACTGGGAAATGAAGTCCCACATAACGCATATTATTCTTAGAGATGACGGGTCTTTGGTCCGCCGTCTGGTCTAAAACACACACGGTTGTTGATATCAAACATCTTGTCAATTTGTTTGTTTGTTTGGTTTTTCTTTTTTTTTTTCTTCTTCTTCTTTTTTTGGTACTTCTTACATCTATTGGCAACGAAGTCTTGCGTAACGCAACATCGTCGTCCATATAGTCGGTTGGTCGTTGCCCTAGCTGCCTGATTAAACTTTTACATATTATTGTATAAAGCCTGGGTTTTGCACATGAACTCTCGATGCCTTGCAAGTCAGGTTGTTTGGCCTGCCCCTTGTCTTTTGCTGTGCTATTTTTTTCATTTGGTACTCTGAAACACATGTCGTTGAAACGTAACAATTTGTCACCTTTATCACGCCAGGTGTTCACATAGGCCACTTTCGTTTGAGGCGTAATGTATGTACCATCCTGGCCTTAGTGAGAAAGATTATCAGCCATTCAAAAGTCAATTTGAAAAGTGAGAGTCAATGATGTATTAAATGTTTCATACGGTATCTTCTGGCGACGAAGCCCTACGTAACACTCCATCGTCATTCACAGTCGGCTGGTCGTTGCCCCAGCTGCATCATTAGACTATTAACATAGATTTACAGTATGAAGTCCTCGACTTTGCACATGAACTCTGAATACCTTGCACGTCATATATTTTGGTATATTAATTCTTGAAGATGTAGGTCCAATGTGCTTGTGTTTGCATACACAATGACATGACTCATGATAAGGAAATCCTATGTAACAATAGAACAATTTTTTATGTTACTGTTGTTAAACAATTGTTATTAAAAGCGGGTTTTAGGGCTATTTTAAAACTTGGCAGTGAATTACGTTAGCTATAACAGAAGTCAATGATTTTCGCCCCAACCGTCCTCCATACACTGTATAGCATCTTCCGACGGTCACATTCCTTGAAATTCTTTTTTTCGTTATTGTTTGTACATCCAATTGCTTTATTTTCTTTTCTTTTCTCTTCCCGCCACCCACGAATGATAGCCTCCAAGCCGTTTAAACTGTTGGCTACATCCACAGACATTATAAAGACGCTCATCGTAATTTGCGTAAAAATAGACTCAATGATTCAGAGCTCGCGGGTCATTGCTCTACTCCCCTCGTTAATTTCAATGCTGTTTATTTGTTCTGAAACCTGAAGTAACAACTGACGTGAGCACTGAAGAATCCCTTACGTCACAATCTTTTGAGTTTTGCCACCCCGGCTCCAAGAGTGAAAAGTTTGTAATTCAAAGGTGAATTTTATTCTTTGGAACATTACTATTGTGTGTTGAAATGGGGACACGTGTCATCGTAATATTATGTAACGCATTATTGTTGTATGATAGCTAACAGGTTCTTTTACCTGCTCCCTGGCTTCTGCTGTTACACTATTTTGTTCTTTTGTTACTCTGCATAACACATGGTCGTTGATACGAACCATTTTATCATCTTTGTCATGTCACGTGCTACAGGTCTGTTTTCTTTTGGGGCATTATGTACGCACAATATCTTGGCCTCGATAGAAAAGCTTAAATCAAGGACTCTCGTTATTTATCTATTTATCTATCTATTTGGAAAGTGAGAGTCAATGTGTACAACAATACCTCATAGTATCTTTTGGCAATAAAGTCTTACGTAAGACACCATCGTTGCTCACAGTCAGGTTGATCGTTGCCATATAGCTACTATTACTTATAGTATAAAGTCTTTGATTTTGTGAATGAATTCTATTTTTTTTTTCATATATATATACATATAGCGAAATGAACTATGATAAGGAAATTTTATAATAGAACATTTTTTTTCCAATGTTACTCCTGTTAAACAATTGAATGTTTGTTTTATAAAAGAAACAATTATTTTTTATTAGCCACTCAAAATCATTTTATTTCAGCCATTTTATTAAGTAATTCTATGTGGGTTATTCTAAAACTTGCTAATGAATCACGATATATAGCATAGCTATTATAGAAGTTAATGGTCTTCGCCCCAACCGTCCTCCATAGACTGTATTGCTTCTTCCGACGGTCACGTTCCTTGAAGTCGTTGTTTTGTTTTGTTTTGTTTTCATCTGATCCCTTTATTTTCATTTCCCGCCACTCGTAAATAATAGCCTCTAAGCTGTAAAAGCTGTTGGCTATTCTTCCACAAACATTATAAAGACGCTCACTGTAATTTACGTAAAAATAGACTCAATGACTTAGAGTTGACGGGTTATTGCTCCACTTCCCTAGTTAATTTCAATGCTGTTTATTCGTTCTAAAATGTGTAAAAACTGGCTTGAACACCACGAAGAGTCTTTTACGTAATAATCTTTTGAGCTTTGCTACCCCGGCTCCAAGAGCGAAACGTTTGCGATTCAAACGTGAATTTCGTTTATTGTAACATTACTATTGTGTGCTCAAATGGGGACACGTGTCATCGTAATATTACGTAACAAAGCATTGTTGTTTGATAGCTAACAAGTTGTTTGGCCAGCTCCCTGGTTTTAGCTGTTTTATTATTCTTTTGCTACTCCGAACACACGGTCGTCGACACGAAACATTTTTCATCTTTGTCATATCACGTGTAACAGGCCAGTTTTCGTTTGGGGCTTTATGTACGTAACATCCTGGATTCGATAGAAAAGCTCAAATCAATGACTCTCGCCATTTACAAATTTATTCGAAAAGTGAGAGTCAACGTGCCCAACATATTTCATACGGTATATATTTTGGCAACGAAGTCTTACGTAAAACACATCATTGTTATTCATTTATGGTTGGCTGGTCGTTGCCTTACTATTCAAAGCTGCTCAGTTCAATCTTTTGCACATGGGGCTGCAAAGTTTCACCCTTTCAGAGGGTGCTCACCTCTTATGAGGTGTTCGACTGGTATTTATCCCTAGGTTAATTTTAATATACCAAGTCGCGTCTCAGTTAGCTGTATCTTAGTTTGTCTCTTTGCTCTTGTTTTCCATGAGGGAAATTACAAAGCAGAGATTGTTGTACTTTCCGAAACGTATGAAATGACTATGGGCTACTGCCGCCCCCCCCCCCCCCTTGGGATTTCTGTGACGTAGGAGACCGGAGGTGTCTAGTGATTATTGATTCCGAGATAATTATATATGCATATACATGTAAATGTTTGATATGTTTGAAGAATAATTCAGTGATATGGATGATTTCTTTTCCTGCCAAGCAAATGTATATCGGTAAATAGCTGATTGTTTACATTTTTTTCTTGTCAGTGGGAGCTCTGTCCACTTCCACTCTCCACTGCCTAGTACGTGTAGCACACGTCCTTGCTTGTTAAATAAGTTCATGTTAGGCATTGTACACGAGGCCATGGCCTTGTGTACCATCCGCAACGATGTTGATTCTGTGTCATCTGTGTTCGTGTTCATGTTCGTTTCCCTGTTCTGTGTGTGTTTCATGTTTCTCTGTACGAATTTCGGTTTCCTTTCTTCTTTTAGGTCTGCATACCCCCACGTAGCTGCTGAGCTAGGACCAGTCGGGAAGCCAGCTATTAATTCCCGAATGTTTTATATTTTAACCCATGGCTAACGCAACAAATTTTGATTTTAATTCTTTGAATAGTGATGAATTCTATAACACAGTAAGGCACTCTGAATCTGATCATGTAAATATTATTTCCAGTGTATATGAAGATTACATATCCGATAAATACAATACCTCAACACAAGAATTTGAATATAACTTTGACTCAAATGATCCAGTCCAGAGTCCATCGTGTGTTTATTTGACCGAAAATCAGTATAAAAATCAGATTATGAATACAGTTGGTGAAAAATTTTTGTTAGCTCACTTTAACATACGCAGTATTAACAAAAAATTTGATAAGTTGCGCTTACTCTTAGAAAACCCAGATCATAAATCTTGCTCCATCATAGGGTTAACAGAAACATGGCTGAACTCTAATATCAGTCATTTATTTTCTTTACCCGGATTCGAATTTGTATTTAGAAATAGAAGCGAGAGAGTTGGTGGTGGAGTTGGTTTATACATCTCAAAAAAATTTAAATATATTATACATGAGGAGATTAGTGTTATGAGCGATGTACTTGAATCCCTTTTTATTGAATTGATAAATCCACATGGAAAAAACATTATGATTGGCGTAATTTACAGGCCCCCTCGTTCGAATTTAAATGATTTTTTGACTGTTTTGCAGGATTTAGTACAAAATCCCATGATACTTAATAAAGATACATTTTTGATGGGCGATTTTAATATCGATCTCATGAAATGTAACTCCCAAAACAGTTCAAAAGAATTTATAGAAACATTAATGTCTGCTTCGTTTTTACCATTAATCTCCAAGCCTACCCGTGTCGCCAGCCAATCGGCTACCCTCATAGACAACATTTTTTGTAATGTTTTTCCACTTCCTGAGTCTGGTATCGTCCTCTCAGACATCACTGACCATTTTCCTATATTTACTCAGGTACCAATTAAACTGATTAAACAAAATAATTATTATAAGCGTCGTAAGATTACTGCAGATAATCTTATAAGTCTTCAAAACAGTTTAAAAGAAATCGACTGGTCTTCTGTATACAACACTACCGATGTCAACTTGTCTTATGACTATTTCATATCTACTCTTACCTCCGAAATCGATAACCATATTCCCCTGCGTAACATAAAAAATAGATATAAGCAAATTCCAAGACTCCCGTGGATAACCCAGTCTATATTACGATCTATAAACAGGAAAAACAATTTGTTTTATAAATATAGATGTAATCCCACTGAAAAAAATAAGAAAAAATATGTTTCATACAAAAACACACTCACCAAATTATTACGTACGCAGAAGAAAATGTTTTATGTGAATCAGATAAGCAAATACAAAAATGATATTAAAAACACATGGAAAACATTAAAGAATGCTATGAATACATCTAACAATTCATCTAATATTTCTGAAATTCGGTGGGGCAATGCCTCCAGCAACACTCCCGCTGGCATGGCGGAAATATTCAATGACTTTTCTCTTCAATTGGGAAAAATTTTTCTCAAAATATTCCTCTTTCTAGTAAATCTTTTAATGATTTTTTAGATACACCTAACTCCAAAACTATATTTTTTGACCCAACATATAAAGAAGAAATAATAAAGATTGTTGCTAATTTGAAAGAAGGAAAAAGTCCTGGCCATGACGGAATTGACAACTATTTGACAAAAAACATAATTCCTCAAATAGTGGATCCCTTAGTACACATTATCAATTCATCGCTTACAACTGGCCATGTGCCAAATAGCATGAAAATTGCGAAAGTAATTCCTATTTACAAGAAAGGGGAGAAGGATGATGTCAATAACTATAGACCCATATCTCTATTATCTTCTATTTCTAAGATTCTTGAAAGAATAGTTTATATCAGGACAGTACGTTTTCTTAAAACCTGCGACATATTCTCAAACTTTCAATTTGGATTCAGGGAAAATCACAGCACAACACACGCACTACTTGCCCTCATCGACAAAGTCATACACGCACTCGACACACTTTCACACACAATAGGTATCTTCTTGGACTTCTCCAAGGCCTTTGACACGATTAACCACGGAATACTTCTCGCCAAACTGTCTCATTATGGAATACGTGGAAAGGCCTTGGAGTGGTTCACGAGTTACCTATCAGAAAGATCCCAATTTGTACATGTCAACGGCTTTGACTCTCAAAGTAAAACAATTGCATCTGGTGTTCCACAAGGGAGTTTATTAGGCCCATTGTTATTCATTATTTATATTAATGATTTTCATAGATCCTCGGAGAAACTATCATTCATATTATTCGCGGATGACACTAACCTTTTTTTTTTCTCACCCTGACCCAAACATTTTAATAAGAACAGTCAATGAAGAACTGAAAAAGGTTATACAATGGATATACGCAAATAAATTGTCATTAAATATTAAAAAAACAAAAGTTATGCTTTTTAGTAATTCTTTAAATAGCCTCCCAGGCAATATAACATTTGATATTACTCCTTTAGAAGAAGTTTCTTCCTTTAAATTTCTTGGTGTTTGTGTCGATAACAAGCTTTCATGGAGGAATCATATTGATAACATATGTAAAATTATATCACGTAACATTGGTGTAATGAATAGATTAAAATATGATCTTCCTTCATCTGCATTATTAACTCTTTATTCTAGTTTGATACTACCTTATTTAAATTACGGGATTTTTGCTTGGGGTAATACATGTCAGATGTTACTTGATAAACTTCTTTTACTGCAAAAGAAAGCGCTTAGAATTGTTTTTCATTTACATACCCGAGAACATACAGATGCTTTGTTTTCTGACCATAAAATATCAAAAGTAAATGATTTGTATGTGTTTCAACTTGGCCAGTTTATGTTTAATTACAACAGTAACTTTTTACCTAAAATATTCCATGATTCATTTCATCGAAATAGTCATGTTCATAACTATCCCACGCGACGATCCGACGAATTTCATCTTCCATTAATGAGAACCGCACATGCCCAAAATACATTTCTTTATACCGGACCCAGACTTTGGAATAATTTAGATAATAGTTTAAAAGATTCCCCCAAATTTGTTACATTTAAATACAAACTCAGAAAATATTTACTTTCTACTTATAATCTTAGATAATTTAAATTGTTTTGATTTATGCTTGAGCCTTCACTTGTCCTGATGTCGCAGCACTTGGCGTGTTCTGTGTGCAGACTTCTCTTCTTTCTTCTCTCCTCTTCCTTTCCTGTCTCTTGTTCTTCGTAGACTTGTATTGTTACCGTCTCTCCTCTCGGTACTGTCTCGCGTCTTACAGTGTATACGTGTGGGTAATTGAATGTGTGTACGAACGTGTTGTCCTTGTCATATTTTCCCGGTACACGTGGTTCAGTGAGCAGTGTCCGGGCACTAGCATTGGTATTCTATATATTTTCCCAACCGGTGTATCTCAAAATAATTACATGTATATTGTTATAGAATAGAATATAATTTACTCATTATTTGTCTAGCGATCCACGTCCGACAAGCTATGCTTTTTAGTGGATCACTATTTTCCATAATCGAATTTATTTTCCGCTCGCCCACGAAGTATTTATACAGTGTTTTCCTAAATATTGTACATGTTATATGTTGTTCTATAATATGTCTCGTATATATATTACATGAATCTTATGCAAACGTATGAACAATATTTCATCACATGTATACTTTGTACTATGTTTTTTTGATTTTCGATGATTGGAAATAAACTATGATTGAATTGAATTGAATTGAATTGGTTATAATTTAGGTATTTTTATGTATAAATTTTCCACAAAAGATCTTCCTGGTGTCTTTTTACAGATGTTCATAAGAAACAATTCTGTCCACCACTATCCAACTCGCCAGAGTGACGCTTATCACCTTCCACGAACTCGAACAGTTTTCGCTAAAAACACAATTATGTATACAGGTCCTAAATATTGGAATGATCTCCCAACAGAGGTTAAAAGCTGTCTGTCATTATCATCCTTTAAGCGTAAACTCAGACAGCATGTATTGAATAGCTAAAACTTACAAGTGCACTAAAATTCCTTTTTATTATGCTGATGGCTGCTCTGTTATACTATACTCGGTTGTTGCCATGTGAACAGACTCAGGCATATACATTTTAGTTGCATGCTCTCTCAAATTCCTTCCCATCGGTGTTTTTCCTTCCACTTCTAGTAAGACCTTGGTCGTGTCGCATAGTTTTCCCCTCCTTTCTTTCTTTCCTTTCTTTTATGCATCATTGCAGCTGGCTGGTATATCACATATAGGAATTGCAATTGATTCATGTTCTCCATTTTTCAAATCTTTCCCCGTGTCTATGGAAGCCGGAATGTTTAAACCCTAATAGTACTTAAGTATTCACGTCATTATCACTCCCATGTCTAAATTGCTATTAGAGCAACTGCTATAGCGTGCAGCATGTGGTTACTTGTTCTCATAAATGCATGTGAGAAGAATCTTCTAAGCCCCGAGTAAGAGTCATTCTCTTTTGTTTATCCTTACTTTGGTCTTAATTGTACCCGTGCTCCTCATCCTGTTCCCCTCACTAGGCTTTTGTTGGGACCTACACTCAACAAGCTTTGCTTTTTAGTAGGTTCCATCGTATTTCTCTTCGCATCCTTTACTTTGATTGAAAATGACACATCGACCGTTATGTATTACTTTTGTATTCCTATTTCTTCATGTATATATCCAAGCTGGACATTCTGTATTATATTTTGTTATATACCATGTATTTTCCATCGAGAAATACGAAAATAAATTGAAATTGAAATTGAAATTGCCCCCTCACCCCCCCCCCCCCCCACACACACACACAAACATTAATTTCATTCAGCTGAAAAGGGTCACAGCTACTGTCTTTTGCAATCGGAAGTAATAGTCATCAGAGATATCCAAAGCACTAAAGCCAGTTATTTTATCCTGTACGGGGCCCCAGACAGTAGCCCCAAAGTGCCCCCTACACACACACACAGACACACATATAGGTTTCATTCAGTCGAAAAGGGTCACGGCTAATTTCTTTTGCAATGGAAGTAGTACCCATCGGATATCCAAAATACCAAAGTCAGATATTTTATCCTGCACGGGGCCCCAGACAGTAGCTCCAAAGTGCTTTGCTTTCTTCTCTTCTTTGTCTTCATCTCTTCTTCTTCTTAAATATGCGATCCTTCGTCTTCATTTTCGCGACAACGACAACGTCCTCCTCATCATCATCAGTTTTGCTGTTCTGGCAAACATTTTCCAGCGTACGTTCCATTTTAGAGCGGCGAGAGCCGCGTGCGGAAGACATGCGTAATTGAGTCTGGGAAAGCGTAGGAACAGCGTAGCTAAAGCGGCCAACAGCGTTATCGAAGCAGGAATGAAGCGTCGTAGGAACAGGCCTTGATTTCATACGAGAGTAGAGAACTTAGTGAGGGCGTCGTTAAAGCGGGAAGGTCGTGCTTTGATCAAGAAAGCGGCGCAGCAGCGGGGCCACGTCGGTGTCTAGTTTAGACTACTTCCCGTTCTTGTGCCGCTGTTACTACGGTCAGAAAAACCTGCAATCGTTACGCTCATCCCGCGGTATTTACACTGCCACTGCTCTCTCCCCGTTTGAGCTACGATTCAAAATAGGTCAATCTTGATGGGGAGATGGGGAAGAAATTTTGAACCAGTTCAAAATTTCTTCCCGATCTGTAAAATTGCCAGATCCAACCCCATCACCTAAACGCTGCTGCTACGATGCTCCCGGTCCCCGTACACTTTTGCCGCTCATTCCCGATTTGACAGATTGAATAGATCGGGATGCAGATCTTGATAGTGGAATTACATGTGGGGACACTTTAGGAACACTCTGTAGGGCCCCGTACAGCTAACTGTTTTCGGTGTTTTTGGTACCTCGTTGAGTACTACTTCCATTGCAAAATATAGCAGTGATTATTTTCACTCAGAATGAAATAATACGGGAGCACTTTCCAGCTACTGGCTGGGGGTCCCTTAAAGAATAAAAATAACTGGATGGATTTGTGTTTTAGGTATCTCAGCTGTTAATTCCACTGCCAAGGAAAATAGGCATACATGACTCTTTTCACCTAAAAAAGCTTAATTCATACGGGGTGGGAATACCTTTGGGCTATACATGTCAGAGGCCCTGCATCCGGGCCAATTTCGCACCTCTTTTAATCAAATTCTTTAATGCTGAATTAAATTTAGCAAAAATTTCGCCTAGATGACATGGTAGTTCAATGTCATGATCTCTTCATTCAAATTCATTTTGAAACATTCACATTACCTCTAACCTTATTCTAAATAACACTTTCTCAACTGAAATCCATAAGACAAGCACCATTCCACTATCCGTTCATTCATAAATTCATAATGATATAGTCACGTGATCACATGCTGCGCTCGTTCATTCAAATTGATTTCTGGGCATCCTTGTTCTGCAGTCAATTAAACAGATATGTTCATGCTTGACCTCTTTCCTTATTTTCTTTCATCGTAATCATTGTTTTGTAAGCATCATAACATTTCATGTTTTCGTATTCGTTTAAGAGACTTTAACAACAGGGTTTTTTTTAACGTGCTTATTGAATCCGAAGAAGTAAGAAGCCACAAATTATCTGGCCGTTACGAGCGCTTTATTACGAGCGGTCGGCCAGTTCCAGGAAGTCAAGGTTATGATCCTCAAATGTTTTTTTTTTTTTTAATGATTCTTTCTGTGTCTTCTAGAGACATACGTCTGTATCTATTGTGCTGTCATGACTATAAAAAATGAAGTTAATCTGCATTACTGGTACACGTATAGGCCTATAATGACATGTGTGAAAGAGAAGGAGCGTTACAGAACAACCAAATCCAATTATACTAGATAAAAAATATGATACTTTTACTGCTTTATAACAGTAATCTATAGATGAAACAAAAACACATATAGAAAGGCACGTTGAAATGTTCTCACCTTTAAACACAAAGAAATAGCATGATTTGAATTTGAATGAACACGTTTGGAATTTGACTGTCTTTCGCGAAATCTAATGACTGAAATACCCTTTTCGGCAAGTCAAGGTGAATTTGAATGAACGCAGGGTACCAGCCAATTTGAATACCCATTTTACGAATTCGAACCTTCTATCAAATGAAAAAGTGCGAAGTTGGCTGGGAAAATCTAACTGGCTTTGATGTTTTGGGTATATATGATGTAAACTAAGGCCTACTTCGATTGTAAAAGAAAAACAACTATGACTCTTTTCAGCTAAAATGATGTAATAATAATTATGTGGGGGAAGGGCACTTTATGGCTACTGTACCGGGCCCAGTACAGGATGAAATGACTGGTTTTCGATAGTCATCTCGATTGTGCACTATAAGTATGCTTCCTTTGCAAATTTCTTGGGTGTTTTGCTACTGTAACCTATAGTACCCCGTATACAGGATAAGATGACTTGCTTTGGTGTTTGTGATATCTCTGTTCAGTAGGCCCTGATATTTACGTCACAAAAGAATTTGTAGACCATTTTCAGCTGATTCACAGTACATGTATAATGGATGGGACACTGCGTAGCTACTGTCTGGGGCTCCGTATAGGATAAAATAACTGGCCTTGGTGTGTTGAATATCTCTGATAGGTACTTCTTCCAGTGCAAAAGAAATTACCCGTGTTTGGGGCTATACGTAACTGTCTGGGGCCCCGTAGAGGATAAAATAACTGGCTTTGGTATTTTGGATATCTCTGATGGGTACTACTTACATTGCAAAAGAAATTAGCCGTGACCCTTTTCAGCTGAATGAAACTAATGAGTGTGTGTGTGTGTTTGTGTGTGTGTGTGTGTGTGTGTGTGTGTGTGAGGGTGTCTATGTGTGTGTATGTGTAGAGGGGGAGGGGGCACTTTGGGGCTACTGTCTGGGGCCCCGCACAGGATAAAATAAATGGCTTTGGTGTTTTGGATATCTCTGATGGGTACTATACTTCCATTGCAAAAGAAATTAGCCGTGACCCTTTTCAGCTGAATGAAACTAATGTGTATGTGTGTGTGTGTGTGTGTGCGTGTGTGTGTGTGTGTGTATGTATGTGTGTGTTTGTAGGGGGCACTTTGGGGCTACTGTCTGGGGCCCCGTACAGGATAAAATAGCTGGCTTTAGTGTTTTGGCTATCTCTGATGAGTATGCCCACTACTTCCGATTGCAAAAGAAAGTATAGCCGTGACCCTTTTCAGTTGAATAAAATCAATGTGTGGGTTGGGGGGGGGGGGGGGGAAGGGAGCAATTTGGGGCTACTGACTGATGGGGCCCCGTGCAGGATAAAATAGCTGGCTTTGGTAATTTGGATATCTCTGATGGGAACTACTTCAATTGCAAAAGAAATTAGCCGTGCCCTTTTCAGCTGAATGAAACTAATGTGTGTGTGTGTGTGTGGGGGGGGGGGGCAATTTGGGGCTACTGTCTGGGGCCCCGTGCAGGATAAAATGACTGGTTTTGGTATTTTGGATATCTCTGATGGGTACTATTTCCATTGCAAAAGAAATTAGCCGTGCCCCTTCTTAGCTGAATGAAACTAATGTGTGTGTGTGTGCCGGGGGGGGGGGGGGGGGGGGGGGGCACTTTGGGGCTACTGTCCGGGGCCCCGTGCAGGATAGAATAGCTGGCTTTGGTGATTTGGATATCTCTGATGGTTACTCCTTCCATTGCAAAAGAAATTAGCCGTGACTCTTTTCAGCTGAATAAAATCAATGTTTATAAGTGTTACGTAGGGCCTATGGGGGTGGGGCACTTTGGGGCTACTGTCTGGAGCCCCGTACAGGATGAAATAGCTGGCATTGGTGTTTTGGATATCTCTGATGGGAACTACTTCCAATGCAAAAGAAATTAGTCGTGACCCTTTTCAGCTGAATAACACCATATTTGGGGGGCCCTTTGGGGCTACTGTCTGGGGCCCCGTACAGGATAAAATAGCTGGCATTGCTGTTTTCATGATAAGTACACCCAAAGGAACAATATCCACCAACTTTTGTCCGTGACCCCCTTCGGCTGAATAAATCCATTTTTCGGGGCCCCTTTTTGTGGCCCCTAGGCTTACGGTACAGGGTGTGACTTGCCAGCAATAATTCATTTTATTGACCCTTGGCCACATCCTTATATGATGAGACCATCAAAAAGTGTGACCCTTTTCAGCTGAATAAATCTTCTGGGACCCCGGTCTACGAAGAATGGGTTTATTACAGTGAGTGTTTTGGCCGCACGTGGGGAGGGGTAAGCTGTTGCTGGCATAAACGTTATATTGATTTTATCTGCGGCTTTGAGTTTGATGAGTTTGTTTGACGGATTTGTATTTGAATTCGGAGTGGCGCATACGGTCCGTTATGTCTTACGTATCAACATTGGGAAGTCATTTCATCAGGAAGGAAAGTTGTTCCCACATAAATTGTCGTCCCGTCAAAGATTGTCGCCCCCTGAAACAGGCGACAATTTGACGGAGTTGGCGGCTTAAATTGTCGCCACGTCAAAAATTGTCGCCCGCCCTCGAAGTACATTTTGCTGGGTAATATCATTCTTGACATAGGGTGCGTTTATAAGATTTTTCTTCTGGCCAGAAACAGTGTTTTGAATTGCATTTGTAACGTTTTTGTTCATGTTACACCCAGAATGGGGTGATTTATGAATGATTTTAATGAAATCAATAAATATCAAGGAAAAAAGTGTTGAGGTGGTTTATATGCATTATCAGGATTTGTTTGAGTGTTCGTTGTTGTTTGTTTATAATACGCAGGGCCGGCGCAGTGTTTTCAAAAGTGTGGGGCCCACTTCCGGGTTTTTTCAGCTGACAAGAAAAAAAAAGAAGAAAAAGAAGAAGAAGAAAAAAAAAGGTCCTCAGCTCATTCTCTCCCCTCCCATTTTAGTGCCACTTACGTACTTCCGGGTTGAAAAAAAGTGTGGGGGCCCAAAGTGATGACACCTTATGTATTCCTTTCTATGGTGCACAAAAAGTGTGGGGGCCCGAGCCCCCACGGCCCCCACGGCTGCGCCTCCCCTGATACGTATGTATTTGCAGTGTGCATTGACAGTTCGTTTGTGCTAAAATCAACTAACGATTAAGAAATTATTTACGGCATATCGAAATTATTCGCTTATGCATAAAGCATGCCAAACTTATTCTGGGACAAAGAGTAGTGACATGGAAGTTGAATTTAAGACTGATGGAAGAATATGACTGCAGTGAAAAAATGAACAAAGACAGAAATCATTTAGGGAGGGTACCTCCCTCGTATGCCTTTTCTCTCGGTCTCTCTCTCTCTCTCTCTCCTAGCTCGCCTCACTGCTGAAATTCAATCGACACACCCCTACTATTTTGAAATCAACGCCGCTGTGAACTCTATAATGTGATGGAGCGCTGTGCGTGTTGTGGAAATTGTGTCGCTTGAATGTTTCGTCCCTTTTTATCTCCTGCGTGCTTACGTAGACACACGAACGCTCGCACACAACACACATACAATATACGTACGTAGCCCACGTACACCAGACCCTTCAGACTTTGCCTCAAACCCACACTCATGCAGGCACAAAACTGCGCCCACAAACACGAATCACCACACACCATCATCATACGTCACGTACCCACATCACATACGCATACATGCACACGTATACACACAGACAAACAAACCACTACCACAATACAACCACCACACAGGCACAGTTTCCACATTATGGCCGGCGACAATTTGTGTAATGGCCGGAGACAATTTGTGTAGCTACGTTTCACCTGGCCATCACAAATTGTTGCCATCGAGGTCAAAAATTGGAAACTGAACAAGCATCACAAATTGACGACAATTTGTGACGGGGTGACAATTTGTACCGCCAACTCCGTCACAAATTGTCAATTTGACAATTGGCAATTTTTGATGGAGCGACAATTTATGTCGCAACAATTTTCTTTTTTGCCATCATAAATTGTCGCCATCGAGGTCAAAATTGGGAACTGCACAAGCAACAAAAATTGTCGCCAGACAACGATTTTTGACCGGGCGACAATTCATGACGCCAACTCGTCAAAAATTGTCGCCCAGAGCCGGGAGCGACAATCTTTGACGGGCGACAATCTTTGTTGCAGCACACGAGTATTGCGACGCGAACGGAAACACATGTGGTCTATGCTTGCCAGACTCCATGAGAACGGCATCTGATAAATGCGTTTTTGGCAAACTTAAAGTCTCGTTGAGCGAAAAAGCGGAATTCTACTTTAACAGTTTAAAAGATCATGACGGCCATCCGGGATGTACATTATATGAAAAAGAGCATAGCAAACACTTTCGTGTACTCTGCAAACAAAGTTGCACGCTCTCAGGGCATTATACAGAGAAACTTCTTATTAACTCACGCACTCATGAAGTGTTAATGTGAAGCGTCGTCTGGCGCCTATCAGATCGGCTGTGATTGTAAAATATGAACACCAACATAATGTTTCATAAAGGCACGGTAATAAACATTGTAAAAACGAAGCAGATCAAAACAAAACCAAGAACATGTCTTAACTGTCGGCAGACAGATAATGACAAAGGATACATTTTCCTCTTACTTCGAGTTTTGCAATCAGTGAAGAAAGAAAGCGCCCATCGAGTCTCCAAGATTGTGTCTTCAACTGAAAGCTGAAACAAACAAACAAACAAAAATGACGTATTTTACGCCCAACAGTATGTTAAAGATTATAATCACTTCACCTACGTGGAAACTTGGTCTCTTGTCAGAAAGGGTATTTTCGATGTAAATTTAAAAAAAAAAATCATGCAGGTTAACACTTCGCATTGTACTGGTGTCAAAAGCCTCCCTGAATTATTAAGATTTTGCTGCTAGTTTAATTGCATCCAAAGTTTCAATTAGCAGTTTAATGTTGTAAAATTGTAAGTATGATGATAAAAAATGTCATTCTGATATTTTTTCGTTACTTTGTGGTACCCCCACACCCATGCAAAATCTTTCCGACGTATCTTTTTTACAGTATTAGTTATACTTACAGACATCATGCGAAAGAATTTTTAACCTTTAAGGTAACTTTCAAACGAGAACTAAAAAACACCCTCATAATCCAGTATACTTCTGACACATAAATATTCATACCACCTGGTCAACAAACACCCTAAACAATGAGTTCACGGCCATAACTGAAGTAACATTCACCTCATCACACTGATACACAAAATAACACTCAACGTACAAACCAAGATTCATCCCAACACAATGCACACCGCACTGCACCGCACGTCCTTCGCACAATTACAAGATTTTCTTTATGTATCTCTTCGTTGTGCCCTTTGCACAATTACCCCCCACTCAGTGAGTGGCAAAATTTTCTTTATGTATCTCTTTACCTGGGGCCATCTTCCTCGTCAAGCTTAGCTTATGATGATGGTCCCCTGCATTTCATTTTTATCATTTCCTATTGCTTCCTTTCATATATGATATTCGTTCTTGAAAAAAAAAGAAAATGTATGTAAGATCCAAACGTTACGAATATTAGCTGTGTAAATGACTATGTAAGTATTTTGTTGATTTGTTGATTTGTATTGATTTTGAAATGCAGAAATAAAAACTGAACTGAACTGAACTGAATAAGTTGATACTATCAATTGTGAATGTGAAATATGAATATCAAAGTATAGCTTTTTAAGTCACAGACATGAACAGTACTACACACATACACCATAAAAAAAAGTAAGTCGTATTTTATGGCAGGGAGCTAGTGGCATAATATGCATCTGTGTCTCGCATTGAGTATTCCGAACACTCTACAATGTAAAATGACAACGCTGATTGTGGCTGTAATGTTGGCCTTACAAATGCATACCTTATATCACTCATACAAATTACGTTATATTAATCATTGAAGTAAGTTAAAACTTGTTCGCTGGAGGGAAATGGTACGCCCAGAGTCACAAAGGATACATTCCCTATTACCAGACCAGTCCCCCCGCCCCCCCCCCCCCACCCAATGGAAATAATGAATCAATCATGAAATTTCTTGGCGGCTTTCTGTTGTAAACTTGTTCATCCCTCTATTGTGTAAATATGAAAATCTTGAAAATGTGAAAAGGCAACATTTGGGGGGCATTTCATGAAGCGTTTTGTCCGACAAAGTTGTCCGACAAATTTGCTCTCAGCCAATCAAATGAAAGGATTTCAGAAGCTTTTAACAGTTTGTCAGAAAAATATCCGTCCAAACTGTTTCATGAAATGCCTCCCTGTGCCTATCAACTTTTGTTACTTACTTTGTATCCACAAGAGTTGTAACTATCTGAAATTAGTACTTTTCCAAATTATCAGACCAGCTTTTATTTGACTCTTCATTAGATTTCTCATGCATGACCAAAGCTAATACTAAATTTTCTCTATTGACGGGTGAAGGAGTGTGTGAACTAACTCTCTAACACGTGTCTAAGCTGCAGCTAAAATATATTATTTCGTTTAACGAATACATGAATTTCGAGCAAGTTCTTCGGCGTATCCGCAATGTCATTAAAACATCGGTTTTTATATACTAGTGATTGTCTTTATATTTGACAATTTTTTTCAAACAAACAATTAAAGCTACTTTTGGAATAATTTGTATTATTTGGATATGGAAATTTATAAATGAAAATTAAATGGTACATCATCAGGAGAACTGAAGACATCAATAACAGTGACAATATCAATAACACACATAAAATAACAATAACAATAATATGCTATTATATCACCTGCCTCTCATACTATCAACAGTCTAAAACAACAACAACAACGACGACAACAACAAAACACATAACTTTATCTCACGTCTTTCTTCATTTCGCTCCCTAAATCTGAACTCACGTTTCAATTTGCATAATTGTGCTGATCTCTTGCGTAAAGCCATAGCCTCTTTACGAGAAAAGCGGTATATCAAGCTAAATGAAGAAGCACTTTGAGTAAATAGGTGAACTCAACTTTTGGCTCCACGCGGTATACAAGGACAGAATAGTAATGAATCCTTTTGACGAACTTTATCAAAAAAAAAACAAAACCGAATGACATGTTGGAGTTGGAACGTGTTACTCTAAGAGAAGATGCTGATGTAACACCAGCCAAACAGTAATTAACATTCGCTTAAGAAAAAAAATCAAAACAAACACACACACACACACACACACATGTGACAGGCGCCTGGAGTGGTATACAGGGACAAATATTTATGAATTATTTTGAAGAGCTTAACCAAAAAAGTTACTTACATTAAAGGGAAGCAGTCCTGAGATTTTCACTGTACTGATAATTAAGAAGAGTGAAAAATATAAACTTTCACCAATTTATACGCTTGGACATCAAAAATTGTCTCCGTACGCGATTTTTGAAAAATAATTCCTGCAAGCGATCGTGAAAGAGCCGGCAATAAGATGCTACGTAGTGCATGCCCTACTCACCAAGTTGACAGCCGTGCCTCCAAAAACCAATTTAAGTGTTCAAATGATTAGTTGCAATTTTATCATATAATGTGAAAGTTTGTGGTTTTATAATTTCAAACAAAATATTTCAAGCTTAGATATATATAATTTACGAAAAATTAATATTGTAAACATAAATTTATATGTATTTTTAAACCAAATATACCATGAACTTGACATCAAATAGGCACGGTCGTTTTCTAGCTTCCGTCCGTGTTGCATACTTCTTAGCGTAGAAACCACTCTCGCGCGCAAATCTTTACCATACCAATATGTATACATACACAGTACACTCGACTCCGTCCAGTCGATTTTGGCATTCAAACCGAAGATAACCTGTGCATGAGAGAGTCGAATTCTTCAAAGAAAATATTGTTTGTATCTCAATATTTCTGTAAGTAGTCAGATAATCGCCTTTCCTCGAAAAAAAAAAATATGACGTGAGCCGGGAAGGGTAAACACAGGGGGTCGTAGGGATATGATTTCGCTCCACTTTGCCGTGCATGTCCAGTCGGCACTGGCAGTCCAGCTAGCTCAGTGGCACTGTACTGCAGTCCAACCCCGGCTGCAGGCCCACGGTAAATTAAACATAGCTAGCCACTTTCCTTACCTCTCTACGCTTTTTTCCCTCGGTTCTCTTCGAAGTCGATGCTCGAGGTGTTTCTGTTTTATAACTCATGTGAGCAAATGGTCAGGATTGCATCTGGTTTCAGGAGTTTTCTCGGTTTATAACCGAGGGCC
Organism: Diadema antillarum; assembly: GCF_040938485.1. Classification (NCBI taxonomy): domain Eukaryota; kingdom Metazoa; phylum Echinodermata; class Echinoidea; order Diadematoida; family Diadematidae; genus Diadema; species Diadema antillarum. The sequence continues at coordinate 1,930,264 of NW_027270929.1, read as the reverse complement.
ACAGCCTGCCGGTCCACGTAAAAACATCGCTTCACAAATTGTCCACGCACAGGTAGGTCACAACACGATTTCGAGATTTTGTAGGCCCCAAGTTTCTTATGTTCGGCATCGTTGTACCGGTAGTTCCCAGCCATACAGCTCACCTTTCACGATACTTTTGTTGGTCTGGGACGGAAAAAAGGATTTTCCTGGGAAATTTTCTGCACGATTCGAGCAAAACTACTGATGTAAGATAGCCTGACCAGACGACGCTGAATGCGGTCGCCCCTGTAGTGTACTAGCACGCCTGTGTAGAATCGTTTCTACCTACAAATATGTACACTCTGTACGTACTATAGAACATGCATGAGTAGCGACAGGTAGGGCTGCAGCTGCGCTTGAGACTGGAAAAGTGCGAAGGGCAAACCGCGTACGGGGTGCGTACGCGTATCTACCGTATAGATCTATCATCCAGTTGTACCGTCCACACGTGCGAATATAATACACAATACATACACACACTCACAAACACACACACACACACACACACACACACACACACAACGTAGAAACAATGTCAAATACGAGTCGGAGTAGCCACCGACGTCTTCATGCATCCGGGTAAACTAGGGAGCGTACGGATAACGAGCAGAACACGGCTGGGAAGAGTTGTGCATCGACGACGTATGACTCTCCGCCAAGACTTGCTCATTAGCATATTCACCATGCAGAGTCACACTTTTTCAACCAAAATGTACGAGCTTATTTGGTGATTTTAAAGTTTGTTTTTGGTGAAAGTAGTTCATTGGAGGTACCAACAACAACATATTTTTTTAAATTTCGTGAGGACTGTGTCCCTTTAAATGACATGTTTATGGAGGAACGTGTCACTCTAACAACTTAACGCGCCCATGAAAAGTTCATGAGAACTGTCTGGCTCCTATCAGGTCGGTTGTGAATATAAAATATGAACGAGGGAATATTGATGCGACGGCATCCAAACACTAGTGAAGTAAACATTCCTTACAACAAAAACAAAAAACAACAACAACAACTAAGAAATGCACACGCATTAAGCTCTTGAGAGGCGCTTGAAGCGTCGAAAGCATTAACAGCCTCTGTACATGAGCTTCGTGATCAGTAAGTTGAAAAATTGCCGATGACGGAAATCAGCTCGAAGGTAGGTTCACGCGCTGGAGGAATCCTCCGTCACAGCTAACGTGATGTTTGATGATAGTTTCGTTTATAGCTGGAAAACTTGGGTGCACGTCACGAGACCAACACCCACAAGACAAACAGCCCACGAGTCATACAGCCCATGAGTTATGCAGCCCACAAGTTATACAGCTCACTAGTCATACAGCCCATGAGTTCGATACTAAGCAAACAAGGCCCACGAGATCGACACATTATGCCCCGTGTTGTATCTGTCGAACTTGTGGGCTGTGTCTACCTAGTGTCGAACTCATGGGCTGTATGACTTATGGACCTGTTTTCAATGTCTAACTCGTGGGCTGCATGACTCGTGGGTGTCGGTCTCGTGGGATGACCCCGAAAAAAAAAAAAATTGGCCCTAAAAACGGAGACTTTTTGTTTCCAATTTTCCCGATCCTGTTGCTCTGTATGTGGTGAATAATTGGTTGTATTAACATGTCACGTTATTTCCCATATAATTGACATGATATATGTTTGACTATTATTAAGTGAATCATTCCTGTTCCTCGAAATCTTGATTTCCAACATTTCCCCATAAGACTACTTACTCTGAAAATGACGGTGTTTGATTTTTAAAAAGTAACAAAACTTACGCAAAGTAACGTAATATTCGGATAATCCTCGTGTCTGTCCACAAAAATCACAATTGCAAATTGCAAGAAAAGTACCCTGTCTGTCACTATCAATAAAATAACATGAGTTTTTAGAATAAAAGATTGTGTTGGAGTCACATAAGATTACCCGTTCTATTCTTTACGCATGTATTAGTAGGGCGGAAAATGAGTATAAATTGTTGCAGTATTCATACACTTGTATTCACAGCTACAGAGTGTGCCTCCGAATTGAAAGCAGTCCCATCATGTGATCGACTATCTTTCTTGTGATGGTCAGTATCGCAGGTGAGCTGCTTCTATTACCCCTTCATCTCAGTCCCTCCTTACCTCAACACATGGGCCAAGACATCGCAAAGCAAATTCAAATCCAGTACATGGATTATGCTGATATAATCTGTATGTTTCGATTGAGTATAGATAGGGGCTTACGCGTAACCTTTCTCTAACGCCAATAGACACCAATAAACACCAATGAATACCTATCGATGAAAGCTCATGAAAGATAGGACTGTTAAAGAAAGAAACTGCCACGATTGTTTCAGGGCATGAAAGTATTGTGGGATTGGCAGTCAGGACGATTTATATGACAAGAACACTTAACTAGTCAGTAACACACTTTCCTCGATTTTTAAAGTTTTTCCAATTGTTAATTCTTCCTTCGAGTGGGCTCTACCAATTCCGTAACTCATGTACACACATAAAATGGTAAATGACTATAAGCGTGTAAACGTTTAAAATACTTAGTAATTACACTGAAGAGGGTATTTTACCTTAATATCTTCGAAGAACACTACAAGGGTTTTGAATCAACATTGCATTCATCCTGAAGCCTATTAAAAAGACAAGTCCACCTTCAAATACATTAAGTGAATATAGCAATATCAGTAACACATATCAGTGAAAGTTTGGGGAAAAACTGACAGTCCGTTCAAACGTTATGAATCTTTACAGTCTGGTAGATGAGAAGACTACTATGCAGTGTATGATGTCACATGCATACAACGATATAAGAAAAATATAAAGAGAATATGTAACAAAATTTTTATCTTTTGAAGAAAGTGTGCATTTCCTTGACTTGTCACTGACGTATGTTTAGGATGATATTATCCCCCTTGCCTTCTTCTGAAAGAGGCAGGTCAAGTGTTCTTTTATTATGAGAGAAAGATGAAAACATATTGATTTTATTAAAATTTTCTTTATAGGCCTATATAGTTGTACATTTGTGACATCAGAAGCTGTACAATAGTTTTTTTTTTTTTTTTTTTCATCCAGCATGTTACTGAGCAGCAGTTTAACTTTCTGGCTTTTTAGCAGCTTAACTTTTTAACGAATTGTGCGATATTCCTCAAACTCTCACTGATGTGTTCTAGTAACATTACAGCATTCACCCAATTTACATATGTCTGTGAAGGTTGACTTGTCTTTTAAGTGAGAGGAAAGCGCCCTCGTGGATACCATCAGTATATTTGATTGACTGTATGTTTTCACCCCCAATGATCTGCACATTTTAGACCGGAGGCCCAGAAGATTTATTCAACTGAAAAGGGTCACACTTTTTGATGGTCTCATCATATAAGGATGTGGCCAAGGGTCAATAAAATGAATTGCTGGCAAGTCACATCCTGTACCGTAATCCTAGGGGCCACAAAAAGGGGCCCCGAAAAATGGATTTATTCGGTCGAAGGGGTCACGGACAAAAGTTGGTGGATATTGTTCCTTTGGGTGTACTTATCATGAAAACAGCAATGCCGGCTATTTTATCCTGTACGAGGCCCCAGACAGTAGCCCCAAAGGGCCCCACAAATATGGTGTTATTCACCTGAAAAGGGTCATGGCTAATTTCTTTTGCAATGGAAGTAGTTCCCATCAGAGATATCCAAAACACCAATGCCAGCTATTTTATCATGTACGGGGCCCCAGACAGTAGCCCCAAAGTGCCCCACCCCCCATAGGCCCACGTACAAACACACACAAACATTGATTTTATTCAGCTGAAAAGAGTCACGGCTAATTTCTTTTGAAATGGAAGGAGTACCAATCAGACATATCCAAAACACCAAAGCCAGCTATTTTATCCTGCACGGGGCCCCGGACAGTAGCCCCAAAGTGCCCTACCCCCTATGGGCCCTACGTACAAACACACAAACACACACATTGACTTTATTCAGCTGATAAGAGTAAGACCTGCCAGGATGAATCCACTGCCTTCACGCAAAAGTCTGGATATGATGAGGAGATCCGTTTAAGACATGGTATGCTAATACGAGCTATATGTTGTGCTTTACAGGGCGATGTTGCAGGTAGTGGACCATTGAGAGTAAGACCAGGCGTCCACTAGGGCCCGGACAAGACGCGGACAAGACCCGGTAAGAAAATTTGGTATTCCGCACTCGGTCGGCAACCTGTCCGCAGGTTCCTGAAAGTGTTCACTCACTGTACTGAGCATGTCCGGGCGTTTCCGCACCTTCGGGAGAGAGAAACATTTCCGCGTCCAAGTTTTGATCGAGACCAAAATTTTGATGCGGAAATGAACTTCCTGACAACTTCGGCAACTTGTCCTGACTATGTCCTCCGGACATCCGGAACCCTTCTGCACCTTCCGCAAGCGCTCCTTGAAAGAATTCCGCGGTGTGGGGAAATTTTGCGAATGAAAGTGGAAGACACCAGGAATCTTTTAGGACAGCGCGGAGCCGATGCGGATCTATAGAATATATGCAACTGTCCGAAACCGATGCGGACATTTGTGATCAAGACATGAAAGCGTTGACACGTTCCATGAGCGAAAGAATTTTGGAAGTTAAAACAAAAATACATCAATGCAGCATCATGTCAATGAAACGCAAAAAGACCAATAAAGAAGGCGAGGTCCCCATGCTAGCCTCGGGCCACAGCCAAACCTCTCTTCCACTGATTAAGAAAAGGTAAATATCAGCATTTCCCAGTCCCAAATGAAGGAAGCAAAGCAGAAGGCAGTGGATATTTTACCAACAGTAACTAGGAAAAACAGGAATCAGTACTCTTCAGCTCAGAGTAAACTTTTTTTTTGCGTTGATTTCAGAAGTCATTCTGATTTGAGGGATTTTTAATAGTTGCCATTATATCGTATACATATGGCATTGTTTAGCTCGCTTTAAATGTGACCGCCCAACTTAAAACCCACAAAAGTGGAATGAGGTCAGATATGATGTATATATTTATATACACTTATTTTAACCCGTTGAGGACGAGTCCCGAGTATACTCGGGCAGGTGTCTACGGGAAATGCGTGTTGTAGCAAAATCAAACCGTCCTCAACGGGTTAAAGTACTATGTCATAAGCTTAAAAAATTATTTGTCTTGTTTCATAATGACCATCTGAACACTTTTAAAGGGGACAAGGGCCAGTGCTCGTTCGTTCGTTCGTATTATTTTAGCTTCTCAAATTAAATCTAATCAAATATGAATTACATCAATGCGACAAATTTAAACAAGATAACCAAATAATGAAGAAGCAACACAAAAACCCATTTTTATACATTCATGCATAACATTTATAGTTATATATGTAATACATAAAGGCAGCAGATTTTGATACAATAAGGAAGCAGAAGACCTTCCGCATAAGTAAAGCTTGTCTTGGCTGATGGCCCCAATGGAAAATATAACTCAGGTTTGCCTCTCACAAAAGTACACTTTTTGTTGTACATTACAATAGTATGCTTAAGAGGGAAAAGAAGATGTGAGTAAGTGTTGTGCGAGTACAAACGGTGAGTTAAAGGTGTGTGTTGGGGCCATTTTATAAAATACTTATTCTTCAGTATTTCAGTACAATAAATGCAGACCAAAACATTAAAAAAATCACATCAATTGTTATACTTAATTTTACTAATTGAACAATTGAGTTAAAATATATTCATTAAACTAGCTTTTAAAGAAAACAGAGATGTTCGCGTTTTTAGGGAGTTGATTAAAGGCATTTCTGCTGGTGTGACCTCCATGACGGCAAGCAGTCAAAAGAAAAAAAATCGAAATTCGGCTCCCAATTTACAACCTTGCCCTATTTGTGCATACTGTCCGCATATCTAACTCTTGATGGCCGCAAGTCATCCTGGTTGTCCTCGCTCATGGCTTAATCATTCCTGGTGTAATCCTAGATATTTCCGCGCTAGACGGCTACGATAAGCATATTCCGTGCTCTTCCGGAGTGATTCCTTGCTTATGTTACCACTTTCATTGACAGATCTCATCCATTATAGGAAGACATTCAATGTTCTTTTAAATGGAAACACTCAACAGGCTCAAGCTGGAATTTGTTATTTGTCTCTTTCAAGTCATATGTGACCCTGCACCTCAAAACAAACAAAAAGTCGCCAGACATGAATTTTTAGTTAAGACCATATTCTGAAAGAGCAGACTTTAAGCTTTAAAATGATGTATAACTCAAATCAAATGGACTCTCCTAACCTATCTAAATATTGGAAAGAAAGCACAAACTCAGGAAAAGTGTGAACTGAGAAAAGAGGCTCTGAAGTACAGTGTCTATTCAAGCGCTTAATCTTTACCAAACCGTGCTGGCTGTGCGATGAATGGGACAAAAAAAGGAAGTAAACCACCAGAGTAACAACAATGAAGGGATTATCAGATTAAAGTGAAATTAAGCATGCCTCATTAACACATTCTGTCCATAATTAATGCCAACTTTCAAAGCAGTAGCACTATCCTTTGAAAAGTTATTAGAGTTGAAAGTGAAGAGTGTGGACAAGGTTTTTCAGAAATGAAAGAGGGATTCTAAAGACACACCTAATCACACTATTCTACCAAAAATGTTCGAGATAAACTGCTAAAAAACACACTTTCCTGCCCGTTTTATGATACCAAATTTTAGCATAATGTAAAAGAAGACCCGCTCTTTCAGATAATATGAAAAAGTCAAGTTCGGCTAGGTTGACCCATTTCACCTATTTTCAGTCCTCACGCAAAATCAGTGTGTGCGACTTTATGTTCGTTTTGAGGTGCACGGTCACATATTATGTTATTCGTACTTGACATTTGTTGAGACAACTATTTGATTAATTCGTTTGTTTTAGCTTCATTTTGTTCAAGTTTTGTTTCGTCTTTTGTTTCTTTTTTGTGTGTTCATATTCAAAGCCCTGACGAAGACCATTCAAAAGGTCGAAAGTTATCAAAGGCGTTAAAGTGAAAGCATCGTTGTTCCTCTTACGAATATCGTGTATACCAAACGATGCATGTATTACCTAACTATATATATATATATACATATATATATATATATATATATATATATATCAAAATATGAAAGTTCTGCGTCAGTGTGTAGTAGATAGATATCAAGAGGAGCCAAAAAAATGGACTGAGGTTTCGGTCAAAGACCTTTAGTTCTTTTTCGGCTCCTGCGGTGTTTATACAACTTTTTTTTTTTTTACTTTTGATAGCTATCTATCTCTCTCTATATATGATTTATAGATATATGTATAATGTATGTAAGTATCTTATTTTCCAATTTAAATTTTCTTTCATTTCCGCAAAGTTTTGTCAAGAATGGGATGTACACACAAAAATACAATGATACCTATTTTGATTACATAACATTTTATTTTTCAAAGGAGATCAACATACTTTTCAAACGACATCGATGAATTGTTTAGAAAGCAAATACAGAAAATAATGTTGCATTTCACTTTCATGACATGTTCTACGTTGGACAGGCCGACACAATCAATATACGTGATAATGTGAGATGACAACACTTTCCTGACGGAGTGGTTAAAAAGAATTCTCAAGAAGAAGGACAAGAGAATAATAACAATAAAAATAATAAAAAGGAAAAAATAAATTAAAGGATTACGGAAAAGGTGCATAAGTGCAGGGGGAGGGGTTTTAGTCACGAATGGTTAGGCTTAATTTTACCTTGATCAAAAAAAAAAAGATATACTTCAAGGGAACATAGATCAACACTGTTATATTTTTCTGTTTTGATTACCAATACTGCACTATTTTTCCATATAATTACTTATTAGTAAGTTTATTCACATATATTTACGATTTACGAATTTACCCCGAATCTACTGTAAAAAGACTTTCTTGTTCTAGCTTGAGTCAGACTGTCGTTATTCTGATGAAATTTCAGCTGGAATAATTATGTTCGTAATTTTGGAATTGTTTTAGCTATAATAATTTTTTCTGTGCCATTTTCATTAAAAAAAAAAAACTTACAATCGATTGAAATTTTGAATGCTGTTTCTCTTTTCCCTTTGTTTCGCAAAAGTGATTTGAATAGTCGAACCTCACCAACAATGGCACTGCACAAACTAATACTTAGAAATGTACAAAGTCCCCGCAATGTACCTACTTTATATCTCTACGACTTTTACAATTTTATTAGTCAATGTACACTCTTTATCATTATAATATGCACCATTAAACGTCGTACATTCATGCTATCCGATTTCATGCAAAATGGATTTGATTTTACAGTGTACAGTGTGAAAGTTAAAGGGATCATACAGTTTTGGTTGAGACTTTATTTCGGGTTTCCAACATTTCTGGGTAAAATAACGAGAAACCTCTTATGAAATATGAAAGAGCATGACATTCTATGAGGAATTTAACATTTGTTTGGTAAAAATTGGTTTTGAAATGGCTGAGATATCCAAAAAGAGTGATTCTAATAAAGTGTGGGACCCACACTTTATTACAATGTACGACCGCTTTGTTTTACTTTGTTTTTGGATGTTTCAGTCATTCCAAACCCGATCTTCATCAAATAAACTTTGAATTCCTCTTAAAATGGTATGTTTTGTACCAAATCATAAGTGTTTTCTTGGTATCTCGCAAAAAGTTTAAAGCCCAATTCTCATCTCCATCAACACTGTATCATCCCTTTAACCTTTGTTATACAGCATATCGCCACTATTCTTGGTTAGGTTCGTGTCCTACCAAAGCAGACAGCTGGTTACCAAAAATCGCAAGCTCCTAAAAGGCTGAAGGATGTCAATACAAGAACATCTAAGTAGAAAAAATCAAGACCTACTCGCGAAAACGAGAGCGAATCCGTCAGTCAAGGAGGGTTTGACATGATCAGACGGCAGAATTGTTGCGCTTCTCTGTTTGAAAAAAAAAAAAATCTTGTGAAAATATTCACTCTTGGAGGAGTGAATACAAAAAAGCGTGAATTTAGAGTAAAATTGGAGTGAATTTTGAGTGAAAATGTTCATTTTCACTCAATTTGGGAGTGACCTCTACGATCACTCGAAGATTTTGGAGTGATCCCTGAGGTCACTCTAAAGCAAGTGTAAATGAACATTTCACTCAAAATTCACTCCAATTTTACTCTAAATTCACTCTTTTTTTGTATTCACTCCTTCAAGACTGATTATTTTCTCTCGATTTTTTTCTTAAAGAGAGTAGTTCGAGCGACGGGTGGAAAATACATTACCCGTAGGATTCGCAGAGTAAAAGACTTTCCCACAGTCTAACCTTGCAGAAAAATGATAAAAGTTGACTATGATTGCTTTTGTTTTTGCTTTTGCTTTTGCTATTCAGTTCAGCGATAATTAGGCATATTTTTTGATATCTTAATTTGGTAATTAAGGAAACATTTCTTGTTTCAAGTCTGGATAATGTTGATATCATACCCATGTGTCATATGCCAAAAGTCCGTCAAAAGAAATCAAAGAGCATTACTGTGTGTAGGTTGTCATCTTTGGTGCCACTTTAGAAGTACGTCTGTGTCTGAAGCTGTCTTATCTCAGAAATTGATTGGATAGGTGATCCCTGTCTTCTGTCAGAACTTGCATTCAGTATGATATCTAGACAAGTCTGAATATGACATGAGTCAATTGACCATCCGTCCTTGTTATATGTCAATGTAAACGGTGAAATTGATCTGTATCCCCTTGAACGCAGTGAGGTAGAGAAGAAACTTCAATCTTTATCCTCAAGTAAAGGTCTCTTCATTTCCCGTATATACATAGTATCTGTACACTCATAAATCATTTTGATGAGATAAAATTGTTATCATTACACTCTAAAATAGGTATCTTTAACTCTGAAATTAACTCATTTATGTGATTTGATCGGTAATAATTAGCTAGATAATTATAAAGAATTATGATTTAGAAAGATTAGAGATCAGTTAGGTGGACGTATTGCAGTGTTAAAGGGTGTGTACAGTTCTGGTTGAGGTGAGGATTTAGCTTTTAACGCTTTGCAAGATATTCAGAAACCACTCTATGAGATGTCAAACAGCATGCAATTCAAAGGGGTATCAAAAGTTTATTTGATGAAAATCAGTTTTGAAATGGCTGAGATATCAAAAAACAAGGTGAAACTAAGAGATCCTAATAAAAGGCGTAGCCTGTCGCCTTTTATTATTATCATTTTTTTTGATATCTCGGCCATTTGAAAACCAATTTTCATCAAATAAACGCTGAATCCTTCTTAAAATTACATGCTCTTTCATATTCATAAGAGGTTTCTCATTATCTCACTTATGAATGTTCAAAACATAGAGTGAATCCTTACCTTAACCGGTAATGTACAGTCCCTTTAACTCTTAATGTGCCAGGCCCAAAACCCCTAACGTGCCAGAGGTTTTTACCAAACGCCAGAACGTTTCGATACTGCATTGACAATGAAATTTAAAACCGCCATATCTCTGAAACTACTGACTGTTTTGAATTGAGTTCTACACAACATATATCAAGAAATGTTTGTTCTTTCATGTCATGTAGTCAGTTTGGCATAATATTTATCTGAAGCTGAAATATTGCAGAAATAATTGATACATCAGAAAAATTATTAGCAATTTCTGTGTAGTATGGAAAAAAGAGTCAGTCATGTTTTTTCTTCCATAGAACGCTCCCTTGACTCTGTGAGAAAGTTTTAGAGCAACATCTCCTCTTTCAAATGATAACAAAATTGCCTTCTAGAATTGTATGATTTCAAAGAAACTAGCTGTTTATTTTGTCTCAGCAATTTCTCTTTCTGCCTCAGTAATTCATTCCCAAATCTGAGTCCTTTAGTCCCAGATCCTGTATTTGAAACTAAAGTGATTGTCCCGGGCCCTGGAAGAGTGTCTTTTGTCCACTTGAGAAGGAAGAGCCTACTAATCCTTCTTTTGTCTAAGCGGACCACGGGCGCAGGTACTCTATTGAAATCGGCGGGTCTTTGTCCGCGCGCAATTCCTATGTTAGCGTGGGGACGATTAGTGACGTTCACCAAAACAAAAGGATGAAAGACTTGACCGACGACCCTCTTTGAGGGACAAAATCAAAAGAGCTTCCCGCAGGACAGCATCCAAGCGGAACAATGCGACTGGAACCGCATAGACAATACACGGAGAACCAATAGCATACACACGTGTGGTTTACCAATGAGACTTTTGATCCATACACATCTCGCAGAGGGTGCGCTCGCTGCGGATTTTCCCGACACGAAAAAAATACATCTAGCTGAAAAATCGTGTAATTATTCAAAATTTTCTAATGTAAGCATGCTCACATTTTTAGTGGAAACGATGGCTATGCTAATCAGCTACCACTACACATTATTGGCAGTTTCTTGGTGTAACACATTACGGTACCAGAAGAACTTAAATGATCAATGTTTTTCTCGCTCTTCTTAGTCGCCGATCGGCGACCATGGCACGTCAGGACTAAGGTCGCCGTTCGGCGACCATGGCACGTTAAGAGTTAATCAAAGAGAACATCAATTATCGTATAGGATTTGACATAATGCATAATTTAGAATGTATGGTAGTTGAAATATGATTTGAAAGATAAAAGTCATTCTTAGTTGTAATCTTATATAGACCACCGAATAGAAGATCAGAAGTGTTTAACCTGTAAAATCCTCTAAATGATATCTTGTATCGCTACAGAGTGGAACACTGGAATAAATAACCAAACATGAATTTTTGTTGTCCTCCTTCATAACTGTTCCACGAACAATTTTAATCTCCAACTTCCTAAAATCTTTCTTGTCTGCTATTTCCATAGAAAAAAAATGTCGATAAACAAACGATTTGCTATTATAGATAAGGTATGAGATTACTGTATATTATACATGCGTTTGTACATAAAAAGATGCAACAAAGTCTCTGTTTCTCTCTATATATATATACTGTATATCTGTGTGTGTCTGTACAATGTGTAATGCAATGTGTTTGTACGACGATTCATTTTAATATCATGACGCATATTGGGGTTTTCTTACACCGTACACTCTTTGCTTGAATTTTGTCTGTATAGTTTTTAAAGAATTAATTTGATTTTGAGCACACCCGTATGTTATTCCATAGGGCAGTAACCTGACGTTTCGTTGCATTCCGAAATTTTATATCGCTGTAAATGAGAGCTACCGTTTTGCAGTACCAAAAGAAGGTGAGCGCGTCGTTGACATATAACAAAGTTACCATGAATATATTTCCTTTTTCCCTTATTTGGAGCAAAAACGGAAGGGACATGGTCAAAAGCATCAAAAACAGCGAAAGAGTCACCAGATGTATAACGCTCCGTACTCCCCTCGTGTTGCGACCGTCGTGTTGCCCTCGACCAGCAGGGACCTCGTTGATAGCTACTCGCCTTGCCGCCCGAAGAGCGATTCGGATAAGTGCCCCATTGACGAAGGCAGTTGCGAGAATGGGTATGTTCACACATACGAGTGCGACGGTTGTGTAGGCGAACGAAGCTCCTAGGAATGCGAATGGATCACATCCACTGGCACTTACAGGGTTTGACAGTGAGACATGGAAAAACCCTACACAGTTGAGAGATATCACCAGGGCACACCCAAGACACAGCCACACTCTCCGTATCGTAACCTTCCTGAAATATCGAAGAGGGGATGTTATGTAGATATACTTATTCACAGTGCTGGCACATAGCAGCCAGGCCGATGTGTTTCGAAAGAAAATCGTTGCAAACCAGCTTATTGTACAGATCTTATCTAGATCGGACTCATAGAAATATCCAGAGGTGAGGATAAAAACCGTTGGCATTTGAATGACAGTGGACACAAGGTCATTAAAGGTCAGGCATTTCAAGAGAACAGCTTCCACGTCATTGAAATCGAGATAGTCTTTCCTCGATAGGAGCACGAAGATGAAGACGTTTAACACCACTTCGATCACGACAGCGATTGAGAGGATGATTAACCGCGGTAAAATGGTAGAAGACCCTAAATCTGAATGCTCATACATGTACGTCTCCAGTGTTCCGTCAACATCCATTTTATCCATGCAAGGACTGCAGAAACGTGTAAAGCTCAAAATGTTACCTGCTATCAGTATCGTTGTAACTCAGTCAGATCGTCGACGCCACATTTATGATGATTGTAGAATCTTTTGAAATTCCTCGATTGAGAAATGTTAAAGAGCTAACCGTGCTTGTTTTCACCCGAAAGCCTGGAAAATGAAGGGTGCAATCAGTTCTCAGAAATGGTAAGGTAACGGTGGTTCCAAGCAATGCCGTATAGAGCTGTATAGCTGACAGTAGACTAGACCGTCAATACAACTGACTATATCTTGCTTTCTTAGTTGATTGCTTTTGATAGATCATGTACAATTTCTATAGCTGGCAGTGTTATTGCATTAACCATAAACTAGCACGTGTGGACGTTTTCCCTCCGCAAAATACTTCTGTCGTGGCAGTTTGTCCTGATGGAACGGAAAAGCTTTGTATAAGGTAAGTATAAACGACAAAGACACAATTTCCGTTTAACTTGTGATGACGTCTAATCGTATCAAGAAGATAGTTGAACTTTAATCTGAGTGATAGCACCTCTCACTTGTGATACGTATCTTTTGTGCTATAACTTATTAATAAAAGTAAATCATGTATCCGCTATCAATTCCAACATCACTGATTAGTATTGCTACTGCTAAGAGTACCCTGGCGCCATGAGGCTTAGTTATCATCACACTCCATTAAAGGGAGAAAGAGGATATGAGAGTCATCACCTTAACTCCCATAACGTTGTGCTTTTCTTTCATTCTTCCAAATGTCACGTTTGTGTGACGAAAATAGATGGCTAAGGACTATTTCAGCCTATGACAGATTTCTATCTATTACTTTTGATTTCACAAACATCAATGGTTTACAAGGTAATACTATTCTAATATTAAACTCATGACTCTCAGTCAAAATTGAGATCAATTCGTGATATCTAAAAAGGTTTAATAATATCAATCTTCTCTGTGATAGTTCATACAGTTTCTTTCAAAACCAAATTCTTAAAGTTTTTTAAAAAGGTTTAGATCAAATAATTTTCGTTCTTGATCGAAAGGCTTGATTAAAATACCTTTTTCGATTGGTTGAATTTTCAGATATCAAGGAAGACTGTAATAGTCAGAATGTATGGACAGCAGGACTGTAATATAACAATAAATGCATGCAATAAGAGTTCAAATAATCCCCAGCCAAATCTTAATTTTGATGTATTTGACAGGTTCATATTTGCTATGCTTGTTAATTACTGGACTTTAAGACACGATAAACTTTTAAATAAATATTGTAAGCACTATAGGTTGAACAAAGCGCAACGTTTGGCAGGTCACAGGAGAAAACTCTTTTTTTTTCTATTAGTTCAAATGTGATATTTGGAACTATTTCAAGGACCTCACCACGAAATGTATCTGCGTAGGGTGCACGTCACGAGACCGACACCAACAAGTCAACGATATATACAGCTCACAAGTCATATAGCCCACTAGTTATACAGTCCACGAGTTCTACACTACGTAAATAAAGCCCACGATCGAGTTCGATATCAAGTAATAATAAATTAGCCTACGAGTTGTAACAGCCCGTGAGTTAGACACCACGCAGTAAAGTGTCACGAGACCGACACTACGCAAAAAAGACCACGAGACCGACACTTCGCTTAAAAAGCTGACGAGACCAACACTACGCAAAAGAGGCCAACGAATAATGGTCGCGAGACTGACACTAGGCAAAGAAGACCCATGAGACCGCCTGGATGAACAGCGCCACCTACAGACCAGTTAATTGTGTACACACTAAGAAAAAATGATTCATTCTTGCACCTTTTAAGGGTGCAAAGTGATGTCACACTGGTGGCTCCCTATGGGTGTTATCTTGCACCCTCGAGAAATGGGTGCAAAAGTGGTACCTTGCGCAGGGGTATAACCTTGCAACCTGTGGGTGCACATTTGCACCGCCAAAGAAGGTGCAACATTGCACCCTTTATTGAGGGTGCGAAGTGGTTCCCTTCGGTGCATATTTCCACCCACAATAAGTGGTGCTAAGTTGCACCCTTTTCTTGAGGGTGCATCTTTCCACCCACACTAATTGGTGCTGAGATGCACCTTTCTTGAGGGTGCGATCTTTCTCCCTTTAATTTTCGGCGCAACTTTGCACCCTCTCTTGCCTCTACTTTTGGTGCAACTTTACACCTTTCGTGAGGGTGCAAAGAAGCACCCTAAGTTCCAAGATTGTAGCCTCTCTTGAGGGTGCGATTTTGTGCCATATATATAGGTATAATGTTGCACCTATATGTGGTGCTTATTTGATCCATGACGGCAGCAAAATTGCTTCTTTAAAGGAGCCAGTCAGTGTCACTGTCTACGCCTTTAGAGGCGCAATGTTGCCTAGTATAACCTCAAGTGCACCTTGAGATTACTGGGCAATATTGCGTCCCTAGAGGAACAGGTAGTGACACTGATTGGCTCCTTTAAAGAAGCAATTTGCAGCAGTTATGGATGACATAAGCACCACATATTTGCAACATTATACCTATAAGGTAAATATACTTAGCATCACATAACAATGTACAATTTGGTTACTTAACTACTTTAAACCTTGAATAGTGCGAACTAATGCAAGCCTGCTTGCTCAGTATATCAAACTTATGCTGTTGTTGCACTCTGCAAAGTAAATAAGATTGGTGTAATTTGGATCCTGTGAATCATGAAATGTGTGTGTGGAATTTTGTGAGTTTTGAAATGTTAATGTAGAAGTTAACTTATAGTTGTTTTTGAATGACATACTAAAACCAAATATTTACTCAATTACCTTTCCAATGAGGTGAGCACTATCACTATCTATCAAACAAACCCTCCAGGCAAGAGCATACATCTGCATGAAGGAAGAGGTAAAAATATGATATACATTTGTCTGGATACGTTTTATTCAAAACGCATTTGAATACGTACTTATTCACATAATCTATAAGAATAAGATATGCTTTTTACCAGTACACAAAGCCTCAAAAAACAAGAGCATGCTACGTACATTTCTAAAGTATGCACCATATCTTTAAAAAAAAATGTAAGAGGATTTAACAAGTTGTTTGTATGCATTTAAACGAATAGGCCTACATATTTCCATGCGTACAATATTCATGTATTACAGTGACGTCATCATGAATCATCAAAAAGATATGTTTCCAGCATAGACATGAATTTATCTAAAATTTAAAACATGTCTTACAATTAGGAGTTTGTTTTATAATGACGATGCCAATTGTCTTAAAGTCCTTATCACGACATGTCTTGGTGTTCACACTTATTCAAATCATGAGATTCTTGGCACTTAGATTACGACTACAATTTATTATGGTTTAGATACTTAACTGACATACGCATACCATATACAGGTATACGGGCATTTCGATGAAAACATCTAAATACAAGGTATAATTATAATATGAAAATCGAACTTGATACCAGCCCTTATGGGCTACCAATGGAGACTAGGCAGAATCGCAGTTATCATGGTTATGTATTCAGATTTTGTTTTGGGTGATACACGCATTCCGACTGATTTGGGATCAATTCGAGACCCTCGAGCTGAGATTCCGGAACTGCAATGAGCAAATCATCATAATGACTAACAAAGTGACTGAGAATAATACATGCACCAGTTTCTGTTTCGTTGTTCTATACATAGAAAGTTGTTACGTTTTCCAATCCTCTGTAGGCACACAGGGATTTCCAGATCACCGTTGGCTATAACGCCATGGTCGCGTGCAAAATGATTGCAGCTTATCTAACTTGTAGTTTCCGAAAAGGGGACTACCGTGCTTATACATATTAATCGCATGATAGACCCCGTCAAAGAGTAAATTGCGGATATCGTATACCATTGTCATATCCACTTTTTGTTCTGTACACAGTTTCACTGGACTCTTATGAACCACTTAAGCATTACCAAATCATGGAGTATAAGAATAATCTTATGTTATTTCCTTGAAACGGCTGCATTTGTATGAGCGGGAACAGTTTGGCATCATACATGACCAAATGCATGCATTATACAAGGTTTCAGGACACTTTGAACCGTGTCCCCCCCCCAAAAAAAAAAAGAAAAACCCACAAAACAAAACAAAACAAAACAACAACAACTAGTGAAATGTTGTATACCCTAGGCCCAATAGTGTATGATCTTTGACCTTTGAATACATTGCCCCTATTTTTCAACGAGTAGGCATCTGGATGCAACGTAGGTATATATAAAATGATTTTTTTTAAAGGAAAATACATTTAACCACTTCAGAAATAACTATGGAACAAATAACATAATATTGACACGTTCCCTTATTCCTAAATGACGTGACAGAAAACTTTCCTCACCGAAATCATTCTGTCGTTATTCAAGTACGAAGACATTGATGATTATATACCTAGTTCGATTAAAAGTATACATGGAGCCATTGCAAAGGTATCTAATGAATAGCATGCTTCAGAACTACATCATTGTCATTTATTCTATGACGCTAATAATAGAGCAATTGTTCCGCCATACTGCCTGGCAGGTTGTAGTCCTCCTACGACGTTTGTTCAGCAAATAAGGCACAAAATAAAATTTTGCAAATTTTACACGCTGTTGCCAAAGTATCTAATCTTCTTTTCTCAGACATAAGGTATGCTGATGCTGTATGAATTAGAAACGGAAGCTTCACAAATATTCACCATCTAACAAGGTAAAAGCGAAGTGACGTCTTGCCCACATATCGAATTTGTGATTACACTGATTTTCAAATGTAAGCTCATTGACTTTTTGACTGTTGACGGAGTCGGACTTCACCAATATCAACACTTGACAGCCATCTTTAGATGATATGAGGAGTGAATTTGGTGGTCATATAGCTCAAAAGTGTGGAAAGTTATTAAAAGAACACCACAATACTATGTCGACAGTGCTAACAAGGTGAGATACAAAGAAAGAGCACGAAATGACATTGTAGAATTTGACAATGACCTACAATATTTGACCTTGAACGCTGGCACCCACAAGGTGGTAGAAGTAACTTCGTCCAATCGTACATACATATGCAAAGTTTCATTTGGATACCTCAAACAGTACTTAAAGGGGAATGAAACCCAAATGTACCCGTGGATTGGAGCAATATCATAAGAACACATAAGTGAACATGGAAAATCGTATGATCCAGTGGAAATTATGCATTTTTTCAAGTTTCAGTGTCACTTTCATGTATGGAAACGTATATGAAGAAAATATCAAGGGAATTCCATAAAATCTGATTCTAAATGAAAAGTACAAATTGCCTCCACTTATTTGTCGTTGCCATAATGTTAAGGGTAATATTACCCCCCCCCCCCCCCCCCTTCTGGATGAAGGAAATCAAGTGCTCCTTTTGTAATGCTAGAAACGTGAAACTATGCCTATTTTCTTTACATTTCTTTATATAATTTTCCATGGTTGACGTCAAAGATGTAGCTTTCTCATCTCGTAATGGCGGCACTGAAACTCTAAATATATGTGTATATAGCTCTTCAACGGTTTTTCCGATATTCCTCAATTTGTGACGATGTGTTCAACTGCTAAAGTAATCTCCCTGCATTAACTTGTCCACTTGTACTTTTCGTTTCATTTCCCTTCGTGATACAACGTTGCCATAATCGATAACAGACTGATGTACGAACGGAGGGACAAGCTGAACAACATCATTTCTCTGGTGACAATTCCTTGTAAAAGTATACACCATGAAAACTTTAGGCTGGTAAACTATATCAAGACAATTATTGAACAATATTGTTAATGAAATGTCGTAGGTTTTTCTTCGTGATAGTTGCCTGTTCAGATCAAGGCTTGCAATGTACTGCTGAAGTATGCATCGGGTGTTTCTGCCTTGTCTGAGATACTGAAAGCCACAGAGCACAGAAGAAACATTGTAGCGAAGGAAGACACGATTGTATACGGGAATTCGGGCAGATTTCACAACCATCCAGGCAAATAGTGATGTCACTAGTGCGCAGCATTCACAGTGAAGATTGTGGGATTTAGTCCTGTCAGGTTCTGAAAGAGATTTTGGCATGAATAGATAATGACTGAATAAAATTTCGAAGGAAATAGGTCGTTTACACTACGCAGTTGTGTTGCTTACATAAACTAACAGGTTACAACTATGACCATTGACCAGAAAATGGAAAATTAAATTGATTGCATAGATCTACTTCAGGTTTCTAACGTCTTTTGCTGAAATAATGAGAAATGGTTTTGAAATAGCTGCGATATCCAAAAACAGAGCAATAATAATGTAATATAGGACTCACTTTTTATCACTATCGCTGCATTTTATTTTGTTTTTGGATGGCTCATCCATTTCAAAACCAATTTTCATCAAATAATCTTTAGAATTCCTCTTAGAATGGCATACTCTCTATTATTTCATAAGTAGGTTCTTGGTATATCACAAAAAGTTAAAAGCCCAAATCCTCACCTCCACCAATACTATACCATCCCTTTAAGCTTTGATATTGGTTTCTAAACAAATCCGGTCGGATAGATTTATTTCAGCTCTTTGTCATATAAGTAAAACATGATAATGTTGCAAAGAAATATTCCTCTTATATTTCTAGTCACAAAGCAGATGGAATTCCCGTCTCCCATAAAAAAATAAAAGTGCAGCACTTACTTTGTCACAGACATACAGCATGTCCTCTCCAGGCAGACGGGGAATTAGGAGACAGCATGCCGACATCATTAAGTTAGAGCTGAAAAAAAAAAGAATAGATGTGGAATAGCCTGAGTAAAGTCATGTTGAAAAGAAAAATGTGGCGAATTTGGACTGAGATGAAAATACACACCTTTTATGTAGGCCTGCATACATTTGTGACATAGGGCATATTCAAATATTCCCACATTTTCCTGACGAACTCAAAGTCTTCATAACATAAAATAACAAAGTAAGACAACATCAAATTACATGCCAATTCAACATCAGTTTGCTGTATATTTTACACAGTTAGGAAAGGAGTAAGACTTATAGACCTCAGCCATTCAGCCGTTGCTGAGCTTGCCACAGATGATGGTCCGGGTGCTGGCCATGGCAATGGGTGTAATGATGCCCATTATGGTTGACACCTCTAATCCTGCTACCACACACACAAAAAGTGAAAATATAGCCCCCTCTACTTATTCATAACATTGATTTGATTTACTTTGATAATACTGGTTACAGAAAGGAAGATTACCCCCCCCCCCCCAAAAAAAAAAAAAAAAAAATAATAATAATAATAAATAAATAAATAAATAAATAAAATAAAATAAAATAAAATAAATAATAAATAAATCAACAAATCAATAAAAAAGAAAAAAAATGAAGATTCTTGCGGGGTAGAGATGCTGCCTGTATGAGTTACAATCCATCATGGAGTTTTCAGGAAAAAGTCCGAAAAAAAAACTGAGAAGACGTAGAACGGAAAAGGCAATAATGAATGATCGCAGTGGTCCACTTGAGTAACATATCTCTCGATTATAGATGGTATCAAAAATTGCACTATATAGTCTTATCAAATTTTCCGCAACCCACTAAACGGTGGCTACGTTATAGTAACTGATAGAACTGCGTTCATGTGTAATAATAAGCTTTAATATAATATACTTCACGGATATCACATGTTGAAAATCTAGATGAATCAATAACCTGAAAATACATATACATGTATTACGGATTAATCCATTAATGAAACTTACATATTCTGTTGAGGAATCACTCTGTCCTTCAGAATTGCATATAAGTTTACGTGATCAGGAGAATGCGCGCAACTTCATCATATTGTATCTTGCTTGAATACCTGAAAAGGAAAATCAAGTGTCATGAGTTCAAGGCCACTGTTCATGCGTGTGTAATAATTTTGCAGAAGAGCTAACTTATGTAAATGTGACTACATAACTCTCTCCATGGCAGCTTAATGTATAGTTCAATTCTTATGCACTGCCTTCTGCATACAGGGTGAACTTAAGTCCACCACTAACACTACCTGACTACAGAGAATTATCCCAGCATAAAGATAAGCGTGCAATGTTTGCCATTATGAGTTTAGTTAGTACACTGGTCTATTTATCCATAAGTTTATCAACAATTATTAATCAACTTCCGTTCCTTTTATTCGTTATTAATCAAATGTGGTATGGCACGACGCGATGTATTATCCTTGGGGATGTGTGTGTGTGTGGGGGGGGGGGGGAGGGAGGTGGCGTAAAGGTTATGTTAAGGATACACTTCCTTAGGAATATCCGATTCCACGTTTTCTTAACTATTTTGTTTTGTTGTTGATCGGTAAATATAAAGAATTACTTGAAATTTGTGATTATGTATGTGTTCACTGTATTGTGAGTATAAATTATGCTTGTATAATTGTGTATGCAGTGAAAATTGTATCATTTATAATGTGTACATGTACATGAATATATGTGAGTTTATGCATGTATGTAGATATTCCTATGTGCACGCCCATGTACCAACAAAAAGAATTTCCTATTAAAATGAACAATAAATGAATCTGAAATCTGAAATCGGAATGCCATGACGTCTTTAGCAAGACATTTTATCGCTAAAGCTGCTCTAATTCCACAGAATGGTTACGAAACAAAACAAAATAGAACAGAAAACAGCACGCATAAAACTAGCCAGTTTTAACAGAACTCTAAAATGAACATTTTAATATTACTGCCTGCAAGCTTATGACATGGCTATACAACCAAAAACATAACAGATACAAGAAATTTGATGAAGGGTAATATCGAGAGTAAGGCCTTGGTCGAGAACATTGTGGATATTTCAAATCATGCTTTACGATGATGTTTTAACTCACCATTTTCCACGTAGTAGGAATCTGCGGGGTCTTGATATTATGAAGTGGACAAAATAATTTTGAAGTCGGAGTTGCAGTAAGCCGCTACGAAAAGCCTCAGAAGAGCTGATCTGCTGTGGAAATGGAATTTGCGCTAGATGCTCAGCTCAAACACGCATGAACGAGCTGTACAATGAGCCATCTGGGAGTCAACGTATGTGCACATAAGTTTGCACGACTCAACAATTCATTGAATTCATAAATCATGTTCAAGAAAAGAATGAACATGCCCACACCAGGTGACCAAACTACTGGGTCCGTGAATTGACACTCTAGGAAACATCCATGTCATTATTTTGCATCGAATGTATTCTATGGATTAATAGGCGTTTAAAAAAAATTCCACTTTTGATTCTTAATAATTCGGTAACTATATATCAGATAACACTATCATTGATATGGGAGATAGTTGTATAGTGTACAATTTCGTTGGAGGTGGTTTAAAACACAAATCAGTTTCATGAAATCCATGATCAATTTCACAGTTAGGTTACAGAGTTTGCTCTATTTCCAACCCTCTGTACAAAATTTTCACTTTGCACAGGGGTCAATGGGTGTGTATGGGAGTATGTGGTTAACACCCTGACAATGGTGTTGAACAATGGCCAGGGTTTGAATGCTTTATTATTTATTCATGAGAAATTCCACTATCACAGCTAGTCTTTATTCATTCTAAAATGTGGTGTTTGCAAGCACACGGAAACATGTGCTTACATTTTTCATGTGCATGCATTTTACCCTTAGGCTTTACCGTGCATGAATCCATGAAAAAAAGGGGAAAAAATCAACCCTTACAAATAAATCGTGTAGTTTGCACCCTTATATATCCGCGAGTTTGCTCTCTAAATGATTTTAGTTTATCATTTCCTTTACTTTCACTTAATAAAATATGCATACATAAAATGTGACAATGTTACGAATAAAATAACAATGTGACAAACAAACAAACAAAGCAAACAAACAGCAAAAGATATCAAGTGAAGGGGTGAGTGAGAAGGCAATTGGCCTTATTTAAAACTAATCCCGGAAAAGTAAATACATTGTATATACAGAGAAAAACATTGGCACACACACACACACACACACACTCACACATACACACACATGCATACACAGACAAAAACATGGACCAGCGCATATTAGCAATACACAAGATGTCATTTTCACAAACACACCCTATCTTGCTAGTCTCTTATAAATTTGTAAAATGATATTGGTAACTTCCAGAAAACCTTTCAAGTTAAATACGTTTGAAAACTTTCTTAAAACTTTGTACCGTTTTCTTACATTTCACATCAGAGTGGATGGAATTCCAGATTTGAGGGCCTTGAAAAAATATTGACTTTTTTTTTCTGTCCCGAGATCGAGTCGCAACGAAAATCTTTAGCGTGTAGTAGGGTTTGACTCTATCATCGCACAGTAAGCATGCAGGGAATGCTGTGACATATTCCATTTCGATTGGTCAATACCAGACGAGCAGTCAAGTATTCTTCGTTAGCTTGTTCGCAGACCCTTTCATCAAAGACTCAACTTCATTTAAAAATGCTCCGATGAATGATTATGAAATTATAAGAGAACATCAAGTTTTATGATGTCTTTAAAAAAAAAAAACATGTACATAGTAGCACCACGACGGTATGCAATATTGTATTCAAGTGTCGATCAACACCATATGGGTCTTTCTTTGAGACTTGCTATGGGCTCAATATTGCACCTTAGCAAGAATGAACCACAAACAGGAAGATATGTCTTTGTAATGGTAATTACGTTTCGACATCCCAACCAATAAGAGATAGGTTAGGTGAATGTTAAAGACACGGGGATACACGAATAGAAATTGCTCCCAAAAAATGAAATAAAACGAACATTATTCTAGCAGGCATGCCTGGGCAGTAATCTGATGTTTCTATTGATAAAGAATTCTATTTGAAGATTCATATCAGTTTGCTTTGTCAGAATCATGAGGAAAAGTGATAAAATAAACCGGCTATCCAGGGTACAGTTTAAACACTTTCACATGAAACAGCTCTGATTAACACTTTTGCACAATAATATTTCTGTTCAGAATTGACTTTTGTTTTATATGTTTTTATCTTAAAGTATAGGATTTCATTTGAAGCAAAATATAGCCAAAATTATGTAAACGTCCAAAATGAATCTTCAGATTGCTCAGTGAGACGGCGGCATCGTATCCAGATCAGCGAAGGCACAAATGCACCTGTGGAATTGTTTTGTACAGCAGTAGAAATCTGACGACTTTTTGAATAATTACATCCAGTTGGAACTTCACTTAAACCTCCTAGGTTATGTGTACAATGTGATTGGTCAATACCAGACAAGCAATCGGGTATTCTACGTTTGTTTTTTTAGTAGACCCCTTTCATCATGAACTCAACTTAATTTGAAAATATACTCTCGATGAATGATTATAGAATATGAAAGAAACTTAATTTTCCTGATATCAAAATATATATGTTCATAATATCAGCACAAGGATATGTAATATTGCATTTTAGTGCCGAGCAACACCATAGGATGGCCTTTGTTTTGAGACTAGTTTGGGGCGTAATATTGCACCGTCAATGACCGTGGCAAGATCGAACCCAAAATGAACCATATAAGAAGCAAAGTTCCACCATTTTCTCAAATCGTGTAGTTTGCACCCATTTTCGCGACTTCGAACCCTTCTAGCTCCCTTATTGAACCTTTTTTTCTTAGTGTGTAGGGTGCACAAATAATGGCATAAGGAAGATTACAAGAGATGGAAAAGGTGAGTTGCTAAAGGTGTTACCCATTCAGTTGCCCTCCCTCAACCCGTGAGATGCTCAAGATCTTTAATTGTATTTGCATATGTGAGTGTTTGTGAAAAAATAAACAAAATTTAGTAAAAGCGTGCGTCATATCTTTCCACATTAATTTCACAAATGCCAAAACACCCTTGTTTCCCTTTCTGCAAAAATATACACTTACTTAGAAAAAAAAGAGAAAATGAATTGGACATTCACATCAAACAACTAGAAAAATACCAAGCTGCGAAATGAAGCTTACAAGGAAATATTTCACACAAAAAATGTACTGTTGCACAACTGCGGCAGCTTGACATGGTCTTGAGGGGACGTAGTGATCTGCGAAGGTGTTGATTTAGTATAGATTCACAGAAAATAACGTAATCGTCTATTAAAGTGGCGTTAAGGATTTGGGAGTAGAAAATACAACTATGAAATTAAAACAATTATTTTTTTTTCTTCAAAATGTACCATTTTGAGGAGCATGATCATACAAACATATGCCACAAATCGAGGTAACTGGCTGCGGTATAAAACATTTAAATCATCCATTGAATGTCATAGGTCATAGTTACAGAGATACTTACAAATTGAACTCTAAAACGCCTTAGCAGGCGGATAGGATATCTAATGAGGCCTCCTTAACTAGTAAAGCTAGAAAAAAAGGAAAAGACTTACAGCCTGTCCATCTTTTATCTAACATTTGGGAAAGGCTATTAAGATAGCACGATGGTATCATCAAAGATATAATACAAGACCGTATTATAGACACCGTCCTTGTCCTCTTTCATTTATTCCTTTTTTAGGGGGACATAAAGAGTAAGATTTTATTTTCGGTAACAATGTAGCTCCAGGTAGAGTGACAGAAGTGACCCCTAATAGCCATAAGTGGAGAAATACATACTTGACGTTGTTGATATATAGATGGCGCTTTTCAACTAGTTACAATCTCTCTCTCGATAGAGTGACAAAAAATGGCACCCGCCAATATGGTATTTTCCCCTTCATGGAACACCCTGAACAGGCACATACTGGTAATTGATATGCAGATGGCGCTGCTCATTCTCTCGGTCTCGGGAGCTTTCTTTGTGCTGTGTCGGTCTCTTTGGCTTTCTTTGCCTATAGTGTTGGTCTCGTGAGCCTCTTTTGCGTACTGTCGATCTCGTGAGCTTTTATCGCGCAGTGTCGGTCTCGTTGGCTCTTTTTGGGTAGTGTCTTTGGACAGTATGACTCGTGGGTGTCGGTCTCGTGGAATGACCCCTCTGCTTACGGTGGTGCCACAAAGCAACGTGGTGGAAATTCTTTTTGATATATGCTATACAGTGCATGTACTTAACATGGAAAGTTTGTAAGGCGATCTTGCTATCAACGTCCTACCATGTTAGTTGTTGATAAGTGGTTAAGTGCTTAGGCAATGCCATTTGCAGCCTGACATTTTTTGACAATGTAAATGTCAAATCATTGAATACATCTTAAACAATGAAAATGAATGCATTCATGAGTGTAGCGATTACACAAACCAAAAGCTAGTAAAATACTAATCGCAACATGGCATGTCATCGTACTTTCCAAGAGCTTCACGTCCATATATTATGTAGTGTAGTGGATCTTAAAGAAGGCTAATGCGAATGAAAAGGTCCGCAGCAATTTGTCGTTGTCAGGACAAGACATGACTTTCTCGTCGCAGTTGTTTGCAACAACTGCCTGACATCGACCTCCACACGGACGATCTGATTAATGTAAGGGATAGCGATCACAACTATCGATCTCAACACAACGTGCTTTCATGAAATCTCTGTGAAATCCGCATGAATTACGCGACCAAAAAGTGATGGCACGTTAAAACGAACATTAATAGCAAAAGATGCAGTCATTATTGCTTAGTTTTAGATACATGATGAGGAAGACGGATTAAAGTACCACAATTGTTTTTCCAAAACACAACAACGTTTATTTTGCTCCCAGGTTAGATTTATTTAGCCATGTCTTGAATGTTCGCGCACGTTACGCAGACGACCACTGCATAAGCATAGACAATGTACTTTCAAAATGCATCTATTATGGACGTGACTGTGGTTCTCTCACAGCCACGCTAACAGCAACACCAAACTTGAAGTGACAAAGATGCGGGATGTTTAGATTGTCGTGAACAACGGTGGTGATTAGGTTGAGGCGTGAAAAACTGGGGGCTTGTCCGAGAAATTGAGCAGCAAGATGCACTTAAATTCTTGACACATAATTTGTACATTTAGTTACAATGAAATTGACCAGAGTACTTTCTTAAAATGCCAAAATACAAACCTGTTTACGGAAAGATGTAGGCCTGTCAAAAAAAGAAGGCATTCAAAACCTATATGTTGAACTGAGAGAAACTCTTTTGTTAGGCATATTGTAGAACATAAAGAGGAGTGACCTAAGTGCTGCAGTGTTCTACAAGAAATATCTTAAATTCAGTATATTATGCTAAACAGGTTAAAATGTTCAGCGGATTACCAGCAAAAAAGCAGGTAATAAATTTTCATGATTATAATGAATTGAATATGAAGAAGAAATAAAACCGGAGCATAATTTACTGGTAATAGAGCCCGGAATGGTCGACAGGACTTGGGTCATCTGTCATCTTGAGCTAGAATTATTCATGTTCTTTATTTCACTCTCACAATCATGCAGTCTTATCACGGTAAGATGTCTTTGAATGGTAGCAGATGGGGATGTAGTGGTGTAGAAAATATTCATTCAGCGGTCAAATATTTCTACATGTAAATTTATCCCCAAACCTTTGAAACGTGTGCATGGTGGCTTTCCGAAATGCGACGTCGCTTAAAATAAGAATCAACATCTTGCAGTGCCAGATGAAAGTTGTCAGATCATTGAGGATCAGTACTGAACCAAGCTCTGTAAACATATCAAGGTACATCATCGTCGACAAAACAAAGGTGATCAGCAGCAAAAGAATGGCAACGGTGACGAGACGAACGATATTTTGTAGACCTCTTATTTGTTTACCATTTCCCCGTCTGTCAGGATCTGCGGGAAGGCGTTGGTTCGCCAAATCTGCTACGCGACGCATCTGTCGGGCCATTTCGACCCCAATTCGAATCAAGGCGAAATTAGCAGCGACGGCCCCCAGTATCGGGACACTAAACAACGCTAGTGTTAAAATTGTGTAGGAAATCGTGGTTTGGAAACTTTCCCCGGGGTCACAAACGTCGGAAGGCGATGGGGAGATTCCTGGGAGAGGCAGGTAGCCGAGAGTATTGAGAGACACAAGCAGGGCTCCAAAGATGCAGAGTCGTATCCTACGCATCGTTACGATCCTAAAGTATTGGAGAGGGTACACCACGTAAATGTACTTATTGACCGTGATACCACACAACAACCACGCTGATGTATGCTGAAGAAAAGCCACGGCGAAAGAAGCAAAGAGGCACAGTTCAGCAGGCAAGGGGTTAATTGCTGTTAGGTAAAACAAGTATAACAACGGGAGCTGACAGATTGACCCGGCAATGTCGTTTAGCGACAGACATTTCAACAGGAGGATGTCAACTTCGTTGACCAATGCACTGTGTTCTTGCGACAAGGTATGAAAGACAAAAGAATTAAAGATGACAGCTATCAGAGCAAGTACAGGGCTGTAAATCATCCTCGAAAGTAGAAGAGAACCCACCCAAGGAGCATAGGATTCGTAGTTGTTTGCAGCGTTCACTTCTTGCATCAGGGTCCCGTCCATTTTCGATGTCGAGCAGTTTCACATACTACAGTGTTCTTTACATCCAGTAGTATCCCCATGTGTAGCCAACAAACCCTACGTGCACAGATCGTTATCGCTGTCTAAATTTGGCGGGAGCAACAGTTTTGCTCTTCTCAGAAGCCGAGGTTTGATGTAATTGACTTTTCGGTCTCTCGTACATAGAGCGTGATTCATCGGTTCTTTCGATTTGATTTGAAACGTATGTTACTCGTCTTTGGAAATGAAATGTATGCATCGTGCTCCTTTCCTCAAATGTATATAAATGTCAACACATTTGTATACCACACGTGTATCTCACTGAAATTTCATAGTTTTACCATGACATGACCAGCGAACACTTACAAAGGATATAACTTAACCTTATATCTTTTTTTAAGATTAAAAAAAATACTCATAATGTCAAAAGAGAACCTAAAAGGTACATGTAACCAAGAAACTACGTAGGCCTATATGAAGAGTTGAAATGAATAGAGGGACAGAGAGAGAGAGAGAGAGAAGAAAGGGAAAGTGGTCTGATAGATGGACAGGCATTTCGTATATTAGAGCGTGCTCATTATAAGTAATGTATTTCTGATGAGTTAATGACAAGCGAGGATATCGTTCGGTGCGTATCCGGCTTTAATGGGATGAACACTAGGGAGGACCGAAAAGCCGAAATACTGCAATATATGACTAGCCCTCATTTTTGCTGTCATAACCACAATGGATCAATAATGATGGGAATTATGGACGATCAGATCACTAGCAATGTTGCAAAAAAAATATCAAATGAAGATATTTTAACAAACAAAGCAAAATACAACCAAACACCTTGAGATGTGGTGTATCTGTACTGGGTTCTAATTCCAGCTGTTTAGTAAAGTTTTGCTTCCTTTTATATTTTGTGAGGTAGTGAAAAGATAAGATGGAATAATGACTTTCGTGACATTTACTCTACAACATTGACTAGTAAATCATTATAAAGATAATCTACTAGTCATTACAATTGATATTTGATTTTCTCTCTATGTTATCATAATGAATAAGAGAAAAGAAATGTATGTGTTTCATGAAACATGTGAATTAAGTCATGTAATAGGAAAAGGAAGTCAAGTTGTAAGAGCAGTATAGAGAGATTTTTAACATCTAATGTTCCAACTAGTGTCATATTACACTTTTTCAACTGAAGTATTTTCCTTACCATTTTCCATCTCTAAACAGTCTTAATAGAGGCATCACGAGCAGCAATCCAGTTAATGTTGACGCAGCCCCTCTGGCCTCTTGGATCAGCTCAGATATTCATTTAAAAGTAACGTCGTCATGGTTGTGTAGGGTGCTGTTCGTTATTACGAAGGTTCGTTATTCCTAAGTTTCGTTAATCCGAACATTTGTGGCGTTATTCCGAAGGTTTGTTATTCCGTACGTTCGTTAATCCGAAAATGAAACGGGGTTCGCTATTCCGAAAGCTCGTTTATCCGAAAATGAAATAGGGCTCGTTATTCCGAAGGTTCATAAATCCGAAAATGAAATAGGGTTCTTTATTCCGAAGGTTCGTTGATCCGAAGTGATATAGGGTCCGTAACGAACCTTCGGAACAACGAGCTTTGTTTCATTTTCGGATTAACGAACCTTCGGAATAACGAACCTTATTTCATTTTCGGATTAATGAACCTTCGGAATAACAAACCCTATTTCATTTTCGGATTAACGAACCTTCGGAATAACGGACCTTCGGACCAAAGAAAATTCGGAATAACGAACCTTCGGAATAACGACCTGTAACCGTTGTGTTTACCTGAAGGATGGCAAGCTAGATAGAAATATCCTTACCTGCAAGGAGGCTTACCATGAACTTTGTAACGCGGTGCGAATCGTGCCAAGGTGTTGATGTACATAACACACACACACACATATATATATATATGCATATAAATATATTTATACCCCCTTCCCCCCTCACACACATAAGAAATAATTAAAACATTCGTGATGTGAGCTTATAATCCGTGAGAACTGAGTCAGAAAATTATGAATATTATACAATTTCTTATATTTTCTATATTCTTATTGTATGTACATCCTGGAATTTTCCACATTTTGGACTTCGAATGTTAAAATTATAAGAAAAATGAGTCTCAAATACGCTATCTGTAGATCCAACAAGGTTTTTGTTACCTGTATCATGATTTTTTATCTTATTATTCTGATACATGTATCATGACCATAAATGATAAACCTACTTTATATACTAAACAGGATCATAGCAGTTATGCCCAAGTACATCTGTAAAAGGGGTTGAACCGCAATGATTCGATGTACCGTTCTTAAAGAAAAGGATTGAGGTATTGCTGCATATAAAATGAAAGGATCGAGAGAGATCGATCGCATTAAGACATGTAAGATTATAGTCACGAATGCAAGAAACGATCAGATATGAGATTCCATGTAAATCACCCCTGCACAGGATTCAATAGAGTTTAAGTATAACAGGTACAACTACATGTGTGTATGGAAGATTAAAGTGCTACATAAATCTAATATAATATTAGATTTATGTAGCACTTTTGTCTTCCCGCTACAACAAAATGATCCTAAAGTCGGGCGAGGTCGATTATTTGAAAATTGCATGATATAATTTCCTAATCTTTCTGCTTTAAATTGATATATAACACATTTTATAAAAAATAATCGGCTGCAGAGATATCGATGTTTAAGAGAGAGCATGTCGAGACGTCTGGAAAATCACTGTTTCGAGAAAAGCGCCCAAAAGTCTTCCTTTCGACGCAATCGCGATCAAGGGACACGCAAGTCAGTTCCCACCTCTGGACAATAGAAGGTAAGCCCTAGCAACCCCCGAAGAGTTCATTCAAGCACATCAGCGTCGGCGGTCTCCTCACCAACCAATCAGTGGCCAGGATGTGAGAAGCGGCTGAGCATAGCGCACCCGGCCCGCACGCACCAGTCGACTGGGCAGTGTGCGAGCTTCACGCTTCGGTTAGCAGCAAGCAGCAAACTGACCAATGAGATCACTCTGGTCGTTGTTAGGGGCGGAACCTATCTGTGGCGCTCAATCCAAATTTTCGAACCAGTTTCTGCTTCGTTGAAACGCCAAAAAAAAAAATATGGCTCAGAAAAACGCTATTTTTGGGTCTTTCCTTTGATCATTTTGCTTCAAAATTTCTACAGATGATAGAAGATATGTTAGACTCCAATATTGTATCGACATCAGAAAATCGTAAGTTTTGACCAATTTTAATGCTCTGACTTCAAACACGATTTTCACGGCTTCGACCGTGCGCGACTTTAGGACCTTTTTGTTGTAGCGGGTCACTATTCGAGGATTGTAGTGGAATACCATGCTTAGAAGAAGTCGGGTTCAATTAAAAAAAAAAAAACCCTGGCCAATATTACTTAAAAATTCAAAGTCATTTGTAATGCTAATGTCATACCTATATAGAGCACATTGTTACAAACAAGACGGCTTTAATTTTATTATGTTTATTAGCTTGTGCACAAGTCGCTGAAGTCATGGAGCTCAAAGGTTTTAATTGCTTTCATAAGAAATGAAAAAAATAAAACCAAAACATGCAATGCAAACTGTACGTTATAATAATCATGTCATCATCCAAAATCTTTTCAAGTACCATGAAATGTTTTACAAATTACAAATCTCTATTCCATCTCTCTGTCTCTCACTTTCAAATACCGTGAGTTACAACGTCATAATTATAACTTTACAAATGTTTGTAATAACTGCATATAAGTGTCCACTGAAAGGATAGTGTAGTTGTTTAGCCATTAACGGAAATAATCACAGAAATGATCATAATATTGTCACGCACACAAATATAAACAAAATGTGAGCCAATAACAATTTCGTCTCATCCAAGCTGGTACGTGTAGCTGTGATCAAGATCATTCTTTCATGACAACACAAGCATCTTCATCAGATCAACTCTACAGCAATTCATAATTTAATACCGTAGTAGACGATTAAAAAAGGTAACGTGTACTTTTACGAAGTCAGGATTTGTAGAATAATTTTGTTTTTCATCGGTGTAGATTCAACTTACGTGAAAGTGCGTCGCAGGGTAGGTTAACTGCATCTCATACAAACATGACAAAAAGTGACGAAATTCTCTTCTTTAATATGTGATCACTTTTCTTGTGTACGTGTTTGTGTGTGTGTGTGTTTGTGTGTGTGTGTGTCTGTCTGTCTGTCTGTTTGTGCGTGTGTGAATCCCAACAGTGTTGCTATCGGAACAACTTCGCTTGATATATTTAAAGTTAAAAAATCGAACTGTGATTATGTGAGAACGTGTCTCCCGATGCTCCTAAGAGGGTTTGAGGACACTGTGTCCTAGTTTAACAGTGGGTTTTACTGTGATCGGATGTTCCTTTGATATGTTACCATAACAACGGCTCAAATACTTATAATCCGATTTGCTCCAGCTTGGAATAGAAACTGCTAGATTGGAACTGCAATATTGTGTAACTAACGCTCGCTGTATAGACCTTATGAATGGTATCCAGACCTGTAGGATACGCCTTTAATACCTTGAAGAAGGGCAGTGAGATAAAACTGGAATTATGGACAGTAAAAAACGATGGTTAGAACAATGAAAGAGAAGCACCGAGAGCAGTATGGTTGTATTATATCCAAGATTTTTTTTTGACAAGTCAGAATCAGGTAACGCGTAGTTGCTCCTCGAAATATGACGATAAAAATGGCCATTACCGGGACGCTCAAGAACGCTAAAGGGTTATCATCATAATATACGGCGACGATGCCCCAAAAGATATCATCCGGGTCACAAGTACCTCACTCTTCGCGTCGTTACCAGCATGTAATACCACAGTGGATTAGTAATGTAAATATTACTGTTAGACAGAGTGATGGTACACAGAAGCCATGGAGACGGATTCTTGAAGAAACGTGTTGCGAAAGAATCGACGAGTCGCACCTCGACAGGAACGGACCTTCTTGCTTGGAAGTGCAATACGTAGCACAAACACTTCTTGAACTAATGAAGATGTCATGTCGGTAACAGCGAGAAGTTTCAAAAAGAATATGTCATTACCGATGAAATCAACGTCAAGTTTGTTGTTGTTGTTTTTTTAATATACATGACAAATACAAATGAAATGATCGTAACTGCACATAGGCAAGCAATGCAAAGCAGTCTTGAGATTAGGAGAGGATCATCCAATGTAGATCCCCATTTAAAGTCATTCGCTTTTGCAGAGACATGCGAAATGTTTGTATCCATTCTCCTCTTTCCTAAAAGATTTTCAGCATTCAGATGACATGATGGATAGGTTTGCGATCTGTACTTGCTGTCTTTGTCCCTTACTTAATGCTAGGTCTGTCAGATTGTATTGTGTGTACATGTATAGACACAGTATGTTACAGACGAAATGCTAACAGGATACAAGATGTTTTGTGTTCGTGTGTGTGTGAGCGTGTCATTTTTTTTCTTCTAAATCTAGACAAATTTAGGTAACCACTCTCGGACTCGTGTGACTGTTCAGGAATATCGCTTCCCTCTACAAAAAAAAAAGAGAAAAACAAAACGTAAGGCTGTTGACAAAAAGCAAGTATAAATACGCGACATCAATCACTGTCAATACAGCCTTAACAAGTTATATGCGATTTAATGTCGCCTCATTGTGCATATTCTTTATTACTCTTCCTTTTCCATAATATGTATATAATATCATCATATCCTTACAACTGCTATACCGCAATTACCATTACAAACTCCCTAAACCGTAAGAGCATGTAACGCTGGACGTAGGGCCTACGTACTGCTGTCAACGAAATTGATTTGACCTTACCACAGGGTCTGTACAAGAGGCAGAGTGGAGTAATTACAATATGTCGAATACGCGTGAAGGCTTTTACACAGTTGTTCCGTCGCAGAATTGGGTAATTTAAATCGCCCATTTCACCTCTTCTTGCTCTTGACATTTTGGGAATGAAGCTTTCTATCAAAAAATGGTATCGTTAGTTGATCATTAAATACGCACAAACTTGAATTGCACGGAAACACATCAAGGCTGATTTCCATAGGTGCAAAGTAAGCGTGCCAATGCTTAAAGATAGGGATAATGATCTTTGTATCAATTAAGATGTAAGTGCTTAGAGAAGGGAGGGAGCACAATGTTTTTGTGTGGCATTGAAAGATGAAAGCTAGAGTCAAGCCCATTGGAAGATTGACATTCCCCCTCGCATTCCTTGACTTCTTTCATCAAATTAATCATTCAATTCAATTAATCTATTTTCATTCTTTTTTTCCAACAAAACATAACACGGAATAAATCAGGAATGATATCATAAACATACCATGCATATATATGCATGCATACTGGCAACCCCCCCCCCCAAAAAAAAAAAAAAAACAAAAACAAAAAAAAAAACAATTAAAATAAAAAGTTATGCTTCAGTTACCGAGACTACATATTGTTTATAACTTTCTGCAAAGTCCTCTTACGTAGAATAGATATGATAAGATATGTCTAAAGTTATTAGTGACCAATTTGTTTGAAAAAAACCCCCAAACACCTAGATAACACTATACAATCTATTGAATACCGTTGGCAGACCTGTTTTTGGTCATATGATAGTATAAAATCATTGACGTATTCAGATTTTTTTTTAATAAGTATGCACGCCTGGAACTACATAGACCAAGAATGATTTCAATTATATAAAAGAAGCGAGAGCAAAAAGCCAAATAAAACATGGTGAGAATATTCGTATTATGCTCAAGTCAATTGTATTCTGGATATAATATGTATAAGATTAATCCTCGGCTATTTAAATAATGTTCGCAAAATGATCACCGTCATTGTAAAATATGAGTGAATATGATAGAAACCCCGGGATTCTTAAGGTAGTATATCAGCAAAATATTCAAATGTTTAGATAAGAATGCACGCATTGAAGGACTTGAACAAAAAGGAAAAATAACATCAAATAAAAAAATATATAATGAAAAAACACCCATACTGTATATGTGCGTAAACCCTATCGTGGAATCAGTATTATGTATAATACAAGCTTAATCCTTGACTATTTATAATGTTTGCAAAATGATTTAGGGATAGTATTTCAGATGTCAACACACCTTAATCTTGCGCACATATTTGTTACTTCAAGTTTCATCGCTTTCCGATAATAGACGTCGCTAACAATAAGGACTGCCGTCTTGCTGTGCCATAAGAAACTCGTTACATCAAAGGCAAGAAGCGTAAGCCAATGTTGAAAGTAATTCGGACTATAAGTGAATTGCGCCAGCACGATAATGATCGACAGCAGAACAATCGATATAGTGATCAATCGCACCACGTTCTTCAGCCCTCTCAGTTTTGGGACGTTGTTCAGCCCGTGACGCAGACGATGCTCCACAGGCGACATCTGGTTGTACATCTCTATTACTCGTCGCATCCTCTTTGCAGACCGAAAAACGATCATGATAAGAATACAGTTGATAACGATCATCACGATGATCGGGACACAAATGAAGGCTGCAGACGAGATGAGGTAAGGACGTGACGCTCCGAAAGAGGCGGACGGATCGCAGGCGGTAGATTCCCCTGCT
Source organism: Diadema antillarum (assembly GCF_040938485.1). NCBI lineage: Eukaryota > Metazoa > Echinodermata > Echinoidea > Diadematoida > Diadematidae > Diadema > Diadema antillarum. The sequence continues at coordinate 1,894,217 of NW_027270929.1, read as the reverse complement.
GGCAGCCCCTTGATCGGGAGATAGCCAGCGGTGTTGAGGGAAACGAGAAAGACGCCGAACAGACAGAACAAGACTCGCCGCTTCGTCACTAATCTGAAGTACCGTAGAGGGTTCGCTACGTAGATATACTTATTGATGGTGATAGCACAAAGCAGCCAAGACGATGTGTTTTGGAAGAACAAAGTCGCAAAGATGACACAGAGGCAAGCCGACACGTTGCTTATGAATGTCATCGAATAGACAAGGGCAGCCTGCGTCAGTGAGGAGGCCACGTCATTCAGAGCGAGACATTTAAGCAGAAAAATATCAATATCGATGAAATCCAAGGTTTGACCACGCGATAGAACCATGCAGAAGAATGAATTGAAGAGTACATTTACAGGAGCGGTAACAGAACGTAACACCAAGTGTAAGATAATCGGTGCACTCTTGATATCGATCGCCCATTCTGATTGCTCACTGTCGTTCGCTGGTAAAGGTGTGGCGACTTCCATTACATGACAATACGCAAAAGGAAATGATCAAAGAGTGTAGATATGATAAAGATTTGAGCACTGAACTCAGTGCACTTGTTATTTCTATGAGAGGAAGGCAAGGAAGGAGCGTAGACGTTTTCCAACCCTTTCCATATGGCGATGGCAATGGATGAAGTGGATGAAATCATGGGAGCCAAAAACGCCTTGAAGTTCAGAAACGTCTCTATCAACAGGAAACTAATGACAAGATGTCTATTGACGTATATACTGTTTCTATATCCGGCAAATAATTTTTGCTAGACTTCCACAAATTCCTCCCACAGTTGCTTCACGTACGATCGCTTGATTATCATTTTGCCCAGCATAACTTTGCCTCGATATTTCTTCCACTCGGTCGTGACACTAGCACGAAAGTTTCAATAACTGCATGATTTGATCAACTCTGTTGCCATAATGCTTCAATAATTTTTCCTCTCCCGAAGTGCACATTCCACGTCAGCAGCGTAATTCTTGCTAAGCTGCTTAATGACTGAGCGAAAGAAAATGAATAAAGATATAGAAAATAGACTAACAAAATAGTACCTGCCTCAACAAGCGGGAGTTAGCGCAAGCCAGCGAGACTGAAAAAGATAGACAAAAAGTAATATTGCAGCTATCCTCACACTTCCCCGTAATTGAAGTTCTCTGGAAATGATCACCGATTAAACTAACCCTGTGCGAGAATATCAATTTGCGTACCCATTAAGTCCATTTTTTAGAGACGAAACACACGGGATACCCAAACGATTAATTCTATGGAACCTTACCCTTGGCATGCATTATAAACCGTCGTTAGTCACGAACAACTGCATTATTATTGTTCCAACGCCTCATTTCTCGGTGGACCTGGGTGTAATGACGTGCCCGGTAGTGATGATTTTAAGCTGGCCTTCATTATAAGGTTTACTCCGCGAAAAAAAAAATACCAAACAAAGCAAATGTGAAAAGAATGAAAAAAGATAGGCACGCGGCTTATAATCAGTTCAGAGAAATTGTCCTTACTCATCAGAGAAAATGGTAGTACATGTAGTGATCATGTGGAAGTATGCGGTTGTTTGCATATATATATATATATATATATATATATATATATGAATATAAAAGTTCTGCGTCAGTGTGTAGTAAATAGATATCAAGTGTAAAAACAGTCGTATAAACACCGCAGGAGCCAAAAAATTGGACCGACGTTTCGGTCAATGACTGACTTTGATAAAGGTCTTTGATCGAAACGTCAGTCCAATTTTTTGGCTCCTGCGGTGTTTATACAACTATTTTTACACTTGATATATATATATATATATATATATCTATATATATATATATATATATATATATATATATATATATATGTATATGTGTATATATACTACACACTGATATTTGTGTACAGAGCGTTGTTGGTGTTCTTCAGGCTTGAGTTGTTCGTAAATGATAAATGTTATTCACATACATCTCACTACTCTCACAGATATGAATTTGTATCGAGGTGCGAGGATACCAGTGCACATTTCTGCTCTGGCGAAGACTGCATCTTGCAAATCAGATGAATAGATGACTGATGATATGATGCTAAGAAGAACTTTATTCTGAACCAAAGCTTATACACATGCTCGTTTAAATCTGTCCGACCTCAGGTAAACCTTTTGAATAGAAGCAAAGCTTCCATTCGCTCTATAAGAGAAGCCAATGTTCACGCATTGACTGCATGATGTATTTGAGAATATTTTTTTCTTTTTTAATACAAGACATGTATCCACCATAAGTACACGACATGTGGCTGGAGTATGCATCCTCTCAGTAGCTGACTTATTGATACGGCGAGCCCTGAACAGCAAACATAAAAAACAAAACAAAATAACAAACAATCAACAATAGCAACAACATCAAAAGCGTTAGGCTATTTATGAACGCAAAAAACATGTTTAATCAGGCTGTACAGCCAAGACTCCTTCCCTACACTGTAAAAACATCGGTGTTAGATTTAACACCACGGGTGTTAAATCTAACACCGATCAAACTTCAATAAAGGACCACACCCACAGGTGTTAAAAATGCACTGTGATGGTGTTGAAAAGTGTTCACCTGACACTTCGTGGTGTTAATTTGACACTGTACCTGGTGTTATTTTGACACTGTACTGGTGTTAATTCAAAAATGACACCACATGGTGTTGATTTGATATTTGCTGGTGTTAATGTCAATGGTTTAACACCCGTCCAGCTTCAATAAGGGACCACACCAGCTGGTGTTACTTTGGTGTAAATTTATTTTCACATTTTTTTCAAAAATCAATTATTTTAATGTAAAATTCTTGATCGTCTTGTTTAAATTAAAAATCAACAAGAAGTGCAGTTACTAAGAAACTCTTGAAAAAACAGTTTAAAATTTGGAAATGACACCCGTTGGTGTTAATTTAACACCATAAATGAGCACCGAAAATTGAACACCAGCTCGATGTTCACTATTTAACACCGGACTTTTTGCAGTGTAGAACCTTTTATGAGTCACACACACACATACACACACACACACACACACACGCTCGCTCTCTCTCTCTCTCTCTCTCTCTCTCTCTCTCTATATATATATATATATATATATATAAATTATATATATATATATATATATATATATATATGTGTGTGTGTGTGTGTGTGTTTATCTATGATTTGTCTTCAAATGCTACTACAGTTAACCATGCTAGTGATGTGCCTAAAATGCTTTCTCATGTCAGCAGTTATTTCTTTCTTTTCTCCTGCCTCACTTCTTTCTATTCGTGATCGCTCAGAGTGATCCTCGATCTCTGTATGACTTGCCTTTACTTGATTCTCTTGTATAACAATTGCAGAGGCACTTTCCTTCTAATTTCTACATAGATTTATTTTGTCTTTAGATAGTTTTCACATACATGCTACAATGCATCATGCACCCATTGAACACTTCTTTAGAAATTATATTAATTGCCCAGTTCATCCAGCCCCGTTCTTTCTGAACAAGTTCAACAATGCAACGAGTTGGCGTTTTGTTGCGTTCCGAAATTTTACGTCACTAATGACTAGAACGATGATCTTGCAGTGCCATGTCAGCAGTGTCAAATCAAAAGTTACCCGGGTGAGCCAATGGTGAAAGAGAAGAGGACTGTCGATGAACGAGCAAATGGCACTAATGATCATCAACACAACGAGAGACACGGTGACGAGTCGTGCTACATTCTTCAGTCCTTTTCTATTTGCCCCTTCGTTTCCTATTCGCGGGTGGTACGGGGAACCAGTTGGGATGGGTCGGTCGCCGGAAAACGCACCGACGCGTCGAACTTTCCTAGCTGACCAATACGCGATGGCTATGAGGGAAACATTCATAACAACAGTCATGACAATCGGTAAGGATAGCAAAGAGGCGGATGCTGCTAAGTAGGAAAGTGATGTTCCCAAAATCACAGAGAGGTCACAGTAACTCTCGGACTGAGCCGCAGGGGGCCCGTAGAGTGCAAGGTAACCAACCGTGTGCAAGGACACGAGGAAAGCGCAAAGCAGACAAAGCGCCACCCGAGGCTTCGAAACCAGCCTGAAGTAACGGAGTGGATTCGCGATATAGATGAACTTATTAATGGTGATGATGAACAATATCCAAGACGATGTGTTCAGGAAAAATGTCATGCCGAATATGGCACAAAGGCACAAGGTCATATTCTCAAGGAACATTGTCGGAATGATTGGCATAAAGTGACAAATTGAAGAGGCGATGTCATTCAGGGAAAGGCATGCCAACAGAAAAGCATCAATATCTATGAAATCCAAAGACTCTCCACGCAAGAGAATCAGAACGACGAAGGAATTGACAATGGTGCCAGTTGTGAGAGAGAATGACTGAATGGTAAGGAAAAGAAAATTTTGCCCGGTGAAGCTGATCGCCGTCATTTCAGTACTATTTGTGGGTTGTCTGTTCATCTTTGTTTCCCTTTCAACAAAAGGTGGAATGACAGTCGACGACCGAAGGGGTCCTCAGCAATCAAATATTGTGTCGGCACACATCCAAATACAAACGAGAATCTACAGCTCAAACTGAATGGCGATGTGTCACTGTCACTTACGTTTGGAAACAGATGCGGCATTTTTTCCGTTATCAACACCTACAGACGTGGAAAATCAACTGATAAATGTGAATTTTCACAAGGGCACAATTTTGAACTACAGTGTATATTGCTCTGGGCATTTGGCTTCACACTGATTCTCCGTGCTTTTGCATATGTCACCAGTGCATCTGAAGTAGCAATAACTCTACACATTTAATGGCCCCATTTTCATTAGTGAAACCCACTTTCACTGACCACTGTGTTTACATTTTGTATTTGCATTGGCGTCTGGACTCAAGCGGCAAATTGCAAGAGCAAAGCAAATTGAGAGCCATTAACGACGGCGCTCTCGGTGGTGCACTTATCAAGTGTCGTATTACGCCTTTGCCAGGCGCCATAGCTAATAGAAATAAAACTACAAAAAAAAAATCTTTGAGATACTAATGAACATAAGTATTATCATCAATTATTCATTCAAAGTACTTACAATTTGATTTATATATTATATATTATTATAATATCATATATTATATATTATTTATATACCTTTTATTAGGCAACGTGAACGTTTGAGATACTAATATACCTCACTGATATATATCTTTCTACACATCTTTTGTCGCATAGATTATGATACTACACCGTCTTGGCAAAGCTGTCATCCCTTCCTTTTGTTCTATAGCTGTATATTGGTTAAGTTTTATAGTGAAATAAAACATTAAGATAACCCTTTACTTGAATTGTATTCTTACGAAACCATGGAACACTTAGGCATTACAATGCAACTTTTTTTTTTCTAGAAAAAGATAAATATAAAGTAACCAAACATCAAATGAATATTGATTTCGCAAGATTTGAGGTATGCGATACAAGTAATGAAAACAGACTTACACATCACTTCACTCAATTTAAATGATAACTTTGTCAGTGGCATTAAAATTTTTAGCTATAAAGTTGTTTATCATTATTTTGCTAACATGGGAGAAAAATTAGTGAAAATTCAGCTGTTAACAAAAGAAGTGCATTTATACAGGAAAGGTTTCAGCAACTTTTCCTTCAAAACAGTGGAAGACAAGAAAGTGTGTGGCATGTATGAGAATCACTGCCTATTGATAGAGCCACGGGTCCGGACAACATACCGGCAAAAACTATCTAGAGCATCACATCTGTAACAGCTTCGCCGCTAACCTTTCTATTAAATCAAGTCGTACGAAAGGGCGGGAATCCAGATGAATGGAAGGACATGAAACAGGTTCCCGTGAAGTCCTATCAACAAGGAGGCAGCAAAGATGATATAATAAAGTAATTATGAGCCTATTCTTGTTGTCCCAAATCTTGCCAAAATCATAGAGAAAGTTACTCATGACCACCTTCAGACATGATGAATGACATGATTAATTGTAGTATTCTTACACATACTGCATAAACAGTTTGGCTTTCGTCTGAAGCACTCTATTTCAGATGAATTGTTGAATGCAAGTGAAAAATGGCTGGATGACATTAATTCTAGAAATATTGTCTGGGATTAATGCTTAACTTGAAATAAAGTTATTTTTTTTAGTATCATAAAGCCAAGCACGGTCTTTAGCCCCGCCCCTAAGCGTTGAGTTATCAGCTCCCAAGAATCCATCCCATGCCCTGCGATCCTCCCGCTCAATCTACCAATGTAGCCCTGGCCCCATACCACGTACCCGCTTTGGCAGTCGTGCTTTCGCCGTCGCCGCGCCTCAACTACGGAATGAGCTCTCCCTTCATATCAAATCTTCACCCTATTAATTTAACTATACGTTTGATTTAATGAAATCAATATAGATATAATAATATGATCTCACGTTTTGTATTTATGTTATATTTCTCCCTTTGTGTGTGTATATCTATTTTAATAAGCATGCTAATTTCAGCATTTGCTTGATGTCAAAGTTGTTCAACATTCTTTATTACATCAATAAACAGTGTAACATGAAAGCCTAGGTTGTCTCCTGGATTAAACAGGAGGCGCAAGGCAAAGACAAAGGACAATACAGAAAACATGCAAATTCGTCTTACATAATAAAAAACACACACAACAAATACAGCTACATAATCACAAACAGATTAACCAAAGAAAGATACCTTTACACACAAACAAATTGAAATATACAATATCCAATTTCAAAACATACCTTTCTATCATAATAATGCAACTTTATCTCATTCTGTTTTTTCATTGATTAAAGTAAATAATTGTGCACTTTATATTTATGTTTGATGTTTATGGTTATGTTTATTTTTATGTTTAATAATGTAAGATTATGTAGATTATGGTATAATTATGATGTAAAAATGTAAAATAACAACTGTTTTACTACTACTCTTACTACTACTATTGTCATCATCATCATGTATTGACTAAAAATCTGAAAATCTATGTTTGATTAAAACTATAAGATGATTTGAAAACTGCCGAACCTTTATACCCAATGTACACGTGAGAATGGCTGTGTTTCAGGTAAGGAAAGTATAAAGTGTGAGTTACCACAGTGATTCCTGATCGGTTCTGTCCTCCTTTAACCTTTCTTGTGAATGAGTAATTGCTTTCTGTTGTTAATCATAGTGAATTTCAATTTTCGCAGATGACATGTTGTTGTTCTGCAGAGAATCCGGATGATTTTATTTAACGCTTAGGCTACGGTCACAACTCGGAGCGGCGACCGACCGATTTATAGCCTGCTTGGTCGCCGCTGAAATTTTGGCACCGCCCAGCAGTTTGGGGAGATGTCGAGCAGGCCATAAAACCCCAGCGATGCCCGAGCGATGCCCCGTCGATTTCCCGTCGGTCACCGGTCGATTTTAGGTTAAAAAAAAAGAAGCGAAATATGCGGATCTTCTCCGCAAAGAGTCTGAGCAGTCACCGAGCGATGCCCCATTGGCAACTGGACGATCTCCCACCGGCCACCGGCCGATTTTCACGAAATTGCTCAGCAACCGACGGATGATCGATAGGTCATCTACCGGTAACCCGTAGGAGTACCGGCGGCGGCCCGCCAGTCTCTGCCGGAAATTCCTCACGAGCTAAATGGGTTTATTCATGTTCCTATGTGATTTGTGATGTGATTTACTGATTAATTAATTATGGTGAAACTCGAGGCAAAAGATCTAAGAGTTAAATTACCAACTATAAACCTCAGCTATGTGAAACCACAGATAACTACATATTAGGAAATCAAACAAAAGGTAGGAACACCCAAGATGGAAAAAAGATTAGAATTGATTGGAATCTTAAAATATCTTGTTTTCTTCTATATTCTACAATATTTTTATATTCCTATTTAACTTCATATTTTCATTTCCCCATCTCTTGTCATTCATAACTTCTTCATTCAATAGACCTTTAATAAATGATAAGATAACCAAACCATTATAATATTAAGTCTACATATCGACGCTAACTTTTAGCTTTCATTTCTTTTGCCCCAAAGTGGCTGTTCCTGTGATCCATGTCTCTCATGTTGTTTGCCGAGATGTTGAGATGCTGAATTGTTGGTTGGGTTTCCTTGCCTATATCCCTCAACCTGCTTCTTCCACATTGCGCTGGATTCTCTTCTCCATGTAGTCCCCTGTTTCCTTCAGTGCTTCTGTCATTTTTATCTTTATCATTTTTAGTCCCTAATTCGCTCGACGGCGACCACTCGATCTATTCCCTTGGTTTTCTTCTGTCCTTTTTGTCTTTTTTGTCTCTGTTATCTGTCAAGTACAAACTGCGTCTGTCGAAAAGCGCTGAATTCTGCTATCATGAATATTATAATGATAATACCATCTTGCAACGCGATGCTCGTAGTGTAAAAGGCATGGAGAAAATTTTGGTGATGAAGACACCAAATCGATATTAATTTCGCAGGAAAATTTTATTTGTGACACTTTTCTGATTTTTCATCTGTAGTAAGCCAAATACCTAATTTTGATTAATAATCCATTTCTAGGGGGAAAATGACAAGTGGCATTATTCTGGTCGGAATACATAATTAAGTAAATGTTTTTTGAATGACCAACGGTTTGCTTTCTTTTTAGCCTTGTGCAACAGGCGTTGAATAGTGTGACAGAAATGTTGTCTTTAACAGCTGGCAGGGACACTGTCTACTCCTTCCCATCAGACCTTCCCTTCTCCTTTTCTCTACCTCTCTCCCTCTTCCTTTCCCTCTCTCATCTCCTCTCTTGCCCACCTCATCCTCCCTTAAACATGTCTTTATCCTCTTTCCCTTTCTCTCCCCAGCACAGCCACCTTCCATGTCGTAACACATTATCTCTTTCCCCCTCTCTGTTCTCCCTGGTACTCTCCCTGGCAGGGTTGGGTTCTTATCTCTGTTCAGTAAACATAGGGCAGCATTTATTTATTTTTTTGCTATGTTTAATTCCCTAGAAATTTGCTTTTAAATGCTCTATAAAAGCGACTTTTGTACTTTTTTTTTTACAAAAAGTCCCCCGCTTGGTCGCTTCGCTCCCTCGCCGAGGATCTCACACTATAACATAAAAGTGCCCCCGTCGAGATTTTGCCCCCCCCAAAAAAAAAAAAACAAACAAACAACAAACAAACAAACAAACAAACCAGAAGTGTTCCGGCGCGCTTGCTCCAAGCTGTTTAAGCTGTTGGCTATACATCCCCACACATTAATGACGTTCATTGTAATTTACGTAAAAACGGACTTAATTATTTAAAGTTGACGGGTCATTGCTCCACTCCCCTCGTTAATTTCAATGCTGTTTATTTATTCTGAAACATGAAACAATTGGCGTGAACACCATGAAATTCAATCATAGGCGCCGGAAGTGGGGGGGGGCAGGGGGGGGGGGGGGGGCGGCCGCCCCCCCAATCCAAAAAGTGGGGGGGCAAAACGAATTTTTGCCCCCCCAAAAAGCCCCCCCCCCCAAAAAAAAAGTAGTAATAATGATAATGATAAATGAATAAACAAAGAAAATAAAATAAATATGTATATATATGAATAAAAGGGAAAAAATATGGCTACAAACGGCAGCTTTTGGACTGTAAAATGTCAAAATTTTCAAGCTCGCTCGCTTGGCTCGCTCGCTTCCACCAGTTGAGCCCGGTGCGCCTCCCCCTTAATTTCTAAAGCGAAAAACATAGCTACGACGGCAGTTGTTGGACTCTAGAATGTCAAAATTTTCAAGCTCGCTCGCTTCGCTCGCTCGCATTGAATCGTTATGCCATTCTCCTAATGTTGCTGACAGTAATTGCCAGTAGTTGCGCCCGATGCCCCCACCCCTTAATTTCCAAAACGAAAGATAAATATAGCTACAAACGGGAGTTTTGGGACTGTAAAATGTCAAAATTTTCAAGCTCGCTCACTTCGCTCGCTCGCATTGAATCATTATGCCACTCTCCTAATGTTGCTGCCAGTAATTGCCAGCAGTTGCGTCCGATGCCCCCCCCCCTTAATTTCCAAAGCGAAAGATAAATATAGCTACAAACGGGAGTTTTGGGACTGTAAAATGTCAAAATTCTCAAGCTCGCTCGCTTTGCTCGCTCGCAATGAATCGTTATGCCATTCTCCAAATGTTGCTGCCAGTAATTGCCAGCAGTTGCGCCCGATGCGCCGCCCCATTAATTTCCAAAGTGAAAGATAAAGCTACAAACCCCAGTTTTGGGACTGTAAAATGTCAAAATTTTCAAGCTCGCTCGCTTTGCTCGCTCGCATTGAATCGTTATGCCATTCTCCTAATGTTGCTGCCAATAATTGCCAGCAGTTGCGCCCGATGCGCCCCCATTTATTTCAAAGCGAAATATATAGCTACAATTAAAACTCCAGTTTTGGAACTGTAGAATATCAAAATTTTCAAGCTCGCTCGCTTCGCTCGCTCGCATTTTATAGTTATGCCATTCACCTTATGTTGCTGACAGTATATAATTTGTCGATCGTTTCACACCGTCATTCCATCATCCATGTAAGGAAAACTTACAATGTTCTTCAATGACTGCGTTGTTGAATGTATCACAATCCGTAATGTATTGTAGTCCCATTATTGCTCACGCACACACGTACTTGATACAGACCGTCAAAATTACTTTATGGTTCCCCCTATGTTTCGACCCACCGTACGCCACTTTACACACGTATATATATATATATATATATATATATACATATATATATATACACACATATATATATATATATATATATATACATATATATATATATATATATACATATATATATATATATATATATATATACATATATATATATATATATATATATATATATATATATAAATAATAGATGTGTGTGCGTGTGTGTGTGTGTGTGTGTGTGTGTGTGTGTATGTGTATATTGTGTAACATATGCATGGTCTAATCTTGAGCCCCCTCCAATGTTTGCCCCCCCCAATCCAAAATTGCTTCCGGCGCGCCATGAATAGTCTTTTACGTCACAATCTTCTGAGTTTTGCCACCCCGGGCCTGAGACCTAAAAGCTTGTAATTTCTAAGGCGAATTTTGTTAATTGTAACATCACCATTGCACGTTAAAAATGGGGACAATTGTCAGCGTGATATTTAGGTATATGTAACAAAACATTGCTGTTTGATAACCTTCCTCTTCTTGCTTGTGGTCTTTCAGATCTGTCCTTTACGGTGAAGGGTGCGTCCTTCAGCCAGGACCTGGCAGCAGGGATGAGGCTACGGAGGGTAGTCCATTCGCCCGCCAGGCGATGAATGATGCACTTCTCCACCAGGTGATCTGCCGTCTGTGTTTCCCCGCAGTCGCGTCTGTCTGACTCTGAAAGTTTCCACTGGTGCAGGCAATATGCTTGTAAGCGCCCGACTCCAGTGCGGAGTCGATTAAAGGGCCCCTGAAATCCAAATGCATGTTGATTTGTGTTGATTTTTTATACCCTCAACATCACTTTTGCGGTGAAACGAATATCTAGAAACATTCCATATATTTTTAACGATTTGTTTCTTCTATTTTTCTTCAGATTACTGGGGAACGCCCGCCAAAAAAAATAAAAATCCTTTCAAACCAACATTCCTCATATGACCTCATCCGTCAATCCTTGCTAAAGCACTTAAATGTTTAACAAAAGACATTGGAACGCACCTTCCCCTCGACTCAGCATAACTTGCATGTTCCCTCGCCGTGTCTTTTGTTAGTCACATTAATATCACAGAAGGCTCATTCCAATGTCTTTTGTTAAACATGTCAGTACTTTAGCAATGATTGACAGAATGAGATGTACGGGTGCATGAATTAATTAACGATACGATAAATGTCCATGTGTATTAGGTCCATGATTAAGGCGACGCCAGTCCTTTCTTGGGTCCGGAGGTCACAGCAAGGGGGGATGGGATGTAAGCGGCAACATGTTGGTGAGTCTGCCTGCAGGCTGTTGTTCCTTCCATTTGTTGTTGAGCCAGACCTTCCAGCTGCTTGAGGTTCCTGTTCTCTGAGGAGAGGGTTTGTGCAGTCCAAACAAAGGGGTTCCTGCTTTTAAGACGCTGTCTAGGGAAGACGGTGAGCATCTTGGTATGGAGGTAGTGGTATTCTTCCGTGGCAGCCTTCAGTGCTGCCTGTCTTGTAGCGGCTTCTCTTCTAAGGTGATGGGATGGAATGTCTGCTAGCACAGGGAGCTGGTGGATGGGGGTTGGTTTCAGGCAGCCTGTGATGGTGCGGAGAGCAGAGTTGAGTCCTCTCTCTTAGTGTGGCAGCTGCGCCCTCAGGCAGAGACACAGTATTCCGCTGGAGCGTAGACAAAGCGATGGCGGCGGCGGTGGAGTGGAGGGTGGTAAAATCGGCTCCCTCCGCTCCACCGCCCTCTCCCTCAAGTCGTTTGGCCTGTCCAATGTCTTTTGCTGTTACGTCTTTTTCTTCTGTTAATCTGAAACACATGGTCGTTGATATGAAACATTTGATCATCTTTATCATGTTACGTGCTACAGGTCAGTTTGGTTTGGGGCATATTATGTATGAAACATCCTGGCCTCAGTAGAAAAGCTTGTCAATCGTCAATGGCACTCGACATTCACAAACCATATTGAAATGTGAGAGTCAACGTGCACAACATAATTATACACATGTACGGTATCTCTTGGCAACGAAGTCTTACGTAACACAACATCGTTGTTCATAGTCGGCTAGTCGTTGTCCTATAAGCTGCCCAGTTCAAACTTGTACACATGTGTTATCTGGGGCCGCGGCCGAGCCCGGCCTTCATTTCATTGTAAACGCGCAAAAGGCCAAATGCTGTACCAAAATCGGCCGCGCATTTGGCCATGCTCTGGAGGTAGTCTAAGCCGCGGCCGCGGCCGAGCCCGGCCTTTTCCCACTGTAAACGCAAACTGGGCCAAATGCGGTACCAAATCTAGTCTGGTTTCCAGACCCTCTGCCCATACTATTTCGCTATTCAGGATATTAACGCCCTTCAACGTCAAAAACTAGTATAGTTTAAGATGGTTTTGTCCTGCAGAGGCCTTTGCCTTCGGCAAAGGCGGCGACTTGTATCCTTATTTATTGAAATACTACAAAAACATAAAAAGAATATTGTTTTAGGAATGATAGACCACCTGGTAATTCTGCAGATTTTTTTTTTTTTGAAGATTTGAATTATGTTTATAATTTATAATTTAACACGTGAAAAAAAGTATGTTTATTTGATGGGTGATTATAACATTGATTTACTGAAAATGGATGCAAATACCTCAACAAAAAAAACTTGTTGGTATCCTTAATTCGCATGTTCTTTATTCCCACATCTCCAGCGCAACTTGCATTTCGACTACATCACAAACTCTCCGTGACAATATATTTTCAAATATAACTCATGACACTTGTTCCAACGGAATTTTGTAATATAATGACATATCAGACCATTTACCGATATTCACTATCATTGACCAGCTACATTTTACGCCGCCTATACCCCAATATAAGAAAATATATAGGAAAGAAACTCCCATGAATATTGAATCATTAAATTCTGATTTGACAAGTGAAGACTGGTCAGAGGTGTTTCATGAGTCCAATACTGACAGGGCCTATGATATATTCATATCTAGGTTAACGGATTTTTATGAGAAAAATATACCGTTAGCCTTCACAAAAACAAACAGGAAAAAGATAGAAAACCTTGGGTAACGAAAGGTATATTACAATCCCTAAAAATTTGTAATAGATTATATAAATCAGCTTTGAAGGGTAATTCGGATTTCAATATCTAAAATATCGTTTTTACAGAAATAGGCTTACCTCAGTGATACGACTTTCCAGAAAACTTTATTAATCACGGAAAATTGAGACACATAAAATGGATATAAATGCGCTTTGGAATACAGTAAATATTTCATTAGGGAAAAAATCTCATAACGATAAATGTAGTTTAAATGGTGATGATGAGCTGGTAAACGATCCACTCAAAATCGCAGAAGAATTTAACACGTATTTTGTTGAGATTGGTCCTCGTCTTGCCTCTACCATGGATTCGGGAAATGCTCATTTTACTCAATATTTACCGTCATCTCCTGAAAATTCTCTATTTCTTACGCCTACAAATCGTTATGAAATTATCAAAACAGTCAAGGAACTTAAGACTAGCCATTTTAAAGGCTATGGTGGGTTTAGTGCTAACCTTTTTAAGCAGATAATAAACCACATATCCGACCCATTATCTCATATTTTTTTTCATTTATCGCTTTCTTCTGGTTAATTCCCAAACTCATTAGGAATAGGCAAGGTTATACCAATTTATCAGAAACATGACTCATCTCAACTGAAGAATTATTGTCCAATTTCTGTGCTTCCTGCCATATCAAAAGTTCTAGAAAAGCTTGCACATAAAAGACTTTGTGTTTTCTGAATGATAATGCATTATCAGTTCCCAAATTTGGATTTAGAAAAAAAGAAATTCTCCTGATTATGCAATTATTCAATAACATGATGAAATTATTGAATTGTTAATGGAAAAAGAACATGCTATCGGGATATAAATGGATCTGCAAGGCATTCGATACCATAGATCATAACATTTTATCGTACAAAATGCAGAAATACGGTATCCGCGGCCAAGCTCTAAACTGGTTTAAAGATTATTTACACAACAGAAAGCAATAATTATGTGTTTTTATCAATTGACTGAATCCAATAAACAGAGCTTCCTCTGTGGTGTCCCACAAGGATCGATTTTGGGACCTTTGTTTTTGTTGTTTTTTTATATATATAAATGATTTAGTGCATTCATTTTCGTTGTTTAACTTTATTTTGTTCGAAGATTACACGAGCATCTTCTTTTTTCATTAAAAAAACCCTACATACACTGACTACAGTTGTCAATTCAGAATCATTAATGGTTTCAACGTGGTGTAAGTGCAACAAATTATCACTGAGTATTGAACAAAAAAAAAAAAACGAATTTTGTTTTCTTTAGAAATACCCATACACCAATGGATGATATATTGTTACATATTGATGACAAGCAATATTGGAGTAAAATTCTTGTGTAAAATCTTTGGGGTAACTATTGATTCACACCTAACATGGTCCGATCATATACACCGAGTTTATTCAACAATATCAAAAAAATATTGGGATCCTCTGAAAAGTAAGAGAATATCTTACCAAACATACCCTGCAAGTTGATATTGGTATTACAAAATCGTGCTGTAAGATTTATTACAGGTTCACACTACTTAACACACACTGAAACTTTGTTTTATTTTAAAGACTCTTAGAATTTCTGATTTACATACATGGCAAACAGCAATATTTATGTATAAATAATATTATAGAATGGGTAGCGAGAATCCTGCGATCTGATTGGTCGAGAGCTATGTGTTGATTTTTACTGGCCGCACGCTACGTACGCTGAGTCACCGTGTGGTAAACATGTTATCGCGCACTTGTAGCAAGAGTACGCGTACTTGTAACAAAGGTTTGCGCACTAAGCAAGCGTTTGCGCACTCAGGTTGGCCATGCGTCCAGTAAATACTGATGCATGGCTGGCCGTGCGTCCAGTATACAAATATACCAGGCCTGAGAGGCTCTGGTTGAAACTATGCGCATGAGGTGACTTCAGTAGCACTATTTTCTGAGGGGCGCAGCCCCGAAGAAAATAGTGCTACTGAAGTCACCGAAGGCACATAGTTTCAACCGGTGCCTCGAAAAATTGGCCTGGTATATTTGTTTTATATCCCTCCCAATGAATTTAAGAGTATTCGACTGCTGGTATTCTGTAATTTACCTCTTTTTTAAGGGCATCTTGCTTTACTTTTCAAGAAGATTGACTAGTCATTTACGCTAGGGAAAGCAGCTCAGCAGGAGGGCAGCGCGTACGCGTACTATGAAGAGACAACTGCGCGCTCAGCCGCTGAAGTGTACTCGGTGCATTGCTGTACAACGTACTGGTAAACATGCGCAAACTGCAAACTCACTACGCGCTTCACTATCCGATCTGTCAACAAGTACGTTCGGTTGCCAGTACAGTGCGGTGATGTGCGTGCTCGAGCTGATCAACGATGTGACTGTGAGCTGCAGTTGATTGTGTTTTCTGTCGTCTTTCTACCTAGCTGTCTGTACATGAATATGGACTATCACTTCCTGTTAAAATGCAAGTATACATTGTAAATTTGGGTAGCATTCAGTAACAGCGTATAAGGTTAGATTAGGCACTGGAAAAATTCTAGCGATTGAAGCATCGAGTGCCACTGTAAATTTGTGTGATTCGTACGGTTCGTACGGTAACTGACTCGTTAGACACTCTAAAAAAATAATTATTAGGAATGAGATTACGGGAAATAGGGCCTACTGTTAGACAGGTACGTAGAACTAACGTTAGGCTTAACTAGCGCTAACGTTAAAGCAGGCCTACTATCTACTGCAGTTTCGTTTGTCAACATCTTTTGGGTGGGTCGCTCGAGTTAGTGAACTGCGAGACCAACTTTAAAACGGCGAAGCATGAACTCCCCAAAAGGCCTACGGTACGTCGAAGAACCCTAACGCTATCTTGCTTATTGTTGTCTAATTATAGATCTACGATATCGCCTACTCTGTTGTAACGTAATACAATTTTTTTTCTTTTTAGGTAGAATGAGGGCTTTATAGGAGTCTCTCTGAGTTTCTCTAACGTAACCCGTGTCGCATTGAGTGTATGCGTGCCTTGTGGTTCTCGAGAAGTGCAGTGATCTAAGGCGCCGCGATACCCATTCATTTGTACATGAAATCTGTCGCGAAGCAAAGGTGCTGCGATACCCATTCATTTACACGTGAAATATTTCGCGTCGCGACGCGAAGCAAAAAAGGCGCGAAAATCACCAGCGTGGTATAGTTTTTACCATTTCCCTAGGGAGTATAGTCTTTTTCGCGCACTTGTATGGTAGAATTATGTTTTGTTGTTTACAGTGGTCTCGACCAATCAGAGGACGAGATGCTTTTTGTGAGGGATATAATAAAAACTGATGCATGCTTGTTTACGGCAAGCCAAAAGGAAATGCATCCAGTAATTTTGTCATCGGGTAACACGATAGAAAAATGAGTTTTTGACAAGAAAATTACCCATTCTATAAATCAGATGACGCACATGTCTTTTCGTGCGTCAGTCGGAATATAGTGTGCATGCGGTAACTATGGAATTTAGCCTAAACCCACTCGGCTTCGCCTCGTGGGTTAAGCATTCCATAGTTACCTTATGCACACAATTCCGACTGACGCACTCAGACCTGTGCGTCATTTGTATACTAACAATCAGCTGGGTGAGTTAATTGGATCACGCCACAACATCCATGACATTGTAAAAATGGGTGTGTGTATATAAATAATCAGGAGTGAAAATTAGAGAATCATTATTATCGATATCAATAATTTTTGCAGCCGCCAGGTTGAGTTCGCAGCCAGTCAGGCCCACCATATTACCCTGAATCCAGAAACAGAACTCATTAAACAGCAATAACTCGTCGCCAATAACAATCAACCAGTGTGCTCAAAGTAATAGCCATATATGCGTGGCAACAGGGCATCAACATTTTTCACATGCAGCAACGTAATATCACAGAATGCCCTGCCGGTCGATGCGATGTGTACCTGATTTTCGCATAAACAAACACTCCTTAACTGGTGCGAAGCCATAAACATGTTGCCTTGCTGACACGTCCCTTCAGGTGATTACTCATTGAGTGAGACTGCAAACTTGCAGAAGATTCATACGATAATGATAATCACTACACTATTTTACTCTTTACAATTGGTTAGTTCTGCTTGTTTTGATCTCGCTAACAGAGTATTCGTGATAATTATACTTGTTCGCTGTTGTCAAGCAACTTTTACCAAGTCTGCGGTGTTATGTACAATTTAGTTGATTTAAAAAGCACGTAGCTATAAAGCGCATGATTACCGTACTCTGAAAACGATAACGAATACATGAGGTAGGGAGAACAGAGTGTTTTGAAATAGAAAAGCAGCTTAGCAACTGTTATTCATTTATATCATGCTAAATAGAAAGAGGGAAAATAGATCAGAAGGAATATTATTTATGACACGAATGTTAATTTTGGTTTTAAAAAAAGGTTAGCAATAGTGAAAAAGTTTGATTAACACATACATGCTGCAAATTGCTCAATAATGAACGTGAAACGTAGCAGAAGTGAAGATACGTTCTTCAAAAAGGAGATTGGTGTAATTAACAAGTGTTTGTTTGTATTGTTGTTTGTTTTACCAAAAAAAAGTGAGAAAAAAAAACACGAACTACTTCTCCTCTTTACGAATGCTTCCATACATAGCTCTCACAAACACAAAATTTTCGCCGTCACTCGCCTGCTTAACGATGAAACTTCTATCCGAATCATCGGCGAATTTCGCGACGGGTTCACTCCCGAAGCCGTCCGCTGTACTGCTACTCTTCTTGAAAGCGGAAACATTCACCCGCCCTCGCGGTGTTGCTAATTGCTATGCGACAGTGTTGCTTCGGCGACAGCACGTTAGTTGTATCATCGTTGTTTTGGTCGCGGAGGACGACTTTCACTACCTGTGAGGTGGCATTGTATATGTGAGAGTTGTGCTGATTTAACATCATGTTGGCGACGGAACTGACGATGCCTCCGAGACCGCTGTTATGACTGGGTTGAACCGGCGTCGGTTGATTAACATGAATGTCTAGGCGCGTCGGAGCAGTCGTCTGTTGCGAAGTGGGACTCGCCGGTTTTGTCCCCTTTGGCCTAATCTCTTCATCGCCTGATCAGGGTAACAATAATGACAAAGATAAAAAGTAAAAGACTGGTGATAATATGATAAATAGATTAGTTTTCATAATTTTCATAATAATCATAGATATCCCTAGGTGCCTGGGTCTAGGGGACACTTTAAAAGATATTCTCTTCGGTTAGAATTCGAAAATATCACCTTCTTCTCAGAAGTGAAACATTATTCGCGAAGCCACAACACTTCCCTTTTGGCAGAAAAAGGTAAGTAGGCCCTAGTTTTGACGATACCGAAGGCCTTTGGCCGTTTGGTCTCTGATAGATTGTTAAGGCCTGGTGCATTCGGTTTAGATTGCACGCCGCGCAAGGAAATACTCCAGCAGCGACTTTAAGAATGGCAACTCTTACTGGAATTGGGAACAGCCAATCAGGAAGTTGGATTTTTGTCGTTACTATGGCTATTGCCATTCCAGCAAGAGTTGCTATCATAACAACTTTTTATGAAATGGGGCCCAGAACAACATGTTTGCCTAATGGCCGCGTCGTAGGATTAGCATCGTAGATGGAAAGCTCGCTAATAAAGGGCCATTGTATCACTGAAGAGCAAACGTGCCACCGAGAGGCGTCAGCTTCGAGGCCCTTTTTTATTTGCTCTTTCCTCAGATGGCTAAATCTACACTGTAACGAATATTTATGCAGCATAGTCTCATGGCATGCTATAGTCGTCTGCGTGTCTATCATCTGAACGTCCGAGTACTCAGAACTAACAAATCCATCTTGTTTAACATGAGCTATGTTCGTCGGCGGTCATCCGACCCGCGACGGTCGTATATGCAGTATTCGCGTAAGAATGATATCGCGTTTGAAGTTTACCCATTTTTTGTCGATCATGGTTGCTACACTTTTATGACTGACATTTGCTATTATATTTGTCAACGAACCGTCGTATATTAAAACATTACGCGCAAAGTCAATGCGCTCGATATTCATGATATACGACGGTTCGTTGACCGCACGCACTGTGTTTTCGGTCATCCGAACCGTCGTATATAGGAGAGGACGGCGTATCGCTGTGTGTTAACACGCGCGCCTATGGGGAAAAGAACGAAATGAAACTAGAGATTGTAATTTGTCATTACTGACAAATTAAGGTGATCCGATTTTTTTTTAAATCAATGATTCGAGTCCTGATCGCAATAGGCATGACCATACAGGTTTCATCTGTGTTTAGAGACATTGGCCGTGTGATGTTTGGATTTTCATTTAGAAAAGGGAGTCATATCTGCCATCTTTGGTACTATACACTAGATAACAAAGATACAGCAACAAATACATATGACCTTTGACCCACCTTTACACTCCAAAGATGGCATCTGAGGAAAAAGTGGTTATTTTGTGAAATGATTCTTGCGACATCGTCTATACGTGTGCAAAATATGGGAAAGATAGGACTGGTATTCACCAAGATACAGGATGAAACATTTATGACCTTTGACCCTAATTTACATACCCAAGATGTTGTCCGATCAAGTAGTTGTAATTTTATGAAATAATTTACGTGACATGAACTAAACATGTGCAAAATACGGGGGTGATAGGGGCTGTTTTTCTTGAGTTATTGCAAAGAAAGTTGCAGAAAGAAAGAAATATCTCAATACATGGAAGATAAGCTTTAATTTCAACCAAGTTTTTTAACGTGATCCCGACATCGTATGAAAAAACAAAGGGCACTTTTACAATAGCGCAAAGTCTTAGCTACAACATATTAAAATCTGGGAGAAATTCACCGAAGGGTAAGTGAGCTAGTGCTCGATAAAGATAATCATGTCAATTTTCACATTAAAAAAAAAAAATCCCTCCCATAGAGATAACACGTCATAACGAAGATACAGAAAGAAGTACATATGACCTTTGACCCCAATTTGCACAGACAAGATGGCATCTGAGCAAAAGGTGGTTATTTTGTGAAATGATCCTTGTAACATGGTCTTTGCGTGTGCAAAATATGGAAAAGATAGGACATGTATTCACCAAGATACAGGATGAAACATTTGTGACCTTTGACCCTAATTTACATACCCAAGATGGTGTCCGATCAAGTAGTTGTTATTTTATGAAATAAAGTACGTAACATGAACTAAACATGTGCAAAATATGGGGGTGATAGTGGCTGTTTTTCTTGAGTTATTGCAAAGAAAGTTGCAGAAAGAAAGAAATATCTCAATACATCAAAGATAAGCTTTATTTTCAACCAAGTATTTTGACGTGATGCCGGCATCGTATGAAAAAACGGATCGCACACTAACGATAGCCAAAAATCTCAGCTACAACATATTCAAATCTGGGAGAAATTCACCGAAGCATGAGTGAGCTAGTGCTCGATAAAGATAGTCATGTCAATTTTCATTTCTAGAAAAATTGCACTCCCATAGAGATAACACGTAAACTGGTCAAATTTGACAAGGTTACTTTCAATCCATTTTTACGAAGTGATGCCATCATCCTATCAAAATGTTATTGTTGTATGACTGAAAAAACATTAAATAAGCTACAACATACTGAAATTTTGGTGAAAATCAGTAAAGGATAAGTGAGATACGCTCGAGTAAACTTGAAATTTGATGACGTCATTTTGAAAATTTACTTTTTTTACTTTATTAAGAAATTTGATATCTTTTAATCATTTTTTCAGTATCGCCAATCCATGAAATGACATGTACAACTCATCGGCTATCAAAGTATGTAAAGAAAATGGGGGGTCACCGTCCATCCTGACGAGTAAAATCGGATTTAAAAATGGCGGTTTTTCGCATAGTTGCACTGTATATCGCCATTGACGCGCGCACGGAATTTCAACTTTGACGGGCCCATATGACGTCATATTGAGTCGGATTGACTTGAAACTTGGTAGAAATATTCCTTGACATTTCTGACATCAGATCAAACTGAAAAAAACGGGAAATTTCTATTGCATATGAGCTGTGCGTCCGTATATGCGCGCGCGCGTACGCGTCCGTCCGATTTTTTCAATTTTTCAAAAAATGCTCGAAATGGTCTGAAGCGTGTGCAAAAAAATTTTGAAGTGGATTGGAGCATACAAATATTTCAACGCGCGCGTACGCGCACGTTTTAACGGTATAGATGAATTTTGAGAACATGTGTAGAATCAGCTTGACTTGAACTATATGTGACGTAAATTTCATTGAAAAATTCCATTCCATTAATGAGATATGAATGAAAATGTGTTTTCATATAATGACGTCATAGTGACGTCACGGTCAACTGATCACAATGATTTTACTAGATCTGTCGTCTTTGGGACACGATACATGTATGGTATAAGTTTGACAATGATAGGCAATGCACTTTCTAAGCTAACCTCTGCACAACTTTTGAGGAGATAGAAATAAAGAAAGAATCCGTACAGAAACAATAGGTGATCCGAGAGGATACTCGGATCACCTAATGACATGACTCTATAAAAGTGATAATTACACAAAATTACATCGTTAGAAACTGAAAATTTCACCGCAAATCGGGGTATACGACGGTCCGGATGACCGCTGACGAATTGACAAGTGGAGGCTTCAAGTTTACCATATCATCATGACAATTTGACCAATGCCATTGGCAAAGTCATTTCACTATTAAAAAAAAAATATATATATATATATCTCACGGTTTTAACTCTAGTAGATTTACAACACTGTTGAATACCATCAACATGTCAAAACTTTAAATGGTTTTGCCTTTTCTGTAACCTTTTTGTGTTTTTCGTGGTAATGCGACAATTTCAGCCGTATGAAACGAAGATGAAAAAGGAAATTCTTGTGTCCTAACAGAAACAGAGTATAATATGTGCTGAGCTATAGCTTATCATGAGTCATACTCTTTCAAGGTTGCTAGAGCATACACGTGGCTATTTAACGCCATAACTCATCGCTATGGTGTTGAAATGTCTTATAAAGTTGATTTGACTTGATTCTATTTTTGCATTTTACACAAGGTGAATCCAACGTTACGGTATATATATATACATATAAATACATATGTAATATTATACATATATATGTAGATATATGTAGATATATTTTATATATTATACATAATAATTATATAGAGATATGTGAATTATAGTAGTACAGAGACAATAATTGAAAAATCATTGGTCATTCAATCAAAATTATTTCGAAGAAATTAATGGAGACCGCGATCTTAAGCGGAAGCTGAACTTTCATGACACCCTCTGAAAAATACATGGTCAACTTGTCAATGTAAATTATTGTGCATGCTATGCACTTAATCATGAACTATCCTGTCTTGCTGTATTAGACACCTAGGATTACAAATAATCATGACATTATGAGCATCTAAAATTTCCTTCAGTTGATGTATACATATGAGTACGTAAATGTATATATGTGTTACTCTAACGTTCTAAATAACATTATTATAACATAATCATCAGTTGAATACTTCACAATCTCAATTATTTTGATTTCATGAGTATATTGTATTTGTAGAATATCGATGATAATGATAATGACGATGATAACGACAATAATGATAGTGATATTAGGCATAAGTTTTCTTGAATTTGTCTACCCTCTGTAGAAACGAAATTTGTAAGACCGCAACTGCTGATCCACATTTTTTTTTAAACAAACATATAGGGGGGCAAGGACTAGCGGGAATCGATCCTATCATGTACTACTTTCTGGTGATTCCTTTTTTCCGACATATTATTTTTTTAAAAAAAGAAAATTTAGGTCCGCACTTGCGGTCTTGCACAGTTCCTTTGTACAGAGGGCACAGAAATTGAAGAAAACCCATAACTCATATCTTCTGCTTAATTATCCCTCGCTTTCAGCGATAGTGATGTAATTGATGATGACCATAAGAAGTTCCTGTTACAGTGATAGCTACAGATGTTTTTATGCTGAGCAATTTTGAGTGAACTACTTACATTTTCGCAACTGGTCAGCCAGTTGACCGAGGCCACTCTTCTCCAAGATGTCAGCGAGAGTTTCTCGAGTGTTTTCTTCCGTGGAGCGGTCACATTGCCAGCGCACGAGAATGTCTTTTAGGGCATCTTTCATGACAAGCTGATGCTGAGTTTTTACTTGCTCCAACTGTGCATGGCTGATGCCCAGATTGGTGCCCAGCTGTTGGTAGTAAGAGGGCGCTATTCGTGTTGCAAGATTTTGAAGCTCGACCTCGTCGACTCTGCGCGGGTAAGGTGTTGCCATGACTAAAAAAAAAAGTCAAGAGTGAAAATGATTAACTTGACTCTGCTCTTTTGATGTTATTGTCATGAACATCGTCATTGTTGTCGTCGTCATTAGCATTACCCTATTCGGGTACCCCTTTATTCTTGTCCCCTATTCTTGTTTATACCTTCTTTTTATATTTCCCACCTTGTGTTGTCCTTTTAACCGGGGGCCGAAAGCTAAAAACAGAGGTGGAGTTGCACTCTCTCTGCAAACTAAGTAGACCATGCTTATTTTCAAGTTTTTATTGTAACAAACAACATTCCACTGGTCTACCTCAAAAAATTTGTTGCGAAAGCTTCCAAATCCAAGATGGCGTCAAAGATGGCCGCCATATTTACAGAATTTGTTATTTGAAAGATAGAATTTGATAGAAACATCGAATTTCAACAAATTTGATGTCATATGAAAGAGAATAAATCAGCATAAATCAAAGAAAGACTGAAGGATTATCTTGAAACTTTTCAAGAATTTTGTTTGACATATAGATAATATTTGGAGAAAATTAGGGGTCAGTACCATTTTTGGTTCAGGAGTAATAATGTCTCAAACTTGAAAACTCACTATGTAAAAATGGCCACTTTAGTTGCGACCAAGACCTTGTTGGTCATAAAATAAGTCTGCGCGCGCCAAGACTACTACACGCACCACTGGCACTGACGCATGTAGCAGTGCCAGTGGTGCGTGTAGTAGTCTTGGCGACCGCAAACTTTTTTTGACAAACAAGGGTTTGAGCCTGCAAGACTAACTTTTCATACCAAGTGGTAGCTCAGGTGACGCTGATCGCTATTATTTCAAAGTAGATTGTTCTGAAGCAGATGAGATGAAGCAAAAACATTTTTCAAATAGAGGTAGTAGCTTGAAACTTGGCACCAATCTTGTTATAAATACTTTAAGACAGAATTTAGATCAACCACTCAAAAAAAAATCAAGATGACAGCCATCAAAGGTGACATGGTGTATATTGCGCCAAATCAAATGTATTATTTCGATTTTTGATACAATTTTGTCTGTTTTGCTATCTATTTATATGTTGTTATATATTTTGAACATTGTAATGCTATTCTAAACCGTCTTTGTGGAGACAATTATAAAACCAGTGATATTCTACTCTCCGAAAAAGAAAAAGAATCGAGTGGAAGTTTTCACTTTTGAAGGAATGAATAACAGAAAACAGTGAATTTAGAGTGAAATTGGAGTGAAGTTTGAGTGAAAATGTTCATTTTCACTCATTTTAGAGTGACCTTAATACGGATCACTCGTCACTCTTCGAGTGATCCATGAGGTCACTCTAAAATGAATGAAAAACAACATTTTCACTGTGGAGTGATATCTAATACGGGAAAGCATCTGACAATAGCACAAGTTCAGATCAATTGTGACACTATAACCCACATGAAATCAGCCTAAAAACAATGTAAGAAAAATGTACAGTAAATACAGTTTCAGCATGCTTATTTGTAAATGTGAATATACAGCACGAATATTCAATTTGGACACTTTTATTCGAACAATATACTGAAAAGTACTTTCGCACAACACATTTAAGAGCAAATTTGAGAAATTCCCGCCATGTCGGATTTTTCGTGGGGGGGGGGGGGCGTTTTTTCTCGAATCAGAAAGGCTTTCAAGGACATCTACGGATCAGACATTATTACACATAATCATTCACGTTTCTACAACAGCAGAGTAACATACAAGTAAAAAGTATATCTTTGATACAGAAGCATTTCTTTTTTTTTATCAAAGATCGGGCCTTACCCAAACACTGGAATGAGCTTCACCCCCCCCCCCCCACACACACACAAAAGACCCTCAATGTGGTTTACACTAGTACAATATCGTTCGGATGTATAGAAACATATAATAGACAACAATATAAGAAGATTATGAAAATATATCAAACTATAAGTTGAGATTTAACTTTGACGCAACACACTAAAAGTATTGTTTACCATTGGGAGATATATCACATTCGATTTATATGTGCAGGTTAATTGTATCACAAAACATTCTACCATGTAAAAAAAAAATTATAACAAAGCCTAAAACATACGGAGATATCACCATTTCTTTTCAAGAAACCATAACCATGATAACTGATGACAGCTTAGTATAAAAAAAAAAACATTCATATTAGATCTATTTAGTATATCTAACAATATTTAGCATTAATTATACTGATTTAAGTTTGTACATTAGTTGTTCTATTCCTAACTCACAGTTTAGAACTAGTTTGAGGAATTAACTAAAGCTGGGATTTTGTTTTACGTGCACTGCTCGATTAATTACCCGCCATCTTGAATTTTGTGTGGATACTATCTTTGTCGCTATATATGACATATTGGCAAAATTTGTGCCAAATTCCAAGCTCCTATCTCTTTTTTGGAAAATACTTTCTGTTCAATCTTATCTGCCTCAGAACAATCTACTATGAAATGCTACAGCAATAGCGACCAGCGTCACCTACCACTTGGCATGAAAAGTTAGTTTGCAGGCACTTGCAAGTGCAAGTCACTAGACCATTACAGTATTACATGTGACCATGTAAACACATTGAATGCAAAATCTATAATGCATAAATGTAATTTTTTTTTCAAGTTTGAGATGTTAACTTGTCAACAGTGTGTGATATTGCCTGCAATTCCATAAACATGAATTGTGTCTCAATCTCAGTAAATCTCAATCTCAATCGCAGGCTTCAAAATAATCCTTCAGTTCTTCTTTGATAAATACTAAATCATACATATTACATTTCTTCCTTTTTTCAAAACAATATAAATATGGATTTCCTCCCCCCCCCCAAAAAAAGAGAGAAGCCATTAACCCCCCCCCCCCCCCATTTATCACAATACACAGCTAAAGTGGTATCAACTTTTTGGAAGTTCTACTCTCCTTCATATGACATCAAATTTTTTGCAATCCAATGTCTCTATCAAATGTTATATTTGAAATGTTAAATTCAATAGAAATGGCGGCCCTATTGGACCGCATCTGTATTTTGGAGGTTTTTGCAACAAATCTACTGAGGTGTACTTTAATACGGAACATTACTTAGTATGTTTAATATCATGTACGGTCTTGTTTATAGAGAGAGTGGAACTCGAAAAGTAAGCACGATCTTGGATTTGACCCTCTGTAAAGTCATGGGATCAGATGCGTGTAAATACATGATATTATGTAAAATGAGATTTCAAGTTTGAGACATTATAGCTCCTGAACCAAATACAATACTGACCTCTGATTTTCTCCAAATATTAATAATATGGAAAAGATGTTAATTTCTACATAGTTTTCATAAACATTTTTAAATTCATTTTTTTTTCACTTTTTAGAGAAATATTGATGGTGTATTCTGAAAAACGTCTCTATAAAAACCTAAGACGGTTTGAAACAGCATTACAATATTCAGAATATATAAAAACCATATAGATAGACAGCAAAACAGACAAAATTGTATCAAAATCGAAATAATACATTTACTTTGGCGCAATACACTATGTCAACTTTGATGGCCTGCACTCTTGAATTTTTGAGTGATTGATCTAAATTTCGTCGGGTGCCCGTGCATTGGCCGTTAATGCAATACAATTTGTATTGCGTTAACGGCCAATGCACGGGCACCCGACGATTTTGTTTTAAACTTTCTATAGCAAGGTTGTTTCAAGCTTCTACGTCTATTTGAAAAATATTTTTGCTTCATCTCATCTGCTTCAGAACAATCTACTTTGAAATAATAGCGATCAGCGTCACCTGAGCTACCACTTGGTATGAAAAGTTAGTTTGCAGGCACAAACCCTTGTTTGTCAAAAAAAAAAAAAAAGTCTGCGTTTGTCTTGGCGCGCGCAGACCTTTTTTTTACGACCAACAAGGTCTTGTCACAACAGAAGTGGCAATTTTTACATTGTGAGTTTTCATGTTTGAGACATTATAACTCCTGAACCAAAAATGGTACTGACCCCTAATTTTCTCCAAATATCAATGTTATGTCAAACAAAATTCTTGAAACGTTTCAAGACAATCCTTCTGTCTTTCTTTGATTTATGCTGGAATAAAGCATTTTCATGATTTTCCTTTTTTCAGAAAAAATATCAAAAAATGATTGTTTTTTCCTTAAAATCTCAATTCAGTTATCACAATAGCCCACAAAAATAGTATCAACTTGTAGAAAATTTTATTTCCTTCCATATGGCATCAAATTTGTTTCCCTTCTGCTGGGAGAGTGGACTGATAACTGCATACAATTTATTATATATATATATATATATATATATATATATATATATATATGTAAATATAGATATATATTAAGGCAAAATATAAGGCAAAATTTAAAAAAGTAGGAAATTCTCCAAATCATTTATCTTGCCTGAAAGAGTATAACTCAAGCTTTAATACGAACCCAATTATACTAGGATTTTCCCAGAGGAACAAGTTTTTATTCACCGGGGAAGTTTGCCATGTCCAGAGCAGCGAACGTCCGTAAGGAATAAAAATGCACATACATTTGAATACCATTTAACATAGTTTGCAAAGGTCTGATTCAGTTCAAAATCGTAACGAAATGTCTTAAGGGACATGTGTACGTGTTGGCAGAATATTAAGCTTGTACCCTTAACCTGTACAAAACGTAATGGTAGACAACTGATGATTTAACCAAATTCGTCATTTCTGTTGAAATATTGCTCTTCCGCAGTTAAAACACTTTCTCCACTTTACGCGCATTTTAAAGAAACTCAATATTTTGACCTCTTATTTCCCTATCCCGTACTTTAATCCTCACTCCCAAATAATAACATACCTTTTTATGATGTATCTGATCTAGGCAGTCTCTATAACCCAACAAATATAGCATAGTTTTCATCACGGAGGTTCGCATATAGCTCACGGACGTTCGGAACAAACAAGATATTGAACAATGCAGCTCTCTTGAGTTGGAAACGCATTCTGCTCACAACAAACAGCAATTTCATGTCGAGAACAAACTCCTCTGCAAAATCCTGAATAGATATTACCAATTCTCAATTACAAAAGCTTGTTTATCTTCTCATATTGAGGAATAAAAAAATCACAATTTTTCCATCTCTCTTATTAAAATGAACCTATACAAACGTACGTGTAATCTCAATGACGTAGTCCATCCTTGAGAACGAATATATTTATCAAAATTCTGTTATCACGAAGTAAAGATTCAGGTCCTAAATTTGTTATCTAAAGTCCCTAATGCAAAATTTGCTTATAACGAACATGGTCACAGCTAAATATGACAAAGACTTAACATAGAAAAACAAAAGAAATGTGCTCCGTTATAGAAATACGAAGTTTAGCTGGGGAGGGCACACGAATATGTTAGGAAGAAATCCCTCTGCGTTTGCTCCTTGTGTTACACACTGTTACCGAGGAGAATTTGTGTTGTTATATTAGTCAGAAATGATATTAGGTTCGATACTGCGAAGTTTCGCCCTAACAAGACACAATAAGTCCATATAACTTGGATGGATGTTTGTGACCTCGATATCATACAATATGGTTTGTTATAACACACATTTTGTAGCGCGTCATTTCAGAGGCTCGTTATTCATACAGGTTGTCAATCCGAAAATTGATAGATTTCGTATAATCATGAAGCTTTTTTATTTTGTGAATGATAGGAATCTCCGAAGGTTAATCGAAAGGTTTATTAATTGGAACATGAAAAATCAGGTTCGCTTATCCAAATGAGGAGAAACAAGTTAACAACAAAATCCTCCAAATTTAAAACCTCATGATAACCGTTTTCACCTAAACGAATATCAGGCCCATTCCACTTTTAGAAGAACGGACCTAAAAATAATGAACCTTACTATTTAATTTTCGGACTAACAAACTTTCGGAATAAGAATATTTTTGATAAGAAACCTCCTAACATGTTTTTTTTTTTTTTCCATTTTCGGAATAACAAGCCTTTGGACATTCGGAGTAACGAATATTTGGAAGAGCGAACGTATCAAAGTGCAACCTTACACCTATTCTTAAATATTACTTTTTTAGCATGTGTTTTCAAAGTAAGCACAAAAGCACAAACAAATTGACAATCTCTCTGTCTCTTAAATGTAAAATGAAAAAAAAATCTTGGAAAGAATTACAAATTAACATTGCTTTTCATTGATGAGTATAAAAAACACCATGTCATGATAAGCGGAGGATTTGCGTGTTTTCATCAGACAATAATTGTATACTGCATTATATTTGTTCGCTTGTGACGGCATTTCGATGAATAAAAAAAAAAAAAAAAAAAAAAAAAAAAACGTCTCCAGAGGAATTTGGTATAACGGGAGTGCACTTGCAATTTTTATCTCTGTGTGTTGGAGCTCGATCCCTCTCTGTTTCTTCTCATATTCATTCAACTGCTACCACATCCCTTTGAAACTTTTCCGCTTCTTCTTCAACACATTACAGACTTCTTCCGTCATTATCCTGAATATGATTGCGTAGCACTTTTCGGATGTTTTGTTTTGTTTTGTTGTGTTTTTGTTTTCTGTTTGGTCGCAGCATGTTCAGGCTACTTTACTTGATAGGGAATGAGAGCAAAATCGTCGTGAAGAGAAAAATAAGAATGAATTAAGGCATTTAATATCATGACAATTACAGCGAACGTCCGTTATGGAGACCAAAACTGGATGTGATCTGTTTGAGACGGCAGTTGCCATACTCAAAAGATAAACACTTGGAGCACCTGTCACTAAAAAGTGGTACTGTTCTTCTTTCTCCTAGTATGTAATTCATTGACTTATTCCACCAACGAACATCCGTGACCAAAACGTTTTCCGTTTTTTATTACAGGTAAATTGAGTGCTGAACGTTATTCACTTTTGGGTATGAGCGACTCGGTGATTTGGTAATATTTTCAAGTAACATTAACTTTAATGTGCAGTGATATATTTGTAATTATCAGAAATTTCCTTTCTCGGACAGAACGTCCGTGAGCGAAACTTTCAGAACCTGTAACAGTACAAAATGTCTCCAGAACCTCATTAGAAAGAAATTTAAACGCACAGAAATTACAGATTACGCAAAATTCCATTTTCCTATAACTTTGTCTTCAGTGCTAAGCTGTTTTTGTATAATTAGAGGGAAAACAAGCGTAATATTGTGAGTAAATTTTCAACTGTTTGCTCATCATGATCACAAAACGCCTTTAAAATTCTGAAACTACTGCTCTAAACTCATTGTTTACTTTGTAAAACTTTATTTGTCGCTATTGGAGCCAAAAGTTTTAAAGAATACAGGACACTTTTGGGACAAGTTATCCCTATCGGTGGGATTGCATACGTCACGGACGTTCGCTGGAATTGTCACGGACGTTCGTTCTATTACTAGGGTCATGTTCCAGGACGGATAACTAATCGGCAGAGAGTACCTAGCCTTCCTAACTCTTTCACAAATTTGAAAAGGTATTGTCAATGCAAATTATAAGAAATTTAACATCCTTACAACATATGTATCGCTCAGAGGGGGATCAGGAGGTGAATTTTCAGAGAAAATATTAATCATTTGCTTGGTTTTCGGTGAATTGCATGGTCCAAAAACTGTGGACGAGCGTCAGTCCGCTCCACAAATGACATGCAGCTCCTCGGCTAGAGAGCCAAAGGTAAAATGTACCTTCGCCATCAAAGCAAGATGGTGTCCCACTCGAAAACGTTTTAATCATCACGGACGTACTTTTTTTCTCGGAGGTTCGTCTAAGAATACAATTTCGCTTCCTATTTGACAAAGGATGGACAGAAACTCAAAACAAACATATTATCGTGTGGCTAGATCTTAGTTGATTACGACTCAGAACAATATCGCCAATAACGTTTAATGAGCTACGATCTTTATTAGAAAATAGCGGAAGCACGTCCGTGACGAAAACTGCGCATAATTTTGCATAAAAGAATGTTACGTCCCATGTACAGCCAGCAGACGTACAATTTTTGCAGAATATGTTCATTAGGTGGAACACCAAATTTTCATATACATTACAGTTGGGACAGCAAAGTAGAATTTGCAGCAGCGATAGAAATAAAAGCATCATGGACGTTCGTCTGTTTAGGGCTTTGATATTTCAATTGTTCTCTGTAATTTTATACGTGCTCATAAAGTTCTTATAATTTTGTGGTACATACCCATGATATGTCAGATCCAGAACATGGTCAGGTATTAGATGCCACGTACCATAAAAAAGCACATCATTAGTTTGAAAAACAAAAATTATTGTGAAAATAGCGTTTTTTCCGTATTTTTGCGCTTTACGTCCTTGTCAAATGAAAATTATCAGGCAAAAGTCAACCAAACCATACATTTCCTGAAAGGAAATTTACCAATCTTTGAGATGACAAGAAAAAATCTGGTTTCTTAGATCATCCTGGCGTGTTCTATGGGAAAGAATGTCATAAGATGCGAAAATTGGCAATTGTACATCGTTCAAAATTCTCACCCATAAACATATATACATTATGAATAATAGCTGTCAAGTATAAAGAAATGTAGCCTATTCTATCATAACTTAAAGAATATGCGATGTTAGAAGTGAGGTTATGAATGGATTTCTTTTTTTTTTTTTCCTGTTTGATGATGAACTTACCTCAAAATCAACGGCGTAGCCAGGATTTCATCTTAGGGGGGGCGGTTAGTCTGCGAGGGAGCGAAGCGACCGAGCCCGAGCGAGCGGAGCGAGCGAGGGGGGGGGGGGAGGGTGTGGGAGGGGGGTGTCCCCCCTCCCACGGTAAGAACTTTTTGCATTTTGATGTTGTAAATGGTGCAATTTGATGCATGTTTTTGCGCGTTTTATCGACGTGAAACAGTCCCACTTGTTTATGGTAGCGGTTTATTTTGATGTAGATTATTATTGAACAATTTGCCTATAAAATGGTATAATTTAGATACACTTCTTGTATTGATTCTTTTCACTGAATATCATGAACGCGACTGAACCCGAGCGAGCGGAGCGAGCGAGGGGGTAGGGGAGGGTGTGGGAGGGGGGTTTCCCCCCTCCCGCAGTAAGAACTTTTTGCATTTTGATGTTGTAAATGGTGCAATTTGATGCATGTTTTTGCGCGTTTTATCGACGTGAAACAGTCCCACTTGTTTATGGTAGCAGTTTATTTTGATGTAGATTATTATTGAACAATTGCCTATAAAATGGTATGATTTAGATACACTTCTTGTATTAATTCTTTTCACTTAATATCATGAACGCGACTGAACCCGAGCGAGCGGAGCGAGCGAGGGGGTAGGGGAGGGTGTGGGAGGGGGTGTCCCCCTCCCACAGTAAGAACTTTTTGCATTTTGATGTTGCAAATGGTGCAATTTGATGCATGTTTTTGCGCGTTTCATCGACGTGAAACAGTCCCACTTGTTTAAGGTAGCAGTATATTTTAGTGTAGATTATTATTGAACAATTTGCCTATAAAATGGTATAATTTATAGATACAATTCTTGTATTAATTCTTTTCACTGAATATCATGAACGCGACTGAACCCGAGCGAGCGGAGCGAGCGAGGGGGGAGGGGAGGGTGTGGGAGGGGGGTGTCCCCCCTCCCACGGTAAGAACTTTTTGCATTTGGATGTTGTAAATGGTGCAATTTGATGCATGTTTTTGCGCGTTTTATCGACGTGAAACAGTCCCACTTGTTTAAGGTAGCAGTATATTTTAGTGTAGATTATTATTGAACAATTTGCCTATAAAATGGTATATTTCAAATACACTTCTTGTATTAATTCTTTTCACTGAATATTATGAACGCGACTGAACCCGAGCGAGCGAAGCGAGCGAGGGGGAGGGGAGGGTGTGGGAGGGGGGTGTCCCCCCTCCCACGGTAAGAACTTTTTGCATTTTGATTTTGCAAATGGTGCAATTTGATGCATGTTTTTGCGTGTTTCATCGACGTGAAACAGTCCCACTTGTTTAAGGTAGCAGTATATTTTAGTGTAGATTATTATTGAACAATTTGCCTATAAAATGGCATAATTTAGATACACTTGTTGTATTAATTCTCTTCACTGAATATCATGAACGCGACTGAACCCGAGCGAGCGGAGCGAGCGAGGGGGTAGGGGAGGGTGTGGGAGGGGGTGTCCCCCCTCCCACGGCGAGAACTTTTTGCATTTGGATGTTGCAAATGGTGCAATTTGATGCACGTTTTTGCGTGTTTTAACGAGTTGAAACAGTCCCACTTGTTTAAGGTTGCAGTATATTTTAGTGTAGATTATTATTGAACCATTTGCCTATAAAATGGTATAATTTAGATACACTAGTCTTCTTGTATTAATTCTTACACTGAATATCATGAACGCTGTCTGTTCAGCAATCAAACAGAAAAAGCATGCACACGAGGGTGTAGATAGGGGCATATCCCCTCCCACACGAAGGTGATTTTGCGTTTTCAGACCTGAAATTCAGCGATCTGGTGCAAAGTTTTGGTGCAATACTTTTTCATCGAAGTGTTAAAATCACGGAATTTAGCTCTTATTCCGAATGTGCACCATCTGTGCGTATGTATAAAGTCTAGTGAGGTATAGAGCTTAGGGGAAGGGGGATTCCCCTTCCCGCTCGCGGAGCTTTTGCGTTTTTAGAATTGAAATAAAGCGATCTGGGTATAGCCACAGTCTACTTCTTTGCATGGCCGGGGGGGGGGGGGGGGGGGGCGAGCAGGGAGAAGGCGTGGGCGAGTGTTATCTCCACCCTTCCCTTCCGATGGAGCTTTTATCTTTTTAAGGTTGAAATTGAGATATCTCGTATACGCATATTTGATGGAATCAACATTTGAGAAATCACACAAAAAAAAACTGATTTTTTTTTTTGGGGGGGGGGGGGGGCTGAGGGAGGAAAGGGTCGATTAAAAGGGGAAATTCCCCTTAAGATACATGAGGGAACCTTCAGTTTTCGGAATATAAGTGATAAGTCTTGTGCACTCAGAATTATTCAGAATTTTTTGTAGATCTAAAAAGTGTACTTGGCTAGGGAAAGAGGCACAGAGGGGGAGGGTTTGGGAGGGGATACCCCCTCCCAAGCACGAGAGATTTTGCATATTTTGAATTGAAATTCAACGATCTGGTGCACACTTTGAGTGAAATATTAAAAAAATATATCTTATTTGATGAAAGGTTGCAAAGGAGACCCGCTTCATGTGCATGCATACAGTATACACGCATTTTTTTTTTCCGCCTCCCAAATCCCCGGTCCAAATCTTAGGGGGGGCGACCGCCCCCATCGCCCCCCCCCCCCCCCCCCTGGCTACGCCAGTGCTCAAAATGGTCAAAAATGGTGCTTTCCCCACTTTGCAGTCAAACTCTTCATATGATTATAATTATATAGGCCTCTCTCTCTCTGTCTATAATGAGTGTGTGTGTGTGTGTGTGTGTGCATATATGTGATTATTTGTGTGTGTATGTGGGTATGTGTGTGCTTTATAACCACTTCTTCATTGAGACAATAATATTTAAACCGAGCATAGGCATATTACTGCAAATACAAAACTTTTACAATTTTTGAAATGCCATGGGGATACATCATTTTGAAATGACTAATAACGATACCTTATACACGAAGCAGCAATAAAATCTTCTGGCATTGAGTCAACTACACCAGAAGTTATCATTCAGGCACTTCGTGTTACACACGTGACTGGCGTCACACTGGTCCGAAGTTGAAGCAAGTTAAAATTGGCAAAACGAATTTGGAATTTTCTAGATATACCTGAACTTGATCAAGAGCCAATCAACAGCTGAAGCAAGTAGCTACCATTGTACGAGCTTGTGTTACTAGCCTGAGAAGCTCCATTGTTGATTATACGATGGCTGTAAGCTTCCCTCGCGAATGTCCCGATGTTTATACGGATCAGACCCGAATTTGAAAATGTTGCTTCCACACAAACTCGCTGAACGAACATGTAGTCACACCTACCTTTTTCTTTCGTGGTCACAAATCTATTTATTGTGTGTCCATCGTTGCTCAACTTGGGGAGAGTGTGACGCCAGTGACGCCTGCTTAAAGTACTCGATTATGCCTTTACATTGCTATAATAGGAAAATATGAGCTCGCAGCACGGAAGGGACACATCTAGGCATGAATTAAGAGAAAATTTTATAATTTACTTGGTAAAATGACACGCAGTATGTCACTCAGGCATCACGACTTCACGATTCTTCAAACGAACACAATGCACCAACTGTTATTAAAATGCGTACATTCGAAATCCAACATTATGAACATGATGGAAAGCGGGTGAGGGGATCACATGGTTACCTTATAAATGAGGTACGTAGCTTCGCTTCTGTGTTTGTATATCACACACACACACACACACACACACACACACACACACACACATACAGCACACACACACACACAAACACACACACACAAACAAACGAACTAACAAACAATCCCAGCAACGTTATTTTCCATCATACCAGTTACACGTAGGCCCCTTACCACGCCGAAATGTCATGCCAATAATGTTTTATGTTTTACGTTTTTATGCAGCATTTCGTTCTAAATTGTTTTATGTATAGTCAAGCATATTATGACACAACCATTACCAGGCCTACTCCCAATTTGTGTTATATGTAGATGTATGTGTACGCTAAGCTGCAATGGCGCTCACTATGCTTTAGTTAAAATTGATTTTCTACAAAAGAAAATGTCTTAGGTTGTGTTTCGTCAAGGGACGAAGGGGTGCAGTGTGTAGTGAGCTTGGTAAAATCTCACAGTCATTCTTCATAATAACACTGGGCTGTAATAGTTCTCAGTCACTTCATTCTAAAAGCCATGAAGGATGTTGAATGTACAGCATATACATTAGTTACTGAAACAATACTTGGTGGCGCAGATTAAAAAAAAAGTGCGTGGATTTTGTGTGACGAACAACTATTAAAGATTAAAAAAAGAACAAACACGCAAATACAACATGCACAACACTGCAAATGGGACACCTCAAGCGGCTTCATACACCTAGAAACACACTGGATTGCACGTATACCGATATGCAATGGATGACTGTGGTCCTGCTTATTGCCTGATCGCCGTGAATATCTATGTTCACACGCATGCACAAACCCAATAAACAGTGCTGCTGCGCCATTGGGGTTGATTTATATAAAAAGTGCTTATATCAGAACTAGACTGAATATTTGTCTATTATGGCCATTATTTCTTTCTTTATGACATACGTGTACACCGTCTTAAGCCTAGCACTGTATTGACGCTATATAATGAGAAGCCGATTATCCGAAACAGAAACCCGAATCCTCTGAAGTATTTACATTATAGGCCTACGTGTAGAAAATCCCGCTTGCAATGGCGTAGTTCAGTTGACCAATGTTTTTTACGTCATACGGTTAAACTTGTGTGCAATAGAATTATCTGACATAGTTGGTAAAATGAGAAGATAAAGGTAAGCACTTTCCTTCTAACTATTTCTGCTTCAAAGAATAGCTAATTAAGTGTGTTACATACAAAATAACGGAATAATATTGCGGCATTTTGAAATACACGTGAAACTTACCAAAGCACTTCGCGTTACTTATACTTAACTGTCCTCTACAGGACAATAATCACTAATTATGCAGTTGTATTTATATCTGGTATATTTACCTTAATCAAAATAGGTACATTCGCTGTAATAATCAAATATGTAATCTTAATACACTAATAGCAAATTGAATAACTTACCTTTATGGAGTTTCAAGAAGTACGTCGTTTAAGATTGTTCTATGCACGATCCAACGCTGCGGAGAAAGTCATGTGATATCTCCCCTTTCTCTCTCTCTCTCTCTCTCTGCTTCCTTGTGCGACACACTTCCTTCGTGCAAATTTGCACATACAACATACCATTTCGTAATTAGCTTACTATGTGCACATTTCTGAAAGTGACCTTCAAAGAGACATGGTAAATAAGTTTTCCCAACGTAACAATAAATTACGGAATTGATATTCAAAAAGGAATGAACTTGCATATGTGAACAGATAAGCCTCTTACAGGAATAATTCACCATTTGCAGATGAAAATAAAACCAAGCATTAGTGCTTTAAAATAGTTCCATATTGTGAGTTAGGAATAGAAACAATCACTGTTAAAATTTTAATCAGTGTAATCGATGTTAGTATTGTAAAAAAAAACAGAAAATGTGGGCAATGGTTACAGTAAAAATGGTTCCAGACTAAACCGTATACAGTTATGGTTTATTGATTAAAACACTGATCTCCTGATATTTCAGGCTTTATGGCGAAAATTTTTATGGTAGGATGTTTTGTGATATAACAGACCTTCACATATGCATCAAATGTGATATCTTGATTCTTTTTTAAATCAATGCTCCCTAAGGTAAATAGGACCTTTAATCAAAAATAGGGGAAACATTCTATTTCATTCGCATTGTACGCAGTAACAAATTATTTCCAGTACTATTGCCAAATACTACGTTTTTAAAGGACAAGTCCACCTTCATATACATAAGGATTGAGAGAATACAGCAATATTAGCAGAACACATCAGTGAGAGTT
The DNA here is from genome assembly GCF_040938485.1 of Diadema antillarum. Lineage (NCBI taxonomy): Eukaryota > Metazoa > Echinodermata > Echinoidea > Diadematoida > Diadematidae > Diadema > Diadema antillarum. The sequence continues at coordinate 1,855,660 of NW_027270929.1, read as the reverse complement.
TGAGGAAAATTGGACAATCCGTTCAAAAGTTAAGAATATTTTAAATATCTGTGCAGTCACTGCTGGAAGAGAAGACTACTACAGTGTATGATGTCACATGCGTACAACTCTATAAGGAAAATAAAAAGAGAATTTCACAAAACGTTACTTTTTGAATATAGTGCACATTTCTTCGAATTGCTACTGACGTATGTTAAGGGTGATATTATTCCCCCTGCCTTCTGAAAGAGAGAAGTCGAGTGTTCTTTTGTTATGCGAGAAAAATGGAAATATGTTGAATTTTCTTTATTCTTTCTTCATATCGTTGTACTCATGTGACATCACAAGCTATAGTAGTCTTTTCATCCAACCGGAACTGAGCAGAAACTTCAAAAATTCATAACTTTTGAGCGGATTGTCCGATTTTGCTCAAACTCTCACTAATGTGTTCTAGTAATATTGCTGCATTCTCTCAATCCTTATGTCTATGAAGGTGAACTTGTCCTTTAATGACTACTTTATTGCTGTCAGCTATAGATGTGCTGTGAAGCACTATCAAGGATACGTGGATAATCATTGCATCACAGATGATTATCTCAATAAATTCAAACCAGCATGCCTGTCATGGCAACAACAACAACAAAAAACACCTTTTTTCTGCTCATGGGCAAAGCGGAACTACGAAATGGCTTACACTCAGACATGTCATATATTCTATGAACAGAGAGACTTCAAAGGTTAAGAGATTATTCTAAAGAGAATGATACTATCGGCTGAAACTTTCAGCATAATATATATGGCTCTGGAGCACTCAACCTGATTCTTATGTTATTCTTTCCGATTCACCGTATACGGGCAATTACCCCGAGAGGGCAATTACCCCCCGGCTAAATACTGGTTAGTGGTAAGCTTAGAGTAACGATTAGGGTTAGGGTTAGGGTTAGGAGTTTGAGTTAGGGATAGGATTAGGTTCAGGATTAGGATTAGGATTAGGGCCAGGGGAAGGGTGCGGGGTAATTGCCCAGGGGGTAATTGCCCTAGACCCATCCCTCACCACTGTCCTGTCATGGCATATCACTTAATATCAAACGCAAACATTGGGCCTTGCCCAATGAAAAGAAAAGTTACCTCTCAGAATATTGAGCGTTTACTTGACAGTCTTGATAACGTAGACTGGTCACACATTGACACAATAAATGGATGATGTTAATACCTCGTAAGAATGATACGTTCTGTAAAGTATTATTTGATCAATATGATATGCACGTTCGTATCGGGCAGAAGCATTATGATAAGTAATAAAAAAAAAATTCCAAGACTTCCCAGGATCGTTAAAACTTTCTAGTGATAGAAAAAAAAATAATTTGTGTTACAAACATAAGCTTAAAGGGATGGTATAGTATATTGGTGAAGATGAGGACTGGGCTTTTAACGGTTTGCAAGATACCAAGAAACTACTATTACTTATGAAATAGTACAGAGCATACAACTCTGAGAGGGATTCAAAGTTCATTCAATGAAAATTGATTTTGGAATGGCCGAGACACCAAAAACAAAACAAAACAGAGTTAAACCAGGCGATCCTAAATAGACTGCCATTGCCAAGACCCCTGAAGAAGGCGGAGGCCGCTGTCAATTTGAGTCGATTATAAAATGGGTTCAAGAATGTAGCCAATAGGAAGCGCTGAAATGAGTCACATGTGCTTCCTTTATTCTAGTCCCATTGCACTGCGTGTTAAATCCTATTGCCGATCGTCTGTGCGCGCGGCGGCTTCTTTGATGAATTGCATGCATACGCGCTGTCAATCCTGTAAACAACTTCTAGTTCGGGCTGCCGGCCGGCCGGCCTCTCTTCCCTTGTGCATAACATGTGTGGCGTACGTATACTCTACACTTTGTACAGTACAGTAGACCAAGCGTTGTGGGACTGGACGCGTACATGGAGTCACTTTGAAGGGCAAATCCAACGATTTAGCAGGTTAATTTTCACGCCATTTTCAGAGTATGTTGTCTAGTAGGCCTATATGAGGAGTCTATATCAAGTCTTTAAGGTAAAGGGTGCATATTCTATGTAAAATAAGTAAGTTTTCATGCGGGAACTTAAGTGTCCGGAAACCCAACCCCCCATTATACTTAGACGTCTATATACTGTATGTGCGGGATTTCCGAGTGGGACGTGCGTAAATGTTTGGGACGAACATCTTCGGACGTCTTGACCCACAAAGGTACGTGAAAAACGCTGAAAAATGCTGTTAGTTTTCGAATTTTCGACCCATTTTATAAAACAAATGATGCACAGGATTCGCCTCGTGCATGTTTCACAATTGTAAATACCCTCGAGTGCACTATACGCCTACACTAACGCACTCTATCCTGTGCATCATTTGTATAATAAATTCATTCTTTAATGGCAAAAATGCATTACCAGTTTATTTCTTCATTTCTTCGTGTAGCCAATACATTAATTCTCAACATATATATATATATATATATACATATATATATATGCATATACATATAAATATATATAAACATATATATATATATATATATATATGTATATCTTCATATGTAATGTCGTTTATACATTTTGCTGATGATATCAGTTTTTTTTTTTCACATCACAGTAATCATATACTTGTGGAAACAATAAATGTGGAATTTCTTAAAGGACAAGTTCACCTTCACAAACATAAGGATTGAGAGAATGTAGCAATATTAGTAGAACACATCATTGAAAGTTTGAAGGAAATCGGACATTCCGTTCAAAAGTTATGAATTTTTGAAGTTTTTGTGCAGTAACCGCTGGATGAGAAGACTACTGCAGTGTGTGAATAACTTAGATGTCACATGCGTACAACAATATAAGGAAAATATAAAGAGAATTCCACAAAATTTCATCTTTTGAAAAAAGTACGCATTCCCCCGACTCGTTACCGACAAATGTTATGGGTAATATTATTCCCCCTGCCTTTAGAAAGAGGCAAGTCAAGTGCTCTTTTATTATGCGAAAAAAGTGAAAATATGTTGAATTTTCTTTACATTTTCTTTATACTGTTGTACGCATATGACTCACAAGCTGTAGTAGTCTCCTCACCCAGCGGTTCCAACACAAAAATTTTAAAAATTCATAACTTTTGCATCGATTGTCCAATTTTCCTCAAACTTTCACTGATGTGTTCTACTAATATTGTTGCATTCTCTCAATCCTTATGTTTATGAAGGTGAAACTTGTCCTTTAAGTTCTTGCAATGGATAAGAGCTACTGAATTATCCCTTAATTTTCAGAACGCCACATATATTTTGTATAGTAACAATCTTCTCTCCCAACAAAAGAAAAAATACTGGTTTTGATGAGATTTCTGTAAAAAAGTGTTCCCCATATGAAATATATATATATATATATATATATATATATATATATAGTATATATATTATACTGATAATAAACCTCTAGACATATTATGTTATGTCATGTTATTTATTATTAATTATTATTAATTATGTCTCGGAACGTTGGTGATATTAGCAGAGTAAAGTTTCATCTCCTAATTACCTCACTACTTATGTCGTATTCCTATCTGATTTTACCCCATTTGGGCAGCGATCATCAAAATCTGTAAGATAGGTTGCTTTTTCTGAAAAAAAAAATGCTCTGTGTTATTTTCGACTTTTGTAAAAGATCTCACACAGATCCATTGTCTTTTTGAAAACTAAATGCTAAAAATGAAAAATTTATATTACCGGTGTATTTTCAATTCGGTAAGTTCATGTTTGATTAACCTGCTTTATTTGATAATCAGTTTCATAAGAATTTGTCCATTCATGAATACCCAACGAGACGATCTCAATAATATCATTTACTTTTGTTGAGGTCCATGTTAACACAAAATACTTTTTTTCGTTTTTCATTGGGTCCGCATCTTCACCCTCTGAGTAATTGTTCACTATAATGCTTATTTTGTATGATTTGTTTGTATGATCCATAGTATAATGTACTTTTATTGATTACTTATGCTGAAATTCTCTACTTTCACGAAACTGTGCGTATATGTTGTTGATTACATGTATGTTGGGATGAAGAAAATAAAAAAATAAATGAACTGGACTGAACCACATGACACTAACACTTTTCGTTCCCTTATTGTATTACTGAGTAAATTATGCAAAGAGCATAAACAAATGCAACATTCGATTGAAGAAGGCAACATACAATGCCATAATTTATAAAACTTGATATTGTACTTTCCCAACAAGTAATTTCGAGTACATGGCATAGCAGATGTATCCAGGAAAATGTGTAATGTGACCAATGTGGTGAAAATCAGACATTGTGTTTGTGTGTTTGTGTGTGTGGCCCGGGGGAGGATATCTGATTTTTTGTTTTTGTTTTTGTTTTTGGTTTTTTTTTTTTGTGGGTGGATGGGTTGGGGGTAATTTTTTTTATTTTTATTTGGAACGACTTCATTCTTGAACAAGATTCTTGCCTTGGCAATATTGACTTTTATCTTGACTTTACAAACCTGTAACCCCAGGAAAGGGTAAATACGTGGCCGCTACAGACAGGTGGACATTAAGAACCACGTTTACTATTATTCAATTCAATTCAATTCAATTCATGCTTTATTTCATTTTTCGAAAAGAACATAAACATTTCACTTTCTTTGGTAACAGAGAATAAGGTTGCATAGTCAAGACAAAGTAAATTGAGAAAAATAAAATCGAAGAACCTTGGAATAAGAAATACGTTGTAATGAAACTTGACTGAAGTGATAAAGACGACATAATGCGTAAGACATCGAAAAATGGAGGGACCCACTAAAAAGACAATGCTTGTAGAATGTGGGCCCCTCAAGTACAGAATGTCAATAGAAATTGAACTGATGCAAAAAGGGGAAGAAAGACTGGGAATAAAGTAAAAAAGAAAAAAGTCTGGAAGCCCTCTAGGAAGATAGAGTATCAAACAGACATACATACTCAGGCGAGTAAACAGAAAACGAAACTGGGACGGCGAAACTAATAAAGGGGGACTCATAGACAAGACAGAACGAGACAAGACAGAACGAGACAAGACTAATATAACAGGAAGACAATACAACGGACAGAAAGACAGAGCAGATCCAGTGATCCTCGACAGAATTCATTGAAAAAAATGATGGGATGCGTGAAAAGGATACCATTATATAGAAAAGTATAGAGAAATAGATGCAGAAATAATATAAATGAAATCAAACCTACTCTGTAGGTGTCTCAGGACAAGAGAGACGAGAAAATACGGTATATCACTTGTAAGCCAAGTTCTTCGAAAAGGAATTGAAATAAGCCAACAGGCTAATTCAATTCTGTGGGATCATAAAATTGCAATAAAGAAAACTTTAATCTTCTTTTTATGGCTTCCTTATGGCTTCCTTCACGGAGTAGATAGACATTTCCGCTGCCAGCATTTCCCTGCATGTGCTTCACTTTATAAGCTATATTGTCCTGTTGTGGCTAATCGTCTCTGTGGGCTTTAACCTTTGACGTATATTATAGGCTTTTTTTGTCGCGTCTCTTTCCGCCATATTTTCTGTCTCCTCTTTTCCCACTTCTTTTTTCTTTCCTCTGTAATTATTTTCCCGCACTCTTTGTCGTTGTAAGCTCTTCACCCCTCTTTCCCCATTCCCTTTGAGGTTCCTATATAGTACAAGCATAATTTTTTTGGTGGGTACTTCCATCTTTTTTTTTTCAGAATATTAAAAAATGTCGGTATTACATGTATTACATTTTCTGTACTGGCTACAGACATTACTTTGTTGTTATTCAATAATGCCATAGTTCTTTGTACAGTCCATTAAAAGAAAATTAAAAGTGAAGTTTGAATTGAATTGAATTTTCGTACATTGTTATCGCTTCTCTTGACCTCTAATAACACCCCCCCCCCCCCCGTCAGAGGATTTGTCTACGCCGCTGACTAACATGATAACTTATTGTTTCGTTTCCTTGAACTTCCTCGTCCGATCCACTCCTTTCATGTGAGATGTTCATGTGCAGATTTGCACGTAGCCTACAGCAATCGGAAATACATTCCATGGAGGGAGAGCTGTGTCAAAGTACAAAGTTTTCATGGTAAAGGGTTATACCGAAACTCTCAGTTCCTTCCATACATGGATCTGGCACACGTGTAATAATAATGGGACTCTTTGACTTTCCGTTCCCTTATTGTCTTACACACAGAAATATACATCCAGCAGCCTTAACAAAGTAACATCCGATTCAAGAAAACAAATTAAAACACCATAATTGTATTGTATACTGCCCCAGTAAACAACACTATACAGGTTATATATTGTGTAACAGGCATACCAAGGGAGCTTGTTATCATAGATATATAACCAATGTAGTGGATTTTTTTTTTTTTTTTTTTTTTTTGTGGGGGAGGAGTGGGGGTTCAGATATACCTTTCTTTTGTTCTTGTAGTTGGATTCAATTTTTGATTTTTCACTTTGAAACGTTTTCATGCAATGAAACTATCTCTTTCTTCTCTCTCTCTCTCTCTTTCTTCTTCTTCTTCTTCTGTTTTTTTTTCTTGTATTTACGTCATAATCCATTTTCATTTCTAACCATTGATGGAAACTCATTGCTCAACAACATTCTTGCTTATATTCACGATATCTAAGTGTATTTTGATTGTACAAAACTGTATACAGCAAACCACTTATAGGAAAGGGTAAGTATAGGTGACCGTTATAGACAGATGGCCATTAAGAACAAGCGATATGAATATACGGCAAATTTGACCTCAAAATAGTGTACCCGTTGTAGACGTCACATGGATGTTTACAACGAATGCTAAAGGTCGTAAGTCGTAAATAATTGACTTAGCTCATAAATGTGCAATTGTAAGATAAACATTTGCCTTGTGAGGAGGTGTTTAGGCCTACTCTCTCCAAAGTCATAGGTAGCTGGCCCTAAAAGATATAGTGCCGCCAAATACAATTCTACAAGGTTTTAAAGAAAACTTATAATTATTATCATGATTATTATTATTACTATTACTATCATCATCATCATCATCATCATTGTCAACTTTTAAAAACACGTGACGCTGAATGAAGAAAACGAATCGAGACACTGATCCGTTTATCTCAAAACTGTCTGCGAGAAAGATACAAACGTCAAACGTGTTTTATCCCAAATACTGTAGGTCGGACCAAATGTACCAGTGCATCTACCCCATGCAGAACACAGAAATGCCATACAGAATGCATGATTTTCATCTGTACAGTCTTTGTATTTATATAGGTCTTACGATTTATTTTAAACGCTCTGATTCTCTCAGAAGGATCTGAAATGAAACCATAGTGAGTGAACAAGGTCAAAAACGAACTTTACCATACAGCAATAACAGGACTTCAAGACACTCAAAATTACGATGTTGTGCTGCACGTCAATATGTACTTCATTAATTTTTCGCACAATAGATCACTGCTTTACTGGCGTGAAAGCCACAAACATATTATCTGTCTGACCCAGCCCTTCACTTCATAACAGAGTGGATGTTTGAAGTATATTCTAGTGGAAAGAGTTTGATGACCAGAAAAAAATTATATGCTGGATATCGAAACGAATGCGCTTAGATACAAGAATTAAACAGATATGCAAACATGTCATTATTCTATAGCTGACCATTATTGTTGATTGTTGTTTCTTTGTTTGTTTCTTTGTTTGTTTGTTTGTTTGTTTGTTTGTTTGTTTGTTTTCATTACATGAAGCGAGAAAAAAACCACACACCTAGCGCTCTTCTTCGCGAATGCGTCCATAAACCGATCTCACTAGCTCAAGACTTTTGCCGTCACTCGCCTGCTTTACGATGAAGCTTCTATCCGAGTCATCGGCGATCTGCGCGGCGGGCCGACTCTCGAAGCCGTCTGTGGTACTGCTGCTCTTCTTGAAGGCGGAAACGGCCAGGCGCCCTCGCGGCGTTGCTATGCCACAGTTGGGTATTGCTTCGTTGTCAACACGCGACTTGTCTCACCTTTGTTTGCGTCGCGAAGGACGACTTTCACTACCTGTGAGGTGGCATTGTATATGTGAGAGTTGTGTTGAGGTAGCACTTGGTTGACGAGGGAGCCTGCCATGCCTGCGAGGCCTGATTTGTCCAGAAATGGTTCCATTTTCTATCTCTTCCTATTAAAGCAGGGAAAAAGAAAATGAAATGAAAAGGCGATACATACCTGTTCTGATAATACAGTGACGGCGATAATGACGGATACATTTGATATTTCGCAAGATCCCGCTACGGAAATTTTGGGCATGTTCAAAACTTGGCGGCAACCATGGCAATGGTGGCAACCCTCTTCGCTTTTGAACCGTTCAAGATAAGATGGAGAAGATTTAAAGCGATCAAGCCACGATCCGCCGCGCTTTGTGGAATATTTAATGATCGTAGCGGAATCGCCGTCTACTGATCTAGTGAAATGGAGGTATTAGTGCGCGGTCAATCACCTATAAATCAAACAAGTGAAGAGTTTCTTCGCAAAAACCGATAAGTCCATTTTTGAAGATTTTGAAGTACGGTCTCTGTCATAAAGTACAAATAATACCTTTTAAATGATATATTGGTCACTACATATAATTATAAAGATACGTTTTTGAAGTTATGGTCAAAGAAACAAAAATTTTCTTATTATCTTTTATTTTTCTTGACCTTTAATCGCAAACATCTCCATTTGGCAAATATGGACTTATCGGTTTTTGCGAACAAACTCAGCGCAGAACCAGTTTGTTTGGTTCGGGTGTTTCTTCGGTCATAATAGTTTACTTTTTCATCGGTATTTACCCATGAAATAAGGTAAATGAGAAACAATTAATAGAACCATTTTATAAATCAAATAACACTGAATAATGCACAGGTTACAGTTCGGGATGTTATCGGGGGTGCAGGTCATTCTCGGGTATTCACAATGTTGTGCATGTTACACCATTATAAATACCCTTGAATGCGCTATATAACGTGTCATTTGAAAAACCTGGAAAACTGAATAACTTACTTGATGGAATAAAACGAAGTAGGGCCCTATGTCATTCAAGGATCACGACTGCGCGGTTCAAACCAACCGACACGCCACCCCCCCCCCCCCCCCCCGTCTGAGTTTGCCTCCGTATTTGAATGTCACACACACACACACACACACACACACACACACACACACACACACACCACATATACACACTTACACACAAATTAAAAATGAGATGCATGTAATGTCATAGAGATTAAAACACAAACTTATTGGCCATATTTCTCGGAAGAGAATGGCTTATCAAAGTTCAAATATCAAAGTTTATCAAAGTTATCAAAAATTAACCCATAGTAGACTTTGCTTCCACAAAAATAGATTAAATAGAAACACGCATTATACTCCCTTTCAAAGGCGGGGCTCTCCCACAATACAGTATGATGTAGCTTCTGACGGTATGGCAATCGATCTTTGCCTTCCACAAATTGAGTGACCCCATGAAACAGAAACCAATAAATCAAGAAAAAAGATCATATCAAAAATACATGTATTGTGTTACTACTGCGTTATACAATGGTATGAGAGACTGGTCGAAGCATTATGTGGTCTATTAGTTCACTCCCTTTCAAAGGCAGGGCAACACTTACGATATAGCTTCTTAGGGTATGACAGTTGATCTTTGCATTCCACATCGATACTGAGCATGGGTGATCCCATATTATATTACTGTGTCACTACTACAAGTATACAATGGTGTTATTATACACCGTTTAAAATGTTACCTTCTTCTATATATGCACTAATTACTAGTTAACGATACGACATAGTTATTTTTTTTCCTCAAATATCACGAAATCTATGTACATACTGGTCGAAGTAGTATGTGGTCTATTAGTTCACTCCCTTTCTAAGGTATAGCAGGGCTCTCCCACAATACTCTACGATATAGCTTCTGGGGGTATGACAGTTGATCTTTGCATTCCACATGAATACTGAGCATGAGTAATCCCATATTGTATGACTGTGTTACTACTATACAATGGTATTATCATACACCTTTTGAAATGTTTCCTTTTTCTGTGTATGCAATAATTACTAATTAACGCTATGACATAGTTACTTTTTTTTCAAATATCATGAAATCTATGTAAAATTCATTTCTTTATATTAATTTTAGTATTGGCGTATTGTTTGTCAAGATATACACGTACATAATCACTTATAATTCCACATCTTTGAATTGTAGGACATACAGATTTACAAGCTAGCTTTTATGTAGGCCCCATCATATTTCTGTTATTTCCTTGCGGCACCTTTATATCATGATTATGAACATTAACATTTTTGTTTAGTATGTTCTTTTTTTCCACTCAATCGAAAAACATGGCTGTATACGTTTTCTTCTCTTACTTTTTGTATAACTTTTAATTATTTTTGTAATTTCTTTGAGAAAAGTGGAAATCTGAAATGAATTGAATGCAATCTGAATTGATTTCAATGTTCGCAATATTTCTCTTCTGAAAACAGGTTATAGAGAGATTACATAGGAAGTAAAGCAAAGTTATCAAAGATTGCAGAAAACAAATACACAAATAAGCAAAAATCATATGGCACCAATAAATAGAACATGGTGCTACCTAGCGTCAGTTATAGAGCACACACCAAAAAAGAGAAAAAAAAAATGTTCACTAGTATGTCCAATGTGACTGCAATGTTCATATCCCATAAATTATCTTTCCTCTTCGCTGTGTCTCTTCCTCTCTTTTTATTCATTTTTTATGTCATCCTGTCTATCCACTATCCCTTTCTCTTCTAACCACCCGTTGAACCATGTGATATGCAATATCAATTTGTGTTTGTATCTATACGCCTTGACATGTAATCTTTAGATTTGCTCATACAAACCCGCACATATAGAGCAACCATTCAAAGGAAAACATGACCGTATATACACTGTATGTATGACAGGTGCAATCCAGAGTTGACTGCAACACACATTATGTGTGTTAGTTGTCGAACGAGTGGTTTCCACGCAAGATCTAAAGCAATATAGGAATATTATAACGAAGAGGAATGTATAAGTTCAACATAACCTCCTGCCGTTTCTAGTATTTTAACGTATAAACGTGCTAACATGTTCAAGTTTCCCCTCCACATGTCATGTTCACGTTAGTATTGACAAATGAATTAGAATGAAACAAACAAAGGTGAATTAAAGTTGGAATATGATACCATTCACGAAAAACATACCCCAGAGTACATACGTGGGCTATCATTTTAATCATCACTCCTTTACCGTGATTTTGCACTGCTGCCTTGTTTCAAGATGGGTGTTTAGACTTTTCAAGGAAACCTGTCCATTGATACATAAGATTATACAGTGAAAACTTGTTTTCTTTTATTTGAGTGTGCAATTTTCTATTTGCGAAAAAGTCACATCGTCAACAAATTTCGAAGCAGATTCTTATATTCCTTGCAGTTTTCAAAACATTATTATTTTGATTGTAATGTGTGAATGGAACTTCATAAGTACATAAACCAAAGATAACTTATTTCATTTTGCTTATTTCTGGCAAGGTAGCCAATATCGTGAGGTTGAGTATGGGTGAGAAGCTCTCGTGAAATTATCATTGATTATTTTCAGCATGCCTTATTGATCAAAGAGAATTATGGGTATGCTTATAGTGTACCTTAGAGTAATGTGCACATGACTGTGTCTGTTTGTTTGCCTGTGCACATTGTCATGGACACATCTGCAAGAATGGTGAATTGGCAATGGCAGGAATGATATGAATGAGCATGTGTGGTGATTGTCCTGTGTTTGTGTGTGTGTGTGTGTGTGTGTGTGTGTGTGTGTGCGTGACTGTGTATCTGCAGAGTTATTCAATTGTATTAAAATAAAACCTGAGGGCTGAAGGCACGGGGAGGGTTGGAGGGGTGAGAGCATGTTGGCGTTGTGTGGGTGTGTCTGTGTGTCTGTGTGCATGTGTGTATGTTTTCTCGCAAATGCATGGCTTCGTTTTTCTCTTTTTTATCGAAAAGCAATAAAATATGCCCCGTTTTGTGTTTTTAGGCAAATTATCTATTATGTTCCCGTTTTTCGGGCTTTTTGCGAGGATATATGCTAAAAAAAGCGGATTTCGTTTCCCTTGTTAAAAGAATTAGAGAGTAAGTTTGATATTCGCTTTCACAATGTTGGTGTTACTGCATTTTGTCCTAATTAGTGTAGGATGAACGTTATTTTGTACAATGTTTGTGTGTAATGCAGTTTGTCTTTGTATGATGTTTTGTTTTTGTTTCTGTGAACATTTATGTTTATGTGATATGAAATTGAAAGAAATTCGAATAAAGAATTATCAAAACAATATCTGAGTTTTTGTCTTCTTGGGGTGGTAATAGCCCCTGCTCTCTTGTGGTATTAAAATGCAAGTACATGTAGTTTGATTACAGGTAAATTGTGACTCGGAATAAATCATTTTTGTTTTGTTTTGTTTTGTTTTTTGCTCATGTACCATTATTTTCATTTCCATTGAAATTTCTTAGGGAAACAAGGGTCTGTAATGTCAAAAGACACGCAAACACATGCACACACATGCACAATAAAAATAGAGGCACCCACACATACGTTTACACACATGTAAAAAATAAAAAGACAAACATAATGTGTAAATAGGCAAGGGTTGAAATGGTTTTTTATCTTTATTTTTTTATTTATTGACACATTCATACACAAATGAGCATAACTAACTTCGGGATGTCGTAAGAACTTACAAGAGAAATGTGGAAAATGTGTGAGTATATACATGTACTTTTTGTTCAATAACCAGTTTGGTTGATAGAATAATTCTTTCTGGGTTGCAAATAAGAAGAATAGTATGTCGGTTTGTTGTTTTTCATCAATGCGTCACGAAAACATCAATTCTCTACTTAAAATTTCCAATCTTATGTCCTTCAGTACTATCCCAGAAAACACTGATTTTGCAAGAACATACACTGCAAAAAGTCCGGTGTTAAATAGTGAACACCGAGCTGGTGTTAAATTTTCGGTGCTCATTAATGGTGTTAAATTAACACCTACGGGTGTCATTTCCAAATTTTAAACTGTTTTTTGAAGAGTTTCTTAGTAACTGCACTTCTTGTTGATTTTTAATTTAAACAAGACGATCAAGAATTTTACATTAAAATACTAGATTTTTGAAAAAATGTGAAGATAAATTTACACCAAAGTAACACCAGCTGGTGTGGTCCCTTATTGAAGCTGGACGGGTGTTAAACCATTGATATTAACACCAGCAAATATCAAATCAACACCATGTGGTGTCATTTTTGAATTAACACCAGTACAGTGTCAAAATAACACCAGGTACAGTGTCAAATTAACACCACGAAGTGTCAGGTGAACACTTTTCAACACCATTACAGTGCATTTTTAACACCTGTGGGTGTGGTCCTTTATTGAAGTTTGATCGGTGTTAGATTTAACACCCGTGGTGTTAAATCTAACACCGATTTTTTTACAGTGTATTTTACTCTTAAAATAATTATCAGATAAGATGTGAATATAATGCACTGTGCGTTGAAAGACTCTCAAAAACTAAGCCAACGTCCCTTAGCTGCTTACATCAGAATTACATTTAATCCTTTTTTTTTCTACCCGTCACAATGATTTTCACTTCCCTAATGAAATACGTACTTTTATCTTATACATGTTATACCGAACTTTACCAGATGCGGCTTACCTTATTGAAGGTGAATAATGAGAGACTTTTACCCAATATAAAAAAAAAACCCAGTGATGGATGCATGCGCGTGGAAAGCCCAGAATGTAATGGAGAAGCAGTTGACTATCTGAACCATAACGTCATTCCTATTTTCGTCAGGCAGTTTTAGTGATCAAACATAATCATTTCTCTCTCTCTCTCTCTCTCTCTCTCTCTCATTTTCATATCCTAATATAATAGTTTGATGACCACAAATATATATGCTGGAAATTGTAACGAACTTAGTAACATAACTGGAATTACGAGATGTCTTTTAAAAATGAAATTCCCCTGTGGTTGGCCTTTGTTTGTTTGTTGTTTGATTGATTGTTTGTTTTTATTACACGAAAAGACGCAGAAACAGCTAGTGCTCCTCTGTGTAAATGTGTCCATACACCGACCTCACCAGCACGAAACTTTCGCCGTCACTCCCCTGCTTAACGATGAAGCTTCTATCCGAGTTATCAGCGATCTGCGCGACGGGCTTACTCTCGAAGCCGTCTGAGGTATCGCTTCTTGAAAGCGGAAACGGCCACGCGCCCCCATGGCGTTGGAATGCAACAGTATTGCTTTGGCGGCAAGACTCGAGTTGTCTGAGCGTTGTTTTGGTCGCGGAGGATGACCCGCAATGTGTGTGAGCTGGCATTGTATATATGAGACTGGTGCTGAGGTAGCAAGGAGCTGACCATGTTGACGATGTATCCAAGACCTCTGGATCCAGTGGACTGGGCCGATGGCGTTTGGTTAACATCTAGACGCGTCGAAGCAGTCGTCTGTTGAGAGGTGGGCCTCGCCGGTTTTGTCCCCTTTGACCTAATCTCTTCATCACCTGAACAGGGTAACAATAAATGTAACGACAGAGAAAAAGTGAAGGTGATATGATAAATAGATTAGTTTTCAGAATTTTCATAATTCATCAGTGATTTCCACTGATCAGATACTAGCCATCCCTTTAAGAATGGCAACTCTAACTGGAATGGGAACATTAATCAGGAAGCTGGATACCATGGCAATTGTCATTCAAGCAAATGTTGCTACCATATCAACTTTTTTTTATGAAACGGGGCCGAGAACGGGTCTAGGGCAATTACCCCCTGGGCAACTTTCCCGAACCCTTTCCCTGGCCTTAATCCTTATCCTAATCCTGAAACTACTCGATCCTAACCCTTACCCAAACTCCTAACCCTAACCTTAATATTTACTCTAACCTTACCACTAACCAGTGTTTAGCCGGGGTGGGGTAATTGCCCGGATACGCCCAGAATTAGACCCCGTTTACAGTGCTGGGTTGGGTCGCGGCTCGGCCGCGGTGGAGCCCGCCTTAATTTCAGTGTAAACACGCAAAAGGCCAAATACGAGGCCAAAATTGGCCTCGCAATTGGCCACGCTATGGAGGAGGTCTCGGCCGCGGCTCGGCAGCGGTCGAGCCTGGCCTTTTCTCAGTGTAAACGCAAACTGGGCCAAGTGCGCGGCCAATTTTAGTCTGGCTTCCAGACCCTCTGCCTGTACTATTAAGCTATTCAGGATATCAACCCCCTCAACGTCGAAAACTAGTATAGTTCAAGGTGGTTTTGTCCTGCAAAGGATTTTTCCTTTAGCAAAGGCCTTTGCCCGAACGGCGACTTCGTCGCCACGGAATCAAGTTGGCAAAGGGTCTGAAAACCAGACTTTACCAAGTTGCGTTTGTTTACAAGCAGAGCGCCACTACGACAAAATATTGAAAGGTTTGAATTAAAAGCGCGGCCGAACCCGGCAGTGTAAACGGACAAAATATCGGACGGGCCAGAATAACGGACAATCGCATATAGCCGATATCAAGCGATATCACCTTTAGATACCGATATCTGATCGATCGCTCTTGGGACGTGCACTTCCGGTTTTGCGGTTTGACCCACGTCACGTCCTCCATCTATAGATATTTTCCATAATTTCGTTGTTTTGCATCATCGGCCCAGCATTCATTGGCCGCTTTGCAAAAGAATCCCATTCATCAAAAAGTTACAGATTAGAAAATAACTCTATTATTCGACAGATTATAAGACAGAATTTGATACGAACTGTGAATACTAGTACTTCGGCGTTCAATGTGCATAAAAGCGTATATTCACACATCGCGCGTTCATAACCTGAAGTAAAGTTTATATCCCAAGAATTAAAGGTAAAAAAAATAGAGCGCCACACGCGTTCAGATTCGGAGAGCTATATGCGATAGGGAGAATTGAGGCTGGGCTCGGCCGCGTCAAGCCCAGCACTGTAAACGGGGTCTAACATGTTTGCCTAACGGCCGCGTCGTAGGATTAGCGTCGTACATGGAAAGCTCAGTAATAAAGGACCATCGGCGACGGAAGAGCACACGCGCCACCGAGTAGTCTAGCTTCTGGACTCTTTTTACTCGTAGCCGTGATTGTACGCGACAAGCCGTATGAGGGCGTGACAACCGAGGATTGCGCACTGCAAAAAATGCGGTGTTAAAAGTGTAACACCAACCGGGTGTCAAACTGTGGGTGTTAAATTTGGTGTTAAATTGACACAATTTGACACCCTTCGGTGTTAATTTAACACCAACATTCTCTCATTCATTGGGTGTTAGATTCTCGGTGTTAAAATGACACCCAAGTGGTGTTATAGTTTTGTCATGAAAAGGGGGTTTTCACTAATAACACCGTATCGGTGTTAGTTGTCCACCAGAGAAAGTCACGTGTTCGCAGTCCGATGATCTCATTGGTCACACATGCCAATGCCTGAAATTTGTTGCTGTGGCGCGGAGTCGTCAACGTCTGTCATCGCGATAGTCAGGTTTTCGATGTCGTCTGGGGCTAAAAATGACATTGAATCTCTGATGGTGACTTTGCTAAGTCTGTCAGCGGGGATAAGTATCTTTTAAGGTAATTATTTCCTGTACCAGTTATTTTCTATCATAAACGATGTGCATGATTTTCACGGATTTCATCGCATATTATAGACAGCTTTGTCTTTGCACGCACGTAATACTATAGTATACTATGTAGCGCAGCATACTAAGTACATGTAGCCTATAGTGTTTGCCATACATATAACCGGGGGGCCAAAAGCTAAAAACAGAGGTCGAGTTGCACTCTCTCTACAAACTAAGTAGACCATGCTTATTTTCAAGTTTTTATTGTAACAAACAACATTCCACTGGTCTACCTCAAAAAATTTGTTGCGAAAGCCTCCAAATCCAAGATGGCGTCCAAGATGGCCGCCATATTTACTGAATTTGTTATTTGAAAGATAGAATTTGATTGAAAGATCAGATTTCAACAAATGTGATGTCATATGAAAGAGAATAAAATTTTCTACAAGTTGATACCACTTTTGTGGGTTATTGTGATAAGTGGATTGAGATTTTAAGGAAAAAACACTAATTTTTTGATATTTTTCTGAAAAAAAGAAAATCATGAAAATGCTTGATTCAGCATAAATCAGAGAAAAACTGAAGGATTATCTTGAAACGTTTCAAGAATTTTTTTTGACATATAATTAATATCTGGAGAAAATTAGGGGTCAGTACCGTTTTTGGTTCAGGAGTTATGATGTCTCAAACTTGAAAACTCACTATGTAAAAATGGCCACTTTAGTTGTGACAATACCTTGTTGGTCGTAAAAAGAGCCTGCGCGCGCCAAGACTACTACACGCACCACTGACACTGGCGCTTGTAGCAGTGCCAGTGGTGCGTGTAGTAGTCTTGGCAAACGCAGACATTTTCTTTGACAAACAAGGGTTTGTGCCTGCAAACTAACTTTTCATACCAAGTGGTAGCTCAGGTGACGCTGATTGCTGTTATTTCAAAGTAGATTGTTCTGAAGCAGATGAGATGAAGCAAAAATATCTTTCAAATAGAGGTAGAAGCTTGAAACAACCTTGCTATAGAAAGTTTAAAACAAAATCTGGATCAATCACTCAAAAAATTCAAGATTGCAGGCCATCAAAGTTGACATAGTGTATTGCGCCAAAGTAAATGTATCATTTCGATTTTGATACAATTTTGTCTGTTGTGCTATCTTAAACCGTCTTAGGTTTTTATGGACACATTTTTAGAACCAGTGATATTCTACTCTCCGAAAAAGAAAAAAAAAACAAATCGAGTGGAAGTTTTTGCTTTTGATGTGAGGAGTGAATAACAAGAAAACGGTGAATTTAGAGTGAAATTGGAGTGACTTTTGAGTGAAAATGTTCATTTTCACTCATTTTAGAGTGACCTTAATAGGCAGGGCTCCACACTAACTTTTGTTTTTGGTGGCCCAAAGGCAAATATCCGATCTTTTTTGGTGGCCCGATCAGGCCACCTATGTTCTTCATTTCTGACATTTTGGTGGCCCGACGTGCGTTTTTGGTGGCCCCGGGCCACCGGACCAGCGTTAGTGTCGAGCCCTGCCTTAGGGATCACTTGTCACTCTTCGAGTGATCCCCGAGGTCACTCTAAAATGAATGAAAATGAACATTTTCACTCTCGAGTGATCCTGATATCTAATATGGGAAAACATCTACCAATGGCATAAGCTCAGATCAATTGTGACACTATAACCCACATGAAATCAGCCTAAAAACAATTTTTAAAAAATCTGGTAACAGAAAATACGTTTCAGCATGCTTATTTGTAAATGTGAATATACAGCACGAATAATCAATTTGGACAATTTTATTCAAACAATATACTGAAAAGTAATTTCGCACAACACATTTCGCACAACAAAGTTGAGAAATTGCCGCCATGTCGGATTTTTTTTTTTTTTTTGGGGGGGGGTTCGGATCAGAAGGGCTTTCAAGGACATCTACGGATCAGACATTATTAGACATATACCATCATCATTCACGTTTCTACAACAGCAGAGTAACATACAAGTAAAGAAGCATATCTTTGATACAGAAGCATTTCTTTTTTTATCAAAGATTGGGCCTTACCCTAACACTGGAATGAGCTCCACCCCCCCCCCCCCAAAAAAAAAGACCCTCAATATGGTTTACACTAACACAATATCGTTCGGATGTATCGGAACATGTAATAGACAACAATATAAGAAGATTAAAAAAAACATATCAAATTATAAGTTATAAGTTGAGATTTAACTTTGACGCAACACACTAAAGGTATTCTACCATTGGGAGAGATATCACATTCGATTTATATGTGCAGGTTAGTTGTATTACAAAACATTCTACCATGTAAAAAAAAATATAATAAAGCCTAAAACATACGAAGATATCACCAATGCTTTTCAATAAACCATAGCCATAACTGTTGACAATTTAGTATATAAAAAAACATTCTTATCAGATCTATTTAGTATATCTAACAATATTTAGCGTTAATTATACTGATTTCAGTTTGTACATTAGTTGTTCTATCCCTAACTCACAGTTTAGAGCTAGTTTGAGGAATTAAGTAAAGCTGGGTTTTTGTTTTATACACGTGCACTAATGGTAAATAATGCCTTGAACGACAACCTCGATTAATTACCGCCATCTTGAATTTTGTGTGGATACTATTTTTGTCGCTAAATATTACACATTGGGAAAATTTGTGCCAAATTCCAAGCTCCTATCTCTTTTTGGAAAATACTTTCTGTTCAATTTTATCTGCCTCAGAACAATCTACTATGATGAAATGCTACAGTAATAGCGATCAGCGTCACCTACCACTTGGCATGAAAAGTTAGTTTGCAGGTACTTGCAAGTCACTAGACCGTTACAGTATTACATGTGACCATGTAAACACATTGTATGCAAAATTCATAATGCATAAATGTAATTTTTTCAAGTTTTAGACGTTAACTTGTCAATAGTGTATCTGATATTGCCTGTAATTCCAGAAATATGAATTATGTCTCAATCTCAGTAAATCTCAATCTCAATCGCAGGTTTCAAAATAATTCTTCAGTTCTTCTTTGATAAATACTAAATCATGCATTTTCACATTTCTTCCTTTTTTCAAAACAATATAAAAATATGGATTCCCCCCTTCCCCAATTTATCACAATACACAGCTAAAGTGGTATCAACTTTTAGGAAGTTTTACTCTCCTTCATATGACATTAAATGTGTTGCAATTCAATGTCTCTATCAAATTTTATGTTTGAAATGTTAACTTCAATAAAAATGGCGGCCCTATTGGACCGCATCTGTACTCTGGATGTTTTTGCAACAAATCTATTGAGGTGTACTTACGGAACATTGCTTAGTATGCTTAATATTATGTATGGTCTTGTTTATAGAGAGAGTGGAACTCGAAAAGTAAGCACGATCTTGGATTTGACCCTCTGTGACGTCTTTGGGAACAGATGCGTGTAAATGCATATTATGTGAAATGGGATTTCAAGTTCGAGACATTATTACTCCTGAACCAAATACAATACTGACCTCTAATTTTCTCCAAATATTGATTATATGGGAAAGATGTTAATTTATGCATGGTTTTCATAAACATTTTTAATTTATTTTTTTTAACTTTTTAGAGAAATATTCATGGTGCATTCTGAAAAAAATGTCTCCGTAAAAACCTAAGATGGTTTGAAATAGCATTAAAATGTTCAGAATATATAAAAACCATATAAATAGACAGCAAAACAGACAAAATTGTATCAAAATCGAAATGATACATTTACTTTGGCGCAATACACTATGTCAACTTTGATGGCCTGCAATCTTGAATTTTTTGAGTGATTGATCCAGATTTTGTTTTAAACTTTCTATAGCAAGGTTGTTTCAAGCTTCTACCTCTATTTGAAAGATATTTTTGCTTCATCTCATCTGCTTCAGAACAATCTACTTTGTAATAACAGCAATCAGCGTCACCTGAGCTACCACTTGGTATATGAAAAGTTAGTTTGCAGGCACAAACCCTTGTTTGTCAAAGAAAATGTCTGCGTTTGCCAAGACTACTACACGCACCACTGGCACTGCTACAAGCGCCAGTGTCGGTGGTGCGTGTAGTAGTCTTGGCGCGCGCAGGCTCTTTTTACGACCAACAAGGTATTGTCACAACTAAAGTGGCCATTTTTACATAGTGAGTTTTCAAGTTTGAGACATCATAACTCCTGAACCAAAAACGGTACTGACCCCTAATTTTCTCCAAATATTGATTATATGTCAAAAAAAAATCTTGAAACGTTTCAAGATAATCCTTCAGTTTTTCTCTGATTTATGCTGAATCAAGCATTTTCAAGATTTTCCTTTTTTCAGAAAAATATCAAAAAATGAGTGTTTTTTCCTTAAAATCTCAATCCACTTACCACAATAACCCACAAAAATGGTATCAACTTGTAGAAAATTTTATTTTCTTTCATATGACATCACATTTGTTGAAATCTGATCTTTCAATCAAATTCTATCTTTCAAATAACAAATTCAGTAAATATGGCGGCCATCTTGGACGCCATCTTGGATTTGGAGGCTTTCGCAACAAATTTTTTGAGGTAGACCAGTGGAATGTTGTTTGTTACAATAAAAACTTGAAAATAAGCATGGTCTACTTAGTTTGTAGAGAGAGTGCAACTCACTCGTTAAGTAAGCGACTTTTTGGGGTTTGGCCCTCCGGTTAATAGTAGGCCATAACACCAACGCGCTGCAGCGGTGCATAGAATCCGAATTTCGCTGAGGGTTCCTTTGTCCAACAATTGCATTTTAAAAATATCATCAAATTTTAAATATAAAAGGTTCCGTGGCATTTTGTATTGTTATTGATGTAGTTTTCTTACCTCTGAGGCTCTGGTGCTTATCTTTGTTAGCGCGCAAATCATTTCCCGCTACTGACGTGCACGAAGACGAAGTTCGAACAATGTTTGTGTGTACATGTTCGTAGGTTTGTACATGTTAGTAGGTATACTGGTAGGCCCCTAGGCCTACTATATTTTTTGTAGGGCCTACTGTAACTGTTCTAGGTCCAAACTGTTAGGTTTAAATTAGTACTAGGTACTAGTAGCTAGCAAATATCGCTCTAAAAAGAGCGTAAATACCCGATTAAAGGGGCTGGGTGGGGGTTCTCCCGACCCGATTTTTGTTTATCACAACAGGTTACGTGATGTTTTCAGTAGCTACAGTGTACACGTAGGAACGTAAGGGCCTATACATGTATAGGACGCTAGTGTTTGCGCGTGGATCTTACGTTAGAATCTACTAACTAGTTTCTAATATTAGTACTACTATTTATGAGTTTGCTAACCGCTTACAAATTTACATTATATACAGTAAGAATATGCTCTTATAAAGTTGATGACGTCACATGCATGTAAAACCGGTATTTCCACCGAGTCCATGTTAAGACTCTAGACTCTAGATCTATTAAATTGTAAGGTGCGAGTTCAAGGGTAGCGAGAAACAGAATCACAGCCCATATTAATAACTGGCAGTTGTTCTCTGTCTGAGAACTGATCCTAAATTTCACAAATGAGTCAAAATGGAATACATGTATCATCGCTTTTTTTCATGATTCAGGTGAGGGAATATACGTCTACTTTGATGGTAGTATTTGTTGAAATAATCTCTTGAAAAAAAAAATCCCTTCTGGAATATGCCTCTTCCCCATACTTATGCTATTGCCACACTTAATGATATTGGCAATAGTGCACTTGAGAATCTTGAAAATGACAGAATTGCAAAAAGACCTTTTATTATCTATCTAAATAACCTTGAAAATGAGAGTAGATCAATTGCAAAGTGGCATTTGATTTTCCCATTTCTCCACTAATAATATTTGCATAAATGTACACTGCATAAAGATGATGAATACCTGGAAGCAGGATATTATTGCCCCCCCCCCCCCTCCCCCCTGGTGGCTAATTAAAACGAACTTGAAATTATGAGCATATCTCAAGTAGGTATATATAATAGAATCACCGACTGAATTAATCTGAAGCCACCTGAACAAAACCCTTTGTTTTCTGCAGTTCTGATCAAATCTTTCATGCACACAAGATAAATCTGTTTCATGCACTTGTATACAGTAAATACACTAGTGCAGTTATGTGGATGTTCAGTACTTTGAATCCTAAGCCAGTGCATCACACCTTGTGCACCAGTTTGACAGTTTGTGGACTTGTAGCCACTTGATAATTACTAGTATGTATGTTCATGGTCCTTACACTTGCAGGTTGAACAGTACTTCTCACTCCTTCTCCCAGGCAACGATGCCAAGCTTTTTTGAGCAGTGGCCAGTTTTTGGTGGAAGGTCTTATCAAGCTAGCAAGAGGAAAGCCTTCAGAAACCACAGTCAAGCTGTTGAGATTGCTGGGAGAACACATGCGGAAAACTGATGTGGATTCATGAGACTTGGAGCAATCATCAAATAGTGTACCACCAGACCTGGTAGCAGTCAGGGTATGCACAATACTATAGGTTTTGAAAGCCCCTTTTTTATGTTCTAGATGTCTATCCATCCAATATCGTTTCTTGTGTATCATGCCGCAAGTTGAAAACAATCATTTGTGAATGAAACTTGGTAAGGCTATGTAAATCCAGGGGGCGTTCCACAAAACTTGTCATTGGTGACAACTGTTATAAGTAGCTGAAATCTTTGCATCTGACAATACATTTTATCAAACGTTTCCCTGGAGTCGATAAGGGTCATGAGGTCAATAATCAAGGGTCAGGAGCCCTTCATTATGAAAAGAAAAAAATGCAGGAAATATCTTGTGACTTTGATTTTTCAAAGGCAGATGAATGGATTTCACCAAACTCAATTGTAATATAAAAGTTCACAGTCACAAATCAATATGTAATGTAATTTTGTTATTTTGGAGATGCTGATGAAATAAAGAAGAGTTTTTTTGTCCCCGCCGAACGAGTTCGAGCAGGGGACTATGAAACGGGCTCCGTACGTGTGTGTGTCCGTCCGTCCGTGTGTCCGTCCGTGTGTCCGTCCGTGTGTCCGTGTGTGCGTCTGTGTGTGATCAAAATCTTCAATTTGCTACTTCTCTGTCATTTATGAGCCAATTTTGATTCTGTTTGCTTTATATGATAGCACTACATGGGAGCTTTGAAACTTCTACACAGAATTTCAGTCGTGACCTTTGACCTTGACCTTTGACCTATATTGTACATTTTGCTACAAAATGCTACTCCTTCGCCATTTCTAACCCGATTTCGATTCCGTTTGCTTTATATGATGGCACTAGGTGAGGGCTTCAAAACTTCTACACAGAATTTTGACCTTTGACTTCTTTGACCTTTGACCTTGATTTTTGACCTATATTGTACATTTTGCTACAAAATGCTACTCCTTCGCCATTTCTAACCCGATTTCGATTCCGTTTGCTTTATGTGATGGCACTAGGTGAGGGCTTCAAAACTTCTACACAGAATTTTGACCTTTGCCTTCTTTGACCTTTGACCTTGATTTTTGACCTATATTGTACATTTTGCTACAAAATGCTACTCCTTCGCCATTTCTAACCCGATTTCGATTCCGTTTGCTTTATGTGATGGCACTAGGTGAGGGCTTCAAAACTTCTACACAGAATTTTGACCTTTGCCTTCTTTGACCTTTGACCTTGATTTTTGACCTGTATTGTACATTGGCTACAAAATGCTACTCCTTCGCCATTTCTAACCCGATTTCGATTCTGTTTGCTTTATGTGATGGCACTAGGTGAGGGCTTCAAAACTTTACACAGAATTTTGACCTTTGACTTCTTTGACCTTTGACCATGATTTTTTACCTATATTGCAAATTTGCTACAAAATGCTACTTCCGGCGGGGACATATATTACGCACCGCGTAATTTCTACTTTTCCTTGTTTTTTCTTGTTTTTTTTTAAAGAAGTCACACAACAACCCATGGGTTCATCCTACATGAAGGATCATATGTTTTACTTAATGCTCCCTGATTATGCAGTGCAATTCACTGATAATTTCTGTTGATACCTGGATACTTTGTAAATGAGTCGTAGAATATATTGTACATAACATGCATTTCTTACAACACAGCATAGAATGTAAGTAACCTGCAAATCCTTCTTGTACTCTATCTGCTTCCACCTGTGAACCAGGGCGCAAGGATTGTGCAAGATTGCTGTGGCTTTGGCTATAGACTACCTTATCCGATTTCAAAAGGTAAGTCTACATGACTATAAGGTTTGTTCAAATATGATGCGACAAACCCCCTGACATTTTTAGTGTTCAGATATGGTGCGCCGAACCACGCCACTTTCATTATGTTAATGAATGCACATGACTAAAAAAAAAAATAAGATAAAGATAAACTCATGACATTGTATTTTCACTTACTTTTGAGCTTGATTGCACCATAACTTCTTGCCACTGTGTGGCAAAATATATTCCTCTTGCCTCAGTGTTTTTGTTTTGTTTTGTTGCATTTTGATCTGTTTATTTGTTTGTTTTTTACCATCTCATATCGCATTGATTTGTGCACTAAAATGTTGCCGGAGTTTGACTCATCTTATCTGAACAAGCCTTTATGAGTCATTTTGGACAGGCAATTAGAACTCACAGTACTTTGGTATTCTGAAAATGAAATTGATTTTTACGAGTTTAATTGATTTTGCATTTTCTACTTTCTATGATCTGTTTTTGTATTAGAAAAGAAATTAGAGGTCAAGGGAAATTTTCTGGGTTTTTTTTGTGTTGTTGGACTATGTGATTTATTAAGATCACTTGCTTTTCAATGTTTCACAGGTTAACTTTTTTTTTTTGGATGTTGTGAATATTTTTGCGCACTTGCCTTTGTCAGGGTTATGTTCTGATGTCCACGAGAACTTTACTCGTGAATGCTTCAAAGTCGATCCTTGAACTTTAAAGATTGTCTTCCCCATATGTAGGCTGAAATTTTGAAGTTGCTTTTTGATCAGTCACGAATAAGAGAAAAGTGAAAAATTTCAAAGCTTCTTTAAGAAAAAATAGGTATAAGTGAGTTTTAATTGTGAAATTATAGTGATCTTTAAGTAAAATGGAATAAGATCCATTTATTATCCTCTGCCAAGAAGTGGTGCCTGAATTGTTATGGTTTTGAGTAGTCCATCCCTCCCTGTGTGTGATAGTTTGAAATCTGTTAAAATAATCATAAATGTGAATAAGATGTGTTAAGCCTATGTATGACTGAGTCTATCAAATTGCATTATGGAATCGAAATAAAGGTCACAGTCAAATTTGTCTAGTTTTTATTTGTAATAGATTCATACAATGCCTGTTTGTTTTTCATTGTTTCCTTACATTTTCAGCCTGATGCTAGTTTTGATCACCACTTGAAGAGGGAAAGCAGAAGAAGATGCAGCTCTTGATGCAGCTTGCTTGCTTGAAGATCAGAAGATGCAGCTTGCTTGACAGAGGACATCAGAAGGATAACATACATGTGTACCAATATTACTTCATTGTTGACCACTTGGTACTACACAATGGTGTACCCTGCCCTGGTGATATCATTCAGAGTGCCTTCGACACATTGTTCAAAGCACATTAAATATGTGTTTTGTCTACGGTATGCAAAACCTCTCATCAACCTTTGGACATTTGGAATTACCCCGAGTTCGTGAACCGAGATCTAAACTTTCAAATAGATAATGAAGTGATGCATTCTTTAGGAGTTCCCACTGAAACTGCTTTTTTTTTCACTGTTTGCCATACGAACATGGACTGAGTGATGGACAAACAATAAATTGCGCCCAGGGGGCCTGTGTACGGACATAATTTGATTCGTTCAATGGTTTTAGAAGACACTTGAAGAATCATCATTGTGACAATGAAACTGTGAAGATCCTCCAAGTCCAGTTCTATGGAGGAACCGAGATAGAGACTGATGATACAAGTTGTATACAGTTGATGAAGCAGTACTCTCTATTAGTCAATGACAGTTTTTGATGAGGAGGTGATTACCTTTAGTCCAGAGGACATTGAACAACAACCTTGTAATTTTTACATGTCCTAGTTTACATGTGTCAGTATGGAGTAATGCATTACCATGGTAACATCAAATTTTCATAAAGATTACAAATACAGAATGTGGATCAAGCTACTCAGTTTTAAATCAATTCTGTTGAGATTCGATTGTCCAGAAATCTGTTGCCATGGCAATTGCAGTTTTTAAACAAATCATACAAAATTGTGTGGATCACGCTGCTCTCTTAGTTTCTTTTTTTTAGCATTTAAATTTGAATTTGATACATATGGTCACTATGATAATATGTTATCGTGCAAGACACTTTTTGTGGGGGTCATAAATCCGTTTCCATGGCAACAGCATCTTCATACAAATCATCCACAAGTACGATGTGGATTCAGCTAACTTCCTCAGATTTTGAGCATTTGACTTTAAATTTGGCACATGTGACCACTGTATTATGTACCTGTGCAAATTTTATTTTTCGTCATTGTCAAATAGTATGTTGTCAAGTTAATGGTATTTTGTAATGAGAATCGTATAAACTACAAGTGGATTGAGCTTACTCTCTCAATTTTTAGCAATAACCTTGAGATATGACACCTATATATTGTGACAAGATAAATTCTAGATGTGCAAAACACTTTTCTCGTCAATGTTAAACAATGCGTTGCCATGCTAACTTATTTTTTTTTAATACAAAGCAATCGAAGATATTGTGATTGACTCATCACTCCCTCATGTTTTAGGCATTTGACTTGAACTTTGGCACGTGACCACTGTAGTGCGCTAATGTGCAAATGTCATCTTTTGTATCGGTCAAAGAAAGTGTTATCATGGCAGTGACATTTTCGAATTAAAAACTTACACAACAGTTGATTATGCAATCTCCCTCAGTTTCTGAGCATCTGGCCTGAAATATTGAACAGAGTGCTAATGTAATGGCAACCATCTTTTAAAATGAAAATCAAACAAAACATATTGTGAATTGGGTGAGCTCCCTCAGTTTTCTAGCATTTGACTTGAGGTTTCGCTCATGTAACCAGTGTAATCTTAAAATGAGTCGCACACTGATCTCACTGTTGAGTAATCTTGCTATGGTAACAACTTTTGTTACATTGTACTTTTTTTCAACAAAAGGCATACAAGAATATCATGAATTGAGCTAACTCTCTAAGTTTTAGGTGGGGGTATCAATTACATCCAGTTCGAGTTGAAAATATTGGTCCAAGAAGGCCTTATGTGTGTCATTTGAATATTTAAATGATCCGAATTTCACATGCTTGTATCATCACTTGCAATAGCATTGATCAAAAGAAAGAGTATATTTTTTTTTATGTTAACATTTTACAACCAGACTGGATGATCTATGTTGAATATTTGAATTATACAGCTGAGTAGGCAATTCAATTTGAACATTTGAATGATAGAGCCAAGAAGATATAATACTAGTATCAATTTCATTTGAAAATTCAACTTGATAGTGCCAAGAAGGCCAAAGGTATTCAGAGTGAGTATTTAAATTTGAAATTTTTAGCCTACAATAGCCATAATGTATCTCATTTGCATAGATAATCAAAGAACCAACTGACAGGGTCAAAGGTATTCCATTTTGATACTTATATTGTAGAGATGAGGCTTTCATTACATGTAATAGAATTATTGTGTTTTGTTGTGACAGACAGAATTTATTAAATATTTTGATCAACCTAGTAGCACGTGACTGTCTTTCACCTACTTACATTACTGTGTTATTTTGTGCGATTGAATGTGGAGAGTGTGAAATGATGTCGAGGTATCGACACTTCAAATTGTTAATAAGTTGGCATCACTTGGAATTTATTTCTCACTCTGAAGCGTTGAATCAACACTTCTGTGGTGTCAAATAATCACCAAATAATGCAAACTTATAACACTTTGAAGTGTTAGAATAACACCATGACAGGTGTTGGGGTATAGATTCTAACAACAAATAGTGTTGAAGTTACACCGTCATTGGTGTTAAAGGGTGTCAAAAGAACACCAAAGTGGTGTCAACTTATCAATAATCTAAGCAACACCAAAGCTGGTGTTGGTATATTTTAACACCACGGGTGTTGAACTTACACCTAACTGGTGTTGGGATGTCAAATGAACACCATTATGGTGTCAACTTCTTAACACTCTCTTAAGTGTTGAAAAAACACCGAGGCTGGTGTTGGTATATTTTTACACCCTTTAACACCCATGGGTGTTGGATATTTTAACACCAGAGACGGTGTTACTTCAACACCAGATGGTGTGGTCCTTTATTGAAGTTCGGCCGGTGTTAGATTCAACACCAGTGGTGTTAAATCTAACACCACTGTTTTTGCAGTGCGATACCCGAGAAGCACACTGTGGACGCGCAGTCTCTCGATTATCGCAATAAGAACATTTGCGCCCTCTCTTGGTCGCACCAAGGAAAAGGGGACGGAGCCCAGACTAGCCACCGAGAGGCGTCAGCTTCGAGGCCTTTCTGTGTGTGTGTGTGTGTGTGTTTTTTTTTTTTTTTTTTTTTTTTGCTCTTTCCTCAGGTGGCTAAATCTACATGTTAAAGGGATGGTACAGTATTGGTGGAGATGAGAATTGGGCTTTTAACTTTTTGAGAGATACCAAGAAAATACTTATGATATAGTACAGAGCATACTATTTTAAGAGGAATTCAAAGTTTGGTTTTGATGAAAATTGGGTTTGGAATGACTGAAACATCCAAAAACAAAGTAAAACAAAGCGATCGTAATAAAGTGTGGGTCCTACACTTTATTAGAATTGCTCCTTTTTTTTTACATCTCAGCCATTTCAAAACCAGTTTTCACTAAATAAACGTTGAATTCCTCATAGAATTACATGCTCTTTCATATTTCATAAGAGGTTTCTCATAGATTATCTCACCCAAATATGTTAGAAACCCGAAATTAGGTCTCAACCATAACTATACAATCCCTTTAACGAATATCCATGCAACATAGTCCCATGGCATTCTATAGTCTTCTGCGCGTCTATTATCCGAACGTCCGAGTACTCCGAACTAACAAGTCCATCTTATTTAACATGAGCTAAATTGTTAAGTGCATGATGGAGGTTTAAATTTCTTCATATATTGTTATCGTCATGAACATTTATCAGTGCTATTGGCAAAGTCATCTCACTATGACAAATGAAAATATCTCACGGTTTCAAATCTGATAGATTTACAGCATTATTGATTACCATCAACATTTCAAAACTTTAAATGGTTTTGCCTTTTTTCGTAACTTTTTTTTAAATTACTTGGTAATGCAACAATTTCAACCCTATGAAATGAAAACGAAAAAGGACATTCTTGCGTTCAAAAAGAAAAAGAGAATAATATGTACTGAGGTATCATACTATAATTCGAGCAACGTTTGTCTGTCTGTTTGTCTGTGTGTCTGTTTGTTTACGACCTGCGATCAGGAGGTCGTAGGTTCGAATCCTGCTCGAGTATGTACGCCCATGATTTTTTTTATCATGGCTACTACTAAAACACTGATCAATTCAGTGCTTATTTACGTCGATGTAGGGCAATTTGTCAATCAGTTGCAATGAAAATAATGATAATGATACTGTATTAGATACTGTATATGTTTTCTTTAGCTTGTCTACCCTCTGTAGAAATAAAATTTGTAAGACCGCAATGCAGGCTGATCTACATAAAAAAGAATAAAATATATCGGGGGGGGGGGGGACTAGCAAGAACTGAACCTCAAGCCTACATTAACTGCTTTCCCGCTGGTTTCCTTTTTTCCCGACATTACTATAATTTAGAAAAAAAAAAAGTTTCTTTGTACAGAGGGCACAGAAATTGAAGAGAAAACTAATAACTCATATCTTTACCCATCTGCGTAAACCTCCCTTGCTTTCAGTGATAATGATGTTATTGATGATGACCATAAGATGTTCCAATGACAGTGATAGCTACAGACAACAGAGACTTTTATGCTGGGCAAATTTGAGTGAACTATTTACATTTTCGCAGCTGATCACCCAGTTGACCGAGGCCACTCTTCTTCAAGATGTCAGCGAGAGTTTTTCGAGTGTCTTCTTCCGTGGGGCGGTCACATTGCCAGCGCACGAGAATGTCTTTGATGGCATCTTTCATGTCAAGCTGATGCTGAGTTTTTACTTGCTCCAACTGTGCATGGATGATGCCCAGATTGGTGCCCAGCTGTTGGTAGAAAGAGGGCGCTATTCGTGCTGCAAGATTTTCAAGCTCGACCTCGTCGACTCTGCGTGGGTAACGTGTTGCCATGGCTAAAAAGTGTCAGGAGTGAAAATAATAGACGCGTTTCTGCTCTCTTGATGTTACTGTCATGAAAATCGTCATTGTCGTAATAGTCATTAGCATTACATTATTTCAGGTACCCCTTAATTCTTGTCCCCTATTCTCGTTCTTTTTCTTTTCTCCACCTTGTTTTGTCCTTATCGGTCAAATGACATTTAAATTATTCCAAGCCGTAATGTCTAGAGGTTGTTTTCTAACTCAGGGGATTTGTTCATTGAGAAACAGTATCCTCCACCTGTATACTTAAAGATTGCCGTCATGAAATAAATGTAATATTTACATCATAATGTAATGAGATCTCCTGTTTATCATTATGTCCATGACTAGTGAATATCTATGATATTGTCGAACTTATTTTTGTTGTATACAAGAGGAGAAAAAAGTTACTGAAACTGAAACTGAAAATGAAGACCAAAACAGTCAGGAATACAACCTGATATAGCAATATTTTGAATATTGATATTGTTTTGACATTAGAGTACCAAAATAAATATCAACGTTATGATAATTGTGCTATTCCTTTGATTCAGCAGAAAAAAGATTATGACCGTGGATAGTATACATTTCTATCAAAACATAGACATATACACGCACTTTATCTGACATTCACACACAGCCACACTCATACACTTAACTTTCAGCACTGTAATACAAATCCCATTTAGACAAATAATTAATATCCTCACTCACATTTAAAAAATACATAGTCAGTTTTATTTGACCAATATGAATATAAAATCATGCATATATATATATATATATATATATATATATATATAATTATATATATTGAAACAAGAAAGGGAAAACTGACCAGAAACAAAACGTTTTCACTATATATATGTATATATATATATATATATATATATATATATATATATATATATATGTATATACACACATATATATGTATATATATGTAATACAGGTGTGTGTGGGTGTGTGGGTGTGCTTTAGAATCACTTTTTCATTGAGATGATTTAAACTGAGCATAGGCAGATTACTGAAAATACAAAACTTTTACCATTTTTGGAATACCATGGGGATACATCATTTTAAATGACTAATAACGATTCTTTATACACGAAGCGGCAATAAGATCTTCTGGCATTGAGTCAATGATACGACAAGTTATTCTGGCACTTCGCCCGACATACGCGACATCCCTGGCAGGGAAAGATGGCGTCACACTGTCATGAAGTTGGGAAAAGATGGCAAACGAATTTGGAATTTGGAATTTTCTAGTTAGACCCGAACTTGATCAAGAGCCAATCAACAGCTGAAGCAAGTAGCAACCATTGTATAATCTTATGTTACTATAGCCTGAGAAGCTCCATGGAGATTGGATTATACGATGGCTGCGGCGAATGTCCCGATGTTTACGC
Organism: Diadema antillarum; assembly: GCF_040938485.1. Classification (NCBI taxonomy): domain Eukaryota; kingdom Metazoa; phylum Echinodermata; class Echinoidea; order Diadematoida; family Diadematidae; genus Diadema; species Diadema antillarum. The sequence goes on along the minus strand of NW_027270929.1, from coordinate 1,823,364 downwards.
GGATCAGAACCGATTGAAAATGCCCTTTATCAACTTGCTTCCACACGAACTCGCTTGAACGAAAATGTAGTCACACCTATTTTTTTTCTTTCGTGGTCACAAATATATTTATCGTGTGTTCATCGCTGCTCAACTTGGGGAGAGTGTGACGCCAGTGACGCCACGGTTATGCCTTACACATTGCTTGATAATAGGAAAATAAGCGCTCATCGCACGGAATGGACACATGTATGCATGAATTCAGAGCAAATTGAATAACTTACTTGGTAAAATGACACGAAGTATGCCACTTGGGCATCACGATTTCACGATTCTACCAACAGACACAACGCACCACCTGTGATAAAATGCGTACGTTCGAAGTCCAACATTATGAACATGATGGAAAGCGGGTGAGGGGATCACATGGTTACCCTATATGAGGTACAGTTTCGCTTCTGTGTTTGAATATCACACACGTACACACACACGCACACACTCACACACACACACACACACACACACACACACATACACACACACACACATACACACACTAAAACACAAATAATTTTGATAACGAGATACAAGGTGTACATGTAATGACACACATGGACATTACCATACGCATAGCCATATTAATTTTCTTGGAATAGAGTTATCAAAGTCCATTATGATAAAATCAATATCAGTAGACTTTGGTTCCGCAAACACAGATAAAACAGTAAAATATTTTTCATTACTGCCTCGTGAATTACTGGGATCTTTTGCGCACGTCCACAAAACACCATAAAATTCACCTCAATGTTCATTCTGTTTTTAGGACCACTGTGTGAATTACACAAAACGGTGAGACAAAGTTGTCACGCATTGTAGAAAACAGCAATACATCCGTTCTCAGCAAAAATGATTGATTGATTGATTGATTCTGATTTTATTTCTGAATTTCTTTTTCATACATAGATGAAGTACAAAGTCAATCGAACAAAAAACCTTGAGCACAGTCTAAATTGAATCTGATAATTGAAGCAAATAAATGATTTCATTCAAATAGTCAACTTTCTCCTGATACAATTTAAAATGAAAATAAACTTTTTTGGGTATAAACATAAGTCACAGTATTATCTCTTGCTCGAAGACAAATTAGGCAATTCCTGATGTACAGAAATTCAGGAGACCATCGTCATAAGCAAACGCTTGACAAGGACTATGGCCTCAGAAATGATTGTCTAAACAATACAACATTGTAAAAATATAACATAATAAGTCACCACTCACTGAGTGGCGATAAGGAGAGGGGCGGAAAGAATGAGGGGGAAAAGTGCTGGTGCAGTGATGTGGTTTATATACCGAAAAAAAAGAGGTTACAGCCTTCGGTTAGAAATCTTGTACAACAAGACATTTTTAGAAGTGGAACTCGACGAATTTCTTACTTTTTTGATAGAGGTGGTTGTGCTCTGTGACTGTGCAGTTTGTGTGTTGAAACACGTGCTTCTTGTTTAATACCAAACTATCTCCCTTCTACTGAAGGGGACAATCCGTTAAAAGTCTAGATCGTTAAATTTTCCATTTCTAGATTGAGAAGACTACAACATTTGTGACATTTTTGTTTTCATATTGTTACCGACTTCCAGCTTAAGTAGTATGTATCCCCCTTTTTGCTATTGTTGTTGTGCTGCTTGTTTTCTCAACATTTACCACTTAAATACGAAACGATAGTTTTAAAAGATAACTTACATAGATTTAAAAAGATAATTCTAAAATGTGTGTTAGGGATAGAAACAGCCAATGTTAAAATGTTCATCAGTATAATCAATGTTAAGTATTGTTACATAAAAAATGTAAACATTAGTTCAAACAAAATTGTTTCTAGTGTAAACCATCTACAGCTATGGTTTATTTTGAAAAAAATCGTGATATCTCTTAATATATTAAGCTTTATTGCCAAAAGAAATATATATATATATATATATATATATATATATATTTCTACTGATTCGTTTACTTATATATATATATATATATATATATATATATATGTATATATATATGGTACGATATTTTGTGACACAACTGACCGACACATATGCATCGAATGAGATAACTCTTTGACATTTTGCAACTGCCTGCTCCAAATGGTAAACTGCACCTTCAAGTACAACATAGATTTGGGTCCCAAACAATGTATAGAATGGACATGTGCTGACCTAATCCGTGTTGAATGGAATCACTCAACCGAAAAACGAACGAATGCAATGTGAATCATGCGAATCAGTGCCGTATATTAAGAGAGTCTGGCCAACTGCTAATTTGGACGCCATGTCGTTACCGCGCGTATTACGCGTCACAGGATTAGCGTGTACGCTCAGACGTAACAAAATAACCAAGCCAAATAAGGGGCAGTTAACAATGGGCATTGCGTATGAGCGCACTTCAGTAACGAAAATGAAGTGCGCGAAATGAACAATGGGCACTGCGTGTGAGCTATGCTCGCGCCCGCGTAATTGACTTTGGTAACGACATGGCGCCTGTAGATCATGGGACCAGCTTTTGACCAATCACAGGCTTCAAATCTCATATGCCGAAAACCGAGTTGGCCAGACTCTCTTTATATACGGCACTGATTCGCATCAGTGCCGTATATTAAGAGAGTCTGGCCAACTCGGTTTTTGGCTTACGTGTTTTGAAGCCTGTGATTTGTCAAAAGCTGGTCCCGTGATCTACAGGCGCCATGTCGTTACCAAAGTCAATTACGCGGGCGCGAGCATAGCTCACACGCAGTGCCCATTGTTCATTTCGCGCAGCTACGCGCTAATGTTGCTTGCCTTTAGGACGTCCCCAATATTGGTCACGGTGCAGTGGGTATAATAATTGTCATTGCCGTTGTCTACTTTATCGAAGTAGAAGGTATACACGAAAGATATTTTGATATTATTATCTTACCGCGATAAACTAGGGAGGTGACTCCCTGGATAAACTGAAGATTCGTCATGCCTTCCTGCGCAGCATGGCGTTGCATGAAAGAACCTGGCACAATTAGTGTAATTGCACACCGCTTTCCGACAGATCTAAAAGGAAGGAAAAAGTGGGAAATCGGAGTGCGACGAGAAAGCAGATCCAAACACAAAAGGAAGGAAAAAGTGGGAAATGAGAGTGCGACCAGAAATCTGGTCATCGAGTAGCAACTCGTTTCTGTTCCAGGTGAGATTCATTTTACAGGTCAAAGGATCAAAGTTAGGAAAATGTTGAAATTCTACTATCTACAGGTGTGATCTATTGTTGAAATATTATTACATAGTTCCTCCATACCTTGGGGATTACCCAATGTATATAAAAAAAAAACAGTATTGGCATGCCACCATCACTCCAAATTGACAATTTTTTGGTTTTGGCTATGATGGTCAAAGGTCAAGTGAAATACTAACATGACAGGATTTTCCCTATATTTTTTTAAATGACCGCTCAAAGTATTTGAATTGTCATAAAGATAGATTAGTCAAAGTAAAAATGCTCAAATTCCTTAATACTTGCTCAGTCTGCGAGTCTTTAACAATAAAATTCCATCCATTCACACCTAGTTGAAGGAAAGTAAACACTCGACGCATTAAATTTTGTGACAAACACGCCATTTTTTTTTTTCTACCAGGTATGTGAAACTTTCGTGTAACATTGGAAAGACGTACTCCAGACCTGTTAAGAGAACAATATGGCGGAGGTCTACCAGTCGCCGTTATCTTGTATAGGACATTTTCATTTGTTTTTTTACTTACTACATATCTATTCAATGATCATGGCAGTGTAGTTCTAATTTGGTGCGGATGCCACCGAGGATATCCCTCATAACGTAATCCAGGTACTGTCTTGTGCTTAGTTCAATTTCAGATCTTTCTCTTTAAATTATTTTTAAACAATTTGAGATCATTTTAAATACCTTAATACGCACTTATCGATGACGTTGCCATGTTGTACATTGTACATAAGTGTATTCCTTTTGAATTACATACTAACGTGTACTAGTAGGCCTTCATGCCAGTTTCATACATATGGGAGTAAATAGGATGGTAATTGATGGTTATGTACGTGCGAATCATTAACAATTGTGGAATTCGTCTATCGTCTGTGCACAGCTAGAATTGTAAATTTATATATCATTTTGTTATACAACAATCTTGTTACCTGGACAACTTGCTAAATACAATATATTTATAGCATACAGTCTGGTGACAGATAATGACCCCGCCATTGTAACTTCCTTTTTTTTTACAGCAATTTATCATGATATTCCTATAAAGGAATTATAGTAGAGCAGATAAGCCCTCAAAATCACGTGAATTGTGCAAAATTTGACTAAAGCATGAAACTTTCACCAGTGTTAGTACATACTATAAGATTTATTTTAAGATTGGGAGGTAAGTCTGATTTGACCTCTGATGACCTCCAGAGGTCAATGTACTTTAGATATCAGAAAATCGATGTTTTTAGACATTTGCGAATGATATATGTGGTTATGTTGCACTAAACATGCATTTATACCACAGAGAAATCATTTCCAGATTCAACAGAGCACTGACAGGTTTTTACCTTTGACCTCTGATGACCTCCAGAGGTCAATGAACTTTAAATATCAAAATATCGATGTTTTTAGACATTTGTGAATGATATATGTGGTTATGATTCACTAAACATGCATCTATACTTCAGGGAAACCATTTTCTGATTCCACAGAGCATTGACAGGTTTTAACCTTTGACCTCTGATGACCTTTGGAGGTCAATGACCTCAAAATATTATATTGATCTGTGATGTCATTGGTTAATGGTAACCGTTGTTAAGATGTACAAAACAAGCATATCTGTCTTACAATGAAATTGTCTTCATATTCTAAAGAGCAGACAGGTTTCTACCTTTGACCTCTGATGACCTTGAGAGGTCAATGACCTCAGAATATCAGAATATTGAAGTATGACATCATTGGTGAAAGGTCAAACATGGTTAAGATGTACAAAACAAGCATAGGCCTATCTGTGTACAATGACATCGTCTTCATATTCCAAGGCACACAGACGAGTTTCTGCCTTTGACCTCTGATGATCTCGAGAGGTCAATGACCTCAAAGTATCAGAATAGTTTGGCATCATCAATGGTAAACATGATGATGTTCTAGAGAGCGCTCGTAGGCCCTGCTTATTAACGAGCCATTACCGTTCACCTATGAAAATCACACAAGGTCAAATACCTCGAATGAAATGTGAGGATGTTAATATTGATATTGCGATAGTTAATAGTTGATAATTGTTTATAATGTAGGGCTTACAAACCATGCATTTCTGTTACCAAAAAAGTGGCTACTCATTCCGCAGAACTTTTCAGGTAATTATCTAAGTCGGGTATGTGCACAGAGCAAGGGGTGTCGATCTGTTTTCACGTGGGGGGGGGGACTTGGAAAATATGTAAAAGCATAAGTTCATGGTGCAAAGGAATGAAGCGGAGGGGGAGGGGGAGGATGTGGGTGGGGGATTGGATTTTCGCAGGTTTAGACCTGAAATCAGTGATTCAGTGTAGCTCTTGATTAATGTGTGCGTCATCACTTATACGGAAGTTGATGGGGTGTGGGCGCATCTCACCTACCCTCCTCCCAAAGACGAAGTTTTTTTTTTTTTTTTTTTTTTTTTTTTTTTTAGAATCTTATGCATACGTTTTGGGGAATATTTGGAAAATTATGGATCACCAAGGTGTACCAAGTCTATATGGATGGGAACCCAGCAAGCGCAGCGTTGGCGAGGGTAGGGTATTCCACTCCCATTCGAGAGAGCTCTTGTATTTTGAGAAATGAGATTCAACGACCTGGCACACAGGCACTTTTGAAGGAATACCTCGAAATTTGTATCAAAAAGGTGTAGTAAGTCAGCCATCTATGGAGGGAGACCAATCGACAGAAGGATGTGGGTGGAGGTATCCCCCTCCCACATTATGGAGCTTTTGCATTCTTTTGTTTGCAATTCAATGATCTCGTGCCACTCTTGGTTGAACTACCATTTTGAAATAAAAAGTCCATACCCAAATGTATAGCCATAATCAATGCATGGAGGAGAGGTTGATACAGCGAGAGGAGGGTATGAAAGGGGCTGTCTCCCAATCCTTCCCATGCGAGGGAGCCTTTGCAGGAAGAATAGAAATGTAAAAAAAAAATCTAGTATACACATTTATGATGGAATATTTGGGAAATTATCAGTAAAAGGAGTGTACCAAATCTAAGGGTAGAAACCGAGGAGGGATTGTTAAATTGAAAGATACACTACCCCCTCCAACAAGAGGGATTTTCTTTAATATGTCGGAACTGAAATTAAAGATCTAGTACATACTTTGTGATGATATAGAACAAAAATGGGACAAAAGCACTGAGCGTATATGGAAGGGGAAATGATGAAAGATAGTGTTGGGGAGGGGGTATGCAAAGGAGATTCTGCCTTTTAATCTGGCGCATACTATAGCTGAAATGTTCAGTGACAATTCATTATCTGTCAAAAAAGTGAAGAAAAAAATCTCCATCTCAGGAAATACTTGGAGGCAAAGTTCTATGTCCCCACCATTCCCCCTCCCATATTTTCTCGGGAGGCGGGGCAAATGCCTCTTGCCCTCCAAAATGAACAATCGTGCATGTATAGGAAAGCCTTTTCATCTTTGGAATTCAAATAAAAATATCTCTTAAAAACATTTTTCATAGAATAATGGAAATTATCATTCCCCAAAGTATGTTATATCTGTGGAAGGAACCAAGCAGGGGGAAGGAGTCTATTGAAAGGAGATATCCCCTCTCACAGAAGGGAGATTTTGCATTTCAGAATTAAATTTTAACAATCCGATGCACACTTAAAGTGAAAAACTTGGGCAGTTTTCTGTCTAAAAAGCAAAAAGCAAAAAACAACAACAAAAACTAACAACAACAAAACATAGTCCACATCTCAGAATTTAATGGGGTGGGGGTCAACTATCCCTGCCACCACCCCACCCCTCCACCAAACTGATGCCCCGGTATGTGCATGTGTTTTATTCCATGCACTTGTTGAAAAGAAGAGAGAGTTTTAAGAAACAATATTGTTCAGTGGTCGCTATCCCAGTCAAGTAAATTGTTTATCAATAAGGTGATTTCCTTCACCTGTATACCTTAAGATGATGTAGGCCTGGTATTTGCCTTGCACGTTATTACAAAATACATCTATTTCTTTTTTTAGTATTCTCGTTTAAATTTTGATGTGAAAGTTGTTTACTTTGCCACGATTTTATTTGTACATAGAAAAAATAATCCAAGACTGAAAATGAAACTGATACAATATTTAATGATTGACATGATGCACATATTGTGTATTTCTATAGCAATAACAGTGAGCAATTCAAAAGGCGTGTACTCATTTCACATGAATATTAGCGATGATCCTCTGACCTCTGGAGGATATTGAAAGATATGCATCAAAATGTAAGAATATTGATGTCTGGTCTCATTGGTTTGTAATGGCCAGCTGCTTATGAAATGATAATTATATTTAAAAAATGCATTGTGTGTGTGTGTGTGTGTGTGTGTGTGTGTGTCCAAAATTGTATGCAGAGTATTCCACACACAGTTCAATTTTGACTTCCATCTAGGACAATGAGTGGTTACTTTTTTCTCAACTACACTGTAATATCAAAATCTATTGAAAAAAACACAGTGGCGGCCGGGTCTAACACATTATCATTCCTTTTCGTTGGAGATCCATGCGGGATGGTCAAAACAAACATAAAAAACAGATATCTCAGACCTAATTGTTATAACAAAGCATCATATCCTCATATAACCAACCCAACCCTCTATGCCCAGACAATGTAAACCACCCCATGGACTTACTTGGAACTTTAGAATATCCTTTGTCAACAGAGAGAGACATCCAAACCTTTGCAGTGTCGACTAAGATCTGCCATGGAACTGATTGGTATTGGCTCTGCATCATTGAAAGCAGATCTCGTTTCCTATTCTCCTTCTTCTTCTTCTTCTTCTTCTTCTTCTTCTTCTTCTTCTTCGTTATACTGTGTAATCTTGTAATCTGCCATGGATCCTTTTCTTAATTGGTTACAGAAGGTATCCAAAGAGCTATATGAAGCAAAAAAAAAAACAAACAAATGCAAAAACAAAAAGAGAGACATATATATCTTTAATAACAGAGCTGAATATTGAGTATCTCTCTCCTGAAGTGTTTCAAAGAGATACAAGAGACAGTGGCCGAGAGTAGCCGCCACCTTTTTTGGGAGTAGGCCTACTTTATGTTCTTGCAAATGATGCCTGACATTTTTGGTCATTGGCCCTTTTTGAAGAACGCAGCAATAGAGCCACAACTTCCTGCGGAGTGGATATTGTGGGGTTCTTGATGCAGAACATCAACGCTGAATTTGCCTGTGCTGTACTTTCTTGCAGGGATTGCCATTGTAGTTTTGTTTTGTTTTGCTTTGTTTTGTTTTTCAAGTGTGGCTGTAACACTGCTTGTTTTGCATATGATGGTCATTGCAGCTAAAGAGTGCATATCTTCTCTGGATCATTCCAAACTTCATGATGTTTCACCTGGGTGAATGGATCCCAGATGATGCATGCATATTCCAGGACAGTCCTGAGCGGCATGGAGTAGCAAAACACCCGAACTTTATGATACTCGTACCTTCGTCTGGAGAGAGTCTTTGGTTGAAGTATAACCTTTTTAAGCTGCTGTGGCGATTTGATTCCAGCTGAGCCTCCTATTGGAACTCCAAAATATTTTGCACAATCTGCTTTCTCCATGGTTTGCCATGAATGCTTATCTATTCCCTGGGTAGGTCTCGGATATCAATAGCTAGTTGCAATACACAGGATTGCTTCATGTGGAATGCATGTTGGACCTCACAGTATGTCGAAGTTTTCAAAATGGTCCATGATGTCGCAGCTGTGGACTGTATACTCCAGGACCATGAGTCATTCATCGCAGTCATACTGTAACAACCCACCAGCTTTACACTGGTCAATACAAGCCCACCAGCTGCCCATGAGCTTGACACTTAGGCAAACCAGTCCCATAATGAGTCCGACAAAAGGGGGAAAAGATCTATTAGACGTAAGGGCTTTTTACACTTGTGTTTCTTAACCCCGGACTTTCTCTGACCCAGGACTATCGTTAGTCCCGTACCAATTTTTTCAGCTTTTTACACTCGCCAATTAGTCCCGTACTATCTCTTGTCCGGGGCTAAGGAGAAAACTGACCTTTTTACACTCGTCTTCTTAGCCCCGGACTTTCCAAACCACACGAATATTCATAATTACGTTGTGTACTGTACACGTACACGCACGCACCGGCAGCACTTGATTACCTCGTTTCTGATTGGTCAGTGAGGGTCGGACTTCGTCTCCGTCGCTTAGCCCAGGATTATTTTTTCGTTCTGTTTACACTCACTTGCTTGGCACCGCAATTGCGGTGCTAACCCCTGCTATTTTGCAGGGCCAGATAGTACCGTACTATCGGTGGGGCTAGCCCACTTTGGCAAAAACGAGTGTAAACAGAAAGTGGGCTAAGGATAGTCCCGTACCAACGGTGGGGCTAAGCCCCCCCCCCCCCCCCCCCCCTTAGCCCCACCGTTGGTCCGGGGCTAAGCAAAAATTTACAAGTGTAAAAAGCCCTTTACACTGAATAGATTAAACACTCTGTATATCAGTCTCGTGGGCCTTGTTTTCCTCGAGTGTCGAGATAATGGCCATATTTGCCTATATTTGCTAGTCTACATAACTAACCCAAACATAACAGTTGTATTTCAGGTCACTGCCATCACTCAAGAAACTTAAGCTTTATTTCTGAAGTAATTGACCTCTCACATTTCAGAGACCTGCTACTATAAACCAATGCTCTGTGGAATATGCATACATACTTTAATCAAAACGTCAATGCGTGATTTGTACATGATTAAACATTGACGATTACACCAATGAAGCCAAACATCAATACAGGTAAGCCTATACATGTGACCTCAGTGACCTCTCATTGTCCTGAGAGGTCAAAGTTGGATATAATGCACAGGCTAATGACCAATGTTCCATGGAATGACAAGATTCTTCCATTATAGCATAAATGATTGTACATCGGGTATTACAAAGTTGACCATTGACTATACATAGAATATCAATATTCTGATATTTTGAGGTCATTGACCTGTTACCTTCGTCAGAGGGCAAAGGTAGAGACACGTGAGTAATTTCTCTTGCTCTGTGGAATAGGAATTGTAATACAAATGAATATAACATCTAAATCATGTTTGTCATCAACCAATTGCACCAAATATCAATGTTCTGACATTTTGAGGTCATTGGCCTCATCATAGGTCATCTGAGGTCATCAGAGGTCAAAGGTAGAGAATCTGACTCGAAAGGCTCAGAGGAACATTGAGGCAATTCCTCTTACAAAAATTAGTTTTTAGTACATAATTATCGTGTTTCAGTTATGAGTGACGCATTAAAATATCAATTTTCTGACATTTTGAGGTCATTGACCTCTGGAGGTCATCAGAGGTCAAAGAACCTGTCAGGGGCTCTGTGGAATATAAAGACAATTTCACTGTGACAAAAATTAAGTTTTAGTACATCATTACTGTGTTTTATCATTAACCAATGATGCAAAATATCAATTTTATGACATTTTGAGGTCATTGACCTCTGGAGGTCATTAGAGGTCAAAGGTAGAAACCTGTCAGGGCTCTGTGGAACATAAAGACAATTTCACTGTGACAAAAATTAAGTTTTAGTACATCATTACTGTGTTTATCATTAACCAATGATGCAAAATATCAATTTTCTTAGATTTTGAGGTCATTGACCTCTAGAGGTCATCAGAGGTCAATTCAGACTTACCTCCCGATCTTAAAATTAATCTTATAGCATGTACTAACAATGGTGAAAGTTTCATGCTTTAGTCAAATTTTGCACAATTCTTCGGCTTATCTGCTCTACTATTATGCCTATTATTCATCAAGTTTATGTACCTTTGTGTTTGTGTCTATAATTATGAATGTGTAAGAATGATTGCCATGACAGTTGGCTTTGTTCAACATGGTTGGAATGAAAGAATGTCCCTCCCCCAACCTACCCCCCCCCCCCCCTTTCTCTCTCTCTCCCTCTCTAAGAAAAAAAAAAGTTAAGCATTGCAGACAGTATGTCCCTTGCGCCTTTGGGACGCCTGCGCGTACACGCTAGTTCCCCAAGCGCACGCGCTAAAACCTTAAGCGCACTGTCCGCTGGGTAACGACATGGCGTCCAATTCATGAGTTGGCCAGACTCTTTAATATACGGCACTGATGCGAATATAACAATAGCGCCCTCTTACGGGAATTTCATAAAAATTCTTAAGAAACATTTCAATCGAGTTGATAAAGCAAACTCAAACAGAACATAAAGGATAGCTGTTTCATCGGAGTTGAATCCAACAGAATGGAAAATGGAGTATCTAAAACTTCCACACGAGAGAACTGTGATAAATAGGCCACAATCAGATGATGTAATAGTATAATACCTTCCGTTATCTTGCTCGCAATAATTTTGACTCAAAGAGGTATCGATACTTGCTACCTATAGAGGGCGGACTATGAATTGTAAATTGTGACCACAAGATTGATAGGGCGATTATCAAACTGCGTAGAGTAATAACCCTCGACAGTGTAAATTAGTACAAAACCCCTTTGCCATGAAGAGATTTTGCTCTTTAACATGAGTATGAGAAAACATTCTTTTATAACGTTGGTTGAGCATTGTAATGGTTCTGCAAGGGTTACGTTTGCAGAGATAAAGGGTTATCACTTTCAAGTATACATTTACAATTGTGTGTGTAATTTTCTTTTTTTCAACCAATATCTGTAGGGTCCTCCCATGAAAAACAAGAGAGTATGTTCAGAGACGTGTTTTCATGTCTGTTTCAGAAACGGGTTTGATTAAGATCTTTTGTCACACCATGGGCACTGATGAAGAGTGTGACCTTGCCTTTCAGTATTTGAGAGCTATGCTCCGTTTTAAGATCTTCAAGATCTATTATTCATTTTTTGACGGCGTTCTTCTTCTACTAATTGTTTTACTTATTATCATCAAGATGCCGAGCAGACCAGTCTTCATATTGCGTTTCTGTACTGTGTACATTTTCTGCTACTCTTCCGACTGTTGGCGATGAGGCCCGTATCAGATTCACTGTTTTGGAGCCGGAGATTTGCCATGTCATCTTGCAGTCATGACTACGCGTCATTAGATGCGTCACTATGGACACTGCGCGCTACCTCCATCTGTTAAGCGCGGTGACTTCTTTGAAAGGTGAGTTTCAAAATCCGTCTGCCCATGATCAGACGTGTTTTCATGTCTGTTTCAGAAACGGGTTTCATTAAGATCTTTTGTCACATCATGGGCACTGATGAAGAGTGTGACCTTGCCTTTCAGTATTTGAGAGCTATGCTCCGTTTTAAGATCTTCAAGATCTATGATTTATTTTTTTGACGGCGTTCTTCTTCTACTAATTGTTTTACTTATATATATATATATATATATATATATATATATATATGCATGTAAGGTGAAATGGGCTCGGCATTGTAGGTAATGGGTGCTGCATTTTTTTATGTATAGGTGTGATGGAGGAATGACTGCTTGCTGACGTTGCAGTATGTTCACTGAAAAAGACCGGTAACTCGGTCGAAAGCTCGGGAGAATAAAAGGCTATCAGTAAACATACTGCAATGTCTGCGAGAAGTCATTCCTATTTGATTGTATATATCCGTATACATAAATCTTCCTACGTAATGTCTTTAATATTTTTTTTTGCTGATGGTATCAGTTTGGTTTCTTTTTTCACATCGTAGTCCTCATATACTTGTGGAAACAAGAAATGTGGAATTGGTTAAGATCTTGCAATGGATAAGGGCTACTGAATTATCCCATAATTTTCAGAATACCACATATATTTTGATTAGTAATCATCTTCTCTACCAACAAAAAATATTATCTTAGATGATATTTATGTAAAAAAAAAGTTCCCATATCATATATATGTATATATATATATATATATATATATATATATATATATTATATATATAAACATATATATATATATGTATATATATACATATATATATGTTTATATATTATGATTTTTACTGATAACAAACCTCTGGAAATGTCATGTTATAAATCTCCAAAATCATGTCTCGGAATGTTGGTGATATCAGCTGAGTAAAGTTTCACCTCCCAATTACTCCCCTACTAATATCGTATTCCTATCTGATTTTACCCCATTTATATTACGGTCCATTACGGACCATGCAATGTTATTAGACAAATTAAAGTGCATAGGAATGAGTGACTCCAGTATAATATGGTTTACGGAATATTTACAAAATCGACGAATTGTAACTCAAGTAGGAAACACATTATCACGCGAACAATGCATTTCATATGGCGTACCGCAAGGATCAATACTGGGACCTTTACTGTTTGCCCTCTATATAAATGACATGGTTAAAACTGTTGAAAATTGTAAAATCCACCTATATGCTGATGACACTGTTTTGTATTTTTCAAGTAAAAATCCTTATACTGTTCAACAGAAATTGCAACAGGAATTGAATACGATCTCTGACTGGATGTGCAAAAACAGACTGAGTTTAAACTGTGATAAAACAGTATGTATGTTTATTGGCAATATAAAGTCACTGAACAAATGTAATAAATTAAATTTGAATGTAAATGGGAAAAAATTGGAACAGGTAAATCATGTGAAATATTTAGGGGTATCAGTAGATTCGGAATTAAATTGGAATATACAAGTTGAAAGAGTTTGTAAAATGTGAGTAAAATGGTGAGTTTCATGGGCAGACTTAGGCATATAATCAATGAACAAAGTATGAATTTAATATACAAGTCTTTCATTTTACCACAGTTTGATTATGCCGACATTGTTTGGGATTCTGGAAAGCGTAATCATGTAAATATGATTCAAAAACTTCAGAATAGAGCTGGAAGAATAATTTTGAACATAAGTCCATATTCTCACACCTCTATCCATCAAGTGCACCAAACTCTCCAATGGGATTATCTTGTCTCTCGACGTAAACAGCATCTACTGCAATTAGTTTACAAGGCATTACATAATATGACATCGTCTTATTTGACCGATACATTTGAACCCAAAGAAAATTCGTATTCATTGCGGTCTAATTTCAATTTACACCTTAATATTCCAAGAACAAATTATTGTAAGAGAATGGTTTCATACAGAGGTAGTAGGGACTTCAATTCACTCCCTTTGTCAATAAAAAAGGCAACCAGTATAGATATTTTCAAGCGATCACTGCAAGAGCACATCTCTTCGTATGTTTGATATAACTCAGTACATGACAGATAACTAATACATAAATTGATGGGAAATGAATATTTTTCAATTTCTTTCTTGTTCCTTTTCTTTTTTTTTTTCTTGTGTTTTTTTCTTTCTTCTCATTGCATATAATTTGATTTGCTGTTTAATTGAAGAAACTGTATTACTTTAATCTATACTGGACCCTCCTGTAAAACAGCGGGACCATAATGGTCCTCTTCGCTGAGCGAGGCTATCCAGCCGTATCATTTATGAGTTTTTGTATCACATGATTTGTAATGTTGATTTTTATATTTACGGAAATAAATTACCATACCATACCATACGGTTTGTCGGCTTGTGGCAAAGCTCATCAAAATCTGTTAGATAGGTTAGATGTTAGATGTGTTATTCTTTATAACATCTCACACAGATCCTTTGTCTTTTTGAAAACTACCTCTGTGTTATTTTTTAGTCTTGTATAACATGTCACACAGATCCTTTGTCTTTTTGAAAACTAATTGCTAAAAATGAAAGATTTATATTACGGTATATTTTCAATTCGGTAAGTTCATGTTTGATTTACCTGCTTTAAATGATAATATGTTTCATAAGGATTTGTCCATTCATTAATAACCAACGACACGATCTCAAGAATATCATTCACTTTTGTTGATGTCCATGTCAACACAAAATACGTTCATAAAAATGGGCCAAGATTCTAGAATGCAAATACTGATCATATTGAATATGCCCCATCATTAGCTGTATTTAGAAGGAAATTGAAGTGGATATTGTTGCAATCATATCAATCAAATGAAGGAGTGTAATTCTATTTTATTAGTGTAATCAGTATTTATTGTCACTGAGCAATAGCTTACTGATGACAATGATGTTCCGTGCATCTAAATGTCTCTATACCATTGTCTTCTCTCTCTCCCTCTCTTCTTATACTTTCTCCTTTCTCAACACCCGTCTTGATTTTGTTGCATTAGTTGTGCTCTTGTTCGTACTTCCGTGTGTCTTAGTTCCTGCACTTGTCTTGCATCTTGCTTGTTTGTGCTGCAAGTCCCATCTCTGCTGGATTTTTTTTTTCATTTAATGTATCAGCCGTATCAATAAATACAAAATTGTCTTCATGTTTAGTCCGGTCAGTTGTTCAGGAAATATGAATGGGATTTGGTGACCACTAATATCCTTTTTTTTCGTAAGTACATTGTGTATTGCAACAGGGGGACCGACAATCTACAAACTTTGCTTTTCAGTGGGTCCCCCATCGTCATCCTCTGATTAATTGATCACTATATATGATGCTTGTTTGCATGATCCCCTTCTAGGTATAATGTACCTTTATTGATTACTTGTGCTGAAATTCTTTACTTTTAGGTAAACTGTGCGTATATGCTGTTGATGACATGTATGTTGGGATGAAGAAAATGAAAAATGATGAACTAAGCTGAACCACATGACACTGTCACTTTTCCTTCCCTTATTGTATTACAGAGTTAATTATGCAAACCGTGTAAACAAATGCAACATTCGATTGAAGAAGGCAAATAAGAAATCACCACAATTTATAAAACTTAATATTGTACTTTCCCAAAAAGTATGTAGTATACCACACGCATCAAGGAAATATATAATGTAGCCAATGTGGTGGAAATCAGACATTATGTTTGTGTGGCGGGGGGGGGGGGAGAGGGTGTGTAGTTTTCTTTTCTTCTTGTTTTTTTTTTTTAGGGTGGATGGGCTGGAGTCATTTTTGGACTTTCATTTTGGAACGACGTCATTCTTGAAGAAGATTCTTGCCTTGGCAATATCGACTTTTTTCTTGACTTGACAAACCTGTAACCACAGGAAAGGGTAAATACGTGACCGCTACAGACAGGTGACCATTAAGAAATGCGTTTACTATATGCGTTCCTTCACGGAGTAGATAGATATTTCCGCTTCCAGCAGTTCCCTGCATGTGCCATGTGCACTTTCTTGGTCACTTTATAAGCTAGATTGTCCTGCTGTGGCTAATCGTTCGTATGGGCTTTAACCGTTGACGTATAGTTGATCTAGGTTTTTTGTGTTGTTTTTTTTTTGTATAATCTCTTTCCGCCCTACTCTCTGTCTCTTTTCCCACTTCTTTTTTCTTTCTTTTTTGTTTCCTCTGTCCTTATTTTCCCGCACTCTTTGTTTTTGTAAGCTCTTCACTCCCTCTTTCTCCATTCCCTTTGAGGTACCTATATAGTACAAGCATAATCTTTTTGGTGGGTACCTCCATCGTTGTTGTTTTTTTTCAGAATGTAGAAAGACGTTTGTATTATATGTATTACATCTTCTTGTACTTCCTACAGACATGGAAATGTCGTTTTTCTTTAATGCCATATATTTCTTTGTACAGTCTATTGAAAGAAAATTGAATGTGAAGTTTGAATTGAATTGAATTTACATACATTGTAATCCATACATTGCTTCTCTTGACCTCTAATAACCCCCTCCCCCCCCCCCCCCCCCCCCGGTCAGAGGATTTGTCTTCGCCACTGACTAACATGATAGCTTATTGTTTCGTTTCCTTGAACTTCCTCGTCCGATCCACTCCTTTCATGCGAGATGTTCATGTGCATATTTACACGTAACCTACCGCAATCGGAAATACATTCCATGAAGGAAGAGCTGAGTCAAAGTACAAAGTGCTCATGATAAAGGGTAATATCGAAACTCTAAGTACCTTCAATACATGGATCTGGCACACGTGTAATAATAATGGGACTCTTCGACTTTCCGTACCCTTATTGTCTTACACACAGAAATATACATCCAGCAGCCTACTTAAGGCATCTACTTAAATGAATATCCATGCTGCATATGATATCCTTTTTCATTAACCATATTAGGTAATGCTAGGTTGCTACTCGTCCGTTTCCTGAGAGCTCCGAATCTCTGCATAGGGAAGTCTGCTCATCGTGCATGTTGTTTAACATTATGCTGAGTTGGTCTTAAGATGTATTCATTTCATCATATCAACATGAGAGTTTTACTCACTGTCGTGGTTAAGCATTGATATCACACACACACACACACACACACACACACACACACACACACACACACACTTACGCTCTTTCCAGCCATGAGGAGAAATGCAGAATAATGATAGTTTGGGGTACGTTTTCAGACATATATTTCCCCCAAGGATGCTTTTATACTCGTACGGTGTATTTATGTATTATGTATGTACATGTGTATGTAGTATACGTATAGGACATATTACCATCATCCTCTTATCAATTGGCACAAATGTGACCGTGCACCTCAAAACGAACATAAAGTCGCACACACTGATTTTGCGTGAGGACTGAAAATAAGTGAAATGGGTCAACCTAGCCGAACTTGACTTTTTCATATTTTCTGAAAGAGCAGGTCTTCTTTTACATTATGCTAAAATTTGGTTTCATAAAACGGGCAGAAAAGTGTGTTTTTTAGCAGTTTATCTCTAACATTTTTGGTAGAATAGTGTGATTAGGTGTGTCTTTAGAATCCCTTTTTCATTTCTGAAAAACCTTGTCCACACTCTTCACTTTCAACTCCAATAACTTTTGAAAGGATAGTGCTACTGCTTTAAAAGTTGGCATTAATTATGGACAGAATGTGTTAATGAGGCATGTATAATTTCAGTTTAATCTGATAATCCCTTCATTGTTGTTACCCTGGTGGTTTACTTCCTGTTTTTTGTCCCATTCATCGCACAGCCAGCCTGGTTTGGTAAAGATTAAGCGCTTGAATAGACACTGTATACTTTAGACCCTCTTTTCTCAGTTCACACTTTTCCTGAGTTTGTGCTTTCTTTCCAATATTTAGATAGGTTAGGAGAATCCATTTGATTTGAGTTATACATCATTTTAAAGCTTAAAGTCTGCTCCTTCAGAATATGGGCTTAACTAAAAATTCATGTCTGGCGACTTTTTGTTTGTTTTGAGGTGCAGGGTCACATATACATGTATAACCATGTAGCGGATTTTTTTTTTTTTTTTTTGGTGAGTGGGGGGTTCACATATGCCTTTCTTTTGTTCTTGCAGTTAGATTCAATTTTTGGATTTTCACTTTTCTTCTGTCTCTCTCTCTCTCTCTCTTCTTCTTCTTCTTCTTCTGATTTTCTTGTGTTTACGTCACAATCTATTTTCATTTTCATTTCTAACCATTGATTGAAACTCATTGCTCAACAACATTCTTGCTTATATTCACGATATCTAAATTTATTTTGATTTTACAAAACTGTATGCAGCAAACCAATAGGAAGGGGTAAATAGGTATCCGTTATAGAGAGATGACCATTAAGAGCAAGTGATATGAGTATACGGCAAATTTGACCTCAAAATAGTGTACCCGTTGTAGACGTCACATGAATGTTTACAACGAATGCTAAAGGTCGTAAGTCGTCAATGATCATGATAATTGGCTTAGCTTATAAATGTGCAATTGCAAGATAAACATTAGCTTTGCGAGGAGGTGTTTAGGCCTAATCTCTCCGAAGTCATTGGTATCACAGCTGGCTCTAAAAGATGTAGGGCCGCCAAATACAATTCTACATGGTTTTAAAGAAACTTATTATAACTATTATCATAATTATTATTATTACTACTACATCATCATCATCATCATTATTGTCAACTTTTAAAGACACGTGAGGCTGAATGAAGAGAAATTGAATTCATGCATGAAAATCGAAACACTGATCCGTTCACTCAAAATTATCTCCAAGAAAGATACAAAGGTCAAGCGGTTTTTTTTTTAATCCCAAATGTTGTAGGTAGGACCAATTATACCAGCGCATCTTCCCCATGCATAACACAGAAATGCAATACAGAATGCATGATTTCATCTATACAGTCACACGAACAATGTTTTACTGGCGCGGAAGCCACAAACATAATTATTGTCTGTATGGCCCAGCCCTTCACTTGACGTTGAAGGCGACTGCAAAATTGCAGAAGACAATTAATGATGATAATCGCACTGATTCATTCATTATTATTGGTTTAGACTGCATGTTTAAAACTCGGTGATAAGATCCTTTGGATGATGTTCTTTAGTGGAAAACAACTTTTATCAAGTCCGCTGAGTCCTGTAAAACTGACATGATTTAAAAGGCACTCGGACAATACATGCTTAACAATTACGATGTTTTTACAGCTTCATAGAATACATGCGGTATTAGGGGTACATAGCGCTGAAAAATAGAAAAGAAACTATAAGCAACTTGTACATTACTGTATATCATGCTCAAAAGATTCAGTATTGTTTCAATGTCAAGCTTCATAACAGAGTGGATGTTTGAAATATTATTCTAGTGGAAAGAGTTTGATGACCAGACATAAATTATATGCTGGATATTGAAACGAATGCGACTCTCGAATGCGCTTAGATACATGTACAAGAAATGAACAGATATCCAAATATGTCATTATTCTATATAGCTGATAATTTTTGTTGGTTGTTGTTTGTTTGTTTGTCTGTTTTCATTACATGAAGCGAGAAAAAAAACACACATCTAGCGCTCCTCTTCGCGAATGCGTCCATACACCGATCTCACTAGCTCAAGACTTTTTCCGTCACTCGCCTGCTTTACGATGAAGCTTCTATCCGAGTCATCGGCGATCTGCGCGGCGGGCCGACTCTCGAAGCCGTCTGAGGTACTGCTGCTCTTCTTGAAAACGGAAACGGCCAGGCGCCCTCGCGGCGTTGCTATGCCACAGTATTGCGTCGGTGTCAACACGCGACTTGTCTCATCTTTGTTTGCGTCGCGGAGGACGACTTTCACTACCTGTGAGGTGGCATTGTATATGTGAGAGTTGTGTTGAGGTAACACTTGGTTGACGAGGGAGCCTGCCATGCCTGCGAGGCCTGATTTGTCCAGAAATGGTTCCATTTTCTATCTCTTCCTATTAAAGCAGGGAAAAAGAAAATGAAATGAAAAGGCGATACATACCTATTCTGATAATACAGTGACGGCGATAATGATGGATACATTTGATATTTCGCAAGATCTCGCTACGGAAATTTTGGACATGTTCAAAACTTGGCGGCAACCATGGCGATGGTGGCAACCCTCTTCGCTTTTGAACCGTTCAAGATAAGATGGAGAAGATTTAAAGCGATCAAGCCACGATCCGCCGCGCTTTGTGGAATATTTAATGATCGTAGCGGAATCGCCGTCTACTGGTCTAGTGAAATGGAGGTATTAGTGCGCGGTCAATCACCTATAAATAAAACAAGTGAAGAGTTTGTTCGCAAAAACCGATAAGTCCATTTTTGAAGATTTTGAAGTACGGTCTCTGTCATAAAGTACAAAATAATACCTTTTAAATAATATATTGGTCACTATACGTTTTGGAAGTAATGGTCAAAGAAGCAAAGTTTTTCTTATTATCTTTTATTTTTCTTGACCTTTAATCGCAAACATCTCCATTTGGCAAATTCTTTATTCTTTATTGGTCTATGTCAGGCATAGAAATTTGGCTTCCACTGGCATTACATTGCAACAAAATGATCGTAACAGTTCACATATCAGTTTACATCACAATTACATGATTACGTCTATGATAAGCACAATGAAAACAAACAACACCCTACAAATCTATTACACAATACATATACAATATATCAATTCGTTATAACCCTATACATTGTATAAATCAAACTACTTCAACCCTTCTCAACCCCCAATTTTAAATTTACAAAATAATAACATAATACTACAAACAAAACTTATATCAGAAATTCAAAATAACACACACACTCACACACACACACACACACACACCTAAATAACTAACATAAGTCTCAGCATGACAACCAGTAATATCAAACATAACATAGCTAAATAAACCCTCTAATATTCCCTATTATAAAATTAAATAAATACATCAAATCCCTTCAAACATATATATAATACTATTTCAACATTTATACTTACAATATATACCCAAAACCCTTTGCTCCATAACCCACACCAAGGAAGGAGATAGAGAGAGAGAGAGAGAGAGAGAGAGAGAGCGAGAGAGAGAGAGAGATACAGATAGACAGAGAGAGAGAGGAGGAGAGAGGAATGTGAAATTTGTCCCTGGCCCATAATCCTGTTCCCTGGAGCACGTATATGCAGATGAAACAAGGAATAAAAAAATAAAAAAATCTATGAGCTACAAACAAAAACTACCAACATCATACCGGTAAACATTTTAATCAGAGCAATATTGTCAGACACTGCCAAATATACAGAATATGAACAGCAGCTATACAACTGTTTCAAAATATGAGTTACAAACAAAACCAACATAAGCACCTACCAATAAACATTTCATCAAAACACTATTATTAATAATCAATAATATCCCCCTCCTTAAAACGCTATATAAGCACTGTATGATATCAAACACTGCCAAATATAAAAAAAAAGAATGAACCGCAGCTATAATCAACCTGTTTCAAAATGTGAGTTACAAACAAGCCTGGTTACAAACAAAACTACCAACATACCGGTGAACATTTCAATCAGGACAATAATGTCGGGCACTGTCAAATATACAAAAATGAACGGCAGCTGTAATGAATCTATCCACAGCCAGATCTCATAGCAATAAACTTTACACTTCAAGCCCAACTACAAAACTCCCAAATAACAGAATATTTTATAACACAACTTCCTCAAAATTACATCCATCAAAAATCAATATGATCATTTAAAGATCATTCGAATAATTATTTCCATTGACAAACAGTACCTTCAATCAACAACACAACAAATATGGACTTATCGGTTTTTGCGAACAAACTCTTCAAGTCGTGCTCAGCGCAGAGCCAGTTTGTTTGGTTCGGGTGTTTCTTCGGTCATAATAGTTTACTTTTTAATCGGTATTTACCCGTGAAATAAGGTAAATGAGAAACAATTAATAGAACCATTTTATAAATCAAATATTAACACTGAATAATGCACAGGTTACAGTTCGGGATGTTATCGGGGGTGCAGGTCATTCTCGGGTATTCACAATGTTGTGCATGTTACACCATTACAAATACCCTTGAATGCGCTATATAACGTGTCATTTGAAAAACCTGGAAAACTGAATAACTTACTTGATGGAATAACACGAAGTAGGGCCCTATGTCATTCAAGGATCACGACTGCACGGTTCAAACCAACCGACGTCTCGGAGCGGCTACGGTAAAATGCGTACGTGCGAAGCCCAAAGTGCACCAAAATGCACTCTTGTAGATGATCACACGCCACCCCCCCCCCCCCCCCCCCCCCCCCCGTCTGAGTTTGCCTCCGTATTTGAAAGTCACACACACACGCACACACACACACACACACACACACACACACACACATACGTACATGCCTAGTATGTCCGAGGACCATGACAAACTACCTCCTCTTGAGGACAGATGTTATTTAGCTCTCAATCGTCATACGGTTAAAAGACTCATAATAAAAAAGAATGCCTTTAACGACGCTCACAAGATTACGCGCGTTTTTTTAAGTTTACAAAATAATCATAGACCTATACATCAGAGGACATGATTTCTTGTTTTGGTATACGTCCGAGATAGCTTTCTCTGATGTTAACATTTTATGTTTCAACATTCGACAGAGGTCAACCACACACAATTACATTTGTCAGACATTATAATGCAAACCTGGGTCCTGTTTGATTAAAACTTGCTATTCTAACAAAATAAGATTTCTGTGACTAAGGTCAATAGCTACAGTTTATGCATTTATACATTGAAAAGCATAATGAAATGTCCATTTATTATTATTATTCTTTAGGGGGAGCACTCGCCTAATATTGTATACCGGCCTGTGCCGTTCAGATGGGTCGCTTTTTTAAAAAATATATCCTTGAACATGCCCCCCTTTTGAGTCGTAAAATCTCCAACATGCCTCACTTTTTAAAGATCGGTAATTTTATTGTTGAGTGTTTAATCGTAACTTATAATGCAATAGGGCTTTGGTAAATCACTTTTACATTGTACGTCCTCCTACGTACTTTGTTTCCTTTCCAAAATAATGTTGCACATTCATAAATATTCATACAAATGTTCTTTTTAAACGCATATGATAGGTCCTCGAACGCTTTTGTAAATCGGATATGTGTGTTATAGATACAGTGTAGTGTCCTCGTACATCTAGGCAAACTTGATCTGTGCTACCTTTGCAATGAAATGTCCTCGAATGTTTTTACAAACCTGGTCTGTGTTACCTATACAATGAAATGTCCTCATACGTTTATGCAAACCCGTTTTGTGTTCCCAATACAACTGAGTGTCCTCATAAGTTTACGCAAACTTGATCTATGTTACCTTTGCAATGCAATGTCCTCATACAGTTATGCAAACCTGGAATGTGCTACTTTTGCAACTCATTGTCCTCATTCATTTATGCAAACTTGATCTGTGTTACCTATACAGTGTAATGTCCTCGATAGCTTTTGCAAACCCGGTCTGTGTTACCAATACAATTTAATGTCCTCATAAGTTTATGCAAACATGATCTGTGTTACCTTTACAATGCAATGTCCTCATACATTCATGCAAACTCGGTCTGTGTAAATTACCTGTACAATGTAAGGTCCTCATACGTTGCTGCAGACTTGGTTTGTGTTTCCTGTACAATTTAATGTCCTTATAAGTCTACGCGAACTTGATATGTGTTACCTTTGCAATGTAATGTCCTCGGAAGCTTTTGCAAACCCGGTATGTGTTTCCTATACAATTTAATGTCCTCATACGTTTCGTTTTATTAACTCTCACAACATTCAAGAAGTACGTGTATCTGGAAACAAGCAACTTTTCTAATCCCTTTTTAAATTTCTCATTGTACTGTTTTGTTTATTTTGGTGTACCATGGACTTCGTATCTTTTGAAAAGAGTACTTTTGGTATTATCTTTATTATCATTATTATTATTGTTGTTATTATTATCTCAAACAACACAGTGGTCTTCTTCTTTTTATCATTTTTATAATCTCTTCAATTTTCCAAACTCTATTTTTCTCTCTCATCTTCAGTTATCTCTTCCTTTTCTCTCTTCTCAGTTCTCTTCTCTCTGCAACCCAGCCCCTCTTCATCTTTGTGTGTGTGTGTGTGTGTGTGTGTGTTGTAAATGCCAGAAATCCTGGTATGATTTTTATGACTTTGGGGTCGAACAGCCAAGTTCCTTATGATCTTTCATCTCGATTCTCACTCATTCAGATTTGTATGTACTTGATAATTATGTATGATCATCATGTGCAACTGTGCACTTTTATGTATTTTTATACTGATGAGTGAAATAAATGAATCTTGAATCTTGAATATTATTATTATTATCATTAACATCATCATCATTAATATTCTTACTGCAATCCAGTGAACAGCAATAAGACTAAGATTTTAATACAGTTATTGTGCTTTGGCCTGTTTCAGAATTATTCGTAGAGACAAGCAGACAAGTGACAGAGATTCAGTTAACAGTGGAACACCTCTGAAAGAAAGAATAAAAGCCAAATAGATGAGGAAATAATTCAATAAGGTGGAACCATACTTTAAAGGAACAAAAAATCATTGTGTTCTGTGTAACGTGTATCAAGTACGTTTAGGCCCTGGGCCAGTTCTTTATAAAAAAAACAAAAAACAAAACAAAAAAGCAGTAATATAAATGCATCTTACATTAGGTAATTTTAGCTATCATAAGGAGATTATCATAACAAGGTTCCATTTTACTTATAGAATTCAGATACAAGCAAATTCATCCACTACAAATATTCATATAGATTGTTTTCTAACATTTTTTTTAAAATAAAACTCAACAGGGAAGAAGGAACTTGACATACATGCTGTCAGGCATTCATAATGTATAAACAACTTTTCTCTTACATGTACAAAATCTTGATGGAATGCAAAAATCTCCAGAAATCACCTCTTCATTTCACTTAAAAGGACAGAAGTAACTTAACCTGAAAACCCCCTTTACAGAAGGACTTCGTTAAATTTCAACTACAAAAAATCGGGTAAAAAAAAAAAAAAAATGCCCAGGTGATGGCTTTTGTTGTCCACGACCAAGGATTTACTTTAAGAACTCAAAAAGCATAGTATAAATCAACCAAAAAAATATTTTTAGAATCTTTGTCTTCTAGGGCCGATTTTTCTTTTTTTAATATTCATCTCTAGCATAGAAATTATAAATGACAAGTTAAACAGATTACTACATTGGTACATAAGCATACTTTCTCATGTGCAAACTACATATAATTGGTTCAACACAAGGGGAAAAATTAGTGTTGCATATATCCACTTTTAAACTTATGCAAGGCTAATGTTCTGTTCTTTAACTTCTATCCCTCTACCTAAAAATGAGAGAGAGAGAGAGAGGGAGAAAAAGAAGTTATGTAAGTGCTACCTAACTGATCCCAACAATTCTGGATTCCCTGTACCACAAACCTTAGTTACCTACATAAATCTGCACATTACATGTATCCCTAACAAACAAATCACATCATCTTCATAGCATTTACCCAATGACTGTACACAGTGTCTCTTTAAGCACCAAGAAATTGATAAGTATTTATTTTACGGTACCTCTACACACCGTAATAAAAAAACCATAACAAAACAAAGGAACAAATAATGTCAGTAATGCCCAATGGATTTTTTCCAGGGTCCCGTTGCATAAATACTATCATGGTAACGTTGCCATTATGGTAACTACCATGGTAACAGAGCTCAGCAAGCAATCAAAATCAATTTTTCCATGGTGCATGTACTTAATATAATGGCAAAGTTATTATATCAGTAAGCTCTCATGCAATGGGACGTATATCTTAGTAAACTACTAAGAAATGATAATCCACTATTGCAACATACAGATAAATTTTATAACGCAAAGGCCAACCCTCTCTGCTACCAATGCATCCATCCCAGTCTCTTTGTGAGGTTAACAGAAAAGCAAAGGTAAAAAGGTAATCCCTACTGTTCCTAATAATTGGCCCGTATTTCTCCAGTGCATTCCCAGCCTCATTTTGAGATTTTGGGAATTAACATTATACTTCATCCCCACCAAGTCCAACAGTAATGCCAGCCAAATCCGGGTTATATTCCAGAAATCCCACTATAAAACGATACGATATCCATCGTAACACACACAAACACAATAGCTACGAATTGTCAAAAAGTAAAACAAATACAAGGGCTCTCCTACATTTCAAAAGTAGTCCCTATAACTATCAAATGCACGTCATGCATAACACACAAACAAAATTGAATTCACAACCTAATCGTATTGACACATTTTGTCTCCCTGAGCAACGCTCCCTAGCGTCCGATGCAAACAGTGCAATGTTGTAGACAATGGGCTTTCACAAAAAGAGTTTCAGGACAGTACATGGAGCCACTTTAAACGTGGAAAATGGGTGAAATTTGAGCATTTCACTAGACCTTTGAAATTTGACCTCTGGCCTAGTTCACTCAAAAGCTAATCAAGTGATTACCACATCACACTTCATCATTTTGGACCAGGTTGGGGGAAATTTGTTCTTTCCAGTCTGAAGTTATTGCATTGAAGGATAAATTTCATGATTTGACCTTTGGCCTCCAGCTGAGTTAACTAACAAGCTAATGAAATGATTGCCTTATCACACTTCATCCTTGGACCAAGTTTGGGGAAATTTGCTCCTTCCCGTCTCGAGTTATCATGTAAACGGATAAATTTCTTGCTTTGACCTTGACCTTTGACCTTTGACCTCATGCTGATTTCAACCCAAATCTGATCATGTGATTGCCCCATCACACAACATCCTTGGACCAAGTTTGGGATAATTTGCTCCCACCAGTCTTGAGTTATCATGTAAACGGATAAATTTCTTGATTTGACCATGATCTTTGACCTTTGATCTCTCGCCGATTTCACCCCAAATCTACTCAAGTGATTGCCCCATCACACTTCATCCTTGCACCAAGTTTGGGGAAATTTGCTCGTTCCAGTCTTGAGTTATCGCGTAAACGGATAAATTTCATGATCCGACCTTGACCTTTGACCTCAGGCCAATTTCACCCTAAATCTAATCAAGTGAATGCCTTATTCTTCTATTTCCTCTTCACTTCCTGTGAAGGCAATGATTGCTTATTGACAAATAATGGGCAAATATAGAATATTTTGTTTGACCTTTTAAACAAATATACTTAGGACAGATATCAGATATGCTACAAAAACATGTCCGCTTCAAGTAATGCACAATACATCTATAAAATGTGGATGTAGTATACTGCACAAGTGGACGCTTTCCTCCTTTATACACTTTGTTAAAAAAATTAAATGCAAACACACACACATTCTCTTTGATTACAAATAATCCATTGCAGTCCATGGTATAACATGCAGATCTAATGTCAATAACTTCCATACTTCTCAGGAAGGATAGATACAATTGTGATGTTTGTTTTATTTCAGCAATGAATTTATGATATCTTACCTTTCACAAGTGTCATGTGATGAGTTTCTTTTCACACCTTCTTAGAAAATACAATTAGTCATGCAAAACATTTGCAATTGTGCATGGAATGTTTGTTCATGGTTTGATAATTCAATGGAAGTTTATACACATAACCATTTCTTGCAGCTATGATTTTCATCATGGTGATCCCTAATAATTGCGACCCATATCTTTGTGTGTGTACATATATAGCTCTTGTATTCTTTTCCTCATTGAGTTAAGAGGAATTCAATGAGAATTTAGTTTCTTTTGTTTGATAATGTTATAAACCCTGTATTTAATCTTAGTCCAGGGTAGTTTCGCAAGTACAGGATATTTCTCTTGACACTCAATGCATTCTACTTTCCCTGGGACTTTGAAAGTCCTATAATTTGTTTTGAAGAATGTGTCCACAGCATGCTGTTGGGCTGTTGTCCAGGTAATACGTTCAGCTGAAAAAAAGAAAAAGAAAAGAAGAGCTTTTGTAGGTGAGTGAAAAGAATTCACGAACGTATTTGATAACTTCAGGACAGCCACATGTGATGCAAAAATTCGACTAAAATTGAAAACTTTTCAAAATCTGTTTTACTTAGTAATGTACAGATGTCACATATATGTACGTGCAAACCATGGAACCAAGGAACTGGGACAAATGATTCAGAAAATGTCAAACACTGGGACATTCCTGAATTCCCTATACATTACTATGGACAAATTTTTATCTATTTTTTTTTTTTTTACAAAAAAAGTTTGTGAAGGGTGAAATTTGCTCTTCCTGTTAACCCGAAAAATAGGGACTGTCTCTGTCAAACAGGTACAGTTGGTAGGTATTATTTCATCATTTTTTCACTTGACCTTTTTCAAACCCCTATATTGTCCCACTTGAATTACTAATAGTGTGGTGTATTTTAAGCTTGGTAAAAGAATCAAAATAAATGGCGGTAATTTGTCCATGCAGTATTCTTTAAAGACCATTTCAGAAGCAAAACCAATCAGTAGAAAGCTAAGAAGTAGAATACAACAATGAAAGTTTCGTGCATTTTCACCGCTTACCAGCTGAGCATTTTGCTTCAGCAACACTAAAATATGCGAGCTTCAAATATAGGCTTCATTGCACCCCTCACATGTTCCAGTGAAGGACGTGGGCTTACCAAGAAGAAGAAGAAGAAGAAGAATTATCTGACATCATGTCATGAGAGAGCAAGGTAAGAAGAAATTTATCTATAATGCTCAAATATGTTAATTACAGTCACAATTTTCATATGCACCTCCTAGCGACCAGAAATGGCAAAAACCAGTCGTCTTTTCCTTTCCAAAGCCTGTGACGTCATTGGTTGTAGCAAGTTGCGTGAAACCGGCTAGTAAACAAACACAATACTAACGCAAGTAATCACACCTTAGTTCTCATGAGATGATGTCAGAGAATTCTGGCTGATGTACAATGCAATACAGCCCATCTTCAGAGCTTGTGAATTTGAGTTCTAAAGTAAATACTCGGCTGGCAATCCGTGAAAATGCATGAAACTTGCATTGTTGTATTTTGTAGCTTACAAGCATTCCATTAGTGTTTAATTTGTCAATTCAAATTTTTGCTTCCAATAAGGTCTTCAAGATTAATACAAACAAAATGGATTCACGTCTGAGTCAACTTTCTGTGTATTCACACGTAACTTAACTGTGATAGAATTATAAACCTGAACATAGCGCGACAGGTATGTTGTCTTGACTCTTCACTACCTTGACATATCATATTAACCCATTCACTACTATATTCTGTAAATCCCCATAGACTTTGTACAGGGCCCACCCGGTTCCCATAGGCAACGGGTTAAAGAAGCTATAACCTGAAATTTCTTTAAATTTGACCTGTGACCTTTAACCTTCATACTCTAGATCTCCAGATTTTCTTCCCAGGGTGATACATGCTTTGAACAGGTTCAAAGTTTTAATCTCAAACAGTTCTTGAGATTAGGTTAAGCTGATGGATCTATGGATGGACAACCTAAAAACAATTTCTCTGGCACCACCTTTGGGTTGACCGAGAGATAAGTAAATACACCCCCTTAAAATAGGACTACCAGCAAAATATGAACTACATGTAATGGTTACCTTTTGATCTCTTTGCAACAGGATGGCTCCTGCTTGGCTTCATAGTCCCACACGGTCCATCGCTCTCATCTGAGAGCTCTGGGAAGAAAAAAACAACCCATTAATATCCTACATTAATTTACCATGGCAATGCAGTTTCCAACACATTAAAACATGACGTCTTGCTTGAAAAATTAGGAAGTAGTTCGATCCGCAATATTTCTACCTGATTTATTGCCATATGCCGTTACCATGGCAATGCAGTTTCTGACACATTCAAAAAAGAGGTCTTGCATATCTTCACCATAAGACCAATGTGTGTGCCAAATTTTATGAGCATTGCTCAGAAACTGAGGAAGAAGATTTGCATCGGACGGACCAGCCGACCAACCACACGCTGATCCCTATACACCTCCTTCAAATTTAGTTTGGCTGTGGTATTAAAAAAAAAAAAAAAATCATATAAATTAGCACAAGTGGAGTGCAACTGGCAGTCTCCCCTGCATTATGCAATTCATGGCAACATTCTTGACTTTGTGACATGGAAATATCACACAAATTCTTTAATATCCCTAAAAGTTGTAAAGAATGTGCATGTGCATACTTTCTAAATTATGTTAAAAATTCGAAAACTTAACCTTAGGTTAGGTTTTTTTATGTCGATGACGCCGCCATTTAAAAACGGCGCCTATGTCTCGCTTCTACTATGCAGGCGAGAGAAATATTTGGGACAAAATTTCATGTGTCTGTGTAGAAATTCTGTATTCCTAATGTAGTACAGTACTTTACTGAACAACTTTGTGAGGACATTCATCTGTGAATGTAACACAGAACTTATTTCAATAAATGTATGAGGACATTACAACGCAAAAATAACAGTTCTTGTTTGGATTAATGTTACATATGAAACACAGAACTAGTATGCATAAATGTACGAGGACCTTACACAGAAATGTAACACAGAACTTATTTCCATAGATGCATGAGGATATTACATTGCAAAAATAACAGTTCTTGTTTGGATTAATGTTACATATGAAACACAGAACTAGTATGCATAAATGTACGAGGACCTTACACAGAAATGTAACACAGAAATTGTTGCCATAAATGTATGAGGACATTAAACAGCAAAGAAAAAACACAGTGCAAATATGACACAGACATTTTTCACCTATACAAAGGAGGACATTCCATTGTTGAATTTATAACTTCTCTTCCGTTCTTCTTTTTCTTTCTCTATTGTGCCTTTTTTTGCACCTCTTTTAAAAGCCAATGAAAAAGCATTTCCCCTCCCCCAGATATTAATTGGACTACTTTGTATTCATTCGTACTTTTCTATAAAACTTTCTAAATACATGTTCTTTGCTTTTAACTTTTTCCAAGTTGAAATAGGACCATCAGAAAAATATGTACTAATAGTTACCTCTTGATCTCTTTCCAATTCCATGGCTCTTGCTTAACTTAGTTCCATCCCTCTCATCTGAGGGCTCTAGAAAAAAAAAATAGTTGCAACACAAAGTACAATCTTATAGCCAACTAAATCACTCCACACAACTTAATGCTGTTTATTGCATTTAATATCTGAGATTACTACAAATAATATACCATGGCACCTCCATCAAATGGTTCTTAAATTATCGTGAGAAAGGGCAATTTTCATGTATACAGTGACATCTATGACCTTGACCTTAAACCTCATGACCCTCAAATCTAATCAGACCATTGTTCCTCCCCATATGCATACATGAGCCAAGTTTGAAGTTGATCCGTCAAATGGTTAACTTATTGTGAGAACCCATTTTTATGTATATGACTTCTATGACCTTTGACCTTTGACCTTGAGACCCACTCATCTAATCAGATCATTGTTCCTCCCATATGCATACATGAGCCTAGTTTGGAGTTGATTCGTCAAATGGTTCTGAAGTCATCACGAGAACAAAAACGCGACGGACGGACGGACAGATGGACGGACAGCAGACTGACGGACGGACAACCCGAAAACATAATCCCTCCAGCACCCACCTTTGGTGGGCGAAGGCATACAAAATTTAGGCCATGCATACATTCTTCAAGATAACAGAAAGAGCAAAATAAGATTAAGCATGACACATTACTAATAACATGTTTACTCAATTTCAGCTTATGATATGTTACATGTAGACATAGGGATACCCACCATACACCCATATTTTCATGAAGTACAATGTTTTCATGAAGTACTTTATTGGCAAAAAATGAAGTAGAATATATAATAAAGAAGTTTGGAAGACACAAATTCCTTTGAGAAACCTTGAGATATGGATTACTGACCAAACACTACACTAACCAGTTAAATATCTGTGATGTCAGTAGATGTATTTCTAGGTACATTTAACTTCTTTTAATTTGAATATCATGAGGACACAGTTGTTTAAAAAAAAGAAATGATGCCAGATGCAATATAAATATAAAAGTAACTGAATATCAGTAATAGGATGGTGTGCAAACAAGGTGTAACTCTAAGATACATTAAATAAACTTACGTCTACTTGACTGGTCATCTTCTTCAACATCTCCATCAGGGGCATCGTCTTCTTCACACGACTCTGCAGTGAAAATAGAGAGATGAGAGACTTGGGAGAGGGGGTTTGTCCAATGTTTCAAATTTTAGAAAGACAGTTGACTTCAGAAAGGTTGACCTACTTAAAGCACAATTCTCCGGTATGTGGCACTTTCAGTAGCTGTCATTCTAATTATGTTAAATGATCCCTAAACAGCCTACTATACAGATTTCTCCTCTGGACGTCACAGCCTTGTGGCCCTATACACCGCACCTCAAGTGGGCACAGAGTACTCCAAGTACCTCTTCACCTTCAAATGTTTTACATCATGTGTAGGTGGGCTCAACAGGAGAAAGATCCAGCTGGTCTTCACACTAGACAACAAGAGTGGGAATATCCTTGGACGTCATGTGTTGGATGTCAGGGTATGCGCTTGCCCAGGGAGGGATTGGAAAACGGAAGAGAAAGCCTTTGAGAGGTCCAAAGCACCTCAGAAGAAACCCCTCGAGAGGTTGGAGCAAAGTGACATTAGTGGTGGGCGTTACATCTTTCTCAAAGAAGGCGAAGAAGGACAAAGAGACGTTCTACATTCTGGTTCAAGGGTGTGAGAAGTATGAACTCTTCAGGAAGATCAAGGAGAGTCTTGACTTGATGGACTGTGTTGAACCGAGTCAGATCAGCCAGTACAGACAACAACAAGCTCAGCAACAAATGCAACTGAATCAACATATCTGCGATGAGCTGCAACGTTACTACAGGAAAATAAGTCGAAGACACTGGGTGGGAATGAGAAACAACAGTGGCACACCTCTCTCTCTCTCGTCCGTTTTTCTTCTATGCATATTTTACAAGTGTTACAGTGCATAGTTTTACTTATTTTGTTATTCTTATAAGTGGATTATGATTTCATTCATGTCATGTTTTAAATCTTGGAGTGCTACACAGCTATGTCAAACATTCACTGTAATTGATCGCTACTTACTAACTACAGGGGAAAATGTATTAGTTGTGAATATGACAATAAGATTGTACATACGTTTTGTACACACTTTTCAGAACTCATGGTGTCACAGTCACTGTGTTACAGAACATGTATTTATAATCTATGTCATAATTCTACTGTCAATTAATTCTTTCCACTGGGTTCTACTTGGTTATTGTCATTGAGTCTCTGATACACCCATTCAACATTACCAGTTTTCAAAATGTTCATTAACTTCACAAATTTGGACAGAAAATCAAGTGCGCAAAAATCCATGTCCATTTTGCGTCACGGTGTTACGGTTCTAATTAATAGCTCATAACTCATTTATCACTGTGAAGTTTTATTCATTCTTTTCTTTTCAAAGTTGCTTGTGATGATAGTCATAGATACACAATAAAACATTGTTCTCAAGTCTTACTGATTGTTTATTATTTTAATACAGTTATGGAGTGAAAATCTAATCAAAGTGTCAGTGTTACAGTTCAAAGTTTACCTTATTTTGTTTTTTTATTAGTGATTTATAATTTCAATCATGTCTTGTTTTATCTTGACGTGTTACACAGCTATGTCAAACATTCACTGTAAATGATTGCTTCTAACTACCTACAGGGAAAAATATATGAGTTGTGAGTACGACAATAAGATTTTACATACAGTTTGTACACACTTTGTTGAAGTCACGTTGTTACAGTCACGGTATTACTGTGCACTTAGTTATAATCTAAGTCACAATTCTACTGTCAATCAAAATTTTCTTTCACTGGGTTCTACTTGGTTATTGTCATTGAGTCTCTGATACACCCATTCAACATTACCAGTTTTCAAAATGTTCATTAACTTCACAGAGTTTGGACAGAAAATCAAGTGCGCAAATATCCATGTCCATTTTGCGTCATGGTGTTACGGTACTAATTAATAGCTCATAACTCATTTATCACTGTGAAGTTTTATTCATTCTTTTCTTTTCAAAGTTGCTTGTGATGATAGTCATAGATACACAATAAAACTTTGTTCTCAAGTCTCACTGTTTGTTTATTATTTACATTTATTGAGTGAAAATCTAATCAAAAGTGTCACAGTGTTATCGTGGAATTGCCCATTAAATAAACTTACGTCTACTTGACTGGTCATCTTCTTGAACATCTCCATCAGGGGCATCGTCTTCTTCACACGACTCTGCAGTGAAAATAGAGAGATGAGAGACTTGGGAGAGGGGGTTTGTCCAATGTTTCAAATTTTAG
Organism: Diadema antillarum; assembly: GCF_040938485.1. Taxonomy (NCBI): domain Eukaryota; kingdom Metazoa; phylum Echinodermata; class Echinoidea; order Diadematoida; family Diadematidae; genus Diadema; species Diadema antillarum. The sequence continues at coordinate 1,788,658 of NW_027270929.1, read as the reverse complement.
AAAGACAGTTGACTTCAGAAAGGTTGACCTACTTAAAGCACAATTCTCCGGTATGTGGCACTTTCAGTAGCTGTCATTCTAATTATGTTAAATGATCCCTAAACAGCCTACTATACAGATTTCTCCTCTGGACGTCACAGCCTTGTGGCCCTATACACCGCACCTCAAGTGGGCACAGAGTACTCCAAGTACCTCTTCACCTTCAAATGTTTTACATCATGTGTAGGTGGGCTCAACAGGAGAAAGATCCAGCTGGTCTTCACACTAGACAACAAGAGTGGGAATATCCTTGGACGTCAGGTGTTGGATGTCAGGGTGTGCGCTTGCCCAGGGAGGGATTGGAAAACGGAAGAGAAAGCCTTTGAGAGGTCCAAAGCACCTCAGAAGAAACCCCTCGAGAGGTTGGAGCAAAGTGACATTAGTGGTGGGCGTTACATCTTTCTCAAAGAAGGCGAAGAAGGACAAAGAGACGTTCTACATTCTGGTTCAAGGGTGTGAGAAGTATGAACTCTTCAGGAAGATCAAGGAGAGTCTTGACTTGATGGACTGTGTTGAACCGAGTCAGATCAGCCAGTACAGACAACAACAAGCTCAGCAACAAATGCAACTGAATCAACATATCTGCGATGAGCTGCAACGCTACTACAGGAAAAAAGAGTCGAAGAAACTGAGTGGGAATGAGAAACAAAAGTGGCACACCTCTCTCTCTCACGTATGTTTTTCTTCTATGCATATTTTACAAGAAAAATACTAAAACACTGCCTTTCAGCACTCTTTCGAAAAGTGGGTGTGATCATTTCCTGTACAATGTCTTAAAAAGATGTCATACTCCCAGACATTGAAATTTGTACCTCTGTGTTACTGTGACTGTCAATAGATCTAAAGAACTAAACTGGATCAAAAATCATTCCATGGGTTTCTAGATACCTTCCCCCTCCCTTTTCCTCATCGAATGAACCAGGATATTTTTTTCACTACACTGGGCTGTACTACCACAACTCTAGGAACATGCGGGTGAATGTATACTTCCAGCATATATGAATAAGCCTCTGTGGATTAATGTTGTACTCGTATATCAGAATGGAAAAGTGTTTTGGAATAAAGATGTTTAAGAATACTTGTACTCACCATTAAGATTGACATTGATACTGTCCAAGGACATCCCAGAACACTCGCTCATCTGTCCCTTTTCCATTAGCAGCAGTATTTTTGCGATCTTAGCTACCTGTAGTGTGTTCTCGGGCAATCTATAAAATTCTCTATGTACTTGAATGTTGTGGCCCATAAAGGTGGCGAGTACATCCAGTTCATTGTCCTTCAGACATAATATCTGGGACATGGTCGCCACATGTTTCCTCAGCTGAGTGGATGTGATGTTTTCTGGATGTTCTGCTCCAGACGACTGAGCACACTTTCTCACAGCATCACAACCCCTATACGGTGTGGTACAACCTGGGCGTGCAAACAGGTACATATTGGACTCTAGGACTCCAGCATCTTGCCTAACGTTTTCATCTGCCAAAACATCAAGTGCTTCTTTCATTCCCTTCGTCAGAACCACAGGAACTGTTCTCCCTCTCTTTCCGGGTATTTCAACTCTTGACAGTTTCTTGCAAAGCTCCTTTTCAAGCTTGTTGAGGCCCTGTAGAACGTCTTTGTTGACTTCTCCAGTACGTTTTTTGTAGTTTTCTACTGTCATCCTTTCCACCTCTCCACTACGCTTCCTATTAAACAGGACAGTCTGGGCAAGCATAGCTTGACCCAACTTGGAGAAATCTTCCCTGCTTACAGAACCTGCTGTGATGTGTGCCATTGACTCCTGCACCTGGCCCTGGATGGTCTTGTGCACCTTTTGTATGTCAGATGACAAAGGAATTATTGTTGGTCTGTTCCTCTTTGCTGCGTACAGAGTCTTGAGGGCACCTGTTGAAACTTTCTCAGCCCATTCAATAGAGCACAGTTCACCAAACTGTTCAGCCTTTTCTTTCTGACTTGTGTCCATTTTTTTCAGTGCATCAGCCATAAGAATCCTGGCACACTTTTTGAGTGAGTGTCCTACTTTCAGCGCTAGTGAAGGTGTCTTATACTTCCCTGAGCTTTCATCCAAGCCTGCTATATTGTTGACAGCTCTGACCACATCATCAAACACCTGTGGGTCAATGGTCTCAGACAAGCAGTTGATGCCTGGTCTTATAGATCTCATTTGAAGGAGTAGCCGACCCATTTCCCTCAACTTTTGTCCAACATAGTTGTAATGGTTTTCTGAATCCTGGAACTTTGACAGAAGTTGTGCACCTAGCTTTATGATTAAATCATCATGCCGCACTGCCAAACTAACATCATCATGAGTCATTCGACGGAAGACCTCATCCCGAAGTCTTACAGGCACTTCTTTTGGCATTGGCAGCATCATGGAACATTGAGACTGAAAACTTCCAGATCCCTTTCTTTCGCTTCCAACACACTTCTTTCTGTGTTTCCATAGGTCACTCCTAATGAACCATCCAAAACACTGAGTACAAGGCAAGAAGTCTTTCACTGCTGTTTCATATGTTGGTCGTTTGTAAGGAATGATCAGACCCTTTCCTTCTCTTAGAACTTGAAGATTATGGGAATGGTTGCCCTTATTGCGCAAAATCTCAAGTAAATTATGCCTATTCTTTGACTTCTTTGGATGTGCCATGATTCTTTTCACTTCAATTTCATTGGAATGATGCATTTCAATGTGTCGGGCAAATTTTGGTGTGTCTTTTTCACAAAAGACACAAAAGTGACGTTTGTCCCACTTCCTTCCAGTTGCATTATTTGCTGTTAGAACCTTGATATCCTGAGGTTTCTCTGCCATGTCCATCTCTTGATTTCCAGCATGGTTTTCTGATTCAGGTTGACTGGTATTGGGCTCATATGGATGATCTGCTCTGGATGTACACGGTATGTCCATCTCTTGATTTCCAGCATAGTTTTCTGATTCTGACCTATGTGTAAAGCCAGGTTGACTAGTATTAGCCTCATATGGATGATCTGCTCTGGATGTACACGGTATGTCCATCTCTTGATTTCCAGCATAGTTTTCTGATTCTGACCTATGTGTAAAGCCAGGTTGACTAGTATTAGCCTCATATGGATGAGCTGCTCTGGATGTACGCGGTAAGCGATATGGAAAGACATCAGAATCACAATCATCACTGCTGACTCCACTTGGATTCACCCATGTTGGGTCAGCATCATCATCATCATCATCTATTTCTTCCTATGGAAACAAATAAAACACAAAGTAAATGCAAATGCAATAATCAAAATGAAATATTTTGCCAAGCAAAGCTGGATCTGAAAATAGCTGAGGAATGTCTCCTCATAATTATCACCTATTTCTATTAATACCCCCCATAAAGAGTCATCTCTATAAGTCACTTTATGACATGATACCAGACACAACACACATCAATCTTTAAATATTTGCTTCTTTCTTTTACAGCACCCCCCCCCCCCCCCCCCCCCCCCCCCGGAACTAGAATCTACTGATAGACCACACTTAGTTATCTAACAATTGAAAGAAACCAAACCCTGGGAAAAGTAAATTTTAATGAAAAGAAAACAGGGAGGGAAACAAATTATTTACATGTTTAATCAACATTGGGGAACAGAAGAAATGTCATGAAAGTCTGAGAAGTCTCAATTTACTTTCAATGCCACATACTTATGGTCAACCCTAAATATGTTTCATACCTAAACTTTGGTATTTTCTGCATCATCTCTATGGATGGATTTTGACACAGAAATTGTTTACATATTAAAACGAGGACATACATGTATCACTACTAAGCAATTTGAGCATATTTATTGAGGATCCCTATAGGAACCCTTTGAAGGTACAGTGGAACATCGTTATAACAAGGTGCTTGGGACCAGAGAAATTACTTCTTTCTCTCAAAACTTTGTTATATCAGGGCATAAAATACAATAGAATACAAAGAGTTGGGACCAGAAAAAATACCTTGTTATAACAAGAGTTTGTTAGATCAGTGCTCTTTATAACAAGGTTTGACTGTATTACTTACCACAGATTCTTCCATATCTTCATGAGCATCTTTTTCGCTGTTTCCTCCGTTTACTGGAGTTTCCTTGGCCAGAGTGGACTACAATACATGGGAAAAAGACATAAAATATTTTCAACAGCAAATTCATCAAAGATATTGTTTATATATAAGAATGAGGACATTACATTACTTCCTATGCTAATTTCTCTTCTTTTTCTTTCTCTCTATTGCATTTTTGGTGCAGTGTGCTGGCAATGGTGTAGACATACCCCTCCCCTGAATCACTAAAGAACACACAACTTGTTTGCAAAAATGTGTGAGAATATTACACTGCAAATATAACAATGAACTTGTTTCAATAAATGTACGAGGACATAACACTGCAAATTTGACACAGAAATTGTTTGCATATTCAAACGAGGACATATCATAGCTGAGCTATCAGCATATTCATTGAGGATCCCTATAGAAACCCTTTGCAGGTATTACTTACCACAGATTCTTCCATATCTTCATGAGCATCTTTTCCGCTGTTTCCTCCATTTACTGGGGTTTCCTTAGCCAGAGTGGACTGCAATTCATAAGAAAAAGACATAAAACATTTCATCAATGAAATACAGAACTATATGAGGACATTAAACCAGCAAATTCATCCAAGAAATTGTTTATATATAAGAATGAGGACATTACATTACTTCCTATGCTAATTCCTCTTCTTTTCTTTTCTTTTTCTTTTTCTCTACTTCATTTTTGGTGCAGTGTGCTGGCAAGGGTGTAGACACACCCTTCCCTCCCCCCCTCCTATACACTAAAGAACAAAGTATTTTAGGAGAGAAATAAATGTGTGAGAATATTACACTGCAAATGCAACATTGAACTTGTTTCAATAAACGTATGAGGACATTACACTGCACATTTGACACAATAACTGTCTACATATATGAATGAGGACATTACATTGCTTCCTATGCTAATTTCTTTTCTTTTCTCTTCTTTTTTCTTTCTCTCTACTGCATTGTGGTGCAGTGTGCTGGCAAGGGTGTAGACATACACCTCCCCCTCCCCCTCCCCCCTCCCTATACACCAAAGAACAAAGTAGTTCAGGAGAGAAATAAATGTGTGAGAATATTACATCACGAATGCACGGTGAACTTGTGTCAATAAATGTAAGAGGACATTACACTGCAAATTTGACACAAAATTGTTTACATATATGAGGAGGACATAACATTGCTTCCTATGCTAATTTCTCTTCTTTTTCTTTCTCTCTATTGCATTTTTGGTGCAGTGTGCTGGCAATGGTGTAGACATGCCCCTCCCCCTCCCCCTCCCCACCCCCACCGCGATACACTTCAGAACACAGCACTTGTTTGCATAAATGTGTGAGATTATTACACTGCAAATGCAACATTGAACTTGTTTCAATAAATGTATGAGGACATTACACTGCAAATTTGACACAGAAATTGTTTGCATATATAAACGAGGACATTACAATGCTTGCTATGCTAATTTCTCTTCTTTTCTCTTCTTTTTCTTTCTCTCTACTGCATTTTTGGTGCAGTGTGCTGGCAATGGTGTAGACATTCCCCTCCCCCTCCCCCCCTCCCTATACACTAAAGAACAAAGTAGTTTAGGAGAGAAATAAATGTGTGAGAATATTACACTGCAAATGCAACATTGAACTTGCTCCAATAAATGTATGAGGACAATATACTGCAAATTTAACACAGAAATTGTTTACATATATGAACGAGGACACAACATTGCTCTCTATGCTAATTTCTCTTCGTTTCTCTTCTTTTGCTTTCTCTCTACTGCATTATTGGTGCAGTGTGCTGGCAAGGGTGTAGACATACACCTCCCCCCTCCCTTATACACTAAAGAACAAAGTAGTTTAGGAGAGAAATAAATGTGTGAGAATATTACACTGCGAATGCAACATTGACCTTGTTTCAATAAATGTGTGACGACATTACACTTCAAATTTGACACAGAAATTGTTTATATATATAAATGAGGACATAACATTGCTTGCTATGCTAATTTCTCTTCTTTTCTCTTTTTTTTTTCTTTCTCTCTACTGCATTTTTGGTACAGTGTGCTGGCAAGCGTGTAGACATACACCTCCCCCTCCCCTCCCCCTCCCCCTGCCCTATACACTAAAGAACAAAGTAGTTTAGGAGAGAAATAAATGTGTGAGAATATTACACTGCAAATGAAACATTGAACTTGTCTCAATAAATGTATGAGGACATTACACCGCAAATTTGACACAGAAATTGTTTATATATGTGAATGAGGACATTACATTGCTTGCTATGCTCATTTCTCTTTTTTTCTCTTTTTTTTTTTCTTTCTCTCTACTGCATTTTTGGTGCAGTGTGCTGGCAAGGGTGTAGACATGCCCCTCCCCCTGATGCACTACAGAACACACAACTTGTTTGCAAAAATGTGTGAGAATATTACACTGCAAATACAGCAATGAACTTGTTTCAATAAATGTATGAGGACATTACACTGCAAATTTGACACAGAAATTGTTTACATATATGAATGAGGACACTACATTGCTTCCTATGCTAATTTCTCTTCTTTGTCTTTCTCTCTATTGCATTTTTGGTCCAGTGTGCTGGCAATGGTGCAGACATGCCCCTCCCCCTGATACATTAAAGAACACACAACTTGTTTGCAAAAATGTGTGAGAATATTACACTGCAAATACAGCAATGAACTTGTTTCAATAAATGTATGAGGACATTACACTGCAAATTTGACACAGAAATTGTTTACATATATGAATGAGGACACTACATTGCTTCCTATGCTAATTTCTCTTCTTTGTCTTTCTCTCTATTGCATTTTTGGTCCAGTGTGCTGGCAATGGTGTAGACATGCCCCTCCCCCTGATACATTAAAGAACACACAACTTGTTTGCAAAAATGTGTGAGAATATTACACTGCAAATACAACAATGAACTTGTACCAATAAATGTATGAGGACATAACACTGCAAATTTGACACAGAAATTGTTATCATATTCAAACGAGGACATATCATAGCTGAGCTATCAGCATATTTATTGAGGATCCCTATAGAAACACTTTGCAGGTATTAATTACCACAGATTCTTCCATATCTTCATGAGCATCTTTTCCGCTGTTTCCTCCATTTACTGGGGTTTCCTTAGCCAGAGTGGACTGCAATTTATTGGAAAAAGACATGAAACATTTAATCATTGAAATACAGAACTATATGAGGACATTACAACAGCAAATTCATCCAAACATTTTTTATATATAAGAATGAGGACACTACATTGCTTCCTATGCTAGTTTCTCTTCTTTTTCTTTCTCTCTACTGCACTTTTGGTGCAGTGTGCTGGCAAGGGTGTAGACATACCCCTCCCCCTCCCCCCTCCTATACACTAAAGAACAAAGTAGTTTAGGAGAGAAATAAATGTATGAGGACATTACACTGCAAATTTAACACAGAAATGGTTTACATATATGAATGAGGACAGTACATTGCTTCCTAAACTAATTTCTCTTCTTTTCTCTTTTTTTTCTTTCTCTCTATTGCATTTTTGGTGCAGTGTGCTGGCAAGGGTGTAGACATACACCTCCCCCTCCCCCTCCTATCCATGAAAGAACAAAGTTGTTTAGGAGAGAAATAAATATGTGAGAATATTACGATGCAAATGCAACATTGAACTTGTCGCAATAAATGTATGAGGACATTACACTGCAAATTTGACACAGAAATTGTTTACATATATGAATGAGGACACTACATTGCTTCCTATGCTAATTTCTCTTCTTTGTCTTACTCTCTACTGCATTTTTGGTGCAGTGTGCTAGCAATGGTGTAGACATCCCCCTCCCCCTGAATCACGACAGAACACACAACTTGTTTGCAAAAATGCGTGAGAATATCACACTGCAAATACAACATTGAACTTGTTCCAATAAATGTATGAGGACATAACACTGCAAATTTGACACAGAAATTGTTATCATATTCAAACGAGGACATATCATAGCTGAGTTATCAGCATATTCATTGAGGATCCCTATAGAAACCCTTTGCAGGTATTACTTACCACAGATTCTTCCATATCTTCATGAGCATCTTTTCCGCTGTTTCCTCCATTTACTGGGGTTTCCTTAGCCAGAGTGGACTGCAATTCATGGGAAAAAGACATGAAACATTTCATCAATGAAATACAGAACTATATGAGGACATTAAACCAGCAAATTCATCGAAGAAATTGTTTATATATATGAATGAGGACATTACATTGCTTCCTATGCTAATTTCTCTTCTTTTCTCTTCTTTTTCTTTCTCTCTACTGCACTTTTGGTGCAGTGTGCTGGCAAGGGTGTAGACATACCCCTCCCCCTCCCCCCTCCTACACACTAAAGAACAAAGTAGTTTAGGAGAGAAATAAATGTATGAGGACATTACACTGCAAATTTAACACAGAAATTGTTTACATATATGAATGAGGACAGTACATTGCTTCCTAAACTAATTTCTCTTCTTTTCTCTTTTTTTTCTTTCTCTCTATTGCATTTTTGGTGCAGTGTGCTGGCAAGGGTGTAGACATACACCTCCCCCTCCCCCTCCTATCCATGAAAGAACAAAGTTGTTTAGGAGAGAAATAAATATGTGAGAATATTACGATGCAAATGCAACATTGAACTTGTCGCAATAAATGTATGAGGACATTACACTGCAAATTTGACACAGAAATTGTTTACATATATGAATGAGGACACTACATTGCTTCCTATGCTAATTTCTCTTCTTTGTCTTACTCTCTACTGCATTTTTGGTGCAGTGTGCTAGCAATGGTGTAGACATCCCCCTCCCCCTGAATCACGACAGAACACACAACTTGTTTGCAAAAATGCGTGAGAATATCACACTGCAAATACAACATTGAACTTGTTCCAATAAATGTATGAGGACATAACACTGCAAATTTGACACAGAAATTGTTATCATATTCAAACGAGGACATATCATAGCTGAGTTATCAGCATATTCATTGAGGATCCCTATAGAAACCCTTTGCAGGTATTACTTACCACAGATTCTTCCATATCTTCATGAGCATCTTTTCCGCTGTTTCCTCCATTTACTGGGGTTTCCTTAGCCAGAGTGGACTGCAATTCATGGGAAAAAGACATGAAACATTTCATCAATGAAATACAGAACTATATGAGGACATTAAACCAGCAAATTCATCGAAGAAATTGTTTATATATATGAATGAGGACATTACATTGCTTCCTATGCTAATTTCTCTTCTTTTCTCTTCTTTTTCTTCCTCTCTACTGCATTTTTGGTGCAGTGTGCTGGCAATGGTATAGACATCCCCCTACCCCTGATGCACTACAGAACACACAACTTGTTTGCAAAAATGTGTGAGAATATTACACTGCAAATATAACAATGAACTTGTTTCAATAAATGTATGAGGACATAACACTGCAAATTTGACACAGAAATTGTTATCATATTCAAACGAGGACATACCATAGCTGAGCTATCAGCATTTTCATTGAGGATCCCTATAGAAACCCTTTGCAGGTATTACTTACCACAGATTCTTCCATATCTTCATGAGCATCTTTTCCGCTGTTTCCTCCATTTACTGGGGTTTCCTTAGCCAGAGTGGACTGCAATTCATAAGAAAAAGACATAAAACATTTCATCATTGAAATATAGAACTATATGAGGACATCACAACAGCAAATTCATCCAAGAAATTGTTTATATATAAGAATGAGGACATTACATTGCTTCCTGTGCTATTTCTCTTCTTTTCTCTTCTTTCCTTTCTCTCTACTGCATTTTGGTGCAGTGTGCTGGCAAGGGTGTAGACATACCCCTCCCTCCCCCCCCCCCTCCTATACACTAAAGAACAAAGTAGTTTATGAGAGAAATAAATGTGTGAGAATATTACACTGCAAATACAACATTGAACTTGTTTCAATAAATGTATGAGGACATTACACTGCACAGAAATTGTTTATATATATGAATGAGGACACAACATTGCTTCCTAGGCTAATTTCTCTTCTTTTCTCTTCTTTTTCTTTCTCTCTACTGCATTTTTGGTGCAGTGTGCTGGAAAATATGTAGACATACCCCCCTACCCCTCACATATACAATAAAGGACACAGCGCTTGTTTGCATAAATGTGTGAAGATATTACACTGCAAATGCAACATTGACCTTGTTTCAATAAATGTATGAGGACATTACACTGCAAATTTACCACAGAAATTGTTTACATATATGAACGAGGACACAACATTGCTCCCTATGCTAATTTCTCTTCTTTTCTCTTCTTATTCTTTCTCTCTATTGCATTTTTGGTGCAGTGTGCTGGCAAGGGTGTAGACATACACCTCCCCCTCCCCCTCCCCCATCCTTATAGACTAAAGAACAAAGTAGTTTCGGAGAGAAATAAATGAGTGAGAATATTACACTGCAAATGCAACATTGAACTTGTTTCAATAAATGTATGAGGACATTACACTGCAAATTTGACACAGAAATTGTTTACATGAATGAGGACATTACATTGCTTCCTATGCTAATTTCTCTTCTTTGTCTTTCTCTCTATTGCATTTTTGGTCCAGTGTGCTGGCAATGGTGTAGACATGCCCCTCCCCCTGATACATTAAAGAACACACAACTTGTTTGCAAAAATGTGTGAGAATATTACACTGCAAATACAACAATGAACTTGTTTCAATAAATGTATGAGGACATAACACTGCAAATTTGACACAGAAATTGTTATCATATTCAAACGAGGACATACCATAGCTGAGCTATCAGCATATTTATTGAGGATCCCTATAGAAACCCTTTGCAGGTATTACTTACCACAGATTCTTCCATATCTTCATGAGCATCTTTTCCACTGTTTCCTCCATTTACTGGGGTTTCCTTAGCCAGAGTGGACTGCAATTCATAAGAAAAAGACATAAAACATTTCATCATTGAAATATAGAACTATATGAGGACATCACAACAGCAAATTCATCGAAGAAATTGTTTATATATAAGAATGAGGACATTACATTGCTTCCTGTGCTATTTCTCTTCTTTTTCTCTTCTTTTGCTTTCTCTCTACTGCATTATTGGTGAAGTGTGCTGGCAAGGGTGTAGACATACACCTCCCCCCTCCCTTATACACTAAAGAACAAAGTAGTTTAGGAGAGAAATAAATGTGTGAGAATATTACACTGCAAATGCAACATTGAACTTGTTTCAATAAATGTATGAGGACATTACACTGCACAGAAATTGTTTATATATATGAATGAGGACACTACATTGCTTCCTATGCTAATTTCTCTTCTTTGTCTTTCTCTCTACTGCATTTTTGGTCCAGTGTGCTGGCAATAGTGTAGACATACACCTCCCCCTCCCCCTCCCCCATCCCTATACACTAAAGAACAAAGTAGTTTATGAGAGAAATAAATGAGTGAGAATATTACACTGCAAATGCAACATTGAACTTGTTTCAATAAATGTATGAGGACATTACACTGCAAATTTGACACAGAAATTGTTTACATATATGAATGAGGACACTACATTGCTTCCTATGTTAATTTCTCTTCTTTGTCTTTCTCTCTATTGCATTTTTGGTCCAGTGTGCTGGCAATGGTGTAGACATGCCCCTCCCCCTGATACATTAAAGAACACACAACTTGTTTGCAAAAATGTGTGAGAATATTACACTGCAAATACAGCAATGAACTTGTTTCAATAAATGTATGAGGACATAACACTGCAAATTTGACACAGAAATTGTTATCATATTCAAACGAGGACATACCATAGCTGAGCTATCAGCATTTTTATTGAGGATCCCTATAGAAACCCTTTACAGGTATTATTTACCACAGATTCTTTCATATCTTCATGAGCATCTTTTCCGCTGTTTCCTCCATTTACTGGGGTTTCCTTAGCCAGAGTGGACTGCAATTCATAAGAAAAAGACATAAAACATTTCATCATTGAAATATAGAACTATATGAGGACATTACAACAGCAAATTCATCGAAGAAATTGTTTATATATAAGAATGAGGACATTACATTGCTTCCTGTGCTATTTCTCTTCTTTTTCTCTTCTTTTTCTTTCTCTCTACTGCATTTTTGGTGCAGTGTGCTGGCAAGGGTGTAGACATACCCCTCCCCCCCTCCTATACACTAAAGAACAAAGTAGTTTATGAGAGAAATAAATGTGTGAGAATATTACACTGCAAATGCAACATTGAACTTGTTTCAATAAATGTATGAGGACATTACACTGCACAGAAATTGTTTATATATATGAATGAGGACATTACATTGCTTCCTATGCTAATTTCTCTTCTTTTCTCTTCTTTTTCTTTCTCTCTACTGCATTTTTGGTGCAGTGTGCTGGAAAATGTGTAGACATACCCCCCTACCCCTCACATATACAATAAAGGACACAGCGCTTGTTTGCATAAATGTGTGAAGATATTACACTGCAAATGCAACATTGACCTTGTTTCAATAAATGTATGAGGACATTACACTACAAATTCAACACAGAAATTGTTTACATATATGAACGAGGACACAACATTGCTCCCTATGCTAATTTCTCTTCTTTTCTCTTCTTATTCTTTCTCTCTATTGCATTTTTGGTGCAGTGTGCTGGCAAGGGTGTAGACATACACCTCCCCCTCCCCCTCCCCCATCCCTATACACTAAAGAACAAAGTAGTTTATGAGAGAAATAAATGAGTGAGAATATTACACTGCAAATGCAACATTGACCTTGTTTCAATAAATGTATGAGGACATTACACTGCAAATTCAACACAGAAATTGTTTACATATATGAACGAGGACACAACATTGCTCCCTATGCTAATTTCTCTTCTTTTCTCTTCTTATTCTTTCTCTCTATTGCATTTTTGGTGCAGTGTGCTGGCAAGGGTGTAGACATACACCTCCCCCTCCCCCTCCCCCATCCCTATACACTAAAGAACAAAGTAGTTTATGAGAGAAATAAATGAGTGAGAATATTACACTGCAAATGCAACATTGAACTTGTCGCAATAAATGTATGAGGACATTACACTGCAAATTTGACACAGAAATTGTTTACATGAATGAGGACATTACATTGCTTCCTATGCTAATTTCTCTTCTTTTTCTTTCTCTCTATTGCATTTTTGGTCCAGTGTGCTGGCAATGGTGTAGACATGCCCCTCCCCCTGATACATTAAAGAACACACAACTTGTTTGCAAAAATGTGTGAGAATATTACACTGCAAATACAACAATGAACTTGTTTCAATAAATGTATGAGGACATAACACTGCAAATTTGACACAGAAATTGTTATCATATTCAAACGAGGACATACCATAGCTGAGCTATCAGCATATTTATTGAGGATCCCTATAGAAACCCTTTACAGGTATTACTTACCACAGATTCTTCCATATCTTCATGAGCATCTTTTCCGCTGTTTCCTCCATTTACTGGGGTTTCCTTAGCCAGAGTGGACTGCAATTCATAAGAAAAAGACATAAAACATTTCATCATTGAAATATAGAACTATATGAGGACATCACAACAGCAAATTCATCCAAGAAATTGTTTATATATAAGAATGAGGACATTACATTGCTTCCTGTGCTATTTCTCTTCTTTTTCTCTTCTTTTTCTTTCTCTCTACTGCATTTTTGGTGCAGTGTGCTGGCAAGGGTGGAGACATACCCCTCCCCCCCCTCCTATACACTAAAGAACAAAGTAGTTTATGAGAGAAATAAATGTGTGAGAATATTACACTGCAAATGCAACATTGAACTTGTTTCAATAAATGTATGAGGACATTACACTGCGCAGAAATTGTATATATGAATGAGGACATTACATTGCTTCTTATGCTAATTTCTCTTCTTTTCTCTTCTTTTTCTTTCTCTCTACTGCATTTTTGGTGCAGTGTGCTGGAAAATGTGTAGACATACCCCCCTACCCGTCACATATACAATAAAGGACACAGCGCTTGTTTGCATAAATGTGTGAAGATATTACACTGCAAATGCAACATTGACCTTGTTTCAATAAATGTATGAGGACATTACACTGCAAATTTAACACAGATATTGTTTACATATATGAACGAGGACACAACATTGCTCCCTATGCTAATTTCTCTTCTTTTCTCTTCTTATTCTTTCTCTCTATTGCATTTTTGGTGCAGTGTGCTGACAAGGGTGTAGACATACACCTCCCCCTCCCCCTCCCCCATCCCTATACACTAAAGAACAAAGTAGTTTAGGAGAGAAATAAATGAGTGAGAATATTACACTGCAAATGCAACATTGAACTTATTTCAATAAATGTATGAGGACATTACACAGGTCTGCAAATTTGACACAGAAATTGTTTACATATATGAACGAGGACACAACATTGCTCCCTATGCTAATTTCTCTTCTTTTCTCTTCTTTTTCTTTCTCTCTACTGCATTATTGGTGCAGTGTGCTGGCAAGGGTGTAGACATACCCCTTCTCCCTCCCCCTCCCCCCTCCCCCTCCCCCCTCCCTTTACACTAAAGAACAATGTAGTTTCGGAGAGAAATAAATGAGTGAGAATATTACACTGCAAATGCAACATTGAACTTGTTTCAATAAATGTATGAGGACATTACACTGCAAATTTTACACAGAAATTGTTTACATTTATGAATGAGGACATTACGTTGCTCCCTATGCTAATTTCTCTTCTTTTTCTTTCTCTCCATTGCACTTTTGGTGCAGTGTGCTGGCAATGGTATAGACATGCCCCTTCCCCTGATACACTAAAGAACACACAACTTGTTTGCAAAAATGTGTGAGAATATTACACTGCAAATACAACAATGAACTTGTTCCAATAAATGTAAGAGGACATAACACTGCAAATTTGACACAGAAATAGATATCATATTCAAACGAGGACATACCATAGCTGAGCTATCAGCATATTTATTGAGGATCCCTATAGAAACCCTTTGCAGGTATTACTTACCACAGATTCTTCCATATCTTCATGATCATCTTTTTTGCTGTTTCCTCCATTTACTGGGGTGTCCTTGGCCAGAGTGGACTGCAATTCATAAGAAAAAGACATAAAACATTTCATCAATGAAATACAGAACTATATGAGGACATTACAACAGCAAATTCATCGAAGAAATTGTTTATATATAAGAATGAGGATATTACATTGCTTCCTATGCTAATTTCTCTTCTTTTCTCTTCTTTTTCTTTCTCTCTACTGCATTTTTGGTGCAGTGTGCTGGCAATGGTATAGACATCCCCCTCCCCCTGATACACTACAGAACACACAACTTGTTTGCAAAAATGTGTGAGAATATTACACTGCAAATACAACAATGAACTTGTTTCAATAAATGTATGAGGACATAACACTGCAAATTTGACACAGAAATTATTATCATATTCAAACGAGGACATATCATAGCTGAGCTATCAGCATATTTATTGAGGATCCCTAAAGAAACCCTTTGCAGGTATTACTTACCACAGATTCTTCATGAGCATCTTTTCTGCTGTTTCCTCTATTTACTGGGGTGTCCTTGGCCAGAGTGGACTGCAATTCATGGGAAAAGGCATAAAACATTTCATTATTGTCTTGATAGTTTCATAGTTGCACAAATAAGACGGTCATATTCTTAAATATCAACTGGTCAAATTTATTATTTCTCTTCTAAAATACTTGTACGATTGAGGGCATTATATTGCTGAGTTGCTTATTTCTCTTCCTCTCGCTTTTTTAATTCTCCACTGTTTTATTTATGCAGAAAATTGTCGCCATTTTGTGTTTTTTTTTTTTTTTTTTTTTGGGGGGGGGGGGACAATTGGGGAGGAAGACTTGAGAATCAAGTTTGGCAAACAATTTTTTTTTCATTAAGCACTCTGGAATTTTTTGAAACAATTGATAAATTACCACTTAACAGAATATTCCTAAAGGACGTTTTCTGAGGGTTTATTCTGAAATGTGGACCTGTCTATCAAAGTGAGATCCTTTTTTTATAGCTAAGTTTAGTCATTTACACACTGTAAGGACCACCTGTATTACGTAAGTTCAGCAGGGTTTTTTTTTTTTTACAATGGAATTACCTTGAATGTCAAAGGTCTACTAATGTTAGGTTACTTTATAAGCAAGTTTTTCACATTTAAGGTCCACCTTTTAACAAGTGCATACACTAGAATAAGCAACAAAAACATATATATTCACTTACCTGTCGCCACGGTAAATTCTCTACTCCATAGTCGTATGTCAGTTCAACACCTTCTTTAAGGTCCACCAAAGGAAACAGGCACAGATGGGGGAAGCTATCATCAAATGTGACCTTTTTCATGATGCTATTTGGACGGATGTGTTCATCGTTGACCCACCTTGCCAGGCAAGAATTGCTATCTGATGCATCAATCCTGGAGAGAGTGAACATACCCAGAACAGGAACTTTATATACAGTACTGGAAGTTTTCAACTCCCCTATCTGTCCCAAATGGTAAATCACTGCACTAAAATGAAAAATTAACTAGAAAAGCTGTGCTGTGTCCATAGGACACGGATGCCCAAGTTAATGTGATTAGTAAGCATTTCTTAGTTCTTTGGTGTGAAAAAGTTCATCAAAAATGTTGATCAATTTGCATATATAGGACTGTGACCTCTGGCCTCAGACCTCTGACCTGCAAACTCTGAATTTAGAAATTGACCTGTTTTAGTGTGCTCTACCTATACTCCAAATTACTTAAATCTGCCCAATATTTTTCAAGTTATTGCATGGAAACAAATTTGCATATATTATGACCTGTGACCTTTGACCTGCCAACTTTGAATTCGAACTTGACCTGTATTTCAGTGTGATATTTTACAAACCAAAAATTACTTAAATCTGTCCAAGATTTGTCAATTTATTGTGTGGAAACCAATGCGCATAAAGAATGAGTTGCGACCTGCCGACTCCAAATTCAAACGACCTGTATTTTAGTGTGATGTACCTACACAACAAAAATTATTCAAATCTGTCCAATATTTTTCAAGTTATCGGGTGGAAACCAATTTGGGGGATGGACGGACTAACAGGTGCAAAAGTTAATTCACTCTCCAGACTTCGTGGGGGGGGGGGGGTCATTATAAAACAACAAGTGATATACATGTACCAAAAAATACTAATATCCATCAATCATTTAATCAGTTTTGTGGATGGAAAACCACATTTGACCAATTTGTAAATATAATGAAGTGTGACCTTTGTATGTTAGTTTCGTCTCCCCCAAACCAACAATTATTGAAATCAGACCGATATCCCATGGAAACCCAATTTGGAGACGGAAGGACAGATGGACAGAAGGATAAAAAGGTGCAATGTTTTAATGCTCCCTCAAGACTTCATCTACAGAGGCCTAAAAAACAACAACATTTAAACAAACAGGACATTCGTTAGCTTTGTACCATATGACAGACAATACACATCAAAATAAAGGGAATAAAGAATAATTCTTCATATCCATATTTCGAGTAATCATAGCACTTTAGGAAACACAGTCTGTATGTCTGAATCAGGAACCTTATCAAAAGTCTCGTCTTGCGTCTTTAATCGTCTTCTTCTTTTACTTACATCGGCTTTCCCGATCCCCTATTGTCTGTCCATAGAGCTTTGGGAGCTTGAGCAAGACGCTGTGCAGGAGAGACACTAACAAAACATGTTCCAAATGGGCTCTGACTTTTGATAAGGTGCTTAACATTTATCCATGAACTAGTGAAAATCTGTTTACAGTGCAATTAAATTAGTAAAATAAATTAGTAAACTATTTCATGGCATCAAATCTTCCCTTTCAGATTGGTGATGGGGGGGGGGGGGATTTTGCTCTTCTTGTTTTGGGTAGGTAGCTAACGGATTGCATTTATTTGCTCTGTTGAGAATTGACCTATCCAAAACACTAAAATAATAAATTTTACAGCATGCAAATATCAACCAGCATACACTGAACATATAAGAGTCAATATACTATTTCAAATTACTGACCGATACTCCGTATTTCTGTGAGAAAAATGGAAAATGTAATCCACATTCTCTTCATCTTCGTCATTAGCAATGGACAGAGCTCCACGATATTCAAGCAGGAAATCTCCCTTAAGAAATGGTCTTGTGGTCACAAGTCCATGTCCTAGAAATGGAGAAGGAAAACTACATTTAAAACACATTTATATTTTTATAAAACTTATGGCAAACAAAGTTTTCAACAATACTGTTTCAAGCAATCATGGCCATACACAGAAATGAGGTGGGGGTGGGTGTTGCCCCCAGAAATTTTGAAAACTGACATTTGTTTCTACTGAAAATTTTCAGACAATCCATCAAAAGTGTGCACCAAATTTCACTGTTAAAAATGCAAAAGCACCCTTGTGACCAGCTCAGTCACTTCGCTCCCTCGTTTTCAGGTTTTCAAAGTTTGTATGTGTTTTGCTCCCCCCCCCAAAAAAAAAAAAAAATTCTGTGTATGGCCTTGCATGTATTAAATCGTTATGTGGTCATTATCATTTGCCTCGCTTGTACAGCCCGCTGCCCTTGGCAAGGAGAAATTTCTGCCTCCCTGGACAGTCCTTAGTGATTCATCCTTTACAAATTTATTTATACCATTCCGGTTTCTAACAAGTAGCATATAAAGTGTTTCACATATGGTACTGGTTGCCAGGGAAACAGTAAAATTTGAAACCTCTCTTGAGACCATTCATACTGTGATAACATCAGAACTTTACCATATCTAAAGACTTAGCCAACTCCAGTGGATAATGTTGTCATTGACTCCACTGAGATTTCTAAATAAATACAGGGACTTACATGTATGATGCTTTCTTGCAAGATAAGCCTTTTGATACACGTACATATATACTATCTTATCTGTCAATTTCTAGCTCTTTTTGTAACCTTTTTATTAGGGGAAGACAAGAGGCCTTATACAAAACATAAAGTAAAAGTGCTTTTTTAGTACAGTAATCTTTGTTGTTGTTGTTAATTCATCCCAGAGGAGTTAGGAATGCAAAGTCCCACAAACCCAATGTACATCCCCCCCCCCCCCCCCCGAACAATGTCGGTGAATGAGTGCAATTGCACTTTGTTTAGATAGCAAAAAGTAGGTCACCTGGACAGTCTAATACATGCACCTCAGGCATAAACGTGCAGATTGCTTGACATTCAACATCCCCCCCCCCCCCCACAAAGGATGATCCCCTGTGGGTCTACACAGAGAAAGATTACCCTCCTTAAGTAGCCCTTGGCACAAGTAGCACATAGTGTTTCATATATGGTACAGGTTGGCAGGGAAACAGTAAAATTTGAAACCTCTTCATTGACCAGTTCAATACTACGTACCACTCCTTAAACTACAAAGAAATAATCTATGTGTACCTATGTTGTCGTTGAGAAAAACCTTCCTGAAACCTTCTTGATCTTTTCCCAGCTTACACCAATGCTCCGCCATAAGACTGGGTGAGATGCGGACACGCCGCTTTTTTCGTCCTGGAATACTCTGTCAATAGGGGATTATGAAATGCTGTACATGAACATCCAGTTGCATACTTATATGTAAAGTAATATATCATTTCATTTCTTTTCTTTTCTTTTCTTTTCACTTTTTCTCTAGAATCTAAAACATAAACATATCTTTAATAAATATCTATTCATATCTAATCCAGGGGAAAAAAAAACCCTCTTTTTTCTGTACGAGGGGCTATTTTTTCCTACCTCTGTTCATTCCAAATTAAATTCTCTATTGAATCTAATAGCAATTTATGGGGGCTCTTTTGCAACTTACAAGGGCTATTTTTCACATTTTGGGGCAAATCGCCTTTACCCTCCTGTATTTTTCCCCTGATCTAGCCTATAGTCTTTATATCATAAGTGTAAAAACAGACTGTACTGTAGGCCTAGTCTAACTCCAGTCTACAGAGCTGTGCCACAAGCACTGTAGCACACTAACACTCATGCCAGGTTATCATCAGATAACCTAGCACTCAGGTCTAGCATAGTGCAAATTGCTCACAATAGAAAAGTAGCGTTCTCTAGATCTAGACGTTCTATATGAATTCCAATATAGAGGAACAAGAGCAGTGATCAGAAAAATATTGTTAAAAATTCACTTGATCATGGTAATTTAGATCCAATTGAAGGTATGGACTGAAAATAGGATATAGGATATTTTATCATTACAGGTGTACATGCCAAAAAATTATATATATGTTCCAAGAATTTGCTGATTATCTTGGTGATTTCTATCTCCAAATATAGAGGGCCGCATGTCACTTAAATTTGCACAGCTCAGCATACCAATGCCAATGACTCCCTGAGTTACCCGTAAATTACGTGATTATCATCACCCCTTTTCCATTGACTAATACCCACAATTTTAAATTAATTATTTTCGAAGCAGTGGATCGAGTCTCCTTTGTGAACTGCTGGTAACGTCGTTCGTCGTCCATTACATTTAAGACTAGCAGCAGGCGTTCACAGCTTCAGCCTCAGCCTCAGGCTTCATTCATGTTGTACACAGGTGCGTGAGTGCAAAGGAACAAGTGGACACCAACATTATCGTGGTTTCTGTCACCATGACTATGATCTTAAACTTGACATTAAAACATAAAAGAATGAATAGATCTGCGGACGGTACCGCTAGTTTTCTTACCATTGACATCGTTGACAAAGCGGTCCTCGAAGGCGAGCTCAATAACCTCTTTTCACACATTACGATCCGGATCCATACGGTGCATGCTGCTCATACTTCACCTACAGTATACCGTACTACCGCGCGCTACACGCTAGCGCTATCGCTGATCGCTAGCGAAGCGCGCGCTAGCGCCCTAGCGCTAGCTAGCTGCAGCACTGCTTAATCGCGTGCGCGATCGCCAGGATCTGTGTGTTCACAGGGGGCGCTCTTAACTTTTTCTTTCACACACGTTGCTGCATCGACGGGAGTGTTATGTGTGTCAACTTCATACTTTTCGAACGTCCGAGGACAAGCCGAATATCGGGTCAGATGCGTCCTCGGACGTAGAATATCATTTTGCACGTCTATTCCTTCCGAGGACAGCATGTTACGTCCTCGGACGTAGATTTTGTCCTCGGACAAAAGGTGTGTTTTCATACCATTGGTCTCGGACGATCAGTGATGTATACGCACACACACACACACACACACACACACACACACACACATACATGCAAAGACACAAAAACAAAGCAGCGTGTGCATTGAAGTCGCGTTTACTTAAAGACCCTTTTCTTTTTTCTGTTCTTTTTTTTGTGTGTGTGGTAATGGGCAACAGAAGTAACGAATAAGTTGCCATAACAAGTCGTTTAATCACTCACCCGGCAATCTCTTAATTTTCTCTTTCTCCAGACACGCCGTGGCGGTACATCCTCATCGGTCTCTGTGTTGCCTTCTTATTCCTCATCATCGTCATGGTCTTCCTCGTCGTATCTATCTACCAGAAATATAAGAGGTATAGTAGTAGTCCCGAAAACGAACAAACAAACAAACAAATTAACAGACAAACAAACACCTAAACAAACTAACAAGCAAACAATCAAAATAACAAACAAAAATCCCTGGTAAAATTTCAAAAATCCTCCGAGGTGAAAACAGAAACAAAAATCCTGCATAAGGTTTCAACAGTGCTTTGAAGTGAAGTGAAATAAAAAACAAAAATCCCCAGTAAATTTTCAAAAATCCTCAGAAGTGAAAACAAAAACAAATTCCCGCGTACAGTTTCAAAAATCCTCCGAAGTGAAGTCAAAAACAGGAATTCCCCGTAAAGTTTTAGAAGTCCTCTTAAGTGAAAACAAAACCAAAACTCCCGCGTAAAGTTTAAAAGATTCTCTGAAGTGAAAACGTAAACAAAAATCCCGCGTAAAGTTTCAGAAATCCTTTCAAGTGAAGTGAATGGAATTTCTCCTAGCCATCTCGTCAATAGACGCGCCTAACAGAAAACAAAACGGAATCCATGTGATACACAGACGCCAAGTTTTGTAATCGGAATGTATACTGAATACAGAGAACCTCAGAAATGTTTTGTCTCCTGAATGAAACCAGCAATACGATTGAATTCTCTCTCCTTCAAATATTCGTTGATCCTCACCATGTATGCGTTTCAGGACACAAGTATTTGTTTGAAAAAATATGAAGTGATCAGATTTCCACGACATTGCTCTTAAAAGTGTTTCTCCCAAATGAATATTACACCAACACACAAACGCCTTTAAGTTTAAAAACTCTTTCACGCCGACTCATTGTAGTCTCCATTTCTTATTTCTTTCAACTTGCACACTTTCATGATTATGTTAGACGACAAATCTTAAACTAAGACAGCTTCTTTTTAATGCTATTATTGTTTTTTCAATTACTTGTCAAATCTAGCAAAATCAATTTTTATTTAAAAATCACTGCTTTTCTTCATTTTCCGTCGTCAGGAGTCGATCCAATTTGGCCAGAATTGACAAAGTCAACGCCGGTAGGGTCAGAGGCTACCACAACTCAGACATCATGTTCGCTGCCGACAGCCGGTCGTTCTCCTCGTCCGAAATCGACCAAGAAGCTGAGGAGGTCGACCCGAGCCACGTGCGAATCAGCATGGTCGGCGACCGCAACGACAGGCACGACGGCGGAGTTAGACCGCTTGTGCAGCACGAAAGGCGACGTCCGGTCGATGAGCGGGTACAGCGGTACAATGCGGCCTACAATCACGATTATTGATGCTGTTCAATGCGAACGCCATCCTTGATAGAAACAGCTGAAATTTGAAAATGAAATTATATGTGATTTCTATGCTAGTTCTTCCATACAAATCGAATGTGATATGATTTTTATATCTTAGTGTGTTCCTGCACTGAAATGCTTTTATAAGGTCGTGATGTATCTGAGATTTATTTTGTCCTTTTATGTTTGCGTCCTGGCGTAGACAAACAGAAAATGTCGTACTCAAGGGTAGATTCTTATCTTGTGTGCAAAATATATATGAAATATTTATCCCGGTATCTGCATGTGTGTTATAGTGATACACAGATATATCCTTTATTTTCACATGTAATGGAGTAATGTAATGTTGTTCTCAAACCTTTGGTTCATACTCTTGCTGTCATGTAGATTACACCGACATGCTGTTGGTAGACCTTTACAGTCATTGACAAATGGCTAGGAAGTCATGGTATATTTTATATTGAGGGGTGACAAAATCCAGTAGTATCGCATGTATTTCAGACTTCGTGTTATCATTGTCAATGAACCCATATGTCAGCGTAATGTCACTGTCTTAATGAAAAGAAGAAGAAGAAAAAAGAAGAAAGTTTACCCCAATTTTCAATGGACATCATTGTTAATCTTTCCATCCTATATCCCATAACTAGGGAGGACAATTCCACGTGTTAAAATTTAATCACCATTATCATAAACCTTGCTTGTTGAGAATTGCCCACTGGAGTGTTCAAGATTCAGCATACTACCAAAGTATGTGTTCATAATCATATCCTGTGTATTTTGCTCTTGGATTTTTTTCCTGAAGTACAGATACTCTTGATAGCAG
Source organism: Diadema antillarum (assembly GCF_040938485.1). NCBI lineage: Eukaryota > Metazoa > Echinodermata > Echinoidea > Diadematoida > Diadematidae > Diadema > Diadema antillarum. The sequence goes on along the minus strand of NW_027270929.1, from coordinate 1,764,954 downwards.
ACAGACCGCTAAAGATTTACAATGTGCTTTCATTGATTTTGTGTCAACTGAGTATCAATACGAAACTAGCTAAGCAAATTTGTGTTTTAAAATGTCATTGCCAAGACTTGATACCTTTTTTTTTTTAATGGTACGAGCTCGGCGTTATTTTTCATTAGGTTTTCCTTGTCACTATAATTTCACATAACAAGGGCGAAGTATGCCCTGTTGAATCTTACAGACCCCTCCCCCCCCCCCCCCCCCCCACATTGAAATGTTTCAAGGCGGTTCTATTTCATGTCATATGCTAGCATTCAAATCTTGCGTAGTGTGTAATGGACGCAATCATTCTTTCCTCTTGCTTACAAAGAACTTTGTGCCTTACTTTACACAGACAGGAATCTTTATTTGACACCTTATGAAATCAATTGCATAAATAAGAGGTCGTAAGCATTGCTGCGCACTGCAGTGGATATATTAATGATTATAGTAAGCTAGTCTTTATGAGATAACGTTGATTATGACTATCGTACAGTACTTTACCCTGAATAAAGTGGACTATTTGCCAAAGCTGGGTAAGAGTGATATTTGTGTCGTATTTTGTAAGTAGCAAAAATCATAACATTTTTTTTCTTTGAAGGGACGAATATATTTTCATGGGAAATTCATATGGTTCATGATTGTTGCGATACTTTTCTTGAAATGTGTATTTTTACAAGGTGTACATGTGTATACCAAGAGACCATGAAAACAGTACTTTTGATTCGATTGATTTTACCATGAATATTATGCAAAGTATAAATGACTTAATCAAGTGTCCTTTTGTTGTTGAAATTGTGCTGAATGAAGAAATGAGTGCGGAATGTTATATTCATTAGTTATGTTACAATACTTTTCTTGACATGTGCTTTATAATACAAAAAGGCCATGAGTACCATACCTTTGATTTGTTTGATTTCTCCATTCATTGTATGCAAAGTATGATCTTACCAAATAACGGTTTATTGTTGAAATTGTGTTGAATAAAAAGATGAGTACGAAATCTTTTGTGTGTGTGTGACTTTGATTTCAACTTGTGATGTGGCTTTGATTAGTCCTACTTCAAAGATGTTTTTTTTTGTTTTTGTTTTTTGCCAAACACTCAAATCTTTAACGCAAGGGGAGACAGAAGATGGCGCTATTGTTTTTGTTTTTGTTTTTGTTTTTGTTTTTGTTTTTGTTTTTGTTTTTGTTTTTGTTTTTGTTTTTGTCACTATTCACAAGATCCTTCTTCCTCTTTAAGCGTGGATGAATGTTGGTGGTATTTGGCAAGCAAAATACTGTATATTATGAGTATAAACATCGTATAGAATATGAACTTTTGTTAACAAAATGCCGGCTGTGTGCAAGAAATTATATCTATGTAGCAAGGCATTTATTATTCTTTGCCTTTAAAGTGAAAAACCACACCATCCTAAGGAGATCAAATAAACTATGGTAAGAGTTGTATTAAATCGAAAACTAGAAGAAAAAGTTATGGAATTTTCACAAATCAGAGATATTGGATCTGATTACATATCCACTTTAGACTAGATGACCACGCCATCACTTCACAAGACTTCCACTGACTCTTGCACATACACCTCCACTATATTTTTATGCGCTTTCTTTTTATGCCTCCGCCACGAAGTGGTGCCGGAGGCATTATGTTTTCGGGTTGTCCGTCCGTCCGTACGTCCGTCCGTACGTCCGTACGTACGTCCGTCCGCTTTCGTTTACGCGATAACTTGAGTAATATTGACTGGAATTTTACCAAACTTGGTCCAAGTATAAAGTATGGTGGGGCAATTATTTGATTAGATTTTGGGTGAAATCGGCCTAAGGTCAAAGGTCAAAGGTCAAGGTCAAATCATGAAATTGTATCCGTTTACGTGATAACTCAAGACTGGATCGAGCAAATTTCACCAAACTTTATCGGAGGATGATGTATGATGGGGCAATTACTTGAATAGTTTTTTAGTGAAATCGGACAGAGGTCAAAGGTCAAAGATCAAGGTCAAATCCTAAAATTTATCTGTTTACGTGATAACTCAAAACTAGATGAAGCAGCTTTCACCAAACTTGGTCCAAGGATGATGTATGATGGGAAAATTAGTTGAGTAGATTTTAGTGACATTGACAAGAGGTCAAAGGTCAAAAGGTCAAGGTCAAATGCAAAAAAAAAAATGTTGCTATTTCCCCCATATCTATGCAATGCCCAAGGGTATTTTCTTGAAACTTAGTGTAGACATGTATTACTGCGTAAAGATTCTCCAGAGAGAGTTTCATGTCATAAGGTCAAAGGTGTCAAAAGGTCAAAGGTTAGGTGAAAATGTTGCAATATCACTTTTCTCGCAAATGGTTCAATGTATCTTCATGGAACTTGGTACGTTATACGCATGTACTGACTGGCAGGGATTATCTAGGGAATTTAAGGGTCATGGGTCAATAGTCAGGGAGTCAAAGGTCAAGGTCAACCCCTCAAAATTTTACTATTTCCCTCATATACTAGTATATGCAATGCTAGCATTATTAGTTTTAAAACTTAATATATACATGCATTACCTAATGGAGATTCTCCGGGACATTTCTGGTCAGAAGGTCAAAGGTCAAAGGTTAAGGGTCAAAGGCCAGGTTTCAATGCCCCCGAAAAATCTATTTTGTACTTTAATTACACCCTTTCTTCATACCTTGGAAATTACTCAATTCATAAACTTAAAAAAGGGTCCGTCAGAAGTCAAGTAAAAATTCTCAATCCCCTAAATATGTGTACCTGCACTCTTAGACAATTATAACAAACCCAGTTCAAGGAAAGTGAACATTCAAGATATTTCTGACAAACCTGTCATTTCGGTATTTTGCCAGTTATGTGAAACTGTCATCACACATTGTGAAGACATTGTACTATACACCTATTGGGAGAATCATGCATTATGGCGAAGGCATCAGTCGCCATAGCGACATTTCTAGTTTTAAATAAAATCACAATGAATACCGTGTATTCTCACCTGAATGATGACACAATTGAAATTTATTTTAAAGTAGAGGGAATAGAATTGCTGAATTATATTTGATATTTGATATTTGAATAAATGACATTCAAATTACATTTAGATAAACACCGTATACAGAACAATGGGAGAGTAATTAGGCGATGGAGCCGTTTATTATATTTGGCGTAATGTGTGTACCGTAACTGACATCACTGCTTTAGGGAAACATTAAAAACAAGCAAACAAAAATGATCGTTTTTGTTTTCATAATTCCAATGTTACCACATTACGTAGTTTCTTATATTCCATTTAAAAGAGAGTTCAGTCTTTACCTTTTTTCAATAGTAATTCTTTATTCTAATCAATTCAATTGATATTGTTCCTTTAAGTTTATCTGTCATGAAAAAGTTGCTAACTTAGCTAAAAATCCATTAGGTTGTGCCTTTTATCCCGTTTTGATGATTAGGCATGTCTTTCTCAATTTTAGACAAATAAAAGTTTTTCAAAATGAATGCTTCATCAACATCCCTTTAAACTTACACTTCGTACCATGTTTGGGACTCCAGGCTATGTGAGAACAAGCTTTGTTCATAGATTTTAATTCTTCCGTAAAGTGGGTATCCAGTGGCGGATCCAGAGGGGGGCGCAACCGGCGCACGCCTCCCCCTCCCCCTCCCCCTTTATTTTTCGTTAAAAACAAAAGAAATAAAAAGAAAAATAATGAAATAAAACCCGGAGATGGCACCACAAATATTAGTCCCCCCCCCCCCCCCCCCCCCCCCCTTTACAGAATTCCTGGATCCGCCCCTGGTATCTCATTTGGGCTGGAAACTAATGTTGGTGACCTGGTGGCGATTCTAGTCTCCCTCGTCGCGGAGACGGCTCCGCGACGTCTCCTCGACGTCTACTGGAATCTAGCTGAGTCTCCGGGAAGTCGCGAGAGAATCGAGCATGTTCGTTTTATTTTGTTTTTTTTTTTGTTTTTTTCGGAGACCCTTACCAGTCATCTCGACTTGGCCATGTCGTGGAAACTTATTTTATTCGCGAGGTCTCCGACTCGTCTCCGCGACTTTGCGAAGACCCATTGGCGACCGGCAACCAGAGATCGACGTCGCGGAGACGCCCCCGCGACTGAAAAAGACGACTGCGCGACGTCGCGGCGATGTCTCCGCTACTTCTTGACAAATAACTTATGCAGACGTTTATAACGTCACCGTGCACGGAGTCATCTTCTCAGAGTGAGAGCGCAAGCCATATTTTGGCCTTTCGAGTCGCGCAAGTTGCGACAATCGCGACGAGGTTTGTTTGTTCATTTTTCCATCCGAGAAGATTATATATTCAGCTATGCAAAGCTGGTCTTCCATGGGGTCCAGTTGGGTGCATGGAGGTGGATGTGAGGCGGGCCCACTTCACCGGGTTATAAACACCCTGCTCTTTGCGATGAATGAATGAAGCGGGATCTTTTACGTGCATGAATTGTGACTCTCTCACACACGGGACCTCCATTTCATGCCCTATCCGAGGGGCAGAGTGTTTTGCCTCTTGCCAGAGGGGACGGTATGATTGAGGCATTGCACAGTCCGAGACTCGGGTTCGAACCCGGGTCCTTAGGATCGTGAGGCAGACGCGCTACAGACTGAACAACCTCCAGTGAGATATGCGCTTTACAGTAACAAGACCTCATATCGTAAAATTGACCATTCAACTTATATCATAGCGCCATGAATTGACTCAAATGTCAAAGTGACTTTCCACCTCTTCAATGTATGACATAACCTTGCACTACCGCCACGTGTAAGCGATTCATCGAAAACTTACGTAACAACTATATCTTCGCTGACACTAACACCTGAAAGATGACAGGGATAAACCTCCTAGACTGATATCAAACAGTATTTTAAATAGAACATGCCATTACTTGCTCCAACAGACATGATTGCCACTTGTCTAGGTATACAGATATAGAGGTTAAATAACGGTCACGATACAGAGTAAATAGTCTGATAGCATATTATGCAAATAACTTAATCCCGATTCCTCTTTGATCTCGGTAATCCCTTGAACATTCGATCATCCTATCTACTGAGGATTCGACGCTTACACAACGACGGCCACTGGACGAGACAGCTATAGGCAATTTTGCCCAACTGCTCACATAGCTTTATACCCCAATATCATTATCATCAACATCGATATCAAAGTTATCATCACATAAAACTCAGTTACAATCTGCATGGTAACCATCATCATTATCACCGTCGCTCTACCGCTTAATGTCACTCTAAGTATCACGAAAAATAATAAATTCCACAGCCACCACGGCTATTTTAAACCATTTCCATCATCATCATCGTCGTCGTCGTCGTCGTCGTCATCGTTATCGTCGTCGTCATAATTGTCGATACCAACGTCATAATCGATGCGGCATTTCAGTCATTGTTCTACTGGCAAGGTTCAATGCATAATATATGCCAATTTCCCCAGTTTTTTTTCTCTCTTCCTCTCGACAAGCGTGTGTTATCCGTCTGGACTTACTTATATTCAGATTCGTTTAGTCGCATATAGACACAGGTAAGGTGGACAAATTACTTGAATACATATACGATATCAATGTGTTTCCTTTGTGAATGATGAAAGTTACTTTTTTTATCACAAACACGGAAAGTAGCTTTTGAATAATCGGGATGAATTAGTGTCTTGGCGCAATTAAGTAAGTCTGGGCATCCGATGAGTGTATCGATTTATGCCGTTAATATGCATACAAGGTGACTAAGTTGAAAATACATCATGACTTCTGTTGTTGTCTAGACGTCACAAAATCGTTAATTGCTAAACCTAAATGTGTGCCATATCATTTCTTAACTTATTTTACTTTACTATGCCAAGCTCTGCCTTCTAAAGATCAACCAGATCTTCTCTCTCCTCTTGTGAAGTCGCAACAAGCGAAAGATGAGTACAATAATAACATTATGCACCTTGGCATTACTACATAGTAGGGGCAGATCCAGGAATTACGTAAAAAGGGGGCACCTTTACAAAATGAAAGGGGGAGGGTGCACCCACCCCTCCCCCAATTCTTTTCTTTTATTTCTTTTGTTTAAAAAAATAAAGAGGGTGCCCGGTGTGCTACCCTTGGATCCGCCACGGTATGGGTGTACATTGCTCATCACAAGGCTCTCGCACAATGCCACAACTTTTGAGATACTATATATAGTATTGCAAAAGTGATGTTAACTTCCTACAAACCAAACTTTTCCACTTTATTCATAACAGCATTCCATTAACTTTCTACAAGCCAAACTTTTCCACTTTATTCGTAACAGCATTCCATGATAATGACCACCAGGCAGTGGTATAAGCAAATTCGTGATGATCGAAGAGGGACGTATTAAGAGGAGTGGAATCTCTTCGTAATTTATGCGTATGTCAGTTCTTTGATATGACAATTGAATGCTCAGCATATCTCTAGCTCCAAGTTGATTTTTCCATAGAGTTTGGATTTGGATACCAAAGAAGAGGTTCTTGATTTTCACAATTTTAAGTTGAATCGAAGATGAATTTTGAAATCCTGTATGGAACTTGGAGGTCACAAGGTACGGATAAAGTCCTTCCAGTTTTTTTCCCCAAATTTTCTCGTTACTAATGTATTATCAGGACTGAAAAAAAAAAGGTCTATTATGATCTCACAGAAATTTGACATAATTTTGCACGTATTCGAGGAGTATTGTGTTCGCCAGGGATAACACTGAATGTTAAATCTTCCGGAATAAGTCTTTGGCTAATGCGTGTTTCTACTTGTTAAGTAGCATTTAACACTGTAACAAAACTCGATTTTTTTTCTTTTATTGAATAATTATTTTTTGCGCTTCCTGTTCTCTGCACATTGAGTAAATGATGCCGAAAATATTGAAAAGGACAGGGAAGAGCAGCTGCTCACGCTGGGTTTGTTGTCATAAAACAAAATATTTTAAAAACAGAAGTGCTGTATTCATTTATCAAAGCAAATTATCTCCAACACATTGTGATGGAGCACATAACTTCACCGCGGCGCGGAGCATGGGTACAAAGGATTTCAAACATTTAGAATAAAGAAAATCTCTGCGTTTTTTTTTTTTTTTTTTTTTTTTTGTTTATTGTCAACATGTTCACACTATGGAAGACCGGCTTGGAGCATGGAACGTCAAAGCAAGACAAATAATACTCGTTATTCATTTGTCATGCGGTATAAACCTGAGGCATGGATTTGCACAAATTGCAAAGAGATTCCACTCCTATTCAACTGCACAAACATAATCGTCTTACGTAAGATGTTCTATTTGTCCGCGATAGACATGTCGGTCACTCTTTATCCAACTTTGGAGTCTACTTAAGACACCCCAGTGGATCAGTCAGTGTCACTTGTCGACAGAAGGCCTCGCAGTACGTTGACAACTCCTCTCGGCAGTAGTTTTTTCCGGGATTTTAAGCGCTTTTTCCCAGCTTCATTGCGCGTTCCATTTAAAAACCATGGGTAAGTGACTCTCTGGTTCTTTCTTGAGACAATACGCCTTTCAGCGGCTCTTATCTACGTAGAAAGCATTATTTCTCTACCAAGCAACGAACAAATTTAAGTGACATTTATCAGATCTAAACCGAGTAAGTCTGGTCTATAGATTCCTGAAATGTAATTTCATTTTTGAGAGAGAGAGATAAAGCGCGAGAGAGATATCGGTCCTTTCTTGAAGAAAAAGAAGAAGAAGATGAAGAAGAGAACATCAATATAAAATGTAAGATATCAGAACACAGAGGTTTAGTGGTCCCATTCGTAGTTCGAGGACAAGCATATCATAGTGGGGGCGCTGTGGCATAGTGGATAAGACTCCCGACTCCCAGTCGGAGGACCCGATTTCGATTCCTACCCAGTGCTTACGTCCTTGAACAAGATGTTTTACCCACCATGTCCTTTTTTACCCAGAAGTATAAATAGGTACCGAGCAATGCTAGTATGGCTATGGTACTAATAATGACAGGGCTCTCTCTGGTAGAGCAGTGACTACACTGAACAGGCTAGCCTGGATAAAGTAGACCTTATTGTTGATCATTTAGACGCAGGAAGAGAAAATATTTAATTGCGATTCAACTAATAACTTCGAAACTGAATTAATCATTAATGATTGTAAAGATCTTTACTGACATACTGTTTTCTTTCACCCTGTCCGTCGCGAAAAAAAAAGCACAGACACATTTCCCGAACTGCAAAGACGAAGAGCAGATGAAGGGCTTCAAAGCCATGAAAGGTCTTATGAACAACAACAACGAAGATGACATGACCGCTGCTTATAACGATATCGCGAACGACTACGACACGGTAAATGAACACTGTTATGAATATTAATGCATTAAAATTCATGTAAATTAGTGTCACGCGTTCAGCCCACTTGGGAAGAGGAAGTTTCGAGGCTCTGCGGGCTGACTTTGGCGTTCGAGGGGAGGAATAAAGTTCAGTTGCTGTTACTCCAAGAAAGATGACATGGCTGGTGATGGACAACTGATGTTAAAAACGCTTTTCAAACTTAGAAGTCGAAATAAACTATCACTTCAATGTAATTTCATTCTTTCTTTCATTTTTGAGATAGAGATTCCGGCTCTTATTTAAAGAAAAAACAATCGAGAACATTATATCAATTTGAAATGTAACACACAGTGGCTTGACAGGGCAGGAGATATTGAGTAGTCTCCATTCCGGGTTCGATGAGTATCATACCATTTCAGATCTACTAATTTAGTTGTTAAGCACAGATCGGATCAGCGAGAGTTTGAATCGGTTGCTGGCAGTGTTAACGAACTTCGGCGACATTCTTCTTGAAGTGTCGATAATGAGTTATCCTCATTCGTTTGGCGATTCTCTTATTTTCCTTTGCATATACACGTATTATATAGAGGTTGCTCATTTGAAGGCTATGCAACCAATAATGCATTATAGTCTATTTGATATACTAGCTGATTTTGCGTGAAGGAGCTAGCCTAATTATCAGTTTATCTAATCACACTACTTCAGTTTGAAAAAGTTCCTTTCGCCTCTGAAGTGTCTCCTGTAATACAGATAAGAGAGAAAAGGAAGGAAAAAAAAAATTGCATGGAAGGTCAGTCAAGACAGTCACACAAGAAAATCACGATTACTGCTATCTTATTTTTGAGATGATGGACTGGAGACCAAAGCACGCATCATTTATCACCAAAAAAATAAAAAAAATAAATAAAAAATAAATAAATAAATAGATAAGTCCAGAAAAATGTAACGTTGGTGTTGAAGGACTGAGCAAATACAATGCACTACTTTGAAACATACTTACGCATATATGCACTATATGATATCACTTTGATGACCCAAATGAAATGAATCGATTTTGATCTGCTTATTGACAGATATCAGTAAGAAAGGACGGTACAGCAACAGCAAGAAAAAGACATGTAGCATTTTAAAAGTGGCAGTTTCTTCTAGCTAATGTGCATTAATTTGAGTACACTTAATCGACATCATTTTGCACAGCAAAGTACTTTGCTGACACAGTATTGTAGGTAAGTGTCTCCTTATTTGAATTTCTTTGACAAGGTTGTCATTTCACGTTTATGTTGTTTTTAAATGATTTGCAGTTGCTAATGGCTACCGGTTACAGAGGTCACGAAGCAATGGCGAAGAAGATTGCTGAGGTAGACTCCAACACTAAGGCTCGAATCCTGGACGTTGGCTGCGGTACGGGGCAAGGTGGAATACAGGTACATTGGTTTTGGGACTTTTATTCAGATTTTAAATGACATGATACTCTACAAGAATTATATTTTCTTTAACTAAGACATTCACAAGGGCGTCTTTGAATGTTGCTACAGATGGACTATGGCCCTATATTATAAAGGCTGTTTTACTTGTTTCATCGTCATCATTATCCTCCTCCTCATCATCATCATTATCACCATCATCACCATCATCATCATCACCATCATCACAAGATTAAGCCAACATTTAAGAGAAACTATTAGAGGCAATTGTGTTACAGCTCTTGGTGTGTGGCAGCTAAAATGTATGCTTTTGCTGGAGCCTTAATGGAGCTCACTCCCTCGACTGTTTCCATTTCGCTCTCTCTCTCTCTCTCTCTCCCTCTCTCTCTCTCTCTCTTTAAATTCAATGGGAGAGAGGAGAATGTATCCTTGTACACGAATTCAAACAGAAATACTTGTCGAAGCAGTTTTCCTTCATTTGGTATGAGACCAGGGCCCCGTTTTATCAAAAGACTGAATTTCCAACCACACAGGCTGCCATAGACTTGCAGTTGAAATCAACTATGTGTATAATCAATTTTAACTCTTCATAAAGCAGGGTACAGGTCCAAGTGTAATATAACATCTCTACTCGAAGGGTGAATAATACTCTCCCCAACCAGATTCATTCAACCATAATGTATTCGGCCATATCACGGCATTAAGGAGGTTATTACTGCAGAAATGGACTCCGTGTATACTTAAGATTAATGATACTTAACTTCGCAACAGCAATCAGCTGCTACAAGTCACCATTACTACCCATAACATTGTCCGAATCCCTAAACCGATTAACTTCAAAGACATTACTTTTTCAGTAAAGTGCAAGAAGAGACAATTCCTGTATCTGTTTGGAATTTTCTTGCGTTCATATGAAACAAAAATTGATAAAATGTTTATCGTAAGCATTCCTAAAATGTAATACATGAGATCCATCCTGTAATCAATGTTTACGTCAGTTTTTGTCGAAAATATGAGCCATATTTTGAGCGATGCACCATTCACGTTTATTACAGATGGCTAAGCTGGGATACACCAGTTTGTACGGAGTGGACCTATCCGCCGACTGCCTGAAGATAGCAAATGATCTTGATCTCTATACGGATCTCGTAGCGGGCGTATTCGGTTCAGAAACTCCTTTGAAATATCAGGACGGTGAGTGAGCAGCCGAAAAGAAAAATGTTGTTCTGAAGAAAAGATAACATTCCCCCTCCCCACCAAAAAAAAAAGAAAAGAAAAAGAGTAAATACTTTCACCGATTTTCCATCATAAGTTTACATCAAATGAATACAGTGATAGTAGGGATGATGGTGTAATGAAAGATAATAATAATTGTACTAATAACAATTATTATAATCTCTCCTCATTATAATCATAATTGCAATCATAATGTATGATAGAAAAATATATCTATATATCTATATTGATATATATATATATATATATATAGTGAAAACTTTGAGCAATTTCACTATTTGTTATTTGAAAACTGTTCAGCAATTCTTTGTTTAATATATTTATTATTTATTATATATCAGTTTTCCCTATCTTTGTGTATATATATGTATATATATATATATATATATATATATATATAATATATATACAAGAGAGAGAGAGAGAGAAGAGGGGGGGTCATGATCAGCACATGTGTAATAAACAGATATCATAACTTAGAATTCAAGTAGAGATGATTTCAGTTTGATAGTACTAATATTTGTCGAATTGATCATGAATGTCTAATGGAATATTTTTTTTTTTTTGTCTTTATTGCAGGTTTTTTCGATTTTGCTGTGAGTTGTGGCTGTTTCCTTCCAAATCACCTGAATGAGAAACACATACCGGAAATGGCTCGACTGGTCAGGAAAGGTAAACGAATATATGAATACCTTTGCGAAATTATGGTCATATCATGATTATGTAGTATGTTTGTTTCTTCATTTTTTTGTATATATATATATATATATATATATGTGTGTGTGTGTGTGTGTGTGTGTATCTGTGTGTGTATCTATATATATATATATACACTCAGCAAAAAAAGAAGGTAAACACTTTTTCGAGTTCATATTTTTTCATGGCAGATTTTGATGAAAATCAATGTATTATATACCATATTAAAGGTAATTTAATTGCCTATCAAGCTAGTAGGTTAATACAAAAGGAAATTTTACGCATGAGTGAACACATTCGTTTTTGTCCTCCAAAGCACAAAAGTAAAAATTGCAAAAATTGACATGCTGCCTTTCATTTGCAAATGCCCATCAGGATAACAATGACAGCAAAAGACAAGTTTAACACAATGAGAGACATGAATGGAATAGCAAAAATAAGTTTTTTTTTTTCTCTTTATATATATCTAACCTCGAACAAAAACAAAGTGGGGCACTAAAGTGGAAAATAAGGATTTTTTGTCAACTCAAACTTAAAATCATATAGGGAGTAATATGCATAAACATGGTTAAATGAACATATTTTTTTTTTAATTTCATTCTTTTATTTTTTAAGAATTCGTAAGACCAATTAAAGAACCAAACATTATTGACAATTTTCTAATTTGAACAAAGCAAAACTAAAATTTCTGCCATTTTTGTTAATTATTGCTTCTTCTCTTATTTCATTTGAATTTAGATTTGACAGAAGATTCTTCATTTTCCTCCATTGTTTTTAGCCTTCATTGATCTTTGGGGCTTTAAAGATATCATAGAGATCATAGGTTTATTTTTGCAACTTAATTTATGTTGCTTTTTGTGTGAAATTTGTTGTTTGTTCTCATTGTTATATGGAAGGGCGCCTACCCATGAATGACAACTTGCTCAGTTTTGCAATTTTAACTTTTGTGCCCTGGAAGAGAAAAACAAAGGTGTTCACTCATGCGTAAAGTTTTCCTTTTTGTTGACCTACCGGGTCGATAGCCAATTAAATTATCTTTAATATGGTGCATAATACATTAAATGTTAGCCAAATATTATATGAGAAATATAATCTTGAAAAAGTGTTTACTTTCTTTTTTTTTTTTTGCTGAGTGTATTTTTTTTATTCATTCATATGTATAGATATATGTATATATGTTATATTCATATTCTTAATTTATTCAAATGTATAGATATGATTACATAGATGTAGACATATTACATACAGACAAATATATATTGTGTGAGAACTACCTTAACCTACTGGGCTCTATCAACAAAATAGAAGGCGTAAGGCAGTGAGTATAGAAAAACAAAACATTCACAAAAGTTCCTTGTGCGTAGTCAAACTTACGACAGTCAGAAAAAAAAGAAGAAAGCAACCTTAAAGGGATAGTACAGTATTGGTGGAGATGAGAATTGGGCTTTTAACTTTTTGCGAGATACCTAGAAAACACTTATGATATAGTACAGAGCATACCATTTTAAGAGGAATTCAAAGTTTATTTGATGAAAATCGGGTTTGGAATGACTGAAACATCCAAAAACAAAGTAAAACAAAGCGATCGTAATAAAGTGTGGGTCCCACACTTCATTAGAATCGCTCTTTTTGGATATCTCAGCCATTTCAAAACCATTTTTTTTTCAAATAAATGTTGAATTCGTCATAGAATTACATGTTCTTTCATATTTCATAAGAGGTTTCTCATTATCTCACCAAAAAATATTAGAAACTTGAAATTAGGTCTCAACCAAAACTGTACAATCCCTTCAAGCAAAGCGATAGCTTTTTTCATACTCTTTGACCTTAAGGATCAAATCAAGATGATGGAAAGACTCTTTTACTGTTTTCTTTATAACTCAGGAGGTTACATCGTTATCGTGACGAGAAAACCGGTCTTTGAGGATGAAGAAGGAAACATGAAACTGAAGAGTGGTTTGGTGAAGTTCGCCAACGAGGGCCTCGTCGAGAAGGTCTCTCACGAGGACTTCGTCTACATGACAAACGGCCCCGTCTATGGGGTCATCCTCACGTACAGGGTCTTGAAAATGTAGCGTGCATCCTTGCGACGAGGCCACGATTTTTATCCTCATGGGATAACACCTTGACGGTGATTAATGTACATACAATTGTTGCGTATAATGACAATTACAATGAGAGCACATGCCTATAGTATCAGGATTCGTCATGAGCGGTGGCCTGGGGCTACTGAAAATTGATGTCGGCCACCAAATTTTCAAAAAAAAAAAATCAATCATTTGGTGGTCCGTTTGGGCACTCAAGATTCAAAGTGGATTGTTATGTTTCCTCTTATTTCGAGCCGCTACATTTTTTTTTCGGGCCACCAAAATATCAGATTTAAGAGATTTTAGTAGTCCGGACGAGCCATCAGGCAAAAAAAAAAAGGGTTAGTGCCGAGCTCTGCTGTAGGATTGGACCAACTTCAGGACTTTCGGCTGTTGTCACAGCTCTCTTGACATTAAAATCTTAGCTGTTAAAACTTTTTTTGGCAACATTTAAATAATAGATGGTGAGAAAGCTTGTACATACTATATTGAATGAGTGCGTGTGTGCGTGTTGTAATTTTAACTGCTGACGTAGGTATAATTGAGTTTGCAGATTGATCATATCTAAACTGTTTCAGGACCCGTATCTGGAACCCAGCTCAGAAATAGTTTGAACAGCAAGCCCCATCGTTTTTGTCAAACGGTGGAGAATTTGTCAAGCAAATACTCGATAGCAATGTGCACTTGTACTGCTTTGACGTCCAGGGTTCTAGGAAGTCTAGAGGAACATAATTATGCGTATCGGACAAAGTTAAATACATCAAGCGAAACTTCAGCTGGTATCGACTAAAGCACCATAACCACTTTATCTTGCATATTATTCTTCAAAAGCGCTTTAAGAAAAACGACGGCTAGAGAGACATTGGACAGCATCTTCTAGGCAAAATAAATAGAACGTGCTGAAATCCTTTATTGGTACGACACACAATATATAAATCATAGTGCGAAAATGTAGGACTTCTGTATTATTCTGTTGTTGCTTTTTTTTTCAAGACGCTGGTATGCAGCATTTTTAAGTGTTTCGTGAGAAATGATATGGCATTTTGAGAGATTGCGTGTTTGCATTACGCGTAATATTTCGTAAGAAAACTCAACAGAAAAACAGGGAAAAGAGTTCATATTCGGGTTTGTGTCTGGCGACTGTCATTGTATAAGTCGCATATTTTTTTTTCTTTCTTTCTTTTTTCGCTGAAGGATAGAATAAATGATATGATAACTTGCATGCCATTATCTAAAACATTGTTTGTTTGTTTGTGTTTTGTTTTCCACCGTAATGGCAAAAGTTATAGTTTATGTGGAATGAGTGAACGCTTCAACAATAGTCGAACAATATACAACACATCAGTGATTATATTATATGGAAGAGCACATACGCATGAATGAGAACTTGTCCATTTTTGCAAAATTTTACTTTTGTGCCAAGGAAGAGAAAAAACAAGGAAAAGTAGAAATTACGCGGTGCGTAATATATGTCCCCGCCGGAAGTAACATTTTGTAGCAAAATGTACAATATAGGTTAAAAATCAAGGTCAAAGGTCAAAGAAGTCAAAGGTCAAAATTCTGTGTAGAAATTTTGAAGCCCTCACCTAGTGCCATCACATAAAGCAAACGGAATCGAAATCGGGTTAGAAATGGCGAAGGAGTAGCATTTTGTAGCAAAATGTACAATATAGGTCAAAGGCCAAGGTCAAAGGCCACAACTGAAATTCTGTGTAGCAGTTTCAAAGCTCCCATGTAGTGCTACCATATAAAGCAAACAGAATCAAAATTGGCTCATAAATGACAGAGAAGTAGCAAATTGAACATTTTGATCACACACGGACGCACACACGGACACACGGACACACACATACGGAGCCCGTTTCCATAGTCCCCTGCTCGAACTCATTCGGCGGGGACAACAAACTCAGATCTATTCAAACTGTTAAGTGATTTTTCCCCCTTAACACCTATTCAATTACGTAGATAAACATGCGTTATTCAACTATTTTACGCTACTGTCACCCATCGGGATTGCGATGACTTCATTGTATTATAATTTCATACACACTCATATTTACTAGCCAGCAAAACAACTGGAAGTCGGAATTAAAAAAGGAAAGAATAATGATGAGTTGCAAACGCATTCCAATTTTCCATTTTTGGCCACGAGTGTCGCTACATGAAAAGTTTTTTTTTTTTCCGTTGCGGTGTGGTCTGACCTACTGTCACGCACACGTATCTTTCGATAAAGAAAATCAAATGATTTCAGTAAATGATATAGTAGGAACATCGAAGATATTTCTGTGTCACATCGCGTGGTTTAGAAGAAAACATGGAAGGAACGGTACTTTCCAAAACGGGAAAGAGACATGGATAGCGTGAATTCAGTTTTCAATGTTTCGTTTGTCGCGTGTTTGAAAGCGGCAAGTCAAGAAATGTTTTTCGTTGCGGTGTGGTCTGACCTACTATCGCGCACGCGTATCTTTTGATAAAGGAAGAAATCGAATGATATAATACATAAATTAGTAATAACGTCGAAAGATATTTCTGTGTCTTATTGCGTGGTTTAAAAAAAAATGGAAGTAACGGTACTTTTCAAAACGTGAAAGAGACATGGATTGCGTGAATTCAGTTTTCAATGTTTCGTTTGTCGCGTGTTTGAAAGCGGCAAGTCAAGAAATGGAACCTCGCTATATCCGATCAAATTGCTTATGTTTTTCTTTATCATGATGAAACGAAATTGTCCTCGTTATAACCGGAATCTCGTTATAACCGAACTCGTTATAACCGAATCGTTCTGCAATAAGTTTACACGCAAAGGAAAACGGGACCGACGCGATCAACTCGTTATTTAAGCGGTTCTTCGTTATCACCGAACTCGTTATAACGGGGTTTCACTGTACTGGTATTCAACTGGCCTCTTTGGTTTTCAACTGTTTGTGGGATCGATCATTCCCCAAGACTTACGAATTGTTTCACTCAGCCATTTGGGAACAGTATACACTGGGCCAGGCATTGAAACCAGTAAAAGACCAGTTGAATACCAGTAAGACACCAGTTGAAAACCAGTAAGAGATGAGTTGCATGCCAGAAAGAGACTGGCAGTTGATTAGGCCTACCAGTTGCAGACCAGTAGAATACCAGTAAGAGACCAGTTGAAAACCTGTAAGAGACCAGTTACATGCCAGTAGGAGACCAGTTGAAAACCAGTAAGAGACCAGTTGAATGTCAGTAAGAGACCAGTTGAAAACCAGTAAGAGACCAGTTGAATACCTGTAAGATACCAGTTGAAACCCAGTAGGAGACCAGTTGAATACCAGTAAGAGACCAGTTGCATGCTAGTAGGAGACCAGTTGAATACCAATTGCAGACCAGATGAAAACCAATAAGAGACCAGTTGAAAACCAGTAAGAGACCAGTTGAAAACCAGTAAGAGACCAGTTGAATACCAGTAAAAGACCAGTTGAATACCTGTAAGAGACCAGTTGAAAACCAATAAGAGACCAGTTGAAAACCAGTACGAGACCAGTTGAAAACCAGTAAGAGACCAGTTGATTACCAGTAAAAGACCAGTTGACCTGTAAGAGACCAGTTGAAAACCAATAAGAGACCAGTTAAAAACCAGTAAGAGACCAGTTGAATACCAGTAAAAGACCAGTTGAATACCTGCAAGAGACCAGTTGAAATCCGGTAAGAGACCAGTTGAAAACCAGTACGAGACCAGTTGAAAACCAGTAAGAGACCAGTTGATTACCATAAACAGACCAGTTGAAAACCAGTAAGAGACCATTCATGCCAGTAGGCCAATCCCAGTATGCAACGCTGCACACTGGCACTGTTCCGACGGCCCAGGACCAGTAAAAATCACTGGCACACCAGTAAATTTTCCAGGAATGAAACAGTAAAAAATGGAACAAGGAAAAGGAGAAATTACGCTGTGCGTAATGTCCCCCTCCTGAAGTAGCATTTTGTAGCCAATGTACAATACAGGTAAAAAATCAAGGTCAAAAGTAAAAGAAGTCAAAGGTCAAAATTATGTGTAGCAGTTTTGAAGCCCTCACCTAGTGCCATCACATAAAGCAAACGGAATCGAAATCGGGTTAGAAATGGCGAAGGAGTAGCATTTTGTAGCCAATGTACAATACAGGTCAAAAATAAAGGTCAAAGGTCAAAGAAGTCAAAGGTCAAAATTCTGTGTAGAAGTTTTGAAACCCTCACCTAGTGCCATCACATAAAGCAAACGGAATCGAAGTCGGGTTGATATGGCAAAGGAGTAGCATACTCAGTAGCATTTTGTAGCAAAATGTACAATAGGCCCTACAGGTCAAAAATCAAGGTCAAAGAAGTCAAAGGTCAAAATTTTGGGTGGAAATTTTGAAGCCCTCACCTAGTGCCATCACATAAAGCTAACGGAATCGAAATCGGGTTAGAAATGGTGAAGGAGTACCATTTTGAAGCAAAATGTACAGTATAGGTCAAAGGTCAAAGGTCACAACTGAAATTCTGTGTAGCAGTTTCAAAGCTCCCATGTAGTGCTATCATATAAAGCAAACAGAATCAAAATTGGTTCATAAATGACAGAGAAGTAGCAAATTGAACATTCTGATCACACACGGACGCACACACGGACGGACGGACACACACACACGTACGGAGCCTGTTTCATAGTCCCCTGCTCGAACTCGTTCGGCGGGGACAATGAATGTGTTCACTCATGCATAAAGTTACCCTTCTTAATTTACCTACACAGGTTGATAGCCAATTAAATTGCCTTTAAAGGGATTGTATACTTTTGGTTAAGATCTAACTTCACATTTCTGACATATTTGGAGAGATGAAAAGAAAAATCTGGGGGGCATTTCATGAAGCGTTTTGGTCGGATATTTTTCGGACGAACTGTTACAAGCTACTGAAATCCTTGCATCTGATTGGCTGAGAGCAAATTTGTCTGACAACTTTGTCGGACAAAATGCTCAATGAAATGCCCCCCCCCCCCGATGAAATATGAAAGGGCATGTAATTCCAAGAGGAATTCACTGTTTATTTGATGAGAATTGGTTTTGAAATGACCGAGATATCCAAATCACAGCAATTCTCATAAAAGGTGGGACCCACCTTTAATTATGACAGCTTTGTTTTACTTTGTTTTTAGATGTCTAAGCCGTTCCAGAACCGATTTTCATCGAATGGACTTGGAATTCCTCTTGAAATGGTATGTTCTGTACGATTTTAGAAGCGGTTTCTTGGTATCTAGTAAAAAGCTAAAAGCCCAATCCTAGTCTCCACGAATACTACACCACCCTTTTAACATACAGTAGTATATAAACACCAGTATTTAGCCCAATATTCTATGAGAAATATAAGCCTGAAAAAGGGTTAAGGTTTGTTTGTTTATTTTGCTGAGTGTATGTGTGTGTGTGTATATATATATATATATATATATATATATATATATATATATACACATACATATGAATGATGTATTAATCTCAGTCAAGTTAGAGTGGATTTAAACTCCAGGAAATCTAAATTGAATCAATATATCACCTGTTAATACATTACCACGGATATAACACTGAAAGAACTGTTGGCCTGACACCTTTTATTGGGGAAAAAAAATACTATCATTTAACCATTATGATAGATGGAGAGAGAGAGAGAGAGAGAGAGAGAGAGAGAGAGAGAGAGAGAGAGATGGGGGGGGGGGGAGAAAGAGATAGGGGTGAAAAAAAAAAGATATAGGCAGACAGGAAGATATATATTTAGTATAACATTAGGGGAGACACGCTTGGCATAGTCATGCACAGCACGCTGAAATAACACTCAGTCAGGAATACCGAATTGCCTCTTTTCAAGAATCGTATTTAACATATTTCCCATTCAAGAGAACATTGGAGTCTTCAATATACATGCATTATTTCAATCATCAAAACTTAGTTTTTAAGTATATAAGATTTCACATAGTTTATCAACAGAAACTGTACCGCGTGTACAGCTGTATTAGTAAGCATCACATGTACACTTAGAAAAACAAGAGACCCGCGGGTCTAGCGCTCACCTGAGTATCGCAAGTTCACCTTTCACGCAGTCACTAATCTTATTCACAGCTCTACCAAAATTTGACCAGGCATTCTCAAGTAGAAGATGAAAATGTACAATAAGGGCCCAATTTTTTTTAAGATTCCTTAATTTGGGGGGATTGGGGCCCCCGGGGCCCTCTGGGTGGGGCATGGTGCCCATTTTGATAAATTGAGATCCTGACCCCCTAGGGATGCTACCTGCCAAGTTTGACAAAAATCCATCATGAGGTTTTCAGGAAGAAGATGAAAATGTACAATTCAGGCCCCCATTTGGACCCTTCCAACCACCCCCCCCCCACCCAAGAGGGGCACCCCTGGATCTCCTATGAACAAACTTGAAACTACAGTCATTAATGCACTCACTCATAGTATTATCTCAGCTCTATAACTTCTGATTCTAGAGAAGATTTATAAAGATTCCTTCATTTGGGGGGGTTTGGGCCCCCTGGGGGCCCCCTGGGTGGGGCATGGTGCCCATTTTAACAAATTGAGATCCTAACCCCCTAGGGATGCTACCTGCCAAGTTTGGTGAAAATGGGTCATGGGGTTCTCAAGAAGAAGATAAAAATGTACAATTTAGGCCCCATAAGGACCCCTCCTCAACCCCTCCCCTGGGTCCCAAGGGGGGCACCCCTGATTCTGCCATGAACAAACTTGAAACTACAGTCATCAATGTACTAACTCATAGTATTAACTTAGCTCTATCACTTCTGGTTCTAGAGAAGAAGATTTTTGCGGATTCCTTAATTTTGGGGGGTTTGGGCCCCCTGGGGGCCCCCTGGGTGGGGCATGGTGCCCATTTTAACAAATTGAGTTCCTAACCCCCTAGGGATGCTACCTGCCAAGTTTGGTGAAAATGGGTCATGGGGTTCTCAAGAAGAAGATGAAAATGTACAATTTAGGCCCCATTAGAACCCTTCCCCACCCCCCTCCCCTGGGTCCCAAGGGGGGCACCCCTGATTCTGCCATGAACAAACTTGAAACTATAGTCATCAATGTACTAACTCATAGTATTAACTTAGCTCTATCACTTCTGGTTCTAGAGAAGAAGATTTTTACAGATTCCTTAATTTTGGGGGGTTTGGGCCCCCCTGGGGGCCCCCTGGGTGGGGCATGGTGCCCATTTTAACAAATTGAGTTCCTAACCCCCTAGGGATGCTACCTGCCAAGTTTGATGAAAATCGGTCTTGGGGTTTTCAAGAAGAAGATGAAAATGTAAAAAGTTTACGCACGACGCACGACGGACGACGCACGACGGACGACGGACGACGGACGACGGACGACGGACGACGGACGACGCACGACGCACGACGGACGCCGGACGAAGGGCGATCGCAATAGCTCACTTGAGCCTTTGGCTCAGGTGAGCTAATAAAAAAAGTAAATAGAATAACTCGTAATTAGGAAACAGAGAACTTTGCGCGACATACAAATTTTCGTACCTCCTAGAGCAATACTTTAAAAGGAAGTCAACATACACAGATTCCTTTTGGAATGAAGCAGCTACAAATGAGACAAAAACATATCAATGATTTCTAAAACATTTTACACACATGGACATTTCAGGGCAATATTCAACTGACTGCGATACCAACTACACTATTATTAAAGTCAATTTGCCAGGGGAAAAACCCAATTACACACACATTAAACAGAGACTTCTTACTACACGGGCTTTAATCAGATCAATCTGTATTCTGACTCTTTTTCTCTCCCTAGACTCTCCCCATCTCCACCCCCCCCCCCTCCATCCTCCCCAAACAAAACAAAAGGAAGAAGAAGAAAAAAGGAACAATCCAATGACCACAAAAGCATGCAGCTAAACTACATGTAAAATTGGTCGACGACAGCCCCATCTATCTCCCCGTTCTGACTAGAGCCAATGCCGTTTTTTTTTTCTTGAATACTGCATTGCAGCACACTACCTGGCATTACCACAGCAACCATTAGCCCTGTTGAATACTTGTAAAATGGTGTCGACATCATGTGGTCCTTGTGAGCACATAGTAATAAACACAGACATGTTCCATCACCACAATGATACAGTACACAGAACTGGGAATTCAGATTCAAATCCACATTCCTAACTCTGCTGCCTGCCCCATCGATGATACATGCCTAACCACCCCATTGAATATCTGAATCTGCACTGCTCCAACAGAAGAGATCATTTAGAAATGGGGGGGGGGGGGAGATGTTAATTCTATACATATCTGGCTACCAGTTTCATGACAACCGCACATCAAACTGTGGCAGTGATGTCCATCCTTGAGAAATCACACAAACTGTGTGAGACATACCTTGAGATAGCGACTGCACTGTAATTTACAAATACATGTACTCACTTGCTGACATAACTTCAATACTGCCTACACCATTTAATCGTCTGCTTCTCATATGCAGTCATACCATGCGGCCATTCCACGGTAAAAGGGTCTATCTTGAGAAATGTTAATTCGGAGAAAAACGGGTTTAAAGTTTGGTGTATTTTTAATATTTCATATTTTCATAATACATAACACTCACAAGCCATTCTCTTTACAAACACAAGAGGCAGACATACAAATACACAAAACTTTAAACCCGTTTTTCTCCAAAGTAACATTTCTCAAGATAGACCCTTTTACCGTGGAACGGCCGCATGTACCATGTATCAAAATCTGTGGAAACAACCACACCTCCGAGTCAGTGTGTGAATGTGGCAATGGACAGACTTTCTCTTCAAATTTCAACGAGTCTGAAATACAGACAAACACACTTCCTTTTCTGATCAAAGACTTTGCCAGCAAAGATAGAAATCTTTACCAGTTAATGATAATACTTTGACACATCTACTGCATCTCATTCACTAATGCGTTGTACAATGATGATTAGTTGTAAAACAAATCGAAGAGAGTTTAAATGATGTCTTTACAATTATGTGAATGTCCCTTCAAAAATAATTTTCATTTCAGTTTGCTGTTTGTAAGATCCCAATAAGGAATTATTCTTTCAATTATTTATTCAATTATTCATTAATCATTTATTGCTTGCCTGTCCGCCATCATTATTTCCATTGGCCTAAATTTCTTTCCCTTAAATCAGACCTGAGTTGCTTTAGAACTGAAATACATGTAAATGAACTACAAGGTGGAAACAAGAAATGCATAGAGATGTGTACTCAGCCAAACATTTTGATGCTCTTAAATGTATAAATTCAAAGTCTGTATACAGCTTCACACTATCCTACTGACCTAAAAAGAAGCACAGTGGAATCTTGTTGTAATGAGGACTTAGAAACCATGGCTTGTTAAATTACATTGTTAAATGAAAGAAAGACAATTTGGTGAATATTCATTTGTAGAGGGAGACAAATCGAAGGAACTCACACCTGAAATTACACTGTTCTATCACTTTTCTCACTCCAACAGGGTACAAGAACAAAGAGTATGGACTTTCAAAGTCGCCCTGTGCAAGGTTTTGTAATATGGGACCTCTAAAACAGAAGGTTCAACTGTACCAATACTTCTTAATTCTAAAGTGTGTGTATAAAACTTGCTCTCCATCATATCCAAAGTAACACCAGCCAGAGGTGCAGTCAGCATGTTTAAATATGGACAGATAGACAGACTTTACAAAGCACTTATCTTAAGCTCTTCACATGAAGTTTGATAAAGGTGTTTTAGCCACAGCTTGACCACTGCCCACAAGCATGGCATGCCATTTGGTGCAAGGGAATTTAATACTGCATGCAGTGGCGGAGCCAGGGGGGAACGCACCGAATGGACGTCCCTCCTTTATTTTTTTGTTAAAATAAAGACATAAACAGAAAAAAAAAGAAAGGGGTTACATGTGCCTCCCTTTATTTTTTTATTTTGTTGCACCCCCCTCCCTTTCTAGGATTCCTGGATTCACCCCTGGCATAGTAGATCAGCAATTGGAACATGACGTATGAGGAGGATTTTTTTTTTTCAATCAAAGTATGTTGCTGCTGTTTTCCTTTAACAAGACAAATGCCTAGTGATGTCTCGTATGCATATTGCACTTTGTGATTCTTTGATGTAAGTTCACTGACATTTTGATCTTTGACCTTGTTGGACTTCACCATTACTTGAACTTTAATAGCATCTCTAAGTGATGTACCTGTGGTGTGAGTTTGGTGGTTACAGCTCAAAACAGAACATTTATTGAGAGGACACCACAATTCTACGAGTACAGTGCTTATCAGGTAAAGTTTCCTTGATCACTTGACCTTTGAACTTGTCAGACTTCCCTAAAATTCAAATTTTGACTGGCATCTTTAGATGTACCCAAGGTGTGAGTTTGGTGGTCACATCTCAAAGCTGTCGAATATCATTTCAGAGTACAGCAAATTGTTAGAGACACCGCCATCGCCTCCGTCACCGCCGCTGGAGGAAAAGTGATGCCTATGTCTCGCTTCCACTACGCAGAGGAGACAAAAATGGCACAAGGAGAAATGCGCTCAAGGAGGTGCGTGGTACTCATTTGAGTATTTGATTGATGTTGACTCATCTGGGGGCACACTCTGCCCAACTCATGAAGGCACCCACTGCCCCAGTCTGGTGGTAGAGCTTTCCCCGTCCAGGGAGGTGAGAAGAATCACCTCCCTGCCCCATCACTCTCGTGCTGCGAAAGACTAGAACAATACAGCACTCGATCACGGAAGAGAAAAAGTGATAAATTTAGAGGACTAGTAGATGATTGGTGTAAAGCGGTGGAGGAACTGTTTTCTGCCCAAACAAAGTTAGATTCACCAGAACGGGTCATAAGTTCACAAGAAAAGGCCATAACTTTAACAATCCAGGCACCTCCACATCTATATCAATGTCCATCTATTCATGAGTTCCAGTCTTGCACAATACATGGCCCTAAGCTCGCTAGAATGAAGGGGTATATCGGCACTATCAGGATTATGCAGGATTAGCAAGAACAACAATTAAGGTTGATAGTTCATCAATGCATTGTCAATGATATAGGCTACTCTACATGGATGGACAATGCATGTATTGGTACCTGGACAGGTATTTACCTGATACAACATCCATGCATGGGTACTTCATTGGCAGTTCAGTGTAAATCTGGACTTTATTAGATGATGTGCATTGATTAGCTTGTGGCTGTTTAAAGAATATGGAATACTTTTCAGCTCCAAATTTGATCTAGGGGGGGAGGGGATCATTGTACACCACACTGCTTTATATTCCTTTATCATTATATATACTGGAGAAAATTACAAGCTTTCAAGAAAGTTAACAACAGAAGTATATGAGTAACAAGCAGAAGCATATTGCATTCATCACCCATTGTCTGTAAAAAATGTTTCACATGGGTTCTAACTCACTACGAATAAACATAAATACTGTACATGAAATGTTCGATATACATATCAACTGACCAACAATAAATCTCCAGCAAATGGAATTTCTTGAAAAGATGTATTCAAGATTTCGTACACGTCATCAGATTCAATGGTCCTTTACTGTTCCTTCGGTATCAAATGATAAATAAGCCCACAATCTTAAGAGGAATACTATCAACTTCAAAGCAAATACATACAGACATCCCAACCATGCTGTCATGCACACAAATCAAGGTCTTCTAATGTCCTGTACCCCCCCTTTTATCATCTTGCTCTGAAGCACATAATCACTGATACAGCAGATATTTTAAACAAATCAGTCTACTAGCTCAAAGACTCAAAATTATTCAGTATCAAGAATACTGTCAGCCCCATACAAAACAACAACTTATGGTATTGTTACAATATCAAAAAGAGAACTCTTGAATGTCTATTTTTAGCAAAAAGGTCTTCAAAGGATAATTATGAGACAGTTGACAGTGTTGATGTAGAAGTAATGAGGCATTATCCTGTTCTGTTTTTTTTTTTTTTTTTTTTTGGGGGGGG
Organism: Diadema antillarum; assembly: GCF_040938485.1. Classification (NCBI taxonomy): domain Eukaryota; kingdom Metazoa; phylum Echinodermata; class Echinoidea; order Diadematoida; family Diadematidae; genus Diadema; species Diadema antillarum. Next base: position 1,739,222 of record NW_027270929.1, on the reverse strand, counting down.
GGATAAGTTTTCCACATTGACTAGAAAAAAAAAAACATAATTATGACTGGAAATAAAATCATATTAGAAAAGATGATCGGGAGAAGAGCATTAACATAAGTTGTGATAATGAGGCTAAAAGTGTTGCATACATTAAACACGATTTCCCCCCTGGCATAATGCCCCAGTCACATTTAGACATCCCGGATCGCGCCGGACCACCCCGGATCTGATCCGGGGTGATCCAGGGAGAGATCTGTGTTGACACCTTGGACATCCGTGTAGATCCAAGGACATCCGGGAGGCCAACACGGCAACTTTTGGAGGTCAAAAACATTCGGCATCATCCGGGGATTGCCGTGTTGGCAGAGCAATCCGGGATGGTCTGTGTGGCTGCTGTGTAGCTGCAGTGTTGATCCGTGTTGACGCCACACTCTTCCGGCCTTATCCATGTAGCTGCCGTGTTGATACTGTGTGTACAGTCATACCAACGCTCGTTGACACTCCATCGAGGTCGAAACTATCCCGGATCTCCCTGGATCTCCCCGGATCACCGTGTAGATCCTTGAGCATCCATGTTTATATGTGACTGGGGCATAACGTATTCATGCTTGGCTGCAGCAATGTGCAAGCATTATCTCTAATGACCTTGACCTCAGCACACAATGGCATTACTGTCCATAAATATGTGGTGGAAGAGTTATAAATGACAGAAATGGAAGGAAAGAAACAAAAACAAAATACTAACGAAAAGGAGAGAGTATTATTGATTATTGATCCCTCTGCCACATAATAACAACTTATTTCCAATTCTACATAGATATACTGGTGAGTGGTTGTATAAAGATGAAATATAGGAGGGAATCATATACTGTAGGTTTGATTCAATGATACACTTTAATCAGTACAACTTTGGAGTCATTTTTCATATTCCACAAATGCAAATCCATTCCCAAATACAAAATATGTTCATTTTTTCCCCTTTACTCTCGCATGTTCTGATAGAAATGGAAAATATATGTCTTTCTTAAATAGAGTAATGTAGACGATATAAAGTGTTTGCTGCAGAATTGTATAAAAAAGAGAGATTGTCTAGCAAACCCTATGAACCTAGGCTAAATGAATTATGTTATTCAACACGACTTTGACTAGTGATCTAGAATAGGTATGGATATGCATATATGAGTATAAAATGTATTTACATATCATATTATAACAGACCTCGCAACATTTCTGATTGAAAAAAAAAGGGATGATTTGGCTCGAAAGTAGGAAAGAAAGAGCAGTTCACATAGGAGTGTGGAGTGATTTTATCAAGAAACTCCTATTGAAGAGCTGGGAATGGTCAAAATTCAGATTCTTTCCTCAAAATTCAGAATGGTTGGGAGGTGTGCTGTCATTGTGATAAACACAACAACTGCTGACTTTGAAAGGATAGAAGGAATGAGCAAAAGTATCAGCATTTAAAGGTGAATCCCAAATAAATTTTGTATGACTATTCATCAATACCTTATCTATCAACCTATTCTTATCCAATTTATCCAATTCATTTATTAATACCTAATGTTTGATTTCATATCCCCCTCTCTGTGTTCAAGTTAAATTGATAGATCATCCAATACACTGTGCATCTTTTTTTTTATAATATCCTCTTTTCCTCCATAAATTTCAGACTATAACAGGAAAGTAGCACTGATATCAGAGAAGAACAAATACAAAGTGATTATTTGTCAATAATACAAGATAAAGAGACAAAATATGCTGGTTATCTACTCACAACATCTTTTTTGAAATAGTCTACTGGCATTATCGGCATGAAATTGCAACTTACTTCTCAAGTTCCTGGGGGAAACATACCATTTTGGTTTTTGTACCAGCATAATGCACATTTTAGAAGTCCTTCTGTGACAAGAATGGTGCACACACATCCCATTCATGGATTCAAATTGGGTCAATAAAGTCCCAAGAAAAGTATTGGTATACCGCAAGAACTCTCATTCATACCCCTCACAGAACCTCACTTTCTCTTCTCGGAAAGAAGACCACCTTTGTGCTCCTTCTTTACTCATTTCTTCGATGATCCACAGAACACATAACTCCTGGATGATCGTAAACTTACACCTGTTTTCAAATTTCACAATGAAAGCCATGATCATTTCACCAGAGTCGGCATCAATTAATCAAACTAAAAAAAAAAAAGAAGTCCAGATACCATTAAATTTGAGTCTCGCAAGAAAGCACGTCTGAAAGGATGTTGGATGTCCAGCTGCCACTACAGACGATGCAGATGAGGAATAATGTCTCTGTCACCCTCAGCATGTGTCATGCACTACTGGACCTCCTCATCCTCCGGCCAGGAAGAAAAAATGTCACGTCAAATTTCACCCGAAATATATAGAAAGGATGCTTCTCTCATTCTGCGTCGTCATCGTTTTCATCAAGGAAAAGTTACATAGCACCGAGGGAGAGGACGTCGAAGCAGACGTCGCACGTCCTGACCGGGCGGGGCAGGTCGTACTTGACGATGGGAACCATCTTGGACGAGCACTTGCTGCACAGGATCCGGCCGCAGTGGCGACTGAAGCAAAAAAGAGACAGAGAGAATTAACTTGTATTCCTGACGATTAACGATAACAATGGGAGTTGTGACTAATCGGCACTAAAAACTACAGCACAGATTTAGAAGAGTCACACTTAATGGGGAGCAATTTGGTGCATGACTGAGGACTAAGCTGGAAGAGTTGTAACTTTGTTCACAGCCACAGGATTGTTGTGCTGTTAAGACCGCATTTTGCTGTTGTTATTGGTGCTCATGGTATAAACAATCTCATAAATCACAGTGAAAGAGAAAGAGAGAAAAAATGCATAACGGTTTGCAATCAGAAAAATGCATTTTGATGAAAGCTAGAAAAAAATTAGACAATGTGCAAAAAGTGAAATATAAAGTACATAATGAAAGACTAAGGCACCTCAACATATTTTCATGCACTCTCAGTGACCCCAAATCATGAAGTAATAATATTGCAGGAGGAATTGGGTCACACAACAATAGCTTAAAAGTTACACATTTCTAAAGTGCACTTATTACATTCGTTTCTAATGTGCACCTGGGAATTTGGAAGATTTCCATGTGCTTCATTTCATACTGTGAGACTATTTCTGCACACTATCTGTAAAAGACATGGCACTGCATGACACTTGGTGTAAGTGAAGTTAAGTCTGAGTGAAGTCTGATACAGCTTGTTATGGTTGAATGAATTGTATTTCACTTGCAATGGACTTGCAGTCACAAATGCTGATAGAGGAAATTAGAATGCTTGTTATCCGCAGTATTGCTCAATATCAATGTGACTGGTAACAATTATATTGTGATTACTAACAATCATTATTCTTATGCAACATACCTGCCATATTCCAAGGAAAGGGTAATAGACATTGTCTGATGTGTACACATTTTGTTACCATGTTTTTCAAGACACAACAGCAATGACAAAACATATGAACCAATTTCCAAACATGACATTTTGAATACCATACACTTTTTCATACGTAAATCGTGGTGAGTCTAAGGTCAAAGATCTTTTTTTTTTTATTCCGAGTTTGAAACCTGCATCATTTTATTTTTCAACAGAAAAATGGAGAAATACAATAAAAACACTGACCACATATAGCCGAGCTCATGACTGCAGATCATTTTTGTTAAAAATGGTTACCTTGGTGATAAGTATCGATAAAGAAAATGGAAATTGCAAAATGCTTTTATCCCATACCAGTGATGTTTTCTCGTCTTGATGGTGAATTTCACTTGACATTCCTGGCAGAGCTCACTTTCTGACCAAGCCGGTTCCTTTGACAGCATGTCTGTATTGTAATAAGATAAGCACAGCATATAGATAAGGAATTACCATAGGAAAAAACATTATTTCCTGAGATATTCTGATTTCCCATAAAGTTTGTACAATGCATATCTGACTTCCATAAGTGATGGTTGGAAAAAAAAAATCTCTGTATAAATTCAGCTATCACTCACATTCTTGACCGCTACATTTCATGTCGATTTCAAATTATTTTCATTAGTGTTGTTCACTGGGGAAAATACCCCATTTTGTAATATTTCTTTAACCAGCACCACACAAATTATTACTTTTTCACTACATTATTCAACAATATCCACAGCCAACATAATGACATGATCTTTTTATTTTCTTTCCTTCAGAATGCACATTGCCTAAAGTACATATATCCTAGCTGAGTCAAACGGAAGACCAACCAAATAATCAGTACAACAAAATAGAAATACTTGCTCTAACCCAATAATCTGAAGGATGTTCTTGCCCAATACTGTGAAGAATGTTCTTAACACTCTCGAGACACCCTTCATGTCCTTTTAATAGGGACTTTTCAATATCACGTCCTGGATGGTGTCCACGTTCTCCAGCACGTCCAATGCCAGAATCGAGAACGCATCTTCTAAGAACTTCACATCCTCCTAGATTCAGGATGGGAATGACATCATCGCTTGGCGCGCCAATAGCCAGCCCATGGGAGGGGACGGGGCCATGACGTCATAACAGTACGTCGTGAACGGCGTGCACTGAAAATCAAAATGGGTGATAACATTGCCTACATAGATTGCAGCCATTTGGAACCACTCTAGTACGAGAATGGCGTCATTGTCTACACAATCAAAAAGTTCCAAATCTCTTAAAGTGGGTTCTCACCTAATAACCTGAAGAGGAGTTGCTTGGTCGCCACTTGTGCATTGAAGATGGACACGCCCTGCTTGTTCATAATGCCTAGGCTGGCACCGGCCCGGACGATCGCCCGACAGACGGCCCCGTTGCCCTTCTGGTAGGCCAGCAGCAAGACCGTGTTGCCCTCCGCATCCTGCTTGTCCAGTGGGTAGTTGGGCATGCACTCTCGGAAGAGGTCAAAGATGGCCGCTGCATTGTCCTTCCCGTACTGACCAAGCAGGTGCATTGGTGTTTGCCCTCTACATGTGTAAGATTTTAGATACCATTAAACCCTAATTCTCAAAGTTGTCCAATATTCATTTGTCTGGAAGTCTAATCCAACAGTGATTCAATCAATAATCTACGTAAGACATACATCACCAAAGTTACAAAGGGGCAACATATTTATTTGTAGAGCAGTAAATTTTGCTTCTGTGAACAGTACTAAAGATAGCGATGAACATTGCTTAGAATAAGACAGGTAGAGAATAATGTTGACAGAACTGGTAAAATGCTTTGACAAGTTTCACTGAATGCCATTTCACACACAAAAAAAGAGTTAGCTTAAGAATTTGCTACATATTCACTGCATACACAAATGCAAGTATCCACTCTTTCCAGAAATATGAATGAAAAGATCACTTTCACCATTCCATCTCACGATCACATAATGACACATACCCTAAACAGCACATACACTCACGGCACAATAACAGTTAAAAGAAGCCTGACAAATCTGTCTTTCTGTTTGTGTGGGTTTGTTTGTTTGTTTGTTTTTTGTTTGTTTCTGTCCATGTTTATTGTGTGATGTTTATTGTGTGATGGAGATCTCAACAGATCAACTTTGATCAATTTTAATTTGCAGAGTCTCAGTAGCAGCAAATGGTTGAAATTCATTGTGTAACATTTTTTCCTTCCCGAGACGGCTTTCACAAAACTACCATGCTATGAGTGAATCAAAAATCAAAGACTTTTGGGGCTTCACTGGCTGTGCACGCCTTCTCTCTTTAGCACGCACACTGAGTGATCTCTAAGGAAGAAATCCACACGTTGAGGCAATCTACAATCTTACGGCATACAGAGTTCAACATTCATGCATCTAATACTTACTGTATACGCTATATATTTCGCGGGGGTTTTATTTTCGCGAATTTCGCGAGTCGGGAGCTATTCGCAAAATTAACAACACGCGAAAATATTACCTTCCAAAATGAATCCCTTGCCTTGATGATACGAACATTTCAGTACTAGTATACCACGTCATGGCTTACCGAACAGACCTACATATACTGGCTAAGCTTGTTTACGTACATATAACACGTCCACGTCTACTTACGAATACTGTAGAGAGCCAATCCATTATCGCAAGGGGACCACTCGTCAGAAATCTAGCGCGATGGACTTAACCACTTCAAAAATGTTGAATTCTAACTTACTAGTTCGCAGAGTTTGGTAAATTGTTTCCATGCAGTGTATAACTAGTATCATTCTTATTTGCTAGTAAGTTCAAAATTCACACTTTCTTTGCCACTTCATATTTTCTCTGGTCCCCCATTCGCGAATTTAACCACTCGCGAAAATGTGTGACAGCGGCAATTTGCGAAAATTTATGTACGCGAAAATTATAGCGTATACAGTACATTCCAGTCTCATCAAAGACGAAAACATAAACACTTTGAATTAGATAATTCATCACAAAAGAAGACAAGGAAAAGGAGAGATTCTGACCTTGCATTGAAAGCTTCTGCGTCAATGTTGGACTCGGTAAGAAGCACCTTTGCACTATTTAAATTACCATATTGCACTGCAAGGTGAAGGGCTGAAAAGACAGAAAAGACACAAATATGGCATAGTTACAGACTTCACACATCCTTTCTTACTGCAGTCGACCTTGCTTAAGTCGACATTTTGGAGATTCATCACAGAGCACATTCCCATCCCTTTGCAAGATCGCTAACTCCTGATATACCTTGAGTAAATCTTACACCATACTCTATTTCTCACATTAAAGTAATAAAAAAATGAACTCAGGAGATCCTATCACATGAAGAAGACAGGCGTATATAGTATATAACTTCAGAATATTAAAGATACTTGGCTGATAATGCAGCAATGACAAACTACTATTACTTCAATTTCACAAGGTAAGTAAAAGGGAACCCCCATCTGATCACAGATCACTCCATGAAGGTTGATACATGCCAACTTGAAGAGACTCTAACAATCCTCTAAACTATTTGCATGACTCGTAGCATACCTCCATTCCCGTTGTCGTCCCTGGCGTCGACGTTGATGCCGTTCTCGATGAGGATGCCGCAGATTGTGGCGTGGTCCTTTGCTGCCGCCATGTGCAGAGCATTCTGCTTATGATTGTCGATGTCATGGACACTCGCTCCTGCAAGAAGCTGTCAATGATAAACATAAAACAATATTATTGTACAGCACCTTTTTTTTAACAGTAATTCTCAGGAGCCAAACCACTAAAGTGTGCATTCTTCTACATGTAGTAGATGTATATAGTTGGAGATTTAATTCTCAATAATACCATCCAAATATATCAATGTCATGGTAATAAATAATGCATCTTTTTACAGCATTCCAATGGTAGTCATGATGGATAAATTAAGAAACGATTTTGTGCAAATTGGATGGGCTTACAGAGAAGGGCTCTGTCCATTTCCTACGAATCCAAAGGATAGATGATAAAATTATAAATTTGACAAGAGTGAGCATCAGCGAGAGAAGAGTCGCTGTCTTTCTGATACTTCACTGACAATACAACTTTCTCAGATGGAACTCACCAAGTTCCTGACTATGATTTCAGAGCCAGCCTGGACGGCGAGATGAAGCGGGGTGAGCATGGAGGAATCCTGGATGCGAGAGTTGGCGTTGGCTCGCACGCTAATCAGGAAAAGCACGCTCTCAATGTCGGACTTCTCCACGGCAACGTGCAGGAAATTCCTGCCCTTGTTGTCCAGCTATGGAGGTGGGAAGCACAATGAAAGATGGATTTTGGGATGAAAAGAGATTCCAAGAAAGTTTAATGCTAATACTCCATGGGAGATACCAGTGTTGCTTCACAGTCAACGAAAGTCAAACTCAATAATTCTGCTTAATACCATGTAGCACTGAGCTTGAAATTAAGAGCCTGAACAGTGATAAACTTTGTCAGATGAGAGGTAAAGCAGATTCTGGGTGTGTAAGTGTGTATGCAGGGGTGAATTTGTGAGTGTTGTAGAGGGAATCATACTGGAACCCATCAGAGATTTCTGGCAGAATGTCAAGTGAAACATACTGTAAAAGTGGATATTTTCGCGCGACTAATTTTTTCGCGCTTGGCCCCGTAAGAAGAGTTTCGCGTGTTTTTAATTCTGCGGAATCAAGACATCACGCACAGGAACATATAGCAAGCAAAAATATTTGCGTGCTTTTATTTTCGCGCTAGTTTCTGATTGCGCGAAGTGCGCGAAAATTTCAACATCGCGAAAATTTCCACTTTTACAGTATTCCCGTCATTCAAAACGTTGTGGAATCTACCATATTGATATACCTCATACCTCTTACATACCTCCTGCCTGTGCATATGACAATCACAGTATTTTTTTATACCATGGCAAATTAATGAGTAAAAAGATTATGCTAAGGTATAATATGGACACATATGAATACAACTTTAAGAAATATCTGGAGACAAAAAAAAAAAAACAATGTCCATTTACAAAAAAGAAACACATGTGATGTTAATAAAATAAAATAAAGTCAAAAGATGTTCTATCATCATCATCATCATCATCATCATTCTACCATCCCAATTTGTTGATCAAACTTTCAGCAAGAGAATACAACCATAGACTTTTCAAAAAATGTCAGCACCTGTTCGGCTGCTCGTGGCTCCCGATCCAGGATGGCCTGGGCGGCCTTGTTGTTCTTGTGGGTCAGGGCGGCGGCGAAGGGTGTCAGGCCGCTCTTGTCCCGCAGCGTGAGGTCCAAGAGGGGGTGAGAGATGATGAGGCTGATGATGGTGGAATGCTGGTTGATGATGGCGATGTGGAGTGGTGTCCGTCCCTCCGTATCCTGAATTTATTGGTAGAAAAAATATTTCAAAAGCTTTGATCAGCCTGCTATTTTCTTTCACATTCACTCATATTCCTTAAAATCATTATCATTTTTACTTACACATAATAATTTTTTAATCAGTAGTAACATCTTCTTATAGTAGATGGTGTCACAATGTGACCAGTTTTACCCCCCCCCCCCCTTTCCTCTCATTTGCATTAGGATCATGCTCACATCTAAGTTTTATTTTGAATTCACTAGGTAGGATTATAAGGAATGGGATAAGTTACCAGTCTGCCTAGCAAGTCAATAACACATAGCCCAGGGTTTTGGCATATTTCACACAGGTGGGTTTAATTGTGTAGGATGCAAAATCTTTTGTGTTTGTGTATGCAAGTGAGTATGAGAGTGCCAAGATGTATGGGAGAGAAAGTGTGAGAGTGAACAGACGACACCCAGAGCTTCTTGCAGAAAGATGCGAGGCTGAGGAGCTGCAACCCAAGCTTCTATATGTGTGTTATAGGGATTTGGAGGCACTGAGGCTGAGGCACATGCCCAACTTGCAAATTGGTTGTGCATGGCTGGCAGAACCAGAGCACTGCAGGCAGCGTGACTTCTGGCAGCACAGGCCAGGAGAAGCCCCAACTTCCCCCAGCTTGACCTACCCCTTCATGAACTGTAAGTTGTCATATCAATTGTACTTTGTTATGTATTTATTTGCTGACATTATTTGAGTAAAAGTATCTTTTCCGGGAAAGTGTAAAGAGCTGTAATATTCTGAAGAGTTGTAATATTTTGAAAGCAGAAGTGTAATTAAGTTTCATATATATTTCATATAGAATCTGAATTCCAAGAAGGAAGACATTTATAATGTAAGGAATACATGTACAATTGTTATAATATGAGAATGATATGCTTCATTTATTGCATCAAAATCATTGATGAGGTTTTGTTTGAAGTTATAGTGAGGCATAAGAAATGCAAATTATGGTGAGCTATTGACTTTGTTTATGAGCAGTTATTCTGATGTTTTGAGAGGCGTGATAATTATTGTACCCAGCATTCTCGAGGTGTACATAAGCCTCACTGTGGAGTAAAAACATTATTGAAAAGAAGAGGCGGTTGGATGTGAGGAAATGGTTAATTCAACAGAGTAATTATTGGTTTATGAAGTTGCAGTGTATAGAAGTCACAATAAGTACAATTAATTAAGAGGGTGATTTGTTACAATAGATAAGAATGTAATTGAACAGGTTATACATATAGGTATGTAACATTGGTTGATAAGATGAATGTGGCAGACAAGTGGCAGACAAATGGCAGAGGGAAGCTCAAAGGTAGGAATGATAGAAATACCCCCTTATTTTTGTAACCCAATATTTTAATTACCTAAGGGATGAGCTGGGCTCACAACGATATTGTCAGCCCGCATCGCTGTAACACGACACCCAGCAGGCATCGCTCCCGAGGTGCTATTCAGCACGCAACACTCTCAGCACTCAGCATACATCCTACACCACTCGTCGAAAACTCGTCATTATTCGCCATTAGTCGGCGTCGTTCGTCGCTGGTCGGGCTTCGGAGTCCTGCTATCGGAACTACTCGCCGTCCTCGTCCTACAGAGTGACGCGTCTGCCCATCGATCATCCGCGCGTAAGACCCGGGGACACCGCAATGTTGTGGACGTCATGAGAGCGAACTGAAGGACTCGATAGCTCAATCTGCTCGCACCCCCTCCCCAGGTGCTACTTAACCATTAAGCCCTACATATATTACGTTTATGTCTGCCACAATGCGAATTACTAGGATATTTCTAGCAGCAACATTGTTTACGTAATACATTGATTTGTCAATTTATGTAGCAGTTGATTTTTATTTGATTTCGACGAGCCGGAAAGCACCGAGCTTCGTCCCTAATAAATAATTCATTTCATGGTATATACTGGTGTTTGTAGTTCATGTACCATCATACCACTGTAACAGGACTTCATCTATCATCAGCCAGACTACTCAGAGCCAAGAGCTGACATAAATGGCGACCACGAAGGGACTTTTTCTTTTGATAGATTAGGTTAAATTATAGTTTGGTGTATTCATCCAGTTGTGTATCTGTTTGTTAATTCTCATGCAATGATATATTCTTATTCCATGCTGTATAGGTAATTCTGCATTGAAACAGTGAGTCAAGTGGGAAAAAAAAAGCTTCATCAGCTGTGCCTGTTTTCACTTCAATTCCACGCAGCGCAAAATATCTTTGGGTAAGTGTGCAAACTTGTCCTCGTGCCTTACAGTACGGAGCGTGATAAATTCATTGCACAAGGAAAAGAATTTGGGTTTAGTGGCATTGAGTTGAAGGAGTATGTTGATGAGTGCATTAACTCTTTATGTGCCATGTTCGCACGTCCGACTCAGTCGACGGCGTTCCAACTTTGCATATTCTGCTCAAACCCCAGAACCCTCCCAAACTGATCGATAAATCACCAAATGCTGCAGTACAATGAAAGTTTTTTTTGTGCTTCCATTCGTCTCACATAAAGTTTGCATTTTATGTGGTGATTGACTATCAAGCAGTGTTCCTTAATAGATTTGGGTGTAAATTCTAAGTTTCTGTTACTGCTTTGTCTGCAAAAGTCATGCCTTTACAGTAAATAGCTACTGGTCATTTTAAAGAAAAACAATCATCGATTTGTCATACAATTTTCATCAAAGCAAATCTTGGCATTTTCTGTACAACCTTGCTCACTACATGCCCAGCTTAACAGAAATCTATAGAAGTTACGTAGATTTGAAATACAGAATGTTTTCTCAAAGCATGACTACGTTAGTGTCTCAGAATAATGTGGCACACAGGGGGTTTCCATCATGGCATATAAAAGAGTTAAAGAAGCCAGAAATGAGAGCTGAAACTAGGAGAGCTGAGACAGATGCTACAAAAGAACAAGCAGACTTTTTAGCCCAACAAATCAAGTTAGAGGAATTGAGGAATGCTAATGGGATGGGACACAGGCCAAAGGTTGGGAATAAACCGAACGTTCCCCCTCTGCCTGTTTTTCAAGAAGGAAAGGATGACATAGATAGTTACCTTTGTCGGTTTGAAAGACATGCATCCTGCGTCGGATGAGATAAGGAGGATTGGGCACTGGCATTGTCAGCTTTGTTATCTGGTAAGGCCCTTGACATTGTCTCTAGGCTTACATCAGAGCAGGTGCAGGACTATGAAATTGTAAAATCGTCCCTGCTGAAGGGTTATGACCTCACCCTAGAAGGTTACAGGTTAAAGTTCAAGCAGTCTAAACTCCGCCAGGGTGAAACATTTATGCAGTATGCTTCCCGAATCGAAACGTATTTGGAAAGGTGGATTGAGCTCAGTCCATACAATGATGATGCTCAGGGACTTAAAGCTTTGTTGATCCAAGACCAAGTATTTGATTCATGTAGCAAGGAATTACTGATGTTTGTCAAGGAACGTCAGCCTAGGAATTTGACAAAGGTTCTATTACTTGCTGATCAGTATCAGGATGCTCACATGGACCCTAGGATTAGGAGAATGAAAGACAAGCCCATTCATTCTAGTGGAGCCCAGCAATCCAGTTCATACACTACCGATACAACTAACAGTGATACTAACAGATCTACAGCTGTAATTCCTCCCCAGAAGCAGTACCATTCAGAGAAAAATCCGGTCAATACCAGTCACAAGTGAAAAGGTCAATGAAATGTTTCAATTGTGCTAAATTTGGTCACTCCTCTTGGAATTGTCCAGATAAGAAAGGTCGACAGGAAAAGGGTGTGAGTCTCACTGAGGGCAAGCCAGCAGCAGGTCGTCCCCTGGACACAGTTCCCGCTGAGCCCCTACTCTAGGAATCCAGTGAGACTACCAACCTGCCGGAACAGACTGTGATGTGCCTGATTGTGAATCCATCACCTATCGGGATGGAGAATCTCACTGATGACAGAGCTACAGTGAAATTGGCAACCAGTGGCACACTGCCCGTACTGTCAGCGGCTGCACGTGGAACACGCGGAGACGCTATGCCAGTGTGCCAAGGCATGGTGAATAGGCGGTGTGTGGAGGTACTTCGCGACTCGGGTTGTTCAACCGTTGTGTGACGCAACCTTGTGTTAGGGAGCAATTCACTGGTGAGCAGAGGACCTGTGTTTTGATCGACGGAACAGTGAGGAAGTACCCCGTCGCAATTGTTGAGGTAGACACACCCTACCTAACGGGCACGCTTGAAGCGTTGTGCAGGAATTCGCCTGTTTATGATCTCATTCTCGGCAATGTGAATGGAGTCCGCGAACCAACAAATCCAGATGAGAAATGGGAGTCAGAAAGTCATCAGGCCAGTGCAGTGGAAACAAGAGGACAAAAGAGGCAAGCAAGACGTGCACAACCAGCCCGCTCAATGCCCGAACCACTGGAAAGCATTGTGTCTGTAGATGACTTGATAAAGGCTCAGCATGAGGACGAGTCATTGAAATCGCTGAGAAACCTTGCGGAAATCGAAGACCAACGGGTGACAAAGCAAGGCAACACAACATCGTTTGTGTATAAGAGTAATGTGCTCTACAGGAAATTTATTGACGTAACCCCAGGATCAGAGGTTGTGATGCAAGTTGTAGTGCCATCAAATTTTCGGAATCGGGTCATGAAGCTGGCACACAAGTTCATTTTTGGAGGTCATCTGGGAAACAAGAGGACCTGCCACAGGATTCAGTCCAACTTCTTCTGGCCTGGAATGATCGACCTGGACGGAAGCACCTGGTCGGGCTTCGGAGTCCCGCTATCGGAACTACTCGCCAGACTGCCAGACTACTCAGAGCCAAGAGCTGACAGATGGGAACCTCAAGAGCTGACAGATGGTAACCTCACAAACACATCATTTATTGGTATAAGATTCTAAACAAAGTAATAAAAAGAAAGTGGCTGGTCCAGTATGATGAATAAGAAAATTCACACTAGAGGCACTACACTATTCATTTCAGAACATTTTTATTTGTCTCTATGAAAACACCAGCTGTTGCAAGGAACAGACATGAAAATGGCTAAGAATCCTCAGTTACCTTGGCATTGATGTCGGCCTGGTGCTCGATGAGGCACTGGACCACCTCCTCCTGCCCCCACTCACAGGCGTGGTGGAGGGGACCCTGGCCGTCGAAGGCTTCGTCTGGCCCCTCCCCATTAGGCCCGGGTCTTCGAGGGCTATTTACATCACACATGCTGCAGGGAAAAAAGAAAAATCAAAAGTTACCTTCACTGCACTCATACCAGGCAAAATGATTATGATAAAAATGGTTGGTGATAACAAAAATAGCAATATTACTAGTAACAAAAGTAATTATCATTACTATCATGATAATGATGAACATCAATATTATCATGATTATTGTCATCATCATTATCATTAGCATTATTATGATGATGATATTTTTGTGATTACAACTATTGTGAGCATCAATATCTAAAAAATTTAGGAGCGTAATGATAGCAACAATTACACTAACATAACAACAAGAGTGTAATATTTGTACTGAAGTACTCTGCATATTGTGTAAAACCATAACGAGCTACGAATAGAGTCAAATAACTCAAAAGCTGACTGTTCCCAATACATAAATGCTAGCCAAATATGAGAAAGCACCAACACAAAGGACTTTGTTTTACCCCAAGGGAAGGGACACAAAATGTCACTGGACAGCCAAGGGTTACCTTCTGATGAGGAAGCAGGCCACAGACTGCTTGTTCTCATCGATGGCTCTGTGTAGGAGGGTTTGCTGTAAACCGCCCTCGCCCCTACCCCAAGCTGTCGTGTCGCACCCATGCCGCACCTGAAAAAGCCAAACATCGTGTCATTTACCATCACTTTTCATAGGGGTGAATGACACTAAACAAGCAGTACATGGTCATGATTGTAATAGCACAAGATTTTGCATTCAATGAGAGATGAGGCGCTCTATTCAACGAGGTGAAGCCAAGCTGAATAGAGCAACCATCCTTCAATGAATGGGAAACCTTGTTGCACTTGCACGAGTAAAGACGACACACTAATTGTTTCATGCGACACATTTGATGCCAATGATTGTGGTGCATGCTAATTCCTGAATGAAGTGCAGAAATGACAACCTATTTTGAATTGTTGTGTTATGACACTGTCGTCCACAGAAGCAATCAGATGAAATTGCTGACAGTAAATAAATGACTGAGTCCTGCAAAAGTATGCATAAGAAATTGTGACCTATCATGGGAAAAAAATGTAAAGGATGACATCAGAGTGCAATACATGTATCAACAACTACTTGACAAAAATTGCATACTTAACAGCGGTAGTGTGCAATGGCACTTTTTAGTGATTGTCATGTGATGAGCAGCCGTCCAATTGGATAGCAAGAAGCTTTGTATTGTATAAACTTGTGATGACGCTATGTTTTGCCTGAATAAATTTATATCCATGACTCCAAAGGTAAGAGAGGGTGGTGATCAGATATGACCCCGTGCAAGTTGAAAATTAAAAGAAAGAGAAACAACCCCAAAACATATGCCTCTTATGACACTTTGTGGTGGAGGCATAAAAACAAAGAACCAGACAATTTGACTGCTGCTAACAGTAGACAGAGATGCCTCAACTTTCCCATGCAAATCAATTTATCTACTGCAAATATTCTCTTTGTAATAATTTACATGCTGATAAAGCTTACTGATCCATACCCGACCTCACGAACAGAGCTTAAACCCTCCATGCACAAGGATAGTATGACTTAAACCTAGTGGAATTTATGGCTAGAAAATGATATTTTAGCACAATTTGCACTTGAAATTTAGTTTTGTCTTTGAAATTCCTTTTTTTTAATAACCAACAAACCTTGCAACACTTCTATCAGATGGGAATCAAATCATACATTGTTATGGGTTGGTTACTTTAGCAAAGAGATGTTAATGAAATTATACAATACTATTATTTAAGCACCAGAAATTTAATACAGCACTTTCAATTAAGCATGAATGCAACTGAATTTGCACAAGAGCAGCTTTCACTAAAACTTTGTCATAGCGTCAGATTAACTGGTCCTGTTTTCCATGTCTTGGTTTACCCACCAGAGTCGAGGCCATGTCCTCTTGCTCACTCTCAAGAGCCACCCAGAGGGGTGGGTTCCCGTCCTCGTCAGGGGTGTTCATGTTGGCCCCCCTCACGCACAGGGCGTCGACCACCACGGGCAAGCGATTCTTGATGGCCAGCTGTAGAGGGCTCTGTCCGTCTGACGTTCTGCAGGATCACAAATACCCACAAACATAAACATAAATACACTTTTACATCTCTATGACATCACATGAGGCATAACACCGGGCAATGCTGTTTGCACTTATATTTGAGTTACAAATCAATCCCAATTCATCAGAAAGTTCCTTCGTCATACAGAATAACACATATCCAAGGGAAAAGACCAAATCCAGTTGACCATTCTAGCATAGAAATGGTGTGACATTCAAAACAATTCTAAATACAGACCTCCTGCCTACCTACATCATCTCAACTAAACTAGGAAAATAGAATAAAAGCTTGGTTCTAAAATTGTACTTTTATTTG
Organism: Diadema antillarum; assembly: GCF_040938485.1. NCBI lineage: Eukaryota > Metazoa > Echinodermata > Echinoidea > Diadematoida > Diadematidae > Diadema > Diadema antillarum. The sequence continues at coordinate 1,722,871 of NW_027270929.1, read as the reverse complement.
ATCTGTGAAGGCAACTCTATCTCATATGACAAACAGTGTGACTTGTACAGATGCAACATTAACATAGGCCAAACAATGTATAAATTTAGTCAATATCATATGATTACCTACTCAATAAATCATAAAACAAATAATACCCACTTTGTCCTTATCCACCTGACGGGAATGAGGTGACTCACTTGACATTGATGTCTGCCTGGTGCTCCAGCAGGAAGAGGGCACTAGACGTGTCCTGCTTCTTGATAGCCAGGTGGAGGAGCGTCAGGCCGTCCGCTGTGGTGTAGTTGATGTTTGCCCCAGCGTGGAGCAGCTGGGCGGCAAAGCTGTGCAGCCCCGTCCAAAGTGCCAGGCCCAGCACGGTCTGGTCGTTGGAGTCCCGCAGGTTGAAGTCTGGAATGATCTGGATGCCGTCACGGGACTGGAGAGCCATCGCTGGGGAATGGGAATGATGCAATAAGGCCATCAAAATGTAAATATTGTCAATGAGTCATTTGTTTGATACTTTATTTGGGTATGAATAATGAACACTTATAGATAGTGGAGGATTCTCAAAATTTCTTATTGGTGTTTAATCATATTGTTTTGTTACTTTCATCAAAAAAAAAATATGCTCCTTACATAATGTAGAATGATACAATCCATCAATTGAGATACCAGTTCAGTAAGTGAGGTTACATGCTGCCACTTCTGGGTTTCAACAACTAACAAGTGCAAAAGAAAAAAAAAAAAACAGGCCTTCAGGGCAACTTCTGTTGCCACTTCCAAGGTAAGAAAAGTGTGGGGGGGCCAAAGTGCCCCCCCCCCCAGTTCCACTGGCCCAGACATGGCATTACACTTTCCAATATCGTTATTTGATAAGCACACATTTATAACAAAGCAATCGCCAAATTGTGTCTCGCCCATTCGCGTACAAGGAATTAATATTTTTTATAACTCCCAGAAGTTAATTGACCTGCTTATGACCTTTGACCTTGTGGTGACCTTCAACACCCTAAGGGACATTTACCATCCAAGTTTGGTCACAAACGGACAAAGGGATCAAAAGTAATAAGCCATAATCGAAACGCGCCATAAAAACTTAACATTGGGCCCTAAAAATTTGTTGACCCCTTTCTGTGACCTTTGACCTTGTGATGACCTTTAACTCCCCAAGGGACAGCTACCGTCCAAGTTTGGTCACAAATGGACATAGGGATCAAAAGTTATGAGCCACAATCAAAACGCGCCCTAAAAACATAACATTGGGCCCTAAAAGTTTGTTGACCCCTGTCTGTGACCTTTGACCTTGTGACGACCTTCACCTCCCCAAGGGACATCTTCCATCCAAGTTTGGTCACAAACGGACAAAGGGATCAAAAGTTATGAGCCATAAACGAAATGCGCCCTAAAAACTTAACATTGGGCCCTAAAAGTTCGTTGACCCCTGTCTGTAACCTTTGACCTTGTGGTTACCTTCAATTTCCCAAAAGACATCTACCATCACCCAAGTTTGATTGCCATTGTAGCAACATGTGCTGAGTTACGTGTGATAAGAGAGTCTCGCAAGTAAACTTTAACGTATGACCTCAAATGACCTTTGACCTTATCATGTGACCTCTTACGGCACTATTACATGAAGGTACCCCCAGTGCATCCATCACCCAAGTTTGATTGCCATTGTAGCAACATGTGTCGAGTTACATGTGATAAGAGAGTCTTGCAAGTAAACTTTAATGTATGACCTCAAATAACCTTTGACCTTATCCTGTGACCTCCAACGGCACCATAACATGAAGGTACCCCCAGTGCATCTATGACCCAAGTTAGGTTGTAATCCAAGCAACTTATGTGAAGTTATTTGTCAAAAGAGAGTCTTGCAGGTAAACTTTAACATAGAAAAGAGAGTCTTGCACATACTCTTTAATATATGACCTCAAATGACCTTTGACATCATCACATGACCTCTGACAACACCATAACATGAAGATACCACTAGTGCTTCTATCACCCAAGTGTGGCTGCCATTGCTGTAACAGTTGCCAAGTTATGCATCATAAGAGAGTCTTGCAGGTAAACTTTAACATTTGTGACGGACGACGGACGGACGACGGACGACGGACGACGGACGGACGACGGACGGACACCATTTGGATCCCTTAGTCTCGCCTTCACCTCCGGTGGGCGAGACAATAAAGCAGCATTTGAGAATCAATGCCCTACATATGGATGCCCACACAACTCACTTCTGTGTTCCATAAACACACTGACCACATCGGCATGGCGATTAGCCACAGCCATGTGGAGCGGTGTTTGTCTGCTGGCCAAGAGGAGACCCGGATCTCCTCCTCCTCCCCCTCCTCCTCCTCCTCCTCCTCCTCCTCCTCCTTCTCCTCGATCCATACTTCCCCTTACAGCCTCATCCTCGAAGGGGTTACTCCTGCCACCGCCACCACCACCGGTAGTAGACTCCTGGCCGACGCCCATGGAGCCGAACTGGCTGGAGAGACTGGCTTCCCGGGTCTGGGCATTGGGGTTGGCCCCCTTGTTGAGGAGGAGGGCAGTGAGACGGGAGAGGCCGCAACTGGCAGAGGAGTGCAAGGGTGTCTCTCCCTGCAAAGAATGAGAATGTAATCTTAGCACACGACAGCTCTTAGATTTGACTGACACTTTCAAAAGCATTCTCAATACTCACTTTAAATTGAACACCACATGTAGAATTGTACTCAGTGTCTTTCCCTTTCTCATCCACTGTGCGATGATTTCTACTGTGCTATGATTTTTCATGTGCCTTGAGCAGTCTAGTGGAGAGGAAATGGCACATCCAAAACACTTGCCCTGGTAATCCTTGCTATAGTCATCACATAACATGACAGTGTTTCACTTAATGCAACTGTGCACAAATAAACTGTTAATGCATGCTAAATCTCACAGTCTACCACCATGCATGATTCTAAATGACACTATTCCATTAGCGGAAAAACACTTTTAACCATGCTAAAAGTTTCCATCTGTTACAAAAGGTCTATCTACCATGGCAACAATAGAAAAGACTTATTTCTTAACACAGACATTAGTTCATTAGACTTACGGTTAACATTACAACCATAACACCTAGAATACAGAAATAAATTACAGCACTGTACTGCAACTAATTACATTGTGTTTCCATACCACTGTGACACCAGCTTCGTGTGACTGTTTGTATTACCTTGAAATTGGCAAGATTTGGCGAGGCACCATGCGTGGCTAGAAATAGGGCTCCCTCTTCATTCCCTGAACGTGCAGCTCGGTGTAACAGAGAATCACCTTGGTTGGGAGAGAGAAAAGCAAACACACTTCATTATAATATTAAAAATAACAACAACAACAACAACAACTGAAAGACATAACAACCATACAATAACTAAAGAGGTTTGATACTGACAAAAATGTTTACATAGTCACAGGTACATATTCAATCAATTCAGAAATGAACTAACCACTGATTTAAATTCAATAGTCGCTCAGGAAACTACTAAAACTCTTCACATTATCAAATCTGAGGAGTATCCAAAAAACTTAACTACATAGAATCCATCCCACACAGAACTCTCATACGCAATTTTAAACAGCAATAAGTTCTATTTCTTCAGCACATATCGAGAGGGCTGGATGCTCCTCTGACTATACAAAAGGTGCCATGTTACTTCCCTTACAGTCATATTTCCAGTATGCATGCATAGGGTATGGCAATTCACTCATAAAAGTACATTTTCAAAACTAATCATCTCATTACAAAATCTGATATTCTCTGATTGCATGGTTTGAAGAAAAAATTATTCTATTACGGGATATATACACATTATACATTGTATATATACATCACTGAAGTGATACACATGAAAAAGTGAAGTCCATTTGTGACCCGCTACAACAAAAAGGTCCTAAAGTTGCGCACGGTCGAAGCCGTGAAAATCGTGTTTGAAGTCAGAGCATTAAAATTGGTCAAAACTTACCATTTTCTGATGTTGATATATCATTGGAGTCTAACATGTCTTTTATCATTTGTCGAAATTTTGAAGCAAAATGATCAAAGGAAAGACCAAAAAATAGCGTTTTTCTGAGCCATGTTTTTTGGCGTTTCAACGAAGCAGAAACTGGTTCGAAAATTTGGATTGAGCGCCACAGATAGGTTCCGCCCCTAACAACGACCAGAGTGATCTCACTGGTCAGTTTGCTGCTTGCTGCTAACCGAAGCGTGAAGCTCGCACACTGCCCAGTCGACTGGTGCGTGCGGGCGGGGTGCGCTATGCTCAGCCGCTTCTCACATCCTGGTCACTGATTGGTTGGTGAGCAGACCACCGATGCTGATGTGCTTGAATGAACTCTTCGGGGGTTGCTAGGGCTTACCTCCTATTGTCCAGAGGTGAAAACTGACTTGCGTGTTCCTTGATCGCGATTGCGTCGAAAGGAAGACTTTTAGGGCGCTTTTCTCGAAACAGTGATTTTCCAGACGTCTCGACATGCTCTCTTTTAAACATCGATATCTCCGCAGCCAATTATGTATAAAATGTGTTATATATCAATTTAAAGCAGAAAGATTAGGGGATTATATCATGCAATTTTCAAATAATCGACCTCGCCCAACATTAGGATCATTTTGTTGTAGCAGGTCACATTTATACAGTTTGTCACAATCAAAACACAGTATTTCCATGAATGTGAACACTTTAGCCAAGGTAGATAATTATAGAAGTCCAGCAGGGTTTGAACAGTCTGTTGCGGAGAATGGAAGCCAAAATATAGAGTAAAGATATGGTACCAGTCTGAGGATTAATGGCATCGGGGCTGCACCCCTTTCGGATCAGCTTGGCGGCAAAGCTGTCCTCCCCGTAGCTGACGTTGGTGGCAGTATTGTCCAGGGCCCACCAGAGGGCGCTGTCTCCGTCATTGTTCAGGAGGTCAAAGTTTATCCTGAGGAGAGCATGGTGAGATACATAATGAGGGGAAAATTTCCCTTCGGAACGGCATCAGCTCTACAGACCAGCAAGCATCTTTCACAAAATGATCTTGGAATGTTATACTAAGTGATGGCCCAACAACATATCCACACCTGCAACCTTAAAGTGCATGAAAAAATGAATAAAATGAGTACTTGAAGTGAGTTTATACACAGCACAATAACTTCATAAAGCCCAAACAACAGAGTCCAATTTCCTATAAAATAAACAATACACTCCAGCAATATCAGCTAAGACCTCACTTTTGAGTCCTTTGAAAAGTAAATTAGACCTTTTTTTTTGTCAAAGATATGTCATCCACAGAGACAATAACTGAACCTAACACACCAAAGTAAGATCAATAAAACAGACTCATCACCAGATATCACCCTGGGTAAAATAAATGCTGAATTCACTGGCAGCAATATTCAAGACCGTACACAAAAGAACCAATGATCCAAGATATATTGCCTATGCAGAATAGCCCTCAGAAAGCTACAGGCTTACAAGGGTTTATTGACAACAAGTGATTCAAAGGCATGGCTCCATTGCAGTGAAGACAGTGAACCATAAAGACTTTTGACAGAGAAATCTACTCACCCTTTGTGACTGATAAGAAGGTCAAAGACTGCAACATTTCCACTTCCTATGGCAATGAAAAGTGGTGTACTGGAGAAGAGAAATGGAATAAAGGAACGATGAAGGAACTCAATATCACTGAGGTATTATCAAACATTTCACATTTTTATTCCACATTATGTTTTATGACAATGGTGCTGCAAAAGAAATGTAAACAAATGAAGTTCTACAGACACAAGGGCATACTTTTGCATGTGCTAAATAGATTAAAAGACATCCCAACCTTGTACTCTGGTGCTGACATCAGGTGGGCGTAATTTCAAGACTTATGATAGTGGTAAATAACAAATCATGTATGATTGCTATTTCCTGTACAGAAAATACTTATCATAAATTGAAGAATACATAACACATGCACATCATCCCTTCATAGCCTGTTCATCCAGATATGTCCAATACAGGTATGTATTCATTATGGTTTCCTCTGCTTGATCATGTATCAAATGATGTCATGAAACATGTTTACTTGCATTCTCAAATCCTCCCCATTCAAACTCTTTATTCCAAGGTGGCATGATTCATAAAATGGAGCACACAGCATTCTCACTGGAGTTCATATCAACAGTGCACCTGTGAATAAAGTAGCCTTGCATATATTGATTTCGCTTGAAACACAATACATACTCTGAGTAAAATAAATGGATAATACATTCTACCAAACATTGATTACAAACAACATCTGGGAAAACATAACAACTATTGAAAACCTCCTAACCCATGGAGGCAGAAAGTATGCCATTTTGAGCCATTTTTCCTCATCTAGCAGCTGAATGAAATCTCAAGTTAACATGATTCATAGTCCCGTGCATAAGATTTCATGTTAGAACATCACATCACTCACTTGCCCTTGGCATCCTGAGCATTGGGGTTTGCCCCGTTCTGCAGGATCTGTTCGGCCACCCTGACCATCCCGTCCAGCTGGCTCTTCTCCGTAACAACAGGATTGAAGCCTGCCACCATGTGGAGGGGTGTCTCCACGTCTCCCCTTGTGATGGCATTCACGTTGGCGTTAGACTTGATCAAGAAGTTCGCAGAGAACTCGTCCACTGTTGTGAAGAAAGTGTGACAGGGCCGGGCTTTAATTTCAATACATTTAATCTTAAAAGTCTTACGAATCCTTTCACAGTATCCTGATAGCTACCAAATTTTGTCATAATGCACATTATATTCATCGTCTAATGTTTAAAATGAATGCTGCAGAGACTCCAACCCCAAGCACCTTCTGATCTGGAGATTCTCCCGCCTGAAACCCTTAGCAAACGGGAGACTCCAACTTGATGTGAGCGCGAAATTCCCAGGGTTCTAGATGCTCTCTGGTGCTATCTAAGGCTTATTTTTTTTCAACATACGATAGAAATAAGTAAATCCTTTCCAACGGGAGACAAAGAGCCAGGGCGGGAGAAATTAAATCTAAAACGGGAGAACGGGAGATTTTGCAAACATGGGTTTTCGGCGGGAGATCTCCCGTCAAAAACGGGGGAGTTGGAGTCTCTGATGCTGGTGGCAGTACATTCTCATCATATTCATGACACACCATCGCACCACATCATTTTAGACCTAAACAAGATCAATTATCAAATTTCTCATCACCTCTAAAAGACATATGAAAGTAGATACAGCTAAATTCAAGATGTTGTAAAAATGTTGTTAATATGATAATTCAGACATTAGCATCTTGCCTCTGCTTCTTCACTATCATCCAGCTCTTGACATTTAAAAAAAAAAAAGACCAAAAAAAAAAAACTGTTCACCACATGGTTGTCAGTTTTTACCCATTACTTCACCACACAATTGTAAGCAGAGATTGAGCAAAGACCAAAGAATGACACTTCTTTCTGATAACTCATGACATACAAATTACAGATCAGTGAAAACTTGACTGAAATCAAACAAACAGTAAGAATACCATTAAAAAAGATCAAACAGACATAATACTCTGTTTGGAAGGTAACCATAATACATGTAACTATCTCTGTCACAGGACATTACGAGACCAAATAGGGGTTAAAACATGATTTCAATTTCAATGAAATATTTTACTTCCTACATATCCTTTTTGAATGAGAACATAATGTCCAGTATACTTTGTGTACAGCGCTGTGAACAAACAAAAATTATGAATCACAAGAACTATAAAACTTTACACAGAATGACAGGTAGAATCAAACATTGACTATTAAATCCAAAACCAACATTACAGTAACACAAACATGTTTAATTTCAGGTGAAAATAAAAACTATAATGTAACTGGGGATGACATGGAGCTATTTTGCCCCCTTTTTTGTGATACTTTTTTGCTAAAATTTCCTTCGACCAGCTTCTTATTCCACAGCTATACTTCAACACATTGCTATCTCCCCTTGGGATTAATGCATGGGTGAGAATGGGAAAGTTGTCACCTTCATAGACTTCGCTCTCCTGTATCTCCGGTGAGTTTTGCTTCATGGTCATCGAAATCACAAAAGATTGCAACATACAGAGACAAGACCGTGAACTTTGCGGAGTTTTCACTGACCTCTCTTAATGGCCTTGTGGAGGAGGCTGAAACCCTGGCGGTCAGCTCGGTCCACATCTACCCTGTGCTTGACCAGCTCGCTGGCAATACTCTCCTGCTTGGTGGACAGGGCGAGGTCCAGAGGAAGGTCATTCCTCTCGTCCACCTCATTCAACTTTCCTGGCAGCTGATTGGGTGGAGGGGCACATGAGACAGGCATATGAAAACAATGAGAGTCTCACAGCTTCACTTGTTCAGTGCAGTGGAGGCGAAACAGCAACAATATCACAGCAGAGAACCCTGCAGCTTTTCATATGGCAACAAATGAGACTGAAATAACAAGAATTTTCATCCACTATACATACTTAAATTGTACTTAGAGCATATTAATCTAAGCAAGAGACACTTTTTTCTCATTAGGTCATACTTGTACATACTTCAATAAACCATCAATTTCTGGAAAACAAGAGTAATAATAACATTACATATAACAGATTTTTCATTCTTACTTTATCCCTTAACTGTTGATATTGATATACTACCCAGTCATGTCTTCACAAAACAGAAGTGTAATTATGTCTATTTATATTATCATCAATATCATTTAATCATCTATTAAAATGAATCAAGTTCATTGTGTGTGTGTGTGTTTTGTTTTTTGAAATTGTACAAACATAATGCTTTAGACCCACACACCTCAAACTTTTTCAACCTGATGCCCACTTCAGGTCCTACATTTTTTTTTTTTTTTTTTGAGACACATAGTTAGATCGAATATGAATATATTTCATCTAATTTTCGGCAGACTCGCAGTTCACCTGCAAGAGCTTCATGGCCCTTTGGCTGAGACGCAAGGCTTTAGACATTGCACATCAGGCTATACAGGTCATTTCTAGAAAACATTCCAAAAACGTTATACACACAGTACTTCACTCTCTTCTATCTGAGTTCTTCTTTTGCCAAACAACAGCCCTTTCAGGGACTATGTACACATGATGTGTACCGCAAACCTCTCTGCCTCCTACACATCTTACAACAAAGCACTTATAGTGCACATAATGAATATCATGTCTTTGTGTTAACATCTAAAACAGTAAGGTTTCAAGTGCATTATACTGTTCTGATACATGTATTATTGATGTACATGGGTCTTCTTGTGCATCTTTTTCTTGTTTTGTTCAACAGAATAAATTTTGTGACATAACATGAAGTATGCCCAGTTCAGCTACCTTTCAATTGTAATGGGATTGATAGCAGCGCAAGGTGAGGTAACCCTTCCTAGAAAACACATTTGCTTAGACACCTACCTGAGCGTCGAACTCGACGAGGTAGAGGAAGACGATGTCCTCCCTGCGATTCCTGATGGCAGTGTGGAGAGGGAACGGCGCCTTGGCCTTGAACATCTTGTAGAGCAAGGAGGCAGCCATGTTGCCAAAATCCTCGCTGGTAAAATCATTCTGCAAAAGTACACAGGAAGCTTGTTAGTTCTCACAGCGCTCGATCTATTCCCAACAGATGCATCACTGTCTGATTCCACTGGGGTAATGTGATCATACCCTGTCCTTCAATTGTGATTAACAGGTACTGTTTGTGATTATTGCTACTCAAATTTCAGACCTATATTTGGGCACGACTGCATGGATAGCAGGGGAAAAATAAAGATATCACATTCTAATTGGATGCATAAATATAAAATGCTATGTCACATAATGCTGTACAGAACTGCAGTATACAACTGAGTTTATACTTCAGGCATTCCACCTATATATTGGTAATACACTTAGTGTTGAATTCTCTATGCATTATCTGCATTCTACATCAAACTGTTTTAGTTATGTCCAATGTTACAGAGATAATTTTTAACTTGTGCATGCACATACAGAACAATGTGTATTTTGCCATACTGCAAATATTGAGTGCTAATGATTTAAATTGACGATAAGTTGGTGTATAAATACAGCACAAGCATCATGTTATGTAATTTTCACATTGAATTTTTGGGGTAAAGCTTTTTTTTTTCCAGACATTATTCATGTAAATTTCACAATCTCATTATGCATTACGCATTTGATGTGCACTTTCAACTAAAAAAAAAAAAGATTTCATTTCCAAACTATATGACTGAATGCAACTATTTTGAGAACAGAAACTTTACACTAACAACAAGAACAAACAAAAGCAAAACTCTCTAGAGGAAGCATAAAGGAAGGAAGCAGGAAGGAAGAATGCTATGCTAAAGCCACATTGTTAGTTTTCCAACTTGCTTTAATAGCCAAGAGCCAAGTAGCCCACTTGATCTTTTCCTCTGTCAGATCTCCTTTCTAGCATTCATCTACTCATAGCCTTTTGTCAAGGCCCTCTCGCTGTAACAGGCGAGCAAAGTGAGCCCAGCTGAGCGCGACAGCTGAAGATCAGCTGAAGCAGATCTGCTTCACACATTATCTTTCATGACACATGAACCCAACTGAATAGTCGTATCAACAGGTTCTGGTTGACCAATGGAACAGCGCGCTCCCCACATCCTCCGTCTTGGCATTGTCTAGCCTGAATCACCGACAACCCTTGGAGGTCTGTGGCGTGCATTCGCCATATGCAAATCAGGCTCGGGCAGACAGACACGCAGATAAGTCGACTTTTGCTCCCAAAATCGGGGCGCAAAAGTCGGTAATTCAAAGGCTAACTAACAACAGGATGTGAAGCAGATCTCGAAAGGCCCTCGTACAACCCCACTCGGTTGGGCTCTCTTCACTATACAGCAAGAGGGCCTTGACAAAAGGCTAACATTTATCAAGCTATTTGAGTCAGAAGTCAATGTCATCCTTTCAGTGGCAAAAGGTTAAAGGGATGGTACAGTATTGGAGGCGAGAATTGGGCGTTTCAACTTTTTGCAAGATACCAAGAAACCACTTATGAAATAGTACAGAGCATACCATTCTAAGACAAATTCAAAGTTTATTTGATAAAAATCGGTTTTGGAATGGCTGAGACAACCAAAAACAAAGTAAAATAAAGCAATCGTAATAAAAAGTAGGTCCCACCTTTTGTTAAAATTACTCTGTTTGGGAATCTCAGCCATTTTAAAACCAATTTTCATCAATAAGATGTCGAATTCCTCTTGGAATTACATGATCTTTTATATTTCATAAGATGTTTCTCATTATCTCACCCAAAAATGTTGGAAACCTGAAGTTAGGTTTCAACCAAAACTATATGATCCCTTTAACCCTTTTTTCCTTTGCCCCAGCAATTGTCAACCCATCTCATACAATAAATTCTTGTGTACTTATTCATCGAACAAATCAAGCCATTGAAGCAATATTTGTTTGACAATAAACCACACAAAAATATTATAGAGTTAACATTTCAGATGTGAATGGGACCCCAAGTCATGCGATAGCTCTTCAAATCATATCAAGTGCTCGATCAATCACTTACCCAATGGTTTGAGATGAGCTGAGAGCAATAGTTCTTGAGTTCGGAGGCTGCAATCTCCTCGGCCACCTGGTAGTATCGAATGCAATTTCTCACCGTGACAGACGACATGAGGGCTTTCTCACACCTGTACAGACAGAAATTCACATCCTACCATAACTGAGGGCTATTCCATTGTGTCTCTTTTTTAAACAAGAAAACATAACAAACATAAAAACAAAAATTCAATACATCTGTACATTGAAATAAATTAATTAAAACATTATGACAGAATGTTGATAAGAGTGAGACTGCTAATTTGTCACTGAAGTGTAAGATTTATTCAAATGCTAATGTGCATTCATTATCACGCTTCTGATGTGTACAATGTGGAAAAGCCAATGATTGTGCATATTGGAATAGTAGTCAGAATATATTTCTAAACATCTTGCTACAGTAGTTTACATGACCTCAGAAGTGCAGACACACACACACACACACACACACACACACACATACGCATCTATGGTGGAAACCGAGGACCTGTTTTACCCATAAGAATTTTACCACATAACCGAGGACCTGTGTGTCAGTAGGACTCTTGTCAACCGAGGACTCATTTGTATATTACCATCCAACCAAGGACTTATTACAATAATGCTAATTGAGGACCTACAAACATGTACCCCTACATGTAAAAGCATGCAAAAGCAGACCGTTTGGAATGGTCTGCGTACCGAGGACGTCCTCTGTTCTTTGTGTGTCCTTGGTTTAAATGTAAAGTTTGTATGTGTGTCCTCGTTTTACACCATGGGTAAGTGCAGACACACTAAAAAACACAGATACTGGCACACACACACACACACACACACACACACACAGCACATTGGTTACCTGTCTTGAAGTGGACTCAGTTTGAATCTACTAGCCGCCCGAAGGAGCTCCAGGATAAAGGAGTCGTCCTGCTTCAAGGCGATGACATCTGTGTAGACCCACTTTAGGAGAGTCATTCCAACCTCCTGGGAGATGTCTGGTCGGGCAAAACAGGGGGGAAAGATATACTGCTTAAGCCATATATATTTATCGACTTTTTGTGGATCGGGTCTTCCAGACAATATCAAGAGTGGTTAAGTTTGCAATCGTGGAGTATGATACTGCAAGGAGAAATGTACATGTATATATGCCAGTCACATTCACATCGGGATCAGAGTTAATATTTTCACACGTTGTTAACTTGCAAATAAAAATATACATTGTATGGTGTATACAGTACTAGCACAACAGCTCATAGTGTTCAATCATACTCTATAAATAGTGTGTGATCTCAAATGCACTATATACTTGATTATGTGCATGACAAATGCATAATTAGAACTAAGTGCCGTTCTACTTTATCAAGGTCCAAGGCTGTGGTGAAATAGAATTACACGCACAGACTACTCATAATTTTTGGTGTGCATATACATGTGTAGTCTAGAATAGTGCATGGCACTGAAAGAGCATGCAATATTTGTTTTGATAGTATATACCCTAAAGTGTATAATACTGAATTCCTCTTGCAAGAATTTTAAAGTTATATTGCATGAATGAGCCACATAACAAACACATAAACAAACAATGAGCGTCACATGATGCTTACTGTAAAACATGATATATTCGCAGCATGAATTTTTCACGAATTGGAGCCGACGGCCTTTTTTGCAGCATGAAATTTTCGTGAGCTGCCACTGGCATCCAATGCATATAGTGTAGACAAGAACTTTCGCGTGCATTTTAGTTAATTTCGCGAATCTTGGCGCTCGCAAAATTCGCGAAATTAAAATGCACGCGAAAATTCCTCGTTTTACAGTATTTAATCACAAATCATCTAAACAGCTTATTTAACATGACATGGTATAGCACAACACAATCTTATTCAACAAACAGGGAGGGCGCATTCCCTGTGGTAAAACTGCTCAGTGAAATTTCAGAGAATATCACTTGTTCAATTTTCATTGATGGAATTGCTTTTATAATCAATCTAAACTTTCCAAAAAATATTTACCAGTCGTGTGAAATCATTTTCACACTGGAATGGCAGAGTGAAAAAAAAGTCTTCAAGAATCTTATCATACATCAAAGTGAAATATTCACATTCACAATTAGCCAGCTAACAAAGTAGATAGCTAATACAAGCAATATAGGTCACAAAAAGAGAGAGACAGGCTTGAACACAACAACAACAACAGTTTTCCTTTACCTGTGAAATCAATGGCTAAGACATCAGCGAGGTTGGGCACCCCCCAGCTATCACTACGGGCCGCCAGGACAAACTTATGGGCTTTGACCTCTTGACCTGCCAACCTCACCACCAGATCACTGCACAGAGACAAAGAAAATGTATCATACATGATAATATCCTTCCACAATCTTTCAACGATTACTGTAAACGTCAAAAGTTTTGTTGCGGAGCGGATCAAATACACATTTGTAGGTTCTTGAATTCACACTGCACAATATTGTACCCATTCAAAATGTGCACAGAAAATCATGAAGATATTTGTGTGGATTTTAGGAAGCAGCACGAAATACGCGAAAATCAATTTGCCCCCAAAATTTCTGCGTTTACAGTACACCAGCAGATAGTGCAAGATATGACAGCTACAATGTACACCTCTCTAACCCTTCATTACCGGAATCGTCCACAGCCTCTTTTATTGAAAATAATGGAGGTTGCTGTAACATCAGTTCTTGTTATTTTGTGGTTTTGTTTTGTTATTCTACTCATTTGTTCTGGAGTGGTCAAATTTCACTGTTGTCAGTAAAAATTAAAAGGAAACAGAAATCTATAAATGGTACCCTATAATCTACCCTCATATAGTTAGAAGTGACATGAACTTATCAGCAAGAAATAGTCTTTAAATGTGTCTACACCAATGTGAAACAATTGTGAAAATTTTTGGAGAGTCCAGCTCAATACTGTACAAATTTCAACTGCTAAAACATTGAATGTTGAGTAAAGCATCCAAAACTCACACCTGCTTAAGCATTTTGAAATAGTTGCAACTTTATTGCACCTGAGCTGATCTCACAGAATGAGACCTGCATTTGACCTTGAACAAGACAAGAATACTACTTGTGATGCTACCTGCATATTTTCTGCAGCATTTTTTTATGCTGGGACTTCAAATAATACCATACTGGCACAATCTCACAAAAAAACCCTCCACTATTGCAACACAATAATTTGATGTTTCTCGGTGACTACTGCTATACTACTGCAACCGGTATAAATCAATTGTAGTATTAATGTACATCAGTATAATCATACCACAGCAAATTAGCAGCAAAAATGACAATATTTGGTTTAAAAATACAGACTCCCTAACAGGGGCTTTTGTTAACACAAATACTTCAAAATTTTTCTGTAGTAACGACAAGAATTGATGGACTCCAAAGCATTGATTGTTTGCAAATTTTGAAGGGCTACAAAACAAAAACATACAGAGTGCACATACAGATAGCTAAACAGATAAGCAGTATTTGGCTGCTTACAACGTAGATGTGCCAACAACACAGCAATCCTCTTAAACACAGGAAATGCACAATTTGCTCCGATATGCCTACAAAACATGATCAGGCCAACAATTGAATCACACCTTGGTGAAATACAGAGTACACCATACCTACATGTTTATCTCAGTGTACGATGCTACATAAACAGTTATTGGAAATAATGCTGGCTGCGAGACAAGCAAATTAGCATGGATATGAAATTCAGAAGAGGCTGTTCAAAATGAGCACATATCCATAATGCTAACTGAAATGCCTGCAAAACTAAATACTGGTAGCCATGTTTACAATACATCTGGTGTTTAATATCATGTACATTTGTGGGTAATTTATCAGTTCACCATCACACACAAACACAACACACACACACAGAGACATGTATGTATAATGCAAAGAAACAAACACAAAACATTGTACAAATACACACACAAGTACACAGATACTATTAAATGGTAACAATCACACTCGCATACACATACACGTGTACACAGAAAAATATACATGTATGTATACCGCATACATGACTCAAACAAACACACGTACACACACAAAATCAAATATATGGACACAATACACAGGACTCTAACACAAACACATAAACATACACATGTGAGCAAACACGCACAGACAGAAACAAAATGCACATGAAAACACACACAAGTCAAACACACTCATATAAACAAGCACACACTCACAGACACACACAAAAACACAGACACGATCCGGGCTCTGGACCCCCGCCCTCTTTCAGCATGTGTCAGATTGGCTGCTCTATTTTCAATCTATTGATCATCCCTTCCCCTCCAGGGCATGCCCCGCCCACACTTCCAGCCGATAGTTGGGTCGATCCCACACACTCAGGATATAACAGATTATGCCCGAGTTGCCCTTCACAGTGTGAATGTACATAGAGTGCTAGCCTTGACTGCATCTGTAGGCCAATGGAATGACAAGTTGAAACACAAACACAGACATACACACACACACACACACACACACACACACACACAGTTTTAACAGTTTAAGTGGCATCTAGTTACAAACCAGAAAAATAGACAAGCACTGACAATTGCTTTCTATTGCAACTGATTGACAAATTGATCATCGACATATACCGGAAACACAGATTATTCAGTGTTTCGTAGCTATGATTTAAAAAAAAAAAATCATGGGCATACAGTATACTTGAGTTGGATATCTCTTTTTACATGGCTACTAATACAACACTGAATAATCTGCGTTTATTTACGTCGATGTAGGGCAATTTGCCATCAGTTGCAATAAAAATCAACTCAAAGACTCATTAATTTGAACTGACAGACTCTGCTTACCCTATGAATTTGAGGAAATTAATGATAAAAGAGGCTTTATAATTTGTATTGTTTAGCATTAGCATGACGAACAGAAGTGCTAAAGTGATGTCCACACTGCAAGCAATCAGGTGTTTTCACTAATATTTCACCACTGTGTTGATGGAAAACACAAACTTATCAAAACAAGAGATGTGACAAAAGACACTATATCTGGGGAAATTTTCTATATTTTCAGCTCACATCTATGTGACACAGTAAACCACACTAAAATAGAATTACAATCAAGCCTTGATTTTACCCCCCCCCCCCAAAAAAAATATATAGCATATATATGATACATATTTTTATATAAAAACATAACATATTTCAATACTAACTTGCATATGGAAATGAATGAAAGTAATTGACTTAAGGTGTCTAGATACATCCACGGAATTGGCTCTGCATCTATCATGTTCAAGATGATTTTTTTTTTTTACAGTGTCATTGGTGCAGAGGCTGTTTTCAGATTTAAAAAAAAAAAAATAGCATTAATGGCAGGCATTTTGGGCACCTAGTTGTTCGTTTAATAAATTCGTTTCCAATAGTTGAGCCCGTAACACTTGCAACAGACCCAAATTTGGCCCTGATATGCACCTTTGAGCCAAGCTCAGATGTGCATGATACAAATTTAGCCCTAGTCCCATGCCTACCTGTATAGCTCTTTGTCAAACAAATCTGCCACCGTGGCCAGCAGCTTGGAGACGAAGTTCCCTTCCTCCTCTCCTCCCTTCGCATTGGTTGCCGTGGCGACATTGTACTTCTGTTCCAGCTCGGCGAGCCGCGTCTGGAGTTTGACATACTCTTGCCGCAACAGGTCCAGATGGCGCTGCAACTTCTCTGCTTCTGCAAGAATTTTGACGAGCATAACAGCCATTTAGGTGAGAGGAGGCACATTTCAAAGGAAAAAAAAAATCCACTCTGGCTCTGAGAAATTCCTTTCAGGGAGATGTTGAACACAGGAATGAAATAATGCAACAAATGTGTCTCTCTTCTACTACAATGAAGATTCAACAGTTCAACCTTGCATCACATAATTCCACAATTTTCAAGAGCAAGGCATATCTATACGGTAATACAACCCCCACTGCATAAAGAGTTTTGTAGTATATTTCAGCCAAGCTAGCCATACAAGTAGAATGCACATAGATCTCACGTTGACCATCTCATTGACCACAGTATGATGGTAATATTCTCCAAACTGACACTACCATGGCCCATTCAAAGCTAAAGCACGGTAATAACATCCAACAATGTCAAACTTAATACACTCATCATTTCCAGTTGGTGAATTGTCCTTGTCCAAAAACAAACCCAAAGAA
Source organism: Diadema antillarum (assembly GCF_040938485.1). Taxonomy (NCBI): domain Eukaryota; kingdom Metazoa; phylum Echinodermata; class Echinoidea; order Diadematoida; family Diadematidae; genus Diadema; species Diadema antillarum. The sequence continues at coordinate 1,705,142 of NW_027270929.1, read as the reverse complement.
CAAACACGAAACAACAACAAAAGAGGAACCAACACACGATGAAGTAGCATCTACACACACATCCCATTTGGTATGATGGTTGTGCTCCGAACAGACCTATTCTTTCAGGATATTCCTTGACGCACACATAATATCTTTAACTGTTTTGTGGGGGTGGCTAAGGGTTGAACAGCTGGGGGAAATGGCCCATATATGTCAGCTTAGGCCAATCTGGATGGAAGGAATTAGGTTGGACGGATATACATTGGATACGTCAGATTAACAAGATATATTTGTCAGCATGATTGATGACTGAATTCGATTGAATAAATCAAATCTTTGCAAAAGCAAGAAGAAAAAAACAATCATACATTTTTTTTTCTCGATAGTTTCAGGTAGTGTTGGTCCCAACATTCCAAAAAAAGGAGTCACCAAATATATTTTCACAACTTCTTTGGTCAGGAGTTACATCAAATTAACGCCACAACACTCTGCAAGATACATGAATAGGGAAAATTATTTCATCATTCTGTTTTGAAGTAAAGAAAATCTTTATGGTGGTTGTTACATTACCACCATTTGGAGTGAAAAAACAACAACAAACAAACCAGGTTTTAACCCTTTGCACTGGTGGGATATCAAACTACTTTGACTAGAACTTTTAATATAGTGTACCAGCATTTACTGGAGCATGAGTTAAATATGATAGCCCCATATCAACACAATAAAAGCATACTTATACCTTTTGAGTTAAACACACACAAAAAACCCAAACAAACAGCTCCCTGAAGTTGCTACAGTACACAATTAATACACTTACAAATATCATTCATTGCACGTGAGTAATGACAGTCGATGCCATTTGCTGTTCCTGAGAAGATGGCACTACTTACTTTGGTTGATATTTTTAACATGCTTCAAGGTAGGGGCCTAACAATCAAATATCAAATTTAAACTCTTTCTTTCCCTCAATTATTATTGTCACATTAAACTAAAAAAAAAAAGAAGAAGAAAATCACAAACAAGTCTCAAAAAGTAATCTGCCACAGCATAGGTTTAGCTCTACTGTCGTATCTTATGCCTCATCTTTCACAGGATCTTTTCTTTTTTTAACTGAATGTAATCTTATAATTTCCATGTACAGTGTATTGTTGGAACACAATTTCACACATAAAATTTGCCAAACTGTAAAATTTGTCCCTGACGTGCTTTCCATTTTATTTTCTAAACTTAATAACTCACTGTGCATGCTTTTGATATAGAGATCACATCTTCAAAGTTTGAAGAACGATTGATGGCAACAAGACAGATGGACAGATATAAAAACAGAAAACAAATCCAGAGCATAATTCATACTACCCCTTTTGTGCAAAGGCTTAAAAATAAGCATTTTACAAACAAACACACAGAGCAATGATGAACCATAAGATTGCGTACACATACATGTATGTAGTGTATCAGTCAATTGAATACTGTAAAAGTAGAAATTTTCGCGCATTTCGTGCAACCAAACGCTAGCGCAAAAACAAAAGCACGCAAATATTTTTGCATGACATAAGTTCCAGTAGTTAATGTCCTGATTCCGTGGAATTAAAAACATGTGAAATCCATCTTACCTGGCCGAGCGCGAAAAATTACTCGCGTGAAAATATCCTCTTTTAACTGGTAACTGGTCACATCATCTAAGCTACAAGTATTTCATTATAAATGCATTTAAACTTGCAAAGAGACAATACAGTTTTGTGTGGTATCACAGGGCACAACTTTACGACACTCAGTACACGGATACAAACACAATTGGAGGACTGAGCAATGTATTAATACGTAATATCCTAGAATTGCACACACATCACAGGACATTTCATATGCACATATATGCAAATATAGTGTAGCTGTATACAAGGGTACCTAAATTAGGTCACAGACCAAATGTGCCTGTTATGTAGTACATAACAGCTGACCAATATCGAAATGCTGAAAAAAAGCAACATAATTGTACGGATTATCTCTTTTTAATCATGCTTAAATTTCATGGCAATATTTCCGTTGATCAGCTTTGGAAATTTAAATGATTTGTGGCTCTGGTTGTAAACATTTGCAAAAACAAACAAACAAAAACAAAACAAAACAGAATTTGATGATACCGGACAGCTTTATACAATCAACAACGAAGAGTATCAAAAATGCTCACCTAAATTAATTCAAATACATCCATCAGACAGCCCGCAAGCCATGCAATAAAATGCTATGTACAAAAATCTCCTCTTGTGCATGCACAGGCTTGCTCTGAAAATCCCACAGCTTGCATGGCTTGTGCGCTGTCTGCGCTGGATAAGTATGCAGCGCAGCAGGACGCTTGCATGAATGGTGCCCAAAGGTTGGTGGACGGCGAGATTTCACAAAGAAAGTGAACCCGTAATACATTAATTACCTACAAAGTGATTAGTTTGCTGACAAATTCAAGTGTGGAATAGTACCGTAATTTGGGATATGGGCACAAGATCAGGTTAGTTCTGATTTTATTTTTCTCTGAATGAATCTTTGTAAAATGATGTCAGACTTCACCTTTGTGAGGGTGATTTGTGCGTGAAGAGGCGAGAGCCGCAGAAAAGAGCACCAAAAACTTTGAGGTGGATCAGTCCTTCGTTGAGCGAACCCGCTGGCACCTGTGACAACTGTGTTTCAGTGGGTCACTGCATATCGGTCGATCAAACTTGATTTTTGTCAAAAAGCACAGACAGAATGTTTTCTTCTTTTCATTACGGAGAGTGGTGGACATGTGATGTGTTGTGTGTGTGTGTGTGTGTAACAATATTAAATCACTGTGCAAACTTGCAACAACTTAGAATTTATGTCAGATGTGGGATGGACGACAACTGAACAGGGGGCCTCATGAGCACCCTGGCCATGCTCATGACGATTGAGGTGGAGGGATCCTTATGAGCAGAAGTCCATCTCATCATAGTCATGAGCGGGTTCCCTGATCCTGGGCTCTGCTGTAAAACTTTACTGATTTAATTTACGTGTATAGCCAGGTGCCCGCACCTCGTCAGGGGCCCGAATACCGTCACCCCGCTTAAAATCGTTTTGAGCGCACTGAACAAAAATGTATGCCCGAGACTGTGTTCTGTACGCTTGAAACTTGGCAGGACTCCCACAACCAAGCAAATTGTGGTGAAAACCGAACAGTTTTTCGCGAAAATCTGAAATTTTAATAGGGCTATAGGAATACGTGTTATATGTCACCCGCACGCATCTTTTACGTGTATGTCTATGGGAACATCACAGTCATCGCACATGTCTTTTACGTGCTAAGTCTATGGGAGAGCAGGTGACGAGTTGCAGGCCCCTTCCTTAGCGCGCAACTTTTTCGCATCGTTCGCCTTTGACGACGATAGCTGCAAATTTTCAATATCGATCAGTGAACTTGTGATTCCATTGGAATTTTCAGCATTTTTCCTGTATGTGGAGTTGGATTTCAAAGAATTTCAGTGGCCAAATGTGATTCAATTATGGGCAAACATTAACTATGACGAGGTGCGGGTCACCCAAGTATACTAAATAAGCTTGTTCCATTTATTTAAATACAGTTAACATGGTAAATTTAAATTTAGATAAATTTTAAATTTACATAAATTGAACTATCCATAGCCATAGCTGTCATAGTTCTGGTTGATTAAAATGTGCAGATGTTTGTTAGGTATATTAAGCCTTCTAGTACTAGTACTCAACTACTAGTACAACTAGGTCTAGACTACACCCGCGTCCACGCCTACCACCACCACCACCTACCTAGCACCTATATACCACCCGCACCCGATCGCATAGGTCCGTCTGTCCTGCTACGCGACGGGACGGATGCCCGAGCCGTGAGCAGAGACGAGACTCTCGGTGCAGCGGTAGCTCACATGACTCTCGCGTGTCATTTTAATTCACTATCCTTTGTCTACGAAGGCGCAGTTTTCAACTACGGTGAAATTGCCTACTGTTTTACTCAAAACAAAACTTGTAATAATCTTGACTCCGAAGTACGACGTTCTACAGCATAAACGAGAGCACACAACGAATAAAAATCATTCCAGTAAGTAGGCTTATCTATACAACAGAACACGCGTACACGCCCATACCTTCCGCCATGATCCTTCGCTCCTTCAGTGACAGGCAGGCTGCGAATGCATCTGTACGTGGTGTACCACCAGTGTGTAGCACTGTGTGAGCTAGCTAATGTGCGCGCGCTGCTGAAGAGCTATTGACAGTGTATTACCGGAAGTGATTGTACGAACTCAACAGTGTTTTGCGGGAAAATCCCGAGGATTCAATACACTGACACTGTGCATTCGTCGACTGCACGGAATGAGAGTGCTTTCTGTAAATTTTACAGCTCTCGTATAAATAAGCACAACTTCCCTACCGCACCGGTATTTCTGCAGAGTTGTAGTCTTCATTTATTTACGATCAGAACTGCTTCCTTTCAAGTCACTGGAAGGGTGCAAAAAGTGAGTACAGCCTTAGCCAACAAGCCAAGCCAAGCAAGCCGGCGGCCTGCTGGCCTGGCATTCTGTGTCTGTGATTTTGTGAAGTGACTAGACCCTAGATCTAGCTACTAGCTCATCTCTCCATCATCCAATGATCCATTACGACCATGCATACCCACTGAAGTGAAGTTTCATGATTTGGTTATTTGCCTAGCATGCAGTGTCAGCCAAGTGTACCACTAGTCGCACTCCATGACTACCACCAGTAGGCAGTACCACTTCCTACGTGTAGTCATACAAAATAGGCGTAAACTTACATGCACAGTTTTTACCATGATTGTAAATTTGTAGTAATGACGAATGACGGAATGTACCACTCAGGCACAGTCAGGATCATACACTGATAACAGAGTGCAGTGGCACCCATGTCATGATGTGGCAGCATGCAGCAGCTGCAGCATTGAGCAGTTAATAATGTCAATGATTTGTATTTTTATTAAAATGTACAAATAGTGAAATAGGGTAGACTAGAGTTCTATCTAGAAAGTTAAATACTGAAAATATTGGCCAAATCGTGATATTGGTCCCCTCTCGTGCGTGTGCGTCTCCACTATGTGCAAAGTCTAGCGAGGTTGAAAGAAGTCCCGGCTATGACGAAATGAACGGCGGTGAATGGAGTGGGGGCCTATTTTGCAATAATGCCAAGCAAGATATATACACCTCCTCCACCAACTATTATCAAGGGATGATCGTTTGATCTGAATGTAGCGATCAAAGCAGATATTTCTATGGCGTCTTTGAAAGGCTAAAATTTGCTTTTCCCTTTTCCTCGGCCAAATCTTGTGGTAGCAGTTGTAGCGTCTAGATACAAAGCGGTGTTAGAGAATGTGCGTGTGTGTGTGCAACCCCTATGAAGGCCTTCCATGCATCGTTCTCTTTCTTCTTTATCTTTTCTTCTTTCATTTTCAGATATTTCTAACTTTCTTTGCCCTCCCAATTATTTCTTTATGGATTTCCTCTTGTCTAACTTTCTTAATTTCTTGTTCAATCTTACTTTCTGCCTAATTGTTCTTTGTTTCCTTTGAGGGTTATCTTTCCCTCCCTCTACCTTTCCTTTTTTTCCTCTCAAATATTTTTTTCTTTTATTTTGTTCTGATGTAGGCCTAGGCCTTATAACTCTTTTCTTAAATTTGTTTACGACCTGTATAATTCTTTTATTCCGTCCTGTTCATCTCTTCTCTCATTCTTTTTATACTTACGCCACGAAGTGGTGGCGGAAGCATGATGTTTTTGGGTTGTCCGTCCGTCCGTCCTTCCGTACGTCCGTAATGAATTTTGTGGACAGCGTAACTAAAAAACCTTTTGAGGTATCCTAATGAAACTTGGCATGTATGTGTGTTAGGGGGTGAAGTTGTGCCTATCAACTTTTGGGTGCACATGCTCAAGGTCAAAGGTCAAAAGGTCAAGGTCAAATACTTAAAATTTCACTATTTCCCCGATATCTATGCAATGCCTGAAGATACATTGTACTTTCTTGAAACTTAGTGTATACATGTATTACCCAATTAAGATTCTCTGGTGAAAGTTTGGAGTCATGAGGTCAAAAGGTCAAAGGTCAAAAAGTCAACTAAAATGTTAAAATTTCACTTTTTTCTCTGTATCTTGGAAATTGTTCAAGGTACATTGTATCTTCATGGAACATAGTATATATGCATACAACATGTACTGACTGGCAGTGGTTATCTAGGGAATTCGGGGTTCATGGGGTCAAAGGTCAAGGGCAATACTTCAAAATTTTACTATTTTCCTTATATTTATGCAATGCCAGCAGGATTATTTTTTTTTACTTGATGTATATGCATGTATAACCCAATAGAGATTCTCTGGGATTTTTTTTTTTTTTTGCCAAGAAAGTCAAAGGTCAAAAGGTCAAAGATCAAGTGAAAGTGCTGAACTTACTTCTTTCTCCATATCTCGGAAGTGGCTCAAGTTATCTTGAAACTTAGTACATATTTATGTATGTTCTGCCTGACAGTGATTCTCTTATAAATCAAAGGCCAGATGAAAATGATAACAATTTACTGTTTAATACAGAAATTGCACTTTTTCTCCATACCTTGAAAATTACTCAGTGCACAAACTTAAGAAAGGGTCAAAGTCAAGTTAAAGTTCTTAAATCCCCAAATACATGCTCTCCTATTCATGCAATTAGATATAGGTCAAGGAAGTTGAACATTCAATACATTTGTGACAGTAACATGTCATTTTGATATTTTGCCAATTTTGTGAAAATGTAATCACACATTGTCCGCATGTACTAAAGACCTATCAGGAGAATCATGCATTATGGCGGAGGCGTACCAGTTGCCAAAGCGACATTTCTAGTTTATTTTTATATTCAATTTTGATTTACTTTGCTTTCCGTTTTTTCCAAACACATCCACCTCTCCCTTTATAATGCAAGTTTCTCTTCCTTATTTCCCTCCATTATCTTTTGTTTTTATTCTAAGTATCCTTTTTATTTTGTAAACTTTTTGTTTTATTTTTTCCTGGTTGATCTTTTTGGTATCTTTTCATTCATTTCCTTTCCCTCTTTTCCTATCCTTTCTCTGTATATTCTTTCACCCGTCTTATAACCTCATTTTTCACAATCTTTTTTCATTCACACACATACACATGCACACACACACACACACGCACACACGCACACAACACGAACAACCCCAAACCTCAGTTAATCGCTACTGCAAACGTGACTCGGTACAAGGTGAGGGAAAGGTGGGGAAAAAACAAAAACAAAACAGGTTTATCTTTTTAAAGATACCATAGAAGAACTTGATGTGATTATAGCTATGAGATTTCTACATTCAGATCAATCATGGTGCTCACTGCGGTGCCATGAACATGTTTTGTATACCATGCGCTGCGCCATCTGCTCCTGTGCAATGCAGTTATCGCAGAGCGAACTAGCTGTGATTGACACATTCTGAAAAGTGTAAAAGAGTAAAAGCGGTGACAAATCCATTTCACTGGACTTGGGTCTCACTTACTGTAGATGCAAACATCCGTGGCATGGATATATTTAGAGTGAATTTGTGCATGTTTGGGGATCAATTGACTAACAGGTGCAAAGTACACTAGCGCCCATATGCTTTACATGTTTTGGATGGTGTTATGGTGAATTACTGTATTGGCAGCTTGCTTTAAATGTTAGGTCCAGGGGCAGGGCTATAATATCAGATATCAGTATTTTGTTGTTCATCTCATCTTTGTTTAAAATTGGTTGTTTTTTTTTTGTCTCTAGTGATGTCTTTACATTTGTGAAAATTGATATGTATGTGATTAATGTTAAAAACAATTACTTCTATAGTTATTGTATTTCATCTAGATAGGATATTGTTCTCTTCTCTATTTTTTTTTTATATACACATACACACACACACATACACGAAAATGCTGCTCTGCTTCTTCTTTTCTTAATCTTCAAAATGACATTCTATCATTATAATATGAATATGTAGCGTAAATTCTAGACCATTGTGAAGTTGTCACTAATTTGACCCTATACTTGAACTAAGCCCTCACCTAAACTGCAATATGATGAACTATCACTCTTACACTAACCCTTTGACCAAGAACCTGTGCTTTTTTTTTTTTTTACTAATATCAATCCTGACCAGAAATCATTTATTTCATTATTCTGTGGTACATTGTATTAGGTGTTTATATTTTCTTTCTTTTTTTGTAGAGGGTGTTCAAGGAACTCCTGCAGCATTTCCTAAGTCTTTTTTTTTTTTTTCCGTATGATGCAGGAATGGCTCAGAAGCGGAGAAAGGCAGACCTTAGCAATGTACCGACGTGCAATCTCTTCTCAGCATTCACTGATGATGGGGTGCTGAAAGCGAGAACCTTCAACATAGACTCATTGGACTCTGGTGAGAGCAAGATAGATAACTTTCTGAAAATTATAATGATAGTATGCAGAGGTTCTGTAGCATTAGTATTTCAGAATGAATCACAAATTATCATATGACTCCAGGATATTTGCATTACCCACAACTATTGAAATAGATACTTACACACGATTGAACTTCTTTTTCTTTTTCTTTAGTTTGGCTGATTATAATATTTCTGTACATATTATCCTCTTTAAAAAAAAAAATGTTTGTGTGTTTTGTTTTCACATCATTTCAGAAGACCACAAAATTTTAACAGATTTTTATGCCCTGAAATATCCCACATATGCAGCTTTCCAATATTTAGTGACATTGTGGCATGATTTATGCAAATGATACAAAGTGTCATAACAAAAACTGATATATGCCTTTGGTATGTATGCAGTATTAATTAGTGGAGATGACTGATAAATTCCTTGATAGATTTTAGTAAGAAAATTGTTTGGTAGTTCAGACTGAATACTGTGGTATAATCTTTAATAGGAAGATTGGTGGTTTCTGCTGCCTGCATTTTCTTTTTAAAAGTTTGTGTTCCCTTTGATATATGCAAAAGATGTTGCACCTTCAAATGACACTCACTAGCAAAGTACAACAGGGTGTAGAGAAATGGCTAAATGAAATGGACATTATAGATGTGGTATATTTTGAAAATATGACAGAACCAAAATCATGGCTGGACTGGAGCATTCACCTCTTGAAGGTGGCGAATTTCCTTTCAAACTTAATTAAAGATGCCTGTAAAGTTTTTATGAAAGTAAGCTGAAGTTCCAGGAATGCTTTATTGGCTGAAGCAGTTTGCATTGAAAGTTTGCAAGTGATTCCTGCTGCTTGGAACTACAGGTAGTGTAAGTTTGTTGGATTTGCAAGTGATTTGCCAAGTATGAACACAGGCCATAATATGCACCTTTAACTTCATATTTGCTGACATAGGGCACTATCTCGAAGATTTCTATCGATGCATGTATGTCATTTCCCCCCCCCCCCCCACTCCAAACGAAAAATAAAAATCCACTTGAACCACTTCTTCACAAGTGTTTGGTTTATAAATTCTAGATGAGACTAGAGTGTCTCTGTCTTTATTTTCTCTTTGGTAATTATATATAGATGAAGAGGAAGATATTGAGGAACTGAAGGCCAGGATACAGAACACTTCCCAGAGTCACATTACATCTTCCAAGGGCGGGAAGATGTCAAGGGCAAAGAAGCGAAGAAACTACAGCAACAATGATGACGACGACGATGATGATGATGTAGTGACTATATTGAGGTAGGATGATGCACACTGCTGCTTGAAGGTTACCATACATGTATGTGGCCACAAACCCACAGAAAGAAACTTGGGATGTTCTTTTAGTTGGTCTGTAAATAACAAAATTAAGTCAACTCAGATATTTTTGTACCTTCATCCTTTTTCTTTTTTTCATTTTTACTGAGCTACCCTTTTTTATCTAAAATTCCTAGTTTAACCCGTTCCGTACGGGAACCTGGTGGTCTCTGTATTAAGTCTATGGGGATTTCAGAATTCAGTACGGAACGGGTTAAATGGATGGAATTAAGAAGAAGATCCATTTCTGACAGTTTCGTGGCCTTTTTGTCCCCGCCGAACGAGTTCGAGCAGGGGACTATGAAACGGGCTCCGTACGTGTGTGTGTCCGTCCGTGTGTCCGTCCGTGTGTGATCAAAATGTTCAAAATGCCACTCCTTCGCCATTTCTAACCCGATTTTGATTCTGTTTGCTTTATATGATAGCACTACATGGGAGCTTTGAAACTTCTATACAGAATTTCAATTGTGACCTTTGACCTTGACCTTTGACCTATATTGTACATTTTGCTTCAAAATGCTACTCCTTCGCCATTTCTAACCCGATTTTGATTCCGTTTGCTTTATGTGATGGCACTAGGTGAGGGCTTCAAAACTTCTACACAGAATTTTGACCTTTGACTTCTTTGACCTTTGACCTTGATTTTTGACCTAAATTGTACATTTTGCTACAAAATGCTACTCCTTCGCCATTTGTAACCCGATTTCAATTCCGTTTGCTTTAAGTGATGGCACTAGGTGAGGGCTTCAAAACTGCTACACAGAATTTTGACCTTTGACTTCTTTGACCTTTGACCTTGATTTTTGACCTATATTGTACATTGCCTACAAAATGCTACTCCTTCGCCATTTCTAACCCGATTTTGATTCCGTTTGCTTTATGTGATGGCACTAGGTGAGGGCTTCAAAACTTCTACACAGAATTTTGACCTTTGACTTCTTTGACCTTTGACCTTGATTTTTGACCTATATTGTACATTTTGCTACAAAATGCTACTCCTTTGCCATTTGTAACCCGATTTCAATTCCGTTTGCTTTAAGTGATGGCACTAGGTGAGGGCTTCAAAACTTCTACACAGAATTTTGACCTTTGACTTCTTTGACCTTTGACCTTGATTTTTTTTACCTATATTGTACATTGGCTACAAAATGCTACTCCTTCGCCATTTCTAACCCGATTTCGATTCCGTTTGCTTTATGTGATGGCACTAGGTGAGGGCTTCAAAACTTCTACATAGAATTTTGACCTTTGACTTCTTTGACCTTTGACCTTCCTCTTTTTACCTATATTGTACATTTTGCTACTAAATGCTACCTCCGGCGGGGACATATATTACGCACCGCGTAATTTCTACTTTTCCTTGTTTCCCCCTTCATCAGGTTTGCTTTCTTGGTTTTACGCCCTTTGTAGTGTGCATGGAAACTCTACAGTCAGCAGTAGCTTTGATACTTTGACATTCTTATGATTAGGCTATTATTCATGAGTGTACCATGTCGTAGATTAATATGGCAATCCCTTCCAAGTGGTTGCCATGGCTCAGTGCACTTGACTACGCCCTTGATCAAAGCCCCTTTGCTCAAATGAAGCTTTCCTACGTGTTGCTGTTGATTCTTTCCATTGTTTATTTCGTGACCTGTTGGGAATATTAGTCTTGAAACTTCATGACTCGTGTATCATTTAAAAGCGGTGAGCTCCAAAATCTTTCCTAGAGAAATTTCCATAGGTTTTACTCATGTAGGGTCAATTGTAAATTTTGTGAATTGTTTTAGGTCTTCAGTCATGCACTGTAAAACCAGAAATTTTCTGGTGCATGAAGCTTTCACAAATTTTACAGGGAGCTGTGATGTGCGAATTTAAAATTCATGTGAAAGTTTTTCTGTGCAAAATCCTGTATATGTCGTATACTCATACCGGTAATGTTTTTGTGGTTGCCTATTTACAAAAGTTTCGTGCCGCCAAAAAAAAGATAAAAAGGAAGGCCATTGGCTCCGTATCACAAAAGTTGTGTGTCATGAATGTTTCTGGTTTTACAGCATACAGTTGGGAAAAAAATATGAAAACATACAGTAGATACATCCACCACTAACTCATGCTTCTGAGGTGGTACCCCTTTTTTTTTCATCTCCCCAGCTCATCAACAGGAGCAGAAACCCCTACGACTACAAGGAATAGAGACTCCCCATCCCCTCCTCCTCCCACGCAGCTTGACGATGTGACAGTGATGAGGATCCAGCAGAACAGCAGGAGAGCTGTACAAGTTTTTAGGTGAGAGGGAATAGGGATTTTTCCTTCTTTTCTTCCTCTTTGATCTCCGTGGTCTGTGCACAAAGCTATTCAAAAAAGAAGAAATCATGGTATTTGTGAATGAAAATCCATTCAAAAGTTGACTTCAAAGAATTGAATAAAGTAAAATCTGGCAGCAATGAAAATTTTTATTAAAATATGACAAAAGAACTAAGAAAAACATATAATTTGCACATTTTTGCTCTACAATTGTGAGACATTTCTTGTGATATGCAGATTCTATTTTTTTCGGTCCGTAGTATCGCAACTTTAACTACCCCCCCCCCCCCCACCCCCAACACACACTTTGTAAAGTCATTGAGGCTAAATCTTGATACAATTTGATGTGGAGGATGCAATTCCCTGCTCTTGAATTAATGAAACGAAAGCATGTAGAGAAGATTTGTGTGCTGGCAAATTAGAAACTTGTTCAGATGTGACATAGTTTGGCTGTGACTGGTATTACTGGTCCAGGAAAATTATGAGAATTTTCTTTTAATCTTATGTCTGGATCTAATGAAACTATCTTTAATTTTACCCTATTCATTTTAAATCTCATCTTAAAAGTCAACCCAAATCCGCTATTGTCTCTACAAACACAATTGCACCTGTACAACCATATGAGTTCACAGAAAGATAGTTTAATGAAGGAATTACTGCGTGACGACCTGTACGGAAATCACAAGATATTGCTGTGAACAAAGACAATGCCAAGACATGTAATTTTTCACAATTTTTTGCTCCCCTGAAGTAATGTGAAAATGATTACATTCAATTTTTTTTGGAAGATGTTAGAATACACTATTAGTGTAGTAGCAGCAGTATGCTCATCTGTGATAGATTACACACTTTTATAGTTGTGTAATTGTGTGGTCATGATATGCCAATGTATGGTTGAATTACCCTCTTTCGTGTATACGTTTGTAATATTGCACCTCTCTTTTCTGCAAATATTAGAGATTATTAAATGGAAAAGGAGCGATTTTTTTTTCTTTACACATAATATCACACAAGATTATACCATGTGTCCCATGGGTGCCTTCATATCTTTGGATGAATATCGTTGACAAGAAAAAAAAACAACAGTACATGTGTATCATAGCATTCCTTGTAGATCATCTATAAAAGACACAGTTTCAAGTGTGTTGTCTTGAAATGGCAGTTGTGCTAAAAGCCCCTTTTCTCTCTGTTTCTGCATACTAGGAACCTTGAAAGCCAGGTGTCAAATTACCATGTAACCAAGGCAATGTCAGAAATGGAGGGCATCATGTCGCCTGTCATGACCAGCCCCACAGAGCTTGTTGAGGACGCACACACACCCGGCCCAAGAGAAACGATCACTGTCAAAGTTCGGACCCGCGTGGGACTGACACGATATGAGAAGTACCCAATGGTGAGGACCAGTACTATAGTATGTAGAAACTGTGATTCTTCCTGGAAACCATCTGAATTATCATGTCTTCTAAATAACATTAGAGACTACTGTATTCCAAACTGCAAAAGAGCTGAGCAGCAAAAATTGTCAGTATTACTGAAGCTTTTGTCGTTTTTTTTTTTTCCTCTGTGAATGCTAAGACAAGATTCCAGTAATTCTGAATGTAAAATAGAGAGACTTTATTGCACAAGATATTTCTTGGACCTGCATTGAGTTCAAGACCTGCATGAACTTGTAGAAATAAGTGTTCCTATCTATGAATTTGAAATTGATGACTACAGTCATTGTTACGTAATCATCAGAGTTTCAGAAAAAAAAAGAGCCTCAGTAGATTATATGATGTAAATTTTATGTCCAATATAAAGAAATTGTTGCATTTTACGGTAATTGCCTTTTGCTAAGTTGGTATGAATCACATTGTTTGGCATGTCTCACAGACGGTGACACGACATTTGTTCCTGCAACAATTGCCTATGTTCTCCAAGGACTCAGGGTTAGGGTCAGGGTTGTCATAGAGTTTTAGGTTTAGTTTGATTTTAGGATTAGGATTTAGGGTTAGGGTTATGTTTGTGGGTAGAATTTATGTTTGCCTAGTAGTCAGGTCAAATTTGGCATACGGATTCCTTTAGAACTATTAACCTGTTCCGTACGGGAACCTGGTGGCCTGCATATTAAGTCTATAGGCATTTTAGAATTCAGTATGGAACGGGTTAAACAATATTAGAGTAGGTTCGATTTTTAGGGTGAAAATGCTGAATTTTGATATTTCTTTATATTATACTGTATTGCGTAAGTAATAGTCAGGTCGCTTAGTGAAATTACCATTACACGGCGGATAAAAGCATAATTATTTTTTTTTTCACACGGATTCCTTTACCAAGGACTATTAGACAAGCTTTACCAAGTACTATTAAGCAATATAAGAGTAGGAGCCCTCCGGGATTTTTGTAGAAAAACACTTTAAAGATCAAATTTCAAAATGGCCAACACTTCATTGGCAAAACCTTCACTTTTCATGTCATATGGGTGATAGGATGACAATATATTACATTTGTATTGTTGGTTTGCTTTAAAACCTTGGCTTGAACATTGCGTTAGGAGCATTATATTCTTGCGTAATGTAAAGTCTCTGAACTACTGGGGGAGAGGTATAGGGCAAAAGGGGCGGGACCCCCCCTCCTTTAAAAAATGCTTGTTCGCTTGTTCTTTTGCATTCTGTTTTGTTTGCTTATTTTTTTTTCTCGTTTTGCTCCATATACACGGCAGATAAAAACATAAAATTTGGCGCATGGATTCCTTGAGGACTAGGAAACAATACTAGACCAAACACACACACACACACACACACACACACACACACAAGATCAAATTTCAATATGGTCGACACTTATGGCAAACCCCTCACTTTTCATGTGATATTACTTATAGAATGGTTGATACTATGACCGTCAGTTTATATCTTTATTTTTGGTTTGGCGTAAAACCTGAATTTGGACATTGTGGTAGGAGCAATGTTTATATTCTTGCGTATAATGTAAAGTCTCTGAATGGCTGGGGATGGGGTAGGGCAAAGGGGGAGGCCCTCAACTTAAAATGTGGTGGTTCACTTGTTCTGTTGCATCCTTTTTCCGTCTTGCTTTAAACACGGTGGAAAAAAGCATCAATTTTGGCACACGGATTCCTCATGTAGAGTAAGAGACATCCTGCAATTTTTAAGGAAAACACACACACACACACGAAATCAGATTCCAATTCACAACCGATCTGAACTTCTATGTTATCACATTTCCTTTGGCCCTATCAGGTCGCTTAATGTCAACATTTGGGCTTACCGTTAATTAGAGGGGATAAAAGCACCAAATTTAGAGAAGTGATCCCCTAGGACCTATACTCATTGATATTAGAGTAGGAGCCCTCTGTAATTTTTCAATTTTTAGGGTGAAAATGCTGAATTCTAATATTTCTTTATAATATGATATATATACTGTATTGCATATAAGTATAATAAAGGGAATGTGATAACATATAATTTCAGATCTGTTGTGAATTGATTTATTTGTCATGGACTAAAAACTATAAACCCAAATTTGAGACCATGATTTTAACATCAAAGCATCTGAAACATGGAGTTGGTAGAATTAATTACTGATCAAATATTATATACTAATCAGATATAATGTATGCAGTTTAAACAGACAGAAGATAGTTTCTAAACAGTTTTGCTATACTCAGTGGCGGATCGGGGTGCATGGAGGCGCACCGGGTGCACCCCTTCTATTCTTTGTTAAAACAAAGAAATAAAAAGGAAAAAAATGGAGGGGGAGGGCATGCGCCCCCTTTAATTTTGTAAAGGCGCCCCTCCCCCTCACGGAATTCCTGGATCCACCCCTGCTACTCCCATGCTCTGAGACTCTAAGAATCATTTTAAACTGAAATGATTTTTCAGTGCAGTAAGATTTATTTGTGGATACAGTGCACTCCCGTTATGACGAACGCCGTAAGAATTTTCGTAACAACTAAGTAAAAATGAGGTCCCAAAACTCTCATCTATCTTTCTATACATTACTGTTCTGTTTATAATAAATCGAATTGTCGATATAATAGCGACAAAAGGTGCCGGTCCCGACGACGTTTGCTATAACGGGGGTGCATTCAACTGCTACTATTACTTTCTTCTTGTGCCACTGATATGTGTCTCAGTATACCAGAAAATTTCTCTTCTGAGATTATTGGTGAGCTTTATCTTTTACCGGGAATTTTACTGATAATTGTACCAAATGAGGACAGAAAGATAGACACGATGTCTTGTCATATAGTTGTGCTGGCCATAATACATATATTTGGGTTAAAGATGTTTAAAGTTGCGTTTGCATGCTGAGGGAGGTTTACTTTGCAGAATGTTTCATTAGACGAAAGGAACTAACTGACTATCATAGTTGCTTTACGAGAAACTGTATAATAATGTCCTTTTTTCCCCCAGAGGATTACCTTTATCATTGTATGTGCTTTCTACTGTAACATTCCAAGGCAATATCATACGAGTTATACATACCAGAAATGACTTCTCTGATAATTGCATCACAGCATTACTCCAATCAACCGTAAGTGAAATGATGCCATGGATATCAAAGTTTTTACAATAATTGGATTAAATTCGAATACTTTTGTTTTTAAGAATGTGATCCATCATGGTATTTACAAACTTGTAAGTGCATGGGATCGTTGTGTGATTTGCCAACAAGACACGGCTCAATCCTTAAAGTGTCTCTTGAAGAGTTCAAGGGCAAGTGGTGACAAGACAGATGCCTACAAGTCATTCATGTTCAATGCTGAACAGTTCCGAGCAATTAATGCTGTTCCAGTTGAACTCTGTTTTGGAAGTGAAGAAACTGTTGAAAGCTTTGTTACACACTCAGCTCAATGGCACAAATCTTACTATTTGAAATTCAATCACTCTACATTGGAGAAGACTAAAGCCCCCATTCCACTATCATGATTTGGACCCCGATCTGTCCCGATCTAGCAGATCGGGAGAGAGCGGCAAGAGCGCACAGAGATCGGAAGCGTCGTAGCAGCAGGTCGGGGTTGGAGCACGCATTTTTTCAGATCGGGAAGAAATTTTGAACCGGTTCAAAATTTCTTCCCGATCTCCCTGATCAAAATTGACATATTTTTAATCGTACGGCAAGCGGTGAGAGCGTAGTGACAGCGTAACGCAGTGGGGAGAGCGTAGAGACGGCGTAAACGTAGCGGGATGAGCGTAACAAGGTCTTTCTGAGCGTAGTAACATCGGCACAAGAACGGGAAGTAATTTTAGCTGTAATTTTCGAAGAAGAAGAAGAGATGAAGAAAGAGAAGAGAAGAAAGCAGCGAAGCAGCTACCCAAAAAGCGAAGAAAGAGAGACTGCACGTGATGCTGAAAGAGGAGGAAGAGGACATAGCAGAATTTTGTAGAATATGAAATCATCTACAACTGGAGGAAGACGTACTACAAAAGGAAGGACATCGAGAAAAAGCCTTGGAAAAATCAGTCTTTGTTTATACAATGCATTGCTGCAAAAGAACCGTGAGTTGAGGAGCCTCTTCGAGGTCCACAATATATTTCTTCGGTTCTGCATGCTAATAAAAGCTGACTGACTGCAGACCGACAGTCGAATCGGGGTACATCGGGGTACATCGGGCACTTTTCAGCTCTCTGAACGGGGTAAGATTAGAGCGTGATAAGATCGTATAGATCGTTCGGAGCGTAGATGCAGCGTGCATCGATCGGATAACATCGGCAACATCGCACTGACAGCGTAGCTACATCGTTCTAAAGCGTACCGGCAGCGGCAGAGATCGTAATGTCTCATTCCCGATCATCGTAGAGCGTAGCAACCACTTGGTAGTCGTAACTGCAGCGTACTTAGAGCGTTCTAACATCGTACTGTGTCCAGATCGGCTCAGGTTTTACCCGATCCTTTCCGACCTAAGAAAATTGTCAAATCGTAGCGAGAACGGCATAGTGGAACGGGGGCTTAAGAAAAAGAGAGCTCACACCCCAAATGAAGATCAGAAAGGGCTCACTAAGCGCAGAGCGTTAGATGTTCAAAAATGTTTCTTCTGTGAGAAAGGAGGAGAGGCTGGAAGATGTCCTCCATGAAATGTCAACATCCGACGCAGATAAAAATATTCGGGACATGATCACAGAGCTCAAAGTCACCTTATTAATGGCCAGTACAACTGCAACTGACTTTCGCAAGACGCCAGAAAACGTAGATGAGAGGGCTCCTTATAGATACTCTCATAGTGTTTTGTGATCTCAAGGAATCCGTGTGCCGAATTTGAAACTTTTATCCGTTGTGTATATAAGAGGAAAAAAAAAATTCAAAAGAACAAGTAAGCAGCATTTTTGTTTACATGGGTCCCATCCCTTTTGCACCCCCCCCCCCCCCCCCCCCCGGTTCAGACACTCATTATTACGCAAAAATGTAAACAATGCTCCTACCACAATGTCCAAATTAAGGTTCTAACCCATATGACATGAAAAGCGGGGAGTTTGCCATATAAGTGCTGGCCATTTGGAATTTGATTTCGTGTGTGTGTGTGTGTGTGTGTGTATTTTCCTTAAAAATTGCAGAAGGACTCAATCCATGCGCCAAATTCGATGCTTTTATCCGCCGTGTATAAAGCAAGACGGTAAAAAAGTATACGCAACAGAACAAGCGAACCACCACTTTTTAAGTTGAGGGCCGCCCCCTTTGCCCTTCCTCTCCCCAAGCCGTTCAGAGACTTTATATTACGCAAGAATATAAACAATGCTCCTACCGCAATGTCCAAATTCAGGTTTTAAGCGAAACCAAAAATAAAGATATATACTAATATTGTCATGGTATCAACCATTCTATAAGTAATATCACATGAAAAGTGAGGAGTTTGCCATCAGTGTCGGCCATTTTGAAATTTGATCTTGTGTGTGTGTGTGTGTGTGTGTGTGGTTAGTCTAATATTGTTTCCTAGTCCTCAAGGAATCCGTGCACCAAATTTTATGTTTTTATCCCCCATGTATAGAGCAAAACGAGAAAAAAATAGCATGCAGAAGAACTAGTGAACAACCATTTTTTTTAAAGGGGGGTCCCGCCCCTTTTGCCCTACCCCTCCCCCAGCAGTTCAGAGACTTCACATTAAGTAAGAATATAATGCTCCTACTGTTCAAGCCAAGGTTCTAAAGCAAACCAAAAATACAAAAACAAATGTAATATTGTCATGGTATCACCCAAATGACGCAAAAAGTGAGGGTTTTGCCAATTAAGTGTCGACCATTTTGAAATTTGATCTTTTTAGCGTTTTTTCTTTTAAAAAATCCCGGAGGGCTCCTACTCTAATATTGTTTAATAGTCCTAAAGGAATCCATGTGAAAAAAAAAAATTGATGCTTTTATCTGCCGTGTAATGGTAATTTTGCTAAGCGGCCTGACTGTTACTTACGCAATACAGTGTATATATCATGTCATAAAGAAATATCAAAATTCAGCATTTTCACCCTAAAAATCGAAAAATTCCAGAGGGCTCCTACTCTAATATCAATGAGTAGGACCTAGGGAATCACCTCTCCAAATTTGGTGCTTTTATCCGCTCTGTAACGGTAAGCCCAAATTTTGACATTAAGCGACCTGACTATAGTGTGCAGATATTACATGGGAGCAATTGTCCCGGGGGGAAATGTCATGGAACCTTCACAGGTAGCCCTTTGTACCCTACTCACAAAATGGTACTGAATGTAACCTTTGGCAAAAATGCAAGTACACTTCATCGAAAGTGCTCCCTAAGTACTGCTGTGTTTCACACACAACCACAATGACACACATAAGATTTCTAATCCAAGTTTCCTGGTCTTTCATTGATTAGGAATGAAAGGATTAAGCAAAATAAAGAAAAACAAAACTACCAAACGTGAATTGGATATTTAACAGTTACTCATCTTCTTTGCCAAAGGATGGCATTTTACTACTAACAATGTGTAAGGTTTATTTGTTATTCTCATGAACTGCACCATTTCATTGTGGCATAGTACCCCACATATAGTTAAGATGATAAAAAACCTTTGCTCTGTTTGAAACTGGAGATTTCAGAATGGCAATTTTAAAGTCATTGATTTTTGTGATATGCTTTGAATATAAGGATTAATAATCTTGTGTATCTTCAATATATGTTCCATAGCCATTTTCTGCAGCCACGTTTAGCCATTTTTCAAACTGGTGTAAGTTTGTGAGAGAGTGTATACGTGTTCATAGCACCCTTCCGTATGGCAATGGATTTAGTGAGGAAAAAGCCTTGAGTTGGTGTAAATGTTTTTTATACAGTGTGCAACTGTTCATCTTTGCCTGTTACATTCTCCCTTCTGCAATGTCTCCATTTGTGCCGAAATTACCAGGACCAGTCGTTTGGCGCCATCTTTGAGGACTTGGCGAGATTGTCCAGCGTGGAGAAGAAATGCATCAGGGTGACGAGGAAGGGAGAGGATGTGTCAGAGACTGACACACCACGCAATATATCACTTCATGTCGCAGACATTTTGGGTAAGTCGGTCAAAAAAAATTTTTGAAGTACCGGTAAATAATCAACATACTATGGTCCCAATTTTGCTGAAAGTGTGATACTGGTGCATGCTCTCTGTAATGCGTAGATTACTCATCGTTGTTATGAACATGCAGAGGATGAAGTCTGTGTTTTATTAGCTCACCTGAGCCGAAGGCTCAAGTGAGCTATTGCGATCGCTCTTCGTCCGTCGTCCGTCGTGCGTCGTGCGTCGTCCGTCATGCGTAAACTTTTACATTTTCATCTTCTTCTTGAAAACCCCTTGACCGATTTTCACCAAACTTGGCAGGTAGCATCCCTAGGGGGATAGGATCTCAGTTTGTTCAAGTGGGCACCATACCCCTCCTGGGGGGGACCCCAGAGGGGCCCAAACCCCCAAAAATTAAGGAATCTTAAAAAATCTTCTTCTCTAGAACCAGAAGTGATAGAGCTAAGTTAATACTATGAATTAGTACATTGATGACTGTAGTTTCAAGTTTGTTCATGGCGGAATCAGGGGTGCCCCCCTTGGGACCCAGGGGAGGGGGGTGGGAAGGGGGCCTAAATTTGGACCGAAATTGTAAATTTTCATCTTTTTCTTGAAAACCCTATCACTAATTTTCACCAAACTTGGCAGGTAGCATCCCTAGGGGGATAGAATCTCAATTCCATCAATTGGGCACCATGCCCCACCTGGGGGGCCCCAGGGGTCCCCCCCCCCCTCCTGTAAGGAATCTTTACAGATTTTCTCTAGAACTTGAAGTGATTGAGCTAATAATGAGTCAGTATATTGATGACTGTTGTGTCAAGTTTGTTCATGGGAGAATCAGGGGTGCCTTCCCTACCCCCCCCCCACCCCCTTGGGACCCAAGGAAGCGGGATGGAAAGGGGGGGGGGTCCAAATGCAGGCCTAAATTTTCATCTCTTTGCTGAAAACAGCATAATGGATTTTCACCAAACTTGTCAAGAAGCATTCCCATAGGGATAAGATCTCAAAGTGTTTGAATGGGCACCATGCTTTCCTTGGGGGCCCCAGGGGGTCCAAACCTCCTAAATTAATGAATATTAAATAATATTTTTCTCTAGTTCTAATCAAAAGTGATAAGGCTTTAAGTCTTTTTTCCCAAGCTGCATAATCCAACATTCTTTAAAGTACAGTGTACACTTTGTACTTGGCAGGTATTTTTATCAGTGTGATGGAATATGTAAATGGACACCATGCCCCCATTCTCAAAGCTACCCCCACCATAAGTTTCCAATGTTCTCAGGTAAGAGTCTGCAAGAATGCATGGAAGGTGAACTTGCAATACTCAGGTGAGCGCGTGACCCGCGGGTCTCTTGTATTGTCCAATACGTCCAGTTAATATTTCTATTAGTTTGCAAGCAGTGTTGCAATTGTTAGTCTTACTTGATTAATTCCTAACTTCTAAGATCATTGATCATGTGTTTAATCTTACTAACTCTGAAAATATGTAGTTTGGCTGCCACACAAGGGTGATAAATTCCTGACGTAAACTCTGCATTCAAGGTTTGCCTGAGAATCTAATTATAGTGCTTGACAAACATGTAGCAGAACTAGTAAGAGAGTTGTATTACCTTATCCCTTTTTTTTTTAAAATGAGAGTCCTTCCTTCGCTGCGGAAGATTCTTGGAGATGTCTTCCTGTGCTTAGCATGCTGCAATTATCATACACTGTAACAAATCTTATTAATCTTTTTGTGTAACGTAAACCTGTATTTTGGATGAAAGCGATGCATAATGGCACAAATGGTAGCAACTTCTGTTACCCTCTCAGTAAAACCTCTGGCAAGAGGAATCACACCTCATGATTGCATCATTTCAGATTACGTCGTTGTCGACGGACAAGCGGCAGCCATCAGCTACTCTCTGCTTGACGAGGAAGATTTCGTCATGATCAGGATACGGACCCGAGAGAAAAACTCTGGCGTGACGAAAAGAATCGCCAAGGTATGCTTCGTGTTATGATTTGTGAAAGCTTCTCTCACAGTCGATGGATATGTCAGTCAGGGTTATATCAGTGGGACCCTGGTTCCTTGGTTTTGGATTTGCACGCATGGATTCATTGGTCTCTCACCTCTAGTTTGTTCATCATTAGAACTTTGTCCTATGTAAGTCAGTTGGTGATGCCAAAGGCAGACATCAGGCAAGCAGTTTTAACTGTATTTTCCAGTCCTCTTTCATATCAAGAAACTGACAAATCAATGAAGAAGTGCGTAATCTCTCTATTCTTATTTCTATCACTTCAGTCTTTTGTGTTGAACTTTAGCATTATTTTGCCCTATTTGGGTTTCTAATTTTAGCATTATTTTGCCCAATTTGGGTTTCTTTCATAGAGTAAGGTGAAGTTTGATCAAGATTAACTGAAAACCATCAGAGAGACTCGGCAAGTAAAGGTTTAAGTACTTTGGCACATAAAGGGTTGAATAAAGGGTTGAATAATGGGTTGACGCGAACATTAACCTGAGTTAAGGTTCATGAACAACTCACTGTATCATTTGAGTGTCTCACCAAGGACCAAGTAAATTTAAGTTCTAAATTGTTTTTCTCATTTCATTCATTCATTTCATTCATATATTTTTTTTATTTCCAACAGAAACATGTAAACAGTTTACAGAAATTCTCATGTGAATTGGTTGATTGCAAGAGTCATTCCAAAGGATGGAGATGTTCAGATGATTGTCAGGAAAATCATGTCATTTGAAGAGTATTGAATATTCTTTTTTGCAAGTATATGTGGGACCAGTCACAAGTGGGTCAGCATCGTAAAGTGACAAATGTTGCCATGCAAGCAATATTCCACTTCCTCACTAAAGATATCAAATAGAGAAGAAAAAAAAAACATAAAGAGAAAATTAAGAGCAAAAAAAAAAGAATAAAATCAAGACCAATAGTGAAGGAGATGAATTATTGTGCTTTAGAGAAATGTGTTTATTGGCCTAAACAGTAAACAGACACCATGTCATGACTTTAAAAAGGAATGTGTCTTTTGTTTGTTTGCATCATCTCATCCCGATGTGAATCACAGATGGAACCAATTGGCAGGGTGCTGGAGGAGTTTGCAGCATCCCAGAAGACGACGATCAACTCTTTCAGGTTCATGTTTGACGGAGAGGTCATCACCCCGGACTCGACGCCGCAAGATCTCGACATGAGCGAGGAAAATGTGATCGATGCAACAAAGTGTTTGTGATCATACATGTAGTTGCTGAGATGTCTGACATTTCTTTATAGACACCATCGCTGGTAGTGCTTATCACTCATATTCGAGAAGATGAGTGACGAATGTACAACATTCCGTGGCAATATTCAACAGATTGTTGTCAAGGCAACATTCTAGTGCAGTTTTCCAGAATTCTCTGACATAACCACATTGGGTGAATGCAAGCAAAAGCAATTGTTTGCAAGCATGTTTCACATGTTATGTACATATGCAGCTTTGAGTATTGCCTCTTGCACATACAAAGAACAACTTGCATCATAAACGAGAATGGAGCAAAGATTTACTGCTGTAAAACCAGAAATTTTCTTGGGCATGAAACTTCCTCACATTTCATGAGGAGCCAAGATTAGCAAAAGTAAAGTACACAAGAAGTGTTTTGTCTGCGTGACGTATTGAATGCCAGGGCCATTTGCGAATTGAAGCCGTCATGCTGTGAGTGTTTCTGGTTTTACAGTTTATATAAAATGAATCCCAGCATGATTTCCAGCTAGCTGTATTCAAAAATAGATTTTTGGCCAATGAATAGAATGGAGCCTTCCCCACCTTGCCCTGCAGTCATTACAATTCATGATTGTTGAGTACTTTTCAGCATAGTTCTTCAACATTTTTCAATATTCCATCCTTCATTCAACAGCCTGTAAGAACAAGACTGTTTGGGTAGAAGTTGATCTATTTGAAAAGTGATAGCTTGTTTGTCTTCTACTGGCCTAACTGTTGAGGCCCTATAGAATATTCTGCTATTCTATTGTTTTGGCAGAACTGCTCACATGTAGCAGAGGCTGTTCCCTTGTTTACTGTAGACAGTAGAAGTAACAGTCCAACTGTTCAATCTTGCTTCACAATTTATCACCTAGAGTCAACCTTGCTTAAGTCGACCTCGCATAAATCGAATAATCGCCTAAGTCAAAGGTCTTTTCAAGTCCTCTTCTCTTTGTATTCTATTGATTTTAATCTCTCATATGTCAAATTTTCTCTATGTCGAAGCTATTTCTTCAGTCCAAATAGATTAAACTTGGGCAAGTTGAAAAATTGCATATGAAGTCAAAGAAAAATTCTACACAGGATGGACATTATATGTGTTAATTTTTTTGTAAAAGTCAAACTTTTCTTAAGCCGAAGGTTTTTCTCCCGTAGAATTGAGCTTGGACAAGGTTGACTGTATATGTAAGGTTAATGATAGCCTCATGCATTTATGACTTCATATCTAGAGATCAAAAGATAAATCTGATGTGATGTGCAGCCAAAGGAGACCCCACTAGAGGAGTTCATCATCTGAATTCCAGCATTTAAATTTAAACTTTCTTTGGGATGCTGTACAATTCATGACTTTGTTGCTCCACTATGACTTGACCTTTGCAAAGAAGGAATCAGGCGGTCCCAGTTGTGATTGATTGTCGAGTTGAGCCGGGTTGAAAGGAGTTGCATTTATTTCGTTCAGTGAAAACAGAATTCATGTCAGGCAATATATCTGACAAAAAGGGGAATTAATAAAACTGAAACGGCCAGCAGCCAGAGAGGACGGTTTATATCTTTATGTAATGCTGACCCTGGAAACGAATTTGACAAGTATGTGTATTTCTACACCATAAAGAACACAGAAGGACACTACTGCACACAAACAATACACACAAAATCCAGTGTTTTGTTCTCATTTCTGTGATATGTTACAGCTAGTAATTCTTGCAGAAGATTTAGACGATAGTTCTGATTGATTATAAGATTTATTGTTGCGTTGCACTTGATATTGGACCATGTTCCCATAACTTGCGAAAAAAACTTTTACTGTTGTTACGTCAAAGGACAGACCCATGCAAACAGCTGAAACTTTCACGATATTTTTACTTGACTATGTCATTTGCTCTGCGAGGTTCCCAAACATAAAGAAATCATTGTACTTTTGGAACACAAAGACTCATCTATTAGTAATCATTCTGAGCAGGCTGCATGTTGACGAATGGTCACTGGCTTGCTTTTAGATACAGTGCACTCCCGCTGCAACGAACATGGTCAAAATGAAATTACATCACAATGCAGTAAAAAATTCAGGTAAAAAAATTGTCATTATCAAAGTCTGTGGTGCAAAATCCTTTTGGTTATATCAAAATTTCATTATAACAAAAGAAAATTACCAGCCTAGAGGGTTTTGTAGTAATAAAAGTCGCTTACACACCGTCCATGAGTATTTGAAAGGTATTGTTACCTGTATTGTTACTTGCTGTGTGTGTACACATTAATTTACAACTTGTAAAACATGTGTATAAAAATGTGTGTATGTGCAGATATGTAGCCGCTGCACTTTATCTATTTGTTAGAAATACACGTCACCTGGACCAATATAATTTAACTTATATTCTAGCAATTTTGTGTGACTTTTTGTGCTTTTATTTGATTTTGTTGTAAACATGAAAATCAGAACTCAGGTAAGCTATGTATTGACATGACCTGTGAGCTCATTGACTTTTGATTGATTAATCGTATATGTTTGTTGTACGTGTCCTTTTTCTTTTTCTTTTTTGGTACTTCAGAAGGAAATTATAATGAAACAACAATGCTTGTTTGAAAATTCTACCTCACTAGACGGATTAACCCACTGTTTAGTCAGGTGTGTAGCGCTCTCGTGTGACAATCAATAGCTTGGGACTGTGCACCAGACAATTTCGCTTCTGTCCATCGAAATGGGAGAGCTTGGAGGTATCCACACACAATATGGTGACTAACTATACACAGCTCTGTTGCTGTACAGAAATGGGGACATGTTCGTGTCACACATGTCTGCCAGCAAAGTGTAGACCAGTCAATCATGCCTAGTGTGCGTTAAAAGGATGATAATCAAATGATAATGATTTTATTAAAAAGAAAAAAGAACTCTTTTTTTTTTAATGGGTTGTTATGTCGCTTTCTGGTCCTGGAAAAAAATGTATTTTGTGCCTTAAGAGTTCTTTTAATGCAGCAGTACAGACTTAGCAATCTCTTCATGTCTAGTTTGACATTCAATGTCCATCTAATTGTAGAATTGATAATGTAATCAACTGGTAGACAAACTGTACAGCTGTTGACACATTTTTAACTATACGTATGAACTTGCTCCAGGAAAGAGTAATCCTAGTGTGTGATTACGAGTATAGTATGTATAGATACATGTAGATATTAAGTATATTATGTTGTATATTCATACTGTAGATACTGTAAACAATGTTTCTATACTACTATACAAATTTATTCAGCATTAAATGACAATAAATGTCAGATAACTCCAAAAAAGTGGTCTGTAGTGTGTCTGATTTGATATTGTTTATGTTTTTTTATGGGAGCGAAAAAAATATTTTATGACCAAAAGATGTGGGTTCTTTAGATAAAATGATTTGTTCTTGTGTTGAAGCAGATTTATCAAATTAAAAAGAAATTTCATTCTTCATTCAAATTGACATTAGTCAAGACAATCATGTGCAACATAGAACGGACATGCAAGTGATGATGATGTGAATCAACCTCGAGGGGGACAAATATTTTCACATTTCTCGTGTTTTCAGAAAGTAATTATGGATATCATACACAAGAATACATAAAGTGAGAATGAGGAGATTCATCACCTTGTAATTCTCCCATAAGTTTTGACATCCGTAAGTAAAACAAGTGTTTGTATGAGATGTTTGTATTTGAAAGGTCTGCAGCAGCTGATAGAATTCCATTTTAAAAGGGTTCATTGCCCACTCATTACAACTCTAGAATACTTAGATATGAAGTAGAGAACTTCTACTTCTTCTTTCGAATTTGCTCTTGTAAAGAGATATTTTGGTGAAGGTTTGTATGTAAAAACCTATTAATGAGAGGATTGTGAGATAATTCGCGCCCCATAAAGAAGTTGATATTGTTTAACTTGAGCCAGAAAATAACATTACGCCAAGGAGGGAATACATGTATACTGTAGTTGCCGGAAGTCCAGCTTAATTTGTCTTGTTTTGTTTTGTGTGTTTCTGTTGCTTCAGGATGAAATCTTGTTCCTCCAAATAAAGTGATCAGATTGGACATGTTTCCCTGTAGTGATAACGATGGCTTTTCCTTTTCGCATTGAATTCCCATTGTCAAACGGATGTTATAGTCATGGATTTTTCAAAAGCTTTTGACAAGGTTGGGTATGAGCGGCTTTTACGTAAACTGGACTACTATGGTATCAGGGGGAAAAATCTGAAATGGATTCAAAGTTTTCTCAATGGAAGAAGTCAGAGGGTTGTTTTGGATGGTATTAAATCTTCTTCAGTAGCGGTAGGATCTGGAGTGCCTCAGGGGTCGGTTCTTGGGCCTTGCCTCTTTCTACTTTACATCAATGACTTGCCTGATGGTCTCGCGTCAAAGGTTCGCCTTTTTGCCGATGATGCAATTTCTTACATGACCATCGACAATCAACATCATACGCAAAATCTTCAAGAGGACCTAAACAAAATTGATGACTGGGCGAAAAAATGGATGATGGATTTGAACACAGATAAGTGTAAGGTTTTGACAATATCCAGGAAAAGAAATAAGGTGCAACACGTGTATCATCTAAATAACGCCCCTCTTGAATCTGTTGAATCCGTGAAGTACTTGGGTGTAACCATCACTTCTGATTTGAAGTGGACCCAACACATTAACAATACTGTCAATAAAGCCAATAACGTGCTTGCATTTCTAAAACGCAATCTTCGCATAAAATCTGATGTTAAAGCCACAGCTTACAAAACGTTGGTTCGACCAATTGTTGAGTATGCTTCCACAGTTTGGGACCCATCTACCAAGAACCTAATCCACCAAGTGGAAATGGTCCAGAGAAGAGCTGCGCGATTCACTTTAAATCGCTACCATAACACCTCGAGTGTCACCAAAATGCTACAAGAACTTAATTGGACCACTCTGGAACAGCGCAGAGAAAATGACAGACTAATTATGATGTACAAAATACACAATAATCTCACTCCTCTTTCAGCACAGGACTATATCATCAAACAGGCTACTCAGTTAACGAGAGCCTCGCAACCACACTCCTACCAGGTACCATATTCGAGAACTGAATCGCATCGCCATTCGTTCTTCCCAAGAACTGTAAGGAACTGGAATTCCCTGTCGTCAGAAATTGTTTCAGCGCCATCTGTGGGATCATTTCGAAACCGTCTAACGGTTGATCACAGTGGCTAGTATTTTCGTCAAATTTTCTATGTGCTTGTAAATATCTGTAAATAAATTGTATTATAATGTAAATAGCACCAGTCTGCAAGAATCTTCAGTCTATTGAAGGAGGCAGACTTAATCAGAAGAAGAAGAAGAAGACTAGGTTTGTCATCGTTCGTTAAGGAGCAAACACTTAAAACACACAAACGAATAAACGCTGTTATGACCATGCCAAGAACAGCCATGCGATTTCCTCGAAGGTGGCGCTTTTGTTTTTCTTATTTTCCCAACAGTGCCACTTCCCTACACAGATGTCCTTGGCTGTAGAACAATAGAGAGCGTCACACAACTAGTATGAGATGTTCAATGGAGAGAAAGCCACCTCTCCCACATACTGTACCCACTGATCTCTAGGTACATAGAGATCAGTTACCAAACATGTATCCCTTCCGTCACTACACACATACACACACACACACACACACACACACACACACACACACACACACACACACACACACACACACACACACACACACACACACACACACACACACACACACACACGATTTTATCCACCTTGAAATTCCCCCTCGGGATTCTTTCTATTTGTTTTTAAATGATATGGAGCTGAATTCTTGCTTGATGTAGTCACAAAAGAAGCCCTTCCCATCTTTGACTTCAAAATGTGTGTACGTGTATATGGTATGTGTAGGTGTATATAGAGCATTGTGAATTATCATCGAAGTCCAGATTGCACGGCTTTTCATCTTTTAAGAGTTTTACCTTGTGTTGGATATCTCATTATTATCACGAGTAGGGGCAGTATGTGAATTGTTCCCTCCATCTCTAATTCTGACAGAGGATTACATTGCTTTTCTCCCTTGCAAATAGATGTGCCACGACCAAGCGAGACATTCGGTGTACAGATACATGAATGCATGGCTTTTACCAAATATAGAAAAAGAAAACTCGAGGGAACAATACCTAGTCAGCCTTTATAACCAGATACGCAAAACAGTGCGTGAAAATGGTACCAATGTTGTAAAAGCGTGGGAACGAAGAAGTGATATGAATTCGTCTCCAATGCTATAGTCTTCAACAAATCTTTAAAAAAGAAGAAGAAACAAACAAACACGCAAGATGACAATTGTAAGAGCCTGCAGAAAGCAAATACAACTGCTGTTCCACTGAGAATACAATCTTACTTCTTTTACGATACGTATGGACCTATTATGATCTTTGATGGAACAATTTGCAACAGTGATTTTAACATTCTAACATACCACATTTGAACATTTTAACGTTCCACGTACAAACAGTTTGGTTACAGGTCGTTCTTCCGAAGGTTCATTATTCGAAGGTTTGTTAATTTCGAAGGTTCGTTATTTCGAAAATGAAATAAGGTTCATTATTTCGAAGTTTGGTTGATCGGAAAATGAAAAGAGGTTCGTTATTCCGAAGGTTCGAAAGTCGCATGGTCTTTATTTTCGGATTGACGAACCTATCGGAATAACGTACCTTTGAAATAACGCCCCAAATTTTCCGATCAACGAATCTCTACTTAAGAGGGAATTTGTGTGTTTCTGAATAACGAATCTTCGAAATAACGAACATCACCCAACCTTTTTAGTGCGACCATTAACATAATTTCCCTATTTTATTACTCCCTTCTTCCCCAAATCACATTGTATCGTACGCGTCACAGACATCAGACATAGGCTTTAGCATTGTATAGAACAATGTTATTGTTTCATTGCATACAATAATACATCCTTGACTGGAATTCGACTTACCCAAATAATATAAGCTGATCACCAATTACCATTTATTACATTTAGCATAACAGCTTTTAGCTATTAGATGGATGATGGATAGATAGATAGAAAGGTATATACATACTGTATACATACATACACGAATACATACATAAATACACAGATAAAACTTTGTAAAAAGACAGATAGTGCAGATAAAAGGGTAAATAAAATAGTGAGATAGACCAAGAGAATAATATGAGTGAAAGAGAGAGAGGGGGGGGGGGGGAGGGGAGAGAGAGGAGAGAGAGAGAGAGGGGGGGGGGAACGAGGGAGACATTGAAGAATACAGCAATTGATAAACTCTAAAATGCACCAACCGCAATAACAAAAATTCTTCATGTAATCATGACATTGCCAAGGGAGCACCTGGCTTGAGGTTATTTCGTTTATTATCAACTATCATAAATAACGATATGTAAAGAAGGTAACTGGGATTCGGAAAAAAAAAACCCGATTAGGACAATCGACAGAAAATATGACAACCATAAACAGCCTGACATTCACGACAACACAAATTCTGCAGGCCTACAAGCAATCATTAAAGTCAGAAATAGATTTGAAAGAATCAACAAAGAAAGAAAAGAGAATACGAGGATCGAGTAGAATGTAGAACCTGTACTTCCACATACGTGCAAACGGTCAACACAGAGATGCCGAAAATGCCGGGGTAACCGCGACGAAAACAAGTACATGTAATAGAAACCATCCACTGAAGATAGCAAATCTTACAGTTTCAAAACGGGGAGGTCGACTCGCTTACCCACGTTGCACCGTCTTTGATGGACTAAAATAGGCAGCGCCATCTTTTGACGTACTCATCGCACTGACAAAAGAAAAAAAATACAAAAAAGAACAAAGAAACGTTGTCGTTTATGCTTGAAAAGTATAACTCTTGTGTAGCATGTTGTAATTTTTTCAGAAAAATAAAAACTTCCGTGATTTGTGTGAGGACATAGTTAAACGGATGGACCACTTATTTCATGAAGTCATGAAACGAATTGAATTGGCCTGTACTTTTAACCTAGATTTTCGTTGAGTCTGCTCTTTAAAAAAAAAAAATATCATGGGGGCGTTAGGCTGGTAGAGAATTCACTCTGTATGTAAATGAAGATATGAAAGCTGCCTTTCTTAACTTGTGCCACAATAACTCTCCGTCACTTTTTCAACAAACCCAAATTCTATTCAAGATGACTCCCTGAAAAAAGTCCTGTCCTACTTGGTGTTGTGTGTTCTGCTGTGGCAAATTCAGGTTCAGAAGATACAGAAGAAATTCACAGTGCGATCATGGATAAGACAGAGCGCAGACGACACACTCGTAATAAAACGTTAACGTATTTGCTATAGTTCCGCGCGCATCGCCCAGACTCACTGAGTTAGGAAAGGCGTTACAAGTAGATGTTACGTCGTCAACAAACAAAATAGTCGAATCAAACACCTCTTGATGACTTTTCGGGGCCGTAAAACAGACGCTGTGTAAACTTCAATTTGCCTCCTGCATAGGGCGTCGAGTACACATTTTTGCTTTGTTTGAGTAACAGCCGTCTTTTCCAGATTTTTTTTTCTTCTGTACGCCGTGGCTATTTTGTAGCCATTGTTCGCCTGCGAGACGTCGAAGGTTTGATTGCTATGCGACGATTCACGCTTCTACCTGGCCTTGCTGATCCCCAGCGGGTCTTCTAGATGCATTGAGTGTTTTTATAATTATTTGTGAAGCGCGTAGTGCACACGTGTATGCTTAATAACATCCTGTGCTCTTGTATAAGACACGTAAAATTGATGTGTATTACCGTCTGTTAAATTGAAGAAGGCAGACATACACAACTTGCCTGCATAGTTTTGAAACTCCTATAATAAATTGCTACTTATTACTCAACCAGATGCAAAGCCCTTTGAAACATTACTGTTTTATGGATACAAAAGAGAAATGCTTCCTTGTTTTTCAGTACGTTGCATGTTTGCTTTTATTTCGACTAGATAAAAACAGTTGCTGCGATGCATATACAATGTACGTCTCTGAAAGCGTTTTCAAATTCAATCTAAGCACTAAAATATTCATCTAAAATGTAACATATAAGTCTCTCCTTTTCGTGTGTTTTGTTAATCTACGTTCTGTTTTTTTTTTCTCTATGCTTGGCATGGCGCGCAAATATTGCCCGCCATGCCAGGCAGGACTCCGTTTAATCTTTAAAACATCAGCAACAATAATACGTTTCGATGTTCCTATGCCTCTGCTGTATCTCAATTTGATACTACAGGTGCTGTCTAAGGACATCATCTTGTCAGTTTACTTTCTCCAGGGGGAAACGTATGTTTGATTTGACTGTTAATGTATTTTGGAGGAATAAAGATGCTTGGCAACCGAAATTCAAATACCAGCGCAACTGTTAGTTTTATATAGGCCTAACAGTGTAGCATGTTTCATTGTTTGGTCTTATAGTTTGATATAACAGGGATTTCTTGGTGTGTCCGTAAAGTTTTTCAATAGGAATAAGTAACGGTGGCATGTTATGCAGCGTATACAATGAGAAGCCACAAACTGACTTGAATAGAACGTGGACATGAATAGCACCATTTCTGAATCCAGCGGGCTTGAAGGCTGGTGAACAACGGGGGCTAGCTGCTATCTCATTCATGTTCATTCAATCAGATCCTGTAACAAGTCACTACGCATCCTTTGTTAGGACGTCTGGAAGACACATTGTTGTTCACAATGGCAAGGATGGGCATCATAATCGGACAAACAGAAGCACGTTAGGACAGTTCAGTTGTTGTCAACAAATTGCGTCATTGGCAATAAGTACTACGAGAGAGATTATTGTTGTGGAATGCATTTCACCTGATATGCTTGAGAGTTTTGCTAACTTGAATGGACTGTACCTCTCCTTTGCCCTCCCATCATCACTAATCACCATTACATATCTTCTTGTAAGTTTTATTTCAGTTTAAAGTTGGCTGGTTTTGAACAAGATCTCATGTTCTCTTTTTGAGGAAAGAAATGTACGATGCATCTAAAGGTTGCTATCTCGAGAACGGGATTTATTTTTATTTTTTTACGATTTTGTCAGTTCGGCATCAATTTGTTCCCGTCTCTGTTGCTGTCCCCATCTAAACTCGATCGAGGAATGTTGATTGCGTTTTCAATGCCTGTTTCATGGAAATGAGATCGCACGTGTCTCTCTCAACAGTTAGATTGATTCACACACGCACACACACACACACACACACACACACACACACACACACACACACACACACACACACTCACACACACACACAGAAAAAGAAAAGGAATAATGATACTCATAAAGTCTATGGGAAGCTGGCATTATAGTGGTTTGTATACATTGAATCATAAAGGACATGTTAAAAATGTACTGGCTTTTAAGCGACGAAGAAACGACCTTATATTTTGTTTGTTTCGGCTCAAGAGATAGCCGTTTGTTAAAAAACAGAGAGTCCGGTGCATTTATATTTAAGATAGTACGCAGATAGTGCACCACAAAACAGGTTGCAGTCATAAAATCATGGGATGGGTGGGGTTGGTGAAAGCAACGTAAGGAACCCCCGTCGTGGAGTCCACTTGAGTGTCGATTAACCTGTTGCTATGCATATAACGGTGGGTATATTTATGGTGACGCAGTGACGAAAACTTGAGGCTTCTTCGATCAGCATACAACTCTCCCTTTCAATACACTCTTAGGGTGGAAGAAAGTTGTCACTCTTGATTATAAAATCGCTGTTCACTTACACTCACTGAACTCGAGACACAAAGGCCAAAAACGTCCCATCGGCCGCTCCGTGTGTAGGTTTCTATGAGAGAAATCGATTTCCTATTCTTCTCGAAGTTTGCCAAAAAACCAGCTGCGTTTAACTGTTTCGACCATTCGCTGACATCGAGTACTTACATATTTACAGGTGTGAAAAGAAAATGATAACAATGGGTCTTGCCAGTGGTGAGACATTGACGCAGGTGCAGTGGACAATGGTGAAGGTGAATACAACGAGAGATTATTGTGGCCACCGGCATTCTGACCACAATAGTAACAACAGAAATAATTAACACTGTTCTCCCTCCACCATGAGGATCCATATATTATTTCAGCAGGATCAGCAACATTCCAATTCTCATTATCGAAATTATCATTAGCATTGTTGCCTGTTTAATTGTCGTAATTACATAAATCAGCGATGGTTCTAGAGGACTTCACGAAGGCGTAGTTCTACTGGTATGAAGCATAGTTGCCGTGGTTAACGAAGTACAAGTTGAAGAAGTAGCACATACTATATGAATAGGAGTATATTCGGTAGAAATATGAGTGGAAATAGGAGTAATAGGCTCTTATTGCAGTATATGTCATTGTAGTAGTAGCAGTATCTCTCACAGCGGTAGTATAGAATAGAATTACAGAGAAGATGTAGAGGAGATGTAGTGAGGGGAAGAAAGAACTATATACAGAAGAAATTTCTAGGTATTCCACTGCGGTATATCCTAATTAGGGTTATTAGACTCTTTTGGAAGGGTGACAACCCGCTGGGCTTATGAAGTACATTGTATTTGGAACCCCCACCAACAAGACCTGTTGAACTGGATTCGGATAGTACAGACTCTAAGCCCCTCTTTGTACCGCTCTTGAACGCTTATAGATTTATGGATCCAGTTATATTTACTTCTAAGAGCTTTGCCATGGGGCGTGTTCAGATAGGTGAAGTGTGTGTGTGTGTGTGTGTGTGTGTGTGTTTAGATGTATAAGAGTCGTTTGTAACAAAATTCTAGTAACGTTTCTCTGTAATGGATACTTTATTACTTGCATCCAGGACGCATATTGCATGAATTGCTTTGTCGATGACCCATCAACATTTTGACAAAATTTTGGAAATTATAGCGACATGATAACTGATAAGATAGCTAGTGATATATTGGTGTTATGAACACACACACACACACAAAAGATAATCAAAACCACGTTCTGCATTTCGTTTCATCTGCGTGTAAAGTATCCATCTTTGAGTTTAAACTACAACGTGCAGGCGACAGTAAATGATCAGTTTATTGGAGTCATGTTTGTTGAATGTGCATCTGTCAAGTCTGTGGATGTGTCGTGTATTACATTAAAGAGTGCGGATAATATCATATAAACACTAGATGACAAATTGTTGCTGTATTCGTGTCAAAACAAATCACTTTCGTAGCATCTGAACACACCATTCCGACATCCACGGTTTTGTTGATCTTTGCATGCGCGAAAACCAAGGCGCATCCCACTGTTGCATTGAATTGGAGGGGGGGGGGGATTGTATAGCGCGTGCACAACAAGAATTACCCAAAGCTTTCCAGGACAATTGAAAATCAATCAATAACAAGGAAAGTGGGGCGTTTCATTCTTTGACGGGGAAGCTTTGAAGAAGGCCCAGCTCACTTGCCCGGCGCAGCCTCGTTAGTTACCACAGTTACTGGTCCCTCGTTCAATCTTGACTCATGCGTCTTGGCCCTCTCAACTATTGTGAACAGAGCTCAGTTACACATATCTGAGTTTAACTGTCCTGTATTTGTTTAGAGGAGAGAACGACCAAAGGGTGTTTGATCAACACTCTGCTGAGACAACAGGCCAGGGTGAGAACTAGTTTAGTTCTTTTCTCCTCAACTTCACCCAGACTCGGGCAGAAACTCCGCCTTGTGTATGTCGATGCCGATCGAAGCAGACGATAGCTGACCAAAACAAGGTTTTGATGGCAACGATTGACGACAGCTCGTGAGCATCCAGAGCACGTGGGTCCATCGAGTTCCTTGGAACAAGTAGTTTGGACACTTCGGGCACCGACTCTTTCTGTTGCTATGATACGGATTTTGGGAAAGATTTGGACTAAGTCAACTTAGCAGGCAGCTCGGCAGACGTACTTAACCCTATTAAGTACAATTCCTGTACTGTAATCTGCAGTACTGAGCTGATAACGGTGGATAAGTGGTCAGCTGCCTTCAAGTCACGTTATGTCATCATGCCTGGATAAAATCACAAAATGGGTTTGGAAATGTGCATACAGTAATATGTCTACGATGTCGCGCTGATCTTCTTACATCATTACCCACAAAAGGTTGAGGAGACAGGCATTTGGAATAATAATAAAGTAGTTGTTGGCATTGCTATTATTTTCATTTCGTTTTTGTCTTCGGTTAAAAGAATAAAACCTGCAAAGCTCATGCATTTACCTGGAATCCCATGCCGTGTCCTTCGCTGAAAAGATTACTTCACGGGTGATTTGCGAAATGTCCGTAGCGCCAGTGAATCAGCCGCGGGGCGTGTCGGTGACGCGCGAGGCAGGGCAGCATCAGCCTCAGCAGCAGCAGCAGCGCGGCAGCCGCGAAGAGCTAGAGCGACAAGCTTGGACCGAGTCACCGTCAGATCGCACGCAGCTCCTGCCGAGGGTGGATAGCCCCGCGAAGCTTGCCGCTGTTAAACCTCACGTAAAACGCACGAATCGAGTCGGCATGGAGGGCGAAAGTGGCGCCAATACTCCCGTGTCCAAGATGGAAAAGGGACCCGAAGACAACAGATTGCAAGAAAATGACACCAAGAGTGTCCCCGTCGCAGAAAAACAAACTGCAGTAAAAGTAGAGACAAAACCAACGGCTACGGCAACAAACGGAACCGTGAAAACCATAGTGGTTGAGGAGTCAACAGATAACTCGAAGGATTTACTGGACGTCGTTCGCTTACGGAAAGGATCGAAAAGTTGTCCGAACCTCTCGAAAGATGAGGATTTCGTACCCCGACCAAGGCTGCAGGTAGATGACCTGAAAGAGACTCTACAGCTTGAAGATTTTGTGTCCGAATCAGAGTTTTCACAGCATACCGAGAAAAAGAGCGGTTTTTGGACGTCGATAAAAGCCGTGAATAATTTCAGATCCGCGATGCGGAAAGAGAAGAAGAGGAAGAGGCAGAAAGTGTCAGTGCAGAGAGTCGACTCGTTCTTGGAAAAGTTCACCACACGTCGCGGGGACATACCCACCCATTTGGAAGACGATGACCAGGAGTCCGAGATCGTGGCCGATGAAGTCGAGAAAGAGAAGAGCGTGAGCACCATAATCGAACCCGACGGCGACTTCATTTTCTACTGGCTCTTTGTGGTCACCGTCGCCATCGTGTACAACTTCTGGGTGCTGATCGCCAGAGAGGCATGGCCCGAGCTCCAGGAGAAGGGTCGAGTGGCTTGGTTCGTTTTCGACTACCTCTGCGACTTCGTCTACATTGTCGACATCGTGGTGCACTGGCGCACGGCATTCCTCGAGCAGGGTCTTCTGGTTATGGACACCAAAAAGCTGACCGCACATTACATCAAATCTTGGGAGTTCGTGGTCGATGTCCTGTCCCTTCTTCCCACTGACCTCTTCTATCTCCTCGATCGTGATCGATGGCATCCCATGGTCCGATTCCCGCGATTTCTCCGCGTCTACCGCGCGCATTCCTGGTACTTCATGGCGGAGAGCAGGACACAATTTCCAAACCTTTTTCGGGTCTTTAACCTCACTCACGTACTCTTGCTGCTCCTCCACTGGGCTGGGGCTGCGTACTTCCTAATATGTGAGGCCATCGGCTTCGGAACCCCACTGGATAACTGGATTTACTCTGCCCCTGATGGGAGAAATGCCACTCTACCCCACAAGTACCTGGCATCTTTCTACTGGTCCACCCTGACGCTGACTACTATTGGCGATCTCCCAGCACCACATAACGAAGTCGAGTGAGTATAGAACAACATGGTCGTGTGATAAATCAAAACGAAGCAATGTATTGTATATGAAACGAAATGGTTTGCATTTGGACAGTGATTCAGGTAAAATGAAATGAAATTCACCGCATAAAGCTGCGATCTACTGAACAGATAGATGTATTTTAGAAAGACAGGCTATTTCACGAGCTCGCACAATTCAGACACAGACATTTACGACAAATTTGGCATGCAGGCATGACATCTAAAATGTTAAGAATCCTTCTAAATAACGAGAAGGCTTTGTATGATTTCGATACAATTTGACTCTTTTCAAGAAATGATACTTTACAGTGAGTTTTTCACATCTTTGGTTGTTTTAATTGACGTCACTCTCACTTACGCGTGATATCACCCCCCCCCCCATACATGAATGAGGAATAATCTCACGACATCCAAGTTTGTGTTCATTGTCGGCCAAATTGCTCTGACAAAGCTTGTAGAAGAATTACACACAATAATTAGCTGTTAACGTTTATGTTTGAAAGTGCATGCAGAAACCACGACAACAATGCAGCAAAAACAAACAATCAAACAACAACAACAAACTGGCACAAACGATAAAAGAGCTAGACAAAGATTTCATGAAAGCAGTCGGGTCTTATGTTAGATGTTCATGGGAGCAATATACAGATATGAAATATATGAAAGTATATAACAATGTAGTATGTTCTGGCAGTGCTCAGGTTCAAAGAAGGGCGAAAATAGTCTGATGCTAACTCTGATGGAATGTTGCCCATTATACATAAGTCTCATCCAAATTAGGCTAATTTGTAACTTACATAAGCAAGTCACTGATTAAACATGGCACCATGTTGGATATACTTTTATTGTCTTTTCTTTTATTGAAGAAGCCGTAAACACAAACAGAGGGAAAGGCAACACCACTACGAACACCTATCTTGTTTAGTTTTTTATTTTCTTCTACGTGATAGAAGTAGGCGTCTTATCTGCCAGTGGTCATCAACTGACGAAACCACGTGGATATAGGAGGGCTTTCAACCCGCTGTACACAGACAAAGGAAGCTGCTTTAACTAATCCTACAGGATAACTGATCCCGTGGGATACTTGAAGAGAACAAATGTCTGATTACACGCTGACGAGTCAATCTCAGGAGCACATTGACCAAACACTGAATATTGTCCTTTTATTGGACAAAATTATAACATCTAATGACTGTCTTCTCCAGTGTGTGAATATTAAGTTACATGATATTTCATAAATTCAAAATGTTTAGCATAAGCCATGGTAGGAGGGTAACGTCGTTGCCACTCATATTTTGCAAGGAATTGGAAAGAGTATCAATCTCTGAAGTAACAAAGATTTCTTATTGAAAGAATTCAGATGTTTGTCAATATTATAGATATGAGTTTAACACTGCTAGAGAAAAAAAAAATGATTGATTGGTATATTCATGCAAGGACTATGTAACAGCGGTTAACTATCATCGTCCTTTCTGATGACGATCCTTCAGTTTGGTTTGCACCACAACCTTCGCCGCATCCTCAATGTTGTGCATGTTTCTATGTTGAAGTCAGCGAGGAACGGCAGTTGTTCGGAGAAATGATTGGTGCCCATAATGAGGAACTTCCTGTAATGAAGCCCAGTCTGTTCTTTAAGGGTGTGACGACACAGGATATACCCCTTGGACACAATATATTGGGAGAAGATGAGTCTCGATGAGCAGTGTTTGGATTGAGGGAGACGCAATTATTCATCTTTACTCTCAGTTGCCTAGCAACGCAATAAAAAAAAAGCTTGTCGTCTGCTCTGTGTCTCTTTATTCATCTGCCACTCAATGCTGGATAAATGACCAGAAAAAAAAAGATATCGGAAGGATTTTTATTCATTTTAGCTTGTGAATCATTTCTCATTTCAAGGTAGCTCGAGGGTGTCCGAAGAACGTTACATAAGATCCCAATTAACGCAAAATTGTTTGTCATCCCAACAAAAATCAGAACAAGTACTCGACAGTTCGAAGCGCTTCTGTATTATTGCAATAGATTAGATAAGCGATAATTCGCAATTGCAAGCGTTTACTTTGTACAACCTGTATATGCATGGAAAGAGTTAGCTCAATAACTGATAAAATATAATGGTGGCTTTTTATACCGTAAGATTGCCAAATCTATTTGATAATGTCGCGGCACTCTTTGTCATTGTCTATATTTACAATTCAGGTGTATCTAAGGGGGGGGGGGAGAGAGACGATAGCTGAATCATACTTTCACTTGGAAGTGACGGCGTGCTCCATGTAAACGGAAGTGATTATTTCATTATCATTAAAGGTTAAGTTCAAAGTTTCCCAGTTTGTTTTAATCACGTCTAACCAGTGCAAGTATACAAATACCCGCAGAAACTGCACCATCAACAGTTTATTTGCTCTTTTTTCCCTAGAAAATAGATGACGTCATACTCATAACTATTCTTACACTACGGGTAGAGAAAGGCAGTCATTATTCGACTAATGGTTATCCCCGTACAATAGATAAATGTAATGTATCAGTTTACAAATGAAATGGGGATATTATTTCTTTCATTTTTGTTTTCATTCATTTTATTTCACATTCAACAAAAGTAAAAAGTACAGTATAACTGCATACATACGAGATCAAGGCAACTCATTATTTATGATAGGGAGAACATAGTTTGAATGAGTACAATATCATAATGGGCTAACCGTGACTGAATTGTACATCATTGAAAGTTGTTCGAAACGAAGTGAACTGCTGAAACGCATAAATGGTAAGTGCAATTCGGCCTCGTGCTCGGACTGTAACTTAATAGAGAAAAATCGCACAAGGAAAGTTACCAGTACGTGATTTTGAAGTTTAACTTTTTTTCTGTGGTCTCTATCCATGTTCAAATAATTAATTGAGTTTGTCCACGCACACACACACACACACACACACACACAATTATCATTACAGTCATATTTTTTAAAATTAATTTATGGTATCACAACTAGAATCCTATATAGTCCCTTGTATACCTTAAAATGACGTCTTTCTGACTCAAGAAATTGAGATAAATCTTTATAGTGAACATCAGCGATAGAATTGTGAAGTCGAACATCTACATGTCATCTTATTTGCATTTATGATTGCTATTTCTAGCATCCCTGTTTCGTGACAACATGATACATTTTTACAATTTCATAACTTATGCCGGTCGTAAGTTCGATTTTGGAGTAACTTTACCATGTTACACATTTTTTACTCTATTCATCTTGGTTTAATTAAGTTGCAGTTGATGTAATCATACCATCAAGAATAAGGATGGAAGTCATCAATAGAAAAAGAAAGAAAAGAAAAGAAAAGAAAAAATAAAGGTGAGGACAATGATAGATTGTTTCATGACTCACAGCTATGATGACATTGACATTTAAGTATAGCCGTCGTGCCTTTGCTATCGAAATTATCATGATGGGATAATAATAAGATAATGATTACAATAGTATTGAAACAATGTTATTTAAATGATGATGATGATGATGATGACGATGATGATACTAGTAGTATAGTAGTAGTAGTAATAATGATAACAATGATGATAATGTTTTCATTTTGTTATTATTAAAACCATCATCATCGTTGTTATTATCATTATTACTAGTAGTAGTAGTAGAAGTAGTAGTAGTAGAAGTAGTAGTAGTATGTGTATCATCATTATCGTCAAAGTGATATTTGTATGTTAATAGCCATAAGTAAAAGACTGAAAAAATGCAAATACTACAAAACTTATAATGGAAGTTATTACCAAGAATTCAGTATAAAAA
Organism: Diadema antillarum; assembly: GCF_040938485.1. Taxonomy (NCBI): domain Eukaryota; kingdom Metazoa; phylum Echinodermata; class Echinoidea; order Diadematoida; family Diadematidae; genus Diadema; species Diadema antillarum. The sequence continues at coordinate 1,662,886 of NW_027270929.1, read as the reverse complement.
CACAACCGTTTGACATCAAACAGTATGGAGGCAAACTTCAAGTGGTACAATACTTGTTCATTCAGAAGAACAGTCCCATGATACCACTATTTCCTCGTAAGAGGGAGAATGGTCCCTTTGGTCCCGATTTTATTTCACAACCTTGCTGCTGTCCTACCAAGGAGGTGTGAGCATACCTCCTTGGTTCTACTCGGTGTTGTGTGTGTTTCGATCTTTACGCTACCCCCCCCCCCCCCCCTTTACCTCTTTGGTTTAGGCTAACCGTTGATCCTGGTGTTTGCGCCTTAAACGCTATGTATCATCATTACATCAAATGCTTCATACCGTGTGAATAAAGCATCAATTACTTAATCATGGCCACTTCCCTAGTCTGCCCTCATCGCTCTGCTCGAGTAGACTTCTCATCTCAGTAAAGAGTCTTTCCTTTTTTCCTGTTAGGCCGGCTGCAGGTCTTCTTGAGTAGCTTTCTTGTATGATTATGATGTTGCCAGCTGTGGATAATTTCCGCGGAACGCTTACAGGCAAGAAGTCTTCTGGGAGTTGCATGTGCTCAAAAGACATTATGTAGAAGAGTTTAAGCGTCAGCAGCCGATAACATGTGTTTTCTTATTCGGGGACAATGATATTCTTAATCAACTCTAATGCGTACCTTTATGACAATTGTGTCATTGCAACTTGGTAGCCTTTCCAATGTTCGACCGCTATTACTTCACATTATTCATTCACACTGAGACCCACAATCATGCAAAACTTTTATAAACCAAATGTTAGAATGAAAATGAATGTTTCCCTTTATAGTAGAACCAAGCGACAAGCTCCCTTACATAAATAATTCTGACAATGTCAATAAGTGGAATACATTTTAGATTCATTGATTGTGGCTATGTCGGGCAAGCGTAAAAACAACCTAACAACTATCTTATTAAAAGGAACAACCTTTGTCGTTGAAAGGAAGCGACAAAATATTTTAAAACGTTCACAAACTGGTCTATGCAGTATAAAATCTATGTTAAGTTTTTGAATAACGAAACTAAAGCAATGGAAAAGATCTTCACAATAACATTCGAACAAGTTAATCAACCAGCTATAGCTCAATTCATGCCAACATGGAACTTAAGTTGATTCTATTGATTAAAACTTTATTTCACTTTTTTTTTTCAACAGAATGTACAAAGAAATGTGTAAAATTTGACATGCGTTTTGCTGAATATGTATATATACAAAGCCAGCAGGAAATAACAACATGTTCATGTATATATGATCATTACAAAAAAGAGACATATAATCGCATTTATACACTCTGCGAAAAAAAAAATGGAGGTACCCACTCAAAAAGATTAGGTTCGTATTATAAGGTAGGTACCTCTGAAGGAAGGGGAAAGAGGGGTGACGAGCTTACGTATGTGAGGGTGGCATTATTTTCAATCCTTGTGAAGGTGAGGGTGGCATCACTTTCTATCCTTGCTTTGATAGTCAGATGACATAAGGCCTAGCAAAGCTGTTCAAGCGCTGGCCAAAATATTGTGATGACGTAACAGTGCATCCTCTATTATCTTTGTATTAACAACCTACAACAAATGCATCTAATCACTGTCGAAGGACATCATGCGGCGGTTGTAAATTGAATGAATCCTGTAAAACTCTGCATGATGATGAGTAATAGATATAGGCACACAAGAAATCATAATTCATTCATCAGTCTCCGTGATGTCTGTGACGACATACTAAGCTCGGCAACCTTCCATGTGCTGGAATTGAATAGTGATTAAAGATTGTTTTGGCCTCACAATGCATTCGAAGGGACAAATCTTAACCAGCAAGTTAATCAGCGATATCGTTAGAAATTATTCTCTTTTTCATTAGAAATAAATTTCGTTAGAAAAAAAAATAAAATCTTGTCCCTATGTATAGGGTTGTCTGTCTGCATGTTCGTCTGTTTCCGTTTTTAACCCTCCCCCTCTTTTCTCTCTGTCCCCATGCCAATCTTGCGGTCTCCTTTTGAAGGTCTTTTATTGGTCAATTTTGAAGCAAAATTCTATCATCTTTGCGATGCGGTTGTAAAACACACATTATTACACATAGAACAAACATAAACCACAGCGAGTGCATACATACGCACACACACACACACTTGTTCGGCGATATGCCCACAGTTCAACACTTTTTATACGTAATAGATATTCCATTACTAGTCATGCTAGAGTCTCTCTTTCTAAAATCCCAACTTGCGCGCTATAGCAAAAAGAAAAAAGAAGAAGAAAAAAAAAGAGAACTATTTGAAAGCATCTCGTCTGGGATGAGAATCAAATATTGATATTCCATTTTATCCAGTGAACAGTAATATGTCTAGATAGTTTACTTGGCCTGCTTATATATACAGCCCTCAACCATGTCAACTGAGCAATTCGAGGTGAAATTATTGTCATAATCTAGTTGATAAGCTAGAAAATACAGTGTAAATGAATGTATATTGAAAACAGTGATGAGCTCGAATACGATTAACTAGACTTAATGCTCACAGTCCAGCGTTCCGGGTTCTAGTTTGAGACTAAAACCTTGCTATACTTATCACGATATTGTGCAGCTCTATTTGTGTGTGCGCAGCAGACCTATCATGTCCGATTTTGTCTTATCTTTAATTTGTTTGCGATGTGTACTCGTTACACTAATCGGATACATTATTATGTATTCTGTCGGTACATGTAAAGGAAAGGGTTCCTCAAACATCAATATGAATAGCAAAAGCTGGGAGAGTAGGGGTTCACTTATTTGATTTGATTTGATTTGATTTGATTCATTTCTGCTTAATTCCGTTACATCAGATATGATTATGTACGTGTCATTTATAACAAACAGTATATCGACACACAGTTTCAATAGTACAATTATACAAGACAAATACAAACAGCTTACGGAACTTTATAAATGTGAACTATTGTTATCATAGGGTCTCCAAAATATGGAGACTATATGCTTACCTACTCTGGATAGAATAGGGAATAGAGAAAGAGAGAAATAGGGAATTAGGGTAGGGGGAAATGGGAAAGTTACAGAGTGTATGTGTACCACTCCAACTACTTTACAATAATAGTAATGGTAATGAATACAATATGATAATGATATTAAAGTTAACACATTCAGTTGCCTTTGTCGGAGTAATGACCGATTATGCACTATGAAAAATAAATAATAAAGTGTGAATACAAAGTATCTTATACATATGGTTATCTGACATGAAATAAAATATATCGTGCTTATTTTATGTACGCAGTAATGGTAAGGCACATCGTAAACATACATGTACATGCTCATCTAATATACATTATGTACCTATCCTATACATACATATACATACTCATATTCATAATATGGATAGATAAATAAATCGATATATGTATTATAGAAAGTTTGAGGAAAATTGGAAAATACTTTCAAAAGTTATGAATTTTTAAAGATAAAATCTAATTCCCCAGTGATATTCTGTCCTCTTAAGATGGAAACTGTGGATAAACAATAACTGATTAAGCCACAGTAGTAGAAGGGTGCAAAGAAAATCCAAGACGAAAATCATAAATTTATGGAAGATATACATTCTCATAATCCATCACTGAGATATATTTTGACGAATAGTCTTTTCTACATTATGTCAAGTGCTCTTCCGATGTCCTAAAATAAAATTAAAAGAGTTTATTCTGCTATAGTCTTTGGAGTCAGATGTTCAGATGTATTGTGTTTAGAGTGTGTATAAGGCTGATAACGATATTCGGAGACAGGTTCACTGAGACGCCGCGGAATTTTCGAAGGACAATGACATGTGCCTCAAAGATCACTAAGAGTAAACTCAGCTAAGAGATGAATACAAACAAACGGCTACTAAGTGACGTACAAGTACCCATCAGCTGTGCGTATATTCGGATTTCATAGTAATCTCGCACATCGAGTACACACCCTTCATTGTAGCACCCCTTCTTTTTTATGCTTTTTTTCTCTAAAACGCGGTTGTTGTGGTTATTTTCGTTTGCGCACTTTGATCTGTAATTTGGCAGTAATCAGTTAACCTCTGTGATTATTCAAACTTGCAGTTACAGCGCACCTCTTTAACCTGTAAAAAAAAAATGACGATCTTTGCTGACTGACGACGTGCGGGCATTTTACATTTCCAATCGAGAATCAGAATACAATATATTAGTATGCGACGTTGACATCAACTATATATACTTAACAGGCTGGCAAGGCACGATCGTTATTTTATCAGTTTTCTTGACTTGACGACAACAAAAAGTGTTAAAAGTAGCGACTCTCTTGTGCAAAATGTTGTAGGGGCGTATGGATTGACAGAACTGCATGGAATATATGAAAGTCTTGTTTTAAAAAAAATAAACAAAACAAAAACAGAAACCCAGTGACTTTAAGAACAAGGGTTGTTTATAGCATATATTCTGGACCAAAAACATTTTATCATAATAACAAAGAGAGAAAGAGAGAGAGAGAGAGAGAGAGAGGGGGGGGGGGGCGTATTTGAGTCTGTCGAGTCAGTGCCCAGGGTCACATTAGCCTGAAATAGCCTATACCGTATTGGGCGATTTCGGAAGGCAAATTAATTACTCTACGGGAGCTCCTATCTCGCATTTGTTCTGCTTTATTTCATGGACACTATGAGTCAATACGTAGACATCTGCTTGGTTGTTGTTGTTGTTTTCATTAAATGATGGAGAGAGCGATGGGCAACATTAAATCGCGCATTTTAAACCACGGGTATATGGTTGTACTTTATTGCAGGTTATCGGATTAGCAATTTAAACTGGAGCGTGAAGGAACTCGTCCAAACAGAATTGATAACACCACCTAACCTGATTGTGATGCTGACCAAAATAATCAATTCACCCTCGCAGCCAATTATACGTGAAACAGTACAGTACCCCCGTAAAGACTAGAAAAGAGATGCATCGGTTTACTATAGTATACAATCAGAATTATACTGGCACATAGTCCAAATTTGATATTTCATATGCCTTGATGACGATGTTGGAAATTTTTTCTTACGACGCTTGTCGAACATCGACACTGTAAAATGCAAACGTGGTATACTTAGATGGATGTGATTGTGTCTAAGGAAGATAACGACTGTCGAGTATGAATAGAGTATGGTAGGAGGAGAAATTCCGCCCAATTGGTTTGGAGATCACCGACCGTTTTATTACGGATGACAGAGGACTGTGCTATAGTTTGCCGTAAAAAGAAAGTAGCCAGTCTTAGTTGGTTGAGGTATCGATTAATCGATCACAAAGTGGGTTTTCTTAAACGCTAGCATCTTTTGCCCTTCTTCCCGCACCGGCGAATTTTCTTTTGTTTAATTTCATTCTTTGAGGAATGTATTGTTCTTTAACATTCGCCACAACTGGTCCTCTGCAGTTTTCAGACTCGCAGTCTTCGAGCAGGATGAAAAAAAAAAGAGAAACCAAAAAAGTACAGGAATATCGATGGTAAAGAATACAACTGTTGTTGTATACAAATCGGGTAATAATAGAAACGGCACGGCATGAGCTCGCGATGGCGAGTTGCCAACGGTTTGTATTTGTTTATATGGGGGAAAGGCACTGTACTTGGAATGATGAATTCAGCAGTTTATTTTTGTGCGCGAATCTTTATGCCAGCCTGCGTCATGTGGAAAGTCATTCGAGTTCTGCTTTCTTTGCTTAAACGTCATATCAATAATTTGGCAAGGGAATACAATTAGTCCTTTTCATTCCATTTTTAAAAATCTAATTTGCGAAATTTCCGCTAATGGACATTTCCGTTTTGATTGCCATGAAAAGGAATTTTCGTGCATTTTTTAAGAAATAAAACTAAAATTAACAAACATCTCCGTGTGTATGGTGAATGCATGTGTGGAGGTTTGTATGACAATCATAATATAGAATACTATCAAAAAGAGACAAATAAACAGAATGTTAGTCTTTACTTGCTCCTGATATTTTACTATTCCTTAATAACAAATCGAAAGATTAAGACACCAACGATTCACATAACGTGGCGATGCAGTCGCATGGAATGAACTAGCACTTCTAAACAGGCAACCTCATAACAGCCGATGGCGTGAAAATTGGTGCGACCATAAACTGAGATCGGCGGGGCGAAGAGGAACCTCAAGGATGCTCCATTATTTCACGCCGTGAATGCAACTAATCAAAGGACGTAATTGCAACTGCTTAGAGAAGTCTGTAGGAGGAAAAGGAGGTGGATTGAATTCACCTTGATACATCTTTGCATTTTTGCTTTAAAAAAAAACTGTTAAAAAGAGAGCAGCAGTTCGAATTGTTATGATCAAGATAAGACGAATTCCTATGTGTACTTTTTCCTGCCAAAATAAGTCAAAGCTGCGTCATTACAGTTTCAAAATACATTTATACGTTTCGTACAAAAACAAAACAATGACATAAATCTAATTTATGGCAATAAATCATTCAGAATTGTTTTTGTTTATATTTGTCTTTTGCAATGTCTCCTAACGACATAATTACAAAGTATACCAAATTTTTGGGTAACTTGCGACGGATGGACAGAAATGCTCAGCTCGTTACAATAGTTGCAAGTACAACATTGCTTAGTCGACTTCGTATATTTCATCAATTTCTGTTCCTTCAGTGACATGAATTTGTGGATTTTATTGGAAAATAACAAAAAGAATGAGTCGAATAATCGTCATCCACAAAGCAACCCTGCATGTAGCCTTTCGTTGGTTGGTTGGTCCCATATCTTTTCATTTTCTCTATACAAAACTGTTTTGGTTTTATATAAGGTTTGCTATGACTTTCAGAGGGATTCACAGCTGTGTGACTCGATTCACGTATTCACACATATTTTTATGTATTCGGACATACAAAATCTGAAGAATACAAAATAGAGCGAGTGTTGCCTATGAGAGAGGGAAACAACTGGTAACAGAGACTAGTCAAAAATACCCCGTCTCTGCTGGATTTCTTTTTCGAGCAACAGTCCAAAACTCTGTGACGTTATTGATTGATGTATATATCCTTTGTACAGATTCGCTTCGTAGAGTATAGCCAACTTCGCTAAATGACTGGTTATTGTAATCTCCTTATTCCATTCTGCCGTAGTAGGGTTTGCCAAAAAGTTGCCCCCTATTAGGGTGGGTCATTAGTAATTTGTACCCTTCTATAATTCGACGACACCTCTTAATACTGAACTTCCAAGCGTTCCTCGTTCGATTTCCTTTTATAGGAGAAAGCGAGGACGGACGTTCTTTCAACACGGCTAATCCTTGTCGTTATCTGTTCTTGTATACCCTTCGCTATTGACACGTAATGTCAGCGGGTGTGGAGGATGAGGGTTGTCATGGCGACGTGGGTGTGTACTAAATCCATGGTCGTGTGTACCGTTATTTTAATGAGGTTTAGTGGTCTGTTCTCCTTTTTTTATTGTTGTCTAATACGGTGTTTGTCGTGTTAATTGTGTTCCTATTATACCTCTATATACAATAACTTCACTTTCAAACGTCAAGCATCGCTAAAACTTTTTCTGACAACATAGGATATTGTGATGCACGAAGTGCAAACAGAATGAACGAGGAACAATTTCAGTAAAATTATCATGATAATGTTTTGTGTAGACTGAAACGAAATTACGCCACAAGGACGTTCATAATGCATAGAAATTTGAACAGAGGACGATCAGTAAGTTAAATTTAGTGACAGATGGAAGAATTCCTCTATGTCCATTTTGCTGTTTTACCCTAAGTGCATTAAGGCGTTTTGTATAGCTCCTTAGCACCAAAACCTTTGATTTTGCAATCACTTCGTTCTATCGCCATGGTAATAAGCGTTGGATTTCAGGATTTCATATATCCAGCGCATTCGTTGAATGAGATGTTGAGATCCGTGCGATGCCTGTAAAGTCCTAAAATAGCATTCAGGTGTAATGGCTCTTGGTGGTGTGAATGTGGTGTTACTGTATTCAATTGACACATTCAGTTCACTGGTTTGCTTCCTCCAAAGAGACAAGGTGTGATTTCAGTTCATTCTGCCATGCAGTGAGTCACACAACTTATCCACATCCATTGCACATTAAACCGGTTGGCTGTCACCCTTACCCCTCTGCCCAAATACATTAACATTAGAGGAGCTAAGCACCCATAAAAATCACTCATTACTCTGTTAATGTATAAAGGAACTATAAAGTCCACTCGTTTGGGATTGTGATTAGGGACGGCTCCTGCTGGAGTGAATTTACTGGGCAATTTAGCTCTTTCAGACTGATTTTTTTTTTTCAATCAGTTGCTTAAGCATATTTGCTGGAGAGAAGAGCATATAAAGATTATATTATCTTATGAAAGTATTTTATGAAAATATTATGAAAATATTTAATGAAAAAACATTTAAAAAATCCAGGTTAATTAATGTTGAAGTCAGAGTGTGCTCAGTTTTTTTTTCATGTTTAGTCCTCATGAAACACTGAAAAAAATTGATAGATGCATTGAAGCATCCAAAATCTGAACGCTGCAACTGCCTTTTTGTTGCAAAATTCTTCCGACCTTTTTAAAATGTTCAAAGGCTAATATCTTTACAGACAGTTTTTTTTCAATAGATCTGTTTCTTTAGCGATTGTGCGTTGCTACGACTATATTTCGAAATCAATTATAGGATATTTATATCCCATCAACAGTTCGGAATCACGTCTGACTACACACAAGGGAAATTAGATTTTATTCAGCTTAAATGACAGCGAATTAGGCGCGAAAGTCGTTCCGTCTGTCCTTAACTCGTACAAATAATCATGTATTATGTTCGGCTCTTTGAGATTCCCTGTCTCTCTGGGAGGTCGTTTAACTCTTTGCACCTTTAGTCTTGCTGTCCTCTTTGTTTTGTATCCTGCCAGTGATGTTGTGGTTCCAGATGCATAGATTTAATGATCTGACCTGTGTTACGCAAATCTTTTAAAAGCAACTGCTCCAAAGAACCGTCAACATTAAGAGTGAAAGGATACGAGAAAACCTCATGTGGGTGTCTATTGTTACGTTGACATGCTTTCTACGGTTTCTCTTAATGGTAGGAGTTTGAAGATGTACATGTGTACAGAAAAAGTCAATGAAGTATACAGTACTTTGTATTGAAAGTTATATAGGCCCAAGGGAAGGTTCTTTTCTATTCGAGTGGAAAGGTACGCTTCCGTCCACTTTAATGCACGCTATCGGACAATGTTTAATAGCCGGTACGGTGTGATGCATATCATAAGCTATTAATGCAATGTAGCATATTATGGAAAGAGGTTATCAAGCAGCGTGTTACGCACTTTTTCCCCCGTGAAGAACTCAAAATAACTATACATTATATTACATTATATGGGTATCGTTGCAAAGCTAAGTCATAGCAACCAATCAGTTCTTTGCTATTATGTCGTTGTCAAGAAAACTGCAATTATTGTAACCACGGAGGTGGAAAAGTTCCACCTCTCGGATCGTAACTTATATCGAGTGCAAACATCCCAGCAGTGAGGCTGACCCTGATCCGATATATTTTGGTGTTGTTGCTGTGTGACCAACACTCGTTCGGCCGAGCAATTTTTCGTTGGATACAAACTGATACACCACAGTGAGAACTGTAAGCATTTCTTGTGTTGGGTGGTACTTCAGTCCACTCGGAAGCAAGCTAAGCCAGCACAGCCAATAAACCGAACAAACACACTGTCTCTCAGCTCGCCCAGTTCCCCAACATTTGAACAACTCCTTTTCAAATCTCTGCTTTAATCGCGTTGGAGCGGAGAAAGGCAGCCATGTTCGTAAGGCTAATCCCTCATCCAGTCAGCCACTTGAAGAAGACTTATTTCTCTCGGCCAGAAAGCGACTTATTTTTCAAAGGAAATAAAAGGGAGGTTGGAGTGAAGCAGTCTGTTAGGAGTGAGAAGGTGAAGAGAAGAAAACGGGGAAAGGCACTTTTAGTCATTCAACAATAAGCTCTCTTGAGATTTAGACAATCTCTTTCCCATTTTGTCTTCCCATTCTTTCTCTTTTACTTTCTCTTTCTCTCTCTCTCTCTCTCTCTGTCTGCCATTTTAGATTGACTGTCTGAAACGCTTGAAGGACAAACATGAACATTTTTGAGATTGAATTCACGATACTTTTATTATACAGAACTGTGACATGATGTGAATATGGGCTACCTCAAGGTGGAGATAACATCAACCATGATGCACTAGTGCGCTGAGTGCATATTATTTTGACGCTTTCAGAGCTACAATCTGTATATCGTCTTTAGCAGAGAAAACAGTCACACCAAAGACAATCTCCTTGGTCACATCTGAACTCGATCAGCTCTGTGCGTAACATCTTGAAGATTATTCACGAATGTAACCTTGTTTTCTTGATTATGCGTGATGATCAATCGAGTTTAAAGGACAAGTCCACCTTCATATACATGTGGATTGAGTAAATGCAGCAATATTAGTAGAACACATCAGCGAAAGTTTGGGGAAAATCGGACAATCTGTTCAAAAGTTATAAATTTCTAAAGTATCTGCGTTGTCACTGCTGGATGAGAAGACTACTACAGTGTATGATGTCATATGCGTACAACCATATAAAGAATATAAAAAGAGAATTTCACAAAACTTTACATTTTGAATAAAGTGCACATTTCTCTGACTTGTTACTGACATATGTTAAGGCTAGTCTTATTCCCCTTGCCTTCTGAAAGAGAGAAGTCAAGTGTTCTTTTGTCATGCGAGAAAAGTGAAAATATGTTGAATTTTCTTTATTCTTTCTTTATATCGTTGTACTCATGTGACATCACAAGCTATAGTAGTCTTCTCATCCAGCCTTGACTGAGCAGAAACTTCAAAAATTCATAACTTTTGAACGGATTGTCCGATTTTCCTCAAACACTCAATGATGTGTTCTGCTAATTTTGCTGCATTCACTCAACCCACATGTCTATGAGGGTGAACTTGTCCTTTAATGAATGGCATCATAGGTGAAAAAAGAAGTGCATGCATTGTGTTAGTGGAAGCATAACAGTCCATAAAACATCGATTCTGTTTTGACAGAACGTGGAATGTTTCTGCAACAGAAGGTTAAATTTTCATATTATGACTGAGCCTATAGATAATAATATACTGTGTGCATCTTTTCAGATACAACGCGCACTCTGATTCAACTGCTAAATGGAGCCGCATTTAGCTAAAACACTCAGGGATTATACAATAGATAGGTCAAAATCGGATTGAACGAATTAGTACTTCCACACTGAGTGCACTGTGAGGTCGATTTCCAATAAGAACAGAATCACCCGTCCTTCCCATATATACGTATCTCGTCCCATATACATAGCATGATATATACATTTGTATTAAATTGTCGTCTGTCTCTTCTTGTTTTATTTCACTATCAGGTATGTCGTACAGATCTTGGGTTACCTGGTCGGAATCTTCATTTTTGCCACCATCGTCGGTGAGTACTAGTATAAATAACTAAGTAGAAATTACAAACTATCATGGTTGCTACCTAGCGATTGTCATTTATGCTATTACTACTCTCTAAAAAAAATCGAGTGAAAATATTCACTCTTGAAGGAGTGAATACAAAAAAAAGAGTGAATTAAGAGTGAAATTGGAGTGAATTTTGTGTGAAAACGTTCATTTTCACTCTTTTAAGAGTAACCTCAGGGATCACTCCAAAATCTTCGAGTGATCCCTAAGGTCACTCCAAAACGAGTGAAAATGAACATTTTCACTCAAAATTCACTCCAATTTCATATTAAATTCACTCTTTTTAGTATTTTTTCACTTTTTTTCACTTTTTTTCACTTTTTTTCACTTTTTTCACTTTTTTTTCACTCTTTTTTCATTTCCACTGTTATATGTAAATGATTGATTATCCTTTTGTGTATTGTAAAATCCAATACTGTTGTATTGTTTTATCCGAAAATGAGATGAATAAACGAATTGAATTGAATTGAATTCACTCCTTCAAGAGTGAATATTTTCACTCGATTTTTTTAAGAGAGTATCATACCTACTCTTACTATACGAAAACGATAACTTACTATTGTTATTACAACTTGCATCTGCTGGCTTCGGACTCTTATTTCTGCCTCTCTTGATTTTCGCTGAAACTTCATGCTACTGTCACCACCATCTCTAACACTACCACTACCACTTGCGACATCCAAGATGCCTATGTGACTCTGTAATAATGACCAATGTACCTGTTTCGTGAGTAATGGACGAAGTGTGACAACATCCCAAAAGCGTAGCGTTGTAGTTCCTGGTTTCAGAGAGACTCTTGGTCATTCCCTTCGTCAGATTTCAATTTGTGTCGATGTGAATTTGAAAATGGAGCGGCGTTCCTCTTTAATGATATCTTTACGGAAAATCGCACTTTGATTCTGTCTGCAGGTCAAGTTGGCGCTGTCATTGAGAACAGGAATGCCACCAGAATGGAATTCGAACGTCACGTGGTGAGTGTACATTTACAGCGACGCGCCATATTCACACATCTAAATCTATTAAGTCATTTAGAAACTACAGCTGTATACATCTTTTTTTTTTAAAGTTTTGTGTTGTATTTTATCATTGCATTAGCGGTTCAGCGTAAATATTCATAGGGTAGAGTAAAAAAAAGTAATTTCAGCCCTTTGCTCTACGTAAAATGCAATATTGTTTTTTGTTTCTGTTTTAGACTTTCAAAATCCCCGTAATTGCTAAATAATGAGTGAAATTTTGTAACACCTTTTAGAAGATTAACGGCCCTGTTTCTCTTTCAAATTGCAGTAAATTATGCAAAAATGAATGCTGAACCCTGTTCCAATAACTATTTACCATCGATTGTATAACATACCGTTTCAATTCAACATCTCATGGGCTACCACACTAAATACCACTGACATCTCATTGCATCGAGATGCCGTTGGTAATGACAAACTTAAATACTGTGCGATGCGTCAATTTCTGTGTATATTGAGTAATGTTGATAACTCCGGCGAAGTGTATCATTTCCATTTGGATACACGAAGTTTATAGGTGTCAAATCAATATCAACTTCCGATCTTTTTTTTTTATTCTTTGATTTTTTTTTTCAACAGCTAACCATCATTATGATTACAGGACCTATACAAGGTGGCCTATGCAACACGGTGTACCATGATTCAAATTCCGTCAGTATATCTTTGCGATCAAATAGCAATTTGTTGGACTATTATTACATTGGAAGTGAATTTGGATCAGCCTAACTCAAACACATGCACTGGCAAATCATAAATAATTGTGTTCTGCCTCTGTATACATCCAATGCTCATTTTCATCTCCTACAGGACCATGCGAAGCGATACATGCGTTCCAATAACGTGCCCAGAGAGGTTCAATTACGGGTACTTAGATGGTACGACTACACGTGGGCCAGGTAAGTACAAGTAACCCGGATGTTACCACTCCGTTTTAACACAGACACTATGAGCAATTGTCACATTCAATTAGGGTGACCTCACTTGGGCATTATCTTGAAAGGACGTACCAGGTGACGTCCTTCTTCTATCGACTAAAATGCAACAAACACATCGACTGCTGCAAGGTAATTATTTGCTTTCGAGCAATCAAAATTAAGTTTTCCTCAGAATATAGAAAATTCAAAGTGATGATGCTTTTCGATTTCGATACAAGGCAAATTGCAAAATTTTAATTAAAAAATATGACATTTGCGGTTAATGACTATATACTTCACTAAAGGCTGCATTTTGTTCGTGAAAATGTAAAACAATGTGGATAAAGAAATTGAAACTCGGCAAACCGTGGCGTGTAGGAAAACTTCCTCGATCAAAGTGTCGATGTTCTATAGTATATTATTCTAAACACACACACATACACATCACCCATGGTACACACACACAAACAAACAAGCACGCACGCACACACACGCAAAACGAATCGCATGCGTGTCCTTCAATGAAAAAGCTTATAACGTTCCTGACAGGAAATGAGATTCCTATTTAGAGAGGCATATGTGCCTAAGTACCATGTTCCTTGGCTGTGGAATGCTCGCTTTGATAGAGTCAGTCAAATATTTTCCAAAGCTAGAAAATCTGTTTGATAGATATAGTTGTAGACATGATGTAGAGTACAGGTGCCCTCCTAATTTACCTTGAGAGCCTGACGTTGTTTTTTGTCACTAATCAAGTCCCTGCGTGGACGTACTATAGTTATCGTTCACTCTCATTACTTAAAGTATATATCGCGTGATGATGCGGAAAGATCTCGCATCAACATGTCAAATCCGCCAACCAATCCAGAGAGCGCAGAAAATCCAGAGATTCTTGTCAAAGTCGCCGTCAATGGTTGGAAAAGGTCCCGCCATATCACCGTCCGTCTGTCTATCACTTTCCCGCTCTTCAGGGCAAACCAAACTGTTCCGACACGGAAAAATCTCGTCGCTTTTTAGGGGGTATTACTGTTGTGACCCTCGCTCATGTGTAGATTTCTCATTCGTATAGACTGATGAGTTCATCGTACTCTTCTTTCAAGGTCGGATGTCTCTATCTTGAAAGAGAGAGCAGGATCGTTAATCAAAGAGCGCCAATCTAACTTATGCGCACGCTCTACGTTATCCTACAGCCTGAGATTCCCTGGCTGGATTCCAAAGGCCATTGAAATGATGCTAAACTATATAACAATATTAACTTCTGAGTGAATCGATGAAATGAATGAATGCATAAATTCATTGAGAGTATTGCGCCGCTAAGGACAGTATATAGCCAGCATGCTAAAATGTAGGAAATGTAGGGTACATGTACTACTGGTTCAGCCTTAGGGAGGCATGGTGTTGATGAGCAATGTAAGCAGTATTAAAAGCATGCGATTGCATGGGATATAATGTAGTTGGAAAGAGGAGAAACGAATTGTTTCCCTAAGGTCGTGTTGTGCCTGCTCAATCAAGTATTATGAACATAATATGTTTCTCTATAAAATAAAGCTGCATAGTATATCACGTTTGGATTCCATCTTATACATGTTATAGGGAAATAATATATGGTCATAATTACAATATCAAGGAGAATATTAAGGAGACAATATTGTGTCTCCTCAATGTTTTCAACTATAGTATCCCATTCCATCCACGCTTCACTGCTGACAATGCTTGTCATTATTTCCCACCCACCTTCTCCTTAAAGCTGGATTTAGAGTTTATATATATATATATAAATATATATATATATATATATATATATATATATATATATATGTATATATATCATATATATATATATATATATATATATATATATATATATATAGGAACGTGCGCATAAAGAGTTGAAAGGTTGGTCCGTCGGGTATTCGAGCTTGGGTCTGCCTGAATCGCTATGACGTCTCCGTGGCCGAGCGGTTAAGGCGTTGGCGTTCCATGCCAAAGACCCGGGTTCGATCCCCGGCGGAGACCAATTTTTCAACTCTTGCGCTTTTCCAAAAAAGAGGAACAGTAAGAGGAATAATGATGTCAAAGCTACGCACCGATTTCTCCTCATTTCTCATATCTCATATATATATATATATATATATATATATATATATATATATATATACAAACACACACACACATATATATATACACACAAACACACACACACACATATATATATATATATATATATATATATATATATATATATATACGTTCATACATACATGTAATTCTAAGCATAGTTGTTTACGTTATAAACATTCACCGGTCAGTTGGTACAGTAATTCTATATCTAATCAAGACGAAGTGTTAAAAAAGTTTGTAAATGTATAGGATCAGTTAACCACAAGGACATAACATGAGACACAGACAAAAAAAAAGAATAAATGCATTTAAGAGAGATGATACCCTCCTTAATGATATTATACTTGATTACTATTGCAAAAGATGACACCGCGTTGGATATAGCACCACTATAGATTTGCCAAACATCAACGATGGCGGTTACAGCGAGTGACAATTTTCACAAACTATATAAAAGTTACGTATGGCTTCATGCATTAGCTTTACGATGGGTTTAAGTGAGATTAATGTGGTATTGGGACGGTATTATGTATTGTAAGTGAATTGTTTACAATATCATAGATTCTTTATGAATCGCTGAAACAACAAATTAATTTCAGAGGCGGCTGCAATGCATATAACACTACGTGTTTCTATTCAGGGTTTCACTTTCTTCTAAGAAAGTTCGATGTACTTCATTGTATGTCAGCCTTGCAATTCCAGACAAACACCAAGGCTCGTTAACGTTTTAGAAGTATCCAGGAAGGCATACTAGGAACTCCATAATCATAACTATACGCCGGATACTATTCTCACGAACATAAATTTTGTACACGGGAAATGCTTTTCCCCGATACAAAAGCCATCTGGAAATTTGAGAATACATAATTGTAGATAATATCGCTAGACATACCAGGAAACTAACTCTACTGGTATCGATATTTTTTTCTGAAGAAAAAGGAAGTGCTTCTACATAATGAGATTGATTGGTAGTTGTCTTCATTTCTCTTTCATATTTCGGAATGTGCTGTGGTACATTCAAATTACTATTAACCATGTTAACTATAATGCCCTTTCTTAGACACAGATTCTTATTCCACGGTGGTACCACGGGGCTTATACAATATGAGCCAATGAGCATCATTAGGCCGAGAACTTATACATCAGTTATTTCGTCTTTGTCAGTAGGGAATAAACAAACAAACAAACAAACAAACAAACAAACATATAAATAGATAAATAAATAAATAAGTGAATAAATACAACAAAACAACTTGAAGACAGGCTTATGAAATCATGGCATGGTTATGTTGACCTTATTCGTGCCTCTCCTCCATGAAATAGCAGAAACGTCTGAAATTATCTGTCGTCTCTTAAGTTTGGATAATATATGTACGACCTGTTTGTTGGTCAACATTACACTTGTTTTTAGAAGTCCACGGAAGTCTTTGGGAGCTGATAGAGAAGTTTGACTAATTAACTGCGTGATGTCACTTCAAGTTGATCCTTATTAAACGAGTAAAATGAAACGACAATACAACGCTAGGACGTGCATTAAAATAATATGAATAGAATTATAAAAAAAAAATGTCGCACTCGCAAATAAGACGAAGTGACACTGTTATCGCTTCACGAGCTTCCCCGTGACACGGCACGTCTTCATGAAATATCATTGTTTTAAAGGAATAATATAGATTAAAGAATGATATAGATTTCATTCGTCTCATCGAACAATATCGTGGAGTTGTAATAACTCTTGCAGCAACGATGAACCGAAGTATATATATTATTGGTGTTATCTTGCAGAGGTGCTATGCAGGGCCGCGGGGACGTGAACTCCTTGGGACTGCTTCCTGACAAGCACCGTACGGAGCTAGCCCTGCACGTCAACCTACACACACTTAAGCGGGTGAGTCAGACGATAATAGATTAAGGAATCGCAGGATAGATAGTATACATGAGAATGTTTATGAATGCAATGGACAGAATATTTCATTCGGTGAAAGTTGGAATTGTTGATCCGTTCAAATCGGCTGCGCCTCGTTGAATGAATCATTTCATCTTTCACCGAATGAATTATTCTGTCCATTGCATTCATAAACATTCATTACTTGTTTTATATAACGCCTTAAATAGATCCTTGTCATTTGATGTTTTATGAATTTAGAAACGAGAGAATGTGCGGGATCTGAGATCGAGAAAGTGCTCAATGAGCGCTTTACGATAGCGCGTTGTCGCATACACACTGCAAACGCAAGCGTTTTACATGCTAGGCTCTCGGAGCGCATGCAATAGAGCAAATCGTATATGGATCCAAAATTGCACGGTATCAAAATGGAGCCACAATTGCCGTCATAGTGACGTCATAGATGACGTCATAGTGAAATGGGCCAAATGATCAATGTCAAACAACCAATCAAATAGCAAGGATCTGCTATAGGCGTTATATAATTGCTAATATTACAGTGCAATGCTGACTTTCGGACCGTGACGTCATCTGCTTCTGTCGCCAATCAGCTCTCATCTTTCTTTCTGGTTTCGCTTTAATACAGGTGTCCATCCTCCAGGTGTGTCCTCCAGAGTTCCTCCACGATCTGGTGCTCAAGATGCACATGTGTATCTTCACCCCAGGTGACCTGGTGTGCCGAAAGGGCGAAGTTGCTAGGGAGATGTTCATCATCTCGGATGGACTCCTTGACGTCATGGAGTAAGTCGAAAATCAGCAAAGAGAAAAATATTATTTACCCGAGATGAATATTCATTGATATCAAAAGTTACAGTTAATAGTGGCATTACTATTCACCTAAAACCAATATTTGATTAACGAAAATGTCATGACTAATTGATAAAGGTGAGATATATCTTGGGAAACGATGCTATGACATCTAAAGAAACGATGGAGCAGTTGACAATGTATGAAATACTCAGGTTTAAGGGAATGTTTTTGTACAGTTCTTATCATTCAGAGCGAGCTCGCATGCGAAGACGGTTATGAAACTATGGAAGCCAGATAAAAAATTCCTAAAATAAATAATATAATCCAATGAGGATTGACTGGTAGATAACTAACGAATTACAGCGAGATTAATTGTCATAATATTGGCTGTCTTACAAAAGTTTATCTGAATGTGACAGTTTTCGTGGTTTTACCCCAACAGCGAGCTTGGACACGTGGTAGTTACACTCAAATCAGGTGACTATTTTGGCGAAATTGGAATCTTGGATCTCGAGGGAACTAGCAACAGGTCAGTGCTTTCGCTGTGAACAAGAGCAAAATCACGTATATCTGCACCAATGTTTTTGCTTTTGAAAACATATCTGGTTTATATTAAAATCTTGACAAGTATACTGTACTTCTGAAATCATTGTTTCAGATGCTGAAATGTATCACAACTATACACTTTGCAGTATAGTGCCTTTTAAAGATATCTCCCTCCCCCCACCGAGAGAAATTAATGTGCTATGACATCTAACAAAAAAACATATAGGCCTGCTCAAATATCCGAACAACAAAGTTGATGTCATAGAGGGAAGTTGTTAGAGAATACCAAAGAGATTATACCATATATAAAATCTCTCTAACGCGTCATTTGTATGCATGCGTATGGCGACTACTCACTCTCTATATAGAATCTCTTTGGTGAATACGCTCAAGCTTCTCGTCACCGTGGAGTTATGGAGCATTATATACAATGAAATAGAAATTGTAAAAATACAAAAAGTTGTACCACGATACTAATCTTTTTTATGTCCTCATAGTGTACCGTCTCATTCTCCTCGTCATTATTATTGTCATCAGTATAACTATGATTATTATAATAATTATTAGTATCATTTGTATTACCATTAAAATTTTCAAATTCAAATTGAAACTTTACTTTTCACATTTTCATCAGAATATTATCATTATCAGAATATACAATAGTTTATCAGAATAAACCGTGATCATCATCATCTTCATCATAATCTTTTCTACCATCATCATTACTTCTCATCAGACGTGTGGCTGATGTGCAATCCGTTGGATTCTCCGAGTTGTTCTCCCTCTCCAAAGACGACGTGCTGGGCGTTCTGAGGGATTACCCCCAAGTGAAGGTAACGTCCATCCATCCATCACACGAATTTTTGCGATATTTTGAAAGTAGACCTCCTTTCAGGTTTGCCTCTTGGAGACATTCTTCAATGTTTTCTCCTTCCATTCTGTGAAGGCGATATTTTTAAGTACAATAATAAGTATTTTTTTGCCTCCCAATATTTCATACTTCCAAATAGTTTGAAACAAATCTATGTGATATTATGTTAGTTTGTGCAACAGTTTATTGAAACTACATGTTGAGAAAAACTTGATTCGTCTTCAGTAGCCCAAGATGGTACATCTGTACCTCATTGGGTAGCCTGAAAATAACTTAGGCTTAAGCTCACGTAAGCCTTGCAAGGTAATACAATCTCGTTGAATCTCTATTTGTTATCTGAATGAATGCCCTATATAAATATATTCCAAACTGAACATCAAGAAGCTTTGACTCTCTTTTTCCGACCCTCTTAACGGGATATTACATGCTTTACTTTTCATCGTGTTTGTGTGTTTTATTTTGTTTTGATTTTTCTGTTTCATGACGTGGCAAAACCATTTGTGATTTATACGCTTTGAAAAAAACTAAACAGCGAAGTCCAATTGGCTTTTTGAATATTGTGGAGGGCTATACTAAGGTTTTGTTATCCTTAATTTTATATCCATATATAAACGATTTGCACACTTCGTTGTTTGTTTGCATTTTCAAACACCATTAATTATTGTCTAATTGCATGGCTTCCATTGCCCCGTGGGCATCTTTCGTAAATCTGACTACCGCAGAGTGTCATCGAAGAAGAGGCCAGGCGGAGATTGAACATGCAAAAACCATCGCCATCGCAAAAGGATGACACCAAAGATGACGTCGACCCTGTCAAGAAAGAGAAAGACATTGACGCCCAGAGTATCATCTCTCACTTCAGGTAATGAAGAATGGTTCGTTGTTCCGAAGGTTTGTTAATCCGAAAACGAAATACGGTTCGCATCTTCTTTTCGTTTTTGGATTAACGAACCTTCGGAAAAACGAACCTTATTTCATTTTCGGATAGACGAATCTACGGAATAACGAACCTTCGGGATACCTAACCTTATTTCGTGCTTGGATTAACGAATCTTATTTCATTATCGAATTAACGAACCTTTGGAATAACGAACCTTCAAAGTATCACCACTATTTTCTGATAAACGAACATCTAGGTATAGGGAATTCGTGGTTTTTTTTTTCGGAATAACGATCAACCTTTGGAATAACGAACCTTATTTCATTGTCGGATAAACTAACCTTCGGAATGACGAGCGTCACCCGTTAGGGGTGTACCATGTTACTTCTGTTTACATGCAATATCCCTGCCTTCACATCACTCCAACAGCAGCGTAAGCCAAGCCGTGACAAGCCCGCGGGAGAAGAAAACGTCTTCAATCAAGAGGGACTCGCTCGCTGCTCCTCTCCCCGGGTCTCGTCGACCGAGCGTGGACAACAGCGCCACTAACGTTCGTCGCTCGAAGAGGAAATCCACTGCGTCGGGGAGTGTCGCCTGCCCCCTCGGCGACCAAGCACTGGTGAAGGAAATCATGACGTCTGTGGAAAAGCTTCTCAGAGAAAAAATTGTGAGTCGCCATCGAACTGATCATTCTCGAGTTCTAGTATAATTCTAAGAGGGCATTGCAATAAAATTGCGATCAATATGCAAATCCGCAAAATCAATGGCAAAAGTTGCAATTGATGTTTGCGATCGATTCCATCTCGACTTTCTTGCAACGCTCCCCTAAGAAATTAAGAATTTATATCCACAAATACAGCGTCTATACAGTTAAACGCAATTCAGTTCAGCTCAACGCAGTTGTGTGAAAATAGGAAACAACTTCAATCAGTATCTGTTTTTTCTATCTTGAAACTATGAATGCATGCTTCCTATCTACTCAGGCTGCATTGCAGTCAAAAGAAAAAAGAAACTGTAGGTTCAAAATCGCAATGCATACACGTTTTCATCCTGATAATCCTCGTTTTGACGCCTAAATTACCATGGTTAACTGGATCAATTACCATATTCTCCCCTCCTCTCAACAGAAGAGAAGCAAATATATATAAACATGCATAATAAAGTAGGGCAATACTTATTCGCCTCACTTATCCCTTAGTGATTCTCTCGTTTATCTTAGGATTCGATGACGGAGGAGACGCGACAGGCCAAGGAGTCTGCCCGAGAGCTCCGGGACCGGGTGGCGAACCTGCAGCAAGAGAACGACTCCAAACTCTCCACGATTCAGGTCCTGGAACTGAGAATCAAAGAACTGGAGGTAACTTGAGCAGACCTCAACCCTTTTCCAAACGAGATTCTCAAAATCTGCATAGACTTATACAGAGTTATGTCGATTGCATGTCTTATCAATAGTGTAGGCCTATACCGTATGTCCTCCCCCCCCCCAAAAAAAAAAAAATACAACGGGACCGTCCGCAATGATAAATTTAAAGACAGTGAATCAATCTACATACAATTTCTAGGTAGGAAACTATAACATATTACCCACATCTTACAGAAAATCCCATCCGATTTGCTTCAGTGGTCAGAGAGAAGAGAGAATTTTTGTAGAGCATGTCAGGAATCCCTTCCCTCAAAGTTCTTTCCATTGTGTTCACACATTAATATGCAGTTCCAAGAGCATCCAAGCGCTTAACTTGGAAGAATCACATTCACGACATGCTTCACAACGATTCACATTTCTCTGTGACTACTTAACCAAATTGAATGGGATTTTCTGCAAAATATGGGTAAGATGTTATATTTTTAGACCCTTAAATAGCATTCAGATAGTTTAATCATATTGGAAATTATCAATGCAAATACGATTGTAATTTTTTTGGGACATACTGTACATTGTTCATCCCACGCAGTTTTATAATCTTTAATGTTTTCTTCCTGTTCTTGTTTCTCGTTTGTTTTCGTTTTCTTCTTTCTCAGAAATCCCTGGCGAAATGTGACACAGTCAATGAAGTTGTATGAGAAATTCTGACTTCCGGATTGAAATATTATGCACAGTGAGGAGCTGTCACTACCCTGCTAACGGACACAGTGCAGCCCTCCTATACAAGTATCGTCACTCGATCCCTTTCAGGCTAATTACCCACAGTTCCGGGCACAGATGATTGTAAACTCACGCCAACCAGCTGCGGTTTCCGGCAATCCATTTTCGGTTTCTGTCTTCCGTTGCGTCTTCGTCATTTTGTTTGTTTGCTTGTTTGTTGCTGTCTTGTGAGTGTACAAGTTTTTGGTTGTCGTGCCTACTGTCAAAGTATGGTACAGTTGCTTATATCATACGTTGTACTGGATTATCGTGCGTGATTTAACTTTAGCCTGTGGCTAGTCTTGTCAGTATACCGGTATATTATTCTACATGTGTGTACATGTGTGTTAAAAAGAAGACAATCCGAATATGACGATATCTCCAGACCTGTAATTCAGACTGAAACTAGACGCGCAAGTTCCAATTGACATTGTTAATCATAGAAATAAGAAGTCTTGATTCTATAGGAAGAGACATTACAATGTGTTTGAAATTAAAAGTAATTTTAAAACTTTTACCCACTGGTAATGTATAATCGGGATTTTATGACTGAAGATACAACCCTGGGTTTTGAAGACATCGTTAGTATTAATGGAATAATGACAGGAGTAACCAATATTGTTGTTGTTATTACAATCGCAAATTACTAATAACATAACAATGTCGTTGATGTCATAATCGAGCAAGTGCAATATGGATGTGTGTAATATATAGGGCACAATTTCGTGTCCTACGTTTTATTTATGAGTGCATGAAAATCGACAAAAGAACTAGATGATGTAGTATTGTAAACTATATGCATGTGTGTTGCTTGTACGTGTCACAAATAATTTTTGCCAAATATATGACTATAAAATGAAAACTTGTCTCAAACTTCAATACTATTGTAGATTTGCATAACGTTGGTCATAGAAGAGAGAGAGAGGGGAGGGGAGGGGAGGGGAGTGAATTCTTAGGCTGTTTGATTTTTTTTTTTTGGCATTGTCTTTCTCCATGTGCAATGACAAATCAATACAAGTTGATACAGAGTATGCAAAAAAAGCAAAACATACAAATCAATACAGAAATTGTCCATTTCAAAACAACATTGTCCCCAATAGGGCCTACATAAAAATTCAAAGGAACCAGTCCTTACATAATGCATACCATAGTCGTATGCGGAAAAACAAAAGAGAAATCGATACAGGGGACCGTCATCATAAGTAGAGCTTGACGTCGATGAGGCCCTAACAGAAACAGTTACATGAAAACATCGATAAACCTACACACATAATAAATCAAGTTATACCGTACACATAAAGAATAGAGGCTGTGTGCCTGTTAAGAGAAAGACGCAGCACCATTATTGACTACATAATGTGCAAGTGACAGTGCGAGACAGCGTGGCATCTGACTCCATGCTCCCCCCCCTCTCTTTCTCTCTCTTGAGTGTGTGTATGTGTGTGTGTGTGTGTGTGTGTGTGTGTATGTGTGTGTGTGTGTGTGTGCGTGTGTGTGTGTGTGTTATAGGTCATTTTTGTATTCAAAGGAAATGAAACCCAAATATACATGTGGATCGAGGACAAATCAGCCAAGTTTGATGATAATTGGACAGTCTGTTGAAAAGTTATGAATTTTTGGTGCAGTCATCGCTGGATTAGAAGCCTACTACTCGCTTGTGACATCACAATAATATGTACCACGATATGAAAAAAATATAAACAGAAATTACATGAAATTTCGATGTTAATGAAAAGTACATATCCTTTTAATTGTTATTGATATGTGATAAGAGCATTGTTATTACTCCTGCTTCTAGAAAGAGGTGTATTGTGCTCTTCATTATGCTTTGAAAAAGCTTCTTTTTTTCGTGGAATTTTCTGTATATAATAATAATTTCCTTTGCATCATCCATACATGACGTCACAAAGTGCTGTAGTCTTCTTCTCCAGCAATGGCTGCACCAACACTTTCAAAATTCATGACTTGAACAGATTATCCAATTTTCCTTAAACTTTGCTGATATGCTATCTATACAACACTGCTGCATTCCCTCAATTTACATACATTTGGGTTTCCTTTAAGAATAATCAAGTAATGCTGTGTACATAATAGAAATCATATATATATATATATATATATATATATATATATATAATATATGTATATATAAATATATATTATATAATTATATATATGACATATTATATAATATACATATATGTGTGTGTGTGTGTGTGTGTGTGTATACACACTACTTTATGTATTCATATAGTTATACATTTTTACTACATGAACACATGCACACCCACATATAACATACATATACAAGTACATATACCATAACAAATATCAGTGCATACCACAGAATTCTTGACAGTCAATATGTTTATTACAAATGTACATTCACATCAGAGTCATCAGTATTATTTTTTTTCTTTTTTTTCTAACATGTAAGAACTTCTTCTTAGCTGAACCTCTGTAACATACCATTGCCAGTGATAAATCCAATGTCATTCAATCACCGTGTGAGAAATGTACCAAGCAATACATACACTACTCTCTCTCTGTATAACTTATTACTGTCTCTATAAGAAAAAAAAATTAAACGTTGAATGCATTCACATGCAACTCAAACTGAACGTAGTCAATATATCATATCATTTAGCAAACATTGGCATACAATAAATGACTGCTTTCAGGTTTAATAGAAAGGGAAAGATATCTAAGATTGACAGGTCTATTCAGGGAAGCAATCTGTGAATACTCTAAATGATGGAAACGACAGATGTTACTTTCACAGAAAAAAAAAAATATCAAAAACTCCATCAACATATCCCACTTTTTAAGTCCTTCTTTACAGCTTGACTTCTGCCCACCCAAACCCCTATTGCTTTCACATTCTCTGTTAATGTGGGCAGTCGATAAACATTCAGTTTTACTCTGGAATAGGAAACACTGAAACTGAAATTACTTATATACACACATTGTGTGGGTGGGTTCAGCCCACAATGAGACACAGCCAAAGGTCACTGACCTCTCTTGACTTGTTCCTGTATCTCATCTCTGCATACATACTAGTATACATCCTTACACTACGTATTAATGATGATCAATAGTTCCCCTTTTGCGCTTTGCCAGTCTCCACAAAGCAGCACAGATAAGTACAATAATTATATGTGACACTGTGTTGCTTCAAGCAAATGAGTTACCATACATGTACATAAACATTACACTTTGTGTGTGAGTGTATGTGAGTGCGAAAGTGTGTATGTATGTGTGTGCGTTTGTGTCTGTGTACATGTGCTAAACAAATATGCTTGCTGGCTATGGGGAGATAACTCCTCATAATTCATCCAATACAGTGCTAGGAGAATTGTTGATGCATTCAAACACAAGCTCTCGTTGGTTCCTCCTCATGCATGAAGGCATTTGTGGGACAGTCCACTGCATCCTCATGGAAATAACATGATCATATATTGGATAGTGAAGAGATCACAATTATTGCAAGAGTGTTGAAAATCATAACAAGAAACAGAAAGGAAGAGTGGCAGTACTCTATTTGTGTTGAATATTCAGAGCACAACACTGTCCACAATGTCATGCACTGATAGCATGTCAATGAACTTGACTATTTTTTTTTTTTAAACCTGGGCACAACTTGGGGATGGTATTTTGCAGCATCACACAAGTACATACAAGGCAAAAGAGAAATCAACCAAAAACAGATTGATAAATGGACAGAAGGGCATGACTGAAACAGCCTAACCTGGAAAACTCAATAATTTAATGCGTGCATGAACACATCATTACGACTGCTTGCCAGATGACTGCCCAATGCCAACATCACTAGATGGCGCTCTTAGTTTTACCAAGAACATCCTTGGTTTCACCACAATGGGCACAAGAAATTGACTGTGAATTTTTTTCAGCAGGTTTAGTAACAGCCGGGAACACTGAGGAAAAAAAAACCCACATGTATATCCATGCACATGGACACCTACAATGCATCTTTAGATCAATCCACAAATGTTTTTATCCTGAAGACTGATAGTCTGCCAATTCAAGGGCACAGTTCTTGATTGACACTGCATTATCATCAACTGCCATTGAGCACATTTGCATTTTAAGTGACCGCCCAGCTAAAAATTCACAAAAAGTAGACCAGAATGAATTTTCACTCTTCTACACAGTTTGAAAGAGTAAGCTCTTAAGCTTTAAGATTGATACATACAACTTGTTGAAATGAAATCAGCCTAATTCATTCAAAAAGTGATTGAAAAAAGAGAGAATTTAGAACGGAGTTCAGTTTCGTAAAAAAAGGGAGAAAAAAGGATTTAAAGATTAGGGTCACTCAGGCGTGCTGTGCAGTAGATTCTGAAAATGTCTGAAAAAATATGGTCCAGAAAACAGCTAATATCTCAATTTTCTTTCTGCCTTAAGCTGCCAAATTTCGACAGTAGGTAGAGAAGAGATTACTTTCCCCCAGGTAAGACAAAATTTAAGAATTTGAGTCGGTCAAACCAAATGACTAGTTCGGTCCTTTACAGAGAATCCTACGTGTAAGCTGTGACTTATTGTGGGTTTTGAGCCAGACAGTCACTATGTTCTTCTTGAGCAGACACATAGAAAAGCCAGGTCAACAACTCGACTTCAGTGAGGCTTATATAATTCCCTGGAGTTTCCAAAATACATCTGAATCTTTCTCTTTCAATTGGAACTCTTACTACAAGTCAAAATGACAAATTTGGCAATGATCCCATACATTATTAGATATTGTTGTCACAAGATGCTACAGGTATTAAACATACATTTGCAAATGCCCTAGACATAGTTTAGAAACGAAAAAGAGAATAAACTGTACGAAGACACACTCAGACGTACAGGAAAAAAAAAATGTATACACCTGTACCCCATAGGAATGTGACAAAATACATAGAGAAAAATTTATAATTTTTACTTTTTTTCACACAAAGAACCGTTCTAAGGACAAAGAACATTTTACAGGTACACATAAAAATTAGAATGACACGTTAGAACCTTAATATGTCTTATTGTCACGAATGAGTATATCTGTAGGTTTGTGGAATTACGTAGCACATCTGCAACAACAACAAAAAATTAGTCATTATAATCACAAACAATGCATCAGAGACTGACAAAAAACTATGATGTGAACTGTCTCAGGTGAAAGTGTTGCATGTATCTAGAGAAGCATAAGTAGGAATCTACACACTCACATACACTTTTAAACACCCAAGCATAGAATCAGGAAACCACTCCAAAACATGGCAAAGATGTCCCTTTCATTTGCACAAGGTGATCACATAACCCCAGGAGAGGAACAGTAGGGAAAAATAAAAGGAATAAAAGCATGAGAACTATATCTAAGTTAGCCTAGCTCGAGTAGCTGTTCCACAGAGAGAGAAACTGTACTGATTGTGCTAGGATATTGTGTGTAGTATATAAGTCATTACTTTTTGGGAAAGATATGTTTGATGTTTTGCTAAACATCTGCTGTTAAACGAAGTTCAGCTCTTATCTTGGGGTATGCATTTCTGCCACAATGCATGCCACACAGCTACAGGACAGTTTCTCCTAGAATAATTATCATCAGCAAAACTATGCTGGAGGTTATATTGAACACTACAGGAAGATTTCTTTTTTCATGTGCTCACAAGAAACACAAGAAACACAAGTATTAGTAGTATTAGTATCAACACACGATTCATTATATTACTATGAACATGTCATATATTAATGTTTGCAGAAAAATATCACAGTATTAATAAATACAGGCCAGTCCTCTCTGGAGCATCTCATAGGGTTGACACTACTTCCAGGAAATGAGTACACTATACCTGACAACACTTGATCAATGCAAGTAGGGAGATGTAACTATCACCTAGAACTTGGAAGACACACAAGGTAAAGACTTTGAAGATCAGAAGGGACCCCCCTCAAAATAAAAATGAAGAAAAAAAAAAAGAGGCTCAAAGGGATTGAGAGACAGTTAAACAAATCTGAATGGACATATAAATCACGACATGCATATGACATAATGAAAGTTGTGTGTTTGAAGTTCTAATCTCATACATGCTACAAAATCACAAAAGAGAAAACCTGAATTAAATTCATATATAAATTTCAACTCCGAATGAACTGACGACTCGACAGAAGAAGAAAAGAGGCCCTATAGGCACCTTATCAACATGACAACTGACATGCACACATCTCCTGTACAACCTTACCTTACCTTCCATTGCATGTTTGCACATGCAAAGGTTGACAAAAACTTCACACCTGCTTTGTTGTTGTTGGAAAAATTTTAAGCAAATTAGAGCATCGCAGTAACGGGCATTGTAAATTTCACACACATTCTTGAGCAACTTTCGAAAGAGTAAGCTCCTCTTGAAAACACAGAAAGTTGAAATGTGCCATGTGAAACGAAATACACATTTTCATATCAGCTTTCCTTTGTTGTTGTTTTTTCCTTCAACAGTTCTAGTACACAAAGGGTTGTGATCTGAAGTTAGATACTACTTTTTTTTTCTTAATCTCATATAATTATTATTTTTCTATTTCCCTGAGATAGTAGTGCCAGAAAAGGAGAAAGTGAGACTGGGTCAAAGAAGAATGTGACGATGAGCGCTGTAGCTGTATAACATCAAGCTTATCTTTTATGATAGCAGGCACATGTATCGTTGGCAATCTTTAGCAATCTGGAAAGGGGCGACAGTATCGATCGAAAATATGAAAAGAATTGATAAATCATGAAAAACAAGATAAAATAAATGCAGCCCTTAGGGACGACAGATTCACTCCTACCTTACCACGGTCTTAACTACATGGACGGCTCGGGCAATGTACTACACAAAGATCTACACACATTCTCCACGGAGAGACCCCACAATATGCACCCACATATCTCTCCTGACCATCAGGGAATATACAGTGTATAAGAGCATGAAAGGTTATCACATTGGCAGAAGGTTTCCGTTTCAGAGGACACTGGATATTGCAGGTTCTGGTGAAAAATTCCAGCATTTTGAAACTCCCGTTCCTAGCATGTGAGTCTGACATACAACCGTACAGGGTTTTTCTTGCCGTCAAAGAAAACAAAGAGGGGATAAAACAAAGAAATCATTGATATCTATTTCTCTTACCTCTTACTACTACATTTCAATCACATCAGTTCACATATAGTAGTTGCATCATGCAAAATGTAAACTTTGCCACTCCATAAACAGACTGAGGATAGAAGTATGAAGCAGCCAAGTCACCTGGTTCCATGCAATCACTCCAAAAGCTAATAAAAAAGCTCTGATGCATCAAAGATTCAGTCGTGTACTCAAAATCCTTCTCCAAGCGTTTGTCAGTGGTCGTGTAATCTTTGAGCATAACGTCATGATCTAAGATGTTGTCAAAGTGAGTATCACATCCTCTGCTTTTGTATGAACAACTTCTATCATGTCTCTATCCTTTCTTTTTTTTTTGCAGGGGGGGGGGGGGGCGGGGGCAGTCCACAATGAAGTGAAAATCTACAATGCTGTACGAGCAATATGTGATATATTATCTGCCCATGATTCAGATGCAGCTCTTTAGATACAATTTGATTAAATCAAGGACTTCGCACAAACTGATGAATGAGCAGAACAAGTGGCACAAGCCATCTGTGAATGATCCCTGCCAATCAATCTTCAAAAGAAGAATGGCTACTTTATAGACAAATACAATGTGATATGACACACAAGCTGGGTTTCATTTGCACATGCTTTCTTGAAAAAGCTTCTGTCTGTCTGTCTGCTTACAGATGCTGGAAATGTCCACTGCAAATTCACAGTGGCAACTGCAAAATTAAGCACCAACTAAGGATTTCTAAATTTTTTTTTTTTTTCCGAACTACCACTATTCTCTCAAAACATGCGGGAAAAAAAAATTGGTGCCATGGATAGTGTAGACACGTCCTTCAAATCGTGTGAAGTACACTACTGTCTATACAAGTTTTGGAGTGGGGGGTAACGACGAGTACTACTTGGCATGGGCTGCTGTCACGCTGGTTCGGAATATACACACTCCCTAGTGCCACTAATCCTTGCACTCTTCCATTCATTCTATCAGTGTCACTCTTGTTGTTGTCTTCATTTCTTTTCTTTTTTTTGTCACAATCTGGATAAACACACTACATATTCTATATAAGAAAATGTTTATTCAACAACATAGACAAAAACCAAAAACAGAAACAAAAAATCCAAACACTGATGACGATAACCAGACCTGGTTTCAGAGTCTCTAGGGTGACGAGTAGACAGGTCCAGTCAACATTCCATTAACTGGTTCCCAACACTTCCTCTTGGGTACTGCCATACTTGTCTTCCTCCTCTCTCAAAGCTGTCTTCCTTTGTACACACAGGACATACATATCTGGAAAAAAAAAGAGGCAAAGGAGAAAAAATGGACATTAAACAAATAGTCAACATTAATGAGGGCGTTTTGGATAACATGTCAATCTTCAGGTGACCCAGATGTAGCTTTCTTCTGACTAACTATCACAAGGGAGGATGGCAGCACACCCTCATCAGCAAAAGATCGATAGTTTGTGTCATTTTTCTTGTTTGATGCAACACATTCCTTGACATTCTGAACACCCATATGAACCAAAAGTAGATCTTGTCTGAGTTAGAGGGCCCAAAAGATTGCAGATAAAACTTGCTGTGTGCATTTGGTTCAGATGCTTTGTGCTTTATGCCCTCTGTGACACATGGTGGAGCTATGCATGGGACAAATCCCTGCAGAATGCCTGGGAGAAATCAATGAATGATGAGCCCTACACAAATAATACATGCTCGTGGCCACTCCATCACAGGAATTGCTCCTCCTACGCCATAAGAAACCATTTGAACTTGTAGGAATTTGAGTTTCAGCATCGCTTGAAAAAAGTTCAATCTTTTGTTGGTGGTAATATATACCATGGTATCTTTCTTGGGACCGTCTTCAGAAGGTCAAATAAGAGGTTGTCTGACTTGATGGATCAAAGACCCGATAGTGTGGGGATACCATGGAGTGATAAGGCCAGGAAAGCTTGAATATATTCGAGAATCTCTGTAACGAATTGTGTACAGGTTTTTCACAGATCTCTATGTAAGCATAACCATAGCTGAAGAATCTCAAGTGGAGTCGACTGTTAGTGATGAGCATATCATCGCTGGGGCGACAAGACCTCGTATCTACAAAATGTCAAATGTTCAGGAGAGCAAAAAAACATGGCCACCAAAGCACAGTATCAAATGGGAGAGCCTTTCCTTTACCATGCTATGGTAGCTTCATTTTTTGGGGTAAGAGCTAGGATTTGGACAGGACATCACTTCACTGATTATCTGACCATTAATCCAAAAAAAGTATTTTCACCAAAATTTCAGATACAAAGTCTTGTCACCCCAGTGACGATATGTTTTGATGCACATATTCGCTGATGGGTGCCATTCTTGTTTTTTTAACATACTTCGGTGGGCTGTGAATGAAGATCAATTCAATCAGATCACGTTTCTAAATGCTACTGGGTCTTTAAAATACATGTATCTAACATTATGTGATTGCCTGTTCATCAATCATATCACCACAAGAATTTTAGTGACCTGGATATGAAATGAAACATTCCCTAATACGGTACATCATCATCAAAATACTCCCAATTGTGCATGAAGAGGGATAAATATATCAAATGACTGAAGGAAAACAGACATGCTTTAACATTTAAGAAGTAGTACCATTTGAATAGATCCTAACTGAATGACTACTGGCATTACGATAAGAAATGGATAAGGCAGGGAACAAGAGCAAATTTTGAATATTGAACTCAATGGTGCTTGATGTCACAATATTAACATATCTTCTCCCTTCATAACCAGCAATAATGGGCATGGTGCATATATACCTACATGAAAGTGGCCCTTCACAGTTAAAGGAAGCATTGGCATTCTTCTGTCAAGGCCAAATTTGGTAGAGGAAGTTAAATTTGCTGACTGCGATGACAGAAGTCCATAGTAAAAGCATTAGGCAACAGGATATGCACTGTCTTACAATGGATATCTACTGGTGAATAGTACTGACTTTCTTAATAGAATTAAATAAACATTTAGGAGCTGACAAATATATCTGCATTGAAATAGAGTGGTTAGGATGAAACAAATCAGATTCTGCTAACACTCACCATAGGGCTGGAAAAAAAATATAAAGATTCTGGAGTTTTACATCATATCCTGACTTTTTCTCACACACTGTTTCACCCGCCTCTTGAAGGCCCCATGGTAGTCTGCCCTCCAGTCTTTCTGCAAAAAAAAAAAGAAGAAAAAAATAAAAAATACACATACATTGTACATTGTCATACATCATATACTCAATGCGGATACATGAATTTATGGTAAAAAAAAGGGCATTCGCAACTATGATTCAGCCAGGACGTTTTCCTCCAAATCATTATTTGCCCATTTCTGCTTGGTTCATAATCGTTTCAACACAGAAATTTGCATTGAATGGTGAGATGTTTGAAAAGGAAGTAATGCAGTAAAAGTTTCAATCAGTGAAACTTTCAACATGGTTTGAATGATAATGAAAGAATTTTGATGGTATGCATGGACATAACATTTTCTCGATCAATAGGTTAAAAGCACATACAAGTGTTTCTTGCTCATGTGAATGAACAAATATTCATAATTGTGAGTGCTGCTCTGTATGTGATTTTATTTGTAAACTGGCAGCTATTTTGAGCTTTCTCTGCCAGAAATTTCAACATGTCCACAAAATATCTAAGGTATGATCTGGCCAACATTTTCCTTAAACTGAAAATGTCTAGTCCTCCTTATACAAAATAAAAAAAATTTGCTACAATTTAATATTGATCAAAATACAAAGTTGTATCTATTAAGATGAGACAACATTTAAATACTCATATATTTTATGGAGTTGAACTCTATTACAATTTGAGTGATGGATTCATGGCTTTTACTAGTTTTATTAAGTTAACCCGTTGAGGACGGTTTGATTTTGCTACAACACGCATTTCCCATAGACACCCGCCCGAGTATACTCGGGACTCGTCCTCAATGGGTCAATTGTTTTTTAAGGTGACGGCTTCTTCAAAAGGTACACAAATTCATATCATGTAATGTGTAAGGGATATCTTCATTCACCTCTGCCCTCAATATCATTCAATTGAGGATCAAAATTAAAAACAACACAGAATTCCTCATCACAATAAACAGAAAACGTGCCATTCATTATCAACTGAGCAGAGCAAAATCGTGCATCAGGTGGCCATGGAAACTTTGAGGAAATGGCCATAAAACTCTGCAAAAGGATATACACAGTTTGAAGTAAAATACTTTGTTGTAATTTTATCTGTACTAATATCAGTCTTAAACCTTTCAACTACCTTGTAAAATGTTTAACACAGTAAAACCTGTCTAAAGTTTTTAGTCAATAGAACATTGTAAAAATTCAACTTTTCCCCCTCCTTTGTTTGTTTTTACTCTAGTCTTTTCTTCTTTTTTTTTTGGGTGGGGTGGTCAGAAAGAGATGCTTTCACATTTGGTTTGGTCAGGAAAAAAGTAATTGTTTCCAACAGTTCCTTTTCAAACACATAAGTGCGGAAATTCTACATGGTCTTAAGCATGTCATGGGTAACTGTACTCACAGCAGCATCGACATTTGCGGGAGATTCATCATTGGGGTCTGCTAGCATAGAGATGACGCTGAGCAATATTGTCTCCACCGTATGGATCGGTAACCATCGCTCTGATGGTTTCTCGTAGCCCCACTTGTCTTCACCAGGCTCATGTAGGATTGAAATGCACACATCACCATCTTTGTCAACTGGATGGAAGGACAGGAGGAGAAAGAGAAGAAGAGGAGAGAGAGAGAGAAGGAAAAATACCAGAGTTAAGGACCACCTTAGAAATTTTTCATAACAAAAAACAAAACACTAATCTACACTGTATGCATCTTCTACAAACATTGCACATTTCGCTGCATCATAATTCTTTTTATCTATTAAATGTATTTTGTTATCTCTAAAGTAACATATATTGTCATATGAACTGAGACAAATACTGCAGAAACTTCATCACATATAAAGTCAACCAATGAACTCAGGGTTCATGCCCCCACTAAAAATTTCATCACACTGCTTATTGTAGAATTAATTCTTCATGCATTACAATTTCAATACACTTAATACACATTGTTATAATTCAAATACCTACAACAGGCCTACATTTTGCATTACCAGAGTTTTTTTTTTTTTTTTTTTTTTTTTTTTTTTTTGGGGGGGGGGGGTTGTATATGGGATACTCTGGGTATACGTATGGCATAGCGTGAAAGAACAGTATTAAAGGACAAGTTCACCTTCAAAGACATGTGGGTTGAGTGAATGCAGCAATATTTAGTGGAACACATCAATGAGAGTTTGAGGAAAATCGGACAATCCGTTCAAAAGTTATGAATTTTTGAAGTTTCTGCTCAGTCATGGCTGGATGATAAGACTACTATAGCTTGTGATGTCATATGAGTACAACTATATAAAGAAAGTATAAAGAAAATTCAAAATATTCTCACTTTTCTCACACAATATAAGAACACTTGACTTCTCTCTTTCAGAAGTCAGGGGGAATAATATTACCCCTAACATAAGTCACTAACAAGTCAAGGAAATGTGCACTTTATCAAAAAAGTCAAGTTTTGTGAAATTCTCTTTTTATTTTCCTTATATCGTTGTACGCATGTGACATCATACACTGTAGTAGTCTTCTCCCCCAGCAGTGATTGCACAGATATGTTTAAAATTCATAACTTTTGAACGGATTGTCGGATTTTCCCCAAATTTTCAATGATTTGTTCTACTAACATTGTTGCCTTCACTCAATCCACATGTATATGAAGGTGAACTTGTCCTTTAAAAGCTAGCCTTTTCGAATCACACTTACTGTTCGGATGCCAGATCTCTGAGACAAATTTCATTTTGGGCGGCTTATTTGGGTAGTCCTTGGGGAATATCAGGTGAGCCTTGAAGTATCCTCCTTCACTGCAGGGGACAGAATAAAGAATGAAATAAAAGAATCAAACTACGAATAGAGTTCGACATCATGTAGAAATGAATACAGAATACACCATCAAGATCTGCAGTGCGCATTATCCACTGACAAAGGAAATAGTTGCAACCATATAAATTTACCGCAGAGTGTTGGACATCAGACTGCAATGATGAGAAACTATGCCTTCTTTGCTTTAGTCACTCACATATTTGCATCCATATATTAGGGCCTTGACATTAGCAGTGGCCCAGTGGCCCAGGGTCACCAGAAATAGATGCCAGGCCACCATTTTTAAAGGAAAGAATATGGTGTTGCTGGCCCAATCGGGCCACCAAAAGAAAAAGTTAGTGTCGAGCCATGCATATATATTTTCCATTGTAGTGTGGTCAATGTATCTCAGCCTGATTATCAACATGGCATCTACACACTGTTTGTATCAATTGAAATCAATGACCACACATGATAGTATCATTTTTTTTTTGGTTTTTTGTAACTGATTCCACAACTAATGATCCACATCATGCAACATACACGTTTCAAGCATATGATTGCCAAAGCATGGATCAAAAAGATGAATTTCAACTAAATATAGGATGACGGACTCCAAGTACATATTATATGTGAAGCCAAACGAAAGAATAACTCTAATGCAACAGTATGAAGAAGGACCAAACTAACAAAAAAAAAAGAGGTATACTTTATGTTAGGATTAGAAGGAAGGGGAAGAGCAAAAAGTCAGCCTAGCTAGTGAGGAAAGAAGTGAAAGGAACTGAAGAGTAGAAAACTAAACTACATTACACGTAAGTAATGAGTAAGTGCATAATTACTATTTCCAACACTACAATATAATTCAAGCACTAACTGGTTTAAAGGATAATAGATTGATAATTAGAAAAGCATTTTGAGAGTGCGGACCTCCACCAAACAGCTCATTTCCACCCATACACACATGCTGAAAATCGTCCATTATGCAAATGATATATAAAAAGCCTTTCAAGTGTCTCAGAGTCTACCTCATCGGCTTCCTGTATGTCACGCCTTAAGTGTGTGCACAGTGCGC
This sequence comes from Diadema antillarum, assembly GCF_040938485.1. Classification (NCBI taxonomy): domain Eukaryota; kingdom Metazoa; phylum Echinodermata; class Echinoidea; order Diadematoida; family Diadematidae; genus Diadema; species Diadema antillarum. The sequence continues at coordinate 1,626,098 of NW_027270929.1, read as the reverse complement.
ACATGCACATTTCAAATATGCGCAGCTTGAACTCCCTCATTTATTGGCTCTATTTGCCAACGTTTGATATCCTTAAGAAAAAATCATAAAAGTTCCTGGATCCAGATGGTGGTCCAGGTCATTACCAAAATTTAATAATCTGTTCTTTGTGTCATATTATTAACTTTTCCTTTAAATTTCTTCCAAATCCATTCTTACTTTTTGAGTTATTTGTAAACAAGACAAACCAACACTGCCAAAGACATAATCTCCTTGGCAGAGGTAATCATCATCATCATTACTTACAATTAAACCCGTTATCATTATCATCACTCTCATCGTTTCTATCATTAAAACACAAACATGTACATAGCTGATAATAATATTCCTGAGTAATGCACCAAGGTGAAGCCAATTTCATGACTCACTAAAATGTATCAGGTGGTCCCATGACCAGCAGCTCCCACTTGTAGATGTCATCGTCATCTATCAGGCCTGCCGAGAACCCACTCACAGGCTGCTTCCTCAGATCTGTTCGAGATGCAGTGAAAGGTAAACATAAGCAAACAAACAAACAAACAAATTATAGTGTGGACAGACAGGAACTATGACAAGAATGAGCAGCAGCGTATGGGAAAAGATTGCAGTGGCATGCGATTTCCTTCAAATAGCTCTACAGCTCTTTATCAAATTATAGTGATTAGTGTAGACTTCAAGGTAATTTTAAGTTGACTTCCTTCTTTCTATGTGTATTCGTGTATATCTAAAACCAGTTTAAAAAGGCCTTACAATCATGTCTCTCAAAAGACAAACTTGATATCAAGACATCTGTGCATATCATAATGCCTAAATCTTTAGAAGAAACCACTACTGTAATTCCCATTATCATTTTCGAAATGAACTCTACCCATATCACGCAAAATTACTTCTGTAGAATAGCGAAGTGTTTCAGAGTTTTAGCATAAGAAAGGAAATGCTTCAGAACTCACTCTGACACTACATTTTACATCCTGACCTCCATAATATTTTTCTCAAAGTGTAATATCTTGTCTATTGCCCTGTCATACTCAAGCCATGTGTTGAAATTCTGGTACCCGTATTACTAAAGAAATACTTTTCAGAAATGAATGATATCGTTTTGATGTTGGCATTACAAAATGAAATGTATATCAAAATTAGTTTGTGTTTGCGACAATTTGTACACGACAATGTGTTTCAGGGAGAAAAAAAATGATAGAATGAATAATAAATGAATGATGAAATATACACTTATTTGTCAATCATTAATCAAGCATTAAAAATCAAGCCTTATGCCATAATTCATTAAATGCTACTACAGTGTAGAAAGAAACAATAAAGTTCTAAAGAATCAATATTGGACATTTAAACATATCTCAAATCTAAATTTTGTTATCTGGGTGCATCTGTTAAGCATCTTACATCTAGGGACGTGGCTGCAACTGTGCAAGCACTTGCATGATTTACCTTGAGTCACTGTGATGGCATTTACTATAAGTTGGCAGCTTTCTCTTTAAAATCCATATTGATATACAATGTACATTAATTTGAAGACTTAACCATTGTTTTGTTTATTACATTTTTCTTGGCAGTTCAGTTCTAACAGTCATATACAGCCTTACGGCATTAATATCAGTATTGGTTCATGCATGCATACATATTCTAGTAAATGATGCACACACCTGCTGACTAACCTGTGACAGAGTTTAAAGGGATGGTATGGTTTTGGTTGAGATGGGGCTTCAGGTTTCCAGGTTTTTGTTTTTGTTGGTTTTTTTTTGTGAGATGAGAAACCTCTTATGAAATATGAAAAAGCAGACAGTTCTATGAGGAATTCAAAGTTCATCTGATGAAAATTGGTTTTGAAATGGCAGAGATATCCAAAACAAAGAGGTCCTTATACATGTACAATGTAAATGGTGGGACCCACCTTCTATTAGGACCACTTTGTACTTGGATATCAGCTATTTCAAAACCAACTTTCATCAAATAAACTTAGAATTCCCCTTAGAGTTGTATGCTTTTTCATATCTCATAAATGGTTCCTTATTAGACATCTAGAGTATATCTCTCTCTCTCAAAAAAAATAATAAAACCTGAATCCCCATCTCAACCAAAACTATATCATCCCTTTCATAATGAGAGAGTTATTGAATAGATAGAAAACCACCTGAAAGAATGGGCATCACCTATTTCACTGACCAAGCAACAATTCAATTTCACTGTGTTTGGTTTGTTTATTTCTTCTTTTTTTTCACATTCCAATAACATGTAAGATGCAAGTGAAGTTACCAATGTCAAGCTATAATGTAGTTTCCTTGGGTTTCAGTCTAAACATAATTATGAAGCTTCTCGCCCCCACCCCCTCAAAAAAAACAACAAACAAACAACAAAACATCTACAACAAAAACAGCACAAGAAAAGGGTCTCTGGGTCTAACCAATTGTTACACCACTCTCCACATTGAACTGGACCAGCTTGATCTGACTAGACCACAAACAGCCAAGTATTCATCGTTTTTGTTTCCTGGTTCATATTTTGTTGCCCATCTTGTTATGGGTTGCCCTAACAAATCATGGCTTGGCTTTATGTAACTTGACTAGGATACCCTTGGTACCAGGCACGTTTTAAGATCATGATGAGATAGACTACTATATATAGGGATCTAGTAGGACTAGGAGTATAAACGTTACTAATAATACTAGACTCTAGCTACATTACGAATGACGGTAGCACGTCAACACAACACTAAGTTTACACTATGTTCTACAGTCTGAATCACATCATATTCATTCACATAACGCTCCTTCTACGAACAATTCAATAAACGATACCATGCAAGCAAGACTGTCAAATTGATTTGAATTGCGGTAATCAGTGAGGATATGTAATCTACTCGTAAAGACAATGTATCCGATCTTCTGTTTTTGTTTCGATATCGAGCCCGATTTCCTTGCCTTCGAACAAAGGGCGCAACATGCATCACACAGGTCGCATTACTCTACGCATAACTCATTCGCACAATAAATGGTGAACAAGCCTCACTGTACCATTCCTACGCTGCACAACACTCATTCAAACTACGTGACAGCTAACAGTTTCTCTCAAAGGTGAACTGACACGTTTAACACATTGAGGCAACTAAGAGATACGGCTGAATTACCTTGGAGCTGTCTTTTAAGCAATAAGACCCCTTGTTGTGCAGCCATATTACGCTAAACTTAGCACATTGAACTGCAATTTGCCGTAACGTCACAAACAGGAAAGTGTCGCCGCAGTTACACGGTGTTTTACACAGTATGCGTATCCGTACCGGCCGTACGTACGTAGGAGATCTATGGAAAACCGAACCACCGAGAAGTCCTACGGACGATTACGATAGTTGTTCAGCTGTTCCAGGCAGTGCTTTTGAGTGTGATCGATCAGCGTGCTCGCTGCTCTAGCTAGCTGCGCCGAAATAGCATGTCCATAGAAATAGAACCATAATTATGGAAGGCATGTAGGTCTCGCCTCACCGCGGGGGTGAAATCATCCATTTTCTTCAGTCCTCTCTCTCCCTCTCTGAGCTCTCTCTCCCTCCTAAAAATTCACATTATCCCTACTATAGCTTGTAAATTCTATTCAAGCGCGGTCTGCGATGTGTCTTTCTGCCCAGATTCTCTTTAGTTCCGTAGGCAGCATGTTTTATAAGATGATCCTGAGATACTAGTTACTCTGTTGTAACGTGATACATAATGTACTCTGTTCTAGGGAGAATGAACGCTTTATAAGAGTCTCTCTATTATCATTATTATCATCATTATTATTACTAAACAGAAGGTGTAGGTGCATACGTTGGTACTGGGGCTATATCACTGCCGGGCTATTGTATAATGATAGTGATAATGATTGATGATAATGATAATTACGATTGTGGATTTTATTCTTGAATGGTCCCACCTGGGAGCATGGTAGAATGATTAACAAGGTGATAATACCAAGGAGCTTCAAACTGTGAAGCTCCTTGATAATACATACATTGTACGTATCCACATACATAATGATACACGTGTACAGAAATATCAAACGTTCAGTATCTTTGGTTCTATCTTCGCCATCTAGTACATTCAGACATCTATGGATTGTTGGCAAGACTGCGCATGCGTAATTCACTTCAATTTGGTGTATGTATTCACGTTCGAGAACACAACATTCTGATAGCATGACGCCACTGCATCTCAATACCGTATTATGTTGTGTTGTGATGCCTAGCTTTACTCCAGTTCACTTGGCTCAATAGAGATGGAGAGAGAGAGAGAAAAAAAAAAGAGAGATACAAAATAGATCTTAAATCGCGAATAGCTATTGCTTGGAGTTCTTTGCGCCTGTTCATTTACCGAAGAAATTACAGACGTATGAAGTAGGGCCCTATAATTCAAAATTAAGTTGTGTATAATATGCGTGGAAATAGGCAATCTGGCACTATATCATAGTTAGTATGACTGTTGTCGTAAATCAAATGATTGGATAAAGACTTTATATTTTGTCAAACTTCTATAGACATTATAGTTATACTACAGCTACTACTACTACTAACTAATACTTTACTACTACTATACTACTACTACTACTACTACTACTACTACTACTAGGCCTACTAGGCCTACTGCTCCACCCGGCATCACCACTAATAATAATGATAATGATAAAAAAAATATCGGAAATAACACCAATGTTAACAATAAACAAATCAATAAAAACAACACCTCTCACAAAGTTACCTGACGTTACTTCTATTTTTACCTCTGGCGCATACTAGAAACAAAGTGTCCATAATGTGTCATTGATGACGGCCTATATAACATAAGTTTTGAAGAACCCCAATGTGATTACGTCGTTCATCAGTTCGTGTGAAGTCATGGGGACGATGACACTTTTTCATCGTCAGCAGGGAAGTCGAGGCGAACGACCGGTGTATGATAAAGTCGTATATTATAGTTTTTCCCGGTCAATTTCATACTTTGGTCATTCAAATTCATTTAACGTGCATTCAAATTCACACAGCGCACGCACGCAGAAATATTCGGGCATTCAAATTCAGAATCCGAGCGATCAATTTCGTTTATGGGCGTTCAAGTTCGTTTTTGTGAAGTCAAATTCACGATTGGGCGTTCAATTTCCAAATGCGAGCATTGCATTTCCTTCTCGTGCATTCAAATTCACGCGTTAGTCATGACCTAGTCCCGATGAGCTTGTTTGGATCGAGCGTTCATTTTCATTTTCAGGCGATCAAGTTCCTATCAACATTCGTGCGATCAATTTAACGAGGAAAATGGAGTAGACTTTTTAAGAAAGGAGAAATGGCATACACAACCAATGAATGCTTGCATATAGTGTAATTATTATTGTTTAAAGGTTCTACATTGTTTTTCTGTTCTCTGTCTTTGTTTTTCATTTTACAAAATTCTAAATTGTAAGGTCCAGTCAGCAGTGCATCCAAACAACACGACAATCTAATCATATTTCTTGATGATACTGCATGCATGCTGACAACGCCCAAACACTAGCCACATAATGGTAATGCATTATCATTTAAAGACAAAATGACACACAATGACCTCACATAATAGTCCCGCAAAAGTAAACCAATAAGATAGCAATAAACAACTTAATGTTCATGTTATCAGTTTCAATGTAGGCTTAGTTGAAATTGCTTTTTTGTCAACCTTCCGTATCATGCTTGTCTGTAGGCATACAATGCCTAATGTCTGTTTGTTTGTTTGTTGCATTTTTCATCTAAGAAGATGGCTGCAATAGCTGGTCTCTATGGGGTCCAGTTGGATATAAGGCAATGTAAGGTGCGACCACTTCACCGGGTTAAACACTCTGGTCTTTGCGATAAATGAATGAAGTGGGATATTTTCATGAGTTGTGACTCTGTCACACATGGTACCTTCATTTTACGTCCTATCAGAGGGACATGTGCCTGTATATTCCTTTTCGTGAAGCCCGAGTTCATATTTGTCCATGAACAGGTGGACCTCTACTGCAAAATAGATAATATTCATCATAAATCTCGATATATTCAAAGCTAAATGAAAAAGACACGCACATACAGCCCTAAACTAACTAAATTCCGACCTTCTTTTAAATTGAATGCAGCTATTTGGAACATGGTTGCCTATTCACGAATTTGAATGACCGACGAGATTCCGTCGCCAGCTTGACATGAATTTGAATGCTCTTTGCTGAAATGCGTACTCCTCTCTTAAATTTGAATACTCCGATAGTGAATTTGAATGCTCCGACAGTGAATTTGAATGCTCCGATAGTGAATTTAAATGCTCCGATAGTGAATTCGAATGACCAGATTTTGAATTTGATTGCTGGTTCAGTGCTGCGAGCGTGGAATGCGTGAAATTGAATGCTCGGATTAGGAACTTGAATGACAAAAGTGTGAAATTGACCGGGAAAACCTATATTACACCTGTCCTGAGGTCACTGAACCTATAGACAGGAGTTTTCATTGAACGTCAATCTCGATACGTTTGCTTGCTGTATCATCAGGCGGGGTGTCACTGAATGTCTCACTCAGCCTTTTCCGCCGCGTTCGAAAGAGGCAGTGTATAGAGCCCCACCCATCCCACCTCAGTGTGTCGTTGCTCCGGGAGTTTTTAATGATAATTTCGTGGGCATTTGTGTGTGTGTGTGTGTGTGTGTGTGTGTGTGTGTGTGTGTGCGTGTATGTGTGTGTGTGTGTGTGTGTGTGTGTGTGTGTGTGTAAATAAGACAGCGATAATGACAAACTATCTACTTCTAGAACAGTAACGCATACTAGTCTCTGCTCCTATACACAGGGATATTAAAAAAAACCACGATAATCCTATTATTGCTAAAGTACAATAAATCGGATTACCTAGTATGTACTTCTGACACATACAGCAACGCGTGTTGTAATATTTCTGAAATAATATACACATATCATTGTTAGAGAAAGATAAATAGGATTATGTATTTCTGACGCAGCTTTTCTGGCTAATTCTGACGCACTGCTCGTGCTTCTTGTGACTTTCGGATCACATCTCGGATACTGTATATAACGACTATAATTCTTTCAATCGTAGAAAACAGCCAAAGAGTTTGAAAGTGTCCTTATTGGCTTGATACAGACGAACAATTCTACAACAACAACAACAACAGAAACAACATTAACACCGTGGACCACAACAACCACTACTAATAAACAACAGCAACAGCAACAACAACATGATTTGTTACAAATAAAGATGCAGGCGAGATAACATTCTACCAGCACGGTGTATAAAAAAGAGGTTATTGAATTAAGTATGTTCCTGCGCGGTTTTTTTAAGGTATTTTTTTTCCTAAATAATTTGACTATCTTGATTCATTTGAGACCTGTATTCGTACCTTTTATGATACTTATATGGCCTGACTGTAACATATTCAGTCATAATTTATGTCATCTCGACTGCATGGAAGACACTGTCATTTCCCCTCCATTAAAGGAGTGTGGGGATGGGACGGGAACATTAAGGAGGGTTAGACGCATACATCGAAATATCAGGATATAAAAGATGTCAGTGTTGCTGGTATTTGGGCAAAGTACAAAAATGTACTTCGAGACAGTTTGTTCTATTCTATAAGAGAAGACGCCTATGATGTAAATGACTGATATGCAGTGAAGCTGATCTTTAGTTCGCGTTTGATTTGGTGATTCAGGAAGAAAATAAATCTGCAGATTTTTTTTTCTTTTTTAATCTAAACGCCCCTAACATGAATACGGTTATGTGAGTCAAATGCTGTGAGTAACATCATAGATTTACGATAATTTTGCAAGCTTTCTAGTTCTTTGTCTGATCACAAATATCACCAAAACGTTACGTTGCCATCAACGGGGGGCAAAATCTCGAGGGGGCACATTGTGACGGTGTGAGATCCTCGGCGAGGGAGCGAAGCTACCGAGCGGGGGTAGGGGTAGGGACTTTTTGTTAAAAAAAAAAAAAAGTAGGGGTAGGGCCTTTTTGCAAAAATAGAGTACAAAAGTCGCGTTTATAGAGCATTTAAAAGCAAATTTCTAGGAAATTAAACATAGTGAAAAAAAAGCGACCGAGCGGGGGGAGGGTGTGAGAGGGGGGATGCCCCCCTCCCATGGTAGGGCATTTTGTAAAAACAGAGTACAAAAGTCGCGTTTATAGAGCATTTAAAAGCAAATTTCTAGGGAAGTAAACATGACGAAAAAAACTTAGTTTGAAGGACTACGATTATTATGTGACGGTGTGAGATCCTCGGCGAGGGAGCGTTGCGACCGAGCGGATGAGGGTGTGGGAGGGGGTATCACGGTAGGGACTTTTTGTGGAAACAGAGTATAAAAGTCGCGTTTACAGAACATTTTAATTCAAATTTCTAGGGATTAAACATAGTAAAAATCACTGGGAAGGACTATAATCATAACTTATGAAAACTGTTCATTTTACTATAAGTACGGGCAGAGCGAGCGAGCCACTTTCACTTTGCCATTCGTCTGAAATGTATTTATTAAAAGCTTAAACGTGATCGCATTGTTCGAGCAATAAAAATTATTCTTATATTGCTAAAAAGCATAGAAGAAAGGGAAAATGTAAGGTTTACTAAAGGTATGTTTCAGGGGGCACACTCGAGGACGCGAAGCTACCATCTATACACTAAATTTACTCATAAGTAAATATTGGTGTATAGACAATGTATATTAATAACGTGTTTGGATTTTCGCCCCTAACTGGGCGAAAATTTCGCATTTTAAGTTATGAAATTGACAACTTGTAGACAAGAAAAGTGCCTTTATTGTTCATTTTGGTCTTTAAACAATTGATTAATTATTTGTTGCAGGGGGAACTTTTTTTTTTTTTGGGGGGGGGGCCAAAAACTCGTTTTGCCCCCCCCCCCCCAAAAAAAAAAAATATATATATATATATATTGATCTGATGATCTACATCTGATGTGAAATGTGTGGAGAATTGAAATCCCCAAGAGTGTCGAAAGTATACTGTACTTGAGCTTTAATATCGTGAGGGCAACGTCTCATCTTTCTAAGTACCTATTAAAGCGCATCGGCATAATTCTCGGAAAATTTTCACGTGACGCTCGAGTACGAGTGTTGCGATGCGGTGATTTATCCCCGGTCTTGCAGAAACGTGAAACGCCATAAAGTAACAGGCGCGTTCGGGCGGCAGATGTCCCGCGGTCGTGACACAGTTAGCGGGTATTCTCATAGTCACTACGAGCTATTAGATTCCACGAAGGATAGGAGGTCCAGGGTGGTAAAACTGAGGACGCTGTGATGCATCGGCCAAAAACCCCTCTGCTCGACGTCAGAGCAACAGTCTCGTAGGCGTGCACTTAACTCCAAGAGCGATTTTCAAAGCAGCAAGTGCCTAAGTGTACACACGGAGAGGCGCCACATCTGACAAAGGAGTCATGAACAACTCTAAGGCAGCTAACCATGGTGCAACCTCTTCACGTCGTGCTGTCAGCAAGCAACGTAAGCCATAAGTTCATAACTCTCACTTATTGTAAACCTGTAATATCTTACTTAAGACTATTGCTTTTATGCAATGGTTGTCATATTCAAACTTTTTTGTTCTGATGTTCGCTTTAAATAGGCCATACAGTAGTTAGAGACGGTCCTCTCTGAAGCAAGAAATACTTCCATGCCTGTTCAGAACTTTTTGTTCAGCCTTCTTGGGCTACAGATATGCATTCATTTTGTGACTCGTTTAAGGGGTAGATAATTGAGCGGCCGGAATGTTTGCGAACGTAGCGAATTCGTCATCAGCATCAATCAGGGTTCGTAAACAGTAAGTTGCAATCAGATTTGTAAACGGTTTTCACTTTTGCAAATAGTTTTGAACATATTTACCGATACTGAAAGAACATTATTGAAGTGGAATAGACTTAACTATTTAACAAGAATTGCATAATGATAATTATGGAGGTACCATATACGACAATGCCACACTGCAGGTTCACGGAAAGAGAACCATAGGCTACATCAGCCTACCAGATATTATTTCCTCCTTATAATGTATAACCTGGTTCTCGTTCTAATCAAAATCAATTCAATCCAAAGAGGTTTTGTTTAGAATTTTATACATATTCGAATTTATCAGTTGATTACATTAATTTACCTTGGCATCAAAAGAAATGTATATGGCAACATTTGGTCAGGTGATTAATTTGTTCAAATTTCACTTGGAATTTGCTCCAAAGGATTTTTTTTTTCAAACAACATTATTATCCACTTATCTTGATGCATTTTCAGCATTTATGCTTCCTGGATAATGTCGCAAACCAGTTCCCCTGTTCCGAAGAGCGCGAAGTCTCTGATGTTAATTTCCACTAAATATTCATTGAGTGAATTGAATTGTCGACAAAACGTCACTGCAAATTTGCATTGAGTGTCATCGGCGTCAAATGAGTGGAGTCACACGATTCTCATCCGATTGTGTTCTTTTCCTGATTCATCCTTATCCAGGAAAGATGAGTGAACTGCCTGATGAGGTAAGTGTCTAGAATGTTTTAGTTTTTTTATGCTTCCATATCCTTTCTTTACTATACGTTCTGTCTACAACACCGCCCTGTATAATAGCAGGCCCGCATGTTATTGTTTGTTTGTTTGTTTGTTTGTTTGTTTTTTTTTTTTGCTGTTGTTGTCATGTTGTTGCAGAGTAGCAGTATAATGGTTGAAAAAAAGAGAGATTACGGATTTACCCTGATGTTTAGTACACTGGTATTATTTGATCGCAATATTCCTATACTGTAATTATTTTGTTAGTACACAGATGTAGTTTGTTTTATCTTTAGGCCTTATTAAAGATTTGTGCAGTTTGAAAGGATTTCATTTTAGTGTTTTTGTGTTATTTTGCTTGTTTCTTTTCCTTGCGGTTTGTCATGAATTACACATCTAATACGCATTTTTTTCTTGTTTTTAGTATCCGCTTTGAAGTTGAAATAGTTTAAAGAGAGCATGGATTTAAGAGAATGATTAAATTTGACTGTGGAACATCCTGGCAGGGCCAGATTTTGATAGTCGTATATTTCCAGAGAGTCGGCAGGAGTACATAAAATAATAATATTATCACGCAGCGAAGCTTAAACAATAAACCTGCTTTGATGTATATATCGCTGGTATATCAGGATATGCTATAACAGAACATAAATTCTGACGGCATATTGGATGGCCTCCCCTAATGATTGTGATGTTGATACAGCTTTCATAAACATGAGATGCCGCGTACAACTGGCTGATCGGTGCAATGGTATTTAGACTCACGTCCTATATCGCGATCAATACAAATACAGGCCGAACGAAGGACATAACAGCCATTTCTCGTTATCGTGATAGACGTCATTCGCATTGCATCATGGGATGGAACGACAAGAGCCCATTGAATCTCAACTTGATAAAGTATATCAAAATGCAACAATATCTAATATCAGCTACTGTCATATTTTAATCATATTTCTAAAGGCGGATGACAATAATTAGTGTCACTGCTCGCAAAATCTGAAACACTCTATATAGAAATGCAATAATAGCAGGGAATAGCGAGTATCCGACAGTGATGTTCATATGCTATATAGCTGTGCCATGGTATGGCCCTTCGCAAGAGAAATTAAAGACTGATGTATAGATACACATATAGATGTATCGATAAACTTGACGAGTACAATCTTGCTCTGATAATAATAACTTCGAAATTGAATGTAATTCAACGTAACAATTATAACTTGATTGTAATATACAGGTATAATTATGAAATTAGTTCATAAAGTAGGTATAAATACTTTTAAAAAGTCACAGATAAACTCAAATCCACTTTTCATTGGAAGAATTTTTGACTGTCTGAAATTGTCATAACTATCACCTATTAGTCTGTACGATGCATGTAGATTGTTGTTTTTTCTTTGTTAAGGTATATCATAAGAAAAAGTAAACTTCGTGTCATGTCTCAACAGAACATTTCTTTTCCACTAACGTTCCTTGAACACCATGAACACAAAGAAACATTTCTCACTTTATTAAGACGGAAACAAACATACAAACATAGAAAGACAAGTAAGAAAACAAACAAAGAGATCATAGTAATTCTTATATTTCTGTGGTTGATCATGCCCTCATCCGCGTGCAATATTGCCTACTGGATGATAGCAGTCACCGTACCACATGACCTTTGCGGGATCCGTGCACACCATACAGATTATGACCACTGAAATAATATACTGTAAAAGTAAACGGTGATATGTATCTCGTGGATGTTATACGCTCTCGCATATTGTTTCGATCCGCGCGTGTCATTCACCGTCAGTTGTTTATACCACATAAGCTTTGTCTCGTTTGCACGTGTTAACTGCTAACCGTCATGACGATTTTTTTTTTCATCGTTGACAAGGATAAACCTAGGCCCATCCTGTGCTACAGTTGAGCGTCATGACAGTGAAGTCAAAACGAACATTATCATGCCTTATTACCAATAGAATATTAATGTTACAGTGTAGGTCTATTGCTATAGTATCCGCCACAATAAAATCAGATGATGTGATTGATAAGGTTACCAACTGACAATTCCCTTTTTGATAGGCTTACATATTTATCTTCATACCTTGTATCAAGTTATTCCGTAATTCAACGCTATAACATCAAGGAAAATTATAGTTTTCTAGTGCCATTTATGCAGTAAAACTGAACTGCATTTTTTTCAGTACTATATAGAGGGATTTTTCTAAGGACGACGGCCTGATCTACATTATTATGGTGATTGTGACTCAATTTAATTGAAACACGGAAACATGTATTTTAAAAAAAAAACGCAGTTGTTTCTTACTTTTGCTCTGTTTCAAGACATTGTTTTTAGTTTTCTTTCTTTACTCTATGGCATTTATAAAGTCAACTTGAACATGGAATGGAAATGCCCTTTGAATTTTGATAGTGGCTGCTCTAACTATTCCATATGTCCATATCAAGTGAAAGTACCTTGTGCATACTATTTCCGTGCTAGACTTCTTTTACTGACTGTGGGACTCGTCTGTATTTCTGACAGCCTTATATAGTTTTGAAGACCTCAGTGCACAGGAAATGCGACTCGCCGGATCGAAAGGCCAACGGCATCTTTCACGCTTGGCGTACTCCTGAGCACGCCCAACCTACTTCCAACGGGCTATCACAGCATGCTAAGACAACAAGCCCTGTTATTCTTCCTCACGCGACATCGCTTTCCGAAGATGATGATGATGTTGATGATGATGATGATGTTGGTGATGGTGATGGTCGGGACAGATTACAGCAACGGGTTAGGAGGTGGGATGGGAATGTGTGGACAAGCTGGCGTTTGTATACAGATGGATGAATTTGTTCTCAGTTTGGTCTTAATCAAGAGCGCCACCAACGATACTTATGCTCAGCGGGAAAAGGGTAACGTGAGCGCATGATGCACCATGGGCGGCATACTGTATTTTGTTTCGGGCTTACTTTTCGGTTTTTTATGTCATTTTTTATTTTTTACCGTTGTCTTCAGTTCGATCTGCCTTAAAGAAAAGGGAGTTGAACAGTTGCTGTTAGAGTTGACGACCAAAGGAATACAGTACTGTGCAAGAGCTGCCATCACATTTTCTATAGAATAATGCGGTTACACAATAAGGGCGAGGTTTAAGTTTCTTTAAACTTCTGGAAGTGGTTTGGCCCGGGATGGGAAGAGAGTTTATTACACAGTAGGTTATTCTCAGCTGAACTCAGTAGTGTAACAGCTCAACAAAACCTTTCGTGTACCGAGGCAATTGTTGCAAACATTTTTCTATACACCCCCTACATGCCAAAAGTATATGCCGTCATCAATAACGGAAAGAAGAAGATTTTTTTTTTTAATGCACATGCAGGGCAAATGGAATGTGAGCTCACCAAGTGTATTGCTTCATCATGAATTTGCTTTATTGATTGACCATACTGTAACTTGAAAACAAATCATAATTTTCTCTGTTTCGATCATAATTTGTTCAAGCTTTCCTTGTCCTGCTCCTCTCACTTTTCTACTTCTAGTCACACAAAATATTTTGAGGTATGGATCGTCCCTTTAAATATTGATTTTAGTTACTTTCTCCTTACACTAAGTATAGCTTAACATTTCTATAATGTTATCTAACATTACTAATCTTGAGCTGATGTCAGGTTTTTTTTTTGACAGAATAATTGGTAATGTTATTACAATGGAGGTTTAAGTCATTTATTATCAAACTGTCAATATGATACAATAGCTCATGAAAATTTTCTTGAAGAAATTTAGTATGAGTGTCGCAATAATCTGTCAAGAATGACTAATCATAAGAGGAGACGTAATCCTCGATTGACATTCACACAACTATGAAAATACACAAAGTTATTAATGATACTCGCATACTTCTTTAGCACTTCGTCTCTCATCATGTTTTCCTGGAAATCTTGACCCGCGTATGTTATTGAGTTCATTCATCCATCTTCTATTTCTCAATCCTCGCTCCCTATATCTCCCCCCCTCTCTCTCTCTCTCTCTCTCTCTCTCTCTCTCTTCATAAACTCTGCCTTGGTCTTAGTTGATGACTCTATCATCTCCCATTGGTCACCTGCTGTTTCCCAGTTTGTTGGTGTGTGTGTGTGTGTGTGTGTGTGTGTGTGTGTGTGTGTGTGTTTTAACAGACGTATTTACGTCATAGAGGACAAAAGTGAATTAACATCGACACGGAGCACATCTGATTGTGCATATCCTATGTACGTATCTGGCAACGAAAGAAAGGAAGAGAGAGAAAGAAAGAAAGGAGGGGATATCGCCGGGTAATTGCATCGAAAATGTTAACAAAATAAAGACAGTTATAGAAGCATGAATGACGTACGGCAACTCGACCGTCTCAAGGCTATACTTGTTATACCTCACCATTATAATCAGATCCCTCGAAGGGGGCAGGGCTTCAAAGACAGTCGATCTCAATCGGAACAAACCCTGGCCGAGTAATATATTCTGTAGAAACATGGTCGTGTCACTCGGAACTTATGCACTGAGGGGTTTAATATACTTTTATATCTTTCAAACATCACCATGATATTGATCTAGCATCACAACTGTACAGGAGGAGGAAAGAGTAGAGAAGGAGTAGAAATTACAAGCATTGCATTTTCGTCGCTCTACTATATTTTTCGTTCGGATAGTCTGTTCTCCAAGGTGATTTATTACAGTGTTTCGTTATAACAAGGTGTATTATAATGTTTCGCTATCGTTGTACCCTCTCGCTCTTTCACACTGTACCGCTTACATTAGTCTTTTGTCACTAATTAGTGTGAAGTGTGTGTTGTTTTCTGTCGACAAAGAAATAAATAGATTAATTAATTAATTAATTAATTTGACTTTAAAAGAAAAAGATATAGAGAATCCATTGTTTTCTTAATAAGATTATCCCTTACGTGTCAAATCTTTTGCGCAATTTGCGTGATGCATTACATTGTTTGAAAATGAAATTAAGACAACTGTATACATGTAGTATACATGAGCAAACTCATAGGGAGACAAAAGTTAGCAGTGTGAAGCACAAACACAAGCCATCAAGACCTGCAAAATAAATCACTTGATTTTGCCATCGTGTGCATGTCAATCACTTCCGCTAGTGATGATAATGATAATCTCTGGTTGGGGTCCTTCGGCAAAAATATTTTCCTCAGTAAATAATCGCCTTTTAATAAAAAAAACCGCCATGATTCGTGATTTAAACTCCACCGAAGTAAAGTTCAATTTTAAGATTTCTTCATTCTCCGTGCGCAATGTAACGACAATTAAGCGCGCGCGTACACAAACACACACACACATTATATATACACACCCCGCACCCTCACGCACTCACGTATGTATGTATCTATAACTTAAATATTTTACATCTGCCTATTACCTTTCATAATTTACATTGAAAATGCGATAACTACACGGAACAGCATCAGTTTAACGAGGAAATGCAGCATTTATTTCAATCAACAAAAACAAATCACTTTTAAAGGCACCAGTTAATTTTGCTAATTTTCTTTACAGAAGGCAGAGCAAGAAGAAAAATAAGAGAAATAAGATATTGGTTACAACCTATTGATTTTGTGTTCAAATGCCAGATTTGAAAAAAAAATCGTCAGATGTATGGTTGCAGTTTGGTTTGTTTGCTTCCCTTGTCTCATCTCCTGTGGCATTTTTTTTTCACATTTTACTCAGAATCCCTTTCCCCGTCCTCCTCAACAGGAGGCAAAACGTCTACCAATCTCCTGAAGGGGATGTGGTAGAATTGGAGTCCATTGCTCCTATCCTTGGTGCGGGCTCCCATGTAAAAGTCTGCGACTTTTCGGTTGGAGTGCGGACATTTCCGGTTTGCAAAAAGCCCTTTCTTGACTCGTTTATTCTCACGTCGCTGTTTTTGCTCCAGCTGGATGTCCAGATTTTTCACTTCGTCCAGGACGAATTCGGCCACATGACGATCTCGTTCGAGCCCTTGCAGCACTCCCTTGGTGAGGTGGTCGAGACGATTGGACTCAAGAGCGACTCTGTCAAGAGCTTCTGACTTAGAAGCCTCGTCATACCGAGGTATGCAGCCACAGCTGATCTCGGCCCACCGCTGCACTAGAGGGACAATCGAGTTGGTCAGGACCTGCACAGCTGCAACAGAGTCACAAAATTTTGCCGTAACACGTGACCTGGGGCATGTCCTGGTCACTCCTTGAAAGTCCGTGAAATTCTTGTCCTGCTGCTGCTTGCTTTGTACCCCCAGGACAACGGCACTGGTGAATACGACTTCTTCATTGTCGAGATCGATAAATGTTGGTCCCCAAACCTCACCGTTGAGTTGATGTCGGCATTGCTCTTGCTCGAATTCATATTGAGCTGCGACAATGTTGTGGAGTATCTCTCTGGTTTCATGAAGAGCTGACATCTTAAATCGGAGAGAACCGACCAGCTTCTTTAATCTGGCGTAAATGGATTTCGACTTTTCGTCGATGATCAGTGATTTGGCCGAGTTGTTTAGCAGCATGGAAGCCATCTTCCCAGAGACAGCCGACCAGAGCTTCATAGCAACCATGATATCTCGAAAGATCAGCTGACCGATGGTATTGCTGCTGATCAAATTTCGGCGAACCAATGAGTCTGGGCAAGTATTGACGAGTCTAGCAATCTGGCAGAGTCTGAAATTATCCTTTTGACACTGCTGCATGTATTCTACCGATGACTGCTTTTCCACGACTTGGTTGCTAGCAGTACATTCGACGAGGTCAGCTTTGCGATCATCATCATTGTCCAAAATGGTAACATGCTGTATTTTATCAGCAGAAGGCGATGGCGAGTCAACATCTTCCGGAATCTGTCCCGGAAGGTATGTCGTCACTATATGCGAGCTTGAGGTTTTAGTGTTAGTTTCTGTCTGCCCTTGTAGTTTTGAGTGTTGAACCACAACAAAATCTGTGTTGTCGTCGGACCTCTGCCGGCGAGTAGATTTCGGGGTTGCAAGGAAGGTGGTCGATGACGTCAGTTGATCACTACTGACGTCGTTCATCTGCGGTGGCTGCAGTGAATGTCGACCAGGAGATTCCGGCGAGTTGTCTGTTGGTGGCAGAAATTCTACAACTTTGGTAGAACGTCGGCGGAATCTTTGGCAAAGCCTTCTCGCAGAGCGCGAGAACTTCGGCTTGGAGATTGGTAGACAGCAAAATGCGGAGCATCCTGACCGCACATTGGTTGAATCAGATTTGGTCTGTGAAAGGAAATATAAAGTGGGCGCAAGATAATATCAATGGATGTCAGGGTCGCATGCACAATATCATGATGTCGGTGCCCATTGATTCTCCACCCCCCCCCCTCTCTCTTTCTCTCCCTGTCTTCTCAGTATCCCACTATTATACAGTCTTTCGTACAGTCTTCATTTCTCCCATTGCATGCATGTAGTCGCTGTTTGTCTTTCTGTGTTTATGTCTTTCCCTCTCTCCTAACACAAATCGCTTTTATCTTTGTTGATCTCTACGTTTTCAAAGCGAGATGAAACAACACGTCGAAATAGTAGCTCGATATCCAACTCGTATACATCTAATACGATTGGCCATTTCATTTTACCAGCCAAGTTCCATGTAATATTAATTCGAAATGTTCATCAAATGAAGTTTGTTACATAGACATTGAAACGACATCGTAATTCGATAGTGTTATTATAGTAAAGTTTAGTCTGTGATATCATACAGAACCTTACCGTATCAGCCATGCTGTCAGCAGAAGACATTTCTCTCTCCGACAATAAAATCAGCAGAAAACAACCTGCTCACTAGAAGCTAGAGAAAACGTATATCTACGCCTTGACGCAAATACCGAATGAATCGATTTGTTTACACAGCACATCAGAACAGCGTAAGAAACACACTCGGAGTGCCATACTATGGTTACGGTGATTTCAGCCAATGATAAGGCGGCTAAAATAAACGCACTGATATGCGCAAACTTTTGACCAATTAGCGTTCTCATCTAAGACCTGCGGGGATATGAAAGTTCACTTACCCTGGAGCAAACATTCAACGAGGAGTAAAAGATGCGCGCGCCCCTTTGTTTCGTCATCAATGCGCTTTGGTGACATTCATGACTAGGCAGTCTCATGAATCCGAAGGTGTATGGTAGGCAGAGTATTAGTATATAGCAATACGTGAAAAAAGAAGTGAGAAAAATCGCATCCTCTTGAATCTAGAACTTCTAAAGAGCATGGTAAAATAGCATGTGTGTGGAGAACCACACATACACACACACACACACACACACACACACCTTCAAACAGACGTAAAATGAGCATACATCTCTCTTTACGAATGTTCATTTCTCTGAACCGTTGAAAAATGAAAATGACACATTACATGTTGTCATGATGATAACAAAATATGTCATCTTCAGGCGCACTTCCAAAGAGAATGAAAGCCTCTTGACGTATAGATGAGCCATAGGCTGAATTTACAAGAATAAGAACAGTAGCTGTGGTTGAGAAGTATGAATTTGTCTTTGATGTGCGTCTCATTTGTAGACTAAACACTATTGGAGAGACTCTATTTGGATTCACGTAATACGCACATTTGCTCTATGCATGGTGAAAACATTGTCTTACCCTACGCGCGGAGTTTGAGCATGGATCTCAACACTGAAGTGAAACAAGTTTCTTAACCCTAATCCCACCGGGTTTTTTGAGGGACTTGAAACCACGGGGGGGGGGGGGGGGGGGGGGGCTTTTTGCCCCCCCCCCCCCCCCCCCCCCCCCTTCAGATCTCGGTCGTGGATCGCGCGATCCTCGCGAAAATTTGCACTACGGTAGAGGCCAATGTAATCTACAAGACTGTGTAGTTAGATTTTTCAAACTTTAACTTATGTATTTTATGTTAATTGATTTATGCTAAGTTATGCAAAAATATTTTTTTTGCCTTTAAATAAAAAAATAAAGCTCCAAGACTTCTAATTTTTGGTGAACATTATTTTATTTTCAATATCCTCAACAATAATATTGAAGTAAAAATTCGGCTTCATGATTATTTCTTGTGCATTTCATTGTTTATTGAATTTCTTATGTATTTCTTTGTTTTTTTACTTTTTGTTTTTGTTGGGTTTTTTGTCTAAATTTGTCGCAGAAACTTTTTAAAGCATAATCAGGCTAAAATAAATCATTATCAGCCTTGAAAGTAAAAATATTTATTTTTATATGAATGAATTGCAAAAACACAATTTACGTTGGATTTGTACACAAAATCAATTTTTGGGTCGAGGAATTTTTTTCAAAGGGGCGTGGCTTCAAAACAGTATGCCCGGGAGCGACAAATTTGGTCTCAAAAGTTGCGCGACACTTGAAAGAAAAAAGTCATATAATGTCGCGGCGAGAGCATCACGCGTTGCGGCATAATCACGCGAAACGTCGAGGGGGGGGGGCAAAATGCCCCCCCCCCCCGCGGAAATAGGGTTAACATAGATGCGAAACACGCGCGAAACACATTGACTCCCTGGTGTATATCATATTTTTACTTTCATGATTGTTTGTTTTTAGGGGTGGTGGTGTGTTTTGTTTATTGCTTATATAGCAAGTGTCTTTGCGGCAAACACATTTACAGAAGCGATACTTTTCATGTCATCTTTATCATCTTGTAGGTCCATTACCCAAACCACGTGTTTACACTGACTGAGCAAGAAGCGCGGGTTGGGTGCTTCCGTCTCCAGTATAGCACCAGGAACGATTCCTACTACCGAGGAGACTCCTCCAGCCCGGAAGTTCGGGGGTGGAAAGCGGGTGCATTCACGGTGGTGAACATGCAGCGCTACCACGCCATCAAGGGTCCTGAAAGAGGAGAGTGGGTAAGCATACCCCCCCCCCCAACACAAACAAACAAAAAACAAACAAACCCAAAACCAAACCAAAATAAAACAGACAAACAACAAACGTTTAAAATTTCATTTTGATATATCGCAAAGCCAGCTTGTTATTCCCCGCTACTTCAAAGTTTATTACTAATTTTGTCCAGCAGGGTAGTGATTTTTGGGTGTCTGCATAATAATTTTACCTCATATACATAATAAATGTGTATTTCGATGAAGATGTATATTTGACTACAGAAAAAGTTTACTTTCGCTGCGTCAATATACTGCATCTCCGTCAATGCCCATCGTCGGAGTATTACGTATATGCGGTTGAAACCATTATGTCGTGAGAACGGAGCTACCCCGCGAATGAATAAAAATACGGAATAGACCAGACTGAAATTACCCTTCCATTCTAAGGTTTGATGAAGGAATCTTAAAGAAAAAATATAATTGCAAACACTAGTTGGCAATGAGAGTGTGTGTGGTATGGTCTCCTTGAGCATTACTCGTATAAGTATGATTATTATTGTGTTCAAGGAGACAGATCGACTCCCTTAGATATACAATTCCTCGAGGTTACTACAAAGATGACATCGTAAGCATCTTCTTGTGATACGGTGCCACAGAATAATCGCTGAGATATAATGCGCTTGTTCTGGGTGTGTGTGTTAGGTTCTCAGACAATATTCCTATGAAGGCTTATTCAGAGCCGTAATCCATATACACGTCTATATCCTTGCCGCAGGCGTATCTGACCAGAAAGCCAAGACATTCCAGCGGCTCCATCAGCTGGTGTGTCGATTTCGGGCGCACGGGGCTCGTAGTCGACCAGATCCACGCTCTGACGTACGGGCGCACCCTTCCCGGCGGAACGATCACCTACGATATGATAAGTCCCGACCGCCGTGATCGGTCGGCGGCAAAAGGGTCAGAACTGACTTCACCAATAAGCAGGAAAAGTAAATAACGATTTGACAATATCGACCCCTGATCTAAAACTTCAAAATTCATTGGCAATTCGTTAATTCATATATGTTTGAGGACTCCCTTACCACTTTGGTGATTGTCTTTTTTTTTATTCTCTCGTTTAGTCATTCGAATGTAGCCTGCAATAGTACTATATTATCCAGAACTCAATGTCGCCGCAAATGGTAAAGCAGATGACCTTGACCTTACGATCGGTCGATACCTTCATTACAGCGGGGTCATTGTGAAATTACCCCGACAGCCAATATATGTTTCATTGCTTTCTGTTCTTGAGTGTTGTGAGGAAAAATTCATTCTGAAGCTAAATTCCTTTGTATTGATACCAGTGGCGTATCTAGGGGGGGGGGCAAGGGGGGCATGTGCCCCGGGCGCCACTCCTTGGGGGCGCAAAAAAAAAAGAAAGAAAAAAGAAAAAAGGAAGAAAAAAGGAAAAAAGAAAAAGAAAAAAAAAGAAGAAGTAGAAGAAGAAGAAGAAACAACTCACCGGAAAGGGGGGGGGGGGGGGAGAGAGGAAGAATGGTGTGGGGGGGGGGGCAGAAAACCAAATCAAAAAAAGATAAAAACAAAACATAATGATGACTCGGACAAAATGACAATGTTTATTGTGTTCACACAAGAATTCCATGTTATGTAAGCTGAAATACAACAATTTTCGGCTCGCTCGCTGCGCTCGCTCTCTAAATTTTATATAGAAGAAGAAGGTGAGAACAAAATGTGATGATGGCGCGGATAAAATGACAATGTCTATTGTGTTCACACATGTCATTTTATGTTTAGCAGGCAAAATGTTTCACGGAGCAGCGGCTGCAATTTCTTTCGTTCTGAAGCGATCGCCAATTGGATCAAAAGAAGGCGCCAACGGTTTCGAAAATACAGGGGGGGGGGGGCGCCAAAAAAAAAACAAGATAAGAACAAAACGTAATGATGACGCGGAAATATACAAATTTCGGCTCAATCGCTCGTACTAATTTAGAGTATTTCTTCAAGTCCTCAGTTTGTTGGTAAAAATCGTTATCTATATAAGGCCGTCACTATATCTTGATTAGAATTGTAAGATTTGATAAGCAAAAAATGACAAGAGTTCCATGTTTTGTAAGATGAAATACAAAAATTTTCGGCTCGCTCGCTGCGCTCGCTCGCCAAAATTTATCAAAACAAAAAGGAGATAAGAACAAAACGTAAAGATGACGCGGAAATATACAAATTTCGGCTCACTCACTCGTACTAATTTAGAGTATTTTTTCAAGTCTTCAGTTTGTTGGTAAAAATCGTTATCTATAAGGCCGTCACTATATCTTGATTAGAATTGTAAGATTTGATAAGCAAAAAATGACAAGAGTTCCATGCTTTGTAAGCTGAATACAAAAATTTTCGGCTCTCTCGCTGCGCTCGCTCGCCAAAATTTATCAAAACAAAAAGGAGATAAGAACAAAATGTCATGATGACGCGGAAATATACAAATTTCGGCTCACTCGCGCGTACATGGGGGACATTTCATGAAGCAATTTGTCAGATATCTCGTCTGACAAACTGTTAAAAGCTACTGAAATCCTTGCTTCTGATTGGCTGAGAGCAAATTTTGTCCGACAACGTTGTCGGACAAAATGCTTCATGAAATGCCCCCCTGATTTAGAATATCTTTTAGAGTACTCAGTTTCTTGGTATAGATAAATCGTTATCTATAAGGCCGTCACTATCTTGATTAGAATTGTAAGATTTGATAAGCAAAAAATGACAAGAATTCCATGTTTTGTCAGCTGAAATACAAAAATTTTCGGCTCGCTCGCTGCGCTCGCTCACCAAAATTTATCAAAATTCATTACATTGAAATCACTTTCAAAAGACCCCTTTTAAGGGCTTGAAAAGCATATCATGTGGACTTTGCTTAAAGTCCCTACCGGGATCGGGTTGGGGTTGAACACTAGTCTTTTTCAGAAATTAGGGACGCAATTTTCGCGCTTGCCCCGGGCGCCGTTTTCCCTAGATACGCCACTGATTGATACGTTTAGTTCACCTGTCAATATTTTTCCCGTCTTTTCACAAAATTTAGATCGCCTCATCTTTGTGGCATACCTCGACGGCGGAGTTTCCAAACACGAGAGGGCACAAACACAGCTGTTCTTCCAAGACTGTGTCAGTAACCCCAACGGATTCCCCTTTGACCTTCTCATCACTCTCAAGGTACGTGCCATGATGAGTTCGTAAGTGTAGCCAAGGCACCATTCCACGCAGCGTCACACAAGTCACTTCGCTAGTTGTTGTGAGGAGCGTTCGTTAGATGCAAGCTGACGTTAAACACTATGTTTCTCAAACAAGCCAACAAGCATTGTAACTTCCCTCCCAGAGGTGTAGAACAGTTCGCAGTCATAGCGAACTAAATTGGACTGCTCCGTTTACTTTTATGTCGAGGAAGCCTGAAGTAAAAGAATTTCTGTGATAGCACAAGTTGACTTTGATGATACTGCGTAACATCAGCAAATGTGAACACAAAAAAAAAGCAAAGTGTGTTGCACATAATAGATGTACTGTACGTCATGTACCGCTTCTTTCCTCGGAATGTACTGTAGATTTTCTGATTTGTTGCTGTCATATTTTTCCTCTACTGTGATTCCATTTTAACTGATCCCCACGAGCAAATCTGTTGGAAGAGCTGGGCTATCAACAGAGGGTCTCATGATTAATCATTTAAGTGCTATCAGAAGGAAACTACAGAACCGTGAATCTCCGAGAACGGTATAGACCCATGCCCCTCTCCTTTATTAGCCTCTGTGCTGATCCTCTTCCGTCACATCATTGATGTTACAGATCTCAATACTTTCTCCCCCCCCCCCCATCTCTCTCTCTCTGCTCTTTAGCCAGCAGTTGCGATGGCAACCACATTCATCCCTCGTACTAAGTTAAAACCCAACCTATGTAAAAGGTGCACCTGTCCCATCGAGCGCAGTCAGCGATACAGTCCTCCAACCATTCGGGTTGACCAGCCAACGAGGTCATACTGGCAAGACGAGAAAAGCATACTGGAGACGCCAACTTCCGAAATTCCCCCGAAGATTGCCGAACGCAGCTTAGAAGGAAAAGTAGACTCGTCAACGCATAAACGTTGTGAGGCATCGATGCTCAGACACGACGAGGCCGACAGGACGCGTGCGGAATCCATGTTCTTGACTTCAGTTTCCATAAGAGGCTCTGGAACCACAGGAAGGAGACCGAGTGGCGGTCGAACAGCGCACGAACATGACACGATCCAGAAATCTGCGGTGACGGACAGGCACTCGGGTCTTTCCGTCAGTCAGTCGGAACTTTCGGAATATGGCGATGTGCCAACGCCACAGCGCCAACATTCGATGTCGAGGGAAATGACGATGGCCTGGGGAGATCGATATACCGATCGGCGACTCCTGGTGAGTAGTAAAACCTTGTGTGTCTCTCTGTTTGAGTGTGTCTGACAGAAATACATCCTTTGACAAATGAAATGTATTGTCCGTTTTATGAAATGTATATTAAAAAACAAAAAAAAAAACATTGTCAACAAACGCCAAACTACTCTCCCGTCCGTTTGCCCAACCCCCTTTTCTTTATTTACTTTGTAGGTCCAAACCGAAAAGTTTGGACATCTGTAACATCACTCAGAAAGAAAAGGCCTACATTTCATCATTCACGCCATTGCTTGGCAACTCTAGCATAAGATTTGGCTATGGAAAGATTCATAAACTTACTTCCATTTCAGCACTCTAGAGCATACAAAAGTGTAATGTACTTTTTAATATAGGATCAGCGTAAAACAAAACATGCATTCTAAACTGAATGATATATGTATCACATTTGGAAAGAGAAATTCAGAGTTGCAAAATTCCTTGTGCAGCTCGAATGAGCACACAAATATACTTTTTTTGGATTTAGGATCTGCATAAAACAAAACATGCATTCTAAACTGAATGATATATGTATCACATTTGGAAAGAGAAATTCCGAGTTGCAAAATTCCTTGTGCAGCTCGAATGAGCACAGAAATGTACTTTTTTGGATTTAGGATCTGCGTAAAACAAAACATGCATTCTAAATTGAATGATACCACAATTTGGAAAGAGAAATACCATGGACTCCCGTTATAACGAAGTCCTCGGGACCCACATTTCGAAATTTCCATATAACCGAACAAATAAACAATAAAAAAGAAAAAATAGGTAGGATAATGTTGCGGCCTGAATTTTTATTTCGATGTAACCGGAATTTCGTTATAACCGTGTTCGTTATAACGGGAGTGCACTGTACAGAGTTGTAAATTTCCTTTTGTGACTCGAATGGCAAGAGCCAACTTGACGCTATTTTTTCGAGTGTTGATACGACACGTAAGTTTCTCGATCTGTCACAAAAAGAAAGTAGTCAATTCTGCACCCTTCAAAGTAAAGAATGAAACTGTGTATGTTTAGTAATTCGAGATTCCCACGTCATAATTCTTATCTTTCGTTGTGCAGGTAGCGACGGGGAGAGACAAATCAGTGCCGCACAAACATTGTGTCATTCTTTGATGGACGAAGCCTGCCCTCTTCGATCAACTCGTTGTTAGCGGACAAGTCGAACTCGATAAATTTGATTTGCGAAGGTTGCCCAGTGATGCCAGTGTGATTTGTGAGCCTTGTACAATTGATTGGGCAGCAATCTAGTGTAAAGTGTGTTGGTAGGCAGCTAGAATCTGAGCATGATTTTAAGTTACCATGACGTCATCTGCAGTTTGCACAAGGCACTGGCTGTCGCAAGTTGTACTGGATTTTCTGTACCAATCATATTTTGATCATGTTCATGTGTATGTTCTGAATTACAATCATTTATAAATACTGTATATGTAGATTTGTTTATACCTTTATAAAGGTTAAAGGATATACTGTGTACACCGACACTCGGTTGATAACAAAAGGTGGCACATAACTGTTTGACTGGAATACTGCAACTTTATTAAAAGTGATGCCAAAGACTTGGAACTCGATCTTTAATACCGAGTCAACACAGAGGCTAGTACATGTCCAATATTAATGATGAAACATACCCAACAGACAGATTCTTGTCGTATTTCGACATGATAGGTGCATATCCAGTGCAATTGGCACTCTCAAGGTCAAGTGTGTTTGAATGTTGAGCAATAGAAAACACTGCACCCACTCCTTACAAGTAAGCATATGCTAGGATTCATAAAGTTTATTAGTCCTGTTCATTTTCGTTCTGTGATTTATCAGCTAGATGTTTGTCTAGACAGAAAGAAGAGTGTGTTGTTACCAACAAGGGTAGTAAGAGCAAAAGAACAGTTTGGTGAGAATTAAAGAAAAGTTGCCTGATATCATAAATATCTGAATTTCACCAATTATCTGAATTTCACCAATTCCTCTAACAAGGCATCCTACATCAGTCTTTATAATCAGCTTATGTTGTCATACTCATCATTTGTTTTCTCACCAACAGAGACCAGAAGTTTGATTTTATAGAATCTTTACAATGAATTTGACTTCTCTATTTCAGAACATGCCATGACATGGTGTTTCTCATGAAAATCTGCATTCAGCAGATTCATGAAAATCATTTAAGAAAATCAGTAAAAGTGTCATTTTATGTTGGAAGCAAAACAGAAGCACAATGGAAATCATATCAGTCACATAACTTGTCACATGACTAATCATATGACTCAAGTCACATGACCATAGAGTCACATGACTGTTTGCTCTTGCAGACTACTAGTGATGGCTTTTGAATCATAATGACTTTCTCAAAATCTCTCCTATTTCACTAAAATTCTATGGAGCTGGAGCATTGGTATCATTGCTTGTTATTCAAAATGAAAATTTCCTTGGGGAACAGTTTCCTTTTTTTTGGGGGGGGGGGGTGATGGGATCTCTTGATTTTTCAAATGGCTCTGAATTAAACTGAATCCTGACTTTGCAACAATGTCACCTTGCTGACATAATCATAATCATTATGGATATGAACACAGAATATTTGAGTGATATGTAGCATGAACACACAGCAAATAGGTTCATGGAACTCACTCTGGTACACATGTGACTGGGAGCTGGATGTCACTGAGAGCATGTCAATGTGTAGTCTGTATAGTCATTATGGATCTGGTCAAATGCACTTCACCAGCCTTGGAAGGTACAAGGCAGTACGAGATACGGAAAATAGCCTCCAGGGAAATAGTTTCAGCTATTGTCTCACCAAATAAAGCATGTCTAATCACACTTAATCAGGCCTGGTTGAATATTTTGCTTCAAATCTCTTTTATGAACATGTTGGTACAGAGCATTATTACAATTGACACATGTTGCTATTTTCCTCAACACATGAATGATGGGGCTTAACACAAAATTAAAAAAGAAAAAAAGACTGAATCTGCTCTTTGGAACAATGTGATGATTCTATCAACGTTTGAGAAAACTATTAAGCTCCTCCAAAAAGTTGATATACTGCCGGTGCTCCACTGCGCTGGCGAGGTCAGACAGCTTCTCGGAAAACTGGTTGTCGATGCCGCGGTCGGCAAGGTAGTTCTTCAGATGGTCATACAGATCCTAGTAAACAGGAAGGATTGAAGAAAACAAACATCACAGCCTTCACTTTACTTTATTTTTTACTGTCATGAGGGAAGAGAAGAAGTTGTTTACTGAATGTCAGTACTTTCCTAATCAGCCTGAATACATTGCTGAATCATAATCAATGATTTATGCATGGGCCATCCAGACAGTTGATGAATATGAAAATTTTATCCCTAACACTCCTGTCAAGCTAAATCCTATTTTTCACTTGAAAAGAAAACAGTTTTACTTCAGACTTAAATGCATCTTCACAAGATCAAGAAGCTTGGATTTTCAACTTGCATATATATTTAAACCATTCAGTATCACAATTCTAGCAATCGCAGTACTTTAGGAAATCTGCCCCTTCAATGAAATATTGTATACGCAGAATATTTCGCAAGGTTTTCATTTTCACGCGTCAGGTGCTATTTGTGAATTTAAAGACACACAAAAATATTGACTCTGATCCCTGCAAGAATCTGACGTGCACGCATACATTTCTCCATTAAGTATTGTACTCCATGATCATGAATTAACCACTCGCGAAATCGTCGAGACATCCCGATTCGCAAAAATTTAGCCTCGTGAAATATATGGCGTCTTCAGTATTTTATCATTAATACACATCTAAAAACATACAATGACAAAAAATGTTGTAGATGTATTTCAAAAGGATGTGTACTATCCATTTGGTTCAATTTACTTCAGTGATGGAAGAAAGATAGGAAAATAACTATAGGCAAGTATAGAAAAAGAGAAGCCTTAATGAGAAAAGAATATTGTTATGTTAGGCAAGGAAAAGCAAAGGGAAGGAGAGAAAAGGAAAAGGAAGCTCCTGCCTCACCCCATTCATGACCTCTGACCCGACACGATACGCAGCTTCGGAGGCCTCTGTGGAAGCACCACCCCTGGTGAAGAGGACCTCGTCGATCAGGAACAGCTCCTCCTCCTCCTCGGGGTCGGGCTCCTGGTCTTCAAGAGCTTCGTCTCGCTGGAAGGCACAGCTTATCCTCAGGGTGTTGGTGCCTTCTTTACTGACCTCCACTGAGAAATCTGGATATGACCTCATCTGGCAGGGGCAGAAAAACAAATAATTGTACAGTTTCTTTTCTTTCAGTAGATAGTAGGTGGCTTTCAGTTGCTTCAAATTTGTTCTTATGACATCATAACGATTGCACATTGCATGTAGTCATCTTCATATTCGTTTTACAGATATTGGTGTCTGGGAAACAAATGTACAGTCAAGAAGGTTAGAGTGTTGCTGTTCCTTACATAATACATGTATTGTTTCTCAAGGGCCAGCAACAATTCTGATCTATTCAAATGAGCCACTGTAATGGACAATCATCCCTACTCATACTATGTTTAACTAGAAATGTCGCTACGGCGACTGGTGTATGCCTCCGCCATAATGCATGGTTCTCCTAATAGGTCTATAGTACAATGTCTTGACAATGTGTGATGACAGTTTCACACAATTGGCAAAATATTGAAATGACAGGTTTGCCACAAATGTGCTGAATGTTCACTTTCCTAGAACTAGGTTCAATTGGATGAATGATTAAAATGTCAGAGTGCAGGTATTTTGGGGAACTGATGATTTTTACTTGACTTTTGACCCTTTTATAAGTTTATGCATTGAGTAATTTTCAAGGTATTGAGAAAAAGTATAATTTCAGTATCAAATGGTAAAATAGTATTATCTAAACCTGGCCTTTGACCTTTGACCTCACAGTTCCAAAGAGAATCACTGTTAGGTAGAACATGCATAGATATGTAAGTTTCATGATAATACCTTGATTAACTTTTGAGATATGGAGGAAGAAGTGCAATTTAGCACTTTCACTTGACCTTTTGACCTTTGACCTTTTGGCAAGAAACTTCCCACAAAATATTTATTGGGTTATACATGCATTAAAAGAAAAAAATCCTTCAGGCATTGCATAAATATAAGGAAAGTAGTGATATTTTGAGGAGTTGACCTTGACCTTTGACCCATGACCCCCCCAACTTCCCTAGATAATCACTGCCTATCGGTACATGCATATATACTAAGTTCCATGAAGATACCTTGAACCAAGATATGGAGAAAAACATGAAATTTCAACCTTTTTTTCACAAACTAACCTGTGACCTTTGACCTTTGACCTCGTGACCCTAAAATCCAAACAAAGTATCATACCCCCAGGATATACCCTCATACCAAGTTTGATGCAAAACCATCTCAGGGTTCTTGAGATATCGACAAAAACAAAACGGGACGGACGGACGGACGGACGGACGACCCGAAAACATAATGCCTCCGGCCACTTCATTGGCGGAGGCATAAAAATAATGACTACTGATGGACTCACAATTCTCCTGGACAACTCACTACACACAATACCTGTAGTTATTCAAACTGACAGATCGCACACACACACACACACACACACACACACACAAACTTTGCAGAGTATCCCCTCAGATGAGAATCTGTTCCTATCTGGCAAAATCTCTGATAAACTATTACCCAGAAACAACATTTAGTTCCCTTGAATGAAATCATGCACTGTTCACGGATGACTCAAAGATGGACTACAGCCTTACAGCCTCTAAACCTGGATGGATTGTTACCTCTGGTGCTGCTTCTTGCTGGTCTTGTTCCGCCAGGGCTCCTCCTTCCATCTCGACTGAATGGTTGACGTTGAACTTCACAACCACTCTGCACAAGGGTGAGAAGATGGAGAACAATGCAATCAGTTCACTGTATCATTACATCATAAATAGAGGTGTGGATGTAGCTGTACATGCATCACTCAAGTCACAATGTACCCCCTTCTACCAGAACATACTAGCTCTTTAAGTGCCACATTCACATGCAAACTCAGTCAGTGGCTTGTCAACTTCACATATATTTCTCAAACATACAACCAGGCATAGCCCAATTGTTTTGAATACTGGCTTTTCACAGGAATTAATAGCCAAAGCTATGTCATAACCGTTACATCACAGCAAGCTTTGCAATTTTCTCCACAAATTTGTTCTGCATTTCTGGCAAAAACACTGATGAATAGTTACACAGCTTTGGTTTTTCAAAAGCGCTCATGCATTGTGATCTCAGAATATCGTGGCACAAAGGGGGCTTAAACTGTGGAACACAAAGAACTAAAAATAGTGACTCTCTTTAATTGACATTCTTTACCCTCATTAACCTGCTGATGAGCTGACTTCACATTACATTATAAAGGTATTGTTTTTATACAATGTTAAGCTGAAAGCAAAAGGAAATTTGACATGATCATTTTCACAGAACGTTAGGTCTGATTATGTCAATGTCACTAAGAAATTTGAAAATCCAAATTTTGCTGACATCTAGATCCTACAGCTCTTGGGCCACATGGTAATAAATAGCGATTAAAAGGAATTATTTTGGGAAGCAGCAACTAGCAAGCTACTGATAGATGTATACATTAATCTTGCAATTTGTTATTAGATTCGTTTTTCTAGCTGACACAGATATGTGTAGTTTATGTACATGTATAAGCTGAAGTATGTTGGCTAGGATAGAGGATTTTTTTTTTCTGGATGATGAAATACAGCTTTATCTATCAAGTATATATCTGTGCTACTGATTCACAAAACTTTTCAAAAGGACTAGAGACACATAATTAACAAAACTTGCAATGAATTACCATCCACACAAGGAGTTGTTTGCTCCTAAATTACATGACAGGTACTGCAGTTTTGACCATTTGAAGACAATGATACACAACTGTTTCATTGGTTACCTCAAACAGTCTTTGCATACAAAATTGTATCACAAACCAACCATCATTTCTCTATCTGTAACAGTATGCCAATCTCACAGGCATTTTCTATCGAAGAGATCAACAAGGAAAAGACCGAGATTTGTCCAAAACACATTCTTTCAGAAGATACAGTTGTACATGTCTCAATGTACCTTTCACCATTGAGCTGCCTGGCAAGAGTGATGTCTGCCCCATCTATGCTGACATCAAAGTCGGGAACCTTGGGCACATCTGTCAGACTGCCTTGCTCTACATTAATCTCCTCTTGCAGAAATTTTACCAGCTCACCATCAGCTAAAAAAACACAGAAAACAAAATAGGCATTATATATATATATATATATATATATATATACATACATGTACATATATATCGTCGCAGGGCTGCCAACTTTGGGTGAGTGTTTGGCGTGAGACACTGCGAGGGAGCGGAGCGACCTCCTGGCTAGCGCCTGGCGGCCTGCTGTGCGGCTGTACGTACGTACTACGTACACAGTGTATGTAAAGCGATGTAAAAGCACACGTCATATGTCATAGCCATACACATGTACTGTAATTTGCCAAAAGTACAAGCTACGCTCAGGTGGTATAGGTAGAAACCAATCGTAATCCAATAGCTCGTCTTTGCGCGCGAACCGAAAACGATTATTATTGGTTAAGCTTTACACCCGCGCAGGAAAATCTCGAAATTTTGGGCTTGGGCATATCGATATTCAGAATATCAGAGAATTTTGAGATGTTTATTTTGTAGTCATGTACATTCCATTTTGGGGGTTTAGCGTGAGATTTCGTTTATCAGAGTGAGACAGTCAAAATTGGTTGAATTGCGTGAGTCTCACGCTCAATGCGTGAGAGTTGGCAGCCCTGTCGTCGCTGGGGCGACAAGACCTCGTATCTACAAAATGTCAAATGTTCAGGAGAGCAAAAAAAAAAAAAAAATGGCAGCTAAAGCAATCGTTAACAGCCCGTTAACGATCGCCCCATCACTGTACAGGCATGCTAACCTGGAAATATTGAACTGCACATTACTTGAATATGAAACCATTCTGAAGCAAATCATTTTCACACAACAATAGATATATAAATAATAATGTACTCTTAAATGAATCCCACAAGGATTGGAACAATCATCCCCCAGCATTTCCACTGATTCCCACTGTACTGATCAGGTTACAGGTACTAGCCATCACCTTTAATCCTAGCTAAATTCTGATAACTCTACATCACTGTCCACTCGCAAAAAAGAAAGAAAGAAAGGAAAAAGACAAGACAAGACAAATCAAACCAAATGAAGATCTCCCATCTGCATCTGATGTCAGATTTGGATATAATTTGGCATCTTCCTTGACGACTTTTCATATTTAAATTTCAATAGTTATACTGCACGCCAGGGCATGGGGCTCACTAGACATTACTGAAAATAATATAGAATTCTAAGATCAATATTCTAATAATATTTTCAACAAAGGTCAAAAACCTAGACCCTGTCCCTAACATCGCCTGGTCTACAACTTAATTCAATTTACACCACTGCAACCCAGGCACAATAGCATATTAAATGGCCATTTTGTATGTCCGCATCCTTGGGCGATCGATTACTCAGCAATCCTATTATTACTCTTTAAACTTGGCTATGGTTAGACTTTCTGACAAGAAGAAGTAACTATTAAATTTGGCCTTGGAAAGAGCAAACACCTTTTGTGTGAAGACTCGCCCGGCTTCCGCAACCACATGAACACGTTTTACTCGGCCAGTGGACCGTCGTCGTGCCGACTCCGTTCGCCTGCGGACCTGGCGTGCCATCACCTAGATTGCCCGTGGAGTTTCGCCGGCTACTTGAGAGGTTCCACATGGAGCGTGCGAATGTACGAGACGCGTGTTGTTCACGCAACAGAAATTTCTTTGATGAATTCAGTACACTAAATTGTCTTCCTTGCGTCAAAGCACGGCTTGTTATATTCGCTAACAATCTCGATGAAGTTGAAGAAAACGCCATTTTTGCCGGTGTCTACTACACACGTGTGACTGTAGGATGCAGATGCAGTGAAAATCCCCTTCGTGGTACCCGTGTAGCGCTGTACAACATGTGGCCGTGTGGTGGTGTGTCTATCGCGCAACAAATCCCATGTGTAAAATAGTGTCTACCTTCCACGAAATTGCAGAGGCAATTTGCCAAGCACACTTGGGATAATGATTACAAAATCAAAATAATTCTATTTTTACACAAAATGTGTGAAAACCATACGAAATAGGGAAAACAATGTCATAAATGTCGATATGGATTTATTTTCTGAAATGTTCATTAAAAATAGTTCTGTTCAGCTCAGTGTTCAGTTAAACTCTATATGATTTTATGAACATACCTTTTAATAGAACGTTATCCTGCTAACACTTTTTTTAAAACAATCACAGGGCTAAACTGTGTGGAATTCATTGGACGCAAGTTTAAAAGAAACGTCTATTTTGATTAACACAATTTAGGCACAAATTATTACAAAAATTTTCTCCAGCTTGATATCCAGTCCTCTCGAGAACCCCCTGTTAAACCCACAAATGTAAAAACGCCCACAAATGTAAAAACGCCCACAAATGTGAAAATACATCGCCCACAAATGTAGAAAATCGACCACAAATGTAAAAATTTAACATCGCCCACAAATGTAGAAAACGCCCACTAATGTGAAAATAATTTCAAACGTCGCCCACAAATGTAAAAACGACAAACTACTATAGTACGTTGATATAAATAGACTCACTTCTCCAGGATAGCAGTGCACTTCTTGTAAAATAATGTGTACGTGTACGGAGACGAGTGCGTGTGTGGGGGTATATAGTAGTGGAGAGTTCGGCGGGGGAGATGACTTGTGTGCATGCGTGTGTCTGTCTGTGTGTTACGGTGTGCTGCGTGTCACACCTTTCCGGCGGGCAGCTGCGCCTCCGGGCAAGTTACGAAGGCTTGTTGCGAGTACGAGCAGTACAATTTCTGCGGATGGACAAAGATGTTAAGAGTTCCGTACCGGTACTTGTGTTTTACCTGCTAGACGCGTGCCACTTACCTGCTATTTGCATGCCGACCTGCCATCAGTGGCGTATCTGGGGGGGGGGGGGGGGGGGGGGGGGGGGGGGCAAGGGGGGCTCGTGCCCCGGGCGCCACTCCTTGGGGGCGCAAAAAACGAAAAAAAAAAAGAAAGGAGAAGAAAAAAGAGGAAAAAAAAACGAAGAAGAAGAAAAAAAAAAAGAAAAAAGAAAAGAAGAAGAAGAAGAAAATGAAAAAGAAAAACAAACTCGCCCGGAAAGAGGGGGGGGGGGGGAGGGAGAATGGTGGGGGGGGGGGGGGGCAGAATGACCAAATCAAACAAGATAAAAACAAGACATGATGATGACACGGACAAAATGACAATGTTTATTGTGTTCACACAAGAATTTCATGTTCTGTCAGCTGAAATACAAAAAATTTCGGCTCGCTCACTGCGCTCGCTCGCCAAAATTTATATAAAAAAAGAAAGTAAGAACAAAACATGATGATGACGCGGATAAAATGACAATATCTATTGTGTTCACACATGTCATTTTATATTTAGCAGGCAAAATGTTTCACGGAGCAGCGACTGCAATTTCTTTCGTTCTGAAGCGATCGCCAATTGGATCAAAACAAAGGCGCCAACGGTTTCGAACATAGGGGGAGGGGGGCGCAAAAAAAAATCAAGCAGGATAAGAACAAAACGTAATGATAACGCGGAAATATACAAATTTCGGCTCACTCGCTCGTACAATTTAGAGTATTTTTTTCAAGTCCACAGTTTGTTGGTATAAATCGTTATCTATAAGGCCGTCACTCTATCTTGAGTAGAATTGTAAGATTTAATAAGCAAAAAATGACAACAATTCCATGTTTTGTAAGCTAAAACACAAAATTTTTCGGCTCGCTCGCTGCGCTCGCTCGCCAAAATTTATCAAAGAAAGAAGGTAAGAACAAAACGTGATGATGACGCGGATAAAATGACAATGTCTACTGTGTTCACACATGTCATTGTATATTTAGCAGGAAAAATGTTGTAAGGAGCAGCGGCTGCAATTTCATTCATTCTGAAGCGATCGCCGATTGGATCAAAAGGACGCCAACGGTTATGAACATGGGGGGGTTGAGGCAAAAAAAAAAACAAATAAAAAAAGATAAGAAAAAAAAAACGTAATGATGACGCGGAAATACACAAATTTTGGCTCACTCGCTCGTACTAATTTAGAGTATTAGTCCTCAGTTTGTTGGTATAAATCGTCTTCTGTAAGGTCGTCACTATATCTTGAGCAGAATTGTAAGATTTAATAAGCAAAAAATGACAACAATTCCATGTTTTGCAAGCTGAAATACAAAAAATGTTCGGCTCACTCGCTGCGCTCGCTCGCCAAATTTATCAAAAAGAGAAAAAGAGAGATAAGAACAAAACGTGATGATGACTTGGAAATATACAAATTTCGGTGCACTCGCGCGTACTAATTTGGAGTATTTTTTAAACCCTCAGTTTGTTGGTATAAATCGTTATCTGTAAGGCCGTCAGTATATCTTGATTAGAAGTCTAAGATTTGATAAGCAAAAAATGACAAGAATTCCATGTCTTATAAGCAACGGTAAGCTGAAATACAAAAATTTTCCGCTCGCTCGCTGCGCTCGCTCGCCAAAATTTATCAAAATTCATTACATTCAAATCACCCTCAAAAGACCCCTTTTAAGTGCTTGAAAAAGCATATGGACTTTGTCTGAAGTCCCTACCGGGATGGGGTTGGGGTCGAACACTTTTTCAGAAATTAGGGGCGCAATTTTCGCGCTTGCCCCGGGCGCCGTTTTCCCTAGATACGCCACTGCCTGCCATGGAGTATCGTTGCATGTACTACTGTGATAAATGCTTGTCTTCTGTCTGTTTGTTTGTGTGTGTGTGTGTGTGTGTGTGTGTGTGTGCGTTCGTGTGTGAGTGTGTGTGTGTTTTCCTGCAAGTTTCTGTTTCTGGGCGGCGGGTGAGGACTGACTTATCTGCAAAGGAATCCCTCTGAAGTAATTTGAAATGGCAGAAAGTCATACAGAATGTCTATATACTCTCAACTAACCAGCAGAGAGGCAGTAACTGACCCTCAACATGCACGGAGATGACCAGCGACACTGGCAAATCAGACTTGCGTGCGCATCTTCGGGTACTAGTGCGGGCCAACACCACTGCAGGGAGCTCCGGAGGAAAAAACAAAACAAAACAAAACAAAACCAAAAAAAAAAAAAAAGAGAGAAAACTCCCCGCAAGTCAACCCGCAAGCTTCCCCAGACACGATGTGACAAGGCCTTAGTTTTAGAGCTCCAGTCCCCATATGTCGCTCGTAACTGAAAACGGATCGGCTTCGACAGGTCACAGTACACGGAATACATGCAATTAAGTAGCGCGCGTCTAGTAGTTGGTATACATCAAAGACGCACGAAATAAGGGTCTACATTAACGCCCACCTAGTAGAAATACGTCAACCACAAATGTAAAAAATTTTTACATTTGTGGTTGATGTTTGAATTTTTTACTACATTAGTGGGCGTTTTTTACATTTGTGGGCGCTGTCGTTTTTACATTTGTGGTTGAAATTTTTTACATTTGTGGGCGGTGTTTTTTACATTTGTGGGCGATTTTTACGTTTGTGGGCGATGTATTTTTACATTTGTGGGCGTTTTTACATTTGTGGGCGTTTTTACATTTGTGGGTTCAACACCCCCCCCCCTCTCTCTCTCTCTCTCTCTCTCTCTTTTCCTTTTTCATCTCTACTTGTCTTATCTATTCCCTCTATTTCGTATCCTGTCTCCCCATCCCCCCCCCCCTCTCTCTCTCTCAATGCGGAACTTCAGCTTTAGTTTTAGTTGCTGTTGTTCTTTATACAATTCTGGTATATATACTCTGTTTTTTGTTATGCGTTTAGGGTCTCATTATGATGTGATTTAATCGGGCGCGGGGGACTATTTTCGGGGGCTTATAGGGCCTAGGTAATGAAAGTTGTGCTTATGATTTAGGAGGGCTCCTCCGCTTTCTCTCCTGACTTTTTCTTATTTACTATCGTTGCAAATGTATTATGTTTTCATATTATCATACGTTTTGATTTGAGTACCTAAAAAAATGTTGTATAGAATCGATGTGACTCAATCGTATACTGTATTTGTTTCTTGTTTTTGTGAACACGTGACAAGTGGAAATATACTCAAATCAATTAATCAATCAATCAATCAATCAATCAATCAATCAATCAATTAATCAATTGTCAATTCCTAAAAGTAAGAGCATGCTTTCCTTCACATCAAGCCCGCAGACAACGGGTATCAGTCAAGGTCTCATACACAGTGTACTGATATCAACGCCATATAGGAGTACTTTTATAGGCCTAAAGGCATAGTATACCAAGAGATATACTTACATTGATCTCTTTGGAAATACAGTGAAAATAGATAGGGTAGGCCTACATTCCACGACAATGAAGGTCAATATAAAGGCATTATTATGGCTCATGGCATTCAACATAAGGCCACGGCATAGGTTATTGTGATATAGTTAATAATAACGAAAGGAGGAGCTCAAAATCAGAGCGGTTAATACTTTGATTAGCTGACTCACTCTCGAACTCTCAAAAGTTGTTATTGATTCTAAATCATTCATAGAAAGTTGAAAAAAAAATCATTGGCAAATTTTAGTGTCATGAAATTTGCAATTGGACAAGTTTCCCCAAATATGGGTATAGATTGAGTGAATGCAGCAATATTTGTATAGTATAAATTCATCAGTGAAAGTTTGAGGAAAATCAAACAATCCATTGAAACGTTATGAATTTTTAACGTTTCTTGTGCAATGCAGCCATCGCTGGATGAGAAGACTCAGTACAGTTTCTGATGTATCGTCACATAAATATAATATAAACAGAACTCCACAAAATTTCATTCTCATGAAAGTACACATTCCTTAGACTTGTTACTGACACGGTTGTCCCCCTGTCTTCAAGGGTGATTCTTTCAGATTGCTATGATTATGAAAATGTGTTGAAAATCGTTTATCTATCTATCTATCTATATATATATTTATATATAAAGATTTATATATATATATATATATATATATATATATCTATATATAGTTCAGTGTGTCGTTGTACGTACATGACATCAAGAACGGTCGTAGAAACTTTAAAAATGCATAACTTTTGAACGGATTGTCCAATTTTCCTCAAACTTTCACTGGTGTGTTCTACGCCTGTATATAGGCCTACTGCATGCATTGCAAATCCACACATACAAGTGTAATTGTATTTGGCCCGAATTTGTCCTTTATCAGTAATTCTTGGCATCCATATTATGAATAGAGTATCATAAGATACAGAATATGTAACTTATCATGGTCATGAAAGCAATTTCAAGGTTACTGGAAATTTGAATTCGTAATACACTGAGTAGGGCCTATACAATGTACTAAAATACCAAATCATACTATAGATAGGCACCTATAATACTTCTTGTGTCAGTGTTAAAATAGTCCGCACAATAAAGGACCTACAGATTGATCGCAATTTCAGTTTGATATTTGCAATAATCGCACTATGGAATGAAACCTAAGTTTAATCCTATTTGAGATTGATCAAATTCTATTATCCGGGACCCATTGATAGAAGAAATGCACCGGAAACCATTTTCCACGTTGAAATGGCCCTCTCACAAATTGCTCGAGGTGTTTGTCATAATCGGTAAGAGATTCATTATCAATTCGGCAACGCAATTATCTCTTTCTGTTTTAGCGTGCAGCTATTCGATCCCGTAACTTCAGTCGTAATCCCAAACATGAATACTCTTGCGAGTTTCAAGCGAAGTCCATCCGATTCTACCTCAAATTTCGGAGTTATTCCAGCAAAAATGCCGACTCCACTCCGGCAGAGATCACCTATGTCATCTAAGCAGTTTGTAAGCCCGAGTAGTATTGATCCAGATCCATTTTATCTGCTTAAAGACTCAGTAACTTCCGCATCAGGTGAGCTTGTTGTGTTTACATTCAGCTATTGACAAGCAGTCCCACATACTGCAAATCATGTTATAAATTTACAGCCGCAACAGAGCTAAGCTGGCTGTCTGAATGTATCGACAATCTAACATCAGAGTGAATCAAACATCAGAGTGAATCGAATATCACTGTCACGTTACCCGAAATGTGTAAGGAAGGCGAGCATGTTTGTCATGAATAAACACATTAGGGGAAAATGAATACTAACGGGCTTGGAAGATGAGTGTCGGCAACGTCCAAGAGTGTCGGTGAATATCAAACTTTTGTAACGTTAACGTTAGACATTTTACACTCACTACACTACGCTACAGCTACAGCAATAGTGCTACAGAATATGCCTTGATCAGAACAGTGAAATTTAAACTGGTAATGGTGTCCTGGTGTACATGTATGGTTTAGACTTCTATCTATATAAATCTAAACCAAAAAATGCAGAA
Source organism: Diadema antillarum (assembly GCF_040938485.1). Classification (NCBI taxonomy): domain Eukaryota; kingdom Metazoa; phylum Echinodermata; class Echinoidea; order Diadematoida; family Diadematidae; genus Diadema; species Diadema antillarum. Next base: position 1,585,877 of record NW_027270929.1, on the reverse strand, counting down.
TCTAGTAGATCTATCTCATGTCGCATTATTAATATTACCGTCACCTTCACTAACTTGACTAGTCTTGAGTGAATAAAAACCTTAAAAACCAGAAATTGGTATACACTGTAGTTCTTTCTTGAAATGAGTGATAATTTGCTTGCATGTAGTCAGGACTGCTTGTCCATCAAACAATAAGTTGTGCCAAAGAAACAATAACATCTGATAATGTTAATTGAAATATATGACATCAAGATCCCACTGTACGCACCATCTAGTTTTCTGTGCTATGATGCCTAATTTAATTTCAGGTTCAACTGAGGTCACTGGAGAGACCCACATGATAAGTCACTATGGGCTAGAACACAGCTTCAACAAGTTCTCTACTAAGAAACTCAAAGACCAACTCAGTGCATTCTTGCCACACCTACCAGGTAAGAAGTACATCTGGTTTGATAATAAATACATTTGGTACCACACACTAATCCTCATTGCCACAATACAATAAAACTTCACCATTTATTCATTGATATATGCCTGATCTAGGCACCAGAAACCAATCATGGGTAAATTAAGAGTAAAGTCAACACTCACTGTGCTTTTTCACTATTATTACTTGTCTAATTTGTTGCCACAATCATCGACTTTTTTTTTCTCCAGTAATCTCAAATACTCTCAAATTGACTTTCAAACGATATAGATTATGAAATCCACTTACCCTGTACATAGTGGTAGTTATACCTGTAGCACAATGGCCTTTATGTGGAAATGACATAGTTTACAAGGGAGTAAGTGAGTGGGTATGTTTAGACTGTAACCAAATGCTTTTCATCCCCCACCCCCCCCCCCCCCCCAAAAAAAAGAAGAAGAAGAAGAGTAAAGTAAAATAATAGTCGTATGAACAGCAAAACATTGTTTTCAAATGTTTGGTCAACAATGCTTTGATTCCAGGAAATATAGACACAGTGAGCTCTCAGGACAATAGCAGTCTGCAGGCGGTGATTGAGAAGCCGCCCATTACTAAGGAGATTACCCATCTCAGTGCCTCTGCCCTCCAGGGCTTCAAGCTGCACCCCGGATCAGTAAGTATTACCCTGTCTCCATCTTGTTGCTACCTAAAAGGTGACAGTCTTCACCGTTCTGTAGTTTTAAGCAAAAGTCTTACATGCAGGAAATAGCAACACAGACAGGGTCAAAGTATAAAAAAACAGAAATAGAGACATATGATATTAGTTACATTTAAAAACTCATGTATTTTCTAAAACTCTTGGCCGTGTTGGTGCTGGTATCGTTAGCGCTGAAATATGTCAAATATAGTTCCACACATAGGTATTAGAGCATGTTTGTGTCGTGCATTTTGTGCATGCATTGTACTGAATACATGTGAAATCAGGTATCAGTAACAAGGAAGCAAATGGCTGGGTCCTAACCTCTTCTCCCTGCAGTTGTGTGATCAGCAAAAAGAAGAAGAAAAAAAAAAAGAAGTCAGGTGATACAATGGAGAGTATGCTCAAACATGACCTAGTCTATGACAAGTCCAGCACACATTATGCCCATTTGGTTATATTTGTTCATTCCATCACATCAGTGTTCTCTCTTGTCTATTTGCCTGTCTGCACAGATCCCGGACCAATACAAGCTCCTCCATCATCAGCCCCCAAAGAAACTCAAACACAAGAAGCACAAACGAGATCACAGGATACCAGAGCTCAATGAGCCCATGAGTGCTGGTAAGGCTGGAGAATCTCTCTGTCTCTCATGGGGTGGGGAGGGGGAGGGGGGCTCCAAATTTGGGTCCAACTTTCACACTTTCATCTACTTGGCAGGCATCTTTCTGGGCTTGGACCCCTGAAATTAGAGAATCTTTAAAAAGTTGTCTACTATAAAACCAGAAATACTTTCAGTAAATACAGTGTACTTTAGTGAATGAACCTACTAGTTTGTTATGTAGGGTGGCCCCTTTGAGGCTGGGACATGCAAATTGGGGGCCAGTTTTGTAATTCCACATTTAATTTTCTTTTAGAAAATGCATGGTCAAATATTCTACAAAGTTGGCAGGTATTTTTGCCAGTGTGATAGAATATGCAAATGGACACCATGCCCTCCCAGAAATCTCCCAAAGCTCACCCAAATTTGTTGTGTTCTTATTGGGTAACAGTCTGCAAGAGTGTGTGGAAGGTGAACTTGTGATATTCAGGTGAGCAGGAGACCCCCCGGGTCTCTTGTTTGAGTTGGTTCTCTGTGTAAGCACTGAATGAGGTACTTTTCATGGATAGACCTGCATGCGCTGCATTCAGTTGGTGCATAGGGTGACTGGCCCAAGGTATGGTCTGCGGAGGTTTGAGGGCTTGGGATGTTTGAAGCAGAGTGGTGGTGTTGTTGTTCTATTTTTATAATGCTATTGTTTAGCAGGATGACCAGGAAGTAAGACGTACTTCACAATTTAAACATGCAAGGGAGTATTGTACTCAATTAGTTGTGAATGATTCCAATAAAGCATAAGGATATGATGCACATGGCAATCCTTCAATAACAGACAGACAGGCAGATAGAGAAATGGACAGAGAGATAAAAAGAGAGATAGATGAAGAGATAGAGCAATACAGATAGAATAGAGAGATAGAGAAATAAATAGATAGATAGATAGATAGATAGATAGATAGATAGATAGATGGATAGATAGAGGCAGATAGAGACAGATGGGTGGAGAAAGATAGATAGAATAGATAAATATATGGATAGATAAATAGAGAGAGAGCAAGAATGAGATAAAGAAGTAGAATTTTCTGTCTGTTGTATTAAACTAAACAAAAAGTAGTAAACAAGACAAAAAACCCAGAAATGAAAAAGTTCATGCGGCATTGAGTAGACGGTTATCGTGGTGCGTCTTGCATCTCTCATTTTGTCTCAATCATTTCATTTACAGGAGCTGAAGCGGGAGGTGACAGTGGTCACGAAAAGAAGCACAAGAAGACCAAGAAACACGGAGACCAGGATGGAGAGAAGAAGAAGAGGGACAAGAAGAAAAAGAAGAAGAAGGTATGATCGTCTCACTGATTTCTGACCTTTGACCTCCCCGTACATTTCCTGGTAGGGATTGCAGTGAAATCAAAATGAAAACACGAAATTAAGTTGGGCATTCAAGTCAACTCTTTCATTAGAGAGGGACAGCTCTTGGCAAGTTTTTCTCTCATATGAAAAGCTACGATTTTAGTCTGATTAGCATGATTGAAGGTTGTATATCTCCTTTGCAAATGTCATGAAATTTTGCATGGTTGAAGAATATCTCCCAATATTGTATACAGAATCTTAGAGTAATACACCTGACCTAAGAGTTTTTTTAAAAGAAAGACAACACAATACAATACAACACAACACAACACAACAAAAATGCAATTAATTGGAAATCTATAGTATTGTTTCCCCTCCATCATAAAGAAGTTGCCAGTTTTATCATTCTCAGGAGAGGTCTGTATTACCTGCCTCTACAATACACATGTATACCAGCATATGGAAGGATTCTAACATTCAGGGTTGTAAATGGTATGCACAAGCTTTAATATTTGACAAAGAGGCATAAAACGCTTTGCAAGAGGTATTCTAGAAACCAAAGTTGTATATGTTTATGTTTTTTTTTAAAGTAAAACAGTTATGATATTTTCTTGGTAGCTTTTCTTTTATCTTTTTATCTTTTCTTTCATCACCTGCTTAAAGAGGATAGCTGAAATTGTTCTGTACATGTCAAGCAGCTTTAAATTTTCACTCTCCCTGTGCAATTTATCTCTCCCTCTCTCTGCCACATTATGGTGTGACACAGACTCGTCAAATCCCCATGCATCCTGGCATGCAGACACCACAAGAGGGCAGCGGACCAGGCAGGCCATGATCTGGAGCCTGGATGGAGTGGTTGGAGCAGCGGTGCGAAAAAATCTCCCAGACTCTTTGCAACAAAAACAACAAATTGTACAGAGGAACGGTGTGACTTAACAACTGTGGACAGTTCCATGTGCAGCTCATCAGTAGGGTACAGGGATGAGGATGTGTTATTTTCTGAGTATTCTACGCTGGTGCTTGTACCTGTTAAGATCTATATCTCCGCAAGTGACACCATCTACAAGGCTGAAAGGCATTATATGAAAAGTCTTTGAGCTTTGCATTGAGAGGAGATGAGCAAGACAGAAGACAGCAGTGCATTTTTTTTTTTTTGGGGGGGTGGATTATACCCCTTTCAAGGTCTATTAACATATGATGATAATGGATTTCCTAGGGACTGTAGACATGATTATTTCTATTGTTTTTCTGTTTTTGCTTTTTTAATGAAAGTTGTACCCCTGATAGTATAATTTCGTTAGTTGAGAATGATAGGGCGTTAAGTGGCCACTAAAGCCATTGTGTTCGAGGCACCTTAAAGCCCTTATCATTGTTACTCGAAGATTTGTGGTCATTTCTTGGGAACTACACATTTGGATACTGTCAGAAGTGAAGTCTGTGACCTATTCATTGAATGAATTCTCAGCACTTGCAGAATTTATTCTGTTCATGTTACTGAAAGATTGTACCCACAGTATCAATTACTATTTTCATTCTGAAGTGACAAGGTCTTGACTGTAACTGTCATGTTCCAAGAGACTGCAGTAAAACATTGGTTACTCTGTCATGAAAGAGTCAAGATGAAAAAGCAAGCAGAAAAGGTGAATTTTCTTTCTTCCTTTTTGTCAGACACTGCAAGTCATGTCGGATATATGTGTGTTTGGTGATGTAAAAGTTATTTATTAGTCTAAAACACAGGTATTCACACAACTTCAATCAAGAAGATATGGGTTGTTGTGAGTATCAAAAGAAAAATTAAATAGATATGAAAATACCTCTTTGTGACAAATTCTACTTTTTTTAACATTGATTAAAAGTATAATGCAAAGAAGCTGATTTGATTTTTGCTAACAGCATCCATATTTCCAAATTGACCAAATGCCTAATTTTGTTCACTTGGAGATTACAAGCATGTGGAATATTTTAGAAAGTCTTGTTATAGAAATGAGCTGATATGCATTTAGTGCTCAGATATATATGAGATGGTTTTGCAAATCTTATTGTTGCAGCAATGAATCAAAATACATTATTGAGAGTCAAAGGAGAGCAGAGACTGGTAGTGTTGGAAGCCATGCTGTTACAGAAATCAGTAAGATACTTATATGAATTCAGGGAGAATGAGAATGATTAAAGATAGCATGAATATATGTATAGTGAAGCCTTTGAGTACATGTCGTGAGAATAAATGCATCTATAGTCATTAATTTCAGACAAGATTGTGAAGAGATGACTGTTACTGGAAAATGTTCTGAAGTATTGCCATCCTTGTTGATAAGTCTAGTCTGCAGTTTTAAAGAAAACTGTGAAAACTCATGAGCTTTGTATAAGAATATGTACATCTGTCTTTAAGTTTATGCAAGGTTGAGTCGTTCTTTTGATTTTGAAAGGGCATTGTACTTTTTGCAGCCCAGTTCTGCAGATTTGTTTTGATGCCTGTCCATGAATATGTACATCTTTCCACGTCCCCAATTCACCATTAAGATGACAGCAGTAGAAAAAGGATTCATCACAAGAGGCGTAGATTCCTCCCATTGTAAATACTTTGTAGTATGTCATACTTTGAGGTCAGTGCATGCACAAAACTTAAAGGGGAAGGCTAGTAACTGATCAGTGGGAATCAGTGGAAATGCTGGGAGATGATTGTTCCAATCCTAATGGGATTCATTCAAGAGTTCATTGTATATCTATTGTTGTGTGAAAATGATTTGCTTCAGAACGGTCTCACATTCAAGTAATGTGCAGATTAATGCTCCGTCACTGACCAGGGACGCTAACCTGGAAGCATTAAACGGCACATTACTTGAATATGAGACCATTCTGAAGCAAATCATTTTCACACAACAATAGATATACAATGAACTCTTGAATGAATCCCATAAGGATTGGAACAATCATCTCCCAGCATTTCCACTGATTCCCACTGATCAGTTACTAGCCTTCCCCTTTAAGTCTCGGTTGCATGTGTGTATGATCTTGTATGCGCACTATAGTGGCCATGAATGAGTGAATACTGGATGACCACAACAGTTTACGGACATTGCTTGACAGTCAAGCGTTTGCACAGTGAGCATGAAAATTACAATGAGGGGAGTTCATTTAGAGCTGGGAGAGTAGTTTATTAAAACAAACAGTAAGGACTAAGCCCCAAGGTTGCAGATTACCCAGGAAGACTTCAGTTCAGAGAGTTTGTACTATGCATGTAGTGATGTTTTCAGCCCAAGCCATGAGAAGCCGACAGGACAGCCAGTAAAAAACCTATAGTGGTAGCATTTGCTTTCCAGATGCCATTGTGATATCAGGTGATGATGATGATGATGCGACATATTACCGTGCCATGTAGCAAGTGCCAGTCTGCTGGACACTGCCCTGGTCAAGGACCGGATGGAGATATGTCCAGCTTCTGTCTTACCTCCAACTGCTTTTCCACTTTGCAAACCCATTCTCTTCATGTACCTTGTGACATTGAAAACTAAATATTAACTGTTCACTGATATTTGTGAGATGTAGTAGAGGGGCAGTGGGCAGTTTAAATGTTGCTCCCTCCAAAAAGGTGCCAAAATGTAAGCATTTGTTTGAACACCTGCAAACACTGTGTCTGTACATTTACCTTGCCTTGCACTCATTCTGCAACATTGTCTGTGAAAGGATCAACTTTCATTCTGCCTACAAGGCATTGCAATTATTGTTATTTTGTTTGTTTGTTTGTTTGTTTGTTTTAATAGTTGTGTATGGATTCATTTTACTTGACCCCTATACAGAAAGCAGTTTAATGCTCATAAGCAAGAACCCACTTTGGTACAAAGGCGTTAAAGCTATTGTGAAGAACTTGTGGAAAACAGCCCTCTTACAACAAGGATATGTATGGTGAGGATGAAGGTACCTTTGGTGAATGAATGATGATTTATCTTCTGTCCATCATCATTCTTAATGTCAGAGGCAATACGCAGTAAGGGCGATGCTGGATATTTGTGAAATTTGATATTATACAACAGTGGTCATTGGTCAAATTAGCCGCCATGTATATCACAAATTTTTGGCTGTTGCTGCTGATCGCAGGTTGTATTAATACTAGAGTTTGGTGACCATAATGTAAAGCAGGGCTGCCAACACTGGAAACTAGTTGAGAGTGAGACTCCCATAGGCCAATGCTATAATTTAGGAGTCAAAATGAGTGAGATCAGTAGAAATGCACGCAAATGAAATGAAATTTTAGAGTGAGAAAGGACCAAAATGCGCGAGTCTCATGCTCAATGCGTGAGAGTTGGCAGCCCTGATGTAAAGTCTCAGGACGAATTAACCACAACATCATTTGTATCCATGGCATACAAGGGAAAGATCAGATCTTTTGGGGAAATATATTTACGCAAGGTTGACTGTATTTATATAAAGATAGACGTCAAAGATGTATAAACAGAATTATGTACTGTACATTTTGTGAGATTTAAGAATGCATGTATGTAAAGTCAATGGAAACATGCAAAATTTGTTTCATTAAAAATGTCTCGTCATCAGAAAGTAATCACAGAATCTTGCTGCTTTCTCTTGGAGTCTTCCAACAGTTCCTTTATACAAACCCAACATGTACTTTTAATAAAACTGTGACAATACATCTACAAGTGATTCAGATAACCCAATTTTGTCCATCTTTCAATCTTAACCATTGCTAAATTGCATTTTCACCCAACTTCTACAAAGTATCCAAAGATCATATTTGAATGAAAAGATGTTCTAAAAAGTGGCACACTGTAATTATTGCTTTATACATACGTGTATGTGTTCTTACTATACAGTATTTTGTGTGTTTATGGCTTGCAAGGGAGTGTATACAAATTAACGATCTACGCCATGGGGATTCTTAATTTATAAATCCAAAAATCACAAAAATCTGTCTTTTATATTGTTGGTACCAGGTACATTAACTATTTCATGATTGCCATTTTTCTTTTTTCTTTTCTTTTTTTTTTTGGGGGGGGGGGATTGGGAAGGTTTTCAGGTAAGTTACACTGACAGATCGTAAATTAAAATACAGAGCAATGGTGATCAACATACACATTTTGTCTTCATTACTACAGTACCACATTTCTACAGATTGTTTCCACAATTGCAGTTACCACAGTACACAATGTGCAATGTATCAACTAATATGCCAACAGCTGTTCATATGTTCACAGATGTTCCCGTACAATTGGTAATCACGAAGTGTTCTACAAAATGGGGCGTAGAATCCACAAAACCCAAACGTAGCTGAACATCTGACAAAAGATTGAGTGATTCCACTTTCAGCAATTACAATGTCTACCTCCATACTCATTTCCACTTCATCTATAGGTGTGATAATCTTATCCAAGTACATTGTACTAAAGTTTGAGTAGTTTTCAGTGTAAATTGTAAGCAGGTCTGGGAGAGGGGGATTCCCCAACAAGAAGGCAATATGAGACTTGGAGACTGTTTTCATTCATTTATCTTTTATTTCATCCATCTATTCGAGGGAAAATTCCCACATACATACATGTATATTTAGTTTGTGGCTCTCTTTGTATGCCTGAGATACTCTGACAAGTCAATACATGTACAAGATGTCTACATGGTACGTGTGCAAAAGCATTTTCAGCTAACCCATGTATTCCAGACACATTGACATGAAATGGCCCATGAGATAATGCAGATGTTGTGCTTCAAGTTTTTGACACTATGTTCCCAGTATGCCCACTTACAGTCAGCATAAATTCAAATTAGATTTCACTTATATGACAATAACAAAAAAGAAACCAAAATCTGCATACATTTAATAATCATAATTTATGGAAATTATAACTAGAATTACAATTGGTCTGCAATCACTTTTTTTCCCCCTGGAGACTCGCCTGCAAAATTTTTTACATCAGTGTGAGCTAATTCCATAGAATGGAGAAATTTTGTGTCAAGCATAGTTTGTCACTTTTATATCCACACAAACTTGATCAAGAAATTGAAGGGGGTGCATTATGAGGGGAGAGCATTCTGCATGGGTGGTCTTTTAAACAATGCACCCTACACAGGTGGTTTGTGCATATTACCCAACAGTCATATTTGAATGTTATGTGCAAACTGGTGGTGGTAATGGGGGGGGGGGGGGAGGAGTGGCAATGCAAAGGCCTGAAAACAAATATCCATGGGGAGTCAATTACTAGTAGCACTTACATCTTACTCATTTTTAATGACCTTATGTTTCAAATAATCTTCTCAACAGTACAATCGGCAGCATAAGACAAAAGAAAAGTGCTTGGGGAGATATTGGCACATAAGGGAACTCTGGAATGTTACATTACAAACATACACACCTAGAATTTGTTAAGTGAGTATCAGAATTATGTTGTAATTACATTTTTTATTTTTTTTTTATTTTTTTATTTTTTATTTTTTTTTTGGGGGGGGGGGAGGTAGTGGAAGAAAGCTTCATTGTACTCGTTTATGACGACTTACATAAAGACTTTAGAATTGACCAACATGCAAAAGAGCATAATTTACCTAGGTCTGCTTAACTTAATACCAGTCTGAATTTACAGCACAAGATGTGTGCACGAAATGCAGCATACAAACAGAACACATGAGGTACGACTACTACTTGATTGATTGCAAAGTGAATGATTGTGCCTCAAGAGCATGACAAAGGTACCATGACCATATAGATGCCAGTGAAAATGGTTTCATAGCATAGAGTCAGGCTTCATCCCTTGCCAACAATAACACGGCTCATGACAGATAGAATGATAGAATGATAGATAGACTCTCTTTGTCAGCAGAAGTGTCATACAATTTATAGACTTAACCCTTAGCATCAAGACTTGATATCTCCCACACTCTGCTAAAAACGTTTCTCCACTCTATCCCATGGTTTGCATTGCAAACATGTTCTGCAGCCATACCGGTACTTTTCACAATTTCCATACAACTTACTTGCAGCATTATTGAATTCAAAAGGAGCTATCATGTGAAGTTTTCATCAGCTACAGTGCAAACCCATTATACACCTCAAGGGGGGAAAAAAATGAAGGGGAGAATGCATTTCTTTCATCAGCATCAATTTCTGACATTCTTTCCTCCTTAAAATTAGACTTGGGATCACAAAAGCTCAGAATGACTTAAATATAAGCGTTACAGAATTACCAGCATCTACTCGTTCAACTCATAAACACACATATTATAAATCTACGTAAGAAATACAGATGACGCTTAAGGCATTCAACAATCTTATACTGAATACTCCAGTCTAACCACTAGACTCGGACATAATTTCAGTTAAGTACTTTCTTGTTAAACATACAAAACCTAGGTTTGCAAGTCAAACATCTGAAGCCATGAATTGTTGTCATTATATAACACTAATAAAACAGATCCATAGCCAGTTGCTGCAACTCAAGAAAATAGAATCAAATCTACAAGAAAAGAAAAAAAATTTGCAAGAAAAAGGATAGAAGATAGAACACCAAAACTTGAATAAGTTGAAAATAATATCATGCCCAGGGAATACAGAAGCCTCTGCCTGGAAAGAGCATTCCAGTGGGAAAATAGACGAGTTTAAACAAATACATTTACTACTGTAACTGTATTTCACATGTTGTGCCGGACAGAAATGGTGTGGATTATCCTTCTCAAGCACGGTCCTGGACCAAAAACATGCAATTTCTAGTATATCACCAGATCCTGTCCTATATGTCTAGTATATACATACATCCACTTCAACAGACAGGCGATCAATCCTGAGGATTCGCTAAAATTGGCAGCTTTGACTTGCAGGGACTGTGCAGGCTTCATTGTTAAGACGGTGAGGTATGGTTGCCATGGAAACCCCTATGAGGATGTCACCTTGTCTGCGGGCATAAAGCCCACGTCACCAAGGAACTTGAGCGAGACACGCCCACTGGGTCGTAACGAGAGCCACGTAAGACTGCCATGGTTTAGACTAATTCTTAGCCAGGCCTCGGGTGGAAACTGCATGGCTCTGTCAAAGAAAAATAAAAACAAAGACAAATTTTTTTTTGGATAAAATACAAATCTAATTAAAATCAATATCAAGAGAAAACAGACACAAAGATAGATCCAAAACTTTTCATTCCAGTGACTTGCAAAAACATTCTGAAAAGGGGTAAAGGAAAATGTGTTTAGTTCCTTTACAATTTATGCATACTATCCCAAGGCCTGCATACTTAGCATCACAAATGACTAATAAGGTGACAAAACCTAAAAAATTGTACGTGGACAGGTGTCAGTGAATAAGGACATGTAAAGAGCTACAATCCCACACAGCTAATCTGAAAGACTTGGATATCTTGAGCCGCGACTCACCTGCAGACGAAGTATCTGATGACATTGGCGTGGCAGACGATGATCTCGTAGCTGTCTTTGACCTGCTCGGGGTCGGCACGGTGGAAGTACTTTCTGAAGGCCGCCTCGATGCGGGCCCCGTCCTCAAAGAACTGCTGAAGAGGGGCCAAGGCATGTCATCAAGAAGATGTACACGGGACCAGTGTTAGGAATGAAGGTGCACACGAGAAGAGAAAGGTGCAAAGAGTAAAGTCAGCACACATCTGCTGAAGGGTGTTAGAGACCAAAAATAGCAGCTATGGGCAGTAAAAATGATTCAGCCAGGATACTAGGGTACAGTGCACTCCTGTTATAACGAAATGCTCGGGACCGGTAGTTTTCTTTCGTTATTATGAAATTTCGTTATAACCGAACAAATACAATATAACGAAAACAAGCAAACCACGCATATATCATATAATGTTTGTTGAATACCCATCATACACTTAAAAGAGAACATAAAGTTTTTTTTTTGTATTTTCAGACCCGTATAGAAAATGACAATTCGCTATGCCAACTGTTTGTTTTTTTAACAAAAGTTTGTTACTTCGAAGGCTCCTTATTCCGAAGTTTTGCCATTCCCGGGATTCCGAAGGTTTGTTCATTTGAAGCTACGCTTTTCCGAGGATTCGTTATTCCGAAAGTTCATAATTTAGATATTAATATATTGTTCTTTTTCTGAAGGTTCATTGCTCGGAAAATGAAATGATGTTCATCATTCGAAGGTTTGTAAATCATAAAATAAGAAAAGTTCACTTTTCCGAAGGTTCGTTGTTCCGAAGGTTTTTCGATCCAAACATGAAAATAAAAGGTCCGTTATTTATCACAAAAATGAGAAAGGTTAGTTATTTCGAAGTTTTGGTTATCCTTTAATGATGGTTATAAGGTTTGAAATTCCTAAGTTTTGTTAGTGGAGTCACCTTTTTCACTTTTGGATTAGCGAAATCTTTTTTAATGTTCCGATTAATGAACGTTTGAAATTCCTATATCACTCGGATTAACGAACCGTCGTAATAAGAACCCTATTTCATTGTCGGATTAACGAACCTTATGAACAACGAACCTTTGGTATAACGTCAACATGTTCGTAATAACAAAACCATATTTCATTTCCGAACTAACGGACATTGAGGTGTATCAGAACTGGTTTTGTTGTTGTTGTTGTTGTTTTTTGTTTTTGTAATAAGAGCCTTCGGAACAATAAAACGAACCTAATTCAATTTCAGATTATTGTATTACAATAACGCAAGTTACGGAGCGACCACACAGCACAGATTTAATTGAATCGTTCGTCTATAGACGCTGGAAATGCTTGTTCCGCTCAGCATTTACGAAAGCGATCCCAATTTCGTTATAACAGAGCGCATTTCTTTTGTTTTTCTTTGTCGGTGGTGCTCGGAAAAGACTTTGTTATATCAAAAATTTCGCTAGACTTATGTGGCAATAATTTTGGGACCAGAATTTTACTTCGTTATAATGAAATTTTGTTATAACCATGTTCGTTATAACGGGAGTGCACTGTATTTGTCTGTTCTAAGAAAAGCGGAAACTTGCCACCTAGGATGAGTATGGTGCTTGGTGGTCCCATTGCTTCACTGGACAAGCAGGAAAACTAACTTTGCAGGCATTTCTCTGCAGTTTTTAAGATTAGTAAATTTTGTGTGTTGGGTTGCAGAGTGAGTGAGTGAGTGTGTGTGCGTGTGTGTGTGTGTGTGTATGTGTGTGTGTGTGTGTGTGTGTGTGTATGAATGTGACAGTGTGTCTGCATTTGATGATTAATAAAGCCAGCAACCCATAAATAAAGAGCATAGTAAAGACTGGTTTCTGAAAGTCCCGGTTGATATTCATAGAGAAGAGGAAGGGAGGATAGCTAGCTAGCTGTAGTGGAGGAATGCCACAATCATGGAAGGTGGCCTTCATTCACAAAATATCAAGGAAGTGTGGAGAAGAAGTAATGATACATGTATACTGAATAATCAAATAAGGATTCACAACATTATTTCAAGCTCATAGCTAATCCGATCAACTTCGGTCACTACACTCACTGATCTCAAGTTAGGTGGAGGAGGTCTTTGGTATTCAGAAAACATCAAGAAGGTACCATAAAAATTTTAAAATGTTTTTAAGCCCGTAAAAATAGACTTTCATTACTTCATTCATTCAAATTTGATGCAATGTGTCAAACAGAATTTGTTTTTCTGAAACTGAGATTGCTAAAAACATATGAATGCACTCTACAATACACCTAAAATCATAATCATTGATGGTGTACAAAATTCTGCATTTATAATTGCAGGGGGAAAAAAACACATCAAATTTCAATTTTGTTTCTATCCTATCAACTCTACCTACATGAAAAGGGGCTGTGAAATAGTGGCTCTATGAAAATAGATACAAAAAAAAAGAATGATTGATAATGTTAAAACTCCCCATTGAAATAAAACAGAGAGGCAATAATTACAATTCAAGAGAATTGCAAGCTCTGAGGAAAACACTTGCGTCTGAATATCTAAATGAAACTTGCGACTACAAAAAATAGTCCAACACTTTAAACAAGAATACAGGTATGTTTCTAACAGGTGGCCAAAAGGCAGTGACAGTACATTACCCTGACTTCAGGCTTCCAGTGACCCACAGGAGGCTCAGGTGGGATGGGGGCACCCTCCCTGAGCAGGTCACACTCCATGCGGGGGATCTCTGGTGGTAACTGGGCCTGGATGAGGTCGGCCGTCTCCTTGGCCCGGGCCATGGTGGAGCTGACCAATACGGTGTAGGGGTGGCCCAGTTCCTTCAGCCTCTTTCCCGTCAGCTCGGCCTGCTCCCGGCCTTGAGATATCATTGAAGAAGGGAATGGGTGTAGAATTGGGCATTGTAGCTATACAAAGCATATACAGAGCATAATCTTCTCTTATTTTTATCCAGCTCTGTCTTTCTGTGACTATCACTGCCATCAAGAACTACTGAAGTATGATACAACAACAAATCGTTAGCACAACCATTATTCTATACATGCTTCTGAGGAGTGAATATAATATTGTTGCCAGGTAATTGTTTTAGTTTTGCTACCATGCAACCCAGAACTTAAAATGGTAAAGCATGGTGTTGACTGCAGAACAATTAAAATATGACATCCGTTCAAAGGAAAGTGTGAAACTTCATAGAATCACTCCTTGAAGCTAAGACAGAAGAATGACTGTTAAGTCAAATCAAGGCATGCTAATATTTACAGCAATTGAATGGTTTACAGTTCATGATCATCTCTCACTCAGTGATACAGGGCTTACCACATTCAAACATCAAAATCAATAAGGTTCCAAAGTGCCCCATGGAGATACATGTACTTGGGTGTCGCATAGACATGCATTTCAGCAAGCAACAGTAAAGGATTTCCAAGTTATCAGGGATGTTTTTAAATTCTTTGTTCAGGATGTGAGGAAGCAGCTACTTTTAAGGAAGCATCCTGTAGATTCTGGGAGACTTGGCATTTCTGAATCATGTAAAATGTATTGTTTTGAAGAAAATTTGACTGGCATGTATAAACAGATAGCATAATCTTCACAACTGAATTTGATGGATGTAGAAGAAGATCCCATATGAGGAAAGATGAAGAAAAAAGAATGAAGAAAAAGGAGAAGAGAAAGAAGAAGAGGGAGGAAAAGAATGAGAGAAGAATATGAAGAAGAAGCTGACAAACCTAAGGCAGTAAGTATCCGAGCTTCATCTGTGGCACCCTGCAAGTTGTATTGTCCGTGTCTGATGAGAATCAAGTGTCTTGTTGCTGTAGCCTTCACACCTTCTAGCTTGCTCTCCTGGCTGCCCTTGGAATCTACCTCGGTCCTTGATGGTTGCGTCAAACTCTCCGGCTCCCTCCTGAATGTAGGTCAACAAGTGAAAGAAAAGCAAAGGAAAAGAGAGGGGAAAAAAAAATAAGGAAAGAGATTTAGAGATTAAAAAAATAAAAGGGAGAAAATGAAACATGTTCTCAAATCCTTGCTGATTACTGATGTAATTTCATCAAGAAAAGATCAAACAATACACATAATATACAGTCAGGGCTCAGTCAATATCGTGTCCACCTGCCTCCAGTAGATCCAAAGGACCCGGGTTTGATTCCCCAAGTCTAAATGAGCAACGTTGTGTGTTATCATACCATTCCTTCTAGCATCAAATAATTAGGAAAAACAATCTGTCTAAAAGTTAGCCTGTCCAGACAAAAGTGCTTGATCGCGACACCTGTTTTGTGTACAGCAACATGCAGGGTCAGGGCTTTTTGTGTAGTAATGCAAAAGTGTGCTTTTATCGAGTGTTTATGCTTTAAAATGTGAAATTGTGTTTTGGAAAGTGTGTACTTTAAGTGAAATGATTAGACATTAGATGTAATGTTAGCTATACCTCTTCTCTTGAGTTTTGTCCTGCCTTAGAAGTTTCCTAGTTTAGATGAAATCTTGCACAACTCCGTCATACCTTTAGTATTGTTATTGCCGAAATAAAAAAATACATCATTAAATGCTAAAATATTTTGACCACTCTGGTTTGACATTTTGATGCTCATAGTCATATCATCACCTCTGCTCCCTGCTCATGATCTTACCTATCCCAGTTGGCGTCCCATTTGACACTAGGCGAATGATTAGTCGTCCAAGCAGCCAGAACTGCAGGGAGGAATCCATTCTTATTCTCGTGCGAGTAGCAGACGGCTACAGCTCCGGCAGTGGCGCTACTCGTAACGCCAATAACTACTTTCAGAAGTCGGTAGCTTTGTTGAAAAGAAGGCATTATTATTTGGCAACTTATTCTGAGTGTTATCACAACAATATAACAGTGCCTACTTTCAACTTGAGAATGTGTTTTTTCCGGGCACTCGCCAACGCGAATAACGTTTCAACAAACCGGAAGCTCAGTGCGCGCGGAGACACGAATAGACTTGCTAAGAGACACTTCAAGAAATACAAAATGTTTGTGCTTGGTAAATTCAAGCAAAGGGAAATTACGGGTTAATACAAAACAAAGAAACGACTGGATTTAGATATATGGCTTCTCATCTCACTGTCCCACATGTGTCGCAATTGCGAATCGTGTACTCGTATCTCGGTCGTTGAAATCATACTTACATTTTCCATTTTGGTATCTTTGACAATAGTTGAGCATGGTAGATGCATCTGTGATTGAAGAGTTACTTCCATTTTTATCACCGGCGACAAGGCAAGACGTCAGAAATACGGCGCTCCAGCACGTCGTCGGTACAACTGCGACTCGGGATGGACGTGAAGCGCTCGGCACCCACATTGTTCCTTGCGCCGAAGCTCTCGGGGAGCTCATCCGTGCTAGTGGCAGTGAAGGGATAGGCGACCCTCACGTGAAACAGTGCTATCACGCGCTAGTCAACCTGACGTCTGAGGACACTTTCGCGGAGAAGCTCGCCAGGGATCTCACTTTCATTCCTTATCTCTTGCAGACTGTCGTTGATCCTTCAAGTCAATACGCTCAGCCGGCATGCATGATACTCAGCAACCTAACTCGAACCTTGACCGGATCGAAAAGAGTTTTGTCAATTTTGGAAAGTGAGAACGAGTCACAACAGGTGGGGATGAATAAACTCATAGAAGCATTCTGCTTGCAAGGATACAACAAGAAAAATTCGTGTCTCGATTTTGTAGGTCCCCTACTAGCAAACTTAACACAACTCAGTGAAGCCAGGACATTTGTATTGGATCGGAACCGCTGCACTGTTCAGAGACTGCTGCCATACACTCAGTACATCAAATCCGAGGTCAGACGGAGAGGCGTGGTGACTGCTCTGAAAAATTGCTGCTTTGATATTGGTATGGCACAGTACAGTGCACTCCCGTTACAACGAACACGGTTATAACGAAATTTCGTCATAACGAAGTAAATCTTCTGGTCCCAAAATTATCACCATTAAAGTCTATGGTACAAAATTCGCTTATAACGAACACGGTTATACTACCATATAGTGAAATTTCCGTTATAACGAAGTCTTTTCCGAGCACCACAGACAAAGAAAAACAAAAGAAATGTGCTCCGTTATAACGAAATGCGAATTGCTTTCGAAAATACGTAGCGGAACAAGCATATCATATAGCATCTCTGCATGGGTTAACGCTTCACACCACTGTGTGTTCGCTCCTTGTGTCACGCACAGTTTCTGAGAGGAACTTTCGTTTATTATTGTAATACAGTTATCCCATCACATTTCACATAGCTTTCCAGTGTATGATGAGTATTCAGCAAACATAAATTATGATATTATGCATGTGGCTTCCTTGTTTTCGTTATATATTGTATTTGTTCGGTTATAACAAAATTTCGTTATAACGAAAGAAAACTGCCGGTCCCGAGCATTTCGTTATAACGGGAGTGCACTGTAATTGAACAGTTTTTTTCATGTGTTCTCTTGAGATTCCTGTGATTTTTTGAATACCTGTAATGGTTTAATATAACATTGATTGAGTCGTGTTTAAAATGTTTGATTATCATCATTAATTGCCTCTTATTTGCACTGTCAAATAGTTGACATAGAAAACTAATTGTCAGTTATTGTGTCTAGGGTAAGTCCAAGATAATGCGCACGTTACGTATGGGACATTCAGAGACTTTTATGACCTGAAAAATAGTGTTAATGGCCTTTGATCATATTGAACTTCATCATGGTGATTGATATCTAGAAGAAGTATAATCATGTAAAAAATTGAGAAAAATGACTTTGACAATTATATTCTAGAAGAGAAAATATGTGCCGTTACGTATGGGACCAGAAAAATTTTGTTTTTTTGAACATTTTTTTCAACCTCAAAACTCTCTGAAAGTATTTCATTCTACAACTTGTAACTCACTGTGATGAAAGTCACAACACTCAAGATTATCACAGGTAAGTTTCATGTCATTAGGCAAAAAGCTCTAATTACAGGTTCTAATTAAAGACAGACATGACGTGTTACGTATGGGACAGTTACGTATGGGACAGTTTGTCCCCCATTCATTTAGTGTGTGAAAACCATGTTTATGGGTATTTTGCATAATTATTGAAGTAAAATCAGTTGAAACTACTCAAATACTGATCCAGATTGTCAAGGAAACAATATTCCCCAAATATTCACCATCATAATCATATTCAATCATATTTTTATATTTTTATGACCAACCTGGGTATGCATGCCCTTTGTCCCCCATTCGTTTAGTGTGTGGAGAACCATGTTTATGGGTATTTTGCAAAATAATTTTGCAAAATATCCATTTAAACAAATTTTTGCATAATTATTGAGGTGGAATCAGTTGAAATTACTCAAATACTGATCCAGATTGACAAGGGAACAATATTCCCCAAATATTTACCATCATAATCACATTCAATCATATTCTATATTTTAATAATTTTGCAAAATATCCATTTAAACAAATTTTTGCATAATTATTGAGGTGGAATCAGTTGAAATTACTCAAATACTGATCCAGATTGACAAGGGAACAATATTCCCCAAATATTTACCATCATAATCACATTCAATCATATTCTATATTTTCTATGACCAACCTGAGTATGTATGCCCTATTTTTATCAGGATAGTTACTACTGAAAAATTGAATAGTTTAAAGTGTTTACTTCCATTGATGAAGGGCAGTTTGCCATTTAGTTTCAGTAAAAAACAACTTGACACAAGAAATATTAAGTTTAATAAATAAGCAATACCTGCTGCGTGGAACCCCAGTGATCGAGTAGATATATGATGTCTGTCTAGCAGTTGGGTCATTGATTCGAGTCACAACTCAGTATGTATACCCATGAATTTTGTTGTGGCTACTACTGAAAACTGAATAAGGACAATTTGTGTATCACTTGCAATAAACCAAAAAAAAAATCATTTTACTTTTTTTTCCTTCTATATATATACTATCACAGCCATTTCAAATTGGATCTCCATCACATAAACTTTGAATTCCTCTAGTCTTAGGATTTTATGCTCTTAAGTATTTCGTATAATTGGTTTCCAATCATCTCTTTAAATGTTGAAAACTGAATCCCCATTTCTACAAAAAACTATACTATCCCTTTAATGCTGATTTTTCATTGTGTAATAATTTTGCCATTTTCCCCTCCCCTTTCTGAAAATTGTTCAGTCAAGTTCATGTATTGTTTCAAGTGTCTATAACTCCAAAAGTAGCTACAATGTTGGGATGCTTTCTTCAGGATGATTGACCATTTGTGTACTGAGGGACCTTCCCAGCTAGCTACATGCATTCACATGCAATATGTATGAGGATGTCCCATACGTAACGCATTTGTCCCATACGTAACATTATTTCAATGCCTAATAAAAAGTATTTCTTTTACTTTTTTTTCTTTTTTCTCTGGTATTTAATTTCTCTAAACAATAAATTAGAACTTTCCAAAAGGGCATTAAAATAACCTTAGCAATTTCAGAAAAAACCTAAAAAAATGACCTCATTTTGTTACGTATGGGACATCTCATGATAGGACACGAGCTAATTTGCATAATCATTTGCATAATCCCTAAATTTTCATACCAAGTTAAACTATGTGATGAACTTCTTATGTCCACATATTAATCAATTACTATTTGCTTTCCTTCAAATTAATATGAATTTTTATAAATGTCCCATACGTAACGCTGTGTTTCACATTTATGCAAATGAAGCCCTTGAAATTTGCATAAATTTACATAATATCATTTTTTCCTTCACGGAAATCAAAACTTCAACTCATAAGCTTTAAAATGATACCAAACATGTCAATATTGAGCAAAGATGAAATTTTGCCTTCTGAGGGGACCTTATCTTGGACTTGCCCTCTAATGTATTTTCTGCAGCATCTCATGAATGGTTGCTAGGAGACCAGGTGGACATCCTACCACATCTTCTCCTCCCACTGGCTGGGCCAGAGGAACTCAGTGAAGAGGACATGGAAGGGATGCCCGATGACCTCCAGTATCTCGAGGAGGACAAACAGAGGGAGGAGGATCCTGAGATCAGGATCATGCTCCTAGAAGCTGTGTATCAGGTAATCTAAGTCGATCATGTGATATGCTAGATCTGTGATCCATGTGCCTCTCGATTTTCTCCAAAAACAGGTTTATTGTAGCTGAGGCTTGCTAAAATGTCATATCATGCTGGTTTGCATGTTGACCATTTGCCTAGGTAAGAAACTTTTGGCCTAGACAACTTGAATGGGATTTGAGAACTCAATCAAAAGGGATAGATTTGATGCCCTGCATTGAAGATTTATTCCTATGTGTTGGACAAATCTAATGAAGTTGTGGGGCATTGCAGCAAACCTTAGAATTATGTTATTATAATTATGTTTCAATATATTCATTTATTAAAGTAAATAAAACTGAATTGATTAACCAAAAAAAGAAAAAGAAATACTCTCTGGCATTTCTTTATTCCCTTTGAATGTCATTTATATTTGATATTTCCATCCTGGCACTTACTCATGGTAATTACCAGTCCATAACTATGTGCCTGTGAGTAAATAACCACATCTATGTGTACTATGTGTACGTGTGTAATCAAACAGATTTCACATGGACGCAAAGTAAACACATGCATGCATATCTACCTCTGTCAGTTCCATCAGCCTGCCTATATCTGGCTAGATGTCAATGTATAGCCTATTAATATAATATTTATTTTGGTCTTTGTCAATTTGCAAATATCTAATGAAACTCCTGTCTTTTTTCACAACAGTTATGTGCAACGGCTGTCGGTCGGCAGATAGTGAAAGAAAAGAGGACCTATGTGATCTTCCGTGAATTCATGAAGTGGGAGAAGGACCCCAAAGTCGAGGCCCTTTGCCGCAAGGTGATTGACGTACTGATCATGGACGACCCAGAGCCGGGGATGGAGAACCTGAATGAGGTCGAGATACCAGAAAACGTCAAAGTTCAGCTTGAAGAAGGAGATCAAGAGGAGGACTGAGTGAATAAGACAGGGTTTTGAGCAGGGGCTGTGGAACATTCTTTTAGTGGGGGGGGGGGGGGGGGGAGCTTGACCCCTTGGCACATTCTCCACTCACAGCATCCTTTCCGAGCTCTGTCACCTCTCTTTAAGTCTTCCGGCCTCATAAGTTTCTGTCGCAACAGCCCCAGCCTGATGTAAGCAGCCATCATAGGAGAAACTCATGAGAGTCTCGTCTATATACACCCACTGACCTTACCATGAGAAACTTGATTTGTTATTTTTTTTTTTCTTGTAACACTTTCACATCTTTTTAGCCGAGGGTGATGTGTTTGGGTGTTTTGAATTGTACATGTAGAATGTTTGACATTGTCACAGCATCACCATAAAGCCCATAGCTAGCACTATGCAGCTGTGTCTTGTGTCTGATGCAATGTACTTGCATTGCTACTTGCTTTGGTACACTGGGCTATATTCCCATGACCATTGCAAATTATGGTTTTGTCAGTTTGTAGCATTGTTGTAAATCTAACAGATTTATATTTATCCAGTGTCAAAAATATCATTGCAACATTGTTTAGTAAACTCAACCTTCTGCTCGACACTACCCCAAGAGCTCAGTTATGTTGCTGTGGCCTACCATTGTATTTCTCTAATTCCATCTTTAAAAGTGCTTCAATGCTCAATACAGTTTCAATTGTCTTGTCCATTGTGTGGGGTTATGCACGAAACAGACCTTTACAAATCTCTGATCTCACCACTGCATCCCTGAAGTGCCCTCTTGCCAACCCGTCGACGGTCGTGCCCAGCCTCATCAAAATCTTGGTAGGCAAGTTGAATTGAATTGAATTGAATTGACTTGAATTGAATTAAAAAGTGCCGTCAATTCCTGCATACTCTGCCTCAGTTTCTGCAAAGCCTCCTTGGCCTCCTTCATCTTGTCCATAGCTCAGCCAAGATTATCTCTGTTTTGTGGGCAGTTCCAACCGTTGCTTCAGCCCACTGATGAGCTGGGGACAAGTCAGCTTTCTTCCCGTTTGTTTTACACATACCAATACTCCCCTGGCAGTTAAATATTTAAGGGCCTCATCATTGGACCATGGGTTCATGCCTGCACGTGCCTCAGAGTTAGTCAAGTAGTCGAGAATACAATAGGTCCTCTGCCATCATAGCAATGTAGTGTCATCTGCAATGTTTCTTTGCTTCTGTCACAGAGCTTGAACTGCTGTTTATCCCATAGGTCCTAACTGCACCACTGTGTACAGTACTAATTTTTAGAGTCTTCTGTCGCAACCAAGTCGAACTCTATTATTAGGTGATCCGAGTATCCTCTCGGATCACCTTCTGTATCTGTACGGATTCTTTGTTGGTGGTTCTTCTTCTTCTTCTTCTTTCTTTATTTCTGGACAAAATTTGTGTATCGATTAGCTCAGAAAGTGTTCTTCCTATCAATTTCAAACTTATACCATATATGTATCACGTCCCAAAGACGACGGGTCTAATAAAATCATAGTGATCAGTCGACCGGGACGTCACTATGACGTCATTATATGAAAACACATTCTCAATCATATCTCATCAATGGAATGGACTTTTTCAATGAAATTTACGTCACATATATTTCAAGTTATGCGCATTCTACTCATATTCTCAAAATTTACATTTTCTCTTAAAACGCGCGCGTACGCGCGCGTTGAAATATTTGTATGCTCAAATCGAGCTCAAATTTTTTTTGCACACGTTTCAGACCATTTGGAGCATTTTTTGAAAAATTGAAAAAATCGGACGGACGCGTACACGCGCACACATATATGCATGCACAGCACATATGCAACTGAAATTTCCCGTTTTTTAACGTTTATCGGATGCCTGAAATGTCAAGGAATATTTCTACCAAGTTTCAAGTCAATCCGACTCAATATGACGTCATACGGGCCCGTCAAAGTTGAAATTCCGCGCGCGCGTCAATGGCGATATACAGTGCAACAATGCCAAAAAACCGCCAATTTTAAATCCGATATTACTCATCAGGATGGACGGTGACCCCCCATTTTTTTTACATATTCTGAAAGCTGATGAGTTGTACATGTCATTTCATGGGTTGGCGATGCTGGAAAAATGATTAAAAGATATCAAATTTCTTAATAAAACGAGACATGAAAACTCGTCACATTGAGGACGAGTTAGGTGATACGCTTGTGGTCATGAGATGACAGTCATCTGTGATCGACAAAGAAAAGAATGTGATATAGGCACCTTGAAGTTATATTGAGCGTGCATGCGAAACCGTATCTGTAACCACTCGACCACGGGTCATCCACGGAAATGGTAAGACAAAAAAACAACAACAATGTATAGATATAACGGGGGGAAAGTCAATGCCCACTCAACTAACGTGGCCGTGTGAACATCTATTGCATTGCTAGACGGAAAAGCGGCCTTGTAACGACTGAGGTCGCTATGCCATTTCTGGCAACTTGGGAAAAATACGTCCCGCAGACATAAAACCTATAATCGGCTGGTTTTGATACCTTGCCTTTAATCACAATTTTCAGTGTAATGACGTCATCAAATTACAAAACAATGACATGGTCTTGAAAGAAAATTGTTCAAAGTACAACACCTCAGTCGTCGTCATTACATACTATGATCGGTTTGACAAAGTCAACCTGCAAAATGTTGCTGCAGTCGAAGCAATGTGGTCTCCAACACACAAAAAAGAGGGATATGGCGTGTGTGTGTGTCTGTGTGTGTGTATAGGTGCGTTTATATACGAACGTGATTTCTACATGGACGAATATGTAATACAAAATTGAAGAAAAAAAAACAGTAAAGTAGCTAATTATTTTGTTTCGTGATCTTGTGGGGTTCGAACCCGCAACCTCACGTCTCTGAGACGTCGCCTTTAACCACTCGGCGACACGTCTCGACGGGAAAATATGGGGAACGTTATGGACTTGAAAGACAGTTGTTCAATATATAACACATTCATCGTACGTTGTCAGTTTGCTATTGACATGACGATCTATCATTTGAATATGAGGCAGGCATTAGTACCTGTATGAAATTATTATAGGCATGGTTATCAAATTGCCCTAAAATATCCTTATAATTGCCTTATTTTTACACACAGTTACGCTATCCCTTTAAACTCGTCACAGTTTAATCAGAATCATTAACATCATACATTAGTACCATATTCAGTTCCATAGCTGATCACGTTTGCTAATCAATTAAGAGTAATTGTCTAGCATGTGTCATATGGCCAACCTGTATACACACGTATATACACACACACAATGCTAAATGTATGTATCAAACATCTGTAACACAGCTTTGAACTAACTATAGGAATTATCGCTGCACTTATCATCCATACTTTTTATCACTATCTGAAACTCCACAAAAACCACTAATTGACAAATAATCATCAATACAGAAGACTGAATACCTTTTTTACAATGTATAGCTTGTTACATGTATAAATCAGCACAAAGTAACCACGACTACATTGTGTTACTGAATTAATATGAACAAATTTCATGTTGTGACAGTATACTATATCAGTTTGAAAAGCCCAACCTGCAAAACTATAATTTTGCAGCAGTCGAAGTAATGCAGTCTCCAACGCAAAACAAAGGTATACTGTGTGAGTGTGTGCGTATAGGTGTGTTTACATGCAAACGTGATTTCTACATGGACGAAGGTGTAGTACTCTATTGAAGAAAAAAAGTAAAAAAAATATATTATTTTCTTTCGTGCTCTTGTGAGGATCGAACCCGTACGTGTGCAACCTCACGTTTCTAAGACGACGCCTCTAACCACTCGACCATACGTCTCGACGAGAAAATTAGAGGAACGTAAGCTTATGTACGTGAAAGATGAATCAGGAATCGTTTGGTCCGCATTCCATTCTCATTTTCAGTTTTAAATTGCAAAATTGTCAACCTCATGAGGAGATTTCAAAGAATAAAATGCATGATTACTGCAGCTTATTGTCACAGCTACAACATAAATAAGTTTCAGAGGAAATGAAGCAAAATCAGCTGAGATAAAGGTGCTTAAACGTTGTCAAGTCAATGCATGGTTTCTAAAAAAATCACCTCCCATAGACATAACACGTAAACTTGTCCGATTTTGCGTCTTTACCTTTAAACACAATTTAAAGCATGATGACGTCATCAAATTTCAAAACCATGACATGGACTTGAAAGGCAAATGTTCAAAGTACAACATATCTGAATTTGGGATAATATTGAGCTTAAACAACAGAGATACGAGCAAATGAATGTCAGAAACAGTACCTCAAAAAAATTAATTCCACTTTTTTGATTTCAGATGACGATATGATGACGTCATAATGTAATTATGGAAATAATGATACTTGAAACGTCATGTCCAATTTATATGCTTTTGTAATATGCAATAAAAACATAGGGTCACCTGACGTTTTAAAGAGCTATGGCGAAATAAACAAAGACATGTTTTTTCACTATATTTGCACATAGACGCGCACGCGAAATTTGAACTTTGACGCAAGTGCATTGCTTTGTTATTTGTAGGAATCGATTAGAAATCAATGGATATTGTTGCTCAAAGTATCAGGAATCCAAATCTGTCAAAAAAAAGTGTATTTTCATGTTGCTGACGCGCTGTGCGCGCGAAAATGCGCGGACGGACGCGCACGCGCAAAATTGTTTGAAACGCATAAAATTGTCTGAAACTTCGAGATTTCCCATTGGAAAGTTGTTTTGAGCCTTTTAAAATTTTGACGCGCGCTTACGCGCACTTAATGATGTCCTAGGTAATTAGCATCAAAAGAAGTAAGATAGAACGTGACCTGAACTTTATGTCCACAAAAAATGATACAGAAATGACCTTTAGTTATGAAGTTATGATCGATCATGTAACATGGTCCAAAAATCACAAAATGGCGCCTAGACGACGTCATAGATATGTTACTGTCATGAAAACCTTATTGTGGCTAGATATTGTCATGAGACATGTTCCCTGAAAATGTCATGTTATTCCGTAATGTCATTCTTGAGATATTGATGACACAAAATTGTCCAGAAAGAAAGAAGAATAAAAAGAAATAAAGAGAGATTTTGACAATCACAATAGGTGATACGCTGATAGCGTATCACCTAATAAAAAGAAATAAAGAGAGATTTTGACAATCACAATAGGTGATACGCTGATAGCGTATCACCTAATAAAAAGAGTAAATTTTCAAAATGACGTCATCAAATTACAAGTTCACTCGAGCATATCTCACTTATCCTTTGCCAATTTACATCCAGATTTCAGTATGTTGTAGCTTATTAAATGTTCTTTCATTTATATATTAACAACATTTTGATTAGATGACGGCATCACCTCGTAATATTGGATTGAGAGTAATCTTGTCAAATTTGACCAGTTTACGTGTTATCTTAATGGGAGTGCAGTTTTTCTGGAAATGAAAATTGACATGACTATCTTTTTCGAGCACTAGCTCACCTATGCTTCTGTGAATTTCTCTAAGATTTTAATATGTTGTAGCTGAGACTTTGGGCTATCGTAAGTGTGCCCTTCATTTTTTCATACGGTATCGGGATCACGTCCAAAAACTTGGTTGAAATCAAAGCCTATCTTCGATGTATTTTCATATTTCTTTCTTTTTCCAACTTTCTTTGCAATAACTCAAGAAAAAACATACCCTATCACCACCATATTTTGCACATGTTTAGTTCATGTCACATAAATTATTTCATAAAATAACAAGTACTTGATCAGACACCATCTTGGGTATGTAAATTAGGGTCAAAGGTCATAAATGTTTTATCTTGTATCTTGGTGAATACATGTCTTATCTTTCCCATATTTTGCACACGCAAAGACCATGTTACAAGAATCATTGAACAAAATAACCACCTTTTGCTCAGATGCCATCTTGTCTGTGCAAAGTGGGGTCAAAGGTCATATGTACTTTTTCCTCTATCTTCGTTATGACGTGTTATCTCTATGGGAGGGAATTTTTCTAGATGTGAAAATTGACATGGTTGTCTTTATCGAGAACTAGCTCACTTACCCTTCAGTGAATTTCTCCCAGATTGTAATATGTTGTAGCTGAGACTTTGGGCTATCGTAATGTCGAATTCGTTTCTTCATACAACGTCGGCATCATGTCAAAAAACTTGGTTGAAATTAAAGCTTATCTTCGATGTTTTGTGATATTTTTTTTTGCTGAAACTTTCTTTGCAATAACTCAAGAAAAAAAGCCTTTATCACCCCCATATTTTGCACATGTTTAGTTCATGTCACGTACATTATTTCATAAACTAACAACTACTTGATCGGACACCATCTTGGGTTGGTAAATTAGGGTTAAAGGTCACAAATTGTTCATCCTGTATTTTGGTGAATACCATGTCCTGTCTTTCCCATATTTTGCACACGCAAAGGGCATGTTACAATAATCACTTCACTAAATAACCACTATTTGCTCAGATGCCATCTTGGGTGTGCAAAGTGGGGTCAAAGGTCAAATATACTTCATTCTGTATCTTCGTTAGTGGATACGGAATTCGGTACCAAAGATGGCAAGTCTGACTTCCTTTTCTAAATGAGAATCCAAACATCACACGGCCAATGTCTCCTCGACACAAATGAAACCGGTATGGTCATGCCTATTGGGATCAGGACTCAAATCATTGATTTTCGAAGAGATCGGATCACCTAATTTGTCAGTGTTGACAAATTCCGGTTCTAGTTTTAAGTTACTCTGCTTCTGGACCACGGCATACCATAACTGGATGTTTCTGCTCGTATGCCATTGAAGCTTCTGCCACAGTCCCTGCTATGTTTGGCCCAGAAGGCCAATCTACACTTGTACATATTTAATTGATCACAGGTTTTCTGTTGTCCCATAATGTTGCCACAATATGCACCTCTGACAATCTTTGCAGAGACTGATAGCTAATACATTACAGAAATCCAGTGGAATTAACCAATTTCGGTGCAAAATATAAACAGTATGATGTTACATGTGTACTGCAATATGTCAAATTTCATTTTACAAATACCAGTACATGTACAGTATCCAGAAAAACAGGTTACATACATGTGTATTTCTAGATTCTATATACAGTGTAGTACTTTATTAAAATTGTAGAATTACTGGAATATAAACTGTCTTGTAGAGTATGTAAGTCAAGTAATAAATGTTGTGTTGATCAAAACATGAAAATGCTCTGCCCTGGTTTTATTATGTTATCTCTATACTGTATGTGGAATATGCGCAGAGTTCCAATTAGACGGAGAAAATACAATACATGCATTGAGCGCTATAGAGGGCGCCCATACATGTTGGCTGGTTTGGAAGGTGTTGTACTAACTTTCCCAATCCTTATGTCTAAGGGTGGGATTTCACGGAGCACGCGAACGATTTGCGAAGGACGCGAATGACAAAATCCAACATTCGGAAAAGTTTTTCTCCGAATGTTTTCCGACAATGAAGCCGAAAACTATTCTTGCGCAATTTGTGCGAAGTTCCCACGACGTATGTGCGATTGTCGTGTGTATCATTGCTAAAGTACAGCATGTTACGTACACGAAGAACACGCGACGGAAATGCGAACAACGAAACATTTTCAATAATCATGGGAGAAAATGTAGCAAGGAGAGGTGGAAGCAAGAAAAAAATCAACTCAAAAAGCTTTCTTGAGTTGATTTGTTGATGAATTCAACAAAAATTCACTTTTCTAGAATTATGAAAGAGCAATGGACCAACCGCTTTCAGAAAGCAGGGAGAATAATTGCTACCCTTAACATGATTATGTCAATATCAAGTTGATGGAATTTGTAATTTTCATGAAAAATGGATTTTTGCAGAATTTTCTATATATTTTCTTGGTATTGTTGTCCACTCATACGTCATAACCTCTAGTAGTCTCCTCATCCAGCAGTTCCAACATAAAAACTTTAAAAATTCATAACTTTTGCATCGATTGTCCGATTTTCCTCAAACTTTCACTGATGTGTTCTACTAATGCTGCTGCTTTCACTCAATCCACATTGCTCTTGGGGTTTACCTTCCCTTTAAGATTGATTTTAAGTGTATTCTGTGATTTTTTTTGTATATCAAATATTCTTTCTCTTTGCTAGTCTTTAATTTCTTTCGTTACTATAGTTGTTAATATTTAATTGTTTGATGTTTAGATGTATACTACGATTTTTATTTGTAGAAAACGTACAGGGCATACATCCCTCAAACGTGCGCTAAACGTTCGCGAGAATGTCTCAAAAGGTACGCGAACAGTTCGCGATTACGTCGTAAAATGATCGGAAAAACTTCGCAGATTTCGCGTAACATACGCGAGACATTCTCCGAAGTTTCGGAGTCTGTTTGGGGTTTCACGAACATTTTGCGAACATCGCGCGTGTCTTGCGAAGGTCTTGCGCATATGACGAAGCTTTAAAGACACTTTCGAGAACAATTCACGAGCAAATCCCGACTAAGTGTGCGGAAAAGGTTCGAAAAAAATTTCAAACTTTTTTGAAATTATCGCCGAAGTAAAAACGACATTCGCGAACAATTGACGACGCTTCCGAACCCTCACGTTTGTTTGGCGATCTTTTGCAGACTAAAATGCGAATGCTGGATTTTGCCATTCGCGTCATTCGCAAATCGTTCGCGTGCTCCGTGAAATCCCACCCTTAAGCTCATTGATTTATATGTGTGTGGCCGAGACTTGTGTATGTGCGTGTCGTAAAGTGTATGCTATTTGTCATCGGGGGGCTTTCTCAAAAAGTGGATTTTGTTCCCTCCTTTGTTCATGTCTCAAAGCGTGTCAGAGGGCGTTCGACGAGGGGACGGCATTGACATGGCAGATCATCACGAAGTATTTCTTGATATTAAGGATGTTCAAGCATCTTAAAGAAATAGACGTAATTGAATTGAAAACAAAAATACATTGAAATCTTTGACGGATTCAACGGAAAGTTTATTGGTGCATGTGTATGTATGTGTGTGGGGTGGGGGGAGGGGCGTAAGGGATAGTGTTCATTACCTTGATGGGAAAAATCTTGGGGCCGAATCCTTGGAAAGTCATTGGTTTTGTTGTACTTTTATTTGTTCATTTCATTTAAATCTTATTAAATTTAATTCAAGAATTTCATGAAGTTTAACAATTCAAGTGAATTTATTTCCACATGAAGTAATACAGAGCAATATAGGCCCTACAAACTCTTACATGAGCACATGATATTTCAAAGAACTTTGAATCACATAAGTTTCAATAAAACTTGGATAAAATATTGTAATAATATCAACTTTGTTTTTAAAGTAAGCAATACATTTTCATTTTGTAACTTTATATGTAAAATTTACAACAGAAGCTTAGCTCGTAAATTTTGTGAATTATTTTAGAACATGAGGGCTTCTCAAGATCTGTCAAGGACTCCATGTATGAATTTTTGATATCATGACGTCAGGCGAAACAAACAGAAAGAAAGGACTATGGCAAGGACAAGAACGAAAGCAAGGACGGAACAGGCATGAAGATTTTAAATGCAAAGGCAGATAAACGCCATGTTCTTTTTTCAATAATGTGGCGGGCTGAGATGGCTTTTTTAAAGGTCGTTGTTGTTGTGTGTATCGCCCTTCTGAGTTGTTTGTTGTTTGATCGTCGTCGCCGAGGGCGCACTGTCGCCACTACCACAGAATATAATATGACCGAGAGTTATTAGTGTAGATGTTGTGTGTTTTCCAGAAAGATTGATCAACTCCGTGGGCGAGATGTTAAGCCCAAATGTCCGAGCGGTAAAAACATATACAGAGTTAATCGACCTTTCGGAAACTAATAGTCTCGGTGGGGATGAGTTCTTAGGTCAAAGTATATGACCGAGGAGGGAAGATGGAATATTAAAGGAGAGGAATATATGTGTAGTGTGTGTGTGTGTGTGTGTGTGTGTGTGTGTGTAGTGTTTGTATGTAGTAGATGTGTAGTAGTAGTAGATGTGTATGGGTTGTGTGGTGTGTGAAAATAAAAACTAAGTCAAGTGAGTCGTACACAGAAACAAAGAAAGACACAAGGTTGTGGTACTCAGATTTCAAGTTCAACAAAAACAAAAATCAAAGTTTAATCTTTCATTTACAACATTTCAAAATCGCCACTGTTACATACTCATTTATTAATGCATGCCTAAGCCAATTCGTAAATTCTAATACCGAACCATGCATACACTTCGTTTGATTGTACGTGTGAATAAATTCTTCTATTTCCCCTTTATAGTTTCTGACTCGCCAGAATCCCTAACATGACATCTCATGAAACTAATACAAAGCATGTCTCTAACTCTTTTTGAATTTGCCGAAAGATCCTAAAATATAAGTTGACATTTTACATGGGGACATAGGGGGGGGGGGTGTAGTTGAGATGTAGAGGAGTGAGCAGATGCTCGATACTTGGAGTATAACTCCAAGAGTCTCCTCTACATAAGGGGAGGGGGGAGGGAGAAAGAAAGTAGTGTGTTGAGGAGTGAGCAGAGAGTAGCTCGTTACCTGGAGCAGGACTCCGGGAGTCTCCTCTCGATCTAAAAATTTCTCCTGCTTATATACTCTTAATGCGGACGTCGCGGGAGACACTACGCGGAGGTAGCTACGGTATGCGCTAAGCGCTGAACTTGTACACTCCGTAGATTTTGTGCTAGTTTGACGTCGCAAATCTCTATTTATCTCGACAACTATCACTTTCCAAGTATGGAATCCGTGTTACAATAAACTGTGAGTTATTTACCAAATGACCAGATACATAAGATAAACCACATTTCTCTAATATTGACCAGAATCGACAAAATAACAGCAATTTTTACACACGAGGGATCCAAATCACACGCTGACGTGGCTACGTCATAACAGCGATGCGAAGCCAAAGCTCGCATTCAAACTTGCATCAATTTGCGAGTTAGCTTCCGAAGAATAATAAAATTCATTTCTATCACCAAAAGCTAATTCATATATCAGTAATTACAACTTATTTTTCTCAGATATGGTGAATTTAGGGAATTTTGGATATGAATTAAAATAAATGGCCAAAGTATCGATGATAACGAACGAGGGAAGGTCTACAACCCTGAATGAACACTACGCGGTACGCGCATCTATCGGCAATGTTTTGGATCCTTCGTAAGAACTTAACATCGTCTTCAAACTCCATATTCCTTCATATTTCCGTCAACATGGGGTAAGTTACCACTCAAATATTCGCTACACATACTAAATCCTTCAATTATTAGAATATTCCTGGCCGTCAGTTCATAACAAAACGGAATTCCCTGCATTCTTCAATGCCTTAAAGAATGTATGAAGTTGCTGAATGCAATGTGCATTAACCGTTTCTATACTTATAACACGTATTCAAGCAAAACAAATTCAACTACGGATAGGTCAACTGTAGGTCATGAATGCCGTAAACTTCGATATTAGAATACCGATCAATGACTAAATTTCAGATTTCTATTCTCGGATTAGTTATGCTATGAGTTATATGCTTGTCATGACTAAAGCAACTCTAATAACTTCTATGACAATTCACAGCCAAAGCATAAACTTCTAGCGACTTTACAATTCATCTTACATTTTGAAGCAGTGAGAGAAGAGAAGAGGTGGAGAGTGAAGAAAAGAAAGTAGACATAGCAACAGGCGGAAGGATATAGAGTGAGAGAATAGGTGAAGAAATAGAATAAGGCACTGCTTCGTTATTGATGAAAGAAATGCATGAAAAGACATTTTTATATGGGAAAGCTACTAATAAAGAACTGTAACGAGGTTGGCTCGTTACACAGCCCTCCTCCCTCTAAAATGCGTCCTCGCATTTATAAGTTTAAAATTCATCTGAACTTAACATATATCATACTTATAAAGTATTTCTTCGAGGAGACAATTTGTGGAAGTGTAGAATCTAGGACACTTCATTTATTTCCAAAATATAAAATACAATCATAACAATATCATCAAAGTCCCAACTTTGATCTGTAAAACATAAGCATTTGATAAACATTAGCCTTTGCTTCCTGAATATGTGAATGTGGGTCCTATATACCCATCCAAAAACAAACTCCTCTGAGTCACATTAAACACCAAAAACTACGCACACTCCAAAACAGTCAATTCATACCAAATATCCGTAATCCATAAACTTCAAGTGAAAATGTGCGTCAAGATACTTACTTCAGGAAGCAACGGCTAATACTTACCAAATTAGCCATTCTATTCACCACATTCCGGTGATTATTTTGAGAACAAGTTTTGGTTTCCTCGAAGAAATGTTTAATAATCTTAGACATTTAAAACACCAAATACTAATTTCAGTGGCGTTACAAATGATTCACATGCACTGAAGGATAGAAGAAAACAGAGACAGAAAGAAGAGAAGAGAGAGAGAAAGGGAAGAAGGAGGAAGAAAGATACGGTAGAAACATCTATCCTTCAGAGATAGATTCCATATATACACACCTCATGAGAATATAAACATGCACTGAATGATACAAGAAAAACAGAGAGAGAGTGAGAGAGAGAAAAGAAGGAAGTGACAAGAGTGAATAGGAAAGATAAAAAGGTGAAGACAGATAGATACGGTAGAAAGATTCATGCATCATTCAGAGATAAATACATCGCATAGTAAGAACACTGGTCGTGCAGAGATCCACAGTCGCGGCAGGATGCGGAGAGAAAAGGGGTCCGGCGAGAAACACGGAGGGAAAAGAAAAGTAAACAGCCAAAATAGACAAATTAAAAGAATTAATTCCGGAAAACCTTATATTGAAACCGAGTATAAAACCCTCCGCCGGGGAGGTGCAGAGTTTCGATCACTCTGTTTACTGTCTCTCCGCTTGAGAGGGTATGGAAAAACGACTGCCGCTCCGTATTCCCCGCCGGTCGCCTAGTTTCTCCCCTCTCCAGGGAGAGCCGGCACTGGGACATCAAACGGGCAATATGATCCTCTGGATCGACAGTCTGGGTTCCCTGATCTTCGAAATGGAGCTCCTCCCACTCCTCTCCACCCAAGCTAAGGACATCCTCAGGGGCTGGCTCTGGGTCTTTGGGGCTGAAGTCAACCTCCGGGGAAGGGGACGGGGGTGGAGATGACGGAAGTGGCTCCTTTGCCACTTTGGCAGGTAAGTCAGTCTCCGGGGAAGGGGACAGGGGTGGAGATGACGGAAGTGGCTCCTTTGCCACCTCGGCAGGCAGGTCAGCCTCCAGGTCCATAGGTACAGGATCAGGGGTGGGACTGGGCGAGGGGGTCTTCCGGGGGTCCTTGATGGGCGAGATTTTTGGCGGTGGAAAGGGAATGGCGGGGAGTTCACGGGGTTGGCGGTAGGGGAGAGCGGGACGAGTTGGGTGCCGCCTGGTGAAGTCGGGGGTCGAGTGGAATGGGGATCGACTTCGATCTCGACGAGACTTTAAGGCAGCATGACGCTGTTCTTCATGGTCCGTTATTTTCTCTTTTCTGCAACTTTTGTAGGTGCAGTACCTGCAACTGAACGGCATTTTGCTGAGGGGGAGAAATAGGAAGAGAATAAGAGTTGCCTAGTAGAAATAATCAGGTGGTTTTCTATTTCTAATAGGATAGCGTCTGGCTTGTTGCGTTTGGAAGGATGTCAAGTCTGTATGTTCGGGAGGTAAGTTACTCAGAATTTCGTCAGTGTCGTCATCACTTGCATGGTCTGAAGTAACCCCTTCAATCAAGTCTGTATCTGATGGCGTCTCTTGCCATGGGGCTAGTTCTTCCCCTGTGTAGGGTTTGAGACGGTCGAAATGTACTATCTTTGGTTTGCTTCTGGGAGTGAGTTGAATTCGGTAAGTCACGTCAGAGAGTCGAGTGGTGACTCTGAATGGGCCTTCCCATCTGTTAGTTAGTTTGGGACTTACACCCTTCCTACGAAAGTCGTTCCGAAGCCACACAAACTGTCCGACTTTGAAAGTTTCACCTGACGTTTGCCTATCGTAATTTCTTTTCTGTCGTGTCATGTTCGTTTTGGCATGTTTGGTCACCCGTGTATGGATGTCTTCCATACGGTCTCTAAGTTCGGCAGCGTAATCTGTGCGTAATTCAGGGGCAGAGTGTCGTGCTACCAGATCTATGGGTTGAGTAACCTCGCGGCCAAACATCATCATATTCGGGGTTTCTTGAATTGTCTCATGAACAGTGCCTCTATAGGCAGCGGTGGCAAATGGGATATAACGATCCCAGTCTTGCTGGTGCTCAAGAGGGTCGATCATCGTGGCTAGCATTCCTAACAGTGTCCTATTGAAACGTTCTATCATTCCGTCTGACTTTGGATTGTACGGAGTAGTTCGTGTTTTCTTAGCTCCTATGAGCTTACAGACTTCTTGAAACAAATTTGACTCGAAGTTACGACCTTGATCTGTATGAATTTCCTTCGGTACACCATATCGGCAGACAAATTCCTCAACTAACTTCTGCGCAACGGTATGCGCTTGTTCATCAGGAATGGCATAGGCCTCAACAAACTTAGTGTAGTAATCTGCTACCACCAAAATATACCTATTGCCATCATAGGTCAACGGAAGGGGCCCTAAAATATCTAATGCAATCCGCTCCATCGGACTGCCAGACTGTCTCTGTTGCAACGGTGCTCTTCGTTTCTTCCCATAAGTTTTCCGCCTACTACATGCGGTACATTGTCGAATGAAAGATCTAACATCTGCTTTCATCCCGACCCAATAATAACGAAGCTGAGCGTTCTTTAGCGTTTTGGTAGACCCGAGATGTCCACCAAAAGTTCCGGAGTGAAGTTCCTGTAAAACTTCATGTACCATAGATTTCGGCAAAACTAGTCTATCTCTAGTAGTCCTACTATCTTCCGATTCCCATTTCCGGAAAAGAACTCCATTACACATATGCAACTGTCCCCAGTGACCTAACAACACTTTGGTCCTAAACGAGAGAGGAGACATTTCCTCTTTTGTCGGCTTAATTCCGCGTTCTAAAGCCTCTATGACTGGCCTTAGTCTTGGATCATCTAGTTGAGCCTTCCTTATCTCAACAAAACTACCATCATCCGACAACTGAATAACACAAGTTCGACCAAAGTTTAGTTCGTTAGTTTCAAGTTCACATTCAGTTTCTCTACCACATTGTGTACAAGGTCGTCTTGAAAGTGCGTCTGCATTGGCGTGGCTGCGACCAGCCCTATGAACTATCTCAATGTCATACTCTGATATAACCTCAAGCCATCTGGCTAGTTGGCCCTCAGGTTGTTTGAAGTTGGTGAGCCATCGCAAGGCTCCGTGGTCAGTTCTCACTTTGACATGTCTACCGTAAAGGTACTGTTTGAAATGCTTCAAGTAAGTGACTACTGCTAGTAATTCCCTACGCGTGACGCAGTAGTTACGTTCGGCTTTACTTAGGACTTTGCTTCCGTAAGCGATAACCCGTTCTTGTCCATCCAAGACTACAGAAAGTACCCCACCGATACCGTCTTTACTAGCATCAGTGTCAAGGATCAATTCTCCTTCTAAAGTAGGGTACGCAAGGATGGGAGTAGTTGTTAGTCTATTCTTCATTTCATCAAATGCGTTTTGACAAGCGGGACTCCATTCGAACCGCCCGGCACGTTTCTTTTCGGTTAACTGGTGAAGAGGTTTCGCGATAGAGGCGAAGTCCTTAACAAAGCGTCTGTAATACGAGGCTAGCCCAAGAAAGCTTCTAACTTCTTTGACGTTTGTTGGTGTTGGCCAGTTTTTGATTACCTCGGTTTTCTCTGTCTGAGTCGATATTCCTAGGTTCGATACTTCGTGCCCAAGGTAAGACACCTTAGTTTTGAACAAGTGACACTTCTTTGGTTTCAGTTTCAGGTTTGCTTGTCTCAATCTCTCAAACACTTGTTTCAGTCTCGCGAGTTCCTCTGGTACTGAACTACCGAAAACGATTACATCATCTAAGTACACTAAGAGGGTTTCCCAGTGGAGTCCTCTCAAGACTTTGTCCATTAGTCGTTCAAAAGTGGCAGGGGCGTTACATAACCCAAAAGGCATTACATTCCAAGCATAGAGCCCACCATCGGCTAAGAAAGCTGATTTCTGTTTTGCATCATCATCGAGCCCTACTTGCCAATAGCCGCTGGCTAAGTCTAAGGTTGAAAACCAAGAAGCGCCTGATAAGGCATCAAGTGTTTCGTCAATGCGTGGTAACGGATAAGCATCTTTGATGGTGGCAGCATTGAGTTGCCGATAGTCCACGCAAAATCTCTGCGTTCCGTCTTTCTTACGTACAAGAACTATGTTTGATGACCAGGGACTATCTGTTGTTTCTATTAGCCCTTTATCCAAAAGTTCTGATACTTGTCTTTTGATCTCAGTCCTTTGACCGAGTGGATGCTTCCTAGGTCTTTGTCTAATGGGATGTTGTCTTTCCGTGTCAATGCTGTGTTTGACAAGATTGGTTCTGCCAATATCATTCTCTCCTTGCGAGAAAACATCGTGAAATTCAGTTAACAGATTTGCTACATCCTTGTGATACTGGTGAGGAAGTTCCTCAGTGCTTCTTTCTAATAGATCTCGCAAGTGTTCTGGTACTTCATCAGAGTTTGCTACTACAGAGTTTGGAGTGGTCTCAATGTCATTCTCATCAACTACTGTTATCGTTCCCAAGTAAGTTCCTTTCTTGATTACTTTGTTTGAAGGTGAGGGATTGAAGATTCTCATTGGGACAGTTTCATTCCCTGTTCTGACCAAAGTACGAGCTACGATCAGTCCTGACTTTGTTAGATGGTTCTGAGCATCGCCTACTTCCACAATTCCAAACTTATTCGGCCTGAGTTTGTCTTTGACGGTTCCCTTGATAAGAACCTCATGTCCCGCTGGGACGGTAACAGTCTCTGTTGTACTAATACGACAGAAAAGTAATCCACCACACTCTCTTTCGCATTCAATGCTTCCCCATTTAGTTGAGAGCTCAAAAGTGCTAAAGTCTAACTTAGCTCCCATTCTACACAAGTTGTCAAGACCCAAAATACCATCATTGCTAATGTCAGCGACTAGCAATCTAGAAATTCCACAAGTAGGGCCTATCTTCAATTCGAGTGTCACTACACCATCGAGGGGAAGAGGAGAGTTATCTGCTAACTTAGCATTTCTGTTTGGTTTCTGTAGCATAGGCCTGTCATTCAATGGGATATTCTCATATACCTGTCTAGAAATGTAGGAGTCCGAGGCTCCAG
This sequence comes from Diadema antillarum, assembly GCF_040938485.1. Classification (NCBI taxonomy): domain Eukaryota; kingdom Metazoa; phylum Echinodermata; class Echinoidea; order Diadematoida; family Diadematidae; genus Diadema; species Diadema antillarum. Next base: position 1,547,300 of record NW_027270929.1, on the reverse strand, counting down.
TGTCTACAAGAAATTTGTATTCCCTATCATGAATACATACTCTAACAAACAAACCATCACAATTTGCAGTATTGGGGGAAGAGTGAGTTTTCGGGGTTTCATTGTTTCTTTGTTTTGGTTGGCGGGCCGATTCTACTTTGTGATTGGCCGCGCCGTGGCCCTCGTGGGCGGCCCAAATTGGTTTGACTGACGAATTTGTTCAGAGTTTCCCATGTGATCGTGTCCAGGTCGGTAGTTAGTCTGCACTTGCTGTCTCAAATCAGACTGTTTCTTGAAACAATTCCTCTCAATGTGACCTGGTTTGTTACAGTAGTAGCACACAAAGGTTGTAGCCTGTTGGTTCTGATTAAGTCTATCATTTCTGTCACCGTTGTGCTGAGACATTGCGTGTCTAACCGCTTTTTCTACCGCTTGATCAATTGTTCTCTGCAAGTCTTTCTGACATTTTTGCTCTCCATCTACGGCTCTGTTGTGCGTGGTCTTTTTCCACGAACGCTGAGATTCGGTTAGCAGAAATGTTTCAGTTGTTATTGCCGCTTCAATCATATTGTCCAAAGTCTTAGGTTTTGCGTGGAAAATCCCCGTTCGGATCTCCGGATTCCCGATAGCATCAGTGAAGTGGATCTTAGCTAGACGGTCAATTCCGTCCGAGTCAAAGTCTGGATAGGCCTTTGTGGTTAGTTCCCTAATAGCTCGTCCAAGCTCTTGGAAAGATTCGTTTGCTCGTCTCTTACGAGCACGAAGTTCAAGCAGGTAACTTTCAGCTTGTTTGGAGGACGAGAATCTCATCGACAGTTTGGATTTCAAGTCAAAGTATGTCCACTTGGTTGCTCTACGTTCGTTCAATAACCTAAGGGCAGGTCCCCTAAGACTAGCAGACAAGTATCTGACAGCTTCGTCGTCAGTCCAGTTGTTAATCGTTCGGCAAGATTCAAAGTGTGACTCATAGTCAGCCCAGTCCGCGCTACCGTCATATTTATCAGGCATAATGTGTGGGCGAGTAGAGAGACCATGTCCTGTTCGCGGTTCATTGTTATTTGGGTGGTCTGTAGTGCTGGTTGGTTGGAAAGTGTGAGTGCCAGTGTGAGTGACTTCTTCTACAGTCTCAGCCATTGGCTGATGTGTGGTAGCACTCAAGTTCTCAACTGGTTGTTGTTCTTGTTGGTCCTTGTCAAAGTTCAGCACTACTTCACTATCTAATGAAGATGTGTCAGTTAGTTCTTCAGTAGAAGAGTTTGAACCTGCACGTTTACGCCTACTTCGTTTGTTCGTACGTTTGGTCAGAGTCATCATTTGTTCCATCAATTTCGTCAGTCTAGAGAGAATTCGAGTTTGCATACCATGTCTCTTGGACTTAGATTTAGTCGATTTCCTAGACGCTTGTGTGGTTTCTGTGTCGGAAGAAGACTCACTAGACTCATTCTCTATTTTGGGGTATTCTGTCAATTGTTCTGTTATTTCATCTCCTTGTCCCTCCATGTTGGATTTATTTTCCAAATGATCCCACTCCTGACACCAAAAATTTGTGTGGCGGGCTGAGATGGCTTTTTTAAAGGTCGTTGTTGTTGTGTGTATCGCCCTTCTGAGTTGTTTGTTGTTTGATCGTCGTCGCCGAGGGCGCACTGTCGCCACTACCACAGAATATAATATGACCGAGAGTTATTAGTGTAGATGTTGTGTGTTTTCCAGAAAGATTGATCAACTCCGTGGGCGAGATGTTAAGCCCAAATGTCCGAGCGGTAAAAACATATACAGAGTTAATCGACCTTTCGGAAACTAATAGTCTCGGTGGGGATGAGTTCTTAGGTCAAAGTATATGACCGAGGAGGGAAGATGGAATATTAAAGGAGAGGAATATATGTGTAGTGTGTGTGTGTGTGTGTGTGTGTGTGTGTGTGTAGTGTTTGTATGTAGTAGATGTGTAGTAGTAGTAGATGTGTATGGGTTGTGTGGTGTGTGAAAATAAAAACTAAGTCAAGTGAGTCGTACACAGAAACAAAGAAAGACACAAGGTTGTGGTACTCAGATTTCAAGTTCAACAAAAACAAAAATCAAAGTTTAATCTTTCATTTACAACATTTCAAAATCGCCACTGTTACATACTCATTTATTAATGCATGCCTAAGCCAATTCGTAAATTCTAATACCGAACCATGCATACACTTCGTTTGATTGTACGTGTGAATAAATTCTTCTATTTCCCCTTTATAGTTTCTGACTCGCCAGAATCCCTAACATGACATCTCATGAAACTAATACAAAGCATGTCTCTAACTCTTTTTGAATTTGCCGAAAGATCCTAAAATATAAGTTGACATTTTACATGGGGACATAGGGGGGGGGGTGTAGTTGAGATGTAGAGGAGTGAGCAGATGCTCGATACTTGGAGTATAACTCCAAGAGTCTCCTCTACATAAGGGGAGGGGGGAGGGAGAAAGAAAGTAGTGTGTTGAGGAGTGAGCAGAGAGTAGCTCGTTACCTGGAGCAGGACTCCGGGAGTCTCCTCTCGATCTAAAAATTTCTCCTGCTTATATACTCTTAATGCGGACGTCGCGGGAGACACTACGCGGAGGTAGCTACGGTATGCGCTAAGCGCTGAACTTGTACACTCCGTAGATTTTGTGCTAGTTTGACGTCGCAAATCTCTATTTATCTCGACAACTATCACTTTCCAAGTATGGAATCCGTGTTACAATAAACTGTGAGTTATTTACCAAATGACCAGATACATAAGATAAACCACATTTCTCTAATATTGACCAGAATCGACAAAATAACAGCAATTTTTACACACGAGGGATCCAAATCACACGCTGACGTGGCTACGTCATAACAGCGATGCGAAGCCAAAGCTCGCATTCAAACTTGCATCAATTTGCGAGTTAGCTTCCGAAGAATAATAAAATTCATTTCTATCACCAAAAGCTAATTCATATATCAGTAATTACAACTTATTTTTCTCAGATATGGTGAATTTAGGGAATTTTGGATATGAATTAAAATAAATGGCCAAAGTATCGATGATAACGAACGAGGGAAGGTCTACAACCCTGAATGAACACTACGCGGTACGCGCATCTATCGGCAATGTTTTGGATCCTTCGTAAGAACTTAACATCGTCTTCAAACTCCATATTCCTTCATATTTCCGTCAACATGGGGTAAGTTACCACTCAAATATTCGCTACACATACTAAATCCTTCAATTATTAGAATATTCCTGGCCGTCAGTTCATAACAAAACGGAATTCCCTGCATTCTTCAATGCCTTAAAGAATGTATGAAGTTGCTGAATGCAATGTGCATTAACCGTTTCTATACTTATAACACGTATTCAAGCAAAACAAATTCAACTACGGATAGGTCAACTGTAGGTCATGAATGCCGTAAACTTCGATATTAGAATACCGATCAATGACTAAATTTCAGATTTCTATTCTCGGATTAGTTATGCTATGAGTTATATGCTTGTCATGACTAAAGCAACTCTAATAACTTCTATGACAATTCACAGCCAAAGCATAAACTTCTAGCGACTTTACAATTCATCTTACATTTTGAAGCAGTGAGAGAAGAGAAGAGGTGGAGAGTGAAGAAAAGAAAGTAGACATAGCAACAGGCGGAAGGATATAGAGTGAGAGAATAGGTGAAGAAATAGAATAAGGCACTGCTTCGTTATTGATGAAAGAAATGCATGAAAAGACATTTTTATATGGGAAAGCTACTAATAAAGAACTGTAACGAGGTTGGCTCGTTACAATAAGTTAGATCATCAAATCGAGAAAATAAAATATTTTCAATGACACACTCGTTATGTAAAAAAATATATATGAAGATATTTTCGAAGTCATCACAAATATTTCATTTCGTTTCTAGCAGCTGCAATCTCAAATATCTGAAATTGCTAAAATGGATGTACAGTATCTGTTTTTGTATTCAAGCTCTTCATATGGTATATATAATTATATATATATATATATATATATATATATATATATATATATATATACAGAGAGAGGGGGAGAGGTTTGCATATGTATATATATATATATATATATATATATATATATATATATACACTCAGCAAAAAAAAGTAAGTTCCCCCCTAACATTTGTGGATATATCTCAAAAAGTATTCAACTGATTTTCATAATTCAAACGGAAATGGATAAAGAATTTTATTACTCATAACATGAGTGGAAAATCATTGCCACCAGATATCATTATTGGTGTGAAAAAATGCATTTTATGTCAAAATGCATGGAAACAAAAGTTGCACTTTAGTGATTTGGAATGACTTTTACACAAATAATCAAACAATCACTCATGATTCTGAACATTTAAGCATGGGTTATTGCATATTTCTCTATCTCTTTCTTTTCATGAGCATATTATTATAGTGAAGTATTTGATAATTGATATGTCCACCACCCGCAATGACCAGCCGCCATCTCCTCCTCAAACTGTTAACTAAAGTTTGTACTTGGCGCTGCTCAATGTTGGTCTATGCTCTCTGCAAGATGCGCTGAAATTCTTGCAGTGAAGTGTCATCTTTCAACTTCTTGCTCGCTTTCCACTTAATGATATCCCAAAGATTCTCTACTGGATTACAGTCAGGGGATCTTGCAGGCCACTCCATACGTTCGATGCCATTTCCCTCAGCAAACTGATCTACAACTTGAGGGCATGATGCAAAATGCCCACAGGCACATTAATGTGATCACCCTGAATTGGAATTACAAATCACATGGCTTCTACCAATATTTTCATATTGAGAAGGCCTATTGTTCAAAAAGTATGCATAACATCTGTTTGATAGGGAAGCACATTGTACTTGAAGAAATTCCTGAGAATTACACAATTTAAAAAGATCATTTGATAACTTACATAGGAAATGTATACAATATGCTCTCTATGGCCTAAAGTGCAACTTTTTCCCCATGCATTTTGACATAAAATGCGATTTTTTACACCAATAATGATATCTGGTGGCAATGATATGCCATTCATGTTATGAGTAATGAAATTCCCTATCCATTCCCGTTCGAATTATGAACATCCGTAAAATACTTTTTGAGATATATCCAAAAATGTTAGGGGGGAACTTACTTTTTTTGCTGAGTGTATATATATTCATATATATTGTGTGTGTATGTGTGTATATATGTAATACACACATACACACATGTGTATAAATTACTGTATTTTGCCGTTTAAAGAAGAAAAGAATAGCTCAAAGTAACAGCTGATATATTTTTTTCACATCACCCATGCTTCGTAAAGATCGATGTACATGTATATTACGTGCATTTAGATGAGGAAACAAGCTACAGCTGTACCTCAAAATCTGCAGACATAAAAGAGAACGACATCGTCCGTGTACGTATTATGTTTGCACAACTTTTATACTTGATCATAAAGAAGCCTCGAGTCTTGTCAAGGTGTATGTGATACCTCTTCGGTGTCGTCAAAAGTGGGTCGCATAATAAATACTGTAACTTTCGTGATACACGTTTGATAAATATATACCAGCGCCAAACAAGACACGGGGCTTTGTCCCGCGTTGTTAAAAATACAGATACACAAAGTGCATGCAGCCCATGGCAATTCCCAAAACAGTGCTAGCCCCAAACTCATATATTATTCATGCAGCCATTCAGCAAGTTTTACCGCGACATTCCGCCGGAGCGGACAATGGGCCACACTACATGTACATGGAACTCACTTTCCAGTCAACGAGAAAGTTTGCGTCTTCACCCTCTGTGACACGAAAGAAAAGGTCAAAGAAATCGATGGTTGCGCCGGGCAATCCAGTATACAGTGTTGTATTATTGTCCCTTGCTCCAAACTTCCTAATTAATGCACTACACACACGTGGTATAATAGTTACACAAAACATCTGACCGTTCATTATTGCCCCAGACTTCGTTGCTCAGATTATACGTGTTCCATCACATATAGTTCCCGTTTCTCAAGCACTTTAATCTACTTACGACCACCAAAGCTGAAAGGCTGATTTAAGGTGAGTTAGCGTCGAACACTGAATACTTTTTTGTGTGTTCTTTTCTTCCTGTATGCACCAGCATTCTATTACGTTTATATTGGCCTTATTGCACTTTATGGGTAAAATGCGTTATCGAAATTCTCCCCCCCCTTTTTTTTTTGGGGGGGGGGGTCCAATTTAATTTGGAATTTTAGGCAGTTTGATAAAACAGTCATGTAGTTATATTCCCATGTAATAAGATGCATGCAAACATTGTGTACAGTAAAAATTTAATGCAACCTTTTCATTAGCATCAGAGCGCTATAAATGACAGGAAGTAAATATAAAATAAAAAATAGCACCTATGTCATTTGAAACATATTTAGTGGGTCCATTGAAATTATGTAAAACAAATGAAAATATTTCCAAATGAGATATTCACAGGAGAAGATGTGTTTTCAGTACTTTTAACAAAGAAATTGACCAGTCGCCTGCTTAATTTCGTCTTACCACTGTATGAAACAATTCAAAATAATGTGTGAAAGTTATATTACATCTTACGTCTGGAAGAAAAAAAAATCGAACTCATGTAATCTGACAGTAAATTCCTAACTTAACTTAGTACAATGGTAGTATACTTACAGTGATGTGGAAGCGGATGAATAATGCTAAGAGCTACAGAACTATAATACACAGTATAGGTTTACTACGTTTTTATTCGCGTCAAGTAAATTACTTAAATTCCACAATTCCAATTCCACACTGATATAAGTTACAACCACAAACTCAAATTGCCAGGCGGAATTGTGTAATCTCATCTCCCAAAAGTCTTGATCTACATTCATATTTACATAAAATCTTCAGTAAAATCTTTCTTTTTACATCGAAGTAACAAATGATGTATCTTTTATTTCAAATCATTGTTGTTTTGTAGTCATAGCGACGATGAATTTAAAAGGGGGAAAGAGAATGCAGTTTCTGAATTATCGACCCTAATTATGATTGTAGAAGTTTATTTGTGTGTAAACCAATGGGAGAGAGAGAGCGGGAGAGTCCTCAGGTAATGGCGTCACCACCTCTTCGAATTTGCATGCATTTGGTCAAGATAATTATGCGAAATGTTAGAATTCCATAGTTTTCTCATTTTATGTCCATGTTTTTGCTGAAACTTGAATTTTATCGTTTAGTTCGGCTGTTAGTACTCTATATTTCTAGTAGTAACATTTTGTGTGTGTGTGTGTGTGTGTGTGTGTGTGTATGTCAATCTTAATTTGTTTCTACAACTTTTCTTTTTCAAGAATAGAAATGAAAATACAACAATAGCATAGAGTTTGGTAAAATAAGGTTTGTCTATGTTTTGCTGAAACTTTGTATCATCGTTCCGTTCGTCTGATATTACTCTAAATCTATTTAAGTCATTTTTTCAATTCTAATTAATTTCTGCAACTTTTCTGGAAGATTTTCTACTAAAAATCAAGTTTTAGTATCAAATTCAATAAACCATTCGATCACAAAATACAGTAAATTGTTGTATTTTCTCTTCCGTGACAATCCCGTATTCCATGTTGCGGGAGCTGTCACAGTAAAAATACGTAATGATGCTTACTGAGATGACAGCCCTTTATTACTCGTGACAAAACTAATACTAAGTAAACTGTTCTCAAGGATTTACACGCAAAAGAAGGGGGAAGGTGCAAGTTGGGTGGGGGGGGGGGGAGGGAGGAATCACGAACCCTGGTTTCATTTTACTTTGGAAATTGTGATTACATGCTTAAAGCGACCATGAATTTATATAACTTTGCGTTTCTGTTGTAGTTGTGAATATACTATGCACTGTATTACAATAAAAAACTTTTTCTTAAAATATGACTACTTAAAAGAAAAAACTAGATCTATCTATCATAACTGGTTTGATTTTCTTTTGAAAGGTTTTAAGGAAAATGTGAATCGTTTCAGGCAGTTACCTATAGGGAGAGCATCTCATACATCAGGTCAATGGTTCCTATACAATGATTTTGTCCATACTGTCTTAACATTGAATACGGACTCACGGAGTAGAATATTGCATTGTACAATGATTGAATATATTACTCGATAAAATACTTTGTGCTTTTTTAGCATGCAGAGAAGTGTGAAAAAGTTATCAATATCTACCAATATCGAGCACTCTTTCAAGAATGGGAGGTTCCACACAATAAATTATTTTCCCACAGAATTAATTGCGGACATGCAATCCTCAGGTTTACGTTTGTCACGTTATCAATTCCTGAATTACAAATGTATTTCATTTAGATACCTAAGTTAGATAATTGAAGATGATCTATTGTGCGCCAGAACTCACTACCGATGAATTTATATTGCCCACAAAATTCAATTCTATCAAAATTGGTAATAGTTAATGGAACTGCACGCATACATGCGAACAATGTCAAGTCTAACATCAAGCGCAATAAGTCATTATAGTCAATAACCATCGTGGGATACTTTATATGAGGCTCTCATGGAGTTTCTAAACCGGGGTTCTAAACAGACGGTCTTGTTCTGGGTTCGAATCTTTCCCGGTATGCGTTCATCTTTGGACAAGAATTCACGTCATAAAGGTTTTCGTTGACCCGTATTGGCGATTTGCTTACTAGTACTTATTAATAGTCTACCTGACAAATACATGAGCAATTATCAGGGTGGCAGGACCCTCTTTATGGACAACAACGCTAACACTGAAAAAAAAAAACAACTATCGTTAAAAGGTGACGATGTCATACCTTATTCGTTATGAACAAACTCAAAGCCCATCCAACATGCTTAATCATGGCTTTTGTCTGAACAATCTCTTTCCATTCGTTCAGTGCATGATCGTAACTGCTTAACACAGACAGTGCATTTTTTTTTTTGGTACGGTTGCCTGAATGGATACTTTTATGATTTAGCTTTGAGTACAGATACAGATACAGATACAGATACAGATATTTTTATTAGTCTTTCTTCCAACAAAAAAGATAATCATTTTCCAGGTGAAAAAATACAATACAAATTATACAAAGTACACTGTATACACCACGGTATACATAATTCAGACATGAAAATATAACTACAACAATATAACTTAGCAGTCGCACATAATATACAATCCACATAAATTAAAACACAATATCCACATGATAGGTACCTGCCCATGTGGACAAGTTTCTCCTGTGTAGATTTTATTGTTAATTGATATTTCCAGTGATTTCTGATCATTAATATCACGTGACTTTAGCGTTTCTTTCAGCCCACATGACTTCTAGCTCCTGCTATATTCTTTTGAACAGGACATTACAAAGATTACTCAACGTCATTCTGATAGGACGTTGTGTAATGTGTGAAAACGTGCGACAAGTTTTCTTTATACTTGTTTTGGTGCCGAAAACGGACACTCTGACGGAGAAGTACGTTCATTTTTTTTAAACAACATAGTGTGGTGAAAATGGAATTTAGGGAAACGTCCCACACAGGTGTGAAATGTGCATGTCCCCCATGAGGGAGCTGAAAATGGAAGTGTGGTTTGTAAGTTAATTAGCATTGGTGTACCGTTAGAGTGGTATTATAATAATCTCGATGTCTGTTACCTCTTGCAGCAAAGCAATTATGAAAGGGCGAGTGGATGACTATAGATCGTCTCTTGTTTTCTAAATCACTTCTATTTGATAACAAAAAAAAAAAAACTCGTTCATGAGTGGCGCGTATTAGGTGATTGGTGTATATGAGGAGCTTGAATACAATAGCGATACAAATGTGGAAACTCGGAGACTTCAAAATGACACAATCAAAAGAAAAGAATCATTAAAATTTATGAAAGAGAAAGATACAGGGTGACAGTACTCTTTACCGGACAGGATAAAGTTCATCGTTGTTTTTCCCCTGAAAAACTCCCAACTCCCGACGGCTCTGGCCAACGAAGTTCAAGTGCTAATCCGATTATGAGCTGGTCGATAATCTGTATCAGTGGTTTAACAGCGTTGACGCGTAGATATTCTTGATCAGGATTAAAATAACGGGGAACAGTTTCGCCGTGAAAACACCTACTCAAAAATATCCATCGCGTCCACAGTCGTGTCATGGATTGCAGTATATGAAATAAAATTCTCACGTATCTTTATATTGACGTTGGTAACATGAGTAAAATCTGACGAGCATAACAGTATGATATCGTACCAAATTTGGACTTAGAATAAGATTGATGTAGAATATAAAAATAGTGACATTCATATGTCCAATAAACAGCGACACTGGATATTCAGCACTGTCTTTTATTCTATGAAAATGATCTCGTCACCAAAGTAGCATCTCCATCCTGCGTTGAAGTAATTTTCCTTCTTATCAAAATAAGTTTAGAGCGTTTAATACTTCCCATCCCCAAAATGGAATAACTTCTGGTCAACGTGCCAAGTATTCCTGAAATGTAATCACAAAATAAGAGGCTGTTTTTACTGAAATTTACATTAAATTGAATTTTTCGATAATAAGGCTTTCCTTCTCATTCAATTTAACCACATTTGAGTCATAACTGGCCAGCTCGTAAAGGGTTTTTATTACATGTATCTATATACATGTATAACGTTATTAGACGGATTTGTCTATCAAATAAGTTACATCACAACACAAGACACATAAAACCAGATCGTTGTACATTTCTATTTGACTTGTGGAAAACCTGAGCAATTAAAACACACTTCTGTCGCCATGAACATTGTATCAGATATCTTTGTATCCATACACAGCACTCTTTGTTTGTGTTTTCTTTCAAGTCCCAATAAGCTGAAGTAATCACTAATAATTACAATTTTCAAATTTCTTTTTCTAGAATTTATTAGATAACCCCAAAAATGCTATCAAAACTGTGAGAGGAGAAAAACTTTGATAAAAAAACAAACAAAACTATCTACACTACCATGCATTTACAGATATCAGATACCTCCATAAGATATTTTGCTATTTTTTTTTTGTATAATGTGTATATCGTAAATTGAATACTATTGTACCATTCAATACAAGCTGGAAACAAATATTCCAAGCTCCTTACGGAACTAATAGGATCTATCCTCGGATCCATAACGGCATGATAATGTTAACAAGTTGATTAAAATAAGTCATCTCTGGGATCTTGGGAGTTTTTGTACCTGATGTAGAACAATCCCATGGAATGGATTTTTGTTAGGATAACAATTTATGAGCACTGTTATTGCATTCATTATCGACATCGCCAGAGCACAATTCTAGAATTGAATCGAATTTACTTCATATTACGTGGAAATGTGGCTTTAGATAACAAGTTAACAATGAGTATAGCTTGGTCCTTCAATACTGTCTATTGTACTTAAAGCATAAAAGAACATAAACACCTCAACTGAACGCATCAGTGGGTAATGTATTCACAATATTATGTTCATTTACACGTCTTGGCAGCAAAGGGTATTTCATGATTAAATCTTGCTTAGTATAGCTCAGTGTTGTGTCTTGAAGAAAAAGAAGAAAGACCTCAAAAACTTATTTACTCTTTTATTATACTTTTTGTCCACAAGACATCTATATTTTACATATAGATAACTTTATCACTTTTAAGCAATGAATATTTTAGCATCCAAACTTTTTCGTGTATGCCGTAATTATCAAATTGAAGAAAAGAGTAGTCATAACAAAAATTCATGGGAAATTGCCTGCCCCAAGTGCAGAAAATTGTTAGGATTAAATCAACAGTGTCGAAATATGATTAACCTTCACCATATATTGTGCTGGGTGCTGGGAGGTGGAAATTTGCCCACTGTAAGTTTCATTGTGTTTCATATTGTTTCATGGGGGGGGGGGGCGGTAATGGAGGACAAGGAGAGTATGAGGGATGGCCTTGGAACAGGCGTCATTGACTTACCTACACAAGAAGAGGAGATTTTCTACTTGTTAATTTCATGAAAGGGTATAAAGGATGGGGGAAAGTTTCCGTCTGTGGTGACAGCGCAAACTTCAAGACATGATGTCAATCTGAGATGACTTTTCTATCATGGCTATTCCAATACAGTTGTCAATTCCTGTGTTTGCAAAACTTAATTGAAACACATCAATTAATCATGAGATGAATAGGCTGTTCGTTATTTTGTTGTGTTTGTCGTCCGAATTTCGCTCCTTTTAGCATGAACTTGCCACTTCCTTGTAGTGGATTAAAGACAATGTGTTATGTTCCTTCATGCGTGCCACAAGTGCGTTATACTCTTTGTCTTCTCTTAATCACAGAAAATGTGTATTTTTTTTTTTGATATGTTGATATAGTTCGCGATGCTGCCATTTTGATGATATTTAGTAGGGTGTATGTCACCAATTATTATTTGGTATTCCTTTGACTCTGCACTCACGTGTATACTATTCTTTTTTGTCAACTACCATTTCTACAGAATAATTTTCAATAGATTAGTTAAAGCTTTAATTTAAACGTGTGTCACAGATTTCTCAAGTGTTATTTGTACATGAAAGTCAGGATCCATACCCCTGATACGGTTAAGTGTAGAATAAATAGAGGAGGTAGTAATACATTTTTATGTATATGCAATGGTATACATGCAATTTAGCAAGGATAAATTTCCAACATTTGAAGAAACTATATCTTCTATTTATTAAGCATTGGTTAAAGGATTTCCGAGTAATTAACACACATGGGCATCACATAGATCCAATACACTTATAGACAAACACGTGTTTATTTATTGTTACGAGTCTGAGCATTCCTTAGCATCCCTGCATAATTCGTCTATACATCGGTCATTCTTTAGCCTGTCTCTTGGTGAGTTCCATCAATATTTGTATCGATCCTTCCCGCATCCTAGGGGAAGACGCACAAACTCATGTACACACTCTTCGACATCCACAATACCAATTCCTCCGTCTCGGCAATCGATTCGGTAACTTTTTGACCAATCAGCGTCCCCCGTTAGCCCACTCTCCTTTGTTCTCGTGTAGCAACCTGTGGGTGTAGGCCTGTTGCTTAGCAAACGCGGGAGGAGCTAATAAAACCTGAACTCTTGGTGAGGGTGGATCATTCCCTCCACCAGCGGTCTCACCAGTGATCTCGTCACAAGCTCTGCTCCTGTGATACATTTTGGGATCTTATCTCGTTTGTGGAACCAACGAAACCGTACATTGCTCCAATACCGATAGTTATTAGCAGGAACTTTACAGAGAACATTTATTGTTCTTCTCAGGATCTATATTACTGAGCATCTCTATTTTTTAAGGTAAGACAACTTCATTTTCGGTTTTTGTTCCCTTTTTGTCGGGGGGGGGGGGAGGGGACATTGGCCTGTGGCACGACAGCATCCATGATTTCGGTGCTGATTAGAGCTGCAGTTATTTCTCAGTCTGTGTTGTTGCCTTTCGTTTGAAATTTATCCGGTTGAAGCTTTTCATTCTATCTATTTTAATATGTTCTGTTTCATTTCTTTTGAGCTTTCAAATCCGCGTTCGGACGAAAATGATTTCATATCCAATGGAGATTTCAAACGAAAGTGATTAAAGCGACGACGGAAGTCTCACTGTAGTATATTGTCTTTCAACTTTATTCGGATATCATTATAGAAAGACAGATAAGTTTTTAGAACACCAAAATTTTAGCATGTCGTAAATGATAAAGTCTCCCAGATCTGCATGTGACTGGCACTGCTACAGCGCGAGATTGCTTGTCGCCATAGCGACGGTGCTAAACGGGGTGCGCTGGGCCGGGCACCTGATCGATAAACGCCTTTCTTATATCCGCGAACTATAGAGGAGGACCTCCCCTGCGGACAGGGGTGTTACGTTGTTGCCCCCGACTACACCAAAACGGAGTTTCATGCTTTCTTGACGACTCCGACGATTTCCATTTATTATTGCCGAACTTCCTCGTGCTTCAATATTGTTTTCGTCACACTCTCTCCAAAACCTAATTCCCTTTTCCAAATAGATGTAAGTAATCATTGTTTCGAACTACTGCGTAGAAAACTGTTTTTTTTTTTGCAGAGTTGAATTTTTCTCACAAGTTAAAAAAAAAAGAACTCTAGTTGTTTTATGACAAACTTAGTCTAACCTTTTTTTTCCTTCCCATTGTTACTCAACAGATCTTCAACATCCAACTCCACATCTCCAGTGTAATGGCCCTGGCACGCTTTATCGTCTTCGCGGCTCTCATCGCCGTCGCATGTGCCCAATACATCGATGTCGACGCCTTTTCGGTCGACAGCCCTTCCACCATCTACGGCGGAGCCTCCTTCGACTTCACCTTCGACCTCCAGTTCACGCCTACGCTTGGTGCCGCCGACCTGATCGAGGCATCCAACGACACCTACCGCTTCATGGTGGCCATCACCCTCTCCGAAGACGGCTCCACTCTGACGATGGACGGTGCTGGCTCGGCGTCGCTGTCGAGCAGCCAGCAGCTCGTCGACATGACGGACGACTCGACTGTGACATGGAACAACCTCGCGGCCACTATGGATCTTTCCAGCGTTGACTGTGGTAACGGGGACACCTACCAGTACCTCTGCGTCTCGGTCACACCCTACCCCGGCGTCAGCTGGGATCCCGTTGACACCTCCAACAGCTCCATGTGTATCAGCTTCGTTTGCAAAGGTGAGCATCGTGAAGGAAAACTCGCACATCATCTTCCAAGTGTTAATTTCACTCTAAATGTTTGTGTGTGTGTGGGGGGGGGGGGAAGAGAAATGTACTCTAAAACGCATAAAAATATCAATATGGGATCGTAAACTATTTTACAAATGACAATACATCTTTGCTATTTGCGTAGGTATTATTTCGTTTATTGATGACTAACTATAGATAATATATAATTAATTTGATGTCGTTTCTCTCGTACTCGATAATTTACCATCTACTTTTCTCCTCTCCTTACTCTACCAACAGCTGTTGCTGATGTCACCGTCACCACTTTCACCATGACGAACCCCGACGACGCAGTGATCACTCCCGGTGGTGGCCAGGCCATCGAGTTCGACATGGTCGTTGCCAACTCGGGTTCAAGCGACGACGTGTCGGGCAGCGACAACTGGCTGATCCGCGCCTACCTCTCCGACTCCGAGACCGGCGGCACCGCCGTTGCTACGGAAACCGTCTCCCTCTCCTCCTCGGAAATGTCTGTCGATGTCTCTGCCGGCAGCACCGGCTCCTTCTCCGACTTGGCTGTCACCCTGGATCTCAGTGACGTCACTTGCGACGACTTCGACTACGCCTGCGTCAGTGCCTCGCCGAGCTCCAGCGCCTACTGGATTGCCCCCGTCTCCGGCGGCAGCGATAATTACCTGTGCATCAGCGTGACTTGCGGGGCGTGCATCGTTAAGACGAGTATGGCTGTCATGCTTGTTGCTGTTCTCCTAAGTGTATTCTTCAGCCACTAACTATAAGCATCCTCAAAAGCGAAAATAAACAAAAAACAACTACATAAATCATAATCTTATGACACTTTATACTACCGGGTATCGATTTCGACTGCGAAAAAGCTCTTCTGCGGGAGGCAAGGCAATCTCAGCGCTATTGCCACCATTTCATCTGATATCAACCCATGTTCTGGATTGATATGAAGAGACCGACGGCATGTTTAACCCCGGATATGAACAGTATCATAAACTGTAACAAAGTGTAGTCAAATGTACATAAAGAAAATATTGTATCAAAGACGATAAGGCTTCGATTAATGTTACTTGTCGCATCATACTGTGTATAGTATGCACAACTGTATAAATTGCCATATGAGTTTCTTTTCGTGTTTTGTATCGTACAGTTGCAAACGATAAGTTGATAGGGGACTCATGTTAGAAAGCACTTTGAAAAAAGAATAATGATTATTGCTTGCCACTTATTTCGGGTCAGTCTGACGGATGACCGTGGGATGTGAGATTTGCTCGGATTCGAGTAGTCGCAGCTTCGCGAGACAGAGTATTGCGTAGCGGGTCGGGATGTTTTGGCGCGCCTTGGTGTGACGACCAACTCACACCGAAAAATGTCACAACTCGCTAGCACTACTCGGTCTCGTCTGGCGTCGACTGGTTCATCTCCGCCCTACAGCGATGTCAAGATTATACTTTGATAATAATTGTGGTTCAATTAAAAAAAAAAGACGTCTAAGATATTATGTGAACTCTGTCCGCATTCAGCAAGCCTGGTGCCAATAATTATTGTCATCCAACCACCTTGATAGAATATAGCTAGGATTGTATTCGCTTTTGATTGTCATTTCTTCACCTTTCATTCTTTCTCACATAATGTTTCCACAAATTTGAAACATTGTAATGTAGCGCTACATCTGTTTCTCTCTTTTTTGTGCTCTATCCTATTTTTTTTTTTGTGAGAATGTCTTACCTCATTTTTTTTCAGCTGAATTATTGTGAATGAAATTTGTGGTGCGCACCCTAAAATGTCTAATTTACCATTCAATGTCGCAATATTTATTTATGCATGATGCTGAGTAAATAAAGTGGCCACTTTGTTTCCTGACTAAACGTGACGCTTCGATTCTCTGCTCGATTTGTTTTATTATATCATTTTACTATCATTGGGTATCTCTAAGGATTTGAATGAAGTGTGCACTTTGCAGAGTGTGATTCGAATGCTATGTTGTAAATCTTGACTTCACAAATTGAGAAATTCAATTCGATCAGCCATCTAATTCTTATCATATATATATATATATATATATATATATATATATATATATATATATATATATATATATATAATTGTATGTATATACATATACTTATATATATATATATATACATATATATAAATATATAGCTAGATAGATAGATATGCGTGTGTGTGTGTGTGTGTGCGTGTGCGCGCGCGTGTGTGTGTATGATTATAATCATAAGAATGCATATCATATCACACGTAGGCATACAAACTCAATGACTGACAATTCAGTGATAATTATCTCAAACAGAACAGTTGAATGTGAACATGTTTCGGCTCGCAGTCCATATAGGTGGGATTATTACCAGTGATAGATGGGAAATGTAGGAAAAGGAGAAATTATCAATTTACAATATTCTATACAATAAACACTCAATTGCAAGTTAGAATTTCGAAGGATTCATGCCCTTTTTTCACACACATATGCACATTTTTCTATCCCATCCAATCGAAAAGTTCCAGTACCTTTTCGTTGCTACCCCATGCAACAAAAGTGTTTGTGGGCCTATAACAATCAACAAAAGTTTATTTCTTGGACACCGCGGGAACGCGACTCTCAAACTAATATGCATATTGACCCCGGGCAAAGGGTGCTTTGTTGTTTCCTTGGATACGAACAATAGACCACTCCCATCGTTTTCATCTCATCTAGTGTTGATATCGATCAGAATGGTCGTTGTCCGGCGGAAGATATCGATCTTATCGCTGATGTACAGCAGTGCAGACATCAGGAACCAAGTGACCGGCGAATGGTACAGTGTGACACTCTCCCTATAACGGGACTTTACTCGGACTTAAAGTGTTCTTGTAGAAAATTGTTTACGGACTGTTTGGACCGGCAACAGTCTCACAAAGTCAAGTTAACAAAACAGGCACATTTACTTTCTCTTTCCATATTCGGCATAATTTGGAAGACGGGTGCCTCAACATTACTATAAACAATCCTTTATGGGCGATTTCTCCTTGCTTGGAATAACATCTTTATTCAAGTTCCCTTCTCTGAAAAACGAGCAAACAATCAAGCAAGCAAAAAACAAACAAACAAACAAACAAACAAACAAATCAATGAATGTTTGAAAACTATATAAAGTGTGACAATCGAAGTCTTGTATAAGGAGCATTTCTGCAATCCCTCATAATTATATAATAACGTCTGGGCTCGACACAAACTTTTTACTCTGGTTGCCCATTCGAGACCCTGAAATATTAAAATCCCAAATTTTGGTGGCACGAAAAGGAAATTGATCGGCACGAAATAAATGGAAAACCTAGCAATTCATTTTGAATCTTAGTTACCCGAGCGGGTCACCAAAAGTTATAATCTTTTGAAAAATTTGGCGTCCAGACATCAATTCTTTAGTGGCCACGAGTCGCCGGGCCACTGCTAATGTCGCGAGCCCTTATTTTTTATTTCATGTGGTGAACCAATTATCTGATTGTACTGACGTTTTCAGGCCTTACCTTTGAGAACACCAGGGAGACTTGGAAAAGAAATTGGATCATCGTGGTATAACATTGCAACACTAAATCTTGTCCAAAGATCGTCATTTTAATTTCTATCTAATATCTATATCTACTCCTGACTAGGGAACCCCTCTGTCTTACAACTACATGTACTTGAAACTCCCAAGACATTAAAAGGGAAAATGAACACGAACCCATGAAGCACTATATACCACACATAATCTTCCCTGTACACTGATCGACAGTTCCAGCTCAAAATTTGCAAAATATGCTCTTTTAACACTATACCTCATTATACTTTGTTTAAAATTGGGAGGGCATATCATATACAAGAGACTATGAATTTTAATAAGCCCAGATTATCTAGACCTACTAGAAAGTCGATGTGACTTTTTTAAACACGAAACCAGGAAAACACATGATGCTGACCCCTATCAATAGTTACTAATTTAATTGCGCGAGCAAATCTTTCCTTGTCGTTTAAAGCGTCTTTGTTAGAGACGTGCGCCTATAGTATCTTGAAGTCTGTTGCTACTTTTTTTTTTTGGTTTATAAGTATTTACCGTATATGCTCATAAATATTGTTCACAAGAATGTTTTATGATATGAGAGCTATCAACTGTCCCAGCCACTGTTGATATTTTGGCCCCATCGGCTGCAGTGCTTGTCATGCATTTGCCTCATCTTCACTTCTGAATTTTGATATTATAGCTACATTCTCGCGATTCCATTGCCACCTCGTAACTTGAGAGAGTCTCGGAGTGCTATATTTGATGAATTTGACATTTGCCATGGTCTCTAAAGAGATAAGTCGCAATTCACATAAAAAAGGAATGTGGTTTCCATGGTGACATCAAACAAAAATACTCTAAGCTATCTGGTCGTTGCCAAGCTATAGCCGTGGTACCGGCGGTTATTGGATTTTTGCGGTTATTGCTAACTGCTTTCTACATGGTGAAGGACCCTCAATGTACTTGATCGCCAAATTCCAATGCGGTTTGTGGCTCACCGGAAAATAAGAAACAAAGACGAGAGGTGAAAATGACCTTGACGATTATGCCCCCTCTGAACTCTGTAGATATGATAGACTGGCAATATCTTTATATAATACATGATAAGAGAGCGAGTGAGAGATAGAGAAGGGGGAGGGATGGAGGAAACGAGACAGAATTGTGAAATTGAAATCGTTTTTCATTTCTTCAAATTGTTGTGTCATAATCCCTTAGAATAGCACTTTGCCTTGCGTAAAGGGAATTACATCGCTATGAGTGTAACAATACAATGGTATATTTTGCGCGACATGACTGCGACAGCTGCTGCTCCTCTGAAAACTCTACTGTGCTGCTCCTGTGCCTTTGAAGGTGAGAACCATTTTGTCTGTATGTCAAACTGATTCACTTCACATTTTGCTGGTACGAAGAAGAATTCATGATATTTGAGCATGTATATTTGGGCGCTCAATAGTCACATTGCGACGAAAACTAATATCTGCTTCAAAAACCTTGTAATATATTCATCGAACACGTTTCTGGAAAAAAAAAATTGCCCGATAAATGAACGATGATTGAATACTAATATCACATGCACACAAGAATTCACAACTACTGTACTAATAAGTATTATGAGTCAAATGTCTTGTTCCAGTTACCCTGACCATACAAGACATCACACTGAAACTTTGATGCTGTTTTTATGTTATCTACCCTATTAGACTGTGGCAGAGCTATTGTATCGAGAAGGCACCTGACTTCGACTGTGGTCTATAGAGTGTCTTTGTAGATGTGTAAGTACTCTTACTAGACTGTGGCAGAGCCTTCTATTACGGACTGTGGACTTACATAGCCCCATCTACGTTCATGGTGAAGCAGTCTGAGGGTCTTGAATCAAAGTCATCGATCTCTATTATTTCCTCAGATCTTCAGATCCTCATCAGATCCCCAAAGATCAGTGATCAAATTCCAATGCGGTGGCTAACCGGAATATAAGAAACAAACCAGACGAAAGGCGAAAATGACCTCAATGATTATGTCCTCTCCGAACTCCCGATGATAGACAGGCAACATATTTATAATAAGAGAGAGAAAGAGAGAGAGAGAGAGATGGGGGTGGGGAGAGAAAGGGAGTGACAGACAGACAGACAGACAGACAGGCAAACAGACAGACCGAGAAAGAAGCAAAAGTGTGAAACCAAAATCCTTTTTCAAATTGCTGTGGCAAATGCCTTTTATAATATGTCATGTCTAAGATCACACATAGCCCTTTGTCATGAGTAAAGAAAATAATGTATTTATAGAGTGAATTTCGTGTGCCATGGCTGCGACAGTACCGTATTTCCCCGCCCTCCCCCCCCCCAAAAAAAAAAAATACAACGGTGCCCTCCGCAACGGTTAGCTATAAAAATAGTTAATCAATCAAAATGCCATTTCAGGGTATGAAACTATAACTCATTGCCCACACCTTACAGAAAACCCCATTCGATTTGCTTCAGTGGTCAAAGAGAAATGAGGAATTTTGTAGAGCATGTCAAGAATCTCTTTCCTCCAAGTTCTGTCTATTGTGTTCACACATTAATTTGCATTTCCAAGGGCATCCAAGTGCTAGACTTGGAAGAATCAGACTCATGACATGCTTTACAACAATACACATTTCTCTGTGACCGCTTAACCAAATTGAATGGGGTTTTCTGCAAAATAGAGCTAAGATGAAGTAGCATTTAGACGGTTTAGTCATATTGGGTGTTATCAGTGCGAAAAGTGGATTGTTTTTTTTCTTTGGGGGGGGGGAGGGGGGGGGGACATACTGTACAAGGAACATTATTCTGGTTAGATTTTCATTGCCAATGTGTTTTGTGTGTGTTTCTTAGATTGTGTGTTTAATGTTCGTGCGTGCGTATCAGCATTTATTACGGTGCCAAGGTGTGACATCTTCAACTTTTAATACCATATCTATTTCGGATATATGACCAAGCAGGAAACGTCACCTCCGACTAAAGCACATTAATGAATAAGCGTAGTTTCCTTTGTAACAGATGAGCACAAATCATTCAGCAGCAATTGCTCACATTCTTACTACAAAATATGACAAAAGAAATCGCTGAAATTTTAATTGAGAATTACTTTAAAGGGGAATTTACTTCAAATCTATATACATACATCTGGATTCAGGGAATTTTTCTAGCATTACAAAAGAGCAATTCAACTACCTCCTTCGGAAGGCAGGGAGAATAATGATTACTATAGTACCCATAAGATAATCAGTGACCAGATGACAAAATGTGTAGTTTTTGTTGTTTTTTAAAATGAAATTTTGTGGAATTCTCTTCCTATCTCCTGTTACATCATTTCCTTGCTGTGACATCACAAATTCCTGTAGTCTTCCCATCCAGCCATGACAGCACAAGGATTTGACCAAAACTTTGAAAAATTCCAAACTTTTGAAGGGATCATCCCATTTCCTTCAAACTTCATTGACGTGTTCTGCTAGGATCACTGCATTCACTGAATTCACATATAAATGTGTGTGTGTGTGTGGGGGGGGGGTCCCCTTTAAAAATTGTGTATCTGTCTTGCCTTTACAATTGCAGCTACAGCTGTGAATAACAGATAATCAAGACCCTAAATATCGTACATTATCACATATTATGTATATAATTCTTTTGTCTCCCCACTTTATTTGACTGTCTGTACAGCAGTCACTTATTTGCAGTAGAGGTAACTTGATTTAGTGTCTGGACATTTTCTGTCTAAACTGGGTGGAATAAACTTGGCTAATCAAAAAAAAGAAAAAGAAAAAGGATTGGAAATATGCCTCTCAAATTTAATGTTTGGTGACTCCCCTTTGTTTTATTTCACTGTATACTGTATGAAGGAAGGGTTATCTTCTTCTTATTCTTCTTCTTCTTTTTTTTGTTAATATCACAGTTGATGCTGAGCTGAGAACAAAATTAAGAGTGGCTTGAATAGTCACCGAAGTGAACCCACCTTTGACATTTCTCTACTACATTCAGTTCTGGCACTCT
The DNA here is from genome assembly GCF_040938485.1 of Diadema antillarum. Taxonomy (NCBI): domain Eukaryota; kingdom Metazoa; phylum Echinodermata; class Echinoidea; order Diadematoida; family Diadematidae; genus Diadema; species Diadema antillarum. The sequence continues at coordinate 1,525,134 of NW_027270929.1, read as the reverse complement.
CACTTCAACTGCTACATGTGTATAGATCGAGGAAACATGAAATCACATCCACGGTTTGATTTTCATCACAAGTATTTCATTTATTCTCTCAGTTGTTGTGTGCCTGAGATTCATGCACGGAAAACAAACAAACATTTGTAGAATCTTCTTCCTTTATCCCATGAGACAAGTGGGAAATGAATAGAGGTATGGATACACTATTTCTTTCTCAACAAGTCACAGCTTTACAGGGGTATGTTAACGGCCATTGTCTGCTACATCTGCCAGTCTGAACAATCAACAGCATAAACAAACTACAGTCTGAACGATGCCCATCTTTCCACACATGTCTCTACAAAGCGTCCATTACTAGAGTATCAGCGAGGTTGACCAGTTCACACCACCATAGTCAAACACATCTTGATGCTGCACATAATAGAACTTTGCGAAAGCTACTCCTCAACTAGACCAGAGGGCTGGAATAAAAAGATAGATGCTATCTATAGCAATTCACAAGAAGACAAAATATATCCTATATTGCGTCAACACGAAAATTCAATAAAATATTTCCACTGAGCAAATTTAGACAAGAGATGTTACATCCAGTTGTCTTCTGATTAAATTCACAATGCGAACAAATCTAAAATTTACAAATCAACCCTTGTAATAATGAAACAACAAATATGAATATTCTCTACATTCCATTCAACATTCACATGTTATTACTATGGAGGTGGGACCACCTCCCTGTTTATTACATAATGCTGCACAGTTCACTCATATATCATACTTTACTAAATATACCCAGCAGGATGGAAGACACAGGGACACAAAACCAATACCAATTTGTAAGATTTTTTTTTTTTCTTGAGGGAGGGGAGGGGGACAGGGTAATGGTGGGGTAGGAGAAATGCCAGGGTACAGTGAGCAGCAATTGGGATGAGGTATGATATCAACAACACTAGCAACCTTACATTTTTTTTTTTTTTTGGTAAAAAAACAGCAATTCAGAGTAAAGATATGCATGGGCGAAGAATGTCTAGAGCTGCAAAATTACATCAGTCAGACATGTTACCATTAAAGACATTTCAAAGTTCTGTTTAGAAAGATTAGAGCAGGTATCGTAGCACTGTGAAGGGTATGTGCTGTCAGTTAGACATATTTATACAGCACTGTCATTTTCAATAATATCATGAAGTGAGAATAAATCTACTTCTCATTTTTTTTCTGCTTTTGAGCCGTCAAATATTCACTAACACACAGAATCTATTTCCACACATTTTGTGCATTGTAAGAAGATGAACTCATATCCTTATTATGTTGACAAACATGAAGGAAACACAATGGAAAAAGTAAACCATGGCATTTCAAATTCATGATATTGACCAACACTGTGTTATCATAATTGTATATTTGTTACCAAAATACTCTATCTGGCTGGTTTTTAGCATAAACTTCTTGTATTGTCATATTAAAAGTTTATGGTGAAACAAAGAGTCAAATTTGAAGTGGGTTGAGAATAAAGAACAAATACATATCAACTTAAACAGTAAATAAGAGTGTCAGATGAATAAATTAGATACTATAACATACCAAGTGACTACACAGATGTGTCATGTTAGTTAACCTATTAAAATGTGTACCAACCTTACTCCCTATACACACCCCACTATGAGCAGTTCTCTACAATCAGATGTACAGGGAAGTGCACTACCAGTATCACAAAGACTTTTATCATGTACATCTACCTTTTCCTTCTTCAAACTCTCCCTTCACTTTCATCCAATCAATGTATGTAAATTTGTACAATCTCTCACTCAGTTCATTTCTAATTCCTCTTTTGTTCGTCTATACAGGCTTGTTTTCCTATGAAAATAAAATCACTAGCTTCGATCGATAAGCACTGTTCGAGCGAATATACTGAAAAAAAAAATCAACAAACTAATAGAAAATCTTCCCCCTTACTTTGCTTGTTTCTTCCACTTGTTTAAATCAAGTTCATTTTTCTTTCTGTGTCTACATGTCATTTTGAGAAAAGCAGCTGAATTTGAATCATCTCTTCATACTCAAATAGTAAAATAAGTGATAGCCCGAGTACACATTTTTGTCGCTGTTGCTGTTGAGCCACTATTTCCCCCATCCCTCCTGAGAAAAAAAAAAAGATGCTTCACTGCCAGGAATTACTGTCACATCTTGCCACAAAATCAGATGGATATGTCTTTTCATCATCTTTTCCAATGTGCTCATATCCTTGTAAAAAAACAACAACAATCAAACCAAAAATCACACTAACTCATCCCTGCATAACCCTTCTTTCTTTTTCAGTGAAACCTCACAGACAAATATAAGCATGTGATTCACTAGTCTCACCAATAAATCACCATGGTTACATTATCTAAAAAATGATACACCAAGATGATAGATCCTAAATACTGTCATACTTATGGGGCTCACTTGTATGAGGTTTTTTAAACAATTCTTTTGCTTTTATAGCTTAGTAGTTTACAGCCGAGTTGTTTTGGTAATATGGAAGTAGATGTTCAAAATCTGGCACAAAAGGACATATTGCCTTCTTCCCGTCATCACTCACTGATATGAAATATGCTGATGAATGGATGTCTTCCCCTACAGACGAAATTTAGACATTGTATTTAAATGAGGGATGTGACTTGAAATGCTGTGGCTGTCCTTTAAAATGAGTAATGCGATGTCTGAAATATTACAAATCAAGTGTAATCAAAATTAAGAAGTTAAGGACAAGAAAAGAAATGCAGTTAATATATGATAACAGACGTCAGTCCTTGACCCACGATACATTCATGAGGTAAATTGAATACTTTGGAATGTATTTATCCAAAATGCTCAAAGTTGGGAGAGATCAAAGTTATGCTCCACTTTTAAAAAGGCGCTGCATTAAACATGCAATCATTTCTTCTTCATTTTCTAATATATGACACAAGTACAGTACTTCTTCACACACAAACTTGAACCTAAACTCTCCACAAGTCAAGGTGAAGACTGAGTAAATATTTATCAGGGGTTCGATGCGTTAATCAAACACATCATTTGTGCTCGGTAATATGCCTCAGAAAAGCTGAATCTGGGAGGCAGGTTGTGGATTTCACATGTCATACATCTCCCCAATGAGTTGTGCGATGATAGGCATGACATCATGTAAATGACAAATTGCGTAGTATTCTTTGCAAGAGACAATCAATCTCTACCGCTTAACCCATTGAATACAGGCTGATATTGCTACAACACGCATTTCCCACAGACACCTGCCCAAGTATACTTGGGACTGGTCTTCAGTGGGTTAAAAACCTGTTAGTGTGGGGATACCATGGAGTGGTAAGGCTGGCCCAGCTCCAATATATTTAGGAATCCCTGTAATGAATTGTCTACAGCTCTATCACTGATTTCTGATGTATTCAGTACACACACAGCCAAAGAACCGTATCTAGAGTCGACCATTATCAATGAGTGCACGCTTCAATGCACATATTCGCTGATGGGCACTTTTCATTGTTTTTCAATGTACCCAGGTGGGCAGCGAAAGAAGACAGATTCAATCCGACCACCCATGTTTCTCCATGCTATCAGGTCTTTAAACATGTGACTGAGCATATAAATTCATAACAGTCATGCCGACTGTGACACAAGATCAACTATTTCATTACGATTCTGAAATTGGAGATGTGGAGAGTGCTAGATAGCTGTTTACTTGTCAGATCACACACTTTTGTTTACATTTATTCGTCACATATGCATATAACCTATCATTCAGTCACAATGACATTTACTGTATGCAAATTGTACACTACATACTGTTTCTTTTTTTTCCCATCATTACTATTGCATTTATCATTGCATCTCTTCGTAGGCCCAGTAAGAATTTTAGAAGCTCCAAGGCAACCAAGGCTGAAATTGTCATTTCGTAATGCACTAGCATTCACAGGAACACTTGATATCAACTTGATGGGCAAGGAGAGACAATGTCTAAATAGCGTTACAATTTTGCAAAATGAAGCATCAGTTCTTCTGTTTTCTTGTGTTGAATTTTGTTTTGTTAAATTTTATAATTTATCATTATTACTATTATTTTTTTTGAGGGGGGTTCCCCACTAGAGAAAAAAAAAATATGGTGCTTTGTAAGGATGATTTCACTGCCTCATTTGCAGAGCTATACACGCTCCATGCAATGTATAAACACCAATCTTAAGTAAGGCTAGTAGGACGGTGTCTTTCCTTGCACTGTGTAAAACCTACACAAATCAAGACATTAAACCTGGCATTACAATATGCAACAGGCCTTTCATTCATGCAGGGCTTTGGTATCCAATCACAAGCTATGTTGAGGAACAGTTCTAATTTGGCTGGAGCATAAGCACCAAATATTTGAATTTGACTGATTTATCATTTTCCCCTTTCACTGTTAAAATAGCCAAAGCCCTTTCTGTAAAATTAATAATATTTCATCTACAATGTAAATTGATATTGCAATGTGAATCATGGAATTAAATTTCTCACATGGGGCATGTTGGAAAAGAAATGTGGTATAACCACTAATTTGATCTTTGTCAAGAAAATGCATTAAATTCTTTATTCAAACATCAGGGGACCGTTTCATGAAACTTTTTGTCAGTGATTTACACTGACAACATTACTGTTAAAAGCTACTGAAATCCTTGCGTCTGATTGGCTGATAGCAAATTTGTCAGTGAAAACCTCAGACGAACTCGTTGATGAAACGCCCCCCAGGTGTTTCCAGCCATGAGTTGTCAGTTTGCGCTCTACCCAGATACTGAGTACCTGCTTTCAACAAGAGCTTCCATGTTCTTTTGCAAGCAAAGATTACCAAACTATACTCAGAATTAAATTTGTTGTTCATTCTGGTGTCTATGACATCACTTGAACTTTACACATGCAGAACAATCATAAATGTATGTTAGGCCTGCTATTTTCTATAACACAGACCTGTTTGAAGTATAGTCTATTTCTGTCGGACTCATGTATATGCATTCGCGTCGACGCAGAACATTAAGAAAATACCTATAATAATACAGGACGGCATCTCTAATTCTTATCGTCTTACAGTTGAGCACAACTATCGGGTGATCCATGAGACTTAAGGCAGTGACCAAGACTTATTACAATCTATCATTATCATCCCTCCATGCCTTGAGATGATCAGGTGACAGAAATACAGAGAGAGAGAGGGAGCAAAACAGGGCTAGCTATCTAACTAAACAAAAGTACATACAAGAGTGCCCCTTTTGTGCATTTATGTTGAGTTGAATACAACTGAATTCAAACAAAGTGCTCCCTTCAAATGATTCACTTTACCTCAAAATATTAAACTTTTAAGAGCTATGTGTAGATACATAAAACATTAATCAAATAAACTAGTAACAAATATGTACAAACAAACCAAAATTAGTTTTTCCTATGAAATATTTCACTTGACCTGCTCAAATAAACATACACCTGTAATTTCACAAATTGAGCCACACAGCATGGGCCACTGCTTAAGAAACTGAATTTTTACAGCATAGTTATCTATAAAGTATATGATTTTTCACAAAAGAAACAAATATGAACTAAAATTTATGCCTATGACCTGCCAGTGTTTACTCTTTATCATCCCAGTTAATTTTTCCCCTGTCCAAGTGGCTGATTATTAAGAGCTTAATACCAACAATTAATGGTTACCAGCCCCTAACAGTACATCCTATACAAAACTCTTTTGGCTGTGCATGCTGGCTTATAGACAAGCTTGTGTGTCTGTTGGATCAATCCATTGCTCCTTGAGGGGGGTCCAAGCTTGCTGCAAGTGGGCGCGCATCCACATCACATAAAACTCAGGGCAGAGCAGGTCTTCTTACTCCGTAGGCCATGCCTTGTTGAGGATTTTCACCACCTCATCGTAGATGACGAACACCAGGGCGACGTCGAGACAGACACGTGAGAGACGTGGTAGTGTGCCCTTGTAGAATCTGAGAGAGCAGGGATTGAATTCAGGAAAAGGGTAAAAAAATTAATTCCTACCATTAATCATCATCATCACAACCACACACATATATTTGCATTTAGATATATTAATCATACTATGGATTGTAAATATGAAGATGCAGAAATGCACAAAATAGTTGGTTACAATTTTTGTTTTAAAGTTTCTGACACACAACACTTCGTAGATTTCTGAGGGCAAACATTACGGCACTGTGCATTTCAGTAAAATTAGCGTACTGAAATTGCATGGAAACAGTATGGTCAATGACAAAATACATGTAGCTTTCCTGTGTCCCTTTTATAAGAGAACAATCTTCTATTGCCTATAAACACTGCCATACCCTCAACTATCTGCAAGACTACCATCTGGTGTACAACGTGAAAGCATCGATCATCATCATCATCATCATCATCATCAGAAATGCACGATGAAATGCATAGATCCCAGTGCTATTGATGTGGTGGCGTTTAGGCAGATACATCGAAATAGCGCCGTCTAAGGGCCACTGATTTCTCAACCTGTGTGTGCATTTAAAATGGCATTGAATACTCACGCCTTTGCACCCTCGTACTTCCAGATCTTAACAATGCAGTCCCATGTGTTCTTGTACTTATGGGCATCCAGACCCTGTAACAGAAGAAAGAAATAATGTTGGGATGGTGATTTTGATGGACCACTTTCACCTGAAGTCCCTGTCATACAATCTTAATGGAGATCAAGTGGAGAATGACCATGATGACAAGATTTCATTCTTGCTCACTACTAATTCTACACGTAGGTGGAGTTTTACTCGCATAGTACACTGATTGGAGCTAGCTTGAGAATGTCAAAAGGAAAAGTGCTTGGACACTTTGAGTAACAGATGATGTAATGTGTCAGTGATTAAAGGACAAGTCCACCTTCATATACATGTGGGTTGAGTGAATGCAGCAATATTAGTCGAACACATCAGTGAATGTTTGAGGAAAATCGGACAATCCGTTCAAAAGTTATACATTTTTAAAGTTTCATTGCCACCATCACTGTATGAGAAGATTACTAAAGCTTGTGATGTCACCAAGAATAATATAAAGATAATATAGAACATTCAAGATATTTTCACTTTTCTTGCATAATCAAAGAGCACTTGACTTGCCTCTTTCAGAAGGCAGAGTGAATAACATTACCCTTGACATATGTTAGCAAAAAATTGAGGGAATATGAACTTGTAAAAAAAACCCAAAAACAACTTCAAAAAAAAAAAAGATTCTCTCTATGATATATTTTCCTTTTATCATTCTACACATGTGACATCACAAATTGTAGTAGTCTTCTCATCCAGCAGTTATTAACAGAAACGCACACACAAAAAAAATCATAACTTTTGAACGGATTGTCCGGTTTTTCTCAAACTTTCACTGATTTATTCAACTAATATTGCTACATTCACTCAATCCATCTGTATATGAAGGTGAACATCCTCTAAAGCATGCTGGCATTCAGAGAATGTTTGTGTTAAAAAAAATGGTGGGAAATGTGAACCTCATGGCAGCACTCCTCAATCTGCCATATTAGCACTTTACTCTTGCGATCATGTGGCTGGTCTTTTGTTACCTACTGCACCAATTCTGCATTAGTGCATATGATCTTGAAACATAACACTCAACAATACTCACATTTTCTCCCTTATAATCACTTTTATTATTTTTCTCAAATTGGCAACCTTTCATTCTCTCTCTCTCTAGAATAAAAAAAAAAAACCCTCCAAGTCTGTAAATAAAGCACATACTAAATCATACCAGTGAACTCTGCACCTGAACAAACACGAACAATTGGTAGTAAAATTTGCAAAAAAAATAGGAATTTCAATCAATCTCCTATAATTCACCATGAACAGATGGTCAAAGAATAGGAACACAACATTCAATAAAGCTTCTTCTTCAATTTCCTGACAACAACAACAAAAAAAGAAAAAAAAACAAATATTTTGATAAAAGTAGGACAAGTTGGCAAGTATGCAACATTAGGGAGCTTTAGATTTTAGACGCGCGGACGTTCAGAGGGAAAAAAACATGGTCTGAGCGTGCGCAGTAACTTGACTTGCGCTACTGCGCACGCTCAGACCATGTTTTTTTCCCTTTGAACGTCTGCGTGTCTAAAATCTAAAGCTCCCTATTATAGAGTGATCAAACATACACAAAATACACTCAGAAAATTTCTTTACCTATCTAAAGGAGTTGCTATCTGCAATCACAACATGCAAAATTATAATTTTTCTGGCATGGAATGATTTTGTCAAACAATGCAAACTGCAGTACTTGTTCTCCTCCAACTCACCTGCATGCGAGTTTTGACCACGTCCAGTGGGGTGTTGCCGAACACACTGGCCGCGCCAGCGATCCCGCCGAAGCAGGCGGTGATTAGGGGGTTGATGTACTTGTTGGGGTCGCCGCCGCGGTACCATTCCCGCAGGGAGTCCATGACGAAGAAGCGAATGGCCTGGTTGCTGCCTTGCTTCATGATGGTGGCGGACAGACCTTGGTAAGTGCCTCGCAGACCTGGGGTGGGATCAAAGGAGTTGTGGGGTGGAGAGGGGTGATGAAAACAGACAGAGAATGGGACTTTTAATATATTCAATCTTTACTCTACGTTCTGTTAAATACTGTAACATTGGTGTGTACACCAAGTTTTATGACATTATTCAGAATCTATCACATTTCCTCATATGACGCAACATTTGGTACCCTGCGGTACCAAATGAAAATTCACCGTTTTGTTGAATTATTATTTTTTTTTTTGCACAGTACCTGGTCTCTGGGTTACCAAAAAATGTGTAAAAATTATTTATGGGGGTGGGGTCTAATAATAATACTGTAATAATAATAAATTCTTAAATAGTTACTCAGTGAAATTTTTATTACCATTGTGATTAGTTGTCTAGATTACACAAGTTAACATGAAAGGAAAATCAGTATTGGGATCATTATCACCGTGCCAATTAATGACAGTGCTGATGATGAGAAAATAGTCGCCCTGATAACATTGCAGCTGGCATAACTGTATGATGATAGACATGGGATGGTGCTATAATGCCATACCCCGGTTTACAGGGGTACCCCGAGTAGGGCATGATGAATCATATGTGAGAATTAATATTCTCATGAGGGACAAGCATGAACACTATAGAATTCTAAGATGAAAGTGACCCAAACTTTCAGTTCGGCTCATTGTCACCTCACCTCTCTCGTACATCATTTGGTGCATACATGTAAGAGGATCTTATTAGACAATACACTCTTGCTTTCTTATACAATGTAGTTGTAACTCACCTCTGTGCTATTGAATGCTTTTCAATCTTTACCATTCAAATCAGATTTTCATACACATCGCAAAGTATGTGTCCCATTTAATACTTCATTCTATTTCCTCATGTGGGAACCAGGCATCCACTCAAATGTTATTTTGGATACTTATACACTACTTCCACAAGAAAAACAAATAACTATGACATTTAGCACACATAGAATGTCTACAGGTGCACAATATGCACCATGTGAAAATCCATAACTGTGAATTATGCAATTAATCATATTCCAATGTTAGCAAAATGATGGTGTTCACTCAGTTATAAGCTCTCTTTTTTATATTTATTCATTATTTTTTCATTTATTCATTTTTTCTTGAGGGGGATGGGGAGATGTGTGATAAAAACCTCTATAAAATTGTTTTGTACCTCTGCAGTGATTTTGCTCATAACTTTCATTTCTCCATTTTTGAACTTACCACAGGCAATCTACAGTGAAGAATGACAAATATCCAGGTACATATCGTCACAGGGGTGACAAGGCCTTGTATCTCATATTTTGGTGAAAATGACTATTTTGGGGGGATTAATGGTCAAATCAGTTAAGTGATGTCCTGTCCAAATCCTAGCTGTCTTACCCCAAAAATGAAGCCACCATGGCATGACAAAGGAAAAGCTATCCCATTTGATATAGTGCTTTGGCTGCCATGTATTTTTTTGCTCTCCTGAACATTTGACATTTTGTAGATACGAGGTTTTGTCTCCCCAGTGACAGTAAGACATGTTCACTTTGAAATTATCAATTTTGTAGAGTTGTTCTCAACTGAAATTCACTTTTCGGTGGGGATGGTGGATCTGTTTCGGGAAATTCAAACATTTCCTACTTACCCTGAGTTTTGATGATCTCTCGCAGCCCGTGGAAGAAGCCTCGGTACCGTGGATTGGCCGACGTCTGGTCGTTGATGAACTTGACCTTTATCGTCTCCATTGGGGTCACGGCCAAGATGGCCTCGCTGACCCCTGCGCCCAGGCCGCACACCAAGCTGCCCGTCTTGCTGAGGGCACCATTGTGACTGTCACGCCACTTGGTCTTCAAGTATTCGTTCGCGCCAAATCTGAGGGTAGTGGATCAGAAATTTGAAAGTTGACAAGAAAGATGATAGCAGTGCTCTCACATATCATCATGTGCTTTCTTAATACTGAAAATGAAACAAGTGAAGAGTTTGTTCACAAAAACCGATAAGTCCATATTTGCCAAATGGAGATATTAGCGATTAAAGGTCAAGAAAAATAAAGAGAATAATGAGAAAATGTTTGCTTCTTTTGACCATAACTTAAACAAGGAAAAGTAGAAATTACGCGGTGCGTAACATATGTCCCCGCCGGAAGTAGCATTTTGTAACAAAATGTGCAATATAGGTAAAAAATCAAGGTCAAAGGTCAAAGAAGTCAAAGGTCAAAATTCTGTGTAGAAGTTTTGAAGCCCTCACCTAGTGCCATCACATAAAGCAAATGGAATCGAAATTGGGTTAGAAATGGCGAAGGAGTAGCATTTTGTAGCCAATGTACAATATAGGTCAAAAATCAAGGTCAAAGGTCAAAGAAGACAAAGGTCAAAATTCTGTGTAGAAGTTTTGAAGCCCTCACCTAGTGCTATCACATAAAGCAAACGGAATCGAAATCGGGTTAGAAATGGCGCAGGAGTAGCATTCTGTAGCAAAATGCACAATATAGGTCAAAAATCAAGGTCAAAGGTCAAAGAAGTCAAAGGTCAAAATTCTGTGTAGAAGTTTTGAAGCCCTCAACTAGTGCCATCATATAAAGCAAACGGAATCGAAATCGGGTTAAAAATGGCGAAGGAGTAGCATTTCGTAGCAAAATGTACAATATAGGTCAAAAATCAAGGTCAAAGGTCAAAGAAGTCAAAGGTCAAAATTCTGTGTAGAAGTTTTGAAGCCCTCAACTAGTGCCATCATATAAAGCAAACGGAATCGAAATCGGGTTAAAAATGGCGAAGGAGTAGCATTTCGTAGCAAAATGTACAATATAGGTCAAAAATCAAGGTCAAAGGTCAAAGAAGTCAAAGGTCAAAATTCTGTGTAGAAGTTTTGAAGCCCTCACCTAGTGCCATCACATAAAGCAAATGGAATCGAAATCGGGTTAGAAATGGCGAAGGAGTAGCATTTTGTAGCAAAATGTACAATATAGGTCAAAAAATCAAGGTCAAAGGTCAAAGAAGTCAAAGGTCAAAATTCTGTGTAGAAGTTTTGAAGCCCTCACCTAGTGCCATTACATAAAGCAAACGGAATCGAAATCGGGTTAGAAATGGCGAAGGAGTAGCATTTTGTAGCAAAATGTACAATATAGGTCAAAGGTCAAGGTCAAAGGTCACGACTGAAATTCTGTGTAGAAGTTTCAAAGCTCCCATGTAGTGCTATCATATAAAGCAAACAGAATCAAAATTGGCTCATAAATGACAGAGAAGTAGCAAATTGAAGATTTTGATCACACACGGACGCACACACGGACACACGGACGGACGGACACACGGACGGACACACGGACACACACACGTACGGAGCCCGTTTCATAGTCCCCTGCTCGAACTCGTTCGGCGGGGACAAAAATGTACCTTATATGACCAATATATCATTTGAAATGTATCATTTAGTACTTTATGACAGAGACCGTACTTCAAATATTGACTTATCGGTTTTTGCGAACAAACTCCTCAAGTGTATACATGGTTGCACATCAGCACAGCATAACAGTGATTATTTTTCTGATCATACAAAGGTGACAGTGACATTGCCTCAAATAATACAAAGCTTGCACTACAATACAAATGAAATGTATACATGTATGATTTTATGACAACGCAAATATTTGCCAATGCTATAATATGTATGATTTTAAGATATAATAAAGTCAATATGTGTATTACACAGTTCTTTATCAATACACAGAGTGCAAAGAATGATGAAATAGAACAACATATCCAAACTGGCAACTGTCATTTGGGTGAAGGAACTATTGTACAATATCAAAATAAATCTAAAATCCTGCAGACACTACGCCAAAGTTAAACGACAACAAATGTGTTAGGTATATGAAAATTTAATATGTCATTTGATTTGAAGATCTACATCACCCACAGATATAACTAGAAAAGCACTCTGAGAGCACAGACCTCCGCCAAGCATGCAGCTCATTTCCACCACTGATCTTGTTCTTCCATAGAGATATCAGTAATTTCCACCCATAAGTACTTATAGCATTGTGTGCTGAAAGTCGCCCGATATCCCGATATAGAAGCCTTTGTTACGTCATAAACCCTCAGCTGCACGGCGCGCCTCGCCCCAGGAGAAACTAGAGCACGCACTTTATAGTGCGCGCAGGCAAACCTCCAATACGCACAGCCTGAACTCCCAAGTTCATTGACCCTACCTGCCAAAACATCAAAAATCATTCATAAATTCCCCCAAAATTCTCGGATCACTACCAAAAATTAATCGTTTGTTACTTGTGTCATTCTCAACCTTTCTTGCAAGTTTCATCCCAATCCCTTAACTACTTTTTGAGTTATTTTGCACAAGGACAAAGTAACTAACGAACAAACGAATGAACGAACACACAAACCAAAGGTAACAAAAACATAACCTCCTCCCTTGGCGCGGCTTGGCGGAGGTGATAAGATGATGCCTTAGCTTCATGACTTCATGCAAGCCAGACTTAACATTGTGTCAATCACAACAATAACAGCATGTAAGAGGAGTGTTCTGCTACGTGCCTCTTTCACCTAAAAAAAAAAAAAAAATTAACCCAAGTGCCATGGGCTCCGTTGCATAGAACTATAGTAACATCACATCAGTGGTAAGTTGGTAGCAGCACAATTCCATAGTGAATCAAAGCCAATCAAAGCCAAGAAATTATTGATGGTTAACATAGATTGCGGAGCTACTATTCACTGCATGTAAAGTTACTATATAGTATTATGCAACAGGGCCCTGATGACACTGAGGGTAGAGATTTAGAGAAGGTCACATCAGCTGCTGCACATCCTGTCGCTCAACATGGCAGACATTGTGGAATAATATGGTGGGATTGTACATTAGACCTGTCTATACCCATAACATCTGGTTCCTAGCTTGAAGTATGCATAATGTATTAGGATGCTCCCATGTAATATGATTTGCATCCAAAGAGCTGATCACCCCCCCCCCCCACACACACACACACACTCAGATAGAGAGATTATACACAAAACAAAGGGAAATCCAGGAACTTGCACACACTGGATACCGAGGTAACTGTTTTTGCAAACATCCCTATCAGTACCTGGTACAGTGCATTATTATGACTACTACACGGGTCAACTGTTCACAATCCATATTTCACCATTAACGCAACCATGCACCCACATCAATACTCTCCCAGTGTAAAATTGTGTACACATTTAAATGAGTCCACACGGACATTGGACATCTCTGATAACAAGGGCAGCATTTCATGAAACTTGTCAGTCACCGACAACCACTCTAAGCTACAGAAATCCTGGCATCTGATTGGCTGAGAGCAAATTTGTCTGTGAAAATCACTGACAAAACAATTGATGAAATGCCCCCCCCCCCCCATACTGCTCTGTGGTGTGGTTCATATACATCAATAGCAATGTACTGTGAATAAATTGTGAATTATCTTTTAATCAGTGTACACTAAATTTTACAGTTCAGACAGCTGATGATTTACATAGCTGTAACATCTGACTGATGCTTATCCCCACTATTTATGACCTACTACAATTTAAGTAATTATGATAGTTTGCACTTTTCTCTTAGGCTGCAGGTAGATATGTGCCCCAGGTTAATTGTCAATCATCTTTTTTCTTTACTATATGATTGTTGAAGAGAACAGTGAAAAATTGTTTGACTTCAACAATAAAAATATCTACAATGACAAATATCAGGAGATCACAATGTTTTGAACAAACAAATGTGGAAAACATTTTTTAAAGAATAAATATAAAATTCATGGTCGACACTCCAGATTTCATTTAAGTCAAAAGATGTTGAACTGCAATTTACAAAATGAAACTTAGCTGAAGAATATACACTAAAAAAAGCTACTACACAATAGATAATACATAGCCGGAAACAATTTATCTCTTGTGTGATCTGTCAATTACCTAAGAGCCACTGTTTCAGTTTCTTTTCAATATCCTGTGGTGTTGATTTTCAGGAGGTCCTTGTAAAATACACACAAGATTTGTGCTCATAAAAACGTACACTGTGAGTGTAGTGTTGATAGCATCGGTACTGTTATTTGCAATTTTCATGGTTAAAGATCATGGGCATATCTGTGGGAGCTGCGTGTACATCAATTGCCCTCACGTTCCCGAAGTGCCCTGGCACGCCTGATAAGAGTGCTCGTGCCATTTCACCAGAGTGAAATGTCAATTTGATTTAGGAGCCTGCAGCTGAGAGGATTGTTATAATCCAGCAATAATCAATATCACCTTGAAGTCAGTGGTTATATTCCATGGTCAGCCTATAGACGTACACCATGCAAGATATGAATGTGTAGGATGCTTTTTATGTTGACGTGATAATGATGGATGCCAAACTTAATTTCATATGTCAATCGAGAACTAAGTTTTTGTTTTGGGTTTAACAATAGCAATATCTCCTTTTCTCTCTTTTAATTAATTATAATTTATTATAATTTTCATTAATGATGGCAATTCAAATAATGTTTATTATCATTATCCTGAATCACAATAATGAATTAAAGGGGATGGCTAGTAACTGATCAGTGGGAATCAGTGGGAATGCTGTGGGATGATTGTTCCAATCCTTGTGGGATTCATTTAAGAGTACATTATTGTTGTGTGAAAATTATTTGCTTCAGAATGGTCTCATATTCAAGTAATGTGCAGTTTAATGTTTCCAGGTTAGCAAGCCTGTACAGTGACAGGGCGATCGTTAACGGCCTGTTAACAATCGCCCCGACACTGTACAGGCATGCTATTAAACCTGGAAACATTGAACTGCATATTATTTGAATATAAGACCATTCTGAAGCAAATAATTTTCACATGACAACAGATATAATTTACTCTTAAATGAACCCCACATGGATCAGAACAATCATCCCCCAGCATTCCCACTGATTCCCACTGATCAGTTACTAGCTATGCCCTTTAAACAATAATTTTATAATAGATAAAGATAATACAATATGTGTCAATAATGCAAAACATAACGGTTCCAGATAATAAAATTTGTTTTAATTAGCATCAATACCTTTTTTCATATTGCTTTGAAATGTTCTACTTCCTATCCAAGTTACACTTTAAATCATCAATATAAGAAGGATGTAAAATTACTTATTAGTAGTACATTCTACTTTCTAGCTGCCTGCTACTCTCTACATTGCACACTCTATGTATTGCAAACATTCATGTACAGGTATGAATTTTTACGTCAGTTTGATCTACTCTCTCATGAACTATCACCATCTTCTCCACAACATGTAAAGCCACAGCTGATCAAATACACCTCCAAATTTCCCTGGCCCTCTCTCACTTACATGCATGCACCCCTCAAGTGGTACTCCTACCTCCAGAAGTACCAGCTCTGAGTGAGTACACACAACGTCCCTACCCAGTTGCTTGCGTCGTATTGACAGTCAGAATTATGCAGGTACCTTCCCTATTATTAAGTTAACTGCATGCCCTCTTTGAGGTGAACTGACTAACCCTGTGCTGCATATCCTTAACATACGTGTACATATTCTCAATGAAGTGTTGTGCTGGTGACATTTGCACATTAAATAATTGAGATGCCCGGGTAAAGCGTTTATAACATGCATTTCAGCTGGTGAAATCAGATATTGGGGAATGAAACCCAAATATTACTGGATTGAGTGAATGCAGAGTAGTAGAACACATCAATGACAGTGAAAACATATTTTCACTGGTGATGAAAGAGCACTTGACTTACCTCTGTCAAAAAGAAGGGGGAATATTATTACTCTCATCAAACATTGTATGTCACTATTGTCAGTAACAAGTCGAAGGAATGTGCATTTTCACACACACACACACACAAAATTATTAAAACAAAATTGTGTGTATTTTCTTCATGTTATCATTCTTCATATGTGACACCACAACTGTAGTAGTCTTTTCAATCCAGTGATGGCTGCACCAAAACTTTAAGAATTCACAACTTTTGAATGGATTGTCTGATTTTTCTCAAACCATTTCACTGATGTGTCCTACTAATATCACCACATTCACTCAATCCACAAGTATATTTGGGTTCCGTCCCCCTTATTAACAATTAAGCGAGGCTTTTGCATTCTCTTGTTGGGACAAGAGGAGGTAATTCCATTTGTTTTTCCAGATCAGGGACAGGTGGAAGCTCCGCAATGGTGGTGATGCTGGTATTCCATTTTAAAGGACAAGTTCACCTTCATGTGGACTGAGTGAATGCAACAATATCAGTAGAACACATCATTGAAAGTTTGGGGAAAATCGGAAAATCCGATCAAAAGTTATGAATTTTTAAAGTCTCTGCGCAGTTACTGCTGGATGAGAAGACTACTACAGTGTATGATGTCATAT
Organism: Diadema antillarum; assembly: GCF_040938485.1. Taxonomy (NCBI): domain Eukaryota; kingdom Metazoa; phylum Echinodermata; class Echinoidea; order Diadematoida; family Diadematidae; genus Diadema; species Diadema antillarum. The sequence continues at coordinate 1,508,232 of NW_027270929.1, read as the reverse complement.
GCGTACAACGACATAAAGAAAATAAAAAGAGAATTTCACAAAATTTTACTTTTTGAAAAAAGTGTACATTTCCTCAACTTGTCACGGACGTATGTTAAGGGTAATATTATTCCCCTTGCCTTCTGAAAGAGGGAAGTCATAAGACCTTTTATTAAGCGAGGAAAGTGAAAATATGTTGAATTTTCTTTATATTTTCTTTATATCGTTGCACTCATGTGACATCACAAGCTATAGTAGTCTTCTCATCCAGCCTTCAGTGAGCAGAAACTTCAAATGTGCATAACTCTAGAACGGATTGTCTGATTTTCCTCAAACTTTCACTGATGTGTTTTTGCTGCATTCACTCAACCCACATGTCTGTGAACGTGAACTTGTCCTTTAAGCATTACCAGAATCTGTTCAATCAAGCAATCTTTGGCAGTTCAGTGTGAATCCACACTCGCTGGGGAACCTCTACTGAAGATTTGGTACATTCAAAGACAATTCAATCATCTTTCCTATTTCACTGTAATTGATACTGATGACTTCTCAAAGCCAAAAAGGTACTATCTGGACGAGCATGAAAGCGTGACCTGAAATGAAACTGAGTCTTGAAACAAAGACTACATGGCAAAGAGCTGATCAGATTCTTAATGAAAAGTGTGACTCAATGCCTAAACAGTGGCTCAGTTTGAAGTCGACAGATTCACTGAACATCACCTGTCACCAAATCCTTATCCCTTCTCTCTACTCTATTAAAGGGTGTGTACAATTCTAGTTGAGGTGAGGATTTAGCTTTTAACATTTTGCGAGATATTCAGAAACCACTCTATGAGATGTCAAATAGCATGCAATTCTAAGAGGTATCAAAAGTTTATTTGATGAAAATCGGTTTTGAAATGGCTGAGATATCCAAAAACAAGGTGAAACAAAGAGATCCTAATAAAAGGCGTGGCCTGTCGCCTTTTATCATTATCACCTTTTTGGATATATCTCAGCCATTTGAAAACCAATTTTCATCAAGTAAACGTTGAACCCTTCTTAAAATTACATACTCTTTCATATTTCATAAGAGGTTTCTCATTATCTCATTTAGGAATGTTCAAAACACGAATCCCCACCTCAACCAGTACTGTACAGTCCCTGTAATACTACATATAAAGTACAGCAGCTCTTAATGCGATCGGCAGCATGAACTTAGCGCAGAGTTTCTGTCTGTGTGTTTTGCAGTGTAAACAACTGGTGTCAGTATAGCTGTGCTAAGCTCCAGTTAATGTGCAACCTGATATTGGCAAGATAATTGGAGTAATTTATTTCTGCCATGTACAAGTACATCAATCCCATGGGGTAATTTTAGAAAAGTAAATATGCTCATATGGTCTGTTTTCCCTCAAGAGTGTACAAATGTTTTAAGACATTATTTGGATAGTAAAACTTTTATGCAAATCACTAAAAATAATGATATAATTTTCAATGCAAAAAATTTCTAAATCATTAAACAATGGCAGCTGTTTAAAGCAACATTTGGAAGCAAATATAAGCCATCTACAGACAAAATCTATGTTAGAATTGGAAGCATTCAAATATTAGAAGAGCTCTTTTCTTGAAATGTGCTTTCCTGTCACACATGGACAATAAAGATATATAAAGAAAATATTAAAAATTAACATATTTTATTTTCTACCATAATGAAAAAGCGCTTGGCTTGTCTCTTTCAGAAGGTGGATCAAATAACATCACCTTTTTGTCAGGAGCAAGTGGAAGGAATGTGTACTTTTAATCACATATGACATTCAAAAGAATTTCTTTGTATTTTCTTCCCATCATTGTTGACTGTGACATCACGAAATGTTGTAATTTTCCTATCCAGTGATTACTGTACCGAACTTTAACAATTTATTTATACTTTTGAACAGATTGGCAGATTTTCCTCAAACTTCAATTACTGTGTTCTAGTAATTCTACTGATACTTTTGCATTCACTCAATACTACTGTATACCATCCCTTTGATACTTGGGTTTCATTCCCCATCTAAAGGCCAGGGGTTTCGATCTGCACACGTACCTGACGGCAGACTTTGGTATAGATCCGTAGAGTAGCGGACTGAGGCCCCTGTAGAGACCCCTGACCCCATGGTCTCGTACGGTCAGCTTCACACAGTGGATGGGCCCTCGGTACAGTGGCTTGGCGGCCCTTTCGTCCAGCTGGAGCTGGGTCTTTACATACTCTGTCGGGAATGTGATGCAGATTTCGATCCCGCCAGCGATACCACCTGCAGAAAAATTTGAAGGGTAGCTCGTCTTGTGAGTTGAGTGTTGTAATTTAACCAGACATCACTGGCCCAATACCAATACTATACAGCAGGACAACTGTGAGAGGATGAAATGGATTATACCAACCTGCTTTCTTTTTAGTGGTCAACAAGGACTATAAATCAAAATGCAAGGCTCTGTAAAAGAAGCTATACCAAAGAATATGAGTTACTTCAGTTTACTACATAGGAGAGACAGATAGAGAGAGAGAGGGAGAGAGAGATAGAGAGAGGGGGGGGGGGCAGGAGGACAGATATCATTCTGTCTTTCTGTCACGTTTCAGTTGTTTTGTTTATACAGCAAACAACCGAGGTTAGCAAGCCTAGCCATACTTGTAGGATAAAGTCCTTGTTTTCTTTCAGCCATTCAGTCTATGAAAGTCACTTTGTGGGGGCATTACTGTGGAGTACGATTCTTAAATGCTGAAAACAACAGTGCTACCAAAAAATCAGAGAAGACCTGACCTGGAATTTTTGAGCCAGGGTACAAGTATGGTTTTGTATAGCATGGAGGGGGGGGGGGGGGGGGGTAGGGGCTGTGTTATGCCTCATAGAACACCATATCAAATGAATGAAAATAAGGCACTGTGGATGTACAATGTATACCACTTGACCAGTTATCTATGTATCAATCACATACACATGTACATAGTGTGTAAAGGCAAATCATCAGGTACTACATGTGTGTGTGTGTGTGTGTGTGTGTGTGTGTGTGTGTGTCTGTGTGTGTCTGTGTGTGTAGTGTACTGCTACAGTATTTACAATGAGTTCCGGATTTCCAGGGCACAGGATATGGTACATATTATACAATTAAAGACCACTTTGGTCTCACACTTTAACCATTTCCTCACAGTGATATAAGCATTATTAGGAAAATTAACAAATTCTATAGAATAGACAGATAAACGATTCAACATATTTTCCTATTTCATTATCTGCATAGAAGTAAACCAACTTGTTTCACTTCAGTTCTGAAATTTGCTAAAGGGGGATTTCTGCTCAATCTCTGGACAGAGGAAGACTAACTGTTTCACTGTAAAAAAAAAAAAATGCATACCATACTAGGTACAAAATGTATTTTCTGAACCTATGGAAATGTGTGACATAGATCCCCTGACTTTAAAAAAGAAAGCATGTATAGCCTCTAAATGATGTGTTTACATGAATTGTATTGCACAAGGGGATTCAACTTTATCCAGGCTGGCAGGGCTTTTTTGTTGTGACTTTCCCCCTAATTTGATGTATAGTATCTTTGGTAAGACAGAGTGATGCTGTTTGGGATGGCCCATTTTATTTTAAGATGTAAGGCCTATTTCGATCAAAGCCAAAACAGATCTACATGTATGCTCCCTCACTGCTAATTCTGGTAGAGCATTTTTTTCTCTCTCTCACGATGTGTCTGAGTAAAGGGGATCTACTTTCCATACATTATTACACTTTTGTCATCGTTGTTGCATTTTGCGAGATGATAAGCCTACCGGGTACTTTTATAAAATGTGAGTTCATATCGTACCAAAATACCAGTGGCAGCTGGGTCTATTGGGATTTCATACATCAAGTAAGAAAAATTAACCACTTGCACATTTTCAATGCTACTCTAATCGCAACTAAGATGTATTTTTTTTTTCTTACCAAACACTAATTTCGTTATCCTTTAACATCACTGGGAGGGCTGATGCCTGCTTGCATTATAAATGTTCACAATCGACTACATTTTATATTCAAAATGCTTTTCATTACCTGTAGTTAGTATGCAAAAACGTTCTAAATCAGCATTTGATACAGGTTTAATAAATTTGTTCATTGCTTCAAAGACATCATTATTAAAGTAACAGACATTCTTGGCATACCACACAGTGAGATATTTGTGAATACACTGTGCATATAAAGTACCTGGTAAGCCTGTGAAATCCAGATCTTAGATTCAATGTGTGTCAGGTCATCATGGTTGTCTGTTTATTTGAATGTGATGGCATTCTGGTCCAATGCCAATAGTTTGTTGATGATAGTAAGACGCACACAGTACAGCTGACACACATTTAGTATGGTATGGTACATACAATGTAACATGACGCAGCTTGGTCAGCCAAGGCAAATGTCAGGTGAAAGGTATAGTGTCAGAGGCAGTGGATATATCCCATCTATCAATAGCCATGATGACGTTCCCCTCCAACCCACGCAATTCTGTAATTGGATTTCTCTCTGCAGACAGCACGCAAGTCAAGGGGGCTACCCATGCGCCAGATGATTAGGATTAGTCAACAAAGTGTCCCACAGTGTTGCTGCAATGACTGCTGGAATGACTGGAGAGATGATTGTTTATAAATCAATTTCTTTGATATATGTTATAATAAATGAATGGAAGCTTGCCTCTTCTACAGCCCTTTCACTTTTTCATGAATTTTGTCAATGTGTAAGCATTGTAAAAAGAGGGAAAACAGTTAGTGAAGGCTGGTGTCATTTAATCCAATGTTGCACACCATTTGCAACATGATAATTAATTGAATGCATAAATACATAGAATGTGTGCTAACAAAATTTTTGCTGTAATTACATGTAGCAGTAACTCTCATTACTGCCTCTGAATTTTAAAGTGATGCATGAAACAAATATGAGTATAAGGTGTCTGCTTTTGATAAGCAATGATGAAATCCATAATGAGAGAAAAAAAATGATAACATCTACCACAGGAAAAAGTTATTGCCATTTGGATCAAATGTGTCACATTAAGGTTGCATTCTAAATTTAGACAGTGAACCTTTTAATTTGAATTTTCTACCGTGAGAGATTGCATATATTTTTTGAGAGAATACTTCTGCTCAAGATTCTAGTAATCTGACTTAAATTTTGAGAAGATAGACTAAGCCAGCACATCTATAGGTAAAATGATGTACTGGTATACACACACCCAAATACATCCAATGCTAGACATTTGCTATATGAACTGCTCTATCTTTTGTGTTCACAAGCTCACTTGAAAACTGGAATGAAAATCTAAAACAGCTTAGTACAATAGCATATGGGCCTATTCCATAGCATCTACGTTAGATCCTTGAAATGACCAAGATGGACCATTGTCATCCCTTTCAGATAAAATTCTCTCTAACCATGATTCCCTGGAAAGGTAAAAAATGTGCATGATGAGTCTTATCATCACATATTTGCGCATAAAATCCTAGAGGGTGAAATACAAGTATTGTTTATAAGACACGGTATACAGCTCAGTTGTATTCACCCAAAACAAAGTCGTTCTTTATGCATGTACAGCTAAAAAAAAAAAGAGAGATTCAAGGAAATATCAAACAATAATGATTGATAGACCATTTACAGCAAACTGTATTAAAGTGTATAAGAAATGACGTCCCATAGCTTACTGGTCATTTGTCACTTGGGTGACTGATGGGCTATGCAATCAACAATTGATAATGTGGTAATGAGGCTGCAGCATCCTACAATTCTAGGTGCATAATACAATGTATGAATATTGTTCTGTCATTAAATATAATCTTTCATGAATCAAAGAAAAATGGAAGATGAAAGATAGAAATAAACTTGCAAACATTAATTACAGATAAGAAATAGAAGTGTATCAAAAATGACATTTAATCTGCACATTTGTCACTTGAGTGACACCAAAGTCTGACAATTTGTTCACCAACATAAGCCACCATAAGGAGGCAGCATCAACATTATACTGGGAAAGTCTGAAAGAAACTAAGACAAAGTCCCTATAATCCATTATACAGACTTTTGTTTTTCTTTCTTTCAGTAGTCCTCATTTATTTGCCCAGCACTATGAAATACTGGGATCTATTTTTATGAGCTTCCTGCAAAAGGTCCTGCTGGTACTCCACACATTACAGGGAAAACAATACTGGTACCACTCATATCACACATATGAGGATCTTGGCATTACAGTGAATGCTGTCACATACCTGTACCTTTACTTAATATAAAAAAGAAATTGATGCCACAAGAATACAAAAATAGCATCCCATTCATCCATTGCAAAAAGCCTTGGAAACTGCTTCGCAAAGACAGGCATGCTAGCATTTATTTATTTTTTTAATACACACCTTGTTAAATACCTTTGTAAGTGGTCTATTCACCGACAAACATGTTCACGCACTATGCACAAACACAGACTTATGTTCGTCTTCTTCTTTTTTATGAAAAACCATTTCCCTGAGCCCTGCTGAATCAATGAATACCAGTACCAAGGTACTAATAGTTCTTTGAAAAACAGAATGGTTGTGGAACTAACTTTATGAAGACAAGCTGCAAACTTGGATCTGTTCCAAGAACAAGTACAAACAGTATATAACAGTTGTATCAAAGGAGAAGAGACTCTCAAAACACTGTAACCTTCACACACACACACACACACACAAAATGAAAGAAAAAGGAGAAAAAGCCTGAATTGGAAGAGCATAAAATCATCCATGTACACTAACAGGGGCGGATCCAGGAATTCTGTAAAGGGGGGGCGTAACTATTATTTTTGGTGCCACTTCCGGGTTTCATTTCATTTTTTCTTTTTATTTCTTGTGTTTTTAACAATAAATAAAGGGGGGGGGCGTGCGCCTCTTGCGCCCCCCTCTGGATCCGCCACTGCACTAAACTAATATCTGACATTTCTTTTCAATAAAGTCATAGTGTTAAGATATGAGATACCAAAGAGCTTCATACTCTTTTGTCTAGAGCTTCATGTGATGTGACTTACAATACTTATTCTTATAGGGATGGTATAATTTTGGTTGAGATTGGGGATTCAGATTAAATTTTTGCTAGATGACTAGAAATCACTTATAAAATATGACAGAGCATACAATTTCAAGAGGAATTCAAAATTTATTTGATGAAAATCAAGCTTTGAAAAGGCTGATGTAGATAAAGTGAAACAAAGTGGTCCCAATAAAAGGTGGGTCCCACCTTTTTTGAGAACATCTTTGCTTTTTGGCATTTCAGGCATTTCAAAACAAATATTCATCAAATAAACATTGAATTCCTCTTAGAATTATGTACTCTTTCATATTTCATAGAAGGTTTCTCATTTAATAAATCTCACAAAAAAGCTGCAAACCTGAAGCCCCATTTCAACCAAAACTATACCATCCCTTTAATTTATATGAGTACATTTACAAAGTTGGTGGATTGAAGTGTGCTATCAATTTCTCTTAAAATGATAAAAATACAAGAATGTATCCTATATCATGTCTTTTTTTAAAGGTCTGTGAGACACAGAGACAGTTCCTGGAGTTTTAAACAATATTCCTCAATTAAACATGAATTTTTATCATCACATCATGCGGGCTTGCCAATACACACAGTAGGACCTATGTTTAACGTGAGGTCCGAGGATAGACACCATAGTGAAAGTTGAAGTGCCCAGTATCTCTAGGATGCAAACTTTGCTATTTTACTAGAGTTGCACACTTTGGATAAACCTCAATGAGTTGATTTTATAGGCAACACTTGCTTGTAAGATGCAGCTCAAGACAAATTGCGAATCCAAAAGTCAGTGCTCAGCAACATTGAACAGAAACAAGGGAACTGGGGTCTCGCTCTCACCCAAGTATTGCAAGTTCATCTTTCACACATTTTTGCAGAATGAAAGAAGAGTGAAGCAAACTTGGGGAGCTTTGGGGGACCTCCTGGAAGACATGGTGTCCATTTAAGGGCTCACTGGTAATAAAAACCTGTCAAGTTTTGTAGAAAATTTGACCAAGGCGATGTGCTTTCAAAAAGAAGACAAAAATGCAAAAATTGGATCCTAATTTGGTCCTGGACCTAAGGGGGCCACTACTCCTGAATATTTCTGCCTTTAAAGAAGACAACCTTTCTTTTAAGATTCATAAATTTGGGTCCTAAGTTAGGCATGGTGCCCATTTGTTCATGCTAGAGGTGAACAAAAATCTCTGCCAAGTTTGCCGAAAATTTGACCATGTATTTACAAGAAAAAAATAAAAAAAATGTGAAAATTGGGCTACAACTTGGTTCCCCCCCCCCCCCCCATTTGAAAAAAAATAAATAAAAAATAGTAAAATCCTATCACCTGGTGACAGTACTGCCTGGTGAGATCTAGGAATGCTATACATGGTCAAGTTTGATGGAAATCTGTCACAATCGCAAGTAAATACGATTGTCAAGAAGCCGAAAATGTAAAAATTGGGTGCTAATTGTTCTGCCACCTTCCTCCCCCCCTTCCCCGCACTGATGAGTGGGGCATCTCCAAATCCACCAAGCACAAGCTTGACACTACGCAGTCACCAATGCCATGTTCATGTATGTACTTTAATAGACTTCTAACATGTTAGCGCTATCACTTTTCACTAGTACTATCAGTACCATCAAGTACAGTAGTACAGTATGTCAAAAAAAAAAAAAATACAATGGGATTTTTGCATTGATAACACCCAATATGATTGAACAGTCCAAATGCTACTTCAGGGTCTTAAAATATAACATCTTAGCTCTATTTTGCAGAAAACCCCTTTCAATTTGGGTAAGCGGTCACAGAGAAATGTGGATTGTTGTAAAGCATGTCATGAGTCTGATTCTTCCAAGTTTAGCACTTGGAACTGCATGTAAAATTACACAATAGACAGAACTTGGAGGAAAGAGATTCTTGACATGCTCTACAAAATTCCTCATTTCTCTTTGACCACCGAAGCAAATCGAATGGGGTTTTCTGTAAGATGTGGGCAATGCGTTATAGTTTCATACCCTGAAATTGTACTTGGATTGATTCAAAAGTCAGATCAGGCCGCTAGGTGCGGCAGTCTTGCATTGTGCGAACACGCTGGCGCCCGTGTTTTGATGGGCGCTCTGCATCGGTTGATTAAAACTCGATTTTTGAAGAAAAAAAAACAGACAGGATTTTTTTCTTCTTTTCATCATGGATAGTGGACATGTGTGTGTAACAAAAAATCACCGTGCAAAGTTGCGACAATTTATACGTCAGATGTGAGATGAATAAGAAGTGAATAGGGGGCCTCATGAGGCGTTCCCCCCTGGGCCTCATGAGGCGTGGGGGCGGTCCTCATGAGGCGGGGCAGTCCTCGTACGCGGGAGCGGTCCTCATGAGCGGGTTTCCCGCACTGAATTTATGAAACTATTGAATTATCATTGAAAGTTTCAATTCTCCTTCAAACAACGGAGTCTGGACTCTGGTTATGGTATGGTAAATTACTGCCGGACTGATGTTAAACATGACAAACTTGTCCCCATGAATGATAAAGTTTGGAGGGGGTAGACATATTCAAAGGTCCTAAAGGTTAGGAAGTATGATAACTTAAGCCTACCGGTACTTGCCTGCAAGGATCGCTTTGCCGGGATGTGTCTTTTTGCCTCCTGTACGTTGAGGAGCTGCTGCAGCAGCGGCGGCGAATGTCCTGGGAGTGGGACTGCCGAACAAATTCCGACGAACTACAGTGCCTCCGACGTCGTTGAGACGGAGCTCCGGGTTATTAGGAAGTGAACTCATTGTATTGCTGCTAATAACTGAACAGCTGAAGCACCTTCAACTTTTCAGACGCTACCACTCACTAGAAAAGAGCTAAACCAAATCTGAAGCTTAGATACTGTAGTGTCGAAGCAAACTTCAGCAAGTTAGCTGGAGGGCTCGTTCAGACGTAACAGTTGCACTGCAGATCGCGTGATTCCTCGCCCGAGGATCTCGGAGTGGAGCGATGCAGCTCTTGATCACAATGCAGCATTCACATTCAGCTGGATCTCGTAGACAAGAACACGGTATTTTGGTACCCGAGTGTACGCTACGTCATGGGGGTGTGTGCGGTCAGAGGTCAACAGAAGCAGACGATCTCGCGCTTTTGAAAGTCTCGCTGAATCTCGCAAACTCAATTAAAGTCACGTCTCCTTCGAGATACGTAATGACGTATGCGGAAGTGCTGGATCTCGTCAATGTAGGAATATACCACTTTATTATAGGGTACAGTACTCTATCAGTTGTTTAAAATTACGTTGTTAATCTGTGCTCATCTAGTTAAAAATTACCTAGATAGCTAAATTAAATCATTATTGAATTTTCATTCATAATCAATGAAAGAAAAACAAAATAATGTCGTGGTAATTAGTGACCGTATGTTCGCACCATTTTTAGTCCAAGTATGCACTCCCCTAAAAGAAAATACAACGTCTGTTGCTATGCCGCGACACAAACATCGAGCTTCTATCGGTACACATGCACACAGGCGCCTACGGTACCAAATACGTTTTATAGCGTTGGAGACGACTTGAATTGTGTATGTTAGTGTGGTCTTTTGGTGCCATTCATTTGTGCAGATAACTGCTCACAGGCATAGTTGTGAGGAAGGAGATCTACCTCGTAGAACATAAACAGTGAAGTTCCTGTCGGTGAGTATGAACGAAAATGTTTGGTTTTCTAGCTAGATATTTATGTATAATAAAGAAATAAATAGACCATCTAAAGAAAAGAAAAGGAAAAAAAAAAAAAAAAGCTGGTGGCGTGGTGCCGGGGCCAGGGTCATGGGGTGGAGTTTGGAAGACCATACCATGCTATTTGAGTATTGATGGACATACACTACAGTCGTGAACATAAATGCATTAGATATGGTCTACTAGTTCTTTATCGTGTCTATAAATATGATGTATTAATAGTCAAAGGATTCAAGAATCGGCTTCAAACGTGTGGGTTGTTATTTTGACGCACTCACTCAGTTGTGCTGTGCCGTAGTTTTGAAACAACACCCCTACCCTCCATTAGCATTGACAATACGTCACGTGTCTTGTGAAATGCACGTAGAACATTGACATTGTCTCGAAACTCTATTATTCAAACTTTCTCTAATGCTTTTCCAATGGGTCATTAATCTTTGGTATCATTGTTTTGCTGTTGATCTGATCAGGTTTTTCAATTTTAACATCATCAAATCCCCAGGCCCAGTGAAGAATGCAAAACCACTGCCCGTACTCCGTAGTCTCATGTGCGAATGTTCGTTTAGTAGGAATTTAACCTACGCGAAATGTCGTAATGCAAAATAAAAGGGGTGTCGGTTTCAATGTAGACTAGATAATTTCTACAGTGTCGATGTGTTGACACCTACATGTTAGATCTATAGTACTATGGGGTATGGGTGAGTGTCCAATACATCGACACCGTAGTGTTGTTCTATCAAGAGAAACTTAAAATATCTCACAATTTGCCTGAAATTTTACTCACATGTCAAGAAAACACACTCTGAATTCACAAGCGCGCATCAAAAATGTGACTCATTTGCAGTACACACTCCAAGATACACTTGGTAACTGCTTCAAACGTGCGGGGTGTTATTTTGACGCGCCCAGTTGCGCCGTGATTTTGAGACTGACACCCCTTTCCTCCATTGACAATACGTTACGTGTGAAATGCACGTAATGCTTTTTCAGTGTGCATTTATAATCAACGGTATCATTGTTTTGCTGTTGATCCTGTTTATTATTGGGTTTTTCAGTAATATTTAGACATCTTCAAATCCCCAGTGAAGAATGCAAAACCACCTTGCGCAGTCTCATGTGTGAATGTTTGTTTTGTATACGCAATGCTATAATAGAGGGTTGTCGGTTTCACTGTAGTGTTGGTGTGTTGGACACCCACCAAGCTCGGGGCATTTTCTATACATTGTATTTGTGTTTGTATTAACCAGGTGGTTCTACACATAATGCAAGGTAAATTTAGGTCTATAAATTATAAATTGTCTCATTGACTCATGTTAAAAGGATCAGTGTTCAAAATTGTAATGTTTACTAACCATTCCTTGTATCTCTTCACAGATCCACATAGCCTTCAAAGAAGTCACATCAACTTGAAAAAAAAAGAAGAAAAAATGTCCAAACTCATCCAGCCACCGCAGCGCTTCACTCATGGCGAATGGAACTACTCAAATCATTCCAACTATAACAGTGCAGAGAAGCAGCGTGCCAGTGCTGAACGACTGATTGATGAAAGCAACAGACTAATTGATGAGACAGATGAAGCTACCAAGAAGACACAGAGAGATGTCAACAAAAAGTTTGGTAATTAACAAGAACAATTTTCTGTGGTCCATGTTTTATATCAATTCTTGGCAGTGAGAAATACAATGAGATCAGACTCTCCTGTTACTACTAGTATTACACACAAATGCTTGGTTTGTCGCAATGGTTATTCGAGTTTCATCAGTGAAGATAAAATATCTTCATTGCTTGTATCAAGATTTAGGAAAATATGGGTAAAAGAAGACTTTTGTTTAAAAAGGATATGTTGCTCTACAAATTACATTCATGTAAAATGACTGCAACATACCATGGCTGTGATTTCTGTGCAGAGAAAATCAAGAGATAATTGATTTTGTTTCCAGAATTTATCAAGTATATCAGGTTTCAAGGTTATAGATTCTGTGTGTGACTTTTGTCTGTGCATTTTGATGTTACACAAATGTATTTAGTGCATGTTGCTTCTAAATTATTGGGTCTACTGCATCAGTACAAATGGTAAAGCATCAGCTACACACATTCACATATAGTAGACATAATGATAAGACAAGCTGTATTATGACAGATGCACGTATGGCGATTGCGACTGGGTGCATGCAGGGGCCAGCAGTATTGCTCTACATTACATTGATTGCATCAATTAATGTATAGTTACAGAGCATCAACCCATCAAAAGAATGCACAAATGTCCTTTTGTGAAATTTGTTGGAATTTTTAAAATAAATATAGTTGTGATAACTATACATTACGTGTATCTGTTACATACAATGTACAGCAAAACAAGGTCTTTGCATAGTGGTACCCTTTAAAGGGATTGTATAGTTTTTGTTGAGACCTGATTTCAGGTTTATAACATTTTTTTGGTGAGATAATGAGAAACCTCTTATGAAATATGAAAGAGAATGTAATTCTATGAAGAATTCAATGTTTATTTGATGAAAATTGGCTTTGAAATGGTTGAGATATCCAAAAAAGAGCGATTCTAATAAGGTGTAGGACCCACACTTTATTACAATCGCTTTGTTTCACTTTATTTTGGGATGTTTCAGTCATTCAAAACCCGATTTTCATAAAATAAACTTTGAATTCCTCTTAAAATGGTATGCTCTATACTATATCATATGTGTTTTCTTGGTATCTCGCAAAAAGTTAAAAGCCCAATTCTCATCTCCACCAATACTGTACCATCCCTTTAACCATCATCCTAAATCCAATCTCATTTTCCTTCAGAGCAAAGACTTGATGATGTCACATACTGGAAGGATGAGCTGGAGAAGAAACTCAAAGATACCAAGGATGAGATTGAAATGCTGCTCGCATACAAGACAAGATTACAGAATGCACTGGAGGCCTGTATAGAGCCCCTGAGCATTGTCAACCAGTGTCTAAATTTCAGGTAAGTGTGTCACGGGACATAACTCACTGAAGTAACTGATGTTTTTTTTCAAGATCCCCCCCCCCCCCCCAAGTAGTGTGAAATATGTGTGAGAGACAACTGTGGAGAGGTGTGACACCATTTACAGTTACCAAAGTTGTACAACATTAATATTTTTGATGCCAGTTTGTGCAATGATTGCCTAGATTTCAGTCACAAATGTAAAACAAAAAAAAAATAATAATTGTGAATTCATATGTCCTGTCCCAAACTTCTTGGTCATGGTAGAAGTTTAGTTCAGTCTACAGTATAGTGATACATTCATTATTGTTTACCAAAAGTTTTGAAGCCAGAAAATGTATTTCAGTTGTTGTTCTTTTCTGTTTGAAGCAGTCTTTTAACACACATTTTTGTCACTCTTACAAACATCTGAAAGTTGCCTACCAGTTATGTACAGTAGAGAGTCCATTGTGCTGACTTTGAATAGATGATATACATCTCAATTTGCTCATTTTGGTTGATCTTGGTATTATATGAATTCATTCTGCTTCACTTTGTCTATCAGAGAGGGTCGCATTGGCATCGACCTTGTGCACGACGATGTTGAGAAGAACCTGCTGAAGGAGCGCGAGACGATCCAAGGTGTGATGGCGCTTCTACAGAAGACACTTGATCAGATCACAGAGCAGATTCGCATCATGAGGTCACGCCGCTTCTACCTCGAGAAGGACCTCAAGGACAAGTTTGGCGCCCTCAGCATCGACCAGAACTGCCGTGAGCTCAGGGATGACAACTCCACACTCCAGTTCAAGGATGGCGTCGCAAGGATCGAAACAAAGTGAGTTTCTGATGCCTTCTGCACTCTGACTAATTGGGTGATATGCCACTTTATTCTAAGGCTGACTTCGATAAAAATTATAAAGTCAAAGAACCAAATGACTTTGAGATTCCATTAGAATCTGATTGAACTGCGGAATTTTCTAAGATTTATATTTTCAGGAGCCATTGGCGAATTACAGGTTTTGCTGTCATTTCCCCACTGATCTCTCATCGACTTACATGCCCTCCGTGAGAATTAGTTTTGCTCAATCATTATGTAAATAAAACCCAATCCTACAAAAAGTCTTTATTATATTATGCAACTTTACGAAATGATCTGATGCCAAGGGTATGATTTGTTACCATTTTTCCATTTCAATATAGGATAATTATTTAATGATGACTTGTGTATAGGTCGATGGGAGACTTGTGAGGGATATGCTGTATATCAATTTTGAAAATACATAAAAACTTCGCAAACATAAAAAGTTCTATTACATTCGAAATGTGCATAAATTTGCGATGAAACTTCGACCACTCTATTCATTTGATATGAATTCAAAAGTGGTAGTCACTATGAGAAACATTCAAATGTTCTAAATTCTCAGCCTGGTTGACTGGGCAGGGTCAGGGATTTCAATGACAAGTTCCATCACATGTTATCTGAACATGTTCTGAACCCCCTAAATATATTTGAGCCTCGGGCAAATTTTAAAACTACATGATTCTTTTGTCTTTCCATGATTGCAGTTCGGTCACGCCTGAGGAGTGGCAGTCCTTCTCCAACGAGAACATCCTCAAGGCCGAGCGCGACCGCAAGAACGCCGCCGACCTCCGCGCCGTCGTGGACAGCCTTTTGAACACGACGGCCAACGACATGCAGCAACAGGTGGACGAGACCAACCTGGCCTTCAGCAAGCGCATCCGGGAGACGGACAAGACCAAGGGCGAGCTGGAGACACACCTGGCCAAGGTGAGTGGCCTGGGACACCCTGTGGGCTGGGAGACTCCCTAGGCTTTCTCCTGCTCCAGCAATTAACTTATTCGTTTTATTTGTTTGTTTAGGCTCTGCTTTGATTTTGGTTATTTTTTACCCTGGCAGGGAATAGTATTCATGTACATGATCATGCACAGCAATGAGATTTGCGGAAATGACATGAAATCCAGTCTTTTTTATTGTTTACATAAACATGGTATAGGTGAGGTGATACAGGAACAGTACTTTTTCTGAGTACTTTTTCACTTTTTTGAATATTCTGCTGGACCATCTAACTACAGTCCCTTTTTGAACAAAGATGAACAGGCTTCCCTTGGGTCTGCAAACAATCTGAAAGTGGCCTTGCATTAGGATATGTAGTTTTTGTTTTTAATGAAATGACTGTTTGGTGACTACAGTTTCAAATGTTTGCTCACCTCAGATCAGTTTACAATGCCCTTTCCTTAGTGTTGAAAAGTTATGTCTATTCAAATGATGCACTGCTAAGTGATGTGTACATGATTTATTCTGCCACAGGTCCTTGGCCAGATCCGGGAGATGGAGGAGAACATCCAGAAGCTCCAGAAGGCGTCCGATGACAAGATCGGACCCAAGCAGCTCGCCGAGACCCGCCTTGACAACCGAACTGACCGGCCCAACGTGGAGCTGTGCAGGGACCCCGTCCAGTACCGCCTCATCGGCGAGGTCACCGAGATCAACACCAACATCGAACGGCTCCAGATGACCCTGGCCCAGGCCCAAGCCGAGCTCAAGGGGCTGATCCGCAACCAGCTCAACCTCGAGGAGGACATCGACATCAAGTCCAAGTCGCTGAACATCGACAACGTGCAGTGCATGACCCTCAGGAAAAGCATCAACATCAAGCGATACTAAAATAATGCAAGGAACCCCTAAACTCAAAACTTATTAAGCTCTTGGGTATCTACATTTGCTATTGCATGAGAGAAAAAAAATAACCGAGCAGTAGTCCAGTAGATTCTTTCAAGAACAAGCCAGAAGCTGCTGTTTTTGAAAATGAAGTATGAAGGTGGTAGAGCCCCTCAGTTTTGCATGTGCATTCCTCATGTAGAATTATTTGCATGCACCTGAATACAAAGGCAGGCTCTTGAAGAAAAGTCGTTCTGTTTTAACCTTGCTGTAAAAAGCCAGGAGCATCCAACATCTTGTTGAAACAGAACTTTGACATATGTTACCGTGTCAGAAGATACAAGGAATGACAGAAGTAACCTTCATGTCTAGAACTTGGCCCTGAAAAAAACACTTCGATAAGTATTTTGTTCATCGCTTTTGCTTTATAATTGACATATATTCTTTAGGAGCACCTGTACAACTTGACTCTGCCAGGCTTTTCAATATTGATAATCTGTCTGCTGGCCATGCGCACTGTATTCTAATGATTTATACTAGAGATGCTCAAAATGTGTAGAAAAAAACCAATCATGAAATTATTAGATTTGAGAATAAAAAAAAAAAAGATATTGAGACCTTTTGTGTATCTTTGAAGTATTTCATTGACATCTACTTGTATTGAATTCCAGTTGTAGCTTCCTTCTTTGTGTTCCATTGATGAAATGTTATTTTGTGATCCTTGTCTGAAAAATTGTTTGGTTTGTATATGATGTCCTGTTCTCTGTGACTTTCACTATGATCATGTAGTCTTGAGGAGGAATGAATCAAATTGTATATATGAGAAGTTCATGTTAATAAACATATCAACACAATTTGTGTGAGTATAAAGCAAGAGTGAGATACGCTTTCTTTCATTATCATTGAGTATCAAAAATTGAGAATGAGAATTTCTTGCAAAATCATGGAAAATAATAAGAAGTTTCATATTTTCATTGCACTCCTGTTAAAATGAATATTGTTATAATGGAATTCTCTGTACAACAAAGTTAAAATTCAGTTCTCAAAAGTACCATCGATATGTCTATGTATAAATTACTGTTCGGCTATAACAAAACTTTGATATAACGAAAGAAAACTAACTGCTTGTCCCAAGGACTTCGTTATAACGGGAGTGCACGGTAGTTCAATCATCATAATACACTTTGAAAGTGAAAACAAAATTGTAGCACTTGAAATAGACCTCACATTCCACAATTATCAAAACCTCAAATCTTTCCTAGGCTACTAAAAATATTACTGCTGTTGGGTTTTGATTAAAAAAAAGGGTTACATATGTTCTCTTTACTTGAAAAATATGTGCCTCATGTGAAGGATTCATACGTCATGACTAGGCAAATAAACAAAGCACACAGAAACAAAGATGACAGACAAAATATCGCACTCTCAAAATGCTAGATAACATATTCATATATTTTCTCCCATAATAAAAAAAAAAAAAATTATAATAAGGCAGAGATATCTGCACATGTGAATACAAGATTTCCCAACATAATATGCCCAACACTGAAATAACGCCATACAACAAATGCACATACTGCAAGGATACTGTTATGATAAGAACAAATTTCAGAATCATTCGAAGAAAATTTCCAATAATAGGTCTCTTTCAGAAGTCACATGGGTAACTGCATGTGACCCAGATTAGACTACGGTATCTATTCACGTTTTCTGCATCAATTTATACATTTACAGATGGTAGTCTGTCCCACAGGGAAATAACATTGTACTGCAGCAGGGTAGATTTTGTTTCCATCTACATCTGCACTGTAGTCTTTGATTTAAAAAGAGTATGCAAACATGTATACAAATAAGACAGACAGAAAGAAAAAAGGATAGAAAGCAGAGTGACAAATATGTCTGCCAATTAAGATCTATTTTTACTCATCTTGAAAATAACCTATATGACACATATCGTACAATACATAAGTGCTTATTGCATCCTTGGTTTGCCATTGTCCTATATCCAAGCATACTCTGCATCATCTTCAGTGTGAATACACAGAAGTAATTGACTTGTCAGGGCATCCTATTCTATCCTATCCTATCCTATTCCCAAAGAGTGACCTGAAATGGGCAGACTCACTGCACGATGTGAATGCCACTAGCCCGTGCGTGTATGTGACATAGTGCCCTTTACTACACTCGTAAACACCCCACACCAAAATTAATTAGCCCAATGGCACAGAACTGGATGAAATTCTACCAGAGGGGTAAAGTTATCATCTACAAATAATGATGATACTTGATGGCCTTATTTCATTGACTCTAAACCGTTGGGAAACTTTGCACTTGCTGGGGCAACAAATTGCACTAGTCTTTGCCTCATGGAATATGTAGGCCTTGCTCAAACAATATTTTGTGGTACCTCATTCTGTACCATCCAATGATAATATAATATAGATAAATATAATGGATGTTGACCTTCTTAAAATACTATGACTGTTTTTCTACTGGACATCTTGTATTACCTGGCATCACCACAAATTTTTGTCACTTGCTTCACCTCTTAATTTCCTTCTACCTGAACTGTTTCTACTGAGCAATAAAATGCATGGTAATGCAGAGTATTGTGAGGAATTTACAAACTGCAAGTGAACCAGGAGGTCGTATATCATAAGGTCACACATTAGGTTCCTGTAATGACCAGTCAATTGAAAAACACGCGGAATCTCTTGGTAGGAACTTGAGAATTCTGCCACATTGCAAATGTTGTTACTTGCTCTGATCCAACAGAAAATCGTCCCCATATTACCTTGAACTGACCACCTAAAAAGGTTGTCTACTGATCACCTTACATTACCCCACAGCACCCACTACCCAATGTGTTTCCATTGAGGATAACATTGAGGTGTTACCTGCATTACCTCACATCATCTCAAATTGTTATCGTTCAACAGAAACTAACAAAATGTCAAATCCCAATGCGATAACATCCTGTGACATACACCCTGTGACATCAATATTGCATTTTAGTCACTGGAGAATTTGTATGTACTGTAGAATTGTATACTTACTAGTATGGTATAGAATAGATATATTACTGTTAAGCCAAAAAAATGTCAGCATTCCTAGCTGTCCAGACAATGGAACTCCATTTCTCATTAATACATCCACTGCAAATATCCCACAATATCCACAGAACTGTTGGCTCAAAATTTCTATCCCATTGTAGAAACATATACTTTATACGCTGCAAACTTCTTACAAGGAACAGCAATGGTACATAGCAAGCTGTGTGCATTTGCACTACTGTTTAGAAAATGAAAATGCTCTCCAAAAATATGCTAATTTCTTGTTCCTGATAACACACTATTTCAGGCAAATGATTAAAATATTTGAAAAAAATATTCAGTTATTATCAGTAACGCTTTCTGTATAAAAGTCACATACCATAATGTAATGGAAGACAGGGCATATGGCACACGGCTCTCTAAGATTTAACAAAACACATCTCTTGTCTCTACATATACCTCAGCCTCATCCTGTTAATCCTGTGCAATCACTGTCAATGATACTTGTCAGTTTCAGGTCATTGGGCAAAGATGATGTAATCTTCTTCTTCACGCGATACATCCATGTGGCATGACCTCTGACCTCAGTGGATGAACGTCAGCAAAAGAAAACTAAGAAAGGCAGCATAATGTTTCACTGTACACAGTGGTAAATCTATGGTTGGGCTTCTACTTCATACAAACTGTATCGGTGAGACAGAGATACCCAAACAAGACACATCCAGATCGATGGAATCCTCTCTCCCATTTACTCCAGTATTGCAGTACAGTAGTAGCAAGCACTTCTACTCCATAGCTGTCACAAAATGAGTGATGTAGGGACACGAAACATGTAAACTGCAATCATATTAATACTGTTTCTCTTTCTATCTCCCTATCTCTCTTTCTCAGATGCACTCACACACCCTCTCTCTCTTACCTATGAGTAGAATCTTAAACCTCTCTAGCATGACTATCAACAGAACATGCATTAACGGTAGATAGTTACATGTAAATATGAGTTCTGGAACTTTTGCACAAGAAACATAGATGACCATGCAGACAATTTATAGTCTCAAATGGTAAAATTTCTTTACAAAATCCCATGCGAAACACACATTGCGACTAGATGAGAGTCACGTTATCAGAGAGCTGACGTAAGACGCACGTCCCAACTGAAATAATTCATGACTCAAATATACACGTACTCCTCTGGAGTGTAAGTGAATACACATAGTAGGTAGAGGTATACAGCAGGCACAGAATTTAACCATAACCCTCAAATCACTAGAATATTTACCCAGTCCATGACTAAACCAAAGATTGCAAAGATGATTTTGCACAGAGGAGATCAGCAGCTAGCTAACCTAGCACCAAACACTGTATATGTTTTCATCCTCCCCCTAAACATCAGTCCCGCTCAATCGGACCGCTGTCGGTATACACTGCTCTCGTCCACAGGTAATGTTTCGGGTCGTGAGGAATGTTACCATGGGTGCAAAGTGGTCATGAGCCGCTCTCCCCCGCTGGTTCTTCATCCGTGTGATACACCCTGATGTAGTGGATGATTTCAAACAGGACCTAAATGGGATGAAAGACATATTTAATGCACAGGTGAATTCCCCTTGGCAGTTGGGAGTGCTCATGGGAAACAGAATGATATTTATACTGCATACATAAGTATATATCCAGTTTTACAGTATTTGTGACATTTTCATCACTGCCATTTACATGTATTTCTACTGAGAGAGAAAAAGAAAGAAAGAAAAAGAAATAAAAAGAAAAGAAAGATGTCTGATTTCATAGCAGCTGCTCTATACGACAATGCATACCTGAAGACTTAACACCTATGTTTTGTGGTGTAATATATTAATCAAATGATTTTCTCTCTCAAAGACACTACAGCTTTATTGTCATAACTAGCAGCACCCGTGGAAATCCACGGGTCTGAGGGGTTTTATTTTTTTCTCATCGTACGATTTTGCACATGTTTATTGAAGAAATAAAAAGAAAAATTTTCTCATTCTTTCGTTAATTGTGCTGTCTTCTAAATGACCGCCCTTCCCAGAAATTTAATATTCCATTTTTGTAGTATGTGCCCGGCTATCCGGTCCATTGGTAGGGATCATTCCCGCCACTACTTGCTTTTATTATAGAACTTGAGTTTCGAGGGGTTATTTGCACCCGTTGAAGTCAAACAGTTGTCTTGTTTTCCCTCACTCCTCCCCCCCCCCCCCCCCCCACGCACACACACATTTCCACCTCCGCAGGGCAAAAAACAAAAACATTCAGGGAAAATTACCAAAAACGCAAATGAGATTCCCCGAAATTTCTGCCCACAGATCATTCCCGTCGAAACGGGGAGATATTAACACTATGACTTTGATATCAAGTACCCCCTGCTCTTGCATCCATGCAGGCACTCGCGGGCTGGTCTCAAGGCCTCGTTTTTTTTTTTTTTTGTATTTCTTTTCCCCACGTCATGAGAGAAAAATAAAATATGTTCATCTTTATTTACTGCCTCTTTGTTTTTAGTCACCAAATCTTGGCTTGATATATCATAGAACCATCTGTTCATCTGCTTCAGACTGTACATTATCATAATTAATATTAGGCCTACAATTTGCTCTTATTATTGTTATTATTATTATAATTATCATATTATCATCATTGTTATTTGGGGAGGGGGAGATCATAGTCATCAGGTTTAATAGGCACCCGTGGGAGTAAAGTACTGGACGTCTCACGAAATCGTATTTTTTTTTTGTCCAATATTTTCCCATGTTATGGGAGAATTAAGAAGAATATAATTATATTCGTCTTCATTTGCTCCCTCTTTTTTTTTTTTTTTATCACCAAAACTTGGTTTGATAGACCATAGAACCACACATTTTATTTCCACTTGTAATTTTAAAAATAGGCGGTCGTCAAAGCGAGGTTTTCCCCTACGTCCGCTCATCTTATGAATATGTATGTTTACAGCAGCTAGCTCTGCAGTAGACGAATGGACATAGCTGCGCGTGTAATCTGATATGGAAGGGCACGATCGGCAAATATATTTAGCCGTCCTAAACAGTCTGCGTACAATGATACCCGATTTGAGAGCAAACGGCGAGCAAACTAAATGACGTACCTGAGCTGCATAGTACAGTTGTGTAAAATACAATTAAATAATAACGTTCGTTGTTTTCATTTGGGGACGCCAATGGCGAACTGTACGTAAATGCCCTTGTAGTCCATGTCACGCGCACGCAGATGTAGTGCTTCGATCGTGTAACCATCGTCAATACATACACGTAACAGGCGGAGGCAAAGGTACATCACAGAACTCTACACACAGTGCAGAGTGTGTAGAGTTCTGTGAGGTACATTGTGTGTGTGTGTGTGTGTGTGTGTGTGTGTGTGTGCGTGCGCGTCCGCCGGAAGATGTCAGAGATTTCGCTGCATCCATTATCTTTAGTATCCCCACTGTTTCAGCAAGCTAAAAGATGGACGGTCGAGAAAGCAGGAGTCCAGCGCAGGATTGGTGAATATTAAAACGCTCGGCTCTTTCGTCACGCACAAAAATGCATTATGCATCTATCTAATTAATTTTTCTTTTTCGTCCTCGACGTCGACACGGAGGCTGAGCGGGGACGAAACCCGCGCCATTCGATGCAGGATACTCTCCTGCGGCCGACGGCACCGGTCGCAGCTGCTCGGAGCCGACGGCTCGGGAGGAGATAGAGAAACCAGCAACGCCGGAATAAAACAGGAAATACATAAGGCCGCGACAACAACAACAACTTCGAGTATTATAGTATAGGATAGCATTCAAACATCATCAATAACATTTTCCGTGCCATCATATCAATGATTGGATGCATTTCAAGACACACCTTTTTTTTTCTACTCCCTATCAAACATTTTTTATCTTCCTATCCTAAAGTTTATCTGGAACATGCACTGAGAAATCAACTTCAGCATCCAGCACAGGTTCCCTTGGGCACATAAGGACAAAAGAGTATTTCCCGGAAAAACTTAAGAGTCCAAAAATTGTCTTTCGCAATGATAAAAAACAACAATAATTACATTAACACATAAACACATTGGTTTATGGAATTCTCATCCACATTCTAGTAATCTTGTTTTATCGACAAGAAAGACAGCTCCATCATAAACACTGCAAGAATCAAGAAAAAAAAATTGAAATGTTGAAAAACAAGAGACCCGCGGGTCTAGCGCTCACCTGAGTATCGCAAGTTCACCTTTCACGCAGTCACTAATCTAAATTATTCACAGCTCTACCAAAATTTGACCACGCATTCTCAAGTAGAAGATGAAAATGTACAATAAGGGCCCAAATTTTTAAAGATTCCTTAATTTGGGGAATTGGGGGCCCCCTGGGGCCCTCTGGGTGGGGCATGGTGCCCATTTTGATAAATTGAGATCCTGACCCCCTAAGGATGCTACCTGCCAAGTTTGACGAAAATCTATCATGAGGTTTTCAGGAAGAAGATGACAATGTACGATTCAGGCCCCCATTTGGACCTTCCTAACCAACCCCCCCCCCCCCCCCCCCCCACCCCTGCCCCCAAGAGGGGCACCCCTGGATCTCCTATGAACAAACTCGAAACTACAGTCATTAATGTACTCACTCATAGTATTATCTTAGCTGTATAACTTCTGATTCTAGAGAAAATTTTTAACGATTCCTTCATTTGGGGGGTTTGGGCCCCCTGGGGGCCCCCTGGGTGGGACATGGTGCCCATTTTAACAAATTGAGATCCTAACCCCTTAGGGATGCTACCTGCCAAGTTTGGTGAAAATGGGTCATGGGGTTCTAAAAAAGAAGATAAAAATGTACAATTTAGGCCCCATTAGGACCCCTCCTCACCTCCCTCCCCTGGGTCCCAAGGGGGGCACCCCTGATTCTGCCATGAACAAACTTGAAACTGCAGTCATCAATGTACTAACTCATAGTATTAACTTAGCTCCATCACTTCTGGTTCTAGAGAAGAAGATTTTTAAAGATTCCTTAATTTTGGGGGATTTGGGCCCCCTGGGGGTCCCCTGGGGGCCCCCTGGGTGGGGCATGGTGCCCATTTTAACAAATTGAGTTCCTAACCCCCTAGGGATGCTACCTGCCAAGTTTGGTGAAAATGGGTCATGGGGTTCTCAAGAAGAAGATGAAAATGTACAATTTAGGCCCCATTAGAACCCCTCCCCACCCCCCTCCCCTGGGTCCCAAGGGGGGCATCCCTGATTCTGCCATGAACAAACTTGAAACTACAGTCATCAATGAACTAACTCATAGTATTAACTTAGCTCTATCACTTCTGGTTCTAGAGAAGAAGATTTTTAAAGATTCCTTAATTTTGGGGGGTTTGGGCCCCCCTGGGGGTCCCCTGGGTGGGTCATGGTACCCATTTTAACAACTTGAGTTCCTAACCCCCTAGGGATGCTACCTGCCAAGTTTGATGAAAATCGGTCTTGGGGTTTTCAAGAAGAAGATGAAAATGTAAAAAGTTTACGCACGACGCACGACGGACGACGGACGACGGACGACGGACGACGGACGACGGACGACGGATGACGCACGACGGACGCCGGACGAAGGGCGATCGCAATAGCTCACTTGAGCCTTTGGCTCAGGTGAGCTAAAAAGCAAATATCTTGTTTCTTTGACATGAGATGCTGCTAAAAGATTTCTGCCATGTGCTGTGCTGGCATAATGTCTAAATGTGAAACAGGCATCTACAACATGAAATCTCATAGAAGTATTAACATGAGTGGGCAAAACTTATGGCTTCAGACATTGTGACAGCATAACTCCTCTCCCTGCATCATTCCCGTTGCCTAGCAACCAGCACTACTCACCTCCACCATGATGAGGACAATGATCATCCACTCCAGCCGGTGGGAGTGCTTCTCCTCCAGGTGGGTCCGCATGAGCTCCACCAGCTCCGTGCAGTGGTTGAGCTTCTCGTTCATGACCTGGATGGACCGGGGAGGGCAACACAAGGGAATGAAGACTGAAGATTGATTCTATAATTCTTCTGGCCTGTTCACAAGATGACCATGGTTATGATCTCTGCCCCCACCCAGTATTATTTAGGGTACACATAGATGTTTCTTCCCTCCATTTGAATACATCCCCTCCCCCTCCCCCCAATCCCTGGACTGCCAAAACTTCTGGACCCCCTGAATCGTGACAACACTCCTTTTTCTACACGGTCTGTATCTAAAACACATGAGCAAAGGTTTGCTACAAGGGAATCTGCCGTTATTTTTTCCTTTTCTTTGTGGAAATATCCTTCTGCAGGTACCTACCCAAGTTTAACAGGCACAGGTGATCTGAGGACACAATGCCTTCAACACTCTTGCTGTAGAAGCAGTGGGAATAGAATCTATAGGGGTGTTCGAGCGCTCTCCTAAAGCAAACTGTAATGTACCGTACCTGTGTCAGAGGAGCTCTCGAATGCTCTTAAAGTGTATTGTACCATACTGTACTGAGCCAAAAGTGGACCACTTCCAGGTGTGTTCCAAAAGGGTACCAAAAGCGTACCAAAAGTTCGCATGTGAGAATGCGCGTATCATGCGCCTACGTCATAATGGAAAGACATCATTCTCTTTGTTCGGGACATCTGTAAGTAGTTCAAGCGTGCCAGGAGATTGACCCTTTTGCTACAAAATGTGTGACCTCTTCTAAAAATAACTCATGAGGTACGCTTTCTCAATAGAGTGCTCGAACGCTCCAAAACTGGCACAGTACGATACACTTTAGTTTAGTTCATTTTGGTTCGCTTTATAGCGCTCAAACGCACCCTTTACAATATAAGAAACTGAGTTAGCCTAGTATGCTCACATTGGTCCTCCGGGAGATGCTGAGGAACTGACACATCTTGTTGTACACCATCTCCAGCTCCTCCCGGTCCCAGTAGAAGTCCGGCGAGATGAGGAGGTCTGAGGAGAGGTTGATACGGTGGCGGAGGGCAAAGAGCTCTCCAGTCTTCTTCATCACCTCCTCCCTGGACAGCTTCACTCCTTTGCCCAGCTTCATGTTCTGGCAACCAATTAAAAAAAAAGGACAAATCACAGAGCCATGATGACATGTTACACATCTGATCCTCTTTTTATTTTTTGACAATTCTTCAAATGAGAACGGCCTGAGAACGTGGTGAAGGTAATTCAATATGTGAACTGTCACGACACTATCCTGATACAGTCAGAAAAATCAAAGCTAGGAAAACAGCAAAATATGTGGCTTGGCTTAATAAAAAAAAATTTTTTAAAGGGATTTCATACTTACATAAAAATTCCAGTTTTACAACTTCACTGTCACCTGTCTGAATTTCAGTCTCAAAATATTTTGAGATTTGACATTGTGGTTTTCAAGAATCATTATAACTGTGATGAGCTGAAATGACCCACAGCATATGAAGGCATAAAATCAGTCATGAGTTAACTCATCAAGCAGCACAATCTGTCAAGACAATTGAAAGTGACATATTAAGAGAGATAGATACTGTAAAAGTGGATATTTTCGCGCGACTAATTTTTCGCGCTTGGCTGGGTAAGAAGAGTTTCGCGTGTTTTTAATTCCGTGGAATAAAGACATCACTCATCAGCTACTGGAACATACGACACGCAAAAATATTCGCGAGTTTTTATTTTCGCGCTAGCTTCTGGTTGCGCGAAATGTGCGAAAATTTCAACACCGCGAAAATTTCCACTTTTACAGTAGAGAGTGTGTGTGTGTGTGTGTGTGTGTGTGTGTGTGTGTGTGTGACAGAGATGGAAAGTCAGTGAGGGAATGGGCAAAGGAGAAAAAACAGAACAAGTAAAAAAGAAAATGATGAAGAAAAAATGAATTTGAGTGCAATGCATTTAGATACTTGCCTCTGGTATGTTCTCAATTGATGCTACAAATTTGTCCAGTGCATATTCCCAAATTGCCAATTTCACTGCATTTGAAGACAGAAGCAAAGATAAATTCTGATAATTCGACAAAATATTTTGCAGACTTCAGACAACATATCAATACATTGATAAATGGTTACTGATGGATCATAAGCCATTTGTATTTTCATGACAGAAAGTTCAGATCAATTTTACTACTTTGTCTGGACACAACCTAAGTAAGGTTTGGTTTGAAAGACACTGCCATAGGTAGCTGAAAATGTGAATAGTTTGAACAAGGCTTAACATGACAATTTCAGTCAGCAAGGGGAAGAAAAAAATAGGGAGGCTGAAAAAATGATAAAACATGTATACACATAGTTGATTTATATGTTTGTTATTCTTGCGAGTTGTAAAGTGCTTCGAAACATTTTGGTCATAGGTACTACATAAGTTATTCAAATCACTAATATTGGTTCCATGACATTTGCTCCTGCAACAGTTGCTCCATTGAAATAATATACCTGCTCAGCCAAACATAAATTCTACCCACAAACATAACCCTAACCTTAATCATAATCCTCACATCACACTAAACCTAAAACCCTATCACAACCCTAACCTTAATCCTACATCCTTGAAGAAAATAATACTGGAGCAAACGTTTGTCACAGGAGCAAATGTTGTGTCATTATATTCAAAATGATAAATGCACCATATATCATACCCATCTTCATTTTTTCATTTTTCATTTGATTGAGTACACAAATGAAGCAGGCAGTTCATTGAATTAATTTGAACAGGAGAGGTCACAGACCTGAGAGCGTCATAGCATTTGAGAAGGCAAACTTTTCCAACGCCGTTTCGTTCTGTGACCTTGAAGCATCCAGCATTATCTTGCTCTTTATCAGGTTGGTCTTCTGTCTTCATAAAAACAATGTCACACAGAGAGAATTAGTGAGAGAGACAGAGAGAAAAGTTAATAACAATGATTGCTATATACCCCATACACACTATGTGTGGATGGGGGTATAATAACAAAGAAACATATGGTAACTGCATAAAAGAGTTGCTCTTTCATGATAAAAAATGCCTCACATCATTTTTTACTTGACCAACGTTTGTACATAGAGCTATGAATAACCTTGTTACACTTTGAGTAAAGAAATATATGTTGAGCATGATGCACTTGAAAATATTGCACAACAGTTTTGTCCACAGATTACAAAGCATATTCTTGACCAATATATTCAAGATCCAGTTCATTCTGTTTACTGACTCCCTTCTCTATTTGACACGTCCATGCTTGGGTTGATGACTCAACTTTTTATGTAGTCAATGCTATAGACCAAATGACTACCAAATGACATTCCATTCAATCTTTTAATTGCACACAAGGTTACATAAATACATGTTTCCTGACAATTCTTATTGATGGACAATGTGTCGCTTGAGGATATCAAAGACGTCCCTTCAAAATCTCGGACAATTTGTGACTGCCCTATTCTATGCTCCAGTCTTTACCCTCCTATTTGGTGACAAATCTTCCAACTTTCACCTTTCCCATTTTGATTCCTCCTCTCCTTGAAGTGTGTGAATATATCAACTCATCTGGCTCTCTGTTCCTCCCCCTCCCCAGACCCTCAATGACATTCCTCCTCCTACCAATGTCAAATAGCTAAACCTCCCAGGCAACTTCGTTGCTGCTTTTAAAAAATGTATACTAGTACCCTCTACTGCTCGTTACTATTGCCTGCACTGTTCAGGGCAGATTATGTACTGTCTTTGACACATGTGCCATTTAATCCCACAGGGACATTTGAGACTTCACTACACAGAAAAATGGAAGGTGCTCACTCATGGTAGCTGTAAGTCATCTGCTCATTCTCCCAGTTAACGAGGGCCACTTCGTAAGGTTGATGCTGGTGTCTCCCCAATATTCGCATCACTTCCTTTATCTGAAAAAAATTGTAACAAAACGAACAAATAAATTTAATAGAGCAATGTAGAGGTCTTTGGGTACACAGTACGGTCTCTATTCACTGGTAATGATTCCTGTTTTACCACTTTATGCAGAAAAGTAGACATGTTGATGGTATGACACATCATCATGTGCAGAATTTTGAACAGCTATGGTTAAATTGCAGTACCATTTAGGTAGCATGTTCATAGCATGATCTCATCCTAGCATGCAATCAAGGTATAAGCTAAATTGTCCAACCTTCTTTTTTTCTTGTGAATAGCATCTTGGTGTTTATTTTAATACCAATGCCCGCAAATGAGGACCTCCAGACTTACCACAGGGTCAGGAACATTCCAGAACACAACAGAACCCTCCCGGAAAAAGAACATCTCGCCTGGTTCAATGACCTCCCTGCTCTCGTAGAACTCATCTGACAGCTGTATGTGGAGGACGTCATGGGCATCTGATAGAGAAAGCGATGATACAGATGATCAAGTTTCCCCTCTAAGAAAAAGGTGTGTGCAATGACATTGCATCAATGCATATAAAACTTGTGCATTGTAAGTCAGAAAGTCCTTTGCTGCACCTCAAGGAAGTATGACAGGAGTTTTTTCACTAATCGTACTTTTCAAACAAAATTTTTGTGATGAGAATTTTAGATTATTCCCCTATAGCTGAGTGCAGGTAATAAGATGTCTGTTGAGTGTCAATCTACCCACATAGGGCACTTTTTCTGTTTCATTTTAGAGGGTCTACACAAGCTAATGTATATGCATTTTTGCCTGTATATCTACTTACAGGTAAATCCAAAGTATGTTAAGGTGGAAGACTTACCAATGTGCGAGACACCACAAACCCAGCATTTCCATGCAGTTCCATGACATTTGCCTCTGCGACAACCGCTCCCATGAAATACAACTTTACACGCTGGGCGAAACATAAATTCAACCCACAAACATAACCCTGATCCTAATCCTAATCCTCATATCAAGCTAAGCTTTAAACCCTATCACAACCCTAACCCTAAGACCTTGGAGAAAATAAGACCGGAGCAATTGCTGCAGAAGCAAATGCTGTGTCACCTTTCTATACACAGTTAAGCTCACATATTAAGAGAAAGTTGAATCCAAAGGAATCGGAGCAAATCCTTTGACTTTATAATACAATTAACACACACTTGTATCAATCAAGGGTACAATTTTCATTTGACTGAGCAAATTTTTTGACTTGTGCAAGGTTGACTGCATGTTACTCAATTACCTTGAGGCATTTCAACTGTGCAAAACTTGTTTCCCTGCAGCTGTAGGTCAAAACTTAGATGTTCTATGTTGTATTCCTCAGCAGTGGAGAAGGCAGTGCACAGGTAGGCATCCTGGAAACAAGGCAAGCATGACAGCATGAATCAAAGTGGAATCAGATCCACATATGACCTTTTGCTACAACATTATGATCGCATCATAATGCTTTGGTGGATATGTCTTGCCACTTCACTATCATGATAAAGCCTTTAATATGAAAACGTCAAAGTTACACATATTGCAAATACAGACAATTTTACTTTGCAAAAGCAGATTTCATATTTATTGAAAAGATATGCCCACAAGAGTTGAAAAGTCAGACAATATGTGTTTGTTTTCAATGAAGCATATTAAAATGGTGATTTGATATAACACACTGTGTATGAATGCTTAATTTTCTCAAGACACATGCTTGACTCAAACTGTACCTACATGTACCTGCATTTTTTAATTATTTTTCTTTTTTTTGGTGGCTGGCCTTTTTTCCCACTGTTACCATGGTAAGTTGTTGGTAATAAAGTGTAAAATGTAAAAATCTGGAAATCTGTGCTCAGCACACCATGTCAGGATTTCACGGTGATCAATTATGAAAATAGATGTCCGGGTCTTCTGGTATGTTTCCCTTTTCTCTCAAACTGAATGAACTATGAACAATGAACAATGAACAATGCACACCGCACTGCACCGCACGCCCTTCGCACAATTACTTCCCACTCAGTGAGTGGCAAGATTTTCTTTATGTATCTCTTCGTTGAGCCCATTGCACAATTACCCCCCACTCAGTGAGTGGCAAGATTTTCTTTATGTATCTCTTTACCTGGGACCATCATCCTCGTCAAGCTTAGCTTATGATGATGGTCCCCTGCATTTCATTTTTATCATTTCCTATTGCTTCCTTTCATATATGATATTCGTTCTTGAAAAAAAAAAAAAAGAAAATGTATGTAAGATCCAAACGTAACGAATATTAGCTGTGTAAATGACTATGTAAGTATCTTGTTGATTTGTTGATTTGTATTGATTTTGAAATGCACAAATAAAAACTGAACTGAACTGAACTATCCAAAGAGCTGAAAAAAAATCATCAAAATCTGTTTAAAAAAAATTGACCTCACTTGCCCAGTGCATCCAAACAAGAGCTTAGCACCTGTTGAAAGAACAATAATAAAACAAAAACAAATCAAAACACATGGGGGAATAAGTGTGCACACCTTTGCGACTCCATCAATAAACCGGGACGGCTTCTTGGTCCTCGGCCTCGGCACCTTAGACACCTTCTTGCCACTCCTGTCTGGCCTCAGCTTGTTGCTTGGCGACGGCACCGTGCTCCTGAAGACGACCGGCTTCTCCAGCCAAGCATCTGATGACTTTAACCTCTTGGCAAGTGCTGCAATCCTCGATGTTCCCTCACCACCAGTCCAAGACGATAGCCTCATATTTCCAGAATGATTTACCGGCCAGTTCCTCGGAGGAAATGAGCACCTCCTACCAGTACTGGCGAGTAATAAAGCACAGCTGCGGGATGGTTTCACATTTTGGGTGAAACTGCAATGTGACGCAAAGAGCCTGCCAGGTCCAAGTCTCACAACATGTTTGAGAATACTGCAGCAAATCTGGGGTGAGCTCATCCATAATAGCCTCTGCTGCAGTGCTGGCTGCATACTTGATCTCTGATATGACTCCAACAATCCTCTGATTAAACTTCAAGATGGTATTTTTCCTGCATGTTTGCAACACAGAGAAAGAGAGGTGGTCGGCATGTAGACATCCACATCATTTAGATCTCTAGACATGTATTATCAAAGATAATTATCTGCCTTATTTGCATCACAAAGGGATCTCCAAACCTAACCCACCAAAGGCCACTGTAGCGGTATACAGTGTGAAATGGGGTCACTGGTGCAGTACTTTCTTTAACCCGGTTCGACGGTGTGATTTTGCTACAACGCGCATTTCCCATAGACACTTGCCCGAGTATACTCGCGACTCATATCCTCAATGGGTTAAAAAGGGGAAAACCACAAGTACATGTACTCGACTACTCCTTTTGTCAGCCGGTCTCTCAGAGTATCTCGATCCTGATACACTTTCTTTATTCTTTAATCAGTTTGTTGTGACGTTACTTCACTACTACTATAACACAAGGCCTATTCTTGAGCTATAAATTTTACCCAGACAGGGTTGGGATATCCTCAGGTACCATATATATACACTGCTCAGCAGGTAAGAAAAATATTTTTTTTTAAATTGTAATTGTATGTCATTGTATTAATTCAAGTCAATCTAACAAAAAAAAAATGCAAAATATAGATAAATTTATATCACAAAATTAATCTCATTTTGCACAATTAAGCCTCAGAATCTTTTGACTGTATTTTAAGTTCAGCCTTTTCCATTTTTGTCATTCAGCTGTAAACAAAACAATAAACGAAAAAAAGGAGGCCTAAAAAGGCTAATCAATGCTTAACTGCCCGGCCCCTTGGCTTACTGAATTTCCTGGCTTGCTCTCTTATCAAATTCAGACTGAGTTCCTTCTTCAGGCTTCAGCTGTTCTTGCAAAATTTCAATCGACAAAAAGCCACGGTTTTAAGGAAAAAATTCCAGGCTCCTTCTCCTTCATGCTTGAGACATCATGAGAATTCCAATGGATGCAACGATTGGAAGGTAACTACACGATCAAAAGAAAAGCTGACAAATTGATATTATGATGCAACACTGGCTACGTCGACCCTCGCAGCTGACAGCCCGAGATGTTGATGTACTGTACGGCAGCTTGAACCGCACGCGATCCGCACATGTGTTGTACGTAGACCTACCTTTACTTCTCGCTGTGCAGCTAAAACCAGCAAGCGTTCCATAAACAGCTTAATTACTAGTACAGCTATTCTTGACACTTTCAACATTCATGCATTTTACATTGTTCTGACTCTGTTGATTCCATTTCTATTATTCCTTTTTTTTTTGTTACGGTCATATTTGTGAAATGTGGTACATTTAGTGGGAGCAACAACATGTGCGGCGCATGATTCTTATGGTATGAATCAGGCAGCTTTCCATAAGCTGGAATCACTGGCATAATGGGGAAAGTCCCACACAATGAAAGCAAGCATCCATCATCGCGCATATCCGCGCATGTAGCACACGGCACCAGTACCCACAGAACTCTTGTGCCAGTACCACGCGCCCCCAGTAGTAGCGAGCCAGGTGCAGGTACAGTAATGCACGTACACCTGTCGTGGTGTATGTGGCCACCACTCCCAGCTCCGTTGCTCATCAATCAGAAAATACACCACTAAAACGAAGTCAAACTGACCCCACGACGGTGCACCACCACCACCCTCATAATTTCTGTTGGAGTCCGGTTGCTTAAATCAACGTATTTGGTATTGACATGGATGGTATCCGTGATAGTATGTGCGCCATTTGCAAGACGAATCAGCAGAAGTACAGATGTCCCATGTGTCGGATAGTGTAGTGAGTAAATTAATACGCGATATACGGCAGTGCAATGACAGTAAAATGTATAGACCTAGTTAGAGCACGGGGTGCACACTAAAGCCAAGAAGTTTAAAAGGACCCATATTGCCATAATATTCAATTGATCATTGATGACGTCTTCAATTTGTCAAATTCCCTTTACTTTAGCCGTACAGTCACAGTCATTTGAATCACCGAAGAAATGAGTCAATAATGCCTATAATAAAACTGTGAAAGGCCTATCTTGATGTATAATTTCTGTAAAACAATACTCAATAGAGATACAGTCAGTGTATGTGTCATACTTACAGACATAGATAGACAGAAAGATCCGTCTGTCTGGAGGAGTCTTTTTTTGTTGTTGACGTTATCGCTCTCCTCGGTAGACAGACAGAAGTTGGTAGTATACATCGCTGTGTGGAAGCTCCTAACCACTGTCTCTACGGAGAATTGGGTGAGGTACCTCACCCTTCTCGATTGGGTGTAATTCACAGCCCTAGATTGGCAAATTTAAACTTGTATAGCAAAATCAACGTTTCAAGTATTCATTGCACTCACCAGGATATCCAACATTTTGGTAGAATTTTCATGATTAAATATGCAACTACCAGCCCGTCGATACGGTCATAACAGCTCTTCAATATATAGATTATGAATCCATTTAATAGCCAATCACATGCGAGGTAGTTTCTACATGTTTTTTTTTTTTAATTTAAACATGTACCTCGCATGTGATCGGCTTACAGATTCAAAATGGTGACTTGCACTGCTAGCGAGCGGCGATGTTGCGATATGGAAAAAATTTCTGCGTTAACGTAGTTTACTGTGAGTATTTCTATTGCACAATGTGAGAAATTTACCCCAAATATTGCTGAATAATGTGTCATGTCAAACTTGTTTGAATGTAAAAAAGCTGTCTGAAATTTGGTTTATCGTAATGTTTGATCTGTGCACGACCGCTGGCAGCGCATCCACACAAGAGCCAGCATCATTGACTTCGGTCTGTATAAGGAGGGGATCCGTGAATCCAGACGCAGTCTCCGCGGAACATTTTCCCGACGACCAGATACAGGCCATTCTTTCAGTCAAAGACATAGATATCTAGTTAACATCAGAGATGTGAATGTGAGCACAGCTTGCAGTGATTTGTGTATGTGTGTGTGTGTGTGTGTGTGTTACCCTGGGCTTTGCAGTTTGCACTTGAGGAGAAGTGAAAGAATTAGTTTGACATTTATTTATCCTGTCACATTTCACCAACTTGCCAGTGTAGCACCCGTTGCAACTAAAGTAAGAGGATTACGGATGTTCAAGACTAGAGGATTTTTATATACGATATACATGTAGTTCCTGTGGATTGTGGTCACTCACTCAGTCCTTGTGTTTTGACTTTTTATTTCCATTACAGCTGTTCAGTAACATGCTACAAGCACCACAAAGCAGAAGGTAAAGTAATACTCATGATCACACCCTGTGCTTACACTTTTCTTTTTACTCATAACCTGTGATACAAGTAATTCGATTGTGAAATCTATGTGTGCTACATTCTCGTTTAGAACACATGTCCATGTCAAACATGAATCATGGTACTCTGATTTTGATTGATCGAAAGCTGTCCTTGTTACAGATTTTAGCCTTTATTTCTAATTTAACTTTCTATGCTCCCACAAAGAAATCTCTTCAGTGTGTAAATGTGTCCTAAGTGTGTGAAATTGTCTCTCAGAAACCATACATTGTATTTAGACTGTTAAATTGTCCAGATATAATTCCCTTATATTATATATTTTAATGAGCTGGGCTACATCCTATTTACTGGTCTGCAATGTACTCATTCTATCGCAGATTCCTGTGCCAAGAAAGAAGAGGGGCATGCGAAACCTGCCGGGAAGGAGCATTCCACAGATTCCAGCAGAGAGAGAGGTATATTGTGTCTAGGGCAGTTACCCCCTGGGTAATCACCCTGGACCCGTCCCCTGGCCCAAATCCTTATCCTATCCTGAACCTAATCCTAACCCTAAACCTAACCCTAACCTAACCTTACCACTAACCAATATTTAGCGGGGGGTAATTGCCCTCTCTTGGTAATTGCCCGGATACAGTAGTAACTGTATGCAGAACGATCATTGACCAAGTAATCCCTTTGTAAGCATAGAAGTATACATGTACAATTACCAAAATGAAGAACCTAAAACAGGGGCGGATCCATGAATTCCATAAACAGAGGGGGCGCGTTTATAAAATTAAAGGGGGGGGGGGGGTGCGCCCTGTGGTCCTCCCTGAATCTGCCATTGCTGCAGGCAGCATTTCAATGAAACCAAGCCTTTATCTGCAATTTAGTGTGAACTTGTAGCATCTCATCCCTCCGTTATGAAAAAATAAAACTGCACAGCTCGTAGTATGCTGCCTTTCTGAATGTTGTGATTTTTGTGACCGCTTTATGCATCACAGAGGATGGAGAAGTGTCAAGTGAGGACAGTGACCCAGAGGCTGATGCCGATCGCCTGAAACCATGGCAACTCCAAAGTCTAGGTCAGTATCTTCATCTCTCTATGTTACTCCATGATCCCATGTCTGTAATATGATCATGAGAGCTCTCTCTTTAGAACTGTGGATTATGATTGCATATGGAATGATTGAGCACCTCTTCTTTTAGATTAGTTTTTTGTTTTTACTGGGAGAAAGATTGGAACAGCATGTATACACTCATGTGTATATATGCATTGTTAAGTGAAAAGGGTATCTTTTGTTATTTTCTTAATAAGCAGTCTAAGACATCAGAAAATGATTTGTCAAAGGTTTTTGATTAACCCATATACATATGAATGGCCAAGAGTGTACAACATACCTCATATTCAGTAGATTGTCTTGATATACATTTTTTCTTCAGACGAGATCCGAATTGAAGAAATTCGCGAACTTCATGAACAGCTAGGCTATTTAACCGATGCTTATATAAATTGTTGCTGAAGGGATCTGTTGAGCAGAAAAGTTTAAGTGCTCATTTCTAATGCTTGTATACCCTAATGCAATCTACGGTCTGTGTCTCGTCCATGGTATTACAGGAAAGTCCGACGCTTTGAAGTCCCTCTTACAGAACCGCCACCTGAGGGAGATGATCATACACTTGGATCAGGCAGAGGATAAGGTCAAGGCCATAGAGGGCGCCATGCAGGAGCCCATCTTTGTGGAGTTTGCAGATGCCTGCCTGTCAGCCACCCAGAGCAGCAAGGAGAGCCCCCTCATGGAGAGATGACAAATGAATGCTGCCCTCTGCTGTCCATATCAGTACAAGTGCCATCTCACTTCAAGAAGTCAATTTACATTTAAATTGAAATCTGCTATGAATTCCTTCATCACATGAGGAAGGTGTTAGAGGACAAGGGCTGACAGGAGAACAAGTATGATCTGTCTTACTGGTTTCCAGAATGCAACTGATTAATTAATGTGTTGTGCCTTGTACTAACATCATCTCACAACTAGTAACATAAGATCCTTGCTACTCATCAAGTCCAATGATGAGTTTATGACCATAAGCCGTCAGTTCACTGTATTACAGGGTAGTTCACTAATGGTGGATCACTGAAGTTGTTGACTAGACATGACAGGAGCGCGAGAAACAGAACAGGTGGTGATGAAATGTATGGCAGGCAGTATATTACATATGCAACATTTTAATAAACGTTCCATGCACATTCCATACTTGTGTAGAATGATCTAATGCGTAATCGCCAGTGTGGAAATGTAGACGTGTGATTGCCAAAATATATACACACAAGGTTTGAAATTTAATTTTTCTGTCTCCTTCGAAAAATGATACCATGATTTTACCACTTACATGTCGAATGCATAAGCTGAATGCACATACTTTGTATCATAACCAAAGTACAGTACTTGTGCTGACAATGCACAGTTTGGTTTGGATGGATATGGGGGAAAGGCAGTGCACTTTTAGTGCAGATGACTTGATTTTGTCAGATATGGCAAAACATGCTGTAACTTCACAGAAATGTAAAGGGCCATTTGGGAGAGCAGTGGCAACACTGGAGAGGCTCCCCTGGATGAAGAAGACCATGCTTATGTTATTATTATTATTATTATTATTATTATTAATTTCATTATTATTGTTAATAAATTTATTATGATTATTATTATGATTATTATTATGCTTATTATTATTATTATTGATACCATCATCATCATTATCATCATCATCATCAGTATTGTTATTGTAGTGCCTGCCCAAGGGGGGGGGGGGGGAGGGGGGTGTCTGAATAAAAGAAAAGATATGAACACTGTTACATGTATAAGCTTGGATGCGTGGTACATCAGAGTGAGGAACCACAAGCAACATTCAGTTTGGTTGGGCAGGTTTTATCTTTCTTTTAGGAAAGGGTTAAAAGGGGAAGGGGCAGCATCATACTTGGAGGGGCACATTACTATAACTCATCGGTCTTACCCCTAGAACAGAAAGGAACACTAACCAAAAAATTAAGGGGACATGCGATTCAATGGGCATCCATGCTGTTCAAGCACAAACAATGCCAATAAAGTTGAATATTACTTCACTTATTTTTTGAGTCATTAAAATTCGTGCAGTTCATGTTGTAATGTTCATAAGTCAAACGTCAGATGGAGGTGAGTGTTCAGGATAGTTGTCCTTCCTTTTGGTAGGAAAGACGTTGTGGGGGTCGGCGCAAGGGTTTAGCAATCACGATGGAGTCATTTTTGCGACTCAGAGTTTGAGCGGGGTTGTGTGTGGCGCATGGTGGTGTGTCATAGTTGACTGCGTCATCTACATCGTGTGGGTCGTAGGCATTAAAGGGGCGAGGTATTTTCCTCAACTGAGAGGCATATCGCAGCGTCGTTTCCTCTCCCCTTTGAAGTGTCACACTTCCACACTTTGAAGATACAATGATCCACGGGTGGGGGTAGTACAGCTGTATCTAGACAAGAACTTGTCGCGTTTTTGCTGTTTCACGATCACGTAGTCTCCGGGATGTACTACAAGGCTGTGACGTGGCTTCTCGTTGTCATACATTGATTTCATGGCTTTCTCGTAGTTGTTGTCACGCTTCCTTGCTCTAACATATGATCGCGACATGGCGGGGTGTTGTGAGAGTAACTTTGTCTTCAGCTCGCAATTCAGCAGTAGCTCAGCAGGTGACATCGTCACTGGATGCACTGTTGAGCAATAGGTGATGAGGAAGTTGGAGATTGCCCTTCTCCAATCTTGGACGCTCTTGCGAGCTGTGCTAATCGCTTTCATGACAACCGCGTTACACTGCTCAACCTCCGCGTTGGCTTGGGTTGGATAGGGGGTCACACGGCGATGCTCCATGTTGATTTAGGATAGATATTCACTGAGCTCTTGCGACACGAACTGGGAGCCGTTATCGGAGACGATCACTTCGGGAATCCGTGCTGTGCGAAGATGCGCTCTAGCCTGCTGATTATCCACGTGGTCGTCGTGCGTAGAATCTCTACTTCTGGCCATTGGGATGCAGCGTCGATGATCACGAGGAGAGTCTCGCCTGTGGGTAAGGGGCCACAAAGGTCAATGTGAATGCGGCTTCATGGAGCATGGGGCATAATAGGGGACGGGCGTAGGGGCTCTGCTGGGGATGGGGGTGCCTCAATCTGGCATGCTGTGCACTGCACTACGAGCACCTCAACGTCGGAATTGATGCCGGGCGACCAGACTTTCATGCGAAAGGGCCTGTTTGGTGCAAACAATGCCCTGGTACTCTTTGACTGGCTGGTGGCAAGTGTTCTTTATTCTCGATCCATTGGTATTAGTCAGTCTTGACCATCTTGATTTATTCCAATGTGTACATACAAACCGTTGCCGTGATGTTGTGTTATGGCATCTAGTACCCCTCCAAGAGTCCATTCTTTATTCTTTTCACTGTAGACAATATAAGGAGGAATTATACAACCCCAGACCCAGATCTGCATCATTGGGCACTGACAAAGGAACCTCATGGCATTTCTGTCCCTGGATGGAACCTTCACTTTGTGGAACATAGACTGGACATCTGCTACTATGGCTATTTGTCAGTCCTGGTGAGACCCAATTTGTCCACAAGACCTTTGGTGCAAAGCGAAACGTTGCTACCTTCATCTTATAAGGCCCAGGTCATCTTTTCTCTCCCATTTCCTCTAACCTTTACTGGTACATGTACAACTCTCAGCCTGAGCAGTGAACACCCGACCTTTGGTATCCTTGACCTTGATTCGAAGAGCTTAGGTTATCTTGCTTTTCTCCTTTTCCGTTTTCATGCCTTGGACTGTTCCTTCAGTTCTCTTCTCAAGGAGAACTCTGATTTGGATTAGATGTGTGCAGAAGAGCATAATGTTTCTTTCCACAGTCAGTGACTTCACATCGAGCTTTAGAAAGGTAGCCTACAGCCAAGTGGAATGGTCATAAGCAATTGACACACAATCTCGCTTTTCTAGCTATGTCTCTTCTGTCATCCACTCCTTTCTTCTTAAAGGATTCGCAGGACTTCTCTAGCATCAAGGGTATTGCCTTTCGGGATGATCATGACTGCCGTGGGCTTGGTGTTGTGAGTTCTCATGAACCCTCTGAGTTGCGAATGCTGTCCCTTTGGCTCTGGCTTCTCTCTTCACTGCCTTATCATTCTTTGGAATTGATTTCCCAATGTTTCCTCCAAAGATATTGCTGACAAACTGGGCTGATTCTTCTATGAATGTTAGTCATCAAGTCAAAGTTGGGCACTACCCATCTCACCATCATGGTATGGGCTCTCCTCGCCCATTCTGCTTGAAGGTGAATGGGTGAGAGTCGTTGAATCTTGAGTAGTGTTTCAGAGCCATTTGCATCAGCGAGATATCCCATCTCGTACCATTCCTCAACGCTTCATGTCTCATGCAAAATTCCACAATCATGCGCGGTTGTTCTGTTTGAGTTGTGAACATTTGAGGAACTTATCCAAGTAAGCCACTACATGCGGTTGTACAAACTGCTCTCTCAAAATCCTCTTCGCTTTGGTGTAACCTTCACGTGGTTCCATGAGAACACAGTTCTCGATGCTATTGTGAGCCTTACCTGAGCAGTACTTAATGAGATAGGTAAGTCTGGTCCTCCAGCACTTTCTGTTCCACATTAACTTCAAAACTATTCATGAAGCTATTATACACAGTGGGATTGCCATCAAAAGTAACCAAATCTGGCTGTGGCAGGCTAAGAGCAACATTAATGGCGTGAAATATTGGATTCATGTTGGAATTGTACACATCATTACTTCTCAAACGTTATCATCTACAACAAATCATGAGATGGCATATGAAGTTCACTGTCTTCAACTGGACTAGTTGGCATGGTACAATTATGTTCTACTGGGTCAGATGTGATACCATTACCCTTTACTTCTGACCACACTTGAGCATCAGGATTTAAGGCTGAGGACTTTACTTCGTCCTTCTTTTCATTAACTTCACACTATGGCTTACCAATGACATCATGAACTTCCCATTCTAGTACACGTGTTTCAATTTCTGCATTTTCTATTTCATGTTCTAGCTCAAGATTTGCAAGTTTCTCATTTAATCTCAACTGTTCTCTTGTTACCTCCACCTCCTGAATGGTTAAGGGTCGTTTGATCTTGAGTAGCGTTTCACAGCCATTCACATCCGCGAGATATCCCATCTGGGATAGAACCATGCAAGATCCCACAATCCTGCGTGGTCGTTCTATTGACTTTTGGACACTTGAGGATCTTATCTAAGTGAGCATTTGCCACTACATGCGGTTGACCAAACTGTCCTGTCAAGGTCCTCTTTGCTCAGCGTAACCTTCACATGGTTCCATGAGAACACAGTTTTCGATGCTTTTGTGGGCCTTACCCCACCAGTACTGGATGAGATGGGTAAGTCTGGCCCTATCGCCCAGTACTTTGTGTCCACATTAACTTCAAAACAATTCATGAAGCTGTGATACACAGTGGGATTGCCATCAAAGTTAACAACTCAGGCTTTGGAACAGTTCAATGACATTATCTGATGGCTGTTACTGGGGAACCCATTGCCCCTCTCGGATGCCCTGCTGGCATTTCCCGCCTGCCCCTGGCAGATACAGATGGCATCTGCTTCTTGTGAAGTGAGCAAGAACATCTGTCATAGCACCAGCATCCTCAATACATACTCTTGATATTGAACCCTGCCCCTCTCTTAATTGGGTTAGCAGTTCCACCTCAGCCAGGATATCGACTTTCCTTCAGTCATCTCATTTATGCTCGTCTCGATGCTCTGGAGCAACTCATCCCGCCATCCGGTCTTCCCTCGACTTCCTCACTGCAAAGGAAAAAAAGTTATCACGCGCAACACACCCCACCTTTCCATTCTTTGCAACTGCCGTTACCTTGTCTGTTGGGGTGCCCCTCACAAATTGCAACCTCTTTCAGCTGCTCTTCAGACGTGTAGGAAGAGTGATGAGGATTTGCGTTGAGAGTTCTTCCACCATGGGGCGAGATTCCTGAACAGCAAAGCAACATCACCATGTCCTTCTTTGCGTTCGGCGTACAGGGTTGCCAGATTTGTAGCGCACGCCCGATGAGGGGGTGGGGGAGGAGCATGTCTGAATACACGAGAACACAGAATGGTACAACAGAGTGAGAAACCACTGCCAACATCTAAGTTGGTTGGGCTAGTCTTATCTTTCTTCCAGGAAGGAGGCTAGACCACTCTCCAAAAGGAGAAGGGACAGCATCTCACATGGAGGGGTAGGGTACTATAATTCACTGGTCTTACCCCAAGAACTGAAAAGTTCACAAACCAAAACACATATATTGGGGTCATTGTAATATACATATTTGTTATTATCATTATCATTATTATAATTACACTGTATTATTATCATTATTGATATCGTTATTATTGTTATTGTTTTCATTATTATCATTTGACAAGCATAGGGCGTTTATATTCTAAGGAGTACTGTATTGCAGGTCTGTGCTTGTGTTTCCCAAGCTGTATATTGTGCTGTGTTTTTTATGAACAGCTGTAACATCACCCCAAAAAGAAAATCAAACGTGATGCATTGCAACTTCTCTGAGTGTATCCACAATGTGCACAATGCGATTGTTGTGTATTTGTGATTACGGTATAGCACAAGCTGATCACTGATGAATGCAATAGGATGAGTTGAATGGACGTGTGAGATTTTGATAATTGCCCTTGCTAGAGGCTAAATGACAAAATGATCTCAGGAATCTGTGGTATATGTATAAGTCATAGGCGGATTGTCTTTGTGTCACATAACAATTTGTTTAAAGGTGCTTGTGTGTGTGTGTGTCCATTTCTGTGGGGGTGTTTGTGATTTCTCTTTTTGTCCAAGCAAAATGCAGAGTAAATTCCTTAAAAGCATTTTCAAAGAATGCACTACAATTGACAAAGTTGAATCCCTTTGCCAGTAAATTGCCAATTATACATTGTATTAGCAAATATAGAGGAATACTGACATAACATATTATTCTTGTTATTCTCAGCCACTCTTGGTAACACCGTTAAAAGCTTTAACACGGCATGAACATCCCAGGAAGTAGTGATAACTCATAATATGTATATGGTAACAGTTAGTTATTCTGAATGTTTTT
The DNA here is from genome assembly GCF_040938485.1 of Diadema antillarum. Lineage (NCBI taxonomy): Eukaryota > Metazoa > Echinodermata > Echinoidea > Diadematoida > Diadematidae > Diadema > Diadema antillarum. The sequence continues at coordinate 1,464,628 of NW_027270929.1, read as the reverse complement.
TAATCCGAAAATGAAATAAGGTTCGTTGTTCTGAAGGTTCGTTAATCAAAAAATAAAATATGGTTCGTAAATCTGAATGTTAGTTAATACACACCTTACTTTCGGGTTCACGAGCCTTACAGTAATTAATTTTCACACTATCAAACTTTGGAATAACGAACTTTGTTTCATTTTTGGATACGCAAACCTTCGGAATAACAAACCTTATTTTATCTTCGGATCCACAAACTTTCGGAATAATGACTCTTATTTCATTTTTGGATGAAAGAAACTTCGGTATGATGCCAGGTGTTTGAATAATCAAACCCTATTTCATTTTCGGATTAACGAACGTCTATAGGCATAAGGAATTTGTGTGTGTCGGAATAAGGAACCATATTTCATTTTCGGACTAATGAACCTTCTGAATTACGAACATCGCACTGAGTCATATGATACAAGTTGTTAATTTCTGGTTTTACACCTAAGGGAATGTATACTTCCAAGGTGGAAGCGATTCATCGTGTTGATTGATGAAGGCCTCTACTTGTTATTTCTTTGTAAGTTTTTGGCTTATCATTTCATTCCTGATAACCTATGGGATAGGAAGATTCACACACATCAATATCCTAATTTTGGTAAGCACATGTTTTCATAAATCACTTGCTATTTGCGTCTTTTGGGGTTTTTTTCAGTATGAATGCTCAAAAAATATAGTGATAAAGTATCTAGCTTATGCATTTGACATGTACAAAAAAAAATTTATCTCATGAGCAATATTATTCATGCATACCAAACTTAACGCTTTTTCTTAGTGTTCGATATTATAGGTATATATATATATATGTATATGTATATATATATATATATGTATATATACATATACATACATATACATATACATATATATATATATATATATATATATATATATATATATATATATATATATATATATATATATACATATATATATTTATATGTACAGTTGTACATATAAGTGCGTTAATTCAATCCAAATGCATTGTTCAATGGTATCATTTCTGGGATGTAATAATTACCTGATGATTGTGCCTCATGGAGGTTGCATGAAACTCCGAGTTGCAATAAATACGGATGAACCTGCAGTCAACCGCGTGAACTTGTTCCAATACTTCTGTCTATATATATATATATATATACATGTATAGAGCTTGCTTCCAAAAGGTGCTAAATCCATTGAAAAATGATGAATTTAACGCATTTTGGAAGCAAGCTCTTCATGTACATACATTATATGTATTTTTGTTAGTACATAACAAAAGCGCGAAACATGTATACCATGTATCTCCCTCTAACAGATGTACAACAATAAACAAATACAATGTCTATCCACAATTATTTCCTCGTACACAATTTGCTTTAGACACAGAGTATTAAAACAGCCGTGGACAGTTTAGTGGCTGAAATGAATAACACAATAATCAGAATGAAAAGAGAGATAGAAAGAAAGAAAGAGAGGGAAGAAGAAGGAGAGATAAGATAGTTAAAGGGGGAGAGAGAAATTAAAGAATATGTTCTGGGTTATGATGCAGAGTAGTTGTCTATTGAAGGTTCGACTGGACTAATTTTAGTTTCTTTATTTCAGCCCAAAAGAGCTGCAGGGGCATGTTAGTTTTATTGAGTTTTCACTCCGCCACATCACGGCTAGGCTGACATCTATAAAATGACACCATTATTATTCTCTTTTGATCGTGATATACGGAATGGATTTAGGAAAAGCATGTCAAGTTGTATTTTCTTGCTGCAGTGCGATAAACCGGCATTATCGGAGGGATATAGCATGATCTATCTCTCGTTTAGAGGAACACAATTCGGTGCCCAAGATGATTGAAGTTATAAAATCTGCAGATGGTGATATACCAAAGGGGGCGTGAAACCTATCTTGTTTTAGCAGGCGGTTGGCCGTCTGAGGGAGGAGGTGGTTGGGGATAGTGCTCGTGGCGGAATCGGTGGCAACGGTCAATGCTCCCACTAAGGTCGGAACCCTAGGAAATTCAGAGATTTTATGGGCTTAAATAAGAACAAAAACTAAAACAAATGTGCGTGTCTTTGATTTCAAACTGTGTATAGAGAGCAAAAAGTGAAAGGGGGACGGCCCCCTTCCCTCCCCTCCTCCCCGGTTCCGCAGCCTCTATAGTCATTAATCTTATGCAGTCCCCCCTCCCCCCCCCCCCCCCCCCCTTGTAGTCCCACAGATAAACACGATCCATATTAAACGAGCAGCATTCTTTTTAGTCCACCTGCAGATTGACAGAGTTTTGCAAGTACAGACACAGCTCAGCGCGGAGGCGTGTAATACGCCCTCGCATCTGCGCTACGTGTATGACTGGTAACGCTGAGACGCCGTAATCCCTATCGAGTAAAGCATGCTTGAATACACGTAATTCACCGCCGGTGAGGGGGGAAAAAGGCTCAACGAGTGGTCTGGCTGAAGAGAAGCATGTGCGAAAACACGTGTTCCAAAGCGTCGTTTTAAAAGGTGCCTCTAGGATGAAAACCTACAGCTTTTCGCCTTTCTATGTTGTTTCTACGTCGAGAGTGTATAAAGTGTGTATGCGTGCAGGTATCATACGGAAATATAATTTATGAGCGACAAAAGGACAAGGACCTATGTGACTTTGACAATTTGCTTTTTGTTACGATGTGAGCCATCGAAGAAAATGCAAATATAAATTGTTTTGGCGTGTTTTCTCCCCAAAATGAGATGACTTATTACATAAGTGCCCCCACTAAAATGTACGGGAACCTGGTATAACCTGATAACACCGCAAGAAAGTTCACACACTTAGAAACATGTGAACTTCGAAACGATTCCCTCATTTCTTGCTGCGGTTGAATAACGTATTTTTGTTATCTCCTTGGGGGTGATTATTTGTCACTTTGGGTCCATTTTTGCAGGAAAGTTCAAACGTGACGGGAACTGACGCAGGACCCACCCACAGATTTCAACAGGCATTCATCAACTCCAGATGAACACAAAAGTAACAAAATCCTCATCATTTAAGGCGACCTCTTCCATATTCTAGTTAACAGAAAATAACGTAGCTTGCCCTCCTCACAGTGAACCGTACACATAGCACGGATAACAGGTGGCTTGTACACCTGCGGACCCTTTTTTTAACCGGAAAATATATATTGGAGGACGCAGTATAGTTTCTTCTTTGCTACATGTTTTCATTCAGTTTCCCGCGAGGTATGTAAGAAAACAAAAATCAATATATTTGTGTGCTCGTGTGCATTCTGCGTTATGGTGTCCTCTGTTGTTACTCCATTGTAATGCTTAGAGTGGACATGGCTTTAATAATGATTGTGCATGCATTTACGTCGTGGCCTCTGCTACAGGTGCACGTTAATCGTCCTTAGAAATTTCTGAGAAATGTTTACTGCAATAATGGTGGTAATTATGTTCGCTGCTAATTTCTTTCACATGCCTTATACGGCGAAAGTGTGCAAAATTGCCTGGAAGAAAGCCACCACAAACAAACCCAAACTTTGCAATTTACCATTTATTTTATCTGTAGGATTGTACAAAAAAGAGCAAAAACTGCTCTGTGTACAGCAGATCTATTTCAATCATATAGCGCTCTTTCATGTAGATTTGGAGCTTAGTCATGATAATATACTCATTTAAATCATTACTGCCTTCTGTTACCTCCCTGTACTCTTATATGATATACGAGCTGTCGAATATTTATACTCGATTCTTTTGATTTTCTTCTTCTAGTTTGAGATATATCCAAAATGTGTCGCATTATCACATATCGGGTTCAACCGGATGAACGTAAGAAAACCTTTTTGATTGACATGGCCAATATTGTGAAGCCAAGAGAGCGCACAAGTTGGCTACACGAGTGTAGGCCCTATAATAGTCTTGACGAGTAGGGCGTGTGTGTGTGTGTGTGTGTGTATGTGTGTGTGTGCGCGCGTATGTGTGTGTACTGAGTGTGTATACACTTACGCGTGAAGCTTGTTTATTATACATTTTGTTTTGTACCTTTTGTACTTTCATATACTCAAGTGGATAATGTGGTAGCAATCAATAGAATGGAGATTAAAACGAAATTACTATACAGAAAGAAAAAGGTATTTCTTACAGCCACTGCCGGCTGTGAACTATTCAATACAGTACATGCAATTGCGCCATCTCGTTTTAATGATGGCCTTTCCCTCGCAAACCGCATACTTTGTGTGTTCGAAGAACAGCGCCATCCTGTCCACCGGAGATTTCGTGCTGTTGGTACTATCAACTTTACGTGTACATTGTACTTAACTGACATAAATTGCAAATGTACATAATATGCACACGTAAACCCACGCAGGTATATCTCTTCTTACATCGAGACTCCATGCGTTCAGAAATAATTAATCATGATGAATCATTGGTAATGATACAAGAAAACAAAACAAAACAAAACAAAACGAAAGAATGAAAAGGAATTAAGCATTAACAATGTGTTTCCAAATATTTCCTCAACGGTCTCACCACGGTGGTCTCACTACCTCCCATGGTCTCACGTTACTTTCTCCAGCGATTCTTACAAACTGATATTGACCAAGTCATATTGTAAGGCTCGTTGGTTTATGGTGGTCTCTATGCCATTCTCACTGTAATTGTTTCGCCGACTTTATAGTGCAACTTCTGTGATTGCAGAGTCTAAGATTTCCTTTACATTTTAATGTCTGCGTAAAACTTTGCACTTAGCGACCGGCCATGGATTCCTAGATCAAACAAGATAATTGCACCTTTCACGGTGGCGATTTGCATCAAGAGTCATGACTGTTTGAATTAAAAAAACAAACAAAGCAAAACTTTAAACGCTCTGAAATTTCAAGGTGATAGAAAAGAGCTATATATATTTATATATATATTTTTTTTTTTAAGCCACCTAAAGCAAACGCGACTTGATTCCTTTCAATGCACTTGTGTTTCATAAACGTTGTTAATCATTAGTTATATTTATCAATAATCGAATGAAGGGAGTGGAGAGAGAGAGAAAAAGAGTTATGCACACGGAATTAGAGAAGCTGGCGCGACTTCTGTCAAGAAATGCAAGGTGATTCTCTATAGTCGTCCTCAATACCTCAAAAGAGAATTAAGTACCTATATGGTACACATTATAATTGGTGAGAACAAGCTTCCACTTCAGAAGACAAACTGCAACGACAACACAAAGGTTTAAGTGACGTCATTCCATTATGTTTGGCGTAGACCCTATAAAGTGAAGTGTACACTTTGGCTGATCGATGTAAAGGAGTCATTTTCCCAGTAATAGGGAGTATTTTATTAATATCTATAATTTCGGGAGCGCCGCGGAACGGGGGAGGGGAGGGTGCTGTAGCCCTCACATTTTGGGCTCATCAGGAAGAAAATGAAAAAGAAACAAAAATCACATCAAAGCCCGTGACTTTCTTCGGGTTATCTGAATATGGGGGCGGGGGGGGGGGGGACCCTTGATCCCCATCCCTGCCCTCCACCCCCCTGCCCTCCCCCCCCCCCCCCCCCCCCCGGCCACACACACTTGGACGTAACTTTCTCGTATGTCATTATATGTGTAAAGTCAGTTGAAATTTTCTTGGTCTCGGTCGGATTTTCTTTCTTTCTTTCCTTCTTTCTTTCTCTCCCTCTCTCTCCCTCCGTTCCTCTTTCTTTGTCTGTCAGTCAGTCAGTTAGTCAGTCTGTCTGTCTGTCTGTTTGTCTCCCTGTCTCTCTACTCTGCATTATGTAACTGGTATTTTGATTATACTTTAAAATTAGCTTAAACTTAGGGTGACATGATATTATATTTTCACTTTGGGTACATATTCCAGCTGTGAAAACTTGTGAAAATCGTGAAGAGTTTGACCGATGAGTTCGGTTAAAATTATAGAGGTCAAATATTAACAAATCGGGAAGGGGATTATGTCACTTTGATCCTAATGGACTTTGAGCTTTCTTGAACTAATCGTAGCATTTTTGCCAGGCCCACTTTGTGCGCATATCATGCAAACGGCATTGGATGTGAAGGCAGCGCCACTGAGTGCGCGATATCATTCGCCCAGTGTGATGTATTTTACCCGATATAGTCCTCGTTAAAGGGATCGTACAGTTTTGGTTGAGACCTAATTTGAGCTTTCTAACATTTTTTTCGTGAGGTAAAGAGAAACCTTTTATGAAATATGAAAGAGCATGTAATTCTATGAGGAATTCAACGTTTATTTGATGAAAATTGGTTTTGAAATGGCTGAGATATCCAAAAAAGACGATTGTAATAAAGTGTGGGACCCACACTCCTACAATCGCTTTGTTTTACTTTGTTTTTGGATGTTTCGTTCATTCCACACCCGATTTTCATCAAATAAACTTTGAATTCCTCTTAAAATGGTATGCTCTGTATTATATCATACGTGTTTTCATGGTATCTCGCAAAAAGTTAAAAGCCCAATTCTCATCTCCACCAATACTGTACTATCCCTTTAACATGCTCTGACTTCAACCAACGTTGGTAGCCACTCGCAGTGATAATTGCAATGGGATGATAATCATATTAATTTACTCACCAGGTCATGTAGTTACTGCGTGTATTATCGCTATTATGATACTGGCGCATGCGTGGACATGAGTTTCATCATATAGATAGGGTACTTACGATCAGCAGAGATCAGTGAGATGCGAGCACCACCGAAGGGACGTGCCGGGGGCATGAAATTTATGCAATTCATACATACATGTATTATATTCTGGATTCAACCGTGGTAGGTACTGTATGAAAAATATAAAGCATCGATTGAATGGGATATAAAATATTTGAAAATATTAAGGAGAAACAAATTTGTCTCCTTAACCGTCTCCTTAAAAGTAGTTATATAAGCATGTCGTGTCTCCTGTGATGTGTCTGCATATCTCCCTCCCTTTGTATGGATTCACGTAAGAATATAGGCAATATATCACTCACTTTTTTTTTCTTCATTTGGACTCTTTCGATGTATCTCAACCCGGAGCCCACGTCACATTCTTCTTGATGTCCCATGAGGGTCTCGTGGATGAAAAGATGTTTCAAAAAGAACCATACACCTAACGAAAGAAAGATGTCGTACGAATATATCGATTGATTCATGCAAAAGTGAGAGATAAGGAGAGCGAAAGAAATATGTATATATAATTTATGATATATGATATATGATATATAATATATAATGTAATAATAATAATAATAATATAATTATAGTGGGAAGCTGATATTTTTTTACCGAGCGCTTCTGTCATCTTGGGAAGAATGATATAATTGAGACAATGAAGACAGTAGATGTCGCACGATGCCTCATGCCGGCTGGTGGTAGAAGCGACCTGAGGTCGAAAGCTTCAACCACCAGCCGGCATTGTGTGACATCTATCATTGCCTCAATTATATATATATATATATATATATATATATATATATATATATATATATATATATATATATATATATATATATATATATATGTATATATAATATATATAATATATATAATATATGTATATATAATATATATAATATATATAATATAAATAATATATATATATATATATATATATATATATATATACATACATATATATAATAGATATAAAGATGGAGAGAGAGGAAAATGATGGAGAAGAAGACAGAACGAGAATATGAAACAGACAATGCTTAATATAGTGTTGTTTGAATTTTCAGATGCTATTGCCTGATGCCTCTCTAATGGGCGGTTATTTTAGCTTCTTATACGACATCGTTAAAAGTCCTGGGGAGGGTATACCAAACAATCCCATATTTAAGTCAGTTAGACGGTGGCCTTATCCCTTTTTAATGCTTCTTGTTCAAAATGCATTACTGTCTGACATTACGAAACGTTAGAAGTCCCTGCTTGAAGCATAATATCATTAATTATGTATACGAAAAGCTTACTTGCAAAAGAGCCTAAATCAACTTTTATCATTTCGTAGTTCTTCATCAAGCCTAAATAAACATTTACCATTGTGCATTACACTTACTATAGTCCAAATTCCCAAAGTTTCAGGAAGTTTGTTAAGAATATGAAATCCATGTTGTCTTTCAAAAGGACCTAAATCGAAAACATTTATTTCAAAAGTTCCTATCTCCACATTTTATTTTTCCTGTATCGTGGTTGGCTAAAGCAAAGCACCGTGGGCTTTAATGACCAATAGCAAATCAAATCAAAACCAGCGCAGCAGAATATATAATACTCAGTGTTATGTGCTATGAAATTTCTAAATCGACCATGTCAAAGATTATAATGATGATGGCGATAGTGATGCTGGTGATCGTGATAATGATGAAGGTAATGATAATGATGAGGGTGATGGTGATGCTGGTGATAATAACGTCGATAACGAAGAATCAAGATGATGGTGGAAAAAGGACGGTCAACCCTATTAAGAAGTACATACAGTTCAATGCATTTTTGTTTTTTTAGAGATTTCTGCTACGCCACGTTGGGAAAATCCGCCCTCTGGTAATGCGGACAGGGTAGTGAATGTTGAGGAGGTATTGGCAAATAAACGACTGAAGCTCAAATTTTGAACTGATTTTAAGTTGTTGCTATCGCAGGCAAAGATTCCTGTAGCCAAGTGAACAGTTTAAGCACGGATGGGGATAAGAGACGCGGTTTTCCTGATCATGATAAGATGTGTATAGCTGTTAACCTGCATTTCTCTCTTTTTTTTTGTTAAAGACTCTAAATCCCCCCCCCCCAAAAATGATTAATACTTAATCTGCATAGTTTTTTTCTTGGTTTTTTAAAAGCTGTCATATGGTTATTTTGTTACCTTTATATGGTGATGACTCTTAAACATGATGTACAAGAACTTCTGGAATAGAAACAATATGGAATTGTGTGCACAACTCCCCCCCCCCAAAAAAAAAACAAAACAAAACAACAACAACAACAACAACAACAACAACAACAACAACAACAAAACCTTGGATTTATCTTAATACAGGTATAGGAATCAGCGAAAGTGGATTTAGGCTCTTTTGAAAGAAAGTACTTCATATATACATTTTTTTGTCATGTTAATCTGTTAAAATAATCACTGCTCCTTGTTTCGCATTCGTCCTGGGATGAAAATGAACAGAAATGTTAGAGTTCACACGTATAGACCAATGGGAATGCGAAGATTTTAACATGTTTACGGCCCGAGTTAGTCCGCATTTAAGGCTGCAAATAGACACGGTCTCTTTCCGCATGACCTTATATAGATTTTTCTCAACCGACAAGTTCACCAAATTGTAGTATTCTGACTTGTCCCGACTTATTGATATATTGTGCATCCAGGAATAGCGCTGGGATTTGTTTTAAATGTTGTTCTGCGCCTGCATGACCTTTCTTCTGCAAATTAAAGCTCGTTTTAACTTTGACTGCAAACCTTTAAAAAAGCATTCACTTTCACATTCATAGCACATTTGCGCATTAGGACAGTAGTATACCTAGATAATAAAGACAACAAAAGCGTTACAATCGAACGTTCCAATAAAGATGATGTTATGTAATGAATTGATTGATAGATTGAGTTTATTTCTGCATCTCTTTTTCATATATAAATGAAACACAGTCAGTTAGAACAAAGGAATTGAGTAAAGCTTGTTTGAATCTAGAACAGGTTAAACAGATGTAAGTGATTTATTAAAGTGTACGATATTACACTGTAGGCCTATTCCATGATAATACAAAATGAAGACGAGCAGGTATTATTATGATGCATGATTATACACTTAAAAGTCACATGTACGTAAAAGATCCCGCTTCAATTCATCGCAAAGAGCAGGATTTGTAACCCGGTGAAGAATTAGTGGTCCCGCCTTACATCCAACTGGACCCAATGGAAGTACAGCTATTGCAGCTGAATATGGGCTATCCAGTCATCTTTTCAGATGAAAAAAAAAGAAAAGTGTAAAAAGAAATGAAAATATGTACCTGCCTTTAAAAGTCAAAATAAATTAATCAAGTAAATTGAAATACAAGATGTACAACAGAAATACAGGAGACCATAATCATGAAAAACCCTGGATAATGGTCTCAGAAATAGATACTTATTCAATACGACAACTTAATTAATTGGATAGGGATACAATGTTCGAATTATCACTCACTGAGTGGAGAAAGGTAAAAGAAATGAGAAAAAAAGCAATGGTGCATTGTGCAAAATGTGAAGATTTTGCGTTGAGATGATTTGTATGTCTGTGATGTGAATGTGTGCTTTATGTTCATTTGATGTGTACGTTCAGTTCGGAGCCCTTTCTTTTTATTGGAAGTGACTAGAGATGAAGAAACAATAGTTAACATGATAACAACATGCTCCATTGATCAGTAGGCCTATCTATTGATTTAGCATCATATCCGGACCCCGTTTTTTCAAAAGATATAATCGATTATAAATTTTCTTTCCACTCAGGCTGCCATAGACTGATGACAGAAATCAGATAACACTTCATAAAAGAGGGCCCAGATTTAACATCATGTATAAATCATCATCAACAACATCGTCAGGATTAACGAAGAACAATGTAGAAAAAAAAACCGTAATAGGCTAGAGATCATTAGGTGTGAACGGATAAACTAAACTGGAACAGCAAAGGACAATCCACAGTTACGTTCAATACTTTACAAATGCTGCCTAAAAGTATCATGCATCGATATCTATAAACATGGAAAGAGATGTAGGCCTATTAGACCATGGTCTCGCTTGCCCGATATCATGCGTAATTTGTAACTGGTTTGATAACGAGAAGCCTTGGGGCTTGTCTTGTTGAACTGAATCTATATATACAAAAATAGTACGCTTCCCCGTATCCAAGTTGTAAGAGTAATTGCTGTGTTTGTGTGTGTGCACGGCACGTTTTTAAAAGTGTGTGTGTGTGTGTGTGGAGGGGGGGGGGGGAGAGTTTATATTTCTCGTGCTACTTCCGGGTTTCTTCAGCTGACAAGAAAAAAAAAGGACCTTATCCACGCTCCCGCTTCAAGTTTTCGTCGTCTGTCAAAGATTATAATGATAACAAGATATATATATATTATATATATTATATATATATATATATATATATATATATATATATATATATATATATACATATATATATATATATATATATACATACAGTGTATATATCGCTCTGGTCACTGCTGGTACATACAACCAATTTCTTTTTCATTTCTGGTGCCACCCACTTCCGGGGTAAAACAAAAACAAAACCAAAAACCCAACAACAAGAACAACAACAACAACAACAACAAGTGGGGTTTGGGGCCGGGGGGGGGGGGGCGAAGTGGTTACACCATTGTGCCGGCCCTGTGTTTGTTTGTTTGGTGTTTTTTTAGTGTGTGTGTGTGTGTGTGTGTGTGTGTGTGTGTGTGTGTGTGTGTATGTGTGTATGCGTGTGTGCGTGTGTGTGTTTTGTTTTTGGTACAAGCAGGGTGGGTTTCATCTCACCTTCCTGGTAGGCCCTACAAGCAGCGAAATCTGCCATTACATGGTTTAAAAATAATTAACTTGTTATATAATATGGTCATCTGACTTTTAAACATCATTCCAAAATGATTCCAAACAACCTGTGATAAAAAAAGGAGACAAAGAAAACGAAATCTTGTCTTATCGGATCACACCAGACATGTTTGACATTGACCTGATAGTTGACCAACACAAGTCGGATTTATCATGCTGCGATCCGATACTTCGGTTGATGTCCTGAAGCAAATAGCATTGCTTCCGACGAATGACCGATGAGCAAAAAACAAAACAAAACAAAACAAAACAAAAGAACACAAAACAAAACAAAAACAAAAACAAAACAAAACACACACATACACAAAAAACAACATCAACAACAAAACTCCGTGGAATGAGGGTATAATGGGGGCATTACACTGACGGGTAATTGGAAGAGAATTAAATGAAGGGAATGAAGTATATATAGTGAAAGACGATTCTTTTTAGCCTTTGCTTTTTCAAATACAATGCGCTTTTATGCATAATCAATACACAATAACGAAGGATCAGTTTTACAGACTCTCTCTCTCAACGTTAAGTATCTTATGATTGTCGTACACCCCCGAAACCCACACTAATCAAACACCCATACAACGTACTAAGTGAGGATCCAACGTAACAAATGAGAAGACACGTGGAAAGACACACAGCACTCTTTCTATGTAGGAACATTATACTGATGCGTTTCACAGCAAGAGAACATACGCTAGCTGATCTGTTCATTCAATACAGTAGTGTCGCTAACTTAAACAAGTTTTTGATGACCCCATGTTCATTATCTATATAAAGTAGTGGAATTATGTATAAAGTTTTTTTTTTTTCAATTTATCGTTTCAATATGCCTTCAACTCTCAGGATTCCTCTGTCCCATATGGTGTGGCGTTGTGTAAAATCTTGGTCACGTGTAGCGAGAAAACGTGCTGTTTGTGCTCGCAGACGCCATTTAGCCGCAGATCGATATTTTTTCCAAGTCTTTTAAATCGTGTTTTCATAATGATAATACTGCACAAACCAAGAAAGATGAAAAACTTATGAAAGATCTTTTGACAGTTCCTCAATTGAGTATTTCCTGTCGACATGATTTTGATGAAATCTTCCTTGTCCTTCCTGTTAACACGTTTCTCACCAGCATTTCGTTCGTTTGTTTGTTCGTTTGTTTGTCTGTTGTTGTCTTTTATATATATATATATCTTGCTTCATTTGAATTTACAACCACAAAATGCACAAGTTAATCAACCTGGAAGCAGAAAAGCATCTTAAGTGTGATAATACCTGAGAGAGGAAATAGTTCCCAAGCTGAATGAGGCCACAAACCACCTGATTTTGATCAAAGCCAGTTATATCACGTAACATTAAAGTGCATGTACTGAATATCGGCTATGATAATCAATGGGATGATGCCAAACACTGATTATTCTACAAAAGAAGGGGTTCTCGTTTGCGAGAAATCAGAACTTGCAGTGAAGGGTGCCAATTAACAGTGTATATACAATTTCAAATTCCGTGACGTCACACACATATATCATTCAATCCAAGAAAAACCCATTACTCGTTAAACGTGGATATAAGATTTGACATTTTGATTGTCGTACATTCATGGGGCACCATTTGATATTCCTCCGTAATCTTAACAGCCAGAAACCTTTGACATTTTTTTCCAAGTACTTGTGCACATAATATTCGGCGACAGATCTCGGCAAATAACGCTCGCAAATCGATTTTCGTCGAGATGTCAGCCAAAATACGGGAAAGACCAGAGCAAACAGACCCTAAGCTAACAAAGTATGTTCTCTTTGGGACAAGAAAGCTATCTAACGATCCGTCCAAGCTATCAAAATACAATCTCGCTTTAATAAGAAATATGAAAATGTGCCACATCAAATTCCAAGTTTGAAAATTATACCGCGCATAAAGAAAAAGAAAATCGGTTATTCTGTGAGATGCTTACGTTTCGGAACTTCCACTATGATGACACTGAAAATCTAACATCGAAATCAAAACCTAGTATAAAGATTAAATCCATGCTGCTTGCCCTTGATTTACGCTGTCGCAATTATGCTGCGTCATTGAAGTTATAGTGGTCTGCGCTATGACATCACCTCCTGATACACTGTAAAAACATCGGTGTTAGATTTAACACCACGGGTGTTAAATCTAATTCCGTTCAAACTTCAATAGAGGACCACACCCACAGGTGTTAAAATGCACTGTGATGGTGTTGAAAAGTGTTCACCTGACACTTCGTGGTGTTAATTTGACACTGTACCTGGTGTTATTTTGACACTGTACTGGTGTTAATTCAAAAATGACACCACATGGTGTTGATTTGATATTTGTTGGTGTTAATATCAATGGTTTAACACCGGTCCAGCTTCAATAAGAGACCACACCAGCTGGTGTTACTTTGGTGTAAATTTATTTTCACATTTTTTCAAAAATCTAGTATATTAATGTAAAATTCTTGATCGTCTAGTTTAAATTAAAAATCAACAAGAAGTGCAGTTACTAAGAAACTCTTCAAAAAACACCAGCTCGGTGTTCACTATTTAACACCGGAGTTTTTGCAGTGTATTTGTCGTACAAATGATTGTGAAACGAAGTCACGTTTATAGTCAGAAGTAAAAAAGAAATCCATCTCAAAAATAAATAAACTTCAAAAGAAAAAGAAAAATATTCTCTACAGAATGATACAAAAGATTGAAAAAAATCGGATAAGAAATAAGGAAGATATGACATTTGAAATATCACATTTTTCCGGAAAACATTTCTTGACAAGTCTTTGAACATTCAAATGAGCGAGATGATGATGTCATACCCTCACAAATTTTCATGTATGTTACACATGAAATTCGGGAAAATTGTTATTTTTAGCTGATACAAGTAAATGCATGTTCCCGTACCAAGATGTATAAGAGTTAACATTTGTTCTTTTTTTGAGTGGTTTTAAGACAAGTTTTATATTTATACAGTTGAAATTTGAGATTTTTGTCACGTCTGTATTGTGAGAGCATGACATCGTCAACTTGTTGATTTGAATATCAATAAGGACTGGTCAAGAAATGTTTTCCGAAAAATGTGAAATTTCAAAGTGTCATATCTTCCTTATTTCTTATCCGATTTTTGTCATTTTTATATCGTTCCGTAGGTAATATTTTCTCTTTCATTTGAAGATTATTTTTGGGGATGTACTTCTTTTTTAATGCTTTCCCCATTCAGACCTGTGTATATAAAACATTCTGTTGCGTTATTGACGAAATTCTTGCTTCCGTGTAAATGTCTAATTTGAACAAGATAGCATCCTACTATACAAGCCCCGTTGCTACATGAAATAATAAGTATACATAGAACATTTTTTTTCTATACATGGATTTCTTTAAGTATGAGACTATTGGTCATCAGTCCTATAGATAAAGTGTATATCATCTGAGTGCGCTACAAGCAACAAGGCAAGGATGAAACCAGTCATCGATTAGAACCAGCCCTTGAACAATGACTGCTCAATTATTGCGCTGACTGCCCCAAGGTTTGCGTCATACACACGGTCGCATGGGGACAAAGAGCGACATAATATGGCGCGAAAACTTTTCAGTGATTCCTCATGCACATTGGCATTTATTTTGTTCTCTTTTGTTTAGTTTTGTTTTGATTTGTGTTTGTGTTTTGTTGTTGTTTGTTTGTTTGTTTAGATAAATTAGGATATATATTATTATCAAGGTACAAATTTGGTTTTTTTTTTCATTTTCGAGTGATGTACGTTTTACAATCTCCGCTTTTCAGTATACCAGTCTTTTCTACAGATATATTTACCTTTTCTGTCATCATTTCAAAGTATGCATGGTTTCTATATATGCATTAGTTCATATAATTATTGTATAAATACTTCATGATTTACATTGCTTACAAATTGTGAACGGTTTATTAATGTATGCTTTGTATTTATGTAATCATTCTGTTGGATGGAAATTTAAACAAATAATCCACACAATATTGAATCAAGTGAAAAAAAAATCTGTTAGCGGCGCGTGTCAAATTTTAGCAAGCAAACGTACCCTTAGGGTATATAGCCGTGATTACAGTACGCAGTCCGTGAATTTTCTTTTACTTGCTTTTGATTCTCACATGATACAAAAACGTCAACATTTCTGTAACGATTAACTGTCACTGGCTCGACGGAGACCGAGAATGACTAATTTTGTTCAGTTCGTTCTCAAGCAATTACGACGTCACGAGTATCCCAAGCACGCTCCAAGCTAGTTAGCATGCAGTGCTTATTGCAACGACAAGAACACGACGTCCCTATCGATCCTTTTGTTTTTATTTTTTGATTGGTTTTCAGCTCAAAACCGATAGTTTCATCGCGCACATCAGTTCACACACTTTGTATGCTGAGTAAAATTTTTAATGCTATTTCGCAACCCATATAGAATCACCGTCCATGCCTGTACCATTGGATTTGTGTGCCCATTTTCACACCATTTCAGGTCACAACCGTTAAAGATAATTGCTCTCTTCAATCATTGAACGAGGCGCACACAAATTATTTTGTATGATGAAGGGCGCAAAAACTCGTACAAGATTGTCAAGCGCCTATGATGTTGTGATAAAGCGTGTCTACTCGTATCTATTCGCATCTACTCTTATCAGCTCATATCTTTACGTGAGTAATTCATCGTGTCAGGTCGTGAGCAACGGAACCCGAGTAACCGACAGAGGGTCACAGAACGTGACAGATCGGGGGGATCACAGCGCGTCTCACCAGAGCGTGGTGGTGTATCTGGTGAAATTCGATCGTGATCACCACAATTACGAAGCACGATTACAGATTGCGATCTGTCGTGCTTTGTTTTTCTACGATCTGATACGATAGTTATGATCATGTCGATCGCAGAAAATTCTTGAACCGTCAAAAAAAAAAAAAAACTCTCACCATCAAAACAATCGACACGACTGACACCAGCATCTGATAAAATTTGATAGGATCGCCACGATCACCCCCACGATTACCCCAAGATAAAGACCACGATTTCAATCGTGGCGCAAATCGTAATTGTAGGAACATGCTGTAGCATTATCAAGCATAATATATATAAGTCTGTTCACTTTCTCATTGTCTTCACATAAGCACGTGCTGGAAGAATGTTTTTTTTTTTTTTTTTTTTGTTCTTGGGCTGTTTCGTTCTCGCAGGGCGGCGGCATGGCAATACATCTGGAAATATTTTCTTCGGAAATTTTAATGGTGTTCATGCCACCATAGTTGGTAGCATCGTGTTGTTTAATGCGCAGTAAAGTTCTCCGTAATTTGCATTGCCAAAGAGTTTGACAAGAAATTATAATATGCTTTTTGCTCATAAACGAAGACTTGTGAGGCGAACAGCTAAGGACATAAAAGCTTGGATTAATGGGCCTCTTGCAAAATTTGCCCGTCGGGTTTAATTCGCTTATACATAAAGGCGTCTCCCGGCGTTTGAAGAGATTAGTGAAGTGGTGATCGATGTTCTAAGGCGCTGACGAACCCCACTGATATTAATAGTATCAGTGGTTTTCATGTCCCTGCAATAACAAGGACGATTTTGGATGGTGGTTGATTGATAGATCTGGAACATGCATTGAATTCTGTCATTGGGTAGGCCTGTAAACGATAACTAGAGTGTGAGAGTGTATTTCTCTTAAAACAAAATGGGGGGGGGGGGGGGGTAGTTATAAACTATTCAACTATCTTATCCGTAATGTGAGACTCGCTCTTGCACAGCAAAACAGAAGCTGTGCTCGTGTATCATTCTTCACTGCTTCTCATATAACATAGCACGTTATGTCTGAATTTTGCAATCACTATTTATATCAGCTATAAAAATAGCACCATGATCGTGGCAACGTATATTAGCTACTTGTTACTGCAGTTATTATTTTGTTATACATGCACAACTTTACTCAGGAAGGGACCGACGGATAGAAAATCACCAACCACCAATTTTCTTTTATCCCCCGAGCGCATGATGCACTCACTATTCACTTTGGGAGCAATTTAATGATTCATTTTCATCAGTATATCGGTCCCGACACCGCGCTGCATGATTATGTAGATTGATAATCAACTTATCGGTCTGTACATAGCCTGGCCGATGACCAAGGTTCGTGAAGCTCACATTTCAAGCTTTCAACTTGACACACATTGATGTCAGAACACTGCCTCAACATCAATTTGTCATACGCCCCTGAAACAGCAACTGATAATTAAAGAATACGAGGAAGGGAGAAAGATATTAACCCTTTCACCCACACACCAACCCTCTCACACACGCACGTTATGCAAACACACTCACGCACAAACTGTTACATACACTTTCTAACGTATTTTAATGCACACATTGAAGTAGGTACTTAGGCCTAGCCTATACTAAATACCAGTAGTCGCCACGACTGTTGCGATTGATTAGGCGACGCCTGAAACGTCCCCTGAGAAGGTGCTAACAACCATAATTGTTTTCTAAGAGGATCGCCGCTGGAACCATTTTCTTCATCTTCTCTATAGCATCAACTGCTGCCTCAGCATCCACAAACTACGCTGACCTAAGCTGCTACAGTTACTGCCTCATACTCCTCTTCTTGCATGCCCTTGTGCCCCCCCCCCCATTCCCCTTGAGTGGCATTTGATGGATGGTTCACTTTGGATTTAGAACTATCTCATTAGGCCTAGGGAGCTTTAGATTTTGGCGACGGGAACGTTCAGAGGGGAAAAAAAAACTGGTCTGAGCATGCGCAGAATCTCGTATCAGTATCAATCGTATTATTTATAGCTCACGCGCCTGAGTTTTCACTACGCGTTCTGTACTAGTTTTACGTCCGCTCATTTCACGACGTAGGGAGCTACTTGATGCACCGATCATATGAGGCGCCATTTTATTTTTCATACGTTACGTCGTAGCGTAATCTAAAGCTACTTTTCAGCACGACGCAGGGAAGAGGAGAACGTCCAGCTCAAGCGTCGTCTCAAACGTCCGCGCAGCAAATTTAAAGCTCCCTATTGCAAGACGAGACGCGGCCTCTTCAAAGAAAGGACAAGGAGCAGTAGCATCATAGCAGGGTCAGCTACCAAATGCTGTAGACCTTGACGGGAATGCACCTGACTTGGACAAGGAGTGAAGGTGTCTCGATGATGCAGTCACGTGGTCAGTCACGTGGTCTCTGAAGTGCATGCTGGGTCAGGCAGAGTCAAACAACGTCATTATCATGGAGATGTCGCTGTATTGTTGTCGCATGGACCTACACTGCACATGGACTATGAACGGAGGTCTTTCTTTGATCCCATCATCACCACCGCCACCTGATTATGTGCATCTAAAGCCCACCGCACGCTACACAATTTTGTCCCGATTCACCGGTCTTAAGACCTTAAGAATAGAAGTGTGACGTCACAGTCTTGCCATTTTCTAGTCGTACGACTAGGTCTTAGCGCCAGTCGTAGAGATTTGACATGTCGAATTTCTACGACCGATCGTAGGCTTTCAGCCATTCACATGCAGTAAAATGCAAGCGCACGCAGTGCGCACTGCGCGCGCTTTACAGTCGTAAGCCTACTCGTAAGGTTCGGTCTTAAGGCCACGGCACACTACACGATCAGACTGGTCTTAAAGTCTTAAGCCAAGCTGGGTCTTAAGACCAGTCGTACGACCGGACACCGCACACTATACGACCACGGACCCGACTGTAAAGCGCGCGCACTGGGTGCACTTGCATTTTACTGCATTGTGAATGGCTGAAAGCCTACGATCGGTCGTAGAAATTCGACATGTCAAATCTCTACGACTGGCGCTAAGATCTAGTCGTACGACTAGAAATTGGCAAGACTGTGACGTCACACTTCTAGTCTTAAGGTCTATAAGACCGGTGAATCGGGGCAAAATCGTGTAGTGTGCGGTGTCCGGTCGTACGACTGGTCTTAAGACCCAGCTTGGCTTAAGACTTTCTGCAGCCCTCCCCCTTCTTTTTGATTAAAAGAAGCCACAAATTTTATTTTCATTTCATTTATTCATTTCATATTCATTTCAAATATCGAGAAAAAAATTATTAGGATGCCACAACAAAACCCACCATGAGTCCGCGAGGGTTCTGCCCATCTCAGTCGAGGGGGAGGGGAGGGGTATGATTGACCCTTTACCACCCTCCCCCCCCCCCCAAAAAAAAAAAATAGAAAAAGAAAAAGGTTCCGTGACCCCCTGCTGGGTGAAATCTTTAGTGGGTCTGCAGAAGGGAGTTACCTCGCAGAGTCACTATCATATTACTATGGAAATGATATGCAAAGTGCCTCAATGTTTTGATTTCCAATAGGCGGAGAGCTTTCCTCATTTTGGTATCAGGCCTTCAATTTATTTCCAGTGCACGCAGGAAACGGAAGAGGGACTTAGGTAGTCATCAGTATCCATCGCCGCACCATCATCAACAAAATATGGAGAGTCACGACTGAATATACTACTCCGTCTACTCACAAATCTCTCTCATCATCGGCGATCGCTAATTGATGACGGAGTAATCATTCTTTCTCTATATGGCTCCATCCTATATATAGATTAATATTTTGTGTGTTTGCACGTGTATGTGTGTGTGTGTGTGTGTGTGTGTGTGTGTGTGTGTGTGTACGTCTGGTACACACTCGATCCCCTTTTAGCTAATTTCTCTTTCATTCTGGTAAAGGATTCTGTCAATCTAATGGACAAAGGATCTTCTGTATTATACAGACTGCCATTTTCGCCGAGGTATGATTTGTATCACCGCCATCTTGGAACATGTCATTTGATTGGGAAAGATAGCTCGCTTACGCCAGAGCAGTATTAACAACTTTGTGAAAAGCACACAGTAAAACGGGTATGTTTTCTCAGAGTAAAAAAAGAGAAAGAAAAAAATTATGCTCCCACAATAAAGAGTATTTAAACAAGAGATTATGGCAACCGCAAAACGATAATGCACACTGCAACCTTGTTTCATATTTGCCTACTGTTTAGATTCGATCCTGGTGCAACCGCATAGCGGACAAATCAGTCAACTTGGCATTTATACCACATAGAGCTACTCTAAGCTCCGTGTTAATACGATAGGAATGGTTGAAGATAGTAAATTCAGAGAATTTTAGACTCGGGCTTCATGAACACAAAGGCCTGTCACTTCATCTTTCTGTCAGCAAAATGAAACGAAACATTTTTTTAACGTTTCACATGTGATAGTTTTCTATATCATGTGCTGGTATATCAGACCTATAGAGATTTATAGAGAGACGGGGGGGGGGGGGGTAGGGGGATGCTCAACTCATTACATGCAGAAGCAAATTTAAAACGCCACGACAAACCTGTAGAGATGATGTGCTTTGTGATATGCGACAGACAGACAATCTCTAAATGGCCATGGGGGAGTCCAAAGTGGATGGATGTGTTCGATCAATTACACACCCTCCGACTCGACATTCATTATCATCAACACGCGGGTCGTGCTCAGCATGGGATATGGCGCGGACGAGAGATGTCCCACGTGCCTGGCAACCGACGCGTCGCTGGCAACTTTACCATGGCAACCGCATGGAACGTCGAGTGCGGCGCGATCGAATCTGAGAAAGTCAGTATACCGAAATTGTGCATGCGACTCGCATTGAGAGAATGAAATATTATATTCGGAAACAATGCAAAAAAATCGGGAGTTTTCTTTCAGAGGAAATTAGAAAAAAACGGAATTGACGAACAGTAATGAAAGGGGCCTCGATTATTATTGATGTGAATTGTAATTGGCAACCCCGTAAATGGAAACCTCGGAATCGATAAATCTCTGTCTATATAGAATAACTTCTGTGGTCTATATCGAGGATGGGTTTGATGGCAATAAAAGATTTATTGAGTTTCTGAGTCCCCATTGCTTCCCAACTAAAACGAGATTTTCGCTCAGACAGCACAAAAAGGCGCATCAAACTTTATTACGTTTCCGCGTGATGTATACCAGAAACAGTAACAGAAACAACTAGCGAACATAATCCAAATGTAGCTGTACTATTAATCAGTGAGTCGGTGAAAACATCGGCGTGCAATTAATATTGCATACGTATCATGCTTTCCCATATTAGATGCGCTTTGTGGAAATCTACTATTCAAAGTAATGTACGTCATGCAGAGCAACCAGCGAGTGGAACGGAGAACAGCTCTTGAATTAGACATTACTGATTAAAAAAAAAAAAAAACCAACAAGAATTAAAAGGAAAACGCGGAAAGTTAATGTGGAATTTTTCTTGAATTAGACATTACTGATTTAAAAAAAACCCAACAAGAATTAAAAGGGGAAACGCGGAAAGTTAATGTGAAATTTTAATGAAATTTCATATCTGTCATACATTTTAAAATAAAAGAAGAAAATTTCGTGAATTCGTTTCAGCAGTGTGACAAAATCAAACTTGTGTGAAAAGAAAATTATGGAACTCGAAGGATAGCATTATACTCTCGAATGGGTCGCAGAATCACACATCGTCCTCGTTGACGCTGGATACTGCGCTTTTGGGTCTGTAAAAAGACGGACGACTTTCGACATGGCAGCCGAAGCTTTTCAACCTTATAGCTTCCTTAATCTTGTATGTATTACATTCTGTGTTATGCAATAATTGAAAGCAGCGTTGCTCGATCTCACTCGGACTTATATAATTATATGAATGAACGCATGCCCGCACACATAATCATAATCCTGCACAAAATAATACTTCATACATCACCAAGGCATTTTTCTATACACATACAACAAACGCGTGCATACACACACTTTTATGGTGTAACATGCATCCGAAGGTTCCGTAATAGCTTTATTCCTGGAAAAAAGGTCACTAAACCTTACTTCCATATTAGGATAAGCAAGTCTTCTCATAGAAAGTCACGTGACTAGGATTTATCTGACGCTGATGAGTGTTTGCCAACACTGAAGATCTGTTCTTCCAGCAACTGACAAGAACGAGATAACGAACGAAACAGACACGAAACTGCTTAATAGCGAAAGAAACAATAGAGAAAACACATAGAAAAGGGGCCCGTTGTATAAAAGTTACAATTATGGTAACTTTGCCATCCAATAGTACCATGGCAACAATACTCAACAGCCAATCAAAATCAAGAATTCCATGGAAGTTACCATTGGATGGCAAAGTTACCATAATTGTAACTTTTATGCAACGGGCAAAAGAAGTTAAGATAAGCGTACACGCACACACACACACACACACACACACACACACACACGCATTATATACAAATAATGAATGCTTATGAGTGCAATGGAGAGAATATTTCATGAGGTAAAAGATGAAATGATCAAAGATTTCATCTTTCACCGAAAGAAATATTCCGTCCATTGCAGGAATGAAAAACATTTATTATTAGTTTTATATATAACAAAAAATAAATGTTTTTCATTCGTTCAATGGACAGAATATTTCATTCGATGAGAGATGAAATGTTTGATCCATCTCTCACCTCATGAAATATTCTGTCCATTGCACTCATAAACATTCATTATTTATGTTATATATATATATATATATATATATATATATATATATATATATATATATATATATAAAACCGAATTACCATACCATCTTTGTTGTAGTTTCATATATTTTGCTTTTAAGTTTAGCGATAGGTATAAAGAGAGTGAGAGATGAAATATATAACAAGAGAAAATCGATCTTATCTTCTTGTTCGTCAAACAGCGATCGCTTGCACGTGTATGCGGATATTGTCATAATAATGAAATCGAATTGACCGCGGCAACAACTGTACACAATGAATGGAAACATACAAGTGGCTTATTGTTTCACCAGTTCATTGATTTAATATCAATCGGTCAATCATTTCACTGAAATCATAAATAGGAAAAATGAGACGGGAAGGAAGAAATGGAAATGAAATGCGATACTTGGAGTACAAATTAGAAGCAATATTTACAGCTATTACCAAGAAGGCACTTCTTGAAGAATTTCCGCGAAGCTGTGTTAGGCTTACAATACTCCTTAATCACTCATACAACGTGAACATTTCATTAGTTACGCATAAGCAACATCTTCTCAATGTAGTAGTAGTAGTAGAAAGGATGACGATTTATTCGCCTCATTTTCTGTGATCTTTATCTTCAAATTTGCATAAAATATACAACATTTTGTACACTCCAATTTTCAGTGATTTAATAGGACGGACATTTTATCATAAAAAGGCAATGTGATGAAGAATATGAAGAGGCATACATGTGAAGTAACATTCACGTGCTATTTTTGCTGATATGCGGAAAATAGCCACGGTCCGAACCCAAGATATTTCAGAATAGGTCTTTTTTTATTCAGCTTTGGCTTCATACTGCAGAGAATTGATGTGTTTCTGCCTTGACCATAGCGTACATAATTCACATTTTAAACGCGCACTTTTCGAAAATTGGCAGCATTGGGCCAATGTAAAAAAAAAATGAAAAAATCGAACATAGTCATTCCAACAATTGTCCAGTATAACCGTACCCCACACTGACACTAGACTAATTTCCGTAAATTTGAGGTTACATTTGCAAGTCGACATTCTTCATAGGGATAGATATCAACCTGTTAACATAGTGTCAACAAATTTTATTGCCCTACGGGACTATAACATCACAATGATCATTATCAAGCGTTGGGCTTCAATCGACATTATGGAAATTCTATTCACGACGAAAGCAGTTTTTACTCTGAATACATTGTGCTTGATTTTTAATGTTCATGATAACATGGACATATCCGTGCCTTTTTGCCCTATTTGTAATCCAAGTATAGTTTCAAAAGTGACAACCGATGAATGTTGGATAAACATCGATTCAAAACTACAAGTCAGACAATATTATTTCATATGAGTTTTAAAACTGATTCCTCAAATAAAATGGACTAACACTTCGTTTAGATCGTAGGCGAATGTACCCAATATAGAAAACTGACTTGCTGTACATAATATGTAAGGCAAGCCCTATTTTGTCTTCCCGAAATCACCAACTTTTAAGCATGTATGTACAGTATAGTGTGGCACTGCAACCTTCAAATGAATCCATTTGCTTGTCACACGTGGGATTATAACATGATAATATTGACTTAAACAACCATAAATGACAAAACTAAAACTAATAGCAAATACTATTTTCGTTTGTTTGCTTTTTTTCTTTTGCTAAAGTAGACATTTGACCTGACACACGAAGTTTACTCTTTTACAAAGGATTTCAGAGAGGTGACGACGTGGAGATAAGTTACCATGGTTACACAAAGCTTTCAAAAGGCATCAATTCTTATGAACACCTTGTTCAAATCAGTGAAAATGCGATAAATGTATGCAATTCCTATTTCCAAAGCAGCATGAAAAAAAAAATGAAGGAAAACATTCCATAATGATGCAAATTCAAAAGCACAGATTTCGTCTCAACACTGTATATTCATGCTTGTAATAGAAACTTCTTTCAACATGAACAACAGCATTTTATACATTTTAATGGTCATTGCCAACAAACGGACAGCAGACTACACGAAGGCCGTTTTTTTTCCTTTCTCCGTCCCTGACCCTTTGATGATTGCATATCGGTCCTTCCATTGTAGGATTTCATGTAATTCTCCCGCCGAGTGTTGTTTTTCATTTCTTTTTAAAGTGACGACCTCCTCTTACTTAAATTGGGTCGAAAACTTGTCGCACAAGCGCCATGCAAACACGATGATTTGTGATCGGAGTTTGCCGTTGTCATGGAAACTATGTTGCCCTCTTTTCAGCGCTCACATCCCGCTCCCTGGAATTGGCAGAGTGTAATGCCGGTATATTTTAGATTGGCTTGTTTGCTTTTCTGTGGTCTCGACATGCGTATTTTACACGTCATTATTTCATATTTCAACGTGTGCGAGCACACACGTAGTAAAATGTGTGGTGAATGACAGTGGTTCTGTCGCGTATATTCTGTTGAACTCCGATGGAGGCGCGGCAAGTGAACGATTGGCATCGGACCTGCTTCTCAGCGCTTGCGTAGCCAAGACACAATGCATGAAAAACAATGAAAAAAATAGTTAAACGGGCTTCATTGTCTGGAATTAAAATTCGATAAAGCAATAATGGACACATTTTCTGTGGCTCTTTAAGCGTCATGATTAAAAAATAATAATAATAATGAGTGGGAAGAGCAAGGACTGTTATGGTGGTATAATTATGTGTCTACAAACAAAAGGTATTTGCATGATTAGGGCTTTTAATATAGCTGACCATAGGTGCATCGGAGAATTAACCATTTCGCAAAAACAATCTTAATAAGACAAGGTAGTGTACTTCATAATACTTCAACATCTTCAATCACACAAAGTCGCACGGTGTGTCAGCCTTTGGGAAACATTCCCCGAAACAATCCTGCTGGTTTTCATGTTAAGATCAGTGCTAAAACCTCATGGGGTGAAGCTCGATCGGATCATATCGGTTCTTTATTCCTGCCTCATGATCATAACTCCCTCCTGGATTACACATCAAGCCTTGTCAGCGTCCTATTATATACTTCTACAAGCTATACCTTTTGCGGCGGCATGATGTACAGTTGCCTCCGGGTGACTCCAAACGCCAGACACACGCATTAGCTTCGATCAGACACCTGGTTCATCCCTGCGACATTTCCATAGCCTGTATTTTTATCGTTTGATGTGGACGAAGGTTCGGTTGAGCGAGATATGTATTTTCTCACCATACCCTCCCTAGCTCTGATAGTAGCCAATGACACTAATTAATACCCAACGCTAGACGGTTGTAATCAACAAGAGCAGTAGTCAAGTATGAAAGCTACAATTTGTTCTGAATGTCCATGCAATTACTCTTGGCGTGATTTGCGATTACTGAATGGCCGACCCTCGATCGTAAATTGGAAACGCCATATAAAATGCCGGATAAAGGTTTTGTTCCTGTATACCTCCGGGTGATGTCGTATATAGTGACTGCATGTACCTGGTCAGCGTAGCGAAACGATGCACCTCAACTGCTGATTAACGGACACTGTAGCTGCTGATAATAATATGGGCAGCCCTCCATGCAGTGTTACATTTATGTAGGGCAATTAAAAGCAGCACTTGGCAGTTGACGATTTCGTGATTTACATGCGAATTTGAATCGGGGGGGGGGGGAGGGGGGAGTTAAATCCAGAGATTACACCGTATTCAAATTATAGGAGCATGTTATAAATGACCTCCGACAGTCGCAGGTACGAAGTGCGCTCACTTCCCCTAATAGGTCTTCCATAAGAGGCAATCAGGACAATAAATACTACCGTAATCACTTAATCACCCTCTTCGTTCCCCTAAACCGTTTTCTGCAGGAATCACTTTCTGGTTTCAATGCCAGTGTCGCCATTGTTGTTTCTTTTTTTTTTTGTCGGCATGAAGAGAACCAAATCAGTGGACATCACTCCAGATATGCATGGTCCTAACAATCGAGCATGCGGGCTCTGTATTTTGTAGTATAGATCTTATACTAACTCATCGGCCACCTATTTTTGAACTGACCACCTTCGAGCAATGGCTTTCTTGAGTTTGCAATAAAAAAACCCCAAAGTATGCGTGGTGTGACTGAGCGAAATACTCCACATATTAGGGGGAAAAAACTACTAGTATAAGAAAGAGAATTGAAGAGGAAACGTGAAGACAGAAGTTAACAGAATTTAAGAAAAAACTCCTTATGAATTCTATTCCAGATGCAAAAACTGTATGAATGCATGCGCATTGATTTTAAGACGTCTCTCCCATTTTCAATACGTGCTTAATCAATATAGGAGCCTGGTGGTTTTGTTAGAACAATGCAATGAGTTTTCACTTGTGGTTGCCACCGATGTTTCCGTGTCTTAAATACGAGTTAACAATCTTGAGCCTGTTTCATAAATCTGTTGCATTTTCTATGCAAGTGACACGAAATTAAGGTAAAATTTACGTTTTTGAAGACACGATCTAAATGATATTAATAGACTGTCGACGAGTAGTAGATCCAATCATACCAACGCCTTACGAAACAGAGGTACACTGCAGTTTAAATTTGGTACTATCATTATCCCCAACAGGTTGATGGAGATCACTGCGACATGAGGATCACAAGTCTCTCTTTCTTTTAACTCGAAATTCGCTGTAAACTTTTATCAGTGATGATTTCAGGCTTTCAGGATTTGAAATTAAAAGATAAGTCTGTTTTGTTGCTTACTTGTTTGTTTGTTTGCTTGCTTTTTTTCGACAACAAACCGAAGGGGGCTCTCATCGAATTTTCTCCGTGCTACCTATATATCACTTTTTTATTTAGTTGACTGGGTTTTGAGTTATCAAGCCTCAATCAGGATACAATGGAAAGATCAAGCACCAGTGTAATTCCGCTATTATCGTAATAATGAGAGTAAAACAATGATCAAGTGATAGCAACACAATATCATCGTTATCATTGATTTTGCATAATAATACTTTTTGTAATAGGGCCTAGCTACTGCCAATAAAAATGATAATGATTAAAGCAGTGATAAAAAGCAAACACATCAGAATTCTCAAGAGAGAATCTGTTTGTTCTTATTCCAAAAACATCGACATGTTAAGAGGCCGCTTGGTTGCTACAGACGGGAAGTGTGATTCCGAGCTTCTGTGGCGCAGAATTAAGTTTCGTTTGACGAAAGCACTCTCGTTTGTCTTTGCGCATTAGCAGACCAAACAGCACATTCTATACTCAAATAGGTTCTTATGCTCACATTCGATACTCCAGCTATGGCTTGCGCAGTCCATCCAATGTTGCTATGGGAACAGATGGGATGGCGAATAATTGGAAGCTGGAGGAGGAGGAAGGGAGGGGTACGCCATCAACTCCCTCCCCAAGTGTGGTTAGCACACGATATACTCTTTAACATCAGGTATAAATCGTAACTTCTATGGCCCGAATGCAGAGCCGCAATTTAAATCTGTCCTTACAGATAAAACGCCAGTTTTGACTGCCTGATGTGCGTTTCACATCGCGTATGCCATCAAACATCCAACTTGGAACGCATGATGGCGCGTGCACAGTGTGCAAACAAACAAACAAACAAACAAACTAACAAACAAACAAACAAACAAACAAACAAACAACAGCTTTAAGCACGTACTTCTGCTGCATTTTATCGCTTTATCTTCTTTGGAATCAGCAGCCAAAGTTTCTCAGTGTTGTTCTTTGCTATCACTATAGTTTTTTTTTTAACATCGGAGATTGACGAGACCATTAATATTGCTCTATACAACGGATTCGACTTGAGACGCCGTCCATTACGGCCTTTATACTGCCTAAGCTCTACAGCTATTAATGTCCGACTGCGCATTGTATTCAAGCCTCTTCGGGGAGCTGGACGGCAGCTAAATCACCTTCATGTCATATTCAATCCTTCCTCAAGAACATAAAATGATTTTATGATTTGGAAAGGCAGTGTACGTTATGACTTTGCCTTCGGTAGCGACGGTTAAATCCTGTTTGTAATCGATATATAGTATCAGTCCTTTGTTGTTACTATCACACAACGAATGTGCGATTAAATAAGTATCATGTACCATTAAATCATACCGCAAGTACCTGCTGTTGACAATAGCTAGAACATAAAATGATTAAATAACTTGGTGATACTGCATGTTATGAATATTTGTCTTCGCGCATAGCGCTGGTTGCCACCTGTTGATTATGCCGGTCCTTTGTTACTGTAAGGATTAGTGATTGAATAATGTATCACATATCATTAATCATATACTGTCATATTACCTTACCGGCTGATGGCATTTGTTATTTTTATGGTCGTTTCTATGAATTCAGCCATAAAATCCTAGGGATTTTTTTTCTTACTCTACCTTGAAAGTATGGAAAATGAGCGATCGAAAAACAATAACATTTATTCAGGATAAAATACATACAGCACCACGCAAATCAAACTTGCTTCCCCCCTTTTTCACGCTATCGCGGGTTCAAGCTAAAACAGAGTTCTCAGAAGGGCTCAATATTTATCCTCCAACATCTGGAAATTGCTTGCAATAACATATCGAAAGTTTCTGCCAAGATACGTGTCTGTCTAACGCGATTCGCCAGGATACTGTATTACTTTAGAGTATTTTGAGGCCAGACGAAGTGTGAAACAATTTTGATCAAAGTACACGACAGTTGTTCCTCAGTAGGGGATATAGGTGGAACGTGGCTAGTATCGTAATGATTGAATTGTGCCCCAGCAGCATACATCGCATGCAGCTAGCACGCTGTACATGCGATTCACTCTTGCGCTGTGTATACTGCTATGACCCGAAATAATTGTAATCGATGTAATCGATTGTATAACATCACGATGCAACCACGATGGGGTATAATATACATGCCCCGAGATTGCAAATATGCCGGCGTTTACCTTTTTAGGTAATATTTCGCATTTCCGTGGCAACCAAACTGAAATCGTGTTACCACAGCTATAATTTACACGTGCATTATTTTTATGTCTCAAATTTTTAGAGGAAACCCAAACCGACAGTTCATACGCAGTCATATGAAAACTATTATGTTTTTTAATCTTTTATGAACAGAGCCAATTACGCAAAAATCAAAAGTAGAGGCAACATTGAATGATTGCCTCCTGTAACAAAATGATATCATAGTGATACAATTTATGCCAACCCTTAAATGTAATTGTGTTTTGTTTGTTTTTTTTAGAGGAAGCAACACATTGTCGTTATACTCTGAAGACATTAAGTAGCGCAACTCTGTTCTGCCTCGTTCAAAAAAGAGCAGACTTGAAAACAGAAGTTCTTCGCTGTGTCCACCAATGCGTAAAATTTTTCCACATCCTGACGTATATAGAGAATCATTTAAGAGGCTTATCCAGCAGACGAAGTATTTATGGAATAGCTTGCAACGTGGGATCGACTAAAATTAGCTCATCGTGTAGATGCATCGAAGCATATACCAAACCACAAAATCCGAACTGGAGTGGAGATTCGTAAAAACACACAGTACGTGAACCACCGCAGAACTTCGATGGATCCCTATTTTGCAACACTAATCGCAATAGCGATTATATCGACTTTGCATAGCAGACGGCACTGTGCTGCATATACTTTGTCAACAATGATTCCAATGAATTACATCACAGTTGACATTTGCTCAACCAGTGATTGCGATGTGTTCTCATTCAACGTCCACCTTCATTTCATATTTAAAGATACCATAATGAGACGTGATCATGAGAACAAAAACTCAGTGTTTGACTATAATGACGCTATTTCAAGGCAGAGATATGCAATGTTTCAGAACTCTTAGCATGTCTATGTTTCACGATGATTTACAAAACAAAGGTGTTATATACTGAAATGCGTCATGACAGCGTGTACAGAAGCATCAACGTATTATCTCTTCGATACTATACAATCGAATTTTCAAAGTATCTGATTCCATAAATTGATGAAAAAAAAAGAAGAACTCTTCGGCTACGTCTTGTTCTTGATTGAGAAAATGTGTTACACACGTAAACACACGCAAGTACACTCTAATTCAACAGCTGAACAATATTGACCTTTTGCTCTAGTATTTTACACAATGCACATGAACAAGTGATTGCATACAGTGTGTTATTAAACGGTTCATTTTTGCTCATCTGATCCGATGTTTCAATTTGATCTTTGTTTTTTTTTTTAATTCCGACATCAATTGTTAATGCAAATATCGAATGCAATTATGAATGGATTTGACAGAGCCGTATCTGCCACATGATATGGATTAAGTCTAAAGCTATTCTGAAAACTATAGGATGGTAAACGATCACAATGCAATTACTTGGCAGGGTGATACTGTATAATGTACTGCAGTCAAATTCCACGAGGACCGCATAGTTATCTACGTACATATTTAAATATTACGCCGCAAAATGGTATCAGTTTAGTTGTCACTGCAACGTAACATGGAACTGCTGAATCATCAAGGCAAGAACTAAAGATGTATCTGGCGAAAATGACGAAAATGACAGAGCACATCAATACGCGTTTGACGCTGACTTAATACTACAAACTGTAACCGCAGCTTCTATTTCCATTCTGGTAGTTGCGGTTGTATGCTTGCTCTTGTCTTGCAAATCAGCTGTTATCACCGGGTACCTTGTGCCACCCGTATCGTTCATGCGTCTCAACAATAGCTCGGAAGCTCTCCTGAGCCTCTTGCTTGTTGAAGGGCACATCGCTCCTCACACCCGGCTGTACAATTCGGCCGTCGCCCGCCACCAGAGTTGCCCCGAGCTGCAGAATCACCGCGTCGATCGTGTACGCGCTGGACCACCCTTGCGGCGTCAGCAACTCCATGCAGATCGCGCCGCCGTCCAGCACGTAGCCGTACTCGATGTGGGGACTGACGACTCGAACGAACGGCGGGGAGAACGGGAAGTCGTCGGGGAAGGCGATATTGAACAGCACATGGTCGATGTTATGTTTTTTCATGTCCTTTGCCAAGGCAGACGTGGGGTGAATGTGGTAGAGCTTCACATTCCACTCCGTCAGACTGTCATTAACGAGTTCAACAGCATAGGGCGGACCAGTCAGGGTCTCCATACTCATAAACCCTCCGCTGGCCACCGCTTTTTTAATCGCTTCTTTCCCCTTTTCATCGTCTTTCCCGTCAGACTGTTGTTTGCTATCTACAGTAGATGAAGAACTACCAGTCGCGGCAGCCTCTTTGTCATGATTGCTGTCCTTGCTAACTTTTCTTTTACGTTTGGCTAACTTTTCAGATTTGTCTCTACTGTCCGATTTCGATGTAGACTGTACTTGCTGCAGCGCTCGGCTGTTTGTTTCCACACTCGTTTTACTCCCACTTGCATCCACAGGAGAAATTGCGTCACATTTTCGCGGTTGACAGTCCCCATGCTCTCCACTGCTTTCTTTTGCTGGGAGTCCTCCTGCTGCAATTTTTGAGACCGCTTTGAACTCTTTCATGAGTCTCCTCATCTTGACGCTTGACACGTAGGCTTTGGTGGGCTGCGGTAGGCGCAGTAACGCCTCACCCGTCAGCGTGCGCGTCCCATCAGCGAGGTTCGGCTTCGGTTCTTTCGCGGCGACATCGCTTTCATCATTAGCTGGCGGGACAGAACCGGGGAGGTCGATTCTCTCTCTCAAGGCATCGGGGCACGAAGCGTTGAGATCTGAGCAATCAGGCTGTCCGCTTGAAATGGCAAAGATTGTAAGGCTCCCGTTTCGGGTTATCGTGACGGAATCTTCCGCCCCGCTCGCGCTGGCGGGGCCACGGTTGTTTTTGTGCCGTTTTCTCGCCAGAGCTCGCACTTTCGATCTCGCGCTCCTCCGCTGTGAGCTCATATCCCTGCACGGTAAACAAGGGCAGAGATACTTGCCGATGAGGCTAGCCATGGCGTTTACAAAACTATTGTGACGAACAAAATAACTTTATATGTGACTTCCTTACATGACACTCCGCGTTAAAGTCAATGACAGTCTCCAATTAGAAACGAGGGCTGAATATACGAACACTTGAAGTGAGAGCGAAGAAAAAAGCTCAGCCGTATAAATAAACATAATATATACAATAGACATGCACTTTCGACATGAAATTTAGGTTAAGCCGACAGGATTCGAACATGACTGAAAGCACTTGGCGTTGGAAGGACTTCAAGGCAGTGTAAAGTGTAGTTTGCGCTTCGATGCTGAAAACGCTGGAGGGCTGTTCGTCGCCGACAGCCTTACGAGAGATCCAGCGAAGTGAAACAAGGCATCCTGGCATCTTCGACCACGTAAACAAATGAAGTGAAGAGCATGGTGAACAATATTGGAAATCCGAAAATGTCACTCATAGTGCACGCCACCCAGGACTCTGTTACATGGTTTCAAAATAAGCCCGCATTAAAGTGCACCTGGCTCGAGCTATGTGTTTCGCAGGTGTAGGGCGTCCGAGTTATGTCGTCTAAACAGCAAATTGCATGAACGTGAGCGCATCTCCCAGTAATTTGCTGTAATCCCGATCTCTTTTGCGGATGCGCAAACTACCAGTAGTTCGTCCCACAGCCCGTACACTTAAGCCGTGCCGCCCGCGCTCACACGCATCACTGATGAGATAGTACACAATATTATAATGAACTGTTCTGCGTTCAGCCGGCCCAGCCCCTCGAATTGTTTCATGCATACAAAGCACGCCACCTGTGGGGTTCCATCGTACAACCGTATGACAGGAAGCCACCGCGGCTGCTCGGCATGACGGATTACCTCGATCACGCCCAGGCACGATGCAACTCACGCGCATTCTACCTAAATACGATTTTAATTATACAGTATTCTCTATCGATGTATAATTTGACATCAACAAGTCGCCAGTTAAATATTTAGAGCTCTTGGACAACTCCGCGGACAGCAACACTATCGAGAGTTAGGTATATATAAATCGGACCAGGCTGTAGCAGAAGAGAACAAGACCTGTGATTTCCATCATGTCCATGTTTCAAGTTCAATAGTTGCTTGTCAGACAGGATAAAAGACAAGAACAAAACTTTTCATCAACTCAAATTACTTTCTATAATTGCATGAGTTGTTAAGCAAGAGTAGACTTTGATTTGTGGCTTACAGAGGACGGAGAATTAGAGCAGAGTATTGGAGTCGAAAAGAATTGATGTAAAACACGAAGAAGCATTGGCATTAATATGTCATCGCACGTACGTAGATACATGACAACATGAATGTAAAACACGAAGAAGCATTGGCATTAATATGTCATCGCACGTACGTAGATACATGACAACATGAATGTAAAACAAGAAGAAGCATTGGCATTAATATGTCATCGCACGTACGTAGATACATGACAACATGAATGTAAAACAAGAAGAAGCATTGGCATTAATATGTCATCGCACGTACGTAGATACATGACAACATGAATGTAAAACAAGAAGAAGCATTGGCATTAATATGTCATCGCACGTACGTAGATACATGACAACATGAATGTAAAACAAGAAGAAGCATTGGCATTAATATGTCATCGCACGTACGTAGATACATGACAACATGAATAGTAACCTAAATTGATGTCATGATTTTCATCTAAATGATAGGTTGTACATACTCCTTTCAACAGAAATACGTTTGGTAATACAACTCTCGTATCAGTTGGTGAGCCATTGCTCGTTGGGACTTGAAATGATATAAACAAAAAAATACGATGTTCACACTGCAACTACTGTACAAAAAAAAAAATGTTGCCGCGTTTGAGATATACATGTATTTGGTTTTGTTTGTATGTAACTTTCTTCATTCTTTGCGACCAACATGCACACGTTACAGTTGACTTAACAATCATAACTACGACATAAATACGACATGAAGAAGGAGTTCCTTGCAGCACATTTTCGCGTGTGGCCAAGTGGGTGACACGATATTTGCTCCTGCGACAATTTCTTAAGTCTACTTCGGGTTAGGGTTAGGGTTGTAATAGGTTTTAGGTTTAGTTTCATACGAGGGTTAGGGTTATATTTTGTCTGTCGGTAGAATACTATGTTTGGATTGCGGGCAGACATTTCATGGGAGCAATATTGCCGCTGGAACAAATGTCATGGAACAGCTAGGCCACGGGTTATAGTAAGGAGGGTGATGTGGCTCAGTCTGCAGAGCACCAGCCTTTCAATCAATATTGGCTCGGGTTCGATTTCCATTGACTCGATATTTGATTTATTCTCTGTATGGCATTGCTTTACAATTACATAAATTTCACATCTGTTATACAATCACATGCGTTACATCTTAATCTCCATTGAGACTAGAAGAGCAATGCTGTGTATTATCATGTCACCCCCTCTAGAAAAGTAAGCACCAAACCATCGGACAGAAGATTAAACGGAGGACCAGTGTGCGAGGGGGACATGACTCACGCGCGCGGAAGATCCCACTTCACGTCCAGCTCGGAAAGTGTAGGGTGCTACAACCACTATCATGAAGTGTTCTATCCTACTAAACCACAGTGGTACCAGAAAACAGGCGAATGATGCCGACCCTTCATGGTGTGTGTCTCAGGTGATTAGCAAGTCAGCAAACAGTATGAACGGTTACTTGGCACATTGCGCCTGAAAAAGGGGAAGTTAGGAATCGAAATCATGCATTATTTACGTGAAACAAATCGCCATGTTTTCCGGGTCAAACGTTGAATTATGACCAATGTATGTGTTGTATATAATATAAAAACGGTCGTAACTTGGAGACGCTGTAAAACCGAATGACTGTTTATATCGGACAGGAATCACTGCTCAATGTGGAGAAAGTTTTCTCGTACTATATACTTCTAAGTAAAGGCAGACCAGCTTATAACGAAATCTAACGCCTTATATACTAACTTTATCAAAAACGAACGAGTGGTCGCGTAAGCTTTCAGTGTAATCGTAGTACACATTGTGACGTCAAAACGGGGTAATTATGTTAGTGTGCGCGACTAAATGGTTTCTGAATGCCTTGGGTTATGATCCAGTCGTGTATATATCAAACAACATTCTGCTTTATGAAGAGAGAAATACATTTTTATCAGTAAACCCTTGGAAGTGTAATGTATTTACTTATTGTGTTTGTTTAATTGAAGAGAAATATGATATTTATTCAAAACATTTTCATCGTAGTGTCTCTTTAATGACATTGCACTTCTATCTTAATTTCTTTTTAATATTGCTACTTTTTCTCCCAAGAATACAATGTACAAATGAAAATTCAATAATTGCACAGTTTGTGATAAAATAAGATTTTATATGGAAAATCAAATTTCAAAAACAAATTCAGTAACTCGTTATAAGGCACAAAACACAGCAAATCGTTGCCTTTTCTCTTCCATGACATGTTCTACGTTGCAGGGGCTGTCACAATAAACATACGTCTAATGATGCTTGATTAGATTACAGCTCTTTCCTCGTGACAAAATGACTAGAAAAGTGTAAGGGGTGCAAGTTCAAGGGGGTGGAGGGAGGAATTGTGAATGGTCTGGTTTGATTTTACTTAAAATATAATGATTAAGCTTAAAGGGACCGTAGATTAACGTAAATATATACCTTTCTGTTGTAATTGTCAATACTAAACTAAATCTCAATATTATACTCATTACTCAATATCATTAAAACGAAAACAACAACAACAACAACAACAAAACAACATATCTATCTTTCATCATTAACGGTTTTAAGAAGGCTGGGAATTGCTTCAGATGATTAGACAAATTCAATATGTCAAAGTAACACTCTGTCGATGTACCGACATCTGGCTGCACAGCTAATCAGATGCATAAGATGACGATTATCATGTGCACAAGCATGACTTTAAGGTCTACATGACACACTTCACATCACAAACTATACACACATTTTAATGGGTGACGATATAACACGGCAGTTTACAATGAGCGTTGGTCCGGAATCACCCCTCATAAACCATGGACTTTTCATCAAGGATTAATCTTGAAATTAGAGGAGCAGTTGAAAACAGCCAAGCAGAGAGTGAATGGCTTTTCTCAATTCCCTTAAAAGAATTCACATTCAGCAGTACTTTCCAATAATCATACCTAGTTCACACATGAATTAATCTCAATAACATACTGGATAAAAGTTCATTTGTCACGATCAGTTGCAATTTAACTGTTAAGGCGGTGTCACACCTGTCCGGGCAAGCTACGCGGGCTTGTGGCGAGGAGGTAGTTTAAAGCACGTAGAAGATTTTCCGCGGGCGGACAAGAAAGTTGGCAATTTTCGCACTTGTTTCTTACTTACTAGACGCGTGCTACTTAGCTTCTACTTGCGTGCGTTCCGTGTGACTCGCGTGAGAGCTTTGAAACCGATCCATTTTCTGTTACGAGCGACTTACGGGGATTGCGAAGTACCTGCTTTGGAGTTGCCTGTGAGGTGCTACCGGTAAGGGTTTCCTACTTGTGTTCTGCGCGTACCTCTACGGGCAACTCCCGTGACTCTTCCGGAACAAGTTTTGAGCATGCTCAAGGCCTTGTCATACCGTATCTGGGGAAGTTTTGCGGCTTGACTTGCGGGGAAACAAATTTGCTACCCGGAGCTCTCCGCAGTTGGCCCGAACTTGACAGTACCTAGCACTTATCTCGTCCTTAGTTGCCCGAAGGTGCGCACGCTAGTCCAATTTTCCCGCAGCAAAGTTTTGAGCATGACCAAAACTATTTCCGGATGAGTCGCGAGGATTGCCCGCAGAGTTCCACGCAGAACACCCGTAGGAGGGCCGTAGCCGCCGCAATTCACAGGCATTTGACCCACTTGAAGTAGGTAAGTTGCCCGCTGATCTATGCCTATGTGAAGGGAGTGCGTGTCATTTGTGGGCTCATTCTCTTCTTTGTC
Source organism: Diadema antillarum (assembly GCF_040938485.1). Lineage (NCBI taxonomy): Eukaryota > Metazoa > Echinodermata > Echinoidea > Diadematoida > Diadematidae > Diadema > Diadema antillarum. The sequence continues at coordinate 1,426,722 of NW_027270929.1, read as the reverse complement.
CTCTGTCCTCTGTGGCGTCGAGGACTACCTGGTCCCTTTCGGACAGGACTTCATCCGCCGAATGGACTTCAGCAGCAATTTGATGCATTTGCTGTTAATCTTCCGGGCTTTGTGGCTGTCCATCCACTGGACGTTCTCTGCCCTTGTGCACTTTCCGTCTACGGGGCATCTTCACTTCTTGAAAGCTAGTTGACAAATGATTGTTTGCCCATCCACTCGAACCAGCCTATTGTTCAGGCTAGCACTCACCTCGCAGGCGACTAGTACGCAGATAACACGCAGTTGTGGCGCAGGTACTTCGTAGAGCCCGTATGTCGCCCGTAACTGACATAAAAGAAGCTATCACGAAGCTATCACGTGACACACACGCGCCTAACATGCAGTTCAACGGAATACACGCAAGAAGGACTTAGGTATCACGCGTTTATCATGTAATACCCACGAAATTATTCTGCGTGCTGAAAAATCCCCATACGCAATAAGCCCGCTTAGCTGGTGTGACAGGGCCTTTTTTGGCAGCGGGTAAATAGAGCCAGCGTGCGCACCTCCGGGTAACTACTTTTGAGATACATGCTAGGTACTGTCATGTGCGGGTCATCTGCGGGGACCTCCGGATAGCAAAAATGTTCTTCGGAAGTCGCACGCAAGGCTGGTGTGACACGGCCTTTAAGGCCGTGTCACACCTTTCCGGGCAAGCCTTGCGTGCGACTTGCGAGGAACAATTTTTACTATCCGGAGGTCAACGCAGATGATCCGCACATGACAGTACCTAGCACGTATCTCATCCGTAGTCGCCAGGAGGTGCGCACACAAATCTTTTTACCCGCAACCATATTTAGGCCCTGTCACACCTTTCCGGGTAAGCTACGCGTGCTTGTTGCGTGTGGGATTTTCCAGCATACCGGACAATTTCTGTGGGCGGACAAGGATTTGGGCGAGTCAGTGCAAGTGTCTTACTTGCTGGACGCGTTCTACGTAAGTTCTACTTGCGGCTATTCTGTGTGACCTGCGTGCCAGGCGCGTGGGGGCTGACAACTCAGTGAAGGAATTCCTCTGAAGGAATGGCAGAAGTCCCACTGAATGTCATTATCTTGGCCGCATACAGGGACTGCGAAGTGCCTGCGTGGGAGTTGCCTGCGAGGTGCTGCCGCAATCCCCGCGACTCACCCGGAAAAAGTTTTGGTCATGCTCAAAACTTGGCTGCGGGTAAATCGGACTTGCGTGCGCACCTCCGGGCAACTACAGACGAGATACACGCTAGGTACCGTCAAGTGCGGACCAACTGCGGAGAGCTCCAGGTGGTAAATTTGTTTCCTCGCAAGTCAACCCGCAAAACTTCCCCAGATACGGTATGAAAAGGCCTTGAGCATGCTCAAAACTTGTTCCGAGTGAGTCGCGGGAGTTCGCCCGCAGAAGTACACGCAGAACACCAGTAAGAGACCCTTGCCGGCAGCATCTCGCAGGCAACTCCAACGCAGGTACTTCGCTGTACCCGTAAGTCGCTCGTAACAGAGAACGGATCGTTTTCAAAGCTCTCACGCAGGTCATTAAGGAATACACGCAAGTAGAAGGTAAGTAGCACGCGTCTAGCAGGTAAGACACAAGTGCGAAACTCGCAAACATTCTTGTCCGCCCGCAGAAAATTCACCTGCGTGCTGGAATATCCCTACTCGCAACAAGCCCGCGTAGTTTGCCCGGAAAGGTGTGACACGGCCTTTAGTTTTTATAAGGGAACTCTCCACTTACCGGAAAAACCTTAAAGGTACTAGCCCACATTTGCAAACCCACGAAAATCAAAACTGCATAAAACAGGTCCAATATGACTTCAAGTACACGTTATAACAGTAACATACCTCACCTGTTGCTCTTTGTCTATACCATTCGATAAAAGAGAGAAAATCATCGTTTTAAAATCAATTTTCAAACCGGGTCAACCCGACCCAAAATCGAATTACGAGCGCGGGCTAGCTACGCACATTAACTTACACATGTATCGCATGCATGTAGTACGTGCGTGGACCGGAGCTAGCGAGCGTTTTTATACGCATGCATACGGTGCATTTTCATGTATTTTTATGAAAGTAATGGACTAATAGGAACGAAATTTTGCACAGGTGTTACTGCAATCATACCCAAACTCCATGCTAACTATGAGACCAATTGCTGCAGGTTTACAAATGTGGGCTAATACCTTTAATACCTAAATTACAAGTGGATGTGAAGGGAAGGTCTGCAATTTGATGTCAATAATATTTACCTTGCCCATGCCAGTGGGTAATATCCGGTAATAGCTCTGCATGTGCTGCGGACCCCTGCTTCCTCTCAAATAGTTCTACCTTCCTTCTCCCTCTAACCTGCCCCTTCCCATTGTCTCTTGTTGTTTGTCCTGTCTACGTCTTTCTTTCCCCTAGCGTTTGTGTGTCTTTCGTGTGCTTCCGTTATACTTCTTTTTTTTTCTTCTTTTGCATGTCCAGTTTATTGATATGGCCCATATCTCTACATGCAAGCTTATCTTTTACGTGAACCTATCTTTTCCAATACCACGTTGATTTTGAAGAAATAGTTCCATATGTTCGTACATATGATTTTATTTTTCATTGTATTTTTTTTTAGTTGTGTCGAGAAAATGTGATATTTGAAATGAAATTGAAATGAATTGTATTGAATTAAATGATTTTTTTTTTTACCTTTGCCCATTGTCAGATTATAACAGTGAACTGTCTTCTTATAGTCTGATATACATGTACCTGAAAGTGATTTCATAACGAGAAGCAGTGCTCTTTTGTATACTTAGTATAATATAGACTGGGAATGACATCACAGGTAACAGCTGGAAACAGTATAAGAATGATCTCAAGCGAAGTCTGATAATAATAATTGTCATGTAATAATTGCATCAGAATGGGTATTGTAACATCCGTCGGAGGGATTCTCATCAAAACTGGACACTAAACTGTTTCGTTTGTTTATTTGTTCGGTCTTTTTTTTTTTTTGGGGGGGGGGGGGGTGGGGCTATCATGTGTTAATGTAGCAAATAACCGAGGTGTTTTGAACAATTGTGATTACTATGATACTTCCTGTGTGTGTGTGCGTGTGTGTGTGTGTGTGTGTGTGTGTGTTTTCTTTTTTGATGATTTTTGATACCGGTTTCCCCATCAACCCGCCTTTTATTCTCACAACAACGAGCTGCTCTATATAAAGCACATTAATGAGGACAGGTACATCGACTATCAACAAAAGGTCGCTTTTCGGTTTTTTGGTGTGTGTTTTTGTGGTTTTTTTTAATTAATAGATGAGTGACTATAATCATGATATTGAAAAAAAAAAATTCCAACCCCAACCGCTGGCCTGGATGCAAGTATTTCATTAGATTTGCCTCGCTACAAAAGCCAAGACCATGAATGATATGTCGTGGTATATTGTCATGGTAGTGATAATCACACGCGACCGACCACTTTGCTGATTGCATAATTTTGATCATCACTTTTGAATATGCATACTCCCTCCATCAGAGAAGATATACAATGTATTATAAAACACGGTCTCTGGGAATTGCTCATGTCCTGTAAAGACGCATTGATCTGTTTATTGGAAATGCACTATAAAAAAAAGTATATATTATTGTTATTGTCACCATAAAGAAAAGTGTATGTGCAACACAACAAGATCGACAGGGAAGAATGCAAGAAGAAGGCAAGTAAAACAATAACAACAACAACAACAACAACAACAACAACAACAACAACCACCACCACCACCACCACCACCACCACCACAACAACAACAACAACAACAACTACTACTACTACTACTACTGCCACTACTACTACTACTACTGCTCCACATAATAGTGTACAATACAATACAATACAATACAATGTGTAACACAATACACCAGGGAATGTGGGATCAGTGATATTATGTCGATGCGCTGAGGCCCTATGGGATTGTATATATAAATACATAATTATGCTGGAAATGCGTCTACTCTCCTAACATAACGTAACAGCAGTTATATCAACTTGTTATGTTCCAATTCAGATCAACTATGATTCTCCAAACAGAAAATTTTAAAGATCACAGATTTTTGCTTTTTTTAAGCTGGGACAAAGCATGTTTAATTACAATAATGATTTGCACTCCCACATATTTTCGACTCCATCATGTTTCTGAGACACGAATCATTTTACGAGTATCTTCTGATAGCAAATGGATATAGAGTTAGGCAATGATATCTTTTCTCTCTTTTTTTTTCTCTCAGAACATATATATATTGCGATAGTTTGGTTCAACTCTCTCTATGCATACTGCTCTTTAGTAGACCCCTCATTATGTTTTTGTTTTTCTCAGAATATAGATAATGTGAAAGTTTGGTTCGAAAATATGTAACATATTTTCAATTTGCGAATCATTTTTACGTTTCATTTTACAGTCGAGCAATGCGTATACTGAAGATCATTTGTAATTCTCTTTCATTGTGTTTTGTAGAAGATGGAAATAGACTCAATTGAAATTGAATTATGTATTCATTTTATAATTCATTGGCTATTTCAATATTGTCCGTCAATATGGTTTGTTTTTACGATTGAATATTATAAGATACTATATGGAGCTGTTGTCTATGGAAATATTAAACATTTACAGACAAGAAAAGTTTACACCAACTGAGCCTGACGTTTTGAGGCTCTCCAATTAGTCCTGTTATATTAGAATCTACTAAATTATTAAGGCCGCTTTCAAAAGTACCAGCAGACAGTGATAATTGCATTTTCGCAATTTCACGGGGAAAGGCTCCATTTTGTTTGCAGATTGCCAGAATCATGTTTAAATATGCATTACGAAGACTAAAAATAAAATGAAGTCAAACATAAGATCTGTTGAACCGTTTTATAATATATTGAAGAGGTGCCAAAGCCCCTATCTGTTGTCAGGATGCGTATTTCCTTTTGTAAGGACAGCATTTTATTTCCATTATACTGGTATGAGCTTTGTTATCAAAATTATTACGAGAAATGTGACTAATCAATCTGCCAATGTTAGAAATGGTTCAATGACAGCTTTTCGTTTTTAAACGTATAGCTTGTTAAGAGATATCTTATTCCTCGTTTCCAACCGATAGAATCGTTCGATCCTAAATCTACCTCTCCGTATAGTTTTATATTATTTTCTCCTTACATATTTCATGTGTTATACATGTGTATTAGTGTGTATGTATGTATGTGTATATATATATATATATATATATGTGTGTGTGTGTGTGTGTGTGTGTGTGTGTGTGTGTGTGTGTGTGTGTGTGTGTGTGTGTGTGTACCTGTCTGTATTGACGGAATATTGCAGACCTCTTACACGTTCAGGCGATTTATAGGCTCTTCCATGTAGAGCTCCAAAATAGGTCATTTTGACTTAGTTACAACGAATCAAGCGTTTCGTGAAACCTAATTAATGCTAATGGCCTATAGTCAATTTTCTTGATCGTATACTTGTTATCTTTACACTAATCATCAAGCTTTTGGTTTGCCTTCGGAATCAAACCTTTTTCTTTCTTTTTTTTTTGTTGCTATTATGTGTGTAATATCTTTAAACACATGTTGAGTTTTATCGCAAAGTAGGCTAGGCGCCATTTCAAAACATTTTAAGTCCTTCATTAGATATAGCAAAATAAAACATTTCCAGTGATACCTCACTTGTAGCATAACAAGGAATGTTCTTAAAGATATGATTAAAGATATCCCGGTTTATTTCATTTCCTGTATTTCTTTTCAGAAGCTGTATTTTTTTAGCAGAATATATCTGAACTTAACTCGAGTCTATGGATTTCAAAATTAACTCTGCTGATAAAAATCAGCATCAAATAATGTGGGCAGTCCTGGCAGCGACAAAGTACCATCACTTCCCTTGGAAATTGGAGAATGGAAACCCTGCAAAATGGACGCATGTTATACCCAATACCGCGTAATGCACGCAATGTGTTGTGTTGGGCCACTGTCGGATAGCCGGTGACCATGCAGACGGCTAGGAAATGGCGCCAAACCGCTGATCAAATATTGTTTGCGACGGGCGCTGATAACAACCAACTATAGGTTCGGCTCATCCGCTCGCAGAATGACAATGTGACGTGAGCCAGTGTCAACACGCTATGCTGTCCACAAGCATCGGCAGAACTTCAGTTTGCAGACGAAATTTACAAGAGAAAAAAGACGGGGGTGGGGAGGGAAAGAGAAAATCAATTTGGATAAAAGCGTTTTCGACGATGCATTATAGTTCAATGTCATTGTGTTGGCATCAACACATCAATGGCCTTCTGTGCAAAATTTCAGTCCTGAAATGTTTTGAATTTAGCACCCTCTATCCATGTATAGTGTTACCGAGTACATTGATTGATTTTATGTGTTTAAGTGTGTGTGTGTGTGTGTGTGTGTGTGTGTGAAAGAGAGAGAGAGAGAGAGAGAGAGAGAGAGGGGGAGAGAGAGAGAGAGAAAAAAACGTTTCTCAGCATGCAATTACAATATTGAAATACATCGTTCCGAATTTAGGATGCTTAACAAAAATCCAATACACCACGTACTGGAATCCGCGACTTCAGTCGTTTTGAATTTTGCTAGCAGCTATTGTTGACAAAATTAATATAATGAACGTTCACTAACGACAAGAGATATAATTATGCATTATATAATAATTCATGGAAGTGCGTTTTATGTAATATATGCACTGTGTGTTCCTACAATCCATGTACATTCAGGTACTAACAAGTGCTAAAGCGCTTAAGAGCATGTCAATGTTCAAGTCTCTGTGTGACTCAATCTTTCTTGCACTAACTCAACTCCCTTGGCTGCATTATAATAGTCAAGGATTCCAGTTCATGGGCTTACACACACTGAAATCCCACCACTTATCATCCTCCAGTTTCCGACAGGTGTTTATATCCACGCGTAAATGGTTCGGTAGAGAGGAGAGTGTTGTGGAGCAAGTGCTTTACCGATGGACTTAGGTGCCATCGCAGGGTTCGAGCCGCCACTTGAAAATTGTATTCGCACTGATGCCCTGATGTGTAATTAGATACTACAGTATACTGAAAACTATGCTTAAAGGGCATTCCAGACGATTTTCATAATTTCACATCATGTAGTACATAAATCAATAGCTCCATGTATAGATTTGTGGAATTTATTGTGGTTCTTGAGCAGAGAAACAATACTTTGAAAATTCTTAAACAAATCACACTGAACAAGGATGATGACATAGGAGGCTCACATATTTCAGAAATGTAGCAGTGTAATTCCAATACAATATATACTGCTTGCTTATGAGTTCACCTGTGTATAATCTATGCACGCCTTCTCCTTTTGTTCTGCTTCCTTGAGCCCCAACTCAAGCATTCTTATGGCGACCCTGCCATGTCATCATCCTTGTTTATGACAATTTGTTATAGATTTCGAAAATATTCTTATTCCTTATTCCGATTATCATAAATTCTGAAACTCTGTCCTCAGCATAATTAATTTTATAGTTGTTCAAATGTAAAAATCTGAAAATCATTCGGAGGTCTCCTTTAAATGAAACAGATATACAAGGGCCTTTAGGGTCCACAACTTATATCAATGAAATGCTGGATTTCCTTTGTCTTTGTTTGTAATGTCATGTAAACCCTGTTCCCTCCATTGAGTTTGCCGGCCAGTCTCATGAATCCTAGCCAATGTTCCGAAGAGTTGTAACTTTTCCTTATCCATACATCATTTTTAGGGCCCCATTTTTTCCTCTCTCTTCTTTCTTTAAACTACAACAATTCAATTCAATTCAAAATGATTTTATTTCCATATAAAGTAATACAAAGTAATATACATAACGCTTAATTGAGTACATGATATTTAAAGGAACTTTGAGTCATGTAAGTGTCGACAAAACATGAATACAATATCATAATGATATCAACTTTGGTTTGGATAAATAAACAAGTAAGCAATACAATCCTAATTTGTAACTCTACATGGAAAAAAAACAAGAAAAACATAGCTTGTAAAATTTGTGAATTACTCTATGGGAAGGTGAGGGCATCTCAAGATCCGTCAAGGACTCAATGTATGAACATTTTGATATCCTGATGTCAGGCGAAATAATCAGAAAATGAAAAAAAAAGGACTATGACAAGGACAAGAACGAAAGCAGGGACGGAATAGACAGAAAATAAAACTCAAAATACATCATACTTCAGATACCATTTAGTCTACTAAGTGTGTGAATGATGCATTGATTAAATTTCATCTGTGAGGAAGTTTCCCCTAGTTACCATTAGAGATTCCTCTAAGCAGATTCTAAGATTCCCGCACCCAACCCCACCCCTTTCAGACTTACGACCGCACGAGTCGTGTTCTCCGCGCGGATCGGGAATTCCAGTTCCGTACATTCCTGTTCTCATGAACCTTCTATCCCCTTCGCCCCCACTTTGTCAACAACTTTCCCTTGTTCTCTTGCTGAAAGAGGGATCTAGCATATATTTTTTGTCTATGTAAGAATAAGTGTTCGCTCAATAATAGCCAAATTGCTTTTAATGTGTAAGCTTGTACACAACGATCGACACGTACTGTTATCTATCTATCTATCTATCTATCTATCTATCTATCTATCTATCTATCTATCTATCTATATAGACTCGCGTATTATATGTATGTATGTATATATATATATATATATATATATATATATATAGGCCTATTTGTTTATGTGTGAGTACTTAACTACTATATTATGTCTAAAATGTAAAAAAAAAAAATGTTTTCCCAAATGGTTTCTGTAAATTCATCAATGCTTGTGGATTTATCGATTCCATGAGAAACTCGCGATTTGCCTGGGTATAGAGATGGGCCAATCATAGGAATTTTTAATTGCCCTTAACTGTTTGCTCAAACATAGAGAAAGAGAAAGATACTCATAGAGAGATAGTAATATTGAAATCAGTTTGTATCCTTAACGCGAGATTTATACATGGCGCCCCACGTGCTGCTAAATCTGTGGAAATAAGGTTTGGGGAATAATTATATACTGCCTTTCATTTACATCGCTGCGATTGTATGTTCCTGTAGTTGCCTATATGTCTATTTTATTCTCTTCGGTACTGTCTTTCAGCAAGTGTTCCCTACGGACAGTTATTCTTATCTCGTCTATTACCTACTTATGTTATCTTTTATCAATATAGAATTGGTCGATACAAAAGAACAGAAGTTCCCTGTTCACATAATTATCTTATATAGCAGTAGGCCAGCTCTGAACATCGTCAGTAGTCATTGCATGTTTGCTGCTGTAATACGTCTGACACTGAGATGTTATCAACAGGTATAATTATTATCTCCGTTGCAGTAAGTGAACACACACGCACACACCCCAACACAGTCATAGTACATTATAAAACTTGAACTCAAATCTTTATTGTACATAATAACATTCCCATATCAAATCATATGACGTTGTCATAGATGTAGCTTCGAATCATACGTGTATTAAACGACGAACGTCCCCCGTGTGCTAATAGAGAAGATGCAGCGATGGTCACAGTTTAAAAAAAAAAGAGACAACTTTTGTAGAACGTCCCTTTGGAAAACAGTCTCCTGGGCACTCTCAGCCGCGAACTTAATCTATCACTGCCCCATAACCATCAGAAACTTACGTACGTGCGACGTATTGATGCGCCACGGTAGTCATGTGTTGCACCTGCACGTGCGCCACCACTTGCCGTGCTCGCGTATGCACGACAGCACGGCGAAATACACGGGTGTGGCGTTTTCCCGTCGCACCCGCGGTTATTAAACAGATCAAATTATGACACTGGCAAAAGCGACGGGTAGACATTATTTATAGTGTTATGAATTGAGATAGATTCGATGTGTATCGTGGCATATTTCCAAACTAAACTGATGATCATAATATTGCAGTAATGTAGCAATGTACTCTCATTACAATACCACTTGCTTACATGCATGTCTTCTTCTCTTGTTCTGCTTCCTTGAGAACCCAATCATATGCATTCTTATATGAAGCTGCTACTAGTATTATCATCATCCTCGTTCATTGTGATTTGTAATGAATTTTGAAAACATTCTTATTCCTTATATCCCAATCACTATGAATTCTGAAACTCTGTGCCCTGTATAACCAATTTATAGATGTTCAAATGCAAAAGTCTGAAAATCATCTTTCCGGAAGACTCATTTTGGCCGTGCACGGTATTTATAATTGACTGTATCTTGCATACGTTCCAAATTCCTCATAATTACTTCAATTACGTAGTCAATTTTCTCGACACTACAATAAGTCACTTATATGGCCAAGCCTGTATTGTGCATGTCACTTTGACGTGAACATTGTACTCTATGCATTATCATTGTTCTTACATATTCTTTAAAATTGTGATCAAAAGTTGTTTCTACAAAATTCATCATTATCAATGATGACATGGGAAACTGCCTGTGGACAAAATAATTTTCTCATCGAATTAAAAGTATGCGTCGGTCACGTACAATAGGAGCTCAGTCATTGTGATCAAATTCCATTATGTCATGGTCGAAGCAAAAATCAATTTCTTAAGAACAAAAGAAAATGGATTTTATCGGTCAAAAAAAAAAAACAACCTCCCAATGAGTACCACAGCTTATAATTATCGCTTATTGATGTCGTATAGTGAGTTATTGTATGTATGCCATATTGTATTGCGAGCACACAATGGCATCCATGTTTATAGTGTGATAAACCTTCAGGCGCCAAAGCGTCGAGTCCCCAGCGAGCCGAAGACAACGGTGTCGCGGCCCATCCATGCTACACAGTGGCCTCGCCGCTGATTCCCTCTGTGCATTGTGCCTTGATGCCATGCATACAGTTAACGATGGTTCGAGCCCCGTCACTTCCCATTTCTTTTTGGGTTTTTCCCCTTTTATCCCGTATGGCCATTATACTGTCACCATCTATTTAGAGAATTAATTTTATCCCTCTGCTCCCGATATTCTTATATAATTGACGTAACTTTATGGCACTCTTCACGCCCTGCGCGTGTTGTAAACCTCAAATGACTGTCATTAAACATTTATCACCATCATTCAGATGTTTGACATTTTGTCATACTGCACTCTGATGATAATAGTGTTTTTACACTTGGTGACCGAGCCAACATTATCTTGATTACGTCATTTATCATTTATTTCACTCGTTTGTGTGAGGAACAGGGATGGCAGTCAAAATGATACGAGAGGAGGTGATTGGGGAGGGGAGAAGGGGAGGAGCAGGAGCAGGAGAAAGGTGGAGAAGGATGGGGGAGGAGGGGGAAAAAGGATGATTGCAATGGAGCCACATGGGGGGGGGGGGTAAAGAGGTAATTATCTCCTAGTTGATGATTTCAATCTCAAGCAGATGTGGACTGAATCAACATTTTGTAGGTAGATAATGGTATGCTTCAGATACGTTTGACAAGAGCCCTGTAATATGCGCCTGTAATAATACTCCCTTCTATAACAGAAACATTTTAGATCTTTATCAATATCCTCCAGACGACCGTATAGATAAAGAGCAATCCCACCCTCTAATAGAGCTACAGTTACATTCTTAATGAAGTCAGCGATGTGTCCTCATGCCTTTATTTGTTGGTCCCTGGGTGGTCTATTTGGCACATTAGCTGCTTTTCTCCCTCCATCTCCCTCACGTTCTCTTCTATCTATCCCTCACTTTCTGTTCTATCTATCCCTCCTCCTCTCGCAATATACTCTTTCCACCCTCTCTCTTCTCTCAAAATGTTCGATTTCTCTTCCACTGTGTGTGCTATGTTTCTCTCTATCCTGTCGCATGTTCATATATATAACAAGCGCTTGTTCCTACTTATCCTCCTTGTCTGACATAATTATCTTCAAACTGTTTCGCGTTTTGCGTTTCTTCTCGCACGCCCATCTCATCCCATTATTCTAGTCGTAATTATTCTCTCTGATTAAAAGAGTAGCCATTACCATTATGACGTCAACAGAAACAATGATTATTCTTCCGCGCCTCCATGTGCGCATGCCGGCTCGATTGAACGACATTGTGCTTTCTGTTCCCTTTCTATGTGATTATAGAGATCGAAATATTGAATGCTACGCCAATCAATACCGAGAGTTCCCATCGACTATTACTTACGTAGGAGCACGAAACTGAAAGGAAATCGATGAAATTCTGTTTCCCATCAACCAATTCATCTTCCTTTTCTCTTTTAAATCTAAATGAGGTAAATTTTGGTTGATCTATACACTATGCCACAACATGTACACGTATATACACTCAACCAAAAAAGGAAATTTCCCCCTAGCATTTTCGGATATATCTCAAAAAGTATTTTACCGATATTCATAAACGGGTCATTGCCACCAGATATCATTATTAGTGTGAAAAAATAGATTTTATGTCAAAATGCATGGACAAAAGGATGCACTTTAGTGATTTGCATTGACTTTTACACAAATAATCAAACAATCACTCACGATGCTGAACTTTTAAGCATGGTTTATTGCATATTTCTCTATCTCTTTCTTTTCATGAGCATACAGTAAAGTATTTAATAATTGATATGTTAACCATCCGCTTCAATGACCAGCCGGCATCTCTTCCTCATACTGTTAACTAAAGTTTGTACTTGGCGCTGCTCAATGTTGGCCCATGCTCTCTGCAAAGTGCGCTGAAATTCTTGCAGTGAAGTGTCATCTTTCACTTTCTTGCTCGCTTTCCGCTTAAGTTTCCTTATGGCATTGGGCGAAACCCCTAGTCTCCTGGCCACCTCTTTAACCGGAACCCCAGCTTCAAGAAAAGCTGTAGCTCTCCCTCTTTTAAAAATGTGCAGACGCGACATGATGCAAAAGGGCCATAAGCAAATTAATGTGATCAACCCAAACTGGAATTAAAAAGCACATGGCTTCTACCAACATTTTCATATTGAAAAGACCTATTGTTTAAAAAGTATGCATAACATCTGCTTAATAGGGAAGCACATTGTACCTGAAGAAATTCCTGAAAATTACATAACAATTTAAAAAGTCATTTGCTAACTTGCATAGGAAATGTAAAAAAAATGCTTCATAAAGCCTTAAGTGCAACTTTTTTCCCATACATTTTGACCATAAAATGCATTTTTTCACACCAATAATGATATCTGGTGGCAATAATATGCCATTCATGACGTTATGAATAACAAAATCCCCTATCAATTCCCGTTTGAATTATGAAAATCGGTAAAATACTTTTTGAGATATATCCAAAAATGCTAGGGGGGAACTTACTTTTTTGGTTGAGTGTATATATACATATATAATATATATATATATATATATATATATATATATATATATATATATTATACAATATGCATCGCCGATCAGTTAGTCTTCTCCGAAAAATGAATTATATATATATATATATATATATATATATATATATGATTATATATATGTATTGTTCATATTCTTGGAATAAGCCCTATCATAAACCCTGGAACGTGCTCATTATGTAGTGATTTATGAGGATGATAATATGATTATATATTCATTACGATGGGCAATCATGTTGCATTACATGATTCTGCACATTTCCATGATTACATGGGAACTTAAGTTGGCTACTCGTTTCGATACAATAAGGTTCTAATGATTCGACATTTTGCAGTATTAAACACAAACGCCATATTCGATGTCACACATGCTATGCATAATATGAGCAGCAGCCGCACTGGCAAAAAAAAAAAAAAATCGCGAAGTTGTAAGATTTCGATCTTTAAGAAAGTTTGAAATCAGAAGGCGAGCCAGTAATCCTCTAGACAAACATTGTATGCACACGGTATTGGAATAGCTGACAATTTTTAGCCGTTTTCAAGACTTATGTTTCTCTATCAAAGCTAGATTAAAAATTTTAAAATGTTAAAATCATTTTCATGAATTACTTACCTATACTGAGAGGGAACGGGGTTCTGTTTCATAAGGTCGATGAAAACGGTCGATTGCAGTTTCCATAATAGCTTTTTATAGCATCACCTTGACAACATCCAATCATCTACGAGTTTCTCTCATGTAACTACGTAAATTGCGCTAATTGTCAATTGCCGTAATTTTAGATTACCTCCTTTTGAGGGAGCGAAAGATAATGCCTACTTGAAATTGTCTCTCATTTCCATAGGCCGCTCGCTTTGAAATCTTATTTTCATGAGGACGGATAATGGATGAACATGAATGGAAGAAAGTAAAGGAGAAATAAAAGTTGTAGCGCCACAGATAAAGCAAGCATACGCTACAGTACATACGCTATGAGAAAGTCACAATCGTGTCATATTTTACAAGTCACGTGATTGAGTTTTCGTTCACTTGCGCTCAATGAAACTAACACGTCTTCGTGTTTTGTTGTTGAGTTTGTTTCAATACGGGTGTTTGAATTCTCCCCATGACTATTTCTAGAAACACAAATTAGGGTTGTCTGAATATTTCATATCCCCTTTATATCGTGCTCCTTTGGAATCTACGCCTGACTAAAACTGGGTCCTTCTTTCTATAGCAGGTTGTGAGTATTAACCTAGTTTCTCAGTGTTTCGTTTGTGTGGTCAGACTGAATCGAATGAAATATGTACACGAACGACTGTCAAATTCAGCTTGTAGAGCTTTAACGCTTGAAAATTGCAGGGAAATGTATTGAAGGGAGCATATAGTAATAAGATTATGCTATGTCATTCAGCGCCGGGATCGAGGGTGAGGTAGGGGTAAAAGAGCAAAATATTGGATGATTACGCCGCCATAATAGGTTTTTTGATATTTCTTCTGAGAGAGCGAATTGGAAATGACATCCTGTTGAGAACCTAGAGAGTATTAATATCCGTTGGATCACCCTTTAAATACACAGAAGGGTTTGACAGTCATAGTATATTACAATCAATGTGTCCTATAATGCACCATAATTTTCGGCAGTGAATAGTTGACTGCTGATTACAATCGAGTGACCAAATATAAACGATCTTTCAATATCATAATATTCTGTCGCGACTGTTTGCCCAAGCTTTTCTACTCTGTTACGGTGAGAACTTCGTTCTACATAATATCAGTATATTTATCTTAACCACGCTGCAACAAATTAACTTTTTATCTAATGTATGAGCAGTCTTCATCCAAAATGGTTGATCATGATAACATGTTTAGTGAAACCATATCAACTCTAATCGCCAAGTCAAAAGCCAAGCCCACCGATAGCGATGGGCGCAGACGTGATGTGGTTCTCAATGCGCAAAGGACAGTTCTGCGTATATGGGAAGGTAATTAAGCAACAGGATTAAGATCCGCCGTATCACGAGAAAGTGTTTCTTTCCCCATCCTCCCCTCCTCCTCCTCCTTCTTCTACTCTTTCTCCTCCTCTGCCCTTCTTCATCTTCTGCCTCTCTCAGCTTTTTCCTCTGCCTCTTTCGCTCTTTCCTTTTTACCCCTATCTCTCATATACTCCATTTTCGTTTACTGCCTGAAAGGGTCCCTACAATATAGTTATGTGTTGACTTCTATCAATGCATTTTGGTCTGTACATCACCAAATCACTACATGTACTTCATGAAAATATGCATCATTTATTTTTAAACATTTCACTTTTTTCTACACCTGAAACCGCCACCTCTAAAAACTCCTCCAGATCATCTTTATTCACATTCTAGCTGTTATATCATCCTTTTTCTTTTTTGTTTTGTTTTGTAATAGAGGTGGGGCTTAACAGGATACACAAAAAGAAAAAGATGTAAAAACATATATAAAGCATATTTCCATGAAGTATTTAGTGATTCAGTTATGTACATACCAAAAGGCATCATAGAGGTTGATATACATGGATTGCAGGACACTTGAAATCGAATTTTCATCGGTTAAACTATGCAAAATTTCTTCCTTTTTAAAGCAATATTTCGAAACAACAAAAAGCATGTGCGCCATACTTTAAAACACAGACACACACACACACACACATACTTATCTTCAATAATTTTTATTGTTTCACCTCATACGCGCGCATGCACACACACGCTCACACAAACACACACACACATACATACACGCAAACACACACACACAACACGTCAAACGGATACTGAAGAAACACGTGAGGAAATGGCACATGACATTTTCACAGAGCAAAGCAGGGGTGATGTGCGTAACATTTACGTAGTTGAAACTTATTAGCGGTATGATGGGATATTCACGGGAACGCTCATGAGTCTCTGGTATTTGTGGCAGACAAATAACTTCCAAAGGAAAAAAAAGGGAAATAAGCAGAGAAAAAATAGAGATAGAGATAAACACCTAACGTTACAGATAACTGAAAAGAAAGAAATAGGCCCTACAGACAGACAGACAGTAGGCCTAACTGACACTATCCGTAATATACTAGTAGCCACGTCATGCAAAAGACAGAACAAGAGACGGATAACATTGTACCCATAACCTCTTACTCATGTTCCTGATTCAAGATTGACCCTTAGCCATTCGATCGTGCCCCCCGACAGAAATGGACTCCCTGTTATCTTCAATGACGAGCACAAAAAGTGATATCAAGACAGGATCTAAAGAGCTCTGAATGCCATCATTCCTATCATAAGAAAAAGAAAATACATCTCTATAACCAAACTGATTATTTTACTGGTAATGTGCTGGTAGCATCAGTGGAACCCTTAGAGAAAAGAGAACAAAACGAAACAAAATGTAGTGAAGCATTACATAACATTGATTGCTCTGCTTGTACGAGCTTGGAAGTGATGGGTATTGCTAGCGAATTGATCGAGCACCCACAAAGGAAGTGTCACGACTTATCTGATCGGATTGTTTGACACCAAATCGTGTTGAGCCTCAATAGAGTGACCCAGTACATCCAATGGCGTCTTCCGTGTTAATGATAAGAGACTAATAGAAGGCTGAGGTCCATGCATCTCTTTGGAATAATAATGTCTGTAGTAATACGAGATGGGACTTACTTACTTTTGTTCCTGTTTACCGACATTGTTCTTTAACTATTGACTATTTTGACTATATTGACAATATTAATAATGTTATTGTTTGGTAAATGAAATTCTATTTCAATTCGTTTCATTTCATTATATCATGCTAAGCATATAATAAAACGCAACGCTGACAGGAGAAAAAGATCGTTTGTAAATGTTGGTGTATTAAGCATGATAACAACAACAAGATGACCGTGATGATGATGATGATGATGACAATCAATAATAATAATAATAATAATAATAATAATGATAATGATAATAATAATGATAATAATAATAATAATAATAATAATAATAATAATAATAATAATGATAATGATAATAATAATGATAATGATAATAATGATAATGATAATGATAATGATAATAATTGTTATTATAATGATGACAATAATAATAACAATAGTAATAATAATAATAGTAAAACTGATAATAATAGTAATGATAATCATTATCATCATTATCATCGTTACTGACATACGATCATCTTCATGATGAAAGAAAAGACTTGCAAAGAAAAATTCTTAGAACAACATAGTGTTCTTCCTCGAAGTGACAAGCAATATGCAGAGCACATCATGCACCGACATCTCCGATACAAAAGAGACACCAAAAGGCCTCAAAGATGCAAAACGCACTCCCGATACCCTGGCCGAGTGAGAGAGAAGACACGATGTTTGTCTTTTCACTTGGCGGGAAACGCCAGCCCCGCATGCAATGTTTGATGTAGATATGATTTCCTTTTGTCTACCCTCGCTGTGTTTGTCCACACAGACGCCCACTCTCCTGATATTTCACTTTACTTCACATTTGGGCAAGCGATTTCCACATAGATGAACGGTCTATATAGTGGATCATGCATCTCATTTTTCTTTTTAGTCGTATACGTTCGACTAATTAATGTATACTGAACACACTCATGTCATCTAACCACACAGGTCATTATAATGGATATGATATATTATTGTCTGCATTTTGCATGAGATCATCTATATGGTTCGTGAGGTCTGCACGCTATATAGAGTGGAAAATAATTAAATACTGACACGTATATGTCACGAAAATATCGAGTTTTTTATATATGATTTACTTTCTTCCATTCATTTCACCCTAAGTCAAGTGAAATTGAAATTGGATAGAATCACAGAAATTGCTAACGAAGAAAAAAATATATATCCGTCAACTTTAAACAACCAGCAAAGCACAACTTGACCAAAGTTTATATCAACCTTACGATAATATTTGCTAAACTCGTAACTAATAATAGTAGAGAGGAAAAGAGGAGCAAGGGAATTATTTTTTTCCCAATTATATCTATTTACTTTCACTCAATACAAATCAAAGACAGCAGTTCAATTTGATATTTGAATGCAAGAATTGAATTGAATGAATATATTTGAATACGCGTGTATTTGCAAACGAACACACACGCACAAACTTCATTAACGGGAGAGATTTTTAGTTGGGCGGGGCGGGGATGGACGTCACGATTTCGACACCCACGAATCATACGGCCCACGAGTCATACAGCCCATGAGTTCGACACTAAGCAAATAAGGTCCATGAGTCTGACACTATAGGCAAGGTCCACAAGTTCGACAATAAGCAAACAAGGCCCACGAGACACATTAAGCCCCATGTTGTAATATCGAACTCGTCATGCTCGTGGGTCTTTTTTTTTTGGACATATAGTGTCGAACTCGTGGGCCTGTTTTGCCTAGTGTCAAACTCGTGGGCATTGTTTGCCCAGTGTCGAACTCGTGGGCCTTGCTTGCCTAGTGTCGAACTTATGGGTTGTATGACTCGTGGGTTGTATGACTCATAGACCTTTATTCAATGTCGAACTCGTGGGCCGTATATTAATGACTCGTGCGTATCGGTCTCGTGCTGGGATGGCCCCGGCGCGCAGCGGGGGGTCAGGTGTAATGTTTGTATTTGAGTCAAGAGGCAATGCTGCCTCGTCCCCTCTTCAATGGGAGCAATCTTGATTTTTGTTCACTATTCTTGTTTTAAAGAACAAAAAGTGTGTGTGTGGGGGGGGGGGGAGGGAAGGAGGCTTCTCCATCCCTTTCCATCGGCTCTTGCCCCTGTACACCTTCTTTCATCGAAGACCGTTGTTTATGTACATGTCCTGACATAACAGTCAACGCGACACAATCTTAATAAGATATGAAAATTTAATCATCCGAAAATAAATCTAGCGGTGCTTACTAACGAACCATCGCAGTCACGAACCTTATATCATTTTGAGATTTAACGAACCTTCGGTACAGCAAATCTTGTTTTCATTTACGCATTAACGAGCCTTCGGATAACGAACTGCGCAGTATAATAAGCAAATGGGAATTTTCAGGGCGGTGATGTCATCGTTTGTCAACTCTATATATATATACATATATACATATATACATTATCTGTTAAACCTTTGATTCAGCGACTTTCACCTGCAAATATACTGCTTTAGCAAATCAAATCAAGGATCTGGTGCTGTTATATCCTTCTTCACTTGAAAAAAAACCGGCATTTTGTGAAATTTATTGCCACGATAATATTAATTTTGTATCATAATGACTTGACAATATCACCGTTCTTAGCATGCTACTGAAGAAATTCTAGCATTCCGTATAAGTGCAAAGAATGTTCTGTCTGAATTTAATGGCAATCTTACCATTTCTTTGAATGTATACTATCTCTTTTCTGCCCTTCCCTTCTCTTCTCTATACTTTCCTATTCATTCGGAGGTTCGGTGTAAAAATGGCAGAGGTAAAAATGGCAGGGGTAAAAATGGCAGAGGTAAAAATGGCAGGGGTAAAAATGGCAGAGGTAAAAATGGCAGAGGTAAAAATGGCAGGGGTAAAAATGGCAGAGGTAAAAATGGCAGGGGTAAAAATGGCAGAGGTAAAAATGGCAGAGGTAAAAATGGCAGAGGTAAAAATGGCAGAGGTAAAAATGGCAGGGGTAAAAATGGCAAAGGTAAAAATGGCAGAGGTAAAAATGGCAGAGGTAAAAATGGCAGGGGTAAAAATGTCAGAGGTAAATAATTATGTCAGTGGTAAAAATGTCAGAGTTAAAGTTGTCAGTGGTCGAAATGTCAGTGGTCAAAATGCTAGAGATAAAATTGCCATTGATAAAAATTTAGTTGTTGAAATGCAAGAGGACGAGGTAAAAGTGACATATTTTTTTTCTTCATGTTTCTGACACCTTTCTCGCAATACGCGCTTTTCGTGCCTTCTGAAATAAAGCACGGGGGAGACCGGGGAGAAATGGGACACGGGGAGAAATATGGGACACTCAAGTAACTTGAAAAATGCTTGCATATCAGTAAAAAGATGAGCCTCGGTACACCTGAAAATGGACATATTATAACCACTATACAGCTCTACAGGTATAGTCAGTAAAATATCAAACTTACTATAGATCTGGTAGGTCCTATACTATGTTAATAGGCATTTCAATAAGTGTGCAAACTTCTGAAAATAAAATTGCTTGATAACAGACATGCATGCAGGTATGAAAAATTGGCAGGGATCTTTTACTGTTTCTGTTACCACTGGGAGCCATTCAATAGGGCAGTGTTACATTTCTCCCCGCGACATGTAAATCCTACTTTGGTCATGATGGTTATCCAATTTCTCTCCAGGTTGTCTCATTTCTTCCCGCTTAATGTCCCAATCCCCCCAAATTAGGGGTTAAACAAATCATTAATTACACAAATGTTTTATACATAAAGGGGTATCACTAAATACTCTTAGTGGGGCAGCTTAGGAAACCTATCGTGCATTTTGTGATACAAGCACCAAATTTGACACTAATGTACATTAACATATTGCAAACATTTCCAGATATTGGGCCACTTGGAATTCTCTCTTTATGTCCACCATATTGGATTTCAAAATGGTCGCCATTTGAAATCTACAATTGCAAGTATCTCTGGGTCTCATGGTGCTGTTGACCTGATTCTGATGTGTTCCTGGATTTACGCCCATGCTTTGGGGCAACAGCTAAGTTTGAAAGGCATCAAACATTTACATTTTTTCGCCTGCGGATTCCTTCAACAATAATTGAAAGAAATCCCATGGCAAACTATCGGTTTTTACTCTCACTGAACAGTCTATTGCTAAAGTTCGTCTCCAGTCTTAATAGGCATAAGTTTGTAAAGTGACCACAAAGTGTTCATTAAACTTCGAGATATTCGTTTTTGCGCCATGTGATACTTGAACAATGTAATAAAATATTTTGCAAGAGCTTACTTATGTCTGCCGATACATCTGCTGTAGTTTGTTTTTTGCGTTTTGTAATTTTACTTCTACATTATGTCGTGATCAGGCCTTGTGAGATAAATAGGCTCCTACGAAACCTGAATGTTTTCGTATAGGAAAACCCGTTGACTGTAACGTAAGCCAGATATAAGTAATTTCTAAGTCCAGAATTATTTAGCATGTAACAAACCTAGCGGATTTTATACAATTCTGATATTCACCATGCATTATGATGATGGCATGTCACCATCAGGAGGTAAACTATAATCATCAAGAAGGCGAGAGAACATCTTTGATATAACAGGCAAACTCCACAACACCATGCTGAAGGGCATAATGCTTATGAATATATCGTAGTGCAAAATGAACTTATATTCATTATTCATGAAACTTTATGATACCACAGTTTCCGGGTTTCACCCCGAGAACAACATGATAACAACATGGTATACAATCCGATAAAGTAACACTAGCTGCCCTAGATTTTTAATCCTTCATTTTGTGATGATAATTAAAGATGTTCATTAATAGCATGATTAAAGGAGAAATATCTATATTTCCAAAGAAACATAATAGTACGTTATCCGTTAAGACAGATTGAAATATGTCGTGCCCCACACTGCGCATCATTATTTTTTTTTAATTAAAGATGTTCAATGTAAATGCAATTTTATTAATAGCTGGGCTCAAAAGTTATATCATCTGTGATTAAATATTTGCTAAACCAGGTACTTCACGGTATATTGCTTTCCAATAGGTGATCTTCAACCATACAGACAAGAAAAAGTCCACGCCCCGCATTAAAAAAGAGAAGAAAAATGCATGTCTTTCCAACAGTATGGTTTTACGGGACGTAATTTGCCAGTGGTATCATATTCACTTTTCCCCATTTTCTGTGTATCAATAAGAATGATCTGTATTCCCTCCTGCGTTCACATTGCTGAGCAACCATTAAAAACTGTTCACTATCAGAAGTCATAAGACAATTCACTGTGTACCTGCTTCTGATGTATCATCAGAATGTCATGCTGTATCAAACTCAGAAAAATGAGAGTGCTCTAATCTTTTTAAAACATAATTCAATAAACATTCTTCAAATCTGCAGTTTGGATTTGATAATTCGATGAATACAGTTTGCTCTGGCTAAGTTATCATTCAAAACCTCTTCACACGTTTATCTCCGACGAAATCGCTCTCATTACTTCTAACATTTTACCTCTGACATTTTTACCTCTGACATTTTTACCTCTGCCATTTTTACCCCTGCCATTTCTACCCCTGCCAATTTTACCTCTGCCCTTTTTACCTCTGCCATTTTTACCTCTGCCATTTTTACCTCTGCCATTTTTACCTCTGCCATTTACCTCTGCCATTTTTACCTCTGCCATTTTTACCCCTGCCATTTTTACCCCTGCCATTTTTACCTCTGCCATTTTTACCTCTGCCATTTTTACCTCTGCCATTTTTACCTATGCCATTTTTACCTGGCACCCATTCGGTTACCCCTCTTATTCTTGTCCCTTAAAGCGGGGTTCCCACTATCACGATTGGTGCCACGATTGAAATCGTGGTCTTAATCGTGCAGCAAGCGTGATGGTCTTATCAGATTGTATCAGATCTTAAGGTCAATCGTGGCAATCGCGTTAATCGTAGGAAAATTTTGGACGGTTCAAAAATTTTCTACGATTAACACGATTAGTTTTTGATCGTCATCATCGCATCAGATCGTCTAGGATCGTATCCAAACGCAGCAAATCTCTTCTAATCGTGCTTCTTAATCGTGTTGATCGGGATCGACTTTTTCACTTCACTTCCGCTTATTATTATTATTTTTTGCTCATATTTTTGCCCTTATTTTACTCATAAATTGATTTATTTTGTATTCTGATAGGTGGTAGCCTGCATCTTTAGATTGCTATTTCCAAACGGTAAATTGTATGACTGTGTGGGGTTTAATTGTCGTAATTTTTAAGGTACATTATCAAAATCATCATAAAATGAAAGTTGTATTACAGATTTTTAGATGTTTTCATACATTATGTTAATGATGTTTTCATTAATGAGTTGCTATTACCATTATAGAGACACACAAAACAGGATATGGGATAACTTTTGTAACGAAAACAAAAAATGAGCAAAAAAAAATTGCAATTGTATGTCTGCACGTATTGACTAACGTCAGTACAAAAGTGAGAATAATTTAATGAATCGTGCTTGAATGGGTACATATCAAAGGCAAATGGTTAATTTTTAAAAGTATATTACAGAGTATTTTTTGGGGGTGCAGTATCCTGCTGTTTGTGTATTGTACATAGTAATTAAGAGTTGTTGTTTCATCAGCCATCGTTTGACCCCATTACATCTATTTTGACACTTTTCAATGTCCTTTTTTGTATGTTAGGTAAAGTATAATTTTAGAGGAAAATGGTTATTTTCAAATCTCATTATTACTGCGAATGTAAAAGTGACAATTGTCGTGGATGTGAGATCACTCGTATGATTATGACAATGAAGATCACTCTTATTATTTTTCACAGTTAGTTATTCAATAAGTGTAGCAATATACCTCTGCGAAATAATTTTGCGTAAAACCTCCTTTTTTGTTAAAAAGTGACATCATTTTGATTAGGGAGTCACGTTTTTGTTATGTGTGTGTATCAGTTACTTTAAACATTGTTAAGTAAAACACTAAATCAAGCCGAATAAACCAAACTTTTAATAACCCATGAGATAACGACATTTTGAAATAAAAAGGCATATGATACATACACTCTGCGAATATGAAATCGAACACATAAGCAACACTATCCATTCGCAATGGATCGCACGATAGTGGAAACCCCGCTTTATTCTCGTGTTTTGTCCTTTTATATCCACCTCGTGTTGTTCTTTTCGATCAAATGACATTTAAAATATTTTAAAGTTTTACGTTATTTAATTCTATGTGTATGTGTTCTGTTCTTTCAAATGAAAAAAAAAATAGAATTGTTACAAGTCGTAATGTTTAGAGGCCGTTGTTCAAGTTAAGCGATTTGCTTATTGATACGGTCTCCTCCACCTGATTTGCCATGAAAATAAATATGTATTATTCTCATGATTATTTTATAATGAGAACTCTTGTTTACATTTTCATGACTTGAGATTATGTTTGATACTGTCATACTTGTTTTCCTTTAACATAAGTGGATAAATAAAGCTTACTGAAAGTACTATACTACTATTTTATTCATTGTCACCAAAGTCAACATAGGTAGATTTTCACTTTAATCTGGTGTCTGATGGAGATGAATCGACGACTTTTCCCGCTCATCAAACATGTAAGGAAATATTATCCCATCATTACTGTTTTATATCCGCCATTCTCCTGTCATGTGGATCCTGCCGTAGTTCTTTTTACATCCTTAAATTCATAGAAGCTCACTGTTTAACATGTTTAATGTGATTTCTTCCTTTTATTTATTTTTTTTTCCAGTGGTTACTGTTTGACCACGTTCTTTCTTTACGTGTTCTTGCCGTTTAAAAGGTGTGCTTCTGCATGCGCATCTATGCATGTAATGTTACATACAGCTGCCTCAACTACAGGCTTGGCATCAAGACGCCAATTACAGCAGATTATTCGACCGCGATTGTTCAATGTGTGACAGTTTTGGTTATGTTTGTGGAGGTTCTCTCGCGTCTTTTCATCATAATTCATGTTTTCACTTAGAAACTCCAAATTCTGTATAAACCGTGGGTTCCTCCTCTTGCGTTCCTGAATCTTCACGCTTATCATGTAGTATCAGCTATCGCAGGCTGCCGCTTTAAAAAAGGGACACATGGAATAACACGTGAAGAGTAGTAAACAGCCTGCATCCTTTCTGCGTTTTCATCTGAACTCATGCAATCGATAATGGCTATAGGATTTAACCCATTTCAGTACAGAACATCAAGAGATTCAAAGAGCTTTCATAATAATGACACAGTGCCGCCATTTTCTCATTCTCATTACTTGGAAGGGATGTCGACTGGCCGCCATGTCGCGGGTTTAATACCGCCGGTGCATTCGGCGAGGGCAAATATTGACTCGCTACCATGCTGTCAGCGAGCTGGAACAGAGCTCACTGGCGTTTGAACGATGTCCAGGGTATATTGTGTCCCAATTCAGCTCAAATTTATGCTCTGACATGACAATGATAAGAGTCCATTAACGTATTAATGTTTATGGAGCATGAACAATTTGCTGTCTACGCCCTAATGATTGTGTAGCTTTCGCCGCACATGCTTGAGTTTCTCGCTTTCCATTTTTCAACAATTATTTTGTGTTAAGTAGTGATATAGCAACATCATTTGCCAGCGCTGTAAAAATTGTAAGCTAAAGATTCCCAATGGCACAAGACTTAGTTAGGGCAATAGTTGCTTTTCTTTTTGTCCAAATTAATTTTGATATCAGTCCAAACATTTCTTCTTCTTTTTTCGAGAACACAATCAGGCATGCACAATAATCCATGTATAATTCCTTTGCGATTTAATGTATCTCAGGTCCCTCAATGACATTTGAACTGTATTCGTGTGTATGTGTGTGTGTGTGTGTGTGTGTGTGTGTGTGTGTGTGTGTGTGTGTGTGTGTGTGTGTACAGAGAGAGAGAGAGAGAGAGATAGATAGAGAGGCGAAAACAGCTTTTTATTTTTGTTCATTAGTTTCACTCTGAAAGTGAGCCTGACATTGAATGAAATTCAAATAAAGAATATCATATAAAAAGTGTAACATACGGGAGTGGGTGTGAGTAGGCAGGTGCATGAGGGTCTGTGGATGTGCTGATATGTTTTGGGGATCGTTGGTTGTTTTATCCCCCATTTTTTGTGTGTTTGTGTTTATGTAAGCAGTATATACAGGCCTGAAAATGACAACGTAAAAGCAATATGAAAATGTGGGAAAAATATGCAACAAATTTCTTCGGCTGTCGGTCCTTGGCTATAGTAAATAAAGAGTGGATTACCTTGAACTTGTTACACACAAAGCATCTGTGTATAAAACACAAGGTTCCATCCCCTATTGTTTAACTGGTTCGAGTTATTTCATTTTGAAAGAGTTTTGGACTACAAACCATCATTTAACAAATGGAAACTTAGTAATAAAGTGATCAATCAGCGGATCGAGCAGAGTTGTTTTGAGTATGTTGATAGCAATTGCATTTCATTTACAGGCTATGAATTGACAGGAAAGGAGTTTATAGTTTCACGTTCACCAACGGTAAGTAAATTCATAACTCAAACGATTGTTACTGAAAACCAGCTCATTAATTTTGGGTGCAAAATAATAAAAAAAAAACAAGAACAACAACAACATAATGTACCGGAGGTAGCTAGAAAGATGGTAAGCACTATCTGGGCACCCGTCCCGCTTCATCATGAATATTCACCATCCCTATGTATCCGTAATACCGTGGAAATACGTAATCTTTTCATTTCCCGGCAGCGTTTTTACATTTCTCGGCAAAACTGAACATTTTTCCATCTCCCGGCGAGACGTTTTAACATTCCCCGTTGATGCAATTTTTCGAGACTTTCACATTTCCCGGCGATACGTTTTACACGTATCCAGAGTTCTGCCATTTACTAGTACAGTATCTTACTGCCTGATGAATATTCATGATGAAGCGGGACGGGTGCCCAAATAGTGCTTACCTAGAAAGATACGTAAACACAAAGGGATGCAAGAAAAACATGTTTTTCTCTATCACAGATGGTTTCCTTTGAGAGGGTTTTTGCCCTAGGTCAAAGTACGACAGCATTTGTTTGCTTTACTTTTCTGGGAAACTTTTAGAAGTCTCTAGGCCTATAGTAATGCTTTATAGTTTTCACTAATAGTATGCGCCCCCGCACCCCCCCCCCCCCTTTTTAGAGGGTAATGCGGATCAGTATCACATAAGTCAATTCTGTTTCGTCTTTCTATGCAAAGGTCAATTGCACGTATTAGAAGCCATAAATCTGTATCGCACATCCAGTAGTCATCTGAAGAAATCTGCTTAATTTCTTAGGGCTTTACAACACGTCATCTCATGATCAAAGCACTTATTACGTCAACATCGGGTGTGTTTTGTGGAAAGTTTATCGCGGCGAGCCGTCTGCAAGATAAGAATACTGATAAACAAAAGACGTCTATACGCCTAGGCGTGTAAACAAGGTCATATATTTATTTATTTTATTCATTTAAAACGACCTGTGTCCAGTATCGTATACTGCAGTAGCATTCTGCGTCAAGACAGTGTCTGCGTCATACTCATCCGTTCCTGGAGAAACCTTTACCTGCTGTGACGCATTGAATTCAATTTATTAGTCTACCTTTCTCTCCGCAGTATGCAGAACTATACAAACACACATGCACACAAAAAATAAACAAACAAACAAAACAAACAATAACTTCATTCCAGAGCTCATTAGACAGCTAGAACGTCATTTCTGCCATAGTCCTGGCTGTAATTTCGCCCACAATTTCGTTTAATGTATGTCTAGCTGACGTTGCAGTTAGGATAAAATTTCTTGTGCATGCGTAGGCCTATAAACAAATGAAGGAGTATATCTCGTTGTCCATTCAGCTCACGTGTAATTTTCAAAGTCAGACATGCTGTTATTACATTTCCGATTTAAAATTTGGCGGCTGACTTCATCTATAACGAAGTCCTCGGGATCGACAGTTTTCTTTCGTTACATCGAAATTCTCTTGTACCTGAACAATTAAATATCTAAAGATAAAGTTGATAATTTTGGGACCTGAATTTTTCTTCGTTGTAACGAGATTTTCGTTATAACCATGTTCGATCGTAATAATGTTATAGCACAGTGATAACAGTAAGGGGGTGAGGGTCGCCTAGTATGACCTTCTTGGTAGTAGCAAGTTATTGATTGGATTATTGCACATGCACTATAGCGCGCGTTATTACAGCATGCAAGCTTTTTACGGGTCCATTCCTATCAGAGTAATGTTTAAATAGCGGCTGAATGCAACGATACTGTGGCGACCCTTGGAACTGTTCGCCTCATCAGCATGCATGACCATCACTGGTACAAAGAACACGCTGAATTTGTCGGCTGGGCTGGGGCTCCGTGTGGGTCTGATGTGGCCGCTGAAGTATTTAATAGGTGAAAAATATATATAATACCCCCATTCCACAGAGATTTTCTCTCATCGGTCACTCGTCAGAAGCAATGTATGTTGCTTCCGGCCACCCACCGAGGTGTATCGGATCGCAGTCTGATGAATCCGACTTGGTTGGTTGACTATATTCTTTGAATAAAGATATATGTAATTGAGAGTCATTGTTTCTCTTTTTTTCTTGCATCAATTTGCAAAGAACGCGATTCTGCCTTTGTTACGTGCTACAGTGTGATTGGGGCCTTATAGCCTATGGACTGGAATCCGTGGTCATACTGTATATACTAATGAAATGCTGAAGTTTTGTTGATCCCTTGCATCAGGGGCGTCAACCGGGGGGGGGGGGGGGGGCAAATAAATAAAAGTCTGATGAATCCGACTTGGTTGGTTGACTATCAGGCGAGTGTCAGACGTGTGGCGCATGATATCCTCATCGGACGATCTTGCCTCATCGGATCACCGCCCGACATGTCTGACACTGACCTGATTACTAGTATTATAGTCGACCAACACAAGCCGGATTCATCAGACTGCGATCCGATACACTTCGGTGAGTGGACGGCAGCGATAAACTTTGCTTCCGATGAGTGACTGATTTTTTTTTTCGGGTTATGCATATTAAATCAGCACGGGGGAAACAAAATTAAATCAAAAAGAAGCAGACGCCCCGCCGGGGGAGGGGTGGGGCATGCGCTTGATGAATCTGGGCAAACAATCTTATCATTGAACTATATAGCTGCTGCTGCCTGTTTTTTAAAAACAAAGTGCAGATTTGATTTCCTAGAATTTAGACAAATATCGACGCAGCAATGACAAAACAAACAAACAAACAAACAAATAGGCCCCCTAACCATTTATTGACTCATGTTGCGAAACTCACACAAACAAAATATGAATAAAGCCTATGAAGAGAGCTTGAAAAGAAAAAGAATACGTAATTAAATATAGAATTTATTATGATCTTTGTATCTCCTGCATTTTCTGTTAATTGCATGGGCTTCAGGTTGGCTCAAAACTAGAACAAGGCCGAATGCCCGCCTCACTGCTGCGGCGGCATCAGCCAGGCAAGAGTTGCGGCTGCACGCAATCATGGCTGCGACACAAAGGTAAATCTCATTCAATTTCGGCCGTCTACCCTGACATGTTCCCATAAAACCGCAGAGAGAACAAGGAAAAAGAAGATGCGGAAGGAGAGGAAGGAATAAGAAGAGGAAGAAGGAGGATAAGTACGGAAAAGAAAAAGACGAGAAATGGTGTAATGAAGAAAAAAAAAAAAGCGACTACCTCTTTGTCCGAAATTGCCCCATAAAAATATTAAAGAAAAGGAGAACAATAAATGCACATTCAACTAAAATAACAATGTCAGTTTCATTGATATACAAAAATGTCAAGACCGAGTGTATATTGCACGATGAGGGAGTTTGGAGGGTTAAGGTCTTATATAAAATCCTTAATCGAGAAGTAACCAACGGTACCGGTCCCACACAAGGAGGTACCTCCTTGGCTACACGACTTAAAGCCAGTCAGTCTTTCTGGACATTGTAAAGAACTGGAGAGAAAAATAGACCTAAAAGCGATTCACCAAAACGTCGTTAGAATCCACGGTAACAGAAAATACTTGTCGAAAAAGCAAAACAAAACAAGAAACAAATCAAAACCAAAAAACAAAATGCAGATACTCTGTGTCTTTGCAATTCGGGAGAGGATTGTTCTTGCATCTACACACCAAGGCCACATTAATGATTAGAATACATGTATATACCCCATCTCGTATAAAGGTCTATGGTATCATGCGTCACTGTTCTGCCACAGAAATATTAATCTGTTTCGAAGCGAATAACATGGCTCTGCGCATAGTCAGTCAGCCGCGTGGCGCCCACAAGCAAAGTTACGTTATTCAACAACATGGCGTCCATGAAGATGGAGTATATTCTAAACATTAACGTGGAGTATATTCTAAACCTTAATTTGGCCTTGATGTGTATAGATGCAAAAACGATCCCCTCCTGATTTGCAATACATAGTATCTACATATTTTTTCCGAAAAATATTTTCTGTTACCGTGGATAGTAACGACAATATGCTGAGATAGGGGTTGATCGATCTGAAGAAAAAGAAGAAGAAGAAGAAGAAGAAGAAGAAGAAGAAGAAGAAGAAGAAGAAGAAAATAAAGCTACTTCTCATAATTTCTCCACGCAGTCATCAGGGTCAAAGGTCAAGATTAACGAATTGATTTTCAAAGAAGAGACAGTAATGATGGACTGAAAAGGCGGAGGTGTCCCAGTCCAATGCGAGCAGAAGGTGAATCTAATCTTCCTGATCCCCAGTTGTTTAAGTTGTAGATTTATACTTTAAAAAGAAAAACATATCAAAATCTTACTCCTAAATGATATCTGACCTTGGCATTTCTGCACATGCGCTGTACTTCCATGAGTTCGAGTTTGATATAGTCGGGTTCTGCAGCGGAAATTGCGGCTACGCGGTTCCATCAGCCATAAGTAGCTCTCTATACCACTAACAATGTTCTCAAAGGAACAATAAAGAGTGGTATAACATTATTGCGCATTTTTATAGCTACTGATTAATGTCACGGACATGATGGGTGAAATGATAGATAGCTATATTCGATTTGAATGACAATCGACCAGTTATGTACAGCGTGATGTTAAATTTCTCCCCGAAGCAACGAGCCATGTCTCCACAAAGTATGATGGAAGTTCTGTTAAAAAACCCAGTTTAATAACATCATCATAATGAGGATCCAATTAACGTGACCTTCAAGTGAAAAGAGAATATCGATTATGCTTTTGTGCACTTTTTGCTGTTTTTTTTTTAATCGAGAGAGAGAGGGTGAGGAGGAAGGGACTAAATAATTTAAGTGGTCTCTTTTTGAAAAAAACAACAACCAAACTTTCAAGCAAATTGGGTGGAATAAAAGTAGATACATGAACAGAAATCGAGAGACAGGATCAATACCAAATTAAAAAGAAAAAATTATCTATAGATGGATAATGGATTCAATCACCCCAATGCGCCTCTCAAATTTGAGCATATAGAGCGATTGTTAACGTGTCAGGAACAGCCAACAGTCCATAACATCCCTCGCTCTGTTTGATTTTGTAGGCAGCTATAATAGAACTGATGGACAAAAGACCAGAGAATGAAATGCGGGAAGACTCAATTTAGCGCTCCTCATAAAACCTGACTACTTTCCTGTTGCTATTGCATATATATCTCTCGGTCACTGATGACAGGCTTCATGTAGGCCCTATATACCACAGCTATTAACAGTTTCACTGAGTAAACCAATTAAGACACACTTTACACGCACACACCCACACGTACACTATCAAACTTACAATAGGTACATTGTGGGAGTACTCCGCCCACCACACATACACACACGCGCACACGCATCCACACACCAAGCCTTCGGATACATTACGAAGTGCCTGGAGTAAAACCTGTCGAGTTTGAGGTTTTGTTTGGTTTGTAATTTAAAACAAGAAGCCAATACCAATCCAAAGATGGACCCAACTCTTCCGCTTTTGGCGGGAGATCTCACGCTTTGAAGGCATTTTCTGAAAATCTCCCGCTCTAGCTGTGTGTATCCCGCTTGAGATGTATCATCTCCCGCTTTCGCTTTAGTTTTGTCATATTGCATTCCAAAAGTAAGGCTAAGATAGCACCAGAGTATACCCCATGAACGTCCAGGGAACGTTTAAGGGCTCGTTTTCGCGCTCGTGATTTGCGCTTTGGGCACAAACTAGACTAAGTCTTGTTTGCATGTTCTAGCGATCTGAGTCTCCAGTTAGAGGGTCCAGGTAGGGGGCCAGGTGAGATAAACTCCCGTTTAAGAGATCATTAAAGTTGGGGTCTCAGTTTCATAGCAAATACATATAATACCGGCATACAAACATAATTGTGTACAATAGGATGCGAATTCTTTGCTACACACACCTGCTTATAAGAGACTGGGTGGCCACCATTGTGTGTGTGTGTGTGTGTGTGTGTGTGTGTGCGTTCCCCCCAACTTCCCCAAATTGCTGCAACTTCATTTCTGTGACATTTCTACATCTACTGCTGATAGGAGGCGGTATATCAGGGTCTTGATAAAAAACAACGAAAAAACAACAACCAAGAGTCATTTTACATATCATAATTGCTACCAGTGATACAGAAAGCTTAAATATGTATGTATGTATGAATGTATGTATGTATATATATATATATATATATATATATATATATATGTATGTGTGTGTGTGTGTGTGTGTGTGTGTATTCAGTATTAATATGTATGGATGCATAAGGGCTCGAATTTAGCGGTGGCCCGCGACCACTAACAACTGATGTCGGGCAAGCAAATTTCAGAAAAGGCTATCTTTCGGTAGCCCGATCGGGCACTTTAGATTCCAAATGGGTTATTATATTTCTGGCCACTATACATTTCTTTTCCAAGCCACCTAAATTTGAGACTTAAATATTTTAGAGCCCGAACGGGTCACCAGATAAAAAGGTTAGCGTCGAGCTTTCTGAGATATATATTTATGTACATGTATGCATACACACGCACGCGCGCGCACACAACACACACACACACACACACACACACACACACACACACACACACACACATATATATAATATGGTGATAAAAACCTCAAATGGCATTAGACTTAAAGGGAAGGTAAACCCAAAGAGCAATGTGGATTGAGTGAAAGCAGCAACATTAGTAGAACACATCAGTGAAAGTTTAAAGAAAATCGGACAATCGATGCAAAAGTTATGAATTGTTAAAGTTTTGGTGTTGGAACCGCTGGATGAGGAGACTACTAGAGGTTATGACGTATGAGAGGACTACAATATAAAGGAAATATAAAGAAATTTTCACAAAAATTCATTTTTCATGAAAACCACAAATTCCATCAACTTGATACTGACATATGTTAAGGGTAGCAATTATTCCCCCTGCTTACTGAAAGCGGTTAGGCAAGTGCCCTTTCATAATGCTAGAAAAGTGATTTTTTTAAATTTTCCTTTCTATTTTCTTTATATTGCTGTCCACTCATACGTCAGAACCTCTAGTAGTCTCCTCATCCAGCGGTTCCAACACCAAAACTTTAAAAATTCATAACTTTTGCATCGATTGTCCGATTTTCCTCAAACTTTCACTGATGTGTTCTGCTAATGCTGTTGCTTTCACTCAATCCACATTGCTCTTTGGGTTTACCTTCCCTTTAAAACGCTTTATCCTGGCGAGGAAAGCGCATGATATAGAAACAAGACATCAAACAGGTTAGTCATCGCATTCTTCATCAGCGACCAGGATGCGATGTGATGTTAGATCAAAATCCGTTTCTGAAGCAGACATACACACAAGGGTATACGTCTGCTCCTGGTCGAATATATATATATATATATATATATATATATATATATATATATATATATGATAAATGATGAGATAGGATGTTGCAAGCCAGGTTCTTTTTTTATAAGCTTTTGACATTAATGTCTTCTTCAGATTTGTTTAAAGCAGAAATATATTGGACAGAAATGAGGAACACGAAACGAAAGAATAAGCAAGGAAGTGTTAAGAATGACTGGAATGAGCATAAATAAATTTCTAAGCTCATTATATAATTCTAGGATGTATTTCATTATCATTTATTGTGCATGACGTACCTCCCAGAGATGAGAGGAGCCTACAGTGACTGCATATTTGTAAACATGTACAATGGTTATGACGTTGCATTGGATAACAAATGCAAATTTATTCATTCACTCATTCCTTCCTTCCTTCCTCTATTCATTCATTCATTTAACCATACAAATATCAGCATCACACCACTAATATATGCATGAGAGAAAGAGAGAGAGAAAACAAAGATAGAGTGACGGTAAAAATATTTTTTTTTTGGTATTTTGCGAATGAAGGCTCTCAGGCGAACCACCTAATGATATCACTAATACTGTGTCCAAGCGGAATACCACAACATCAAAGCAGAAAGACAATGAGGACAATATTTGTTGTCATTAAAGGACAAGTTCACCTTCATAGACATGTAGGTTGAGTGAATGCAGCAATAGTAGTAGAACACATCAGTGAGATTTTGAGCAAAATCGGACAATCCGTTAAAAAGTTATGAATTTTTGAAGTTTCTGCTCAGTCACGGCTGGATGAAAAGACTACTATAGCTTGTGATATCACATGAGTACAACGATATAAAGAAAGAATAAAGAAAATTCAATATATTTCCATTTTTCTCGCATAACAAAAGAACACTCAACTTCTCTCTTTCAGAAGGCAGGGGGAATAATATTACCCTTAACATATGTCAGTAGCAAGTCAAAGAAATGTGCACTTTATTCAAAAAGTAAAGTTTTGTGAAATTCTCTTTTTATTTTCCTTATATAGTTGTACGCATGTGACATCATACACTGTAGTAGTCTTCTCTTCCCGCAGTGACTGCGCAGATACACATGTACTTAAAATAGTCGTAACTTTTGAACGGATTGTCCAATTTTCCTCAAACTTTCTCTGATGTGTTATACTAATATTGCTGCATTCTCTCAATCCCTATGTATATGAAGGTGGACTTGTCCTTTAATTGACATGAAACACACAGGTATACGTGTGCATCACACACCACACAAAGTCAGACCATTTAGGGAATGAGATTGCCATCGAACCATTACAGCTTCATGGTTGGTGATCTCACCTTTTAATGAAAATAGGAAGATATTTCATCTTTTATGATAAAGTATCAGAGTTTGACAAACATTTTCTACCGCCCTCTCCCACCACTCCTCTGGTTCAAGCATTACAGTCCTCACTTGATTGTTATTTCTGGAGTAAAGCTGATGTTAAATCGAGACACTGTGAACCATTTAAGATTCATCTTATGCATTCCTTGATATGACCCTCAAAACTAGAACCCCATTTCATATAAAGTTGCTATGAAAGCTAATCTAGCTGTAGTGGCAGTTGTCATGGTAACAACAAGAATCCAGCTTCCGGATTGTCTGTTGCTACAGGAAGTTGCTATTCTAGCAAAGACTTGCTATCCTAACAAATTTTATGAAGTGGGGCCCGGGGTTTCTGATATTTACAGTGGACTCCCATTATAGTGAAGTCCTCGGGACTGGCGGTTTTCTTTCGTTATATCGAAATTTCGTTGTAACTGAACAAATAAACAATAAAAATACAAAGAGTGCATAATCTTGCGGCCTGAATTTTTACTTCGTTGTAACCGGAATTTCGTTATAATCGTGTTCGTTATAACGGGGGTGCACTATACTCGTCAAAATCAGGGAGATTCCGAGGTGCAATCAGGGAGATACTTCCATGTTAGACGCATATACGTGCACTGCCAAATATAATTCCTAAATCACAGAGATTTTTATACATGTATTCTCTTATCCAGAGATGAAGAAATACTGAAGTTTTCAGTTTCAGGAAGTCTCCTGCAGAATGAGGAGACTTGGCAGCTATGGCGTAGGAGTCTGGGCACACAGCCTTGTTGGCATAGTTCACATTTTTCAAATAAACATGCTGTGCATAATCACTCCACTGCCCAATCATCCCTCCAGCTGGGTTCATTCTGAGCACAGCAAACGTGGTGGGCAGTAGTACGAATAGTTGGCAAACAGTTGAATATTTTTTATTTCATTTTATTTTTTTTTCTTTGTTCCTATGCAGGATTGTTCAATATGAAAACTGTATGGTACAATGCATATCTCATCTTTCTGGTGCTGCACATTTCTTGAATATTTTGGGTATATATTTCCAACAAAAATGTCACATTTGAAGTCAAATGAAGTCAGCACTATAGAGATTCCTACTCATACCAGTGTTTAGAATCTGCATCACCTTGAGGACATTATGTATAATATAATATACCATTATTGTACCACATACGAAAATAGTATACCATTGTTGATACTAGTACAGAACCACCAAACATAGGGATTGAAACTAACGCCTCTGGCCTCCTTCAGGGTGGAGATAAAATCAATCTAAACAATGTAATCTGCAGTCAAAGCAGAAAAGTGTAAAGGTGAACCCCTTTATAATGGGATAGATCGGACTGTGAGAGTTTTCTCAGTAAAATGAAATCTTGTTTAAGCGAACAAAAGGGTAAGTGATATAATGACAGTTGTACCAGAAAAATCCTCCCGCATGCTACTATTATGGAAATCTTGTTGTACATGTGACTCCTGTTATTAAGAAATCCTCACGACCGGCAATTTTCTTTCATTCAAAATTTCATTATAGTTAAACAGTTGAGTACATAAAGATAGAGAGATGATAAATTTAGGACCTGAATTTGTACTTTGTTTAACGAGAGTTTCGATATAATCGTGTTCACTATAACATTATAACAGGAACCCATTGCATCTGCATTCGTGGCCATGAAGTTCTGCTGTATAAGTCTTGACTGGCTCCAACCTTGGCCAGATCTATTAACTCCACCAAATCTACTTACTGGTTATAACGAGCAGCAATTTTGTATGCTGCTGTGTGTGCATACCTGCCAACCCCGCAGCTTAACAAATGGGAAAAAACGGAAGTACAATTAGCATAAAATATGAATTTTATCAATCACTCATACTTTACTATTAACTGCTGGTCATAAATATATGAATATATAACATTTGATAAGGCTTCTTCTCTCCTGACAAAAAAGAAAAAGAAAAAGAAAAAAGATGGAATGTTCATATAAAAACATGAATGCTTGGCAAGTATGTCAGTATAATATGTGTGTCTATGTGTGTCTGTTCTGTAATACAGACAAAAACTCTACAAGGATTGTTCTGGCTCTTGCACTTGAGCTATAAATCCCGACGGGAGATAATGGCGAACGTGATATAAAAAAGACAGACATCTCGTCAACGCCAGGAATATTTGCAAGTCGGAAATTAATCCCAGCAGACCTCATAGTCGCTGGAAAGACATCATTGCATGCAAGTATCAGGCATGGATCAAACAGTGGCAATATCGAGTGGCAGTGAACAGGGAGGGGTCAGCTCCATGGCAATTTGGTCTGCTCACTCCCAACAGCAGCTAATACCAATGATTGATGACGATTAGTTGCTAATTCCCCGCTGGGTAATCTGTGCGCATGCTGATTACGGTATTACAATTTCCCGTTTGGCAATCAGCATGAACTTGCTGCATGTTAATGACATCTTCAAATTGATGCAAAATAGCCGTTGACTCAGAAATTTTGCACAGACATTGATGTCCTTCCAAGAAATCGGAAGCAGTACGTAACTAATACCATTATATCTTAAAGTGAAAACACAGTTCTGGTAAGGGTTCGAGAACCCGTCTTGCACCATTTGACATTTGCTTGCAATATATCGTAAGGGTCTACCGAGAAACTTACCTGGTTGACGCAGTCTGCCAGGATGACGAGTAGTTTTGGAGTATTTTGAGATTAAAAGTATAGATTAATTAAAGTTGGAATACCAACTTTTATTCCATGGAGGATCCAGGCTAACTCGAACATGGAGGCAACTCCGCCATATTTCAGACAATATTTACATGCAGTTCGTGATCGCCATATTTCATACACAGACGCACATTCATTTTGTATGCTCGCGTGCCAAATAGAATCTCTTTGATGCGCACGTTGTATCAAATCGGCCCCTAACTGTGACCAGCCAGAACGCGAAGTTCTCCCATAGTACAACTGTACAATTCAGAGGGACAACTCGGCCCCCCCGTCGAACCCCTGCCGGCGAACCTTTTTAGTTAATATTTTGTATTTTCCGCCATTACCCAACGAATACATGTATTTTGTTATTACAGCATTATTCCACACATTTCTTAGGCATACATGTACATTTTGGAGTAAAATTTGACTGTTCTGCAGGCGAACAAGAACTATGTTTTACCTTTAACACACAGCACATCTTATCTTGGGTCTTAGTGACACAAAATACATAAGGAAAAGTTACAGAAAGAGACAGATACAGACAAAATTTACAATTTCTTTCTTTCCACAATGCAGATCTATGATTGCGGGATTTCTGCATTGGATTAATTGCACTTTACCTCAAAAATTGCGAGAAATGCTGCTAAGGAGAAGCATTGCATTTCTAAGAATCCAACGTGACAATGGAACTTGTCAGGTGACAAAGTCATGTGACCCAGTGGATCTACTTTTAACACACGCCCTTGACATATCAGGGCAGTCAGTAACCTGATGGTTACAGGCATGGCAAAGGAATCAAGCCGGATGTCCGGGAGAACACAAGCCCTCCAACAGGCATGGAAGCATGGGCCTTCTTCACTCGATGGTTGTCATGACAACCACTCTCCTCATCTGCTTGACTTGGAATGGCTGCCAAAGAATGCCCAGACGCACACAGCACCAGACACCAGCAGGGCTCCCCTTTAGAGGAAAGAGAACAACAGAAGAGTCTACAAGATTTTGCTCTTTCTTTTGTAATCAGAAATATCACATACTCTACACTGGTCAAAATATACATCTTTTATTTCATCATCTGAGAATAAACTGGCATATCATCTATTTTGCTATAAAACCTCCCTCAAGTGAGAATACTACCTCAATATTTTCAATATCTCCAGACAGGATAATCTATCCAACAGGCGAATCAATGGTTCATTGAATAGATTTTGGTTATACACATCTTTATAAGGAAGAAGCACACATATAATGAGTAAGAATTCTGTATTCTCAAACTATCCCTTGATTCTAATACCTATCCTGTCAATTTAAAGTATTCTCTACTCTTTTTGCAATTTGGAACATGTGTAGAATGCAATCAAGATATGGAGTTGTGATATATGATGTGAAAACCAAAAACCAAAAACCAAAACCAAACCAACCCCCCCCCCAAAAAAAAAGCAAAGCAAAACAAAACAAAACACAACAAAACAAAACAAAAGCAGCAACAACTCACCAGAGTCCCATCCTAACTCTCGGGCTATGATAGAGGGGGCTGTACTTCACCACAGACAACTTTTGGTGATTCCTGAAGGCCCTCATAATGTCCTTGCTCCTAAAAGTGTCCAAGAAGAGAATTTCACAAATTTGACAAAAGCCAGATATCTTCAAGAGATGATCATCAACAGCATTTAGCCCCTATTGTGGTACCTTTATTTTCATTCCATTTTTCCTTTCTCTTTAGATATGATAGCAAACAGAATCTAAAGCACCAGATTCCAATCCTCATCTCAAACTTCCCCCTGGTTTGGCAATATGGACTCAAACTACTATGACATATGCAACTATGGAGCAAATCAAATTATCTTGTCTCATGGAAAGGAAGAAGTTGAAATATTGTATGAGCTACTGATTTAATCTTTTATCTAATTATTTGTTTTCCTTTTAAACTTGGCTATTTCAGTGAACTTCATTTGTTCATACTTTTGCAGATGCGGTTACTTCTGTACAAACTTTGCTGCCTTTTGATTTACAGACCTGACAAATTCTCTATCGCCCACTTCCAATCACTATTTCAAGATCAACATCTTTCCAACAATGTTTCCTCATTCTCTAGAACAAATTATTTGGTATAGAAAGAAATAACTGGATGGGGGAGAGGGGTTAAGAAGACATCCGTTCATGGGCAGTTAGTTGTCTGCAAAATATTGACAATCAATGCTACACCAGCAAAAAGACAAAGGAGTTCTGCACCCACCCTCCGTACGTTGCCACAGCAAGCAGAGCATGTCGCCTGTCAATCATCTGGACGTCCACGGAGCTAAATGCTCCAAAGGTCTGGGCAAGCTGGGGGAAGAGGAAGAATGCCCATAAAAGTTTGGTCAAAAGGATCGTTTCTACCAACTCTGAAATAGACAGTTTCCGAGTGACAGATGATACTACAAATGAAAGGGTTCCATGGTACAAGACAACAGATCAAAGCCAAAAGAGATTTCATTCAAATCAATACCTGTAATTTCAACATCAGCTCAATAGGCTACAAATATATACAAGTTTCTTTTCCTTTAGTGATTTATATCCAACAGAATTAGAAATAAATTCAATAATTACTGGTAAACCAAAACTGTTTTCAGGAATATGTCAAAGTGATTATACTATGGTAAGAAACTATGGGAGTTTCATTACAGATATTTTCCTCTCTAAATCTTCACATATTACCCAAAATAGCCTTTGAATTTCCTTGAAAGCTCTCCATATGGACAACATGCTTTCTGATGCCAAAGCCAGACATCTCAACCTTTCTGACTGAAAAATAGTGATGATTTAGCTCAAAAGAAGGAAAGAAAAAACAGTTCCGATAGGAGTGTGTAGCAAAATAATCACACACACACACAAAAAAGGAAACTCCTATTAAAACAAGTGCTGAGAATTGTCAAAATTCAGATTCTTTTCTCCAAATTCAGGAAGGGTTGGGAAGTTTGCAAAGCGAGACGGAACATCTCTCACATATGGGCAAGAAGGGTCAAGGGTCAGCTCACCTTGCCAACATCCAGTGACTGGGTGAGCCTCTTGGATGAGATGTGGAGCCACTGTGGTCTCAGAGAGGGGGGATCAGGCCCTCCTAGGTCCTGGGAGGGGGGAGGAGGGAGGAGGGAGATGGGGAGGGGGATGGCAGTGGGAGGGTAGGGATGAGAAATATGGGAATGACATCATTACATGTAGGCGATATGCTTTCCCAGTTTTTTGTTTACTGTAAAATGAGGAATGTTCACGTGCATTTTAATTTTGGGAATTTTGCGATCGCAAAGATCTGCGAAATTACAATGCATGCGAAAGTTCTTGTCTACACTATATGCATTGAATGCCAGTGGCAATTCGCGAAAATTTTAAGCTGTTAGAAAGGTCGTTGGCTCCAATTTGCGAAAATCTCATGACGCGAATATATCATGTTTTACAGTAATAGGTTAGTCCTCATGGACAGAGCATTGCGTGAAGCCCCATAAGACTCATTTTGTCATTCTGGAGTGAACCAATAATTCCTTCAGTGAAAGTACCTTTCAGTAAGCAATCAATAATCATGTGGCCTGCTAATTAATATGGCAGAGACGAAGAAGTCATAGAAAAGAGTTGAAGTACTACCATGTAGGAGGTCCAAAAGGCTGTGTCTTGATCTCCAGATGAATGAATAAAAAGGTGAAAGTGCACGGACGTGCGTCACACGAAAATGGTATCTGCATTTCAGTTTGTGTCCTTGCTTTTTATAATTAGTCCTTGCACAACATGCTCCCCATTTTTATGCCCTTTTCTCTAGCAAAATAAGCTGGACATTTCAGCTTTGAAAAACTGATGCATGGCTACAGAACAAAATTTCCCATGAATGAATGGCAATCTTCAGCTGCAGTGTATAACAGCAGGGAGAAAATGGAACTTTTTAAATCTTGATTTGAAGACAAGGATGCGGTTTTAGCTTGGATTTGTAATACTGTAAACGTGGAAATTTTCGCGGTACATTAATTTTCGCGGATTTCGCGCTACGTTCGGCTAGCGCGAATTCAAAAACGCGCGAATATATCTTCACAATTTTCTATGCACATTTTGAACGGGATGAATTGTGTGCGCTTCATCGATGATACTGCTACGTAGTACAATGTACAGGCATGTTTACGCTACTAGTACTGTGCGAAGAGACGATAGATTGCTGTGTACTGTAGCATGCATGTGTGCACCGCATGCACCAATGCTACATTCCACCGTGACACCTACGGTACTACAGTCACAGCTGTACTACGTATTTGAGTGCTTGTACTCGCAGTCGAGCCGCTCGCTACGTCGCTTGTCGTACGCTGGCATAGCAAGCTATGTAGCAGAGGCTTTGGATGAAAGCAGTGAATGTGTACTACAGTAAAGTAACCTGCTGCGGAGCGCGAATTTAAGAACCCGCGAATACGTTTTCGAGCCGCTCAGCGCGAAAAATTAATCGCGCGAAAATATTGACGTTTACAGTACATCTTTAGATGGCAGTCATAACCCAGAGTCACAACCTCAAGATAGAGGGTGTATGAAAATTAGACAGGCTTGAAAGAAGAGCACTGCAATTTTTATAAGAAGTTTAACCATCCACAAGTTACAATGATTATAAAACAATCTCTTCATTGAATAGTTACACAAGTCAACCTGGTAAACAGACCGATGTTTTCATAAAATTCAGATAGTGGGTGGTGTTGGGTGGGAGTGGCAGGCATTACTGCATACCGTATTCAAGTCCATTTTTTTTTTAATACAAAAAACAGGTCCAACATGGTTAAGTGCAAATCCTTCGTTATTCATAGTGATATCATATTTCAAGAATATGAGCCAATAGAAAGAATGGAGAATAAGACATTTTCCTGTTACACTAGCATCACATCTGCTTTTTTTTAAAGCACGCTGACACTACGCGACCGTCCGACTGTCGGTTTGACATCACCAAACACCCATGTGTCAGGTCTTAGGACTAGGTCACAGGAACTGATCGGAAGGTTTTGGCATGTTGATTTTTTTTCTTTTCAAATGGTCATGCGTTTATAGCTGGCTAGCTGCTAGTTATGCTCATGTATGGGAGGCAGGTTGCGGGTCCCAAGGTCAGGTCGCACAGTGTGCGTTGCCAGGTCACATGACCTGATCTCATGGTTGGAAGGTCATATGACTCAGGTCATGTAGTGTGTAGGTGGGCTTCACAAGAAAACAAGTCAATTGAGGTTATGTGAAAACCCAAGACTCCATCTGGTTGGACACACAGAACAATTCACTGATTAATTGATGCACACTCCATAGCATTGTACACACACTGTCCAGAGTACCTGGGACAGGAAGGATTAATGGGTATTACTCACCACATGGCTGACCATGGCTCGTATGATGTTCACCTTGTTGATGTACGGTTGCAGCTTCCACTCGTACTCCCTGAAGTCAAGTGGTCTGATTGCCATCCCGCTGCAGAGAAATCGTGTCATAGAGATTTGCATGTTTGTATCATTAATTTTTTTGGACATTCAAGGTAATGACCATTCAATTCATGAGACATTTAATAGGAAAAACACAAGCAAAAGTTTGATGGGCCTCTCTTCATGATGTTTTTTCTTTCTTTTCCCTGGAAGACATATCTTGCTTTAATGAAGTAATACACAAGGATTTGTTGCATAAGAAATGATCATCACTATCATCAATATACATTTTGGATATGCCCTTTTGCATCAACAAAACCACACAAAAAGCACACACACAAACACACAGATAAACACAGACACAGACACAGACACAGACACATACACACACAAAATGACCGTGACTACAAACACTCCTCTACTCCTACTCCTGGGTAAACACATGGGTCCAAATCTCCACAGCTTGCTTCTGTAATTCCACCGAACATTTCTTTCTGTTTTTTTTTTGAAAGCCATACAAGCAAGGACTTTGTCACTGACGCTCCGTGAGAGGAGCAACTCGCTGACATTCATCAATTCAGTTTGTGAAGCCATAGTCACTTAATTGCCAGCAAGGAGTGGCATTTGACGACGAAAGAAAGCCAAACACTGTGTGACGTCGACTGTAATGCGCATGTATACAAGTGATTAAAGGAAAAGTTCACCTTCATAGACACATGGATTGAGTAAATGCAGCAATATTAGTAGAACACATCAGTGAGAGTTTGAGGAAAATCGGACAATACGTTCAAAAGTTCTGAATTTTTAAGGTTTCTGCTCAGTCACTGCTGGATGAGAAGAATACTACAGCTCGTGATGTCACATGAGTACAATGATATAAAGAAAATATAAAGAAAATTCAACATTTTTTCACTTTTCTCGCATAATAAAAGCACACTTGACTTGCCTCTTTCAGAAGGCAGGGGGGAATTATTGTCCTAACATAAGTCAGTGACAAGTTGAGGAAATGTGCACTCTTTTCAAAAAATGAAATTTTGTCAAATTCTCTTTATATTTTCCTTCACCTCATCACTTTTTTCACTTTGTATTGTTCTACGCATGTGACATCAGACACTGTAGTAGTCTTCTCATCCAGTAGTGACTGCACAAATACTTCAAAAATTCATAACTTTTGAACGGATTGTCCAATTTTTCCCAAACTTTCACTTGAGGTTGTAGATGACTTTGTGTACTTTGGATTTAAATTCAATTATAATGGTACTTTTAAAAAGGCAATTTCTAAACAAGTCACACAAGCTAGAAAAGCACTTTATAGCATGTTGGTCAAGGCTAAAAAGTTACAGCTCTCTGTGGACACATAGTGCCATCTATTTGATCATCTTGTTTTACCTGTTTTACTCTATGGTTGTGAAGTCTGGGGCTATGAGTGTATAGTCCAAATTGAAATCTTAAATAGGAAATTCTTAAGAAAAATTTTGCTTGTGAACAAATGTACTCCTGATTGTATGGTTTATGGTGAAACTGGACGTGGAGTAATTTTGAACTATATTAAATGTCGAATGATTGGATTCTGGTTGAGATTAGTCAAGGGAAAAGAAACCAAACACTCATGTACAATTTTCAAATTTCTTCTGCATTTACAAGGAGACATACACTCCCCGTCAAAATCACAATGGTTATTATTAATCGCAAATATTTTTTATTATGCAGGGCTA
The DNA here is from genome assembly GCF_040938485.1 of Diadema antillarum. Classification (NCBI taxonomy): domain Eukaryota; kingdom Metazoa; phylum Echinodermata; class Echinoidea; order Diadematoida; family Diadematidae; genus Diadema; species Diadema antillarum. The sequence continues at coordinate 1,381,760 of NW_027270929.1, read as the reverse complement.
GGGAATGTGTGGTAAGCACAAGGGGGTGGATTTAGTGCTGCATGGATTTCACACACCTCAAAAGTTAGACTTTTTGATATGTTTATTCAAGAGTGGAGAGCAGCAACATGGTCAAATAGAATCTGTACAAATCATAGAATGTTTAAGGATAATTTGATGTTAGAGAAGTATTTACAGGTCTTGTGTAAGAAAAGATTATATTACATTAAGTAAATTTAGATGTAGATCTAATGGATTACCCGTTAATAAGGGCAGGTTTGATGCAAGCCTGACAGATAAATTGCATTGTGCTATATGTTCATCCGACGATATAGGGGATGAATTTCATTATATTTTTGTTTGTCCCTTTTTCAACAAAGAGAGACTATTGTCTTTACCAAGTAGCTTGACGGCCAGTAGACCAAGTACATTACATATGGCCAAATTATTCAATAAAACTAATGCTTGCCATTTGAAAAAACTAGCCAAATTTGTCAGAATTATTATGTTTCAGTTCTCTTCAATACCAAAGAAGAAAGACAGTAGTTTTGTAGAAAGTGAAGTAGATGTGAATGTTTGTACACGTAGTGGTAGAGTAGTTAAACATCCTTTACGCCTTGTTTTGTAAACATATCTATTTATATCTGTTATTTTCAAATGTACATGTACATTATCACTTATATTTTTGTATTCATGTATTGTAAATATGTTTCTACTCTCATACCCCGAGAGGGGGTTGATAGAGTCAATAAAATCTTACAAATCTTACTAATATTGCTGCATTCACCCAATCCACATGTACATGAAGGTGGACTTGTCCTTTAAGTGACATCAACAGTAATTGTCAAAGCTTGGGCAGGGCTGCCCTGATTGATGTATACTTAAAATCTTAACCCCTAATCTGCCGATCTACTGAATTTGGACCAAAGAGATTTTCCCCAGTGACTGCTAGAGTGCAGGGTCTTCATACGCCCTGTACCATTGTTTTGTGAGCGCAAGGGGAGCATTGGATGACAACGAGGCGGTAGGCTCACCCCTCGTGCTAACACGCTAGCAAACGAGCAACCGAGGAGCAGCCAAAATCAAGTGCCTACTCGCGTAAAAGTTCAGAAGTTCGCGTAATACGCGCTGTAAAAATGAATACTTAGTACGCAAAGTCCGCCATTACTAAGTGGTACAATGGCGGCCCCCATGAAATCACTGACTCCATTGTAGAGTCCGCCCTCTAGTGGTGGGGAGGAGAAAAATCTCTTTGATTTGGACACACGGGCTGGAGCACTTTCTTTGCCGATGATTGGCGCAGATACCCGGATTCTTATTGTCAATGAATAGAAATAACCTTATCCCCCTAATCCTTTATCATGTCACCCTGGCCTTCCTGTTGGACTGAGGCACATTATTACACCTGGGTGGGCTTGCTAATCTCTAACTAGGTCAGATTTTGAATTGACTTGATACTTAATGCTGGTGAAAAAGCTTGGGGAGTTAAGTTATTAGTGTCTGGGCACATAAAAGGGCTACAGCTGTACGTACATGAAACAATCTGCAGTGTACTGGCTGTGCAATTTGGTCCATGTGGTATATATATTAAAGTAGACATGACCACCTGCACAAACACACACACACACACACACCAATGGGAGGATTATGGTTACCGGTAGCTATATGGATTCCACCTCTGGGGGCAGTATAACAAGTTTGTTACCATGATTAACTACTGTCTCCCAGTCTCTTTTTACAGGGAAATCCCACTTTGACATTAATAACAAACTAGAAATGTCGCTATGGCGACTTATGCCTCCGCCATAATGCATGATTCTCCCAATAGGTGTATAGTACAATGTCTTCACAATGTGTGATGACAGTTTCACATAACTGGCAAAATATCGAAATAACAGGTTTGTCAGAAATATCTTAAATGTTCACTTTTCACGAACTGGGTTTGCTATACCTGTCTATTAAAGAGTGCAGATACACATATTTGGGGAATTGAAAATTTTTACTTGACTTCTGACCGACCTTATTATAAGTTTATGCATTGAGTATAATTTTCAAGGTACTGTAAAACATGATATATTCGCGGCATGAAATTTTTGCGAATTGGAGCTGACAGCCTTTTTCGCGAATTGCCACTGGCGTTCAATGCATGTAGTGTAGACAAAAACTTTCGCGTGCATTTTAATTTCGCGAATTTTGGCGCTCGCGAAATTCGCGAAATTAAAATGCACGCAAAAATTTCTCGTTTTACAGTATGAAGAAAGAGTGTAATTACAGTACAAAATATATCTTCTTTTTTTTCATTTAAACCTGACCTTTGACCCTTAGCCTTTGACCTTTGACCTTCTGACTGGAAATTTCCAGGAGAATCTCCATTAAAGGACAAGTTCACCTTCATATACATGTGGATTGAGTGAATGCAGCAATATTGATAGAACCCATCAGTAAGAGTTTGAGGAAAATCGGACAATCCGTTTAAAAGTTATGAATTTTTGAAGTTTCTGCTTAGTCACTGCTGGATGAGCAGACTACTACAGCTTGTGATGTCACATGTGTACAACGATATAAAGAAAACATAATATTTTCACTTTTCTCGTATAATAAAAGAACACTTGACTTCCCTCTTTTAAAAGGCAAGGAGGAATAATATTACCCTTAACATACGTCAGTGATGAGTCCAGGGAATGTGCACTTTTTTCAAAAAGTAAAATTTTGTGAAATTCTCTTTTTATTTTCGTTATATCGTTGTACGCATATGACATCATACACTGTAGTAGTCTTCTCATCCAGCAGTGACTGTGCAGATACTTTAAAAATTCATAACTTTTGGACGGACTGTCCGATTTCCCCCAAACTTTCACTGATGTGTTCTAATATCATTGCTGCATTCACTCAATCCACATGTATATGAGGGTGAACTTGTCCTTTAAGTAATACATGTACATATATTAAATTTTAAAACTAATAATGCAATCATTGCATATACTAGTATATGAGGGAAATAGTAACATTTTGAGGAGTTGACCTTGACCTTTGACCCCCTGACTATTGACCCATGACCCCTAAATTCCCTAGATAATCCCTGCCAGTCAGTACATGCATATGTACCAAGTTCCATGAAGATACATTGAACCATTTGTGAGAAAAGTGATATTGCAACATTTTCACCTAACCTTTGACCTTTTGACCTTTGACCTTATGACATGAAACTCTCACTGGAGAATCTTTACGCAGTAGTACATGTCTACACTAAGTTTCAAGAAAATAACTGCGGGCATTGCATAGCTATGGGGGAAATAGCAACTATTTTTAGCATTTGACCTTGACCTTTTGACCGCTGACCTCTTGTCAATGTCACTAAAATCTACTCAACTAATTCTCGCTATCGCCAATGACGCAAAAAGTACCCGGATGTTAATTCAAGTGTCATTTACGGTGCATTATGGGATAGTCCGGTAGCAAAGTCACTTCCGTTCGTACGCGCGTGATACGTGACTAATGCTATTTACACACACAACCGACCGTATTCTACGTGTACTTACTGTTTTCTCGACTTGAATTACAGCTTTAATATGATTTGAAATTTCTCCATTCTTAAGAAATTGCTGTTAATACGACTATTGGTTGTTGCTGCGAAGCTGCCATGTGTTGTTCGAACGACAATAAATGAAAAAAATCTGCAGAAATAGGACCCTTACTGGCATGCGAGACGTGACGTGGCCGCGTGGGTGAAGTTTGCGGGTGACTCCACAGCGCAGTACGTGCACGCGCAACTTACTAGTACATTGTAGTGGTAGAAGCACTAGGTAGTAGTAGGCCTAGTGCCTACGTACATTGTACGTACTCACTTGGAAGAAGTTGCTTCGAACAGGATAAGTTCGAGATCACTGTTCGTTCCCCATTGTGTTCGCGACATTTCGACAGAGAACAAATAAAAAAAAGATGGGCATTCCAATTCCATGACGATATCCAGGTGGGTGAATATTTTCCTGCATATTTTCAGCGTATGCAGAGATGACTGATCTGTGATGTGCACATCGATCGCATGATCAAGTAGTATGCTGTACCGGTATGTGTTAGCTTATGCGCTGCGTGCAGTAGTGGTGCATGCTAATGCAAGGCCGGCCGCCGCCGGCGGGCGGGGACTACAGTGTACGAGTATGACAGGCCTGGCCACACGCTGGCTCGGGCGGTACAGCGGCATACTGTACTAGTACCATAGAGATGTAGTGTGGTCGGCACATCGCTATTGGTAAGGTACACGTACGCGCACGCTAGCGTTGTGCAAATAATGCCCCACACCGGAAGTGCCCTTGCTACCAAGTGCACTAAATCTTGACGAAAAAGCCACATCCGGGTACTTTTTACGTCATTGGCGATAGCGAGAATTGTCCCATCATACATCATCCTTGGACCAAGTTTGGTGAAAGCTGCTTCATCCAGTTTTGAGTTATCACATAAACAAATGAATTTTAGGATTTGACCTTGATCTTTGACCTTTGACCTCTGTCTGATTTCACTGAAAAACTAATCAAGTAATTGTCCCATCATACATCATCCTCCAACAAAGTTTGGTGAAATTTGCTCCATCCAGTCTTGAGTTATCGTGTGAACGGATACAATTTCATGATTTGACCTTGACCTTTGACCTTTAGCCAATTTCACCCAAAATCTAATCAAATCATTGCCCCATCATACGTCATACTTGGACCAAGTTTGGTAAAATTCCAGTAAATATTACTCAAGTTATCGCGTAAACGAAAGCGGACGGACGTACGGACGTACGGACGGACGGACGGACAACCCGAAAACATAATGCCTCCGGCACCACTTCGTGGCGGAGGCATAAAAAAAGTTAAGAAACAGAGGAATTGTCATACATGTACTGTGATACCACTGATAGAACCAGAAAAATGACTGAAGGACATGTAGTGGATTTTGTGGGAAAAATGAAAAAGTTATGCCTAATTACAATGTGGTCAATAGGTGCATTACAGGCAAGAGCATTTTAGGCTGTGGAAGTACCCGTTAGTGGGCGTCACTCAGAAGAAATGACCTTAATTTTTTTGAGTGCCCTCTTGCAGTTTGATTTGATACCATTCTATTTCTTCTTTTTCTTTGCATTTTCTTCAACACAATATGAACACACTTACTAGTAATATAATTGCAAAAGACAATAGCTAAAAAAAAAGTAATGCAGGAGACCTTCACCTTAAGCTATTATTGCTTGATCTTGATGGAGACCTCATTAACACAATTACAGATTACATTACATGGCCATCTGAACATTAGCTTTACAGACAGCTAAGGAGAAGGGATATACATGTAGAAGTTGACTCTGGAGTGCAAATATGAATACAGTGCGTGTTAGTGTGTGTTTATGCGACACGAAAAAAAAACCTAGAAATGTCGCTTTGGCGACTGGTATGCCTCCGCCATAATGCATGGTTCTCCTAATGGGTCTATAGTACAATGTCTTCACAATGTGTGATGACAGTTTCACATAACTGGCAAAATAATGAAATGACAGGTTTGTCAAAAATGTGTTGAATGTTCACTTTCCTTGAACTAGGTTTGCTATATTGTCTGAGTTTGGGGATTTGAGGATTTTTACTTGACTTTTGACTCTTTTACAAGTTGAAACATTGAGTAATTTTCAAGGTATGAAGAAAAAGTGTAATTTCAAAATCAAACAGAAATTTTTTTGCATTTTTGCCTGGACTTTGACCCTTAACCTTTGACCTTTTGACCTTTGACCTTCTGGCAGGCAATTTCCCAGAGAATCTTCATTGGGTAATACATGCATACATAAAGTTTCAAGAAAAATTCTGCAAGCATTGCATATATATGAGGGAAATAGTGAAATTTGAGGAGTTGACCTTGATCATCCAGCTTCATCCAGTCTTGAGTTATCACATAAACAAATAAATTTTAGGATTTGACCTTGATCTTTGACTATTGGTCGATTTCACCCCCATTAATTGCCCCATCATTCTTTATACTTGGACCAAGTTTAGTAAAATTCCACCTAATATTACTCTAAGTTATCGCATAAAGAATGGGGACGGACGGACAACCCGAAAACATAATGTCTTCGACTTCAATATTCATATGTACTAAACAATTACTTACAGATGGTTGGATTTTTTTTTTCTCTATTTTATGTGACCCTCAAACATAAAATTGAATAAAGCCTGGCCACCATTCAATCAGTTTTTTTTTTTTAGTAATGTGATCAAATTATTCATTCTTCTCTTGAAATTAATTGTGCATTTGAGTGAACATGTGCTGTCTCTATACAAACAAGACGTAGTTGGGAAAATCTATCTCTGTTTCACTTTGAGAATGAGAAATGTGCTCCCGTGTCCTTTGTGATAGGCTCATCGAATTTTCTGTACGAGCACATTGGACTGAGAGATTGAAAATGAACAACCCCTTTAAACCTCTCAAGTAAATTTTCTGATCAATGCAGCATTACACACACACACACACACACACACACACACACACACACACACACACACACACAAAATTGGAGTCAATCACAATTTTCTTACCTTGTGTCCTTGGCACTGATGAAGTGGGCAAGTCTGAGAAACACTGTTCAAGAAAGAAACAAAACATACATTGTACAATACATTACTTTAAAGAGAAAAATATAGGACAGAAAAAGTGAAATTCACAAAGATAGGATAGACTCTCACATAATGATTTCAGATGTGGCATGGCTTTGTTTGTCTTTATACATCAAGTGCACACATAAATGGGGAATTTGTGTCATGTCTGCAAACATGTGTATGCTCTTTCCAGGTGATGCAAGCTACAATGTATGAGAATGTTATATTTTTTTTCCCCCACATATTCTTCATGACCGAGCAAGGAAGTTGATTTAACCCTTCAAAGAAATATCAACATTTTGTCTTCGTTTATGCACAGCAAACAAGAGTTCACACACAAGCAGTACCACTGTCATAGATTGAGGCAAATGCCCAGTGCCTGTTGTATGCTGCATTGGTTGTCTACCTTACAATCACACTGCTGCTTTTTTTTTTGTGTGTGTGTGATGCTTGCTATCTAACTTCTGCTGAACTTTCAACAATGAACATGTACTGCTTTAATGTACAAGACTTCACTTGGAATAGATGGAGTATTCTCCCACTCTGGAGCAAGATCACCCCTAAACCACAGTTTCTTCTTCAGTGCTCTATTTAAAGCCATCACACACACAAGATGATGTCACATAAACACAAGAAGACATGAGTTCGTCAAAAGCTCCCCCACAGTGGAAGACAAGTCACATGACATGTCACAGATGGAAACCATGGTGACCAGGGGTATACAAAGATTGCCACTCACCGTACCCGGCTGCATAGGCGTCAAAGCCTGCCTCGTGAAGGGGAGCCTCGGTGCCTGTAAGACAGATAACAGGATATCTAACATGAAACTACCAAGGGGTGGAGTTGGGGGTTGGGGGTTGGGGGTTGGGGGTGGCACAGCGATGGTGAACTTTAACTTTCATCATTGCCAATGGAAACCTGTTATTATACTCTGTTTGGAAAGGCAATTTAGAATGTCAGCTCTGTGAGGGTCAATCACTCAAATGCAAACACTAAAATTGCAAAAATTAAAGATTCCCTTTCATTCCATTGTATTTGACAACAAAGTATAATTCATGTACACTACTATGAAGAGGTTAATTTTCACGAGACAGACAAAATTAACTGATCTGGAATACTGGACCAAGAAGTGACACAAATATTAATGGGGATAAAAATGGTATTTCTGATGAAAAAAACATTACAACAACACTACAGTGGCCTGAAGATAAATACATGAATACAACTTTAGTTGAATTCAGGCTTTTTTTTCCATGAAAACAAATTTTCTGAATCAAGCCAAGAAGCACACACTTACTGCCTTAGAGGGCATCACACTCTTTCTACCCATAGTCCCCTATTTCACATTGCCCCTACGCCGGCCACACATACTGTAGTATCTCTCACCACCGTGAAGAACATAAACACTTTTTTCCCCCATGGAAAGCTTTAAAAGTCATATTCCTCATTCAAAAAAAAAAACAACTAGATATATCGCTACGGCTACTGATATGCCTCCGCCATAATGCATGGTTCTCCTAATAGGTCTATAGTACAATGTCTTGATAATGTGTGATGACAGTTTCACACAATTGGCAAAATATTAAAATGACAGGTTTGACACAAATGTGCTGAATGTTCACTTTCCTAGAACTAGGTTCAATTGGATGAATGATTAAAATGTCAGAGTGCAGGTATTTGGGGAACTGATGATTTTTACTTGACTTTTGACCTTTTTATAAGTTTATGCATGGAGTAATTTTCAAGGTATTGAGAAAAAGTATAATTTCAGTATCAAATGGGAAAATAGCATTATCTAAACCTGGCCTTTGACCTTTGACCTCACAGTTCCAAAGAGAATCACTGTTAGGTTGAACATGCATAAATATGTAAGTTTCAGATGATACCTTGAGTTACTTTCGAGATATGGAGGAAAAGTGCAATTTAGCACTTTCACTTGACCGTTTACCTTTTGACCTTTGACCTTTTGGCAAGAAACTTCCCCAAAAATATATATTGGGTAATACATGCCATACATCAAGTTTTTTTAAAAAAAACCTTCAGGCATATTGCATTTTAAGGAATGTAGTGATATTTGGAGGAGTTGACCTTGACCTTTGACCCCCCTGACCTTTGACCCATGACCCCCAACTTCCCTAGATAATCACTGCCCATCGGTACAAGCATATATACTAAGTTCCATGAAGATACCTTCAAACCATTTGTGAGATATGGAGAAAAACATGAAATTTCAATTTTTTTTTCACAAAATAACCTGTGACCTTTGACCTTTGACCCTGTGACCCTAAAATCCACACAAAGTATTATCCCCCAAGGATATACCCTGATACCAAGTTTGATGTAAAACCACCTCACGGTTCTTGAGATATCGACAAAAACAAAACGGGACGGACGGACGTACGGACGTACGGACGGACGGACGGACGGACGGACGGACGGACGGACGGACAGACGGACGGACGACCCGAAAACATAATGCCTCCGGCCACTTCGTTGCGGAGGCATAAAAATGGTTATTGAGAGATACGATGAGAGGTTTTTAGAAGAAAAACCCACTATATCATGCCCCTAGAGATGAAGGTCCATCCAGAAAAGAAGAAGAAGAAGAAGAAAAAAAAGATAACACTATTAAATCTCTGCAGAGTTGGATTACCATCACCCTTCTGTCTTACCGTACTTGTCAAAGCCAACCTCATGACCAATATCCGGAGACATTAGGACTAGCTGCTTTCCTTCGAGACTGTTGAGAAGAGAAAATGACCAAGGACAGCCTAGAAACATTTCACTCAAAACACTCAAACAATGAGGAAAAGTGAAAGCTTATATCTACGGAGTGAAGAGAGTAATGGTAGACCCTCCTAGGTACTGCTGTCCTATGATTTCCACTCATACATATGGGAAATAAGAAGCTCTCTATTGATGGCTTCTGCTATGTTCTTACTATACTGTAAACGCAGAACTTTTCGTGGTGCTTTTATTCTTGCGAATTTCTTCAATATGTCATTGATCACATGAAGTAACAACATGCGAAAATATTGACAAAACGTAAAACAAAAATTCGCAACACTGCATGAAAAGTCTAGTCTGGTGCCGGCAATTATAGACATGCTTAAGCTGAACTTAATTTTCTATCGGACTGGATTACTTGGATACAACCACAAGAAAACCTTCCAAACCAAGATTGTGTCAATGACATCATCTGCTAATTACCGGTATGGCAAAAGTACTAATGTGATTGACAAAAGACAGTGGAATGTACCTTCCCACTCGACCGAGGAGAACACTGCATGTTTTCCTGCAATGTCTTTTGTTAATCATTTGGTAACATGGAAACATACACACTTGTACAAGTTATGCTCGGTCGAGGGATACATTGTATGTGTGTTCCAATGTCTTTTGTTAAATATACCATAATGCAGTATTTAATGACTAACAGACGATGTTACTTGCCGAATCTTGATTTGCAATGAGTTCTATCTTTGTGGGCATATCCACGTGATCTGAAGAAAGATAGCAGGAAAATTATCATAAAATATATGACACATACTTACATACTTATGTGGCTATATATTTGATGTTGAGGGTATGTATCATGAATCACAAAAGTCAACATGCATTTGGATTATATAGTTCCTTTATTAAAACTACTAGGTACTCACGATGAAAGATGTTCCAAGAGGGAGGCTAGGAATGTCTGGGAGATGGGAAGTCCTGCCTCATTCATGCTCTGAAGAGGAAAAAAACAAAAAACCAAGCAAACCAAGAATAGAGTTGACATGCTGCCACTGTCTCCGCATTTTATCTTCCTCTCTCCAGGAGAGAACAAAAGCAGACTGATATAATAAACAGGTTTTTCTGAACTCTCTCATTCCCTGTAGCATATTACTGCTGGGACCGCGCACATGGGCCCAACTTTGTGGGATTGATCGCCAGAGAGAGACAGAGGAGAGATTGATCGAGAGGAGAGAAGAACTATTTTGGCCCTTTACACAGGCACCTTTATCTTAAATATTTAAAGACTATTCAAGAAATGAATCATGAAATATATGACAAATTTGGTGCCTGGAGCTTCCATGTTACTGTACATGTATATCTGACAAAGAGAAATTGATTACCTATTGACAGCTTCCATTCTTAATACTTTCAAAGAATCAGTTGATAACACTGATCTAACAATTAATGGAGGCATAAAAAAACACCAACAAAACACATTTTCCTGTAAACCTATCAAAGCGTGTGGTATACTCTTCTTATAAATCTTATCATGATATGTCAACTTATGAAAACAAATTTTCATCACAGTCATCATAATCATGAAACCTTTCCGGCAAATGTTAAAACAAAAGTTAGGACAGGTACCTTTCGCATCTCAAATGCCAGGAACTTAGTGTCGTACACCTTTGGAAAAAGCTGGTGTATCTCTCTTTTGAAGGTTGCGTAACTGCCTGAACAAAAGCATAAAAACAAAAAAAGATGAATGTGAAGACATGGTGGCTGAGACAGACATATAGATAGAAAAATAGATAGATAGATAGATAGACAGATGGATAGATAGATAGATGGGTAGATGGGTAGATAGATAGATAGATAGATGGGTAGATGGGTAGATAGATAGATATATAAATACTTACAATTGTAAATAGACATAGACAGATAGATAGAAAGATAGATGGGCAGATAGACAGATAAATAGGTAGATAGACAGATGGGTAGATAGATAGATAGATAGATAGATAGGCAGATAGATGGGCAGATAGGTAGATAGATAGATTGGTAGATAGATAGATAAATAGACAGACAGATAGATAGATAGGACATGACATAGTGGGAGAAAGAGTAAGAACATCAGTTTGCTTTGGAAACTATACACAGTGCTAGTATTTTATGTTGTAAGGGAACTTTGCAAACTTAACAACATACAACATTTTGAACACTGATCCTCACATGAATGTGGCATACACATGTGCATTTCTCCCATCATTACTGTACTCCATGATCACAAATTAAACCACTCACGATATTGTCAAGGTCCAGATTTGCGAATAATCATACTTGCTAAATATGTTGCATATGCAGTAATGTACATGCAAACTGGATTCCAAGTATTGAAAAGTGTTTCTGGAGCGCACATTAATAGAATAACTCGCTACGTCAGGGTGGAAGAAATATCCACAAATTTGAATATGTTTATAGTGAACTGGTCTATTACCTGGAAGTGGATTTTGAAATTTCTGGAACATTAGCAAGAGGTCAGTCAGTAGATTGTGTCCAATCAAGGGCTGAGGATAAAAGAGAGAAGGTCAAAGGTTATGTGAGCCAGCGTGACAGTAAATTTCAATCTCCAGCTGTGAGGTAAGATGTACATTGTAATGTGATGGCTATTCATGACAGACCATTTGCGGCCACCTCCCATGTTCCACATGAAGCTGCAGTCAAGTTCAATGATGCTTTCACTATTAAGAAATCCATATATCTCATAAAAGTGCTGGACACATATTACACACAACTGGTTTCATTTAATATTTTGCTCATACAATATAAGCAAGCCTGGGAACAGTCCATTTTGTTTCTCTCTGAACACATAACTTTTGGAAACACTACATAAAGACATCTAGTGCCTCATCAATTGTTCTACTTATAAAAATTGATATCATATTGACAACAGTAATCACCTAATGAGCAAAAATACTTCACAGACACTCTCTGCCAGTAATTGTCATAGCCCCACGTTTCTGGCTGATCCATTATTTCAGTCAATGCAATGTCTTTAACTAATATTCACAAAGAAAATGTCCTCATAATAGCTCTGCATTATTGACCATTGAAATATGTTCCGTTTCCCTGGAACTTACCTTTTTACTCTCGCTAATGGCACGGAAGACTTTGGTGAACCCCAGGAGCAGATCTACTATCCTTGAAAAGAAAAAACAACAGACACTTTAGATGTGTAGCCATAGGGTTCAAAGCAGGAAGAATTATAACTACATTGTACCTCACACAACATGGTTTAAACATTTGAAAGTGCAAGATATGTGTTAGGCAAATCATAAGTGGTATTGGTACCTTGAATATTCCCCTACACTCCATGCCTTTGCAAACACAGAATTGAAAATGGTTCAAGGAAATATGGAACTGCAAGCAAAGGAGAATTTGGTGCTCTACAACATTTCATGATGATGTTCATTTGAGCAAGAATACACTTTATGTTTTGCTTACTTGTACAACATTAAACAGACAACTTTGTTGCAATCTGTCAGCAAATAAGAGAAAAATAAACCAACAGATTACTAGTGTTAACAATGTGGTAACATTGACTTTCAATTTTTAGTATCAACACTCTAATCCTCTACTGACAAATGTAAATTAGCCAATTTGAAAGAGTCTGAATTTGCATGGATTTTTTATTTATTTTTTGGTGTGTGTGTGTGTAACATGTACAATTGAATATGAGATGTGTGATTATACATGCTTGTGAATGAGTGTGTGTATGTATTATTACTGATATTTTGTAGATGCGCGTACCTGGTCGTACGCGAGTGTGTAATCCATGAATGACTGAAAATGAAGTAGCCTCATATTACTTGCCATCAAAATGTAGCGAGGTCCAGAAGTAATTCAACACATCATATGAGTCTTTTCAGCTTTGATACTTACTTGTTGCCAATTGCGACTTGATCTGTGTGCAGGGAGTCTTCATTCTCTTCGGCCATTCTCTTGATGGTTAACTAGTGGTGAAACACAAATACAACAGGATTTGAAATATTCGCAATACTTTTGATTGTTTTCAATCTCCTCCACTAAATCAAAAGAGTGATAGATGAAAATGACAGATAGGCGGCTGTAAAACATGTTACATCATCAGATATACAAAAGATACGCAATAACTGGAAATTTTTATAGCAACAACCACAACTACAATGCCGACAGCGATGCCCAAGATGATGGCAACAACTTGTACATGGCTGTGTGGAATCCAGATTCTGTAGCTATGGTCATTTTGAAGCATGGCATCTAATGTGATAATTATACGTTCATGGGTAAAGCCGAGCTTACCTGCCATGTACTATTGACATCAAACCTTGTGTTGAGGATGGGAAAAGAATCCTGTAGGACCAGCTGAGTCAGCAAACCCTCCAGCTCTGAGAGTGAAGAAATGAAAATAATAAATTGTAAACAACAAAAAACCCAACAACAACATGATGACATAGATTTGCTTTCTCTCTCTTTCCTTGCTCATGTCCTCGCTTTTTTTCAAGAAATCAGTACTGCAATGCTCTGGAAGAAATAGGACTGCCCATTTTCTCCTTCCTTCTTGCTTTCTTTCCTCTTGTTACCTCCCTCAGGGGAGGAGGTTATGTTTTCATTACCGTTGCTTTGTTTGTCTGTGTGCAAAATAACTCAAAAATTTTTGAATGGATTTTTTATGAAACTTGCAAGAAAGGTTGAGAATGACACAAGGACGAGATGATTAAATTTTGGTAGTGATCCAAAAATATTTATGGATTTTATGAAGCATTTTCGATATTTTGGTAGGCATGGTCTATGAACTTGGGAGTTCAAACTGTGCATTTTTTAGGTTTTCATACGCGCACTAAAGTGCGTGCGCTTGTTTCTGCTAGGGCGAGGAGTGCCGCGCAGCTAAGGGGTTTATGAAGTAACAAAGGCTTCTTTATTGGGAAATCAGGCGATTTTTCAGCATGCATACCTATCATTGATCTCTATGAAAGACCACGGTCATCAGTGGAAAGTAGCTGCTTGGCGGAGGTCTACACTCTCAGAGTGTTTTTCTAGTCTCTTATCAAAATTTTCTGACAACCCCAATAATGTTACACTTAAGCATTTATGCATTATGATGTCATCATGATATCAATCCTGTATTTGTTCCTGTAAGTGTTGCACGTGAGTGCCAGACATGATTGATTTTGATGCTCAATGGCAAGCCACATTCACATAATTGTTTTTAATCAAGGAGTATGATGTACACATTAATTGATGATGACCAGTGAATGGTGGTAAGTTCCAAGTGTTTTGTGCTGGCATGTGTTTCTACATATGGCCTTTGTGGTGCATGCTTGCCTTCAATACCTACTTGGGGTGGCAGCAACTTGCTCAAACTCTCAAGCTATTTTCTATCTTCTGCATCCATCATCAATGTAGCACAAAATCAGTTAAAAAAAAACAATAATACAAACACTCCAAATTTTAATGAAAAGGGGCAATGGAAATAACAGAGAGAAAGGAATGGCAGCTAACAGACATAACGAACACACAACACACTTAAACACACACAATGATGCAAAACAAATAAACACAACCCAAAACAAACAAAACAATTACAACGTGGGACAGTTGCCATGTCACCAGCGAGAGAAACAAAAACACAAACCTTCATATTGGCCCAGGACCATTTCATCGCCTGGCTTTGCACCAGATAGCCACTCTGCCACACTATTCCTCGTCTCTCTCTGTATGTCTTTGTCCATGTACCTTTTACAAGTGAAGAGGTGACGATGATGCAATAGTTTTTACCACAGAGTTAAGGAAATGCTTGGACAATAGGAATAAAGGTGAAAGTCATTCCTCAAGTACCTGATTATCTACAAGTCAGAGCAACATTTATGATCTCCCTCAAACTCTCTAAACTGAATAATACTTTATTATGAGAAGTTCTCAAAATCACCCTAGGAATGCTAAATGAATAGACTAAATGACAATGCAATTTTTGATGAAATGTGAACACATAGAGTCAACTATTTTCTTCCCCTAATTGTATAAATCTTAATTACAACTACAAACTGCTGTGACAGTGCTTTGCATGTCTCGAAGAAAAATATACAGGGGCGGATCCAGGAATTCCGTAAAGGGAAGGCGCCTTTACAAAATTAAAGGAAGGCGCACGCACCCTCCCCCAATTTTTTTCCTTTGTATTTCTTTTGTTTTAACAAAACATGAGGAGGGGGCGCACGACCGGTGCGCCCCCTCTGGATCTGCCACTGATATATAATCCCACCTCCTTCCCTTCCCATCCACACACACACACACACACACACACACAGCAAAAAACACATACAAGCACACACACATTCACACTCACTGCCTGCATACACAATATTACAAAGGGGCAGGGGGTAGAGACAGACAATCCCCAGAATCAACCAACCAGACAACCAATCTAAACTGCTACCTGGCTAGCAACATGGGCTTGGTATCAGCCTGCTTCCTTAGTTCCTGTTCCTGGTCTGTTGTCAGGTAGCTCAGGCCTTGGTAGAACAGCTGTCATAAAGAATGAAAATTGGCAGATTTTGCATTTAATGCTTGTTTATTCACAACTGTACACAACATCAAAACTTGTGACAAAGTCATCAGGCACACACAAATAAGTCACAACGATGAAAAAAAAAATAAATAGAAAGAAACATTAATATAATCACAGTGCCACTACAATTTTCTAAGTCATAGCTTCCATGTAAATCTCTGAAGGTGATATAACAAACAAACAAACTAACTAACTAAGTGGCTAACTAAGAGTATTCTAATACACAAGTGTAAACCCCTGTTCACAGAAGTATGTCTGCATTTTGAAGTTACTATATCAAGTACAATGTATACACAGAAACAAAGATATCTTTAGAGCAATTATGCTTCCTCTCTTTCTGCCATTAACAGAACAAAGCAGCATCTATTTTCTGCATTAATGTCAATAAAAATACAATCCACATAACTGATTTCATATCTTATTTCAGCCTTAGATATACTTTAAGTATAGTTCCAGTGAGAGAAATTCCAATAATTTTGATAGACTTTGCAGGACAACTGCCATTCTAATTGGAATATAATCAATTATCAATTTCAAGAATTGTGCTCAATGTTATGCACATATGGAACTGGATCTGAAGTCAAATTGTAGTGAACCACAAAAATACTGTCAATCTCACCTTGTTGAAGTCAAAGCTGTACTTGCAGAGGAATTCAATACTTGATGCCTGTGGATTAATTCAAGTACAAAGAGAGAAAGACAATGAGTGAAAGAGTTCTGCAGAGAGCAAGAAGGATAGCATAGAGAACAGGGTATTCAAAGCAAAAAAGGAGAAAATGCAACATGTACATGAAATCTTATTTTCTTTCATTTCTTGTCACCACAAAAAAATATCATTCTAATTGTATAGACTCATCATCATGCATATATGTAGCAAAGTGTTTTCCATACAGATTGATATGAAAAACAAAAAAAATCACCAATCCCAATGCAGGATGAATAAAAAACAACACAAAAACAACAACAACAAAAACAACAAAAACAACAACACATGATTATATGTAATACACAATAATGTTTGGAGGGTTTTCTATGCAGCAGGTGAAATATCAAAATGTATGATAAAATGTGAGAGGATAGGACATTTAGGTTTAAGGTAAACAATCATCATAAGTACCATAAATGAGCAACAATTCAGTTGTGGCACGTCCACTACTTTAACCCTAGGTAGGCCGGGCTATTTAGGTAGATGATAGAGCCGGGGGGGCCTCCCAGGCCCCCCTCCAGATCTCGGCTGTCGAACGCGCGATTGCGACGAAAATTGGCACACACATTGCCTATGACGTAATCTAAAATAATGAATGCTTTTATGAAATTTGCCTGTAAACACAGTTTGCATTGAAATTGTACACAAATTCATGTTTTTGAGCAAATTTTGGTCTGACATGAACGTACATATTTATGCGCAACTTCGGAACCACGCGCCCGGTCATTGCAAATTTGGTGTCAAAAGATGCGGGAGACTCGAAAGAAAAAAGTCATAAAATGTCTTGGCGATAGCTTTTCGCGATAGCGATACATCGCATGAAACGTCGAGGGGGGGGGGCCTTGGAGGCCCCCCCCCCCCCCCCCCCCCCCCCCCCCCGGCCTAGTTAGGGTTAAGGCAAAGGACACAGCATTTTACCTGGCAAGTAAATCTCGCATCGACTGATGACATGCTCCTGGGAAACAGGTAGATATTGTATGTGTGCGCCACGTACCTGAAGAGTGACAAATTTATGAAATGCTACCGTAATTTGTACTGTTTAAATTATCATTCACGTATTAGCTTACATTCACTTCTCTTGGTTGGAGGAGACCTACAGTTACATGGTTCAGTGATTACAAAAATTGTTTGAGTTTTCACATTTGATGCATTCCTTATGTGTAGGTCAGTTGTATCACAAAACATCCTACCATATAAAAATTTTGCAATAAAGCCTAAAATATATGAAGATGTTTTTCTCAATAAACCATAACTACTATAACTATTGTTCACATTTTGTATAGTACTTAACATTGATTATACTGATTAACATTCTTACTTTGGTTGTTTCTATGCCTAACACACATTTAAGAACTATTTTTGAAGCATTAAAGCTAGGTTTTTGCTTCCTCTGCAAACAGTAATAATGCCTTTAATGCTATTCTCAAGGGGGTATACATGAATATATGCTCATTGTGTTTGCATTCACTGGCACACAAGCACACAGATTTATTACATACATCCAGATTTAGCAGGGCTGGACAACTTCAATTAACTTCAACTGTGTGACTTAAAACTGGTGACTGATTCAACTTTCTATTGAAAAAAACAATGAACATCTATCAATCAGCTCACATATCAACTACAATCCATCTTTATTCTGAGAAATGCAAACAGGAAATGTAAAATTTTAAGGTTTGTTATCTGTAAAAGGGCAATTCCACGATAACACCGTGACACTTTTGAGTATAATTTCACTCATCAAATGTAAATAATAATCAAAATGTAACACTTGAGAAAAATTTTTTATTGTGTATCTATGCATATTGTCATAAGCAATTTTGAAAACAAAAGAAAGGAAGAAAAACTGCTGTGGTAAATGAGTTATGCACAATTAATTACCACTGTAACACCGTGACGCAAAATGGACATGGGTTTTTGTGCACTTTGTTTACTGACAAAACTCTGTGAAGTTAATGAACATTTTGATAAGTGGATCTGTTCGTTGGATGTACTAGAGACTCAATGATAATAATGAAGCAAAATTTGATTAAAGAATCAATTGACAGGAAAACTATGACATAGATTTTAAATAAGTGCAACGTAACACCGTGACTGTAACACCGTGACCTCTGAAATGTGTGTAGAAAACCTATGGAGAATCCTGTTGTCTTACTTTCAGCTCATAGTGTTTCTCCATTAGGTAGAATGAAATGGTGATTCATGATGAATGTTTGACATCACAGTATAACACTTCCAGATAAAACAGAAAATTATTGAAATCATTACAGATTAACAAAAACAACAAAGTAGAAAAACTTCGCACTGTAACGCCGTGACATTTCATTCATACGTTTGTACACATTACAGTCAGGAACACTGCTCTTTCAGTAAAATATACTTTATGTTTTGAGACATAATTCAGTCTGTCATCATTGAAAGCTTGTTAGATATAACTGAGTGAACTTTTAGGGTTTACAACTACTCTTTAAAAGTCCAATTTGTATATTTAAAGATGATATTCAAATTTGAAACTTTGATTTTGATACATTTGGTCACAAAGCCAGGTGAACCCACTTAGCAATTTCAGTAGCAATAAAAAGAATCATTCAAGCAATTTGTGTGGTACAAAATGTACCATAATCATTATTCTTTTTCAAAGATGTACTGGAAAATGAACATGTACATAAAAATGATTACAATGCAAATTCTCATTCATACACATAAATCCTAGTGAGTGTGGCTCTTTTAATGGTGAAACTTCTAAGATTGTGCACAGCACCATGCATAGGAAAGTAGTATTCCAGTGAGATTAACTTTTGGTGGACACATCGATCTAGCTTCAGTATGCCCTAAGTAATTCTTTAGGATACCAAGGAAGCTGCAGCAAGACTTCAGACTGTTTATCATGAAAGGAACACATTTGAGTCTACAAAAGAAGAGTCAAACCATGTGATAAAATGGTCAGTTATGATAAAAATGTTAAACAAAGGGGATTAACTCAACTGAAACTGTTGCCTTTACTGTAATTAAAAGTTCAAAACCTTAAGAAATGTTTGCTCTGGATAGTTATGTATCTGGTAGGTGGCACACTGTGAGTGGACTGCTTCCATTTTAACCCACCATGTGCTCTGAGTGTTGATTGACATATCAAACTGCACTGCATTGTAAACACAGTTCTCGATTTTTGGCACAGAAAGGGTTAAAATTGCATGATGCTGGCAACAAGTACAAGTGATAATCTGTGTGGATATAACTTGACCCATCTGTTATGAACAATCCTTGAAAAACCTCTATCTTTTGAGTAAATGTGACAGAGAAATCAGATGGTCACTTCAACAGTTAATTATCATGTGTAATCCGGTATGTGTCCTGTGTTATTGCAATGGAAGTCACGGTGTTATAGTCACGGTGTTACAGTTACTGTAACACCGTGACACATTTTAATCAGCTTTAATTAATTAACAAAATGAGTTACCATCATTTTAGTACTTTTATATGGTAGCTACATGTGGTCATGATTTGGGCTGTCAAAATAAACCAGTTTGTGTTTGTAATTTTCAAACAATACTAAAAACATCAGTTTTTACCGTAACACCGTGACATTATTGATGATCGTATTTGCGATGTTCGCTGAAGCTTAACACATAGAAAATCTTGCACTTTGATGATTTGGTAATGATGTTCAACCCTGAAACTCTGAAAACAAAGGCAAAGTTTTTACCTCCTTTTTCATTTTCTCATGCTACATTCATTTAACTTCATTATATTTTTCAGATATTTACGTCAAATTTAATTATGCTGATTTTATGCACACATTTACCAAAGTTAATGATGTAATTTTTTAATAAGATGGTCAAATATGAAAAATTCAGTCCTTAAGCTTTCATTTGATACCAATATGAATGAGACTTGACGATTTTGAAAATTTGATGGTCATGTCCACTTTATCGTGGAATTGCCCAAAAATTAATCAGAATCCACTGGAACCATAGAGGGTATCAAGAATAACTGGTAACACTTTATTCTAAATTATGGAAATATAACAAACAGAATGCACAGATCACACAATAGTGTCAAATTGGATGAAATCATTTGGAAGCTAACTCATATCTTGTGGCTTTATTTCATAATTCCTGTGACATTTCAATTCTGAATCCATATTTTACTATCAAACTGAAGGCATAATAAAGGTTCCTCTTTCCACTTACTTGTTTGACTTTGGTACCTTCACAAAGGCTGATACACCTGAAAGGAAAATTTAGAGAAAACAATCACAAACATAACACTAACTTGAAATCAACAATTAAATTTGTTGGGTTTCATAATGATGGTATGTATAAAATTTATACTAAGCATTAAATACTTTTTCACTAATCTTTTGAGATGTTCAACTTACCAAGCCTCATACGGCAGAATTTACTTGCAAAAAATTGGCTTCTTTCCAGATTCATATAACATGCATGTTAGAATGTAACAGAATTTGAATATACTATCAGGGTATGTAGAAGACATGATATTTCTTTATTAATCAATTCAGGGAAGGTAACAAAATTTCCTAGTATTTAATCCACCCATTGTGATGGTTTTTAGCAGAAAATCACATAAATCTGTAGTAATTCTCAAAATACATCACAAGTTTTTGGTGATATATAAATTATTGATTGAATAAACATAATCACAGGGAGGTATAATCCATCAACTTTGTCTTTATCTTAGTCTTTTTAAACCCTTAAGAAAAACACTGCTCTGTAGTGTATCAAATTTCTCATGCTAGAATTGATTTTGCCAGCATTGACTTCAAGCTAGATCAGGCAATACTTGAAAAGCTAATGTACTGCATTGCTGACTTCTGAGGTCAAAAAAAAAGATAGAAGGTTCATCATGACGATGAACATGTCACTGGAGCATGTTAATAAGATCTCATCACTCATTTTTTTTTTTTTACAAAAAAGATGTTGAATAATTGTTGATACATTTCATTTTCCAAGGATCAAGTCTGCATCCAAGCAACTGTCCACTACAGTATTGAACATTCTAATTTAGAGAAGATTTATGATCAAGACATAAGTAGATGCTAAATGATAATGTCAAAATCTTGGTGTAGACATTGGCAGTCTAAACATCAGAGAATACCATGGTAAAGTCAATGTCTAAACTGCACCACTTACCAATCTGACATATAGTGTACTGCATGGCCATTCTCTTGAGTTTCTCATACCGCTTCTCAGGGCTGTCAAACAAACTGTTGATGTCTTCTTCAGTAGCATGTAAGCCAGTGAACTCTGTGTCTATTGCTGGAAAACATGATACAATGTATGCACAAACATGGCTACTGAAAATCCTATGACATAAAATGTGGGCTGAATTAAATATAAAACCTTAAAACCTGACTACGATTTAGATAACATCAACCACTTGCCTGCATTTCCCTATATGGCTATAATAAGAAATTTTGTGTCAATCATGTGAGCCATGCACGACTTTGGTTGAATGAATCGCTAGATCATATTCATATATGGATATCTTTCAAAACAAATAAAGCCTAGCATTAGATATAGTCACACACCTGACTACACACACACAGTTAACACACGCACACACACACACACAAACAAAATTGCCAAAAAAGAAAAACAATAAGCAGACAAGTGGTGAATCAATCATGGCACAGGAGGCATGCATCTAAATTTAGCGGAATATGCTTACAACAACACGGTGCTTTACGAAACAATACATAATTCAGCTCAGCATCAGACCATTTCATTTATTGACCATGTCCGATTCACGGGCACGCAAGCCTATTCATATTGTAGACCATCTATGTACAACTGCAACTTGAGTTGGGCTTTGACAAGTCATACACAGAAAGTCGCGCGTGGGACTGATCAATGAACTTTTGAGTAAAGATTATTAATGGCCTACCCATCAAGCCTGGAAAAGTTTGAAATACGAACCGATAAAAGAACTGTCACTTATGCTCTGAAGTATCCTGTGCTCCTCATATGGGAAGTTGTGACGGGTGACTTCCATATTCAGCAAATTGTATTCCAACTTTGACTCTGGAGAAGCAGCCAGTCGTTCACTTCACAGGCTAGTAGGCAACGGGAGAGTATCGGTCGGTGGCGCGACGGTAAAGGGTGCACCAGTAGTAGTGGGCATGGGCATGCACTGGGCATAGCATGTGGCCGTGGCCGGGGGGCGATCGATAGGGACGCGCGTGCTCTCAAATCGGGTACTGCTAGGTAGGTGAACAGTTCTCCCACAGTAACTGTGTACAAGGAGCGCCCGGGGCAGTGTCTGTGATGATGAAATTTTGTAGCAAAAGAGATAAAAATTGCGCAACATCACTGGGACTGTGAACGTCTGAGGCCTAGCTTTCAGTACCGGTACCATTGCTTGTTATGTGGAACAACAAAAACTGTTTTATGAAGAGTTATAATTGATTGTTGCCTACATGAAGTTGATTAAATTCATGCTATAAGTCTATGGCTAGGGAATTTACAATCGATTTTGTCTTTTGATAAAACGGGGCCCGATCGATATTCCAATCTCTCTAAAAAATTGAAATCTTCAATGCCATGGTGGTGTCTGTCAAACAGACGACGTTTCAGGCCAGTTTTTATGAAAAAGATTTAAAAAAGTGGGTTTTTTACATGGCCGCCACAGTTTTAAAAGTGGGGGGGGGGGGCAATTTATATTTCTGGTGCCACTTCCGAGTTTCATAGCCTAACAAGAACAGAAAAAAGAATAGGCCTTCAACGCAACTTCTGGTGCACTTCCGGGTTACATCAGCTGACAGGCAACACCCCCCCGCCCCCCCCCCCCCCCCCTCAGCTTCCCGGTCCCCAGTTACGGGCCTTGATATGTTATCTTGATCAATACAGTCGATCAGTAACGGAGCATACAGTATATAGCGGGATGCAGTCTCTACACGTAGGCCTATAGGTAAATTACAATGCTATAGCCCTATCGAAGAACGCATGGGAGAAAAGGGTGGTTGCCTGATCTTTTAAAAAAATACATTAGTGCATCATTTAATAGAATAAGTGATATATCTTGTCTTTGTTGATGTTTAGATACCACCAATGCAAAAAAAAAAAAAGAAAAGAAAAAAGAATAGACAAGAAAATGAAAAAAAAAAGAAAGAAAAGAAAAAAGGAATGGTAAGATGTAATGAAGCAACTTTGGTATAAAAACTTTGGTTAAAAAAAAAAAACACCACACAGTAATATACAGTGGAGGATCTATTACGGGGTGGGCGGCGGATAAACCTCATAACCACCCCCCCCCCCCCCCCTTTGGGCTGAGAAGGTAAAGTGTGATGCGCATAGAAAAACGCCATCATTGTGTCCACACCCACATAGTACATATTGTATGTTTCTATATTTTCTTGGTTTTTGCAAGGATAACAGCCAAACCCCAGCACAGTGCACGGCGATGATGGGCCGCATACCACCCACTGGTCAGTGGCCACACCCATCCGTGGGCTCCTCGCACCCTCTCGTAGGTGTGAGGTCACGCGGAAGGTGATAGAACTCTGTCTCAGGCTCAGCCTCAAGCAAAAATAGAAAATAAAACAAAGCAAAACAACAACAACAACAGCAACTTAAAATCGGGGGACACCCCTCTTGGCTCCCCCCCCCCCCGACTTTGCCGCATCGTCATTGGGTCAAACCCCCCAGTAGCTTTGCCTGTATCATAGAAATTCTGCAAGGAGTGCTTGTATAGCCATTCTGCTGTATATCTGAAACTTTATAGGATCCTGTTAACTAGTAAATTGACTGTATATTGGCTCGATTTTATTGGGTGAGTAGTTTTTAACATTTTTGTTAATCTTTTGGATGCATCATGATTTTTGATCAGTGACTCCTTCTTTTTCTTCGTCGGGAGGAGGGTAATCAACTGCGAAAGATTTTAAAAAAGAGTAAAAGTCCCCGCATCATGTCGTGCTCCTGTGGATAGACTAAAATCAGATTAACAGGATGATGTCAGTTTAATAAAAATCAGATACATTCAAAACACCGAGAATGCACAACAAGTTATGTGTTGGGGGAGTTGAAAAGCGGGTATCATATCTTTCTAATCTGGTTCAGAAAAGACGTCATGCATGGGGCATGCGTCAACTAGTTAAGTGACCAACATTTTGTTTGGATAATTCCTTTGCCTCAAAAACTTTTGGTAACGTGAGTCATCATGCAATCATCTTAAAGGAAAAGTTCACCTTCATAGACATGTGGGTTGAGAGAATTTTAGCAATATTAGTAAAACACATCAGTGAGAGTTTGAGGACAAGTAGTCGGGCAATCCGTTCAAAAGTTATGAATTTTTGAAGTTCCTGCTCAGTCACGGCTGGATGAGGAGAGTACTATAGTTTGTGATGTCACATGATTGTGTACAACGATATAAGGAATGAATAAAGAAAATTCAACATATTTTCACTTTTCTCGCATAACAAAAGAATACTCGACTTCTCTCTTTCAGAAGACAGGGGGAATAATATTACCCTTAACATACGTCAGTAACAAGTCGAAGAAATGTGCACTTTATTCAAAAAGTAAAGTTTAGTGAAATTCTCTTTTTATTTTCCTTATACCATTGTACGCAAGTGACATCATACAGTGTACTATAGTCTTCTCATCAAGTAGTGACTGCACAAATACTTCATAATTCATAACTTTTGAACGGATTGTCCGATTTCCCCAAAACTTTCACTGAATAGATGTGTTCTATACTAATATTGTTGCATTCACTCAAACCACATGTATATGAAGGTGGACTTGTCCTTTAATTGTTGTTGCTATCGATTTCTCATCATTTTTGGACGCATGACTGCGGGTTTTTTTAATTCCTTAAGTTTTCAGTTCTTTTCCTGTATGAAATGCGGGATACATGAGTGCGTTGTTCATTTCTGTGATTATGTTTCACCGATTTCAGTATTTTGAACTTCAATTTCTTACAGGAACTATTCTATTGTCCTAAAAGAATAGTGACTTTATCTCTCATTGAAATTTTATCACAAATTAAAAAGAACACCGCAATATGCAATTGTGAGCAACTACAGTGAAACACTCTCACATAAATTATACAAACCCATGATTATCGCATAAATCACGTACTATAACTAATACTGAACCTATCACATCAACCTGCTATCTAATCTGTCAATCAAATGTTGCAAGTAATTAATTTGATTCAATCAATCTAACAATAACAACAATATCAATACCTATATAGGTATAATCATTATAAGGCCTATACACATATATAGTAAATCTGATGTGATCTCATCTGATGTGTGATTCATGTGTAATGATGCTGAATCTATATCAATCCATGCATGATCGAATAAAATGCCATATATGTTTGCCTACTTCTTCTTAAAGGGGAAATCCAGTCCAAATATAAATTAGTCTGATATAAGAAAGAGTAAAATATTAAGAGTTCAACGGTATAATTTTCATCGAAATCGGATGAAAAATAAGGAAGTTATGACATTTTGAAGTTTCGCTATTTGGGGGAGAAACAGTTCTTGAACAGTCAATATGAATATGCAAATGGCAAAGTGAGCATGTCATTCCCTCACAACTTATCATATAGTTTGTACATGAAATTTTGAAATTTCCAGTCTTTCATTCAAACGCAATTATGGCCAGGGCTCAAATCCTCGTATAGCTATATACTGATCACTATTCTGAAGTTACATAACCAGGAATAACATCATGTTTCAGACTTCAATGACAGAAACAATAAATTTTGGTCATTTTTTTTTTTTGTACACGATCAATGGAAAATTGTGAGGGTATGACATGATTAGCTCACTCATTAGCATATTCATATCCACTGTACAAGAACTGTTTTGCAAAAATGAGCAAAACTTCAAAATGTCATAACTTCATTATTTTTCATCCGATTTCAGTCAAATTTTTACCGTTGAACTCGTAAGATTTTACTCTTTTTTTTTATCAGACTAAGTTATATTAGGACTGGATTTCCCCTTTAGATATTTTGATATGCATACAACAGAATGTAGTATATATATAATAATATTTGATTGTGTATATACATCGTGTTCAAATGACAGCTTTTTTTTTGTATTTGTGTTATTTAGTTATGCATTTGCTAATATAAAAGTGCAATTCCATATACTCAGAGTCTACATCATGTTCGAATGACATATCTTGTACTTCTTCTTTTTTATTTCTAACTTTAAATTTTCCCTTTTGTCGTCCTCTATACTTCATCTCTTTTATCTTTTCATATTATCTGATCTCTTTTTGTGTCTCCTTTTATTCTCCCCTCGCTCTCTACTACCGTCTTTTTTTTCCTCTCTCCCTTCTCCTCTCCATCTCATTTCTCAATACAGCTGTATTTTTCAATATTTCTCAATTTTTCTCATTTTTAAAAAAAAACCTCATTTTACTACCATTTGAAGGAATAGTTATTGTGATACGATATAATGGTCATTGTGTGTCTGGACAAGAGTCAGGTTGGAATTATTTTCTCAAAGAATCAAGTAACGAAATACTGTTAAACATTGAAGAAAATCCTGATTTCTGTGTGTGTGTGTGTGTGTGTGTGTGTGTGTGTGTGTGTGTGTGTGTGTGAAAGAATCGGGATAAAGTGCGCAGTCCTCATTATTAGTACGTCTGTATAATGCCAAATAGGATATGTATTCCAAGGTGTAGTGCAATCATGAAAAATTTAGGGGGGTTGGTACATAATATGCGAATGACATGCCTGGTATTTGTCTTTTTTATTTACATTATATGCTTTCAAATTGTGATGGTGTAATAACTCATGGTTTATATTTGAATATATTTGAATGATATGTTTTTTTGTGTATTTTTTGTATTAACTATACACAGCCCTGTCGCTGTACATGCAGAAGTCGCGACACTTCGCACGGCGTCTGATTGGGCTACTTTTTATTTACTATAATATATATAATATAAGTTTTATGTTCAGCACTTTTGAAAGAAATGCGTTGTTTAGATTTTCCCTTCTTTTTCGTCGTCTTCTACTTCATCTCTTTTTTTTTCATTTCTTCTTTTGTGTCTCCATTTCCTCCTTCCCTATAATAGTGCCTTCCACGTCTAATTCTTCTCCTCCCTTCTCTCCTCTCTCCCCCTTGAACTCTCTTAAAGGACAAGTTCACCTTCATATACATGACAGTGGAATGAGTGAATGCAGCAATATTAGTAGAGCACATAAGTGAAAGTTTGAGGAAAACTGGACAATCCATTACAAGTTATGAATTTTTAAAGTGTCTGCGCAGTCACTGCTTGATGAGAAGACTACTGCAGTGTATGATGTTACATGCGTACAGCGATATAAGGAAAATATAAAGAGAATGTCACAAATTTTTATTTTTTGAAAAAAGTGCACATTTCCTCGACTTGTAGCTCACGTATGTTAAGGATGATGCTATTCCCCCTGCCTTCTGAAAGAGGCAAGTTAAGCATTCTTTCATTATGCGAGAAAAGTGAAAATATGTTGAATTTTCTTTTTGTTTTCTTTATATCGTTGTACACGTATTCTTTTAATATGACATCACAGGTTGTAGTAGTCTTCTCATCCAGCAGTGACTGAGCAGAAACTTCAAAAATTCATAACTTTTTAATGGGTTATCCAATTTTCCTCAAACTCTCAATTATGTGTTCTACTAATATTGTCGCATTCACTCAACCCACATGTCTATGAAGGTGGACTTGTCTGTTAATATCCCCTCTCCACCTCCTTTCTCACCCGGCTGTCTCAACCCCGGTTTTTTTTTTTTTCAATACTATAGGCCTACTTCCCCTTTTTCTTGATCTTTTACCTGTCTTACTATCTGATAATATATCTATAATGATGAATATCAAGTATAATGTAGGGTTAGCCTTATTATCTGTTATCCAATGATCTACTTCTTAAATTTATTACAGATAGGCCTATACACTTTCATTTCCTGATATGTTTAGTTTGTGTGTCAGGTATATTCTCTCTCTGTACATTATAACTGTAAATCAAACAGAATGTAGCAATTGGGCTGCTAAGTTTGATACTGAATAAACTCACGAATGCAATTCAATTCAACTGTACTGAACGTAGTAATATCTCGAACTTTCTACTTGCTCCCAGGCCTGCTCGGGAGACTACTAGATCTCAGTGGTTACTGACTACTAAGTACTAGTAGTACTAGGTGTTTCAAAAAACATTTCCCACTTTTGATTCTTAATAATTCAAAAACTATATATCAGATAACACTGTCATTGATGTGGGTGATAGCTGAATAGTGTACAATTTGGTTGAAGGTGGTTTAAATATGAAAGCATAAATAAGTTTCATGAAATCCATGATTAATTTCACAGTAAGATTCCAGACTTTGCTCTATTTTCAACCCTCTGTACAAAATTTCACTTTGCACAGGGGTTAATGGGTGTGTATGGGAGTGTGTGGTTAACACCCTGACAATGGTCCTGAACAATGGCCAGGGTTTGAATGCTTCATTATTCATTCATGATAAATTCCACTATCACAGCTAGTCTTTATTCAGCCTCTGGCAGTATCTGTGTAAAGTCAAACGCCTGTCGATACTGTCGTTGAGTCGCGTCAGTGCTCTCCCTACTTCTGAAAAACAAAATTACAATGAATACCTTCTGTTCTATTGTAAACGTGGTGACAGGAAGTAAAGAAAGTCAATTAGAGTATACACTTGTGTATATGGAGCCTTAAATAAATCTACTCTGAAACAAATCACCCCAATGATAAATGCTGCTGAACTCTTTACCAAAAATGATCTCTTTTTATCGAAAAAGCGAAAAATTTGTCAGACTATTTAATTAGTAGACAGTTGTATTAAAACGAGGAACTTTAGATCAGTTATGCTTATTTATATCCCAAATTTAGTGATATGTCAGAAGCAAAATTTTAAAATGATTGCCAGCTGAAACGAAATGTGGTGTTTGCAAGCACTTTACCGTGCATGAATTCAGACTAGCAGTGCCCAAGGCAATCCACATGAATTATTGATTAAGCATTCATGTGCCAGGGAGCGCCAGACTGACGCCTAGTCAACAGGTGGTTCAGGCATGTCCATTGTTCAGGGCCATTGTCGGCACACACTCACATACACATCATTGGTTCCTGTGCGAAGTTCAATTTTTGTACAGAGGGTTAAAATTTGACCAAAATCTGAAACCTTACTTCAAAATCAATCTTAGATTTAATGAAACTGATTTATGCTTTCACGTGCAAATTACCTCCAACCAAATTGTACACTCTCCAGCTATTACTCATATCAATGACAGTTTTATCGAATGAATAGTTGTTGAAATATTTATGATCAAAAGTGGGAAATGTTTTTTGAAACACCTAGTAGCTGAGAGAATGACGTCATACTTGTCACGGAATGATAATGATCCGACGACGGTCGAGCGAGAGCTTTGCGATGCGTTTTGTTTTCACCATCACACCACATACTAGTAGCACACAGGCTTGCAGGCGACGGAGTACCGATCCGACTTGGTGATGCTAGTACTGTCTTCATGTTGTACGCGAGTGAATCACGCATGTAAGTTGCACCAATTTGAAACATTCTTATTTAAGCAAACTTTGGGGACACTTAAAGAAAAAGTCTATGCATAATGGGGAGATTGGTATTCGCTTAATTCAGTGACTACGAGCGGGTCCCACACAGCCCAGAATAGTTAGTTGTATCACATACAGTGGAATATATAGATGGGACTGTTGTGAAAGTCGTCCCGCGGCCGTAGGAATACAATTATTGACAATGGCACAAGTCATTGCATTGCAATTGTACGAATCATGGTCCATATGTCCATGGCATGCAATACACCACTAAATCAGGGATGGAAACCCATACCTCATGACCATGCAGGACAGGTGGAGGTAAAGTTAAGCCAAATTAAGTAATTTTAAAGTAAAGCGTTGATCAGCTTTACAGAGTTAGAATAATAAATATTTAGATACCCGGTATGACAGTTGTGCACCCCATGGCCAAAGACTGTCTGCATGCACTGATGAGTTGAATGGCAATTAAATGGAACAGTGAGGTGTTGTGACAGACAATAACCACAATGAATGGAATTCTAGATATGAAGTAGCCCAAGGGACACAGCTTTGTTGTTTACTTGTTTGTGTTAGTATGACAGTTCAGGGTTCGAAATTGGCGATGGTCCGCTGGCCATTGGCCACCCAAAACCATGTCAGACTAGCTAAAAATCATAAAATTCTGAAGTAACTAGTCCGTCTGGCTAGCCCAAATATTGCTTCAGTGTCAAAATTGATTCTAAGTAGTCCGCCTGGCTAGTTAAAAAAAAAATTAAGTGCGACCCCTGCAGTTAACAATGCTTAACACTTTTCTGTGAAAATTCATTTTGGTAAAATTTTTGTTTACCTTGTGATGTTGCTCATTTTTTTTCTCTAAAAAAAAATCTACTGTAGATCCGCTTTTCATCATACTTGGCTGGCTGTGGGAAGATGAAGAAGCTGCCATTCATGATGGGGCAAACCAAGCAAGAAGATTTCGCTGCTGATGCCAGCAAGAGTCTGCAGAGACCACAGAAGTTTGCCACACAGGATTTCAGTTTCCACGCAAAGAACAGCAACGGGAATGACCCTGGGGCTTCCCAGTGCCCTATCAGAGATAACTCTGCTCCGAAAGATCAGCCGGGAAGGCCCTCTACGCCCTTCCCGGAAAATGAAGTGCAATTTCTTCCGAATGCAAATGACACGTACCCGGAACCATCGGCCGAAAGCTTGGTGCATGTGGGTGTGAGTGGGGAGCGATTTGTGTCCGGTGTCGGCGAGGGGATGTTCCCCAATGCCAACTCCATGGGGGCGACTTCTGTCAGCCAGAGAAGCCCCGTTCACCGCCACCAGATTGGGGCCGATCATCGTCGGCCACCTTTGCTTCCCCAGCAGCAGTCCTGGCCTCCCAGTCATATATACTACAGCCAGGATCCAGCTCCTCAGGTCAACGGCAGCAGGGAACAACAGCAACACCAGGCGAGCCCATTTGCCCCTATTCAGCGGGTGGGGTCTTTTGATGGGGCCGTGCAAGGCCAGCCCTCCCACAGCCATGCCACTCCCTTGCTGATGTCCCCAGAGAAGGAAGAGAAGGTCCCTAACTCTGCTGCACGCCGGTCCAGAGTGTGGAAGTATGGTAGGAGAAGCAGTGGCAGCTACACAGACAGGCAGCCCTTCATGTTCAGTGTGTCAGCAGCGCACTCTGGGTACATTTCTTCTAATGTCATTACCACTACTGTGAAAGCTGTTATTTTCATGTACAGATATTTTTTTTTGCAAATGAGAGGTCACAGACATTTTTTGCAAATGTTGTTTTTGTGATACGACATCAGAGATATCATAAGTATATGCCACATTACTCTACATGGCGATGTTGTTAAATTTGCGGCCCAACAGTGACCCGCAAAATTTATGAAAATTAAATCCTCATGAAAATAACAGCTTTTACAGTAATGGTCTTCCATTTTGGTTTACTGATAAATCATCTTATGCCCCCCTCCCTGCCTTCTTGGTCAACAGTCAACACTTCGAGTGTTTGGTCAACTTCATCAATTAATCTGTAGTAGAATTGATGCATGTTGACATTTGCTGGTACACAAGACTCATGGAATGCTATTCAGATTGTGCCGTAGTCACATTGACAAAACAAATATTTTGAGATTCCCAACTTACAATGTGAAATAATCTCTGGTATTTAGTCTATCACCGCAATGTCTCTGTGTGTAAATCAATTTACTCAAATCTCTGCTGATCTGTGCTCATATTTTCATGATTTCATTCAGAATAATGTCTTCCTACAGGCGGATATGTCTGCTTCAGCGTGAACTCCTTAAGGAATCTAGGCATGTAATACTTTTGACTGTTTTGTTTCTGACAGGCCTATGACAAGCATGGAGTCAGGAGGGGCAAGGTTCTTTGGAAAGAGAGCATTTCCAAGTACCAGCTGTGATGAATCCTGGTGAGTATACAATGTATGCAAGGATACTATTGCTGTTGGTCATATGATTTCCTTGCACAATTCCTTCTTGTTGTCATAGTTATCAATGACCATACAGTTCAATCTGTGTTTACATTGTACAGTTACCTTTTGCTTGAATAATAGATCTTAGAGTCAGGCCTAGTGAAGACTGGTTCATTCATTTCTCTGATCATCTTATGAAGAGCCATTATTTGCCATGAGCTACATTCTCATTGCACATTCAATTCAATCTGAATTTCATTTCCCAATCTCACACATTATTTCAAATAAATCAGATTCAACAAATTAATGTTCTAGTTTAATATTTGAACTTACATTTGAAAAGGGGAGAGAAAAATGAGTAAGTGCATAACATATCAATCTATTTGTACAGAATCATTGTGTTATTGGAAAAACAAATCTTTGGAAGAGGTCCATGTAAATGAGATTTAGGCCACTCCACTCAATTTAAAGTACAACAACGAAAAAGAAAAGTGAAGTAATGGAAGCACACATCAGCATGCACATAGATAGACAGACAGACAGACAGACAGACAGACACACACGCAGGCACACAAATTATCAAGGAAACCAAAAACATAGGATAAAACAGCAAGAGACATCCGGAAGGGGCAGTAAGAGAGAGGAGGAAGGACTAATGGAGAGGAAGCATATGCTAGACTTCAACATTTGAGTGGTGATACATGTAGTTCATGGTCATGGGATAAGAGTTCTTCTACCACTACATGTAGATAAGCAGCCTGCCTAGGCTTATGAGATCCTTCTTTAAACTGCACATTTTGAATTCCCCTGTTTACTTGTGAACACTGAATTCATTTTTCATATGCCTAAATTTGAGCAAATTATGTTAGTAAAGTTATGCACTACAAATGTATTTTCAATCAAAAAGTGTGATTTTAAAATTGGGAGGAAATGGTATCAGAAGAATGTTGCAGTTTACTTGATGATAAGTTGTTACCATACAAAGTATGGATATTTGTAGAGTTCTCATCACAACAGATGCTTGCTTTTTCAGAGCGGTGTTTATCTTTCTTGCAGTTAAAAATTCAGAAGAATTGAAATGGAGTGTGTCTTGCATGCACGCATGTATCATTGATGATGCTTTGCCTTGCTGCAGGTCGACTGAGCCCACTCACAAACAGTTCATCAGTGAGGAGCGGATGGCTGCAGAGATGCACAACCTTAGCCTCGATGGCTTCCACAAGCCCCTCCTCTTCCCGTCCCAGTCCACGCCCTCTGTTGCTGCCATGGCAACCCCTCCACTAGCCCGGGAAAGCCCACCGTGTCCCCACTCCTCCCTCCCTTCCCACCTCCGACAGGACCACACCTCCCATCCTTGCCTCCCCTCGACGAGCGGCAGCACCAGTGCCCAGTCGTCCAACCTCCTCAGGCATCACCAATGCCACCACTATGCCCAACCCAAGCCTTCCGCCAGGGCCGTCATAGCGGACATCGAAAGGAGGTGGGTACCTTGATTCTTGAACACCTAGCAGATCTCTTCTTGCCTTCTAATTATATGTTTAAGTGATGCAGCATGGTATCACTGATGATCATTGTGTGTGCTTGTGTGTGTTGGTGTTTTCATTCTTTACCTTCTTTAGATGCTAACCAGTGCTGAATTAAACCATGTCACTATTCCCCACCCTCACTACTTGCACTTGATATTAAGCAAGCATATCTATTCAAAGCAAGCTGAAATTGTGAAAAGTACTAGAAGTAATTCTGAAGACTAACAGGACTCTTTCTTTACTTTCGATTATCAGCAACCCTGTACAATATAATTACTTTGCATGTGAGTATAATAGCGTTAATGCCAGAGGTGAGATGGTGTTGCTAAAAACAATCGACCCCTCTATATCCCCTTCTCTGCTAGACTGGATGATTCAGACGATGAAGGCGTGGAAGAAGACATGCCTCCATCGTCGGACTGTCAGCGACTCGAGATGACACCCCAACTAGCCCTAGCCCTCAAGGCCAAAGGAGCAGAGAATCATGTCTTGCCAGCAGACATTGTCAAGAAAATGTTAGTTTGTTGTTGGGGGGAGTATTCAAAATGCATGCTCACATTTCCCTTAGATGCAATGAGAAATTGTGATGCTGAACTGAACTTATTACCTAATTTATTTAACCTTGTTCAGAAACATGTTACAAAATGATCAATTTATTGCCAGGTATTCCTCAGTGACAAATCATGGGAGAAAGGGCAGGAAAAAAAGAAGATTACAATAAATTAAAGATCCAGTCAGTTGTGTAAAGAATGGTTAATCGACGTCAGAATGAAAAAAAAATTATTTTGGTACTTAATGGTATGTCTACAGCAAGGCCAAAGAATTACTCGTAACAATCACTGGTTATGACTGACTATTCATAGATCGACATCTAATTCAGCAATGCCAGTTACTAGTGGTCATTTGATTGGGTGCAGCGGGGTCCAGGCTATGCAAATTACCAAATTGACAGACAGCTTCATGTGCTCCTATTCCAACAGGAAATGGTGTATGGCAAGCCCCTTTGTTTGATGCGTTACCTGTACTCGCCATACTTTAAATAGACAGGGATTTTATAACGTTCATGGATTTATAGACCTCACTAACTATATACCAGTATTACAAAACGGGTGGAGAGAATCATGCAATCACAATGGATTTTGGACAAAAATTTGTCACCGTTCTTCTATAAAGCAAATGATGTACGTGCCTTTTCATGCATCAGAAGGAATAGTGTCCACGTGGTAACTGTGGAATTTCGCCTCGGGGGTTAAGCATTCCATAGTTTCCTTATGCACACGATTCCTACTGACGCACACAGGCCCATGTATCATTTGTATACCGAGATATCTGGAAGAAGCTGTGTCCCATATGTCGTCTAGTGTATTTTCAAAGTGTTAGGACTAGCAGACCAGGATAACTGAGGTGTTAGTTACGTGGCAAGACACTGAATTGAATACTTACCACTTGAGCAGCTGGTCATTGTCTTTCTGGTGTGTTACAAGCAAGTTGATCTGTCCAGTATTTTAACAGTCATATGTACCTTTGTTATGCTTGTACATGGAAGAACAACTTATATCAACTGAGGTTTAATGTGTGACACCGATACGCAAAGATTTTGTTGATGTCCAGATTGTATGACAGGGATTGGATTGTAAGTGAGGAAGAAAGCTGCATAACTAAATTACTGTGGTGTAAAGTTTCATGACTGAAATCAAATTGATACACGTAGATGAATTGATTGAATCATGAAACTAATATGAATGCAATCTTCCCTCCACACAGAGCAACGTCGCCTTGCATGGAGCTGGTTCTGTGGCGCCCTCCTCCATCCATCCTCAATCTTCGCGGCGGTCCCGACTCGCCCAGCAAGTCGCCCTCTGCCTCGCCCTCTCCCCTGGGCTCCGAGCTGGCCCCCATCATGGAGGTGGAAGTGGAGCGGGAGCGAGCCGAGGCCAGCGCCATGTCACACCAGCAGCTGCCCTACGGTGCCACCGCCACGCCCGGCAACGGCATGCAGGAGGGCCTACCGGACTATGACGAGGACATGGATCTGTGACCCCCCACACGGTGCTAGCCTTGATTTTTTATATAAAAATGAAACTCTAGATAACTTTTGAAAGAGACAGCTCAAGTTACGTTATTAAAATGAGATGGAGAAATGATCAGCTGCTTCTGGAACAGAGGCTGAACTGTGTGGTTGGAAGGGACTGCATGATTCTTCGTTGAGAGTGCTGCATGGATATTTGTGCATCTGCAAAAGTTTTTGTTTGCCAGTCAAAAATTTTGAGCTCCCATCACTCCTGCTTGTGCATTAAGGATTGCATGCAACCAGTGAAATGTCCAATGGACTTTCCATGCATCACTTTCTGCTATGAGAGTGATGAAGCGCATACCGCTCCACCTTTCATGCTTGAATGACTCTGACAGCTGACTGGATGTGAGAATTACGAGAATCGCAAGCATTGTCTTGTCTAGTTGGGGCTATGGGGTAGTTGTCCTGTGTGTCACAACTCCAGCGTGGACTTATTGTCACTGACTGTTCAGACTCCTTGGATACTGTGTTATTGTCTGATGACTGTATGCCTAGAACTAAGAGCAGAAGTGAAGTGAGATGACAATAGCATAAAGTGAAAGGCAATTATGAAGTTTATCTCGACGAGTTCCTCGATGAAAGATGCATTCGGTGGTCAGCCTGCTCGCTGTTGTTCAATATGAGCCCTGTTACACTGGACGTTAAGTTCATAGGGACCAGCACACATCAAATTTGAGTCCTCAACACTGGATCATGTTATGTTTGAAAGCCATACTTCGCATCTCCCTTTTAGCTTCAAGAGGCACATTTTTTAATGCAATAGGGCATTGGAGCAGAGATGTCTTTGTTCGCATGCACCATGGAATTGAGTCTTGTTATCAAGGAGAAGGTACCATTACCTCGCTTACATGCCTTGGCGATAATTGTACACAGTAAATGTGGAGTTTACCAAGTGTTGACATCAGCATGGATGAAGGGACGGAACCCAGAGCAAAATTTGATCGCTTACATCATAGCTTGAGGTCATGACTTGCTGTACATGTACATGCCCTGGTGTGCTGAAGGCAGCCGACTATGAATGACATCAGAGATGAAATGAAGTTAACAGACATGAGCAATTACATCCTTTTTGGAGCAAAGGCTTGACAAGAATGCTGAATACCTTAAATGCTTACACTGGTAATAGTCACCTATATTTGAACCCTGCAATATGATATTCTGTCTTTTGTGCTCCTCCCTTTTGTAAAAAGTTTGACGTTTTACATGTACATGAAAGTTTGTATCGTTTATCATTCAAAATGCATTACATCCTTCTATGGGAGAGTCTGCTGCCCTCCTGGACTTTCAGTTTGAAGGTGCAACAAATACTTTTCTCTTGCCGAGAGGCAATGCTGGCACTAAGAGCTCTTAAGATATGTTCTAGAGTTTGGGAAGGACAGAATTTGATTTGTTTAATTTCAGACTCCACATGGGTAGGCACAAAGGTGGAAATGGGTTGACATCATGGAAAGCCGCCTTCTTCTTTTTTTTAATGAAAGAATCTTGGGAGTGTGCTCTTTACTCGAGTCAGGTAAAATCTCAGGATTTTTCAGATGTGGTTTTGTAATATCATGTTATCTTCAGAATATTTCGTGACAAGGTGCATTTGTGTTGATGAACTAACCATCAACTGCACCTAATTGTGCTTTGTGATGATTATGGATTTCAGAGGGCAACATTTATTTTGTCATGATCAAGTACATGTATACCCCATAAATTTTGTGAGGATTTGACTTTGAAGTTTTTGCTAATTTGGCGAGTCGGGTGCTATTTGCGAATTTAGAAACACATGATTGTGAAATCATTAACTCTGATCTTGACATAAATTCAACATGTACGCGTACATTTCTCTGTTCATTCCTGTGCTCAACGTTCGCAAATTCAACCACATGCAAAATTGTTGGGAAGAACCGATTGGTGAAATATTAGACTTGCGAAATGTGTTGCGTAGAGAGTACATGTCCACATCTGGTCTGCATCCAGTACATGTATGTGGGACAAACATCCAGAAAATTGTGAGTCTATCTGCCCCATTAAATTGTAATGTATGAATTCACTCTAGATAATTATTGAATTTGTTCATATGAAGAGTGAAGGTTTTTTGTGTAAGATCCGATGCAAATCCATGTTGTCTAATTGCATATTGCATGAGATTTGCACATATAGGTTGCAAGACAAATGGGAAGCTACTGCAAATATAGGATTTGACAGTTCAAATCAAATCTTCCTCCTGTGTACCTTTTACTCTCTCAAGCTGTATCTGTAAAGGTTCACCCAAGCTACGTCCCATACCACTGTGCTGTCATGATGTAAGTTTAGTTTAGATTAATGAATTTGTGAATCAATATTTTACACTTACATGGTATACCAGATAGTCACTTTGCTGGCATTTTTAAAATTTTATTCTTGAGAATAAAAAAGAAAAAAGAAGAAGAAGAAGCTGGATTGTAATGTTACTGCAGGCTTTTTTTTTCAGAAGCTCAACATTGCAGCAAAGAGATACAGTGCACACCCATTATAACAAACATGGTTATAGCGAAATTCTCGTTACGACAAAGTAAAAATTCATGTCCCAGAATCGTCATTTATATATTTTTATGTACTTTACTGTTCGGCCATAATGAAATTTCTATAGAATGAAGGCAAACCACCAGTCTCGAGGACTTCATTATAACGGGAGTTAACTGTAACTAACAAAGGGCTGCATTGATCCCCAACCGCCCCTCCTCCCCCCCCCCCCTTCTTTGGCCTCCCACCCTGAAAGACCTTTTCATGACTCCTACTCCACAAGGTGTCAGAAGTATGGCATTTCCATCCAAACATTACAAAATACCTTGTATCTATACATTGTATTTATACAATGGACTCATTCTTTTTTTCTCTCTCTCATTCTCCCATCCCCCTCTTTCTCTCATATTCTATGTTGGGTATCCTATCAGTTTTTCATAGCTGTCCCAAATAACAG
This sequence comes from Diadema antillarum, assembly GCF_040938485.1. NCBI lineage: Eukaryota > Metazoa > Echinodermata > Echinoidea > Diadematoida > Diadematidae > Diadema > Diadema antillarum. Next base: position 1,342,628 of record NW_027270929.1, on the reverse strand, counting down.
GCTAAGTTTTTGAGAACCGACAGACTGTTCAGGGCAAGCAGACAATGAAGAGAGATTTTCAACCTCTGACTCTTGTTGAGGGATTATTATTATTATTATTAAATTGATATTGATATCACTGTGATACTGAAAGGAGTATAACACATTTGAAAACAGCAGTGCATGTTGTAGCATGGATTGTCAAAAATACAAACAAAATGGGACAGTGCCAGCCAGCATACACTTCTTTGTGTGATTCTATCATGAATTTTGAAACCGAGGGGCCAAAAACAGGGAGCATAAACACTGTGGACTTTGTACGTCTCATACACTATTGATGTCAGACTCTCCTTGTTATTTACTCGATACCTCAGTCATCCTTTTGATGTGGTGGAAAAGACACGAAATTGTCAATTGCATTCATAGTCGAACTTCTGACCCCATGGTGTGCACATACTTGTTTTATTAATGCATGTAGCCAGCAGAAGAAAAGCAATGTGCATAGGTTTTTTTTTTTTTTTTTTTTTTTTTTTTTGGTTACATTCGTTTCCTTCTTGCCTCTTCATAGTGTATACTGGTACACAACTTGAACTTTGTACAGTATGTGAATGTGAGTGTGTAAAAATAATGGTAGACAATGGCAGACTAAAGTGGCTCTGAGTCTGCCAATTATGCACTCACTGATGTCTTCGATACTGATATAAGATTAAACATTTGTTGGCAATAGTCCATACGCTCACTTCACCAAACTGTTTATCATGGCAGTCTAGACAACTGATTTAACATGATATGCCAGTTCGTATTCCTTTTGGCAGGCAATCTTATAATATGACTGTTTAAAAGTTAAAGAGTGTTGGGTCAAAAGTAACTTACCAGTAGGTTTTTTGTTCTTCTTCTTTTTACACATTCTATTTTGTGTGTGCTTAGAACCATTCACACCATCAATGCATGGCGGGCAGGATGGTATGAACATTTTGCTATGCTTGCCAAAATGAGATGGGACGATTTTCCAGCTTTGAACTGGATTGTGCACAGCAGTGAGGATGCTCTGCAGATACTATTCATGATTGTGAGAAATTTGAGAACTGAACATGTAAATGATGTGATAAAAACAAGAAGTCTTTCCCCATCATCAAACTGTAAAACTTTCTTGTTGAGCATGGGTCAACACCAAAATGGACCACATTTAATGAAATATTTCAAGAGCTGAGTATGTGGAATGGTAAGCAGTGATCTGACCCATATCTTTGACTTAGTGACCTCTTTGCCTGCTACCCATAATTTGTTCGTCTCAGCATGGTGGGCACTTTTTTTTCTCGATAATACATTTAGGAATACATACATTGTAGGGTCTACCCACTTGCCCCCACCACTTTTTTTACTCCGGAAGTGGCACCAGAAAAAAACAAAAACAAAAGTGGTTAAGCTTTGTTTGTGGTGTACCAGATGGAAAGGCGGTTAAGGCCTTTTTTTTTTTTTTGCTTGTCAGCTGAAGAAACCCGGAAGTGGCACCACTGCCGCACCAGATATATAGATCAAATCAAATCAGCAGTGAGCTATGAGGAATGTTGAGTACAAAACACAAGAAAGAAATCTCCACCACTCTCCTCTTGGCTGCCAGTCATATTAAATTGCACATACCCCATTGAGAGAGTTGATGCACAGTATAATTACACTATGATTTGTCACCAAACCGAGTCCTCTGCTACACCGAATCATTGTGAAACATGATGGTAATTGATTATACTGATCACAGAGGATGTCCTGTGTCACTATTGAATTAATTCAAGTTGTGCTCAAAAAATGAGGTTGTCATGTACAATTGTACACACGTAGCAACCAAGGGACACTGCTCTGTTAATTCATATTGTTTTATTTTATTAAAAGGAGGACGTGCTGTTGAGGAAAAAGTTTTCAGCTACGTCAATTACCAGCATTCCTGGCATTCTTTTAAAACAGGCGCCACCTCACGTACCTCTGGAGCATATTTTTCTTCTTTTTTTCGTTGCTTCATGTAATGGCCTTCTTCTTCTTTGTTGCTTTTGAAAGAGCTGGGGGTAGTCTAGGTTGATGGCTTTTACAATGTACTTGGTAATGCTTTGTCACTTTGCTGCAATATGAATTAATGTCCCTGATGTAGAAGGACACTTGAAGTAAAACACTTGGATATAGGTTTTTTTAAACTCTTGGTTGCCATGGCAGAAGCCAAATGCTCAGAACGGCCTCATCGTTGTCATGGTAACTGGAAGTTCCCAGAGGTCATAAATGGGAAATACTGGTTACACTCCACTGCCGGATTGTGTCATCCCCACATTTAATGCTATGTTGCATAAACTGGACTTTGAAATGCATGTAGATGTAATTTTAGAGAGAGAAGTGAGAAATTCAATGTGTGTGAGGGATGCAGTTTCAAAGTCACAGCTCTGTAAATGTATTACACTATCATGTCATAATAACATGATAACAACCATTTTTTGAGAGGTATGTATTTTTGGTCATCAATGTTAGTTTGTATTTTGCTAATAAAAATTGATGTTCCATATGTAATAATAGAATCGTCTCCTGTGTGCAATTGAGTAATTTTGTGTTTACCCTAGTTTCTCAGAAAGGATAAAATTTATCTCCCACCTTTTGGAATTTGCTCACAATGAAGACATATTGAAAGCTGTAGATACTGCTGTCCCGATATGTGTACTCAATGTAATGGATTATAAAGAATCATGTAGCAACCACAATCACATATGCTCCAAGACTGCAGTACTTCCTGCGTACCTTTCTTGGTAATAATATTTCACATTTTAGACTTTACCAAATTGAAATGTGCTGCACAGCATAATGTATTCTACACATTTCTTATGCATATGTCCCCATTTTAGAGCAGAAATCAATAGTTCATGCAGTTGTTGTATGGGAACTGTGTTTTACAAATTTGTAAACTACATACAATACACACACGGTATATACATATATATATATATATATATATATATACAGTTGAACTTCTCGTGTCCGGACAAGTCGGGACCAGGGCTCATCCAGATAAGGGATTTGGCCGGATGCGGGAGACTCAATGCTTTATACATGTACATATACACTTGTACGCATACACATGTACTGATGTAGCCCATTGTAGTACCACATGTAGTAATGTGTATACTGCAAACTTTTCATTGTTATACTCAGTAACAGACCCCAAAATAGAGGTTCGTGTTTGCAAGAATGAAATCATTTTCTTTTATAAATTCTTGGGATGATTTACCTAAATAATCATTAAGAAATGTATCAAGTATATATAATTCATGTGTGTTTGTGTAGGAGTTCTCAAGGAGTTGGGAATCCCCCTTTCCTCCCGTAATTATTAAAAAGAAAATCACGGCGAGATTGCGTCCGTATAATAGAGAGATCCGGATAAAGGGAGGCCGGATAAGAGAGGTTCAACTGTATATATATATATATATATATATATATATATATATATATATAGATATATTCACTTCACTTATTTTCAGTCCTCACGCAAAATCAGTGTGTGCGACTTTATGTTCGTTTTGAGGTGCACGGTCACATATATGATTTATTATATATATATATATATATATAATAAATTATATATGTGACCGTGCACCTCAAAACGAACATAAAGTCGCACACACTGATTTTGCGTGAGGACTGAAAATAAGTGAAGTGGGTTAACCTAGCCGAACTTGACTTTTTCATATTTTTTGAAAGAGAGGGTCTTCTTTTACATTGTGTTAAAATTTGGTATCATAAAACGGGCAGGAAAGTGTTCTTTTTTTAGCAGTTTATCTCGAACATTTTTGGTAGAATAGTGTGATTAGGTGTGTCCTTAGAATCCCTTTTTCATTTCTGAAAAACCTTGTCCACACTCTTCACTTTCAACTCTAATAACTTTTGAAAGGATAGTGCTACTGCTTTGAAAGTTAGCATTAATTATGGACAGAATGTGTGAATGAGGCATATTTAATTTCAGTTTAATCTGATAATCCCTTCATTGCTGTTACTCTGGTGGTTTACTTCCTGTTTTTTGTCCCATTCATCGCACAGCCAGCACGGTTTGGTAAAGATTAAGCGCTTGAATAGACACTGTACTTCAGAGCCTTTTTTCTCAGTTCACACTTTTCCTGAGTTTGTGCTTTCTTTCCAATATTTAGATAGGTTAGGAGAGTCCATTTGATTTGAGTTATACATCATTTTAAAGCTTAAAGGACAAGTTCACCTTCATAAACATAAGGATTGAGAGAATGTAGCAATATTAGTAGAACACATCATTGAAAGTTTGAGGAAAATCAGACAATCCGTTCAAAAGTTATGAATTTTTGAAGTTTTTGTGCAGTACCCGCTGGATGAGAAGACTACTGCAGTGTATGAATAACTTAGATGTCACATGCGTACAACAATATAAGGAAAATATAAAGAGAATTTCACAAAATTTCCATCTTTTGAAAAAAGTACACATTCCCCTGACTCGTTACCGACAAATGTTACAGGTAATATTATTCCCCCTGCCTTTAGAAAGAGGCAAGTCAAGCGCTCTTTTATTATGCGAAAAAAGTAAAAATATGTTGAATTTTCTTTTACATTTCCTTTATACTGTTGTACGCATATGACTCACAAGCTGTCGTAGTCTCCTCATCCAGCGGTTCCAACACAAAAATTTTAAAAATTCATAACTTTTGCATCGATTGTCCAATTTTCCTCAAACTTTCACTGATGTGTTCTACTAATATTGTTGCATTTTCTCAATCCCTATGTTTATGAAGGTGAACTTGTCCTTTAAAGTCTGATTTTCAGAATATGGTCTCAACTAAAAATTCATGTCTGGTGACTTTTTGTTTGTTTTGAGGTGCAGGGTCACATACGTACACACACACACACACACACACACACATGGAGAATACATTGATGATTGACAGATACCCAGACCTCCCAACCTTTCCTACTGAAAAATAGGGATGATTTGGCTCACAATTAGGAAAGAAAGAGCACTTTCCAGAGGAGTGTGTAGTAGAGTTATCAAGAAAAATGAGAAAATCCTATTGAAACAAGAGCTGGGAATGGTCAAAATTCAGATTCTTTCCTCCAAATTCAGAATGGTTGGGAGGTCTAGATACCTCATAGTACAGCCTCCCTGACAAACTACAGTGTACATGTATTGTGTTTGTGCCATCTAAGGTACACCTCAAAAGTTGTTGGTTTTCTTTTCCACAAATACTGTGACAAGAATGAATTTGGGTCAATCAAAGCTGTGCTCGAATAAAAACTACCAATACTGACCCTGGGGTCTTTCAAAAAAACTGAAACGTGACTTGAGTGTACTAACTTAATCTGACTATCGTTCAATATTGTAATATAAGCACCTGGACCAGCCATAACAACTAGCACCAGTACACATTGTTTTTCCTTTCTTTTGTCTGATCATGCTTCACTTGAAACTAAAGCCAAATTTGAATTTGGATTGAGTGAATGCAGCAATAATAGAACACGTCAGTGAAAGTTTGGGGAATATCAGGAAATAGATTCGAAAGTTATGAATTTTTAAAGTATCAGTGCCGTCATCACTGGATAAGGAGACTACTACACTTCATAACATTATTATAGACAACAATACACGTGTACATGAAAGTAAAACATTTTCATTTTTCTAGCATAATGAAAGAGTACTTGGCTTACCTCTTTCAGAAAGCATGGTGAATAGTATTACCCATAATGTATGTCGGTAATAAGTCAATGAAATGTGTCCTTTCATGAAAAATTAGATTTTGTGGAATTCTCCTTATATTGTCTTTATATCATTGTCCAAAATGACATTAAGTACCGTAGTAGTCTTCTTATCCAGCAATGACAGCACTGAAACCTTAAAATTGATGATTTTGAATTAATTGACTGATTTTCCTCTAATGTTCAGTGATGTGTTCTACTAATATTGTTGCTTTACTGCAATCCACATTGATATTTGTGCATTGGTTTCAGATGAACAAAAGAAAGAAGGCACACATAAACTTACTGTCATCAAACACGCACATTACACTTGTCATGCAGTTGGTCATCGTGACGCTCTTGACAAAATAGTGTACAAATGTACTCAAACTACACAGTGATTACAGTGTTCTATCTTTAATTAACACTATACCTAGATTATAATACAATGTACGCAGGATCAAAAGAAATATTGTGTACCTGTATGCACACAGGCATGGGCAATTATCGGGGGATGTCAATGTCACACAGACAAAGGTTAATTTGCAACAAAGCTGACTACAAGTTCGACTCAAGAGAATAATTCCGATCAAATCAAGTGAAACGGACAAAGAAAGTTGCAATGATTACAGACTGAACATCAGCCAATCCAAGTCTAACAAGAAAACTAGAATATGACTTGTGGTTTGTGACTATCTGACATCACTATGAAAGAAAGGCTTTGAATATGGAATGTTTGGGGCTTTGGGGAACAGTTGTACAGTATGAGTTGCCTACATGTAGGTTGTTCAACAATGAGCATCATACACATGTATCAAGATATGACACGTTTAACACATTTTATGGCCTCAGTTTAAAACCTGCCTCAGTAGCCTATCAAAGTGTATGTACAATCTACACACACATGCTCAACATACAACTTACAGACTGTATGTGCAACAACATGTATGATGACCCTAACTGAGTACAGTTTTTGCTCCTTTTAAAAGTTCTGATGAAAAGACATATTTTAAGTATGGTATCAATCTCTACTTTTGTGTCACTCAAAAGAGGTTGAATTCATCAAAAGGCCTCATTCGTGTCAGGAAAGTTTGTACAAGCAATCCACATGGAGTTGCATGCTGTTATTTTGTTTTTTTTCATCAAGTCCTTGCATTACTCCGCGTGGATCTCGGTCGTCCACTCTGGTGGTCACTCCTGACACTAGTTGCACTCCGTGAAGCACCCCCCTTCATATTACGATATGTACTCGTCGTACCTGACCCGCCACCCCCAGCCGTTGTCGCGGAGGCAGATCGCTTGACGGCACTGTGGCTGTACACGGGCGACAAGCCCATCACATCGGACTCGGCAGTCGAGGAGGTGGTCAGCGAAGTGGTGGAGATGCCGACCTTTGGATTGACCATTGACCTCAGCATCTGCACGATGGCTATGGGCGAGACATTCATCTTGAGGAGACTCATGACGATCCTTTGTGGGGAAAAGATGATGCATACTGGTTCATTACATAAAATTTAGAGTACAAATCGTATATGCCACACATACATGTATTGTTTCACTCTGCTGAAGAGTCTAGTTTCTCCCACTAGGCAGGTGGCTATGAAGCAGCACATGTTTTATCTTGACCTTTAGCCCCATGACCTATAAACTGTAGGAAAGTAATGCCAGAGGTACAGTAGCAATTGATAATTGACTACAACATATTTTAGTGGCTAAAGTTTTTCAGGTGACTGCTCTTTCACTGGCTAGTTAGTTTCTGTTGAGGATATCATCCTAATAACATCATGCTCTGCATCACCAATTGGTGAATTCATAAAGTCATCATGGCGATTAGTAAAGATATCAAAATAGTTAAAACTCTTAATTCAGGGGCAGATATAACCCCAGACACAAAACTGGAATATCAACGTCAACTGAAGTATGGGTGACTGAAAGATGCATTTACAGACACAAAAATATCTCTCAGCCACTTGGTCATCTCACGCTGTAAACTCTTGCGGCAGTCAGATAAATTTCAAAATTTGAATTAGACGTACATTGTATCAGAATCAAATATCTTGCAAAGAGAAGGAAAAAATATTGCTTCAAAGGGTACTGCACTCAAGAAATCTAACAAAAGGAACTTGAAAATGTGGATGATTTTGTGGAGTCCTGGAAGTATTTTACAAAATTCATGCTCCACTAAACAACATATTACAAAAGACAATGACTTACTAGGAGTCTGGAAATATCACATTTTGTAAAACATACTCCTAACTTGCAAAATTATAGACAAGCAATGTTCACTGAAATTGGCAGAGTGTGAAATATCAATCGCACCAAAGTTTCTTCTCTGAACAGTGCTTTACCTGAAAACAGCGGGGCTCATCTCCACACCAGCCAGGCTGCAGAGGTCGTAAAGATCCTGCTCGTCCTTGTTGAGCGCATCCTTTGCCCTCTTGCCCGGGATGGCGTACTTGTGTGACTGGGTGGTACGGTGGGTTGATGTCATTTTATCTGCAAACAATGCAGCAAACTTCTTGTAATGAAAGTCCACAAATATGTCCTGCTCAAAAACGGTTCAATAATTTTTTTCCCCCAAGACTTCAAGACTTGAACTATGAAAACCCTCCGCAAAGCCTTGCTCATATCCTAAACATCTAAAGTATTTGTTCAACCCACGCATGTTTAATTTTCAGGAAGTGCACACTCAAATTTGATGATTTTAATTCCATACAAAAGTGCCCTTTCTGAAAAATGTTATATTTGTTTGGTACTCTGAAGAATGTGTGTTTTAATCCTTATTACATTGTATGTTAATAGCAGGTGCAAATAGTTGTCTATCATTTACATCTGACTTAGATGCTTTTCTCCATTTAGTCAAATGTCCTCTCAGAATGGTAATTGCATATCAATGAATATGAGAATTTGAGATGTGTACATAACAATCTTACAGTACATAAGTTATTACAAAGTGAGTAATATCTATCAAATACACTCTAGAATCATACTTTCCCCCATCATTTATAGCATTCTTTTTTTTTTCTCTTTACGTATTGATTGAATGAAAAATTTCAGAAAATGAAGTGATGAACATTCAGCATTCTTTGCCTTCTGTTAGTACGATGTACTTTAACACTAGTACATCATTATGATGTAAATCACGCATTGAATATTTCAGAGTCTGTCTGTTAGCTGTATAGACATCTGTATGAATTTACAGAATTCAATCACTTCGGAAAGGACAATTGTTTTTACACCTTTACCCTATCCATGGATTAAAAACAATTAAAATGAATGAAAACACACAGTAGCCAAAATTTCTGCACAAGCACACATAAACACAATTTACTATACACTACAATGGTTATGTATCAAACATCCCCCCCCCCCAAAAAAAAACCCTCTACATAATTATATACAGTAAGACTGTACTTGTAAAGTATGTCGTACTGTACTGTAGAAGTATACCCCCCCCCCAAAAAAAAAAAAAAAAACAAAAAAAAACAAAAAAAAAAAAAACTAGAAATGTCGCTTTGGCGACTGGTATGCCTCCGCCATAATGCATGATTTTCCCAATAGGTCTAGATAGTACATGTGGACAATGTGTGATTACATTTTCACAAAATTGGCAAAATATTGAAATGACAAGTTTGTCACAAATGTGTTGAATGTTCACCTTCCTTGACCTAGGTTTAATTGGATGATTAGGAGAGCATGTATCTCGGGATTTAAGGACTTTAACTTGACTTTGACCCATTCATACATTTAGGCATTGAGTAATTTTCACGGTACAGGTGTGGAGAAAAAGGTGCAATTTCTGAATTGAATAGTAAATTGTTACCATTTACATCTGGCCCTTGACCCTAAAATTCATAAGATAATCACTTTCAGGTAGAACATGCATAATATGTACTAAGTTTCAAGATAACTTGAGCCACTTCCGAGATATGGAGGAAAAAGTTAGTTCAGCACTTTCACTTGATCTTTGACCTTTCGACCTTTGAGGCAAAAAAAGAAGAAAAAAAAACTTTCCAGAGAATTTCTATTAGGTAATACACATGCATACACCAGGTGTAAAAAAAAAATAACCCTGCTGGCATTGCATAAATATGAGGAAAACAGTAAAATTTTGAAGTGTTGCACTTGACCTTTGACCCCTGACCTTTGACCCCATGAACCCTACATTCTCTAGATAATCACTTCCAGTCAGTACATGTATATACTATGTTCCATGATGATACCTTGAACAATTTTCCAAGATACGGAGAAAAAAAAAGAAATTGTAATATTTTTACTTGACCTTTTGACCTTTGACCTTTGACCTCATGACCCAAACTTTCACCAGAGAATCTTAATTGGGTAATACATATATACACTAAGTTTCAAGAAAATATCTTCAGGCATTCAATAGATGTGGTGGAAATAGTGAAATTTTATGTATTTGACCCTGACCTTTTGACCTTTGACCTTTGACCTCATGACCCAAACTTTCACCAGAGAATCTTAATTTGGTAATACATGTATACACTAAGTTTCAAGAAAATATCTTCAGGCATTCAATAGATATGGTGTAAATAGTGAAATTTTATGTATTTGACCCTGACCTTTTGACCTTTGACCTTTGACCTCATGACCCAAACTTTCAACAGAGAATTTTAATTGGGTAATACATGTATACACTAAGTTTCATGAAAATATCTTCACGCATTCAATAGATATGGTGGAAATAGTGAAATTTTATGTATTTGACCTTGACCTTTTGACCTTTGACCTTGAGCATGTGCACCCAAAAGTTGATAGGCACAACTTCACCCCCTAATACACATACATGCCAAGTTTCATTAGGATACCTCAACAGGTTTTGATAGTTACCTTGTCCACAAAATTCATTACGGACGGACGGAAGGACGGACGGACGGACGGAAGGACGGACGGACGGACAACCCGAAAACATAATGCCTCCGGCACCACTTCGTGGCGGAGGCATAAAAAAAAACTGGGCATGTAATGTACAATGTAAAATCTGAAGTGACTAAACAATATAAAGTTACAAATGTAGGTCAATTTGCATTGCACAAAAATCGAATTGAGTATCTTGCCTTCATCGAAGCCCCACTGCCTTGACAACCGTAAAACCATTAAGAAGAAAAGCCCTATATACCTCTGCTGAAACTGTTCCTGAACAATTTTGGACATATTTTAAACATGTTTGACTATGAACATGCAGAAATAGCTATATTACACATAGAAAATGCCCCAATCACAAACAAATAGAATGTGCAAGTAGGCCCTACAGCAGTGATCGAATAATTAAATGATTCTGTCACTTCTACTTGCTCATACAGTTAGATATCAAATAAATGTAATACATGAATAGTTTTACAAGTTGCTTATTCAGTGTCTAACATATTCATAATGAATGTGAAAAAAAAAATGGTTTGAATTTCAAAATAAGAAGAGTCAGATCTAGCTAATTTACCCCATCACACCACACTTGGAGCATACAAGTACCATGTCAATATGAACACTGCATGAACATATCCTTCTATAGGGTTTGATAGTGTGATGCAATATTGATAATCAGGAAAATCACAAGTAGAAGTATCACTTACAATTGTATTACTATACAGCGCTTGTATGGTAAGGGTGCACGTATCGGCAGGGTACTATGACGTCGGTACCCTGTGTATCATGGCTGTTTGGGTACATAGTAATGAAAATGTACATGTGGGATTAAGCACCATAAGCTATGAAAAATATGATAACGAAGAGACGAAAAACAAACTCGTAAACAAACTAACCTCGTATCCAACTTAACTAAACACAGTTCAAATACACATCTGCCTCCAAATTGTGAACAAGACACACGACTGTGAAATTCATGTGTATTCTTATCTACCTATTCATAGGGAGGGAGTGCCAATCTTGAGGTACATAGTTGGGTGTCAAACACATCGACATCCTAATGTTTTTCTATCAATAGATCTAGATACCTGCCGGTAGGTACTTACACGTAAAGGACAAGTTCACCTTCATAAACATAATGATTGAGAGAATGCAACAATAATAGTAGAACACATCAGTGAAAGTTTGACGAAAATTGGACAATCGATGCAAAAGTTATGAATTTTTTAAATTTTTGTGTTGGAACCGCTGGATGAGGAGACTACTACAGCTTGTGAGTCATATGCGTACAACAGTATAAAGAAAATGTAAAAGAAAATTCAACATATTTTCACTTTTCTCGCATAATAAAGGAGCTCTTGACTTGCCTCTTTCTAAAGGCAGGGGGTATAATATTACCCATAACATTTGTTGGTAACGAGTCAGGGGAATGTGTATTTTTTTCAAAAGATGGAATTTTGTGAAATTCTCTTTGTATTTTCCTTATATTGTTGTACGCATGTGACATCTAAGTTATTCATACACTGCAGTAGTCTTCTCATCCAGCGGTTACTGCACAAAAACTTCAAAAATTCATAACTTTTGAACGGATTGTCTGATTTTCCTCAAACTTTCACTGATGTGTTCTACTAATATTGCTACATTCTCTCAATCCTTATGTTGATGAAGGTGAACTTGTCCTTTAAAATATCTCACAATTTGCCTGAAATTTTACTCACATGGTATGTAAAGAAAATACTCTAAATTCACAAGCGTGCATTGAAAATGCAATTAGCGGTACACACTCTGTACAAGATATAGATGTTCTAACTGCTTCAAACGCATGGGTTGTGATTTTGACGTGCTCAGTTGTGCCGTAAAAGTGTATTTTGAAACCAACACCTCTTCCCTCTACTGACAATACGTGTGAAATACACGTAATGCTTTTTCTATGTGCATTTATAATCTACGGTATCATTGTTTTGCTGTTGATCTTGTTTATTATTGGGTTTTTCAGTAATATTTGGACACATCTTCAAATCCCCCCAGTGAAAAACTGCAAAACCACTGGCACTGTGCGCGTGTAATCACATGCATGAAAGTTCGTTCTTTACGCACAATGCCAGCCCATATATAGAGGGGTTGTCGGTTTCAATGTTATGTACAGTGTTGATGTGTTGGACACATACTAGAGTAAGAGCCCCAATTTTCGGACACTTAAGCTTTTTTGCAATATTTATTCAACTCAAATAATACTCTACAAAATTATATCTATAATAATGTATGTTAAATACATCAACCTAATTTTTCCCAATATTTATTTTGTTAAACAGATCATGAAATTTCACAAAACCCCCAAATACAGTATCATCACCTTGTCAATTCCCCAAAATTCGGACACGTGCGCAATGTCAATATGCATACAAGGCCGCTGAAAAATCCGCGCGCGCCATACATTGTTGGCGCAAGGTCGCATCGGGGATGTTGCGGCGCCCGTTCGTGTCCAAATTTTGGGGACTCTGCACTTGCATTCAGCCCCTGTACATTAATTCACTGCATCGGCACGTACGGAGATTTTGCTTTTCTTTTGTGTTTTTGAGGATACCATCACACTCTGAGCTTGCGATAACCGAAAAATCTCGCGATGGAACGGCGTAATTTTTAAATTTTTAGCGCTTTTTCGGCGACCCCTATTCTTCACACGGGACCTAATTCGCGCGCACTTTGGAAAAGTTGTGGCGATTCCGCGTTTTTGACGGCAAAATTTGGGATTTTAGATGGATTTTTGGAGGTGACTCAGGCACTTTCCTGTGGTGAACGAGTGTGCTAGTATGTGAAACGATGTGATATGCTTGTGTTGTGACAGTCGACTTTGCTGCCTTGTGATAAGTGGTACGTTTTCGGACATTGGAGGCCGGCCGAAAATTGGGGTTCTTACTCTTTACCATTCCATTTCAAGCCGCATGAAGAAAATGCATCGCACACACTGATATTTTCTTCGCGCGTAGTGGTCGATTCATGAGCAGCTTGCATTGTCACAGACAGCCAATGGCACTTACTGTAGCTTAGGAGTAAAGGTTTAGTACCGGTAATAAAAAACAGCACCAGCATGGTTCAACCTCCATGCCATCCAGGCTGTGCCATGAAAAAAAAAAAAAAAATCTATTCAATGAAACTGCCCAGGCCTTAGTCACGCACTAGAAACTGTTAGTTGGTTACAAAACAAACAAACAAACAAACAAACCAGATCTTCTACTGTGATAACGTAGACCTCTAAATTTATTTAACATGAAATTGATTTAACTGGATTCTATTAAATTTTCTAGGCGGCCTAACGCGTTAAATTTAAAAAAAAAATGTAGGAGCCAAAGTGATCTTCGGATTGAAAACAGTTGAGAAGCACATCATTGTTTTAAGGTGGGTCTAGTATAACTACATTGTAGACAAGAGTCAGTCTTGCTATTTTTATCTACATTTCATTAGGGCCTGAAAACTGGAGCTGTACACAGTCAGATGCCGTGTACGGGTGTAGCACCGAGAACGTTGAACCAACTTCATTTATAACAGGTGGGACTGAAAGAAGGTGGTCTAATTGGGAAAAATTCTACATCAAATCTGACTTGAAGTTTGACAAAAGTACTTAATTGACGTACAAAATATGATTCATAGAGCAATTATCGGTATTACCTGATATCCAAATAGCGTTCACGGGTTTTCAGAGAGAGATAATCAACAGTCGAAAAAGCTGCGAAATTCGTTCTCCTATCAAACTTAGCGCCATTTTGTCCTCGTTCAGTAATATTGCTTGATTACTTTAAAGAACTTACGTTAAAAACCAACTAACACTCATATCTGTAGCTCGGTATCTTGATCTTTCTTTTATGAGCATATTCAAATTTTCTGATACCATAAAATATTTATCATGGACATATTATTCTCTCATGTATTTACATATTACGATTGGACACCGCCTTTCCACACGAATGTTAATGGTAATGGTATCCTCGTCAATGCAACATACGTGTCCCATGTCGGTCAGTCGTGCAACGATTAACTGCATGAAAATTGCTACACACATTCTACGTTCTTTTGCTTGAAATTCAAGCAAGATGGCCGCAGAAAATAAAGTAGGGGCGCCGGAAAACTTCAGGGGGTGGCTTTACAAATGGACGAACTACATCAAAGGTTATCAGAGGAGATGGTTTGTACTGTCGAATGGTCTGCTCTCCTATTACAGGTGAGTCCATTTGTTAAACACTGACTGTCATGTCAGTCAGTGACGAGTGTCTATGTTGAATGTTATTGTTGATAATATAGTATCAACCAAATACTGACCAAGGGCCAGGCCAAACCCAAGGAAATTAACTTGTGGGAGACAGTGCAATTTGTGTATTAATGAAGTATTTATTGCAATCAGCTAGAGACTAGGACCATTTAGGTTTATATCAGGTGCAAAGTCACAAGCTGAAGCACAAGTAGACAGAAAGATCCGTCTGTCCGGAGGACTCTTTTTATATTTTGCCATTAACGCTGTCCTCCGTAGACAGACGGAAGGTTGCAGTACCCATTGCTGTGTGGATGTTCTTAACCACTGTCTCTATGGAAAATTGGGTGAGGTACCTCACCCTTCTCGATTGCGTCTAATTCACGGCCCTAGGTCGGCAAATTTAAGCTTGTATAGTGAAATTAGCTTTTTAAGAATACATTAAACTCACCAGATTAATGAATAATCCAAAATTTTAGTAGAATTTTCAACGTAAAACACAGCCTGTCGCGTCGTCACGTTCAAACTGCAGAAACATACACTATGAATCTATTAGCCAATCACATGCGAGGTAGCTTCTACGTGTTTGTTTTACTAAAACACGTACCTCGCATGTGATTGGCTTACAGATTCAAAATGGCGACTTACAGCTTGCGAACGGCGATGTTGCGATATCGATAAAATGTCTGCGTTATAACCGAGTTTATGTGAGTATTTCGATTGCACATTTGAGAAATTTATCCCAAATATTGCTGCATAATGTGTCATGTCATGTCAAACTTGTTTGGATGTAAAAAAACTGTCTGAAATTTGGTTTATCGTAACGTTTGATCTGTGCGCGACTGCTCCACACAGGAGCCGCAATCATTGACTTCGGTCTGTATACGGAGGGGATCCGTGAAGCCAGACGCAGTCTCCGCGGAACATTCCCCGACGGACAGATACAGACCGATCTTTCGGTCAAAAGCACAAGCTGACAGTCTCAAAATCAAAATGTCGGCGCTGGTCAACTGCTTGTGTACTTTCGCACCCCACCTGTTTGTTAATTACATATCTCCAAACATGCACATAGTGACATACTCGCCCTAGTTATTCAGTAACCTAAAATACTTGCATCTGAGACTCCAAAGTTGAATAGAAATTAAGTTTTCACACTTTTAGTGTTTACAAGTGTTGGAAAATCTTTGGAAAAATCTCAATTGCTGGAATTGCTGCTCTGTACACAAGCACAGTACAGACTCCGTATGAATATGTCGTCGTTCAGTGCATGTAACGGTTGGTCGATTTTGGTTGGAATGTAGAGACCCAGCGTTTTTTTCTATGGTATCATTGAAAAGCTTAATTTTTTCCCCCTTTTCCTCAGCCAAGTCTTGCATTAGCGGTTGCGGTTGTACATGTATGGAGGTGTATCCTATTACCGAACAATTTTTATTTAATTTCTCCAGACGGGCAACATTATGCTTCAAGTTAGCTAAAGATCTCCCAGAAGATAATTAAAATTCTGATAAATTTAGCTGTGTCAGTATTATTTGAAAACTAAGCCACGCACTTTACAAAATCTGTATTTCAAATAACCCTTCCACAAAAACCGTGTCTTTTTACCGACGCAAATCGTATTGTATTTACCGAACATGCCCCCTCTGTATGGGGAAATTTAGGCATTGCATTTTCGGTCAATGCTATCAACGCAGAATAACAAAAATCAACATTTCAGCGATTTTTACTAAAATTTTCTGTTTTTTGCTGCAGTTTAGCAATTTTCTGCACCGGCCTCCCTTGGGAGATAACAGCGCGCGCGTATTGCAATGGATGCGCGCGTATACGAGTTGTTTTAACGGGCTTCCATTGAAAATGTACGCGTTCGGTAATAGGATACTGTTCGGTAATAGGATACCTGCCTATACAGTAGCTAATTCATACATGTAGCCATTGAGCGCATGTGGGACTGGGAGTGTTATGCTGCTACTTACCAGTGGTATATCCTTCTCTTTCTTTTCATAATTCTATCTTTCCTTCTTTCATTTTCAGGTATGGTTATTCTTAAATTTCCCCATCCTATCGATCATTTCTTTGTGGTTTTCCTCTTTTCTAACTTTCTCAATTTCGTAATTCACTGTATTTTGTGCCTAATTGTTCCTTATTTCCTTGATGGGTTGTTTTTTCATTCTAACTACAGTTGTACAAGGGTCTTTTGTCTACTATCCTCATTACATCTTTTTCTTATACAAATGTGTTGTTCTTATGGATCTTTTTCTTTATTTCATTTTCAACCTGTAGAATTCTTTTTTTTTCCTTCCTATTCATCTTTGCTTTCATCCAGTTTTGATTCATCTCTCAATCTATTATTCTACTTAGTGCTTTTCTGTTTTCAATCTACATTTTTTTTTTTTTTTTTAACAGTAATTGCTTTCCTCTTTTCTTTTCAAACATATCCATCTCTCCCTCGCTCTCCCTTTAATGCAAGTTTCTCTTCTTGCTTTCCTGCCATCATCTTTTAATGTACCGGTACTCTCTATTTGGTAAACCTCCTGAGTAAACCTTTTGTTTATTTTTTTTCTTCTAATATCGACTAGGTTCAACTTTTTGATACAGTGTACATCTTTTCTTCATTTGCTTTCCCCCTTTTCCTAGCCTTTCCGTTTGTATTCTTTCACCCCTGTCTTATAACCACATTTTTCACAATCTTTTTTCATTCACATACACACAGACACACACACAGACACACAGACACACACACTTTTTTGTCAATATTTTTTTCTTTCTGTTTCATACAAACAGTAATGAATCAATACCGTGTACAAATTATTCAGTTGCAAAATGATACACATTTCATTATGACAACATAAATTTCACATTGTCAATATGATAATGAATGAAAAAGAAAGACTTTTATATCTATCTCACAAAACACACACACACCCTCACACACACTCCTTCATGGCTCACACACACACACACACAACACAAACAACCCCAATCCTAAATCAATCGCTACCGCGACTAATTACAAGCTGAGAGAAATACCCTGTGGGCAATTCCATGGGAATGTGGACATGGCACTAAAATTTCAACTTTATCATATTGCAAAAGAATTACTCATTATGTATTACCCATATATTGAAGTTAAAGAAACTCAAAGAATTATATCAATCGGTCAAATATTTCCCGAGAAACAGCTACAAATGTTGAAGACAATTTTTCTGTCATCCAAATTGCTAAAATGCATGCTTAACTTGATATAACTTTTTTTAATAGAAAAATTCTGCTAGCACTTCAATTAATTTATTTTAAAGAAGCAAATTGGTTCTACTTCAGTCTCCCATGAGGAAATTTTTATGCCACCTTCAAAAAATTCTAATCACCACATGAAAGTTCAGCCCTTGAGCCATGTAACGCGAGTTACCGAAACAAGAAATATTTTTCATTCTGAAGGAAGCAGTGGAGGTAATTTGTTGGGAATCATAATTTTCTAAATTCATCACACCCTGATACTGTACACAGGATGTTGACTTGAATAAACACTGTTATCACATTAAAAAATGTCAATGAAAAGTGTAACGCGAGTTACCATGTAACGCGAGTTACCGGCATGTAACGCGAGTTACCAACTATAAACACAAGTTTCCCCCAACATAAGCAAATTTTAGCACTTAATTGAGCTAGATTGTGGTGAAAACAATCAAATGCAGTGCTATACACACTATGCTTGACTGAAACAAAGGAGGGTAGCCTAATAAACTGTGATTAGCATCAAGGCCACTGATCACATGCCACATTGAAGAGTCTAGCCTGGCTTTCACTGCATGTGTACATTTATCCAGCAGTGAATGAGACCATTAGATTTATCTTTTGAATTTCCTGCATCAGTATTACAAAATTTTTATTACAGAATGCTATAAAGCACAGCAAGTGTTGGTTCTAATCCTTGTTCGGTGGTTTACTGAAGATGACACCTGTCCGGAGATCAGGAGGTTGTGGGTTCGAATCCTGCTCAAGTATGTATGCCCATGATTTTTTATCATGGCTACTAATAAAACACTGATCAATTCAGTGAGCTTATTAACGTTGATGTAGGGCAATTTGTCAATCAGTTGCAATGAAAACATCTCAACGGAAGAATTTCATGAATTTGAATAATTAGCACGGTGGTCTAGTGGAGATGACACCTGGTCCGGTGATCAGGAGGTCGTAAGTTTGAATACTGCTTGAGTATGTACGCCCATGACTTTTTTATCATGGCTACTACTAAAACACTGATCAATTCAGTGCTTTTTTACGTCGATGTAGGGTAATAAGCCAGTTCGTACACACTGTAGCTCATGTACACATTGGTACAAATGACCTTTCTTTTTTCTCAGTTGGTTCGGCACTTCACTTGTTTTCAAAGCAGCATAATGCATAAGCTTGCATGACATAACAATTTATGGAACTTCTGTTCAAAAAAAGAATGAACTTGCATTTAGATCAGGGGATCAGAATACTCCCATCAGTTTATAATTTAGCAGGCATCCATTTCATTGTTTTGTATTGAATGCAGTAACAGCTTATTTCCGCTTATATTGCAAAATACCATTCTTGCTGTCAGGTGGATGTGCTGGCAAGCATCATTTAGATAAGGATCGCATGAATAATCATCGCATCACAGATGCTAAATGTCAGTGAATTTACAAACCAAAATGCCTGTTCGTACAAATGATCTTTTTTTGTTCATGCACAAAGTGGAATTACGAACTGGTTTTTTTGTCAATCAGCTGCAAAGAAATGTACTAGTTTTCACTCCTCACAAAGATAGGATTTGAATTTTTGAAAGATTGTAAGCTGTTT
Source organism: Diadema antillarum (assembly GCF_040938485.1). Lineage (NCBI taxonomy): Eukaryota > Metazoa > Echinodermata > Echinoidea > Diadematoida > Diadematidae > Diadema > Diadema antillarum. The sequence goes on along the minus strand of NW_027270929.1, from coordinate 1,322,977 downwards.
CGTAAACTTGTATATAGGGTTTGATTCCTTTATGTTTTGTTTTAAAAAGACTTTCAACATTTTTCATCTTTACACTCTGAAACTTACAATGTAATAATACACCCATATCATCTAGTATATATTCAAACATATTCAAGGTCTCTATGAGGAGTGAAGCTCTTACTAGTCTTAAACACACTCTTCTATTGGGTTTATTAGTAAAATATTTGTTTAACATTTATTCGTTTTACTATCTACACAAATAAGCATCTCTCAGATTATTCAACACAAGATTCAGTGCCATCAGAACAATTGTATGTCATCAATTTGTGTCACCCTGTGTTAGTGGACATAATGTAACGCGAGTTACCGTAACGCGAGTTACCGACATAAAGGCTCCCTACATTTTTCCAGGTCATTGTTACTCAACTTTGATATTGTTAATTTATGAGTCCTAACCCACTATCAATTCAAGGTAGGAAAACTTTTATCAAGATTGTCTAGTATGAGGAGACTTTCCAAAAAGAGGTCTTCATAGAATTGACCATGTCCTTTTTGTGTAACGCGAGTTACCGAAATTAAATGATTCAAGAATCCCAACATGTTTGTCCTTTATTTTTCTTTTTGGATTCATTTAGTTGGTGTATGTCTACTTAACCCATGATGAAAAAAGTAACTTGTAGATCCTACCAATTACAAAGATATTGGCACATTATCCCAAAAATGTACCCATTATTTGTAACGCGAGTTACCGTGGAATTGCCCCTGTGGAAAAAGTATTATCTTTTTAAAGACACCATAGAAGAGCTTGCCCTGGTCACTATGAGGTGGCTACATTCAGATCAATTGTGGCGCTCGCTGCCGTGATGCCGTGAACATGTGTTTTGTACACTGTGCTGCCCTGTCTGCTTCTGTGCAACGCAGTTATTGCAAAGCGAGTAGCTGCGATCGTCATTATTCCGAGAAGTAGAAAATTGTAAATATCCTAAAAATTCCATTTCTACTGGACTTGAATCTCACTCAAATGCAAATATATGAGGCCGTTGGATATTTAGAGTGAGCTTGTGCATGTTTGGAGGACAATTGAGAAACAGGTGCGAAAGTACACTAGCGCCGACAATGTCTGATGGCTGATGCGATGCTTGATTGATGATCGATCATCACTGTCAAATTTTATCATTAACATTGGGCAATCAGTGATCATGATATTGATAACACTAAGGGTAGGAAGTTACTCTACACACAATTGACACTTCCTAGCTTCCCCTTGGTAAAATGGGTAGGAATACAGGGCCTAACGCAAGCCGGTATATAATCCGACTACAACATCGTCCAAGATTCGACTGCCTGCTACATGTACAGCAGAAACCTACAATAGTATTATGCTTTTGCGCATGGCTGAATCTTGGGATGTGACGCTATGGGAAAAACCTTGGTGCCGTATAGTAAGTCTACTTTTACTACTCATTGACCACCTATTTTTAGATCGACCACCCTCGTGCAATGGCTTTCTCGCATATAAAATCAAAAGTACATGTGAGATGGGGCGCAATACGCCGGAATATTCGAGCATGAATACAAATCAAGAAAAAATTAGGGGGATACAGGTAAATAGCCTCAGGAAAGAGGAGGAAAAATAAATTGAAGAAAATCCTTATTAGTAATACACATAATTATTGTTAACATGTATTTGCCCATTCACTGGGTTTACATGCTTTTCAATTGGAAAATAGGCAATTGATCAAAATGATGAGCTTGCGCCTGTGTACAGTAAAAGATGTCAATTGTGTTTGTCGCCAATAATTTTGCATGTACGGTATATGAGTCAATAATCTGAGCCTGGGATATGAATCTGCGGTATTTCTGCCTCGCGTGGAATGAAATTAAGGTGAAAGTGAGGGACATTTTGTAAGATGCAAGGTATTCAGTAAAAAAGTGTTCGATGAGTAGTAGGTCCAAGTAACTATCAACATGTAATTGCAATCGGTTACAATGTATGTCTGGGAGTAAGTGGAGTGTCACTGAAGTGATGCAGACACTGTGACTAGACATCTATTACCTGGTTCTAATACTTTAATAGATGGTCTACGCTATCCAGCTGATTATAGTATACACCATGTGTACACCATTGTAATTGCAAGTAAGTTTACATGTTTTTAGTATCTTCTGAGAATGCTAGACTTGTTCACAAATAACACTGTAGAACCCCTGTTGTGTATCATGCTCATGATAGCTGCAGCATTTTTCTCTGAGTATTCCCCTGGACTTTGATAAAGATGGCATTAAAATGATATCCATTTCATTACTTCAATGCAACACATTTTCTTTAACAGAAATCAGGCAGAAATGTCTCATACCTGTCGAGGAACCATCAACCTCGCCGGAGCTTACATAGATACGGAGGACTCGTGCAACTTTGTGATATCCAGCGGGGCACAGACATTCCACCTGAAGGCAGCGTCGGAGGTAGAGCGCCAGCGCTGGGTGACGGCGCTTGAGCTAGCCAAAGCCAAAGCAATCCAGATGATGGAGGAAGATTCAGGTATGAAGCTCTCTCTTTCTAGTGGCTTTGTGTTCCCAAAGTTTACGGAGCATACCATTGTATGAGCTATGTACAGAAAAGTTGCAATCCCAGCTCAGTATATAAAATTGCTTTTTAAATTCATATTATGTGGTCCTGCAAGTCATGTTAAGTTTGAACCTAATGGTACTAAAATCTTACTAACACTAATATGATAATAAAAAAGGAAAAATAAATTCTATTTGTAGCCCACATCAGTTGACTGTTGCACATTTTTTTTTTAACCCATTCGCAACTGAACGGCCCAAAACCGCCCAAAACCACCTGTCTTATTACTCCCTAAAATGCCCGAAACTGCCCATCTTAAAAAAAAACCCCAAAATGTTTGTATGCTCTACCATTTTCTGTGTTTTCATATAGAAAATATAATTATGTAATTTCACTAGTCAAAAGTCAACTTAAGTATGTCAGAATTACTTCTGTGACACACCATTCTCTTGAAACATACAGCTGTAGTACAAATTGTATGTAATAGACAAAAATGACCATGCACTGAGCTACATTGTATTCTAAGTCATTAATAGAAAGTTGTTGAAATGGGAGCAATATTGCTGTACCTTCTGTGGAACCATAGACCATTATGTACAGAATCTTCAGTTGCTAAAGGGTTAAAGAATTGAGCGCATGATGCAGAAGTGCAAAAATACCATTGGCTCAGATCAGCTAATGTACAGCTCACCATCCTGTCAAGTTAGTTGTTCATAAACTCTGTTGTTTGCACTGTCATCTTTGTGAGAAAATTCACTTGTTTTAAGTCTTTGTAACTTGGGGATGGGGATTGTGTAAAGGGAGTTTATCCCATTAAAAGTGTTACCTACATTTCCAGCTTTTTTGAAACAATCTTCAGGTAAACTGTAACCAATTTCTACACCTTTGGTGAGAAGTTACCATATTTTTTTTTTTTTTTGAGTAGTCATCAAGCATCTGCCCCCATTTTAACAAGTTATTTACACTAGGTTTCTATTTGAAGTTATTACTTAGCAATTTACTTTTGTGAATTTCAGAAAAAGTTTCTGGACAAATGCAGAAAGAGGTCCAGGTGTTCCATTTGAAAGAAAGATGTGCAATAATCTTGTACATTGCAATTTCATAAAGAATATGGGAAATTACATACATTTTTCTGGTGCAAGGAATCTAGCCCATGCTATGTAGGACACTAGTGTACACATGCCATTGGAATCACATCAGCCAACAATGTACAATGTAACTCGATCTTCAGTGTATTTTCCCCCCTTTATGAAGTAGCTAAATATTTTGCTTTGCCATTGCTGCCTCAACTTTTTTTTTTTAAATGACATTACATGTATTGTATCTAATCTAGTTTCATTTGTCTTCGCAACTCAAAATGCCATGCATACCGCCTTGCAATTTTCTGTTTTCATTCCTTTGATGTGAGGTACTTGAAATTTTAAACAATTTATGATTTTTTTTTCTTGAGCATGTAAATAGTTTGAATTTTAGTTTATAATACAGGCAGATGAGTTCATGTTGGTCATGCACTCACAAGGGTTTGTGATAGAATGCCACTGATATAAATGATAAAGTATATACAGAATGACACAAGCAATGTTGAATCCAAATATTTACTTTTCTTTTGTAATTTTTATGAATGATTCATCAACAGACATTGGACATGACCCGACACCATTAATTTGATTGAAACTTGATAAACTTAAATGCCATGGGCAGATATTAAAAAAGAAAAAAAAAATGTCATTATAAATCTAGCTCCTTATCAAAATTTGCAAAAGACCCATCAAATGGCAGAAGCTTTTACACCTCAAACATTATGCTATGCTTATGCAGCCACTCTCAGTCCAGAAACATGGGTTACCTTGAAACAGACAACTTAAAAGCTTTTAGTCATTGTTTTGACTCTTAAAAATCCATTAACCAGTTGTACTCTTTGGCAATACTAAGTAAACTGTACTTCATGAAGACCAACTGGAAGTAAAGCTTTTAATGCTAAATGTATTTTGTTGGAGGGTGGGGGATAAGAAGTACTGGTACATGTAATATGTGTATCTTGAACAGGGGATTATTGTTATTATTTATATCTTTATTATTATTATTATTATTATCATTATCATTATTAACATTATCATTATTATTATAATGTAGGTTTCCATAGCAATGCTTGGAAACCTAAAACCATGTTGGCTATTGAAAGAGAATATTGAGTTCAAGTCACTGTGGTTACTGTACATGCTGGTAGGCAATTCCAGAAGTGAAACAAGGAAAAACATTGAAAATATGTGGTGGGTGGGGGGGGGGGGGGGGGGGGGGGGTGGGGTGGGGAAGGGGAGGGGGTCCTTCAATGAAATTGCAGGCAGTGATGGATCTTTTGTATGAAATCTTGAAGTTATGAGAGAGCCTTGGCACTGTATACTGCAGAGTAATACCAGTAGAGTTACGTACATTGTACTGTATCTGGAAAAGTCTTAGTGCTTTAATACTGTGATCTGCTGGGAGCCCACTGCCTGTACATGTGGGACAAACAGTCTTACAGCTGTACGTGGCAAGCATGGTGCCAGTTGGGTGGCTCTGTGGGAATGGACCAGCTAAGAGTGTGGTGTCTGAGAGTGCTTGCGTTCACCCTGTTCCCGGGATATGACAGATCGGCGTCCCTGGCTCAGTCCCCAGCGGGACAGAGTGAATCGTGCTGCTGTGATGGGGATTGTGCACAAAGTATGTGATTTGTAGATTATGACTTTGTATGTGGTCAGTGCTTGATTTTGCTTTTCCCTTGTGTTCACCAGTTGTGACACAGTGTACACATACACACAATTGTAAGTAGAGTAGGTACATGTATGAGGGTGTTTACTGGAGTAGACTGGTACACATACACTTGCATGGCTGTGAGTATCTTGCATAAGGATGCTTGTTTGTATGAATCAACTAGTTTCTATCAAATGCTGAGACTGCCATACATATGTTTTTAAATACCTCTACCTGTAATGTATCCTCTGTGAATCAGGAAGCCATCTAGTGTAGATGGTGTGCACTTCTGCCAGAAAGCTTACCTTGTGCCCATTGAATCATGCCGGCTCATAGAGAGAGAGAGAGAAAAGTTTTGTTTGCATTATATTGTGGGTGTGCTGAAAATGTGATGTGATATGTTAATATGATTCCTTGAACAATTTGTCATATAATACACACACATGTAAATGATTTTTGCTGTACAGAAATGACTGGCCTAGATTTTTGTTGATTTGTGCATTTGTTCTTCAGCTCTCCTAGCCAACTTTTATAAGGTAATATTTTGTCATGTAATGTTACTCTCTGCTAGGTAGATCATCCTGGTTGTATTGTACATGTACAGTGTACATACTGTAGGCCTCAGGTATCAAAAACTACAAGTAAAAGGGATTAGGCAAATAAGGACTTCAGAACCAGAGTATTCAAATTCTGTTTAGATATTTTCAATTGGCCTGATTTTGCATTTTCTGATCATTCAAGAATTTGACAAATTGTGGATAATATTTTGAAGGTATCGAACTCAAGTATGTGGTGTAAATTATGCAGGTGCTGTTTTGTTGGGCACGTGGGTGACATGTGATGTTTTTCTGGACAAATGTGACCCATGTCTGACCTTTGATTTCCTGCCAGTTTTTATTTGCTCTGGTGTCTCCTAATGGGATGTTTGCCATATTTGGAAACTCTCCCCATTTCTGTGAACATTTATGGATACATAATCTCAGACAGTCATTTCAAAGAATTCAGTCGGGAAACTGAGATGCTACAGATTTGTTTGACCCAGGTTCAATATTGGTTTTGCACTTATACAAGTACATTAATGTATACACTGTAGCTACATATGTACATCATACAAACTGTACCTTCCTGATGTTGAATAGCTTGTGTAGTTTCTTTGAAGTCTCAAGTTTACATTCAATCTTGGTTTTATTCTATAATTTGTAGTTCTCTCCCCAGTCATATTAGGTCTTAGTTATTTTTTTTCTCTCTTTTTAAAAAGAGTTTTAAAATACACTGAAGATCATGCTAAAGTACATTCATGTACATATACCTTTACATGTATGTCATTGAATGGAAAGATTATTAAACATCAAGCAAGAGGAAAAAGTGAAGTTACAGTATGCTTATTATTATGTATATATATATATTTTTTTTTTTTTTTTTTTTTGGGGGGGGGGATTTTAATAACCGATGCATAAGATCTTAAGTCTGTCAGTTGGGACACATACAATTTGAACATGCATCACGGCAGTGAAAAACACTGCCTGTGATTGCACAAAGAATGGAAACATTTTAGAGTAAACAGCGGCTGGTTTCTATGGCTCTCATCGTGGGGGGTTTGGATGACTATGATCTGATGGTGCCCAGTCAACCTGACACAGTCGCCATTGCTGTTTGCCTGCCATTGGCTCCAGCGATGTTTGCTTGGAGGAAGACTACAATGTATGTATATTCAAACCACATCATGAAAGAAAAAAAAAAGATTAAAACAAAATGGAAAGATAGTTTGATGACCTTGTCGCTGGCTCATTGTGTAGACTACGTGTAGCTGTTCCTCCTGTGTTTCCTGTCTACGCTATATATAGTTAAAATCAATGTTTTGAGTGAACATCGGCCTGATGTACATGTACACAGTATGTACATCTCTTGTTCCTCTCACGCAGCTGAAAATGTTTTTGTAACTCTGCGTAGATCCAGTTCTGAATGTGTGCATTGTGTTTAAAAGGAGTAGACTCATTGGGATGGTGTACAGTTCTGTACACCATTTTCATTAGTCTGCTGTTACAAGATTAGCAGTGGAGCCATCCTTTTTTTTTGTGAGTTGGAGATACTTCTTCAGAACATTTTGTCGTACTCATACAGTACCAGCACTCGATCTAGAAAGACCTGACATCAAATAACAGGTATGTTCTTGCTCTCTCAATATATGTGTGTTTAGTGTGTTCCTGTGTCTTCATTAATTTCACCATGAAAAGGCATTTTTGGAATCATTTCTGTACAGAATTATCATCCTTATTGTGCAATTCACAGATCTAGGGGGATAGACTCAAATTCCCTTGCTAAAGAAGAAAGCCTCGGAATGATTTAAGAAAAAAGTATTGTCTAATTAAAGTCAGTACCAAGTGACTACAACTGTACCAACAAGTAGCATGAGAAAAGATGATTTAGATTGCATTGTCAATTGGAAATTTATGTATGGTGTCTAAAAGGCTCTATACATACTTGTAGTCTAGTTATCTCATTCACAAGGCTCCCCTTTAAAGTGGAAGTCTGCATTTTTGGAAATTAAATGACTGGTTAATTTAGTGAAAGAATACTGTGTGCATGTTCCAAATGCCAGAGGAGCATCTAAATGGGGTGGGCAGTGTTTTCTATCTTTAGGCCAATTATACACTTTGTATTTCATTTGAGATGCCTGTAGGATCCATATTAGATGATAAATACAGACACTCTTGGAGTATTGCTAATACCGTACTTTATTTGATTTGTTGACTTGTACATTAAACAAGTAATTTTTCCAGTTGAGCTTTTGAAGTTCCATGCACACACAGATGATCACACACACACAAACACAAAGTTTCCTTGTGTAATGTCTACCATTGTTGAATAAGAAGCAGTCACGAATTATTACGTGACAGTGATTGCTTATGCAAAGTCAACAACCAGCTACAGAAAGAAATTAATCTTCTTTGGACCATAGTCTTGAAATGCCATTGACATTATGCACAGAATAGAAGCTAATGGTACTTTGCGAGTTTACACAAGTTTGTAAGTCTGTCTACAAGTGCAAAAGAACTGCAGAAACTCCTTCCAGATACCAGACTAGGAAATACTGGTATGTGCTGTTGGATGCATTTACTTTTGTACATGTGTATCCAGTTCGGAGACCAGATGATCAATAAATGCTGGTCATGTGACGGGCCTCGTGTACAGCAGGAAACCTGAGAGGGGAGTTTACTTCTTGAATTACCAGCTGGGAAATTTTAGTTACCAGATTGTAGTCTTTAGTGTGGTGTGTGGTACAAACTGTACCTGCATATAAAGGGGTGTGTAGCGCGAGTCAAATTTTGACCCCAGAATACTTGTGTGATTTGTTAGCAAGGAGAAATTGGAGATAATTTGTAAATTCTGCCTGTTATTGTCTCTGACTGCTGATAAAAGATGACTTCCAATCAGTGTATGTAGAATGAACTGGTTGACTCGGCAAAGTCAGTGTGGACACGTGACTCAGGAAGGGATCAAATGTGAGGATTGGAGTAGGTCTGTTAATACTGGTTGGTCAGTGTGCATATATTATAGAGGAACTCATTGCTGTTTTCTTCTTACTATGCCATCATTTACAGCAACCATGTCTTTGAGGTCGATCGTACCCTTCAAGGACCAAGATGTATCAACAACTTGATTTCTGATATAAAAGATTGCTACCACACAAAAATAAAATCCAGTCAGATTGTCCTAAAACATGGATTTTTTTTTTTACTGCAAAAGCTGTATGTGGGCTTTAAACATTTATAACAGACCTTGCTTAGATTCCCATTATCAGTTTAATTTGAGATGATTTGAGATCTACAGTTACATTGTATATGAGTTTTACAAAAGTCTGCTTATAAGATGCTGATACTTATTAGTACTTGAGGGTGCAACATGTCTGTACTGAAGTTCGTAGTGGGGTTGACATTTTTGTGATAACCCTTTTAAGCTACCTGACTGAAGTGATGATATAGACATGTGTGCATATCACACACACACACACACTCACACACACACACACACACACACACACACTTGCTCAATAAAGATGGCTGTAAGTGTGAGCATGTCAGACACCCAGCGCTATGCAGAACAAGCGCAGTAGGTACATTGTACGTGCTTTCGATTTAATAGCTTTCTCCTTGATGGAGATGTTGACGATCCATCAATTAACAAGAGTGCTGCGTTCCTGTCGAGGGAAACTGCCAAAACATTGATTTCTTTTTCTCTCTCCCAGCAACTCATATAGGATCAGATGGAAGTCTCATCTCTACCTGTTCCGTCTCTCTTGAGGGAGAGATGAGCACAACTTGAATCTAAACTGATATGTGATATTTTATTGGCATTGTAATGCATTGTGATATTATTGAGATATATGCATTTGGATGCTTTGTTCCAACTTTGGGAAAAATAAATCACTATCTGATTCGTATGTGACAGTTCTCAGGTGCATACAATGGTATTGTCATGTCTGTTTATATTGCTATTCCATTACACCAGTACATTCATTTAGATGCTTTTTTTTCATCTCGTTTCCAAAAATGCAGTGAAGAAAAGGATGAGCTGAGTATTACAATCAAATATTAATATTACAATGATATTTGATGTAAAACAAAGATTGGAGATACGAAATTAGTCTATTGTCAGGTTGAGTTACAACTGTACCTATTGAAAGTGCCAGTGTCATGTCAAATGCAAGAATGGAAGCATGGCCAAATGATGCACAAAGGCTACGTGAAGGAGGATCGTTTGTACAAAAATTGCACAATGTGAACATCTCATCTTCACTTTCAGCAATGAGAGGAGGCCTCACCACATCACACCTTTATCTCCTCAAGAGCATCCCAGCCCAGTTATGCCATTTCACTGTCTCTCTCTCTCTCTCTCTCTCTCTCTGAGCCTTCTCTTTTCCTTTTCCCATTCCAGCTCAAATCTAATTTGCCTGTTGGGTTTGATTGACGTGCAACAACATGTCTGCTCGCATGTGTCTGTGCATAATTGCAATGTGGCCACGGAGACATGATGCTACTCCCCCCATGGGCAGGGAGATAGTAGTCTCACTGAACTTGACCCTTGGCCCCATCATCCTCGAATATATCACGGGACCACTTGTCAAAGGGAGGCCTCTGAGATTATATCAATTGATAGAAATGGACTATTGCCATAAACTGTTGGGAATTAAAGCGATGGAAATTTGATTGAACTCTGATGGCGCCCTGCTAGATTATCCTGCAGCATCGGTTGTCTCATGTTGGTTGTTCGATGTAGAAGATAACAGTCTGTGTGAGAAGACTAGCTGACTGTGCGTGGGCAGGGTGCAGAGTATGCACATGAACTCTAATCTCCCTCGGTCGTGTGACGAAGTGTGCTTATGCTTGGCACCAGGGGAGAAGAAGATGGTATGTTCGATGTGAGAGACATTCATGTATGCACATGGAAGCACTCGCTCCAGAGCTCGGCTTGCCTTGACAAGTCTCACATTACAAAGTTGCTAGGTCATTCGTACATCAGCACTCAACATTTTTAGGGTTTAATTCACGCATTCCATCACGGTGAGACTAACAGTGGTTTGTTTATTTGTTTGTTTGTTTGTTTTTTTTTTTATTTTCTGAAAGAAGACCCAATCCAAATCTATTTATATTTCTGCATGTACCTCATGTGTACACCACTTTTGACTGGTGTAAAATAATGAATCGTTGATGCATGTATGTAGTGTTTCTTCTCAGAACTCAACCTTTTCAGCATCATTTATGTTTCAAGACATTTTTTGATGTCCACTATTTTACTTCTTTGTTCAAATGGTTAAATTACTTTTTGCTTGGAAGAAGAAGTAATAAAAAGAATTGTGAGATTTGTGTCACACATTGCAATCTTAAAAGTGAAAAAAAAAATACAATTTTGATAACTATTTCATATCAGTTGCAACAAGACAAAGCATGCACTTCCAATTCCTAATCGAACTGTGTGTACCACAATGGGTTTATTGTCAAATTTAACTCATGGCAGTCTTCAAAAGACTTCACATTAAGTCTCGAAGAGCTCCTCTCTCTGTAGGCAGCCATTCTGTCCTTTGATTTGTGTCTTGGAGAATTCTCCATTCCATCCAGCCTGTTACAGAACTCTTGGGATTGTGAATAGTGTATATTTTCTGCCATTGCCGCCACTGCTGAGTGGGTGCGGAAAGTCATTAGCGAACTGCCATCCATTCTGAAAAGCAGGTTAATTACCTCTGACCCAGCAGAACTGTAAGAGGCCGGAGTTGATCAAGGGGGGTTTGTACAGGTACAGTAGTCTTTCTTCAGGTGTTTTTTTTCTTCTATTTCTCTGTCTCCCATTCATCTTCCATCTGTTTCATGTCTGGAGTCCTTTTATCTTTTCATTTCTGTTTTCTCTGTTATACTACGGATTATTTTTGATGCTGTCAGCACTTTTAGTACTACTCCTCAATAATATCTTATCTCCCTCTTGAAGATTTTCTCTGTCCATCTAAAATTCATCTGAATTTTCTTCTCCTGACTTTACTGCAACCCCCCCCCCAAAAAAAAAAATAAACCAACCAAAAAATGGAGAATTATACAGATAACTCTCATCATAATGAAGTCCTTGGGACCAGCAATGTTTGTTGATTATATAATAATTTTGTTGTAGCCAACAGTAAAGTAAAAAAGACAAAAAGTATTTAGAGGATGATTTTGGGACCTGAATTTTTAGTTCGTTGTAACAAGAATTTCGTTGTACATAGCCATGTTTGTTGTAATAGGAGTGCATTGTTATTTACTTGAGAAAAGGAGATGATGATAAAAGATGTATGTATAATCTTTGTGGTTTGTTGTGGAAACAAACATAACGCATCAGGGTCAAGTATCATAGATAGAATATGAGTGCGGACAGACTTTGCAAGACCAACCTTCATGATCGCAGCCAGGCCGATTCCTGCTTGCATTCTTGGAAGGTTAGCATTCCCAAGCTGTGCTGGAGAGACCTTGACAGTGCCACTATACACTGCAGCCTGTGAGCTTGTGTTGCCTCATCTGCGAAGGATCTATAAACACATCATCTTCATTAGACCTTTCATATACTATCCTTGGACTTCTCATTACCTGTATGATAGCTATTTGCATAATTTATTCAAATTCATGCCTATTTCCAGCATGAAGGGTTCCATACATGTGTTATGCTGTAATTTCAAATTTTGCTCGAGGTCTTCCCTTGCTGCAGTACATCTGTTGTCAGAAGTATTACATAGATTGATGTGGTCTGTGCCTGTTAAACTTGCAAGAATAGAACTTACAAGAACATTTTCTCACTGAAATGCAAGAACTTGCAAGAACATTCTCTCACTGAAATGCAATTACTTTTTAAACTTGCCTTTCATGAGGCTTCTCGCCATTGGAATTTGGTTATGACTATTTAGTATTTTCTCAAAGGAGAGTACAGGGCCAGTAGAATGCTGTGGTTACAAGGTAGAGCATTGCATTAAGAAACAACAACAACAACAACAACAACAACAACAACAACAACAACAACAACAACACCACCAACAACACCAACACCACCACCACCACCACCACCACCACCAACAACAACAACAACAACAACTTCCATTTGCCTGCTCATGCCATTTCATAGTTGTCTGATTAATTCTAAATTTGGCATTTCACATTCTATTATCTGACAGACAAATGCCCTGAAATCATATCTGCTTGACAGTCCGTTTTGCTGGCCACAGCTGGGTAGATTGTCCAAATGCATACTGTATGTATCATTTACTCGCGTTAAACGTTTATGCAGCATTTACTCAGTAACATTTTGCGGTGCTGATTTGGTGGAATGATGATAAATCAGGTTTGGAATGGGTGTGGACCATGACGGTAAAGAATCGATCATTGATGCTTCATTGGGACAAAGCATTTCTAGAGTACAAAGCTTTTTGCGATGGTATCAGTGCTCACCATGGCTAACTGGCACTGTAAATAGTATCACCCTGTTCATGCATGTTCAACAGAAGTTTGAGCAAGGCTGAACAAGTCAATGTCAGTGCTTTATCCATTGGCACAAGACTTTTTCATGCATTAATGTGCTTGTACTTACTGAAGAAGATTTACCTATTCTCTCTCTCTCATTTTGGCAAAAAACATGCATTATATGTCAAGTCACTATAGTCACTATGTAGGCCCTGTGTACAACCAGAACATTCATGTCAAACATAAGTGAACACTGAGTCAGAAATAGAGGCTAAGCATTGTAGGCAGTAGGATATCTTTACTCAACATCTCTCTCCGTATATTCCTAATGGAGTACAGTATGTAGACAACAGGCAAAGGCTTACTTTGCATTATATATATTATATGTAATACTCAATTGTATTGGAAAGGGGAAGGAAGGGGATTTTGGGGTGCAATTCCCTTGAGTGTCTGGGGGAGCATTCTTTATCTAGTCTACTCTGCGCTGTGATCCTCTTTCTGACAGTGGAATCTGTCAAGGAAGTCTGACAGTTATCATCATGAGTGAGATCTTTGGAAGGAGAGGAGAGGAGAGATGCAGTGTGTGTTAGTTGATGGGTGGGGGGGGGGGGGGGGGTGTGGCTGGGGCTGGGGTAGATGCAGGAGAGAGACACAGAGGAGGGGGATAGGGAGAAGAGATCAGTATGTCTTACCAGAGTGAGATAGGGAGAGAAGGGGGGAGGGTGGGGTTGGGGTGAACGTTCAGCAGTGTTATGCTTCATTGCAGTGCAATCGGCTATGTGGCTGACGTCTCCCTTCTTCCGTCTGGCTTGGGGGAGCGGATGAGCCTCCCCGCAGCAGCGAGTGCTCGCCCGTCACTCGGAATGTCGGTCGGAGGACCGCGATAATGATGCCCATGATGGATGGTGCTCGTCGTGTCTGAAAGATGCGGTGGCCGCGGTCGAGTGGCTGGTCCAAAGCATCTCATGGGAAACTGGCTTCTGTGCTCGCTGTGTGGAGCAATGACGCGGGACGCAGCATGGACAGGTAAACCAGACGTAAGTGTGTGGGAGGGACCATTGCTCGGGAAAGTGTAGCGATGGTGTGCAATAATGCTGAGGAAATCGTAATCCCAAGAGACTTGTTGATGATCACATTACTACGGAGGAATGCCACGCAAGGATAAGTAAAAAAGTGTGATGGCTTGTCTGCATTGAATTTTGGACCGATGTCATTCCATATCGTAAGAATGGTTGTTGTTAGTGGGTCTGTGCATACATTCCATTTGTGGGGATCATCCTTGCCGTCATTTTGAGGTGACTTAATAGCTTGAACGGCGCTTCAACTCTCAGAGTTGCAAGTTTTGTGTAGAATGTTTGCCGCAAGAATTCACGGAATTAAGAGTGCACCTTTCTGATGTTTGTAGGTCAAACTGTCTAACGTAGGAGTAGAAACTTTACCTCTCTGACGAGGCAGAAAATGGAAGGAGAGTCCGCAATCCAGAGTGTGCGTCACTTTGGTTTGACACCCTTGGCTTGCGATGCATTCCCTTCCAGAGATGATCATTGCCCGTGGAATTATTTATGCAACTAGGAGATGCGTAATCTGATTGAAGGTGCAAATGTGGAAAATGTAAAGGCGTGTGTAGTGAACCAGATAGAGAGAGAGGGAGAAGGGTGAAAAGAATTGAATTTTCTCAGTGTACATGGTATGTTACAGTGTGCCCTTGGCCTTGCTGTTGCATTCCTGTGTGTGATGAGGTGGGGGGGGGGGGTGGGGGAGGGAGAATATGAATTGTTGATTTAGAATAGCCTACAGTAGTCTCACTGCCAGATGTTTGGTCACATTTGCCTGAAAGTGTGGCAGGTATGTGTTCAGGCAATTGTCTCATTTGGCAGTCATGTTTCTAGGGTGTTATATTTCAAGAATAGGGAGAAAAGAAAACATTTTTTTTTTTTTAATGTATACTGTAGGCCCTACATTGTATTCATAGAAACATCTCCTGCAGTGGTGCCAGTGTAATTATTTGACTTTTTTTTTTGGTAAGGTCATTTTCAAGAGCAGCATATCTTTTCAATCTATTCAGCTGCTAATAAGAAAGATGTTGCCTTGGTTGCACCTATAGAGCAATGGCAGGATACCCTGTTGATTGCCTGTATGTCGACCTCATGGTATTCAGCTACAACTTGTAGGGTTGCAGCTAGGTGAACATTTGTAATTCCTAGTTCATCATCTCTGAGTGTATTACAGCGTTAATACATAGCAAAGCAAAAATCTTTTCCATTTTTTTTTGGCCACCTAACCTTTCCCTTGACCCTTGGACAATAACCTAATCATTATCATTGTCATTGTCATTGTCATTGTCATTATGTGTGTGTTATAACATCAGCATCAGATTACTGTAATTGAAATACCCACATATCAGATTGTAGGAAAAAGTAATAGTTACTCTACCTTCTCCAACAGCATAAGCCCTTTTTACACTTGTGTTTCTTAACCCCGTACTTTCTCTGACCCAGGACTATCGTTTATCCCGTACTAATTTTTTCAGCTTTTTACACTCGCCAATAAATCCTGTACTAAGCTCTTGTCCTGGGCTAAAGAGAAAACTGACCTTTTTACACTTGTATTTCTTGGTCCCGTACTTTCCAAACCACATGAATATTCATGATTACGCTGTGCACTGTACAAGTACACGCACGCACCGGCAGCATTTGATTACCTCGTTTCTGATTGGTCAGACTTTGTCTCCGTCGCTTAGTCCCAGATTATTTCTTCGTTCTGCTTATACTCGCTTGCTTGGCACCGCAATTGCGGTGCTAACCCTGCTTTTTTGCAGGGCCAGATAGTACGGGATTATTGGTGGGGCTAGCCCACTTTGGCAAAAACAAGTGTAAACAGAAAGTGGGCTAGGGAAAGTCCGGTACCAACGGTGAGGCTAAGGCCCCCCTTAGCCCCACCGTTGGTACGGGACTGAGCAAAAATTTGCAAGTGTAAAAAGCCCTATAGGTTCATGTCATGTGAGGAGACTATACTTTTCAGCCCCACCACACATTGTATTTATACATACATGCATCAGCTGTGTAACCACAGCTGTTATGAGTGATTTTAATGGTCATTGTAAGACCCCGTTTACAGTGCAGGGCTCGGCCGCGGCTGAGCCCGCCTTCATATCAGTGTAAACGCGCAAAAGGCCAAATGCGGGGCCAAAATTGGCCGCGCATTTGGCCACGCTCTGGAGGTGGTCTCGGCCATGGCCGAGCCGCGGCTGAGCCTGGCCTCTTTTCAGTGTAAACGCAAACTGGGCCAAATGCGCGGCCAATTTTAGTCTGGCTTCCAGACCCTCTGCCGTACTATTTCCCTATTCAGGATATTAACCCCCTCAACGTCGAAAACTAGTATAGTTTAAGGTGGTTTTGTCCTGCAAAGGATTTTTCCTTCGGCAAAGGCCTTGCCCGAATGGCAACTTTGTCGCCACGGAATCCAGTTGGCAAAGGGTCTGAAAACCAGACTATACCAAATTTCGTTTGTTTACAAGCAGAGCGCCACTACGACAAAATATTGAAAGGCAGTGTAAACGGACAAAATTGCGGGGCTCGGCCCCGCAGTTGACGCTGGGCTCTGCCGCGGCTCGGCCCAGCCCCGCACTGTAAACGGGGTCGTAATGAGCAACAGCATGGTGTCTTTAAAAGCCACTGTCATCGAGGCAATTTTCCAAGACATTTCCAAGACAAAACACATGAAAATTGAGGAGCTCCAAAAGTAACCATGGTTACAGAAGTTTATGTGCTTTGCTGCTGCAGCACTCATACCTTCTATTATTCATAAGGAACAAAGGCGTCCACAACCTAGAAACAGAATTCCAAAGTGCCCTCGCTCTCCCCATTTATCCAATTTCTGAAGATGCGCCACAGACTAGGCCTCTAATGAGCTGATCCATAAAACATCTGTATGTCGTCACCTTATCACCTCCCGTTTCTCGCCATGTAGGCATGTTGAGCCTTTCCTGTACAACATCCCATGGCCTTGTTTCTGTGTTTTAGATATACGTGTAGATGGTAGTGTGTGTATGAATTCCAACAAAAGCAACAACAACAACAACAAAATGTGTTCTTGCTTTGGAAGAGCACTTCTAGTACAAAATGTGTGAATTTGAAGATTCTTCAATGATCTATTGCAATGAGATGTACACAAGGGGAGTCAAGGTGAGGTTACCATACTCACTCCTGTAATAGGAATGTGTTGTATTACATCACCTTGGTTGGAATTCACCCACTTTTCTCCTGTATTGATAGGGGATACTAAATATTTGTCGAGCAGGGGACCGTTTCATGAAACTTTTTGTCAGTGATCAGTGATTTACACTGACAACTGTTAAAAGCTACTGAAATCCTTGCGTCTGATTGGCTGATAGCAAATTTGTTGGTGGAAACCTCTGACGAACTCGTTGATGAAACACCCCCCAGGGGACCGTTTCATGAAACTTTTTGTCAGTGATTTACACTGACAACTGTTAAAAGCTACTGAAATCCTTGCGTCTGATTGGCTGATAGCAAATTTGTCAGTGAAAACCTCCGACGAACTCGTTGATGAAACGCCCCCCAGGTCTTGATCACGAATTCAACCACTTACTAGTGTGTAATTGTCGTTCCAGTCCCAATTTAGAGAAATATATCATACTCACGAAATACATAGTGTTTATGATAAGAGGATGTACTATATATAGACATGATTTTACACATTGGATGCATTGACTTCAAATGCACTACGCACTACACTTCAGTATGAAGGTCAAGAGTTCATGCCTCGCTGTGCCACCGAGTTCTTTCTAATTACCTTTCAAACCCATCTTCTGCACCTGTGTGCAGGGTATTATGAAGATATATGTATCTCTCACTTGCCAAATAGGCTCTTGGAGAAAGGACCTCAAACAACTATATTTTTAACAGGCAAATGCCCATACATTCATATTACTTGCTCGAGAATAAATTCTACTTGCCCTCAGCAAATGCATCCCTCATCAATAAAATGTAGACACTTGATTTGTCTGCATAGTGTCATGTAACCAAACATGTGTGCACGTGTACAGTGTACAAGTGTAGTTGTGCTACAATGTTGATGATGTTGAAAACAAAGTGCCCTTGAACAAAAATGTGCTACCTTGTAATGTCATTAATGGTATAGTGCACTATACCATAAACTTTGCCATACTTAGCACCCTCAAGCATCAACAAGTACCTGATAAGGAGGTTGCATGTGGATTATTGCCGGTAATTGCGGTGTACTTCACCACATGTGCATTAGAAGAGAAAGTACACCCCGTGAGACTTTAAGGCTTTTTATAATACCAGAGAGTGGAATGAGTGAGCTATAATGGCAGGCTTGATTTCATCGTTTTGGTTGATGATGATAATTATCGTAAAGTCACTTGAGCAGCAAGACATAGTGAAAGAGCACAATGTTTAAGCCAGCTGTCGAGTTAATAATTATCAGTACTGAGTTAATATTTATCTGGCTGTAGCGCTTAAACGCAGTGAATGTACAGCTGTAAACATTTAACACAAATTCACAAAATGTTCAAATTTCCAAATGTTCACTTGATCCATATTAAACACAGTGAGGAATTGATTTAAGTGGCTGATGAATATTTACAGTGTATCCACCAGCATTATGTACATGTAGTGACATCATCATTTTTGTGTTCTTGAAAATAGATGCAGCTTAAAATATTCATCCATGTTTGTCCTTACTTCAGCCTATTTGTGTTTAATGCTTTATTTACTCTATACAACCTGTCAGAATGGGTGTGTGGAAATATGATTTATCAGAAGAAATGACACATGTCATTGGATTAATTACCTAAAATTTTGGTGGATCTTTGTGGCTTTTTTGGGGGGGAATATGGGGATAGTGATTGAGGCTGTCCATTCATTTTTATTCTTTACAGTGCAAGGTCTAAAGCTTGATGCTATATTTTGAATCTTGAGTGTCTTCAGAGGACAACAATTTACAAAGAAACAACAACAACAAAAGCAAACTGAAGTGTATGTAGTGTAATGTATTCAGGGCTTCCTCAAAAAGCAGCTTTGCTGCGTAGCAGCAGCAAAATAGAATGTCCCAGTTAATAGCTGTAAGTTGTGAAAAATAAATAGATGAGTAAATGAATAGATAAAAAACATTTCTTTAACTTACTATAAGTATGTGGGATATGATAATAGCTGTTGAGTTGGGCTGTGCTAATTTACAACCTCTTCTACTGAATATCTAGTGAATTGTGAATTCTCTCAGATCTGTATGAACTGGCATAATGATAGGTTGATATATGCCCGAGTATGGGAATGTGATTCCCACTAACCCTATCAGGGAGATCTATTTGTAGCTTCTGTGCTCGTGTACTGAAGCATCCTTGGGAAAGGCATCATTCATTTTATGTAAACACCGGTGTCGAATGTATCAAGAATGTTTCTACGCACGCTAGATTTTTCAGCTCCAGAAGGTACAGTACGTGTTGGAAGATTGTGTGACTGGCCTTTTTGTTTGCGTAGCCCTAATTTAATCAGGAGGGTGTTCTTTTTTTTTTGGGGGGGGGGGGATGCCACACTCTATTATCTATTTAGATCAAATTTCTTTTCTTGTTATTTTTCACGTCTTTGGAATACAATGTGAAAAACTTTGTTTTTACTTTTTCTTTCTCTTTTGTTTGGGGTGGGGTGGGGAGGGATACTTGCTGTACATGTAGTTTGGTAAAGTACTGTGTGTGCAGTTTTTTTTTATTTTTTTATTTCTTTTTTTTTGGGGGGGGGGATTGGGGGGCGGGGCTGGGGAGGAGAAACTATAGTGTCGGAATACATTTCCTAAGGATTACAAGGGGCACGTAGTGAGAGAACATCAACTGTCATGTTTTGTTTATTGACTTTTCTTGTTTATTTCAGCTTTGTCTTCCTGGACACTCATTCAGTGGCCAAAAGGTACAATGTGCACCCAGCTTGCTTAGCGAATTCCTCCCAGTAATCCACTATTTCCTCTTTTTGCATTTTTTTTTTTAATAATTCCTACCATCTCTTCAATCGTTGTCATTGGTTTTTATTTTTTGCCATCCCCATGTTAACACTTACCGCTCATTTCCAGCTCCCCGTTTGTGTCATGTTTTTGTGCGTAATATTTGCTTATCCCGATTCTTCTGCATAAAAAAGGAATGTATTGTACATGTGTACTGTACATCTCAAACCACTGTCATCTATTTGCTGGATGCAGAGGTGCAAGTGATTTTTGAACTCTCTCTTTTTTTTTTCTGATTTACTCTCACTTCAGTAATGTTCATCCCTCCATAGACCATGCAAACCATTCATCGCAAATCAAGATTAAAAATGACTAGGATCATGACTGCTAATGGCATGCTGATTACAGGGCGAGTCCAAAATAAGGTTCCCTGAGAAGTCAAAACTTCATGTTTTCTCAACATTTAAATGTTTCGTATCATTTTTCAAGCTTGTGAGTTGAAGTTTGAAATTCCATAATGAAAAAAAAAATGTGTCATGCAAATTTATGCAAGTTTAAGGGCTTCATTCGCATTTACGAATTTGAAACATAACACTATGTATGGAACTGTTATTAAAAATCATATATTCATTCAAAGGAACACAAGTGATATTTGATTAATATGTGGACATTATTTCATCTTGATTTGACTTGGTATGAAAACTTAGCCATTATGAGATCAATTATGCAGTCCTATCATCAGATGTCCCATACGCATTTATAAACATTGAAGACATTTTTTTTTTTTTTTTTCTGAAAGCATAAAAGTTAATGCAGTGCTATTCTGGGAAGTTCTAATCTATTGACGTAAGAAATTAAATACAATAGAATGAAAAAAAAAAAGGTAGATAAATAGACACATTTTTGGGGTTACAGTAGGCAATGAAAAAATCTTACAATTTGAGACAAATGCGTTACTTATGGGACATCCTCATATATTGTATGTTGCATGTGAATGTAAATGTAGCTAGCACAGTAGGAGGATCTTTCAGTACATGGATGGTACAACATTAACACTTATGTCTATGTCCAGGATTCCTGACAACTTTGTGTTCTATATTAAAGCCTTTGATATTTCTATATTTCTTGCTTGTATGTCTGCACATGATGGGAGGGTTTTGTTTGGAGGGCAATTAAGCTACTTACCTTTAATACTGGACAATATTTGAAATAATAATCTGCACTATCCTTAAAAAATGCTTTTTAATAGCAATTGGTGTGCAAATAGCAGTTGCTCGATATTTGGAGGAGAATCGTTAGACCAGCCGCAGATTCTAGTGCAGAATGTTCACAGATTGCAAATAGGATAGCCTGCTAAATAGTAGGCTCTCTGTGATTTAGCTTTCTCTATTATGCAGCATTGTCTACCCGGATCTGTGTTTACGTGTGCTCATCTCTGACAAATTATCCAGCTGGTGAAGAATTTGTGTCAGTGGTGAATGTGAACCTTTGCATGTTATGGTTCTTTTTGGCATAATGTGTATGGCATATTTTAATGATAATTCTATTTTTTTAATTTTTAGCTCACCTGAGCCAAAGGCTCAAGTGAGCTATTGCGATCGCCCTTCGTCCGGCGTCCGTCGTGCGTCGTGCGTCGTGCGTCGTGCGTCGTCCGTCGTGCGTCGTGCGTCGTGCGTAAACTTTTTACATTTTCATCTTCTTCTTGAAAACCCCATGACCGATTTTCATCAAACTTGGCAGGTAGCATCCCTAGGGGTTAGGAACTCAATTTGTTAAAATGGGCACCATGCCCCACCCAGGGGGCCCCCAGGGGGCCCCCAGGGGGGGGCCCAAACCCCCCAAAATTAAGGAATCTGTAAAAATCTTCTTCTCTAGAACCAGAAGTGATAGAGCGAAGTTAATACTATGAGTTAGTACATTGATGACTGTAGTTTCAAGTTTGTTCATGGCAGAATCAGGGGTGCCCCCCTTGGGACCCAGGGGAGGGGGGTGGGGAAGGGTTCTAATGGGCCTAAATTGTACATTTTCATCTTCTTCTTGAGAACTCCATGACCCATTTTCACCAAACTTGGCAGGTAGCATCCCTAGGGGGTTAGGAACTCCATTTATTAAAATGGGCACCATGACCCACCCAGGGGGCCCCCAGGGGGCCCAAACCCCCCAAAATTAAGGAATCCGCAAAAACCTTCTTCTCTAGAACCAGAAGTGATAGAGCTAGGTTAATACTATGAGTTAGCACATTGATGACTGTAGTTTCAAGTTTGTTCATGGCAGAATCAGGGGTGCCCCCCTTGGGACCCAGGGGGAGGGGGGGGGGGGGGGTGGGGGTGAGGAGGGGTCCTAATGGGGCCTAAATTGTACATTTTTATCTTCTTCTTGAGAACCCCATGACCCATTTTCACCAAACTTGGCAGGTAGCATTCCTAGGGGGTTAGGATCTCAATTTGTTAAAATGGGCACCATGCCCCACCCAGGGGGCCCCCAGGGGGCCCAAACCCCCCAAATGAAGGAATCTTTAAAAATCTTCTCTAGAATCAGAAGTTATAGAGCTGAGATAATACTATGAGTGAGTACATTAATGACTGTAGTTTCAAGTTTGTTCATAGGAGATCCAGGGGTGCCCCTCTTGGGGGTAGGGGGAGGGGGGTGGTTGGAAGGGTCCAAATGGGGGCCTGAATTGTACATTTTCATCTTCTTCCTGAAAACCTCATGATGGATTTTTGTCAAACTTGGCAGGTAGCATCCCTAGGTGGTCAGGATCTCAATTTATCAAACTGGGCACCATGCCCCACCCAGAGGGCCCCAGGGGGCCCCAATTCCCCCAAATTAAGGAATCTTGAAAAAATTGGGCCCTTATTGTACATTTTCATCTTCCACTTGAGAATGCCTCGTCAAATTGTGGTAGAGCTGTGATTAATTTAGATTAGTGACTGCGTGAAAGGTGAACTTGCGATACTCAGGTGAGCGCTAGACCCGCAGGTCTCTTGTTAAGCATTGTCAACTGATGCCATGTGATGAATTTGATGGCGTTTGGTAACACCTTTGAAATCAATGTTGAAAAACTAGTTACACGTAGTTTATGTGAGGTTTTTTTTTTATGTCCTGTATAGTATGAAATGTGTAAAAATTTCTAATTCATATTATCAACCAAACTCTACTACAATTATGTAGTGTTGTTGAGAACATATCACTTTGAATACCATAGATTCATGTTCATTTTTTTTTTTTTTTTGCGTACACATGTGCACGTATTTATATTTGGTTATAAAACACATATAATTGAGTGTGGTTTCTTAGCTGTGCAATGACTGTTGAGTAACCCATCCTGGCATATGTAGTACCATACTATACCTATCCCTAGTACTTTCTGTGAGGCACTCACGTATCAGACTGTGGCCAAGTGCGTACATTTTGGTCTGTTACTGTGAAAATGGAAATTTCGCGATGTTGAAATTTCTGAGCATTTTCGTGATATGAAAGTAGCTTGAATATTTTAGCACATTAATATTTTGCTGGTTTTATGTAATGATCCTGCAGAATTAAAAACACACAAAATTCATCTTACCTGGCCAAGCGCCAAAATTTACATGAAAGTTTCCACTTTTACAATATTCTATTTATGTATATTGGGGTTTCAAAGTGGATTCATTAACTGCGTCAGACAGTCTAAGCAGTCTTGTCTATATTTTTTTGCACTATGGGTATTACCACATGCAGGATCATTCTGTTGACTAAATGAGCAATGTCAGGCCTCGAAATAGGATTTTGGAGGGGCAAGGCCATTTAGAAAAGGGCACTTTTTCCAAGAGGCCAGGGCACTTAAGTCAGTCAGAGGGGCACCAAGGCCACATTGGAAAGGGCATGTTTGGTGTTTATGAAAAAAGAAAGAAGAAAAACAAACCGAGAAAAACAAACAAACAAACACACACACACACACACACACACACACACACAAAGTGCAACACACAACAAAAACCTCTTCCCTACAGCTGTAACACATTCCCGATCTCTGCGTTTCTATCAGGTGAAACAACATTTTTTAAAACAGGAATAAAACAACAGTAGGTATTGATTGAAACTCGACACCCTTTCAGGCCAGCCAGGCTGCCATGAAACTTCAAAGCACATTCCGACAGCTGGCTGGCAAAACCACAAGGCAAAGGAATTTGCATGCGCGTGTAGATTGCTATGATTAGTCTGTGACAGACAGTTCATGACCTCCAAGAATGCGCCAGTACGAGCGGTTTCTTCTGTTGATTGGTCTCTCTCTCTCTCCACCCCTCCCCATTCCCCAGTCTGGCACACCTTGGCATCGTGGGATTTTTCTTTTTTCTTGGTGAACTTGGAGTTCACTCTTTATACTCTATCTGAATATGCGCTGCCTAGCTAGTACATACTCGCGGCCGCTGCGCTGCGGAGGCAGTCGGGACGGTAAAAGCCGGTCGGGCGTACATGTTACGTACACGTCGTCTCGTATCTCGGAAAGATACTTTGAGTTTGAATCAGATACATCGGGACGCGAGTGAACTGAAGGTATGATATTTGAGATCAGGAAAGTTGTTCAAGCTTATTAAAGAGACTTTGAGAAAGGGCATATCATACGTCATAAATAATAACTTTCATTCTAAAAGGGCACCACGGCCCAAGAAAAAGGGCACATTTTTTTGGCCGTAACTTTGATCAAAAAACAAAAGGCATTGCGGCCAACGGGGGGGGGGGGGGGGGGGGGGGGGGGGGGGGGGGGGGGCACCGACGGCCATGGCCGTCGGTGGCCGTCGGTTAATTCGAGGCCTGCAATGTCATCAAGATTTTGAATAAATCTACGTACTTGTCATGAAAAAAGAACCCTGACATTTCAAAGTTAAACCTTATTAAATGCAATCTTTGATAAATTCTGCAATTTGCACTCTAATTTGGAATATGCAATTATTCTCAAAAGTTTCATCAAGTTGCTCATTACTTTGTGATTGAAAATAACAATAGCTTCTAAAAGCTGAACTCATCACCAAAATTTCTAAAACATACCTTGTACTTTATCCTACTGATATCTCTACTCGAAAAACTTTGCTTCGAAACTATCTTAAATTTCATTTGGATTGTGAAAATCCTGTATTATCTTCAATGTATTCATTTTCTCTTCACATATGAATGAGAGGGGGAGAGCCTAGAGCAGTAGGTGACCAGTGCTACTTTTACACGGCCCTCAGCAATGCAGTAATTCTCATTGTACAAATGTACCTGTAGTGAAGTGCGAAATATGACATGTAATAGCACAATTGTATGTGCATGCACAATTACGATTTGTATGTGATCCTTCAATGGCACAATTCCCCCCCCCCCCCCAAATCTGAATGCAATAGCTTGGTGATCAAGTGTCATCATCTACAGAAACAGGATCATGATAATTTGGGTGTACTAGTATGTACTTGTTGATGTACACATGTAGGTGGCTTTGCATGTATACCTGTACAGGGCGAGTACTGAACAAAGAACAGCAGTATGGCAGCACTTGCACATTTGGTGCAAAAGTTGACCAAAAGGTCCCAAAGTAGGTAGCATGCTTGGTTATTTTGTAGTGCCGACCCAAATGGTGACATTGATCAATGCTTCACAAATGGACAATTAGGACAGTCAGGACTGCCATTGTACAATGTACAAAGTTGTACCGGTACATCATGTTGTGGTTTGCATGGTTCACTTCAACTTTGAACACATTGAAATAGCAAGTCATCTTGTAACTCTTTCCATCATTCATAGTCATTGTGACAGCATTTTTATTTGCCATTTTGGCCTCACCTTTCCTGGATAATATTGTCATGTATGATAAGGAACACTAGAAAAAAGAACTTCTGACCTTTATTTCATTTCAATGTATTAAATTGTATACTTTAGAAAATGTACAATGATTTTTATATTTTCATGATGTTATCACTGCCCCCCCCCCAAAAAAAAAAATGAAAAGAATTTAAATTTTTTTTTGTTTTGTTTTCCTTGGCTTCAGTAGTAATTTCTTCAGTCGTACTCTGACGTCAAGTGATGTCTGCGGATTATCATGAAATCATATTTCTTTCCTTTTTTGGTGGGGGTGCGAGATGGATGGAAGTAGGTAGCTCTTGCAAGGAAAATTTCTTCCTCCTGAAGGGATTTAAAGAATATCTACTTCATGCATCCCCCTTTTTCCAAGCAAAGTGAGTGTGATTGCATTTTCTACCCACAACATTATTTCAAGAGTATCATGTGACTGCTATGCAGTGTTCTGCATGGAGACTTGGGTGTGATGTTTCAGCATCATACTTGTATTATGTTGTACAAACAGTCATCATCTCCTGGACATTCAGTGTGTTAAATTGAACTGTCTATAGATATAGCATAACTTTAGGACTAGTGCAAGATCTTGTTTGGACCCATTACTTCTGCTGTTGGTCTTTATGAATGTTTTTATCATTTAGTTTTCAAACAGCTTACCCTACTATTAAAGTCGTATTTCAGTCTTATGGGCTAAAGTGTAGAACAGCTACATGTATGTACATGTATGCTACTTCTACCGTGACCCTAAAAACCGTACAATGGTTATAGTTAGAAAATATTTCTGGGGGAAATTTAGTTCAGGTTCTGGTTATGATTTTAATTTCTAATTGTTGTGAAATTTGTAAGCATGGATGTAACCAGACAGACAGATAAACAAACAGATGGAGAGACAAACAGACACACACACTAATATTCACATTATAGAAAGCCTGCAAGAAATATATGGGCAATTCCACGGTATGTAGGACACAGATGCCGAAAATTCAAAATGATATTTGTTTCAAACACCATACATTTTCAGACAATACTTGAGTTGAAGTTTTAAGAATCAGTATTTTTTTCAATAAAAGCGGCCATTTTGATTTTCAAAATGGCTGCCAAAATATGCCTATAACTCAATGGTGAGAAAGAGTGTATTGTCACATAATTTACCCTCTGTATATCCACTTTACTAGTACTCTAAACAACAATCTTTTATATGTATGCAGTTACCAGACATGTCTTTTACCACATGATAGAAAGAAAAAGCTGGTTGCGTTAAAGAATTTCATAAAAACTTTTAATTAGTTTGACAATGATGGATGTAACGTCAGTTACCAAAAACAAGGAATTTTTAACTTTATTCATCAAAGAAAGTGAGCTGTATGATGTAACTTAGGATTTCTAATGTATGCCCGTATGCCTTCCTTTCAATACCAGAAAATAAGGATACTTGGCATACTGGAGAGTCAAATGAACACATCAAAATGTGTAACGTCAGTTACCGAAACGTCATATACCAGTATGTAACGTCAGTTACCATGACAGTAATTATAACTTAGGCAAATTTTTTGACTTTAGGCCATTCAATACACCTGGGAAGTCAAAGGTTATCAACAAAGAGCAGCAATCCCTTTGATAGGGAATGATGTCATCACCATGGTACACTGTATGTCCATGGATACATTTTTTGTGGTTCATTTTATCTTATTTATTTATTTATATTTTTTTTGGTGGAGGGGGCTTGAGCTTTTGATTTTCGGTTCAGCACAAGTTTAAGGTTAAATCATCTGGAAGTTTAGGTTTACCACATGCAATATATAATGCACTCAAATTACTATACAGTACATTCACAGTCCTACGGGACGATAAAGCTACCAAATTTGTAGGCCTAATCAATTATGTGGTTGCATGGTAACCACCTTTTTCTATTAAAAAGCTTGTGTACAGCTGTATACCAACAGTTTCATAATCTTTACTAATGACTACTTTTGCTAGCATTTTTCTTTTTTTTTCTGGAAGCTTAGTGAAGTTTCTACCTCAATGCAAATGCAGGAAGAGATATATTTCTTCACTTGCACTTATATGTTTGGTTTAGTTAATATGGCACATCTTGAAATGGCACATAAGCAGGCCTGACATAAGGCATGTACTGTCATTACTGTTTGAAACTAACACTGACGTTTAACAATAATGTTGCTCAAAGTGAGAGGTGATTCTAGAGTAAAATAAAAAAACTGTTCATATTTGTTGATTACTTTATTTCATTCATGCAGGGACATTTGTGTAATACATGATAATTATGAACAGGAAGATTCGTTTATATTGATCTTAAAATTCTTTCATTGCAAAGTCCTATTTCTTGGTATCTGGGATGTATTTGCAAGCCTTGATATACCAGTGAAAAGGAAAAGAAAAACAATTACATTCCTTCAAGCAAGGAATAAACAAATGCCCCTTTGACCAAAAAAGCATGCTTCTTCTTTACAGAAAAAATATTAAAAGTGTAACACTAATCATATAAATCATTATTGATAATGGAGATCATTTTGTTATTTGTGGCCCTAACAATGCCTTGAGGGAGAAGGAGTAAAATAAAGACAAGAAGAAAGAATATATCACAGTGGATTTCACTTAAATACTTTTATTTGTATGTGTTTTTCCCCATGACCTGAAAGATATGTTTTTTTTTTTCACACACAAAAATATCTGTGTTTTGTGTAGTACTGCAGGGCATCATGGGTGGGGTACTCTAGATAGAAACTTTCCTGTTCATAAAAAACCCCCCAAAAACCCCTTTAAAACTATGTCAATATTAGATACTTGGAACTGCTGAATCTAAATGGCTCTGTGTAATCATAACTGTTGAATAAAATTTCAATCTTAAGACAAATGTCAAGAAATATCCTCTGGTGCATTTACATTATTTTTGCTCAACTGTGCTATGGCATGGGGGGGGGCTTGCCCCCTAAGGGCCCCACCCCATTTGTGCCTTTAGATTTTGTTTTAATTTGTTGCTAAGTAAATGCCTCGGATTGTTACTGGTATACTGCAGCAGTATAATAACCTGTTAAATAAGTTAGTTCTTTGTAAACCCCATAGCAAAAGTATGTGTAACGTCAGTTACGTAACGTCAGTTACGTAACGTCAGTTACTGACATGTTTCCCTTTAAGTTTTCATTAAACACAAAGAAAATGGACTAATGTTTCATTTCATTTGGGTATTTGTAATTGGTGAACCAAGCTATGATTCCATATCAAACAAATCACTCTGAAAGGTCAGAATTATAAAATATCACAAAACTATTCCTAATCATGATTTTCCATGTGTAAACCCTATGGCAAATGTAAGCGTAACGTCAGTTACGTAACGTCAGTTACCGTCATGCCTTCATTGAAATTGGCATAGTGCTAAAAGGAAATATCTAAAGTGCACATTATTTTGCACACCTGTTCCCAAGAACCTAGGTATATTGCCATATAAAGCACATAAAGTTTAGAAGTCAGGGACATGAGATATTTCCATTTAAATCTACTCCATAATTTCCCATGTCCTTTTTCCGTAACGTCAGTTACCGACACATTTTCACTTGCTATGTGATAAGAAATGCAGTTTGAGAGAAAAACTTTCCACCCATTTCTTCATTCTCATGAACTCATTCATCAATGCTAATTACAAGCCCCAGGTGCTTTCATTCACAAAACTACAACATAAACAATTTCATGAAAATCCTTACGCGTAACGTCAGTTACCGTGGAATTGCCCATATGTTTTTTTCTTTGTGAAGAATACTGTGCACCATATATGTGACCCTGCACCACAAGATCAACCAAAAGTCGCCAGACACAGATTTTTAGCTAAGGGCAGATTCTGAAAGATCAGACTCTAAGCTTTAAAATGATGTGTAAAACTAACTCAGTTCAAATGGGCTCTCCTAAATTATCTAAATATTGCAAAGAAAGCATACACTCTGGATGAGTGTGAACTGA
Organism: Diadema antillarum; assembly: GCF_040938485.1. Lineage (NCBI taxonomy): Eukaryota > Metazoa > Echinodermata > Echinoidea > Diadematoida > Diadematidae > Diadema > Diadema antillarum. The sequence continues at coordinate 1,292,971 of NW_027270929.1, read as the reverse complement.
GAAAAGAGGCTCTAAAGTACAGGGTCTATTCAAGCGCTTAATCTTTACTAAGCCTTGCTAGGTGTGTGAAGAATGGGACAAAAACAGGATGTAAACCAATGTAGTAACAACAATGAAGGGATTATCAGATTAAGCTGAAATTAAGCATGCTCTATCAATACATTTGGTCCATTATTAATGTTGACTTTCAAAGCAGTAGCATCATCCTTTCAAAAGTTAATAGAGTTGAAAATAAAGAGTGTGCAAAGGTTTTTCAAGATATGAAAAGGGGACTCAAAGACATACCTGATCACACTACTCTACCCAAAAAGATTTGTAGTAAAACTGCTGAAAACCTTCTTTCCCTTTCATTTTATGATCCCAAACTTAAGCATATTGTTGAAGAAGAATAGCTGTTGGAGAAAATATGGAAAACTCAAAATTGAATAAGTTGACCCGATTCACCTTTTTTGAGTCCTCACGTAAAATCAAGGGGTGCGACTTTTTGGTCAGCTTTGTGATGCATGGCCACATTTTTAGCAAGTCTAATCTTTCTCAAATCAGGACTTTACAACATTTTAGATTGATTAAATTCGTGATAGTAGAGTACAGCAATGGATGAAGAGATGTACATGTACTGATGCTATGTCACTTTCATGTTGGGATTAAAGTTAATATTTTTTGCATTTTCTCAAATTTGCAAAGAGCACCTGACTTGAGAAATTCACAAAAATAAAAACTTCATGAAATATATGGCATAAACAGTCGTGTAAAATGTGTGTATCATAATTGCACTTACTATCCTGGGTGCAAATGATGACAGACACATTCCAGTGCATATTGATGCAGATGTACAGTTTTCTTGCATTGCACTCTGATTCAGGCAACGGGAAACAAAATAATGGTTGCGCAGTCAGCGCCGCCATACCCAAGTTGCATTTCGTTGAAAGTCTAATCTGGGCAAACTTTTCTGGAGACATGATATAATCTCAGTCTGTATCATCTCAGCGGCGTAAATTCATATCGCTTTGACAAAGATATTAAAGTGTCTGCATTGCAGCATTCATGACAAGCTGCTCATTATGCAGGCATTGGTGAGAAACAGCCAGCTCATATTCTTCCCATTGTACAGCCCTTCGGCTGTAGATATGAAACCATTAGGGTTAGCAGGTATTGTTGTTAACATTGCATGAACAATGTCATTTTGTGTATTTAAAGGAATGTTAAGTTGGAATGCTAGGGACAGTGTAATACAGTGTATGTTTTCTGTCAGTACAGGGTTAATAGGATTATTTTACTTGTGTATTTTTGTTTCAAGGGGGAGGGGGATACAGTAGAAGGTACATGTAAGTAACAATTTGAAAAATTCTTACCTTTACTGATATGCTGCATTGGTGAGAGTTTAACACTGCATATCAAGGGTTTTGAATAATACAGAAAAGCTCTAGAAATCAGATTGTGATTATCAACACAAAAATCTCTTAATTATTCTCTTGTTAAAAAGTAGTGTGAACTTTTATTCGAAAGATAGGAAAAAAAGAATATATAGTTGTTTAAGTGTTATCTTCCAGGACAGTATGTCAACAAGGTCTCTCTTACTATATGCATTCTGCATAAGGTTCTGTGTCATAACACATTTCTTCAAACAAAAACAAAAACAACAAAAAACAAAAAGAAATTATGCATGGTTGTGAGTTGACGTGGTTAAAGGGATGGTATAGTTTTGGTTAAGATGGGAATTCAGGTTTTAACTTCTTATGAGATAATTACAAATTTCTTGTGTGAAATATTAAAGAGCATACAATTTTAAGAGGAATTCAAAGTTTATTCGACCAAAATAGGTTTCGAAATGACTGAGATAATCCAAATTTAGAGACGTCCTAATAAAAGGCGGGTCCTACCTTTTATTATGACCATTTTGTTTTACCTTGTTTTTAGATATCTCGACTATTTCAAAACCAATTTTCATCAAATAAAAGAATTCCTTTTAGAATTGTGTGCTCTTTCATACTTCATTGAAATGGTTTCTAATCATCTTTTGAAAAACTCAAACATGAATCCCTGTCTCAACCAAAACTATACTATCCCTTTAAGGTAGGCTAGATTTGGATGACTGATTACTGGGGAGAGGTTGGAAAGGGACGATGCTGCAAGCTTGCATTAGCCGTGATTTATTGCTTCACGGCTGAAAGACATTACTAGAGAGCTTTCAGGTTAAAGATTGACCCGCCTGGGAAGACATAAAACAAACAAACATGCTAACACTAACAGAATCACACAAGGACTTCTTTTCCATGTCAGGGATAGGTAGTGCTGTTTTTTCATTCCCTGTTTTGTTAATTTTTTTTGAGGAGTATTGTTTAACCCATGCAATTTTGATCAGTACAGCATCTCCAGACTATGGATAAGTACTGCCTTTTGTTTGATATTGGATGATGCAAAAGCGATTATAGTGCTTGGTGTACAGTGGAGGAAATGTTGAGCAGTACAGGCTTGTAAGAGTCCGTAAGGGGGAAAGCTGAGGTAGCACACAGCCTACGCCCAAACTAGCATCTTCAGGAGATATCTTGTGCTTTCTCTATGTGCTCCAGACTTTGCAATTCAAGAAATTGGGTGCCACAGCCACCAGAGTACTATGACCCTTTTCCTATGTGATGTGTGCATTGTATGTTTGGAAAGGAAGTTTTTATTTTTCTACAAGACTTTGGCATTATGGAAGGAAACTTGCTGTTAAACCATGCCATCAGATATGCAACTCCTCAAAGACAGTAATTCATGCCATGCCGTGTTAACGTTTACGAGCAACTGGTTAAACCAGAAGTTTATGTCTAAACGACAGAATTCACCACCGAACTACTACAAGTAATGAACAAACAAGTGTATGTTTCAAGCAAAAATCAAGAAGCTAAAGCCTTTCACAGAAGAAACCACCACCTTTACTGCATGAATTTTGTGATTGCTGTCATTGTAAGGCCACTGCACAATGCCTTATCTGTCTCTTCCCCTTTCTGAGATGACTAGGCATTAGAATTTGAAGTACAGTGTACTCATGTAACAGTGAAAAGTGGTTTGAATAGTTGTTTTCCCCCACTGCAAATTGAAAATGTGTTCTGCATTTGCCATTTTGATGATAGAAGGGGTTTCATCCAGCAATTACCAATGTATTGACACTGCAGTGTTCTGATACACAGCCCCTTCATCAGTTTATAATGGATGACTGCTCTATTGGAAAAACAAATGTCACACATGATAGTGTCAGCTATTGTTCGCATATCATCAGAGCAAACAGGTGCACCTTGTACATAATTTCTTACTGCGTGTGTATCGGGTAACCGTTGTCCCCAATACTGTATGCCTGTCGTCATTACAGTTGAATGTCATATTTGTACTTCCATTCACTTGTGGACATGTCACAGTGTACAATGTAATGTTGACAGTCATTAATTATATGCTCCTAGCTCAGTCCCATGTATCCAGTTTTGTGTTATGCATTCAAGATTTCAAACCCATGTCAGCATTGCATGGAGTATGTTACGGCCACTTAATTTCAGAGGGAGATATGATCACAATGGACACTTGTCCTTCCTTTGGTGCAGGTTACATTTGTTTACATCTTCCCAGAGATCTGTTTGCCACTTGATTGGAGTATTATATCCTTGTGTGCTGATGTCTTCAAATCTGTGGATAAAGACCAAATAATGAGCTATTAAATTCTTCTTTTTCTAAACAAGCATTTCGCCTTTTGAAATCCAGATAAGATGCATTACTGTAAAAGTGGAAATTTTCATGCATTTCGCGCAACGCGAAACTAGCGCGAAAATAAAAGCACGCGAATATTTTTGTTTGCCATATGTTCCAGCAGTTGATGACTTGATTCCGCGGAATTAAAAACACGCGAAACTCTTCTTGCCCCACCGAGCGCGAAAAATTAGTCGCGCGAAAATATCCACTTTTACAGCAATCAGTTGCTGCTGTAATAGGAGAGTCTTGCATTAATATAAGCTTTCTGATGGTAAAGAATTTCAGTCTCTTTTTCTTAAACATTTTGATATTTATAAGATTTGAATACACCAAATTAAGATATATTACGTCTGATTTACCACATACAATACATTGCCTCTCCATGATGTAAAATGCTTTAAGATTAATAGTGCTTACACTGCATATATTTAATAATTTTCAGCAGGAACTTCAATGCTGATAGCAATTTATATTTATCAAGAACCTTCACTAATGACTTACAGCTGGACCTACATGTAGATCACATCTTTGCATGTACATGTTACATTCAAACTGATATCATACATGCTACATTCAAACTAATATCATACATGTTACATTCAAACTAATATTAATATGTATAGTTTTTGCATTGCCTAATCAATGTCTTCTATGCCTGCCTAATTTCAGACATCCTGATGTTTGCCATAATAAAGATAATTAAAAACCTGACACAGACTTGTTTTCTATTCAGAAGTCAGCACTGAACATCCTATTGCTCATCTTAATAATGAAGCTGTCATTTCATCCATCCATTTCTAATTAATCTTGACTTGGCAGGGGTTTATAATCTCACAATTATGAAAGCTGTATAGTGTATTTACATTATCTCCTGGGCTACTGTAATAGAGCATGAGTAGTTAAAGATCCAGTAATTTCCTGGACATAGCGCTTACTCTGTACACCACTTTTTTCTGTGTCTTTATTCTTTGCAAATTGCACGAGTTGACTATATTCCTAAATTACAAAATGTTACTTCTGAGACACAGTGCAGTGTACATCATCTCCAAGGTAGCAAGTTGCTTCACTCTTCCCTTTAAAGGGAACAGACTTATTTCTGATTCCGTCGCTCAAGTTTCTCGATCGAAGTTTCTAGAGCGAAGTTGTTTTGCAAGTTATGACTTGTGAAATATACGCTTGTGAAATATGGCATATGACCATTAAATGTAAAGCTCATGAAATATGGCATTATACACAGAGTGGACTGTAAGACCATTTACATCTGGGCAATCCTGTGATGAGGCAACAACATTGTACTCAATGCTTAGAACAGCTAGTCTTATGTCAGTCTTGGGGATAGTTGTAGCATACTTAGGATGCAGCAGAATGATTTAACTTTAATGGGAAGTTTGCTCAAGCATTGTATCATGATCAAGATCTTTTGGAACATTCATCTGCCAGGTCATTCTGAAAAATATCCAATGTACAGATTCTCTGTGAATACTCTGCATTTTTCGTTGCAAGCATATCAATTTTGTTCTTAGATTTTGAATTGATTCGATCTTAAAAATGTCATCGTCAGCTCTGGATGTTAATTGAGGCTTTCATTCATTTCCTGCTAAAGTCAAGTCAAGACACTACCTCCCCCATGGATTCCTAAAACTTATCACTTACAAATTCAAAGGTCCTTTTGAAACAATCTTACCCTTGTCACTTTTTACACTGATCTTTAAAGTCAACTTTAGCTCCCGATGTTAATGCAACTTTTCATTCATTACCTGCCAAAGTCAATTCAAGACACCCTCCTCTCCCATGGAGTCCAGAAACCTATCACTTATGCAAAAGCTCTAAATAATCTTTTTGGTCACTTTTTACTCTTTTGTCGTCCAGATGATGATGAGGAGGTGCTACCACCAGAAACTGACCGAAACGAGGTCCAGACGACACTGAGGCAGCTGACCAGTAAACTGGAGGACCTGAACACGTGCAATGATCTGATAGGAAAGCACGGGGCCGCACTGCAGAGAGCGCTCTCCGAGCTGGAGGTGACCGAGGAGCCAGCGCAGGCTACGTCCCGCCTGAAAGGCATCAGCGAGCGAGCGACGCTGTTCAGAATAACATCCAACGCCATGATTAACGTAAGTCGGCTCGCCACTTGTGTGTGTTCTCTACAGGTGTCAAAACATTACTAGTTAAACAGTAAAAGCAAAAGGAAGAGATGGGGTTAGGTGGATTGCGGAATGTAATACGAAAACGTTGAGTAAGCAAATTTGTTTGGAGGAATTGTGTGAGGGAAAGATGCTGATTCTGGCTGTAAAAAAAAAAGAAAAAAAAAGATAAAGATGAATTGAATAGTGCCATGAATTATTACAAGCCAGAGATAACTTTTCAGTAGCTCTTGGCCAGTTGGCAGTTAGATAGACTTACCCTGAGGTGACTAGAACCAGTTTCATTACCTTTCAAAATATCTATGGTATGGAAAAGGTGATATCAATTCTTTGAAAATCTCAATCAGTTGCATTCTTTCGTATCCGGGCAATTACCCCAGTGGGCAATTACCCCTCGGCTAAATACTGGTTAGTGGTAAGGTTAGAGTAAAGATTAGGGTTAGGGTTAGGGTTAGGAGTTTGAGTTAGGGATAGGATTAGGTTCAGGATTAGGATTAGGGCCAAGGGAAGGGTCCGGGGTAATTGCCCAGGGGGTAATTGCCCTAGACCCGTATACATACAAACCAGTACAACACTTTGACAAGACATTTTATGTGAAATGAATGACATTCAATTTTTTTTTTCAGAAGTGATAACAATATTTATTATTTGGATTGCAGAAAAGAAGTATATGCTTTATAGATTGTAGAGAAAATTATCTGTTGGCTTTGTTGTATTCAGCCCATGTTCATTACCAGCATGAGTGCTGAGACAATCTTGACTCCTGTGAAGCTGCTATGGTGCGTTATGCCTCCAAAACCCAATTGCTCTGAGAATGGCTGTCTGTCTGCTGCCCTCTGTTGGTGGATGATCTTCAATCCATGTCTTGTTTTCAATGCTTGTTTGCAGAGTTCATGTATATGTCATTGTAAATTCCCTTTGCTAAATATTCCATATCATACAGCTCAGCACCTTCCAATTAACCTCTTCTCATTCAAGTAAAAAAAAAATGCTGTGTGTCGATACATTGAGAAAGTTATTCAATTAAAAAAAAAATGATGTATGATATTCTTTACTGCTACAGTTTGTGGTCTGGGTTTATACACTGCAGATAACCATCCTCCTCAGGCAAATATTGTGATTGATTTATTGCTCAGGCCTTGTCTTCTTTCTTTGTGTGCTTAGCTTGAAGAATTAATAGAATTAATCACTAATAATATGCATATCAAAGATAAAAAAGGGACCTTTTGTTTTAATATTATTAGTGCATATAATGTTCCAAATAAATGGATTCTCCTTCATAACTACACTGTATTAAAACTGTGAAAACATAAATTCATGTTCTTTCATTTTCTAGGGGAGGTATTCATAATCTATTAAATGATACTCACAATGCAGATTAGCACTTTCTTTTTACCCTTTACCATTTTCAACCTGCAACATTTGCTCTTTGTAAGCCTAGGAGTTTCCATTCCCTCCACATGTATCAGTCCCCATTTTGAGGCCCTCATTCATTACAAAGTACTTCAGTAATATCATCGGTCGTAAACAAGGACATCAACAGAATAATAGAGCAGTAGAGTATACATGATTTCTGAATTGTATCAACGTGGTTGCTGTCTATATCCTGGCTCGCTTTGATTTGTTCTGTTCAGCAGTGTTTTTGTTTGTCATCCCGTCGCCTTGCTCACTTCCTGTTGTTGTGTCCTTCTGTTTATCATCCTTTCCCTTATAGGTCTTCCTTTTTCCTTCGTAACTCTGTCTTTCCTCTCTCTCTCTCTGTCCTTCTTCCCCTCTCTCCTGTGTTACATCTCTTGTTCTTTTCTATAAGATGTAATCTCTCTTTCGCTAACTGTAAAGTGAGAAATTTTCATGGCATATATATTTATATATATATTTTTTAATAATATATATATTTTTAATAATAATTTTTTTTTAAATTGGAGCCAACTGCCTTTTTCGTGGCATGAAATTTTCACAAATTGCCACTGGCATTTAATGCATAGTGTAGACATGAACTTTTGCGCGCATTTCAATTTCATGAATTTTAGCTCTAGTTCAAATTCAAGTTCAAGTTCAAATTTATTTCATATTTCCATTTCTCAATGATGACATTACAAAATTATTGACAACAAAACAAGAATATTAAATATATACAATCATGTCTTTTGATTGTAGAAGAAAAGAGAAAGAAAATATACTTGACACAAATGTACAAGGTCATATCGTGTGAAAATGTCACTAGTAAGTATAAGAAATATGGTGGGGCCTACAAAAAAGCTTTAAAGCTTGTAAAACTGTAGGTTCCCGAGTTCATAGGCATATAATTTTACACGGAGAACGGATATGTTTGTCTTGACCAACTAAAATTACACAAGTACAAAAAATCGATGAGTAATAAACTAATGAACCACATAGATATCGCACAAACCAGACTGCATACAAATCTCGCAGTGTTTGAATAACAAAAATGCTATACAGTTGTATCATTAAAAGATGTATCGGTACCATGAAATAACTTGAATGACTTGGTGCTGCGGACAAGGACAAAAGACTGGGAGCATAAAAGGGTTGCTAAAAACTTGGTAGTGTGTATCCACTAAGTAATAACTGTTTTAATTTGCGTTTGAAGGTGAATAAAGATAAGGAAGAAGTGATATCTAGAGGGAGATCATTCCAATATCTGGGTCCAGTAAATATAATTGTTTTCTTTGCAAAAATAGTGCGAGTACGGGGAAGGTGATAGGAGTCACTCTGGCGAGTGGGGTAACAGTGGATAGAACGATTCCTTTTGAACATGTGGATAAAAACAGATGGTAATTCATTAGTTGTTAGTTTATACATGAAAATTCCGAGATTGTAATAAAATAGGTCTTGAATTTTCAGAATTCTGTTTTGATGGAAAAAACAATTTGTATGGGCAAAATATCCGGCGTGGTTTATGATTCTTATTGCATGCTTTTGAATACGGAGAAGGGAATCTAGTAATGAGTGAATTGCATTTCCCCACGCCAAAATTCCATAATTAAAGTGTGGAGATATTAAACAAGAATATATACTCTGCAGAATATGAACAGGAAAGAAATGTTTGAGCTTATTCAAGATTCCAATATTTCTGGACAAAATGTTACTTACAAAATTAATATGAGTTTTCCAGGATAATTCTTGGTCAATCCAAAGCCCTAAAAACTTTGTATTATTAACCTGCTTTAAACATAAATCATTTATTTTGATATCATATGGAACAACATTCAAGGAATTACTAAATACCATATAATGATTTTTTGCTATGTTCAAAGATAATTTGTTCGCATAAATCCAGGATTGCACAGACCTGAGCTCAGTATTCATCATATTTATTAATGCATTAGGGTCTCGATGTGAAAAAAACAAGCTTGTGTCATCGGCGAAACAGATAAATGACAAAATTTGCAATGATTTTGGAAGATCGTTTATGTATAAGATAAATGAAAGTGGGCCCAAAAGGGAGCCCTGCGGGACTCCACATGAAATAGGCTTTAATTGCGAATCATGGCTATTGATATTAACAAATTGCTTTCTTTCTGTTAAATAACTCTTAAACCATTCTAAGGGGGTCCCGCGGATTCCGTAGTGACACAATTTATAAAACAAGATTTCGTGATCTATCGTGTCGAAAGCTTTAGAAAAATCAAGAAAAACTCCAATTGTATGTTCAAAACTATCTATAGCATGAGCTACCTTGTCTATAAAAGTAAGTAAAGCATGGGTTGTGTTGTAATGTTTTCTAAAACCAAACTGAGAATCTGACAGAATGTTATGATTTGTGAGAAATTTTAATAATCGTGTATAAACCACCCTTTCAAGAATTTCAGAGATTGAAGTCAACAAAGAAATTGGTCGGTAATTATTCACCAAATCTTTCTTCTTCTTTCATGAAATTCACAAAATGCTCTCATGAAATTCACAAAAGCTCTCATGAAATTCACAAAATATAAATGCTCACAATAATGTCTGGTATTACAGTATGTACTTCCTTCGTGCAGTTGGATCTACATGATACACTCTTGTCATTATCGTATCACAGTTATGATACTGATGTTTCAAATGTTTCGAGGAAATAACGATGGGTATTATCTTCACACGGTGTCAATATCCTAAAAGCAATTGCCAAAATAATTCCAGCAGCAGTTTGATCAAACTTAATTATTCATAGACCAAGTGCTATTCCTAAGCCAAAGCACTGCCTGAGAGGTCTCAGGATTTGTGAGCCATCGTGTGGATAAACTAAGAATTCTTGAAAAAAAAAAATTGATGATTACCTTATTTTAATATGTCATGAGGGGTTGGGTAGGGAGATTTGCCTCAGCATTATGTGGTGCTTGTTTTAGTTGTCATGTGAGTATAGATTATAGCTTTTTTTCATTGCAAAGCTTCAATTGTAGGAATTATGTTTCATTGTGAAATCATGCAGTGTTGATCAAAACAAGATGACATCTTTTATACAAAGCTTTTAGAATGTAAGAATTATGTTTCAATGTAAAATCCTGCAGTGTTAATCAAAACAAGATGGCATTATCACTGAGGTTTTGTGCAGACCATTAACAGACTTTAAATGGATGTTGATCTCTGTTAAAAAAAAATTGTAACTCAGCATCTTCAGATTCATAAACATTATTTATGTTATTGATGTACATGTAAAAAGGCATGAACTTGGTACTAATACAGATAGCAACAACCTCTTTGTTTCCTCATAGCAAAGAGCGGCGTAATTCCCAAAGGCACAGTGTCATACAGGACATCTGATTTGCCAGTGTTGCTCTAAAAGTTGTTGTTTTTGCGACAGTTCCATTTTTGCAAATTCTGCAAAGCGCTTGTGGCTCGCAAATTTAACAAATTTTGCCACCTGATCATAATTGCATTGAATTTATGGATTGACATTAGTGCACTTTCGATAGTCTCAGTGTCAAATTGCAAGAATGTCTGTGACCTTGCGAAAATTGAATAACAGCTTTTTTAGCATACTATCAAAAATTTATGTGGAAGAGATCAGCTAGATTACAAGATAAATAATGCATGCAAGATCACTAACGTCCGTGGCACTGCGAGATGTTTCCATCACCGATTTCATGCAAATGCTGATTTGGATTGCCACCGTATTCTGGCAGTGATGCCAAATTTATGCTATTCATTGAAAGTGGGCAACAGCCTGCAGTAGTTATAGATGGTATCAGGAAGAGAGAGAGAGAGAGAGAAAGTTAGATTGGTATAAAAGGCAGAAGCCTCACACAGATATGTATAATGAGGTAAAGACTGGAAGGAAATAAAGGGAGAAAGAGATAGATGGATAGATATATATAGAAGGAGAGATGGAGAGAGATAGAGTGTGAGAGAGGGAGAGATGATGTGAGTATGGTGGAAATCTGATGCTTTGCTCATTTTGTCCTCAAATCTCAAGATATCACACTGTGACCAGCAGGGGGCCCCCTGGAGAGCACTGGGGGTTCCTTTCTTGTTTTTAGCCTGATCAAATAAACAGTTATGAGATGCGGGAGAAGATGGGTTAGAGAGGGGTCATCGTTCCTCTGATCTCAATATCAGGAACCACTTTCTCCCGGCATGTTGCGATTGCTTGAGCGAAAACTGAGAACTGTCCGCGGCAGAATGAAGGCGCTACTTTAGTTAATCGCGTGTACAGATGAAGCCATGCAATGACATGTTGATATCATCTGTAGATAAACTATGGATGCAGGACTTTGTATTAAAAATGAGTGGACTATTATTGCTTTGGAGCTGCATATGTTCATGGTATCCATCTTGCCTCTGTGGCCCATCCAAATCTTAGTGAATGTTGATTTTTATTATCATTCACCATCACAATTTGATTTGATATTTAATTTTGTCTAGAATGAGTACAATGACAGTGTTGGAAAAATAAACATTCTGTCTAGATTGAAAAAAAAAAAGGAATGGTGAAAAACATTCTTGCTCAAATTGAAAAAAGTGAGAAACAAATAAAAAAAAAATGATCATATTGGAATGTTTGATTAATTGTATACGAGGTCGCAATTTGAACTTGGAATGATACAGAGGGTTTTGTTTGTCTATGTTATTGTTGGTGGTGGTATTAGTGTTATTGTTTGTTGTGTCAGTCAGCAAAAGGGCATCCAGCTATAGCGGTGGATAGGAGATAGCTATCACTGTCATAGCGAGATGTTCACACATGATGATGGGCTCCCTAAGCAAAGCAGACGCGTGCGCCTTAAATATTCATGGCGGCTTTTGACGGGGCCTATTAATTACAACACTGATAACCACTCGCTGGGAGTAGGCAGACTGTACAGAATGTACATGGGGTACCCTAGAAGGGTGGAGGATTAAAAGGGGGAAATGCAAAAATATGATGGCTGGCGAGTCGATGTGTCAGCAAGGGGAATTATCGAATCCGTGAAATGCATACATTGCAATAAAGAGTTTCGTATGTGTATCAAAAGAAAAGGTTCCTATTGAAACCATAAGTACAGCATTGGACAGCATTAAGAAAAACACTTATATATATATTACAGGCATTTAATGAATGTCATGATTTCTCTGTTGTGATATTGAGATTGAATAGAACTGGTTTATGTGGCAGAAACAATGCATATCAAATCCTTTGGGAATTCAGACAAAATCAGAAGCAGTTTTTGTGAAACCTTGGAGTTTATAACTAGCTAGGCTTTGTAACTTTGTTCTATCATCTGAGCAATGAAAATGTAGAATAGAAGTGCATGGAATTTGCCACAATATAACCACCCTGCAGCAAGGATCAAAATTAAGAATATGCTTCATACTGTGGGTTTTATAGGTTGCTACAAACCTGGTTGCATGGCTGTACACATTTAGAGTTAATGTTAGTAACCTAGCATGATAGAAGTGCTTGAATGCAAATTTTTCTTTGTTATTGAAGCAGTGCCTCTACTGTTCTAGCTGGAAGAAAGTGCACGCATGAACATATACCTACACATCAGAGTCAAGCATGAATATGTACACATCATTTCTTTACTACAAAACTTCCTTCTCCCTGTTGTCACTGTATGTGGATATGCTACAATTTGTATTTGACAGGAATGACCTTACAATATGTAGATGATATGATGATTTTTTTTAATAGATAGTATATAAAATCATATCATCTAAGGCCATTGACATATTATAGTCAGCCCTGTGGCAACATATTACTCTCCCTGTCTGTCGGTATAATGATTGGGCAAGCCATGTCATTTCAAGGCACAATAATGCCTTTACCCACCTTAATAGCTATGTACATCCAAAGATTATGCATACATGTGCTGTGTTGAATAATCCTGTTAAATGTGAGTAGAAGCAATTTAGATACAATTTAAAAAATTGATTGCGATAGAAATTTACATGGTGATGGAAATATCACTACACTGCATGATAGTGCATGAGAGATGGGTAGAGTGGTAGAAGCAGTAGCAGTTTATTACCTGAAGATGTGAAGAAATGTTTAATGTTGTCCTATATACCCGGTACAGCTGTATGCCTTCCAGAAAGATACTAAAAGGTACCATAAAAGTGGAACTTTTTGTGCATATCATGTGATGTGAATCAAGCTAAAAAAATGAAAGCACTCAGAATTTTAGCTCCCTATACTCCCTATATTTTGATTCTGCAGAATTAAAGCACATGTATGAATTTCATCTTTCTCGGCTGAATGCAAAAAAAAAAAAAAAAAAAAGTGACCCGCCGAAAAAAAATCCACGTTATACTACAGCAGTAGATGGTAGATGATATACCAAATTGTATGTGATTGGTAAGCAATGCATAGCCACAAACATACAATTGTAATCCGTACTCCCAATACATCAGTACGCCATGCAGTTGCTTTGAAAGTGTCAGATGAGGACTTGTTCTGTCATCAAGAGTTTAAAAGGAGGGAATGTGGTAAAGAGCTAGGATTTCAAATTTTGACATTTTGGTGGGAATCGAGACGTGACAGTGATGGATTCACTGTTTTGAAGTCAGTGAAGGGGAAGTCACTTCATGCTTGTGCGCGTGTAACAAGCAAGTTGATTTTGACCGGGAAGTATGGTGAGAGATGGAGAGTGAGGGAGAGATAAATGTGTTTTGATCCAGATATGTGTATATAGGTGCCATGACTGGATAACCCCTCTCTTTGTTTGAGGTGACAGCAAAGACTTATTTTGAGAACACACGGATGGAATGATCCTGTTTTAATGCATCATTTAAACAGATGCCGATCTTGTAGGAATACTCTGTTACTTGTTCAGAGAACCATCTCTTATCATTTTGGGCAGCATGTAACATGTCCTTTAGAATGATGTTGAATGCTTGGCTCTCCAGATGTCTTGGTTTGTTCATGTGAATGATTGAAGATGTACACAACTTACTCTGATGTCTTTGTGTCATATTCAGGATTTTCAATCACTTGTTACACTTCGATGTTTGTATCGGTTTGACAAATTGCAGAGCCACTCTGCACTCGTTTCAAATCAGCGATCCCGAAAAAGATGGATGTGTCCGTGTATAGGTAGGTCTGCATCCTGTCTCCTCGTCTGAGATCTAGCGAGTTAACTTGCAGAGTGTCAAATGTGGCCTGCAGCAAAAACAGCGCATCTTCTGCGGTGTTGAGGCATCTGAGTGCGTAAGAGCGGCACCCCCTGCTCAGAGCGTGCATCGTAAATGAGACTCTTTGGTGTGAATAAGCCGTGTCTGCAAGTAATGCTCTCTCTCTCTCTCCCGAGGGCGTAACACATTTGGCAGCTCTGTGAGGGAGAGCGATATATATACAGTGATATGTAGGGCGATACATATCATACGTGGCAATGTGCACGACGATGTATGGATTCTTGTAAATGTATGATACGTACAATGTGAAAATATATCTGGAGAATGTGTGAATGGAAAGAGAGAACGAATGAGTGATGGAAAGGACATTGGAAAAGGGATGGAGGGATGGAGAGATGGCTGGATTCTAAAAGAAGTACAGTTATAGAGATGAAAAGATGAAAGAAAGATAGAGACACATGTTTAAACATGAGGGGAGGAACAGATGCAGTAGATAGATGCTGAGAGTGAATTGCAAAGAGCATAAATGCATGATTGAGTCAGCGCCATTATTTGACTAGCGGCGTTGGGCTTTATCTGTATTTTTTGTCTAATCATAGTCGTCTGAACTGATATGTGTAGTTACTGTAATTTGTTTAGTGTGTATAGAACAAATTGGAACTGTATTTCGAAATGTCATCATTTTGCAACAACTACACTATTTTAGGGAGTTAAGGGTATAGATCAGAAGAAGCATCCAGAAGGGGTACAGATGTTTTCAAACAGGGTGAATCATTTCAAAAAGGAAAAATCCTGACCTTTTAGTGAGAAGAACCCTCATTGTTGAGGAATATTACATGGTGTGCACTCTAGGCAGACGTCACACCTTGATTTGCCCATTCATTCTCCTTCATGAATACTGTTTGTATTCTTTTTTTCAAAAGCAAATGCAATGCATGGAGAATACGAAAAGAAAAAGAAAAAAAAAATGTGACAGACATTTTCCTCCCCATAAAAGACCTCTCGCCGAGACACAATACACTCCTCAACACACATACACACACGCACACACTTGTAGAAACTATACACTCATGTCCATGTATAGTGTTTAGTGGTCATGTGCACACACACTTTATACATGCTCACTGAACACTCCCTCTTTTTTTAGCTGCTCTCTCTCTCTCCATCACTCCCTAGAAGACCTATGCATCTCCTCTGGTCGCTCCTTTCTTCCGTCTGTCTCGAAAGCAAGTGAGTTTTCCCATTCACTGCAAAGCCACTAAGTTCATCCTCACCGTCATCTCCATTGTTGTTGCAAATCCGGCTTTCTCGGCGCTTTTGTTCGATGCTCCAGCCCTTCTACTGTATGCTTGCTCCCGCAGTGTGCACATTATCAAATGTCCATGTGGCTGTTCTAGAGCTCCCTCCGAGATGGGTAGCTAAGTGCCGGCTGATTTAGTTCATTCTGTCTGCCGTGGACACACGTGTGGAGCTCGAACAGTGTGCATGCTGTCTATGCCATTGCATCAACATTGGGAGTCACATTTGCGCCAGTATACGACATTCCTTTGCAACACCATTGAGCTGTGTTTCTTTTAATAGGAATATATGCTACTACTTGAAATGGAAGATTAGTGGAAAACTCATTTTCTGCAGTCTCTAGTCTTGCCGATGAATTTGCTTGGAATTACACTTCAGGCGTGAAAACACAATCTATCTACCGTCATCATTGATAGGATCTCATTTAAATGATCCATTTGCAGTTTATGTTAGTGGCTGGGTGTGCTAAGTTGTCTGTACACTGCTCTTGTCAGCTCTGATTCATCGATCGAGCCTGCAGCACCCTGTTTACACAAGTGAGCGACCAATGAACCTATCCCATCAGTGCTCTTCCCAATTCGAAGCGGCAATAATTATTCATGTAAATTCCCTCTCGTGTGGATGTCTTTATGGATTAGCAATGAACAAAACATACTGAAGAGTGCTGCAGGTGTGTTCAGACGAAAAATTCAACCAGTGATGTTTGTGTACATTGTGTGAGTAATGACTTTGGATTGATAGTACAGTGTAGATGCGATCACTTATGAGCAGGACACAAATTTTGCGTTGTACCACTCAAATCAGTTCGAAGGAATTCAGATCTGCCAAAACATCCGTCCCATGATTTGCCTCTGAAGTGTAAGGTCAGAGCATGCATGCCAGGAGAAAATCTCATTGTGTGAGGGTAATTCAGACCAAAGGATATCTTGCAAGATCGCTACGTCCATGTTGAGAGATAGAGAAAGGAAGCTGTATCAAAAAACTCTCTTTCCAGCGGTGGGATTGTGTGTTTCCCCTTTACTCACGAAGACTACATTGAGTGAGCCCTGCCTTCTGTGAACTGTGTGTGTGTGTGTGTGTGCAGGGAGGAATTAGTTTGCCCTGCTCCGGTCACAGAAGCCGTGCGCATTATTTTCCGAATTGTCGGCATCGGGCGCCAGAAAAAGAGCTGCCCCCCTTCTTGAGGCAAATGCATACGTCTTCCGTCCCCGAAGCCGCTGTTTACACATCTTATGAAGACAGCACTCTGCTCTCGCGCTACAAACAGTAGTTGAATGGATTTGTAAATACGCCGCTACTGGATTCTCTCTGAAAGATTAATCACATTCTGTGCTAAGCTGGTAAGTAGTATGTTTCTGTCTGTGATAATTTTGCAGTATGTCTTCAAAATACAAAATGCATCTCAGATCATTTCATTCTCCAAATACTACTGTGTTGTGTTTGAACAAGTATGTATGTGTATGTGTATGTGTATGTATATGTGTTATGTGTTATGTGTATGTGTATGTGTATGTGTATGTGTATGTGTATGTGTGTATTAAGTATGTGTATGTTGTGTGTGTATGTGTGTGGTGTAGTCTGTTTTGCATCAATATTTGTTCTCCCAAAAATTGGTGTTTGCTCTTAGTCAATCAAAATCTTCAAGACAATGCACCAGGAATGTTGATCTTTAGTATCATTGTGAGATCATACATAAGCCAGCAATTCAGTTGCCATAATTTCTGAAGTGGAGTTTATTAGCACTGTCTTAAAACTTCAAAGGACAAGAAGACTATTAACTGCACATCATCTGTCTGGGGATAATGAACTGTGGATAGTGTACAAAAAAAATTCAGGACTGTCAATACCTATGATGTGCAAACTCTGTATCTTCTGAAGCAACTAACTACTAGGCGGAAGATATGAAATCAATTTGGTTTGACACTCTTATGTATTAGCTTTCAGGACAAACCAGCATAGGATAGTATTGATGAAAGACACTTGAAAATGATAGCAACCTACAATGTTCTTGTTTTATGAGTGAAATTGGATGAAAGCAATGAGTAACCAAATAATCTAGGGCAGTCCAGTGAGTCATCAAAGAAAACAAAAAAATATAACCTTTTTCAACCATAAGGTTCTGGTGTTACTGGTATCTCATTCCTCACATATCAAAAAGATCCACCATTGTGTTTTTTTTCTTTCTTGAAGGATGTGACTCTCATCTTGAATGAGTCATGGAAACGTAATATCCTCACATATCTTAGGCAGATCTGAAGAAGAAGATCTAAGAAAAAAAAAATCATTCATGTAAGCAAGGATCAAGACATTTTCTTTTCTTCCCAAATTAGACACAGAGATTTCTGCAAAGGATGTTGACGTCATTCAGTAGCATAATTCAATGTTTGGAGACCTGCGTTAGTCACTTTTCATCATACAGAAAAAACAACAACAACAACCAGTGATTGCCATCTCAAATGCAAGCATTATAGAGTATCAAGTTTTTATCAGGTGGCAGGAGTTGCCAATCGACAAGATTTAGCGCATCAGCTGAATATGCAGTAGTACCGATCACGACAGTTGTGAATGGGCGATGCTCCAATCTTTGACACCATTTTTAATATGCAACCCATCTTCTAATTGTATTTCTGTGCTTTTGTGTATCATTTGATGACATAGAAATATACAGTGCTGTCCAGGTGCCTCATGATCCCCCTTATTGGTTCTGCCGATTCATTCCCGTGTTTCTTGTGACGCCTTTAGCGCATCGCCGCCATGATATTGGATTGTCCCTGTAAGGTTGGAGGTAAATCCATTACAGGTGGGAATAGCTGTGAGATGGCTGTGCAGGTAATGTGGGATTACAGCATTTTAGGCCATGATAACTGGCTTACGGTACTGAGATTGTGACTCCATAATCAAATCAAGGGAGATTTTTTTTTTCTATTTTTTTTTTTTTGGGGGGGGGGCGTAGGGGCAAATTGAACGAGTGAGTACCCTCAGTTAGATTTTGTGACGCTTCAGTAAGATGGAGGTCACCGTGTAATCCTTGTGTGATACAAACAGTGACATGTGCTCCTGTAAGAGGAACAAGATGGCATAAAATGGAGTTTCGTGGGGAGGGGAAGGGGGAAAAGAGTCGTCTTTAAATATTGACTGAAGGGATACGGCAGGCTGTGTTTTGTGGAATTCACTCTCTTGAGGTTGTCTCAGTATCATGTGACTGGCATCGTCCGGGCAGAGTGTAGAAAACGCTGCACCCTGAAGTGGTTTAAACGAGGCATATTTCCTGCAGACATTGACTATTGTGGCCATGGGCACCACACTCATAAGTCTTGTACTGCAGAATATTTTGTTTATTATGATTACAAGCTAGAACGTTGAGGAAGAGTGCGAATTCCAGAGGATCAGAAGAATGTACAATGTTCTGTTCATGTGACAGTTTCACCCTCAACTGACATATTTTCTTGTTCGTGTGTGTGAAATTGTTAAAAAGATGTCACAGACAATGTTCATAATTTCTGCAAATTGACTCATAAAACTCTACAAGAAATCAATCGTGTAGCTCCCTCTCTTGTTTCTTTGGCATAGATTTCCCTGTACACTGTATATCTTAAAGGCACATAGCCCCGGTAGTGTAGAGGGCGCTGTTGATGATACTGCCGATCACCGTTAGCATTGATACAAAGATTGCCGAAGTTGAGCTGTTATCAAGAATAAAGCGCATAGGTGTTGCTAGGTAACGTTGCCTTCGTTGTCTTCTCTGCGCATCACGCAGTCTGTAGTAATGCCAGGGTGCGTACATATGTGCTTCTTATTATGACATCACAAAAGAAGTTTGCTAAAGCTGTCATCCCCCTAGCCGAATCATGAGCCGAACTGTGATCGGAGCACTGACTACAGTGGATCGGACTTCTTCAGACTTGGGGAAATGGGCCAAAGCGTAAGCGCTAAAGAGGAGTCGATAGCGTAGGTCTCTATAGGAAACTTGTGCCGTGCGCCTGTGTACGCATTTTGACTAAACCACTGGGACCATGTGCCTTTAAACTATCTAGTGCCCAGTGCCGCAACATGTTTTGTTGCATGTTGTGTGCTTAGCTACCCTTTTGTCTTTACATGCATCAAGCGTATGTGTGGGGAATTCTTCTCTGAGGAGCTATTTACAGTAGTTTCACTTTCGTTTCTCACTCTCAAAATGGAAAGAAAACAATGAAAATGTGTGACGATGTTGTGTAGATGAAAACAAGGATGTTATTTCAAGGACCGAAGTTCAACAATGAGGTCATCGACGTGTTGAATGTTTATAGTATTAGAAGAGAGGAGAAATCTGGTTACGTTGGCATTAATTTATGTGAGTAGTTTTGCAGTACACATGTTAGGCAAAGCTTTTGTTTTTGATACTTTGACGAATTCTCAATACTGTCTGCAAAATCTGTGAAATCAGCCACATCATGAAACGTACAAAAGTTTCTACCCAGAATATGGTGTCATCGGCTGAAACCAAAGAAGGACCGATATACATTGTGTGCAACTCTGTTTAGGGGCAACTGAGAGAGACTTGATGTATGAGCCTGATTACTTTGTATTACAAGTCAGATATCCTTCGCACAGGCTGTATAAGTGTTCCATACCGGACTTGTAACAAATGTGATGCCGGAATAATTCATCCTCGCATTGCAACTTTCACAGAACGTTCATCAAGTTTGCATCTCTGCCCAGGGCAAGCTTCAGTGGGTAGGTCATCATGCAATCTCGAACATGATTAGAATTATAGACTGTTGCTCATGCCCTCAAACCTAAAAAGCTGATATGCGTGGCACTCTAGCATGTCATGCATAGAGTAATTGTACTGTAGGTAAGAATGACTGATTATGCGGTTGATGTCCACAGCATGCGGCTGTCATGTACACATGAAAGCACATGAAAGTGAAAGCATGTTACTTCAGTCAACTGGAAAACGCAGTCTAACAATTCTCTTGCAAGTAAAATGCATCGAGTTGATGTATTACTTGTGATACCATGCTAGTATCCATTGCAGTGGTGTAATGTATTGTGCAGTGTAGTATAGGGGATGTAGATGATTTTGTGTATTTTCCACCTTCTCATTAGTGCCTGCACACTTTTAATGATGTTTATTGCCTGTAATGAAAGCCATCATCATTTTAATTGGACATAGCGTTGCCCCTCTGGGACGTATTTGTGCAAATAAAAGATGCAAAAATCTTCCCTAGTCTGTACTAGATAAAAAAAGTCTACAGAATTACAAATTAGTGATCTGTTGCCACCACTGTTATAAAAAGGACGACATGGCCTATCGGGAAGATAGTGAGAATAACAAAGGCTTTTAGAATCTTAATGAGGGGGATCAGTCCTCTACGCCGAAGAAAATTTATCTGGTGTAAGATACTGCTGAAAAAAAAAGAGACACCCTATTGATTTTTTGTCACAGTTAATTTAGAGAGAATGAAAAGTTTATTTTGCAGGGGAAATGTTTTCCTGGTCTTCACCAGAGTTAAAGATCTGCATGAAATGCGAGGAAAGAAAAAAAATGATGTGAAAATGCTATAACCACCCACTCCTTCCTGTTTTTGTCCGTGGAAAGAATTGACCTTTGGCAGGGGAGACCCAATTTAGTCACAATTCATCCAGCAGCACAGGGCAAGCTATCTATCGAGTTAGTGAAGTGTTATGACAAGCACGCAGGAGCTCGGAAATGGGAGCTGGTTGTTTGTTGTGTTGTAGAAGTATCTCATACTTTGTTTTTCCTTCTTTTTTTTTGCGCCCTGTCTCGAATCAGCATCACAGTTGACATTTTATAATGTCAGCATGCGGACACTTTGCGTGTCGGGGATGTTAGCAATCTAGAATGAAGGAATGCTCCACGCGCGCGTTTTTGTTTTGAGAAGATTTAACCCAATCACCCATGCTACTAGGAAAGAGGTGGTTACATTGTATCGGGTGGCTTGAGCGCAATTTGCGGACCGTGGTAGCATTCGGTATCCCGAGGTGGGATCGTCTCTCCTGCCCCTAATGTATGATGAGAGAAAACATTTGTACTGCCATGCATGTTGTACATTGTGATTCTTTTCAAGCAGAAGGACATACACTCAGTGGGCCTCATGTATCGCATTGAGACCCTTCTACCTGTCAAATGTAGACACGAGTGTAGATAGGGGCTCATTGTATTCTCCCAACCAGACATTGCAGGAAATTTTCTTTACATTAATTTAACAATTTCAATAATTTTCCATAACCTGTGAAAAACACTGAAGGGATGGTATAGTATTGGTGGAGATGAGGATTGGACTTGAAACTTTTTGGGAGATACCAAGAAACCACTTATGAAATAAGACAGAGCATACCATTCTAAGAGGAATTCAAAGTTTATTTCGTGAAAATCGGTTTTGGAATGGCATCCAAAAACAAAGTAAAACAAAACAATTGTAATAAAAGGTGGGTCCCAGTTCTTATTAGGATTGCTCTGTTTTGGATATCTCAGCCATTCCCAAACCAATTTTCATCAAATGATTTATGTCAAATTCCTCGTGGAATAACATGTTCTTCATATTTCATAAGAGATTTCTCATCATCTCACAAAAAAGATGTTAGAAACCTGAAGTTTGGTCTCAACCAAAACTATACGATCCCTGTAATGCCTTTAATGCTGTGTTGATTATGAAGAAAAAGTGATATTGATGATTCACAATATGTTTCTGACAAGCATTACTAAATGACCGGAAATGTTGGAAATAATGCACAGTAATGGAAGGTAATGTAGGAAAATGACTCATGTGCACATTCATGTACTTCAAACTGAAGGCAATGTACTGTTGAACAGTTGTGTGTTTTTTTTATCTTCCCCTTGAGCAACTCTCAAGATGATCACCAAATATACTCTTCCGATGCATAAACCGTCTGAAAGTGGAGAATGAAAAGGTACCATGTGCTTTTCTAATGAGCCTCCTTTCATTCTCTGCTCAATTTTTGTGTGGAGGAGCCTTAAATAGATTAATGACTTATTACTGAATAAGGGAATTGTATGTTTACATGACAGAAAGTGTTGTACATGCAAGAAAATTATGAAAACAAAAACCAAATCAAAACCAAATCAAAACCAAACACTTAATCTACCAGCAAAACACTCCAGAATTTGAGATGTCTTTCCCCTTTTTGAGCCAAAGAAAAGGAACAAAATAGAAGAGAAAAAGTAAGGTTAGAATGTATAGCACCATTTTGATATATTTGATGTTAAGTATGTGTACATGGGTGTTCATACTTTTTATCATTCACAGATTGTGTTTCACAGCAAATGTATCCCTTTTCTTTTCAATGAGACAAGTATGTTAACCTGTTTTGAAGACAAGTTGCGAGCATACTTGGGCAGGTGCCTATGGGAAATGCGTGTTGTAGCAAAATCAGCCCATCCTCAATGGGTTAAGATCATGTCTTGACACACGCTGTGCATTTTTTTCTTCTAATGTTGGTCCTCATTGGCAGTGAACAAATTCATCTTCCTTGTGACCACCCCTTTTCATCTGCGTGCCATTGCACTTTAATCTATTATGTATTCGGGGGACATATTTCTGCAGTGCTCATGTAATTAGGCTCAAACACCGACTCAAGCGCTGCCGTAACAGCTCCCCCCACGCACACACTGCGCCAATCAATGGCTCGCAATTCCTCTCCGAGAAGAAGGGGGGGGGGGGGGCTGTGACACAGGAGGGGCAGCAAGTGTCGCTCCGTCCGGGCAGGGCTAAATCAATAAGCGGAGACGGCCGCAAGCAGCCGCTGCTACTGCGAGCGGATAATACATACACACACATGCACACACAGAGAGAAGTACGCCTCACTATCTTCCTCGGATTTTTTCGCCGCATCCAATGCAACCATAGGTCGAGGTGAGTGGAGAGTGTGTGTGTGTGTGGGAGGGGAGAGGGGGGAGAGGGAATGAATTATATACCATTATGTGGGCTGCCTTGCTCTCATTTCTTTAAAAAAAAACCTTTGGATTTACTCATTATCAGCACTGCATGGGCAGAGAGAAGAAAATATTTCTTGTTTTGGAGTGTGTTGTATGTGTGTGGGGGGTTTCATCTGTATGAGGTCATCCAGAGGTTGTCGGTAAGTTTTAGCTACAGCTGATGAGATCTACATTGTATAAAAGAACCAAGGAAGTGGTTTAATGCATTACTCAGTCTCTTTAATCCACAGCTCATGTTGTGACGGAGAGTGGCTGCACATTTACGAGCATAGTCTTGTTGCAGCTGCTGATATTTTCTTTCATTTTTTCATTCTTTCTTGATTTATTTACATATTCGTTAATCCATTGATTCCATAGAAAGATACAGTATGCTGTGTGCTTTTCTCACAACACAAAGGTATTGCCTACAGTAGGTGATTACCCGAGGATGTGGCATGGAAAGTTGCATGAATAATGTGAAGTACCCAGTAAATGAGTAAATATTCCACAGACAAAGGCTTCTGTGTAGCATGCTCAGTAATAACAAGTTGACATTTGACAATGTAATGTCTACATTTCAGCCCTTTTTGCCATACACCAGTGTAGCTTTATCAATTCTAACTCCTCTTTCAGTTCAGATAAAGCTTTATGACATGAATTCAGGATTGATCAAATTGACGTGTATTTTTGAAAACGCCTGCTCAGTTTGTGCATCCCTCTGAATATCAAATTGAGACTGAAATTAAGATTGACTGCTTTTGGGATTAAGGATTGGATATTGCAATGCATTCTGAGGCATCTGCACATGTACATGTATCTCTCAGACTACAGAGGAACTGTAGTCTGAGAGCTGTAGACAATTATTCCAGAATTTCTGTATTTTTTTTTTTCTGTGCGTGTGTGTGAGCAGATAGGCTTTCAGTATCTTTGAATGGATACTATTTGTCATGCTGTATAAAAAGAACAGATATCTCTTCACCCTGTGTTTCTCAAGATCAGCTATGGAGTAAAAGTCATCCCATGATTTTTTTTTTCCATTTCATGAATTTGTGATTTCAAAAAGTCGACAACACTGCAGTCATTTTATTGCCTTCTCATATAAACTACATACTGTATATTTGTTTGACTGGACTCTGCAGCAAAAGATGGAATTTCTCTCATATCTGCATGCTTAATGGAATTTACAACAGAAAATCGCTGAGCAGATTGCGATTATGAAAACACCTCTACAGAAAAGTAGATTGGATTTTACAATGGTTATAACAGTAAATAAGACAATGTGAACCATAAATTCACATTCACATTAATGGTATTGCATTTATGTTCAATATTATTATTATTGTTATCAGTATCATTATTATCATTACTATTATTAATGCTGGGTGTATTCTCTCTGAACATTAAAATGTAAAATGGAAATAGTTGAAAGTGTAGTTACATTAGGATACCATCTATTGATAAGCCACTGCTCAAATTTAATGCTGGCACCTTTGTGATGAATGCTGGGGGGGGGGGGGGGGGGAGATGTGCTGTACTGCTTGATCCCAAATGACAGATATCCTCATGCTAGCCACTTGTCATTACATGATACGACTTTTACTTCTGTATTTGGAGGCAGAGCCATGAGGGATTGCCATGTTGATATGTGTGCATTCTCAAAGGAGTCATCAATATTTCAAAGGAGTCATCGATATTTAAAAAACGGAATCAACAGGTGTGAGTTTTCTGTGGACTTTTGTCCACCGGTCTCTCTCGAAAGGTACATCCAGGCATTTTGTGTGAGCAGCACTCCATCAACACTGTGAATCAACGATGTGCATATTGCATGACACTCGGTATCGTTTCGAACGCAGTCATGCACCTGGAGAACAGATAATGATGGGGGGGGGGGGGGGGGGGTGGGGGAGATGAGGGGGGCATTATTGATTATCATGCAATATGCGGTCCGGGGGCCGTGACAAAAGGAGAGCAAGCTAAAAATATCTCCCCCTGCTGACGATTCTCTCGGTTTCCGTGTAAGCCTATAAGTGAATGATATCATCAGCATCACCCATGAGTGGTCAGCTTCGTGTTACGTTAGCAGGCTTTCCCCCCCCCCCCCGAAGGGTCAATTATTTGTACAGTGAGCCAACCCTGTAGCAAAATCCCGCAATCGTTGGCTGATACAGATTTCTCCAAATATATCTCTTCGAAGAGCATACAAATTCTCAGAGTAGATCATCAGTTTTTCTTCATTCTCACTATTCACACAAGTCTGTGTCTATAATGCACGTATATATATACACACACACACACACACACTCTAATACTAACACATGCTGAGGATCACAAAATATGAATCAATTGTACTCCTTTAAAAATTGATTATGATGTGACTCTGATGACTTTTGTATTGATGCAAACAATCTCATATCCCTTTCCGTGTCGCAATGCTGTGTTAAATCGTGGTTCCTCGTCCTGTCAGCGCGCACAGCGTCCATCACACTTTGGAAAGTGATGCACTTTTTAATTTTCCTCGCTCCGCCCTTAATTAGCTTGATTAAAGGCACCCCTTGTGTCCTTGGCTGTTGTTGTTAGGAACAGACCATACACCCAGGCCTGCACTGTCCCATAATGAGCTCACCCCTGCATGACAGGCAGGCGGATGGTAACTGTCTCGAGGCAGAATGGGATATTGTCGGTGGTTGTGTGGCAGATATCGTGTCCTCTTTTCCACTTCTACATTTCGTTCTACACAGTGACCCACAGTACTGCTTCATACAGACTGTTTACTATCAACTTCATAAATGCATTTTCGTGGATATTGATGCTATGAGTTTTTAGATCAAAACTGTGTCTCAATTTTGTGATATGGCATGTCAGGACCGTAAGTATCTGTGTGATAGATATGACTTAAGATATCTGCAGTGAATTTAGTATTTGCATGTGGAGTTTGAAATTTTAGACAGAGCATATTCATTACACTTCAGGTCTTGAAGTATTGTAAGTGCATCTGCTTGTTTTTCTTCCCGTGCCCAAGTCTTGAACACTGCATTCCTGTGCATATATTATGTAAAGTGTTCTATCTTTGCAGAAGCTCTGGCAGAATGTGAAAGTTAGAATGTACGGTACACCGATGATCGCTGGTGGCAGAATGTGATTATTCTTTATTGTGTATATGGAATTGAGGTATTGGAATTGAAGCTCCTATTGTGTTTGTGCATACACTGAATTTTGGAGATGGAGTTCTCGGAAGAGATGCTTCCATGGAAGACGTTCAGTTTGAGGGTGAAGGGTATAGTAGGGTTGCTCCAAGGCTCACAGTGCATGATGTGAAGCCGTGTCTGTTTGAGGATAAGGCTGCACTTATTTAAGTGGCATTTTAGCCCCTCAATCTCAAGCGTTAGATTCTGCATATTACTTCTCAGACTCAGATTGTTTTAGATGAGCACATTTATCAAGGCTCTTTCATATCACTCTCTCTTTTGCAGTGAGGGGTGGAACCATTCATGCGATTTCTTCCTGATCCTTCATTTTTTTTTAAATCTTCTGAAACTATGGGCATCTAGTGAGTTTGATTTTTGTTTCAAGGTGTTTTGAATAGCCGTAACTTGAATGTTGTTACATTTATTTTACAAGATTATGATTGAGTTGCAACATATCAATATCTGCTCCAAATAACCGTGCATCAATTCCTGCATTTGCGAGAGCATGAAGCTCTATTAAAGGTGCCACTTGTTTCTGTGATGCAGATAATTCAATTTTTCATTCTGATATCAGTTATATCACCTGTGTATCTACAACCACAAGTGATTAGAGATGCATACTGTTATGTAACTTTCTTATACTTCACATAGAGATCCAGAGTTTAGACCAGTTAGAAACAAAAGTTGTGGAAAGCATTAAAAAATGTGTTCAGCAGACCTTTACGCTGGTTATTTCATAATCATGTAGCAGGACACACTGGTCTGCAGTGGCGTATCTAGGGGAAACGGCGCCCGGGGCAAGCGCGAAAGTTGCGCCCCTAATTTCTGAAAAAGTGTTCAACCCCAACCCCATCCCAGTAGGGACTTTAAACAAAGTCTACATGATATGCTTTTTTTCAAGCACTTAAAAGGGGTCTTTTGAGGGTGATTTAAATGTAGCGAATTTTGATAAATTTTGGCGAGCGAGCGCAGCGAGCGAGCCTAGAATTTTTGTATTTCAGCTTACTAAACATGGAATTCTTGCCATATTTTGCTTATCAAATCTTACAATTCTAATCAAGATATAGTGACGGCCTTATAGATAACGATTTATACCAACAAACTGAGGACTTAAAAAAAATACTCTACATTAGTGCGCGCGAGTGAGCCGAAATTTGTATATTTCTACGTCATCATCACGTTTTGTTCTTATCTCTCTTTTTATATATATATATATATATATATAAATTTTGGCGAGCGAGCGCAGCGAGCGAGCCGAAAATTTTTGTATTTCAGCTTACAAAACATGGAATTCTTGTCATTTTTTGCTTATTAAATCGTACAATTCTAATCAAGATATAGTGACGACCTTATAGATAACAATTTATACCAACAAACTGAAACCGAAATTTGTATATTTCCGCGTCATCATTACGTTTTGTTCTTATCTTTTTTGATTTGTTTTTTTTTTTGCCCCCCCGTATGTTCGAAACCATTGGCATCCTCTTTTGATCCAATCGGCGATCGCCTTCAGAACAAAAGAAATTGCAGCTGCTGCTCAGTGAAACATTTTGCCTGCTAAATATTAAATGACATGTGTGAGCACAATAGACATTGTCATTTTGTCCGCGTCATTGTCACGTTTTGTTCTTATCTTCTTCTTCCTTTTTTTGATAAATTTTGGTGAGTGAGCCGAAAATTTTTATATTTCAGCTTACTAAACATGGAACTCTTGTCATTTTTTGCTCATTAAATCTTACAATTCTAATCAAGATATAGTGACGGCCTTATAGAAAACGATTTATACCACCAAACTGAGGACTTGAAAAAATACTCTAATAGTACGAGCGAGTGAGCCGAAATTTGTATATTTCCGTGTCATCATTGCGTTTTGTTCTTATCTTGTTTGATTTGGGTTTTTTTGCGCCCCCCCCCCCCCCCGTATGTTCGAAACCGTTGGCGCCTTTTGATCCAATTGGCGATCGCTTCAGAACGAAAGAAATATCAGCCGCTGCTCAGTGAAACATTTTGCCTGCTAAATATTAAATGACATGTGTGAACACAATAGACATTGACATTTTGTCCGCGTCATCATCAAGTTTTGTTCTTACCTTCTTTTTTATATATATTTGGCGTGGGAGCGCAGCGAGCGCGCCGAAAATTTTTGTATTTCAGCTTACGGAACATGGAATTCTTGTGTGAACACAATAAACATTGTCATTTTGTCCGCGTCATCATCATGTTTTGTTTTTATCTTGTTTAATTTGGTTTTCTGCCCCCCCCCCCCCACCATTCTCCCTTCCCCCCCCCCCTTCCGGGCGAGTTTCTTCTTCTTCGTTTTTTTTTTCTTCTTTTCTTCGCTTTTTTTTTTTCGTTTTTTGCGCCCCCAAGGAGTGGCGCCCGGGGCACGTGCCCCCCTTGCCCCCCCCCCCCCCCTAGATACGACACTGCTGGTCTGTTAATGTGTTGTTGTTTTTTTTTAGTTTTCTCCTTTGTACCTGAAATTTTGTGTAATCCATATTGGCATGGTTATTTGTTTTAACGAGATAAAGAAACCAGAAAAGAGAAAGAGAAAGAGAGAGAGAGAGAACAGATGCAACACCAAACCATAAATATTGACTTTCATGAAACAGTTTTTACACACCACAATGTTTTTGACAGGCACAGTTTGCAGCAACATTTCAAATGATTCTCCATAGAATTTGTTTTAGGCCAGTATGTACTTAAAGTCTGATTTAGAATTAGATAGATTACTCCTAAATGATTTGCTGGTTTGATTTAATGGCAAATCTGATACTCTGTGCAACCTGGATTGAAATCGTCGTTTATTTTCATCTGTTAACTTTCATTTCAAACGAGGTGCTCTTTGAGTCTTTTCCTTCAAACATAGAATCAATATTTTCTTCAAGTATATCTTGTGCTTGATGGTTTACTTTTAATACCGATAAGTTTGCAACATAAAGGGAGACATGGCCACTCTTACCAAAATAACTGCAACAAATAGTTTGGTCATCTACTTTTAGCTATCGTAGATGAAGCCATGATCTCTATTTCGAAAATTATCTGTCCTCTCGGAATAGAGCAAATTTAGCCTTTATTTCAAGCTGTTTTGAAACCTTAGAAATTGATGCTTTTATTAAGCGGATATGTAGGTTGAAAACAAGATCCAATTTGTGATTTATTTTTGGAGAAATGTGGCCTGTGAATCATCAACAACAACACAAGGATTAGCCCAACAAATGCTCATTTCCAAGATGAGGAACCATGGATACTGTTTCATATGGTTTGTTTTTCCATAGCAACCTCAACCCATTGAAGATGAGTCACGAGTACACTTGGGCGGGGGTCTATGAGAAATGCATGTTGTAGCAAAATTAGCCTGTCCTCAGTTAATGAATGTATAGTGAAGAGAAACACCAAAAGGGATGGTTGTAAAACTTTTTAATAAAAGTATTAAAATATGAGGAAAATTTCCAGTGGCAGTTGATCCAACTGAACCGACCCTGTCTAGTGACAAGCCCTAATAATTTGATGAGTTATTTCTATGCCTTCGCCTCAAAGTATTCTCGGAGGCATTATGTTTTCGGGCTGTCCGTCCTTCCATCCGTCCATCCTTCCATCAGTCCCGTCCGTCTTTCCGTTTGTCCGTCCGTCCGTCCATAATCAATTTTGTGGACAGCATAACTAAAAAACTGTTAGAGGTATCCTAATGAAACTTGGCATGTATATGTATGAGGGGGTGAAGTTGTGCCTATCAACTGTTGGGTCCAAATGCTTAAGGACAA
The DNA here is from genome assembly GCF_040938485.1 of Diadema antillarum. Lineage (NCBI taxonomy): Eukaryota > Metazoa > Echinodermata > Echinoidea > Diadematoida > Diadematidae > Diadema > Diadema antillarum. The sequence goes on along the minus strand of NW_027270929.1, from coordinate 1,262,367 downwards.
AGGTCAAAGTTCAAGGTCAAATGCTCAAAATTTTACTATTTTCCCCATATCTATGCAATGCCTGAAGGTATTTTCTTAAAACTTAGTGTATACATGTATTACCCAATTAAGATTCTGTAGTTAGAGTTTTGGGTTATGAGGTCAAAGTTCAAAGGTCAAGTGAAAATGTTACAATTTCATTTTTTGTCCATATCTTGGAAATGGTTCCAGGTATCTTCATGGAACATAGTACATATGCATGCACTGACTGGCAGTAATTATCTGGGGAATTTTGGGGTTATGAGGTCAAAGATCAGGGGTCAAAGGTCAAGGTCAACTCATTAAATTTTACTTTGTCCATCATATTTATGCAATGCCTGCAAGATTTTTCTTGAAACTTGGTGTATACATGAATTACCCAAAAGAAATTCTCTGGGAAGTTTTTGGCCAAGAAGGCCAAAGGCCAAAAGGTCAAAGGTCAAGTGAAAGTGCTATATTTCACTTCTTCCTTCATGAATCGGAAGTGGCTGAAGGTATCATTGTGAAACTAGTATTTATGCATATTCTGCCTATCAGTGATTCTCTTGTGAATTTTAAGGTCATAGGGTTAAAGGTCAAGGGTCAAAGGCTAGGTAAAAATTCGAACAATTTACTATTTAATACAGAAATTACACTTTTCTCTATACCTTGAAGTTGCCCAATGTATAGACTTTTAAAAGGGTTAAAAGTCGGGTAAAAGTCCTCAAATCCCCAAATACATGCTCTCTTAGAAAATGTAGCCTTTCATCCAATTAAGATCTATTTTAAGGAAAGTGAACACTCAACACATTATAACATGTCATTTTGATATTTTGCCAATTATATGAAACTGTCATCACACATTGTCAAGACGTACATGTATTATAGACCTATTAGGAGAATCATGCATTATGGCGGAGACATACACGTACCAGTCACCATAGCAACATTTCTAGTTTCATATCTCATGTAGATCAAGAGGAGGGCTTTTGTGTATTTTTACAGGGCCTTGAGTAATCAGTGTTATGTGCTGTTTCAGAGTTTAGTGGACATATTTCAGAAATTAACGTGTTGAATATTGTTAAGGCACTAGTGGTAAGGGTATTGTTTTTCATACCCACTTTAGTTTGGGCACAAGTTTTGTTCTTGAATGGCTGAGTCTGCTTCAATCTCTTCTTTTAAAATTGCACAATTATGGACAAAGTGCATACTATGTGGCTCCACAGTCACAAATGCCTCTGGCTTAAAATTTCTTATCCAGTGACCAAGTCTGACTTTCGTTTGTTTGTTTGTGTGTGTGTGTGTGTATGTGTGTTGTTGTTGTTGTTGTTGTTGTTGTTTTTTTTTTTTTTTTTGGGGGGGGTGGTTAAATTGTGAGTTTATTGTACTCCTGGAGGAGAACATAATATTGTGTAGGAGACAATTTGTTGTGCATAGAACATAATATTGTGTAGGAGACAATTTGTCGTGCATAGAACTTAATACCGTGAGTTACCTTCAAAGCTTTGTGGTCTTCTCAAACGTACTGTCATGGGTCCTTTAACTTATCGTGTTCAATTTCACACCAGAAAAGGCAATGTACAATTGTATTTGAGGAAGGAAGTGTAACACGGGGTAATTATAACTGTTTATAAAGAGTGCTAGTATAAATCGTATGTCATAACCAGTTTCAAATGTCCGTGTAACGCTTACCTTGAAATTATAGGGTGATGGCCTGAATTTGTTTGACCTCACTTCATGTGCCATGGTTTTTCAGTGTATTTAAATGTTCAGTTTCAGGACCAACCATTTCATGCAATCTTCCCTTCAAAATTTGGAATTCTTTTTGCATGTATTAGTTGTTGCTATGTTGGGCAACCCAGGACAGGCATTCTGCTTGCCGGGACCAATGGTCATTTAAAGCATACATACCAGTAGATATCAAATATATATTAGGAGAATGATCTTAGAATATGGGTAAAAAAGGTGATATATTTGATCCTGTTGTTGACCTTGACTGGTATAGCAGTATATTTTTTTATTACAAGCACTAGGGCAGCAGCCAGTGAGCACCCATGATTAAGTGTCAGTTTTCAAAGGGTTTGCAGGAAGTCATTTGGCCATCTTTGTACCGGTATTGAAATCTTACGTGATAAAAGTGTGAGCATGTAGGCAAAAAGGGCCGTGTGCTTCCTTCACCCCTCTTCTTCACTCCTCTCATCGCTAATTCATTACAAGACGCGGGCCAATCACTGAAGGCAGGGTTAATTCATTAGATGTAATGACCCAAAGTGGCACCCTCTTTTACCACCTCACTGGATTCCTAGCTCCCCGCTCAAACGAGCCCGAGCTGTCTTTGAGCTGAGAAGATTGCCTGCATGCAAGAGGATACACTTGTATAAGAAAGAGACTGTACCAACAGAGTCTCAAAAAATGTTATAGTTGAATGTGAGTTTCATGATCTTAAAAAAATAAGAAAAAAAAAACAAAAAACAGGAACCCACCAAAGTACAGTGGGGTGCTGCTCCAAGTTTACATTAATCCCTAATATCAAATATGTGTAACATGTGATGTACTGATAAGCTCCTACATAGTGTCGCTGTCGCATATAAATGTAAACATTTTGTCACCAGCGGTTGGTTACGTGCGCTGGCTGTACACGAGATGATCTTTTGCGCCCACACGCAACTGCGGAGTTCAAGTGGGGTCACATTTTTGGTGTTTCCTTGTGCACTTCTGGTTTATACATGGAGTTCCAGCAGGCACGTGCAGAGCATATAGATGCAATAATCGTATCTATTTTTTTCCTGTTTTATCATGACTAACACATTGTCACTTCACAATGGAAACACATTTTCAGAGCTTACAGAATGATATTTGTTTTCGTGACAATTTGCAACAATTGCTGACTGAGAAATCTAAAAAGCTGTGGTAGTTTGGAGATTGAGATCTCCAAACTTTTTTTGTGTACGACCAAAAAAAAGCTCGCACTGTGTACTGGCACAGCATTGTCAACACCAGAAATGAAATAACGGCGCTGCTGTTTGAGTGTTTATATTTATTTGCGATAGTGAGAATTGAGGTTAGTGTACTGTACTTTATTCAGAACTGATTGCATTTGCCTGCTCTACTTTTGATTAAAGTTCATGCAAACTTTGAATCAAAACCAAAAGGGGATGGTCTTGTTGGCAAAATGCCAGACAATGTGTTGCATGATGATCCTCTTGATTGTATGTAATTAACAAATCATAATGAGCTCTTACTGCTGTAATGGCAATCTTTACCAAACCGATACCGGACGATACCAGGCACAGACACAAGTATTGATGTGTTTATGTTGTCGTTACCGTGCCTTGATATTGAAAGTATTTCCCCATGCAAACTTGGTTGAAGGACTATACACAGCAGAGAGATTCAAAGAGCAATTTATATCAGTCTGTTGCACTTTCCATTGTGGAAACTTTCCATTTTCCTTGGGGGCTGGAGTTGTCAAGCAAATTAATGCAGATTTGTACTCTGACTTAAATACATTTTCTAGAACTAGCTCCTCTGACACAAATGGAACAAAAAAGAAAGTTAAGAAATGATTGTTATGGATTTAAAAAATGATTGTTATGGATTTAAAAAATGATTGTTATGGATTTCTTATTGATTTTTACTGGCTACAAGTTTGATATCAAATAATTATTATGATCGCAGATGACAGCTGCTGTAAACATGTTATTGCGCACTTGCAGCAAGTGTTTGTGCACGTAGCAAGTTCTCGTGCACTTTATAAGAGGTGGCTAGCCGTGCATCCAGTAAATTTACCTTGCATTCAAGTATGTACTGTATGCACGGCTAGCCATGCATCCAGTAACTTAGCCATGTATTGGTAATTACCGGAAGCATGGTTGACAAATGTATTTTTGGCAAAAATTTGTCCGCTGTTTTATAAAACAGATGATGCACACATAGGTATGTCTTTCTTGTATCAGTCGGAATAGTGTGCATGCTGTACCTATTGAATCTAGTCTTTATGCACTGAGCTTTACCTCATGGAGGAAACAATTCCGTAGTTACCATCTAGGGAAATGCACACAACTCCAACTGATGCACTCAGACCTATGCATCATTTGCATATATCGTACATAGACTTCCTACTCTCTCTTCTGTGTTTGGTCATGTCCTTTCTGTAGGTAAGGAAAGGTCACATTCCTCTCTTGTACGTGAAATGATTGAATTTTGTACGCTTGCAGTCTCCTGACCCTTAATATGACCTCAGAAAAAGAAAGAGAAGCGATGCGCATCGAATCCCGTTTGTAAGACAAGCAAACAAATACTAGCAGTAGGTGCTAAAATTGAATTTGTTGGTCATGCCAAGTTTGCAAAATTGTGTTAGGACTTTTGGGAATGACTATGATTCAGTTCAGGTGGTTGATCTCCATAAGCAAGAGTGAGGTAGGATTACGGTCTGACACAAAGAATATGTTGCTGCAACCTGCAAAGCGTATACAAGCTCAGTGCATCAAGGCAATTACGCAGCAGACGTTTAACTGTTGAGATAGAGCAGATATCTATCAAATGCTCTGCATTTCTCCAGGCTCAACTGCGAAAGGGTCTAGAAAGAACCACCATCGATCCGGAGTACAGCCTGAAATCCACTTAGAGCGTGGATGCGCTAAGTGCGAAAGAAGGCTGTCGCTTGAATTTCCACCGAGCTTAACCTATTTGCGCATCAACGTTCTGATCACATTTACAAATGTTTGCCACTCTTTTGACAAAGACATTGATGCACTCTATGTAACTTGCTGTGCAATGCCTGCTTGGGTGGGTGGGGGGGGGGGGGGGGGTGGGGTGACGAATGAGAGTTGAAAGTAAGTCACAATGTGTGTTGTATGGTATTACATCTTATCATTGGTCGTGAATCCAAAAAGCAAATACTGCCTTTGCTCTCTTTCTGTCTACTCTCTCTCGTATTCCTCTTATCCTTACGATTTGACTTCCAGGAATGATTGCCCCAAGAAATGACCACCTGTATGAGGGAAATCCATTGCCTATGATAGGTGGTCATCTGCCAAAGAGAACATACATTGAACTCCAGACCCCCGCTAGCAGTGGGTTAACTTAAGGTCACAGTTGGATCGCCAATTTAACAACACATGAAAATGTCTCGATGCGCTTGGGTGATAATGCATTTATGCTCACGTCAGCATCAGTTCATGAAAACAACATCTCGCTAAAATGTCTATGACCTCATTAGCGAAAATATCTGTACGCGAAAATAAGAGCGTATACAGTACCTTGTGCCTGAAAATGGCACTTGGGAATCAAGAGAATATGTGACACAAAGCATGTGACTGCTCCCCATGCAATATGCCATTTTCCATATTATTTGTGTAATTTGATGAGCATCAGTGTAGAACATCTGCCATGCTCAGTAATCCTCGCAGAGAACCAAGGGGAACATATTCAATGTGTGTGTAAGGATGTGTACTTCAAAATTAGCAAGTAATATGCAAGAATTCCAGATGAGGTTTACCTTATTTCTGAGATGCAGTTTTATACCAACCACATTATTCATATGCTCTGAATGGCAGGCATGAGATGGCATGAGATCTGATGTTTCTGTTTGTGAGTCTTTGTTAAGGATCTTTAATTATTTGTTTTGAAGAGATGAGGTTAGGTTGTGTATGTTTTATGGATGCCTATCAAATATTGAAATACCACCTTAATTTCTAAAAGGGCTTGGGTACACGTGAAGTTTTTTGTGAAGTGCGTATGAAGTGTCTAGTGATATTCACCATATTCTCTCTTGTCTTCTTTCTCCACCCTCTTTACTCAACCTCCAGGCATGTGCGGATTTCTTAGAGCTTGCCCAGACCCATGGTCGAAAGTGGCAGAAGGCGATCCACTATGAGCAGACGCAGCGGCTACGCCTAGAGGAGACCATCGAAACTCTTGCCAAACAGCACAACTCTCTGGAGCAGGCCTGCCGTGAGGCCAACAGCCAGGATAAGCCCAAAAGTAAGGCAGTTCTCATGACTTCTCAGTCCCATCCATTTGTGTATGTGTTGTGTCCAAGTTAATACAGACAAATGAAGGAGGAAAAAACAGAAAGTTCAGTCAGTTCCACGAATGTATTTCCGTGCATGTGAATTTTCAATGACTGAAATGCAAAGTGTTGCAGTTTAACACACACATAATTTCACATGTATCCTTTGCTCTACACAGACCTGCCTTTAACAACACACACAATTTCAGCCATGGTTCGCAGACCGTACAGTGGACTCCGTGTCTGCTAATGAACTCTAATCTCTGCAGATTGGTGTCTAATTCATATTGATTTTTACCTCCAAAACATTTATTAGCCCCTTCAAAATATAAATGCTGCTGTAATTGGTACAGTACAAATATTAATTTAGTACATTTTTTTTTTGCGTATTCTAAGAGATATATAGTGAAGTCGTACGGAGTGCATTTGTAAATTTCTTGTTCTGATCATAATTTCCAGATGGTAAAATTTTCACTTGGTGTAGATATACAGGAGCTATTGTTCAGATAGCATAGTCAAATTGCACGTTACATTACCAAGTGATACCAGCTACCTGGTCGTTATTTTTTTTTTTGTCTGAGGCTGTGCACTGCATGCTGGCAAATTTGTGTAACCATGGAAACCGCAGGCATAGAAATTCTCTGCCACATTTCAGAGCTCGTATACTTGTGAAGGAAAAAACAACAAGAGGTGAAAGGGATCAACTTTTATCGCAGATGCAATCCCAGCATCTTCTCTCTGTGGATGTTACAGAGAAATATCTGTCTGATCTCGTTCTGTGTAATCAAGTGTTCCTCTCCATTGTCATTGCGGGTTTCAAGGTCTGCAGGTTAGGGCCTGGAAAATGACTTCTGCTCTCTTGGAATGAATTCGTTGTAGGGTAGAAAGATTTATCTCTGTTTGCTCAAAAGGTGTACATGCATGAGGTGAAGAAAGGTACAAACAGACATTGCCATGTAGAGAGAGAGAGAGAGAGAGAGAGGGAGAGATGCACACACATGAAGACACATTGAAACATGCTGACTAGATGAAGAGACTAACATTCTAATGCCATAAAACAAACAAACAAACAAACAAACAAACGTGATCATCGTGGGGGGGGGGGGGGGAACAGACAGACAGACAGACAGACAGACAGACAGAATTTGAGGTCACACACAGACAAGACTGTATAACAGGTAGAGACAGACAAACAAAATATTTATAACGAGGATAGAATTAGAGGCATAAAGACACACACTCACACTCACACACACACAGACAAACACACATACGTACACACCCATGTATGCATGCAATTAAGTGCGTGCACTGATCAACACAGAAGAGAGAGAAAGAGATTTAGACAACAAACCAGGAATAATAGAATCAAACTCCACTGACATTCACACAGCCCCAGAGGCACGGGGTTTGTGAGTAATGGAAATCAAATTTGTACCTTTTCATGTTACCGCAGATTCCGGCGATAGTTGTTGCTGGCCAGACATTAAAGGTGGCTGATAAACACTATCACACATTTCATGAATCTACTGTAACTGCAAATGTATTCCACAGTCAAGGAAATGTCACCCATAGCTACCTTTTTGGCTGCACTCCAATATCCAGACTTTAATCTCAACAAGTGAAAAAAAAAATGAGGAATCACTTATTTCCTTTTTTTTAATGTATGTTAAGCAATTTTAAGAGAAAGACAGACAGACACACAGACAGACAGACAGATCAACTGATCGACTGACACACTTTATTATAAAGAAAACTGGCAAAACTGGGAAATATGAATGTCACAGATTTTTCATTCCACCCACTTTTGACACGTTTCATTTGCTGTGATATTACTGAAAACATTATGAACTATTGTGGGCGCATACTGGACAATATATGTTTGGGCAGGTGGTAGATCAAGTAAATTGTAGTCCTCCTTATGACGGGCAGTTTGTTATCACCAAGGAATACTATGCCAAGCAGGAAATGAAGTATTATAAGGAGTCATTTGAGCATTTTGCGTAGATCCTTGTTCTTTCTATATTATCTGTTCTGTCTCAAGTTGGATTTCTTCATTGTCACCCTTGAGGTCTCTTATTTTAAAAGGTCATAGAAGTTTTGATTTTTTTTTTCATTAGTGGTTTTGATGGATTAGAAATATCAAAATTTCATTAATTGTAAATATATCATTTTAAAACTGTGAATCTCTTCTTTCAGAATCTAGTAGGGAAAAAATATTTTTTGCACTTTATTGTGATGCTAGTTTGGATTAGAAATTGAGTGCAAAAAAAATAAGAAATTAAGACTGGTGTAATAGGTACAGGTGGCCTTTGAGTTTAAGGTAAACAGTATACATTGTAATGAATACATATTTGTCCACACAGTCAAAATTGAACATGCACTCATTACATGTAAATACAGTATGATAGAAGGGATATTTCCATCATGATATTGCAGAACTTCACTAGTCTTTCAAGGTCGTAGGGCTGTTTGAGTTTTGAAGCCTTATTTTGATTTCACCAGAAATTTTGCATTCAGTAGGTGGCTGCTCGTTCACAATGGGGTGTGTCGCATTTTAGTTAAATTCTTTGTATGTTCCTATCACAGCCCTTAACAAGTAACACAATGGCTTTCACATCAGCAACATTGGATACATGGATTAAAATTTGTGAGCTAAGCCTGGCAAAAGAGGAAATACTACTTACAAGAATAACAAGGATTTTGTGTTATCTGTTATCCGTGTGCAGATATGATGACAAGTTTCGGTAGAACAATGTGAATACCCTGTTTGTATAATAGAAGCATGGAAGTGTCTGTCCTCAATCCTGCCCTTTTAAACTGGAGTGAAATCCTTTCTTCCAACACTACAAGGAAGCCTGACATGTACCATGGTGTCATGTTGCAGCAGTTGGTACAAGATTTGCCATCTTTTTGCCTCAATGTACATCCCTACACTCACACCTTTTGTACAAAGAATGAATTACTTTTCAGGTTTCTTTGCTTGCTTGTTCAAGTAACCTTGATGAAAACTAACAAAACAATGATGATGATGATAATGATTATGATAGTAATAGTAGTAGTAGTAATGACAGTAGTAGTAGTAGTAGAAGTAGTAGTAGTAGTAGTTGTAGTAGAAATGATAATGGTAATAATAATGAAAATAATATAAATATACAAATCATAATAAACCATTTTTATATGGCACATATCACACACAAAAAATTAATTAACTTCTATACATTATGAAGGAGAGAAAGTATAGAAATAAAGGAAATAGACATAAGAGAGAGAAGAGGGGACTAGGAGAGATGAAGATAGACCCCAAGTGAAGTGCATCTGATATTAATAGGGAGCTTTAGATTTTAGACGCGCGGACGTTCAGAGGAAAAAAACAAGTTCTGAGCGTGCGCAGAAGTGTGCGTCAAGTTGATCTGTTTGTAGCTTGCGTCGCCTGAGTTTTTCACTACGCGTACTGGGCTATTTTTACGTCCACACAGTGTGCAACGTAGAGAACTACTTCATGCACTGATCATGTGGGGGCGCGATTTTATTTTTGATATGTTGCGTCCCAGTGTAATCTAAAGCTACTTTTCAATGTGACGCAGGGGAGAGGAGAACGCCCAGCGCACTCGTCGTCTCAAAAGTCTGCGCGTCAAAATCTAAAGCTCCCTAATAGTGCATCTCTGCGTTCATAAGAAAGTTTGACAGTGGATGAGTGCCAACATCCGATACTTTTTTTTTGGATCAACTCCTACAACCTTTCTTCAGTCCTTCCTTGACTGTAGATGTGAGTGTAGAAGGCTAAGTTTAGACAGTATGATTCATGCGTGTGGTGTTAACCGCTACTGCCTTCTCATCATGGATACAAGCTGTCTTGCGTAGTCTGCCACATCCTTGAAAGTGACTTTGATCTGCAATGTGTCTAACGGTGCGCCGCGCAATTCATCAGCGAAATTGGAAAACAAAGAGTCCTGCTTTTTCTGTGAAGGTGAATGCTCTTTGAGAGTCATGCGTGGATGAAATCCTTGGAGATCATGTATATTGTTTACTGCAGTTTGTGGTGTAGTTGGCAGACAGCATCAATGTTGCCATTCAGTAGACCATTTGTGTAATGAAATGTACACTGCTCATTTGGGAACCTACTTTTATTTTGATGGGAACTCTGCTGTGGGTGTCTGGGTGGGGGATGGTAGGTGTATCTTTTAATTCAGTTTAATTCAATTCAATTCAATTCAATTCAATTCAATTCAATTCAATTCAATTCAATTTAGTTTAAGTCAGTTATTTCAGTTCAATTTAATTAAATTCAGTTCAATTCACTTTAATTCAATTCATTTCATTTGAATTCATTTCAATTCAGTTAGATTCAATTCAGTTGAATTCAATTCCCATCTAACGAAAGGTAATACATAGTACAAAATATTCATAATTGTCATGTAATCTTGCAATAGTTGGTCAAAGATTGCAGAATGCAATCATTAAAAATATTTATAAGAGAATCTCCAAATTTGCATAGTTCCACAATGATAATTGCAGTGGAATGAATTGTTCTGTCTCTAATAACAGTTTGTAACTCATCAAAGACAAACCCTAAATGTGTCAGAAAGAGACAAGAGTGAAAGAGAGTGTGTGTGTTTAGTGTAAAGGGTGTCTCTATGTCTTATAAAGGATATTTTTATTCCTGGGACCAGACGGCAATCATTACTGGTTCCGTGTGTACATTGTTGTGCAAGTGCATGCTCGGGGAAGGAAAGGATTAATTATGTGCAGGTTCTGACCTCATACGGGATGGTATGTGGGTAGGTGTAATGTAATCAAAAACGTCATAATTAATCAGGGGCCTGTGTTCTTGTCCTCGCTATTAGGCCACCCACATGATGGACGATTGTTGACGCGGGTAAACATGCCTAAACCCCTCTCAGAAGTGCTAGGAATGTTAAATGATGAGATTTTATACCAGACATGGCACGGTGGCGGGTGTGGGGTGGGGAGAAGACAATTTGCTGGCCTGTCAGATTCGCACCTGTACCTCACAGCCATTTGTAAAGTCTTCATTTGAAGATAGGGACCATCACTTTAAAGGGATGATATAGGTTAGGTTGAGATGAGACTTCAGGTTGCCAACTTTTTTAGTTAGATAATGAGAAACTTCTTATGAAATATTAAAAGCTCAATTTTAAGAGGAATTCACTTTTTATTTAATGAAAATCGGTTTTAAAATGGCTGAGATATCAAAAAACAAGGAAGTCCTATTTAAATAAAAGGTGGAACCCACCTTTGATTAGGACCTCTTTGGTTTACTTTATTTTGGATATTTCAGCTATTTCAAAACCGATTTTCATCAAATAGAATTTGAATTCCTGTCAGAATTGTATGCTCTTTAATATCTTATATTTGGTTTCTAATATCTTGCAAAAAGGTGAAATCAGAATCCACCATCTTGGATGGGAGACCAAAACTATACCATCCCTTTAAAGGTTTGAATTGGTCTCTGTTTCAGAAAAATTAAGAAGAGGCGGGGCAGAAGTGGAATATTTGAACAGAAATGAGCTTCTTTCAGCAGGAAATGATGACTCAACATGTGAGCATATCACACTGAATGAATTAAGAAACTTTACAACAAATGAGAAAAATGCATTTTTACTTTTAAAGGCACATTGTCAGAGATAGAATGTCTCTGTTTTCCATCCTGTTCGAAAGTCAAGTGAATTTGTACCTCACAATATCAAAGCTTGATTCTCTGTTCAAGGTACCTGTATGTGTTTTAAGAGCGAGAAAGAGCAAAATGTTTGTGAGGCTACAAGGTACATGGTAAGACAGGTCTTGAATTCAGTTATGGTTTAATCAAATGTCAGAAGGACTGCATACTTTGCCAAAAAGAAGAGGACTGTAGTGTATATATGGGAGGGCCTGAAGGCATGGGCGACATCTCTAAACATGGATTTGAATATTCCAGCATCAGAGAGGAGAACTGTCGAATCCTCGCAGTGCAACAGATTTTGCTCAGGTGCGTCTTTATCTACAGTGTGTATTCCATTATATTCATTCAGATGTATGAATAAGAAGGAAAAGATAAAGATGTACATCTCCAAGTTTACAATATCTATGTTTAATTTTGCAAATATCGGTTTAATACCATTATTTTGAATCATAGCATACTGTGTTTTTGTCCTTCTTTCTGTAGCTCTGTAGTCCCTGCAGGTTTTAGTGTTGTGATCATCTCCAACAAGATCGATGGTTAAAGGCCATATTTGGTTGTTTTCAGACAACCCAAAACAAAGGGGTTTCACATCATATTGCATTCGTGTACAAAAGATCTTTGAACCTGACATGCAATGATGTCCTTCGAAGCAAAATTCTGTTTTATAGCCCAAATGTAAAGATAACCCTTATTGCTGTAAGAGTAAGCATTCTTTTGTGACATACAGGACAATTTGCTTTTCCCCAAATACCCATACGGTGCAATGGCAATTTTCTTTGGCAAATCTTCTTTATGTGAATGTGATTACAATTCCTTGATTTTTTTTAATGACTGGGAATTAACACTACTTCTCATGTAAACACATCTTGAACACAATTCCCTCATCTAGTGGCTAATCTTGCTTAGAATTTTATTTCTCTTTTCAATATCTATGATAGCATTTATCCATCCTTGAACATAATTCCCAGCTATCCTTAGGATGCGTTTTCTTTTTAGTGAGTGCCTCTCCTTAAAATGTGCCCTGTCCATTTCAAGGAGTCACTGCATTTTATTCAATATACCTCTGCTGAGTGATTTTCCCTTTAAGGATGAAGTGCAGGTCAGTACCTTTTGTTGGACACTGGTGAAAATCAATTATTACAAGAAGATGGAAAGCGCAGGGCTCCCAGCCAGTGCCCCAGCATTTTTTCCATGCCTCTTCTCTCTCTCTCGGCAGGCAGATTCTCAAAACTCTGCCTGGCACTTTAATTGACAGTGACGTCAAAGACGCGGAGCACTGTGCCCCATGTGAGAGGGACAGGGGCTTCGCACGCCAATTTTGCGTCGAGCACAACGCAGATATCACCGTGCATCAATATATGTGTGTGTGTGTGAGAGAGAGAGGAGAGGTCGAGTCTGGTTGTGTGCATGTGTAAAATTTCTCTTGTGGCATATCGCAGCAACGTGACGAGAGCATAACTTTGAGTGCATTTTTTTCTCTCTTTTTTTTTTGGGCCATGCCACCCGATGCATCGGCACATGTTCGCACGCACGCTTCTCTCGATAGCAAACTCCCAACCCTGCATGCATGAATTTTGAAACGGCTTGCCCAAACGGCTGGCCCTAAATCAGTCCCGTTTTACGTCAGCGCGCCTCCAGAGCTCGTAATGTGTGTGTGTGTGTGTGTCCCAGATATGGTCAGAAAAACTAATTGGAAGTAGCCAAGGAAATGCTCAAGAATTCTTTCTCGGGAGAGTGGAATGACTGATCGTTCTCATTAATTCATTAGCGCTGAAGTTAATCATTTGGCTCATCTGAGAGATTCGCTCAAGCTGTTTGGACAATATGCAGGTTTTCAAATCATGTCTGAAACATGAATGGGAATTAGAGAATGAGATGGATGCTTCAGCCTTGTTCCAAGACTACGTAGTTTGCAATAAAAAAAGCCAGAGTAAACGGTAGTCAAATAACATAGCATGTGAATTTTAAGGCAAAGTATTAGCAGGAAATAAAAAATGAATTAAAAAGTAAGAAAAATGTGCATGTGTTCACTCACGATGTATTGAGCATGTCACAATGGGTTTTTTTTCATGATTAAGGTGCTTATAATGAGGGAAGACAGAAAATTTCGCAGAAATGCATATATCAATTTTTGCTTTCAAAATGCTTCATCGGCAAACCTGATGATAGCCTGATCAGGGAAATTTGAGCTGCGCTGTCATAAAGCCAAATAACCACTCTGATGGATGAAACTATGTTGAAATATTGAAGAGCTCACCCTCGTGAGGTTTGCAACCTTGTAATGCTAGTGGAAGCACTCACCAATATGAAGTGCTTGTCGGGTATTATGATTATTAAAGGAGGATGATAGAATGGCATGTCAGATGAGGTGGGGCCGTGAAGACAGGAAACCAACAGGTGACAAGTGCAGCAGTGAGTCGGCTAAACAGATAACATGGCTATTAGCTTTCAGCTTCTGTCACGGGGTGACAGAGATTAAAGCGACAGTTGATAAAGCTGTCGGGCAGAGGCTTCACGTCACATCCAAGTTCATCAGTGAGGTTAGATTGTGGGGAGTTGGATTATTGATAAGTCCATATCCAGTGAGGTGGGAATGAATGAAATAGGCAGAGGTTGTTCAGTTTTGCAAGCTGTTTCAAATATCAAATAAGTATTACTAGTGGCTATAGCTTTAGAATAGCGATTAGTACTTTGCTTTCAGATACAAATTCCTTTTGTGACTTTGCTGAGAGATGAGAAATGCTTCTTTCAGTTTTCGGTAAAGGTACTCCAGCAAATGACAATGAAATTTTCACATTCTTATAACACTGAAACTATAAATGAAGATGTAGTACAGTAAGCATATCATAGCTTATCTTATGCTTAAAGTTATCATATTTCTGCTAAAGGTGACAGCAAAGATGGTGCTGCTCAAAGACAGTAAATATTGAAATTTCTTTCTTGTTGCATAACAACCTCAAGGTGTTTTGATAGTCTCCTGATGCTAAAATATGTACTACTTAACTCGCAAGTCTTTCTTGAACTTTACAGGAGAAACGATTCGTGCTTCATGTGAAATTTTCATGAGTATCCTTCATCCGTGTCTCAAGCCAGTGGGGTGTTGTCAATGCTGGACCTTTACTGTTGCTACTTATGTATTCTGCCATTCCTGACGTGATGCTGATTTGCAGTAAAGTAATACATGTGTACATTATGAGGCTCATGCTTTCACCTCCTGCGGTTATTGAGTCACTTAACCCTTCTGAGACCACTGACTGAAGATAGCATTGATATGTCACAAAGCACAGTTGACAGTAGTTGTGAAGAGTTAATGGCAATCCGATCAGTGTCGGAAGCACCGACCCAAGAGCACTTTTGTGTTGTAGCCTGTTTGGTCAGCTCCAGTGCCTCTGTATGTGTGTGTGTGTGTGTGTGTGTGTGTGTGTGTGTGTGTGTGTGTGCATTGACATTTAGGCCGAAGTGGCCATTTGCTGCGATTTAACTGCCGACCTGATGCCGAGGCGACTCCTCATTCTGGCTCATCTCATCCTGTGAGAATCTGGAAAGAGCTGAGGTATCCACACTGCGTTGTGCTGTCTGCATCTTCCCCCCACTGAGGACGATGCCGTGTTTGTCCATCTCTTCATGAAGTTCTGCTGTAGTGGCGACTAAACTTTTGCATGTAGGGAATAGAACTGCTTCTCAAGGCACAAACTAGAAGTCTAACTACTGACTGAAACCTTGAATTATTTAAAGGGCCACCTGTTACTAGAATACTCGCAAACCGTTTCAATAAGTACAACGTTTCTTCCGCAGCAGCATTGTATGTAATGAACTTCTGTAAAACTTACTAAATATGGATGGTTATAAATAATCCTCAATTCTCATTAGTTTCTTGTTTGATGTGACTTTTTGAAAGGGATGTTTATTGCATATTGTTGGTTGCCAGAATTTCTCCTCCGCAAAATGACCTCAATATGCACCCAACCAATATCAACCCCCTTCCCTCTCCCCCTTGCCCTCCTTCAAGTGGTGGGTCACATGTTATGAGAGTTTCCGATGGTGGCGTTATGTGGGTCGCCGACGAAAGCCGAGCCTTTTGGACAAAGCTTTGAATCTCAGAGTGCCCGTGCCCATTTGACCCTACTGTCGAGAGCCTGACATTCGATACTCCGTGGAGAGTATTCTCCTGGGCACTTCTATGATAGCCCGTGGTATAAGGAGTACGGCAGTAGCGTGAAGTGTTGCGATGGAATTGCAGAACATCGGTCTTGATGTTGGGATCACCCGACTTGTTTTCGTATCACGGAGTATATGCCAAGGTTGTTCTGAATTGTGCTGATCATACTTTTACTGGGCAGGGAGTTGGACATCTTGTGTTGCTTTGGTTATGAAGTGAATCTGGCTGTTATAGAGCCCCCATTTTACGCAGACTCACATGTAGAAAAGATAAAACTGCTGTGGTTAAACTGTCAAAAGAAAATCAACAATGTTCTTAGAAAATTTTGTCAGTCAGGGCATTTAATCTGTTAAAGGACAAGTCCACCTTCATATACATTAGGATTGAGAGAATGCAGCAATATTAGTAGAACACATCAGTGAAAGTTTGAGGAAAATCGGACAATCCGTTCAAAAGTTATGAATATTTTAAGTATCTGCGCAGTCACTGCTGGATGAGAAGACTACTTCAGTGTATGATGTCACATGCATACAACTATATAAGTAAGATAAAAAGAGAATTTCTCAAAACTTTACTTTTTGAATAAAGTGCACATTTCTTCGACATGCTACTGACGTATGTTAAGGGTAATATTATTCCCCCTGCCTTCTGAAAGAGAGAAGTCAAGTGTTCTTTTGTTATGCGAGAAAAATTGAAATATGTTGGATTTTCTTTATTCTTTCTTCGTTGTACTCATGTGACATCACAAGCTTACTTAGTCTTTTCATCCAGCTGTGACTGAGCAGAAACTTCAAAAATTCATAACTTTTGAACAGATTGTCCGATTTTCCTCAAACTCTCACTGATGTGTTCTACTAATATTGCTGCATTCACTCAACCCACATGTCTATGAAGGTGAACTTGTCCTTTAAGTACTAGTGTATGGGATACAAGACCTTCATTACACATTATATTCACAGGAAATATCTGCATTTGTCCTGTCCAGGTGAATAGCCTGTATCTCCTTCTCAATCTTGATATGAGTAGTAACGGAGCATACCAAAGTGATATCAGATGATGATGTAAAACTACTGTGTAGAATGCCCACTTTCTAGATTGAGATTCTGTCATTCTCAAACATCACAAAATGTTGCTGTACAATCTGCAAGCCATGAAGAGCTGAAGAGAAAAACATGATGAAGATGAAAATAATTTGTAGTACTTAGTGCAGCATAACCAAGTGATATCAGAAGATGATGTGAAGCTAGAATCCACATTTTCTAGATTGAGATTGTATATCATTCTGAAACTGTCACAATGCAAAATATTGCTTTTCAATCTGTGACCCATTATGAGCTGCAGAGAAATGCCTGTTGAAGATGATAAACTTGTGCAGCATGTCATAATACTTCAAACATTTTCCTAGTCCTTTTCTTAGAGCAATTTCTGAATGGATACCTGCATTTGCACCATGCTTTCTACTGTCTGGAACATTTTGATTTTGCAAAAAAGTTTGAAAATTAAAAGGATATAGAAGTGACATTTTTGCTGTGTTACACTTTTATCTCTGATAGAGCTTTGCACATTAGCACAGAGTTCTGTTGACTGAGCTATTCACATCACATCCCCACTCAGATGTTTTCATGTTTGCTTCTAGAGGCATCCCCCCTATTCAGCTTTTTAGAATGACTGGCCATATTAGCTGCATGGACTGAAATCCATTGGGAATTGCTTTATCAAGCGAAATTGGATTTTTAAAACTTAAGAAAAAGAGGAGAGAAATCGGTACCTGTGTACCAATGCGTATATTTGAATTTCTCACCCTCTATTTGTTCTTAACAATTTCTCTGCCAAATTTACCATTGTTACCAACATCCCTCCAAAATCTCGTAATTGCAGCTCGCTTCCACACAGGAAGCAATTTTGGTCATTACCTTGACTGATTGCGCTACATGCGTGGGGGCGTAGCAAATCCTGCACGTGCTTGTCGCAGAGGTTTGCCGCATTCTGAATCACGCCGCGCCAGACAAGGCAATTGAGGGAACATGAATACGGAATGCGCATTGATTCCTTTCATTAAAATGCGCAGACTGACGAGAGGAGATTAGATCAAAATATGTCGTCAAGCGGCAGTTATGCATATTGATTGCCATGTGGTGGCGATGCCTGCATCGCATGACCACACGACGGCCTTTGATGACACCAACACACCAACAACAACAGCAGCAGGAAATGAATGTTGTTTTTGTGTGTCTGCGTTGGTGTGTAACAAAAACAGGTATTAATAAATGTATCACTCTAGGTTAGGTATGGATTACAAGACTGTAGTAGATTTCTTATATTTTTCACGGCCATTCCCAAGCTGCAGTAGGCAAAACCGGATGTACGTCATACCACGCACAATTTGGCACTGGCTTCTTGTTTGTGTGCATACATTTTCTCTCTTTTAATTACAGTGAATGGTTTGCACTTTCTATGACCTCATCGCATGCAATAGTGTAAGCATTCTTTTGTTTCGGGGGGGGGGGGGGGGGGAGGGGCGATTGTCATCAATTACCATTGTTTTTTCTGCAGCAGAATAATTGCGAGTTAATTGCTTGTACATTGTCATGCTTTTTCTTTGAGAGCGACTGCATTAGTACTGAAGATAAAAGTAAGGGCCTTCCCGTTGAGAAGAATACTGACTTAGGAGTGGTATTGCCAGTGCTGTTATTATGAAGAACTTGATGTTCTCTTGGCAGATACCGGTAGATTTCCTCTGGACCTACTTAATACCCCTTTCCCATGGCTGATGAATTTACTGACAGTCTATGTAGCTACACTTGCTGTATCTACTCACCCTGTACACACAACATATAAGTCATACATTTGTGTAATCTGCATTGTTCAATTACAACAACGACAAAATTCAGACTGTATGATATGCATAGATTCTGCAGATGGCATGAAAATATATCCATATTATACATTTTGTAATCGTAGAAAGTTAGGTATACTGAAGACACAGCCATGCTGCCGTTGATCCATGCCAAGGTTCCTATGAAGGCCAAATAGGGGATTTCCACCGTGTATCCCAACTTCCGCTCAAGAGTGCTGCAATTTTGGTGAGAGCTGTCTAATACAGTCGAAGGGTAATGAACTTCAGTGCCCTGCAGCAACCAAAATACTTTTTTTTTTTTCAAGGAAAGGCAGAATGAGTGGGTACTTGCTGTCATGGTAGCACTGACTGTGTGTTATTTAAGACAACCATGTACATATTGTTTTTCATCTCTTTCAAGTGTGTGGGCAGGTTAGGTGTTTCCTTTTGCCAACAGCTACACTGTGCAATTACCTTTTTAACCTGTTGAGGACGGTTTGATTTTGCTACAACACGCATTTCCCATAGACACCTGCCCGAGTATACTCGGGACTCGTCCTCAACAGGTTAAAGAGGAACTCTCATCTCCAGTATAGATACAGTGGGCAAATACAATGTAGTCACAAAATTGATGACTCACAGAATTATTGCCTACCATGACACAATATGCATTCTACATCATTATACACCTTGCATATCATCTCCAAAGCTGGGAATAACAAACTTTTTCCCTTGAGAAGGAATAATACTTCTTTCTCAATCCGTCTTAGAAAGCTGGTTCTTGATTGTGAATTCAAATGTTTGCCATTTTGTCTTACACGTTCCAATTTGCAAAATGTTATTTTCCTGAAATATATAACATTGTATACAGTGACCTCTTTTTAAAAGTAGCCTGTCTAGAAGGCGTAACGTACATGCGCCTACATCCCTCCCCATGGGAGCCACTCAGTCATCCCTAGCTTTCGTCAGTGAGATGCCGTTTTTCCCGTTCCCTCACAAGGTGTTTGTTGATGCATGAGGGCAATTTAATTTTGCGCCGTAATCAATGAAGAGTTTCGACCTGGATGAACATTATTCCCGCTCATTTATACGTCCCTTGTAAAGCTTGTCTTAAACGTTGTTCTCTTCTTGCTTGGTTTTTTCTCTTTATTGAGAGAAAGGGGAAAAAAGAGAGAATTCAACCAACTGATTACAGATGTAGTTTATTGATTTAATCATGATGACAGAAATATTCTGCCGCTGTGTTTTTCTGCCGAGTTTTCACCGCAGGAATTGTGTCTCAGCGTTTATCTTCTTCCGTCTATGCAGTCTTGACTACTTTTAGCCTCAAACCAGAAGTTTCTTCACAATCTTTCTCCTCATGCTCTTTATTTCTTGAAATATCTGTGCTGAAGGTAATACAAGATCGGTTTTGCATCTGTACAAGTACATACAGTACATGTATGTACACAGTTGACTGTGACTGACTGTGCAGCTACTCACTTGTCTTATGCGGAAAATTGTTGCCATTTGTGTGTTAAAGGGGATGGCTAGTAACTGATCAGTGGGAATCAGTGGGAATGCTGGGGGATGATTGTTCCAATTCTTGTGGGATTCATTTAAGATTACATTATATCTATTGTTGTGTGAAAATTATTTGCTTCAGAACGGTCTTATATTCAAGTATTGTGCAGTTTAATGCCCCGTCTCTGTACAGGCATGCTAACCTGGAAACATTAAAGGACAAGTTCACCTTCATAAACATAAGGATTGAGAGAATGCAACAATATTAGTAGAACACATCAGTGAAAGTTTGAGGAAAATTGGGCAATCGATGCAAAAGTTATGAATTTTTAAAATTTTTGTGTTGGAACCGCTGGATGAGGAGACTACTACAGCTTGTGAGTCATATGCGTACAACAGTATAAAGAAAATGTAAAGAAAATTCAACATATTTTCACTTTTTTTCGCATAATAATAGAGCACTTGAATTGCCTCTTTCTAAAGGCAGGGGGAATAATATTACCCATAACATTTGTCGGTAACGAGTCGGAGGAATGTGTACTTTTTTCAAAAGATGAAATTTTGTGAAATTCTCTTTATATTTTCCTTATATTGTTGTACGCATGTGACATCTAAGTTATTCACACACTGCAGTAGTCTTCTCATCCAGCGGTTACTGCACAAAAACTTCAAAAATTCATAACTTTTGAACGGATTGTCCGATTTTCCTCAAACTTTCAATGATGTGTTCTACTAATATTGCTACATTCTCTCAATCCTTATGTTTATGAAGGTGAACTTGTCCTTTAAACTGCACATTACTTGAATATGAGACCATTTTGAAGCAAATCATTTTCACACAACAATAGATATATAATGTACTCTTAAACGAATCCCACAAGGATTGGAACAATCATCCCCCAGCATTCCCACTGATTCCCACTGATCAGTTACTAGCCATCCCCTTTAAATTCAAGAATATGTGTGGACCAGATTTATTGACATTTGTGGGTATTGTATAAAAGAAATAGTGTATGATCTTTACTCATGTTGAATAGAGCACCTCTGTCTTTCATCTCATGCGAAATCTTGTACCATCGCACTCGTAACCATTCACTATTTGTATAAAAGCAGTGGATGATTAATAGACTGGTCAGACAACAGCCTGGGTCTTTATACACCTGTAATTCACTTACCCATCAGAAACATTTGGTTGCCATGGGTAACAGGGCATGTTGATTCACGGCATCAAAACACGGATGATTTTACAGTAGCGATACACTGTGCATCATTATTCAAGGCTTTGCAGTATTTTACTTGATGCCCATGGTTTTCACGATAAACTGTATAGCTTTGATTGGGAAACCATGATACCAAAACAGTGCTTGTGTGCACACCAAGGCAGGGTTGATGTGATGACTCGGTAGGAAGGATCAGAGGGCCTATCCAAGGACGAGAAAACACAGAACGTCCTTGAACCGCTCGTCACATGCAGCAGTTAGCTCACTTTCAGTCTTGTTGTCATTTCCCATTCAGTGAGTGTACCCCGGCCTCACCCCCACGTGTGAGTCACCGACAAGGGGGGGGGGGGGGGGGGGGAACTCTGAGAGAAGAGCTGAAACATTCAACATCCTTGGGGAATGGAAAACAACAACAAAAACAATATCTAAGCAAGAAAGCAAACCAAAAGAACAAATCTACAGAGAATTTGTGTACATTTAGAATTTGTATACGTTCAGAAGCAGTTTCCCTCCTTACTGTGTGTTCTTACAGTATGACACAACTGCATCTGTGTGTGCATGCAGGCTTACATCACTTTGAACATGTGGGGATGGGCAGTGCTAACTTATGTGTAACTATACGCTATTCAGCCCTTGGTTCCTTTGGAAGGAAACTGAAAGATTTAAAAGGGAAGCTGTCAAGGGCACTTTCACCAGAACTAGCACACTTTCTGTTTGTGTTATTTCTTTCCCAAGTTCTCAGTAAATGCCAGAGGCAGCTATACCAGAGTTTCGAAATTGATTACTGTAAAACATGAAATATTCGCGGCATGAAATTTTCGCGAATTGGAGCTGACAGCCTTTTTCGTGGCATGAAATTTTCGCGAATTGCCACTGGCGTTCAATACATGTAGTGTAGACAAAAACTTTCGCGTGCATTTTAATTTCGCGAATTTTGGCGCTCGCGAAATTCGCGAAATTAAAATGCACGCGAAAATTTCTCGTTTTACAGTATCACTAGTATTGTTGTTGTTATTATTATCAATTTTTTTATTTTTTTATCTTTTATTATCATTTGTCTTCTTCTCTTTCTTCTCCTTCTTGCAATTAGAATAATAATAATGATAATAATAATAATAATAATAATAATAATGATAACAATGACAATAATAATGATAATAATAATAATAATGATAATGATAATAATAATGATAATGACAATAATAATGATAATAATAATGATAGTAATAATAATGATAATGATAATAATATTATTATTATTGTTATTATTATATTATTATTATTATCATTATTATCATTATCATTATTATTATCATTATTATTGACATTGTCGTTGTTGTTGTCATCATCGTTATTATCATTATCATTTTCTCTTTTTTGTTTGTTGGTGAATGGAACAGATGCATCTATATCATCAACGACGTGCGTGATATGGTTACATTGGTTTAACAAGGCTATCATTGATCATCCTCTTGAGGAGGGGGGAGCTAGGAAAAGGTTCTTCATTTCGCCCCATTGTGTGTATCCCATATGAACCGCGGATGCTAAAAGTGGTTGCCTGATTGGATTTGAGGTGAAATCGTTGTAGTGTACAAAATGTAATTGATGAGGATTTGGTTTTCCTCCTCCACTTCCATTTTCTCTCACCATACCTCCCTTCCTTTCTCAAGGTTAAGGCCGACTGTTAAGTGAATTGCCTTCCAGTGTTTTTTGCATGGCGGTAAATCCCCCATTTCCACTTTTCCTCCCTTTTGTTTCATTTCCACCAGCCATATGTGCTGTAGCGATGAAAACTAGTCTTGTAATTGGATTACTTCAGTAGTGTGATAGCATTCGTTTGCAAGTTCGGGGAAGAGGTCTGGACGAGAGTGGATGTATGACTCATCCAGGTGAATTTCAAGAAAAGACTTCAACGTTATAAAGCTGCACTGCATTTTTGATAGTTGACTTCAATATTAAAAGAAAAAGCGAGCAGTGAACAAATTACCCATCCAGGTCGTCTTTTTGGAAGGATGTAAAGAGTGAACTCTAGCTGACTCTAGCTGGAAGGAGAAATTTAGGGGGAAAAATAGGACATTGAAACTGTCATTCAAAGTATTAGACAAGAACATGAGAAAGTTTTGAAATCTTTTAAAGTGTTCTCAAGCTTTAGTGACCGAGTGACTCCAGTATGCACAGATGCGGTGATGATGAGGGAATGATGAGGTGACGAGATCATGATTTTATTGAC
This sequence comes from Diadema antillarum, assembly GCF_040938485.1. NCBI lineage: Eukaryota > Metazoa > Echinodermata > Echinoidea > Diadematoida > Diadematidae > Diadema > Diadema antillarum. The sequence goes on along the minus strand of NW_027270929.1, from coordinate 1,238,726 downwards.
TCACATATCTTCCACTGTTTTGATACACATTATTTAAAGAACAAAACAGTTTTATATTAGGTTTTTTTAACAAATGCCCTTCTCGAAGTCACCATCACATTTTCATCACAATTTTAGAAAAATGATTTTATATAACACCAATAGGAGAAAAATTGTTATGGGAGAAGGGAATTTAAACTGTCAGCTTTTTGTGCAATTTTCTTCTGCATGTAGATATTGCTTTTTTGGTAGATTCCGATATGGCTTTCTTTCTTCTGCTTGTTTGGTTTTCCCAAATTCGTTAAGAATAAAAAGTCACATTCAATATGAAGTGGAGTATCCCTTCACTATTATTGTAAGTAGAATATGGAATAGAATTTTTTTTTCCCTCATTAGCTCTTTGTATACTGGATAAACTACATCTCTATGGCATGTGTATTACTGTGTAGGAGAGGTGTCAAACTGCACCAATGGCATATGAGGACTAAAACTGGGGTGAATGAGGCAGCAGCTACGGCAATATGATCATTCTCATGCCATTGCCCTTTCCTTTGGATATATTCCATTGACAATGAGAAGGCATTGGGAAAGCTTCCTAGAGATCACCAGTGGTTGACATTGACATTGTATATTCGGAAACTGGTGATGACTCATTCCACACGAATTTCATCCAGAGCCGTTTCTACTCAAATGTTTTTTGATGCTTGCGGATCAAGTTTACAGAGAACTGAAACCTTTCAGCCAGTGACTCTACAAGTTCACCCACACATATATTATAAAAGAAAGAAAAAAATACACATATCCCGACACTGACGGTCTCAATGAAATTAATCTTCAAGGAGACCCAAAACGTCAATGCTTTTTAATTGTAAACAATTTTCAGACAGATGCACTGTCACACACAATGAATGTGTCAGGCAGAAATGTGTACTGTATTCACAATCAAAGATACAGCTCATCACTTCTGCAAGTGTAATCTTTAAATTTTAAAGCTTAAATTTCTTGATCTTTAAAAGACATCTTTTTACTATTAAAAGACAAAGGTCTCCATACTGCTTGTTTGAATTTGTAAACACTATTGTAAACTGGATTGAATGGGACACTTATAAGCATGTATCAATGCTAGATTGTTTTTTTTTTTTTAATCTTATGTTTAACAATTTCAGTAAAAAAATGTGTACAGTGGTGCCATGATGTTGAAATCTTGGTCACGTATATTGCTTTCACTGAGTGTAGTATGGATGGAAGAAAGTTCATGCATTCATATATGAAATGTATGACCATTCCCACATTTTGTTTAGCCCTATCAAAGACCATCATTTCCATAAATTACAATGTACTTTCTAGCAATTTTCCCATGTCGTTGAGAAGGAGACAGGAGTCTGTCATGGTGTTAGGTGTCTTGAAAGAAAACTAAAGTCTCTGCTTATTTCTGACACCCTAAATTGCAAAAGAAATCATGACATCCACCCCAAGCCTCCCTCCTTCATCTTCCCCTACCCCCACCCCCTTAATCCCACCCCACCCCCATCCCAGAATGTCAACTCCAAGCCATCAGACTCACTTTTTGTAAGGAGGAAGGAAGTGATTTTCCTGTTCAGTCCGTGCCACACTTCCTGTCTGCGGCGGTCCAAAAGTAAAACAAACGACCATTCTCTGCTCCATCTTTTTACACAAAGCACTCACAAAACTCACACAAAAGTTTGTTGCCCACAAACCGTCCAGTTGGCCTGGTTCGGTATGAAGCGAGTCGGTCGCTCTGCTGAAGTGGTGACATGTGACTCCCCGCGATCGACAAACGAAAGAGGGGAATCATTGCGTGGGAGCGGCGTTACTGATTTCCTCAACGAGTCTCGCGGCATTCTGTGTCTTTGGTGCGGTGCGTCAGTTCCCTCTTTGCTGGTTGGGGATCGTGTAGGAATATTTTTAAAACGGAATACCCAGACGCAGCGTCTCGGGAAGAACCCCTCAGCCGAATGCACGGTAGGTTCGACGGTGATTGTGGCTTGAAGAAAACTTACCTTGTCATTTACTCATTTGCCAGTAGCAATATTTACTACAAGTTGTCCAACCCAACATATTGGCACTATAAATGAGATAACTCTATTGAACAGCATGAGCCATTACTCTCTTGCATAGCCTCTAGAATCACTGTTGCCTTTTCACATGGCTCATGTGGTAGGCCTCGCTGTACTACTACCAAACTTGTCCATGAGCTTCTCAAAGCATCCTGAGGGACAAAGATTATACGTGTACTGTGACTCTCATTTAGTCAGCTCAAAATTCATGCAATTTATTAGATTCTAACTGTCTCACTCTGATAATTGAATTCTCATGCTGAACCCCAGATGTATAAAGTGAAAAAAAGCAATGTCTCCAAATTTCCTGATTTTCCAAACATATGATATGCCCAAGTCCAAAGTTTCAAGATTTCCCACAGGTGCAAAGCTGAAACAATGAAAATCGTTCCCAAAGCAAAGACACGCTATTGGATTATAAGTAGCTTATAACTTGTCCAGGACTGTACGTATCTTTATAGAGTTTGCGCTCAATCGTATACCGTACTATAGGATATCTCTATGTACCAAAGATAGTACAGCAAAACATAGAAAAGATGAGGGTGCATTGCACTGCTAGACTCACCGGGACTTGAACCTGTGCCGTTTGATTGCAAGGCAGTCGGGTAATCGACCGAGACACCTCACCACCACACTGTTTGTATATCAATGTGGACTCCTGTAAGACCAGAAATTTTTGCGTGCATTTTAATTTCACAAATTTCGCGACAGCCAAGATTCGCGAAATTAAAATGCATGTGAAAGTTCTTGTTTACACTACCTGTATATGCGCTGAATGTCAGTGGCAATTTGGGAAATTTTCATGCGCTGAAAAGGCCGTTGGCTCCAATTTGTGAAAATTTCATGCCGTGAATATATATCTTGCTTTGTACTATAGGAAATCTCTCAGTGAGAAGGGTGCATATTGCTGAAACATGGACTCCAGCAATGCAGTTAAGGCAGGAAGAAGGGATGAAGAGTAGGAGCAAGAATTCATTCTAGAACTGGTCAAGAAAATCCTGCAATTTTATTGATCAAGAGCCGTACGTCATTATTACCGGCAGCACATTCAAAGTGAAATAATTGTTGCAATCACTTGCAATTGATACTGTACATGTATACTGCTGCAGACGTACTTGTAGCAAAAGAGTTCACGCACTTGGCGAGCATTCACAGACTTGGGAAGATATGGCTAGCTATGCATCCTGTGATAATAAGTAGCAAGAGTTGATGCACTTACATTGTAGCAAGAGATTGGCTAGCCATGCATCCAGTAATTCCTGTTGTTTGCAACTATGGCAAGCCAAAAGAAAATGTATCTAGTAAATTTGTCCAGCATATATCTAATTTCAGAAAAAAATAAAACAATGGATTTCTGGCAAAGATTTGTCAGCCATTCTATAAAACAAATGATGCACATGGCTTTTTGTTAGTAAGAAGGAAAAATGTGCATGTGGTAATTAGGGAATCAAGTCCAAAGCAACTCGGCTGTGCCTCGTGGGTTAAACAATTCCATAGTTACCTTATGCACACAACACCTGACGCATTAAGACCCAAGCATCATTTGTGTATTGTGTGTGTGTGTGGAATGAAGGAAGTGATGATAGCGACGTTAATTTTAGAACAGGGACAAAGAATAGAATAGCAAGATCTTAAAAAGGAAGTCCCATTTACTATAACTTGAAATGAATACAACTTCTGTGAAGGAAGCCATAATTTCTATCATTACGGATTTTTTTAATGTCAATTTTCTGTGTGCAAGAAGAGGCATTTTTAGCCAATGTCACACAAATAAACTTCTCTTTTTCTTTCTCTCATTTTCTTCCTCTTGTTATTGGGATAAGATCAGTGGAAGGCTCTTTTGGAAGCCTTGTATCTATTTATATTATCTTGTTTGCTACAAGTTGCCTTTCCACACCATCATTGATAGTGGTGACATGACATACATGTATGCTGAATGTAGCCGTGACTTCCCAGTATATTAAAGTCGGGTGTGATTCGGTGGAGCTTCTTTGTTTGAAGATCGTAACTTTGTAGACAGCAGTACGTGGAGGAGGGCAGTCCTTCCTTTCGACTTTACTTCACTGGGTACTCCACCTTGCAACTAAACGTCTCTGGCTCACAGTCATTAGTGCACTCATTAATGCTTTTTTCCTCCTGTAATCGCAGAAGCATAATATCATCTATAAAGCGTCTGACCAGCGCTTCTCTGTCATTGAAGTTTTACCATCCCCCTACTGGATTTTTTTTTTTTTTACCCACTTCAATGCCTCTTTTGGAACCGTTGTGATGAGCTTTTAATAAAAAAAGAAATGGTCATGATACTGGTCAAACAAGTCTTGCAGTTCAACCCTTGTTTTGTCAGTAATCAGTGGACTTGTGAGGTTATTCCTCTTGCGTGTCAGTGACCGAATTCTTGACTCAGTTTTTTTGCTGCAGTCTGCTGTACATAGATTTTCTAACTCAGCAGTCAGTGGAATCTCAGTTGACCATCATCCGGCAATCCAGACAGTTGACCCCTTTGCTCCCAAGTGTCAATTCTAGTGGATATCTTGCCACATCTAGTATTACCGTGTTGGAGAGATGCCCCATCTGATCGCTGCAAAGGCTACTTGCCCATGGAGGGTTGTTGGGCCCACTCGCCTGCCTTCAAATGGTACAGCATGAATTCAAATATATTACACAAAGCGTGTGCACCCACCGTGCATGTGTGCATACAGGGCCCTATCGTGAGTCTCGATTCAAAGAGTATCCTTCAATTGTGGTGGCTAATTGTTATCTACGTCACAGCATGCTATGTACATGAAAATGCTATTTCAACATGTTCTCTTATCTTCTGGTTGTGTGATCAGAGTAAGTTGAATGTCTACTTGATAATAAGGATTGTGAGTTCTACAAGTCTAGAGCATTTATTAAAGCCTTACAATCGTGGCGAGTGGTTTGTGCGGCACGGAGACGAACGCAACACGCTGCCTCCCCCCATTCTGTATCAAATGTTGTGACACCGAATGAGAATAGCGCTGGCTCAATGGGTTAGCGAACACCACTGAGACTCTAAATCACCTGACCCAAAATGGCTGTCTGAGCCACGCGAGCTTCTGAATGGACACACACTCTCAGTGCGCGTGCGCATGAAGAGAGGCTAAAAGAGCCACACGTCTTCTGGCCTCTCTCCTCCAATCACCGCAGCTCGCGGTCACAATGTTTGTGTATGATGCGTACACACACACACACACACACACGTGTCTCAGTGGCAGCATTGCCCCACACGTTTATGGATATAAGCACTGAGTCTGGCATTGCGCAATTGCATGCACAAACTTCGGTCGTTCGGGAGTTTACGAAATATCGTACCATTAGGGGTGACGATCGTCCTTTTTAAGTGAAATACAATACTGTAAAAGTGGATATTTTCGCGCGACTAATTTTTCGCGCTTGGCCGGGTAAGAAGAGTTTCGCATGTTTTTAATTCCGCGGAATCAAGACATCACGCACAGGAACATATGGCAAGCAAAAATATTCGCGTGCTTTAATTTTCGCGCTAGTTTCTGGTTGCGCAAAATGCGCGAAAATTTCAACACCGCGAAAATTTCCACTTTTACAGTACTAGTGGAGAACATTTAGCTTTTGTGACTGTCTATAGAGTGATGTCGCCCATATCATGTATGCTCTCAACTAACCAACACTAAAGTTTTTCTCTCATAAAAAGAAAGTTCATTATACTCATTGTTGCACTGATGTGTTCTCTCACAGATTCCTTGTGCTGTTTTGTTTTTCAGATTTCAGCGATTCTAAAGTTCATTGAGCTCTGATTTATCATGTCATTCCCTCCTTGTAATTTGTTTGAGGGAGGAAGAAACTTAATTGTCCATAGATTTAATTTCAACCAAATGTCCCCATGGGCAGAAAATAGACGCGGCATGCATCTATCTGCCTTTGTTGTAAACATTTAAGCTCAGAAAATTGCCACAGTTTTAAAGACATCTCCTGAGTTTAATTATGATGCCGAGACGTCATTGCAGTCAAATTTCCTTTCTCCCTGTGCCCCACCATCCAGGCAATTCAGAAGTCCGCAAAGACGAACACAGCGATGACGAGGACAATGAGTTCTTCGATGCAGTAGATAAGCTGGAATTCACTACCACGGTCAAGCTTCCCCGAGACAACCTCAGCAAGCACAGGTGAGAATAGGCCTAGCACAATGCAGGGGCTTGATGTGATCACACAGAGCTTACATTGTTGCCACATGAAGTGAGGAGATAGTTCATTTCATTTCATTTCATTTATTATCCCTATCCACATAATACAAAATTATTATAAAGTAACAATAATCATGTGCACTTTGTAAGCAAATAACAAGGTATATTAAGATAATACAGTGATGTCACACAAAAATGCACATGAAACGAACCAAATAAACAAATAATATATACATGTACATCCTGCATATGCATTCAAAAACGTGAACTTAATATGTATACAAATACTTTATTCTTTGTATTTTGTGAATTAAAGTAGCACAGAATTGTAGTTGATTTGGATGAAACTTGCAAAAGAGAGCAAAGCCTGAACAACTATTCTCCTTTGACCCCTGATCAAAAAACAAATCAAAACAAAAACAAAAACAAACACAAAAAACAAACACACACACAGACACAGACACACACAAACACACAAAAACCCAAAATCGTTGAAGACCAAGAATAAACAGAATGCATGAAGCTAAGTTTGGAACTGTTTCCCCCACTTTCTAACAATATAAAAGATTGATAAATGTTGATTCTGAATACATATTGTAGCTTACGTGCAGCCATAGTGGTTCCGTGGAGACCCATTCTGAGTGTAATATGTGCTGATGCATTCTTGGAGCCATGCCGATATTAGCGAACTTGTGTGTGTTGAGGTGTAGACACGTAGAAGAGGATGTTCTCAAGGACGTCTGAAGCTTTCTGGCTTTCTAAATGCATGTTTACCATGTATAAGTTTTAACACTGAATTGGCCTGTCATGGCATTATAATCTCTATTTAATGCGCATTCATTAGTTTTGGTTCACAGGTTTATGACATTGAAGGGTCTGTTATATCATATCATATATTGTAAGTAATGGGCACTTAGGGTTTTATTCACACTTAGGTTTGAAATAACACCTGAAACATTGGCTGGGTAAAGATAATGCTTCAAATCTTTATGCTTAAACTTCTATCACTTTTTTTTTCCCGCTGAAATTTTGTAGTGAAGTCTTTCTTTATTCCCTTCATCACCTTCTTTGAAATATACAATACAGTCTAAATATTGAATAGATGTAAAATACGGTACATGTAATGGCTCACCTGGCACAGACTTCAGCTGATTTTTGTAGGCATTCACTTCTCAAATGAATGGTAATTATGGACTAACCTCTTTTGTGTGCGTCTTCCAACTCCTTGCATCCTTTTTCTGCTCTCGTTTCCATTTCCGCGGCGACAGGAGAACAGCTAGCGGTGGTAGTGTGGCCAGCACAGACAGCATCGGGGTGATAGGGCGGAGTGGGGAGGACCCAGAGGCAAGCAGTGAGGAAGAGATGCAGCCTGAGGCCATGGTTAAGGTGCACACAGCAGATGACGGCAACGACGTGAGTGGAAGACAATCCATGCTATTCCTCGCCCCCTCGTCCATCCTCCGACCCCCCTCTTCCCAATCCAACCACTCCCCCACACCCCCCTCTCAATCTTTCCCCAACCTCCCAAACTTCTTCTTCAATCCTAAGAAAAGAAGAAAAGCTATTTTTTTTTACAGTCCTACTTTGTGCGGCATTTAATCTCTGATGCATGTCAGTCAGGTTCAGTTAACTTCATCACATGTGATGAAGTTATTATGTGTCTGTGCATGTGCTTATCAGGATGAAGTGCGCCCCTCAAAGTTTGTTTTTATGTTGTCATAAAGTCCATGAGGTCCCATCCATTTAAAGTATAAGGGGAGTAGAGGTTATAGGTCGTAGAAGAATAGATGCTTCAAGGGAACATCACATTTTTTAAATATGTCCTGAATACAGTGTGGCTCCTTCCCAGAGACTTTCATAAAGGGAAAAACCCAATGTCTCCTATATGGGATTCTTACATTTGTATATCAGAAACCATGTCTGTGTATATCAACAGTGGTTGTTATAAGTGGTTGGCCAGACCAAAGTGGCTATCAGAACACTTGACACAGGAAACACTTTAGAAATTCCTGGGGTTGTCCCATGTATGAGATTACATCACTTTACTGTACGCTATTTGCTTTACTTATGTATCATTTTTAAACTTCTGATAAAGCAATCTGTATGAGACACCCCCCCCCCCTCCGCAAAGTACAGTTGTGGACTGACCCCTCTCATAGAATGCTTTAATTAGTGAGGTCACAATAGGATCTTTTTTTATGTCATATTCTTTGCTTTCAACTCCTGCAATGGTGGTAGACCCTGTGCTATTTTGCCAAAATGTCAGCTTATGTAGTCTTCCTGTTTTTATCAGTTTATCTGGTAGAAAGGGAAAAAGGAAATTGAACATACGGCAATGATGAATGCACGGTGTGATATACCAAACTATATGGGAAAGAGAAGAGAGAGAGAAAAAGATAGGAAGCTTCTCTAAAAAGCAAAATAGAGTATTTTAAGTTGGGTTTCTTACCAGTCACACCCATTCCCTATCTTCCGTGGGTACGAACACACCACCAGTTCTTTATACAGGGAGGTACATGAATAGAACCTTCCCCTGTTCAATGATAAGGTGCTGAATCCTCCCCCCTTTCCCCTTTCTTGCTAGTTACCCAACCGATGGCCGCGGCCCAAGGCGCCCCAGACGGCCAGACAGAGGCGTAAGAAGATCCCAGAGAAGCCGAACCAGAGTCTCAGCCTCTGGAGTATCATCAAGAACTGTATCGGCAAGGAACTCTCCAGGATACCCATGCCTGTAAGTTCAGTTCAGCTCAGTTTCATTTCTGTTATCAATTGATAAGATGTACAGGTGTAACAAAATTTTCAAGAGTGTTTTTGGCATGATTATATGCATTAAAGTTCAGTTCAGCTCAGTTTCATTTCTGTTATCAATTGATAAGATGTACAGGTGTAACAAAATTTGTAAGAGTGTTTTTGGCATGATTATATGCAAAATTATATGTTATATTTAACACATACATAAGAAAAACACATAGAGTAATGTTTACATTCGACAAGGAAGGAGGTTATGTTTTCATCGGCGTTTGTTTGTTTATTAGTTAGTTAGTTAGTTAACAGTTAGTTAGTTAGTTAGTTAGCTAGTTATTTTGTTTGTCTGATGCAAAATAACTCCAAAAGTTGTGGACGGATTTGGATGAAACTTGCAGGAAAAGTTGATAATGACACAAGAAACAGACGGTTAAATTTTGGTAGTGATCCAGGAATTTGTATGGATTTTTGAAGAATTTTTCATCTTTTTGCAGATAGGGTCAATGAACTCGAAAATTCAAGCTGCGCATATTTGAGGTTTGCATATGCGCTCTTAAGGCATGTGCTCTGCTAGGGAGAGGCGCCGCGCAGCTGGAAGCTGATGACATAGACAAAGGGCTTCTATATTGGTAAATCAGACAATTTTCAGCAGGTGTGTTTATGGGTGGGAAAATTAGCTGCTTTGCAGAGGTCTCCGCTCTCAGAGTGCTGTTCTAGTTTCATATTGACTGTACTCCAGCCGAGGAAACACCCAAAGAAAATTGTTAAGATAATGATTGATAAGTTGGGGACCATTTTCATGGGCTAGGACCTGACTAGGAAGATGGCTCAATTGCTGGCATTTGGACTCTTACAGGAGGCTACTCCTAGGCAGGTTATGCTTATTATCTAGGGGTAAAATACTGTACACATGTAAGTGAGAGAATGGGCAATTGCAAATCAGTTGAAATGATGCCAAATGTGACATCTGATGCAAAGTTATGGTTGTGTAAATGCTAGAAAGTCACAAAATGTGATGTTCAAGGTTAAACTCAAACCATCTAAGCTCATGTTCTGACTGCTACGCCCCTCTTTGCAATACCCCTTGACTGTTTTCTGTGCGAGTGGACTACTGGTTTTGCAAATTTCTGTGAAGGAGTAGACTTGCTGCGTGTAAACATACCTTTAGCAGAGTCCTGAATACTTTAAAGAAACCCTTTCATTACAATGGCACTTCCGAGTCCCACGAGTCTAGCATTCAGTCCTTGCACCCAGTCAGATGCCCACTCCAAGGTTTCCCTGGCTGTGTGCATATCTAGGTCAGTGTCACTGATATTCTTCCAGTGGTTCCAGAGTTGACTCTGCGAATAAATGCATGAGTAATGAGCATTAGTGATCGGGAGTCAGGCACGAAACCTGATCCAGCATTAGAAGGTCATTGCATACACAGTTCTGTCGAGGGCGCACTAAGATATACAGATTTTTACCAACAGATCGTGTGCTTACATGTGAACACTGTGCTAATCAGCTTGTAATGAGGCCCTGAAGGGTTTGATGAATCTGGAAGTATTCAGCTTGTGATTGGTAATTGGCAAGCTGTTCAATTCAAAAGCATGTGTGGTATAGATATTAATCACTAAGATCGTCCAGTACTTGCTTCCTTTGTTGTGTGGTTTTTGTTCTGTTTTCACATGTGTCTGTGAAAAGCCTTAATTCAATATCAATATTAAACATGGATCCTATGATATTCTTAAAGTAATGGTGATTATTGGAATATCAGTGGTGTTTACTATAATTTTCCGAGTTTACACGTAGATCGGAAACATGATATATAGTGATGCCATTTTAATAAGAAATCAAATCAAATCAAAATCAGAGCATCTCAAAGGAAATCAAATTTGATATCTGAAAATAAAAGTGTAATACGTAATGGGATGTTAATTTGTCAGGATTATGATACAAATTTATAAAAAAAGATTCTCAGGGAGTGTTGAGAAATACTCATCCATCAGCATCATTACATCAATGATAGTGAAAATAATGCAGTTGCAATAAAAATTACAGAGAAAAGGGAAAGAGTCAGAAATTATCTAAAGATGTAGGAATGTTATTCAACTCAACTTGTATGAATCTGTCAGTATATACATATGTGCAGACAAATTGATGTATGAATGTAACATTCCATGTAAATGCAAGTTGATGGCCTTGAGCCTAGGGAGTTGGGATGATCTGTACTGTCGTCTGATTTAATTCCAGTGAACTACCCAACCTCATTTGTGTATGTGTGTGCATGCGTATACATGTGTTTGTTAATTTTTGTTGTTTGATGAATGGATTTATCGTCTGTTTGTACATCAGTAGTAAAGTACAAACCTTCCATACTCTGTGCAGAGCATGCAAGTGAGGATGTGGTATATTTCTCCCTCCCCCCCCCCCACTTCCCATGTTCTTATTATTTAAATTTTCACTTTAAAGGTATTAGCCCACATTTGTAAACCTGCAGCAATTGGTCTCATAGTTAGCATGGAGTTTGGGTATGATTGCAGTAACACCTGTGCAAAACTTCGTTCCAATTAGTCCATTACTTTCATAAAAATAAATGAAAATGCACCGTATGCATGCGTATATTAACACTCGCTAGCTCCGATCCACGTACGTACTACATGCATGCGATACATGTGTAAGTTACATGTACGTAGCTAGCCCGCGCTCGTAATTCGATTTTGGGTCGGGTTGACCCGGTTTGAAAAATGATTTTAAAACAATGATTTTCTCTCTTTTATCAAATGGTATAGACAAAGAGCAACAGGTGAGGTATGTTACTGTTATAACTTGTACTTGAAGTCATATTGGACCTGTTTTATGCAGTTTTGATTTTCGTGGGTTTGCAAATGTGGGCTAATACCTTTAAGGGCATTCTCCTTTTGTCGTTTTCCAGGTCAACTTCAACGAACCGCTGTCCATGCTGCAGCGGCTAACAGAAGACATGCTGTACAGTGACCTGCTCAACATGGCTGCCCAGTGTGACGACACATGCGAGGAGATGGCGTACGTGGCGGCCTTCATCGTCTCGGCGTATGCCGAGACGTCGGTACGATCCACGAAGCCGTTCAACCCTCTCCTCGGAGAGACCTTCGAATGCGATCGGACAGATGACCTGGGATGGAGAGCAATAAGTGAACAGGTGAATAGCTGGTGATCTTCTTTTTATTATCATTCTCTCCCTCAAGTGGGAGACCGCTCTCTGGCAGCTTTGAAATGCAGACAGATGACTTGTGTTTTGATGCAGGTGGGAATCTTTCACTTCATTAAATCGTTGAGGACGGACTGATTTTGATACAACAGGCATTTCTCATAGACAATCAGAATACCTGAGTATACTCAGGACTTGTCCTCAATGGGCTAATAATTGATTACTTGTTGCCAGTAATACAGAACACAGGAATGGTTTATGGCTGTTCTGACATCACAATGTAAAAATTGAAGGCAGGAAATAAAAACTGACTTCTCTAATATAGTAACTTGTGAAAAGTGCAGCAAAGTTGATTGATCCTGCTTTTCCATAATGAATGATACAACAAACAAGGTTCTGTGTGCTTGATGCAAATACAAGACAGTGGCTTAGGGTTTATCCTGAGGGAGATATTTTCAAAGAAGTGGCCTGTCCTTATCCAAGGAGAGAACTGCATCCCTCTTTGTGAATGAAAACATGCACATCAGCTGAAACAGATTCTGTATGTGACAAGAAACAGTTTCATAGTAGTGGTCTTCGTGGGTATACATGTACATCGTTGCTGCAACGACATCTCCTTTACACAAGCTGTAGACTGTATCTAGTCAATTGTTTCTTTCCCACCACAATTTGATGCAATGTTTTTCCTCTCTCTCTTCTACCATCCCCCTTCTCCTATAACCCCCACCTTTCTCACCTTAACCCCTCCTCTCTCCTCTTCTAACCCCTTCTCCCCTCCCAAACCCTGCCCTCTCCTCCCCTAACCCCTTCTCCCCTCCCTAACCCTGCCCTCTCCTCTCCTAACCCCTTCTCCCCTCCCTAACCCCACCTCTCTTATCCCCTCCCCTAACCCTGTCTCTCCCTTCTCCTAACCTCCCTTTTCCCCTTCCCCTTGTTGCCAACTTCCACTACCACCACCACGACCGCCACCACCACCACCACGGCTGTCACCCCAGGTGAGTCACCACCCACCTGCTGCAGCCTTCCACGTGGAGAGCAAAGACTGGACGCTGTGGATGGAGACCACCATCAGCAGCAAGTTCCGCGGCAAGTACCTGCAGATCTTCCCCCAGGGCACGGCCCACATCTCCTTCAAGAAGTCTGGCAGTCACTACACCTACACGCGGGTCACCGTCACCGTCCACAACATCATCGTCGGCAAGCTCTGGGTGGACCAGGTCAGTGGATGTTGCCCCCTCCCCTCCTAACCTTCTCCTTCATAACCCAATCCCAGGGGGATTTTAGTAGAAATGTATTATAGAAATATTCACAAGTAAAAACAGAGAGGTTTTGAAGAAGGAGAAGTTCGATATGGCAGTGCAGAAGATGACAAATGTAATACCTTTGGTAACAGAAGGCAGTTTGTGTTGTTTTTGCTTCCCTTGGTGCGCACTTGTGACTGATTGCAATTGAAAAAGAGAACTACAATCAAATGTAGCTGGGCTGTCAGTCCATTTATGAGAACATATGGAAATAATGTTGATGATGATTGATGATAACAACAACTACAGTATTGACATTGACAACAACAACGACAACAATAGTTACAGCAGCCAGCTGTATCTTTCCCATGCTAATATCCACTCAGAGTAGATGTTCAAGACTGACCACACATGTGGTCAGTTTACATCTGAGTTGGCATGTGTACAAGTAGTTATTCAACATCCTTTGGTGCTGTTCCTCATTGTGCTTGTGCTGAAACTTAGTATGCTCCCAGTATGTAGTTAAAGAGACATTTTGATAACATGGTCCTATATTTTATTATAGGCTGTTGACTGTAAGTAGACAAAGTCATAGGTATAGCAAGATCAATTCTTGGTCAGTCAATATCTTCGTGCTGTGTATATTTTGTGTCAGTAGGCATTTGTGTGATCTAGTTCTTAACTTTACCTCAATTTTGCATTTGTTTTTCCTCCTATTGCACCCCAAAAGTCTGGTGAATGCGAACTCTTCAACCATACAACCAAAGATGTGTGTAGACTCAACTTTAAGCAGACCAGTTATTTCTCAAGAGATATACCAAGGAAGGTGAGATCACATTTCAAGCGAGAGAACAACTCACAGCAAGATTACTTTTATCGATGTGAAAGGGCAAACTGATTCATGCATCATTGTAGCTCTTGTCCTGTGTTAGTGAATTGAAAGGAACTGTTCCCACTGCCTGCACAGGGATTTAATATACAGTGGGCTTCATCTAAGATTAGTGCCAGTGATGTGAATATCTTGTGTCTGGGCATTAAAATCCATGACAATATGTGTATTATAGTCAAGCAATAGTTTCTTTGTCTGCTACTAGGAGAAGAGAAAATTTGTGATCGATATCTTCGCAGATACCTTTTCCCACTTGCCCAAGTCAGCGTCTGTTGTCTTATATTTACATGCAGTGTGCATAGCTATGTCATTACTTCAATTTCACTTATCTTAAGTAGTGAAAGTTATTTTGTACTTTGTGTATTCAGCAGGTCCAACCAAAATCTGTATAGGTTGTCATCATGGTTAACCTCAAGCATCAGGCAGAACATGATGTTTATGTGTTCCAGTCTGATCCATTTGACTAAACCATAGATACCAATTTATACAGTATTTTGCTGGGATCTGTATACAGTGTATGTATGCTAGGTTTTGTTGTTTCTATAGATCTTCAACCTGGGCAAACTTTCAAGTATATGTGAGTTGAGCTAGGAAAAGTAGATTGTGTGTGCTTGCACGCACCCCCAATCCCTCCCCAATCCCAATAGCCAGTCACGTAGTGCAGGAAGGGGTGCAATCATTTACCCCTCCTCTCTCCTCTCCCCCCCACAGGTGACTGGTGTCATCATGGACTCAAACAACATGGCCAAGTTTGTGCTGTCGGGCACGTGGGACAAGAAGATGGAGTACGCCAAGGTCCTTCACATCACGACGGACAAGTCGGGTCCGGGCAAGCCGGTTTACGAGAGGGGGCAACCCAAGGTCCTCTGGCAGAGGAACCCTCCTATGTGAGTTTTGTGAAGATTGGTAAAATTCCACTTCAGTGGTATTCTGTTCCTTTAATTAACTAATTTAAAAAATGTTACTGTAATGGTTGGTCTTACAAATGATGACGTGTTGGCGAAAAATGTTAGTGCTTGTGTGAGTTCTTGATTGACATAGCATTTAGATCAGAAAGTTTTAGGTTTGGGAGGCTTAAATGGACAACAAAGAGAATAGAATGGAAATCATGGAATGTGGAAGATGATTCCAGATGTCATTAAATCAAACTGGATGTGACAGAGCTTTGATGCATGTACATACTAGTATGAAACATGACAATGCCATGCTGATGCAGATAATCATAGTATTAGTACTGACTGTGCATACCCTTAGCATGATATGCTAAAATGTGCTGTATTTGAGCATATCTCTCTTATCAGGCCAAATTGATTATCCGGAGGTCCGCTGGTCCCAACGTGGCCGGATAATCGAAGTCCTACTGTAGCGGTGTGCGAAAATTTGACTTCTATTTCTCTCTTGCTCTACGTGTTGTAATCACTGTAACTTCACAGGCAAAACACCGAGCTGATGTACAACTTCAACGAGCTGGCGGTGACGATGAATGAGCCCGAGGATGGAGTGGCGCCCACGGACAGCCGCCACCGGCCGGACCAGCGGCTGATGGAGGACGGCTTCTGGGACGAGGCCAACCAGGAGAAGCTGCGGCTGGAGGAGAAGCAGCGGGCCAAGAGGAAAAAGCGGGAGGCGGAGGCGGCCGCGGCGGCAGAAGCAGGTGAGTCAACAGTGAGAAAATGATTACTGGACGTGGCAGTGAATATGGGTGTGTGTGTGTGTTCTCATAAACGACTTCAATGGGGGATACATTTCACATGGGGCATACAAACTGTATGCCTGTTTGTTCAGAGTATTAAAAACAAATGAAACAGGACCCTCTGAAGAACCTAGCGGTACATTAGGGGTCTATAATGCACCTTCCCATTTTGCATAATGTAGGCCTGCATGTAGGCAAATAGTTCCTCACACTATTCATGGGAAATTGTGACAATGTTTATCCTTGAATGTTGTGTACCCTCGATTGTTGTGTATGCACCTATGCACTACATGAAACCTTACTTTTTATGTACTTAACTGAATTCAAATATAATTTTTGATGGTTTTCAATTTCAATTAGTCAATTTATCAGAATACCGAAAATTAATTTACAAGTTTAATCATACTGTCAGCTTCATAATGAAATAAGTTAAAAATGATTTGAAACGCTGAGATGTAATCCAAAAAGGATATGTCTCTACTCTGTGAATGTCTGTGCATTCCACAAGGAGAAGAAATACTTGAATTATTTTTCAATCTCTCTCTCTCTCTCTGCCCTTCCCCCCCCCCCCCCCACAATTCTTTGCAGGCAAGCCATATGAAGGATACAGGCCCGTCTGGTTTGAGCGTCGTATGGATCCCATCACCAAGGGCATGGCGTACACGTACAGGGGAGATTATTGGCAGAACAAAGCCAAGCAGGACTGGAACCAGTGTCCAGATATATATTGATGTGGGCTTCACTCTCCTCTTTTGCTCTCTCTCAATCTCTCTCTCACTCACCTCTTAACTAGGCCACTCTAATAAATGATTTAAGAACACGCCAACAAACGTGGAAAAAAAATTGTGGAAAACGTTGTCGAAGAATGAAGGAATGATTGCAGAAAAACCAACGTCATTTTCAGTTTTCCATCTGCGATCCTAGGGGTGTGAACGAACTGAATTCTGTTTATCGCCCCCCCCCCCTGTCAGTTTACAAAATCCTGCTGCCAAGTGGAGAGGCAGTAAATCTTCATCGCTTGCATCACTGGAAATGGAATCTTAAAGGACTGAGAAAAAGCTTTCCTCGAATTCTCGAGGAATACAGCAATCACCGAACGACGCATGGAAGTTGCCAATGCCGAAGTTGGCACCGCGGAAGTGGAATCCAAAACCCGATCTTGTGATGTTGAGATGTGATTTTGATGAGAATGCTAAGAGGGGATATCATAATGCATACACCGTGACTGTTGGGACCTCTAATCATTGTAATTTCTGTTTTTAAGTTGATGAGATCCACTGTGAGGAAGTGGTACATTTTTGTCAGAAAGCGGAAGCTTTCAAGACGAGGTAAGTGTTGTAGAGGTGTAGAAGTAACGGTGTAAATGTGAAAGTGCGGAGCTTATGCAGATTTTTTCCTCTGCAAAAAAATGTTTTATTAAAAAAACCTGACAAGTTATACACAGCTGACAGTATGGAATGCAGCTTGCTGTGAAGTGAAAACATGGAAGATATTTTTTTTTTTTAATGCCTCTGCCACAAAGTGTCAATGGAGGTATTATGTTTTTGTTTTGTTTTGTCTATGATGATGATGAGTCAGGCAGAGGCAGCAGTGGAGTGGTGAGTCTTTGTTCCACTGTCTCCCGTCAGCTGTCAAAAAGGAGGCTTAACCCCTTGTCTACTAGACTCTGGAATCCGCATAAGCATTGTACAAGGCTTACCAGGTGTGTGTGGGCAGTGGGTTTAATACTATAGAGCAGTCTGAAATACGGCGTATCAACAACACGCTGCAAAACACACGTATCTGTACGTTTTGCGGAGACCTGCATGGGGAGAAGAGTGCACATGTTATAACCAATGATTATTAAATCTATTTGTATAGAATTACACACCAAAATTCTATGAGAGAGGTTCTTTTTTTATGAACATATATATATATGAATATATGAATATCTACAATTGATTATGCTCGTTTTAATTGCAAGATTTTTTTTTTTTTTTTTTTGAGAGGAACTGTGTAGGGCCTCTTGTAGGTTTTCCATAGCAAATTATGAGGAGTACTTTATAATATGACATGCCCTCAACCCATGAACATGATTCATAGGCTTTACTTCCATAGCCCAGCTCTGTGCACATTTGCATTTTAGTATTCCATCCACCCATGATCATTCTTTGCTGTATGACTCCATTAGAAGAGCTGGTATCCAGAGTGAATGTGGGATATGAATAAAGTGTTGAGAGCCCTTGTGGTATTGTATTTACCGCGAAGCACAGATGTTGTGTTCTCCAGAACAGTTTGTGATATTCCTCCCCCTCCCCCCTCCAAATCCGGTCCAGCGTATGACAATCAGTGAGTGTTATCAGTCAGTTTGGTGTAGCAAGAAATGTAGATAGGAAGACTTAAACTGCTGGAGAGTGATGAATCGCTGTGTGTTGGGATTTAAAGTGATATTATCGGTGGTTCATTATTTGTTTTATAATTTGATGATGTTTCTATACAAATCAGTCTTGACTGTTGATCTGATCCAAAGTACTCCTGTTCCCCTCTCGCCCATAGAGGAGGAATTCAGATCTAACAGAGGGAGCTGATTCCTTCTGTCACCCAATCAACTTTGTTCTTTGATAAGTCTGTTTTCAATCATTTAGCCTTTTTTTTCCATTTTGCGACAAAGAGATATATTTCGCTTCTTTTGATAACAGAGAATAAGGTAAAATGAACATTGTACGCGTAGATTGTTTGTAGGAAGAAAGAAAATAACAAAAATATGACCTGTTACGCAAAAAAGGGAGAAGAAATTGCGTTAGGAAGGGAGATGCTACATCGTTATTTGGAGAGGATATGAATATACCTCGTCCCATTTGAACAGTAGAGATGAAGCTTCTGAAAGTTGGGCATATTCAAAAAAGAAAGGAGCGCCATCTCTCGTCCTCTCTTTCTCTTTTCTCTATCTCTCCTTTCACTTTACATGAGCCCAAAGTGAGATATGAAATGTGTGGTTTGCCAATTAATCTCTGCACTGTTAAACAAGTATACCATTCAGTCTGTCAGGGAATAGACAGAGTTTATATATCATAACTTTCTGATTATTGTGGAGGATCGTTGGTAACTTGAAAAAACATCATTGTCTTTGGGGGACAATGCATTATTGTATTTTTATTTTTTTTTTCTTTCTTTCTTTCTTTCTTTCTTTTTTTTTTGATGGGTAGGGGGGTTTCTATACTTCATTTTTAGAAGTAGAAAAAACAAAATTGAGTCACAAGGGGGGTAGAGAAGGGTGTGTGAAGACTTGCCAAGCCTGTGTACTGTACTGTGTTTCTTAGGCAGATAGGAGAGCAGGTCGGATGCCCTCACAAAGTGACCCCACCCCACCACGCCCAGTGCTCTTCTCTGAACGCGGGCCTGTAAATTATTCTTACCTCTGCCAGTCCAGCACAGTTTGTGTTGCTAGGAGAACGACTTTACTTCATTGTCCGACTCTTAAGAAACGGAGGAGTGTGAACTAGCAATACAACCAACTAGGAATTTTGAAATATAAATGCAGTTTATACATTCTTCAGTTTTAAAGGGTACATTTGAATCTCTGTGCTTGCTTTAATAA
Source organism: Diadema antillarum (assembly GCF_040938485.1). Classification (NCBI taxonomy): domain Eukaryota; kingdom Metazoa; phylum Echinodermata; class Echinoidea; order Diadematoida; family Diadematidae; genus Diadema; species Diadema antillarum. Next base: position 1,219,174 of record NW_027270929.1, on the reverse strand, counting down.
CATGCTGTCAATATTTATCTGTTCATTTCCATACACTTTTGTCAGCTTGAATCTGGCAGCTAAACACACACACACACACACGCACACACACACATACGACAAGAATGAAGATATTTTGTGCTATCAATCTCCATCTTAATTTCTTCCATTAGGAACCAAGTGCACAGTGTTTGTATGTATTTTGACAAAATGTGTACAATGGCATTGATTAGGGGGAAAATATGTGAGATATTACGGTTTGCATTTGAGGAAAGGAATGTGGCAGAACTGTGTTGTGTGTGTGTGCGGTCACTCCAGCAGTGGGGAGAAGGTTGATCTGTACTTTCAAGATTTATAATATGCACAACATGTACATAATAGGTGCACACAAGACATGAATCACCATAGAGTCAGATTCCATGGAATGAGTATGGGTAGTTGATGTGAAGCATTATATTGTGCCATTTTACCCTTTGTCTCCCATCAACTTTTTTTCCAAATAAAAGGCTTCAGGGAATGCAGCAACTCTGATTTAACCCATTTCGGGTTAAAAGTTGTGTCAAGGAAATTTTGAGTGTACCTTATTTTCAACGAATAAAGGATGAGTAGATTTCACGCATGAATTTTCACTCTTGTCGTTCAGTTTTATGCCAAAGTAAGACAAGAAACATAGAATGTTATTTCCACTAACCCTTTTTAAAAAGTTCTGTCAGTAGCTATTGTCAACGTGTGTGCATATTTGACCTGTAACCCTTCAATATTCTGACGCCGTTACCATAGTAACCTGCTGATTCCGAATCAAGTCTTTGTTTCACTCGAATTGCTCAGCTTCCACTGGTCAGGCCAATCAGTCAGTGGCGTGTGGCGAGAGATACATGCTGCTGTTAGCATGTGAGAAGTTGGAGAATGTAAAACGATATTGCCTGGGTGCATGAAGTGCCATAATACGTTGTATATAGAAATACATCAGACTGGTTTATACACACCTCCAGTCAGACCACAAGGTGACTATTGATTCATGTGCCGGTATATAGCGTCAAATGGAGTGGCTGAGAAAATAATGTGAAATCGATCTCCACTCATTCTCAGTAGGCATGTCGAGGTGTAAAAAATGAACAGGGCAGGCTGTGGAGAAATTGGCTATTGATGACAGGACTTTTCCCTGTGTTTGCTTATGCAAATAATGCACATTTTTAGGTGCATTGCAGCATGGCGGCTATGACTCTCTTATGAAAAAGTACTTGTAATTGTGCTTAATGCACAATGTGCACTGTGCTACACAATAAGTGCATTTTTGCATCAGTGTTGATACCACACCCATAATGTGCATAACCTTAGTGTCATGACCCTCAAAAGGGTGCAATATTTGGTTTATGAAATAGGGTCTGCCCCAAAAGAGAATTCATGTGGCTCGATGGTGATATCTACATCAGAAAAATATGGTCCACTGGAGGTTAATCTGCATACTCAGTAAGGTCAAATACCATTGACCAATGGCAGCAAGTACTACAAAACGTGATATTTTAGAGGCGTGAAATTTTCGCGAATTGGAGCAAACGGCCTTTTTCACGGCATGAAATTTTCGCAAAGTGCCTCTGGCATTCAGTGCATATAGTGTAGACAAGAGCCTTCGCGTGCATTTTGATTTCACGAATCTTGGCTCTGAACATCAGGCTCTCGCGAAATTTGCGAAATTAAAATGCATGCGAACATTCCTCGTTTTACAGTATTGCCCACAAAGTAATATTTCAAAGTGCATTTGCAGTATGCTACACAAAGTTGTTATTGTGGCAATGTAATCCCATGATATCTTGCAGGATGTGAAGAGGGGGTAGAAGGTAGAGTTTTAAAACACGACGGTCTGTCCTATTCGGTTGAGAGTCGGTTGTTGCACAACCCACACCCACTACCTATACCCAAGGAAGAGCTCCCTCTTGTGTTCAGCAGGCACAAGTCTTTGGTATGGTTTGCACAAAATATGTAAAACGGTTGCAGGTGATGATATTTCTTTACCTTCAACCAACAGGAGATTGTGCTTCCATTCACAGCAAATGCTGCAGCCACAAATTTAAAAAAAAAAGGAAAGAAAGGACACAAAGGAAGTCGTAGAATAATTCCCGAAATTCCAAAATATCACTGCACTAACTATGCACTGAAGTGTGTATCACAAGAAGAATGCTATGACCAGAAGCACTTAAGCATAGATTTATTAATTATGCTTTTTCATTTAGAGTACTGTTTTGTTGTTGTTGTTGCTTACATGGGGAGTTATGCTGAATTCCTCTATGTGGATGCAGCTATATACGAGGAGGCGATAGCCTCACATTGTTTTTCTAATTATGAAAACATTCCCCCTTGCCCTGAAGACAAACTGCTGACAGAGAATTTTGTTTTCTTTTTCAAATTAGGAAGCTGCGACTCTTATCATGTACTTTGTGAGAGGTTAGTTCTAGAGAGTATGACCAGATTATGTTGGGGTTTTTGATGGATTTGTAAGTCCTCCCTTTCTCCATGTGTTATGAATGGCGGTCGTCCAGTGTTTTCGGATGAGTGTAGTAAATGTGTCTCGGCCCCAAAGGGTTGCCAGGGGCATTATTTGATATAATGATGTACCAAGATTTAACAGAGAGAGAGAAAAAAAAAAGAAGAAAATTGTATTTGAATGATGAATGTATTAAAAAAAAATTAATATAAAACAAGAAAACTTTGTCCCAACTTGTGTACTGTTGTTCATAATGTTAAATCGGCGGCCCTGTTAACATGTCTTCCAACGCCTGTCTGTGTGTGTTGTTTGTGGTGGAAGTGCGTGTACATAATGTACAGGTGTATGGCTGTTTGGGTCTATACGTTATATTGTATGTACTGTAAAACACGATATTTTTGAGGCATGAAATTTTCGCGAATTGGAGCCGACAGCCTTTTACATGGCATGAAATTTTCGTGAGTTGCCTGTAACATTCAATGCATTTAGTGTAGACAAGAACTTTCGCGTGCATTTAAATTTCATGAATCTTGGCTCTCATGAAATTCATGAAATTAAAATGCACGTGAACATTCCTCATTTTACAGTAACCCATGGGAGAATGGAGGATTACTGTACATCATATATCTTCTTGGGTTGATGGAAGCCAAAACAGTGAATTTAAGATGATGTTTAATATCAGATATTGTCAAACTTTGCTGAGCCATATAATTATGTTCAAAAGCATGATAAAAACACTCCCACCTTACAGGATAGCTAGATAACAGGATTTTAAGTGCTTTCTCTATCAAGAGATCAATGAAGAAATATCACCATTCTAATGAACCGTTGCTGCATGGTTAACTCAAACACTACGCTCTATGGGAAATATTGAATAGGACATGTCGAATTCAGTCATTCACAGATACTGCTTTTATGAGCACTTGGAATGTATTTTCAACCCTAGTTTCTTTCTAGCTTCACATTAACACAATGCATTTGTACTGTAAAACCAGAAATTTTCACAGTGCATGAAACTTTCATGAATTTCTCAAGAGCCAAGTAAAATGCACACAATTTTTATTTTTTATTTTTAAACTACACAATGCATTCAATGCCAGTAGCAATTCGCAGAAGTTTCATGCCATGCATGTTTCTGATTTTACAGAATCAGAGGCTCTGGAAGCAGGGAGGATCATGCAGGTTAAATTTTAAGTAACGAAAACATTGTTTACCGGAGCCTTTAATGTTAAAAACCACTTTATCCTTGTTATCGGCAAGGGAAGAGACACAAAGCTGGATATTTTTCACTGAATTTGTAACATACCAGCAACTCTTGAGCATGGTAGGAAAGGGGTACATCTACCAATTTAAAGGGATCGTATAGTTTTGGTTGAGACCTAATTTCAGGTTTCTAACATTTTTTGGTGAGATAATGAGAAACCTCTTATGAAATATGAAAGAGCATGTAATTCTATGAGGAATTCAACGTTTATTTGATGAACATTGGTTTTGAAATGGCTGAGATATCCAAAAAAGAGCAATTCTAATAAAGTGTGGGACCCATACTTTATTACGGTTGCTTTGTTTTATTTGTTTTTGGATGTTTCAGCCATTCCAAACCTGATTTTCATCAGATAAAACTTTGTATTCCTCTTAAAAATGGTATGCTCTGTACTATATCATAAGTGTTTTCTTGGTATCTCGCAAAAAGTTAAAAGCCCAATTCTCATCTCCACCAATACTGTACCATCCCTTTAAACCTACCAAGTTTTCCTGCCACACTAAAAAGAAGTAGCACAATCAAGTACTGTGTATACCATTTATTGAGAGATTTTCATGTAATGAGCACACTGTGGAAGGGTCATTGACCTCACACCAGACTCTCCCTCAAAGCCCAAGTCACACAGTCCCTTTTTACTGACAACCTTGGTTCAGGAAAACACAACAAACACACTGCAGATAAAACATTTATTGATTTCAGTTTCACATCATGTTTAATAGATTCTTTCCTCCATATTCTCATAAATACACAGACCCATATAATCTCTTTTCCACCATAATTTTTTTTTACGAAAGCGACATTCATGCAATTGATGAATGCCATCAGAGAAATATATTGCGTTAGTTGTATGACTTGCACTGCTCTACAGTAGCATGAGTTTTAATTCTTACTAAAATAAGTTTTTGCAAAGCACAAAAATACTCATTGTTCCTCTCTTGCTACAAGGTATACCATGTCTGTAATCTAGTAAATAAGTCAACATGACTCAAGACATTGTTATAACGACTCTTTTCAGTTACTGTAGTTACTTGCTAATTAACAAATAAAGCACGGTTCAACAGAATACACTGTGACAAAGAGACTTTCCTCAAAGAGAGAACAGCTTTGAGCAAAGAAAGCAGAAGAAAAGCTTGAGGTTCACAAAAACCTTGGGAGTCCTGCTTAGGAACACAATATTCCACATGACTCCACAGGAGTGTAAGATCGTGATATTTTTAGTGACAAACAAAAGCAAAACTGTTAGCTGTGATATTCATGTACATGTACAATACCAGTATAACATACATGTACATGTAATCAGAACACACTACAAACACATTGAGAACTACATGCAGTGCAAACATACAATGTAGGATATTAACTGTTTGACTGTAAATGTCAGCTACATGCATTTCAAACATAGGATAATGACTGTTTGACATGGTACATGTAAGTGTGGAATCAGTAGTACCCACAGACACACCATTTCGCAATTAGAGGAAATGCTGTATGTACATGAATTATCTTGTAAGGGATTATTTCATTTAAACTTGCAAACACACGCTCACATACCGATTAATCACGTATTTGAGCTCCTACACATAAAAAAACAAGGAAAATATTAACAGCAACATTATAAAGTCATGTGTATGTAAAAAGAAGTGCAGAAATGTTATAAAACAATATACAGATAAAATCTAAGTACAAAAGGAAAGGAAAACAATTGATAGAGGAAAACCGGTGATTAAAGGAATGAGTAAACAAACAGCAATTTATCATGGTTATTAGAATTGATAACATAATGAGGTAGCAATTATGTGATATCATCTTTCATTACCATTGGGGTTAGGGTATTGATTTTGACGGCACAGCATGATAAAAACATAACTCTCATTGGACCACTTGAATAAAAGATGAAAAATTTGTCAGTAAAAACTTGAAGGGAAAGAAAAATTGCTGATAGCAAGTGTCTGCACACAACATGATTTTACACACTTGGTATGAGCCATTCTTCATTTCTGCCACACCCCCCCCCCAAAAAAAAAAAAAACACAAAACAAAACAAAACAAAACTTGATATTCTATATATTCCTGGAGGTTCAGGCATCATGAAAAAAAATCCCTGCATTAGTCAGACTGTCTATATTTCTCTCAGGAGAATCCCAAATTCTATTTTAGGCCAAATAAACAAAAATAGACGTGCACAAAATTCCCCATCAGCCGATAATGATAATAGAACCTGCTTGGCAAGACATAATGCATTGTTGTTTTGGATCGCTAGGTGTATATAATTTTATCCAATGCAGATTTTGTAAAGGCTTATATTGAATTGTTTCCACTTCACTTTGCACTTCATGCAGACATCAAAACCAAAAAAATTGTTAAAATATGGTAATTTGAGTGAACTACAAAAAATTGGATACTCGTTCAAAAGTAACAAATTTAATACTTTGTCTACTCCCCGTTCGTGCTGGAATGTTTTTAAATGTGAAAGTTTTAGTTTTTTCTAATACATGAACCTTGGTGCTTTAAATGGACCACTTGTGCTTAAATGCCTTCTTTTTGTTAATACACACATCCAGTTTGATCAATTTTAATCTTTTAATTTTGATCATTTTTTTCTCAAATGTGCATCTATGTGATCTCCAGGTTTGCTACCATTTCTGAGGTACAAATTTGGATACAAAGTACAATGTACAAAAACAGGTCAAAATATATAGTACACCACTGGAAAACCTTACGAGTTTGAAGGAAGTTTATAAGGATAATAACAAGTTGAAATTCAATTTTCTGGTGACTTTATCAGGTATTTTGGTGGCAAGCAACAAAGATTGATGCTCCTGGTAATTTCCATGCATATACTCTGGCTTTGGCCTTGGCATTTTCAGTTTGATGTGACTTACACCACCTCTGCACACTGGCACTGGTCCGATGGTCCAGGACCAGTAAAAATCGCTGTTGGACCAGTAACTTTTTCAGGAATGGACCAGTAAAAAAAAATCATAAAAACTGGATACCTACTGGTCCGACAGACAGGTCGGACCAGTAGAAAAATGGGTTAGTGTGCAGCCCTGCTTACACTATTCAATACTTCAAGAGTTGCATTGTTAATTCATTCTCTACATACATGTACTCACAGGAAGTTCCAAGTTTCATCGCATAAATGTTCAGAGTGAATTCTAGCATTGCCATCACAACCTTAGATGCACCAAGTGATGATGAAATCTCATAATTTTCCCTATCTTTGCTCTTCTTGAATTATCGTCTCTTTCTATACAAAAAACAAACAAACCAGGTATATAAATCTCATTCAGCTTCTCCTTATACATGTACACATTCAATATAACTCTCCATATAGTTTATGTACATTGTATCTCTTCGTTCATCAGTTTGAATCACCTACATTGTAATTGCATTCAGTATCCCTTTTCATATAGCTTTCATCATATCTAATATTTGACTACAAAAGGAATGCCACATATTCCACAAATGCATGGCTGTTAGCATCGAAGCAGAAACAAAAGACAAAAACAACTAGAAATGTCGCTAAGGCGACCGGTATGTCTCCGCCATAATGCATGATTCTCCTAATAGGTCTATAGTACATGTGGACAATGTGTGATTACATTTTCACAAAATTGGCAAAATATCAAAATGACAAGTTTGTCACAAATGTGTTGAATGTTCACATTCCTTGACCTAGGTTTAATTGGATGAATAGGAGAGCATGTATTTGGGTATTTAAGGACTTTAACTTGACTTTGACCCATTCATAAGTTTATGCATTGAGTAATTTTCAAGCTATGGAGAAAAAGTGCAATTTCTGTATGGAAAAGTACATTGTTACCATTTTCATCTGGCCTTTGACCCTAAAATTCATAGGATAATCACTGTCAGGCAGAACATGCATGTAGCAAGTTTCAAGATAACTTGAGCCATGCACTTCCGAGATATGGAGGAAAAAGTTAGTTCAGCACTTTCCCTTGATCTTTGACCTTTTGACCTTTGAGGCAAACAAAAAAAAAAAGGAAAAAAAAAGAAAGTTTCCAGAGAATCTCTATCAGGTTATACATGCATACACCAAGTGTAAAAAAAAAAATAATTCTGCTGGCATTGCATAAATATGAGGGAAATAGTAAAATTTTGAAGTGTTGCCTTTGACCTTTGACCCCTGACCTTTGACCCCATGAACCCTAAATTCTCTAGATAATCACTGCCAGTCAGTACATGTGTATATACTATGTTCCATGAAGATACCTTGAACAATTTCCAAGGTATGGAGAAAAAAGTGAAATTTTAATATTTTATTTGACCTTTTGACCTCTGACCTTCAACCTCATGACCCCAAACTTTCATCAGAGAATCTTAATTGGGTAATACATGTATACACTACGTTTCAAGAAAATATCTTCCGGCATTGCATAGATATGGTGGAAATAGTGAAATTTTACGTATTTGACCTTGACCTTATGACCTTTGACCTTGAGCATGTGCACCCAAAAGTTGATAGGCACAATTTCACTTCCTAATACACATACATGCCAAGTTTCATTAGGATACCTCAAAAGGTTTTTTAGTTACGCTGTCCACAAAATTCATTACGGACGGACGGAAGGACGGACGGAAGGACGGACGGACAACCCGAAAACATAATGCCTCCGGCACCACTTCGTGGAGGAGGCATAAAAAATGAGTAAAAATTTTCATCAGTCTTTCACAGGTCAAATGCAAGCCCCCACACAAGGCAAATTGACCATGACGATCACCTGTACAACATATAGATACTTGACACATCTAGCTTTGAAATCTCACGTAAATTTACACTTCGTTCTTGCACTGAAATTATGCTGCACAACACACACACTACAATTTACTATTTCTAAAACTCACGTTCTTGATTAAACAGCAAAGTTTGCTGCTGGGCTGCCAGTCAAAAAATACATTTCAAAAATATGTTGCAATATTCACAACTTGCCCAGCTACAACTGCAAGTAAGGTATCTTGAAGGCACTAAACCTATTCCACGCACTGTACCGAACACATCAGCTACATCACCAGTCCTGCATACGCAAAATGACAAGTCACTCAGCTGCATGCATATCTGTGTCTTCTGAACATTTGTGCACAAGTGAGAGTAGGTATGTGCACATCTGTGTGAAGTAGGTGCATATGCAATAGATGTGTATGTGCATGTATGGGTAAACGTGTAATGTGTACGTGTGTGTGTGTGTAGGTGTGTATGTGCATTCTATTGTATATGTGTAATAGGACCACTGTGACTGAAAAATCTTGTAAAAAAAAGAATGTCTGAAATAAGTGCAAGTACAAGAACAAGGGTGTCCATGATTCGATAAACAAAGCAACCGCTGTGTTAGTCCTTGACGTTTACCTGTTCCTTACTCAAGACTTTAAACAAAACTTACATAGTTTTAAAGAGGCATTTGTAACATCTTTTTTTATGATAAATTATCAGAACATGATGTTGAAAATGACATGCCAATGAAGAAAAAACTAGAAATGTCGCTATGGCGACTGATGCCTCCACCATAATGCATGATTCTCCCAATAGGCGTATAGTACAATGTCTTCACAATGTGTGATCCATGACAGTTTCACATAACTGGCAAAATATTGAAATGACAGGTTTGTCAGAAATGTCTTGAACTGGGTTTGCTTTAATTTTCTAAGAGTGCAGGTACACATATTTTGGGAATTGAGAATTTTTACTTGAATTCTGACAGACCTTTTTATAAGTTTATGCATTGAGTAATTTCCAAGGTATGAAGAAAGAGTGTAATGATGGTACAAAATGGATTTTTTTTTTTTTTTTTTTTTTGGGGGGGGGGGGCATTGAAACCTGGCCTTTGACCCTTAACCTTTGACCTTTGACCTTCCGGCTGGAAATTTCCAGGAGAATCTCCATTAGGTAATGCATGTAATAAGTTTTGAAACTAATAATGCAAGCATTGCATATACTAGTATATGAGGGAAATAGTAAAATTTTGAGGAGTTGACCTTGACCTTTGACCCCTGACTATTGACCCATGACCCCTAAATTCCCTAGAAAATCCCTGCCACTCAGTACATGCGTATGTACCAAGTTCCACGAAGATACATTGAACCATTTGCGAGAAAAGTGATATTGCAACATTTTCACCTAACCTTTGACCTTTTGACCTTTGACCTTATGACATGAAACTCTCTCTGGAGAATCTTTACGCAGTAGTACACGTCCACACCAAGTTTCAAGAAAATACCTTTAGGCATTGCATAGATATGGGGGAAATTGCAACATTTGTAGCATTTGACCTTGACCTTTTGACCTTTGACCTCTTGCCAATGTCACTAAAATCATATTAACTAATTGTCCCATCATACATCATCCTTGGACCAAGTTTGGTGAAAGATGCTTCATCCAGTTTTGAGTTATCACGTAAACAGATAAATTTTAGGATTTGACCTTGATCTTTGACCTTTGACCTCTGTCCGATTTCACTGAAAAACTAATCAAGTAATTGTCTCATCATACATCATCCTCCAGCAAAGTTTGGTAATATTTACTCCATCCAGTCTTGAGTTATCGCGTAAACGGATACAATTTCATGATTTGACCTTGACCTTTGACCTTTGACCTTTAGCCGATTTCACCCAAAATCTAATCAAATAATTGCCCCATCATACCTCATACTTGGACCAAGTTTGGTAAAATTCCAGTAAATATTACTCAAGTTATCGCGTAAACGAAAGCGGACGGACAGACGTACGGACGTACGGACGTACAGACGTACGGACGTACGGACGTACGTACGGACGTACGGACGGACAACCCGAAAACATAATGCCTCCGGCACCACTTCGTGGCGGAGGCATAAAAAAGACAAATACAAGACAAATCGTTCAATGTCACATTATTTCTTATAGCATTGACAATGTTTCCAAACAGTGATGAACAAAGTATGCATTAGATCTTCTGAAAGTTAAAAATACAGCATGTACATAAGTCTCTGCCATTGATACAGAATAACCTATTAGCAAGTTGCACTAAGTGGGCTTCGGAAAATGGAATGAACTGCTTAATGAAAACACTAACAAAGCTGCTTGGCTGACATACCACATTGATCATTCTATCTGAACAAATAAGAACACTAGAAACAACATCACCCTAACTTGAAGGAATTGCCATTTCTGATCTCTCAAGTAAAAATGACAGCTGCAAGAGATCAATCACAGTGCTTGCTCTCTCAACAAAGAGACTGGAGCAAAATGTGCTCCCCCATATTCTATGGCAAAGAATGTGCTGTGATTATGCTTGTTATGTTCCCCCCCCCCCCCCCCCCCCCCCGAATATTGTTCTATTTCTTACCAAACATTTGGAATCGATGACGATAAAGCCTATGGCTAGTGTCTGTATCATTTTCCCCTTCACTTCTTGTCACTACTGTTGATGTTGTTATTGTAGCTGTTTTGTTGTAGGTGGTAATACAGCGAGTGACCTATCAAATTAGAGGGGGAAAATAGATGCAAATAGATGCGTAAGACGATCAAGACAGTTAGCAGAAAACAGGAACAGACTGTGTGTGTATTGCTATAAATGGTTCAGGTCCCATGAAAAACAAACAAACAGAAAACACACAAACTAACTAAGAAACAAACAAACAAACAAACAAACAGATCCCAGTTGAATCTTTCTGGGCTTCAGTGCACCGGTTACTTCCTATAAAAGTGGCATTTTTACTTTAAGTAGCAATGACCATCGCCATGGCAACAGATGTTAGTGCAAAGCTATTGTTACAGTAATGACTTCTATTGTGCAAGAAAATGTGAAAGAAAATATGCTATTTGGTAATAGTGATGCACTGCATTCATAATCACGTGATCAAAGACCTATACATGAAGGCAATACCCTGAAAATGATGAGTTTAGTTAAACGTTTAGACTATGTGTTTAGCCGAAAATGTTATCGCTTATTCTGATGTTTTAAGCAGTTTTGGCACAACTCTTTCCATACATATAATACTGATAATGATAATGATAATGACAATAATGATAAAGATAATACTTCTGACAATGATAATCATCATCATGATCTCACATTCAGTAATTCAGACATGAAATCATACAGATTTTGATTTGTCACTCTCCCCTTCAGTCCACTGAAAGACCTTATATCATTTTCCACGTATGTTTTGTATGTGCAAACATGTACGTGTATAAACCCCTTGTAAATTTGTGTGTCACAGTCAAACTATGATCTTGAAAAGCCTCAACAAAAGTGCTATGGCCGAAAAAAACTAACAAACAAAAATGTAATTCTTGCTTTGCTTTGCTGATATTCCAAATCATGAAGCCCTACTATGTGTACTTTATATTATTGTCATATCATTGTTTAATATTCAACAATAGTTTGGCAACCTAAAGTTTGCAACCAAATCTCAAATGTACAACTGCATACTTTGCCTCCTGCTTAAGTGTCTAAATATCGCTTTCTTTCTTTTTTTACACACAGGGATATTCATTCATTCTTGTAATTTTACAAGCTTTTTTGTTTTCATTCCTGTCAGTAAAAACAGACCAAATTGTGGAAGTGACCATCAACTGATTACTTTATTATGAATCATATGATTATTTTGATACTTTTATGACTCTGCACCATAACTGTATTCTTTGGTAGATTAGCATTATTACTACCATGATCATCATTATTGTCATCATCACTATCATTACTATGCCATAATCACTATTATCATTATCAACATGATATCATATCAAATGATGCATTATTCGTCATCGTTATCGTCACCACTATATTTGTCCTAATCTCTATTAAATGCAAGTTGCGTTTCAGTGACACATTTTACATGATGCAAATTCTTGCATTTGAAAGATTTAACGTTTCAAACTGTCATATCTTTTGTAGCACCACCAAAGAGTGGGATTACCACCGGCAAGCTAACGGGTTCAATTCAGCTTCCATTGGCAAGCTATCATGCATGCAAACTATATAGCACTAACACCAGATTCATTTAAAGGGGAATCAAACTCTGCATGGGTGGAGAGTTGCATTGAATGTTCACTTTTTAGTTCAGCGTTGCTCATCTCATCAATAATCCAGATTTATAAAATGAATTCTATTTGTGGAAAAATTAGTAGATACAGGCATGGACATTTCTCCACTTACAGCAGTTCATTAACTCTTGTCATTAGAGAAAGTGACTGCAAAACATGGGGTGTCATTGATGTTTTAAATTGTGATCCTATGGGGGTCAAATTGCCATGAAGCTCTTGGAAGAACCATCTACCCCTGCAGATGGATTCAAAGTTGTAATATTACCCTGTAATATATGAATGGAAAATCAATTTACACACTCTTTGGTCATTTTTAACTCCATTTCTTTCTTTCTTTTCATCACAGTGAAAGTAAATGTTGCAAACTGATGTCTAAATTAAAAATTATCGTCAACAGAATTTTGTATGCTTGATCTGGCATTCTTACATAAAGGTGATACACATGTATATTACTTGATTTGCTTAAAGTACATGTCGCAGAGCAGAAAGATATCTTGCGATATGTGCCCTGTGACTGGTACACATGAATGCAGTAGTGTTTATCTTGTGTAGAAAACCTGTTTAAAAATCCACTTAAAAGATTTCAAAATCTCCTTAGAAAATCATTGCACAGACAGTGGAGTAACATTCACTTAAAGGGACAAAGTGCCAAGCGCTAAACAGCAGCAGGATGGAGGCTTCCTACTATTTTCAGTGTAGCGATGCTTAACGCACTTACAAGCAATGAATGAAATCTAGTCTTTGACATTGCTGAATCTTAAGTGGCAAGGGATTCACTAGGTCACAGAGACTGGCTCAATCCACAAAATGATGTGATCATCGAATTTACAACCATGTGGATCACATTCCCGTCTCGTGATGTCATTGTGCTTATCTGGCAGAAATTAAATTACTGGCTTTAAAGTCCCTGCATGCTTTTTTCTTCCTTCCAGAGAGAGATGGCATTATTTGTTAATGGCTTTTCGACACACATAGACTTTACCGTATTTTCATGAATACACAGTGTGCTGCATGGAACTTTGTTTACATCTAAAAAAAAATAACGTGGGACAAAGAAATGGAAATTCATTACATTTCATTTCTTTTCTCTTTTTCTTTTTTCGAAATGAGAATAACAGCAATAGGAAGAATGAAACTGCCACTATCCATTATTATCATCTCTTCTATAAATCACCCTAACAAAACAAACAATGAACACACATACAAACAAGCATGAACCATACAAAAGCAGTAACGAGAAATGAAAACATACATCAAAAAGATGAACATAAATCCATGACTGAGAAACACCCGGACCCACACCACAACTCTCCCCGGCACAGGTCCCTCTATCACGAGCCCTTGTTCTTGACGCTGGCGCTGCTCCGCTGCTGCTTTGCCCGGAACTTGTTGACGATGACGCCTGAGGTGGTGATGCTGTTGCCGAGGAACAGGGAGAGGAAGATGGCACTGGAGACGGGAACCTGGGGGGGGGGGGGGAGGAGACAGATGAGGAGCAACAATATAGAGATGGAACTGATTGACAAATTGCCCTACATCGACGTAAATTCATGAATTTGAATATAGAGATGTACCGAAATTCCACTTTGAAATCTTTCGCTTAGGATGTCTTCTGGATACTTGACAGCTTGATAAAGATATACAACCAGCAAATTAGATACGAGACTAAAGTGGGTCCAGTGCTATTTGTACAAATACCAGCATATATTCTATCACCCTTGTGATAATAGTTATTAAGTCTGGTGAAAAATTGACCGTATCTTTTCAAGAAGAAGAAAATTTTGGTATTTGTCCCCAATTCAACAAAATTCAATTTATTCACTCGACTTGTCACTGACACAGTGTTTAAGGGTAATATTATTTCCCTTCTTTCCTGTGAGAGGAAAGTCAAGTGCTCTTTTATTATGCTAGAAAAATGAAGATATGTTGAATTCTCTTTATATTCTATTTATACCATTGTCCTGCTGTGATGTCACAAACTATTGTAGTCTCCTCATCCAGCAATGGTGGCATCAAAACTCTAACAATTTATAACATTTGCACCAATTGTCCGATTTTCCTCAAACTTCACCAATGTGTTCTACTAATGTCGCTGAAACATTCAATCCACAAATATGTTTGGGTATTAATCTCTTTGACATTCAATTACATGATTACATGCACATTCTTTTTCCTTTCAAAAAAAACAAACAAAAAACCAAGGGATACTTGTATGGCCTCTGCTTACCATCCATTCATTGCAGTCAGGATGCTTGGAGAGATGGTATAGTGTGTATGCGTTGTAAAACTGCCAGGTCTGTGGGGAGAAGGGGGTGGGGGATAATAGTATACACAGTGTAGTAAATGAACAAAACATTCACAGATTGTATCAAACTGTGGAATTCCATTCATTCTGGTAAGACACTTACAAGAGGACACTTGATGTGATTTGCTACATTGAGGTTCTTTGAAGGAGATGAGGACAAGTCAGACAACCAAAACACAAGAAACAAACATCTCCTTCTAAAAAGAATCAAGGCCACTTCATGGTTTTAAAAACAATAAAACAACTCTCTAAAAAAACATTAACTTTCTTTCAGACTAATACAAAATCAAACATCATTAGTGATGTGTACTATGCAAACTTCATAATATCAACAGCCAGAACAGTCCTTCATTCAAATTACTTACATCTGGCTCCTTTTAACTTTTTCTTAAAAAACCCATTCCATACTGAATTTTGAAATGCCCAAAGCCTTAATACGCAGGCCACCAGGTTCCTATGTGGAACAGGTTAAAGTTGTCAGCCTAATCAGCAGTATAAGGTAAAACTTTTAGCTCGACAGGTTTACACAACCTATGCATCACGACAGAGATACCATGTGATCTTATACATCCTAACACACACATATGCTGAGAATAGTGCTTCCAAATTCATGGTCTTAAAAAGCCATCCACAAGGAAGATTTAAACACACACGCCCACCACCATCTCTGACCTACTGGTAGATTTCCAAATACTCACGTATGCCACAAACAGGAAAGGCAGTAAGAAGGTCAGGCCTCTCCACATCCAATTTTGGAAACCCTCTGGAGAATCAAATGAAGGGATGAGCAGGTCAACAATTTGAATTGAAATGAAATCTTGAAACAAAATATCTAACTCAGACAAAATACACAGCCCAATTGCAATGGTCATATTTGGTTTAGTCTAGTTGGTCATTAGAAAACCCATTCAGTGCTTCTAGGAGACTAATGGCTATAAGATTCATTTCAAATTCATCTCTATCATTCATTCATCTCTAAAGACTAGTTTATAGGCAACAAGGAAAAATGCCATGACTAGGGGCAATACTAGTGGTACCAGCACACTTGATGAAGGGATTTCAGTAATGACAGTCCATGATCTTATCTAAAGGAGCCAAAAGTGGTGGTACATAAAGGTTGAGGGTAGGAGGTTGAGTAACATTCTAATACATCCCTTTAAACACCTCCCGTAAACATTTCCATACTTTAAACAAGAATATGTAAATTTCACAGCCCCTTTGCTAGCTCCTTGAGAACTATTACATACTTTACACTGAGAGCATGTATTAAATTCCAAAACCGAATTTTTAATTCCAATGCAGTGTATAGCTCGTGGCAGCCCTAGAGACTCTGCTGATGATGACTCACCCACTGTGATGTACATGTCGCTCTTTTCACCCAGGGCGCGTAACCTGTAGAGACAGCCACTCTGGTAGTAGTACTGGATAAGCTGTACCACACCTACAAAAGACAGACACGTTGTAGCGATGTCTCACTCATTAAGATTTGCACATGGGTTTTCATGTATCATTTCAAAGATAGTCAAGACTCTATTTCATCCAAGCAGATTTGAATGGAATATATTCATACACCGCATCAGTGGCGGATCCAGAGGGGAGCGCACAAGGCATGCGCCCCCTCTTTATTTTTTTTTTTGTAAAACAAAAGATATGTTTAGAGGTAGAATTTATTATTGGCTTATAGAGAGCAGATATTTCATGAGAGCAATCGTCGCACCAGCAAATGTCATGAAAGCGAATGGTATGCCATCTATAAGGATGGAAGAACTCACTGAGATAGAGAGAGAAGATCATGAACTGATTCCTGAACATCCGGTAGCTGACACTGTCTGGCCAGATGAGGAGAATGGCGGTCAGTAACACGCTGAGGTAGTGGTGGACCACCCACCAGCCTTTGATTCTGGATTTTGGAAAAGTAAAAACAGTTGAGAGAACAATGGAGAACACACTATTTTAGCTCTTAGAGACGTAAAGATACTTTGCACGTGAGGAGATGACCAATGACCAAGAATTTGAGTATTCATGTGAATTCATGACACTGAAAATCACAAACATCTCACTGGGAAAAAGTGTCAAAGATTACAGCATTGGACAAATTTCGGCATCAAACAACTGTTGTAAATTTTTCATGCTTGCTTCTAGCACTTTTTAATTAAGTGGCCACGCAACATCGGATAATTTTCGTCTAAGCTCCATGACAAATTGTCGTGAAAAGGTGAAAGTCCTTAAGGCACAAATTCAGTTGAGGGGGACAGAACTGGGATGTAATCAGACCATTTGGATCACACTACCTTGATCCATTATGGCGTAGAATAGATTCTCTCACGACCAGGGTGCAGTAGTACCAGACCAGCAAGAAATGATAGCAGGCATCACATATCCTGAATATGACAAGAGAGGATGAAATCGATATGCAGGTTGAACGATCTTTGCATGTACATTAAATGTCTATTTATTCATCTCTGTTGTGACCATTACAGCTCCAGATAAACAGGGGTGAAATGGTTTACACCTGGCTTTTGTTTGCACATTTTGTTTGTGTCTCTATTGTTGTGTCTAAACTGTGTTTCATTTAAACTGACTTGCACTTACACCGGCTTGCAGTTGTTTCACATACTATATGGAAAATTTACTTAATCTTTACTCTGAATCACAATTATTTTATAGCATCACATAACGTAAAATCATACAAATGGAAAACAAAAATTTCTACCAGTGAAGATACAAGGGGGAGGAATACATAGCGGGTGCACACATAGAGATACAAAATATACATGTAAAATGGTAATCAACAAATGTCTAAGACGTTTCTCACAGCTAGTCTAGATTTTATCTTTGGATGCGATATTTGCCATTTCTGAGTTGGCGAATACTAATGCATCACTGATCTACAACATTTTCTTGTATTACAGTAAATGGCATGATGTGATGAAATACTGTCGCAATTCAGTTCTACTCATGCAATTTCACTGCTTTTGCACAGTACTAAGAAGCTGCATTTCTACACTGGCTTCCTGATCCTACAGCCCACACATAGTCGCAATTACAATGTGTAATATTCTCTTACAAAGTATATACACAAACTATATGGCATATAGGACTTGTCTTAAAGATGAAATGGTACCAGTAATTCATTAGAATTGTTTCCCCATAACTTGCTAGTCAGGAGGTGATTTGAAGTGTAATTTTCACTCAAAACCAATACTCCCTGATTTGTAGAATGTTTGAGTTTACATTCTTTTTATACAATTGCATTCCATTTTTTCCAGATTCCAAAACTATACTCAAGCTTTTAGATTGTATTTCTGCTTGCTCCTAAGTTTCAGTAACCTCTCTTTCACAAATAAATGCAAGGGACATATCAAGTGCTTTGCTGGAAAACTCTGGGTTCAAAATCTGCCAGAACACTTGTCCACTGGTACATGTACATGTACAAGTATATCACATTTTGTATTGAAAGATGGCTATAAAGCCCCCGTTCCACTATCACGATTTGGACCCCGATCTGTCCCGATCTAGCAGATCGGGAGAGAGCGGCAAAAGCGTACGGGGATCGGAAGCATCGTAGCAGCAGCGTGTGGAGGTCGGGGTTGGAGCGGGCATTTTTTCAGATCGGGAAGAAATTTTGAACCGGTTCAAAATTTCTTCCCGATCTCCCCGATCAAAATTGGCAATTTTTTAATCGTACGGCAATCGGGGAGAGCGTAGTGACAGCGTAAACGCAGCGGGGAGAGCGTAGTGACGGCGTAAACGCAGCGGGATGAGCGTAACAAGGTCTTTCTGAGCGTAGTAACATCGGCACAAGAACGGGAAGTAATTTTAGCTGTATTTTTCGATGAAGAAGAAGAAGAAGAAGAGATGAAGAAAAAGAAGAGAAGAAAGCAGCGAAGCAGCTACCCAAAAGGCGAAGAAAGAGAGACTGCACGTGATGCTTAAAGAGGAGGAAGAGGACATCGCAGAATTTTGAAGAATATGAAGTCATCTACAACTGGAGGAAGACGGACTATAAAAGCAAGGACATCAAGAAAAAGCCTTGGAAAAATCAGCATGTCTTTGTTTATACAATGCATTGCTGCAAAAGAACCGTGAGTTGAGGAGCCTCTTCGAGGTCCACAGTAGGCCCTATATTTCTTCGGTTCTGCATGCTAATAAGTTGACTGACTGCAGACCGACAGTCGAATCGGGGTACATCGGGGCACATCGGGCACTTTTCAGCTCTCTGAACGGGGTAACAGCGTGATAAGATCGTATAGATCGTTCAGAGCGTAGATACAGTGTGCATCGATCGGATAACATCGGCAACATCGCAATGACAGCGTAGCTACATCGTTCTAAAGCGTACCGGCAGCGGCAGAGATCGTAATGTCTCATTCCCGATCATCGTAGTAAGAGCGTAGCAAGCACTTGGTAGTCGTAACTGCAGCGTACTTAGAGCGTTCTAACATCGTGCTGTGTCCAGATCGGCTCAGGTTTTACCCGATCCTTCCCGACCTGAGAAAATTTTCAAATCGTAGCGAGAACGGCATAGTGGAACGGGGGCTTAAAGCTCTACGGTATGTTTAATTTTACGGGTTACATTAATTCACTCGACTATACACACAGCACTAGCTTTTCTAAAACCGGATACATGTACTAACGCAATGCACACTTGCATCTAAAATCTTATGCTCGCCATGAAATAATAGCATTGCATAACTGAAAATAAAACCACTAAATAATACTGACGACAAATCACAAATAAAAATCACAGTACATACAAATCACTGCTATCTATCATCAGACACTTCTACATTGTTGTCATAATAGGAGGGTGAAAATGACACATTCTTTTTGGACAGAGCATCCACAAACACAAATTAGGCAGCAAACTCAGTCTGATCTTGCAAAACCCTGTGCAAACACTCTCATGAGCATATGATGTGAGCTTCCACCACTAGTTAGAATTGAATGAAAAATGTATACACACAAGCAGTAATGGTTTATTTTGGTGTGTGTGGGTGTGTGTGTGTGTGTGTGTGTGTGTGTGTGTGTGTGTGTGTGTGTATGTGGGAGGGGGGAGGGGAGGGGGAACTCTATGATCAACTGATTTTTTTTTTAATCTATTCATCATTATTTTTTTAATTATTTTATTTTATTCTATTTTATTTATTTTTATTTTTATTTTCTTTTGGTGTCAGAACAAGCATTCCCTGCCTGAAAATAGTTTCATGCTATTCCTCCAATAACTTCTTGCTTCCCGTGCAGGACATTTTTATAATGACCTCAAAATGAATTTCTATCGAAACCAACAATATTTTTATTCTCTTTGATTCTGAACTACATTGTACTAGCATTCAGTACACACTATACACACTGAGACCTTCCACAAGGATACCACTCTCTATGCTGACATTGCAATGTATAATGCACACCAGGTACAGTACTTCATACCAGCATGCAGACAAATCACAAACAAGCAAATGACAAAAAAAAACCACAATAAAATATGCAAAACAATCATTCAAATCAGGCCCTCCATTATCCCTTTAATACTAGATGCAAAGCATGCATATATCCACTACAGCAGTAACAACAGAATACTTGTGATATCAATACATGTATAATTGTGATGAGACACTAACAACCATCAATGTCATCATTAACAAACCAACATTACAAAAAAGGTAATATAACTGCTAACAAAGGCATAAATTTCCCTCATAATGGCCTACTACCCGTTGAGCAAACTGTAATTTCACATTCTTTTTAGCTCAGCGTTGTTTATGTTTTTCCCTTCATGTCTAATCTGTTGTTGTTGTTGTATGTTTCTCTTTCCACAGACTTTCCTTGCTCCCAAAACAAAAGGGTCATAGCTTACCTGACAATACGATTAGGCTTTACTGTGTTCACTTGGCTAGTTAATGGAAAGCGGATGGATGAAAGGAGCAGTCAATGAGAGCAGTTAAGTGTTAGGAATGGTTTTAAAGGCATGACTGGGGAAAGACCCATTCTTTTTAAAGGGATGGTACAGTTTTTGGTTTAGATGGGGCTGGAGGTTTCCAACTTTTTTATGTGTGTGTTTGTGGGATAATGACAAACCTCTTATGAAATACGAAAGAACATGTAATTCTTACAGGAATTCACAGTGTATTTGATGAAAATCGGTCTTGAAATGGCTGAGATATCCAAAAAAGCAATCCTAGTAAAATGTGACAGGCCACGACTTTTATTAGGATCTCTTTGTTTTACCTTGTTTTTGGATATCTCAGTAATTTCAAAACTGATTTTCATCAAATAAACTTTTGATTCCCCTTAGAATTATATGCTCTTTAACATTTCATAGAGTGGTTTCTAAATATCTCACAAAATGTTAAAAGCTGAATCCTCACCTCAACCAGTACTGTACAGTCCCTTTAATGAAAGCAGCATAAGAGAGAATATGAGCTTACAAGAGGATGCATATAGCATGCACACGTACTTATTTCACTTTTGTTGTCGATTTTTTTTTTCCAGGTCTCCCCTATCCCATTAAGTCTTTTGGTGTGGCACTGTAACTTCTCATTTTAATTCTTACTCTTCACTATTTGTATTCCTTTAAGCATAAAATATCTATATACTAGTATTTCATTTGAGCCCCATTTTGACCATGAAAATGCAATTGCTTGAATTTCTGGTTGCAGAATTAGGAAAACCTCAAAAATTGTTGCAGTCATACTTGATTACAATATTTAAATTGGCAATACATGTGATCATATAAGATAAAGTGAGTATTTTTATCTCATATTGGCAAGTTGTTCTTTTTTATAGTTTTTCTCTAAACTCTGTGCAGATTTGATAAATTCAACCAGTGCCGTCGTATCTCTCTCTAATGTAGGATACAAATGTAAATGCAGTAAAACTCGAGTTGCCAATGTAATGGAAAGATAATTTTTGCAAAAAAATTTCCCAAGGACTTGAGGAACTATACAATGGACATTATATGTGCATATGGTTCAGTGAGAGAGACAGAGAGACAAGACAAGAATGGAATAGTAAGTGAGACAGAAATATTGAAAATGTGACAATGACACAGGCTATTTTTTTGAAGTCTTTTTCCGTGATTACTGTAAAACATGATATTTTCGCGGCATGAAATTTTCGTGAATTGGAGCCGACGGCCTTTTCCTCGGCATGAAATTTTCACAAGTTGCCTCTAACATTCAATGCATATAGTGTAGACAAGAACTTTCGCATGCATTTTAATTTTGCGAATCTTGGCTCTCATGAAAATTCACGAAATTAAAATGCAAGCAAACATTCCTTGTTTTACAGTATATTTGCCTCTGCATATATAGCCTAACAGAGAAGGGGACAAGTAGTTATACAGTAAGAACAAAGATGATGGAAACCAAAATAGCAAGTCAGCCTGAAGGCTAATATAAGAATTGACAGAGTAAACATGACACAAAGAAAGGAGGAAGGCAGAAGATATACGTGTAGACTGCGCACGTGAGTACTCAGCATTTAAACACTTCAATCTGAGGTACATGTAGATACTTTTCAGGGTGAAGGCATGAGAAATATAGACGTGAGATACGGAGAAGTCAATGATAGAGGGAGAAACTAAGAATAGGGGGATTTTCATGTGTTAACGAGGACAAACAATAATATGCATATCCCGAAAGGAGGAAATAGAATACTAAGCAAAGAAATGCCAGGCATTTGAAATGTCACAGAAATGAAAAAACACAGCTGTTGCATTGTGGACAGTATGCACTTTTACTTGTTTGAAGTAAAAATTGACTTTAAAAAAAAGAATAAAAAAAACAATGCAGTGATGATCACAATTGTCCATCGTTGAAATTTGGGTATAAAGGAAATGCACGAAAAGACTGCGGATGGAAGGGACGCGAAGACAACAGTCCTTTGCATAAATAATCACGATTTATTAATACGTCTCGAGAAATTCAGTGATGCCGACTAATATGTAAAATACGAGGATTAATTCAGTGTCACCTCCTTCACAGTCAAATCTTATCCTCATAAAACTGATATACCTAGTAAGTTCTCTCGAGTTTCCAGAGTGTTGCTGCCCTGACATATAATTTATTTGAGCACTTTTTTTTTAATCAAAGGCATACATTTGACATGTTCTACTGAAGTCACTTATGATGTGAATAAGTGTGTCTACAAGTAACGTAAGAGCAGTTGGGTAAAATGATTAGTAAAAGGTGTGTTGGGATTCCCAACACACCTTGGGAAAGCCATGGTTAGAGGGATGGGTACAAACCTGTTCTTGATGAACAAGGTGTTGATAGTGGCACCAACAAGCATGATGATGGACAGATAGAGCTTGAAGCGCTCGTATTCCTCCTTGTACGCAAACCTGGGTGAATGTCAAAATGTCAAAATGATATTCATGCCCTCATATACCAATGATGCATGGACTTGAATGGATCAGGGGAAATTGGGTGCCTGAGTTTTATCTTGGAATGGTTTAAACCTACTTGGCTGTTTCATGTGGGGTTTTAGGCAGTTCGGACAGTTAGAAAGAGCATCAGTTGAATCACGATATATGCCTACAGTACATAAAATGTGTTTTCAAAATGCCCACATGAAAGAGCTAAAATGGCAAAAACTAACCAGTTATTATTTCCATCATGTATCTGAAAACATTAAGTCATGGATTCAGTGTACAAATTCTACTGGAGAAATTTATCAAAAAATGGCCATGCATTAATCTACAAGAAGAAATTTACGAACATATGGTCATACACAATTTCACTAGAAGAATCTTTGGTATACCAGATGGGAGAAGCAAATAATGTAAAAGAATGTGCACACTTAGTTATAGTCAGTAAAATTTCTCTTTCAGGGAAATCATCCAATCAGATTCCAGAGATTTCATATGAAATGGCATATTAAAAAATATCGATTGGATCTATTCAATTGTGTGTTAAACATGGCTATCTAATTTACTGTTACAGCGAAAGAGGCTTGGATGGCAGGAAAATATAACTTGAAACTGTATTGTAATTCCAAATCTGAAGACATCAAAAACTGGTATTAATTTATTTAAATGCACAAAGATATCTTTTGTCTGCCCTCTTGCACTTGTTAAAATTTAGTAAAAATTAATATGATTAAAACCACAGGGTTGAAATCACACTTTCAACTTCAAATATCAAGGATCAACATACCATTGTGTGTCAATTATTACCGTACAAACCGTACAAGGTAATCAACTGAAAGTTTATAGAGACCATCGGAGTAGAAAGTTTCAAGAAAAATATGAACAAAGGTTTAGAGACTGGAGATACACATTACCTGTCGGTTTTATTCAGAATGGAGACACTTATCGGTCCCATGATGGTGTTCAACAAGAAGCTGAGTGAAAAGAACAAAATGAAGTCTTTTTAAATGACAGTAAACACTCCAAACAATTTCTATTGCATGATGCTGAAATTATGACAAACATGCAAAGAATATAAGAAATATCTGAACTCCACAATAGGCATCGTGCAAAAGGAACTGATCTTCCTTACTCTACATCTTTTATATTGCCATTATGTCATTTATGTCAGTTACAATAATTTCAGTTGTCATGGCTACAATTCAAATGTTGACAATTAATTGGCACTGTCTACATAGGACTCGGGTGAAATAGCTAAAGAGTACTTACGAGGTCTTGCATTTATACGGATTCGAAACTCAGTGATTATAGAACCAAGGAGGTTCGAGAAATGGAGTCACAAAGTCTTATTCGCTTTGATCCCATGCTCGAAGCCGCCACTCAAAAATATTTGAAGTATGTGTCAAACTGGATCTGCCGCTCAGATGCGAAGACAATTGACTCGTGTCTCATTGCATAATCACCAGCCACTTTCCAAGGAAGATAATTATGTCTTTGTGATGGTAATTACTTTTCGCTATCCCTACTTACAAACGATGGGCGGTAGACAATGGTAAAGGCATGGGGGTGTGCGAATAGAAATTGCTCAAATATTGCTGAAATACAAATTTGTAGATATCAAAATTACTCGACTGTACGTGTCTGTACGCTAATCTGACATATTAATTTATAAAGAACTATACTTGAAGATGATACCATATTAGTTTCATTTGGCGGAAATAAGGAGAAAAGTGATAAAACCAGCTTTCCATGAGGGTAAAATTTCAAACACTTTCACAAAATAAGCTCAGATTTACACTTTTGCACATATTTTCGAACGGAATTGACTTTTGTTTTATATGCTTTATCATTAGGTGAAATTTCATTGCATTTGATATATAAACGAGCAGCATATACCCGATATTATGTTAGCATTAAAAATGAATCTTCAGATTGCTCAGAAAGATGGCGGCTTCAAGCATTGAACATCAAAGGCACAAATGCACCTGTGGAATTCTTTTGTCCATCCATAGAAAACTGACAGCTGATTGAATAATTATAGTCAGTTGTAACTCCATCTCTCAAACCTCCTTGATAGAACTATGTATCACATTGAAAAGAGTATTTCTGCTTCAAATTTCTTCTTCTTCTTCTGCACTGCCCTCACCTGTTCGACCTTGGGAGAGTGTCATACACCTCCCCACAAGTCTTCTTCCTCTCATCGATAAGTTTCTTCAGCTCATTGCTCTTGGCCTTTTCCTCTCCAGATAGCTTGCTTCCTTCCCTGAGGATATACAGACACACAACAGATGGGGATTCTCAGTTTCATAATCGCAAAGGTTGATTGCAACCTGAATGGATATTCTGACAAAATTGTTATTTCATATGTTCAAATCTATTGCACTGGGTCTCACTCTTATCTCTGCACTGGTTTACAAAATTGTTCAAACTGTATGAACCACATTTACATATGAAGTCAGTCTTGATAAGCCTGCTATGTCTATCAATGCCTTTGGGATAACATATATAGATGTATGCTGAATCAAAGAAGAAATTGATGAGCTCTTCCTCATGTTAGTGCGGGTGCGGGGGAGGGATGATACACTTATAATTTTCATAAAGCATATCACAGGTGAAAGTTTCATTAGCTTTCTACTTTATCTATACCTTTGTAAGTCTTCTGCAATCTGCTTGTACTTCTTCTTCTGGTGCCCAACCATAGCTGTGCATTTCCTCTGCATGGTTCGTACTTCTTCCAACTTCTCCTTGTACTTCTTATGGAGTTCCTACAAGAAAAGATGCAAAAAACAGAAAGTTGAAAGGCACTTTATGTATGTGACTGAACAGACACAACAATACAGTATGAACAGAGTGCAGTCTTCTTCGGACAATCAGAACTGTGCTTTATTATCTTAAACAACTGTTTGTTATCAACATTTTGCAGTCTAAGAATACTTTTACATATATGGATACATCAAACGGTACTGTACATGTACAATATGGTGTGTGACATATACACCAAGTGTGAGACTATAGTGACCACCTGTCTATAAAGGTCATTCTTTCATCTTCCATGAGTGGCCAATTTAGACAGGTTTGATTGTGAACATGATGATCTTAAAGGTTATGTTTTTGTTTTGTCTCTGAATACCGTCTGATAAAATTGACGTTTGAGTTTCTTTTCTTAAAGGAATCTCAATGAAAGTCAGTTAGATACACTCAATCACACACACACACATGCACACACACACACACACACAAGAGTAAAAATTGTGACAAAGTTTTAAAGATCCTAATGACTACATGACAGAATGTGACAATTCCGAGAATACACTAACCCTGCCTTCCATACATGTACCTTCAACACATGGTACAGTAAATTCTGACTAATTCTGACTGGTGTGTTTAAATTTTGAATCAAGATTTTCACAACTTCAAAAAAGATATATGCACAAATCATACACTACAAGTTGGTGCAGAGTGCAAAGTCTTTTAGTTTCAGAAGCTGAAGGGAGGGTGCTGTGCCAATCTTCAATGTACACATGTCCATATTTGTAAGGTGGTGAAGGGGAGGGGTTCCACTGAGCATGCAACCACTGAGCATGCAAACAAAATAATATAACTGGTCATGATCACTACTGTACCAGTATACACATGACTGGCCAACCCCCCCTTTTTTTTTGAATGAAAAAGTCTTGTTTCTATGATATCTAGCATTCTTGGCAACCACTCAAGTTAATACTGACAGGTCAATCATGTATATCACTGCCACTATCGCGATACAGAGATTTAGATGCTTCTACAGCGGTAAACTTAATTGTGTAAAAAGCATACGTGTAAAGCATTAGAAAGAAAAAAAATCCATTGGTCCAGAGGAGTTTTATACCATTTTTTACTTTCATGGTCCTCCTCCTCCTAGGAGTCCTACTTAGGTAGGGGATTTTGTGAAGCCAGACAAAGCATAGCCTGTACGTACAAGTACGCTCCGGAGTATATAGCCCTGATGATAAAATACAGACTGCTCTTTCAGTCAGGTAAAGCATGTGAAGTACAAATGTAGGAGGGGTATGTCATGACAGCAAATGATTACTGTACTGATACTAGATCCTCTAGTAGAGTAAGAACCCCAATTTTCGGACGGCCTCCAATATCCGGACACTTAACACTTATCACAAGGCAGCAAAGTCGACTGTCACAGCACAAGCATATCACATCGTTTCACATACTAGCAAACTCGTTCACCACACGAAAATGCCCGAGTCACCTCCAAAAATCCATCTAAAATCCCAAATTTTGCAGTCAAAATCGCGGAATCGCCGCGACTTTTCCAAAGCGTGGACAAATTAGGGCCCGTGTTAAGAACCGGGGTCGCCGAAAAAGCGCTAAAAATTGAAAATTACGCCATTTGGTTGCGAGATTTTTCGCTTTATCCTCAAAAACACAAAAGAAAAACAAAATCTCCGTACGTGCCGATGCAGTGAATGAATGTACAGGGGCTGAATGCAAATGCAGAGTCCCCAAAATTCGGACACGAACGGGCGCCGCAACATCCCCAATGCAACCTTGCGTCAACAAGGTATGGCGCGCGCGGATTTTTCAGCGGCCTTGTACGTATGCCTACTGACATTGCACGCGTGTCCGGATTTTGGAGACGCTGTCCGAATTTTGGGGAATTGACAAGGTGATAATATTTGGGCATTTTGTGAAATTTTCTGATCGGTTTAACAAAATCAATATTGGGAAAAATTAGTTTGATAAATGTAACAAACATTATCATAGATTTCATTTTGTGGAAAATTATTTGAGTTGAATAAATATTGCAAAAAAGCTTAAGTGTCCGAAAATTGGGGCCTTTACTCTAATTGTTAGCCCGACAAGACACCGTGCAAAGCATGGCGTTTCCGTACGCCAGCATGGTGACACTTGTGTACAGCGACAGGGCTGTGCATACTGATTCTATAGTTAAGTGATAAATTAGTTAATTTAAGTGTAGATACTGGTGAGTGATACTGATATACTGCAGACCCTTCTAGATGATAGACCCCTGTTAAAGCACAGGACACAATTTGGCAACCGACCCACTCAAACCCGTGTTTGTAGTGTGATGTGTGTGAGACATTTGTAGACCCCAACACCTTTATATATTGTCGAATTATCTGACTAGTGAATGTGAGTGAAGAGAATGGGCTACCCAGTAACTTTATTGAGTATACAACCAAAATGACTTGATCATGATGTCTCGATTCTATTTCTAAATAGTATTCATGGTACACAATTGGTATATGAAATGCGGCATACCGGGCAGGGTTTTTTAGGTCTCAGGATAACCCCGGGGCGCTCCTTCTATCACTAATTCACACAGCACAGGTCAATAGAGTCTACTGTCAGTGTCACTAGTGTAGTGACAGTACTGACACTGACTGAGTTAAGGGAGTACTGCTAAGGACGACATAGACACAAACATAATAATACTAATAGAATCATCGTCATTAGGACATGCAATTACATGATTATAGCATCACCCCGACCCAACCTTTCCTGAGGTATAGTTGTAGACAATCTAAATTGATTTTTACTGTTCAAGCATGCACACTGCACATGACGACATGGCTCGCGTTCTTCAGCTTCAATCGCCTGATCACGCAAGCCCGTAGTGGCCGTGCGCCCGAGCCGCAACTCACGCAGCCGCTCAGCCAGTCATGCCAGAGAGGCCGGTCGTAGACTTCCACCGCACCGGTAAGAAGAACCGGCGGTGTGGGCCGTGCAAAAGACATTCAAATAGTCGTCTTAAATTGTACTAGTATGCGAAATCAACTTACTCTCATGTCATTATATTCCTTTGCTAAGTCATCTAGCTCTTCGGCAAACGTAGGAAGATTGGTGTCCGCCATCCTGAAAATAAGGGATGATGCAACTTTCCTTCAGATTCTTCGTCAGCGCAGCGTATGTGTGAGAAGGTTCTTTCTGCTACTGGTATTCGCAATTGGCTAGTAGTTGCAATTACGTATGCTACCGGCCGGATACCCAGCGTAGGATCGATCGTACTGTGTCCATGCAATGCACACTATAGCTTTCCGTACTAGTTATACGAGTATCAGTGACTGTGCCGATCACACAAAACAGCTGTGTGTTCAGCTGCAATCTAATCTAAATCCATTGTATATTTTCACAAATTACATTTGATTATACATATAACATGTCAATAATTTTGATCACTATATGAATTTCAATTATTTATTGCTGCGGTACGTTTTTCAAAGTTTTGGGACACATGTTTGCAACTATTTGCAAAAAAGGTAAGCTCGGCAACATAGGAAATTTATCCAATAGTTTATGAGCTCAGATCAGCCTGATCTCATATGATGCTTGCGCGCACAGCTGAAAAAGTTATTCATAGACCCACTCAACCGAACACACCATAAACAATAAAGCAACAAAACACGGGGGAAAATCTCTTTGGGGGAGAGAGAGGGAGAGATCAGAGGGGGAGAGAGAGACAA
The DNA here is from genome assembly GCF_040938485.1 of Diadema antillarum. Taxonomy (NCBI): domain Eukaryota; kingdom Metazoa; phylum Echinodermata; class Echinoidea; order Diadematoida; family Diadematidae; genus Diadema; species Diadema antillarum. The sequence continues at coordinate 1,189,249 of NW_027270929.1, read as the reverse complement.
TAATATTGATGGGTAGGAGGAGAGAGAAGGAAAATGCATGTAGGCCCTACATGTAGATAAATATTTGCTTGCTGCATTTCCGATCAAAGTAGGCCTGACTGTTGCAGGGCTGAAAATAGCCTAAAAATTATGGCGTATTTCTGTTCACGCCTGCATCAGAGGATGAGTAGGCCTACTAACAAAAATTTAAGCACACCCGGAAACGAGCATATATTTGGGAACTATAATAATATGGAAATACTCTAAATGTGATGTTGAATCTGCCAATACATCAAAATTTAATGATGCTTTAAAACTCGGTCCAATTTTGTGTATTCTTCACCTTTTTTATCTCACAGGTTCACTTTAATTACTGTTCTTATATTTTCTTTTGTTGCAAATGAATGAATGGTTTATTGATCATCAAACTTCGCAGCCGAATGCCTGAACTGCGTCTGATTTACATCGATAAAAATACAGCAGAGACAAAATAAATTACATATATACAAAACACGAACAAAATACAATCATTAATTACAACGACAATAACAACAACAAATCATCAGTACATGAATAGTGGCAATACATTCAGTATATAAATCATATTACAACAAAGGCAGAGTTGGGTGAAAAAAAAAATTAGGCCCGGTTTACACATATGTACCTTATATCCTCCTTTTTTGACATATCACAACCATTTCAATTAATAAAGAGGGTATGGAAGAAAAAGAGAGGAGGCGTGGAATGAGGAATGTTGAGAGATAGAGAATGCTACATGCAGTGTGATGCTGAGACAGGAACGGAGTGAGGGGGAGAGAGGAGAAAAAAGAAACAAAGGCTGGGGGAGAAGAATAAGGGGGCACAAAGGAAGAGCAGGAGAAATGTAAGGATAAAGGAGAAGAAGGCGAGGAGTGAGTAGAGGGGAAAAGGAAGGAAAGAAAGGGAAAGGAGCTGAATGCATCTGGATAAATATAAAAACGGACAATTCAAACATAATGAACATACAGATGTAAGCACATTATTGCACTTCAGTTGAAATAAGGACAAATACTTACATAAAGGATAATTATATCTATATAAACTTCTGCATATAAATACTTCAAATTATTCAATCTTCATACCAGTTCTTTGATTATCAAAATATACACAGAAAAAAAAATAATATACACTGAGCAAGTCTGAACACATGCAAAAACAATAATGATAATATGCATGATTTCGGCATCAATGTGGATTGAGTGAATAAGCAATATTAGTAGAACACGATAGGTCTGAGTGAAAGTTTGAATTAAGAATATTAAAGGGGATCGCTCATAGTACCTGCACATCAGTAGGAATCAGTGGGAATGCTGGGGATGATTGTTCCAATCCTTGTGGATTCATTTAAGAGTACATTATATATCATTGTTGTGTGAAAATTATTTGCTTCAGAATGGTCTCGTATTCAAGTAATGTGCAGTTCAATGTTTCCAGGTTAGCATGCCTGTGTAACAGTGTCGGGGCGATCGTTAACGGGCTGTTAGCGGGCTGTTAACGGGCGTGGACGATCCATTAAAAAGCTGAATTTCTAAAGTTTCTGCGCAGTCACTGCAGGATGAGAAGACTTCTGCAGTTTAGATGTCGCATGCGTTCTTAGAACGATATAAAGATGTTGTTAAAATACACTAAGATAATGTCAATTTCATTTTTACAAGAAAAATACACATTTCCTTGACTTGGTATACTATACTTATAGGCTTATCTATTCACTTACTTACCCAAGTATTGTTTTTTAAACCTAATATTTCCCCCTGCCTTCTAAAAGAGGCAAGTCGAGTGGTCTTTTATAATGCAAGAAAATTGTGTTGCATTTTCTTCACAAGTTCCTTTGCCATTCTATATGCATGTGACATCTGAGTCCATCTATCTTCTCATCCAGCGATGGCGGCACTGAAATTCAACTTCAAAAACTCATGTAACTTTTGAACGGATTGTCTGTTTTCTTCGAACTTTTACTAATGTTTTCTACTAATATTGCTGCATTCTCTCAATCCACATGAATATTAAGGTGAACTTGTCCTTTAAATCTGAAAAAAAATTCAATTCAATTCAATTCAATGTTTATTTCATTTTTCGACAAATAAGATAAACATCACTTATTTTTGGTAACAGAAAATAAGGTGCGTAAAGTATAATGTAACACGAAAGTGTATAATGTACAATGATTGTACCACCTTATAATAATCATACACAAACTCAAGTGATTAGAAGTAATTATACAGTATGCAAAATTCGAAAAATGGAGGGACCCACTAAAAAGACAAAGCTTGTAGAATGTGGGCCCCTCAGAGGAAAAACATCAGTTGAGAACAAAGTAAAAGTCTGGAAGCCCATAAAGATAGATCAACAAAATCAGACAAATATACATACAAATAAGCATGAAACGAGACTGGAGTAGGAGTAACAGTACAACGGAGAGATGACTATAAGACGAGACAACATGAGGCAAAGCTAACAGAAAAGAACAGAACAGACAAAAACGTTCTACAGAGACAGCGATCTCGCAAGAAGTATGTCGAGAGAGTGCGAGAAAAAATGTGGCGCGAGAAAGAACAGGGCAATAGACATAATCGGAGAAATATCGTAGCATTATATGAGTATAGTATACAAGAGCTAAAGTATACTTGGCAATCAATACGTGAATACGTAGGTTCTTAGAAAAGAAGTTATAACAGCTGGTTAATTCTGTTCAGTAGAATAAGGTTGCAGTAAAGGAACTTTCAATTTCCTCTTGAAAGAGTATATTGAGGGGGCATTTTTAATATCGGGATGCATGGAATTCCAATAACTCGGGCCAGTATAAACAAATGTGTTCTTAGCTAAAATCGTACGAAAAAGAGATGATATTCGTTAGAGCGTCGAGTTGGATATTCATGAAATGACTGGTTTTTTAGGAACATGGAAAGAAAAACATCAGGAAGAAAGTTATTGTTATACATATACATAAATTGTCCTAAATTAAATAAAAACAAATCTCTAAATTTTACAACTTATTAGAGGCAAACAGTGCATCTGTATGAGAACGTATGGGAGAATAACAAATAACACAAAGAGCTTTCTTTTGCAAAAGGAACACTCTATCCAACAGATTCTGGTGCGTGTTGCCCCATCAGACTAAAAGTCCATAATTAAGGTAAGTCAATATCAATGAGGAATATAACATAAGTAATGATTTTTTGGGTAAACACAATTTTAGTCTATTAATAACGCCTATATTACGTGAAATTATATTACAAATATAATCGATATGCGATTTCCAAAAAAGTTTGTCATCTACAAGAACCCCAAGGAATTTAAAATGTGAAACTCTTTCTAAAGGAGTGTCATCCAAAACTATGTCAGTACTCAAAGTGCCAATAGTATTACTAATTCGTTTTCTGAACATTCAACGAGAGCTTATTAGCTGTAACCCAATTTGTTATTTTCTTCAACTCACTATTAACTTTTCCTACAAGGACATCAGTATCGCTATGAACAAGAAATTCATTAGTGTCATCAGCAAAATGAATAAAAGAAAGAGCTTCAGATACTTGACAAAAATCAATGATATAAATAATGAATAACAATGGCCCTAACAGACTTCCCTGAGGAACCCCACATTTAACTTCTCTGATCAATGAGTTATCATTTTTTATTGTAACAAACTGTCTTCTATTAAATAAATAACCCTTGAACCACTCCAAGGCCTTCCCGCGTATTCCATAATGTGATAACTTGTAGAACAAAACATCATGATTAATATTATTGTATCGAAGGCCTTGGAGAAGTCCAAGAAAATGCTGATCAAATGAGAGTGGTCATCTTCCTTTTTATGATGTGTTAGGGTTAATCTTCCTTTTTAGGGTTAATCTTCCTTTTTATGATGTGTTAGGGCGTATTTGTTCATGAAACTAAAAAAAAAATCAAATAAATCAATGAATCACTCGGATAAAGGTGAAGTGGCATATATACAGGGTAGGCCTATTGTTGTGTGTTTATAATTTGTTGTCTTGTCTTTTAGTTGCTTTTATAGTAGTCTATACACTTATCACTTAGTTAATTATTGTATTGTTTATTTGTTTGTTTATTAGTTTGTTAAGTATGTTGAGCTCTTATGATAACTGAACTGCATAATTTGCTCTTCATGTCACAATGATTCGCTAGGCTTTCAATAATTTGCATTTTGAATTGGATTTTCTTCTGTAACATAGGCCTATACACAAGAATTCTATGCCAAATATATATATATACATACTGTATATATATATATATATATATATATATATATATATATATATGTACATATAAGGGTCCTATATATTCTGTGAGTGGGGGAGAGGGAGAGATCAGAGAAGTCAGATTGAAAATAAGTTTGATTTATTTCTGCATTTTCTTCCTCCAAATATAATAACAAATGAAAATATAAAGTGATACAGAGTATGTCAAAAAAAAAGTGGAGAGTACAACATACAATGTCACTTTCACAACAACGTCAGTCTGTAATAACATATGAATCAAAGCAACATATTAAGGCATACTGTATTTATATAGGCCCTCTATGAACAAATTTAGGAGAAATCAATACAGGGGACCGTCATCATAAGCAGAGCTTGACGTGGATGAGGCCCTATCTATATGTACGAATATATTACAACACCAATAGATCTACACATAAAACTCTTAATCATATGATTTATACCAAACACATTTTGTTAAAACAACAATTCGGAAAAGAAAAACAGTGGCTTGGCGCTACAGTTTATAGCCATATCATCCAAACTTGGTTGTTGCTTTTTCATATTTGGAGTGTTTATGTCTGTAAAATAATATACAGTAGGCGACGGAATGAAATGCAAACGAACAAAAACAGACATATTTTGAAGACAATTGGCGCATTACCAAAAACAAAACATATATATCAAAACCTCAGACTGTCAATTTATCTTTTTCTGCGTTAACTTAAACAGGACTTACGATTGATTTTAAGGCGATCAGAGCTTTAGGGAGCAGTACTGTTGTTTATTTCTTGTTAACATTAGTTGTATTAGACGTGCATTGATTTTTCTTTCTTTGTATATTATTATTTTGATTCATCAGGACGCGAGATGAGTTCTGAAGAATTTTCCAGGGAGGCGCTCCATAAATACTATGCAGTATTTATGGAACGCCATTTATGTACAGTGTGTGTACGTAATTTTATGCATGTCTCGATCTCACCATTGGTTCTCATGCACAGATCATAATATGCATTGAAGTCGCTTCCGATGCGATAATCACGCCTGTTTCAATGTCCAAGCATCAGCATCATCGTAAAATTGCCAGTACGTCGTTGCTGAAAGGAGTAGGCCTAGCCAGTAAACACACTAACATATTTTTGCACGTGCGGGAACATAGTGAAGGCTACCCAGACTAACTAGCAGACCCCAGGCCCAGCCCGCGTAGCAGTGGCAGCACACATTTCACACTGCGGCGCTCGATTGCGCAATCGTGTTGCCACTCGCCTTCTTCCCACCAGCTTCTTCCCCATCATCCTGCTCTGCCTTTGGAGTGTACTGCTGAGCTGAGTGGACGTGTACTGCACCAAGCCATCATTTTATAGACCATCGCCATCACCACTGCACTGAGCTGTGCTGTGTTAGATATCTGCATCTCTACTTCAACAGTGCTTGTATTGCTTTGCGCACGTTTGTTGAACCTTGCAAGTGATGTTATTTTACCAAAGGTTTTGTGGTTGATTACTGATAATTTACTATGACAGTGGTCAAGACAGGTACACGTCAAACCTGCTGTATGAACAATTTTTACGTGCAAAAAAGTGACAAGTGGATTCACTTGTTGTAAGGAGCAAGCTTAAATCTTGACCAGAACTGGGAGTAGCTTTGCATTGTTCGCAGACTTTAGTAATTTAAAAGTTTTATGGTCAGTCCCTGATTCATAAGTTGTTGCACGTGGCACAAGCGTCAACAATGTCGGGAACAATATTTACGCCAACAAACCAGATTCGTCTGACAAATGTAGCCATTGTCAGAATGAAAAAGACTGGGAAGAGATTTGAGATTGCCTGCTACAAGAACAAGGTCATGTCATGGAGGAATAAAGTGTAAGTAAAAAAAGTCGGTTACACTTTTGATTTCTTACTGATAGTATTTTTTTCCTTAATAATGTAACACTCTTCAAATGATTTAAATACTTTTAAGCCATTCTCTTTCTTTCGTTTTCTTATGTACTGAATGTTTTAATGTTTTTTTTTTCATCTTCATTTTTTACCACAAGCTTAGTCATTGTCTTGTATGACAAGTTATCGGTATTTTTGAACAATTTGTAAATTACGTGCACATTTTGTGGCTTGATAATAAAGAAAAGGGCTGGAAGATTCATCCCACACCTTTTTGAAGTTTGTTATAAGCTTTAAGGAATATGCCCAGAGCATCAAGCAGTGCCAGTGGCTTATTTCAAGCTCTATCCAGTCACTCTTGTTTTGTCAGTGTGTGTTGGTCAAATAGGTTTGTATCTAAGTACTGTGAAGGCTGATATTGCAATGAATATAGCGGCGACCCATAAAAAGCACAACACAAAAATAGGGTGTAGATTTAAACAACATGTAAAAAAAAAAGAAAGAAGCACAAAAGAAGAGAAATTCAAATCCTTTCCCCGAGGCAGACAAGTTGAAAGATTGGAGTCTCACAATTTAAGCAATGTACTGAATTTACAGTTGTAGGCCAGCATGCTATAGAGATGTGGGTTCATTTGCACACTATGATTATGATGTCCATCTCTTTTGTGTGGAGCTGTAGCAATGATTTCAGTTTAATTTCTGTGTGTTAGTGTTGAATTTGCCTCATTTTTAGATCAAATGTACCTTTTTAAAAAACTTTCTTTTATCATTGTTTTCAACTCAGGGAGAAGGACATTGATGAGGTGCTGCAGACTCACACAGTCTTTGTTAATGTGTCCAAGGGTCAAGTTGCCAAGAGGGAAGACCTGACCAAAGCTTTTGGAACAGAAGACCAGACAGAAATATGCAAGCAGGTACATTTCACCCCTGGCAAAAAGAAGTTGTGGTTTGCAGAAAGTTGATGATATTATGGTTGTTTTTATTTATGGAAGTGAGATGTGGAATATCAAATATTCTAGGTACCAGGTACTTTGTTTTATCCATATAGGCAAATCATTCTACCATATCATCAAAACAACAATTTGAAATGGAACTTTGCTATGTATTAATTAGTGTGTATGAAATTGAAAGAAGAAAAGGTTTTGTAAAAGAATTGCAGGAGTTACCAGCAAATCACGTCTTCTGGGTGAGTGCAGGGCCAAAATGAATAAAACGTGTTTACTGTTAAGGTCAGAATTGCATAATGAATTACGTGTTCCACATCAAAATTGTGGTGAATATTTTCATAGTTTGTGACATCATGTATGAGTTGTGATTTCTGTTGGAAGGTTGTACAGCTGTAGGATTGCAATTTTGTATTTTTAAGACAGACACTCTCTTAATAATATCTGGTGTCCACTTATTCACCGTGTAGTGATTATGCCACCTCCTTGCTTTAGATTCTGGCGAAGGGGGAGCTCCAAGTGTCCGACAAGGAGCGGAGTCAGCAGCTGGAGTCCATGTTTCGCGACATCGCGACCATTGTGGCCGAGAAGTGCGTCAACCCGGAGACGAAGCGGCCCTACACGGTGGGCATCATTGAAAGGGCTATGAAGGACATCCACTACTCGGTCAAACCGAACAGAAGTACGAAACAACAGGTATGCCCCATCCAGGATTCAAAGTGGAATTGAGAAGTTGCCTTGATACCTGCAGATCTGAATACTAGAGTATGTATGTGCATGTTGTGCTTTAGACACATACATGTACACATACATAATATGTAATGTACATTACATTCACATATTTATACATTGGCAGTACACTGTACATACACTGATAAAATGCATGACCTTGCACATTGATACAAAGGCATGCATATAAGCTCCCCCACCCTTTTTGTTGATCATCCAGATATACACACTCATAACAGAATTTGCCTTTCCTGAGGTTATCCTGCGATGTTTCTTGCTTTTATTAAGTTGGAATATTTTCTGAAGTGCGCAAAATGAATAATGCTGATGAACAAGATGATGATAAAGGCGGTGGTGATAATAATTGAAATGTGACTTTAAGAATGTTGATTTAAAAAATCATGGTTCTGCATATGTACCTTACACACATACTTACACACACATACTGTGCATCCTTATTATCTGACTTGTATGTAGATCACAGTTGTAGAAAATAAGTAGATGAGGATTTATGCATGAGTTGCTGTGTTGATGACCAACAGGCACTGGAGGTGATCCGCAAGCTGCGTGAGACGGAGACGATGCCGATAGACCGGGCCCAGATGAGGCTGAGGATAGTGCTGCCGGCCAAGGAGGCCAAGAAAATCAAGAGCAAGCTGACGCAGCTCATCACAAAGATTGAAGAAGAGGAGTTCAGTGAGAACATGGAGATTGTAAGTCACTGTCTGTAAAATATTTTGCATTGTATAAATATGTATACATGGTCCTTAGCAAAGGAGAGCTATACCTTGTGCGTGTAAAATGAGCCATCTTCATTTCTATCCTAAAGAACAGATTGAAATCCTGGTGAAGTGGTGAAACACACCAACATCTGGAGATTTCTGCAGTAATTTTCAGGATTAAAAGAAGCAGACTACCCTGAAGAGGGAGAAGGAAGAAGTTGTATATTACCTGTCACTTGTAAAGTCTCCAAATTTAAGGCAAGACTACCGGTACTGCAAAATAAGTTTTTTTTTTCTCTCATTTAAAAAGATTTCATATTTTGTTTTACTCTTGTCCACGTTTTAAAGTTTGAGAAATTGTTTCGAAGTTCAAAACTTTTCAGTTGCCATGAAGGGTGGTACTATGGTGTTTTGAATTGGACAATACTGTTGTTTATTTGCCTAGCTATGTGTGCTCAACTGCATTTAAACTTCATTGCTGTTTTTCCCTACACTGTGATGGCTTTCTCACTATTACTGTGGGAGGTTGTTCTGAGTTCAGTCGGTCAAATTGTACTGGTATATGGTGTGATAGAGCGGCAGTCACCATACCCACAATTTGACACATCTGGCCGATTGGGAGAGTAGCCTTTGCCTCCATTGCCTGCATGTTCACGTGTGATATCGGATTACCCTGGGCATCACTCTCCCCTAAACCTGTATGGCCCAGAACCCAGCAACTCCACAGGGAACTGTGGAGGCTTGCTCTTTTGGTATTTGCACATAAAAATTTCAGGAGGAAAACCCTCCTCTTACTCACGAAAGTTGGATACAGAAGTAAGCATTGGCATTGCTACCCTAGCAGCAAGCCCGCTCCCCCAATTGGATCATCATTTGGCATCCCTTTCCTAATATCATGTTTTGTTTGGCTGTCTAGGTGTGTCTGGCGGATCCTGGTTGCTACCGAGAGATGGAGGAGCTCGTGACAACCAGCACCAGGGGGCGGGGCATGGTGGAGGTCCTGTCACTCAAAGAAGTGGAGGAAGGAGATGAAAGATTAGAGTGAGCCCTCGCCTGGCCATATCTTCTTAATCGGGGACATTAAGCTCTTCCAAGTCTGGAATCAACCACTTGTCAAGTGAAAAGAGTTTATCTTGCATTCAGAGGGTATAGCTGGAAAATCAAGAATTTAACACTCTCCGGAGATGAAGCAGTGCAATTCTAAAGCATTTCCCCCTTTTTAATCAAAATTGGCATCTGTTCAGATGATGAGTGCAAGGACAGTCTCCATGGAGACCAAGCATATGTGCAGATTTGTTACAACATCAGATCAGAGGAGATGCCTGCTTGTAATCTACCAGTCGCATGTTGCCGTGTGCATGTGGAACCAGCTGCACTGAGATCTTTATCTACATAGGGGACATGAATGTACAGCACTCGCCACACACTTATTGGTCGATTCTGAATAACTGTTTTTCCCTTCATTATTCTGACATGCCTTCTGTCTGGATTGTTCTCAAAAGATCAGGGTTTTATACATGCTATCAATGGAACATTTTGGAAAATTATGTATTGATATAGCTGTTTGCACTGATATTTGGTCATGTTATCTATAAGCTTGTCACCATAACTTCATACATGTATGTATCATCAGTTTGCAAGATAAACATGGTAAGTCGTTCGAAGATCAAAGTTCCCCATGCAAAACAGAAGTGGGGTCCACTTACCAACTCCAACGTACAATGAATGCTAGAAGATAAAAGATATGTTATTATTGTGTTAACCCGCTAAAGACTTGTCCTGAGTATACTTGGGCAAGTGTGTATGGAAAATGCACTTTATAGCAAAGTAAGCCCGTCCTGAACAGGTTAAACTGCAAATCAGGGTTGTTCCTGAAGACTTTGTGCATAATTTTATCTGTTGTTTCCATTCATGAGGAATAAGATTTTAAAACTTAGGCCTATAGGGAGGGAGGTGCAAAAGATTCATGCAGTACATTATAAGGGTTACTTCCTGCATTGTAGATCATAAAATGACCATATAAGACATGTATATTGTGGCCATAATTTTTCACTTTAATATTGGGACATGTCAGACAAAGCCAAAAGTATAATAAATGCAAACAAAGGGAAAACTGACCAGAAATGAATATAATTAATTAGTGAAAATTGAGCAAACAAAATGGGATTCCTTAATTTGAACCTGAGACCTCTGGATTGCTAGACCAGTGCTCTAGCCAAGTGAGCTATAGAAAACCTAATACACTGTAAGTCCCAGACACCATTAATTCTCACTAGATTAGATTCCTGATGGAGAAATAGGGCCAGAATGTACACTGTACTAAAAAATTGCTGACTATTAATTGTGTACAGGTGACTCCCGTTATAAAGAAGTCCTCAGGATCGACAGTATCCTTTCATTACATCAAAATTTTGTTACAGCTGAATAAGTAAAGTATTTTTCCATGATATATGGATAATTCAGGACCTGAATTTTTACTTTCATTATAACCGTGCTCATTATAATGCAAGCACACTTCATTTGTTAGGTGATACCTGCAGACATTGCACTAATGTATTTGCATTTACTACTCTGGCATGTTGTTAATTTCCAGATGTCAATCAATTTGCGAAATTTCTAAAGATGAAGCCAGTTTGAAATGTATATGGCAGCTACAGTAGATGAGCATGTGGTAGTTGTATTTCAAGCTTTGTTGCAGCTTGGCAGCTGATGAAATTGGCGAAAGTGTGGTGATCACTTTTCATGTCAGTTCATTCAGTAACAAGAGACAAAATATTTGTCGAATGATGCAACTACTGAGACTTGTGTTTGAAATTGTTGGTGTGAATGAGTGTACTGTAAAACAAGATATTTTCATGGCAAGAAGTTTTTCACGAATTGGAGCCGACGGCCATTTTTGCAGTACCATATGAAATTTTCTCATATTGCCATTGTCGTTCAATGTGTATAGTGTATACAAGAACTTTGCGTGCCTTTTAATTTCACCAATTTCGGCTCTCGCAAAATTCACAAAATTAAAGTGCACATGAATATTCCTTGTTTTACAGTATGGCAGTGTCATTATATTTTATATAGCCAACATCTTCAAACAAGTGACAGTGCAGAGATCCCAACTGTTAACTTGTTTGTAGTGTTTGGTATGTATTTTTTTCCAAAAATACTGCAGATTTCATCAATAAATGCTTTTTTGCCCAAATTCTATTTCTACACATGTTTATGGAATAAAAGTAAAAATATTGTTTTTTCTTCAAAATGCACCTTTTCAGCCCTGAGAATACTGCAATACTATTTACAAGGTTTGCATCCCTGGCAATGGTTGAACCCATCATGTCCTTGAGTAATTTTTCTGCAGAAGTTAACAGCTTTTAATGAGATTGGCAACTCTAAATTTTTGTGTGTATCCCATAACAGAGAAAGAATAGATGGAATTTGTTGAATTTAAACAATCTGCACAAAATTTCCCCCCCCCCCCAAAAAAAAAAAAGAAGAAGAAGAAGAAGAAGAAAAAAGAGAATAGTACCAATTTGAGACAGGTGCAGTGACTGTAATCTTCCAAAATGTGTTGCCAACTGAAGGATCAGTAGTGAATTTAACAATTTGGGGGAATTGGATGCTTCTGCAAACCAAACAAGTTAACAATGGTAGGCCTATAGACCTATGACCAAACTAGGGCTCAAATGAAGAATTTTTTTTTATTATATCTTTATTCTTATGTAATATTGATACTGAAGAGTAGAGATTAGAATGAAAAGTATTATCAAGTCAAGTCAAATTCTGGTCATTGTGATATGTGACAGGGAGAAAAAAAAGAAAAAGAAAAAAGGGAGATAAGAAGAGTCCTGAAGTGTTACGTCAATTATCAATGAATAACACAAATGAAGCCTTCATTAGAGATAGAAGTATTTTATGCACTGATGATACATTGTACATCAACTTCCATATCTCTGTTATGAAGTCTTTAGTGGCACTGTCTATTCCTATACAATATCACATTACTACTATGGTGCATTCATGGGTTGATGAATCTGTAGTGTAAGAATTGCATCTGATTTTGTTCAGGCCCTCTTTCCTCTTAATTTAATAAAAGGAATTATCTAAATATGTTTTTTTTATTGCATGACCTCCTGACTTGGGATGAAAATCTTGCTAGTGATCGCGGTATGAGTGTCTGTTTTCCTTCAATTTTCATTTAGTAAGCCTCTTGTGTTATCAAAGTACCTAACTGAAGTGAATACTGATGTTGAGATCAAAGTGCTTCAAAGGGAATGATGCCCGAATATACAACGTACATGTATATGTGGAATGAGCAGGGAGGTGGCCTATCTGGATTCTGTGACTGCAGCAATATTAGCAGAACACATCAATGAAAATTTGAGGAAAATCAGGCAATCACTTGAAAAGTTATGACTTTTTTTAGAGTTTCGGTGCAGCCACCACTTGATGAGAAAATTACTACAGTTCATGATTTCATGTACACGTGTATGTACGATATATTAAAAGAAAACAGAGATATTTCCACAAAATGTAATATTTTATGAAAAATACACATTCCCTAGACTTGTTACTGACATATTCTATTATTCACCCTGCTTTCTGAAGTGGTAGAATCGAGTGCTTTTTCATTGTGCTAGAAAAGAAAAATTATGTTGAAATATATTTTATGTGTATAGTTGTCCATATACGTAGCAGCTCAAAGTGTTGTAGTCTTATCATCCAGCAATACCTGCACCAATATTTTTAAAACTTATGACTTTCAACGGAGTGTCTGGTTTTCCTCAAACTTTGCAGATGTGTTCTACTAATGTTGCTGCATTCCCTCGATTTGTTTTATAATGTCATGTATTTGGGTTTCAGTCTCCTTTGAATGAAGATATATAATCGATATATTGATGTGCTGATACGTCATTATATACAAAGTCATGCACAATTTATTCATGAGCATTACTGCGGCAGTTTTAGAGTTTATCAACTTGCAACAAAAAAAAGCAATTACAGAAATACCAACAAAATACCATTGATGATTTAAACTACAATGTGCAAAATCATGCATACCAACTTGCTTAATGTGGACATCAGGAAATTTGTATTTTGCCATCACAAAATCTGCAAAAAATTGACTCCAATAGCAACAGGCATGGACACAGAGACCTTAGTAAACAGACATAACATGATTTTATTTTCACTGTTACATTGACTCTCAGATCGTGTATAAATCCACTTACAAAACTGTCTTCACTCCTCGACTACGTGTTTAGCACTCCATTGTAAATTGTAATGTACTTCTACACATTCAATAATAATTAAGCATGATATGTGAATCACAAAGTGTGTCACTTTCTATAACATGTCTTTGGTGTATCGAAGTTTACACTGAGCATATTTGCGCCTCGTGTATGTAACCCACTGAAGGAGTCAACCTATGAATGCATGGAAATCGCAAAAGGCAGTTGGAGTACGGGTGTAGCGTCGTAAAGAGCTGGTTGTCTGACAAAGGTATAGTCTACTAGCGTGCTACGTTCCATCTTGTTAACAGCGGAAGAGTATTGAAACAGTCGAGACCGAATATTTCTGATTCTTAACAAGGAGTGAAAAAAAAATCTTTGTAGACTTCATCAAGGAGTGGTATTTCCAAATGAGGTATCTATACAAATATCAAGATGGGAAAGGAGGGTTTAGTGTCGGCTGGTTGACATTTTGATCAGCAGATTCATCCCAGACACAGCGGGTAAGAAAACTGAACTTGGATTGAACAAGGCATCACCGGAAAACAGTAAATCCTGAGAATATTTTGGAAATGTGGTCCTGTATGATACATAACAATGTACTCTCCAATTTGACCCACCACGGAGGTGTGATATTGTACATCTACACTGTAATGAACATTATTAGTAACAAGTAAAACATTATACGCCATGTTGACATTCAACATACTATCAAAAATCTCTATACATTGTACTGGCATTCTTTCATGAATCATTCCACTGGGTCATTATACATGAAACACCCGCCTTAGAACAACCCCATAGCTAAAAAGGAGCTGTGAGTATGAATGAATCTTGTGTTTATATGATAGATAAATGTTAATATGCAGACGCAACAATATGTTGGGCCATTCCTGACATATCTGGGGTACCAGTACTAATTACGGTCACTTATCCCATGCACTGAGCTCCACAAGGGCCATTCAATTAATACACGTACACTTGTATGTGTTATCTCAATTGTAGCCCTTAACCAAGGAGATGCACAAATGGCAAAAAAATGATAAAGCGGAATGCACTGATTTCTATGCAATACACTTTACTTGGTGGAGAATCACCTTTTGAAGCTTCGACTTGCCAACAACATTTGGATCTTTTGATCATTGACTACTTATTTACTGTGTAAGACCTGGGGTTCCAAATGAAGGATAACATACAGTGTATAGAAACAATGTATTTGTGATGTTTCACTATGTGGACTTGTTTGTCCTACTGTGGCATATTCAACAATTTACTTCAGTGATCAAAAAAAACAGTTTACAAAAGTCGAGACATCTTTGCAAAGAAAACAAAAACTGACATACATGAATGTATAAAAAATTGAGAATTTTTCCTCCTTGATCCCCCACATGCACCGACCCCTAAATAAAATTTAGACTTGCACTGATGCAGATTAAAGAACTGCTGTGCAGACATATTCACATTGAAGATTGATACATGTATTTCACCACCAAAACACACCTGAAACACAGGTTTCTAAAGTGTAATATTTAACACACCTTTCATGTGCATCACACACCAAACCTAGATGCATTATTGCTCAGACAAAATGGCCCAATTCTATATCTACAAGTGGAAAATGTTTATGAAACAAAAACAAACAAAAAAACTTCAGTATCAAACTTGAAAATGGATCACACACCTGGCATGTGAAATTGTCCCTTATGAATTTCCACTCTCATTACGATGTAGGCATTAGTTCCTCTAACTAAGCTGCATAGTGGAAAAAAACAAAGCATAAGACTACATTTCAACTTCTACAGACAATACTGACACCTGGCTAAAGGGCTGGTAAGAAAGAGACATTGTCACATTAAACTGTTTTAACTATCCCGGAAGCTTGCCCTCGGTTTTTAGTACTCAACTGATAAACAGAGTTAGTGTAGTCCACAAATATGTTGCTCTCTGGGAAATATGCAAGTACATGTTTTCTCAGTGTGAAAAGAGCAGGGCTTAATAATTGGTATACAAAACTAGGAAGCTGTGATCTGACTCTTTTTACTGTTAAAAAAGAAAGGATGCATACTACATGATGTTTGCATATTTTTTGTCAATTTTACAAAAACACAACAGATTCTGCTGTTTCTCACACAAAAATAAACTAACTTTGCAAAATATCAAAGATGGTTTCTAGCATGTTAATGAGGACTTCCAAAACTTTGGCTGTGCTTATGACATACAAACCAGAATGACAATCTGTATTACTGCAGTTACAGTGTTTAAAAGGGTGAGAGAATTCCTGTGGTAATATTGTCCATGTTGCATAAATCACACACAATATGACATGTCATACTGTATATGCTGTTATTTTCGCATACAGATATTTTCGCGAGTGAGAAGGTCACAGGCATTTTCTACTACCTTAGTGTATGGTGACATTTTCGCGTGTTGCTAAATTCGAGGTCCAACTGTGATTCGCAAAATTCGCGAAAATTAAACCCTTGCGAAAATAACAGCTTATACAGTACTTCACATATGAATGACTCTACGTAGACCATACGACTCTTGCAACAAATGCAACTACAGCTCACTTTAGACCGAAGACTACTTCAGTGTAATTCAGTGCATGCTGGCTATGTCTACAGCTATCATAAACATTTATTTGGGTGGCAGTTCTACGCAGCATGCATCACAACGAAGAAGTGCGATCACATCAACCCTTCGACCACTACTAGACTTTACAATAATGTAGCGCAGACTGGGTATACATGTTGTCCCTGTGAATGCTAACGATAGCCACATACAGTGGCCGAAAGAAGAAGTGGAGTTTGAACCCTTAACCTCATTATCAAGTCCTGTAAGCATACAACCACCAAACCTCTGGGTTGATGTCAATCATTAACATCCCCATGGTAACCACAAAGCCCACACGATATCATACCATAAATTTGTAGATAATTCTGCATACCACGAAACAACATACAAAAGCTTGGATGTACAAATCAGATCTATTAAAGATATATAATCATTGCTCCCAAGATTGAATTATTTTGACCTGATTCCTTGAGCATCTCTTCTACCTGCAGCTGTTGATAAATACTGATTCTGAATCATGACTGTCCAAAAAAGAATAGAAAAAAAAAAATCATGGTGATGCCATTGAGGTAATAATGCTACACTAAAAGAATAAACAATATCAGTGATGCTCTAAGAAACATATCATACATCATACACAAGTAAACACAGAAAACATCATTTCTACTTTGGCCAGCATATACAGTTCGTGAATCATTCTGGATTGCAGAAAGTCTACATCGGTGAGCAGGCAAAACGGCCAACTACATGGACTCGGCGACTGTATATGGTTAGCATTAAGTGAAAGACTAACAAATTCTATGCAAACATTCATCACATGTTAACATACCCTGCTATTTATGGATGGATAGCTTACAACATAAAATAAACCTTAAAGGGACGAACGAAGTATTGGATCTACTCGTCACTTACAGAAAACAAACGAACGCTAAAAAAAAAAAAAGAAGAAGCCTATCAGAATTACTCGATCAAAATTGTAGTACTATAAGAAGGTAATCAATATTTGCATTTATGTAACAAGATACATAGATTAACTTACAAGTGATTAGCATGTGATTAACAAGCATTTAATGCACCATTCCCTTTACAAAGCGAATTACTACTCATGATTTTAGCAACCCACATAAACTGTTTCACTTTAAATATTTTCTATTCATTATTTTCATTTCGTTGTTGTATTCATGATTATCGCCTGACAAAGCACTTTAAAAGTCTGCCACTGATCTCCTGATATTGGCCAAACTTCATACAGACTCATCAGGATACAGTACAAGATATAAAAATCAGACAGGTGCTATTAAAGCACAATTTCTTTCCTCTCTGAAAAAAATGAAAGACATTGTAACCAATATCAATTTGAAGTGTTTTAACTTTTTAAAAAAACATTTACCATGATTTCAGATCATCTACAGAAGCTCCTATCTTACTGAAATGAGGACTGACAGTATTCTTCTAACCAGTTCCTGTGATGTTGCATAATCATACTCCATGTAAACCTATGGTTCTCTTTGACACAGCACGAAAACACATTTGAGGCGAGGAAAGTCCGCACCTTGCCTCACTCAACAACTTTCTCTGTCCTGACAAACAAATACACTGTAAGTGCTAAAGTGGGAATACACTACTTGCAAGTGGCTCTCTATACGTGATTCAATCCTTTGAATTTCAGGGGAATCCACACATTTTTGTGTGATCCATCCCAACCCTTCAGAACAAATACTGATATTTACATAGAAGAGGTTTACAGGAGTCTCTATACTATGGAATGACATCTTAGTAGTACAGACTGTACATTAATCTCAAGTATTTCACGTGTTACAGTTCATCTTTCTCCGTGTAGGTGCAGACCTTCACAGAAGGATCAGCCCAACATGAAACCAACCACCAAATAATCCTACGCTTGCATATCTACCTACCCAGGCTGGCCCTGACGACGTCCTAGCAATGCTTGTAAGAGCTTATAAAACATGATCGATAAACTTAACATATCAAGTGGCCTACGAAACTTGTGCACGTCACGACCCATGTCCATGCAGCAGACAGGGCCGGGGCTATGTCCTAGACTCCGTTGGTCACGACCATGTCGTAGGACGGAGGGAGGCTCGTGCCATTCAGCTCGATTCCATCGGCGGTCTCCTTTGTCATCAGCCTCACGTGGGTCTCGTCGTCGAAGTCGGACTTGAGACTGTTCAGGAAGCGCTGCATGGGGGTGACAGGCGAGAAATAAACACACACAGACAAAATGAGTATATGATTCACTCAGTTTCTACTTTGAGTTTTCAAAAACTTAATGAGATTTGAGCCAAGATGCACGACAAAAGTGTCTCTAGTTTTCAAGTATATTTGTTTCACTTGCCCTGCCAACATAGAAAAAGTGCAGAATTCTGCTAAAAAATTTTTCTATTTCTCGGATTTGAAGAATGCGATGCTGAGGTCTGAAAGACAAAAAGCAGCAGAAGAAGAAAGAGAAGGAAAAGGAAATTCAGTATTCATGAAGATGACTAACCTCTTTCAATGACCCCTCGGAGGTCAGTAGGGTGTGTATGGCCCCAATAGGGAGCCAGATGATAGACAGGAGGGCCACGCACCAGCCCAGCCCCTGGCACCATTTGGGGTACTCATAGTCGCCGTAGCTGACTGGTTTAAAGTCCACGATGGAGAAGATCAGGATGGCCTGGAGACAGGTGGGGGGGGGGGGGAAGAGAAAATGTGATGAAGAGGTTGTTGGTTTTACTCTTCTTCTTCTTCATCTTCATCCAGCACTGGTCATCATCCCCAACTATTGCATCACATCATTTATACTAAGATTCAAAACACATAGCATTGGTCATCATTCCCATCTGTAGCATCATTTCAATTATGACTTTTTATTTAATTGTTAAATACTGTTTAAGTTTATCAGGAGCTCTTTCTTGCAGCACAAAAATATAGGTGTACATAGGTTCTGCACTTTATAAATTGATAGATTATTTTCAATAGTATCATTCACTTCCTTCTAATCAAAGGGTTTTTGAGTTATTGGGGGGGGGGGGGGGGGGGCTAGATGATAAATCAACTCTGGGTCCATCCAATTTAGCCAAGGTCAGTCTGCTTGGTATCAATTTACAGCACAGTGTGGCTAAACACTGTAAGCTAGGGATTTTCAAGCCTCTACTTTTTCCTTTCGTTTTATAGCAAGGAAATGCCAAAGGATATGATATCTGTAGCCTCATCAACAATGTCAGATGTGAATATATTACAATGAGTAATAACAGTTGATGAGTCTTCTCTGGCAAGTCTTAGAACCAAGCCCTCTTGAAAGGTTTAATACTATGGGTAAAAACTTTAACGCTGTAATGCATATTTGTTTGACATGAAGATGGTTTACAATTGATCAGGATTTGTTGTATATATATTTTGAATGGCTTGACCATCAAAAGAATATAAATTGCATTACAATTAGCTTGTTATCTTGGATCATCATCATTGGATTTTCATCATCATCATCATCATCATCATCATCATCATCATCATCATCATCATCATCATCATCATCATCATTGTCATCATCATCATCATCATCTTACTGCTTAATTTGATAGTACATGGGTACAGGAATATGTTGGCAGTGGGTTTGGTTCTGTGATGTTTTTTTTTTTTTTTTTTTTGGGGGGGGGAATTTCTCCCCTCCCACTTTTTCATTCTGCTCGATTATCTCTGATTATTTCCCATACTCTTTACGGTTTCATGGGATAATGAAGCATCTTTGTTGGAAACCAACTGTTCAACAGTTTTTTTTTTTTAAATTTATACAGATACGTTTTTTTCTGACTAAAAATTTCTCACCAAAATGAGGACAGGAGAGATGACAAGCCAGCAAGCTCTGAAGTAAATATTAGGGTAGGATCCCGTCATCGCCTCAATGTTCCTGGCTAAGCGGTTTCCACCTGATGAGCAATACAAATGCAGGGAAGAGGATAAAACTTATCTTGAAGAATATATACATCCATAGACAAATACAAATTTTGTAGATATATGAATAATTTTGGTATTCAGGGCAGCTTAAGACACATTTTCTTGTGTTTAACTCACATTATTTTCCATTCTTAAAAAAACAATAATCATAATCGATGATCACATGTCACTATCTAGTAATTCTCTCACTAAAATACCAACCTTGTCATACACGTATTATCATCATTGGAGCTAAATGTACAATTGTATACCATACATCAGTGGCTCTAACCCTTGTAAAGCAATCAAAGCAACACCTGGTTAACTTGTAAGGTTCATGAGTAGTGCCCCCTGAAAAAAAAAAAAAAAAGATCTTTGAATGCCTACACTGTACTGTTAATTTCCTCACTAGAAGTTAATCTACTTGAAGAAAAAAAAATAGTGAATACATTTCTTTTTCTTTTTTCCCCTTCCATGATATCAAACCTATATCAGGTTTCCATCACACAGTTCATGCAGTCATTTGTGTCTTGGAATTAAAGAATTGCATCAAACAGTGACAATGAAACATAACTGTAGTGGACAAGAGCAGAGAAGTGGACAGCCATCAAACCATGACTTCAGTCATGTCATTTAAAAGACAGAAACACAAAATTCCTCCTGTAATTGAGACTGAAAATATCAATGGAAGGGAAGAAGGCATTACCGTAGAGCCAACAGACAGCCACTGCCTCAGCGATGGCGATGAAGAAGAGAGAGACAATGGCCGTGTACCAGTCCATGATCTGGAAGAAGTACATGCCTCCCTGTTTGTGGTGAGGAAAATGAACACACTCCATCATTAGCTCATAATAACAAGGAAATATGTAATGATATTCATACATTACTCTGTGTTGGTAGGCATTCCTGTGCAAAGACAGACACACATGGAACAGGAATCAAGGAGTTCTTGTGCCAGCTAAGTATGGTATTCAACTTTTGGCACAATGCTCCATCAAGCTAATTTTAACAAAGAAATTGCTGTGCTGGATCTCAAGAAAAAACACACTGACATATCTATGAGTGTCTGGTTTTGAGTATGTGTGTTTTTTTTTCTTTGTACAGTATATGTGTGTGTATGTGTTTCAATTCATGACATATCTACATGTATATCTAACAAAGTATTCATGAATATATCTAAATACCCCCTTCCTCCCTCCCCCCCCCCAAAAAAAAAGGTATCTACAGCAGCACATACTAAAGGTGACTCAACTGCACAACTAACTTAAAGTGTAAACATTAAATATACTACTTCATTCTACCTTGTTGCCATGCATATTGTAGAATGACAGAATGCACTTCCATTATTTTATCATCACTTTCACAATGTCATCACAGTAATGTGTACTACCTCCCAGAGTCCTGTTCGGGACCATTATCCTACTGCACAACAACATTTGCAATCGTTTACTGCAACAAAATCACATCTATCAGAAAGAGCAACCAGAATAATTTCGACCAACTGGAAGATGCCTGAATGTTGCCATGGAAACTGGGCCAACCACTCCACCCTGCAAATTTGTGGGACTCACCCTCGTGATGTTGGGCAGACCCAGGAGGAAGGAGATGACGCAGATGTAGAGGACCAGGACCTCCTTGCGGTTGAAGTAGAACTGGCGGAGTTTGGGGAAGCCGTCGCTGAAAGTAGACACCACCACCTCAACCATGGCAAACTGTGGGGGAAAGATGGGCACCGTCTCTATGAAGCTGCTGTCATTATCATTACTTTTATTTACTGTTATGTTATTTTCTGTATGGAATTGTGATGCCCTCCTCACATACAAAGAAATTACAGTGATACCAATTAAAATTACAATAATACTGATTATAAATAATAACATTAAAAATTAGACCAAAAAAAAAAATGGAAAAAGCAACAATGTAAGGAATGTGTGGAATACCTTCCATTCTAAAACAACTCTGGTCAATGTTGACATTTGGTATAAAAAAAAAAAACGAGTGGGTCACATTTCCATCTATGTAACCAAGGAGTCATTAGGGAGGAATAAAGAGATTTCCACTGAGTCTGTCTTTTTTGCACCATTAAATTATCTTCCTACCATCTCATTTTAGAGAAGTACAAATCATTGGCATGCTTCATTCAGACCGAATCTTTCAATTGTCGAGGCTAGTCTGCAACATGCCACATCTTTTAAAACTGCAATAGACCCATTTCTAGACCTGAAGGACCAAAAGGATAAGTGAGGCCTAAAGCAATTAAAACGGGGAAATGCGGTGTCTAACATTTGTTGAGTAATGCATGTTGGGTCATGTTTGTTGAGTAGCATTAATAGTTGTTGCAGGGTAATAATTCCCACGAGGATTCAACCAGGGGGGTGTTTCATGAAACTTTTTGTCGGTGATTTACACCGACAACTGTTAAAAGCTACTGAAATCCTTGCGTCTGATTGGCTGATAGCAAATTTGTCGGTGAAAACCTCCGACGAACTCATTGATGAAACGCCCCCCAGATGTTACATTTATTTTGGAGGCTGCTCTAGAAAGGGGGGAAGGAAGGAAGGAAGGAGAAAGAAAGAAAAGAAAGATAAAGGAAAAAAGAAAGACAGATTGTGAATACCAATCAATTGAGCACTCAAGACACTGATGGGCGATCGCTTTTAGAATCACACGAACTGCTCTTCCAGCAAACCTAGACGCATCCCTACCTACCTACACAGTCGACAATCTTCCAACCTGGTCACCCTCTCTCCATCTCACCACTTCCACCCTCCTATAAAAAAAATGGTATGACCCTGACTCACCTGGCTGTCAATTCCCAGACAGACGAGCATGAGGAAGAAGAGGACGGCCCAGAGCTGGGAGACTGGCATAGTGGTGAACACGACTGGGTAGACCACAAACACTAGGCCTGGACCTGTATGGTGAAAAGAAAGGAGACCAACATTAACACTGCTAGTACCTCATGGAGAGTGAAATGCAGTTGATGCCTGCCAATGTTGCTTATTCGTACATCGCCCTCATACCTGGCAGTCACGCAAACCGGAGGGCAATAGTTTGGAGGGTTGTTGAATTCAAGAACTGTTAGGACTCATGAAATTCACAAAAACAAAACCCCCACAAAATATTTGGCATCTTAAGTGGTTTGTTTTGTTTTTTCAATTTATGAGGGAGCAAACTCTGCGATGAGTGCTGTAAAATACCTCAAGTGCCACTACGGAAGAACCAGTTACTATTATTCATTATCATTGTGCAAGCAAAGTAGTAGTTCTAAGCATCAGTGAATCAAGCCTGGAAACAACCTAAGTGCTGAAAATTTGTCATGGTGTGTTTGACTATTGTAAGGTGGACTCCCGTTATAATGAAGTCCTCAGGACCGGCAGTTTTCTTTCGTTATATTGAAATTTTGTTGTAACCGAACAAGTAAACAATAAATAAAAACAAAGAGTGGATAATGCTGAGGCCTGAAATTTTACTTCGTTGTAACCGGAATTTCGTTACAACCGAGTTTGTTAGAATGGGAGTGCACTGTATCGGGTGTTTCTCGAATGTTTGTCAAATGTAGCATCTTGTGCCGACGACCAAGCACTCCCCTTCGTCCTTCTTACCCTCTGTGATGACCGAATCAATCTCTGCATCCTGGACCTTAGCGATGTAGCCAATCACGGAGAAGATGACAAAGGAGGCAAAGATACTGGTGAAGCTGTTGATACCGCAGATGGTCAGAGTGTCCCTGCAAAGTTAAAAGAAGAAGAAAATTGAAAGATTAACATAATAAGGTAAAAACTTCCACATATGGAATGAACGCCTGATATTCTCTTTCTTCTCCTCTTGGAAGAAAGTCACACTCAAGACCACAAATAAAAGTTGGTGTCAAGCTCTTTTGTTTATCATTCTCTTTTTTAATACATATCTTTTTGTCGACATTATTTTCCACCTTGCTTGTGACTTAAGGCACTTTCTGTTGTCTTCAAATATCTAATTATCTCAATTTTCTATCATTCTCATTTAAATATTTCAATTACTTCTTTAGCCATCACATTGAAACAACAGTTCTTGCTCATCTATCTTGACATATAATTCATAACAAAGACCTCTGCTGTTGGGTCAACAAGTATAACAAGATGGTCATGCTATTTTTTTTTACCCGGGTTTCGTTTATTCCAAGTGTTACATGTTTCCTTAATTGTTTTGACTACCACAGTTCGGTCGCTACCCTAGTTTGGCCTAATTGCGAATGTCAATCAAGACTCTGTACCCTCCTTTCTAAACCCACCTGAGGATGGAGCGGTTCTTGAACTCATTGTAGCTGGAGAAGGCTATCATGGAGCCGAAGGCGATGCCGATGGAGTTGAAGTTCTGGGCCGCAGCTGCTTCCCACACCTACGAGAGAGTGACGTACAAACACGATGATGAGAAATCCACAAGTTTTGAATCCACTGCTTGCATGAATGAATCTTATCGTCCTGCACGCAGTCTTTTGGAATTCCAGGAACTCGTGACAAAAATGGAATACTGTAGGTGCTGATATTTTTGCATACAGATATTTTTGCAAATGGAAGTTGATCAGACATTTTCACGTGTCAAATTTCTCACTTTGTGACCTTTTCACATTATCGTGGTAATTGCAAAAACAAATGATAATACAAATGCTCACAAGAAAGAGTGACTTTTCAATCAAACAAAAATACAAGAACACAATGTGTCTACACATACAGACATGCTCAAATTCTCACCCGATACATTTACATCACAGAAATATCTGATACATCAAACCTCTAGTCAACAAATCAACTTGCAACTTCAGGGACAGTGTTTATATTGTGTAATCTCAATTGCCGCCCACAGTGAATTGAGGTTGACATAGCAAGAAACCTTCACGTGATTAACCCTTTCTGCATACACTGATATTTTCTAATGGCAGGGAACAGAACTGAGATGTACCAGTATCTGTATGATATATTCTGTATTCTGTATTAACCGTTCACTTCATATTTTGTATTCTGTATTCTATGGTAACCCTTACTGTGCTAGAGACTTTGGAGTGTGTCTACAATGTTAAGGGGTGTTCTACAAAGAGTTAAGGGTTAGCACACAATAAGAGAAAAAGAATGTATCTATTGGGTTTTATAAGAAAAGCATCAAATAACCCAATATCACAGTGTGTATACATACATTCAGTACATATAACTTACCGAAGCCTGCTTCAGCAACTCCCACTTGGGCCGGAGGAAGTACAGAATGCCGTCCCCTGCACCATCCAAGAGGGCGCCATTTATGAGCAGCACAAACAGGACCAGGTACGGGAACGTGGCGGTGAAGTACACCACCTGACAGACACGATTATCGCGGAACAAGAGAGCATTAGATTTCGGGAAGCCAGACATCACCCAGACATAATGCGGCTGATGACAAAGGACCACAGTGACCAAAGTTGCATTTCATACATTGAATGCTTGTCAACAATGAACGAAAAGCAGTTCTGTGTGTATATAAATATATAATACTTTAAAAATACATGTAGAGCTGCATACACTAATATTTTCTAACAGCGGGGAAAGGAACTGGTGTACCAGTATCTGTGTTTTGAATGAAATACCTGAGAGAGAGGTTTAGCCTCGGTACAACCTGCTCGTCCTGGTGTGTGCAATGCTGAAGATGTTGCACTTTGAAATTTGGTACAATCAAATCTTTTTGTTTATGCTGGTCAATGGTTGGGGGGGGGGGGGGTCATTTGTTTCTTGTATGTCGAAGTTGAAGTCATACAAATAATGATAAATATTGACAAAAAATGAGAGCTTGCAAGTGCAAAAATTTAACGATAACGAGAACACAGTCTTCTGAAATTTATCACCTGTGTAACTTTACCATGCACCATTGAAAAACAAAAACATGGAGCAACCAAAACAACTTCTTCCCTGAAAGAAACAAAACCCAATTACAAGCTCACCCAAGGAAATGTACACTGCATAATGCTTTAAAATTGAGATTTTGTTCAAAGGCAAAGTATCATACCCTTACAGGAGATACAGGTTTCAACTGTATCATACTGATATACTTTAAAAGCTAAAAGAATACACACACACACAAAAAAAATAACCCTCCAATAAACTGAAGTCTAGGAATGGGCAATTTTATGGCACTACAATGGTACCATCATTTCTAAGAATTCAAGTATGGATTATTTAGTTTCTGATTCTATCTTGTCCATCATTGATGGACTAATATAAAGTCTTTCACTGCTGATATTACTTGCCACCCCTTACAACCCCCCCCCCCTCTTGTCCAGACTGCTTGACCATGCACAGTAGAATCCTTTACATCAGAGTGTCTCGTACAGCCTGTCAATGATATCATATTTCACAAAATTTTTTTCATACATGATAAATCATATTACAAAAATCCAAGGTTTACATTCTCAACAGATACTGGTACCACGTCTGGGCAATTAGCAATGGGGAACAAAAAAAACCAGAAACAAAACCAATAATAAAAGTTTCCAAAAAAGATATACATCTAAAGGACAGAAAGAAAGAGAAAGAGAGGGAAATAAAAAAAAAAAAGTCTGAGGGAGTTAAACAAGCAAATGTCACATGCATCTCTTTTACAGGATGCATTGAACATTTCAACCTGCTTGCAAGTTCAGCAACTTGAGCTCAGAGCAAATCCCAGGGCCGCAAATGACAGAGTTTTCAAATATGCCTTTGCCTGGTTGACTAGGGAAGCATAAACAGTACCGTTTTCTTTTCTTTTTTTTCTCTCTTCTTTTTTTCTTTTTTTTTTTTTTTTTTTGGGGGGGGGGGGGGACAAAACTAGGTCAATGTTGTTGTCCAACCTCTGAAAAGTACAAACTATTAAAAGTTGCACCGATCAAGGTCAGCCCAATGCACGCTTGGTTTCAGGTCAGAGAGCCAGAGCAGAGGCTTTGAATAGTGATTAGCTCTCAGTGAGAGCTTCAGGACCAATGTAAGTTTGGGGAAATTGACTCCAGGAATACCTCTGCAAGGTGGCAAACATTTTTGGGCGTTTCTAGGGGTTATCAAAATTTCAGGCCTAAAACTTTGGGTGGCTTCTGGTCTGTTCCTGGCTCGTCTCTTTGGCTTTAATCGAGATGAAAGCAGGTTGAAAGCTGCGCACCGTTTTAAAGGCACTCCACGCACAAAGAAGGCACAGTAGTGTGAGATGAAATGAAATCTTCGTATCAGACAGATCAACTGAAGGTCCTGCTTCTCTCGACGGTACAAAGAGTTTTTGGAGCGAGACAATTTTATACTTCCTCCCCTAGTGCAGAGCAATAGCCATATTGCAGCATTGAACCCACAAAGCAAAAATGGATAAGGTTTAATTTGACTTCAGGACACCAAAGCTTGTGTTGTCAGTAGGAAACAAGCTCACACTGGCTTTCTTTGGGAGTGTAAATCCCATAATCAATCATCTCTAACCACCTAGTGTCTTAACTGTAATTGAAAAAAACAAATATAAGCACTTTGTATCTTTTGTGGAAATAAAATAGCAACAACTTTCAAAAAAAGCTATTCCTCTTCCAAGGAACAACAATCAGCAGCCATTGAGGGCTGTCAGTTTGATTTGTAGAATAATTGTGACAAGTAAGATGATAAATCAAAAGTCTCAAGATACAGGTATCAATGGTAAACTTAAATATTGTTAGAGAACTTATCTTAAAATTTTCATTTTTCATTTTTTTTTTTTTTGGGGGGGGGGGGTGGGGTTGGGTGAGGGAAGAAGCAGTTATGCTATTTCTCTTCTACAAACACATGACAAATAGCAAATCATGACAAACAAAAAATTACTGTCAGAAACTACATATCATTTGAAAAGCCAAGGAGCTTTTAAAGCACCACTGGCTATTGACAAAATGATTTTGTGAGAAAAAAAAAAATAATGGGGCAAAAATAAAGACAAGCATGGTCAGGTAATTACTGTGAGTAGACAAAAGATTGTTGGTTCACCTTCTTCACATATTATCCATAAGGAGCACATTTTGGTGAGTGCTATTACCCCTACGTTTGAAGGGGGCAGCATAACGGTTTTCTGTGAAATAAATCGATTTGCAAAATTGGGCCGGCATCACATGGGGGGGCGACCGTTCGTCTTTTTTTTTTTTTTCAATCACTGGGGCAAAAAGAATTTAAGTTTGTGACGGATGTCGACAGGTGCACTCAGTGACTTGCTCGGGATGACCCATGGAAATTTGATCGGGATGCAGCCCCGGAACGGACGAAGGTTTGGAGGGGGAGGCACCGCACCTCCATTCTCCCCCTCCAACAACACAGAGATTTGCTCGGGATGGTTAAAACTGACGTCTTTACTTTTACAAGTTGTAAGAAAGAGAATGTGTCGGCATTGCACACTTCCTGAAAGACAGAGAGAGACGACAAAAAAAAAGTTGAAAAATGATTAATTATGGGTTGTGAGATTGGCATGTGATGCGGTTGACAAAGAATGCATGAAGAGAGAAATTCTACAACAGACTATGATGAAGGTTACAAGCTTGAAGCTGCAATGTAAATACACATTTCTTTTTTCCCCCACAGCGTCCATGTCATCTGGTCAGCACTTATCAAGCCTTCCTGTAACAAGAGCCAGACAGTGGATGAAAAGAGATGTAAATATGAATAGAACAGTCCAATGCTGGATACCGGTACTCTACAAGGGTAGTTGGGGGAGAAAAGAACCGGTTCAGATACAATGTAATTAGTACCTGGTACTCGATATGAAAGTAAGGGTGATAAGTGTGTGTACCATGCCCAATGTGATTGGTACTTTTATCTGGTGTTACACAGACACTGTTACCATGCCAACCAGAAACAGTCATCCATACGACTTTGTTATGGACAATATGATTCAAAGCGTGATCACTATGGAGTTCAAATGAAATAGAATATCGCCACAACATTGTCATCCAAAAAAAGAGAGAATTATGTGAAAGTGTTTGCTTTTGGGACGGTTAGTGTGATTATCTTTTCTCTCTTTTCTTTTTGGAAGGGGGGGGGGGGAGGGTGATTTTATACACAGCAGATGGGCTTGCATTGTTAAAGTAAACCGTTTCCAGATTTCATGATAACATTGTCTGTTTTTGTGACAGTGAGTTTGTAGTTAAAATGTTACATCTGTTACTGTATCTACTGTTAGTATCATATGATGACCTGTTCATTTATCACAACTTACCGTGTGTATGATAAGTGCACATTGTTGTTAAATGAAATATTCAAGGAATACATATTCTTTCATCGGTGTATACAGTGTACATATTATATTGCATACAATGGTGAAGAAGTTTTGAGTTCTTTTGAAACCAAAGTCTGTTAGAGTAACCACAGGGGGAAACACTTTTGTTTTAATAGAAATATACATCATATGCTTTTGGTTTTTCAACACTACGAGTGGTTTCTAACTCTTGAATTGTTTTGGACCAGCATCTGAGGATATCTATTATTACTAAGAGTCACATGAAGGGGGATGTTGTCTAAATACAAGGTGTCACTTTAACAATAGAATAGAGCTAGATTTCACGGCTACCTGACCGATGTTTGTGTTTTTGACTGACCAATGTGTGCCTCGATCCAGTCTGTTCAATTACAGTTTGCAAATATCTGGGGGCCATGATGACTTTGATTCCTCAGATTAACAATATTTTCATCCCTGGCAAACCACAATGTATCTGCCGCTACCTTACTACTCATCAGAACATGGGCAATTGCGAGGCTGAACATTTTTTCTCTCCCTTTTTAGGCAGGAAAGAAGATCGTTTCCTGCAAGCCCAGCACAAGTGATACCCATTACCAACACATCAATCCCACTGAGTCTACTGTTCCACATATTACACCCTAGGATTGCTACATTTGCAGCACCTGTGTATCAGCCTCTTAAGATAAAAGCTAAAACTGAAACTGTTACAATCTGTTCACAACTAACATTAGACAAATGAGAGCCTTTCTATGTGCTTTCACGCTATGCTGTGAACATCCTTTTCTTCTTTTCAATGGTTATAGCTGCTTTTTGGTTTCTATGATTGTTTTCTTACTTGGGCTTTCATATCACATTGTAATTTAGAGGTGACCTTTTCCTACCCTTAACAGATTATGAGTGAAAGTAATGTAGATGATGTGTGAACAAATGATTCCCAGCAGTTTCTTGTTGGGAAAATTCGGTACAAGGGGATATTCTTTGATTTTCTATCCAAGCTACACAAATTTGCTGACACAAACAAAATACAAAGACTAATGGTTAAAGTTAAGATGGGTTTTCCAGGTCTCTGATTCCAAAGGACCAATATTGTGTGCCATGTTAATACAGCCCAGTTGCACCATTTAATAGAGTTGGAACTAGGGAAGATTCCTCTTACAATGACAAACCGTATTAAAGAGATATGTACAGTGTATGCATACATAATGTTACACCATGCCAATCATATATGTCCATTCAACATTGTATTTTTCAATATATAGAAATGCTCATTCCTCACTGATGAAAAAGGGTAGGAAGCATGCAAACATATATGTCATGATGTCAAAAACAATAATGACAGTAGATATTTCATACATTGTATTCAAAACTTTGTTAAATACTAGTACTGTCCCCATGTTATGCTACACATGTAGGTGCCACTGTCAAAAATTCAACCCAAGACAGTTTTGGCGACACTGTATAAACACTGTACACTGAGGACAGGATATTTGAGTATAATGGTGACAAGGCATCGTTGTTCAAGATGCGCGGTTGCCATGGTAAATTACATGTGACTGGTGTTGAGGCAGGCACACAATGTAATTATCGGCATGTAATGTGGCAAGCGAGATAATGGCTTGAGTGACTATGCTGTAATACAAATGCAGTTAACAATGACTGCAGTCACAGACACATAGCAAAGGAGAAAGAAAACCAATCACATGTCATTGTAAAACTCTCATACTTTCAACTGCAAATTCATGCACTGAACATTTTCGTAACAGCAGAGCAATTCTCCGCATAATATTAGCAGGGTGGGTGAATGCCAATGTTTCACATCACAACCTTAGATCTCTCTTGATTCTATGAAAAAAGAAATGGGGGCAAATGGGGGGAAAAAAAATCAGTGGTGTGTGCAAACTTATTCATTTTTCAAAATCCCTGCCACCACATAAATGTTGAAATACTGACAGGGATTTTGCTGCGTGGTTCTAGAATGCATTGCCACATTAACTGTCTTTAAGAATGATCTCGGCAATGATCTGCATCCATCAAAAAATGTTTTCTCCCTCCTTTGCCATGGGTGACTCTTGTTTCAAGCTGGATACTGGTAAATGAGCCAACGTGTGGTCGGCAGGCTAGGGCGGGGCCCCTTCTCACCTTGCCGGAGGTAGACACGCCCTTGAAGAGGCAGAAATAGACTAGGATCCATGCTAGGAGGAGGAGGCCGAAGAGCTCCCAGCGCATCCCGTTGGGCTCGTCGATCCCGCCGCTGATCTGGAGCACACGGTGACTGGAGAAAAATCGAAAGAATGGAGCACACACAGTGACAAGGAAATTATGCATTTATGGAAACTTTATTCAAAGACTGACTGACAGACAGACAGACAGACAGACAGACAGACAACAGCAGCTGGTATCATTACACATGTTTGTATGAGAATTTTTTTTTTCATCTTTTTTTTTTCTAGCAGCTACAGGGATGCTAAACTTGTAAACAGCATTATGCTGCATTTTGAGGGTTAAAAAGGCATATTTTGGGTAGAAAAACAGGTATAATTACCTTTCCTGCAATAGACATGTGTAGAAAAACAATTTGGAGGAAAACAGCATTTGTAGCAAAGAAAACTACCAAATACTGCAAAAAAGTAACAAGATTCAAGATTCAAGATTCAAGATAATTTATTGTCATGTATAAAATATACATAAAATTTGTTTTCGGACATACATAAAGATAGAGGTGCATAAATGAAGAATATAAATCATGAAATAACTTAACTTGAGTTTTATACCATACATACATAAAATACATACATTTAATACAAAAAAAATTGAAATATTGCAGGAGAAAAATAAGCGTACATAAAATATGCATTTTTTTTTTCCTTCGCCCCATTCGCCCCATCCAGGCACTTCCATATGCCGGAGCACTCCTCCAGTTGAGACTTTAACACATGTTCTACACACCACCACTACCCCCCCCCCCCCCACTCTCACAGAGTACACTTCCACATACACACCCACACACACACACGCACACACACGCACACACACACACACACGCGCACACACACATACCCACACCCGCGAGTTACACCCATATAAACTTATACATACACACACACATACACCAAAACTATCACCTAATCAACGTGAAAGAGCGCTCCAGCACACAAAGCCTGGGCAAGGATAGGAGACAGTAAATTATCTCAAAGAGAATTTGCTGCGTGAAAAAGGCTATAAAAAGACAGAGACATTCATACAACATACTAAATTATAGCAGGCAGTGTGACGTATTACAAATGCTCAATAATGTTATCATATTTGTATTTTGTTTAAAAGTTCTCTGAATTCTTTATTTTGCAATGAGTCAAAAATATGTAACAATTCAACATAACTAACGAATACAATAGTCATCAAGTGCACACATACTGGACTTTCACACCACAAATACATTGCACAAGGGGTAGTTAAGCTCAACACATGCAGTACATGTAGATAGGTCAGAGCCCTGCTTGGGCCGAATCATCTAGCACTTGTCTTAAAATACGACTCATGAATCATGAATCAATAAAACAGTTCACATATTTTAAACATATGACATGTACTATAAATAACAAAAAACATAACCTCATCTGTTAAATCTGCTATTGAAAGCTTTACATGCTGCAATCAGAAATGACCATCTGAACCTCTCCGTCTTTACTTTTGGAAGTCTAATTCTACCTGATCTGTTTACAGTCACCTCATCATAACAACTGGCATCCCTGCAGTTATAACATAGCATTCATTTTCAAATTACCATTATAAAGTGCTGCAAGAAATCTTACAGTATACGGATGCATCGGGTCAACAAGTTAACTTGGTACAAAAGGAATTAGGCTTCTACCAACATTCAGCAATTTACAGACAAGCGCTCATCCACTCCTGTGGATAAGAACTTACTAACAAATTGCCAAAGGGTGGTACAAGCGTAACTTCTGTGGTATGATCATCCCAAACCAATGAAAGTTTTCTGTATTACCAGTAATTTGGTTCGGTAGAGGAAGAGGAGGGCAGCGGATCATACTCACTCAAAGTACTCCTGGGATGCGGAGACGGTGTTGTTGGGTTTGGTCCCGTTGCCGAGCGTGAGGTAGTCTTCCTGCGACCAGCAGTCTGCCGTGTTCCACGTGTTGTTGCAGTTGGTCCACGGCAGGACGCTCTGGAATGAGGCGAAGAAGTAGAAGAGGGCCCAGGTCATGATGACGTTGTAGTACGTCGTCAGGAGGAAGGTTATCATCACCGTGGCAACGCCGGTTCCTGCAATGGGAAGAAGAACAAGAAGATGTCACTGTATTTGTTTTAAAAAACCAAGTAAACAAACAAAACAAAACAGAACATTTAAAACAGCAGCTGGGGGAGAGGGAGAAGTGGTTACTAGTGGACAGTGAATCTCACAAAACTTTAACGATCTCAATGTGTGAATTCTTGGATGAAGAAATGAACTGCATGAAATTTGAAATGAACTGGACTTTCCAAATAACAGAGCATGGAGCATTTTACAGTAAGATTATGAAAGAGGAATTTTTTCAATGTCATCAGCTATAGACATCAACTGACTGATATGAAATAGATTGGTAGAAGGTAACTCCTGTATCACTTTCAAATGACTTTCACTGCCACCAAGAACTGCTATCTGCAGTGATGATAGTGGTTTGGCTTTTAATCCATTAATGCTGCAAGGAATTTCTGTCGGAAGACAAACAGATTTTTTGTTTTCCCTGTGCAGTCTCAATTCACTGTTTTCCTGTGTGTTTTAACAGAACTCCTGGAGATAGCATCACATGAATAACTTTCAGAAGACAACATTCTGAGCAAATGTATGTATTGAAATGACCATCAACTTCTAAGCAACAACAGAAAGAATTGATTCTATACATTGAAGGTATAGCTTGAAATTCTACACACAGAAAACTTTTGTCACGGGAAAAGGAAATCCTTGAAAATATGAAAAAATGTACTCTCATATCACAAACAGGCAATGCAACTGCATACAAATCCTACTATCTTGTCATATCATATTAATATTCCTTGTACCAAGAATTATTTTCACTTTCACCTTTTCACTCCCAATGGGCAAGTCAGATTTTTCAAATAGGGAGAATGATCGTCACCACAACATAAGTCGCTGACTGGTGCATGTGTGGTATATATCATGCCATTTTCTCTTTTTTTTGTGAGTTTGTTTGTTTGTTTGTTTGTTTGTTCACTTTCCATCTGAGAAGATGGCTGGATGGCCCATATTCAGCTACGTTAAGCTGGTCTTCGATGGGGTCCAGTTGGATGTGAGGCGTGACCACTTCACCGGGTTAAACATCTTGCTCTTTGCGTGCATGAGTTGTTACTCTCTCATACACGGGACCTCCATTTTATGTCCTACCCGAGGGACAGAGTGTTTTGCCTCTTGCTAGAGGGGACGGTATGCTTACACACAACATTGCTCAGTCCAGACTCGGGTTCGAACCCGAGCCGCGTGATCGTGAGGCAGACATGCTACCGACTGAGCCAACTCACCGCCCTATCAAGTGATATTTGCAAAATGAACAACTCACAAAAGATATCGCCACCCGACACATGTATACCATGTATATCGTCTTCAAGTCGGGGAAATCACTGAATTTTCTCTGAGAAGGGATAATACTTGTGGTTTTCGTTCCAAACTCCACCACTCGCTAAATTGTCTCACGAGATCCACATCTGCAAAATATTTCACAAATGAAATATAGTACATGCCGCATGCAATATTCTGGTATCCTCTGTTCCTTCTACCATTCTCTTTGTAGGTAAGAGGGCTGTACTGGGCATGATGTATAGCCTCTCTATAATGTGTGTTAATTTTAGTATCATGGTGAGGTCAAATGGCTGGGGATGGCATTGGGGTGAGAAGAGGGTACTAGTACATGATAACTCTTCAAGAAACAGCTTGCTATTACTGCTAATTAGATTGGAGGTAGTTCCTTACTATGAAATGCCACTCTATGTACATATTGATGTTGATTAAAATTGGGGGGGGGGGGGGGGGGGGGGATAAAAAAACCAGGCTGAAAGGAATTTAATGAGTAAGGGACAGAGAGTTCTGCAATTATTAAATCTTCGTCATTTTGTGAGATGTGAGCTTCAGCCATGTGTGCAAAGTAGATGAATACTGATATCACTACCCTGTAACTTTCCTACTGGTTCATTAATATCAAACTCACATTTTTCTGGTCAACAATTTGGCAAATGTAATACATTCCTCCCATTAATATAATTACATACATCTCCAAAATGATATGATACAAAGTACATATATATATATGTATATATATATATAAATATATATATATATATATATATATATATATATATATATATATATTTATATATACTTCTTTTGATTTCCTTTATTTTCTTTGATTTCTTTTCATCTATAAGTCTGCATACATATCAGCATGACACCCACGAGGTGATGAAAATATCATCTTACAACCTAGATTGTATCATGCTATATGGATGCTGAGTGACATCACTCTTAGTTTCATAAGAACATGTGAAACGTTTAAACTCCAATGATTGATTTGTTTCCCATCAAAAGAAACCACAGCTCCTGCTATCATACATGTTTCACTTTTACTTTAGCTGTATCTATAAAAGTCATTTAAATCATGTGGTGACATTATGCTTTAAATAAAAACAAACACAAGAAAAAAGAGAAGAAGAAGATAGGAAAAAAGAGAGATACACTATGTAGGCCTAGTATATTATGCAGCAAAGAGGGGCTGAGTATAGAGATCCTCAGGGTCCATCCCCAGCATGATAATATTTCCAGGGGTCATTTCCTGTATGCTGCACAAGTGGTACCATCGTTATAATCATAGCACATGACTGGTCCACCATGCTAAACATAGTTCTCTCAAAACACCCTTTGATTGCAGAACGGAAATGAGAGGAAAGAAGAAGAGGAAGTGGAGAAAGGCAGGGAGAGAGAAATGATAATGATGATAATGATGATAATGATGATGATGATGATGATGATGATGATGATGATGAGCATTTGTATGGCGCCATCTGTTAAAAAAAAATCCAAATGCACAGACTCCTCCAGGAGAGTTGGTATAAAATTGAATGCCTTGAGCAAAGTGCTACAAATTGTCAATTTCACATAGAAATGAGAGGGAGAGTGGAAGGGAGAACAACAAAAAGGGGGGGGGGGGGGGAGAGGAAGAGAGATGGAGGGGGATGGGGTGGGGCTTTCCTGGGTCGAGGTCACTGCTGCCTCACTCGCTGCCATGGCGATATTGATTGTGGGAGAAAAGACCAGGAGGTGTGACACCCAGCATTCCTCACTCACACACACACACACACACACACACACACACACACACACACACACACACACACACTGAACTGGCACCAGACGAAGAAGAATTCATCGCACAAATAAATACAGGCCCTGGGGAGGTATTAGACAGGCTAACACCCTAAGAATTCTTTTTTTCTTTTTCATACTGGATATTAAAAAAAAAACCCACCAACAATGCGTAAATTTGTAAGTTCCCCTTTACTGTCGCGCAACACAAGCTGATACCATCTGAAACCATGTACAGTTCATGTACAAGCCATGTGATCCCTTGTTTCCATGTTCTGTCTTCATGCAGAAACAATGAACACAGTTGGTTTAATTGCATGCTGTGTCATTTGTGTGGAAGACATGATTACATTATACTGAGTCACATGTTTTGTTCAGGGGCCCTACAGACCCATGTGCATGGTGAGGAATATGAAAAGGCAATTACGTAGGCCCACTTGAATACAGTAGTTAAAGCTGTATGAGAAGATCATAATTCATTGTTTTATTCATACACTTGATGACTTGCACGTGCCACCATCTGAGTTCAATTCCGCTCAATCATTATGTAGCAAAACACAGCATCTACTATCATGCAATATTGACAGAAAATTCAACCATAGACAGAAAGAGACTGGTAAGGTAGGGATATCAAATCCCCCCCCCCCCAAAAAAAAAAGACAAGAAAAGAAATGTTAACTACGATTAAAGACCAAAAGGCACAAACTAAATCTGCACTGCATGCAATTCTGAACTTTGCAGATTCTACGTGTTGAAAACCTGATCATTGAGGTTTTATTGTAAAGTGCTCTATGGTTTGGAAGAATACACTATGAAGAAGTAAAACATTGCCTGGCAAGGCATGTACATTGTATGATAAGTATTAGAATTTCCAGCCTCTAGCTCCAGCAATTTATATATGACTGGGCCATGGACGTTGATGCCCTCTTGAGCATAATAAAGTTCCCCCTCCCCCCCCCCCCCCCCAAATACAGGCATCAAACTTGAAACTACACTCACAAACACAGCTCTATCTTTTCTGATATATTACAGCAAAAAAACTTCTGAACAATTCTCACATTTAGTGTTCTCAGCCCACTGGTGGAATGTAAGTGGGAAATGGTGTCCACTTGTACACGTTGAGATCATAATACCCTTGGGATTCTACCTGCTATCAAAGTTTAGCGAAAATCTTGTTGGGGGTTTTAAAGGAGCCAAAAACCATGCATGACACAAAATGCACAATGGATGAACCATCACAATAGCTCATTTGAGCCTTTGGAGTAGGTAAGCTACAAAAAAAAAAGCCATCAAAATGCTCCACTACCACCAAACAATTTAAAGTTATACTTGAATGCCTTTGTAAGGAAATTTTGCACTGCAAATATGAAAGGAATACCCACTCTATTGTTGGAGGATATTTGTACACCTACAGACTACCTACCATACTGAAAAGAGTTCTCGACATCATTTTTTTCCTTCCTGCTCACCGCATATTTGTGTTCACCCTAGTTCATTTGAGGTCCCAAAAATGTAGGTCACTCTAGCAATGCCATGAGAATAGATCCCTAGCTTGTGAACATATCCGAGTCGATTTGCATATGAAAAAAACAAACAGCTTAAGAAGTGCTTCAAAATTGTTCTAAAATGTGAGTTAGGGATAAAAATAATGAACATAAAAAAGTTAATCAGTATGACCAATGTTAAGCAGTGCTGAATATACAAAATGTAAACAATACAATGTAGTTTTGTTTAAAAAAAAAATCTATGAATTCCAGAATAAACTATCACCATGACGGTTTATTGAGAAAATTAGTGATATCTCCTTATTTTTTCTTCTTTACTGCAAAATTTCTGCACGTTAGGGTGTTTTGTGATACGACTTAACAATACATACATCATTAACGTATGCATGAAATGTGAAAATTTAAACACTTTTCTGATTACTGCTCCCAATCTGAAATAGTGGCTTTAAACTTCCCACTGTGTGCTCCATAAAAATTCTCAAGAGTACAGCCAGGTATCCTTGAGTCCAAAACTTTGTTCAAATAATGGAATGATCAATTGGTCAATCACATGGTTTCGCATTACTGAATCATACACTCTTCTCATCCTAACCTACTCAGTACTTGTCTTCTTTTTCCTATCTCTCTTCCCCTCTCCTCTTCCTCCTCCTCCCTTTATTTTTCTTCTAACTTCTAAAACATACATCTTGAAAGACTATTCAGTTAAAAGATAAATCTTATATTTCATGATAAACTTCTTGAGTATTTTGATTTCACTCTATACCTTGCAGAGTGGGGACAGGACATCCAGTTTGGAATACAAATAGTACCAACAAAACAACTGCTTGGATATTATATGTTGGGGAAATACGTGCACAGTCATTCTGAGTTCAGTCACCCGCGGATCCAGTATGGGCATACTGTAGTATTAAAACCTGAATACTGCCTGCAAATAATAATGTCAGTGTACACAAGCATAACAGAATAAATGGACAGATACCAGTGTATCCTACGGGGAGATGTAATAAGCTAGCTATATTGTATAGATATTATGAGTGGTAGATAGGGCCATTGATTTCATCCTGTGAGCTTCAATTCATTTCTTCTTTCTTTCTTTCTTTTTTTATCGAGGGGGGTTAAATGGAAGGACCCAGATTCCTGAACAACATCAGAGAAAGAGAGAGAAAAAAGTGGGAAGAAAAAGAAGCTTACCACCATGCCTACAATTCTATCACAGTGATGCCATTCACAGCAGATATGTGTAAGAATAGGTGGCCACAACAACAACAACAACAAGCAAAGAGACCTAATGACCCATGCCACAGCCATTTCAGTGATTGATACCCTACTACTGTATTTAATATGAAGTACCAGGTACCATGGTATGCCTATTTTATGGCTAAAAAGAGCTTCATATATTTTATGCATTTTCAACAATTTCAGAATGTTGGCTTGTTTGATACTCTATAGGATACTATTTGGTAAATGACATCACTTTTTATGACAGCATATTCTATTAAAGTAATTCACTATTTGGGATATGATGCCACAAAGAATCATTATCATGTTATTGTATGCTGCTTGGCATACGATCACTGTAGCTACTTTTGTGATTTCCTTCAACAACATTGCATCCACTACGCACTACACAACTTCTCGCCTCATTTTTTTCTCTTCTTTTGCTTAAAGTTTTTATCCATATTACAAAACAAGAAGGGGCCTATATACTAGGCCTAATTTTGAGACCCTGGTTAGAACTACGTGAATTGGTGCCTCTAACAGTACTATTTTGGAGTCACCTCTGCCAACAGTTTTAACCAGAAGCTCTCAATGCAAAGTATATTTGTATACTACACGTGTGGTTAAAGTTTCAATTGTAAGCCTCTATTGCCTACATCAACTAGGAACTAAATGAATATAATGGTCTCTGTGTTTTTTTTTAATTCCTTTTGTGAATTCCTCACCTTCAGGTGTTAGTCCATGGGCCAAGACCCGAAAAATGGGTTGTTGGTACCATCTGAGGTGGCACAACCTTTTTAGTGTCAGTTTGTTTGTTGGGCATAGATATGCTTATCAAGCTATGATAGCATTTCCAAATGAGTAGCTTAGTCATAATAAATGAATTTTTAACCAATTTGGTCTCGTTTTTATATCCCTTTACTTCTGAATCGAAACTAAACCGCTATACAAAGAAGAGCACTGCCTTCTGTATGTCCACAGGTGTTCTGTTGTAAACGCGGTGCGCTTAGTCTTTATTCAAGGCAGCGAAGGGAATATCCAAAGGGTTATGATGTCCACAGCTGTCACGCGGTGCGCTTAGTCTTTATCTAGACCAATGTACCGTTATCATATCTAAAGTTCCTCTTAAAAGGGATTATCTATACTGTTTTTATACTACCCTATCAACAGTTTTAAACAAAAATCACTCTGTTCATTTACAATATCATTCATTATAATGTATCGTAGTGTACCGGTACATTGTTTTTGCATTATCTTATATTGTTGGAGGGAAAGAAAGCGACATTGGCGTGGTATCAGCGTTTTCACCGCAGCGTTTTCGCCGGAAAATGATAAATAATTGAAAGATACGGTAAAATTCACGAGGAATTGCTTTTGTTGTTGTTGTTGTTTTTAGATAAAAGGATATACACTGTATCATACGCTTTGGATATTCCCTTCGCAGTCTAGAATAAAGACTAAGCTCTGTGGACATCATAACCTTTGGATATTCCTTTCGCTACCTTGAATAAAGACTAAGCGCACCGCGTTTACAACAGAACACCTGTGAACATACCATAGAGCTGCATTTTACAGCTCTATGGAACATACAGAAGACAGTGCTCTTCTTTGTATGGCGGTTAGTTTCGATTCAGAAGTATAGGGATATAATAACGAGACCAAATTGGTTAAAAATTCATTTACTATGACTAAGCTACTCATTTGGAAATGCTATCATAGCTTGATAAGCATATCTATGCCCGACAAACAAAATGACACCAAAGAGGTTTTGCCACCTCAGATGGTACCAATATCTGGCCTGGCCCATGGACTATGTAGACCCATTTCAATTTACCTCATTCATGGTAACCTTGCAAGATAATATTATAAGATCACTTCGCCTCTCGAGTCTCCTGCACAAACAGCACATAAGCATATCTCTATACATGGGGGCCACAAAAAGGACATACACGTTGTCATGATTGTTGATGCCTGTAAGTGCTAGTGATGGCATCATGCACTCTTATATAAAATCTGGAGGGGGGGGGGGGAAATCATTTCCCTCTTTAACCCCTTGACACTCATCCCCCATAAAGATTCCCTATGCTCTCCTAGGGGCTCCTCCCTTCTTTGGGGTGCATTTATCAACTCACTTCTGGTGCAGAAGGTTAACTAACATCTTCAGAGAGTTTTGGGCAGTTCATAAATGCAATGCTGTCGTGATTATGGGGTTACAAACACGTTTCAAAGATGTCCCCCAAAAGTGTGCTTACAAACGCATTTCTGCAGAGTTGATCTACATACATCATGTAGTTGTTTTGAAATGTGTTATAACTGAGACCTGCCCTCTGCTGTCAACTACACATCTACGACCCCGTTTACAGTGCAGGGCCGGGCCGAGCCCAGCCTCAATTGCAGTACTCGGCCTCGCAATTTTGTCCATTTACAGTGCTGGGCTCCGCCTGGGCTTTTAATCTAAACCTTTCAATATTTTGTAGAAGTGGCGCTCTGCTTGTAAACAAACGATGATTACTGGCAGCGCGCCGGTTGCACTTTGGTATCGCATTTGGCCCAGTTTGCGTTTACAGTGAGAAAAGGCTGGGCTCGGCCGCGGCTTGCCGAGACTACCTCCAGAGCTTGGCCAAATACGCGGCCGATTTTGGTACTGCATTTGGCCTTTTGCGCGTTTACAGTGAAATGAAGGCTGGGTTCGGCCGAGGCCAATCCCTGCCTTTGCACTCACTGTAAACGGAGTCTATAAGCTCCTATGTCTAGTATGGTGGACCAATCATCTGCTATAATTATAATGATACCACTTGTGCAGCATACAGGAAATGACCCCTGGAAATATTATCATGCTGGGGATGGACCCTGAGGATCTCTATACTCAGCCCCTCTTTGCTGCATATACTAGGCCTACATAGTGTATCTCTCTTTTTTCCTATCTTCTTCTTCTTCTCTTTTCTTCTTCTCTGGGCATTTGGCCCAGTTTGCGTTTACAGTGAGAAAAGGCTGGGCTCGGCCACGGCTTGCCGAGACTACCTCCAGAGCTTGGCCAAATACGCGGCCGATTTTGGTACTGCATATGGCCTTTTGCACGTTTACAGTGAAATGAAGGCTGGGCTCGGCCGAGGCCGATCCCGGCCTTTGCACTCACTGTAAACGGGGTCTATAAGCTCCTCAGGTCAAACTGTGCAATGAAGCTGTGCAGAGACAAGGCCTCCCAACTGACTCAAGACAGAGTTGATACAAAACACAGCGGTTAAGAAATGCCAAAGGGCATTTGAAAACACATATTGCCAGTGCCATCCAAAAGAAGTTTTGCGAACACAGTTTTGATAGTACTGAAATGA
This sequence comes from Diadema antillarum, assembly GCF_040938485.1. Classification (NCBI taxonomy): domain Eukaryota; kingdom Metazoa; phylum Echinodermata; class Echinoidea; order Diadematoida; family Diadematidae; genus Diadema; species Diadema antillarum. The sequence goes on along the minus strand of NW_027270929.1, from coordinate 1,146,382 downwards.
GTTTTTAAACATGGGAAAGTTGATAAGCTCAGCCTCCTTTGTTTCCTTTTCTCCCTTCTGCTCTCCCCTCACCCCACTCATCTCCCCCCCCCCCCCTTCCCGTCACTCCCTGATTACCTTGCCAACCATGTCATCTCTTCTTCTTCCCTGGGGAAAAAAATGCCTATAAGTTGGCAATGACCAGTCCAAATTAAAAGTTCTGCCCCCCCTTCTACCCACCATGGAAAAAGTGCTTCTATTCATCATCATTCTGATGAATATTCAGAGATTCCATTCATCCTAGACATCTTCACAGCAATCTTTAATGCTACAATATTGACTAGATTACACTCAAATAAGCATAACAACTGGAACAGCATAATGTTGCCATTTTTTTTCTATTGTATCCATTAAGATATGATTAACAGTTTTAAGGAATAGTGACCTACAAAACAATGTATGTGTTAATGATAATTCAGGTGGGCTGGATTGTGTTTTAAATGAGATATGTAACAATCCCAAATTTGAATTGAAGTTTCCATACCAGAAAATCTTGAGATTTCACAAGCTATAGACTCATAAAGAGATCTGGGCCCTGTTGCATAAAAAGATGCAATCAAACGTAAATAAGAGAAACATATGTCACACATCAGCCAATACGAATTGAGTATTCAGAGACATATGTTTGATTTTCTGACAAACACTGTATGCTCGGTCTCAACTTTTAAGTACCACGGCCCATTATTTGTATCGCAGAAGTAGCTCATGTCAGCACCAGTGAGCATGCACGTAATAAATAAACACACCAAGGCATCTGCTGTCATAAACTGTTAAAAGTCTCCAAAGTTAATTTCCTCAAATACTTAGACCCAGTTCAGTAAATACGGAATGACACCAGGGTTGCAAATAAATAAATGCAAAGTACATCAACCTTATGTCATGGGTTCCAATTTGGCTAAACGCATATACGTGCACTGTGAAATATATGAACTTTGATACAGGTTCATGCAAAACATTTGACAGATGGCCTGAATTAGTCCATGCCTTTATAGAGGATGCTTTTAATATAGCCACTAGATTGTTCTACAAGAAACTCCTTCGCATATGTCTGATAGATTAACTTATCATAAAAATATAAACAAGAAACACAGCATTTCTGAAATATTTTTTATTTAAAGTAATTTTGAGCCAAAAAAAAAAAGGAGCAAAGGGAGAATATATAACTATAGACTGGACATTGAGGAGTCACCAAAATGACTGTGAATATAGTATTTTTATGGACAAGGATAGTTGTGACTCTATGTATAGAATCACTGTCATTTATCATTGTCACTGTTTTTATTTTTGCGCTAGTTTCTGGCAGCGCAAAATGCACAAAAAATTTCTGTTTTAATTTTCATACTCAACCAGGGAGAACTGGAGACACCTCGACCCATTCTCAGAGACTGAGAGCATGTGGCGATAGAGTCTTATATGCAGTTCTTCTTAAACTCTAGATGCTCCCACTTTTGATAATTAATCAGCACACAAACACACATACTACCATGAACACTGGTTTACTCTAATGCATACACATATAGAGGAGCACACAAGTTTGATTCATGTACCAAATCTGGCTTAAAATGCTAGTCTGAACAAACTATTTAACAGATGTACCAAATCTGGCTTAAAATGCTAGTCTGAACAAACTATTTAACAGAGGAAGTACACATAGTGTACATGCACGTTACACAGTCACACAAATGGTACACTATCCACATCTTTAAACTCCTTTTTGGAACAAGGTCTCACTATATACCCAGGTCTGATGAAAATAGGCCTACCACGTAATTAGCTTCAAGCAGGTCTGGAGATAATGCTTTAACAGGAAGATTATTAACTTCCATTTGTTTTGTTTTGCTTAGAGAAAAGCTAATTGGCTCGTGAGGCAGCTTCCTACAATTCGTTCTCAGCCAATAATGTGCTTGCTCAATCTCTCAACATACTCTGAACATCAACAAAAGTTCAAGGACAAGCAGAGATGTTATCTATTAAACAAACTAAAGTGCAGATTGAGCTGTGCTAAACATGCAAGAAATCCTTCAGGGTTTCAGAGCATGCTGTTTGTTTTGTTTGATGACTTCTTTGTTTGTTTTGTTTTGCTTCATTGTGTTTTTTTCTTTGGGGTATTGGTGACAGAGCAAGGCATTTTTTTCTCATGGAAGATGAGTAAGGTGCCATTTCAAAGGACCATTCTTATTACAAAAAAAAATATGACACAGAAACACACAAATTTTTATTCTCTGTGTCCTAATACATCTTTTCAAGATTATTGAATAAACCTGAAGATGATAAGTTGAACTCAGAGTCAGTTGACAGTAAGAGAATCCCTACAGATCCTAGCAAGATATTCCCTTTAATCCGTCCTCAAAATACCATTCCTGAGCAAACGATCAAAATATGATATGAAATGGAGGTACACTGTGTACATGTTGCTTGGCAGCTGTTCTTCCTCATTTTGTATACTGTTTTGTTTCTTTCCTGTTTTCACAGACATCCATTCCTCCACCTGCTGTGCCAAGCAACAACTTCCAGAAGCATCTAATGGAAATAGACAGGTGGCTTAACGGTCAGCTGAAGTGACCTTAGCGACTGCTGTCGGGACATCTGGCTAATCAGTGACGACCTCTCCCCTGGCAAGGATGGGATCCCTTATTGGGAAGACAGCCTGAGGAGGCAGAGGGTCGCTACGAGGCGAGGCGCGGAGGAGAAAGAATCAGTCAAAGGTGGGAGAACAAAGATATGCCTGCAGTCAGGCAGAACACATATGGATACACTGCACACAGACACACACTAATACATCACACACACACACACACACACACACACACACACACACACACGTTTGACCAAATATGGATATGAAATCTCATAACAGTTAAATCTATAAAGATGATTCAGTTTTGTTAGAGAGCCATTTTGAATAAACGCAGTGGATTAGCTGCATGAGTATCATTTTCTGGATAAAAGTGGGCACATATTAAAGGGACTGTATAGTCTTGGTTGAGGTGAGGATTTAGCTTTGACCGTTTTGTGAGGTATTTACACTTAACTTGTAGAAACCACTCTATGAAAGCATACAATTCTACAGGAAACTAAAATTTCATTTGATGAAAATCGGTTTTGAAATGAATGAGATATCCAAAAATATGGTAGCACAAAGAGATCCTAATACAAAGAGATCCTAATGACAGATTTAATTGGGATTGCCTTTTTTTTTATATCTCAGCCATTTCAAGACCAATTTTCATCAAATAAACTGTGAATTCCTCAATAAATTGCACATTCTTTCATATTTCATAAGAGGTTTCTCATTATTTCACAAACACACACACACACATATACACACACAAACATTGGAAACCTGTATCCCTACTTGAACCAAAACTATACCATCCCTTTAACATTGTTCTGACAATCAAATACTAGTTGGTCCTCCATCATACTGCTGAATTTGTGGGGAAGAAGAAAAAACAAACCCAAATATCCTTCATATCAACTGACATGTATGGTGTATATAATCTCCTTTGATACACACGTAGAATGTCACAGGAGTTATGGATTCTCTGAAAGTGAAAATGAAACATCATCTATTGTTCTGCACAATAACGGGACTGCCAACATTCACAAATCGAAATCCGGGGGATTCCAAAAAGTTTTCCGGGAGATACCAAAGTATCACATGCGTCTCAGTATATATAGGCAATAATACTTCCCAAAATCGGGAAGGATTTCGATATCCTTTGCCAGGATGTAAAGAGAGATTTCATCTTTCACAGAGACTTTTTATACACTGACGCACTTCCATGATATACAAATTTGCAGAAGCAAAAGATTTTCATCCAACCACTGATTCTAAAGGGATGTCATAGTAATGGTGGAGATGAGAATTGGGTTTTTCACCTTTTCTGAGATACCAAGAAACCACTTGTGAAATAGTACAGAACGTACCATTCTAAGAGGAATCCAAAATTTATTTGATGAAAATCGATTTTGGAATGGCCGAGATATCCTAAAACAAAGTAAAACAAAGCGATCGTAATATAAGGGGAATCCCACCTGCTATTAGGATTGCTCTGGATTTGGTACATGTATCTCAGCCATTTCAAAACCAATTTTCAGCAAATAAATATTGAATTCCTCTTGGAATTACATGCTCTTTCATATTTCATATTAAAGAGGTTTCTCATTAGCTAACCACAAATGAGAAACCTGACGTTAGGTCTCAGCCAAAACTATACAATCTCTTTAATACAGGAAGCCAATTTCTTTAGGGTAATATAAAACCTGAAAAACCAAGAACTATATACTATAACACCAGAAACATTCATGGCATGAAACTTGTGCAATTTGGAGCCAACGGCTTTTCTCTCATGGCATGAAACTTTCGCGAATTTCCATTGGAATTCAATGCTTTATGAAGACAAAACCTTTCCCATGCATTTTATGATCATGGATCTTGGCTCTTTGCAACAGTTACATGTACGTGAAAATTTCTGGTCTTGGCTCTTTGCAACAGTTACATGTACGTGAAAATTTCTGGTCTTACATTAATCCTTTTAGTGCAGAGGCTCAGTCTACTTGGCACATCCGGCCGATGGGGCGAGAAAGAGTGATAACATAATTTCATGATACCTTATGTAGAACATACATATGAGTCTCCTTTAACCAAATACACAAACATGCAAACACACACACACACACACACACACTTCATATTAAAATGTAATAAAAATCTCAAGTAAACCAAATCTAAGAAACCTGCTCCTCATCTTCCCCCAACCAATGCCTTTAAAATCTGTCCTCTCAGTATGATAGCCCACACCAAAATGCAAGTCACTGTGCTTCTATTACCTACTCTCATCCCTACTACGGCAGGCAGTCATGCAATGCGTACAAAAACCCTGTGCTGCTTGTGTTATTTACCATTTTACCATCTGTACTGTCTCCTGACAATTGCATACCATCACTTCAAAAGCTTCATCAGATAGCTGTCTTTATACACAACTAACGAGTAATCTTTTTTTTTGAAACCTCACAACAAATGGTGAATGTCTGTTTGGATTTAAAATGCAAAGGGTTGTGTATCATAGCCCTTGCTGTCTTTAAGTAATGCCTAGGGTTATTGTGCTCATGCAGAGGAACAGCTCCTTAAAGGGACGGTACAGTATTGGTGGAGATGAGAATTGGGCTTTTAACTTTTTGCGAGATACCAAGAAAACACTTACGAAATAGTACAGAGCATACCATTTTAAGAGGAATTCAAAGTTTATTTGATGAAAATCGGGTTTGAAATGACTGAAACATCCAAAAACAATGTAAAACAAAGTGATCGTAATAAAGTGTGGGTCCCACACTTTATTAGAATCGCTCTGTTTTGCATATCTCAGTCATTTCAAAACCAATTTTCATCGAATGAACGTTGAATTCCTTGTGGAATTACATGCTCTTTCATATTTCATATCATAAGAGGTTTCTCATTATCTCACCTAAAAACATTAGAAATCTTAAATTACGTCTCAACCAATACTATACGATCCCTTTAAAAAAGAAAAGAAAAAACAAATGTGCATGACTTCCAGCAAGGCACTTTAGATTTCTAGCAGTTAATTACAACGTGCGAGAGATAACTACTGCCAGGGGCTAGAGTCAAACTAATAGTGATAAAGATACAGCATAGGATGTGTACACGTGTAGGTGTTGCTCTGGCAATAATGATATCTGCACACTGATTCTCTCATGACACAAGCTAACAAAAAACAATGTAGAACTGCATTAGCTTTGACAAGTAATACCTGTCAAGCATTGCACTAGGTTGACAGGGACTAAAATTTCTTGACTGACATTTGCCCGGTTCTCTGCTGCTCCAAACAATGGTGGAGAGGGTGGCTAAATTAAAAGAGCAAAGATACACAGCTTCACACAGCTCAATGAAATCTCCCCCTGGCTGCATGGCATTACCATGGTAACAAGACAATTGATGGTGATGCAGTGCTGCTCAGTGAAAGCAAACACGAGTCCATCCACTGAAATTCTCTGAGGGAGTCAGAGGCTCTCATTATATATCTACCGGTATTCTCTCAAATGGCTATTAAAGAGACAGAATGTATAATATCGCATACAATGTCTACACATAGTCATTGATATGCATCCATCAAGCATTCGATGAAAGTGCAATTTTTCCTCTATGCAATAACAGCCTGTCTTTCACACTCTCAGACAGTATCATAATAGGATTAACGTCAATTACCGTATGGTCGCCACTTGTGTGTAATTCCTATGCACTTCCCGGTTGGCGAACTAACGATAGGCACTGAATTAGTTTGCCTCCCATAGCCTGCCACATATTATTAGCGTGTGTGTTATACACACACTGCAATGAAGGATGCATCGTCCGTCACCGCGTTTGAAAACCTCCCTTAATCTGCCACCTGAAATCCATTCTAAATCAAAAACATTCTCGCATTAAAAATGGTTTCATCACCTGTTACATATATATGGTAAAATGTATTTTGATTACAATTATTTACGTTTTTACAGAGGAAAAAGGTGAATTACGAATGTATTTTGAGAGTGATGAAAATCCATCGCCCAAGCTGATCTCCGATTGCGGCGCGCGTTACATGCGATGTGAATGTCTGGCAACTTTACAGCAGTGGCGGTAATTGACGTTAGTCAGGTCTCAGTCCCTTTGTATTCTAGTGTCTTTTGATCATCATCATCATCATCACCACCATCATCATCATCATCATCACCATCATCATCACCATCATCATCATCACCATCATAAAGAAAATAATACATTTTTATCAAACAAGACTGAAGCTTTCCTATTGATGCTTGGTAATAGGCTGCATTTATGCATGTCTTAGGGAGAAAAAAAAATTCTCCTTCAATTTCTGGTAAAGGATGTGGCATGCACATCGACAGTAATGCTACTTTGATGTTTAGGCAAATCGCTTTGAAAACTGCACTGGGCATTTTCTTTATGAGCTCTCACAAACGCAATCTCTACACTGAGCATGTTTCCATTTTCTGAAGTTGCACATGAAAATGGGATTTGGTCACTTTAGATATTGCAATAGCTCACATTCTCCCTCAATTTTAAGCACCTGAACAAGCACAACACAAATCATGAGATGTATCATATTTTGATTTGATAGTACAGGCTAATAAACCAGACACCACCCTTCCCCTCCCCCCTTCCCCTCCCCCTCCCCCCTCCCCCTCTCCCCTCCCCACTCCCCTCCATTAAACACTCATTATTTTATGTTTGGGAGCTAAAAAGCAGAAGCAGCATCCTGTTTTCCCAAGCATTTTATTATACGTTGGCATCTTGACATAAAACAGAAGTACTACCATCAAATCTTAGATAGTCAGTGTAATGTTTTCACTGGCCATACATACTGTAAAACATGATATATTCGCGGCATGAAATTTTCGCGAATTGGAGCCGATAGCCTTTTTCATGGCATGAAATTTTCGCGAATTGCTACTGGCATTCAACGCATGTAGTGTAGACAAAAGCTTTCGCGTGCATTTTAATTTCGCGAATTTTGGCGCTCGCGAAATTCGCGAAATTAAAATGCACGCGAAAATTCCTTGTTTTACAGTATACTGGACACTTTATGTATTTGGTTGTTGTTTTTTTCGTGATAAATTATATCTCTTTAGGTTTTTGTTTTTTTCCCAGCACAACTGGTATATATGATGTCAACTCAGCAAAACTAAACAGATCCAACAAACAAACACAAACACAAACAAAAGCAATGTGGATGATTTGATTTAGCTCTTTCATCCTTGAGAGTGCCCACATAAAACCTTCAGCAGTCAATGGTAATAGAAAAGGAGGTTAGTAACGGTGGAAGTCTAGTTTCATGATTATTCAAAGGATGATCATTAAGGCCAAGTAAAAAAAGAAACCAGTTTCTTGTCCTCGCGCGCATCTATTTTGGCCGCCGCATCGATTTTTTTACTATTTACTATTTTCAAAATGGCGCTGAAAATACCAAGAAATTCATAATTCTCGTCCCAGCCCGCTCCCCGCCCGCATCGATTTTCAGTTGCCGCATCGACTTTTTTGATATTTATTATTTTTTCGGCCGACGAAAAAAAAATCAACAATTCACCTACCAATCGTGATTTCTAATTACGCCTTGCGTCCTCTACTTAGCTTTATAAAATGGGTTCAAGAATGTAGCCAATAGGAAGCGCTGAAATGAGACACACCTCCTTCCTTTACTTCAGTACAATTGCACTGCCTGTAATCCTATGGTAGATTGCCGATCGTCTGTGCGGCGGCCTGTCTTCCCTTGTGCATAACATGTGTGGCGTAAGTACGTATACTCTACTATACGTACACTTTGTACAGTACAGTAGACCAAGCGTTATGGCACCGGACGCGTACATGGAGTCACTTTGAAGAGCAAATCCAACGATTTAGCAGGTTAATTCTCACGCCGTTTTCAGAGTATGTTGTCTAGTAGGCCTATATGAGGAGTCTATATCAAGTCTTTAAGGTAAAGGGTGCATATTCTATGTAAAATAAGTAAGTTTTCATGCGGGAACTTAAGTGTCCGGAAACCCAACCCCCCATTATACTTATACTGTATGTGCGGGACTTCCGCCAGTGCGACGTGCGTAAATGTTTGGGACGAACATCTTCGGACGTCTTGACCCACAAAGGTACGTGAAAAACGCTGAAAAATGATGTTAGTTTTCGAATTTTTGACCCATTTTATAAAACAAATGATGCACATGATTATTTCGTGGCGTTAGTGGAGGCGTAGCTCACTCTCGGGTATTTACAATGTAGTGCAACATGCACGAGGCTTCGCCTCGTGCATGTTTCACAATTGTAAATACCCTCGAGTGCACCACGCCTACACTAACACACTCTAACCTGTGCATCATTTGTATAGTAGTACAGCTGTAGCTTCTGTAGTGCTTATGTAATACACTGTAACGCATGCATTTCACACTGCGAGCTCGGCAAGAAGGAATGACACACAAAGCAGTTGCACTGTAGTTGGATGGGCGGGCCTGGGATGTGACAGATGTACAGCGCACTCGGTACGTCGTGATGTAGACAGGACGTTGAGCACCTTCTGTACATTTCTCTCGTGCTGTTGCCCGCTTCATGTGCTGCTAGATTGATTGCGCAATGTAACCACAAACCCCGTTATTACGAGATCCGTGGGACCGGCGATATTACCTCGTTATAACCATACTCATTAAAAACAAAGAAAAACATAAGCATGACGTCATATACCCATCCATGAAACTTAAACATAACCTTTGCGTTGTTATTACACAATTATTGAGCGTTATTATTGAGAGAATAAAGGGAGATTATTTGTGAATTAGACGAAGAAACAGAGGCTGAAATGATAAGTAAATTTACTCTTTATTGTAATTCTTGTTTTTTAAGCTTTTTCTAAACACCAGCGCAAATATGGGGGCAAATATATACTGTAGAGTAACATACAGGCCTTGTTTACCTAACTTGCTAGGTATTTTTACGCTGTTGGTGCCCAGCGGGAATGCGATGATTTCATGAATCATTTCGGCTGTGATCTTGTACACATGTACAATGTATGATCGTTGCGCCCAAATTGCGTTCTTTATTTTCTTCCGAAAATCTCTTCGCGTTTTGTACGACCGTCCTTGAAAATATGTGACAGGATTGAATGTGGGAGGTTGTCATCCTGTTTACGCAAATCTGTACCAGATCTATTCAAACTAGTAAATGCGTTTGTTTCTTTTTCTGATTTAGGTTAACATGCGTCATTCAACTTTTTTTACGCTACTGTCACCTGGCGAGATCGCAATGATTTCAGAGTAACATACGTGCGTTGTTTACCGCTAACTTGCGAGGTATTTTACGCTGTTGGTGCCCAGCGGGAATTCGATAATTTCATGAATCATTTGGCTGTAATTTTATACAGTGTATGATCGTTGCGCTCGAAGGGATTAAAAATGTGTTCTTTATTTTCTTCCGAAAATCTCTTCGCGTTTTGTACATCCGTTCTTGAACTGTTGAATGCGTTTGTTTCTATTTCCGAGCACCGATTAAGTAGGTTTTCTTGTACACATGTACAATGTATGATCGTTGCGCCCAAATTGCGTTCTTTATTTTCTTCCGAAAATCTCTTCGCGTTTTGTACGACCGTTCTTGAAAATATGTGACAGGATTGAATGTGGGAGGTTGTCATCCTGTTTATGCAAATCTGTACCAGATCTATTCAAACTAATAAATGCGTTTGTTTCTTTTTCTGATTTAGGTTAACATGCGTCATTCAACTTTTTTTACGCTACTGTCACCTGGCGAGATCGCAATGATTTCAGAGTATATACCGCTAACTTGCGAGGTATTTTACGCTGTTGGTGCCCAGCGGGAATTCGATAATTTCATGAATCATTTGGCTGTAATTTTATACAATGTATGATCGTTGCGCTCGAAGGGATTAAAAATGCGTTCTTCATTTTTCTTCCGAAAATCTCTTCGCGTTTTGTACATCCGTTCTTGAACTGTTTAATGCGTTTGTTTCTATTTCCGAGCACCGATTAAGTAGGTTAACATGCGTTATTCAACAATTTTTACGCTACTGTCACCCGGCGAGATCGCGATGATTTCATTCATTATTTCGGCTTTAATCATGCACTCATATTTAAAGTATCATTCGTTAAATGATAATGAACACATCCAGATCTATTCAAACTAATACATGCGTTTGTTTCTTTTTCCGAGCACTGATGAAGTAGGTTAACATGCGTTATTCAACTATCTTTACTCTATTTCTGTCACCTGGCAGGATCGCGATGATTTCACTAATTATTTCTGCTTTGATCAATACACACTCATATTGAAATCATCATTTGTTAAATGATAATGAACAAATCCAGATCTGTTCAAACTAATAAATGCGTTTGCTTCTTTTTCTGAATACCGATTATTGTATAGGTTAACATGCGTTACTCAACTATTTTAACGCTACTGTCACCCGGCGGGATCGGGGCGATGATTTTATTATTTCGGCTTTAATCATCCAAACTCATATTTGCTCAAAACCAGCAAAAGAACTGGAAGTCGGAACTAAAATTGGAAAGGACATAATGATGAGTTGCACACGCATTCCAATTGTCCATTTTTGGTCAAATTTTATTGTCGCTACATGAAAAGTTTTTGAATGCGTTATCTATTTTTTTCTCGTTGCGCTGTGGTCTGACCTCATATCACGCACACGTTTCTCGCGCAAAAGAAAATCGAATGATTATGTTTAATAATTAGTAGTAACATCGGAAGGTGTTCCTGTGTCTTATCACGCGATTAAGAAGAAAACATGGAAGGAACCGTTCTCTGCAAAACGGGAAAAGACGTGGATAGCGAGATTTCGGTTTCCAATGTTTCATTTGTCGCGTGTTTGAAGGCGGCAATTTGGTCAAGAAATGGAATCTCGTTATATCCGATCAAATTGCTTATGTTTTTCTTTATCATGATTTACCGAAATTGTCCTCGTTATAACCGGAATCTCGTTATAACCGAACACGTAATAACCGATTCGTTCTGCCATTACACGCAAAGGAAAGCGGGACCGACGCGATCACCTCGTTAAAGCAGTTCCTCGTTATAACCGAACTCGTTATAACGGGATTTCCCTGTAGTAGAGGAGACCAGCCAGCCAGCATAGCATGCGTTCTGGAGCTGGAAAAAAAATCGTGGAGTGATGGAGAGAACCGATCTCAAGCGCACCGATCTCAAGCGCACATGTGCACAGCGAACGGCTTTAAATAGTGAATATAGTATTCAACTGTTTCGTATTCTGTCTTTCAGTAAAAAGGAAATCAGGTGGTTGTTTCACAGGGTTGACAATTGGCAGTACTGTCTGCAGCATTTTAAATCCTTGAGCGAATAAGTTTTCATATGAGAAAAGATCTAAAGTTTGTGTTGTGTTGAAAGGCAAAAATAATGCTATGCATTTCCAGAGATAATGGTTGGATTCATATGTTCAACAAGTGATGCATAAATGTGTATATTTTATGTTAAAAAAAAGTTTGTTTTTTTCCTTACCCTTGATATGACTGAATGAATACAGTCACAGTGTAGTTGAATTGGTATACTTGTCATGCATAAACAGCAATATACGCAGATTTGGTATTAAATTGTGCATGGTACTCAAATGATAAGTGGTTTATATCACACATAAACACATATTACTTTCATTTTGACAATCCACGGAAAATAGTAAGATATCAAATAGTAAGGACCTCCCTCATCGCCTTGCTCAAAAAACCCGGACGAGAAACTACTTTCTTTTTTTACTTGGCCTAATATCAACAACCTTGTGCCAAAATCAGTATCGGATCAATAGTGGGATTAACAAGTAGGCAAATTAGCGGGATACAAATCTTGAGATTTTTGCCTGTGTGGACATAAAAAATCTTGCTCATTATCGCAATCATCATCACGACGCAAATCCCAGGAAATCTTGCGCTTATTTCTGAATTATTCAAATAATTAGCTCCGTGGTGACTGTGTGAATGCTGGAGCAAGTTATTTTATATCCCATCATTCAATTCGCACATAACAACAGCATGCGCATCACACCACTGTGACATTTAAGTACAAAAGGGCAAAGAGAAGCACACGCAGATTTATTGCCATTGGCAATTAGCAGGATATTTCTGTACATGTGAACATTTGCAAAAAATCTTGTGATTTGGATCGCGATTATTATCCCCTATTTCTGTCAATGTGAATGCTCGCAAAAACCCTGAGATACAGATTGCAATTGTTATCCCACTATTTTGTACATGTTATAAATGAGGCCAATATCAGCTATTACAACAAAGCTGGCCAAATGGGCAAAAGTTTCCTTCAACACTGCCTAAAAATGTAGCTTTTTATACCCCCACCACCCTGTCCCTTTCTTTCACCCACCTTAGGCTGAATACAATACATGACCTCTGTTAACCCCAGAGGTTGACAACTGATGAACTTCAAGCTTGTGCATTTGTATGTACATTGTACATGTGTGTGATGTGTGTATTTGGAAAGGGGGAAAATATACATGTTCCTTTAGCTTTTTTCATCAAAACATATCAAAATTCACTGCCATTCATTGCAGCTGTCTCCTGAGAGCAGTTTGTACAGTAGATTTTGTCACAGTACATCTCTTTTATCTTCTGTCTTGCATATAATGGCTGCTGCAACTGAACTGTTTTTCTTTCTAAGTATTAATAGCAGCTTGTACAGGTTGTAAACTTATGTAAGGTATTAGAAGCCAAATTTGTGGGAAAGGGTTGAAATACTCTCGCTCTAATCATTGACACATACTCGTCATGCAAATTTCACAAGAGCCCATTACCAGGACTACAAATGTAATTTTATATCGTGTGTCCTGTTCATCAAGGAGGGGGATATACAAGGTGAACACGGAGATATCAGGTGAACAAGTATTTAATCACTATGTATTATACACATGTGGAGTCAAATGACACTCTTCAACTCATAATAATAACACAACTTGGGATTCAAATGAACAACAACCCATGAAGCTCCAGCGAGAAAATTTACCTTTGAGGAGAGGCGTAATCTTCTTGAACGTCTCCACCGGTCCGTAGCGGACATACTGACCCAGCCCGAGCTCCAGCAGCAGCAGGGGAAGTCCCGTCAAGAAGAGAGTGATGAAGTAGGGGATCAGGAATGCACCTGTGTCGTGAAAGAATGGAGGCCAGTTAGGGGTGAAGTTCATGATCGAAGCTTGTTAATCGAAAAACTGTAGTCAGGTTTGTTATTCCAAAGCTTCATTATTTTCAAAACACACAAATTCTGTATATGGTGCATTCCCATTATAACAAACACGGATATAACAAAATTCCGGTTACAACGAAGTAAAAATTCAAGCCGCGACATAACCCACTCTATGTATTTTTATTGTTTATCTGTTCAGTCATATAACAAAAGGAAACTGCCGGTCCCAATGACTTTGTTATAAAGGGAAGTCCACTGTACCTACAATGGTGTAGAGGTTTGTTATATAAATTGAAAATGAAAAAAGGTTCATTATTCTGAATGTTCCTTCATCTCAAAATGAAACTAGAAATATCACTTAAGGTGATTAATACCCCCGCCCCGTGACGACAGTCTTACCCAAGGAATGATCTTTCCTTGATCTTCTGCCATTTAAATGCCGTTACCATGGCAACGCAGCTTCCGACACGTCCAAAAAATATGTCTTCCACATCTTCCCACCAAGACTATTGCGTGTGCCACATTTCATAAGCTTTTGTCAAAAACTGTGGAAGTAGTTCAATCCACAAGATCTTTCCTTGATCTTCCGCCATTAATATGCCATTACCATGGCAACGCAGCTTCCGACACGTCCAAAAAATATGTCTTGCACATCTTCCCACCAAGACCAATGTGTGTGCCACATTTCATGAGCTTCAGTCGAATACAGAGGAAGTAGTTCAATCCGCAAGATCTTTCCTTGATCTTCTGCCATTTATATGCCGTTACCATGGCAACGCAGCTTCCGACACGTCCGAAAAATATGTCTTCCACATCTTCCCACCAAGATCAAGGTGTGTGCCACATTTCATAAGCTTTGGTCAAAAAACTGAGGAAGTAGTTAAATCCGCAAGATCTTTCCTTGATCTTCTGCCATTAATATGCCGTTACCATGGCAACGTACTTTCGGGTACTGTCAAAAAATGCGTCTTGCACATCTACAACCAAAGGCACACATCTGTACCAAGTTTCATGGAAATTGGGCAAAAACTGGGGAAGTAGTTTGCAACACAAAATTTTCCATCATTTTGGCTCATAATATGTGAGCTGTTACCATGGCAACATACTTTTTGTCACTGTCAAGAAATGTGTCATGCTGACCTATATCCTAAGACAAACATTCAATATGAATTCCATGAGAATTGGAAGAACACTGATGAAGCAGTTTTGCCATGAAGCATTTTGCCCTATATTTTACCAATAACATGCCGTTACCATGGCAACGCACTTTTTGCCACTGCGGAAATATGTGTCTTGCACATTAACATATTCAGATGAACATCTGTACCTAATTTCATAAAAATTGATCAAAAACTGTGGGAGGAGTTCGCGACGCAAGATTTGTACCCATTTTTGCCCATAATATGCCGTTACCATGGCAACGTACTTTTGGGTACTGTCAAAAAATACGTCTTGCACATCTACAACCCAAGGCACACATCTGTGCCAAGTTTATGGGAATCGGTTGAAAACTGAGGAAGTAGTTCGCGATGCAAGATTTGCAACGGACCGACCGCCCGACCGACCGCCCGACCGCCCACCCGACCGACCGCCCGACCGTCCGCTGATTCCTATATACCCCCTTAAAACTTCGTTTGGCGGGGGTATAAAAAAAAAAAGATTCATTTGATATACTAAAGGTTCATTCATCCACCAATATTGAAATATACTTTGTTACTCTAGAGGTTCATTAATCCGAAAAGAAGGTATGTGCTAACGAAACTTTTGAATCACAAATCTTTACTTTGTTTTTGGATTAATGAACCTTTGGAATAACACAACTTTTTTCTTTTCAGAGATAAACATATACCTTTGGAATAATGAACACCATTTCATTTTTGGATTAACAAACCTTTTATAGAACAAGGAACCTTAGGAATAACAAACTGTAAACGGCAGTCAGAAGGTGATACTAACAACCAATACAGAAGTAGAGAGAAGACAATGGAAATGGATTAAACAGTCCTAGACATCTACAGCAAATATCGAAGTTTTGCCTGAGCTGCCAGTACAACATTTCCTATGCATGTAGCAATCAACAAAGATGAAAACAAGCCATTACTTTAACTTAATAACCGTAGGAAGTGAGAGTGTGGTCATCATGCAGTGAAAATACAGTACTGATAGATTGGCATTAAACTCACTGAGAAAAATTAGCTTAAGAATAGTGTATATGCATCTTTCACTTTCAAGGAAAATACAAAGTGAATATTGAGAGAAATGTCTTTGGCAATTTAATGCTGTTTCATAGAATATTTATGACTTTATACGAAAACATTTGACCATTTTAAACAACCTACGTCAGGTGGACAGGTCATGCCATGATTGAAGTGATTTTTGATATTACAGACTTCCAATGAAATGCTTTGTACTGAAAATCTGACTACAATCATGTAACTTTTATAATAAAGGTCCTTGCCAGTTCATCAGATAACATACAAAGAAATAAACAACAATAGCACTGCTTTTTATTAAGAAAAAGAGATAATCAAATATACTTGCATGCCACTGTCAAGTGTTTCATGAGTTGCAGAAATGAAATGTACACAAGGTGTGTGAAAAACTATCACACCAAATGTCAGTTACCATGAAATCATAACCCGTTCGTGAGAAAATCAAACAGATGTTTATCTATGGGCAAACTGCCTGGTTTCAGTACTGTTCCCACTTCTGTATTGAAAGCAATCTGTGTATACCATCATTCTGTTACAAATCTATTATATTCTGGCCTCTTTTCTTCCACAGTTTGGGGTTTCAGGAAAAAAACAAAACAAAACATAAAATTTCATTTCAGCATCCTAGTATATTTCTTCTCACAGGCAAAAGTTGACCTACTTCAAAATAATAACACCATACTAGCCTCTTTCTCACATTTGTATTAAAATCAATACAATTGTTTACACTGTTATTGAGGTAGACCATATTCCAGGTCAGCTATGTATGCACTGTAACAATATAGGCCTACAGTCAAGAAGTCAGGGTTATCCACACTCATTGCTACAATTGTTTATCCCATCCACCACATGTACATCTGTACATAAATCATCTAGACAAGACAAAAGAAAAAATTTTACAGTCCACTGACTATATACAAGTGTACTTCATGATTTTTGCATTATAGCAAGCTGAAGGCCAACCCTAGTCCCCCTACCCCCCCCCCCCTTGCAATCATGCTGTTGCTGTTGCTCATACAGTGCATTGTCTGATAGCTAATGTTGCATGAAGTTACAATTTCCACTTTGTAATATGACACTGACACCTCATCTTTCATTTTCCACGGTTACACTAAAAATGTAGAGGGGGCTACACTTTAATGCACTAATCGTGCTGCAGAATTCAAAGAGTGTGTAAGTTGCATGCAAACAAGCCAGCTCCATGTAAACAAAAAGTGAGAGAGGATAAAGACAAAAAAATTACAAAAATAACAGATGAGATACATGTAAGCCTGCACCAACACCTGAAAACCTGAGCAACCGTTATATATTTAGGAACATGGTTGGCACGAAACAACCGAAATGACGCTGCAATTTCAAATCTTGACTCTTTTGTAAGCCCAAAACTTCCTCCCCTTTGCTTTGACTGCTGACACTTGACCCTCAAATCAATTTCATAATCATTTGAAGCAAACAGTGGCGTACGTGACTGTTGAGCAACACTGGTCTTCGATGACTTGCAGAATTTTCAATTCAATTATTAATGAGATGACTACACACGTTTCTGTATCCAACCAGAATTTCTGGACACTCACGCTCTCACTTGTACACTTCAGGAAATGGCTAAGAGTTCTCACAACACAGCTGCACTTGAAAGAATGATCAATTGTCAGTTTGTTGTTGGGTTTTTTTTTTAATGTATGCGTGTATGCTGTGTATGTGTGTGAGCATGTGTGTGTGTGTATTTTTCACGTATGATGTTCTCTTACTGCTCAATTTCTGCAGCCGCAAAATCACTGGTATTCAAGCAATCTGTCAAATGTCAGTTGTGCCCGGTTGTATCTAGTTTTAAGGCAATACAATTTAAAGGTGTAACATGGATTTTATTCAAGAGCTATGATCAAAATGTATTGTACAAGTGTGCTTCAAATAAGTTATGAAACTCTGCAGCTACTTCAACATGCTACTATTCTCACAAGACTTCCAACGACAAATGTCAATTCGATAAAGTGGCATCATAGGCTCAATAATCTAGAAAATAGTGCTCTGTTGTTCTTGTTTTTCATAGGCTGTATTCCTAGCCATTTGAATGGCAAGTCATATCTGGCATGAACAATAATTTTCAAGTGGTTGTAAAAGCTGATGAATGAATGTTGACAAGAAAAAAATGTAGACAAAACTCAGTGAAAACAAGTGGTCCAAAAAGACATCGTATACAATGTAGCAGCTTGCATGTACCTGATACTGCATCTTATGCATGCTTAGAATATGTTTGTAATATTGGTCCGGCATCTAAATTTTTGTTTTCTTCAGAAGTACAATGTAATTTTGTATCTTTACAAATTTTGTGGTATGTGATAATTTTTTCCCCCATGATTCTGCATAGAATATGTCAAAACATGCCACATTCCTGTATGTCTCCGAGCACAATATTAGCCTTCCTCTTCACACACATTCCAGAGATATTACTCTGTGCAATGGCTGGTTGTATGTGACATTGCATTGCAACATGCTTTCATTTCTGCCTTGAGTTGACACTATACGGACATAAAGAGACATACTGAAATCCATCATTATAGGGACATCCTAGCAGAAGAGACTGAACCAACGACAAATCAATAAACATCTGGGGAAAACTAAGCATTTTTTTAAAGGTATACTGCAAGTTATGGCCATTTCATATCTCAGGATGAAAGTGATGTCCTGCTGAGTATAAAAAACATAATAATACAGAAAATTAAAAAAAAAGAACAAGCACTTTTGGGCATAATGTGACCAACATTTTATATAAATCATGCCATGCTTACAGAGAGAGAGAGAGAGAGGGGGGGGGGGGGGGTATTCAATTTGTTCATAAATGAGAATAAGAAATAAACTGATTTTTGTTGTTGTTGTTGTTGTTGTTGCTGCTGTTTTTTACAGCACGAAACAGTAGGGTCTTTTTTTAATGTCAAGTGGCTGAAACTTAACATCATGGTCTCCGCTGGAAGTTCCCTTCTTTGACGATACAATCCTCCTTTGTTACTTGAGTCATCCGAAGTATACATGGATCGAGATCTACAAACAACTGAAAGCCGTTCGAGATGTATGAGTAGAGAGTGAAACCACATTTTTTGTCACTGAATTACGCGCTGTGCAAGCGCTGTGGATGATACGCCTCACTTGCACTGATTTTTGTTGTTGTGTACATAATGTGTATATAGTTACTATTAAACGTAGCAATAGTGACTTCTGTAGAAGCTGTTATTTTCTTGTACAGATATTTTCACAAATGAGAAGGCCACAGACATTTTTGCGAAATGTTGTTTTCGCGATTTGACATCAAGGCTATCATAATGAAAAGTGCACTACTGCCTGTCAATACGTGACATTTTCGCATGTTGCAAAAACCTGTGGCCTAACAACGATTTTCGAAATTTGTGAAAATCAAACCCTCGCAAAAATAACAGCTATAACAGTTATCAGGGGCAAAGAGTTGTACAGGCTCTTGTTTGATCATTATTCTTATACTTTTTCAGGACAGACCAACTGAGGAGATGTGACTTATTTTGCAATCTTGAAGAAACTTGTATACAATCTATTGTAAAAGTTCAATCTATTTTTCAAAGTTAACCAGCATGGTGTGAAAATACACTTCTAGTGTCCCTCAAAAGGTGATAACTTTCTTTCTGAGTCAGAAAATATTGCCGAAAGCTTCACTGCCCTGTCACCTTTGTGTCCCCGAGTTGGCATAAGGCAACATTACTGTAAAAGCCGTTATTTTCGTGAGGGTTTAATTTTCGCAAATTTTCCAAATCACTGTTGGGCCGTGAACATGGCAACATAATGAAAGTATTGCCACTTGATCCTGATCATATTAAATCTAAGAACAGGCATTACTGCACTTTCGATTGCCTTGGTGTCAAATCGCGAAAACAACATCTCGCTCAAGTTCTGTGACCTCCTCACTGGAAAACATCTGTACACAAAAATAACAACTTTTACAGTATATTTGAGACTATTTTTCCATACGTCATGTCATGGCCATGAACGCATTGTCCATTTTTATTTCATCATCATTCATTCTTTAAAGCCACTTTACCCTAGTGGTCAACGCTGTTTCAGAGTATCAAATGTAAAGTTTGATTGAATTTATCGCAAAAAGAGAAAAGCCGTGTGTGGGAGAGTCTAGTGCTTACCGCCACCGCTCTTGTAGCACAGGTAAGGGAATCTCCAGACGTTGCCGAGGCCCACAGCATAGCCCACGCAGGCCAGGATGAATTGGGCCTTGTTCCCCCATTTCTCACGCTGACCGCCAGGGTAGCCACCAGCCTTGACCACTCCCGGGTCCTTCAGGGGGGAGAAACTGGCCTTTGAGGAGGGCATCGTGGATGAGTCCTTTGCAAGTTCTTCTGGGCTGGAGATTGGAAAGAAAATTTGACAAGCAACTATGAAGACACTGGCTACTGTACAAAAGGTGTGTCACTGATATTTCTTCCCCCAACCTCTCCTTCTCCAGTGAGACAAAAAAGTTACTGAGAAACCCAAAGCACACAATATACAAAAAGGTGTGACAATTGGTATTCCCCTGACGTAACAATGAGAGAGAGAAAAAAAAATGCTGAGTAATCCTGAACGCACAAAATACACATACACAAAAACCACACAATACAAGACCATACAATACTAGCTTCTTGAATACACCCCACCCCCACCCCTAGACAAGAGACAAAAGGAACAACACTAGAAAACCCTGAAAACAAAAGGCATCACAATGCAAGGGCTCTACATCTCTCTCCATTGATAATTTATGGCACACAACTAACACTTGTCCTCATAAGTGGCATACTTGAAGAACTCCTTCTCTCTGGAAATACACACCAGGTGGGTAATCAATATTTGTCAGACAAGGACATTGGTATTGAATAACTCAATTGTAGACACACATGAAAGGAATTAGGATACCATTTGCAGCTGAAACAAAAACCCAGCTTCAGTGCTTCAAAATAGTTTTTATAATTTTATGTGAGTTCAGGATAGAAACAACCAATGTAAAAATTTTAATCAGTATTTAATCAACATTAAGTAAATCTTGTTAAATATACAAAATGTGAACAATCATTATAATAAAATTGCTTCCAAACTAAATCGTCTACAGTTATGGTTTAGTGAGAATAGTGATATCTCCTCATATTTTAGACTTCATTATGAATTTTTATACGGTAGGATGTTTTGTGATACAACTGATCTACATATATGCATCAAATGTGATAACTTGAACATTTTTTAAGTCACTACTCCCAATGGTAAACAATGCCTTTAAATGTCAGCTTAACACATAAACTGTGTGCATTTTGATACAGCCAGAAAAGACTACCAGTAACTCTTATTCATTTTTCAAAATGTTTTCTTGCACGCATTCTCTGGCTATCTGCCAATAAGCCGGTATGATTTGTGAGGTAAATTTTGCCTTAACACCAGATACCATATAATCTATGATGATGATGGCCACTACAGTCTTTACATCAGTCCAGGCTACACTGAATTCATTCATTTTCAACTATCAATTTAATGATTTTGTCAATGAGCACTTACGATAATTGCACTATAAACACATAATTTTCCACACATTCTGCATATCTATCACTGAATGTTAATAGTTTCTCTTTACAATCAGCTTTACACTTAATGAAACCTAAACTCAAAACATAATGGATGCATTTTTTGTTTGAAGCTCTATCAGTCTAGATCCCCCCTCGGTGTTTGGGCTTATACCTCGTTTATACTGCAGCTACATGTGTAGGTTTCAGAGCATCTTCAAGGAGGTCCTAAAGCCTGCTTGAAAAAGTGGTCTCTTGTCTGTTAACCCTTTTTTAGCAATTGAAGATTCTGTACATTTATGGCCTGTGGTTCTCTGGAAGGTACAGCAATATGGCTGTCATTTCGACAACTTTCTAAATGATATATTATAGCTCAGTGCATGTTTATTTTTGTCTATAAAGTTATGTTTACTTGAAAGCCTATTCAGACTTTACCAAGAGAATGGTGGGTCACAGAAGTAATTCTGGCATACTTTGTTGACCTTTGACCTCTTCCAAATTACATAATTATGTATATTCTATATGAAAAAAAAAATGGTAAAGTATAAAACTATTACAAAAAAAAAAGACAGATGGGCAGTATTGGGTGGGTTAATACTGCTCGGGCTGTTCAAGCAGGCCAGACTGGCTCCGTTCCCATGGTAACCAAGCTCCCCTCTGATACACAGTGCCAGTTTTTTTTGTTAATTTCTTACATAACCACAAATGTGATTGAGCGCAAAAGTGGGCAAGTTTTGTACCATTTATCAGTGATGGTTGGTATCACAGCAGTGCTATGCAAATTTTGTATTCTGTAGCAGCTCCATCCAGGAAAAAAAGGAAGTTTCCCTTGGACTGAAGGAAGAAAATGCCTATGATAAAAAGCAAAACATTTGCCATGTGCTTGGTGTTCATTTTGTGTTCATTGTGTTAGTAACCAGTATAAAGCACCACCCATGTACATGTAAAGGAGGTTGGGCAGAGCTCTTCTATATACCACTCTTGTATAATAGCCATGTACCTTCTTCACACAAAACAACCATGACAATAGCTTTTAATAAGTTTTATCATCGTTGGGGCGACAAGACCTTGTATCTACAAATTGTCAAATGTTCAGGGGGCAAAAAAGAAAAAAACAACAACATGGCAACCAAAGCACTGTATCAAATGGGATAGCCTTTCCTTTGACATGCTGTGGTGGCTTCATTTTGGGGGTAAGACAGCTAGGATTTGGACAGGACATCACTGAACTGATTATCTGACTATTTATCCAAAAAGTCATTTTCACCAAAATTTCTGATATGAGGTCTTTGTCGCCCCAGCAACATTATGCATTGGCTGGTTGCCAGCTACTTTTTCTACACACTGCAAAATTTACAAACACAAACATAGCATTTTTTTCACCTTTTTTCTTTACGTCAATAGTTGCAAGATTCTGCAATTCATTCATTCATTCACAAAATTCACGATAAAAAAGGCACAAAGTTTTGGTTTGCACTGTACTTGATTTGTATTACTCACAAAAGAAATGCTAATGAAAAGAGTTGTTATACTCTCATCTCTATGATGTAGTCAAATTACAGGGAATTGGACAGAAAGAATCAAATCCCAACAACTCTAATTTTTTTATTAAAAAAAACAACAAAAAACAAATAGAAATATATACATACACACATACACATACCACTCTGTTGAATTGTAGGGCAAACACTTCAAAATACATAACTACCACTTCCACAAAATTCAACTGGAATCTGGACTTGTGGACTATGCAAGAAAACAAGAATACATGTATCTAGCCACAACTGATAATCTTCTGCAGTATTGACAGAATTCAAGAAGGTAGAACTGACATTATTCCAAGCTGACTGGTCACAAGGACAAAATATGAATAAGGCATAAAGAATAATGAAGCTGTAAACTATACTGAAAAAACAAAACAAAAAACAAAAACAGTAGCCTACAGTGAAATCACAGACAGTGAGTCAGCATTTTTCTTATTACATCAGCATTACATGGAGGGTTACATGTGTACTTTCACTGCACAGCAGTATAAACTGCGATGGGGTAATCTCTCATAAAGTGAAAAATAACATGTGACTCAGTCTTAAAGACATAATTTACCATTTGCAGACGAAACAGAAACACAGCTTTAGTGCTTCAAAATAGTTCTAAACTGTAAGGAATAGAAATAATGTAAAAATGCTAATCAATATAATCAATGTTAAGTATTGTTAAATACATAATGTGAACAATAACCATAATAAAATTGTTTCTAGAATACACTGTCAACAGTTATGGTTTATTGAGAAAACAGTGACATCTCCTTATATTTTAGGCTTTATCGTGTCATATCTTTACGGTAAGATATTTTGTGATAAAACTGACCTGCACATATATGCATCAAATGTGATATCTCGTAAATTTTGTAAATCACTGCTCCCAATGGTAAACAATTACCTTTAAGTACTCACAAAAATCTGCATGTATTTGCAAGATCAACATGCAACAATAGCAAAATAATGCAATATGGGCAAAAAGGAAAATTGGCTTCAACTGTGAGTCATAAAGAGTTTTGGGGTAAAATATATGACATCACTGCTACCACTTCAAACTTGTGTCGACAAAATGCAAAGCTATTGTCAGAAAAAGACAAATGAGATTTGCTGCTGATGGCATGCTTAATTACATTTGGAGTACCAGGTAAGCCCATATGTGCGCATTAGTGCAAATGACCTTTCGCTTTTCTCAGTTGCAATAGCTGGGAACTTCACTCGTTTTCAGAGCGACATAAAGCATATCAAGCCTGCCCGATGACAACTGATGGGATCCATGTTAAAACAAAGTACGAACTTGCATCTATAGACCAGGTGACCAGAATGGTCCATTAACTAACAATAGGTGAAGATTCCACTTCATTGTTTTGCAGTGAATGCTTTAAAACAAACTCTCAATACTGTAAAACGAGGAATTTTCGCGTGCATTTTAATTTCGCGAATTTCGCGAGCGCCAAGATTCACGAAATTAAAATGCACGCGAAAGTTCTTGTCTACACTATATGCATTGAATGCCAGTGGCAGTTCGCGAAAATTTCATGCCGCAAAAAAGGCCGTCGGCTCCAATTCGCGAAAAATTCATGCTGCGAAATATATCATGTTTTACAGTATTGCAAAATACCAGGTTTGCTGTCAGGTGGATGTAATGGCAAGCACTATTCATAACATTCATTTAAGAGACATATTTCCCTTTTGCAAACATCACAAAATTTTGCATGGTTGAAGAGAAGGGTTGCTCAATTTCCTGCATAAAATCATTACATAACACATCATGTCACATGAGAATATGTTCCTCTTTTGTACCAAGAATAACATATTTTCTTTTTTTTTGGTGGCGGGGGGGGGGAGGAGGAGGGTCAAAAAATTCACTGGAAATCCATAGTACATATCGTCGCTGGGGTGACAAGACCTTGTATCTGCAATTTTGGTGAAAATGACTTTTTTTGATTAATGGTCAAATAATGGGTTAAGTGATGTCCTGTCCAAATCCAAGTTGTCTTACTCCAAAGATGAAGCCACCACGGCATGTCAAAGGAAAGGATATCCCATTCGCCGCAGTGCTTTGGCCGCCATGTTTTTTGGCTCTCCTGAACATTTGACATTTTGTAGATACGAGGTCTTGTCGCCCCAGCGACGATATACTCCCTCCCTTGTAAAGAAGATTCCACTTTTTACTATTCTGAAGAAAGGTCTAATCACTCCCTAATACCAGCATATAAAAGGAGTCTAATTATCAGGATTCCAAAAGGGACACTTGAGCCGTTAAAACTTCAACGAATTTAAAAAACCCCACATATCTGTTCGAATACAAACTCTGCTCATGCACAAAGTGGAACTACCAACTGGCTTATCATTTCATTCTACGCCAGTCCCCGGCTCTATACAAACACAAAAGCTTGGGGTTGGATGACTGAATCCTACTTCAAGAACCTACATTTTTGCTCTCACAATTCTCTGATCTATCAAAGCCAACATCCACAGTAATCCGTCTCATTAAAATGATTCCCTTTCAGATTCAACTGTTTGTGTCATGGAATTCTGCAGCACTCTTTGGGTGTGTTTATCAACTCACTTCAGGTGTAGACTTCAATATTTCAGGGAGATTACAGCAGATGATCAACGCAAAGCTGCTTTGATTATGGGGGTGGAAATGCCTTTCCGAAACACTGAAACAAGTGTGATCGCAACTCAGTCAAAAGCGCGTTTCTGCCGAGATGACAGATGCAAAGTCGTTTTGAAATGCATTTATAGCTCAAACCTGCTCACAATAACCACTGCCAAAGTAATCCATACATCTCTGCTCCATGGGTCAAACTGTGTAATGGAGCTGCACAGCAACAAGGCCTCCCTCTTGACTCAGGAAAGAGGTGATAACAGCAACAAGTCGAGAAAGGCAATCCGAAAGGCCTTTGCAAATGAGTTTTGATACTGGGTATTGAGACATGTTACAAACATGAAAAATATGAAATTCTTTCGTCGAGTTATTTTCATTGCGATTGATTGACAAATTGCCCTATAGATCGTTGAAAATATGCACAGAATTGATCAGTGTTTTAGTAGGAGCCATGATAAAAGAAGTCATGGATATACATACATGTATACTTGAGCAGGATTATTGACCTCTTGAAACATTTTCTGGGTTGAGTTCATCACAAGCCACAAGCTAGTATATTACCAAAGATCATGTGGCCACAACACTGAAGCAAATATTCCTATACCAGTACTGTAAAATGAGGCATTTTTGCGAATTTCGCAAGCGCCAAGATTCGCGAAATTAAAATGCACGCGAAAGTCCTTGTTTACACTATATGCATTGAATGCCAGTGGCACTTCGCGAAAATTTCATGCCATGAAAAAGGCTGTCGGTTCCAATTCGCAAAAAATTCATGCCACGAATATACATGTATCACGTTTTACAGTAACTATAACTGAGGCAAGTACTACACTAAAATCCACTGAGAAAGCACTACAGTGCTACCATTGGAGGGAAGGTCAGTATAACATGTAAAATGCCAAATGATTCGTCCTTGAACCACTATTGTGATGATATTGTGTCTCCTGTCCTTGGGTAGTTGACTATCCTGCAAATTTAATACCAATTTATGGACTGGCCTTGAGGGGATACTACATTTGTATCGCCTGAACTAGAATTGTTGTGCACTAACAGAGTAAGGACAATTGGGCCTATCTGAGTCTAGTTCAGGGCAATAAATGCACTATCCCCTCCCTCCCCCCCCCCCCCCAAAGATAAATAAATCGTGTAGACAAATTAAAAAAAAAAATAGCCAGTCCATATCATCATTACTCACAAAAAACAGACATCTATACATCATGAGAGCAAATTTCAATATTGACAATCAATGAACAAGTAATCAAATCAAAGAGGAAAAAACAGAGACATTTAGCAGGCAACATGTTATCACTGGACGCCCAGCTAGCCATCACTTGCTTTTTAATAATGCGCAAATGCTTGCCAAGTAGCAAAGTACAATGTGCCAATTCATTTTGCTGAACGTGGGTGATAGTATGTTTACAGCATCTCTCCAACTTACTGCCAAGTACAGATTGTATTACACAAATTTTACCATTAACTTTGCTGAACAGGCAATAGTAAAATTATTGACCAGTCAATAATGATGACAGTCAAGGCTTGGGCAATAAAGAATCAAAGATGCCCGACTCAGATGACTGATATGGTTAATAACATCTCTTATCAAACCAACATAATTTTATGTTTGATCTACTACTTTCAAGAAGCAATAACATGGTATTTCAGTTTATTGCCACTTGGTCTACTATTACTTAGATGGTCTACTTCCCAGTTTGTCTAACACCGCTACGGCTAAACTCACTTGGTCTACTATCAATTTCGTCTAATGCCCGTATGGTCTCCTTCTCACTTGGTCTACTATACCCAGTTTGTCTACTTATCATTTCATCTAATGACCAGATGGTCTAATTGCAGTTTTGTCTCCTTGGACTTTTTCCCATTTTGTCTGATAAACTGTGGGTATTAGACAAAGTTGGCATAGCCCATTTGGAAGTAGACTAACTGGTAATGAGGCTAAGTGGCAATTAGACTAAATGGTCACTAGTCGAACTGGTTGTAAACAAAACAGGAATAGACCATGTGGGTTGAGACTAAATGGCTATTAGACAAAATGGGAGTAGACCAAGTGATATATCACCGGTATTTCAACTCACCACTGCTTGCAGGATAAATTGGAATTCCGAGTCAAACACGGCTATGAACGCACACGCCAAGAATTTGTATCCTTTCCCAGTCTCTTCCTTATTTGTGAATGGGCAAAGAAATAAATCACCCCTACTTATGAGGTGTGATTAATACAGTCAGTCAGCACCAGGTATGCAAATGATGCCCCACAAACTAACCAATCACACGCTGCATTCTTTGAGAATGCACTCTGCCATCACAAAAGCTGAATGGGATTCCGCATTGATTGTCTGCAGCAGCCAAAGAACAGCCTTTGAAGGCTGTGGTTGTTATTCTGAAAGTTCTGTGAAAGTCTTCCCCCACAAAAGAGGCTCTTTGTGTGACATAAGCCCAACCTACTGTGCCTCTTTCAGGGTAGTGGAGAAGTACTTCGTGTGAACTACAAATGTATCTTCACAAGAACACAAACAAAACATAAATAATATCTTGACTTGATTCTGTCCTTTTGCTACCATCAACCACGACCAGTTTGTTTACAATGTCAGTGGATTTATACGATAGTGGTAGCAGAAGGGTTAATACAAACTGGACGCTCTGTAATGAGTGGTAAAGTGTATTGAAGCTCACTAACTGCTTTCATGAAGAAGGGCTTCTGATGCAACCAGGCCGAACTTATTTCTTCACATGACCATACAATACACAGAACAATGGCTACAGCCAATTTAGCTTCTTAGGGTACTAGCAAACAAATTTTGGTTCTGTAAACACAGAATGTACTTTGTTATTACTGATGTATCACCTTGAGATATTCCCTCTCATCCCCTACCTCACCTTTCTTCATCTTTTTTATTATCTTTCTTTCTGTTGAAGATATGCAATTGTGGGTGACTACCAGTAGCTTGACAAGATCAGTTTCTCTGTGCTGGCTCTCAGATGTAAGTCATGCATTTTGAAATTGGATGTCATCCACACTATTAGTATTAAAAAACATAAATCTATGTGCACATGTATCAATGGTGTCATCACTAATTCTTCAAAAAAAAAATAAATAAAGAGTTTCATTGCTGAATGAGTTAGTGTATTAAACCAAGAAGGTACATGGTGAGCAAGTACTAACTGAAACTCCTTGGTTTAACTACATTCTTGTCAATGTGAGTTTTTGCAATCAAACCCAAAAGATGGAGAAAATATTAAAACAAGAAAAAAAAATGAATATTTCTTATCATAACTGAGACTATTTCTCATTATGTAACAAATGGTGTATCAATGAAAAGGTCTTATTTAGCTCTAGTTGATGGTGAACTTACTTTAAAAATGTTTGAAATGGCACTTAACCCATTCTGCCACCAAACCCTTCTCTTATTTGCAAACACCACAAATCATTCACATCCATCACACCAAATAGTGTTTAATTGAAAGCATTCAAGGTTTGCACTTATCTTGCAATCACTATCTCATTTTGCAGATATGTACACAATCAAGAAGATAGTAGAAGCATATTGATTCCAAAAATATCAAAAGTATGTTTGTGTTTCTCACAGCAGACAAATATTTGGCAGTCTGCTGTACCTATTATAGCATCACAAGTTTAGCTCAAAATGTAGACATCAATACTAATATATTGCCACCACAATGGTCAGCCTGAAACACTGATGTACAAGCATGATAATCTTATCAGAATGTTCGGACACAGTGCCCTTTCGTATGGCAAGATTGCAAGGGGGTAGCATTCCCACAGCACTTCCTGCTATGTAACAACAACATCGATACAGCTTTGGAAACTGCTCATCAGTATATGCTAGTCTCTCTCTTTTGCAAAATGTTCATTAGAAAATCACTTTGTATTCTGTGCTACTGACTACGTGAGTCTTCTCTGCAGAAGAAGTCAGGTTAGTCCATCCAGTACAGCTGATTACTCAATATGCAAATATTCTATACTATAGATACAAAAAAAGAAAGAAATGATGAACAAAGGCACACTTGCATTAAAGATTTTAAAACCATTTTTTTTTCATGTTATATTCATATCACGTTTAGATGTTAGAGCATTTAGGCAAAAAAAAAGAAGAGGAAAATAGTGGGGTGAAAATTCGCATCATACTCTAAAATCACAAATTTTCGCGTGCATGAAACTTTCGCAAATATTGAGAGGAACCAAGATTTGCGAAAGTAAAATGTAGATGAAACTTCTTTTCTCCACAATACATTCAATGCCAGTGGTAATTTGCAAATGTTATCATGCTGCAAAAAGACCATATCAACATCAGCTCTGATTTGTGAAAGTTTCATGCATCGAATCAATGTTACTGGTTTTACAGTACCGTACATCAAAACATATTGTTGCATGGAAATGCAAAAAGTCTTTGTGTGAAAGGGGATTTCCTCCGCCAAGGAAGGAGGTTATGTTTTCTTCGGCATTTGTTTGTTTGTTTGTTTGTTTGTCCGTGTGCAAAAAAACTCAAAAAGTAGTAACAGATTTGGATGAAACTTACAAGAAAATTTGAGAATGATACAAGTAAATTAAATTTTGGTAGTGATCTGGTAATTTTGTTGGATTTTATGAAGGAATTTCAATACTTTGGCAGGCAGAGTCAATGAACTTAGGAGTTCAAGCTGCTGTATTTATACGTGCACTTAAGTGTGTGTTCTAGTTTCTGCTAGGGATAGAGCGAGGAGCCGCGCAGCTGGAAGTTGATGATGTAACAAAAGGCTTCCATATTGGGAAAGCAGGTGACTTTCAGCATGCATACATTGTACATATGGGTGGAAATCCCTGATCTCGAAGGAAGAACAAAGACCAGTGGTGGAAATGAGCTGCTAGGTGGAGGTCTGCGCTCTCAGAGTGCTTTTCTAGTTTACTTCAAGGGCTGGGAATGGGGAGGGGGGGGGGTTCCCTGTTATGCAACAAGTTGATAAAAAAAGACAAACAAGTGATTTGATTGGAAGATGACCACGCAAAGGTTTGTCTTTAGATTTACTCATACAATCACACACTACTTCCTTATGTTTCAGGCTTCTGGACCACCAAAGGTCCTTTTAACAGAAGTGATGCAATCAAAACAAAAAAAGTTTTGAGAATCACATCTGAACACTGACCTGGGGTGTGCACACAGAAACACGCTTTGCTCAGTGTTAAAAAACAGGCAAATATTTGGTACCGTGATCTGAACAAAGCATATCGCCCCTTGGCGCCACTGGGGTGGCGGAGGCGAAACAACGTACCCTGGTCAGCTACTCTCGAGTGTCAGGGAGATTGATCATGGTGACATATTCCTCAAAACCACTTCTATGGAAAGGAATATGATAGGCCTATATCTCTCTATTTGTCTCAGTATTCTCAATATTTTGTGTAAATATATTTCAGAGAATATAAGAGACTTCCTTGTCTATTTGCTTCTCCCAAATCCAAAACTTCAAACAACCTGTTTCTCTCCTTTTATTTTATTTTCCTTCTGATCACTATTGGTCACTATTTCACAAACCTTTACCTATCTCTTTTTCTTGTGCTCTTCTGTATATTAACCCGTTGAAGACTAGACCCGAGTAAGGCAAATGTCTTCGTTGGGAAATGCATGTTATATACATGTAGCGCAATCAGATCATCCTCAATGGTTATGGGTTAACATAAAATATCCTACATGAGGATCAGACACTCTTTGATTTTTGCCACTTCAATTCATCAGCAACAATACTCTTGCATAATTACACTCTCTCAATTCTCGCATACACACAACAGACAAGATAAATATCTGCATGTAATTAGTCGAGAGTCTTAACACAAGATTTGTGATTTCCTATTCCACTGATTCCACATGAAATATCTAAATTTCACGAAAATACACAGTCTATTTGAAAACAAAGATGAACAAAGGTGAAATTAATGCACGGTCTGACAATCATATTAGGGAGGTGAGAGCTCACCTCCCTGATCATATATCTAGGATTTAAGGAAATACAATGTACACAGTCTGTAAAGTGTGCCTCGAGACTGCATTCAAAATCACATACACCTATTTGATTAGAATGAAACAAGTCTAGTAGAATATAAATTACAGAAACATGCAAGGTACATACAAATTCTTTGTAAAAAACAGGAAACCTCAAGAGTGAAACTGATGATAAACTGACCTACCAGCATTCCTGCACCCTGACCTCAAAAGCATGCCCGTTAACCCCTTCAAAACCATCAGTCTATTAGAATCCAACTGACTTTGTATGTCACTGACGGGACAGAAAGAAGCAAAATGCATTCGGCATGAGCAGATCTGCAATATTTCCACATCCGAATCAGGGAGTTTCCACACAGCAATCAAGGAGATATATATCTGTGTGTTACATGCATTTCAATGGGTAAAAATAATCCCAAATCAGGAGATTTTAATATTCTCTTATTCAAACATGAGTGGATTTTGGCATTTTCAGGGAGACTCCTGCAGAATAAGGGAGACTTGGCAGCTCTGCATGAGGCACAATCCAAGTCCCCAAGCACATGCTGGAATTCCAAATGTCATATTTGCAAGTAACAAACAAGAAAAAAAAAGTGAAGTATTACACCAATTTTCTGATCAATATATAGCATTACACTGAATGATGCCAACCAGCCAGGCATCCCCTGTATTTTACAGGGCAGTCAACTGCATCATTTATCATCATCATGCAGTCAGTGTAACTGAAAGCAGTGACTGTAGCCCTCCAATTTTGTTGCTTTTCTAAGGCTTCAAGGAGGTTTGTATTGCTGAGCTGGTTGATTGTTGCCCACTGCAAAATCTGAAATTTTCATGTGCATGACACATTTGCAAATTTCAAGAGGAGTCAAGATTTGTAAAAGTAAAATGCACATTGTATGAAAGTTTCTTTCTACACAATGACTTGAATGCCAGTTCTGGCAAGTCATGAAAGATTCTGTCTAGTTGAAAGACCAAGGCTGCATTTATCATCTTTCCCCTGTTTGAAACGGCTTTCAAAAGCCATTTCCAAAGCCCTTCCGAAAGTCGTTTCCAAAGCCCTTTAGAAACAGCTTCCAAAATAGTTGCCCTTATCAACTCATCGCGAACACGAAAACTGGCCTTGTCACTGCGCAGCTGCATTGCGCATTTTGGTTCGTAACCGCAGTACAAAGCCATTTCAAAACAGCTTTGCATTTATCTCGCTTGAAGGGGCTTCTAGAAACAGAAACAGGTTTCTGGAAACCAGTTTCGGAAAGCACAAATGTGCGGTTTTTAAAAAGGCTTTCCGAACCCCATAATCAAAACAGCTTTGTCTTTATCATCTTGTAAAAATTCCCTGAAAGCCGTTTCGAAAACCTGTTTCTACCAAGAAAAAGAGTTGATAAACGCACAACAAGTCTGGTGTCAATATGGTCCATGTGATTTTATACTCTACTTGTACGGTTGTAGCTGTTATTTGGGGAATGAGGTCACAGACATTTTCGCACGATGTTGTTTTTTAGATTTGACATCGAGACTTATTATAAGTGCACTATTAGCATTATAAATAGCCTAGTAGCATATGGCAACTTTTTTTGCGTGTTGAATTTACGGTTAGCTGTAATAGCCTTGTAGCATACGGCAACTTTTTTGCATGTTGTTAAATTTAGGTCCAGCAGTGATTCGCGAAATTCGTAATATGTAAACCCTCACGAAAATAACACCTTGAACAGAATATTGACTGGGACTCAGTTGCTTTTATGTCGATATCAAACTTTATCCAGCACAGCTCATGCAAATATTTGAGTCCTTTGAGTCTTACATTTCTAAAAAATTGCAATATCCCTACTTTACAGAACAAATGGCTTTATATTCACAGCAGAGTTTGTCTTTTTATCTCATTTTCTCTTTTTTAAACACTAGAAAATTGTCATACCGTAACAAAAATCGGAATTACCTGTCCAGCTGAACATCCTCAAGCACAGGGTTGTCAATCCCAGTCTTGGATTCCTTTTCAAACTCTCTTTCCATGTTTTGTTTTTCTCCTTTTAACAGGTGTGGCAATTCTTTCTTCTCGTACAAGATGGCTGCTCCCTATTTTTACCTGGAAAAAAACCTCCTATACGTGGCCACTGATTTGAAGGCAGAACAAAAACAAATCACCTTGCTGATGAGACAAGAGTTTTAAATACACACAGTTTGCTCCCAGCGCAAGAGGAAACAGCAGCCTTCCACAAACTAGAGTATGGCAGCAGAAAATGTCACAACAGGAAAGAAGTGATAATGGTGCACATTTAGTGTCAAGGGTGGGTGGTGTCGCAAAAAGTTCGAAGCTGATCACCTCCCCTGAAAATAATCACTTTCTCACTCGCTCTCTCTCTAATGAAACCGGTTACATTTGTTGAGTCATCCTGACCAGTTTTAATGTGGTCTGATTCGGATGGGAGATGGAGACCAGGTTCTTGTCTCCGCGGCAGCCAGTTCAACTTCTGAGATACGCCCCTTATCTGGTCGAGTTAGTATCACTCCACCAAACAACAGAATAGTTCTAAGCAGATCAGAGATTTTGTGACGTGAAATTCAATGCAAACAGCACTGCACCTTGGACCTCTGTCTGTATGTCACACAAACCCCTCGATAACCAACCAATGACGACACCTGATCAGATTTAACACAGACAGATCGTGGAATAAAAACGGCCAGAATCTATCTTATCACAGCAATGCCGAATGTGGACGGTAATCTGTGGGTGTGTTATTCAAATACTAACTTCTCATAATCCCAGTGCACTAAATATCAATATTAGCATTCACCTCAAGGATTGTCTTGTCATCATTGATGGCCCAATTCACATCGCAGAAGAAGTTGTTCCACGGAATAAGCTTTTGGCAATTGTACATTCAGGGAGTCTAGACATATACACTGTATGCAATAGTGCTGCATCGTCAGGGAGCTGTACAATTAATGTCAGATGACTGAATTTACAATGTCCAAATTGGATATGATGTCATATGAAGAGGAATAAACAGATCATTCGATGATGTTGTCAAAAAGTTATGTGAGCCTAGACATCAAGGGTAGATTGTAATTCATTTTGATATCGGTTTAACATTGAAGTGTGAATCAGCTTTGGGCATGCACCAAGCATGCCAGGGCTGAATGGTCAAGCACGTGCCCACACCACAGGATGCTGGAGATCAATTTGTGGTGAGATTTGTTTTGTATGTAAAACCCATAAAATACATTTGATACTGTTTTCCCTCCAAAGGTACATGAACAGGCATCTTTAACCCTTTTAATTCTGTACCGGTACCCGGGACTTTGGACAAGGTGTATAATGCTATGGGGTTTTCTGTGTCAATCAGCACTCATAGCAAACAAAGGGTCAAACAATTTTTTTTGTCATCCATTAGATACAGGATATATACAGCAGTGAGAATAACCTCTACACTGTATGTGTGCAGCTTGCATGCCATTCAAATTTTCTCAGGATCACTTGATGGAGTTTGCTTACAAGCAAATCCAACCAGAATTCTTCAAGTTGGCATCGAGTACCAGGTAAACAAGAACAAATGTAGGGCCTACATGTACAAGTATGAAGGAGAGATTGCATCACAAATGTAACAGCAATATTACAGCAACAATAAAAACAACAAATAAGCTCTGGTCACATTTCAGTACTTTTAAGAAAACAATAAGAAAACTAGAAAGGCACTCTGAGAGCACAGACCTCCGCCAAGGAGCTACTTTCCACCGACGATCTTGCTCTTCCCAAAAAGATTTTTCTCCTCTCCACCACTGGGGAAAAGCTCTTTGGGCTCTTCCATAGAGATCAGTGATTTCCACCCATAGGTAAATCATGCTGAAAGTCATCCGATTTCCCAATACAGAAGCCTTTATTACGTCATAAACCCTCAGCTGCACAGCGCAAACTAGAGCCCGCACTTTAGTGCACATTTGAAAACCTCAAAAATGCACAGCTTTAACTCCCAAGTTCATTGACCCTACCAGTCAAAATATTAAAAATCCTTCATAAATTCCCCCAAAATTCTCGGATCACTATTAAAATTTAATAATCTGTTACTTGTGTCATTCTCAACCTTTCCTGTAAGTTTCATCCAAATCCATTCACTACTTTTTGAGTTATTTTGCACACGGTCAAACAAACAAACCAACGAACCAACGGTAACGAAAACATAACCTCCTCCCTTGGCGGAGGTAATAAGGTAAAAAAAAACAACAACAACATCTGAGTGTCAATGAGACTCAATCAAGGAATGCATTCTAGATGACACTCAATCCACAGGCACCTACCAGTGTACAGTTCAAACAATAGTCATGTGATCATATACAATGTATGTCAGAAAGCCATCTGCATCACACACCTCATTTGCGCCGTACATTGAAACCCTTTAATAAATCTCTTCGGCGGATGCACTTTGTCACCAAAAAGCATTTTCTTTATGACTCTCGTATAGATCTAGATACAATGCAATAAACCCTCAGCAAAACAGAAAGCTGTCTTTTTTTTTTACAAATTCA
This sequence comes from Diadema antillarum, assembly GCF_040938485.1. Taxonomy (NCBI): domain Eukaryota; kingdom Metazoa; phylum Echinodermata; class Echinoidea; order Diadematoida; family Diadematidae; genus Diadema; species Diadema antillarum. Next base: position 1,110,162 of record NW_027270929.1, on the reverse strand, counting down.
AAAAAAAAAAAAAAATCCAGATTTGTTGCGTGTGTATGTGTGTGTGTGCACGCAAGGCAAAGTTATGATGGATTTCTATTGAAAGTGATCTCAAGATCACATGGCCGAAACAGCTTTCCACATCTCTATGGGCGATTATCTGTAATTGAAACAACCATTTGTTTTTGACTTTGTACTGGGTATATGCCAAATGAGGTCATTAAAATTAGCCTAAAATCCATTCCTGTCTTAAGCTTTAAACCATTATCATTCTGAACAACCTTTTCTGTGAGTTAACCTCTGGTTGTGTTATAATTTGTTCTTGCAAAAAAAACCAAGAAAACAAAAACAAAACAAAACAAATAAACAGAACGACTCAACTTGTGAGAATGATTCACAACAACATTTGTAATTGAATACTTCTGAATACAGAGCTTAATGGGTGGGCTTAGGTGACAATTGACTGACATTATTGTTTCCTCTGATTTTTATTTTTTTTTTTTAACACTTGTTGCTGTTTGCTCATTCCCATCATCCTGTTCTATCCACTCTGACACTCTATACAGCTGTATAATGACACACATTCTGTGGTAAATATGAGATAATGACTTTATGACCTCAAAATGTGGGACTCATAGAGTGGATCCATCTATTTACCTATCATCTACAAATTGTAGTCATGATTTGCCCCAAATTACTCACTAAAATGTCTATGTCAGGGTGGTCTTCAAGGGATCTTAGCATGTGGCAGCAACATGAGAGAATATTAGTGAAAAAAAAAACACAAACAAGAAAAAAATCTTCACAAACATCATGCCAAAAACTGCTAACATGCTGAAAACCAGATATTGGCCAGTGAATCAAATGAGTCCACAAACATACTAAAAATGGGGGGGGGGGGGGGGGGGGGGGGGGGAGAGAAAAGGTGTGTCCTTGAATGACAGCTGGTTCATTGTGGTCAAATGATGAAAATAAGGCTAAGATGGTACCAGTGAGCATCCTACTCCTAGAGCTTCCAGAGCCCTCAAGCAGCTATGGACCTCAAATTTCTGATACATTTTATCACACATACGTGTAATTATACCAAATTTCAAGTTGTGGACCACCCTGCTTTGTGTGGATCCTTCTTTGCAGACATTCATTTGTCTACCCATTCATAAAACGTACAAAATTAGTTAGTGATTCTCGAAAATCCTTCTGCATCCCCCAAACCTGAATAACTGCAATGCTCCCTTTCTGATGAGAGGGAATAGAATTTGCTTTTAGTACACAGACAAAATACAATTGAGGAGAAAATAAACCGCTTCCTGGTTCAGGAAACCATGTATGGTAGGCAGTTTCTCAGAAGCACCTCCCATGGCAATTCAGTTCAGGTCTGATTTAATTGGAGAACAAATGCGCATGTGAAACACCAATACAGTACTTACATTTTTGGTACATACTTATCACATACAACTGCACTTGGAAGCCTCTACTGCAGATACAATGTACAAACAATGAAGTGAGTATCCCTTATCTCTTTGGTGTTTTCCAGTAGTCTTCAAGCAGCGATAATCCATGCAGGGACTAGTAGAAAGTAGGCCATGGTTAAAGTTGCTACTTTGCTTTCTGGTAGAATTGCACCAGTACCGCACCAATGCAACAATAGAAATAAAGTCTATTTGCAAAAATGAAAAAAAAAATTGCAAATCATGTTCATATTTCCATGAAATTACCTTTTTTGGCAAATATACAGTGTAAGTGCAGATGATTGCAAACACCTGTGTTGCAAAGTCCATGGTTCATCAATCAAGCATGAGGCTCACAGAAACAGCAAATGAATGCTGGTATACAAACATGCATGCGCTAGCCATTCAGGATTCATTTGTACACCTTGTACAAATTGTATCTGCTACAAGTATGCGTTGCTGTACATACTGTAGCAGAAGTGAGTGAAGTCACTGTAGAATATGGATCTGAATGGCCAAATGTTTCGAAGACAAGCAGGCATCCATCCGGAATCGCTTATCGAAAAGTGCTTCCACACCACGAGTTAGACCACAACACCAATTTGTTTTTGTTTTGTTCTGTTTTTCAGCATTATTAATCAGGAACGGAAGTTGCCTCACAATTCCCATAAAACCAGAAACATTTGCAGCAATCAAACTTTCGCATATTGGAGTCAATATCCTTTTTCCACCGAATGACCCAACAAAACTTTCAGCATGCAGCTGACTCTTGTGAGTCTTGGCTCTATGCAAAACATGCCGGTTTTATGCCAGTGAAAATTTCTGATTTTACTGGGCTAACATTCAACAGTTAGATTTCTAGTCTAGTAGAAACTAGTCGTAGTAGATACATTGCACTCATCCTGGCTTGATATTCCACTCCATTACAACACTGAACCATCATCAGTCCATAAACTTAAGATGATACTTATTCATTGCTAGCTCGACCAGACACCGTGCGAGTACAGCGACAGGGCTGTGTACATACGGTAGCTGTACTAGCCTGTAGTGCTGTAGGCTGTAGGTATAAAAAATATATGGTTCTATTGATAAATCTTCAATCATGGCTGTACTTTCTATAATGCTACCATTTATGATTTATTACAGAAACTATCTAGTTTAGTAGTTAGCAATTGTTTGCAACTGCTTTTGTTGGGAAGAAATCCCTGCCTGCTGTCCTGTCACAGCCAATCAGACTACTATTATTAAAGCTAAACTAGAAAGGGCACCAATGCATGTACTTGCAAACATTTTCATTTGAGAAAGCGGTAGAATCCAGGATGCCTATGCGAGCAGCGCTAGCTTGAATGCTAAAGAAATCTTTCAAAAGCGGTAGTCTACCGCCAAATGCGGTAGAGTTGGCAAGTATGCCAATGTCAATGACAAATTTGCAGGAGTGCGAGTGGTTTGGTGCAGTTGGAGTAGACTTATAGCGTGGTATTCTGAAAATCTTCCTAAGTTTCTTCCCAAGTTTCTTCCTAAGTCAGCAACTTAGGAAGTACCTAGGAAAGACAGAATTGGTATTCTGATATTTCTTCCTAGGCACTTCTTAATGCAAATCAGGCCATCCTTATCCCCACCCCACGTCCTATCTTAAGCCAATACGAAATGCCGTATCATGATAAGGAACCAACCAATCACAATCGCATATCACTATGACGTAGGGTCAAATACACGTGCGCGCGGCATGTCCCCTTAATTTCTCACGCTCATTTTGCGCGTCAAATTACATGTGTGCGCAATGAATGACAAGCGCACCTATCATGATGTCTGCAGCTTGCTATTCTTAACAACGTACTTACAACAGGGGTGGAGCTTTCCTAAATATCTTCCTAAATTTCTTTCCTACAAGTGTGCATTCTAGAATACCAACTTCTTCCCAAGTCAGAAATTTGCATATTCCCACCCCCTTCCTAAGTTTTTTCCTAATTATAGGAAAAAAACTTAGGAACAGACTTAGGAAGAAACTTAGGAAGATTTTCAGAATACCACTTAAATTAAAGGAAAAAATCCTGACTTGGGGCTAGCTAGGAAGAATTTCTTCCTAGGAAGGATTTCAGAATACCATCCTAGATCTAGACAGTTTTCTAACACTAACACTACAGTTAACAGTTAGAACTTGTACTAGCAGGCTTGGTAGAATAGACATTATTCTACAACAAACATCACAAAATTGGGTCCATAGGCATAGTGACTATTTAGTATTACGTATAGCAGGTGTGGCAACAACACTGCGCTGTGTCCACCACTTCTGTCTTTTCCTTTCCATCACATGCATGCACCGAGCTCACCTTGAATTGCCTACTCTACGACTTCCTGAGCCGAGCGAGCGCCGAGCGAGACCGCGCCGAAGAGGAGATGGAGGATGTGGAAGAGAGGAAATTCGGACCACCAGGGGCGGGCGATCCGGCGAAGACGAAGGCAAGAATCAACCAACTCAACAACACTAGAATGCAATTTCTTGGGTCCTGTCTTTCCTTTGCACTCCTCCTTGGCTCGAATGGAAAAGTGATATTTCAGCAGAGCAGGCCAGAGATAGTAGTGATGCTGGTGATGAGGGGAATTGAAAGTTGGTGGTAGGCTCTGCGGCGCCGCTTTCTTCGCTCTGATCAGGGACAAGTGACCTAATACCTCGCCATAGCCATGCTACATGCTCTGCACGTATTGTTGTACCGGCTAAGCACACGGTCCTGAGCTAGCTAGCTGTACATAAATTTATCCGCATAACAGCTGCTTTTGTTTGTTTCCAGACCCAGTTGTAATGTAGTGCAAATGAATTTCCTTTGCGAGGCTAACAAAGTCAATCTGAACCAAAACTTAACATGGATACCATTTTCAATTCATATCAATTTAGTCAAAAATCAAATCCAGTCGATGGATGCCAATTATATCAACAATTTCTCCTTACTCAAAAATACATTGAACAGCCTTTATTGTAAAAAGGGCCTAGTAATGTAGACTAACTTTTTATGAATGACGGCCACAAGCTCCTGTGGTTCTCGTGTTGTAGCGTACCCACCTCCCTGATTGAAATAAAGTCAACTTTACCACTTTGTTTACCGAGTCAAATCCCTTTGGACTGAGAGAAAATTCGACTTATGAGGGGTTAAAATCAATCGAATGTATAAAGAGAAGAGAACGTGAAAAGACCTTCGATTTAGACAATTATTCGAGTTTTGCAAGGTCGACTTATAAGCAAGGTGGACTGAACGTTTAATTCATCAAATTGTGAAATTCATGGAAATCATTGGGAGAACATCATATTTAGTTTTGTAAGATTTTGTTCCATTAATAAAGAATAAAGTAGATCTATTCTCTTTAAAAAAAAGATAGTATGTGAAGGGGGAGGCAAAGAGGGGTTGAGGGATGGCCCAATGGGAGGTGGAAAAAATGTAGAACACTGATCTGTGGAGATCAGCTGACGTGAAGTACAATCTTTGTACCGATTCTTTTTTTTTTTCAGTTATAAAACTTCATTGAATGAACATGATGAATTACCTACTTGTAGAAAGTACATGTTGATTTTTATTCTTTTTTTTAAATGAATAGGGATCGAGGTGTGACAAAGAATGATTCATCGTCATCATAACAGCTTTAGGTGTGTAAAACAGCTCAAGTTAGTAGCAATAACTGCTATTGGTATCATCATGCAATTAGAAAACAGTGATTCACAGTGTAATTACCAATACAATTTAGGATTTTTTTTGTGGGGGTGTGGAAAGGGATTCTAGACCTATTTCATGATGGGATTATTTTGCACTCATTGTGATACACATCTGATAACTTCTCATGTGAATATATTAGTTAAAAAGTTTTTAAAAAGACATAAATGAATGAATATCTACATACACACACATAAAGAAATACACTGTATGTGCAATTAATATTCCTATAATCAAATGCAAAATGTGCATCATTTGTCAACAATAGTTTTTTGTCTCTGATCCAACTTATTTACATAATCATCATATTTTTAGATCTGTCAAAAATGTTTCTTTTTCTCTAGCTTTATTTTCAACCCTAAAATGTACAGGTGTATAGCCCCTACAGTCAACCTTGCAAAAGTCGACCTCGCATAATCGAAGTCGAATAATCGCCTAATTCAAAGGTCTTTTCAAGTCCTCTTCTCTTTTATATTCTATTGATTCTAATCCCTCTTAAGTTGAATTTTTTTCAAGTTGAAGCTATATGTCCAAACACATTTGACGTAGGCAAGGTTGACTGTATTTAGATTTCAAAGATATAACAAGCCTTATTCACATGGGAAAATCTAACATGTGTGCCAGTACATGTAGTAACTGTTTACCCTGTAACAAACAGGGATGCATACATGGACACGTATACAATCATTGTGCAAACATACCCACTGACAATACACCTGCGTACAAAATTATGCAAGCTTGCATGTACATGCAAGGCTCGACATTAGTGGTGGACCAGGTGCTTAGGGCCACCAAAAATTGGTATTGGGCCACCAAATTTATCTTTTGGTGGCCCAATTAGGCAACTTTGATTGAAAATAGATTGTTACTTTTGCTTTTGATTTGAGCCACTATATCTTTTTCAGGCCACCAAAATTTTGGATTTAAAGATTTTAGTGGCCTGGATGGGCCACCAGACATGAAAGTTAATAGTGTCGAGCCCTGCACATGCACAAGAATTACATTCACTGCACTCAGAAAAAGAGAAAAAATATCCCCTTTGTTCACACATACAGACAGACAGACAGACAGACAGACAGACAGACAGACAGACAGACAGACAGACAGACAGACAGACACACACACACACACACAGAGCGGGGTTGGGGTGCATTCACACCACACCATCAACCTTTTAAACCCCTACCTGTTTGATCAACAACATATCATCCTCAATTCTTTCTGTAATTTCTGATTAGGTGTGTGTGGGTTGAGTAACCCATTACCTAAAATGAACAGAGTGAGCCAATTATCAGTTCCTGGGAAAGTGCCACATCTTGGGAGTGGTGCTAGTACACAATAACTTTCCTTTTTCTTAACACCATTCATCACAACCTTGGACACGCAGTACATGAAAACAAAACCACTCCATAAAACATATTTACCTGCACAGGTGCAATACACTATAAATGCATTCTTTTATTCACATATGTACAACTTTGCAAAAGCTTAGGTCGTTATATAATACTCTCCCAAACAATGAATGGCAATATACAGCATGCAATCAAGTTCGTTTTTATCTCATTATGCAGAGCATTCACATCAATGATACTGGTATTGGCAACTCAGTACAGGGGAAACTCGGTACAAATGTATAACGAACACTGCTATAACGAGATATCGGTTATTACGAGGAAATTTTCCCGGTCCCAAATTTCCTTCCACACAAGTCTATGTAAAATGCTACCTTGCACTCACTACATGCAGAAAATGTGGTGGGACGGCCGTATGTATACATGACGTCATCATGACGTTTGGCAGGGTGTGAGGCAATCTGATGCTGTGATTGGCTTTCTACGTAGGGAATTCCCCATCTTCACACACACGCAGTCATAATGTACTACAGAATGTGTCACATACAAACACATCATTGTGCAGACCATACTCGTATTCAAGCTTTCCACATATAACATACACCCATACCATAACCATACCAATCCACTGACGATCTTGACAATCGCAAGCTATATTAATTTACACATTCAAATGTCTACAGTTATCAAAAAACATGTTCTTGATATTGGATTTCATTGGCGAAAAACATTTTACCCATAAAGGTGAGTAATTCCCTCAAACACATTATCAAGTTGTCAGTATTGATTGAAAGATCATGGGTAGTCCCACATGTGCAAATTAATGTCTTTATGTTATGCTTTCTTTTAAGCCTACTGATATAACGAGATATCGGCACTGTATAACGAACACTGCTATAACGAGATATCGGTTATAACGAGGAAATTTTCCCGGTCCCAAATTTCCTTCCACACAAGTCTATGTAAAATGCTACTCTTATAGCGAGATCGGCTATAACGAAATAACTGCTATAACGAGATAAATTTTGTGACTTCCAAACAAGGAAAAACATAGTCAATCAAACCTGCTATAGCGAGGTAAAGCAAAATGCCTTCGGTAAAGCTTTACTTCGCCTGTGCTATCATCTTCCGAGATTGTAAAGCTTGATGCGCCAAAAACTGTCTTGTACACACATAATCATTTTCTTCAGTGCACTCCAGCTAGCACTGCATGTTGTACGTGTAAGTGTGTGTGTGCGCGCACACTGATACATGCAGAAAATGTGGTGGGATGGCCATATGTATACATGACATCATCATGACGTTTAGCAGGTGTGAGGCAATCTGATGCTGTGATTGGCCTTCTACGTAGGGAATTCCCCATCTTCACACACACGCAGTCATAATGTACACACAGAATATGTCACATACACACACAGCATTGTGCAGACCATATTCAAGCTTTCCACACAACACACACCCATACGATAACCACATACCAATCCACAGACGATCTTGATACAATCGCAAGCTATATAAATTTACAAATTCAAACATCTTCAATTAATAAGAAACACATTCTTGATATTGGATTTCCTTGGCGAAAAACATCTTTTTACCCATAATGGTGAGTAATTCCCCCACACACAATATCAAGTTATCAGTATTGATTGAAATATGATGGGTAGTCCCACATGTGCAAATTAATGTCTTTATGTTATGCCTTCTTTTATGCCTACTGATATAACGAGATAACGGCTATAACGAGGAAAATGACTCGGTCCCGACCATCTCGTTATATCGAGTTTCCACTGTACTGTATATAACTCCCTAGGATCAGTGGTCATCATTTATATATGCATTGATTGTTACTCCAGTGGGATTAGGCATATTGGAGTTTCACATAATGTTTTAAAAGACAAACTGAAAGAGTAAATGTCATAACTGCACATGAAAACACATTTGTTTATATGCAGTAATAAACATGATACTCATAAATCTAGATGAGGCCATCATTGCTGCATTTCCTCGTTTCAAACATGAAGCAGGGTCCCAATCTCTCTTTGGGTGCATTCGAGCGCTCTAAAGCAAACCAAAGCGAATCAAATCAAAGCGTACCATACTGAACTGTGCCAGATTTGGAGCATTCGAGTGCTCTGTTGAGAAAGCGTACCACATGAGTTACTTTTAGAGGGGGTCACACATTTTTTGTAGCAAAAGTGTCATTCACCTGGCGTGCTTACACTACTTACAGATGTCCCGAACAAAGAGTGGATTCTTGGCATTATGACATATGTGCATGTTATGCGCATTCTTCACATGGGAACTTTTGGTACCCTCCTGGAGCACAATGTGAAATGGTCCTCTGGAACGGGTAGGGTACTGTTCGGTTTTGGGGAGCACTCAAACGCACCCACTGTATGCTCCCAAAAGCTAAGATGAATGCTGTGCCAGGACAACTTTGTGTTTCTTAACCCATTAAGACATCTAATTGGGCAGCAGACATCACACAACCAGAGTGTGTTTCAGATAAAGTTATCCAGCCAAGTATGCAAACATGCTTTACTTCATAAACTGAAGGAAATTTAAGGAATGCCTCCATCGATGAATTATAACAGATGGCTACATGTTTCCTGCATTTTTTTTCACAACAGTGATTATCAACAAGAACATGTTCCTGGAGAGCAAAACAAAACAAAATCAGCTTTCTTTGATTACTAAGAATGTAAACAATAAGTCGGAAACTACATTTACCTACCAGCAAACACAGTTTCCTACTTGCAGCATTTGATTTTTATCACTATGTTTTACACTGAACTGAGTAGTGACATCTTTTTGAACAGGTACCAAGTACAATAGCCATACTGTCTACAGGGTCCAGAACACAAACTTTTGTCACAAATTATATAAATGCTAGATTATGATATCACCTCACATCATATGGTACTTAAAAATAGCCTTTGGAGTTTGGACTCCTATATGATATATATCTCAGGGTAAAACAGCATAATTATGATCCACACGAGCTTCAATGATATGCCAACCACAGTGTCCATCAGTTGCAAGTTCCACACCTAGAAAAGAGTGTGCACTACAGTCTGCTGCCACGTACTTGTTAGCCATGGTAGAGTCTCCTTTGCAACGGCAGACAATCACATTAATTTTACAGCTCCAGTCCTTGTTATATTGATGATCTTCAAAGCACGAAGAGTCTGAGCAGAGGCAAGATCAAAAGGGCAAAGGTTAAACAATTTTTTTCCCCCTCTGAAGTCAGTTTGTAATGGTGATGCATGAATCAAAACTTAATTACCTACAGACTCATTTGTACAACCAGCATTTTGTGAGGGAATATAATATATTTATTGACTTTGTTACCATTCAACTTTACTACCCGTATAAAAATGAAATGTGCTTTGTCATCATTATGATTACTTTTTTTTTCTCTCACATCAGTTTTCAAAGGCAATACACGAATCAAAATTTAATTATCTCCAGACTAATTTGTACAACCTGGAACCAGCATTTTGTGGGAAATGTAATATTTTTATTGGCTTTGCTACTATTTAACTTTATTACCTGTTATAAAAATGAAATATGCCTTGTCATCACTATGAATACCTGTATAATTTTCATTTTTTCTCATAATATAATTGCCAACAACTTTTATCAATAAGTATCATCAATGCTTTTATCCTTCATTTTTTTGTAAGAAGCAGAACAATTGTATTACTCTTTGATAATCACATTGTTGTTGCTTGGAGCCTGTTCAGAAGTAATCTAATGCTTTGGAGTTAGTAACTAGGGATCTGACAGCTTCAAATTCCCTTATGGACATCTAGGCAATGGGGATAGAGTGACCTGCCCACAGGCACTACTGCTACTGCCAGCAGACTCAAATTATGGACCTCATACCTGAGATTCTCTGGTTGTAAACTACCACACCATATCGCCTCCTTGTGATTTACTTCATATACTACTAGAACTCACTATGACTCATTATCATTTATAGCATTCTTGCATTGCCATCAAGATGTCTCATAAAAAGCATGGAGAAAGAGCAGTTTGATTTGATTTGATATGCTTTGATTTATTCTCTGTATGGCATCATGTTGCTATCATATCAATTTTCAGCAATTTCATTAACAATGTAGATATAGTATACAAATAGTTATGAGATGACGGGGAAAAAGGGTGGTTGGTAAAATAGGTCTATACATGCCTTTAACTTGGCTTCTCCTGTTGCCCCAGTGATGCGCATCCCCATCTTGCTCATGTCTGGTACAGAGAGGGAGCCCTTGTTTCCTTCCGTCCTGAAGTGGTCGTATAACCTCCTGTACACCTGTGGAATGTGTACACATAGGGTAACAACAGTTGGTCTCTACTAGCTTGACAAGAGGATAGCTACTCAGTGGCACTTTATGAAGACATCATGACAAACCTGGGCTTTATTGACACTATAATACTAAGGACACCAAACCTCTACGTCAGAAAAAAAAAAAATTGATAACATGAAGAGGAGGAAGGAAAGGAGAACGAAAAGGAAGATACTTATCCCGCTCACTTGTATCATTGCTGTTATATGTCATCAACTCTGCACGATACCTCCTCAGCTATCTAGCAGGTTGACATGAATGTATGGACGGTCCGCCTGTCAAGCTCTACAGCATGTGTATTTCATGTATGCACAACAGATTGCAATTTTTTAACATCCTGCAACGGAGGTCAACGGCACGCGACACCGCTTAGTGTTGTGATGTTATGCATCACAACCTATTGTGAGGCAGGCTTAAGACATATGTGCCATAACCAAAGTGCAAATTTTGCTCCAAAGAGTATTTCAGAGGTGAACTGAATTAGCTGGTCAGAGTGTATGACATCATACCCTGTTGATATCATCCAACTTTGCCCTTCCTCTGATCAGGTCTGACACCGAAGCAAACTCTTCTTCTGTCACCGGGACAATGTCATCGGATTGTGCCCTCAGTTCTGCTGGTGATGGACCTGGTGAGTAGTAATGAGGTACGGACGATGAGTACACAAAATAAAGTAACTCTAGAATAAAGGATTTGAAGCAAGTTACATTTCCACAAAATTTTACCAATTTGCAAGGAAGTCCTCTCTTCCACTGGAGTTTTTGGATTATATAACTGATACAAGCATTGCCATGTTGAACATATGGAAGGATCTCATACCCTGAAAATCAATTGAAAAAAAAAGAAAAAAAATAATCTGCTCAGTGTTACACTTAAATTCCTTGTACCATATGGGAATACATACACCTGGCCACAGTCCCACATATTTACATCTGCGCAAAAACTGTGTCAACTGGTTGTTTCAGGGAGCATTGTTCAACATTGAGTTGCTTGATACATTAATTCTAGGACAACATTTCCACTAAACAATCATTTACACTGCCCAGTTTCTACTCAAAGTCTGTGAAATGTAGAAAAATAGTGAAAAAGTGAACAAAAAAAAAGAAGAAGCTGGAGACAATACCAAAGCTTTAATGTGATGATCTCTTTTAAACTGGTCATGGGACCATGCATTAGCACACAAACATCCCCCATCCCGATTGCAGGGTGCTACATAAGCACTTGCCCAATTGCGTGGGGCAAGTGAAAATAAAAGTTGGGCAGGTGTTTTGGAACCAAAGAGATTATACCTATAGAGTAAGTAGTCGCCATACGCTTGCGTACAAATAGTGCGTACAAAATTGAAGAGGGAGCGCACACTCAGCTCCTGGCACTGGATCTAAGTCTACGTTCAAGTCATATCTTCTCATATCATATCTGGAATGATATGTTATTCTTCATTACACATTTTCATTTTCACAATCACAATGTGGTTGATTGTTTAAATATTAGTTTCTACGATGATATCATATCATTTGAACCATTTGGTAGAGTCCAGACCTTTTAGTTTTTCGCAAAATAAACAGTGGGAACTTGGGTGTAGACTAGACAGTACTTGAGCATTATGACGTTTGTTTCGCGTACATTCCCACTCACGCCATAAAATCAAACAACATCAGCACCATTATGACGCTTAAACATGACCATTGTGACGTCACAATAAAACAATGCAAGGTCACTGCGCCGAATATTCAAGTCGAGCGCATTAAAGGGGAAGGCTAGTAACTGATCAGTGGGAATCAGTGGAAATGCTGGGAGATAATTGTTCCAATCCTTATGGGATTCATTCAAGAGTTCATTGTATATCTATTGTTGTGTGAAAATGATTTGCTTCAGAACGGTCTCATATTCAAGTAATGTGCAGATTAATGCTCCGTCACTGACCAGGGACGCTAACCTGGAAGCATTAAACTGCACATTACTTTAATATGAGACCATTCTGAAGCAAATCATTTTCACACAACAATAGATATACAATGAACTCTTGAATGAATCCCATAAGGATTGGAACAATCATCTCCCAGCATTTCCACTGATTCCCACTGATCAGTTACAAGCCTTCCCCTTTAACCCTAAAAAGACTGGGCTATTTTGGGAGCTCGAAAGACTGGGGGGGGGGGCCTAAAGGGCCCCCCCTTAAGATCTCGGCCGTGGATCGCGCGATCGCCGCAGAAATTTGCACAATGGTAGTGTGCGATGTAATCTACAAGATCGTATATTTAAATTTTCCAAAATAGTCTTCTTTTATTTTATTTTGATTAATTATGCTAATTTATGCGAGAAATCAGACTTTTTATCTAAATCAGTAAATAAAGCTCCAAAAGTGCTCATTTTTGGTCTAGATATTCTTTGCAGCATTCTTAGCAAATGTACTTGAAAAAGAATTCGGTATCAAAATTAATTTCTTATTTATTTTATTGTTTTATGAATTTCTTATGTATTTCCTTGTTTTTTTGACCTTTTGTTTTTGTTGTTTTTTTCAGCAAAATTTGTGGCAGACCCTTTTTGAAGCATAATACTACTAAAACAAATTGATTTTAGCCATTGAGAGTAAAAATAAGCATACGGTTATATGAACCATGTGATAAAACTCAATTTGTGTTGACTTTGTACACAAAATCACATTTTTGAGCCATTTTCGGTCTCACGTGCATGTACAAAAAGTTATGTAACTTCAGAACCGTACCCCCAGGCGTCACAAATTTGGTGTCAAAATGTGCGGGAAACTCGAAAGAAAAAAGTCATAGAGCATCGCGGCGAGAGCATTGCGTGTTGCTGAGTAATCGCGGGAAATGTCGAGGGGGGGGCCTTTTAGACCCCCCCCCCCCAGTCTTTTTAGGGTTAAACAGTGCGCTGCCATCTACTGATTAATAACTGTACAGGATCCGTGCAATGGCGGCTCCCACAACGCGAAATGGCAGCTCCCACAACGCGAAATGGCAGCTCCCTCGCGCGGCTGCCTCCCCACTGGACTACGCCCTCTTGTGGTATAATCTCTTTGTTTGGAACGATGAGAAAAAGTGCTTGACTAAATTGGGCAAGCAAAAAAAGGTTTAAAGCCACCCTTTTTTCACTTTTTCCTCCCTATAAACCCACAAAATCAACCATACAGATGTCCAAAGATAATGACTGTTTCTTGATGCACTGCACTAGAATATAATTTCAGCAACTTTCCAACACTTACATGTACAATTTACATGAAGAAGCCCCAGTGCAATATAACACCAATGAACTCTCGATCATACCACGTTTCTTACTCCAAATTGTGCTGTTCATTCAAAATGATTGTGTTTCATTAAGCCCTTGACTTACAGTAGTGATTTTCTTTATCATTTTCTTATCATTGGACATTCTTTTGGGGCAAGTAAAATTCATGTTCAAGTGTTCTGCAACAATTTGAAAATCTGCTTGTCTGCACCCTGGACTGTTTCCTCTTTGTTTGATGGATTGCTTATGCACTGGTATGTATATATACTTACTGATTTCAAATGTTGTGTCAATGGGCGATACATTTTCTTCATCTTCAACTGGTTCTGAAGTACTTGTTGTAATCTGAAGAGGCTGAATAAGACATCAAGAGTTCTACCTTTAGGTTACTGGGTCAGACTAATAGGAAGTTATGAATTTGAAACAATATAGCCATAAAGGTACTGTATAATGGAAATAAATAAGAGACTCTTATTGTTGTTCCGTAACAGAAGGCAAAGACAAAAAGGATGATGGTGCCAGAAAATCACAATGGGGTGGCGAAAATGTAGGGAAGTCCTATAAGTTATACAAGTTTATACATATAATTGAAAAGAAAATGAACATAAAGACTGTCAAAAAAACACCATCAGCACCAAATCTCAAATTAGAAATTTTGAAGTTGTATTTTCCCATTCAAAACGTTGACTGTTATTCCCAATACATGTCTTTGTGTTTTCTCCCTGCTAATAAATCCAATTTGTTGCCACTTCGCAGTGATCTGCATATCTACCCTATCCTACAGGAAGAAGTTTCCTGACTTTGAAATCTTTACATACATGACATGCCACTGAATTATGACCGACATCAATATCTTAAATTCAGTGGCAACATTTCCTGAAAGGCATAATTTACCATTTGCAGATGAAACAAAAACCCAGCATTAGTGCTTCAAAATAGTTCGAAAATGTGAGTTAGGGATAGAAACAACCAATTTGTAAAAATCTGAACCAGTGTAATCGATGTTAAGTATTGTTAAATGTACAAAATGCGAACAACAGTTATAATAAAAATGTTTCCAGACTAAACCATCTACAGTTATGGTTAACTGAGAAAAATAGCGATATCTCCTTATATTTTAGGCTTTATTGCAAAAATTTTATATGGCAGGATATTTTGTGATACAAATGACCTACACACATGCATCAAAAGTGATATTTTGAACATTTTTTAAATCACTGCTCCCAAAGGTAAACAGGAATTTTAAGCATACCTCTGATCTTACAGAGCTTTTGCTCTGCCTTTCACACTCCTGTTGTTTTACCTGAGCTCCCTCTCTCATCCTTACTTGTGAATGGTGAACAGGCTGAGCGGCTGTTGACTGCGGTGCTGATTGCACAGTTGATGCTGACGTTAATGGAATACCAAGTATCGATCTGACAAGCTCTTCCTGTTCTGACACATCGGGGAGCTGAGTTTTAAGCATAAAACAAAGAAACAACATGTTATATTTCATAATTCTTTGAAAACAGAATGCTGTATCATAGCAAATCATATCAGCTTTTGCAGCGAATGGAAGAATATCATTCATTTCTGCAAAATGCTGCCACTAACCCTCAAAATGTATGAAATATACAAATATACTATATTAAGCAATTATTGTTTTCATTTCTTATGTTTTCTATTGCTTTATGGTTTTTTATATTCAGAACAATTAATTTCAACTTCAGATCAGATTTTAATAGCTGAAAAACAGACTGTGCAAGAAAAACAAAAGAAACACATTAGAATCTTGCAAAACCTCATTCATTTTACACACAATCACATACAAATACGCCATTTTTGACTGACATGTGACCGTAAAATGTTATGTAACACCATAACCGCTGCAAATTAGCTATCAAAAGATGCGTAAGACTCTAACGAGAAAGTCATGAAGTCTCGCGGTGAGATCTTATATATTCTGGAAGTTATCGCAAAATTTCCGGGGGGGGGGGGGGGGGTGGCATCATGCCCCCCCCCCCCCCCAAGTCTTTTTAGTGTTAAGACCAATTATCTTACATCATCACAGTTTCATAAGAAACCCACAGACTGGGCAGCTTCCTTTCAAGAATTTCATGTGACATATATGTCTAAAGGTTTATTGTCTGTGGAGGGAAATGTACAGTGTATATGATATACATATTGGGGAATCTTTCATTTGATTCAATTCTTCCTAGAACCAGCTGAAAAACTAAAAAATCTTTTCGTACCTTGCATTCCTGATAGTAAAAGGAAAATACCAATTTAGCAATTACAAAAAACACACATTTATATGACCAAAACACAATTATGATTTTCTAAAATGTTACATTAACATAACATTCACCACCATCGAAAATCAGAAATTAATAATTTTTCATTTGCCAAATACTGAGATTTTTTTATCAATCATTCATCAACATGAGGGTGATAGGTTACTACTGTCACAAGTTCAAAATCACTACCTCTGAGGCAGAAGTAACTGCCCCTTTCAAAATATTTTACTGTTAATTCATAATAATAATGCATGTTTGGACGCCCATTGGTCAGAATGCCATGGAGAGTGTCAATTGTCACAGAGACTCCAACCCCAAGCACCTTCTGATCTGGAGATTTTCCCACCTGAAACCCCCAGCACACTAGAGACTCCAACTTGTTGTGCACAAAGCGCACATCATGAGCGCGAAGCGTGAAGTCCCTTGCGACCAGGATCCAGGGCCCGCTCAAGGGCCCTGAAAGATCTGGGGTTCTAGATGCTCTCTCGTGCTACCCGAGGCTCATTTTTCAACATATGATGGCACTAAGTAATAATTCAGTGATTCAATCATTATATTTTAGCTTGATAAAACATCAATTCATATATCATAAGTGTGTTTGGGCAGGAGAAAGACCATTTCAAAGCGGGAGGAAATACATCTGTTAAAGCAGGAGACACAGTGCCAGGGTGAGAGAAATAAAATGAGATTTTGTGAAAGTGGACTTTCGGTGGGAGATCTCCCTTCAAAAGCAGGAGAGTTGGAGTCTCTGCTGTCATGAGGCTTGTGCCACTCACCTCGGCTCCGGACGTCTGTTGCAGTCTCTGAATGGCGGCTGCAGCAGACTGGAGCTGCTGCTTCACCCCCGCCACCATCTCCTCCTGAGCCTTGCGCACATTCTCTGCCTCTTCCAGGATGCCCTTGTAGTCGTGCTTGACCTGCTCCAGGCGTCGGCTGAGCTCAAGTGGGGATGTCTGTCATGGGGAGGGGGGGGGGGGGGGGGAGCAGGGAAGGTGGGGTGGTGAGGATGAATGATACTTGAAAACATTTCATACAGAATGATACAAGCAATTATATAGGATGGCAGATGTAGCAATACTAGTAAATCTCATTACGAGGTCTGATATGAAGGCAAACACTGTTTGTTTTTGATTGCATACTGCTTCAAAAGCTCTGATGAAAGATTTCTAATGTATTAATGTATTTCCTGCTGAAAAAAAAATTTACTAAATTACATGTGTCAGCAAAAACACTGGTTTATTTTCTCAAGTAAATCAGGGTAAATGCTTTAGCTGACTCACTGTTCTTTAATACCTAGCACTGTTTAATATCACTTGTGTGTGCCGTCAAGTTCACGTGCACAGCCCTTCATACATGCAGTATGTTTTCTCACTACACTGAATCCAGCTGCTCAGCCAACACGTTGCATGCAGATGCTTTGCACAACACCCATTCTAGAATCGAAGGAGCATGCCCCCCCCCTCTTTCAATGGACTTCCTTTGTACTTTACCATTATTAGTGTATGGACAGAGAGAGCTACTTTGATTTTATAATGCACATACATACCGACATCTAAGTTTGAAATGTCAGTAAATACTACTCTTGTCTGGATGATACATCAAAGGGAGGTGAATGGAGAAAAAAAAAAATGCTCTTGATAATGGGAGGAATAATGGTTGTGTAAACATTATTTTGATTCCACCACAACAAAGCCAAGAGCAGTGATGAAAAGCAAATCACCCCCTCCCCCAAACAAAATCTCCCCAAATGGTGTTGGGGAGATGCTGACAATAATAACAACTGAAAGAGAGAGATACTTTACTGTAAGAAAGTAATTACACATTTCTGTTTCCCATGTAATAGGTCAATACAAACCTGCTTCTCCTCAGCTGCCTCTTCAAATTCATTTTCCAGCTTCCTTGACATATACTCGATGTCCGATTCTGCTTTGCGAAACTGCATAAGAGATCAAAGGCAATCAAACATGAGACATGAATTCACCATGATTAACAGACATTATAAGCACTGCAAGAAATGAAGTCCAAAATGGTTCAAGAAGCATATGATTATGAATACCATTATGCTGACACAAGTGGTCTCATCATCTTGAATGCAGAATATTCTGGGAAGGGGATTTAGTATTCATGCTTCATGATGCACTTGTATATTGTCAGGCATCTAAACAACACATGAATTGATCACAAATGGTACTTTTTATTTACAAAACTTTATTAATGAATTAATTTATTTTTGTGGTGATAGAATCACAAATGTCTTTAAAAAGATGTGCATAGGCAGGGCTCGACACTAACGGTGGCCCGGTGGCCCGGGGCCACCAAAAATGAAAGTCGGGCCACCAAATTTCAAAAAAGTGCAAATTTGGTGGCCCGCCTCTGGCCATCAAAATTTTTTGAAAAGTATGTCAATAAATTCGTTACTTTTTGCGCCAGAAACTAGCAGTTAAATTTGTTTAAAAGATGGATGAAAAGGACTGAATGAGTGCCTGAGAGTGAGTGTTGCAAGTTTGTTGAAGTTTATTTATGAGTAGATATGTCCAACTTCTAATTCTTACTATCATAAAACTTAAATATTTGACTCATTAAAAAAAACAGGACTTTAAAATTTTTTTTGTTTTTTTTTTCAGGACGCTAAATTTTTCTCTAGGGCCACCAAAAATTTGAAATTTAGGATTTTGGTGGCCCCATCGGGCCACCAAACAAAAAATTTAGTGTCGAGCCATGGCACAGGATAAAGGTTGTAATCTACAAGAACTCTAGACTAGGCCCTACCCTGAATGTCCTTGCTTATTTTTCAAGTGCATTTTCTGTTTTTTACTGATTTTGATGACATTATCCCAAACAAGGATGTTTGTGCTGTTTCATATTAATAATAATTGAACACATAAACGCCTTGTCAGATTATAAAATAAACTCCCCAAATTCTACCCCACCTGGCTGCCGTCGTCGCGAGAGTTCGGTGTTTTGAGTGATGGTAGCATGGCGGGTAGTGGTGGTGTTGGTGGCCATACACCCACAATGGAAATGCCTCATAGACATTAGAAACATCATCACAACAGCAACACAAAAGGACCTCACACTCAAAGAAAGGATCAATCTCAACCCCTCATTCGCATTCTGGATACACTGGACTCACAGCAACCGGAAGATACTCTACCCCTCGAACGAACCCTTCATCCCATATCATCCATCAGGCCTTGATAGCAAGAGTCCAACTCCTGACAGCCATATACCTGCTACAAACAAGACTCCACAAGATAAAGAAGGATGTGGACCCCACATGCCTACTATTCGGTACTAATGCAAAGAGGAAGATGACTCTGGAACAATGTTGTCAACTGCTGCATGCCTGTTAGTGCAGCTACGCTGCCGTAATTTCGCCAAGAGTTTATCAAAGTCAAACGGAACAGAAACTGCCTACCATTGCACCCAGACTGCATTCCAGTTTACTTATGCCACACTTGTACCATATGACCCGTATGATGACCCTAACCTTCCTAAGGACCTCAGTCTAGCTAAAGTAGTAACGTCACTTACCATAAGGTTGCCACCATTTTAATCTGCCACCAACAGTGTCTAGGTTGTTTACTGGAACCCTTCATGTTTTGAAACGAGTGGTGGAAGGCCCTTCTGACAGGTAAGTTAAATCATCAATGGCTGATGAAATATCCTTCTGTCGACTGTCTTGTACCGAGTCCGTAGTCTTCGTGGTAAAATTTGTTTGGAAAGAACCCCACTGAGAGCCGTGTACTAGCCTATCATATGCGATCACACAACACAGTCGATAAGCTCGGGCGACAATTAGTGAATGCCCGATTGGAGGCTGGTAAGCTAAGCCTATTAATAATTTTGCAAAGCGAAACTTAGGGAATAGACTGATACCACTTTTGATGGGGAATTAACTCAATACACAGAAAAAGAAGGGGTGGCAGCTTGTAGGGGAATACCACCTGTCTTCCCTGGCGGACTGGCGAATTATTTGGCCTGCAGTTTACGTGCGTAATGCAGTGTTGGTGACATGTGAATGTTCGGGTGCAGAAGATTCAAGGTGTATGGGATGTATGATTGATGAGGAAAATTAAAAGGCGTGATTTGTGAGAATGTTTGTTTCTTCTTGCGAATAAAATAATGAAATTTGATATTTGAATATATTTTGTGAAATGTATACACAATACGTGTATAGCGTAAAGATGAGCTGTTAGTGTTGGTGTTAAATGTGGCTAAACTTTCCTTGGCTTTGTTGTGTGGTTTGAGAGTGCTTGAAGTTGTGAATGAAGTTGTGTGCGGGTACGGGTAGTCAATGCAGAATGGGTACGGGTAGTCAATGCAGAATGTGCACGGTGCACATGCACATAGGGCAGGGGCCTATATCACGATATAAATATACAACTTACAAGGGAGAAACGCGAACTGGCAGACTAAGGTCGCCATGCATGGCGACCTTTTTAGGCCGCGGGCATGTGCTTGTGCCATACAAACCCGTGCAATGCGCGAGTCGAGTGGCGACCATATATGGTAAGTGACTTTAGTACTCTATAGGGAAAGCAGGTCTCGGATCTCTAGTGTCTAGACCCTATATTAATTTAGAGTCTAGACTCTAGCATTTTGTAGATGACAACCATGACAACAATCGAATATCCTCTGTCTGATCTTGATCTTTCTGATCCGGTTGAGCATTAACTCTGCTCCTTGATATATCAATTATCTTAGAAAGGTGTCCAATCCTGATTGAAGACCTATCTGCGACCCACGTTCGTCAATCTCCGACATACATGGAGGGAGAAAAGGAAGAAGAAGAAGGCGATCGAAGAAGGTGGTGGGTTCATGCATTGTTAATGTGCGTATTATTGACCTATGCAACGGCAGCAGCACGAAGGTCAATAATATGGGACTAGGCTGGACCTCCCTGCTATGCTACTCGGTATTTCTTCAAGTGCGAGTTAAATTTGTACTACAGATCACCTTTGACTGCGACTTACCATCCCCTCTAATTTATCAACGATCCTTTCCATTTCCTGTGAACCTTCCATATTCACAAATTTAAGCTGATGTTGCTGTACAAAGAGAACAGATGTGAGAGAAGGTTGATAGAAGTAGAAGCTCATTCAAAGTCCCGGGTTATTCGATGTAGACCGAGAGATGGCGCTCCATCGATCGCTCGAATTGTGAATTGTACGAGTTCTCATCAGCTGTGGCGAGCCTACACTGCCTACTTTGGCAAAAGGAAGCAAGTGACATACCATCCGAATTTGCTGCTATTCAAAACATTCGCAAAAAGTGATTACAGTAAAAGCCGCTTCCATCCAATCAGAGAGACTCTGTATCGTAGGACGGGACTCCCCGCGGGGGAGGGTGGATAGAAGAAATAGATAATGCAAGGGAAAAAAATAAAAACATCAAACAACTCTCATTCATGGTGTCTGTTTAGACACCTGTTTTCTTGATATGTTTTATATACTAGTAATTGTCTGAGTCACTGTACTTAATTGGTTGTTTTTCAAAGTCTTTTATTTGAAACAATATAATGTTATTTGAAATAGTTATTATGATGTATTATGTATTCAGAGGAATGTTTGTTACAGAATAATGAATATCCAAGTGGAAAAAAAAAACCCAACAGCTCTCAATTCAACTCAGCTCTAGAAGTCAACGTAATAGAGCAATCCAACATGAATGGCCCTAAAAGTATATTTGGGCCGTATAGGCCTATTCGGTTTTGTGTGTGCTTAAGTTTGTTTGTTTGTTTGTTTTGTATGTATGTGGTAGTGATGGTAGTGGTTGCCGCTGATGGATGTGTTTTAAACTAGAAAGTTCGAGAGAAAGATCGCAGCCAGTATAGGCCTGGGACGGGAATGTAAAGTTTGAGAGCACACTATAGGTGTAAAATATCTCGCCCTCTCAGGACAATCCCATGGTGGGTGGGGGGTGTAAAAATTGCACTCCAACCTTGTATTTTGTTATGATTCAACTAGCTTGGAATTCTTGGGCAAATGACTCAGTCACGACATGTCATGTTTCACAAAAACGAATGATGATAATTCGCTATAGGGCTATAATTGGTCGGAGATTAGTTACTATCGACCGTCCCTAAATTTTGAACAGTCTAAGACATAAAAATGGTGATATGGATACTAAGACTGACTGAGAGCTATCACACGATCAGTCTTTTCATTTTCAATTCAATTCAAGTGACTTTATTTCAGGACATAAAGTAATACAAAACAATATAGGGTCTAACGCTTACATGAGCATAAAACGCACTTTGAATCACATAAGTTTCAACAAAACATGGATACAATGATATCAACTTTGTTTTTACATAAAAAGACAAGTAAGCAATACAATTTTATTTTGTAACTCTATGGAAAAGATGAATTCACAAGAGAAGCATAGCTTGTCTAAAGGCACAACTGTGATGAAGACCGAAGAATCACTAATCGTGACCGCTCGGGCTGCGATCAGCTGCATACTATACTAGTAACAGGTACTCTATAGAATACCTGTGTATCCTCCATTTCATAAAACAAGTATAATGCACATTCAGGCGTTAGCTATACGTTCTTCTTTACTTTTGATAGAAATCTGGTCCCAAACACATGCACTCGGCCTTGCCCTGTGTATTTCTGAAGTGTTCCATAAGTTGGTTCCACGGACAAAAATGCTCAGTCTGCCGACAAAGTATGTTTCGCCGAAATTGTCACAAATGCTCCGCCAAAAATAATCCTTGCTCGGTAGACATTATTTTGCTCTGCCAACATTTGGCAGGATTATATTACGCAATGAAAGTTGAATCTTAAGGTGCCCTCACCTTCAAGAGTAATTCACTAATTTTACAAGCTATGCTTTTCTTGTGAATTCCTCTTTTCCAATCGATGTAGAGTTACAAATTAAGATTGTATTGCTTACTTGTTTATTCATCCAAACTAAAATATCATCATAATATTGTATTCATGTTTTGTAGTGAAACTTTCGTGATTCAAAGTTCCTTAAAATGATATAGTACTCGTAGGCGTTATGTATAGGCCTATTACTTTGTATTACTTTATTATGAAAATAAAATCATTTTGAATCGAATTGAATTGAATTGAAATTGAATTGAATGAAAACACTCACACACACACACGAACATAGGACCTATACACGTAAACAAATGCGATGCTCACACTTATTGGGATCGAAACATGGTATTATCAATGAAAAAAAAAAGAATCTAACTATATTCTCCTCCTTCTCCGTAATGCCCCCACCCTCCTCCTCCTCTACGTATCATCGGATGAGCCACGACTAGCGTAGAAAAGATTAAGCCACTCAAAAACAAGAAAAACAAAGATCATACATGCAGCTGCAGGGGCGTCACCAGCTTTTTTTCAAGGGGGGTGCGTTTTGACCCTAATGTAACGAGATTTTTTTTGGACCGACATTTGGAATATAGGAAGCTCTCAATCCCTAGACTTTTACTGTTGTTGAGGGAAACCAAGCGGGGAAAGGGCACCGGCGTAGCTAGGATTTCATCTTTTACAGTAAAAAAACTACCACTTGGAGCTATATTTTTTCGCTTTGGAAATAAAGAGGGGGGGGGGGGGAGGAGGGCGCACCGGGCGCAACTGCCGGCAATTACTGGCAGCAACATCAGGAGAAAGGCATAACAATTAAATGCGAGCGAGCGGAGCGTGTGAGCTTGAATATTTTGACATTTTCACAGTAAAAAAAAAAAACAAACAAAAAAAAACTGCAGTTTGTTGCTATATTATTTCGCTTTGGAAATAAAGGGAGGGGGCGCACCGGGCGGAACTGCTGGCAATTACTGGCAGTAACATCAGGTGAACTGCATGACGAATAAATGCGAGCGAGCTTGAAAATTTTACATTTTACAGTCCAAAAGCTGCCGTTCTTAGCCATATTTTTTCGCTTTGGAAATCAAGGGAGAGGGGGGGGGGGGGGGGGCGCACCGGGCGGAACTGCTGGCAATTACTGGCAGCAGCATCAGGTGAATTGCATAACAATTAAATGCGAGCGAGCGAAGAGAGCGAGCTTGAAAATTTTACATTTTACAGTCCAAAAACTGCCGTTCCTAGCCATATTTTTTCGCTTTGGAAATTAAGGGAGGGGGGCGCACCGGGCGGAACTGCTGGCAATTACTGGCAGCAACATCAGGTGAATTGCATAACGATTAAATGCGAGCGAGCTTGGAAATTTTACATTTTACAGTCCAAAAACTGTCGTTCTTAGCCATATTTTTTCGCTTTGGAAATTAAGGGGGGGGGGGGTGGAGCGCATGCCACCGGCGGAACTGCTGGCAATTACTGGCAGCAACATCAGGTGAATTGCATGACGATTCAATGCGAGCGAGCGAAGAGAGCGAGCTTGAAAATTTTGACATTTCACAGTAGAAAAACTGCCGTTTGTAGCTATATTTTTTCGCTTTGGAAATTAAGGGGGGGGGGGCCACCGGGCGCAACTGCAGACAATTACTGGCAGTAACATCAGGGGAATTGCATAAAGATTAAATGCGCTCGAGCGAAGAGAGCGAGCTTAAAAATTTTACATTTCACAGTCCAAAAACTGCCGTTCTTATAGCCATATTTTTTCGCTTTGGAAATTAAGGGAGGGGGGCGCACCGGGCGGAACTGCTGGCAATTACTGGCAGCAACATCAGGTGAATTGCATAACGATTAAATGCGAGCGAGCTTGAAAATGTTACATTTTACAGTCCAAAAACTGCCGTTCTTAGCCATATTATTTCGCTTTGGAAATTAAGGGGGGTGGAGCGCATGCCACCGGGCACAACTGCTGGCAATTACTGGCAGCAACATCAGGTGAATTGCATGACGATTCAATGCGAGCGAGCGAAGAGAGCGAGCTTGAAAATTTTGACATTTCACAGTAGAAAAACTGCCGTTTGTAGCTATATTTTTTCGCTTTGGAAATTAAGGGGGGGGGGGGGCACCGGGCGCAACTGCAGACAATTACTGGCAGTAACATCAGGGGAATTGCATAAAGATTAAATGCGCTCGAGCGAAGAGAGCGAGCTTAAAAATTTTACATTTCACAGTCCAAAAACTGCCGTTCTTATAGCCATATTTTTTCGCTTTGGAAATTAAGGGAGGGGGGCGCACCGGGCGGAACTGCTGGCAATTACTGGCAGCAACATCAGGTGAATTGCATAACGATTAAATGCGAGCGAGCTTGAAAATTTTACATTTTACAGTCCAAAAACTGCCGTTCTTAGCCATATTATTTCGCTTTGGAAATTAAGGGGGGTGGAGCGCATGCCACCGGGCACAACTGCTGGCAATTACTGGCAGCAACATCAGGTGAATTGCATAACGATTCAATGCGAGCGAGCGAAGAGAGCGAGCTTGAAAATTTTGACATTTCACAGTAGAAAAACTGCCGTTTGTAGCTATATTTTTTCGCTTTGGAAATTAAGGGGGGGGGGGGGGGCCACCGGGCGCAACTGCAGACAATTACTGGCAGTAACATCAGGGGAATTGCATAAAGATTAAATGCGCTCGAGCGAAGAGAGCGAGCTTAAAAATTTTACATTTCACAGTCCAAAAACTGCCGTTCTTATAGCCATATTTTTTCGCTTTGGAAATTAAGGGAGGGGGGCGCACCGGGCGGAACTGCTGGCAATTACTGGCAGCAACATCAGGTGAATTGCATAACGATTAAATGCGAGCGAGCTTGAAAATGTTACATTTCACAGTCCAAAAACTGCCGTTCTTATAGCCATATGTTTTCGCTTTGGAAATTAAGGGAGGGGGGCGCACCGGGCGGAACTGCTGGCAATTACTGGCAGCAACATCAGGTGACTTGCATAACGATTAAATGCGAGCGAGCTTGAATATTTTACATTTTACAGTCCAAAAACTGCCGTTCTTAGCCATATTATTTCGCTTTGGAAATTAAGGGGGGGGGTGGAGCGCATGCCACCGGGCACAACTGCTGGCAATTACTGGCAGCAACATCAGGTGAATTGCATATAATGATTCAATGCGAGCTAGCGAAGAGAGCGAGCTTGAAAATTGTGACATTTTACAGTAGAAAAACTGCCGTTTGTAATCATTTTTTCACTTTGGAAATTAAGGGGGGGGGGGGGTGCGCCGGGCGCAACTGCAGACAATTACTGGCAGTAACATCAGGAGAAAGGCATAAAGATTAATGCGAGCGAGCGAAGAGAGCGAGCTTGAAATTTTTACATTTTACAGTCCAAAAACTGCCGTTCTTAGCCATATTTTTTCGCTTTGGAAATAAAGGGAGGGGGGCGGAACTGCTGGCAATTACTGGCAGCAACATCAGGTGAATTGCATAACGATTAAATGCGAGCGAGCTTGAAAATTTTACATTTTACAGTCCAAAAACTGCCGTTCTTAGCCATATTTTTTCGCTTTCGAAATTAAGGGGGGGGGGGTGGAGCGCATGCCACAGGGCACAACTGCTGGCAATTACTGGCAGCAACATCAGGTGAATTGCATAACGATTAAATGCGAGCGAGCTTGAATATTTTACATTTACAGTCCAAAAACTGCCGTTCTTAGCCATATTATTTCGCTTTGGAAATTAAGGGGGGGGGGGTGGAGCGCATGCCACCGGGCACAACTGCTGGCAATTACTGGCAGCAACATCAGGTGAATTGCATATAATGATTCAATGCGAGCGAGCGAAGAGAGCGAGCTTGAAAATTTTGACATTTTACAGTAGAAAAACTGCCGTTTGTAATCATTTTTTCACTTTGGAAATTAAGGGGGGGGGGGGTGCGCCGGGCGCAACTGCAGACAATTACTGGCAGTAACATCAGGAGAAAGGCATAAAGATTAAATGCGAGCGAGCGAAGAGAGCGAGCTTGAAAATTTTACATTTTACAGTCCAAAAACTGCCGTTCTTAGCCATATTTTTTCGCTTTGGAAATAAAGGGAGGGGGGCGGAACTGCTGGCAATTACTGGCAGCAACATCAGGTGAATTGCATAACGATTAAATGCGAGCGAGCTTGAAAATTTTACATTTTACAGTCCAAAAACTGCCGTTCTTAGTCATATTTTTTCGCTTTGGAAATTAAGGGGGGGGGGGGGGTGGAGCGCATGCCACCGGGCACAACTGCTGGCAATTACTGGCAGCAACATCAGGTGAATTGCATAACGATTCAATGCGAGCGAGCGAAGAGAGCGAGCTTGAAAATTTTGACATTTTACAGTAGAAAAACTGCCGTTTGTAGCTATATTTTTTCGCTTTGGAAATTAAGGGGGGGGGGGCGGGGGCGCACCGGGCGCAACTGCAGACATTACTGGCAGTAACATCAGGGGAATTGCATAAAGATTAAATGCGAGCGAGCTTGAAAATTTTGACATTTTACAGTCCCAAAACTGCCGTTTGATGCTATATATTTTTTTTTTTTGCTTTCGAAATTGAGGGGGCGCACCGGGCGCAACTGCTGGCAATTACTGGCAGCAATATTAGGAGAATTCAAATGCGAGCGAGCGGAGCGAGCGAGCTTGAAAATTGTGACATTTTACAGTCTCAAAACTGCCGTTTGTAGCTATATTCTTTGCAGTAAGGGGGGGGGGGGCGCACCGGGTGGAACTGCCGGCAATTACTGGCAGCAACATCAGGAGAATGGCATTACGACTAAATGCCAGCGAGCGAGATTGAAAATGTTAACATTTTATAGTCCAAAAACTGCCATTTGTAGCTATACTTTTTCGCTTTGGAAATTAAGAGGGGGCGGGGGGGGGGGGGGGGGGACGCCCGGTGCGCACCTCCCCCTGGATCCGCCACTGGTAGTCAAGGGTGTCGGTTTATGTT
This sequence comes from Diadema antillarum, assembly GCF_040938485.1. Taxonomy (NCBI): domain Eukaryota; kingdom Metazoa; phylum Echinodermata; class Echinoidea; order Diadematoida; family Diadematidae; genus Diadema; species Diadema antillarum. The sequence continues at coordinate 1,082,008 of NW_027270929.1, read as the reverse complement.
CATGACTGGGGGAGGTATGACCAGCGAGGTGGCGTCGAAGTGACCAAGTATGGGAAGGATGTCCAAAATCTATGTATATAGTCAACACTGTATAGAATACACTTGTACTAGTAGATAATTATGTATAAAATCAGTGCTGCCAGAACCAGGGGTGCGAATTGCTTTTGCGCACGATTTTTTTGTTTTTGTTTTTGTCCCCGATGCAAAATGTCAAAAAAAAAAAACAATATAAGAAAAAATAATAATCATTTAGTGTCCGGCGTTGAGGTCGCTCGCAGACTGAATTTTTTTTTTTTTTTTTTTTTTTTTTTTAGTCTGAAGGGGGGTGCGTTCGCACCCAACGCACCCCCCCCTGGTGACGCCCATGAGCTGTTCTGATCATTCCTATAATAGGGGGAAAAACAGCAAAACAGAAAAGCAATCCGGCAGACCTCCGCCAAGCAGTTTTTTCCACCCATAGGGCTCGAATACAGGCTGAAAATCCATCAGATAGCCGCATTCACATGCACTTATACAAATTGGCTGGATAACGATCTCATCCAAGGCTCGAGTATGGAGGGGTAGCCATTTTGGATGACAGTTAGATTTTGAATTTCATTTGAACTTTGGTTGTGTCCCCCAAGTTATTGGCTGACAAGCTTCACAATTTTTGTTGCCCTTCCCGTAACAAGACCGGCTGCTGAAAAGCAAAGATAAACAATATGAAGTTTATTTTCTCTGCACAAAATTTGATAAGTTGGGTAACTTCAAGCTCACTTTCAAGGTATGATTTCCCAGAAATGAAAAAAAAAAAGTGGGGGCCCATGTGGTAAGACTCTTTTTAATAATTGTAGGCCTTTTTAAAATATATTCTTTGCAAAAAAAAAAGAGCGTATGTGTGTGTGTGTGTGTGTGTGTGTGTGTGTGTGTGTGTGTGTGCGTGCGTGTACAGTGTGTATGTGTGGGGGGGGGGGGGCGCCTGGCATGCCGCCTAGCCACTGTCGGCTCTGCGCCTCCACTCTGGGGCCCGTTGCATAAAAGTTACAATTATGTTAACTTTGCCATCCAATAGTAACTTCCATGGAATTTTTGATTTTGATTGGCTGTTGAGTATTGTTACCATGGTACCATTGAATGGCAAAGTTACCTGTTGTAACTTCCAATCTATGCAACAACGGGCCCCGGGACTACGCCATCTAGTGGTGTAAAATCTCTTTGGCATGCAGCGCAAGCAGCAGTACATGTACGCCACAGAACTCTGCACACACCAAAGAGATTATACCACATAATCTCTTTGGCACACACCCACGTTTCAACAAGGAATCTACGCAACCTTTGACCTTACCTTCCTTCTAATTATTCTGTCATGCACTGAGATCGTGTGGCAGGCAAAAGCCGGTGTAGGACGGACCTAAACGTGTGGAAATTTTGCCTCAAAACAGGTTTAAATATGCACAGAAACGCTATTTTCAGACACCTCCTGCGGACGCAAGCTCAAAGGAGCTTCTCAACGTCATGCCAGGTAAATATGACTCTGTTCTTTCGTTTGACATGTTTGAAATTACAGCCGGCTTGGGCTCGGGCTTCGGCCTAAGTTACACTGTATCATGCATATTGCATGGCCATATGAAGGCACGTGAAGCCTTGGCCCGCCCGTGCCGGCGTGGATTGCCCTACGTACACAGCACAGCTAGCACTTAAAGTCTAACCGTTCTACGCAGGCTAACCAGTTCTAAGTTTCTATACAAAAAAAGTAGGTCTGTTGTAGTGTTAGGGCCCAATATTATAAAGATAGATCTCCATAATGTGAAACATCTCTCCGCTCCGGCTTTAGTTTCTAGTTTTCGGTGAGTTTCGCACCGCTTCGTCAATGATCTCCAAGCATGCGCAAACTCACCCTGTCCCTGGACCCTGGGCCTGGTTAGGCCTATTCATTTAACGTTAGACCCTAGTCAACCTAAAATTAATTGCAACTGAGTCTCCAAAGTTGAATAGAAGTTAGGTTTTAACACTTTAAGTAAAAGTGTCAAAAAATCGCTTGAAATTCTGCTGTGTACACAAGTGATCAGCATAATACAAGATTACAAATATGTTCAGCACGCGCGCATGCAGTAGCACTATTATGCGCTTGTCAATGTAATGACGCACCCCACTACCCCCGGACATGGGTGCGTCATGGTCATTTTTTGACTGACCACACGGGGTTTTTGACGGACACCACAGTCACTTTTTTGACCGACATAACGCTGCAAGTGACGAACACCACAGTCACTTTTTTGACGGACAACACGTTGAAAGTGACGCACACCTCGGTCACTTTTTTGACGGACATCCTCGGTACATTTGACGCACCCCCGTAAATACTGAAACGATTTTTGCATACGTTTTATTCAAGTAATTTCATTTTCTTTTGGTTCGTACACATAATTTGTAAAAGTTTCGGCAAGTTTCCCTTACCATGTAAGCACCGTATTGTCATTCACCGTACATCACGCTGCTGCTACGATATTCCGTGCAGTAGTATGTATTCTGTGCATGCAATCCATACATGACAATCACATGTGTGCAGAATGCGCTGTGTGTGCGCGGCCATTGCTAGTGCGGTGGATGCATACTGCTGCAGCGCAGGTAGGTACACACCACGCCACGGCATTCATATTCCCGCTCGAGTACTGCGTAACTACAGCCAAGTCGCGGTACGTAGAGATGGATCGCACAGCTAACAGCGTCGCGCGCGCGTCTGGCCAGCTGGTCGGGCTATCCCGCGAGCAGAAAATGGCATGCGGCAAGCAGTTCTTCTGCTGCCGTTTCGACAGGAAAGATTGAACTAAGTTGTTACATCGCTGAACAGTCCCTGGTTTGAGATTGAGTGTGCATGATTTCATGGGTTTGTTGGAGGGAAAATGTAAGGAGAAAGGGTGGCTTTTAAATACTTTGCTTGCCAGATTCTGGCAAGCATTTTTTCCTCTTATTCCAAAACGCTTCCCGACTTTGATTTTCACTTGCCGCGGGAAAGCGCATAAGCGCTCACTGTAATTTCACTCGCGGTACGTGTATCCAGCGTGCAAAAATGCGTGTTATTTTCCATAGCCAAGTGACGTACCATGACGCACCCCTCGGTCAAAATTTTGACCGACAATGATGGGATTTTGACGCACCCCTCGGTCAAAAATTTGACGGACAAAGCTGGTAAAATGACGAACACCTGGGTCACAAATTTGACGGACCAAACGAGGAAATGACGCACCCATGTCCGGGGGTAGTGGGGTGAGTCATTACATTGACAAGTGCATTAGCAGTGCCAGTAGGCCTCAACTAGACTACCTGTATGCGTCGATTGTTTGATCTGAATGTAGTGATCACAGTGGCTTTTTCTATGGTGTCTTTGAACTGTTGAAAAGAAATTTGTTTTTCCCCTTTCCTCGGCCAAGTCTTGCAGGAGCTGTTGCGGCTTTTACAAAGCGGTTGAGTGTGTGCATGTGTACATTTGTATGTGCTGCCACTTAGTTATATTTCTTTCTCTTTCTTTTCTGTCTTTTCTTCTTTCATTTTCAGGTATTCCTAACTTTTCCTTTCCTTCATATTAATCATTTCTTTGTGGGTTTCTTCTTGTCTGATTTTTCTCAATTTTCTATTTAATCTTACTTTCTTCCTAATTGTTCTATGTTTCCTGCATGGGTTATCTTTCACTCCATCTGCCCTTCCTTTCTTTCCTCTCTAATATCTTATGTTTCATTCTGTTGAATCCTGTTTGTTATGTCGTTTTTAAGCTGTATAATTCTTTATTTTCCTCCTATTCATCTTTGCTTTCATCGAATTTTGATTCATCTCTCATTCTATTATTCTACTTGGTGCTTTTTTTTTCGATCTTTTTCTTTGCTTTCCTCTTCTTTTCAAACATATCCAACTCTCCCTTGCTTTCCTTTGTAATGCAGCTTTCTCTTCTTTCTTGCTTTCCATTATCTTTTCTTTTTATTTTTAGTGTACTTTCTGTTTTGTAAACTGTTTCATTTTTTCCAGGTTTAACTTTTTGGTGTCTTTTCTTTCATTTCTCTACCCCCCCTTTTTTTTCTAATCTTTCCCTTTATATTCTGTCACCCTTGTCTTATAACCTTATTTTTTCACAATCTTCTTTCATTCATAAACACACACACGCTCTCACACACACACACACACACACACAAACAACATGATCAACAAGCCCAAACCTCAACCAATCTCTGCCACGACTCGGTACAAGCCGAATGGCAGAAAAAAAGTCTATTTTTTTAAAGATACCATAGAAGAACTTTCTGTGATCGCTATGAGATCACCACATTCAGATCAATAGCTTTGCTTGTTGCCTTGCCGTGAACGTGCTTTGTATACCGTGCTGCGCTGTCTGAAATCTGCTCACACTGTGCAGCGCAGTTATTGCAATACGAACTAGCTGCGATCAACATATTCTGACAAGTGTAAAAGTGTCAAAATGGTGAAAATTCCATTTCTATTGAACTTGGGTCTCACTCAGATGCAAATAATCATGGCTGTTGGATATTTAGAGTGAGTTTGTGCATGTTTGGAGATTAATTGACGAAGAGGTGCGAAAGTGCACTAGCGCTCACCTCTCCTTCCCTGCATATACACGACCATACTAATTACAATATTGGTGGAGTACAGTTAATTCTGAGTATACTGACGGGAAAGAAACAGAAACAGACAGCAGCAAGAATGTGTGTACAGCCCTGGTACTTCTTTCAACAGAAAATCTTCTCTTTTAATATCTTACTCATAATAATCGGAATCCCACTCTAAACTGGAGTAGAAAATATCTTGATTGTGTTAGACCTAATGATGTAAGAAAATTTTGCCTGCCCAAAACTTCACCGGCGAATTTCGCGAAGAGCCAAGATTCACAATTTAAGTAAAATGCTCATGAAAGTCTTTCACTGTTTGTCTGCTAGACACATTGCATGGAATGCCAGTGGCAATTCCGGAAAGTTTCATGAAGATTCAAGCTAATTAGCAAAGGGAAACATGCAAAAGTGCTGATAGGTGAACACAGCAAGGGCTAATCAATGAGTCTTTTGTTCCCTCCTGAAAATTTAATCATCTAGGCAAACTCAAAGGTAGCAGTCCTGGGTGCAGCAGGTGGCATAGGGCAGCCACTCTCACTCCTCCTGAAACAGAGTCCACTGGTCAGCCACTTGGCCCTCTATGACATCGTCCACACCCCGGGCGTCGCTGCCGACCTCAGTCACATCGAGAGCAGGGCCCAGGTCACTGGACACGTCGGGGCAGAGCAGCTAAACGATGCCCTCAAGGGCTGTGATGTGGTCGTTATTCCCGCTGGAGTACCAAGGAAACCTGGTAAATTTCCCACCATCTCTCTCTTGGATTTCTCTTGAGCTTTTGGGGAGAATGTCAAGTTCATTCAGATTGAGTGACTTGTTTTTGAAGTCAAAGTACACTGTAGATAAAGTTCAGTAGAGTCTTCACTGATAACTTCTTTGTCCTCATTGTATTCTCATTGACATATGAGATAAGATAACATAGTTTTTGAAAGAGAAATTAGATAATGATCGGAAATGAATATTATTTCACTTATTTAAAAGTCATAGATGTGGGTGTATGTGTGTGTTTATAATTTCTTTTTCTTTCTTTTGTACTCAAAATAGCTCTTTATGTATACTGGTAAGTGGTCCTTGACAGATTGTCTTGTAGTCAAGGCTGGAATAAATTCAAGGAGGAATATGATGTTTGCTTTCTTTTTTGAGGGGGACATCATTGAAGTCAAATCAACAAACCAACTTCTTTCTTTTATCCATTGTACTCTGCGACGTGACTTTCAGTACAGGGAAAACCTGTTATAATGAGGTCATGTGCCAGAACCATAAAATTTACCCTGTTATGAGTTGTAAACATATTAAAACTATAGACCTGCCAGATACAGAAATGCAATATGGGGACTGCCAAAATCACTTTGTTGAAAGCAAGCTCGCTAGAACAGGGTTTCCCCATACTTTGAAAATAGAGCTTTTCTTTGTTCAAAAAAAAAATTTAATTTCTGAGATTTGCCTTCATTGTTGTGCTGTGTAGGTATGACCCGAGATGACCTCTTCAATACAAACGCCTCAATTGTGCGAGATCTCTGTGAAGCAGCAGCCAAGGCATGCCCAGAGGCCCTCGTTGGAGTTGTCACAAACCCAGTAAGTAACAACAGTGTGGCTGGTGTGCAGATCGGGAGGGGGGCAGGGGTTTTCCCCACATGAAAAACGTGAATGTTTTAGATGTAGACTGGTGTGAAACTATTAATGTTGCTGGCAAGAGAAAACAAAGCCTGTCTAAGCAAGCAAATCACTAATGCATGATACTTTCCTCTATGTTCATTGCCACTTGTGTGAATTTCAAAATCAAAAGTATGTCTATTAGGATTTTGTCATGTTTAGGATTTTACATGGTGGATGTAAGATGTTCCTAATGTTTTACACCTATTCTGCTTTCTTTCTGCTAGAACAATGAGGTATGTATATTATGTGCGATGAAAATTGATTTAAAGAAATGGGTCAGGTGATAAAAATATTTGTGCCAGTGAAAATTTACTTCTTTTGGTATGTCCTAGTGTAAATATTTGTTGGCAAACAATTACCAGTGAGCTGGTACAACAAATTTGATTTGATGGCTTAATTAGATGGATAATCATAATTCAGTGCAATGCAGATCTCTTCACAAGAAAACTAGATCCAAGAATTGGAGAAACAAGTGATGAATCTCAGTGTTGTCATCATCATTTTCTTCTGGCAGGTAAACTCCACAGTCCCCATAGCTGCTGAGGTCTACAAGAAGTTGGGTGTGTACCAGCCCAACAAGATGTTTGGAGTGACGACGCTGGATGTGGTCCGTGCGAACACATTCGTCGCCGAAGCCAAGGGCAACGATGTGTCGGCCACCTCAGTCCCTGTAATTGGCGGTCATGCTGGCATCACGATCATCCCACTACTCTCACAGGTATGTCAGTAGACAATAAGGGCTCTAGCTGTCAAAATATGTGAAAATGTAGGAGAGGGAGGGAAAATTCCAGAAATGGGAAGTGTAGGTTGTGGGGGCATTGTGGCAAAGTGGATAAGACTCTGACTTTCAAATCAAAGGTCCGGAGTTCAAATCCTGTCAAGTGCCCGCGTCCTTGGACAAGATGTTTTTACCCTCCATGTCCCTCTCAACCCAGGTGTATAAATGGGTACTTTGCAACGCTGGGGTGATAATAATGGCAGGGCCCTCTGGTATAGCAGAGGCAACACTGGAGAGGCTACCCTGGATAAAGGAGACCATATTGTCACCAATATTCATGGATAAGTGCCGGTCCCTTAGAATAGGACAGTGCAATCGATCCGATTTAAGTTGGCTGTATGAGATGAGTCCTTGCCACGTACATGAAAGTCAAATACTGGTTTGAATGATAATGATAGAGATATATTGGCTATGACTTGTCTGACTGTCCTTAGAAGTTTACTTATGTGCGAGTACATTCTTTGATTGAGTGAAGTGGAATAATGTTCTTGCAGAGCTATTTCTTTGGTCCCAAGAGCTTGGAGTTCAGGTAAAATTGACTCTTGCATGATTTTCTGTGATGGATATTCATATTGCATATGAAACAACAGGGGCGGATCCAGGAATTCTGTAAGGGGGGGGGGGGCAACTAATATTTCTGTTGCCACTTCTGGGTTTCATTTCATGTTTTCGTTTTTATTTCTTTTGTTTTTAACAAAAAATAAAGGGGGGGCGTGCGCTAGTTGCTCCCCCCTCTGGATCCGCCACTGGAACAAAAATCTCAATGTTGGGCATCTATCCCCAGTAAAATGATCTCCGTGCTGCCGCGGATACCTCTACCATAGAATTCAACATTTTCCTGTGGAAGGAAAAACACTGTTAGTTCTTCAATTTGATAATACTTTCATCATTTGATGTGATTGCATGAAGACCTAGCCACAAGTTACTTTTATTTGCTTTCCTCTCCCTTCTCCTTATCCCCTTCAGGCCACACCGGCGGTGTCCTTCTCAGATGAAGAGCGTGAGAAGCTCACAGTCCGCATCCAGAATGCTGGTACAGAGGTTGTGGAGGCCAAAGCTGGAGCCGTAAGTTGGTCTGCCACTCTTGTGCATGCATGCTGTGAACTAGATGCAGCACTGCACTTACACTTCCCTGTCTTTTAGCATTGTGAAGACATTGCAATATGTAATTCCACTGATATCACAAGAAAACCAGTGTGAGTTTGTTGTTGCTGTTGAATGGTTATTAACACTAGTGCATAGAATAATTTCTTTCTCTTTGACTTGGCAATGAAGATAATACATGATCATCGTATATTATTAAGGATGATGTTTTGAACCATAGTTGCACAAAGCTACTGGGAAGTTATGCTGAAGACCATGGTCCTGATGAAGCTTGAAATGTCCGGATGTGGGTTTTGATTTGTTTATGTTTTTTGATATTTCATGCATTATGACCAAATGTCAGTCATTTGATTTTGGAATGATATCGATCTGTAGATAATTTATTGTAAACCTTGCATTCACTGCACTATGTTCTGTCATTTAATTAAAATGGTCTCTATGACATAGGAGTAAAACTTTGTAGTGTTGGTCGTGGTGTTTTCAGAACAATTCTTAGATATTAGTATGATAAATTGTAGTAGTCAAAATATATTGTGTAGATGTTTCAATATTCACAGAAATGCACAGAACTGGGATTGAAAGCTGAGGGTATTGTTTAGGATGAACAAGACAAGACAAGGATGGTTTCTGTAAAGTTCCACTAGTACTCTCGTTTGCTTTCATTCAGCTACCTAGAAACCTTTCTGTCAATATTTCATAGGACACTTTCATCCCTTTTTATAGTAGTTTTAGTGTTTAAATGTGGATTATATGTAGTTGACACACGGAAAGAAGTTGAAACCATCCAAACTTCCTTCTCCATACCACATGATAATCTCCATATGAGATGGTGGCCACCCATCACTTTGTAGCCAGCTATTGATATACTGACATAGTGAATATGACGCATTGCAGTCTGTTGAGGGTCAGACAGAGATTGGAATGGAGATCTTACTGTCGTGACCATCAATCAAGGTACAGCGGACTCCCATTATAACGAAGTCCTTAGGACAGGCAGTTTTCTATTATAACTGAACAAATAAACAATGAATATGCATAGAGTGGATAATGTTGCGGCCTGAATTTTTACTTCGTTGTAACCAGAATTTTGTTAAACCGTGTTCGTTATAACGGTAGTGCACTCTACTGTAGTTGGATCATTTTATCTTTCTACCTTGTTTGTCTGAAGTAGTGAAAAAATATTTCTTTGATCTTATTTTCTTTGACAGGGATCAGCCACTCTGTCCATGGCCTATGCTGCAGCAAGATTCACCTTCTCAGTAAGTCTTGAAATTGTGTGCATGGGTTACATTGTTTTCCTTGGGCTTCCTCCCTTTCCCTGAATTCTTAGACAGCATTCACTGTGTTCGCCTTCTCTCATTTTGCATTCCTTGCCTTGACTTTTCATCTCTTTGATTCCCTTTCCTTGTGATGTATTTCATTATTTTCTACTCTTCTCTCTCTTTCTTTACTCGTAGGTACTCTTTGCTTCCTCTATTGTTTTCATATCTCCTCTTAAACAGTCGACTCCCGTTATAACAAAGTCCTCAGGACTGGCAGTTTTCTTTCATTACAGTGAAATGTCGCGATAACTTAACAAATGAACAATAATAAGTATCGAGCAGATAATGTTGGGGCCTAAATTTTTACTTCGTTGTAACCGGAATTTCAGTATAATCGTGTTTGTTATAACTGGAGTGCACCATACTTACTTCCCTGCTATGTCTTATCTTCTTTATGCTTCTCTTTCTTTCCCCCTATCCCCTTTTAAAGTTAAAAGTCCATGTCATGCAGCGATGTTTTCCAAAATCACATTATGTACTGATACGCTCAGACGTGAAATTCTGTGTCGCGATATTCCACATTCATGAGTTATGTAAAGATGCTTCATTTTTATGAAGGAGAGTATAAGAATATTCATGTGTTGTTCTCTCCTGCGTGAGTGAGTTATGGAGATATTGAAAGCGGTTTGTTACCAAAGTTAGCATGTAGGTGCTCAGCAGGTTTCGTTGCATGATTTGATTTAGAGTAAAGCGAAGCACTACAGGCAACCTTACCTGTCTAATCTATTTGGAGTGAAGAAATCGCTTCAGCTTAGAGAAAATTCAACTTATGAGGGATGAAAATCAATAGAATATAAAGAGAAGAGGACTTGAAAAGACCTTCGACTTTGACGATTTTTCGCCCTATGTGAGGTCAACGTGAGCAAGGATGACTGTATAATGTATGAGAGCGTGTAAACATGGATATAACTCTCTTTTCTGCAGCTTCTTGAGGCCTTGAGTGGCAAGGAAGGAGTCATTGAGTGTGCGTTTGTTGACTCAGACCAGACAGAAGCTGCATTCTTTGCCAACCCAATCTTGCTTGGTGTAAGTATCATTCATCTTTCTGTGCCTCCTATTTTTAGTTGGCCTTTTATAGGAATGTAACATTTTCACTATGACAGTTACCGAAATTAATTTTCACTTATCACTTTTCTGTAGTAATTTGCAGCAGGAGGGCAGGGCATGCACCAAATATCAAATTGAAATGCCTTCAATTTTGATCTCAATCAGAAAAGACATTAAAGATTATGTGAGTAATATGACTTTCATTTGATTTTATCTCTTCTCGGCTCTGTTACATATAAAGATACAGTAAAACATATGTCAGAAAACCAAACATAAGTCGGTTATCAGCCAATCAAAACTGAGTTTTCAGAGTTGTTTTTTTTTTTTGGGGGGGGGGAGGGGAGGGGGTCAACCCAGGCAAGCAGGTACACAGGTTTGTAAAAGCCTGGAATACAGGTACATGTACAACCACTGTATCCCACTAGAACTGCCAACAAAACTCCAGAGAAGTTCCTTAGTGACAATCATGTAGGCTTTGTCTTTGTCGTCGTCATATACCATTGCGGGTATCCTCCCCGCTGTTTCAAGTCTCTTTCCTTAATTTGATCTCTGGTCGCCTTTACCTTTAGAAAAATGGCATGGAGAAGAACCTGGGCTTTGGAACGCTCTCTGAGTACGAGAAGAAGCTTGTCCAGGCTGCAATGGCAGAGCTACAGGGAAGCATCAAGAAGGGAATTGAATTCGCCAACAAATAGACCCATTCACCTCTCACTTGAAGGCATAGCAGGAACTATTTTGTACCAAAAAGGAAGGCATTTTAGGTTTTTGTATCCTGGTGTGCCCCCACTCCAGATTACACTTTTTTTAGTTTGTTTATTTGAGCAGATTTGAAAAGTGTGATTCTCCCAGTATTTTGTTTTTGTGTTGAATACTGTTGATGTCTCTCCCTGTTTTTTCCTTTTGCACGCTTAGCATGGCTGTTTTCATTTGCATGGTTGTTCATTCAAGGAACATTATTACCAAAATAACACTTCTTGGAATATTGTGAAAAATGAATTCTCCATTTGGTATTGACGACAGATATTAAATGTACAGAATTGGATCCTATTGTTGAAAAGACAGTTGAATTCCAGTCCATGCTTTAAGTTTCAACAGATGCAGGGTTGGTATGAACAAACTTCAGAGGTGTCAGTCGAGCGCACTGAAAAAGTGACAGGGTTAAAATGAAACAGACACTTTCTTTGTTATAATTCCGCTAAAGAAATCACCATACAGAAATGATTCAAGATAATTTTATGAAATTGATTATCGTCACGTTGATTTCTATAGAGATTCTGTGGTGCTGCCAAATATACTACTATGTGAGTAGTCATGCATTGTAGATCTTTTATCTTTAATGTTAAGAGTAAATAGTGCTCAGTATTACTGTTAATATGAAGATGATTACAGAGCTTTCATATCTGACAAAGAGCATTATCTATATATGTATTTGCCCCCAGAGAGCAAAGATGATTTGCACAGCAAAATTAATATGTGATAATCTGAGAGATTAATAGCAACTTCCAATGTCGTGTCTGTTAAAAGTTGCCATGCAATTTGACATATTAATATATATTCCATGTTGGGATGCCACACTTGCAGGTGTCTCTGTAATAAAGAGAAATGAATACATACCTTGAAATTTCACGACCTACTTTGTGTGTTGAAGGTTTGGAGTACTTGCTTGTAATGGCTTTGACTGCACTGTAAGGTTCAAGTAAAGTACATAGTACGGATTGTGTACATGTATACACATGTATACATCATTTATTGTGCTTCAGCTACAGATCCTTGAAGGGTGCCAAACCATTCAGTACAAAGTTTACTGCCATTCTGTTAACTTGAAACATTTATTACAGATAGCAAACTGCACATCATGTTCACAATAAGCAAATATCTGAACCGTCGGCATTATCTGCTCTTAATAATGCAGCTTTCAGTCATGTTAATGTTTTTTTTTTCTTGTTCTACTTAGAAGAATCATTCTTTGCAACTTTATGTCAGCTTTTAAGTGTATGAATTAGTCCCATCATTTTGCGAATGTAGCCTTGATGGACTAGCAGTTTTAATGTCAGCTCTGTAAAAGTTGACATTCAGGTTTTAACTTGTCTGTGTATTCTGTGAGGTTAACATTTTCGGGTGTGAATGAATGAATGAATGAATGCATGTATGCATGTATGCATGTATGTGTGTGTGTATGCATATATGTGCGTATGTATGTGTGTATGTATGTATAGTATGTTTGTACGTATGAATGTACTTATGTGTCTGTACTAATGTATCCATGTGTGTGCGTATGCATCTATCTACATTGTATATGTGTCTGTGTGTGTGTGTGTGTGTGTGTGTGTGTGTGTGTGTGTGTTTGTGTGTGTGTGTGTGTGTGTGTGTGTGCATTTAGGTTAGGTTGGATGTCTGTCTGTACACATGCACACATAGATAGCGGGAGAGAGAATCAATTTTTCAGACTGCTGCACAAAACAGAATACTAGTACACATATCCAACACAGGATCCACTGTCTCACCTTACGCACTAATGGAGTGGAGGAAGATAGGAGAGAACGGGTTGAAGTGGAGGAGCGGAGAGAAATCAAGTCTGAGATGGGGCAAGATTATTACATATCTTATAAACAATAAGCAATTTTACACAAAGAATTCTATTCAAATTTGTTAACACACAGGCTCATTTGACTTTGTGAGAGGCATGATATATTACATGTTGAGACGAAAAATGGCATGGATCTGAATGAACTACGTGTATGTATCAGGAAGGTGACTCATTATACACTGATAAAGCCGATTCACTGCTGTTCGAATGACGGACGCTGTAGAATTATTACTTTCTCTTACGACCGACGTTCAACTTAAAGGGACATTCCAGACGATTTTCATAATTTCACATCATGTAGTACATAAATCGACAACTCCATGTATAGATTTGTGGAATTTATTGTGATTCTTGAGCAGAGAAACAATACTTTGAAAAACCTTAAACAAATTACACTGAACAAGGATGATGACATAGGAGGTTCACATATTTCAGAAATGTAGCAGTGTAATTTCATTACAACACCGCTTGCTTGGGAGTTCACCTGTGTATGATCTATGCATGCCTTCTTCTTTTGTTCTGCTTCCACGAGCCCCAACTCATGCATTCTTATGGTGACTCTGCCATGTCATCCTTGTTCATTGCAATTTGTTCTAAATTTTGAAAATATTCTTATTCTACATCCCAATTATCACAAATTCTGAAACTCTGTCCTCAGTATAACTAATTTATAGTTGTTCAAATGTAAAAATCTGAAAGTCATCTGGAGGTCTCCTTTAAGCTTGTACTTCTGGATGCATTTCTATCCGTAATAAATGGTTTCGTTGACAAGATGTCTGTATTTGCACCAATAATGTGATACAAAGAACGAATATTGTGACATTTCCTCTTCATATGTTCTCTGATTTGTTTAATCGATTTATGCAATGAATAGAGTACAAAAAAGAAACACACACACACACACACACACACACAATGACATCTTAATAGCTGCGTGACCTTGTTTGACGGATACACCCCTCGTTGTTTGTCGTTTGGCTGATTATACAACACATAACAACTTTGTCGGCTTTGGTAGCAAATGACTAAATACAATGTATTCATATGGTCATTACATAATTTTGTTCTTCGTTTATCTATATTTCCCCGTGAGGACTGTACGGTTCACCTCGTCCTAATTTACTCGGTATATAGAATCTAGTGCACCTGTAGTACCATTATGTTGACAACCCTTCATGCAGGAAAGCGTTATTTTCATTTATTTATTTTTATTTTCTTTTACAATCTGCTAGGAACTATCGTCGTTACAAATGTATGCACAAATGCAAAGTATGTAACTGTACCTGTTACAGTAAGATGTTGAGTTTGACCCGCATAAGATTGTCATGATAATTTTAATGGTGGGTTAGCTGCATAATATTTAAATGAGTACATGACAAAAGAGAATCTGAGAAAGGCGATTGATATGATAATTATAACATAGGGCAAGGTTGGAAAATGTCCTACTTCTTTGGCACGGAATTGAAGGTATGTCTGGGACCATCTGGATGGGGCCGAGTCACGGCGAATAATGTCCATGGCATGGAGAAGAGAAGAGAGTAGAAAGCCTCCGAAGGACGATTTGGACCCGAGATAAGAGAGCTCACTCACAATGGTTGCGCATTTGACGAAGTCCTATTGAGATGTATAGTGGATTCACTGAGATGGGAGGGCTTTAATGAAGTGATTATTCTATTGAGTGGTAAATCGACAAGGATTGCTTCAAGAATGATGAGTTTAGTACTTTTAGCGGCGGAATTGTCTCTCCTTGCATGTTGGTGTCTTGTTTTGCTTGAGGGAGCTAGTCATGGGATGGGCGACTTGACCGGTAAGTGGACACTAATATAAACTAGAGTCTATACAATTATTATAAATTCAACATTGAAGTAATACCATAACCTTTCTTGAAATCCCCGTTTCACGCTCGCCTTCGTTGCCGTTAGTGTTTTGTACGTTCTCAAGCTGTGTTTAAGTCGCTTGAGGCATTAAATGAGATTAAGTGAATATGTGCAATATTTTAGGACTAATACTGTATTTTACATTACTCTGTTATTGTTTTAAGTTTTCATCGTTGTATATAGATTAAGATACTGGCAAAATACTTATGATTATACCTAGATCTAATTTGTTTTAATGTTATGTTGGTTACGTGCACCTAATATCTAACATTATCAGCGATGCGTCTACAGTAATAGGAAGCGAAATACAACAGCATCGCGTTTAGTTGCCCAATACTGTACAGCTAAACAACGTAAGTTGTCACACTGAACCTGCCAAAATTTCCAGCAAACAAAAACCAATTGAAACCTTAAAACGAGTGTACAGATTAACCGGGGGGCCAAAAGCTAAAAACAGAGGTCGAGTTGCACTCTCTCTACAAACTAAGTAGACCATGCTTATTTTCAAGTTTTTATTGTAACAAACAACATTCCACTGGTCTACCTCAAAAATTTTGTTGCGAAAGCCTCCAAATCCAAGATGGCGTCCAAGATGGCCGCCATATTTACTGAATTTGTTATTTAAATGATAGAATTCGATAGAAACATCAGATTTCATCAAATGTGATGTCATATCAAAGAGAATAAAATTTTCTACAAGTTGATACCATTTTTGTGGGTTATTGTGATAACTGGATTGAGATTTTAAGAAAAAAACACTCATTTTTTGATATTTTTCTGAAAAAAGGAAAATCATGAAAATGCTTGATTCAGCATAAATCAGAGAAAGACTGAAGAATTATCTTGAAACGTTTCAAGAATTTTGTTTGACATATAATTAATATTTGGAGAAAATTAGGGGTCAGTACCATTTTCGGTTCGGGAGTTATAATGTCTCAAACTTGAAAACTCACTACGTAAAAATGGCCACTTTAGTTGTGACCAAGACCTTGTTGGTCATAAAAAAGCTTGCGCGCGCCAAGACTACTACACGCACTACTTGCACTGGCGATTGTAGCAGTGCCAGTGGTGCGTGTAGTAGTCTTGGCAAATGCAGACTTTTTCTTTGACAAACAAGGGTTTGTACCTGCAAACTAAATTTTCATACCAAGTGGTAGCTCAGGTGATACTGATCGCTATTATTTCAAAGTAGATTGTTCTGAAGCAGATGAGATGAAACCAAAAAAAAAAAAGTGTCAAATAGAGGTAGTAGCTTGAAACTTGGCACCAATCTTGTTATAAATAGTTTAAAACAGAATTTAGATCAACCGCTCAAAAAAAAAAATCAAGATGACAGCCATCAAAGTTGACATAGTGCATTGCGCCAAATTAAATGTATTATTTCAATTTTGATACTATTTTGTCTGTTGCGCTATCTTAAACCGTCTTAGGTTTTTATGGACACATTTTTAAAACAAATCGAGTAGAAGTTTTTACTTTTGATGTGAGGAGTGAATAACAGAAAACGGTGAATTTAGAGTGAAATTGGAGTGATTTTTGAGTGAAAATGTTCATTTTCACTCATTTTAGAGTGATCTTAGGCAGGGCCCCACACTAACTTTTATTTTTGGTGGCCCAAAGGCAAATATCCGACCTTTTTCGGTGGCCCGATCAGGCCACCAAATTCTTCATTTCTGACATTTTGGTGGCCCGACGTGCGTTTTTGGTGGCCCTGGGCCACCGGACCACCGTTAGTGTTGAGCCCTGCCTTAGGGATCACTCGTCACACTTCGAGTGATCCCCGAGGTCACTCTAAAATGAATGAAAATGAAAATTTTCACTCTCGAGTGATCCTGATATCTATATTATGGGAAAGCATCTACCAATGGCATAAGTTCAGATCAATTGTGACACTATAACCCACAAGAAATCAGCCTAAAAACAATGTAAGAAAAATCTGATAACAGTAAATACAGTTTCAGCATGTTTATTTGTAAATGTGAATATACAGCACGAATAATCAATTTGGACAATTTTATTCGAACGATATACTGAAAAAGTAATTTCGCACAACACATTTAAGAGCAAAGTTGAGAAATTGCCGCCATGTCAGATTTTTTTTTTTTTTTGGGGGGGGGAGGGGTTCGGATCAGAAGGGCTTTCAAGGACATCTGCGGATCAGACATTATTACACATATTATACCATCATCATTCACATTTCTACAATAGCAGAGTAACATACAAGTAAAAAAGCATATCTTGGATACAGAAGCATTTCTTTTTTATCAAAGATTGGGCCTTACCCAAACACTGGAATGAGCTCCACCTCCCCCCCCCCCCCAAAAAAAAAAGACCCTCAATATGGTTTACACTAGTACAATATCGTTCGGATGTATAGAAACATGTAATAGACAGCAATATAAGAAGATTGAACAAAATATATCAAATTATAAGTTATAAGTTGAGATTTAACTTTCACGCAAAACACTAAAGGTATTGTTTATCATTGGGAGAGATATCACATTCGATTTATATGTGCAGGTTAGTAGTATCACAAAACATTCTACCATGTAAAAAAAAATATAATAAAGCCTAAAACATACGGAGATAACACCATTTCTTTTCAAGAAACCATAACCATGATAACTGTTAACAATCTAGCTATATATAAAAAGACATTCTTATCAGATCTATTTAGTATACTAACAATATTTAGCATTGATTATACTGATTTAAGTTTGTGCATTAGTTGTTCTATCCCTAACTCACAGTTTAGAACTAGTTTGAGGAATTAAGTAAAGCTGGGTTTTTGTTTTACGTGCACTAATCACGTGCTAATGGTAAATAATGCCTTGAACAACAACCTCGATTAATTACCGCCATCTTGAATTTTGTGTGGATACTATTTTTATCGCTAAATAGTACACATTGGCAAAATTTGTGCCAAATTCCAAGCTCCTATCTCTTTTTGGAAAATACTTTCTGTTCAATCTTATCTGCCTCAGAACAATCTACTATGATGAAATGCTACAGTAATAGCGACCAGCGTCACCTACCACTTGGCATGAAAAGTTAGTTTGCAGGTACTTGCAAGTCACTAGACCATAACAATATTACATGTGACCATGTAAACACATTGTATGCAAAATTTATAATGCATAAATATAATTTTTTCAAGTTTTAGATGTTAACTTGTCAACAGTGTATGATATTGCCTATAATTCCAGAAATATGAATTATGTCTCAATCTCGGTAAATCTCAATCTCAATCGCAGGTTTCAAAACAATTCTTCAGTTCTTCTTTTATAAATATTAAATCATGCATTTTTACATTTCTTCCTTTTTTCAAAACAATTTAAAAATATGTATCCCCCCCAAAAAAGAAGCAAACAACAACCCCCCCCCCCCAATTTATCACAATACACAGCTAAAACGGTATCAACTTTTAGGAAGTTTTGCTCTCCTTCATATGACATCAAATTTGTTGCAATCCAATGTCTCTATCAAATTTTATGTTTGAAATGTTAAATTCAATAAAAATGGCGGCCCTATTGGACCGCATCTGTACTTTGGAGGTTTTTGCAACAAATCTACTGAAGTGTACTTACGGAACATTGCTTAGTATACTTATTATTATGTATGGTCTTGTTTATAGAGAGAGTGGAACTCGAAAAATAAGGACGATCTTGGATTTGACCCTCTGTGACGTCTTTGGGAACAGATGCGTGCAAATATATATTATGTTAAATTGGATTTCAAGTTTTAGACATTATAACTCCAGAACCAAATACAATACCGACCCACAATTTTCTCCAAATATTGATTATATTATGGGAAAGATGTTAGTTTCTGCATGGTTTTCATAAACATTCTTAATTTTATTTTTTTTTACTTTTTAGAGAAATATTCATCGTGCATTCTGAAAAATGTCTCCATAAAAACCTAAGATGGTTTGAAATACCATTAAAATGTTCAGAATATATAAAAACCGTATAAATAGACAGCAAAACAGACAAAATTGTATCAAAATCGAAATGATACATTTACTTTAGGCGCAATACACTATGTCAGCTTTGATGGCCTGCAATTTGAATTTTTTGAGTGATTGATTCAAATTTTGTTTTAAACTTTCTATAGCAAGGTTAGTGTTTCGAGCTTCAACCTCTATTTGAAAGATATTTTTTGCTTCATCTCATCTGCTTCAGAACAATCTACTTTGAAATAATAGCAATCAGCGTCACCTGAGCTACCACTTGGTATGAAAAGTTAGTTTTAGGCACAAACCCTTGTTTGTCAAAGAAAAAGTCTGCGTTTGCCAAGACTACTACACGCACCACTGGCACTTCTACAAGCGCCAGTGCCAGTGGTGCGTGTAGTAGTCTTGGCGCGCGCAAGCTTTTTTTACGACCAACATGGTCTTGTCACAACTAAAGTGGCCATTTTTACATAGTGAGTTTTCAAGTTTGAGACATTATAACTCCTGAACCGAAAATGATGCTGACCCCTAATTTTCTCCAAATATTAATTATATGTCAAACAAAATTCTTGAAACGTTTCAAGATAATCCTTCAGTTTTTCTGTGATTTATGCTGAATCAAGCATTTTCATGATTTTCCTTTTTTCAGAAAAATATCAAAAAATGAGTGTTTTTTCCTTAAAATCTCAATCCAATTATCACAATAACCCACAAAAATGGTATCAACTTGTAGAAAAGTTTGTTCTCTTTCATATGACATCAAATTTGTTGAAGTCTGATGTTTCAATCAAATTCTATCTTTCAAATAACAAATTTAGTAAGTATGGCGGCCATCTTGGACGCCATCTTGGATTTGGAGGCTTTCGCAACAAATTTTTTGAGGTAGACCAGTGGAATGTTGTTTGTTACAATAAAAACTTGAAAATAAGCATGGTCTACTTAGTTTGTAGAGAGAGTGCAACTCACTCGTTAAGTAAGCGACTTTTTGGGGTATGGCCCTCCGGTTAGATGCACCTATTATGAATGTAGGCTTCAATGAAAAAAAAAATGATTTTGTTTCTTTTTCATTTATGTCGGTTTGGTTTAACTGAACCGGGTCGGGTCAGGCCAGTCTGACCAGGGAGTTGTTACAAAAGGAGTAGAATCTCTTTGCAATTTATGCAAATTTATACGTATAGGTTCTATAGCATGACAATTGAATGCTCAGCATTTCACTGGCTCTGATGTTCCATGCTCCAAGCCGCTCTTCCATGATATAGAGCTTGGATATTAAGACCAAAGAAGAAGTTCTTGATTTTGACAATCTCAAGCTGTATTTTCAAAGGAAATCTTGAAATTCTGTATGAAACTTGGTGATGATCTTGTAAGGAACAGCTACTAAGTTTTTCCTCAAATCTCTTTGTTATTAATATACTAGGATTGAAGAAGGAGAATTGGTATCTCATCATAAAAGTTATCATTTAAAATATCTTGTGCACGTTTGTGCATAGTATTGTTTGCCATGTTTAGTACGTAATGTTCAATCCTTAGAATTAAGTGATGGCTAATGCGTGTTTCTGTGTGTTATGTAGCATTTTACAGTTAAAAAAGTACAGTAAAATATGTTTACTAAATTTCTTCGCGTGTCCCATATTCTTTGCACACTATACAAACAGACAAATGCTGCCAAAAACATTGAAGGGGACAGCGAATTGCTGCTGGCTAGGTTTGTTAGGAATGATGCATAGGCCTACTGAAACAGAAGTCCGAGATGTCTTTTGTCAAAATAATTACATCTGCTATAGATCGCATACTACTTGTCGGCGGCACGGAACATGGGTACAAAGGAGAGATTCTTTTCTTCTTCTTGTCGAACACCTCCCTGATCTGACTTACGAGCACGTACGAGAACATAAATACACAGACATTTGGGGTTGACGTTTGTACTTGGTGTGACATATTCGACGGCACCAAACTTATTTTGCTGTTGGTATCCATACACCCTCACAATTAATTGTCAGAATGAACTTAAAATGAGACAGTTTATCGTATCTTGTCACAATGAATACATGATATTTGGAAGTTGTAATCGAGTGAAGAACACCTTCTCGCCGCCATTATTTATAATTTCGTTGTGAGCATCTTCTCAGCTGACCTAAATATTGCAAGTGTTCCTTCCTGACAAGCTTTACAACACATGTCTTCTGCCATTAGACAGGAAAGAGATTTCTTTTGATTTTCAGCCTTTTTCAGACTTTAAGTTTCCACAATCGTAATTCTTAATTCATCATACCATTTTTATGTGCCCAGAGAAGATGTAATGTCAAGATTATAGTTTGTTAATACTTCCTTCCCCGATTTAGTCTATCATGTCTTATTGAATTGTTGTTGCATTTCTGGAAGAACCTCTATTAAAGTATTATCTAGTCCCGAATATTATGTATGTGTGTATGTATGTATGTATGTATGTATGTATGTGTATGTATATGTATGTATGTATGTATGTATTTATGTGTATGTATGTATGTATGATATATAATGTATGCGTGTATGTATTTGTATATACTTTTACATTATTTTTTTTTTACATAATATGTTACAATGATAATGTCTGGGTGTATGTCTTCTTTGTTATTTCCTAATTTCTTTTGTTGGTGATTTCACGTCCCAAAGAGAACGTGATTGGGAAGAGGCAAGGGTCGGTCTCCTGCCCAAGGGCCTACTTCGAGTGTGACGACGGGACGTGTATCCCGGCGGAAAGGGCTTGCGACTGGTATATGGACTGCAGCGATTACTCCGACGAGGGTGATAATTGCCAATACGAAGGTAGTGTATTAGATTATGAATCATTATATCTGTGCTGCATATTAAAAGCAGAAAAAAACCCAACCAAACTTCTCTCGGGCGTATGTTTTGTACTAATGAGGTAATGTCTACAACACAAAAATTGACCTGTATAAGACGGTCCCAATTGAAATAGTAGCCATAGTTTTCGTTTGTTGTATGTTTGTTTGTTTTTAGTGAAGAGGTTTCGGACTTTGACATACAGATTACCTAAGACTGTTCCTGAAGCAAATATAAAATATCATGCCGAACCATAATACGATATGCGGCATAAAGTAAAGAAATGGGTGCAAGAGTATTTGTGTCTTAGTAATGAATATGTGTGTATTTCAAAGCTAAATGCCAAATAGGAATGAATGAATAAATAGCTAAAGTATATATATATATATATATATATATATATATATACAGATAAATAATAACTCATCTATACTATCATGTTATATTACTTTGTATTAGTTTAATGGAAAAAAAAAGTCATTTTGAATTGGATTTAATTGACTAGCAACAACAGAGACAGCATTTCTTTTCTTTTTGTGTAGCACCCTCGATGTGTTTTTCCGTTTGTGCGTTTCTTGCCATGAAGTCTCAGTTGTCTACAGTGTTCATGCCACATCCTATATCATATCCTTCCCCCTTCCATCAGGATTTGTGTGTTGGTCAGGAAGTAGCATGGTGTCGACCGACTGGCTGTGCGACGGATTCAACGATTGCGACGACGGTAGCGACGAGGATCAACAAATGTGTCTAACCGATTTCGGTATTCTACAAAATAGAATATTATGACAATATCAGATCGCAATTACGAACGCATTTCAACTCCGAGTAGTATTCAACAGAGAATGGTACTATTGTAAAACATGACTGAGTCAGTGTCTGTGAAACTTGTCGAAATATTATTGTTTTTCCGGTGTTCAGTGACTTTGAGTGTTTTATCAACAAATTGGTGACCTAATTTAACAGAATAATTCATAACGCACAAGCGTCACGTCTTCGGATAACCCTTTTAGTTTTCATTCTTTAAGTTTAGGCACAATGTTGCTTACTTCTTTGATCTTCTTCATAATGTTATCAAGTCAGTACCACTGGCATGACTGGCATGATTGAAAGGTAAGGTAGACACTGCCGAAAAAACCCAAGTGCGTATAAAAAACAAAAAGATAAACGGATGGAATGAGTAATGAATAAGCACAAATCATTAAATGCAGTATACAGTGCATGGTCTTAATCTTTTTTCTGCTTATTTTTATCGATTATCGATGTATTGCTATCAAGTCATCCCTCCTCAGACTTGTAACACTGCAATTAATGAAATTGTTTACGTACATTTTACAGATTTACTTATGACAATCCAAATTTTTTCTCGACAGAAAAGGTGAAGAAGGTTTGTCCCAGGATATCTTGCGATAACAGCACGAAATGTTTGACAGAGGACGACATCTGTGATGGTCAGAAACGATGCGCAGACGGCTTGGACGAGAGTGACGAACTGTGTGCTGAAGGCAAAGGTTTGATGACGTCATCTTGCTCTCTTCACTGTTTTGTAGTCTCATGTTACATAATTTTATGTATCAATTTATCCCCCCCTCCCCCCCCCCCCAACCCGAGCACTCGGTTTGCTATTTTTGTGTGTGTGTGTGTTTTCGGTTTGGGGAGCATGAGTGAAAAAAAAAATATTCCTAAATCGCACTTAATTATTATTACGCATTTAATTACTATATTATTAAGCACACCTGTAGGCTGCAACATGTTATTCAGACAGAGGTCCTCTAGATGAAGCAATTAGTATGTATTGATATAGTCTTCTATCAGCGGCTCCAAAGAACTGTCACAGCTATTAGCAGAAGATTTTCATTACTTTTTATGAGGAAAAAAGAAGTCCAAAGACGGATATAGATGTGCATACACACGTATATTCATGACAAATGTTTTAACAGCGAGCCCAATCAATTTTTCCATTGTCACATATTTTGAATACTTTCATTCGAATACAAGCAATATTGAGGATATCAGAATTATTCACATTTGAAAAAAGGTGTATCTCATCGAGGGAGATGTCGGCACGACTGCCGCTACTGATTAGTCGTGGCGACTCTGGTGACGCGAGAAACCGAAAAAAGGCTTGCGCTCTCTCCAAAGCGACTTCAGGGCAACGTCCGAGACATCTCCTCAACAGGTGACAATCAATACTGGTAGTCGGATCGCCGCCGCTGAAATCATCTTCTCCATCTTCTCTAGCATCAACTATACTGTCAAAGCATCGAAAGAGTGAGCTAAAGCTGCTACAACTGCCACTGCACATTCTCCTTTTTTCGCCATTCCAGCACCCAGAGCCATCGGCTTGCATGATCATTGTGGGTGTTACTCTGGAGTTGGAGCTGTTTCCCTGGCAAGACAATCTGGGAAAATCTTTCAAGGCATAGTAAATCATACGTATAAGGAGCAGCAGTAGAAGCTGGAACAAGCAATAAATGATGAAAGACCTCGACTGGGATGTAGCTGACTTGGAGCAAGAGTGAAGGCAACTTCGATGACGCCAGCACGCGCTCAGTCACGTGATCTCTAAAAATGGGTCAAGCATCGTCGCGGATACGTCGTCGCCGCATCGTTGCTGCATGGTCCCTGCATAGGAGACGTTGCAACGTCTCCTATAAGTCGTCTTGGTCTCCAGTACGTCTCGGAAACGTCGCAGAGTCGTCATGGAGTTGCCGTGGAGACGCCTCCCCAGTATATACGTCGCAGACAATATTACCGGTATAGTCTCCGCGACGTCGCCGCACCTGATGGAGACGTCTTGGGAGACGTCGCGAAGACGTCTCCGAGACCTGCTGGCTGGAGACTGGAAAAAGTCTCCAAAAATAGATCATGTTTTATTCGAGACTCTCGCAGACCCGGCTGGTCTCCAGGAGGCGTCTTGGGGATGCCTCTGCAACCAGTGGAGACTCGAGTCGCCTCCAAGTCTCCATTTAGTCTCTTGGTCAATGAGATACTCACTGTAATGTATTGGATAACGTGAAAATCATTAACAAATTACAGTATTTTGTCAAAACTTTCCTTCGAATGACCTAATTTTCGCAACAGAGATGCTTAGATTATTATCTGCCACTTTTATCTCGACTTGTAGGAAGGTGCTTCTCGTGTGATGAGAGAACTCGCTGCTTAGAATGGGATTGGGTGTGTGACGAAATAGCGGACTGTGCCGACATGAGCGATGAACTTAGCAAGTGGTGCGGAACAGGTAAGGAGGAGATTGCGCACAAAGTGCATTGGAGTAGCTCGGCGTATTATGTTCATCGTGTTTACGAAGGTCCGCAGTAAGAGGTGGAGCAATGAAATTGTTAAATAATGGAAGTAGAAGAAAGACAGTACAAACCGTGGCTAATTGTAGTTGGCTGTGCGGTGGAAGTGGTGGTAATAAATGCAACCGTCGTAGTAGGAGTAGTAGCAGTAGTTAGGCAGTTAGAAACAGGAGTAGTAGTATAGTACCAGTAGTAGAAACAGAAAAAGTATAGTTGTTGAAACATAAATATCAGCAGTGGTAAGTAAACAGTGTTTTAAGTTAAGGTATGTTTTTAAGATAAACTAATGTAGCGATCATGTCAGTTTTGTGTATGTGGTATGTTTGTGTTTTCTGGAAAGCATCATTATCCTTTTTTTTCCAGTTCTTTTTGTGAACATATACCAGTTAAATGGTCGTTGCAAAATAACGATCATCTTCAAGAAAACATTTCCAACAGTAACTTACTCTACTTCAATTGGGTAAAACCTCAAAACATAAGAAAGCTTTGCCGAACCATAATACGATATGCCGCATAAAGTAACGAAATGGGTGCAAAATGGGAAGTAAACTTAAAGTTATAAGTTATGATTGTGAATACCCTGATCGACGACTGCAAGCGATCATTAATTCCATCTGCTGTATTTTCCTTGGTGATCAGTTTATCAGCGATGCTGGAAAGGCTCCTTCCTCTGTGGCCACACCCACTTCTGCGTCCCACAGAAATGGCGCTGCGACGACCAGAACGACTGCGGGGATGACACCGACGAGCGGTCATGTGGTATGTTTGGACATATTTCCTCCTTTTCCATTTTGTTTCATTCTTCCTCTTGTAGTTGATTTAGCATCATTATCACCATCTTCAATTCTTATTTCAACAGCTAGATTTTGAAGTCTGCAAACAATTATTAACATTTTTCTTCTTCACAAAGAATCAAAGGATTTGGAAAGATTAAGAAGAATGTAATGACTTCCATCCATTAAAGCTATATCAGAATGTCACCAGTGGATAATAAATTGCTTAAAGAGATTCTTAACGCTTCACGAATGAATCTTTAAACATGTTAATCTCTCAAATGCCCTTTTCAGAAAGACTTGCACGATCGTGTAAAATTTAACAATATTGCAGCTGCCACAAAAAAAGCAACGACGACAACAACAACTGAATACTCGTAGATGATTGGTTGTCGCACAGTTCCTACTCCGAAAATGATAATCATTGTAAGAATGTGATTGTAGAAAACTTCATTGTCGACCTGAACTTCGTCCGCCAGGTGAGGATGTTCAGTGGACGGGAACCTTTGAGTGGTCTCCATGGAGTGCATGGAGCGAGTGTCACCCGTCGTGCGGTCCCGGCACACGATCTCGGTCCCGAGTCTGCGACTCTCCGGGAAACCTGTGTCCCGGGGAAGGACTGGAAGAGGAGACGTGTGAGCTAGCGCCCTGCATCATGGACGAGATAGGTATGCAATACTGTAACACGAATGGACTGGTGCTAGTCATAGTATAGAACGCTGTAAAGGTTTTTTTTTTTTTTTTTTTTAACGAAAACTCGAAGGCCTTATGCAGGGACGATAATAGGGTCTTACTTTTTGCCTCTCCCCCTTTTTGCAGAAAATATAGGGCGAGATTTTTGTTTTGTTTTGCTTTGCCGTTTGTCAGGCGATGTCAGTAAAGAATAATCAACCCAAAATGTGCTTGCCAACCGATTAACCCCGGAAGTGGCACCCAAACATGTCCTTTATTTGTTTGTTTGTTTGGGTTTTTTTTTTTTTGCTTGTCAGCCACCTTTCGTAGGCAAGTGGCAGCAAATTTGTTCCCGTAATCCATTGTATTTCAGTAGTTGTGAATATCTTATCTAATAATGATAAACGAAATTCGAGTCATCATGGTGCCTGTGAGTAACAATACAATAACAACCACATCAGTAAAAATTAGAAGGAATATCGTCATTTTTCATAACTGAGGAGCAGGCGCGCCGGAAGTTTTGGATTGGGGGGGGGGGGGCAAACATTGGAGGGGGCTCAAGATTAGACCATGCATATGTTACACAATATACACATACACACACACACACACACGCACACACATCTATTATATATATATATATATATATATATATATATATATATATATATATGTGTGTGTGTGTAAAGTGGCGTACGGTGGGTCGAAACATGGGGGGAACCATAAAGTAATTTTGACGGTCTGTACTATGCTTGTGCGTGTGTGCGTGAGCAATAATGGGACTACAATACATTACGGAATGTGATACATTCAACAACGCAGTCATTGAGGAACATTGTAAGTTTTCCTTACATGGATGGAATGACGGTGTGAAACGATCGACAAATTATATACTGTCAGCAACATAAGGTGAATGGCATAACAATAAAATGCGAGCGAGCGAAGCGAGCGAGCTTGAAAATTTTGATATTCTACAGTTCCAAAACTGGAGTCTTAATTGTAGCTACATATTTCGCTTTGAAATAAATGGGGGCGCATCGGGCGCAACTAATGGCAATTATTGGCAGCAACATTAGGAGAATGGCATAACGATTCAATGCGAGCGAGCGAAGCGAGCAAGCTTGAAAATTTTGACATTCTACAGTCCCAAAACTGGGGTTTGTAGCTTTATCTTTCACTTTGGAAATTAATGGGGCGGCGCATCGGGCGCAACTGCTGGCAATTTGGCAGTAACATTAGGACTCGGAGAATGGCATAACGATTCAATGCGAGCGAGCAAAGCGAGCGAGCTTGAGAATTTTGACATTTTACAGTCCAAAAACTCCCGTTTGTAGCTATATCTTTCGCTTTGGAAATTAAGGGGGGGGGGGGGCATCGGACGCAACTGCTGGCAATTACTGGCAGCAACATTAGGAGAGTGGCATAACGATTCAATGCGAGCGAGCGAAGCGAGCGAGCTTGAAAATTTTGACATTTTACAGTCCCAAAACTCCCGTTTGTAGCTATATTTATCTTTCGCTTTGGAAATTAAGGGGTGGGGGCATCGGGCGCAACTACTGGCAATTACTGTCAGCAACATTAGGAGAATGGCATAACGATTCAATGCGAGCGAGCGAAGCGAGCGAGCTTGAACATTTTGACATTCTAGAGTCCAACAACTGCCGTCGTGGCTATGTTTTTCGCTTTAGAAATTAAGGGGGAGGCGCACCGGGCTCAACTGCTGGATGCGAGCGAGCGAAGCGAGCGAGCTTGAAAATTTTGACATTTTACAGTCCAAAAGCTGCCGTTTGTAGCCATATTTTTTCCCTTTTATTCATATATATATACATATTTATTTAATTTTCTTTGTTTATTCATTTATTTTTATTATCATTATTATTACTTTTTTTTTTTTTGGGGGGGGGGCTTTTTTTTTGGGGGGGGGGGCAAAAATGCGTTTTGCCCCCCCACTTTTTGGATTGGGGGGGGGGGGGGCGGCCGCCCCCCCCCCCCCCCCCAGTTCCGGCGCCTATGCTGAGGAGTAATACAGATTATGGTTATCTTCGGTAGATAGTAAAGTAGATGAACAGTCTCAGCGAATTCATGTTTCAACAGATATTACCATGCCGCTGCGTTGATTTCGTACACAATGCATGACGTAGTTCATGCCCGTACACTATTGAAAGCAATTCAATTTTGCTGATTGCAGCGGAATCACTAGAGGTTTTTATTTTTTAGAGCTTCTATGAATAACACTTCAAGCATAATGGTACATCACTTTATGTTTGGATACATGTATTGTACACCCAAAGAAGAAAACAAAATACAAAAACAAAACAGCAACCCATAAGCTTTTTTGGGAACAGACTAATTTCATGAATTTCGTAGCATATTTGCCGACCTCATTTTTCCATGCCCGTCAGACATCGGCTGCGGTGTGAAGCAACATCTCCACCTGCGCAGCGACGGGTTGGCGCTGGAGGAGCGCATCGTTGGCGGTTCTGCCACTGAGACGGGCGAGTGGCCGTGGCAGGCTCAGCTGTTCTACCGGAAGCAGAGGTCTTGGGTAGCCGTGTGCGGTGGGACTCTCATCAGCAGCCACATGGTGCTAACGGCAGCTCACTGCTTCATGGGATCCATGTAGGCTTATCTAGTCGATTGAATTATTCCTATTACATTAATCAGTATGCGTGTATGCTAACATACCTTCTTGTGAGTTACTTATATAACACTTTCACATGGAGTTACTTGTTTGGTTGTTTGTTTCATTTTCAGCTGAGAAGATGGCTGAGTTACTTAGTACGAGAGAATGAAAAATTGTAAAACTCCGAGGTCATTTTTTTTTATTCATCGTATATATCCCTATACAATATTGTTGTTGTTGTCGTTATAAATTGCCCAGTGCCAGGAAAGGATATAATTCTTTTTAACCTAAAAATTGTGAGCAGAAAAAAGAAGAAAATCTGATGGAAGACCTAGTAGTAAAGTAGGAAAACAAGAGGTGAAAGATATACAGGTATATTAAAGGAAGCAGGAATGTCTAACCTTATTGATAGAACACAATAATATATCCCTTCCACCTCTGATATCTTCTTCATTATGGTACATTGTACAAGTCTAATTGATGAACATCTGGATCACGTTTACGATTTTAAGAAAGAAAGCGCCCAGAGTGAATCATTAAACCACACAATGTCGATTTGAAACATAAGCATCGACCTGTGCATACCGAGATATATATACTGCAATTTATCAAATGAAAGGCATATAGTACGATCAAGGCAATTGTATAATATAAGCATTTATCAAGATCATGGAAGTCAGACTTCTCTATATGTCGCCCTGCCATTTCTGCAAAATGAGGAATCTAACCCCGCCATGCTCTAGTCGCCAATTGGCACTCGCGCTGTAGTGCTTTCTTCCCAGACTGGTCTGGTATTGCCATTGATAATCATGGAGACTACCTAATCTCCTTAAAGGGATGGTATAGTTTTGGTTGAGATGGGGATTCAGGTTTTAAGAACTTTTTGCAAGATAATTAGAAACCACTTATGCTATGAAATATTACATAGCATGGAATTCTAAGAGGAATTAAAAGGTTGATGAAAATCGGTTTTGAAATTGTTGAGATATCTAAAAACAAAGTGAAACAAATGAAAGGTGTGACGCACCTTTTATAGGACAACATTGTTTTGCATCGTTTTGGGGTATCTCAGCCATTTCAACACCAAATTCTCATCAAATAAACTTTTGATTCTTCTTATGTTCCCTTTGATATTTCATATTAGTGGTTTCTATCTCGCAAAAAGTTAAAACCTGAATCCTCATCTCAACCAAAACTGTACCATCCCTGTTCAAAAACAGTGAGTTCAGGGGACCGTTTCATGAAAGTTGTCAACCCGGACAAGCTGTGAGTCTCTGACAATCACCATGGTAACAGTTAGTGACCAGAGCTTCTCAGCCAATCAAATCCACAGATTTTGCTGAAATTGCCAGAGACTCACAACTTGTCAGCGCTGACTAAATTGATGAAACACCCCATGTTCTTGTATGCTACATAGGAAGGAGCCCTCTAGTTGGCAGGTACACCTTGGTAAGCACAGCAGACAGTACGTTGCGGAGCCAGGGAGCCAGAGTCGACTCGTCAAGGAAATAATCATCCACGAATGGTTCAATGAGCGCGGGGGCGTGGCTGACGACATCGCCATCCTGTTGCTAGACTCTCCGGTTACCAAGGAGACGGGCCAGATCAACTGGGCGTGTCTGGATGTGGGGATGGAGCTCAATGGGCATTCAGAATGCTTCATCTCCGGTTGGGGAGCGACAGAAAGTAAGCGGAACACCGAAGTGTATACATAGAAGTGTCTTGTTTATTATCGAAGTGATTACAAAGGGCATCAAGAAGAAAACCCAAGCAAATACTTAAGTAATATAGAAATATAAAGAATTACAAAGAATGAGATCTTAAGATAATTTCTTTTTTTTAGCAACAACAGCAACAAAAAAACAAAAACAAAAACAAAAGCAAAACGTTTATTCAGCTTTCACAGTAACTTCAAGAAATTCCTGTCTTTTCCCATATGTTCAGGCTTATTATATTTCTCTCTCTCTCTCTCTCTCCTTCCCCTATGCATTATCTGTTCTCTCTCACACCCGCCCTCTCTATATGTCCATCTACAAGATATGTTTATATATTATCTATACTTGTCATATGCATTGCGTGCATGTGCGTGGTGTAAATTGAGACAATTTTATCACCTTATATTCTTTTTGAGAACTTCAGTATGCATTTTGGTTATGCTCTTGCGTATTTTCTTTTGTCCCCCCCCCCCAAACCAGTGGGTGGCAAGCAGGGCTCTCCCGTTCTACAGGAAGCAAAGATGCCAATCATTCCCCGAAATATCTGTAACCGTAAAGAGTCCTACAACGGTAAAATCAGGAATACGATGCTGTGTGCGGGCTACATGAGTGGAGGGATCGATGCCTGTAAGGTGGGTGTAATGAATGTCTATAGAAGGATGACACAATGGTATATTGATAGCAGAAATTACGCATAGAAGTTCGGATGACCACCTTAAAAGTAAAGAGAATTTTGTATGAGTGTCTTATGATTTTCTAGTTTTGGTATAACGGAAACTTACGTACAAGGTATGAAAAGGATATATTTCAGAGATAAAATTTATTCTTTTTTTTTTGGTTTAATCAAACTTATATCAGAAACGGAGATCAATAGAATAACTTGCGATGGTATCGTATTTACATTTGTTATATTATGCTGTGAGCTCCTTTCTCCCTGAAATTTCTTCTATTCCATTGTGAGAGCTATAAAAAAAAAAAGAAGAAGATTAGGGTATATTTGTATCTGACTGGCAATACAATTTTGATAGCTGGAAATGTTATTTCACGATACAAGAGGAGCGGGGATTGCGTCCCTCTCAAAGTCCATCGGCTGTGGCTGTGAAGAAAATCTTCGCACTGCTGGTGGGAAACCACAGCAGCAGCAATAACAACAATGACAAAAAACAAAAAACAAAACAACAACAACAAAAGAATGTTGGAAGTAATATGTTAAAGGGCATAGCGCTCTTTGTATGAGCGGCAAAACTATTTACAGGTAAACAATAGCATCACCGGCACCTCTTTTTACATTTTGTATCGAAGTCACATGTTTTTGTTTTGTTTTGTTTTTTCTTATGGGGGAAAGCAATTACTAGTACAAATAGTAGACGTGAGAAAGACCTAAGTTTCTATTTTTGTGCTGTCACATTTTACTCATTTTAGTGTATGTAATGGGCTCTTTGTTATCATTCATTCGTTAATTCGTTTATTCGTTTATCTAATGTACACTGTACATTTATTTTGGGATTTATTTGTTTACTTTTGGTTCTATTCCCCATTCTTCCAGGGTGATTCAGGTGGGCCATTGTCCTGTCTGGGTAAGGACGATCGCTGGTACGTGGTCGGAGTCACCAGCTGGGGACACGGCTGCGCGCTGGCAAACAAGCCCGGTGTATACACTCGTGTCGCCAAATACTACCCCTGGATACAGCAGATTATCAAAGATCACCATCTACAACTTTAATACAGCAATGTGTGTTATGTGTTATCCAACAGCTGTAGTTATCTCACCTCAGTCCCTCTACGTTCGTTTGTTCCTTTTATATAAGAGAAGGCCGACTGGTAAAGCAATACTTGTAAAGACTATCATGACTATTGCATGGAATTTTCCAAAACAGTACAGCGCACCGTGGTGACAGAACGCCACTGTTTTAAAGGGTGTGTACAGTTCTGGTCGAGGTGAGAATTTAGCTCTTAACGTTTTGCGAGATATTCAGAAACCACTCTATGAGATGTCAAAGAACATGCAATTTTAAGGGGTATCAAAAGTTTATTTGATGAAAATCGGTTTTGAAATGGCTGAGATATCCAAAAACAAGGTGAAACAAAGAGATCCTAATAAAAGGTGTGGTCTGTTGCCTTTTATTATTATCACTTTTTGGATATTTCACCCATTTGAAAACCAATTTTCATCAAATAAACATTGAATCCTTCTTAAAATTACATCCGGATCTTTCATATTTCATAAGAGATTTCTCATTATCTCACTTAAGAATGTTCAAAACATGAATCCCCACCTCAACCAGTACTGTACAGTCCCTTTAACTCTTTCCCCAAAGCAGAAACTTGGGTTATATACAGTCTAGTCTCTTGTTTTTGGTGAATGTTTTCTTGCGCAGATGAAGCTTTAATTGGCTTTTGCATTCATTGAACTAAAAATGTTCCGACTCATTTCAGCTGCGGCAAATTTGCAAATACATTTATTTCGGGGAGAATGATACACAGGAGAAAAAAGAAGGAAATCGTGAGAATAATTACTTGTCATCCCAGTAATCCTATGTTCGAATGTTGACAGTGTCAATGATTACTCAGGGACTCTGTGATATGTTGATATGTACGTTGTATTGTGTTTGGATCGTAAATTTGTTGGCGAGGTTTGGGCTACAGAGGGAGTATAATACGTCAGATATTCGAAGGAAGGTTATTGATCACAGGTGCATGAGACCCAATACCAATACATCTATGATTTGGGCAACAGTGTAGAGATATAGAGCTGTATACCACTAATCAGGTTCAGGAAAAATTATTACAAAACCCTGAAGGAAAATAATATGATGAATGATAGCATTGCAATACTACATGTAGCCTGCCTTCACACCCGGCATTCATAGTTGACACGAGTACGTTTTTGTTTTCCCTCTGTAGATTATTTCAGTCTTGTCATTTGTCATTTATAAAGCAGCATTAATATCTGTTTCTCATTTTAACCAGAAATCTTCTTCAAACTTTCTTGGGTGAAAGTGTTTGATGAAACTAAATTTAAACAATCAAATGAGTCGAGAAAATGTAATTTTAGGCCTGTTGAGGACACCCAATTCATTTGTAATACTATTTCTATGACAACATTTACTTACCTGAAATGAATAGGGAATGCAAACATACATAATACTTTCTTGCAACCATGCCATCTATGGAATAAACAATTGTTTTTCTTTACAAATTTCATGACTGTACTGTATATCATTTCCACTGTGATGACAGCCAATATGACTCTGTGCTCCAAGAAAGAACATTTCAGCCTATTCCTGTCAAACTGTGTCATACAACCTTAGTGAAATGAGTCCACATGCCCTCTCCTACATATGAATGCTACCATACATGCCGTTTCTTCATTTTCTTGATGATTGTTGGGAGTATGGGGGATTTTTAAACACAGATTATTGATGATTGATTATGATTTGGTTTCATGCAGCCATTATTGTGTCCTTGACAGCTCAACCAGAGAGAATGTTGAGCTGTGATCAACTTTCCCATCTTAAGAAGACATAACAGACCCAACTGCAGCTGCAACACACCACTCGTTCTCTTACCAACCAACACCAGACAGTACAGTGTATGATGATAGGGTATCAAAATCACGTCCATTACCAAGTATGCAGTGCTTTATGTAGAGTGGTCTACAGGTCTACAAAATTGTCATGGTTTCCAAAAAAGAAAAGTTTTTAATCATCACACCAGACCGTACAGTGTATGATGATAGGGTATCAAAATCACGTCCATTACCAAGTATGCAGTGCTTTATGTAGAGTGGAAGTTAACATGCCCCACAGTACTAGGTAATCCCATCCATCATAAACTTTAAAGCAAACCCAACTCTTGGTTCAAGTGTCGATAGCCTGGTGGATTGTGTACTGCACTTTCATTCTGAAGGTCAAGGGTTCTGCTCCTGCCATGGCACAAGTGCTCATGTGCAATATACATGTACTGTCAATCTACAACACTTCTCTCTGCCCTGGTGTATGAATGGGTTAGAAAGCTGAATGTTAACTGTGGTTGAATTATTTTGTGTGTGTGTGTGTGTGTGTGTGTGTTTGTTTTTGTGTGTGAGTGACTTGGTTCATGAACCATGAACCGTGTATTTCTTTGCCTGGGTCATGTCATCCCTGCATCCATCTGGGCCCTATTGCATAAAAAGATGCAATCATAACAACTCAGAAAATCAAACAAAGTCAGGTATCGGCCAATCAGCACTGAGTATTCACAGACTTATGTTTGATTCTCTGATTAATGTTTGATCTCGACTTTTCTGCAATTCATCCTCCAGTGACAGAAAGAAATTTACTGCTTTCTTTCACAGTGGATAGTGGTTGACTTTTCAGGGAAACCTTGTTATAGCAAGCTCGCTTCTGAGGTACCACTGCTTTTAATGTGGTCACATGGCGATCCTGACTTTCCACTGCTGCATTTAGCTGATCTCTCTCTCTCTTTTGTTAATGTTTACAATGATGTATTGGTCATAACAAGGTAAAATCAGAGGTCCCAGCAACCTTGTTATAACAGAGTTTCCCTGTACAAGAAATCTCTGGTTACCCAAGGCTCACAAAGAGATCTGAATGTACAGTGAAAATGGAGTCCCCCCTGCACCACTCTGAGATGAAAGAGCAATCTCTAGGTCATTGATTAATATACAACATTTACTTCTGATCAAATCCAATCACTACCAACAACTTGTCCTCTCCCATCCAACCTAGTAGGTGTTATACGCAAGAACAGACACAGGTCTACAAAATTGTCATGGTTTCCAAAAAAGAAAAGTTTTTAATCATCACAGACAATTCACAGCAATCACAATCCATTCAATTTGGTACTGTCTGGGGTTTACAATTGATTTACATGTTGTGCAACAGAAGATATCAAATATTATGAGTACTACGCATTCCTTTTATTTGAGGGGCCGTCCCTAGATTCTGAGATGGATTCCTTTTTGGATTCACCTTACCAATAAAGAAAAAATGAAAAAAGACAACAGCTATATTAACATCCGTTGACATTTCTGTATTACTCGAGTAGTTTGGCAGTATGTTGAACAGTACAATTTAGAACTGTCTCTCACAACATCTTGTGCTCAAAATTACACATGAGTTTTAGGAGTGCAGATATATGGTCAGGTGCTATCCTGCAAAAACATCAGTGATTTCGGAATTGCATTTTCTAATGATCCTGCTATCGGTGACAGCTGCATTATGCATTCATGTATCCCAAGTCGAGTCATGATTTTAGCACTTGCTTGATGTACAGAGTACTAGTATATGGTGCTGCATGATGGTCTTCAATAAAGCAAAGAAGACCACACTTTCTAACTGGAGTAGCTACTTATGCATACATTCACATGCAACATACATCCACGGATGAAACTTCATTAACTTCATTGTAGAAATGGAGGAATGGACAATGCATTGTTCCTTTCACTAGAGGTGAACATTACCACATGTCCACTTTCTCTTCTGATCATGTGGTTGCCCTTCACTTTCACAAAATTTGTCAATTTGTTGATGATCAGGTTTCCAAAATACAAAGAAAACAAAATACCACATGTACTACAAAGTTTCTGGCCTTCGGTAAATACATCTGTCGCTAATTTGCACATTATTCTGTCACAACATGCCAAATACAAAAAAAATCAGACACCCTCTTGCTTGTCGGAGACACATATCACATACCTTGCTTTACAAAACAAAGAGGCAAAAAAGACACAAAAAAGGGAGAATATATAGGAGAAGCAGATGATTACACAGAAACTCTCAGCCTCCAGTGTTCTTGAGGGATGATAAACCAGCTCTCATGATCTCGTCCACCAGGAGGAGGTTGCTGGCGATGACAGTACTGCAAATGAAGAGACAATAATGATAACAGATGCATCAGATTTTTTTTTTTTTTTGGGGGGGGGGGGCAATATCATGTACAGAGATCCCAACTTCTTGACATAGAAAAACTGATGGAATATCCCCAAAAATCAGATTTTTGAGAGGAAAATCAGATTTTCATCAAATCTTGACACCATCACTAGCCCGTTGGCTCTGGGCAAGTGAAATGTCAGAAAAAAAAATGTTTCCCCAGTAAGGACTGGCATGTAAAAATGTTGCTACTTCATCAACATTGATGAGAAAATTGTAAAGCATCCTTGCATTTCCCGCCCATTTAAGCTCGTCATTCAACGCTTTGTAGGGGTTGCAGATACTTAGAGTATATCTTTCTATATGATAACGCCGTTTTCTGCAGTTTTCTGTGGTTGATATTGGCTTCATTTTAAATTTTACTTGAAAGATGAAAGTCATACTTTCAGGAGGCAATATCGTACATCGTATTTCACACTGTTTATCGTACTAAATACTATAAAATTGTATTGGTTGGCATCTTTGCATATGTATCTTACCAGGCTACACTCATCTCGTCATGTCATACCAATGAAACAAATGACTCATCACAATCAAGATTTGTTTCTCTCTCCAACTCTAAGGTTTCCTCTGCCGATCACTGCCAGTGTCTTTGTACAGTACTTTTTTTTTCTTCCCCCAAATCTAAGAATATTATTGATTTCACAGAGATTGTTATAATGTGAACATGTCCACAGCTATGTACTCAGAAAGGGTAGAAGAACAGATAAATTGCCCTGACATACTGCGTCAACATGCACATTGAAATCAAAATCTGGAAAAATGTACAAACTAAAATGTCACAGACACTGACAGACAAAATCTGCCACTACAGGCAGATATCTTTACCGGAGGTACAGACTCAGAACATGATGAAGCTGTAACACTCACCAGTTACGGGTTCATGCAAAATAATATCTGATAGTGCAGGATGGACTAGGATGTGGGAAGAGTGTACACAAGGCAGTTTTACGGTTCAAAAGCCTATGGTTTAGCTTGTCCTATACTGCTTCAAGGGGATGCTGGTACCTTATACATCTTTTCTTGGTATCTGTGAATTGGACATATGTTTCGTGCTTGAGGAAAACCGCCAGTGGACATACAACAATTCCTTGGCAAACTGTCTGATGCTCAATGCACCGTCAGCATTGAGTCATAAGAAAGGAGTAGCCGTGAAGATGGCTTACCATGAGTGAAAGATCTGCTTCTTGACACAATAGTTGTCCCAGATCCCTGCATTTGATGCTACTAGTGCTTCACCTGTTGATTGAATGGAGAAATGAAAGAGAAAATGAAAGTAACTCTCAATGCTTGTCATGAGATTGTCCACTCACTGTGAAATATAAAGCTGAATTACTGCACAGATTTATATCAATGACAAACTATTTTTCCTACATTATTCTACCTGTGGCCTGAAAGGAGAAAGTAAACTTGTCCTTTGAAAAGCCTTTCCCTTTTCCATGGCATCTATAGTGCTATGGCAAGCCAAAACAGTTGCATATCAAAATGGAAAGGATGCAGGATTTCTTATGCCATTTGATCTTCACTTTGCCCTATGGAAGGAAGCATGCCATGCCATCAATGATCATCAAACAATTCCATGGGAAGCTGCCCACCATGACATGACTTTATCTCATACATTGCAGATGTGTTTTGAGAGTAAAGAATTGAAAGCTTTACAAGTCTCCTCATTCATAAAGAAACTTGTGTTCAGAAAGAGGAGGAGTTCCCTGTAAATTCACTGGCAAAACATAAGTACAGTGACAGAATTAAACTTTGGGAATCATAATTGAGTCTTCCCTGGTAAAGTGTTGTCTGTGTAGCTATGGTTTTGCAGAATCTTTGACATAAATAAGTTTGCTTGTATTCATGAGTATGCAAGTACAGAATGACTTCAAAATGAACACTGCTGCCAGCTAGGTGGTCATTACCTGACGAGATATCAACTCCAACTGGCTGACCGGACTCTGCGTACTCCTCCAACAGCTTGACCATTGTCTCCTGGGGGTCCAGACCAGAATTTTGGGCCAGCACCTTGGGGATGACCAGCAGGGCCTCGGCGTAGGCCTGGACGCCCAGCCTGGCCCGGCCCTTGACTGTCTCCTTGAATTTCTGCAGGGCGTGGTAGATAGCGACCTCAAGGGCACCAGCTCCAGGCACCACACAGCCTGGTGAAAAAGAAATCATGGACCACTTGGTCAAAGCATTTTTCATACAGATTTCTATTCCCTAAAACTCCTAGGAACATCTTGCTCAACCTGCTCTTGTTGTCCTTTTTTCATTCCTTTACATTTTGTCTTAGCCTCCTGTGTGCTGAATTTTGACAAGAAGATGGTATTTTCTACAAGAGAATTTCCTATCATTTGCTTCCTTTGCCATGAGTGAAATATGTCAAATGAGATTAGAAATGGAGTACTACTGCTTGTCACTTTTGACAGGAACTAGTGAATGGGACTGAATGTATGCCTGGAAAGCTTGTCAAAATACAAAGACGATATGAGGACAGTCCGTGCTCTTGTGACAAGGTCATGACTACCTTGATGGAATGATGAGACACAGAAATTACTGCAGACAATGAATATTAAGAGAAAGAAGCAATTTTTGATGAAATTTGATCATCTTTGGCATAGCTTTGTGCAAAGGGTTCACCCACTAGTGACAATGTAAGATTTGGGTTAGAGGACATACTGTTTATTCTCTCCTATTGACACACAAAAAGATCAAATGTTGCTCAGAATGAAGTGGAGAGAAAATTGGCTGTACGAAACATGATACACAGAGCATGCATGTTAATGGATTTGGCAAGGACAGGGACAACAATCACTCACCATCATCAATGGCATTCTTGACAGCACGGAGCCCGTCGTGAGTGGCGTCCTTGATCTGGGTGAGGGTGTGGCGGTTGGGCCCCTTGATCATGATGGTGACAGACTGGGGGTTCTTGCACTCCTCAATGAAGGTGTACTTCTCCTCTCCCTGGAATGGTCAAGGCAAAGGCATCATGTGAACTTTACACGTCATGTGTTCATGTGAGAGGTCAGACGTAATTATACAGACATTTTCCCTGAGGACCCTCTACTGAGCTCCTTAATCTACTTATTCAAATAATTACTTATTAATGTACACATGATTCCAGCTTGCAGGTATAAGTTGCTACGTTTGGCTATATAAGTTTTGGAGTATGATAATCAAATCATGTGATGAGTAAATCACATTCACTAAATGGCCAAAATACACTAACAATGGAGTATACACTGCACTTACGCCACATTGTGTGCGTAAATGTGTTAAACTGGACATAAGGGTAATAAAAATGTACGAGAGCAAAACAATTGCCACTTCCATAATGGTGCATAATGCAAAGTCAAATGAAGTCCCTCCATTCCAATCCAAATGAAGTTGCTGTTGGTTGTTTTTTTCAATCGTTCAGCAAACTAGAGGATTGAACTTTTGCTGTAGATCTTACCAGGACGTGTTCATAGACCAGTCCAGCCTCCCCTAAACACTCTGGTGTCAGGTCATCGAAGGAATTCATTGCCATGCCACCCACAGCCAGAGGGAGCCTGTTTGGAGAAGAGAGTAAAGCAAGAGTTAGTAGAACGGGACATGAATATTCATGAGAGACTTTGTGCCTTACTTGAACAGAATACTGTAGTCAGAATTGTCTGACACTTTACCTTGTCACATCACACGTTTTTACTCTTACACCCTGATAAGATCATGATTTATATTCCAAAATCTATTCAAAAATGAAAGTTATACCAACAAGATTATCCCCTCAAATAGATTAAAAAAAAAGAAAACGAGGTATCCATTTTTTCCAAATGCTCTAATGATCACCGCTTCCAGTGTCTGTGCTTACATAGAATCTTTTACAGTATAAAGCAACCACACCTGAAATCCATTTGGTTGTTTCCCTCTTCTTTTCATGTGAAATAACCATTCTACACCTTCTTCACAACCTCATGCCGTAACTGAACAATCAAATGCTACTGCAATCACAGTGACAAACTGGATGTTTGACGATAAGTTTTCGAGACAGCTGACAATTCACTTGTTGATTGACCTGGGCCCCGTTTTATCAAAAGATAAAATCGATTTTATATTTCCTTACTACACAGGCTGCCATAGACTTACAGTTGAAATCAATATAATAATCAATTCTAACTCTTCATAAAACAGGGTCCTGGAAACCTAGGTTACACCTTTGGACACTCACTCAAATAGATATGAGTGTAAAGCCCTATACCTTCACCAGACAAGTGCCCATTCACTATACTTGCCCATCAGCTGGGTTTTAGTAGCCCCTGGCAAGTGTGCAGGCAGGCAGGTGGGTGTGAAGCACCCTGGACCTTACAGGGGGACAGGAAATGAATGTGATGTAATAATCAGGTGGGTACACACCTCTCCATGTTCCTCCTCTTGGCTCTCCTCAAGGCAACGATGCCTTCCTTGGCCAGCATGTCTAGAGACAAGGGATCAATGCCCTTTGGGAAGAAAAAAGTAAGGCAGAACTTCTCTCATTCTTTATTTCTTCATATCTCTTTCTCGCTATTCTGTGATTTGACTGAAATCATCTCTCCCACTCAACACAGATGCAAAATGTCATAACTATTAATAAGCAATCACTAGGTAGATTCACATGAAACAGTACTGGTATTGCATAAACTAACAGCTGACAGTCTGTCATGATCATTCATTTAATCTGTGATGAATGTTTCCTTCTCATGTAAGGACAGGATTCTTCAGGTTGTTTCATATATCATCACATACCATGAGGAAAACAAGGTGTATAGCATGAACTCATCTAATTTCATTAAAAACTTTGAAAGCGGCATGCATTCCACAAGTAAATCCAGTGTTGCCTTTTGATAGTAAAAAGCATGTCCATAAGTACTGCTGTGCATCCTTCATTTCTATTTGACCTGCAATATCCATCTGCAATTATGGGATAATCCTTTACTATGACGGCAGCGTTAAGGTGTCTGTTTGTTTGTTTGTTTTTTCTTTTTTTTTATAAAACTTGATCAGCAATATCACACGAACATGTATGAGCTTTGTTTTGTTTTGATTTTTTTTTTCTCTGTGCATCCCATTACCTTTTGGTTGATGACCACGAAGCCCTTCTTGTTGCCCTCGCAGACCTTCCGCTTAAGTTCAATGACCTTCTTGACCTTCTCGTCGGTGAAGTTCCTCTCTGCCTCGACCAGCTTCTCCCGCTCAGCAGCAGACTTGTAGAAGAAGCCTGCATTCACCTCACTGTGTGCGTGTGGGATGTGGAAACAAAGTCACAGATATCAATGTAATGACCTCATACAATTTTCAAAGAACCATCTTTCGATTGCTCATTTCTTTCTCTTTTGTTTGCTTGTTTGTTTGCTTTTCTTATCTTAACCAAGCATGGAGGACACAACTGGGAATTTTTAGGAATGCATTAGAAACTGAAGATCACTCAGCATCATGATTTTTTTGTTGTTGTTACACATCGAACTTTTGAAATAGTTGATACCTCCCATGCAGGTACACAGTTTGATATATGAAACAATTTTGCTCATCAACCAACGAAAGTCTACTTCGGCTTTCATTTGTGCGTGTTTTTGCTTTGTTTGGTGTTCTTACAGTGTTGCTGTTGTTTTTAAGGGGGGGGGGGAGGCAGGTTCTTTTACAAATAAAGAGTCACAAAATATAGTATACTCCAAAGTACAAATTAATGCCATACAATGTTTGCATTTCAGAAAGAAAATACACCAACTCCACACTTAATAAAACTTGTACTTGCCAAAAGATTTATATATAGCTTGTGGAGAAAAGCAGTTTGAACAAGCTGTCTACACAATGCTGTCAAAATACCAGGGAATATCTCTTTGTCCTCATGTGACACCACAAGGGCACTTGATGGTGCAATTTAGTCTTTGATTTCATTGACGGTTAGATCACAAAGCTCCTTTGAAAACTGGTCCAATCACAATATCTACGATACATAATGAATATGGTTTCCATTCATAGGGTGGGGTTGTAGAATGGATGGAAAGTGAATGAATGAATAAATGGATGGATGGATGGATAGATGGATGGATGGACGGATGAACGGATGGATGCCCACCTCTTCTCATACTCCATGGACACGTTGCAGGTAAGGATGTAGGCGTTCTCGACACGCTTTCTCATGTCTGGGTGCCGTGCTCCGTGATCCATGACCAGGCCCCTGACCAGGGAGGTGTCCGTTTCACTGCGGTGCTGCATCTGCATGATCTCCACCATGTGGAGGTCGATGGGCTCCTTGTCCTTGCGAATGGCCAGTACGGCATCGACGACCACCTATGGATAAGATTTTGTCAGCCAGTGACAATAGTTCATGTCAATATCTTTCTTGCCAACTTCATGATCATCGTCCTCATCATCATTATAATACAATATTGATGTTACTATCAATCCTCAATGCATTTCCAATCCTCAACCCGCTAATACTTACAGCACTATTAATACTACTTTAACACTAGTAGCAGTGTTACTTTTCATTGCCCCCAACTTTAGCCCAGTTAAACTGACTGTTGACCCTTTGTTCAGCCATGTACTGGCATCAGCTCACTTTTCTGCCTTTTTTTTTTCCCCCAACAAACTGAGGTTATTTGGGCTTGAAATCAGCTTTGCAATCACTGACAGTCACGTAACCCGTGCATGCATGAATTACTTATATTTCATTTTCTTTATATTCTGTTAAGCTTCATATCAAAAGCAAACTATCTTTTTGAACATTTGTAATTCATTAGAAAGAAAGGCGGAACATGCTACATTGACTAAGGGATACTTGTACACAGACTTTCACTCACAATTACTGTACACACTGCCCTCATACATTCAATGCCAAACTGTGGTACATATGTACATTGTATAGCTATGAACCCAGCATTATTGAACGAAGTTAGTGATCTAGTTCTCACAGATTGAAGCTACATATTTTACAGCCTTAATCTTGATGCCAACAGTTATTACACAACAATTAAAATGGTAGTAGGAGGATATTACCTTGAGCCACACTGAAATCATGTTACTGACGGGTCTAGCGCAATAACCCCGAACCCTTCCTGTGGCCCTAATCCTAATCCTAACCCTGAATCTAATCCTGATCCTAGCCCAAACTCTAACCCTAACCCTAATCTTTACTATAACATTACCACTAACCAGAAATTAGATGGGGGTAATTGTCCTCGGGGGTAATTGCCCTGATATGGTTACTGACAAATGATATGATTCTACTCTTCAGCGTATCAAAAAACATCAACAAAACTCTCTTGGACTTGAGGAAACCATCTGAATTCTTCGGTCACTGCTACTGGGTGTCACCTTACCTCGGTCAAGAGGTCAGCCAGCTCGGGGTGGACCTTGGTGCGGAGCGAGGTGCGCGCCACGTTGATGAGGATGTCCCGGTCAATGGTCTGGGACACCTTGATGTCTTCCAGGACCTTCAGGGCCTTCTCCTTGGCAAGCTCAAAGCCCTCCGTCACGATGCGGGGATGCAGACCCTGACGAAGATCATGACAAAAACAAATATATGGGCTTCACATGACACTCACTACAGTCATATATGTATTTCATCTAAAAGGTCTGCCTGTATCCAAGGTGATAGATCTGAAAGTACATGTACAAATGAAAGACTGCAGATATTCAATTCTCCAGTGTCTGTGATGGTAGCTGAAATATGGACACCTTTTCTACAGAAAACATCCAGCCGTCTCATGAGGATTGTGTATTTCTTGACATTCTTCAATTTACTTTAAAACCAAAAACTTTCATGTGCATGAAAGTTCGAAAATTTTGCAAGGAGCCAAAGTTTATGAGAAGTAAAATGCAGATGAAAGTTTTTTGTTTTTGTTTTTTGGTCACACAATGTACTAAATGCCAGTGGTAATCTGCAAAAGTTTCATGAAGCAAAAATATCTGGTTCTACAGTATTTTCTTGAACTACTGCTCTGCCCAATGAAGTAAAAAACCTGTAGGATGCATCACATTAGGTTTCTGCTGTCT
Source organism: Diadema antillarum (assembly GCF_040938485.1). Lineage (NCBI taxonomy): Eukaryota > Metazoa > Echinodermata > Echinoidea > Diadematoida > Diadematidae > Diadema > Diadema antillarum. The sequence continues at coordinate 1,037,248 of NW_027270929.1, read as the reverse complement.
GAAATAAGTGTGCCTTGGGGCAGTAGAACTTGGGAAGATCAATACTCTTCACATTTAAGCATATGATGCAGTGATCAACCAATCGGCTAGTAATAGGTATTTTGTGCCTTTAAATACTAGATATCATGTCTTCATTAATTCACATTATACACATATGAATGGATTTTATTCGAGTACGAGTGTCTGCTACAACCTATTTTGTTTGCATGATTACAATAAGCCTTGATTCTAGCATGACACCACACTGTATGCAGAGAACAAGTTAAGAAAGCGAAGGGTAGAAAAACAACAACAAAACTTATCAATCATATAAACTTATCACTCAAACATATACTTGTAACTCATTACCTAATCATTCATGTGTTCAGTGACATTTGATTGTGCAACTGTAAATGAAGCATTTATGAAGGTACCCTTATGTAGGTTCCTTAGACTTATCTTCAAAGGGTCAGAATTAATATTGCTGGTACAAACTGTAGATACAAAGCCATAAACACATACTTTACGGATTAACATTTTACTGCCTACTGTATGTATGTTTTGACCACAGGGAGCTGGTAAAAGATTGACTGCCTTGTGCCGGGGATGAAAATGAATGAATGAATGAAAATGTTGACAACAATATCCTGAAGGTGAAAAAAAAAAGAAGAGATCCTGCATATTACATGAAAGTAAAGATATCATTACTGAACCACAAATTTTTCCATGCATTGCAATTTCATGAATTTCAAGAGATCACCAAATCAAAATGCATGCAAAAAGTGGTTGTCTACACTTTAATATATTGGATGCTAGTGACAATTTGCAAAAAAAAAAAAAAATAATGCCGTGAATATTTCTTGCTTTATAGTATGTGACTGAATACACAACAGGGCAAACTCGTAACATGGGGTCCGACTACAAGCTACTTCACGGAAACACTTTATGCAAACTAGAAAAGAAAAATTTGCCTTGCTCATGAGGAAGTTATTGAACAGACCTGACAATCAAAAAAACTAAAACAAACAAAAACACTAGAATACTTTTATTTTTGTTACGGTGGCAGCAAAGCAATATTAGACAAACTGAGTTGAAAACAACTGCCTCCTCTCATCTAGCTCGATAGCTCAATTTATTCTAGAGAAAATGTTACTCATCCCTTCAAAAACCACATTGAACTTATCCACCTCCTTAACCACCCATCTCCCCCCCCCCCCCCTACAAAAAAGGGTCTCTCAAGAAAAGAAAAAAAAAATGGGAGTTATATTCATGAAATCTTCATAACATACCCACCATTTTTATTCTAAATCTGAAGGGAGTTATATATTCATGAAATCTTCACAGTATATATGCACCACTCTTGTTTGAAATCTGCTGCTATGGTCCAATTTGCAGACCAGAGCATGGCATACACTGAATGAGGTTTAAACCGGTAGGTGGGTGGGGGAAGGGGGCTAAGGTCAGCCCTTACCTCCGAGATGTAGAGATCTGCCTGCTTGAGGAGCTCTCCGATGATGAGGACATTGGAGGTGGTTCCATCCCCTGTGATGTCATCCTGGGCAGTGGCCACCTTGGCGATCATGGAGGCCGTTGGGTGCTGGATTTGCTGGAAGTGGAACGAAAGGGCGAGATATAATAAGAATGAAATGTAGTCATCCACGTCTGGCTAAGTGCCCACTGACCAGACACATAAACCTGGTAGACTGGGGATTTGTGCACTGGGAAGGCAGGCCCGATTAGGATACATTCAAGAATCACTGTTAAAGGTCCAGTTTACCTTTGGGAGCAATGATTTTAAAAATGTTCAAGATATTACATTTGATGCATGTGTAGGTCCGTTGTATCACAAAACATCCTACCATATGAAATTTTTGCAATAAAGCCTAAAATATAAGGAGATATCAGTATTTTTCTCAATAAAGCACAACTGTAGACGGTTTAGTCTGGAAGCATTCTTATTATAACTACTGTTCACATTTTGCGTAGTTAACAATACTTAACATCGATTATACGGATTCAAATTCTTACATTGGTTGTTTCTATCCCTAACTCACATTTTAGAACTATTTTAAAGTGGAATGCTGGGGTTTTGTTTCATCTGCAAATGGTGATTTAAACCGATTGTGTGTAGCTTTTAATATCATTATCTCTACCTAGGTACACTTACAGCACTGAAGAATCTTGACTGGAGCCAAACATTACCGATGAACATATATGCTTCTATGCATATTCATTGATGGACAATTCTATTCTACTAGGCTACATGTACATCAGTCACATTCTTTTTTTTAGTGTACCCCGTGGGCACTGAATCAAGATCCATTTAATTTGGCCACCCTGCTCTCCCCACACTACTAGGACTTTAGTGCCATCTTAACAATTCACCTTTCATAGAATGAAAATCTAGAAAAGAGAGAAAGTATTTTACCTACCTGGTATTCTTTTTGTCTTCAAAAGACACAAAGTAGATGACTTGATTTTAAAATCAACAGAGAAGCTCTCTTTCCGAGAACACTACGGCTGAAAAAAAATAAGCTTTGCCAGATAAACCTCACTTTAACCTAGCAGATGTCATCAAAATAAAATGATTGAGGAGATAAATTGTAGTATAAGTGGTCAATCATCGAACATCTTACCATTTCATGCAGCAGGACATTGCCATCTTTAGTCAGCTTAATGTCACCACTACCAGACACCAACCTGGATTGGAGAAAAAGAATGTTTGATGATATCTTTAAAAGAAAAGAAGAACACTAGCTATGAAGAAAACACTGTGCAGACAGAAAACCTTTCATTCTCAAGAGTTAAGTGTGACATTCACACTTATACCAAATCATGGAGCTACGACACATGCACTAGATAATCCACGTAGTCATGTAGATGGCCTGATTGAAACAGCTGAGGATTTTTAACATGTATTTACTTTATTTTTTTTAAACAGAAATTTACCCATGTGAGTTATCATCTTAACATTTTTTGACATATTTGACATGCAAGTCATGAAAGTTAACACAATGAATGGCAATATTTGAGAAGGCAACAGACCTTGAAATCATTAAAAGGAACATTGCACACAAATCAAACATTGATTTCACAGGGTCATGATTTTCTCCCAGCTTTGTGCAAATGTCTTCCATGCAGTCATTGTCTTGCATTCCCAATGTTTGAACTGGCAAGTACTGTGGAAATAAACAATCTAAAAGCTGCAATGTAGCTTGCTTCCTGCATTGGTCTGAATTATCAGTTTCTTTTACAAGTTGGACCGCTAAGACCTAAGTTATTTGTTGAAGCACACATACTTGGTGGTGCTCATCTCTACATCTGCAATTACCTTAAGAATGTGTTTAAAAGGTTGATTTAATTTTGATACATTCACATACAGTCAAACCTGCCTTTAAATCATAGCGGCCACCAGTGTATAGTGGCCACCTGCTGCATACATTCACCCCCCCCCCCATGAGAGAAAAGCCATGTTAAAGACCTTGTCTATAGCAGCCATCTGTCTATAACAGCCACTCTTTTTGCCTCCATTGGGTGAATGCTGGTTTCACACAGGTATCATTAAATTGCATAATCTTCTGATAGAGGTCGAAGTGCAGGTGATGTCGATCTGACAGTGAATACAGTGTACATTTTATTTATTTTTAAAAGGGGTACTGCATAAAATGAACAGCATGTATAATGTAAACAGGGCTGCACACTAACCCAATTTTTCTATTGGGTCGACCTGTCTGTCTGACCAGTGAGTACCTAGTTTGTCCATTCTTTACTGGTCCACCCCTGAATAAGGTACTGGTCCAACAGTGATATTTTTACTGGTCGGGGACCATCAGACCAGTGCCAGTGTGCAGCGCTGCTGTACAAATGTATTCCATCATATGACTACATGTGCCACTATCCACAATGTAACAGCAAGGTCTTTTCCTCCTTTGCTCTATCTTTAGCAATCTTGATTGCACATGTGCTCTGGAGGAATAAGCCTTTCCTCTCAGGCTTGTGTACACTCAACAGACAGTCTCCAGCAACTCATTAGGGGATCACACAATGTGTACAAAGAGAGATTTAGACATGCTGAGATACAATGATAGAGCTGAAAGGAGAGAAGAACGCAGAAAGTTACTGGTATTTGAGGTTCTCAGATGAAGAAAGCATATAATCAGTGTACATCATGCAGTATAATATAGTCGGGCCAAGCCCTCCAATATAGAAGAGCCGTATTTCCTATCTGTTGGAGGGTCCTGTTGATTTTTTTTTTTTTTTTTTTTTTTTATGACAACATGCAACTCTAGATAAAAGCATACACCAGGAACTTTTCCCCTTGAAAGCACACAGTCACTATCACAGGTATACGAGGCACATTTCTGCATGTACCTGCACTCTGGGACATGTCTTCAGACTGACCAACTTGTGTTGCACAGGACAGATACCTGGTATTTCATTTTGGACACAGGACTTTCAAGGCAGTACTTACTGCTGTCAGGGAATTTGCCCTCTGGATACAAAATCAACTGTTTTTTTTTTAATCTTCTTCTGTCTTCCTTTCTTTTCTCTCTCTCTCTGGTAGCATCCTGTTTTGGTTACATGAAGGATTTATGTGTTTATAAAAAAAATCCCTTTCAGGAAGGGCAAAGGATTCCAGAACATCACGGCCAGCTAAACTTGCACAATCCAAACTGGTGTCCATCGGAATCACTGTGTATCTTGTGCCTAGGCAAGGGATCTGTCACATAGAGGCTCTGCCAAGATGTTTTCATCTATCAAGTCTGTCAGACTGCTCGACTTTGAACCCGAGTCTGAGCACGAGTCCGAGTCCAGGCCGGAGCTTGATCCTTCGCCCGTGCCCAAGCCCAAAAAAGAACGAACAAGGACTTCTAAATCTGCAAAACCACCACAACCTCTGCCCCTGCAGCTGCCGATAGTAGAGATCAAGAAGCTCGTAAGTAGTGTAGATTTTATGGATGCATGCGTAGAATTTAGCAGGTCGTCAATACATGTACAGTTGAACCTCTCGTATCCGGACAAGTCGGGACCGGGGCTCATCCGGATAAGGGATTTGGCCGGATACGGGACACTCAATGCTTTATACATGTACATATACATACACATGTACTGATGTAGCCCATTGTAGTACCACATGTAGTAATGTGTATACTGCAACCTTTTCATTGTTACATTTGGGGATGTTTCGGGATGTTGAAATGTCTGAAGGTAAGCAATTTGGAAGGAAATTTGATGCAATGTATGTTAATCATATTGGAAGTAATATGTAATTCATGTGTGTTTGGGTAGGAGTTCTCAAGGAGTTGGGAATCCCCCTTTCTTCCCGTAATTATTTAAAAAAAATCACGGCGAGATTGCGTCCGGATAAAAGAGATATCCGGATAAAGGGAGGCCGGATAATGGAGGTTCAACTGTAGTTCGTAAAACACTGGCTCACGACAGTAACTTGGCCCAAGCTTTCAGAGTGCTTAAAAATGTTCCACTAGTCTCAAAAGCTAAATTGTGGAATATTATATGGAACTCAGCTCCAATGCATGGATGCCTGTGTACTATAGGACCATAAACTTTCGCGGCATGAAACTTTCACATATAAAATAGCCACTGGCATTCAATGCACTGTGTACAGTAGACAAACACTTTCATGTGCCTTTTACTTTTGGGAATCTTGGGCCCTTGAAAATTGTGAACATTTCCGATTTTACAGTACTGTTTTACGAGGCCACTCACAAACAGCATTTCAAAAATCTTTCTCACTCCTTCACAGAGAAAAATCACTACAATATCATTTATTCAATAAAACAGTTATTGTACTAAAAATATTCAATATCATCCTAATTTGTAAGATACTGGTACATCTATGGAAAAACTGAAAGCTTGACATGCTGCTACAAACCATCTGTACCCTGTGCAACAAGTAATCACTGTTAGGCCAGTAATATGAATCCATGGGTATTTGTCTACAAAATACACGAAGCCTTGCTTAATGCCTATTTGGGCAAGAAATATCCTTACAACCCTGTACGGCTTACTGTATCTCTTATGAAACAGATCCTATAGAGGCAATTCTCACAGCTTCAAACAGCAGCATTTGGTATGCTATGCTCTCTCTCAAACATTTTCCCACCTAGATGTTTTTACATGACTAATTATTGGTATACACATCAAATGTGCACTTTGTACTATGACAGTTACAATTTGTACTTGCACATTTCTGCTTTCAGTATTCACTACAACAAATATACTGTATTATACCATACATGTATGACCCCCTCCCCCCCCCCAAAAAAAAAAAAAAAAAATGGTATGGAAATACCTACCCAGTCTTTCTTGGATAACGCCATTTAATAAAATTTTGCAATTATGTACTCGCATTATATTTCTAATCTCCAGATTTCAAGCTTCCGATTGAAGAAATCATTTCCAGTAAATTCGAAACACTGTTTCCAAAATATCACATAAAAGCAAGTGTTGATGTAAATTTTTTCAGGATACTCGATGAACTTATGTGTTACAGGCAGTGGGAGAGTTTGAGGTATGATCCCACAAAAAAGAAGAAATGTCACTATGACCAATAGTACATGCCTCTGCCTCACACGGTTCTCCAAATAGGTTTGAGTGCATCTTGACAATGTGAGATGACAGTTGCACAGAACTGGCAAAAAACTGCATGTTTGTCACAAATGTGTTGAGTGTTTACTTTCGTTGAATTCTAAGGTTTCATTTGGATGGAGGACTGGCTAAATTGTTGAAAAAAGCAAGTATTGGGGAATTTGTGCATTTCCACTTGACTAGGTTGTATGTTTGCAGATTAACTACGAATATGAACTTCATAAAGTTTGCTCATATGAGCATTCATAAATAATTACAAAAAATAATTCCACACACATTTCCATCACAAGCCTCTGAAGCTTTGAAAATAAGATGTAGTCACAAAAGCAGGAGATTATGAATTTACAGACATTGGTCAATGCAAAATGCCATACCGATGTGCTCTTTGAAAATGAAGTTATAACTTGCTTTAAAAGGGAAATACACCTATCAGTACTGTACCTGACATCTACCTGAGACATTAAAAAACTAGAAATGTCGCTATGGCGACTGGTATGCCTTCGCCATAATGCATGGTTCTCCTAATAGGTCTATAGTACAATGTCTTGACAATGTGTGATGACAGTTTCACACAACTGGCAAAATATTAAAATGACAGGTTTGCCACAAATGTGCTGAATGTTCACTTTCCTAGAACTAGGAATGAATGACCTTTGACCTTTTGGCAAGAAACTTCCCACAGAATATATATTGGGTAATACATGCATACATCAAGTTTAAAAAAATCCTTCAGGCATTGCATAAATATAAAGAAAGTAGTGATATTTTGAGGAGTTGACCTTGACCTTTGACCCCATGACCTTTGACCCATGACCCACACCTTCCTTAGATAATCACTACCCATTGGTACATGCATATATACTAAGTTCCATGAAGATACCTTGAACCATTTGCGAGATATGGAAAAAAACGTGAAATTTCAACCTTTTTTTTCCACAAAATAACCTTTGACCTTTGCCCCGTGACCCTAAAATCCAAACAAAGTATTATCCCCCCAGGATGTTTTTTTTTTTTGGTGCTACTTCCGGGTTTCATCTCATTTTTTTTAAAATTTCTTTTGTTTTAACCAAAAATAAAGAGGGGGTGCGCATGGTGCGCCCCCCTCTGGATCCGCCAGTGATCAATTCTAGAAAATTTTGGATTCATACAAAGTGCTTTCATAGATCCATACAAGTTTGCTGAGCTTATAATCTTGGAAAAAAAATCCTGCACTGTGATGTGCCTTTTTGAGACTCTAGAAAATACTGCATGCACTTCTTGATTTATTTACATGTAAGTCTCATCACTGCAGCCACGACCATCAGTGTAAGGGACACCAACATAACCACTGATAACAGCACTCATATTCTAGATACAATTTAAGTATTCGTCTTCAAATTTTGGTACTGCATCAGCATAAACAATACAGGAAAGAACTGATAACATATTATGTGCTAGTACATTTTGGCTGTGCACTCATGCAATATATCCAGCATGATATTTTCTGTAAATCACACTTTATTTGAACAAGGTCTCTACATGATATCAAGTTTCCTTCGTTACCGGTACATAATCTCTACCCTACACTTGTACATAGGGGTCTAACTGTTACTGTAGCTTGGTTTTCAGTCATCAGCTGTCAACAATTTAGGACTGACGTCAGTGATGAGTGAGACAAATCTAGACTGACTAAGCTTCATTAGGACACTACTCTTTCACGGCACTTCTGGATGGCGTTTCACAAAGATTTTAAGTCGAACTTGAAATTTAAGATTGACTAAAAATTATGGTATGCTGTGTGTGTCTTTAATGTTACTCAACCTTCTAATAAAAATGAAGATTTTGGAGACCTTTTTCATGTAGCCATTGATAATACAAGATGAAATAAATAACAATGCCAATGGAATTATTCTGTAAACATTAGACACTAGATATCTACTGATAATTTAATTAAAGTGGATGATGATAAGCCAGTAAATCATGTACAAATGCACACCATGCACATCTACCATTTCCTTCCTTAATTTGTCAATTAAAACTTATTGTGGCTATCAGAAATGTCAAGATAGACCATGAAATTTCATAGCCAATTACAGAAGAAAAGTAGCTAATTTTGACTCAAAAGTATGCCGATCGATGGCTGTGTCAGCGCAGCATGATGGATGATCGATTATGTGGAAGAGCGATATAACAATGATAATCGATCGTTGCAGTCTGTGATACAGCCGCTTGTTTGGTCTTTAAAGGACAAGTTCACCTTCATAAACATAAGGATTGAGCGATTGTAGCAATATTAGTAGAACACATCATTGAAAGTTTGAGGAAAATCGGACAATCCGTTCAAAAGTTATGAATTTTTGAAGTTTTTGTGCAGTAACCGCTGGATGAGAAGACTACTGCAGTGTATGAATAACTCAGATGTCACATGCGTACAACAATATAAGGAAAATATAAAGAGAATTTCACAAAATTTCAACTTTTGAAAAAAGTACACATTCCCTTGACTCGTTACCGACATATGTTATGGGTAATATTATTCCCCCTGCCTTCAGAAAGAGACAAGTCAAGTGGTCTTTTATTATGCGAAAAAAGTGAAAATATGTTGAATTTTCTTTACATTTTCTTTATACTGTTGTACGCATATGACTCACAAGCTGCAGTAGTCTCCTCATCCAGCGGTTCCAACACAAAAATTTTAAAAATTCATAACTTTTGCATCGATTGTCCAATTTTCCTCAAACTTTCACTGATGTGTTCTACTTATATTGCTGCATTTTCTCAATCCTTATGTTTATGAAGGTGAACCTGTCCTTTAACCACAATAATTACATCGGCTCGACAGTAAAAAGTGGAAGAAAGAAAGTGATCTTGATGCCGTGATGCGTCTGTTTTTTATCGTTTTAGTTCATTTTCTACTGCGCGTGACTGTATCTGTAAACATTTTTGCTGACTAAATGATGGAAGGATAATATGTGTACAAAACAGTAAAAGATATTGATGAAAAAAATGAAAATTATCCATCAATCATGAATTCATATTTCACAATGGAATGGACCTTTACTACAAAAAAAAGCACATATGGGTTGCAGTTCTTGTAGACATAATCAAAAAAAGAAATAGAAAAAAATACTATAATAATAGCAATTACCAATACTATAAATCGAACTTATCAATTAAAAACATATTACCATGTCAATTTCAATATTCTGTTTCCACAGCGCCATGAATATCTTTTTCAGTAGAATGAGCACTTTATAAGAAGTCCATGATTGTACACTTTTTCTAACACTATTCTCATTAATTTATCATGAGGCCGACATAGATTACTAGAAACGGCAAGACTTCCATATGTACTGTGTGTAGACGCAAATCCCCTTTGAATTCAACTTCCTTCTCATCTTCTTTTCTCTCTCTCCCTCCCTCCTTCTAATTGCCTTACCTTTTTCTTCCACTTTTCCTTCTACGAAAGTCTCCGTACTCAGTCGCCACGTCTGCACTCAAGCATTGCCGCGCCGCCGCGCCTGGCGACACTCACGTCAGTAATCGCTTGCATTTCAGCATTCGCATGGGTCGTTTGACATCGCATTTAAATCCATGATTTTAGATATGATGCCTCAAACCGATTTTGCTCAAATTTCGTGAGTAACTAGGAAACTTGTGAAGCTTTAAGGACATAATCAAGCGAATTGCCGCAGTCCTTTCATTTTCGCGTTGCATTTCAAAAAAGCGTGGAGACTCCTTATAAGGGGTGCCCCGGGGGTTACTTATAAGGGGGACGGGGTTACTTTATAAGGGGGACGAGTTAATTATAAGGAGGGGCCCCCCTTGTGAGTGGGTTTCCCGAACTGTAATGAAATTGAACAGGGAAACCATAGTGGCATACCATAATTTTTAGTCAATCTATAAAAATTTAATTAAGTTCGACTTCGTGAAACACCTCCGAGGCAATCTCTTCGATTATAGTAAGTAAGCTGTCATGATCATGTGCCGCATGCGGATTTATGAGGCCGCAGACGGCAGCTCGCAGCTCTACGATCGCAGCGCAGCGCGTGCGAGCAAGAAAGCACGCCAGAGAAGCGGGCACAAGGAAGGTACAGTTTGGGACTCCACACCCAAATTCATAGTCATATGCATGCACACAGTAACAACTTCAGATTTGCTAGCACTTTGTGTTACGCTAACATTGCTTCTTACATTTTAATAGTTCCCTTTGGCCCAAGATTAGTTCGCAAGACATCTTGGAGTCCTCTGGCTGCACTGGTGTTGATAGCAAGTGCTTGTGCCGCTCGGGCGACTTCAGCTTTCGGATTTAGTGCTTTCACGGCGGCCATGCTCACTTCGATTTCTTCTGTGATCTCATGCCGCAGTTGCCATGCGTTTTGCGATCCCCAGGTAGTGATACAGTTGCACTTGTTGTAGACACAGGGGTTCCGGGTTCAGCGAAAAAGCATCAATTGATCTGCGCTTGCGCACTCGAGTTTACCGTCGCTCTCCTCGACTGCATGTGAGATTTTTCCAGAACGACATTTGACGTGCACCCTCACACAGATATCTCCCGCAAGAACTCCCGAGAGATCACGATATTAGATGGGTTGTTCAAGAAAAGGAAAGAATGGGGATTTAACGAAAAAGCAACACTTTAACTGACAAAGGGAATACAGAATCCGAATACTTGTACTTTAGGATTACAGAAAAGCAACCTGTGTAATGCTGTAGCACTCTGATCCTCGTGTATACTTATCTTTTATGTCTTTCACGCCATAGGCCCCTATGTCATTTATTTAATTTCCAACAAGTTACAGAAATGCAGTTACAGTCTAAGGTATTTATATGATTGCTCAAAATTAATGCAACATGTTCAAATACAGCAAAATAAACTACAACGAACTGAAAAGCAATAAATGTAACTTTGTTGAAACTACAAATCTTTTCTATTGAAAAACAACAACACACACACTTTTTTCTGTTACTCAGAGAAAACACAGAGGGGGTAACATCCCACATCTATTCCATGATTTTCCTCGACTGATCCCCAAGGTCACTCCAAAATTAACCAAAATAAATGTTTTCACTCAAATTTCCCTCTAAACTCACTCTTATGTTGTTCACTCCTTCAAGAGTGATCATTTTCACTCGTTTTTATTTATTTATTTATTTATCTATCTTTTTTTATAGATCGAGTATAAGTATTTAAATGCCCTCTACTTGCAACATACAAAATATGCACGCACCAAATGAAGCATATAACTGTGGGATGCTCGACTGAGATCAAAGATACGCGCAGCATTTCTTCTTCTTTCTTCTTCTTGTTCTTGTGATATCATTATTATATTATCACTATTATCATTATTTGAATATTATTTTCACATATACGCTGGAGAGCATTACGGATCGACTGCATTGTTGAAACATTCTCATTTTTAATATCACACACACACACACACACACACACACACACACACAAAGTAGCACACACAACAACAACAACAACATATACACCACGGAGCTACTCAATCTTTCTCTCTCTCTCTCTCTCCTCGTATTGATCTCGGGGCTCTCCCTCCCTAACGGTGGGTCCCAGTCTTCTCCCCCAGTCTCTCCTTTTCTCTGAGAGAGTGACGAAGAAAGTTAGTTTAATTTGGTACTTGAGGGACTACCATGCCATTTTTCAGGAAATGGTAGTTACTAGGAGCGAAAATTTTGGTTCTCATTTACTTTAATATATATGTACATCAGAGTGGTCCACGAGGGGTTTTAGCATGTCGCTGCAACATGCTAAAATTCTTGTGCAACACCCTCAAAAGCCAGCAACATGCTATGCAACATCCTCAAGAATTTGCAACAAGCTCATAGTAAAAGTATTCAAAAATTTGCAAAACATGTGCATAACATAAGAAACATCAAACTACCTGGTAGTTAGATATTTGTGTGCGAAACATGAGAGAGAACATCGAATGTTAAGCAGCACAAAGAGAGATTAACAGCACGTACTATACGCAGGGGCGGCGCAGCCGTGGGGGCTTTTTTTGCACCATACAAAGGAATACATATAAGGTGTCATCACTTTGGGCCCCCACACTTTTTTCAACCCGGAAGTACGTAAGAGGCACTACAATGGGAGGGGAGAGAATGAGCTGAGGACCTTTTTTTTTTTTTTTTTTTTTTTTTTTTTTTGCTTGTCAGCTGAAGAAACCAGGGAGTGGACGGGGAGAGAATGAGCTGAGGACCTTTTTTTTTTTTTTTTTGCTTGTTAGCTCATGAAACCCGGAAGTGGGCCCCCACACTTTTGAAAACGCCGGCCCTGCTACGTACTCATTGTGTGCGCTCCGCGCATATTCAATACCTGCAATATTCTCAGATTCTGAGCTTGCAACATGCTTAAATTTCAAGTTGTGGACCATCCTGATACATTAAATACAGTTTTTTCATTCATCCTTTGATCTCACCATCACTAACTTTGTAGAATGACAATACCTCAAATAAGTCTTTAAAATTTTCAAGGCAAGACCAGCTTTTGATACGTATGGCTTTGGTTGAATAGGGCAAAGTCCTTCACAAAATTTACCAAATTTGGAGGATGGACGCAATTTCAATCACAATATTAGGCCCATATTGAGATTGGCGGTGAAAAAAAAAATGAGCATGCAATAGTCAACACATGCAAAATTTGAGTGGTGAAATCGTAATCTTCATGTAAGACATCTGAGCGGAGTTTGAGCACACACAAAAAATTTAAAATAAAGGTATAAACAGCCCCTACACGAAAACAAAATTGCAAATTTCAGCACTGAAGTGACTGAGGTTATAATCTGGTTTATTTCGTACTATAAAACAAGAACGACAATGTGACTTTCATGCTTGTCGTATAAATTCTTTTCCATTTTTTTTATTTCTTATTTTTTACTTAAACATCTGTCTTTTTGGAGGACCAGTAAAGATGATCGACCTATGGCCCCTTCAGTATCATTTGTGCTCAACCATACTATGTACTAGAGCAAAGTTGTCGGTGGAGTAGTGAGACTTTTAATTTTGCGTACGTATAGGATCATCATTTTATTCATCATATTTTATATACCTTGCTGCCCTTGCGTAATAGCTTACAATGGTTGATGCACAGACGTGCAATTTTGTGAAGTTGTCTTGAATATGAAATGGAGAATGTCGACTTTTAGACTGAAGCCATTTGCTATGTGGTAGAGAGTGTTTTGTTGGGATCACGACATGCACAGAACGTTCCTTGGAAAAAACACTTTCTGCCAATCAGGAGTACTTCTCTTGGAATAATCTATGTGAGATATTGACATCGTGTTGTTGATATGTCTTGAAACAATACAATACACCCATGTTCTGCGAGTCGCGGTTACGTTAGCAGACGACAGCAACCGATGTGCAGAGTAGTCAGTCAGCACAACATAAACGTCATGAAAATAGACTTTGCCCAAGTCTTTTAGTGGCCTTGCTGTCGTATGGCCTGAAGCTTTTACGGCACTGGCTGTGAAACTTCAACAGCGCCCTCACACGTCAATTTTTCCCCTGTTGTTGTTGCTACAGCTAGTAGATATACTTTCACCAAGTAGGTGGAGATCATTAACAACACAAAGATTAGTGTTCTTGATTTACAAATTCATATTGTGTGTTGTTTACTTTCTATTAATGATACACATGATTATCTGTAACAAGTTCTATAACTGAATCCCAATAAGCTTGTATTCTGTGGGTATTGACAACCATGCATTGAAAAGATCCGTTGGAAAATAATGAATCAAAAAGAGAAAAATGAACCATTGCAGATATTTGTAGTAACCTTGCCACTGCTCTCGCGAAAATCTGTTGGGATTACATTTCTGTCTCAAAAACCACTAAAACATTTTACTTTGTTCTCGTACCTAATTTCCACATCATATGACATTGTTTCACAACCTGTTGTAGGAAAGATAGCAACATCTTGAGAAACCACAATGCTACGGACAGGGCCTTTTTTAGTTTGGTCGATTTTCGATGTGAATATGTATCGGGGGAACTCAGCATAGGCAAAAAGATATGTGATGTCTTTCAATATTGTTTGAAGAGAGAACAACTTACTCTCCTTAATGAAAATAACATCATAAAAAAGAGGGATGTATAGAAAGACTAACTTGATGATACAGTATTTTTAGCAATGATAAATTGCTTGGATCAGAGATGGTCAACCTTTCTTCACGACATCTTTTATAGGAGATTATCCCTAAAGTCTGGTCAAATAATAACAACATAAAAATGTAATACATAACGGCGGGATTAACCAACATTATCTCTAGCTGCTGGTGCAGCATTCTAATCTCATTCATTGAGGTATTCTATGGTCGAACCGGAAAGAAAAATGTGTCTGTCATTTTACAGTTAAAGGACAATTTACCCAAAATATATTATCAGAAAAGTTTGAATGCAAAATAGATATATGCTACTTTTTAAGATGTTCACAGTAAGGTCATCATCATTTTTGTAAAGAAAAACAAAATATTTCAATTACACTGCACTCGTTATACATAAACAAGAAAGCTACAAAAATATTTTTGAAAATTTTATCAAAATGTTTCATGTACTTTTTTTCTATTTCATCAGACTTTACCTCAAATTGAAAGAAATTGATTTATCTGTTTTTATATTCAAACTCTTCATAATATTGAAGTGAAAGTATAACAGTAAATTACATGAGTAGAACACATCAGTGAAGTTTAAAGAAAATCAAACAGTCCTTTGAAAACTTTTGAATTTCTAAAGTTTTGGTATAAAACAATCACTGGAGTGATAAGGTGATTACAACGCTTTGTGATGTCACTGTAGGACAAATAATGTAAGAAAAAATAATATAAAGAAAATTCAACATTGATATTTTCATTTTTCTAGCACGATGAGAGATCACTTTGCCTCTTTAATATTAAGGGGAATAATTACTTGGATTGTCTGTAACAAGTTCAAAGAATGTGTTTGTTTTATTTAGAATCAAAAGAAATTTATGTGATTCCCTTCATCCTTGTTCTATGCGAAATCATAAGTTGTTTCCGTCTTCTCCACTTATCCAGCAATGGTAGTACCAAAACTTTACAAGATTAATAACTATCATATTGAACAGACTGATCAATTTTCTTCACACTTCAATGGTATATTCTACCAATATAGGCCTATCTACTTTCACTCAAAGTGTATAGTAGGAGTATACTGTAGTGGAACAGCATAGTAGTATATAGCAGCAATGGAAGCTTCAGCTCCTACTAACCATATAAAGGCACGCAAACATTCTTCTTCTTCTTCTTTTATTAATTCAGCTTTCCCTTATTGAGAAAACTACCACATGCAAAAAACACACACAAAAAAAAACCAAACAAACAACCAATCAACCAACCAAACAAACAAACCAATTAACAACCCCCAAATATCGCTCTTGGGTATTGTCTTAGTATACCAATAAACAGAATAAACAGCTGCTACATTTCTGCGCTGCGTAGAGCTGCCATATTGTGTTATTCTCTAAACTTAAGCAGTTCATGTGTGTGTGTGTGTGTGTGTGTGTGTGTGTGTGTGATTCCCCCAATTTGTCACTTTGCTGATTTATTTTTTGTTTTCATTCAAAGCAACAATGATATCATATTGGAATTTCTGAGTTGTTTTGGAACTTTGTATTTGACCCATGCTTTTTCTTTATTTTGTTTTTACTTCTTGCTAATTCTAGCAATTATGATTATAGCAATATTGAGTAGAATTTATTATCAAAATCTACCAATTTTGCCAAGATAATTGAAACTGACCGTCATAGTCTCACACGTCATTTTACATCATTTGATATTTTTGTTATTGATTTGTTACCACATTTAACCAAAAAAAAAAACAAAGTTGAAATTAACTTTAATCAGTGAAGTGATTGAAAGTACGAGTATAATAAAGCTGGCTAACAAGACTACTTAATACTGTTGTACTGCGTGGCCACATCTGCAACACCGGCACAATGTGTTGAGGGCATTGACCTTGCATCCAGATTGCCTGCAAGTCAATCGGTGCGGTAGTGTACGGCGGCACGGCAGTGTACGGCGGCGCGGCGATCGAGCGACCGATCCTATTTCATGCAGTCGAGTGCCGCAGAGACGTAGACTACATACCGTAGCGTGTAGCGTACAGTATGGAAATCAGTTTCCCTGGGTTGAATTGAAGTGAAGTGTGTGGGCTGCGTCCTGCGACCTGTCGTATTAAATTCGAGCGAGCACGTACACACACGCACACACACGCTACGGGTGGGCAACTACGATTCCGTGACATCGAATTACACAGTGGGTGTTTATAGAAGTGATTCATTTATTCCATCTCGTCTTATTGATGCTGATGGAATAAAATACTACTCGTTCTTGGATTCGCGATTGTGACATTGCAGACACTAAAGTTCTATTTGGCACCGTCAGTGACAGTGTTTATTGCATTTTGAAGATGTCGTCGTCACTGACAAGTAGGTTGTCGGTCAGGAGAAGCACGGACAGCTTGGAGGCTGAACGACAAAACTTCATCAAGCGACAGGTATCATAAACGTACCATCGTAACTTATTTAGCTTAGCTAGGATCGTATACAGTTGTAGGACCTACTTAGTACCTGTGTGGGATGTGGTGGTGCTTCTGAGCTGCAGTGCAGTGTGTAGTTGCCATGATTGGAGTTTTTGTCTGACTGTAGAATCTACTTGTACAGTGTAGTCTAATAATACAGGAAATTACAGGCTACCCTCAGGCTCTGCTCTGTCAACCAACAGTATCGTTCCAGCAGTGCATGTCAGTAGAATACAGTAAATTCAGTTCGGGAAACCCACTCACAAGGGGGGCCCCTCCTTATAAGTAACCCGTCCCCCCTATAAGTAACCCCGTCCCCCTTATAAGTAACCCCCGGGGCACCCCTTATAAGGAGTCTCCACGCTTTTTTGCAATGCAACGCGAAAATGAAAGGACTGCGGCAATTCGCTTGATTATGTCCATAAAGCTTCACAAGTTTCCTAGTTACTCACGAAATTTGAGCAAAATCGGCTTGAGGCATCATATCTAAAATCATGGATTTAAATGCGATGTCAAACGACCCATGCGAATGCTGAAATGCGAGCGATTACTGGCGTGAGTGTCGCCAGACTGAGTCAGTCGCCACGTCTGCACTCAAGCATTGCCGCGCCGCCGCGCCTGGCGACACTCACGCCAGTAATCGCTCGCATTTCAGCATTCGCATGGGTCGTTTGACATCGCATTTAAATCCATGATTTTAGATATGATGCCTCAAACCGATTTTGCTCAAATTTCGTGAGTAACTAGGAAACTTGTGAAGCTTTATGGACATAATCAAGCGAATTGCCGCAGTCCTTTCATTTTCGCGTTGCATTGCAAAAAAGCGTGGAGACTCCTTATAAGGGGTGCCCCGGGGGTTACTTATAAGGGGGACGTGTTACTTATAAGGAGGGGCCCCCCTTGTGAGTGGGTTTCCCGAACTGAATTTAGATCTAAAGCCAAGAGCAAAAGGGCCTTATTATTACAACCTGACAACTGTAACACAATTTACAAATATAAGTTTATAAATTAATACTTCTGGATACTTTTTGAGGGACATGGTTAAAATCTAAAATTAACGTTTGAATTATAGTAGAAACGAGTTTGGTTCGGCTAACAGTGTAACACCATCGGATATTGCTCACAAATTAGATCTATTTTTATTTCTTGTTCACTGACTATGATTCAACTGGTCAAGAGCATTGAAAGTGACAAAAAAAAAACATCTCTTAACCTTAACTACTCAGAGTTAAAGCCCCAATATTCGGCCGGCCTCCAAAATCCGGACACTTACTAGGTATAGCCAGGTGCCCGCACCTCGTCAGGGGCCCGAATACCGTCACCCCGCTTAAAATCGTTTTGAACGCACTGAACAAAAATGTATGCCCGGGACTGTGTTCTGTACGCTTGAAACTTGGCAGGACTACCACAACCAAGCAAATTGTGGTGAAAACCAAACAGTTTTTCGCGAAAGTCTGAAATTTTAATAGGGCTATAGGAATACGTGTTATATGTCACCCGCACGCATCTTTTACGTGTATGTCTATGGGAACATCACGGTCACCCGCACACGTCTTTTACGTGCTAAGTCTATGGGAGAGCGGGTGACGAGTTGCGGGCCCCTTCCTTAGCGCGCAACTTTTTCGCATCGTTCGCCTTTGACGACGATAGCTGCAAATTTTCAACATCGATCAGTGAACTTGTGATTCCATTGGAATTTTCAGCATTTTTCCTGTATGTGAGTTGGATTTCAAAGAATTTCAGTGGCGAAATGTGATTCAATTATGGGCAAACATTAACTATGACGAGGTGCGGGTCACCCAAGTATACATGTATCATATTTATCACTGGGAATAATATCACAAGCCAGCAAATTCTACTGTCAGTGTCGCGACACACGCATATCACATCGTTTCACATAGATACTACTAGCACACTCTTTCACCACAGGAAAGTGCCTGAGTCACCTCCAAAAATCCTTTTAGAATCCCAAATTTTGCCGTCAAAAAAGCAGAATTGCCGCAACTTTCCTAAGCGCGCGTGAATTAGGTCCCTGTAAAGAATAAGGGTTGCCGAAAAAGCACTGGAAATTGAAAAATTACGCCGTTCTGTTGCGAGATTTTGTGCTTATTGCAAGCTCAGAATGTGATGGTATCCTAAAAAACACATAAGAAAAACAAAATCTCTGTGCGTGCCGATGCAGTGAACAAATGTACAGGGGCTGAATGCAAGTGCAGAGTCACCAAAATTCGGACACGAACGGGCGCCGCAATGTCCCCGCTGCAACCTTGCGCCGCAATGTCCCCGCTGCAACCTTGCGCCCACAAGGTACGTAGAACATTCTATGGCGCACGCTCATTTTTCAGCGGCCTTTGTATGCGCATTGACATTGCGTCCGAATTTTGGGGAAATGACAAGGTGATAATATTAGGGGATTCTCTGAAATTTTATGGTACATTTAACAAAATCAATATGGGGAAAAAGTAGATTGATATATTTAACATACATTATTATAGATATAATTTTGTAAAGTATTATTTGAGTTGAACAAATATTGCAAAATAGCTTAAGCGTCCAAAATTAGGGGTTTTACTCTATACACAGCCCTGTCGTTGTGCATTTAAGCATACGGCGTCTGGTCGGGCTACTCTAACCAACATTGCTAAACTGACTATTTAACGTTAGCCACACTAATCTACATGATTTTATTTGGTACTAGATCTCGTAGTAGAGTATTATTACTAAGTTCCACTTTGTCTTTGACTGAAAGATCGGTACCACGGTATGTGTATCTCATCGGGGATATGTTCTGAGGACACTACAATTGTATGTCTGGCTTAATGGAATCATGTCTATGGAGGAGGGCTGTAATTATTATTTTATTAGTTCTAATTATTATGAAAGCATATTGTGCAGTCAATGCATCTACATGTAGATATTATATGTACGATGTATACAACTATACACTTTAATACTAGATGTCATTTTGTGCATGGAAAAAAGGCCTAAAGGGAGATTGGTCAAACACCCACGGCGTTCACTTTACTTTGCTGTTACTCTTAAAATTCGTATTGCTTATTGGGAGAACTACAATATTATGTATACAACCAGGCCTTTGTTCGAGGCACTGGCTAGATGATTACCATGCCTACGGTGACTTCAATTACACTATTTTCTTTGGGGCTGTGCCCTCAGAAAATAGTGGACATGTTGCCTACTAAATTTTTGAAGTCGCCCCATGCACAAGCAGTGTAGGTCTACATGTACAGTGTACAATGTAGTTTCAACCTGAACCTCTCAGGCCTGGTTTGTTATGAATTGCCCAGAGCCAGATGTGAGTTCCTCACAGTGCTAATTGCCATGAGACGATGTCGAGGGGCATAGCCATAGCACTATACACTGTAGATTGAGAAATCACCGAGTGAGGGCAGTAGTTCTAACCATTGTTGATGACCCGGAAGAAAGCAGTCAATATTTGTTTTATGAGCTGTATGGCTCTTAATTTTGAGATACATTGTATCCATACTGAATTAACATTGTAAGCCATAGAAATAAAGTTGTCTTGCTACTGGTCAGAGAAAAGAGAATTGGATTTTTATAAGATATAATTTCACAACGTGCAAAAAGAAATCCACATGCACAATTCACAATGACTAAGGTTTGATTAGGAGTCATGTGTAGAATGTAGCTATGTAGATTGGTAAGTCTAACTCAGCTGTATTGCATTAACAAGTGACTTAAAATATTCAATTTGCACAATAAAACCAGCAAAAAAAAAAAATGAATAAAAAATTAAACTTTGTAAATTTGCCAAAACACAATGACAGTAGACTGTCTGCATACAAATATTGATCTGATAGACAAATATATCATGCAGTGCTCTACAGCTGTATCTCTGCTTATTATGTTCCACAAGAGTCTGGCTGCGTTTATCTAACTCAAGACTGTCGAGAGAGAGAATCACGTTTCAGCATGTGTTTGGAATGGCATTTGCGAACAATGTTTGAAACACGATTCTTGGGGTGCCGTGTTTATTTAACCATCATACACTACAATCGCGATTCGAGTGTTGTCACTGTGCACCTTGACCCATGAAGCAGAGGTCAACTGAGGCCTGTGTTGTAATACTGTATTTAAGCTGACCTTGGCAGCTTGGAGATATAAACGCGTTTCAAAGCGGCACTGCCTTTATCTACTCTCAGAAAGGCGAGTGTGGTTTTAAACGCATTCCAAAACGCCCTCTGAATGGCGTTTCAAATCCTGGCGTTTCTAAACGTGTTTGAACACACGGTTGTGTTTATCTATCCCCCAAAAATGTCTCAAGTGCGTCAAGGATCGTGATTCTACCTCAGAAAATTTTGAGATAAATGCACCCGTTGACTGTCCACTGCTGAAATCCACACAGTATCCAGTGCAAGCCAAGCCAGGTCTGTTTAGATGGTGCGGTGACATGAGCAAGATGATAAATTTTCATGTTTAGGTGCACATTGTGTGTGCCATTGTATGTGTAATAATCAAACTTGACACTGTGTGTATGTGTGTGTGGGTGAAGAAGATAAAAGTTTATGAAAAACATGAGGCCATATTGCAGTACTACTATTGAATACAGTGTACCATTGTACAAAGTCCAAGAGCAAATAGGCCTATCTTCACATACACTGCACATACAATGTACAATGTAATACATATGTGTATGTATTAACGAATGTAGCAAAAAACAAACAAACAAACAACAACAAAAGCAAACCTAGTACAGTGTACTCAGTACGTGTATGATATTTTGCTCTTTCATTTAATAGCATGTCATAACTGAGCCTATCAACTATATTGAACATTTACAGAGTGATACAGAATACCGTACCTCATGCCAGGTATCAACACTATTAACATTGTCAATATGGCAAAAGAATGTGTCATCAGTGTATCATGTATTCTGCAAATTGTGCAAAACCACAAGATATTAATTTGGCAAATTGGCATCTGCTGTGCTTTGCTATTACAATATTTATGATTTTGCCAAATTATATGGTAGCTTCAACAGACAAAGCTCATAACCCTGATTCAGAAATGTATGTTCTTTGGGCAAAGTGGAGCTACCTGGTATTCTGAATGAGAATGCTTTGCTGTGGTCAAAGGCTGTAACTGCTTTGAAAATGAAATTCAAAAATATCAAAATTCAAATCCCTTTTAGCTCATCTGAGTCAAATGGTTGAAGTGCAGTGCTCAGCTATTGTGATCATTTAGTCTGTGTCATCTGTTGTGTGTTGTGTGTTTACAAAGGTTTTTCTGTTGTCTTCTTGAAAACTGGAGGCTCTTAGACTTTGACCAAACTTGGCAGAAACCATCCATTGGGTTAAAGGTAATGATAGTTTGTGCAAAAGGTCGTGGTACCCTTGGGGTCCTACATTGTATGGTGGGGCCCCCAGATATCCCGGAAATTAGCAAATTTTCATGATTTTTTACATTTTTATAGCTTTCCAGATAGTACTAATTTCTGCATGTTGTGATTCAAAGAGTCATGTGCTATTAAAGCAGTTATGAAGACCGAATTGATTGAAGAATCAAAGTGGAACTGCCTTTGAATGAGATTCTCCTAACGTACTGATTTTCAGGGAAATGAAATGGGATATGTTCTCATCTTATTAAAAGAGGATGCACACTTGCCGATTGCACTTAAGATGCTCTGTGCCTACAAAGCTGACTGTAGTGAGGCAATTGGAGCGTAATGGAAAGTGTCGGCTAGCTCAAAATAGCTAGAGAAGGAAGGATGGAAAGGAAGTTGGGAAAAACTTTTTCCCCCGTGCCTTCTGCACTCGTGTGCCACATGAAATCAACAGTGGACAGGTGACTGTATTTTTTGTTCCGGTCCATTTTTGATATTTTATGTACAAGTGTACAAAGTAAATACATTTTGTACGTACATTGTAGCCTTCACGAATTCACCATAAAATTTACAAGTTGAAGTTTCTAAAGTGTACTTTAGGGCATATTGTATGAAATATACAGGAATCTATCTAAATGTGAAGGGCTACTCACCCTCCTTTTTTTTTAAAATCATTTTTTTTTCTTCAAATGCGTACAGGGAGGTTCATGATGTTTGTATTAAAAATACAGTATGTATGTATAAGTGATAACATAATACAATGTAGATCAAGAAATTAAGAAACATGATCGATGTAATCACTAATTGCCACCTTCATCTCTTTAGTCATATACTTAGTATTGTGGGGTTTTTTTTGACAGAGCTAAAATTGCTGATACTGCAATGATATCAGAAAGAATATTTCTGCAGTTCTGCTGTCTTGTTTTACATTGTACAGTGCAGATGAAGTGTGCATGTATGACTTTTTTCTTTTTGTCCAAATACGCACCATGATAATAAAATTATTTATTATAATTTGTTTTAAAGGTAGCCTTTGTTTAAAACAAAACAGAATGGAAGAAAAAAAACTGAGGGAAATTACCATGGGTGCACTTTTTTGTTACAAATATATTAACTCAATGTTATCAAGATGGAAATGTAAGCATGTTATACACAGATTTCTAGACACATCAAGAGCAAGAAACAGAAACAGATTGAAGTATGTTCTCTTATGATACATGTAAGGCGCTTAGAAACTGTGTATTAAGCACAATATAAATGTTAATTATTATTATTATTATTGTTCTCTTTCTCTGACACATGCCATCACACTTAAACATTTATAGTACATTATACATCACACATAAACATACACATTGTACATGTATACATTATACACTCATATGTTGTATGGGACCTGTTCATTGTGTTGATTACGTACAAGTACATGTACAACTTGTACCGTGTATCATGCTGTAAACAGCACTTGAATCTTAGTAGAGGTTGCTTGTTTGTTTGTTTTTGCAATGTGTACATTCATACATGAAACAGACTTTGGATTTAAGTGTAAGTTTATCCATTTCCACCAAACTTTGAACATACAATGTAATACACAATGTTCATTGTATACATACATCATGGACTATTACCTGGTACGGTAATGTACTGTACCACCCACAAACATGGACCCATTAGTTAGATTATAAATTGCTCCTACTCAGTAATCCATAGTACACATGTATTAGTGGTTGGTTTACCAGTTTATGTTTTCCTGGAATGGTCCATGTACACTGTAGGCATTGCAAAATAACCCATTCCAGTGATTAGGATAATGCATTTTTTACATTGATGCTGTAAAGCTGTCTTACAGTAGCTCCTTTTGCACAGTCACATGTACATTCAACAGTTGTATGTACTGCACAGTACATGAGCTTGACCTTCTTGTTTGTTATGTTTTGTTTGCAAAGACTTCAGTCAGTGTCGTTAATGCCGGGAGAATTATTTCATGGTCGTGTGTATTTAAGATGTCCGATTGTAGACCTTGGAGCAGTGCTTTTTAATAAGTACATAAACACTATGAGTCAACATCAGGTGGTTCATTATGCTAGCCCAGCTGAGCAATGATAAAATGCCAATGCCGACGCCAACATGGGCTTTTTTGCTTTAAAGATCATTATCTCTACATAGATCAATGTACAGTATGTAGTATTTACATGGACTTGTACACTGTGATGTCATTATGTTTAATGAACAGATGATCTAATGCTGTGTTTGTATGTTTTTCATTTCATTCTGTTGCAGCAAACAAGCGTTAACAAGGCGATTAACTCTCAGGAAGTACCCGTGAAGGAGAAACATG
The DNA here is from genome assembly GCF_040938485.1 of Diadema antillarum. NCBI lineage: Eukaryota > Metazoa > Echinodermata > Echinoidea > Diadematoida > Diadematidae > Diadema > Diadema antillarum. The sequence goes on along the minus strand of NW_027270929.1, from coordinate 1,012,415 downwards.
TGCGGAGTATCCTTTGCTATTTTACAGTACATGTACATGTGTTCATGTCATTACGGTAACTGTACATGGACAACGTTTTAAGATCTTGTGATCGGAGATGTTATACTTCAGAAAAAATTGTGATGAAGACCTCACTATGCAAAGCAATCATGTTATGTACATTGAAGTGCAGTATTGTATTTTGATGAGTTTTTGATGAAAATGTACATTCAGGAATTTGATGGTGAAATATTCATTGAAAAGTATTCTTATTTCATTTTGTTGTTAAAATGAAAAGGCACAATTTTTCATTTCAGTGTATTCTTCCTAGAAAATCTAAGCCTAAAAAGAGAAACTATTCATTGGTGGGTTGCTGATTACTCTCAAATTCATATAAAGTGTGACTATAATGTGAATGTTGACTTTGAGGGCATCTTGCTGAATGAAAAGGGTATAGCATGCATGATGTCATGTCTTGTGATTAGCTTGGCAAACCATCCATGCCCTTGACAGAATATGTTCTACATTTATTGTTAGCCTTCGGGTTTAGGGGCAGTGCAGTATATGATCATACTGCATTATGAATTGCAAATATGATCGTACACATTATGCATTGCAGATATGTACAGTGATGATTATGTACATTATGCATTGCAGATATGATTCGTACATTATGCATTGCATGACACTTTCATTTTTTACTTCAGGTTGGAGGACTTTGAACAATATGATTCCATGGAGACATATTTGGCATGTACATGTAGAAGGTATTTTAATTTCATGCAACATTTAGGGTGTATGGCTTGCAGAAAATGGACAGTGATGCGTGTATGGGTGAGGAGGTGTGCAGTGTAGGGTCATGCCTCTCCAAGGAATATAAATGCAGACAGTGCCTAATGAGCAGAACTCTGGTTGTCTGAAAGCTGGATGTAGCACTGTGACTTCTGAGGGCTGGGATGGGTGGACTCCATGCAGAATTAATGAGCTCTCATCGGTGGTGGAGATTCTCCACAACTCGTGCATGGCATAGCAAAATTGGCCCTTCTTTTTGTATCGCTTTGGTTATCTTTCTCTCTCTCGTGGTGCTGTACCAAATGCATGAGTCACTGGACATGCCATGTTAATCAACCTGACTGGCTGAATGCACTTGTAATGAAGAAAGGATGCCAGATTTGAGTGAGCCTCAGGGTTTAATCCACTGAGTTCAAAGGGAGATCGGAAGGGGTTATTGGCTTTAAATATCACGGGGGCCATTTGTAGCATAAAAGTCAGGCACTTGTCCTCAGAATCAAATGCCAGTTGATGAATGTCCAATTGAACTGATAGAGTGGAAGGAATAACAACTCATTGGATGTGAATAATAAAATGAATTAAAAGTTGCGGGTAATGCACTTTTAAATGCTACATTGTACTTCAGCCGTGCAAAATTAATGTTGTATAATAGTCATTCAAAAACATTTCAAGGAGCACCGTACAAAGTGTACATACCAGTTTCTCTTACCAGGTAATAGCCTACATGGTACAATATATACCATGTACAAACGGTTTGTACAAGTTTGTGCATACCTCCTCTGGACAGATAATCACAGTTCTTTTCTAATTTGAAGGCAAACTAAATTGTATTTTAGATAGTGACTAAATGCAAATACAGTGACTTATACATTTGTTTCGGGAAAAGTCAGCATGCCATCTCAAATCATGTCCCTAAATTTCTGATTTATACAAGTTATTGGTAGGTTTTAAATTTTTGTCATAATCATCTCTATGTCAGGCATTGGTGCTTGTCCTAGCTTCGAAATGGGAATCATTGTACTGTAGTTACAATTAATCACGGTTGCTCTTTTTCCTAGACCCAGCAGATACCTTTCAAATGCCTTTTTACATTTTTAAACCAAGGCATCCTTATAGCACTTGAAGAGATAAATTTGTAAGTTCACCAAATAGTGTACAGACGACACAGAAATCACATTCAGACACGTGTCGTCATATGTAAAAATGTGTTTCTAAAAGCATCTCATAGAAAAGTTGTGAAGCATTAAAGGGAGCGTATAGTTTTGGTTGAGTCCTAACTTCAGGTTTCTCACATTTTTGCGTGCGATAATGAGAAACCTCTTATGAAATATGAAATGGAAGAGATACGTAAAATAGAGAAATCCTGATAAAAGGTGGGACCCACCTTTTATTATGATGGCTCTATTTATACCCCCGCCAAACGAAGTTTGAAGGGGGTATATAGGAATCAGCGGACGGTCGGTCGGGCGGTCGGTCGGGCGGTCGGGCGGTCGGGCGGTCGGTCGGGCGGTCGGTCGGGCGGTCGGTCCGTTGCAAATCTTGCGTCGCGAACTACTTCCTCAGTTTTCAACCGATTCCCATAAAAATTGGCACAGATGGGTGCCTTGGGTTGTAGATGTGCAAGACGTATTTTTTGACAGTACCCAAAAGTACGTTGCCATGGTAACGGCATATTATGGGCAAAAATGGGTACAAATCTTGCGTCGCGAACTCCTCCCACAGTTTTTGATCAATTTTTATGAAATTAGGTACAGATGTTCATCTGAATATGTTAATGTGCAAGACACATATTTCCGCAGTGGCAAAAAGTGCATTGCCATGGTAACGGCATGTTATTGGTAAAATATAGGGCAAAATGCTTCATGGCAAAACTGCTTCATCAGTGTTCTTCCAATTCTCATGGAATTCATATTGAATGTTTGTCTTAGGATATAGGTCAGCACGACACATTTCTTGACAGTGACAAAAAGTATGTTGCCATGGTAACAGCTCACATATTATGAGCCAAAATGATGGAAAATTTTGTGTTGCAAACTACTTCCTCAGTTTTTGCCCAATTTCCATGAAACTTGGTACAGATGTGTGCCTTTGGTTGTAGATGTGCAAGACGCTTTTTTCGACAGTACCCGAAAGTACGTTGCCATGGTAACGGAATATTAATGGCAGAAGATCAAGGAAAGATCTTGCGGATTTAACTACTTCCTCAGTTTTTTGACCAAAGCTTATGAAATGTTGTTTTGACCAAAGCTTATGAAATGTTGTTTGGCGGGGGTATAACCAGTCGCTGTAGCGACATTTCTAGTTTACTTTGTTTTTGGATGTCTCAGCCATTTCAAAACCGATTTTCATCAAATAAACTTTGAATTCGTCTTAGAATGGTATGCTCTGTACTATTTCACAAGTGGTTTCTTGGTATCTCATAAAAAGTTAAAAGCCTAATCCTCGCCTCCACCAATACTGTACCATCCCTCTAAAGACTTTACAGAGATCATGCAGAACATCAAAGTATGCACAAAGCACTGATAGGAATGATCTATGTAGATCTATACAAAACAAAATCAGCTTGTTATCTTATTGTATAATAGACAGAGCTGGATCAAGAAACTAGTATGAAGAATTCCCTTGCAAATTTGTCTTTCTTCTAGAGGCAGTATAAGTAGCTCAGTATACTATGCATTGCATGATTGTTGTTTCAGATAATAGAAAGTTTGCACAGTACTCATCTAGTTGAACACTGCAGTGAAAGTACAATGTAAAGTGATACTGAATGCAAATTGTAATGAGGAACAATAGGGTTACTGTGGTCACAACTGAAAGTGACTGGAAGTGCTGGTCATTATATACAGTATGTGTATACTGGTGTCAAACTTCAAAGTTCTGTCCAGTGATGTGCAATGTATCAGGGAAATAAAACCTCTGACCATCTGACACAGTAAACTTTGATGATGCCAACACAGGAAACCAAGGTTGTTTATGTGATTCAGTGGTAGTGCCTGTAGATTTTGCTTCGTAGAATACTTGTCATAATGAATTTAATACTTAAAGCCACTTTGTAGAATGCAGCATCATATTATGCTATCAGCTATAAGTTGTATTGTCATAAAAGACATTATGAAAGTTATTGAAGAGCAAAAAAGAATAATGAAATGGGATGAAATGACTCGTTTAATAATTTGGAATCTAGATATCTCAATGTGTGCATGTGTCACAATCACTCATTGGCCCAGCAAGTGGTACAGGTTGGTACTGGTACAAGATTGTGGTTGCGATTGCAAGAATCATTTTTGTCCTATGTGATTCATTTGTAGTTTGCATTTCCACAGGAAGCTGTACAAGACCCATTGGAGTTTGTGACGAGATAAAAGCTTCATGCTTTAACGGTGTGAAATGCTTGACCGCCAGATGATCTTCATACACTGTTGATTTTCAACAACTTTATTTATTGAGCCATGCAAATGTCATGTTGGTAGATATATGATCATGCTTGCTCAAACATTAGATTCTAGAAGAGCTACCAAGATTGGAAATAAAAATAATACATGTAGTTATGCCCGGCATTTGAATCCACTATTTCACATTGGTAAATTGTAGTACTAGTAGTTATGAGATTTTTTGGCATCAAGATTATGATTCGGAAATTGTGCTGTGGCTTTTGCTCACATGTTTTGGTACTGTAGTAATCATGTTACCATGGCAATGACTTGGCAGTGACATGCTGACAGGTAATTTGCTGTGTCCTGGCTGCTGCCATGGTGACTGAAAATTGAAATCCCATGGTGACTAGGAGTCACCCCAAACTTTTGAAAACTAGCACCGGGGCCAATTTGCCAGGTATCCAGTCTGCCAGAACTACATTTGTATGGGCTTGTATGACTGACTGACCTTCCTTTTTTTTAATCTGTAATATTGTGGCAGCTAGCCACTGGCTGGTGTGTGATTATTTTTTTAATCCATCCTCATATTTGACATAGTAGCATTTCATGTAAAATAAGTAGACCTTATTTCTTCAAAATATGCATGTATTATGTTAATGAGCAAGTGGCCTGTTGTATTAATTGTTTAGTTTTGTTTAATTCATAATGATGATTCTTGTTCAATGAATGGTGCTGTGGTAGGAGTCTACATTTTACTTTTAACCATCTAGCACCTATGGTCTGTGTGCACACTTTGTAGCTGTTTATTGCAAAGTCAACCCCTGCTTACTGAAGAAAACCGAAAATTTCATACTTTCCATGATTCTGGACAAGTGTGACAGTTCATTTGATCGGAAACGGTTATTTCTTTTTCAGAGTAGGGGATGATAAAAGGATGATAAGAAAGAGGAAAAGAGGCACACACATTTTCACACATCAGACACATTTTTACACATCAGACACATTTTTACACACCCACTTACAATGTACTGTACATGCACAAATGTGTATCATGTGCATGTACATGATACAATGTACTACTGTGTGTGAGAATGTACAATATAAAGGTTGTCACATACTGTAGTTGTTGGGTTATACATGTACACGTACAATACCTCCCCCTTATGTGACCCACTTGTTTCTGCAAACAATTGGCTGTTCCACAGTTGTGTGCGCAGTAGGCCCCTACATACCAAATTTCTCTTTTCAGAGTGTATACATGTACAATGTTCCTGAGCCAAGAATGTTGGTTGACCACAGGTGACCCAAGGGCAGTTTTTGGCATGGATAGCCAACTACAATGACTCTCCATTTGTGTGTGATAGTTATCTGCTCTTGGCTGCATTTATCAACTTTCCTATGTTTACAATGTGTTTCAGTTCCCACTATCATAATGAGTTTGCAAACGCCTAGTTTGTATTGCGTTTCTTGAATTGTTGTGCGCATTTATCAGCTCTGTCATGAATCGATATAGAGGTCTCATCACTGTGCCGCTCCATTGCTCAGTTCGACCCATGGAGCAGAGATGTGTAGTTGCAGTGGTTGACATGGGCGGGTCCAAGCTGTAGATGCCTTTCAAAACGACTTTGCATATTTATCAACTCTACGGAAATGCATTTCTGGCTCAAGTACATTTGAGATCACATTTTTTTTTTTGGGCATTTCAGAAATGCGTTTCTAACCCCATAATTAAAACAGCTTTGTGTCTTATCAACTGCCTAAAAACTCGTTGAAAGTTATTTGGAAACCTTAATTCTGTGCCAGAAGTGAGTCGATTTAAACACAATCTTCTTGATGATCACACTACTGTAATAACAAGGAATCTTTGCATGCATTTTAATTTTGTGAATTTTGCGAGCGCCAAGATTCACGGAAGCACACGAAAATTCTTGTCTACACTATATGCATTGAATGCCAGTGGCAATTCGCGAAAATTTCAGAAAGGCCTTCGACTCTTGTATTTGCGAAAATTTCATTCGCGAATATATCATGTTTTACAGTATGTAGGCCTTCAGGATCAGTTAAAGCTGATGATGTTTGGTGGGTGTACACTGTAAGTGTTATATGATATGGCTATTGATTAATTTGCATGCAGTAGTGTAGTTTAGACCCATAAAGTAGTGTCCTTGAAAACATGCATTTGTAACACTTAAGGAAGCTATTTCCCTCTAGTGATCTCTATTTCTCACTGTATTCAGTGCAGGCATGGAGGTAGAAACACTTTTCTACCTCCATGGTGCAGGATTGGGACAGAAAATTTCCAGGTCACAGATTGTATGTGAGTGTCACCAAATATCTTCACGTTAAATGTGTAACAATATGTAAAATACTTGCAAAAGATTTGTAAGAGATTTTAAACTTAATCCTTGTCAAAGATGAAGATTCATGTGTGAGTGAAGAAATTGGGTAATCATTCAGTTGTGTGCACAGAACAAGCTGAATTTTCTTTGTGGCTAATGCAAAACAAACCACAAATAGTGGTTCACTTGTATCAGGGAGGTGGTCCCACCTCCCAGCTTGTATACCACATGTGTGAACAGAACAAACTTTCCTTAATCCCGTACTCGCTATCAGATATCATCATTGGTACGTTCCAGGAAAAGGGTGCATCGACATTTTGGAGTGTGGCCTCACGCCTTCCGGTCCAGGGAAATCCTGTGGTCTGCTGGAAGTTCTGCCATACAATGCATAAAGTCTTGAGAGAAGGCCATGAAGAGGTAGATACACTCACTTTACACATCCTCTACAGGGAATAATTCACAAACTCAAATTTGATTAGCGATTTCAACTGATGAACAATATTTCGAATGGTATCGTGTAGACTTCTATGGAAGAAAACTGCTACACAAATGCTAGTTTGTGTAGCATTTGTGTAAAAATGTGTAGCAAATTGCGATGCGATACCAGGAAAATTATTCCCTGCTCTACTAGGTGCGAAGCAGGAGCATCTGTACGTTCTATATCAATTTTGAGATTTTAGAGAATATTACTATTGTAAAATGTTTTGCATAATTCTCTGGTATTTTCAGTGATTTTTAACCTACCTTTAGGATCACCCAAATGCACATTAAGTCTCATGGGGTTCTCAAAAACTCTGCAATATTGTGTAGACTGTTTTGTCAAGTCAATGGTGCTCTTGATTTCATGATGATGCTATGAAGCACCAAATATAAAATGCCTTGTTAATTTTTGGGCAGTAGCTGTCATTCCTCTATATTCCTATATTTTTGTAGTCAATGTCACATGCATCTATAGTTTTACAGAGTCCTGGCTGTTTCACTTCATTTTGGAAAGTGGGACATTTCATGTCCGGATTATTGTCTAATAGTAATTATAAACAGACTGAATAGATGCCTGATGTGTCTAAGTCCGTAGTTCGTTTATTTAAAGCTTACACTATCCCCATGAAAACCTACATGAAGTTCTATGGAGGAAGAAAGATGATATTATTGGAGACTTTGGCACAAGCACAAATATTAACAGCATACAATGTGTTCCACTTTGAGACATAATCTAAAAGGTCATGTTTCTGGCACTGCTTGTGATATTGTCTCAGATAATTGCCGGCCATTATTGGTATGTCCTCTCTCCACTCACTTTATGAAGTGCTTACACTTACACTCAAGTGCATACGATGTACAATATCTTGCATGAATATATGGTGTTACAAAAATGCAACAGTAATCTAATGACAGTAATTTTATGTCCTTTTAGTAATTGAATAGTGTACAAACAGCAATGTGAAGTGAACATCGAAAAGGAAATTGTATACCATTGAAGTACCAAGTATTTACATTTCACAGTTCTCTTCCCACCTCCCAGGTTGACTCATGAAGATGAGTTGTATCACATTGTCTACTCTGAGATATTGCTGTCAGTGAACTTTAAAAGGATAGGTCTGTGCGTAATATACATTGTACATGACGAATAAGGCTGTAGGTCTAAAATGTTTGCTCAGTTTTCTTTGAAGCCTAGTGTGGACATTAGTGGATCATGACATAACAACAACAAAAGCTAAAAGTAATGTACATGAAACGATTTGATGAGGCATGTGTAATGTAGTCAGGTTGCCTTAGCAGCTTCCATGGTGAACAGTTTCTCAAAGCATTGTACATGGAACAATGCATTTACAGTGTATCAACAAGTGAAGGGAAGGCCTTTGTCTAGATGCAACCTCTAACCCAGACATGTTTCTCACATTCAAAATATTTACTTCAGAAAGGAAGCATGAAAACATCAGTAGAATAGCTCCCCTTAGGCATGTGTGCTGTACCTTTGCTGTAATGTGACATGACTGTCATGATTATTCTTGTTTGAATGCTCCCAGCTACACAGTGATATATATTTTTAATGTTTTTCTCAATAAGTAGTCAAAACAATATGGCATGCAGAAATATCAAATGAACTAGAATGAACATGTTTTACATTTTGTAACCTTGTGGATAGAATAGGAAGAAAAACAGTTGAAGATTCTGTCTGTACAGGGCTGAATAATTTTACGGAACGAGCCTTTTACATACTCAAAGCTTCATTGTTCTGTCATGTTGACATTTGAGTTTCTGGAAGTATTTTGGCAGGGTGCATAATGTGAGGAGGAAATCCTACTCAAGCTTTCCCTGTCTGATAGGAAAGAGGAAAGATCCTTCAAGGACCTAGCTAGAAGTAGCAGAAATCCTTAGAACTACAAGAAGGAAACAAAACGCCCCTTCCATGGTTTCACTCTCAGTGCGTCCCATGCTTGGTTTCTGTTACAAGGCATATGATATATTCCCTCTTGAGACCCACCTCAGCTGCATCTCAAAAAACCATTCATTTGATTTTCTCCGGCATATTTTGAGAAAGTAGACTGGAGTTGTATACAGTAATGGATGATGCTGAATAGTGTCTGTGATGCAAGCAATGTGGATGGAATTGCATACATTCTGTAAATAAAGGATGCCCCGTGCATGGCTTGATCATGTGATAATGACGTGTATGAAACTTGTCATCTCATTTTGCTATCAACTGATCAACTGTGGTGGCATCATTAATCCCCATCAGAATCCACTCAAGAGATGAACGGTGACAGTTATTCATATTCACAGTTATGCAATCGTATCCATGTCATCAGAAGTATTCATTAAACCTTCCCCAGATAATGTTACTTGTGGTTCTAGGCTACTGTCTTTGCTTTCTCTCAATTTAATACATAATGCGTAGGGGAGATATTTCATTCATATCCCTCCACAATTTTCCGTGACTTACCGTAATTAATCACATAGTTTGTGTCAGAGCCTCATATCTCTTCTTAATGCATTATACACCTTTGATCCAAAACGCATATGATATATAAAGATTTCATTAACTGCTTCGGAAATGTACACGATACCACAAAGTGATATTGCTGAGACACTGGGATACAGCAGTGCCTCTGTAGTTGTTGTGGGATGCACCAATCAGCTGTTCAGAAACCATGAACTAGCATGACAAGTTGCACTCACAATGTGCAGATACATGTGTGAAAGGACACAATGAATTTTATAATCTCGTTATGATTAACATTCTGTTTTGCGTGTGTGTGTGTGTGTTGAAAATTCAATTTGAGTCTTCATTCAATATCAGGTCACATGATCAAAACAATGCAATCTGGAAGGCCCTAGGAATACATGCAGTAGTTTAAAAACAATTGAGTGAAGTCTACTTTAATCTATTTAGCCATTCATCCATGTGATATCTTCCTATGTGCGTAGTGCATTTCCCTTTACTTGCCTGGCTTGTTTAGTTCAATTGCTAGCCGTCAACATGTGGAATTACCTACAGTTTCATGTAGGCCCGCTTTCATTTATTGTACGACTCGACTCAATCGTAGCACCATGCACATGAGAATCAGCAGAACAGCCCTGCTATTTACTGCATGGTATGTGAATGTGGGGAATTCTGCCTGTTAGAGCCTAATGGCAAATGCATGACTCATTCTCTTGCATAGGAAGTTTTTTCTCCACTGTGTTGTAAACATACTAGGGCTGTCACTCCGACTGGGGATCAACGGAGATGGGGGGGGGGGGGGGGGGTGGGGGGTTGCAGGGAGGGGATGTCTGGGAGAGTATTTTGCTTGACTGCTATTATATTGTAATGTCTCGGTTAGCTTTGCTTTATTTCATTCAGGTTGGAATTTGACTTGTATGTATTATTAAAGTTCATGTAAAATAGCAAATTATATAATTTCTCCTTTCACAGCTTAGGCATGCACAAGAAATAGACACACTTTAATAGCAGACTGCTCCCATTATCTTTTCATATTTGCAGTTACAACTTTTGTTCAATGTTCCATTTGAAAAGATGAATTTGCCTTTAAATTTTTGTATGTTTGTTTTTACGTGAGCCAGATGAACAGTCAGTCAAAGGTCTTGGCAGAATCAAACAGTTTCAGAATTTGCAGGACAATGTGAATGTCACTGTTAAGCTATTTCAAAAGCCATCCAACACAATGCCTATTCTTGACTTAAATAGCCATGCTGAAGTGACTGTTGCAATTGTTAGCATGGAAACTCCTCATATTGTCATACTTGTGCAAATACATGTTACACAAACCAAACAACTCTTATGATATCATTTTTTTTTCCAGATTTGTATAAAGCTATAAAGTTCATCAGTCTAAAATGATAGTATCACAATATTCTTTGGACATGTATATCTGTGCAATTGTGAAGGGAATTAAGTCTTTCAAGGAAATATGAAAATACTGTCACAGTATATGCGAAGGAAAAAACAGATGAGGAGTATTTAGCAATTGGTGTCAAAGTCTTGTGACTGAAACAACAATTTCACTTTATCGACTGGATGACATGCTTTACAATTTGCCATCTTGGTGATTATAACATTCTAGGGATTTGATTTTAAAATGTTTCTTGAAGTTCCTCTACTTCTCTTCCACCATTTTCATTTTATATGACTCTGTTCCTTCGTTTTTTTTTCTCTCAAAATGTCAACTTTATAAATGAGTCACTCACTTTATTCTTTATTCTGCATTTAGCCGAAGGGCTTACAACTAGGAGGTCAGTTGACTTGTCAGGTTGCTATAAGTGAGGAATGGCCCTCATTTTGTATCTGGAGGGAGATGAGAAACACAAAAATAGTTTCTTGACATCGAAATGTGAGTTTCTGTCATCATTCTGTGTGCCATATTCAACAAAATGATTGGCCATTGTCAACCACAGCTACAAAAAAAAAATACATGTAACATCACAACAATATTATTCCATGTTTTGTGTGGGTGCAGAGCTCTCACAGTAAAGCTTTTTCTATGGTATTGATTCGTGATGAGCTTGAGAATTGCATTAACCAAGGAGTTTGTCTGATAACTCCTGGCATTAACCAGGGAGGTGGCTCCCTGCATTAACCAACATACAAAGGGCCTAACTGCATGAGATCTTCCCAGAGGAATGAAGGTCCCATGCATAAGTGCATAAAATGTGATGGCTGGCTGGCCCCTTGGGTGTTCCTCTGTGGAGTGATTGACATCAGTAGTAATGGTCAGTCACATTTCCTTTGTCTGAGGGTCACTGTGGGTCAGTGATTGGGGATGGGTAGTGTTCTGCACATGACCTTGACCTTACATGTGGATACCCATATTACAAGGCCTCGAAGCCATAATGGTATCCATATGTGTAAGCCTAATTTACTATTAAAGGCAGAGTGAAGAACAAGATAATCATGCAGGTAATATCCGGAGCAGACTCTCTTAATAAACCACACTGTGTGCTATAAGTAACTGCACAATGTTCTAATTAAGCCCTGGCCAAAAAGGGTTTCCAATACCCCCCCCCCCCCCCCCCCCCCCCCATGTGTCACTTGTGCACCAACATGCTGAAAACAATCTAAATTAATAGCACAACTCTCCATGCAATTACAACAAATGCATTGCTGTTCTGAAAGTTTGATGTTATCTTTGTTAACTCTCCATATTGAGTATCATATAATACAAAAGAGACCCAAAATAGTTTTATCACCATTGTATAAAAATATTGGCTTGAAATACTCTGACAAGATAAAATAAGAAGAGAAAATGACTGTTCCTGTCAAAATTTTACAGGAATAGTTTAAATACACTATTGCAAAATGAGCAGGAATTGTCCTCACTGATGCTATTGTTAGTGCTTTGTATCCAGTGGAAAAGGCTCTCTAAAAATATCAACTGTTATCATCTCTGTCTCTCTTTTTCTCTCTAAAAAAAATGAATTTTTGATATCTTTATGTATGTGTTTGATATCTGTCTTAATATTTAGAATAGTCAGAATTTTCATACTGAATTTCTGATCTTCTCTGAGATGTACATGTACAGTTGTTAGGATGTTTGGGGCTGCTTTAAACTATCAAGATTGGGATCTGAATGCGGGATTTTTAATGTTTCTTGGGGTGGGGGTGGATGGATGTCACATGCAAGAAATGTCACATGATCCCCCCCCCCTGTTGATTTCCTGCCCATGACCTTGACTTTCTTGGCTCTTCTCCCGCCCCACTCCCAACACAATCTTTAATAGGAAATTTGGCCCACCTCTGGGACTCCTGCCAATCAGTGGGGGAGTCATGGCTGTATGAGTCACTAACAGCGGCCCACTCTCAAAAACGTCACCGACTTGGGCAGGACTGACTGTCAAATTGTCCATGCATAGAGAATAGACGGATACCATGCCAGGAATTACAGTATGTTGGAGATGCCAGTTGATCTTCTCTCTATTGTTTTTTCCTTGGCATAGTCTGCATGTAGTCTAGTTTCAAGCACTTGCATTTTTTTTTTTTTTTTTTTTGGGGGGGGGGGGGGTAATGTTTACCATCAAAGACTGGTGTCATGATGTTCTGCTTTGAGGAATCTGTCTAGAAGTCCTTTTGAAAATGTCATGTCCCCATTATACACAAAAAAATTGTGTTTAAGGATAACCATGAAAATAAAATGAAGAATTTCTGTAGATGTACTATATATGTCAACATGCCTGGTAAATACCGACACACATGTGTATGATATGTCTTATCCCTGAGTCTTAATTAAACTAACCTTTCCCTGTTGGGAATAAAATGAACAACCCATGTCATTCTCCAAGTTTGGAGCCCCTAGACATTACACTCGAGTATTTATTATGCACGGGTATGACGTAAGGAAAAGATTGATTTTTTTTTTTCTAGTCATTGATTAACTGATTTCCCCTCATAGTCTGGATATTTCAAATCATAATCTGCAATCATATAGGGTCCTATAATATATTGTGCGTGTGTTTAGGAGTGGTATGTGGGACAGATCATTATACATAGTATGATATTCTCTTTTTGTTTTGGTTGTGAGATATATGATGATATCAAGTATTACCTTCAACTGGCCTAGTCCACACAAAAGGCTATGCATTTTCTGCGTGTTTGCAGTAGAGTGTTCATCCAGATGTTTCCCTGTGATTACTCTGAGCGGCTTTGGCCTCCAGAAATTTATCTGGTTAGCCTGCCTACGAGGTGGCCTGCGTACTTTGCCTGCCTTGCTCGCTGCCATGCCTACCCATCATCTCGCTAATGGCAAGCCTGGAGGCAGGGCCCAGTTCCGACAGTCTGTCATTAGGGGGGAGCGCCGCGTATTTCTGATGAGGCCCGTAATTACTTTCACGTATGTTAGTTTGTCGCCTTGCCCCTGGATGACCTCCCCCCTTCCCCCACCTTCTCGCAAGTTCAATCATCTTGTGCAGACTGCATCTTTGATTGCAGTTCCGTAGACATAAAGCCAGGGCTGTTTTCAAGTATAAGCACATCCCCAAACCATCAAAGTGTCAATGAAAAATAAAGTTAAAGCTTAGAATACTAGTATAGAGAGATCTGACATACAACTGTACATTTTATAAACATAAGAAGCCACTCTTATCTTCTGTCCAAATGGAGGAAATGCCTATGCTGTGTATTGTTTTGTGCTACTCGTGATAACAAAATTCTCACTATCATGAACATTCTGTTGCTATGAAGACATCTTATTTGTAATAGCTTCTACATTGTCTTCAAATACTGCTATGTAGGTATTTGGTAGTTTGCTTTGTGGAGTTTTCTGTTGTACATATACAAGTGAAATATGCTCTTTTGCATAGATTTTCTTTATTGATATCATGTTCTTTTTCGTCATCTTCGCTACATGCCAGGATTCTTGGAGTAAAATTGCTTCAAAATATGAAATAGTTTTAGTGATTGAAAAGTAAAATATGTATTGGTGACATAAATGTGTGTGCTGTGTGCACAATGTCTTGTCCTAGGTCCTCTTTTCAGAAGTTTAATGCACATTGTATTTCATTATACTGAAAATTCACGCTGAGGATGTACTGTTTTCATCATTTTTTCCTTGTCTCCTTCTTGTCTGATTTTCTGCAGGCTCAAAAGCAGCTTAGAGAGCACACAGATCACCTCAAAGACCTGGGCACCATGTGGGTAAGCTATACTCCACTTCTGACGTGACTCGTGATAATTGTTTAATCACTGTAGAAAGAACACAAGTGCGGATTACAAGTCATGATAGTGTACACATAATCTCCATAGGGTGTGTACAAGCTACATGCTGTATATATATGTAAATATGTTTTGCAGTGTTTGTAATGTTGACAAATAGACTGGTATTTGCCAGTTGGCAACTTGTGAAAATATGGACTTCCATGTTAAAAACAAATGAGTTGTCTTTCTTCTCCAGGCTGGTAACTCATGAAGAGGGAGAATATTTCTTCTATCACTAGCTGCAGTCCTTGATTACAAATTCAAGCAGTTGTAAAGTTGTCTTTCAAGTCACAATTAGCAAGCTATTGTACTCACAATTATGGTGGGTACAGCATTTCAAGAGTTAATTGGAAAGGTTCCCCTCATTTGAAGTAGATTTGTATTGAACCCCAGCAAAGGTTTCTCATTCAATGTATTTTAAGCGAGGGCTGTTTAAATAAAGAAGAAGCTGTCGAAGTGTGTCTGCCAAAAGTCTGAACGGCTGAATTTATCACCCCGCTTTAGATACTATGCATGAATAGTGCGGATGAATCTGACGGACTTGTGGTAGTGTATGTGGGTGTTGCAAAGATGTAGAAATGGCCTTATACAGGAAAAGCTTGGTATGCAGACCGTGGAAAATGAGCCACTGATTGTATTCACGCTCACTGCCCTTCAGTTTCTTTATATGGTCACCGACTGTAAAGTGAAATAGCACAGGAAACAATGGAGAACCGAATGTGAGTGTTCTTCCCACATACTGTAGAGTGAGATTAGGGCACAGGTTAAAAAGGATGCCCACTGAACAAGGAGGTCACATATGATATACCAGGTAGTGCTCAGTTCCGAATCCTACTCCCAGGGTAGTACCAGTGAACTGCACTGACATTCCATGAGATGTGTACACTGTTGTATGTGTGTGTATATGTTGTGTAAAGTCAAGTTCATTGATTTTTTTTTCTTCTTGAGTAAACTTGAACATGTGTGTTATCTTTAAACATTGTACTTTGTGATTACAAAGTTCTGTAAAAATGATGTCTGGTGAGGCAAAAATACAGTACTGTTTATTTTTCCAGTAATAATATATATGCTGGGACCAAGCAAGATATATGCTGGGACCAAGCAAGTTCTTATTTTAAACAAGTGACTACATGGTGACATGACTGGCTTGAATTTTTCTGTCATGATAGCAGTTCATGTAGACTTCTTGTTTAGAATTCATAAAAGCATTTTATGGCTCATTGCACTGATTCAGGTCAAAAGTTCAGTTGATTTGCCAGACAGATGTTGCACACATTGTGTTTCCTCTTGTACAATTGTATACATTCTGTTTGTGTGGACCCCCCCCCCCCCCCTCGCTCCACATATCACTCACTACTCAGATTGTCTTCATGTGCCAGAGGAATATATACAAGTGTAGCTGGAAATGTTATGTTGCCGTAAAATTTCGACACATGTACATGTACCTTTAGAAGTACAAGTATTGCAAACTTTTACTATCAAAGTTATGCGAACCCATTCCAGTCTCTTTTATCCCTGACATTTGGCGACGGGACATTGAACCATGAATGCCTATTAGGGGAGTAACCTATGGCTATGCACATAATATATTCCATCAATAGTGTATACTCATCACTCAGGAATGAGATCTCTGTTCAGATTATCATGGGGTTATCATGGAGATTTTAAGTAACTTTTCAAACAACTGTGTGTGTGCCATCAGACCACAACTAAGCTTCCTTTTAGTCAGTTGTGCTCGCAAAGTGGGAGTTGCTCTCTAACATTTAATCTTTTTTTTTTCTTCTCTTTTCTTTTGCTCTCTCTTCCCTCAATTCCAGGGTCACTTCCATGATGGTTACGGCAAGTTGAACTCCGCCTACTGTGCCCTCCTCAACACAAAGTTGGAATTCCACAGAAAGGTGTGTATGTGTGTGTGTGTGTGTGCATGCATGTGTTCTGATATTTCTTTTTGTATGTGTGTGTGTTTCTGTTTTGTTTGCCAAACAAATAGTCAATTGACAATGAAGGGGTGTAATACAATCAGGCCAGGATGGGTTAGCTGATCAGAGGTCAGTGTTTTTTTTCCCCCTACAAATATTCACTCCCTCTCTGCTAGTGGAAGTTTGTTTAGCCCAGAGGGGAACAATTACCACATGGGCCTATCTCTGTTATTATGAACAACGTCTTTGGCCTTCAATTGTAATTGCTCAGGCCCCTATTGGCACAACCTTCATTCTGTTTGTCCCAAAGCTGCTTTCTCTCTGACATCAATGTTCTTAGTGCCTCACCCATACATACCCATCCCTATACAAAATATTTTCTTGCAGCTACAAGTATATGTAAACATCCTGTGTTGATCCATGCAGTGTATGCCTGTCTGTTATTACATGTAGGATGTAGCCATATATTTCAGTAGCTGTACATTTTGACATAGGTACATATAAAATGGGATGTGATATTGCATTCACTAATATTCCCAACAAATCATGAGTAATACGCAATTTCTAGGTAAAGCCCACGTGCAGTTTCTTTTAGAAATGCTGAAGGTCGAGTTGATGGTGATTTGCATCAAGACTGATTGTGATGTGTCTGGAATGCAAGCATATTTATGAAGTCTGAATTTGGTACATTTATAGAGTGTAAATATAAATAACATTGAGAAATGTGGTTGTTACAGTATTTTCATGTGTAGGCCTACATGTAGATTTATAATTTTTTGTTTGTTTGTTGTACAGAAGTTTCTCTGTGAAGAAATCTATTGTTCATACAGGTAGCACAACGTGCAGTATAACAAGAATGGTGAAAATATTATGTGGTGCCGTAAATAATCTTATGAGTGTACTACAGTGTGTATTCGCTTTGTAGATTATGACACACTTTATATTGTCCAATATCTCATGTTGCTGTGGTATTACATAAGCAGTATTTTTGGATCACCTGAAATCAGCAAAAGGTACACAGGCTTTAAAACTTTTTGTGTACAGTGTACACAAGAATATTGATAAAACAGGAATGGTTATCACAAAGAAGATCTCCTTTGTACATTGTACTCTCTGTTTTTGTTGCCAGTTTGTCATGTAAATATTGGTACATGTATATTTTATTCATGTAATTGTAGAACACATACATGTAGTTTGATAAGGATTTATAGAACCACATTATACTTTCCCAGAATTAATTTTCATCTCATGTGATAACGAAGAAGGGAGAACTCTGCACATAATTTGTGGCTTTTTAGGTCTCTACATCCTACTTTTCACAAGCAGTGTGGGATGGATTGCATTATCCAATCTAGGGTCTAGGAGAGGTTCAAATCTAGCCAAGTTCCTTGAGCCTCCTATCATGCCCCTCCCCTTTGCCAAAATCAAACTGGGCTTCTTACATAAACAAATCATTGCTTGGTGTAGTCAAGTCCGTCCGTTGTTGATTCTGTACAATGCCAGTCATTTAATCTGCTTATCCTTCCAAATATGTGGACAGACACTCCTCTGTATACCAGGGAGTGTAGAAAGAAATTAAAAACAGATGACTTCACACATGCTCTGTGCACACTTTTCATGCAGCATACAAGACAGTCTTTTGTGATCGATGTACATAATATGATGTATGAAAGTCATGTGATTATTCAAACTCATCGAGTATCTCATTGTAAAACTTCTGAACGTACTAGAAAGAGACAAGTGGCTTTAATATTGCAGAGGTCCCACCACACATTCTTCATAAAAAGCAAGACAGAGTAGCAATGCGTAGCCGTAGCTCTGTCCTGTCTGACACCGCCATCAGTCGTGTCTGTCCTGCAAATCTAGACTGATGCTAGCATTCATTCCCCATGTTTGTGTAGTAAGGCTTCATATTACCATGGTAGTCATGCGTTTGTATATGTTTGAGTGTCATGTAAACATTGATATAAGTACTGTTCAGTTTTCATCTGTCACTTTTCCCAAGAGAAACACTGCCAGTCGTTACTCAAAGGAAAACATCTGATGTTTATCCAACATTTTAATGATATTACCCATCTGTAGCAACAGTAGTATAGTATGCTCAAATGGCAGATGATCCAGAAATTGCTCCTTCTTTCTAGTGTGAAAATAGTGTAAAGAATTCCAGCTGAAGAAAGCTTTTTTGCAGTCACATATAATTGTATGACAGACAGAGTTCTATGTGTTGTTGGCATACAACATGCACTTGAAAACAGTGGAGTTTTATGTACAGCGTTGTTAGAATGACATATTTATGTGTCTATTTCTATCGTTTCTCTCTATTTTTCTTCACATAATGCAGAACCCCAACTTACCGGGCAACCTTGTGCTTCAAGACCCTGAAAAGGAGCTGGAGAAAATTTGTGAGAATGACATCAACAACTAGTAAGTGACTCAGCTGGTTTGTGTGAGGTTGAAGTCACCTTATCAATTTGGGTAGTTTTCTGTAATTGGGAGGGGAAGGAGCAGAGAGAGTATCAAATGAACTGCTTTGCTATCAGTGGCCTCCCGTATTTATTTCTCTTTTATTTTCCGTTCCTTTACTTTTTAATATAGTCCCCAAAAGTTTACCATGATATAAGACTTAATTTGTTACCAAATTTCATTGGCATTTAAATAAGCGCACTGTTCATTCAAAGAAGTAATGTGGTGGTTTCTTTGTGAATGAAAATTAATCCCAATAGAGTTGGTGGTGTAAGTACGACAATTATGTTTGAATATGCTCTGTTTGGTTAAAAGAAATAGTTTTTCTCTTTGTTTGTTAAATGAAATATTTCAATTTTTGTAATGTGCAAAATGACAACTTTTTTGTTTGCAATTTTACCAGAAATTTCCTTTGTGAATTCAAGGACATAAAAGTTCGTGCAATTAGGGGAAAAGAGAAGGGTTGACCGTGACAGAAATGAAGGACTTCTTTTTTTTTTCTTTCTGCGAGAAAGGAAAAAATAATTTAGTAGCTATGATTTTGAGATATACATCGTAATATAATCTGTATTTTTTGCTACTCATCCCTCACTTTCTCTGCTATTCTTGGCTCTCTCGCTCTATTTGCAGCTTCCAACTCTCTGTAGAAATATTCGACTATCTGGATGGCCTGATCACCTTGGAAACAGGAAGTAAGTGTCTGATGCCAAGTGCTATTTTTGCATACAGTTTTATATCGTGGCTGTCCTTGGGGGTTATGATAGTGGGGTGTGACTCAGCAGTATTGTAAAACTTCATGCAATGTAATGTGCTGGTTTATAGATGTAATTACATTTTAGGGTACTTTATTTCTCCTTCAGCAACCTAGTAGGTCATTGGAGGTTGCCCCAAACCACTCCAAATTCTGTAGAACCACTTGAGGATTTCACACCCATATGGGAGATTGTCAGAACCAGTCAAGACTATTCAGATCCACTCCAGGTTCCTCAGAACCACTCCATTTTTTTATTCATCACAAAGAGCAGGGTGCTAACCCAGTGAAGTGGTCCCCCTACCCACCCACACAAGAAAATGGGTGAACAATGCCGACCCCTTGTGGTTCAACCCAGGTGACTAGCAATAGTTAGCAAGCAGTATCAACCAGATGCTTGAATCAATGAATGAAACCCACTCGGGGTTTCCTCACAAGGACTCCAGGTTCTCAGACCTACGCAGGAGATCCTCAGAAGCACAATTGCCACTCAAGGGTTCCTGAGAACCATTTCAGGCTCTTCAACCCCCCCCCCCCCCCCCCAAGCAAGTTCCTGAGACCCTCTCCACGTTTCTCAGGCACATTTTAATTTCCTAAGACCTATTCCAGGTTCCTTAGACTCTTGCAAAGTTTCTCAGCAATAAAGTTTCTCAGAACACTCTAGGCTCCTAAGACCTGTACCAAGTTCCTTAGACCGACTGAAGGTTCCTCAAACATACTGTACAACTGTACATGCAGGTCGCTCAGGCCCACCAGACTGCTCCAGGTTTATGAATCCAACTCTAGATTCTCTCTACCTCAGAACTACTCTTGGTATGCTCTGTTTCTGAAACCAACGTGTTTCATGACTATTTTCCCTCAGTTTTCAGATCATTTGATCTGTCCAAGGCAATGTCAGGCACCTCGTCGGGCCAGTGCCGTCTCTCTCCCCTCATTCCAGTCATCCTTGATTCCAGTCAACTCTACGACTTCAGCGTCAGGCTACTCTACAAACTTCATGCTTGTAAGTTGGACTCTCATTTTCATTCCTCCTCCCTTAAGCAGACCTGCATTATGCCTGGAAAGGATCCTATTGACCTCTCTATTTTTGTCTTTTTGTTTTCCCAAGATGAAATTGAATTTGCTAATTGTCATACAATTGAACCTCTCTTATCCGGCCTCCCTTTATCCGGATCTCTCTATTATATGGACACAATCTCGCCGTGATTTTTTTTTTTTTTCAATAATTACGGGAGGAAAGGGGGATTCCCAACTCCTTGAGAACTCCTACACAAACACACATGAATTACATATACTTGATACATTTCTTAATAGTTATTTAGGTAAATAATCCCAAGAATTTATAAAAGAAAATTATTTCATTCTTGCAAACACGAACCTCTATTTTGGGGTCTGTTACATTACTACATGTGGTACTACAATGGGCTACTGTACATGTGTATGTATATTATGTACATGTATAAAGCATTGAGTCTCCCGTATCCGGCCAAATCCCTTATCCGGATGAGCCCCGGTCCCGACTTGTCCGGATACGAGAGGTTCAATTGTATTAGGAATCAGATATAGAAAGAGTGTATGGAAATTTACTGCTGTATTTCAATTTGAAAATGGAAATCAGTACAGTCTCACTGTTACTTTCTTGTAAAACGTTCTTGCTTCTTATTACTTTACTGTGTGAGAGAAGCCAACTGACAGTGCAAGCATAAAGTACACCAAGCAATGCCATGCCATGCTGTGCTTGGGTTTCTCTGAAGTGTTTTTTCTTTGTTTGATTTACTTAGAGTGGGCATCATTTTTGTTCATAGAAGAAGCATGACTGTGTCTATGTTTGGTCTCTTTAAAACTAAAATCAGCAGCATTTGAAGTTGGTGGTTGAACATGATGGCCATCATATGATCTAGAACAGTTGTATTGGAAAGTCTATGGAGGGGGAATCTATTCTACATTGTACTTAAATGCAATTATAGACTGTATATTTCCTGGATCTTTTTCCCAGAACACTCTCATTGGCACACTTTGAAGTTTATGCATACTTCCCAGAGCATGTGATACTCCATATTTCTGTATTACTGGCTCAGTATGTACATTATTCTCTGTACAACGACTGGAGAGTCTAACACATCAATTTTGCATTTTATTTATATTGCGAATTCAGTGATTCCATCTAGGTTTTATGATGACAGGTTCCCTATTGGGAATTACGGAGAAGGAAATTTTCCCCAGAGTGAGTTTCAGTGTATGAAAGATAGGTCCACTGTGCATATTATGTTGTATAGAAAGTCACCATACACCACATTATGTATCATAACACAATGTATTTCCACTGTATTGTTCCAATCTTTCAGGTCAGTCACTCAAATTTATCCATGTTCTTTGTTGTTCTATAGCTCATGGAATGTAGAGCTATCTTCATTCAGCGAGGGAGGTGTCCCACACCTCCCTGATTTTAGCTAATTCATGATATTAGGTGATAACCTGTGCTTTTGTATCAAAGAGATTAATCAATTGTTCACATCTGGTACTCTTGTATGTGATGACCCCATTTCTATTTACATAGGCAGTAGTTTCAGGATGTTCATGTTTAATATATTTAGAAATCAAATCATCTAGTGTTCCGAGTGTCATAACGGTGTTGTTATAAGCAGCATTCAGCTTTATCTCCACTAGCCAATTGTACTTGTCTGTCACTACAGTGTGTATGTATCATCATGATAACTGCTAGTAGAATTTTCACCTGTCATTCAGATTGTTTTAATTGCAAAACTGTGTTCACAACCAGTGATGATATTTTAATTTCTTCTTTTTGCGCAGTCATTTAAAAACTTATACCTAACTCCATAAAATCACAGAAATTTCTTATGAACAATATATCCAAAGTTGCAGCAAGTCAAGTCTAATTCCAAAGCAGATTAGGATTTAGTTCACTTTTGATATGATTTTCTGTGGCAGTGTCAATGGAGTAGGATGTTGTGAGCAGACATATTTTATCAGTCCCTTCAAATTTTGCAATAATTGAAGTGCTGTGCTTCAGTTGACCCCATTTCTATCTTCTCTTTGTAAAGCTCCTGTCAGACATATCAGAAAATTTAGACTAATTATTTTGTTTAAATATAAACTAAGTGCGATCTTCTGAAACCTAAAGATACATATTGACCCCACAACCTACATTTAAATCAATGCAACTAGTTGTGGAACCTCCCTGTTTCAATATACAGGATTTATATAAGGCCAAATTGAAGAAAAAAATGTAAGTAAAACAGCAAGCCTCACTTGGTTTGTCCTCAATCACATTTTACCCCATACAACATGGTTGTGATATTTCCTTATCCCTGAAACAGCATAAAGCTCCTGTTTTTACCGAACGCCTAATTGACTATTGAAGAAGTCACTCATGTGATAGTAATGTACAAGCTACTCTAGTATAAGCCCAGTGGTCCTTTGTAGAGCAGAGAACCAATGACAATTTGTATATTTTTTCTCTCTTTCACTCAACCGTCCAGGCTTGCCGTCAGACACTTTAGACGGTCATAGGTCACGGTTCCTGAAGCAGTTCCACGCTCTGAAGGAATTCTACTCCAGGTCCAGCAGCCTCATGTACTTCAGACGTCTCATTCAAGTGCCTACGCTCCCTGCAGTGAGTTATTCTCAAGGAGAATAATGTAGGGAAAATAGCAACTAAAAAGAAATAAAGTCCGCTGTGATTTACAGTTGAGCAAACAAAATGAATTGCATATTGTCACAAACATCTGTTTTTGTCTCCCACAAGTGTTTACTCCTTTTGCCAGAGCTGATTCCACAGAGGGGTGCAGAACAAACCAAAATCAACTTGAGCGATAGGAATAAAGAAACAACAACAAAAAGCACTTTAGCTGCTTCTATATGGACATAATGTTGTTGTTTTTTTTTCCCCTGTCTCTCTCTACTGTGTAATATTCCATCAGGAATTCATTGTCACTAACAAACCAGACCACCAATGGCAAAATATAAAACTAGCTAACAAAACCACTTCAATTGTGTCATATCCTGTCTTTTCTCTCAAGAGTAATATTTTTGTCTGTGGCTTTTTTTTTTCACAGAAAATATGACAAATATTGCTGAAATTGCTGATGTTGAAACTGTGGTGCTTACAGCTGCCTTTTCTTCTTGCACTTTGCTGTCCTTTTGGTGCGAACATAGTTATATTATGCTGTTTTCCGTAGGTTTATTTATAAACAGCCATATATCATAGACTAAATGGTGCAAATGAAATAACATTACCTTACAGATGCAGGGATCTGATACAGAAGTCGAAGAATGCAAGTATGCCATAGCTTATTTGAGTAAAACCTTGTCAGTCAACACTCAAAAAGGAAGAGAAAAAAAAAATTCCTCTCATCTGTCTCTTTTCCCCTCGATTTATACTAGGAGCCTCCAAACTTCTTTGTGATGGCGCTCAACCAAGACACATACATCAGTCCTGCAGTGATGCTGGCCATCAACGAATCCATGAATGATTCAAGTGGAGGGAGAGACAGTCCTCCGGTGAGTGTTGTCCATGTTTCGTTGTGAACCTCTGTGTCTGACTACATCCTTGAACTAGGAAAGCACTCTTGAGAGCGCAGTCCTCCGCCAAGTAGCTAATTTCCACCCATACACACATTCTGAAAATCGTCCAGTTTCCCAAATATAGTAGCCTTTTGTTTACATTATCTGCTTTCAGCTGCTTGGAGCCTTGCCCGAGCAGAGCATGTGCTTTTAGAGCGTGTATGCAAACCTCAAAATATGCGCAGCTTGAACTCCCAAGTTCATTGACCCTATCTGCAAAAAGATGAAAAATTTTTTTCAAACATCTGTCAAAATTCCCGGATCGCTACCGAAAATTCAATCATCCATTCCTTGTGTTATTATCAACGTTTCCCACAATTTTTATCCAGATCTAACCACAACTTTTTGAGTTATTGTGCACACAGACAAATGAACAAACAAACAAACCAATGCCGATGAAAATATAACTTCTTTCCTTGATGAAGTAAATAGGTGTTGTTCTCTAACATGTTCCTCTAGAGCAAACTTGATGCGTGGAACATGACTGCCATGTCCCCCTATAACTCTGCAGGATGTTCCCTCAAAAAATTAAATGATCTCTGATATCTTGACAAGAGTATGTGAAAGCTCCTCCAGATTTGGAAGTTACATTTGCTAATTGAGATGCATGCGACACACAAGTATTTCCATGACTGGTCTGTGGAATCTCGCTGCTTTTGCTATGCTAATATCAGCAGCCATGGAATAGCAGGCAATGCAGAGGTGATGACAATGGGTAGCATTCTCGGGAAGAGCAGAACTTGGACCCAGTAGTTATCATATACTGTAAAACGAGGAATGTTCGCGTGCACTTTAATTTCGCGAATTTCGCGAGCGCCAAGATTCGCGAAATTAAAATGCACGCGAAAGTTCTTGTCTACACTATATGCATTGAATGCCAGTGGCAGTTCGCGAAAATTTCATGCCGCAAGAAAGGCCGTCGGCTCCAATTCGCGAAAAATTCATGCCGCGAATATATCATGTTTTACAGTAGGCCGTATATACATGTATATACTGCAAGCATAATATTTTCCAAATCAGGACTTGTAGGACACTGTCACAAAGTGATGTAATGTGAAGTAAGAATTGTCTCTCTTTTTTAACCCTCTGAGGGTGGACTGATTTTGCTGCAACGCACATTTCCCATAGACACCTGCCCGAGTATACTCGGGACTCGTCCTCAGTGGGTTAAGAAGTAAAGGTACATGTAGTGACTTAAAGTTAGACATGATATTCATTGCATTCATGTCATAGGAAGCAGTGTTTTAGCATGTTGCTAGTTGCACACACATTAGCTACCTTGCAAAATATATGACACATACACTACCTTCTTTCATGACCAAAGTCAGCAGCTTCCTGGTTTTCAGTGTTGGCTGCTGAACTATTAATCTGGACAGCATTGATATGTGTGTTTGTTGTGGCGATGTCGCAAAAAAACTCAAGGAGATGGCATGAAATTCAAGCCGGATGTTCCCCACTGACACAATACAGGAAGAGAGTAAAAAGACAAATTGATGAAGAGTATCTTGAGAATGTATGAGTCACAGTTCCATCATGTCACACTGATTGTCAGACATTGCTATCAAGTCCATCATTGTGTGACCACTATCGACCTTGACCCCTTCAGCCTCCGAGTGAAGCGTCCATTGAAGAGCCCATTGTGGAGCGTCTGGAGGAGTCCTTCCTAAACAGTGCCCTGCTGGTGGACCTGGCCGCCGCTCCCCAACAGAACGGCCAGCAGCAGGTGCAGCAGAGTGGACCAGATGAGAGGTACGTTCCCCTTGTGTCTCTCATTGGCACCTTGCTCATATGAAAGTAGAAATACTCCCATATCACTGTATTCAAACACCTTACCTTTTTTGCTTGTTTTGTCAGAATAAAGGAAAGGTTACAAGCTTGGATAAAGGGGTATCAATGGAATGATTATAAACTTTGGAGATGTAGATTTTAGAATGGTTTCTGTGTGTGTGTTTGTATGTGTGTATGTGTGCCATTGTATGCGTATATGTCTGCAAGGGAATTATCATCAAACAATCTCAGTTTCAGGTGTACATAAATATTTGGTTGCAAGGGGATGAAAGGTACCCTGGGGGAATCAGTCCATGCTGCCAATGGAACACGAGACATCAGACAATTCACCTTTGATTGAGTCCATGTAATGAATTTACTTGTGTTTTTTTTTTCTTCAGGGACTGGATCATAGAACAGCTGAGGCAGGAGGTGGAGCAGCTGAAGTTTGAGCTGGAGCGGACCAAGCGGGAGGACCAGCGCATCATCGAGGAGCTCAAGAGGCGGCTGATGGAGATGGAGCAGGAGATGAACGAGCACCGGACGGTGGTGGAGACACAGTGTGAGGTGAGGGGCTTGACCTCTGGGAGGTCTCATCCTGTGTCTTAGGGAGGGTCTGTGCCTTGAGAAGGTTTTGTACCTTAAAGGGATGGTACAGTTTCGGTTGAGATGGTACTCCAGGTTTCCAACATTTTTTGATGATCCTTTTTAGAGGTAATGAGAAACCTCGTATGAGATATGAAGGAGCATGTAATTCTAAGAGGAATTCAAAGTTTATTTGATAAAAATTGGTTCTGAAATCGCTGAACATCAAATGAACTTTGAATTCCTCTTAGAATCGTATGCTCTTTAACATTTTATAAAAAGTGGTTTCTAAGTATCTTGCAAAAAGTTAAAGGCTGAATCCTTGCCTTAACCAATACTATACCATCCCTTTAAGGACAGTCTGTGTCCTCCAGGAGGGTTTGTACCTCCTGGAAGGTTCATGACCCCTTGGACTATCCATGCCCACTCCCAGATTTATGATTTACATGCCTCCATCCCTGAGGGGTGCTGGATGCATTTTGTGTTGTCTGTCACTCCCATCCTTTTCAGTTTGGGGTATCATAGTAAAAAAGAGGAAGAATCAAACAAACAAACAAACAAAATCCCTCTTTGATGAATTTCATGAAACTTGATGTTTATTTGGTTAGCATACAAGCCTTGCTTCAATCTCTGTGTGGCAGTCACTTTAAATTTCTTATCCTACATTGTCTCATTTATTACATGTGTGTTTTATTTGCAGGAGAATGAGACACTAAGAGACAGGGTGAGAGAAATGGAGGCTGCTGCCCTCATGGTTTCAGAGGACAAGCTGGTAGATGCAGAGAGTAAGTTGGAAGTGAAAACTATTAATTTTAACCTTTGCTTTAAAGACCCGATAGCATGGGGATTTACGGGTGGCCCGATTCAGCCGCTGCCCATCGGGGTATATTTGAAAACCACTGGTCGACTATACTTGAGGTTCTTTGGCTGTGTGTGTACTTACATAGAGATTGGTAATAAACTGTATGCAGTTTGTTACGAGAATTCTTGAATATTTGAGCCAAGTCAGCCTTCCCATTATATCCCCAAGATACCAGGTTTTTAATACGCAGTTGGCTTTCCCCCAGGATTTAATTCTCACACTGATATAGATATGGGATGTACATGTAATGTTTTCAGTGCAAAGTCTGCCTGCTTGCTTTCCTTCTGATCTTTTGTGGTGTTTATCAAACAAGGCATGCTATGTTTGTCTCAAAACTGAACCAAGTCATTTAGAGTGTCTTTTGTCTTAGGAATAGGGACTCATGTTTCAAAATATCTGGGTCAGATTATGATAGTATATTATGTCATGATATGTTCTCTCAAATGTGAATAACGTGCCCCCATCCCCCTTTATAGCTGTCTTTGGCATTACTATGGAGTTCTGTAAATTTGTACTCTTGAACAATGCAAAATCACCCTTTGAAGTCAAATGCGGAGTTCTATATGTTCATAATAGTCACTTTGATGCCATCAGATTTGTTGTTAATTCCTTGAATATTCTATTTTTTTTTGTATATTGTATTTATGAAATGGATACAAGCAGTGTCATGTATAGAAAAGACTACCTACAAAAACAACAAATTCAAGTCAGTTGGAATGAAGAGACAGTTTTTAAGCAGTCCCCACATATTTCTGTTGTGTCTCTGTAATTTGCTAAATGCCTTACATTTTATTTTCATCTTCTGACAAATAGAGAGGGCAAGAGTGAATGAGGAGAGATTCAAGAAAATGAAAGACGTGTACAACAAACTCAGAGAGGAACATGTTACCCTTCTGAGAGAGGTCAGTATTCTTTGATTTCCACTTGTAATACAACACAATAAAATACAATTATCTTGTTAATCCAAAGGTGGTAACTAATTGGAAAGGGTACTTTGATAATGACTCTATGGTGCTGTGTAGTGTTGTGTACAATGTGTGTTGTTTTTATGCATTTGGTGCTGCATATCACATTGTTCTTGATGTTGTCAGAATTTCTGTGACAGCTTTTCTTTGCATCACAGAATTGAAAAGAGAGAAAATGTTATGATCAGTGATTCAAGAATAGTAAAAAGTGATATACAAGTAGCTGCATTGCAAGAGAATTGAGTTGAGTAAAAATTGTTCAGATTTTCCACAAACAGGTTGTTCTCAAGGCTGCTGATGTGTAGCAGAGTTGCGTTACTCTGATAAATCAAGTTTATAAAGTCAGGAGAAAAGATCTAGTGACCACACAACCCCACTTATAATAGCTGACATTTGCTACCAGCCTGAATTTTCAAGGTCAAGGCTGAGTTCAGCATACAGTGATTTTAGGTGCCTACAGAAATATTAAGTGTAAGGATAGTCTGATTAACTGTTGCAGAAATCAAATCTATCTCCTTTTAGTAAGATATTGAAAAGAAAACCATAAAGAGGAGACTTTAAACTAACACTGCAATGGAAGAGATCTTCCAACTACTCTCAACTATCACCACTTTCAAGCTAACCTATCATGTTCTCAAAACTTTTTTCGTGTGAATGCCCCCTCCCCCAATGAAAACTTGAAATCCTGCCTCAATCCATCCATCCACAGAATGCGGAATCCAAGAGGCAGCTGACCACAGTCTCAAGGAGCTCGGAGGAGGTGAGACAGGCCCAGCAGGTCGCCCAGCTGACCGTGGAGAAGCTCCAGATGTCGGTGGCCGAGACGGCAAGCCGCGAGGCGCAGCTCCGACGGCAGATGGAGGAACAGAGGAGGGCGCTTTTAGGTGAGGAACGTTTAGCCCCCTTCCCCACTGGGAGTTGGTGGTGGTGTTTCAGTGTGATCATTGCTGTTTCTCTCCATTTTAGAAAGTGCAGTGTGAGCCATGTAGCGTCTCTCTTAGCAACCCTCCAATAGATTGCTGTGTTATGAAGGTAATCATGCTGTTTTTACACAGGAAAAGAAATAATCACTGACTGCCGATAATGTAAGGGTTGTCACACTATAGAAATTGACCTTTTAACCTTTTTTTCTTTTTTTGCTCGTAGTTGATGATTCTGTATGTGAAAAAAAAAATGCCTTGGTGTTTACACTTGCAAGTGAGTTCTTTGAAGACTATGCAGTGTTTGCATGCATTGTATCAGTATTATTCTTGCAGTCCTTTCTTGGATCTGTTGCACTGGTTTTCAAGCTTGATAAAGGCCACTCATGTAGGTACCGAACATAGGGATAGCATACTATTAAAGCCATCTTCAGCTGTAAATTTCAACAAGGTTACTGATCACAACTGCTTACTCCAGTCATGTGGTAACTAAGGAAGGAAAGTGATGACATATAGTTTATGTTCAATTCCGTACAGCCAGAGCAGTAGAGGGCGCCGAGGACACGTTACGACTCATCCTCCAACAGATGGACGATCCTCAGTTTGCAACAGCCACTTGTACACCAGGTAAGCAATGTCATTGTTTCTGGTTCTTTTGCTCTTTCCAGCTGCCTGTGTGAGGTATTTCAGGGTTTGTTGCTTCGGTGTTTCTGAAGAGACTTGTCTAACTAGCTGCAGCTCAGAATTTTTTGTGACCACATTGAAAATCCAGAGATGAAACCTTTTGGAGCACGCCATGGACCATTGTAAGAAGATATATTGTTGTTTATGCATTTTGCTGATGGATATTGAATAGCACTTCAACATAGTGCTCATTGTACAATTTACGTCTAGGCAGCTCTAAGGCAATAGGAAAACATAACACATGAACAATTTTTCTCTAAAACTAGGCACGTAGACTGATTGGATAATTAGATCAGGGAATGAATGACAAAGGGAAGGATATTTAAAATGTATCAGATTGGTAATTAACTGCTTGTCCATGAATCTGTAGTTCATATCATAGTAGATAAACACTTGTAAATCATCATTTTGCTTGTGCTTACATATGTCATCAGTTGTCTCGTCCTATTTTCCTGATTTTTAAAAATATGTTCTTTTTTTTCTTCTATTTCTTTTTCTTTCAGAGTATCTGCTAAGCCGAACACCTATTGCCAATGAATGTGTGCAGAACCTGGACAGATATTTCATGTCCTACCAACAGAATGGCACAGGTCAGTCACAGCCCCAGCCAACCTCCCAGCAATCTAGCCTGGCCTCAAGAGGAATAAGCTGCTGGAGTTTTATATTCATCTATATATTCATTTGGTTATCTCATAAGAAGCAGTTTTGTGTCAAATTCTACTTGAATGTGCTTTCTTTCACGTCAAAGAAGCAATTGAACCATGTGTGAGATGTCTGTTGCTCCTTCTCTAGACCTGGCAAGGTCTCATATCCAGAAATCTTAATCTGACCCCTTGCATCCAATTGCATTCCTGTGGTAAAGTTAAGTTGAATTTAGTCCTACTGGGGTTAAAACTGAGTGGCCAGTTACCTGCTGTATCGAGAGTGTGAGCACTTGCTGTGTAGAACTTCATCTGTAAAGTTTCCTGAATAATTAAAAAATTGTAATTTGAAGGAAATGCCCAGATCTGGTTTTAGTTTACACCCCATATTACTGCAAGGATGTGTATTTGAGCACCAGTCCTGTAGATACCATTGAATATCACAGAAAAGCCATTGCAGATTATGTGCTTGGTAGACTCTGGGTTAATAAAGGATTGTAAATTGAAACTAGAGAGAAGTATCCTGTTTTGCTTTTGTTTTGTTTTTGTATTTAATCAACCATTTCCACTAGCTTATTGAAGGTGTAACGAAATGAATGCATGACTGTGATAAATTGTACAAGTACTTAACTCCCGTTGCCTTGCCCTTGTTTCAATACTTTATGTACTTTGTGCTACTGTACACTATGACATTGCACCACTTGTGGTGATACTATTTTGTGTATATTCATGTGCATGCACAATTATGTGCAGTGTTGGGTGTTCTTACACTGGATAGAAACAAGTAATTGGTTTTCTACCGTTTCAGACTTTGGTGAGCTGGTTGGAGCGCTAGCGGCATACTCTCACTCTCTCGGCGAGTATCTTCTGCAGGGGAAAGCCACATCTAATCTTGCCCCAGTGGATGTAGGGGAGAGTAAGTAGATGTTGAAAGACAAATAATTAGATCCTCTCAGCAAAGTCCTGCCAAACATCCAATTCATGCCATTGAAACCTATTGTCATATATATATATTAGCTTCAAATTCATGAATTTCTTCCGTCGAGATGTTTTCATTGCAACTGATTGACAAATTGCCCTACATGGACGTAAATAAGCACTGAATTGATCAGTGTTTTAGTAGTAGCCATGATAAAAAATCATGGGCGTACATACTCGAGCAGGATTCGAACTTACGACCTCCTGATCACCGGACAGGCGTCATCTCCACTAGACCACCGAGCTTTCGCCCGAAAGCAAGTGTTGGTTCTAATCCTTATAGCATGCAGTGGGTACTGCTTTGTTATTCAAATTCATGAATTTCTTCCGTCGAGATGTTTTCATTGCAACTGATTGACAAATTGCCCTACATGGACGTAAATAAGCACTGAATTGATCAGTGTTTTAGTAGTATCCATGATAAAAAATCATGGGCGTACATACTCGAGCAGGATTCGAACCTACGACCTCCTGATCACCGGACAGGCGTCATCTCCACTAGACCACCGAGCTTTCGCCTGAAAGCAAGTGTTGGTTCTAATCCTTATAGCATGCAGTGGGTACTGCTTTGTTATTCAAATTCATGAATTTCTTCCGTCGAGATGTTTTCATTGCAACTGATTGACAAATTGCCCTACATGGACGTAAATAAGCACTGAATTGATCAGTGTTTTAGTAGTAGCCATGATAAAAAATCATGGGCGTACATACTCGAGCAGGATTCGAACCTACGACCTCCTGATCACCGGACAGGCGTCATCTCCACTAGACCACCGAGCTTTCGCCCGAAAGCAAGTGTTGGTTCTAATCCTTATAGCATGCAGCGGGTACTGCTTTGTTATTCAAATTCATGTAGGGCAATTTGTCAATCAGTTGCAATGAAAACATCTCGACGGAAGAAATAGGAAGGAATAGTGGAGATGACGCCCGTCCGGTGATCAGGAGGTCGTAGGTTCGAATCCTGCTCGAGTATGTACGCCCATGATTTTTTATCATGGCTACTACTAAAACACTGATCAATTCAGTGCTTATTTACGTCGATGTAGGGCAATTTGTCAATCAGTTGCAATTAAAACATCTCGACGGAAGAAATTCATGAATTTGAATAACAAAGCAGTACCCGCTGCATGCTATAAGGATTAGAACCAACACTTGCTCTCGGGCGAAAGCTCGGTGGTCTAGTGGAGATGACGCCTGTCCGGTGATCAGGAGGTTGTAGGTTCGAATCCTGCTCGAGTATGTACGCCCATGATTTTTTATCATGGCTACTACTATAACACTGATCAATTCAGTGCTTATTTACGTCGATGTAGGGCAATTTGTCAATCAGTTGCAATATATTAGCTTTATTGGGAGTAGAATTTGAGTAGATTGTTGCCATAATACTTGTCAGTCTGTGACTACTTAAGTCAAGTATGCTGTATACCGGTAGTCATTTCCTCCAGACAATTGGTTTTAAGCAGTCATAATGATATGGTACAATTGTAATGCCGTGACCGGTTCCATGACATTTGCTCCTGCGATATTTGCTCCCATGAAATACCTGCACACTAATCCAAACACATATTCTACCAACATAACCCTATAGAACCCCAATCCTAATCCTCGCATCAAACTGAACCTAAAACTCTATCACAGCCTTAACCTATCCCTAAGTCCATGGAGAAAATAGGAATGGAGCAATTGTCGCAGAAGAAAATGTCGTGTGACCGCAGTGACAACTTTGTTTCATAATTCTGGCGTAGGAAGTATTAACAG
This sequence comes from Diadema antillarum, assembly GCF_040938485.1. Classification (NCBI taxonomy): domain Eukaryota; kingdom Metazoa; phylum Echinodermata; class Echinoidea; order Diadematoida; family Diadematidae; genus Diadema; species Diadema antillarum. The sequence continues at coordinate 978,866 of NW_027270929.1, read as the reverse complement.
TGAAAAAAAAAGTCACTATTGTCGCCATCATCATCATCAAATCAGCAAATCAAAAATATGGTAATAATTGATTCTAAATAGATATGAGGTCTGGAGACATGCATGTAGACACAAATGTATGTGGAACTCATATTACGTAAATGAACTATGTCAGGCAAGTTCAAAGAAGTTAGGAGATTGTAATGAGATGATACTAGGAGCACTTTTCGAACACTTCAAATGATTTAGATTTGCTGTTGATCTTTTAACTACATGTAGATCTATTTACCAAATGCCAGGCTGCTGGGAAATCTGTTTAATATTGGAATCATGTAAGATGGTAGGATATTGCCTTTTGATATTCATATGATATGTTTGAGCTCTGAATTTGAATCCATGGTCACTGCTGACGTCATTGTCCCCGTCCGTGCAGGACTATCATCCCACTGCCACGACACCTGTCACAGTGCCTTGACTGTCCTGGGGTCACTAAGGGACGGCAATGTGGACATCTTCTGTCGGGACAGGGATGACCTCAAGGACAAACTGAAGTTGATCTCTGATACCACACAGGTGAGGATGGTGTGAATGGTGGCATCAAGTTATGCGAACCATAAAAGTAGTTTTACAAATTGATATGTTCACCCGAGTGTTGTTCCTGTACGGTCTGATTTGCTCATGTCCTAGACAAAGTAGGCAGTCACTCAGATATCCTCCTATGTTATATCCATATTTGTGTTCATTCATTTCCACTATAGTATTGTTGCAGGTGTATTGCATCTTTGGTTGAGGTACCAGATGAGATGATAATCATACAAATGATACTAATGACTTTTTGGTTGAGGGCTAGAAATAAAAATAAAGTGACCTCTGTGGTTTGCTCTTGAAACAGGAGTTGATGTCGGAAGAAACGACTGGCAAGGAGGAGATTGGTGACCTGGTGGAAACAGAGATGCAAATGACGACGGACATCATTGACCAGGCGGCCAGTCGAATTGAGGTAATGCAATAGTTATTTAGTTTTTGTCTTACTGTGTCTATATACAAAGCACCAATGAGTAGATGGCAAGTCGAATCGAGGTAGTGTAATAGTTATCTGATTTCTGTCTTTCTGAGCTTACATTCATAGCACCTATGTGCGCTTTTTGTCTGTATCTGTCAAAATCACATATCTGTCACACCAGTTTTATGCTAATATTTATAAGCATATCTTGTTAACGATGCTGATTAAAAGGAAATACAAATAACTCTGTTTAATGAAGGGAGAAATTGTCTATGCCCATCATGTCAAAATTTGGGTTCAAATAGAAAAATATGGCCATGTCTTTTATCAAACAAAGAAGGCATGCAGATAATGAGCAATACCTCAATAGATAATAAAGCTATGGAGTGAATCATCTTTTTTTTTTCCTGCATATTTTGGAAGATATTGAAGGAGTTTGCGAAGGCTGATATGGCATTGACAAAAACAGTGTGCATTCTGTCATCATCAAAATGGATAGAGAAAGAGAAAGTGATAAAGAGAAATGGGATAGATGATGAAAATGATCCACTCTGTCTGCCGTTGTACGTCTACAGGAGATGTTGAAGAGGTCGCGGGAGGCTGACACAGGGGTCAAACTTGAGGTGAATGAGAGGATTCTGGACTCCTGCACACAACTCATGGTCTCCATCAAGGAACTCATCACAAAGTCCAAGACCCTTCAGAAGGAGATCGTCGCAAGTGGCCGGGTGAGGGCGGGAGATACAAATCTACGCTAGAGCCGTATATAGAGAGTGTACTAGCTGACCACAGTAATAGGCACCATGTTGTTATCTGGCACACAGGTTGTTACCCAGCAAAAGTGTGTTGACGCATGTTTGTTCAGGCATGTACATTCATGCATATGTGCTCAGTGTTTTTGTTTGCTAACAGTAGCCACTGCGTGGTGCATGTGGTCTTGGTAATGACATGGTGCCTGGTAATTGCAGGACCAGTTATTGACCAATCACAGCTCATAAGACAAAAACTGGTTTGGCCAGACTGTCTCTATATATGTTACTGACCTGTGCATTACTATCCTCAGTCATGTATTGTATAGTCATTGATACCATAGAACTAAGTCAGTATGTATGATATACTTTATAACTGCTGCTGTTGTTTCAGTCGTGTTAATGTGTGACATTATGAAGACTGTGATTCAATAGACATCTGAAACTACATTGTTTAAAAGTTCTTGACATACAGTTGATTTGAGCTTTTGAAGAGTCAGATGCTGATTGAGCTGGTAGAGTAGACTGCTCCACAGATATTGTGTCGCTGCCTTATAGCAAATCTTTTCTGAAATCTTGGGAAAAATGATATGCTGACAGTCATATACATAATATACTATTGTGTTCCATGTTCAGGGCACTGCTTCAGCAAAGGACTTTTACAAGAGGCACCACAGGTGGACAGAGGGTCTTCTCTCTGCTGCAAAGCTGGTTGGAGTCGGTGCTTCTCATCTTGTGTAAGAGTTATATTTATATCTGTGAGACTGGAATTACAGAAAAACTACCCTGTCATAAGAGAACTGCAATTGTGCTGCTTTTCTTTTTTTTTTTTTTTAAGGTGAGACAGTAATAATTCTGTAAACAAATGGCTAATTCTGTGTCTGCGTTTGCAGTATTGCATAATGTGATATTAATTTGATATTGTGGACATGTTTATTAGTGAAAGGAATATGTGAAACACATAAGGTATTGTGTTTGGGCATGTAGTGTTTATGGACTTTGATATGACACAACATCCATATCTGCCAATAAATGAAAATTAGAATAAAAATTGAAATAAAAATGAAATAGATTCTGAAGTTTTCAAAATTTAACCTGTTGAGGATGGGCTGATTTTGCTACAACACGCATTTCCCATGGACACTTGTATACTTGTGTCCTTGGGACTCGCCCTCAACAGGTTAATGTTACTTTGCTTACTATATTTCAGGCTCATACGGTTATGTTAGAGTGAAATATTATGTCTGCTGATAAAACGAATCTGGCTGTGTATGAGCTCAAAAAATGGAAAAAGAGGAGGAATATTACCAATCTTGTGGTTTGTGTTTCCACTCACAGTGACAGTTCAGACAAGGTGATGAAGGGCACAGGGAAGTTTGAGGAGCTCATCGTCTGCTCCCACGAGATTGCGGCCAGCACGGCCCAACTTGTGGCGGCCAGCAGGGTCAAGGCAGACAAGGAGAGCACCAACCTGAAGGGCCTGCAGACCGCATCCAGGAACGTTGCCACGGCGACTGCGGGCGTGGTGGCCTCTGCCAAGACGGGGGCACAGATGATCGACGAAGGGGGTAAGGATAACGATAGTCACTGCATCTAAGTAAGTAGAGCATATGAATATCCCCTTACCCCAAAAACCTAGAGGCATTTCATTAGTACTTCAGTGCCCCCCCCCCCCAAAGCTTGACAGTAACATAAGCTACCCATTCTGATAGAATAATGCCACACTTCCAAATAGAGACTGTCATGATACAGTAGGGACAAAGTAATCCCCATATTGCTGCTTTAGTAAGATTATGAAATGACAAGGAGTTTAGCTGGTGTGATTGGTTGATTGATGACCATCTTCCCCCGCTCGCCAACAGAATCTCCAGACTTCACCAAGCTCAGCCTGACGCAAACCAAGCGTATGGAGATGGAGGCCCAAGTGAGGGTCCTGGAGCTGGAGAGTAAGCTGGAGAAGGAACGCGTCGCACTGGCCGAGCTCCGGAAGCAGCACTACCAGCTGGCTGGAGCATCCGAAGGCTGGGGTGATGAGGTGAGTGCCCCCTCTCTCTCTCTCTCTCACACCTGCAAATACTTATCTAACACCTGTTTTATCAGTGACCAAATTTTTGTAGTGGTATGCACTACACACATTCCTTGCATGTGTTGCCATTTTTGCCTTCCGACTCGGAGATTGTAAATTCTATCTCTGCATTATTGATATGGTTTGTTCGTCACATATCTCTGGGAGTGACACTTTACGAGTGTAGTGTGTGAAGGCAGTATACCTTTGGAGACTAGCAAAGGCTGTAGCGACCCTTGAACTACTAGTAACATGTAGCCTTTGTTCCATCCAGTCTTGTTTGATGAGTTGAAATGATGTGTTGCACATAGATACCGAGCGAATACACTCAATTTGTGAACAGCTTATGTTCGTAAGCACTGTTCCATGTAGTGTATTTTCACCTCTTTTCTACAGCACCTAACAAAAACAGCTGTATACTGACAATTACCGGGCAGCAGATACTGAGATTCGATGGGCCCTCGATTGTCATTTTCAGAGCTGGTATGCATTCATTAGTATGTGCATGAAGGAACTGCTGCCTGTGACATATGGACTTATGACCTGGAAATTTGACATGCATACTGTTATGACACACCTTTTTTTTTGGGGGGGGGGGGTGGTCTCAACAAAATGATTGTCTAGAGTCCATAGGATGAAAATATTGCTCGAGTATATTTAGGGGCTACATGAACAAATTCAAAGTGGAAACAGTTACAGGAACTTACAAGCAATATGTGCCTTTTGTGCAATGTGTAAGTCTGTTGAAAGTACTACAGAGAAAAATGGGGTCAGAGAGAAAAAGAGAGGAAAATTGTGGTCATGCAAAACTCAAAGGGCAAAGTGACAGAAGTGATAGAATTTTTGGAAGTAATTGCAATTAACATCAAATCCATGATATCTCTCTTTTGATAGAGTGAACATGATTTATTTACGATACACTCAATCACATTGTTATTATCTCCAACTCAATAACTGTCATATGCAAAGCCCTTTGACTATTTCCTGCTATATGAGGTAAGTGGACAGGTAATGTTAAAGCTGCCAATGACTAAAGCAAACAAAAATAAAAAAAGAAAATGATATGAAGTTTCTGCCAAAATTTGTAAATCTGCAGCAGAAATTTAAAGTTGATGTGCCAGGCAGGCACCAGACAGCATGTATAAAGTAAATGCAAGAATACAAGTTGGCTTGCTGCAGAGTAAAAATATCTGGTAAAACTTTCTGTTGGAAATTTTTTTTTCTGCAAAGTGTGATACTTTAGTCAGATAAGTGTTTAATTTGTTTTGAGAAAAAAAGAAGAAGAAATAATAAAGTAAATAGAGGAAAATTCTGGGTGAGGAACACTTTTTTTTCTAATCTTGGATACTACTTCAAGTATTATTGTGCCTGAAAAAAAATCTAAACAAGTGTTTTCAGAATGTTCCTACAAATTTGAGTTTCTTTTATTTTTATTTTCATGATTAAGCTGACATAGGTTAAATTTGATTTTTCATCTCTTATTGTTATGTTTTAAATTGAAGCATGCTGCTTGCGAAATAGTGGAATAGATATGTACTGCTAAGTGGGCAGTTATTGACTGGAGACAGGGATGAAGTGTGGGAATATATTTCATATGCACTTGTATATATTATATGCATGATGGATGCATTATGATTGCAGGGAATATGATTGGATGTAATGCCATGTTATATCCCACTATATTGCAGATACTGAACCGTATGAATTATCAGTGGCCCACTTTCATGATTTGAAAGGGATGCTCATTTTAGTGTGTGTGGTACAGTAGAGCTGAATAATATCTCTACACAGCCAGCAAAGGTGTCTAGCCATTGCTATTTACTCCACTCAGATTTATCTCAAACTGGTGAAGTCGCTCCATGTTATTTTATCCGTCGGTTAATTCTGTTCGAATCATTGTTGCAGGGACATGTATTGCTTTTGTACAATATGTATGATATTGACCTACATGTAATAATGTCTCTGATTGATGAAAACAAGTTAGTTTTGGGTATGTATTATGGGGTTTGTTAGAATTTTGTTTCAGAGAGTGCATACCGGTATGTGTAAGCACGACTTTGACTGCATGCAGTTTTTTGCTCTTTCATGGTGTGGAATCTACAATACTTGTGCCTGTGCATTGAAATCCACACATGCAATGTACAGTTAATACAAGTTTATGGCTAACTCCTGCAAAATGTTTTCTCTTGTGTTTTGTGCATGACGCTTGTGTTGTTGGCAGGATGGTAAATAACTCACAGGTATGTGGTGCCTTATGTGGTTTCCCCGCCATTCTATCATCCTATTACCCAACAAATAATTTTCCCCTCATTTACTCTCCAACCCCTTTTTCCCCACATTTAAACAATGATACAGCACCATTTTCCCCTTAATGATTTATCAGCCTTCACTTATTTGTTGAAATCCTTACCAGAGAGTCAATGACACATGTCATAGCACAAAATATTGATGTTTGCAATTTACAATTCATTAATCTCCTCACAACACTCCCATTCACAAGCCTCAGTGGTGAGTTCACGAGTGTAGAAGTGTTGTGTGTGTGTGAATGCATTCGTCTGAGTGTAGTGTATACTGCACTACCCTTAGTGGTGAGTTCACACGGGTGTAGAAGTGTTTGTGTGTGTGAATGCATTCATCTGAGTGTAGTGTGAACTGCACTACCTTCAGTGGTGCGTTCACATGAGAGTAGAAGCGTTGTGTGTTTGAATGCATTCATCTGAGTGTTGTGTGAACTGCACTTCTTTTTCCATCACACTGAGAAACACGCATCCATCCACATCTGTGTGGGGAAAACACAGCCAATCACACATAAATGCTTCAATCACGAGTGTAGTATTATCATGCTTTTTCAATGTTTTCATCCTGTGTAGTGTGAATGGAACCCCTAAATCAGAGTGATTGCACAATATCACGTTCACATTCAGACAAGATTGACTTGAGGTAGAAGTAGGTGCCTGAGAACTCTTGTGTGCATGATGTCTTGCCAAAAGATAATATGAGAAGATATCTGGAACTTTGATAAACTGGTGCCCATGATAGGTGTGTGCAGGTCTTTTTTGTTCTTGTGAGATTGCAGTATATAACCAACCATCACACTACCACTGAAATAATTTTCCTACTTCTATTATTTGTTTTCTCAATTGTTTTGTATCAGCTTTGAAAATGGATGTTTTTCTTCTGTTGTTTGTCAGATCTGAAAAAAAAAATATATTTTTTGTACACGTAAAAATCATGGTTTATTAAGAAACAGCATTCAGCTACCAAAGTGATGTTCCTGCATCTATTATCTTATTTGTTTGTTGGCTGTCAGCTTTAAATTGCATATCACCTACTAAGATTTGAGCCGTCTATTCACTCATCATCACTACCAGATAATGAAACTCCCACCGCAAGGGAGGTCAGCTGACATGAAATACAAAGAAAGTTGTATTCATACAATGAATTGTAGACTTGCCTTTCATAAAACAGGAATTGATGCTGCATGGCAACAAGTATTTAAGCTCTCAACTGAATGAGCTGAAAGCTGCCATGCAAATCATGTTGCATGCTCTCCTCTCTCTTCTCAAAATTTGTTGTAGTGAGTTTGTACCGTGCCCTTCAGAGCCAGTTTGACCCAAGCGATAAGGACTCTTCGAGTTTTGCTCATCAAACACTGCCCCAGAAAACTGTCTTGAAGTGTTTTCTTGTTTTGAGTCGAGGTTTCTAATGTGCAGATGAAGTAGAATGGGATGAAATGCTCTGAATGTAAAAGAGAAATAACACTGAAAAGCAAATCGAACCTGGAATTAGCTCTTCATATACAGATTTAATGTCTTGTCTAATTTTCTTAGTATCCCTCTTCTGTCGTGTGGTTTTGTGGCGAGTGATCACTTGTGAAATTCTAGCTACTGGTGAAAGTTGTGGGGGAAAAAAAAAAACCCCTGATGAGATGAAAGCACTTCAGCTTACTTGAATTCATCTAATGCTCTGCATGCTTTTCACCAGTAGATTCGCAATTTCAGACCAAATTAATCATGCTTGTAGTCTGTGTTCATTGGAGTACTTGCACCGTCATCTCACTTTTGCCAAGTTTCATTCAGCTTTATGTTCACAAATTGCTTTTTACAGATTGAGTTATTGTTGTTTTCTTTAGAGTAGTCTGTTTCAGGATTGGGAATGTTCATAGTATCTGAAAGCATTCTTGTTTCCTTTATTTATTTTATTTTATTTCATTTATTTCTTCTTTTTTTTTTGGGGGGGGGGGATTTGTTACTTTTTCATTTTCTCTTGATGAATCTTGTTGTCTGTTCCCCATGTAATAAGAGATGTAAATTTAAAGTCTTTATTTGTAGATATCAGCCTTGCTTTTCCTGAAGTTAAAGTTCTGTATAAGATTTGGAATGATCCTTTTGTTTCAATTGTAATTCACTCTTTTTGATGGAATCATGTTACATTTCCAATCTTTGGAGTCAGTCTTGTTCAAAATCCTTGTGACAAAACTTGTAGATAGCAGCCATCATTTATTCTGAACTTAAAGTACTCAGTCAAAATAAGATAAGATACAGTATGTGTGATTAACTCAGTGACTCGTGCTAAAAACCCATTATGTTAGTGCACCAATGGATAGATTTTTGTCACTGCTTCTAACAGCTTCTTTCACAGCACTGATTAGCACAAACTGTCTTGTGTGCAACTTGGTATATTGAACCCTTCTGAGGCAGAAGAGTGTAGCAGTATCCACAAAATTTACAGATATAAACAGCATGATATGCTATGTGCTAAATGACCCACTGTCATAATAATGCCCTTCCCTTTTACCCTGTGTAACAAGTTAGAGCTGTTAACAAACACTGTGTTGTTTGCTCTTAATTTTCAATTTTAATTGTAATTTTTTTTTCAGAAAATGTCATCTCAAATTCACAATGTTGTAGTAGGATTATAATGAGAAATGGATTTACACCTTGCACCATTAGGTCATTAATGATAATGCACATCTCATCGGAATTTTTGTTTAGTAGTCCAGATACTACTTGTGTGTGTGTTATTAATCACAATGTATTCATACATAATAACTGAAGTATAATGCTATGGGTCGAGACAACTTAATTGCAAGTTCAACACCTGGGTGGTTAGTTTGGTATGTTTACATGTTAGGATGCACAATGAAACTAGACTTTTTTTGTTTTTTTTCTGTGGGATAGCTAGGGAATTATCTAGTATTATTAGCCATAGGCCATGAGGGTGTAGATAAGGGTGTCAAATATATGATGTTGAATATTGATATACTTGCAGACTATAAATGTTGTTGATCTGAATTGTCTAGTTCATTATGATTATTATTGATATTTTATTTCGGAAGTCTCGAAAGAGACTACGAAGCATAAAGAGTAATAATAGGAGAGCCCGCACGCGCGTCCAGCAATACGTTCGCGTTCGTTCCAGCCGACAGGAGGTTCTCCTGCATAGCTCCGCGGTTTGAAATTTTTCCATAAATTCATCGCCGGAATTTTCCTTCTCGCGAGAAAATTTTGCTTCGCCGGTCATCCGGAACCTACTGAGAAGTGTTTTGACGCATCTTTCGAGCCTAATCGTTACGTTGGTTCGATAAATATGAGCTCGAAAGAGCAGCACGATCCATCCTTCGCTTTACGTGCTACACGTGGACAGGAGGTCTGTGCCACGAAGTCAGAGTTACCACCACCAGCGCCTCCCTCCGGCGATGCCGGTACGGCGCACGTACAGAAGAATGTGAGCATCGGAAAGGCTCAAGATTCAGGGAAGAAGACGATGAAGAAAATTCCCAAAAAAGCTCCTCATACGGTATCGAAAGCCCCTTCCGAGGATCGGGCGTCTACCTCCGGGGACGTTAGTTCTCGTCTAGACAAACTTGAAAATCTCCTCGCTGAAGTGGTGAAACACCTTCCCCAATCGCATGATAAAACCACTAGCCGTGCTGCTGTGGTACATACAGGCGCGTCTACATCGAAATCTACAGCGGAGGAATTTTCCCGCTTGCCTACTAACGTCCGCCATTTTGTTGGGGACGATTTTGATACGTCTACGTCTGAAGACGCAGAGCGTGATGGACCGTTCGATTTTGACGAAGGGGTGGAAGAGGTTCCCCCTGCTGCACAACTACCACAGTTGGCAGCCAAGTATGCTATCCCCCTCGGGATTGGGGAGGCAGTTGACGAGGAAATCGCAAAATCGGTGAACTACTTTATTGGCAACAAACTAGAAGATAAAGCCATCGAGGAAACGGTTGAAAAATACCCCCCACCGAGCAACTGCCCCCACCTCGATACACCTAAAGTGAACGCTCCCATTTGGGAACACTTGCAGTCCGTCACGCGTAATCGTGATTTGAAACTACAGCGAGTGCAGAAATGTCTGACTCGCGGTATTGGGGCTCTTCTTCGCTCTCTCGACGCGCGAGATATCTCCGAGTCTCAGCAAGACGCACTTGCTCTATTGAGTAATGCGCACTTTGAACTGAATTGCGTGCGGAAGGAGCTGATTAAGCCGGACATCAACTCGGAATACGTGCATCTCTGTAAGCCTTCTACACCAGTCACGCAGCTGTTGTTTGGTGATGATCTCACAAGACAGATGAAAGATCTAAAAGAACAACATAAGGCCTCTGCTGGGGTCATGAGGACCCAGCAGAAACATACTTCTCGTCCGAGCGGCTCTTTCCATCCGTACAGACGGCCCTTCAACAGCGGAGCTCGCCGGCAGGCTCGCGATGCGGGCTGGACGGGCTCGCGTAGCGCTGCAGCCTCACGCTTCGTGCATGGAACGGCAAATCGTCCTTTTTTAGACCAGCGCTACCAGGGGAAGTCGCGACCTCCCCCACAGCAACGGCCACAGAGCAGAGCTCATCCACAGGCCAGAAGCAAGACTCCCCACAACAAGTAACCCAACAGCCCGCCTCTGAAGAGGTAGGAGATATAGATTCAACATATTGCTCATTTGACATGTCAGTAACTGACCATGATGCATTTCTACCTTATCTAGAAGAACGGTATTCTAGATCTACTCCTCAATTTACTAGATCTATAGAATCTAGACCTACCACTTCATGTGTAAGTGACCATCCAGTTGGAGGTCGACTGAGGCTTCATGCATGTAATTGGGAGAAGTTAACTTCAGATCCCACAGTACTACAAGCTGTGAATGGCTATAAACTTGAATTCAAGCCTGAATGTTTTCCACCTGAAAGGGTTAATCCTTTGGTTCAGTTCAAAGTAAAGAATGAAGATTTGGCCAATATCCAAGCTGAAATTGATTCACTGGCAGCCAAGAATGTTATTGAACCTTGTTCACATGAAGTGGGGGAGTTCATCTCGAACATTTTTACCCGCCCTAAGAAGAATGGCAGCCTTCGGGTCATTCTTGACCTCTCAGAGTTGAACAAAAGCCTAGTCTATCAGCATTTCAAAATGGATTCCATCCATACAGCAATGCAATTTATTACACCAGATTGCTTGCTAGCCTCAGTCGACCTTCAGGATGCTTACTATTCAGTACCAGTTGAGCCGCAGGATAGGAAATACCTGCGATTTGTGTGGCAGGGCAAACTTTGGCAATATTGCGCACTGCCAAACGGGCTTAGTACAGCACCGCGTTTGTTCACAAAGCTTCTCAAACCGGTTTTTGCTCATCTGAGAAGAGCAGGTCACATGGTAGTGGGATACCTTGATGATACTATCATTATTGGGAAGAGTGAGGCTAGCACTCAAAGAGCAGTCGATGCTACGACTGATCTCCTCGAAGACTTGGGGTTTCTTGTCCATCAGACTAAATCAGTGTTAAAACCCACTAAAGAAATCACCTTTTTGGGATTTGTCCTTAACTCTGTGAACATGACAGTTACTCTTCCTGAATCTAAGAAGGAAGATATCACTGCTGAGTGCACAAGTCTGTTGCATGCCACAGAATCCTCTATCCGAGAAGTGGCTAGAGTAATAGGGAAACTGATTGCTACCTTTCCTGCAGCCCAATATGGGCCCCTCTACTACAAAATCTTGGAAAAAGAGAAGATTTTGGCATTGAAGGCCAATAAAGGTCATTTTGATAGGAAAATGAGCTTGTCTAGTAGAGCCAAACAGGAACTTAAGTGGTGGATTGATCACATACAGTACACCTCTAATCCTATCGACAGACCCAGGCATACAATAGAATTGCGCACTGATGCGAGTGGGTCTGGTTGGGGAGCAACAGACATGTGCACAAACATAGGGGGACGATGGAATGAAGTGGAAAGAGAAAAGGCTGTTAACAATGAGATAAATTATCTAGAAACCCTTGCAGCAGGATTGGCATTGAAGTCCTTTTGCTCTAACCTGAGAAATGTTCATGTTCTCATTAGAATGGATAATACAACTGCAGTCTCATATATCAACAATATGGGGGGCTTCAGATCCCAGGAATGCAACAATTTGGCACATGATATTTGGGAATGGTGTATTGAAAGACAGATTTGGATCACAGCCGCCTACTTGCCAGGACGGCTCAATACCACAGCAGACTTCATGTCAAGGAAGTTTAATGATCGAACAGAGTGGATGCTTAACAAAACCCAATTTACAGAAGTGGTAGAACATTTCGGCCTCCCTGAAATCGATCTTTTCGCTTCCAGACTTAATGCACAGCTACCCAGGTATATCACTTGGCAGCCTGATCCTTCGGCAGAGAATGTAGATGCATTTACAGTGGATTGGGGTCCATTATGGTTCTATGCTTTCCCTCCCTTCTGCCTTATCCCTAAATGTCTGCAAAAGATAAGGGCAGATAAAGCCACAGGGTTGTTAATAGTACCAAACTGGCCTACACAATCATGGTTCCCAGCACTTCAGGACATGCTGACTGAAAAACCACTTGTCCTATGTAGACATGCACAACTTCTTGTTCAACCTGTGTCTTTTATGCCCCACCCCTTACACAAACATTTGGATTTGCTCTGTTGCAGGCTTTCAGCCAACCCTTCAGGTCGCAGGGATTGAGTGCAGGGACCGTCAAGGTCATCGTAGCTTCTTGGAGGAAATCTACACGACAGCAATATCATAGCTTCATCAGCAAATGGAAAGTTTTCTGCACTGCCAACAACATTAACTATCTCCAGACCTCATCGGAATGGGCACTAGAATTTCTTTCAGACTTGTTCCATAAGGGAGCTAGCTACGGTACTATAAACTCTGCTAGAAGTGCACTGGCTTCTTTTCTGACACTCACAGACAGTTCGTTTTCCATAAGCACTCATCCTCTAATAACTAGATTTGTGAAGGGAGTCTTTCACTTACGACCCCCCAGACCACGCTACACGGAGGTGTGGGACGTTAGAACTGTCCTCAACTATCTGAGGAGGAAATCACCTGCAGGCGAATTGGGTTTGAAAGAGCTAACGTTGAAAGTGACTATGTTATTAGCGCTTCTCTCAGCACAGCGGGTGCAGACATTGAATGCTTTGAGAATAGACAAGATGACATTCAAAGACAACTCTGTCAATTTCGTCATTGATGACTTGTTAAAGCACCACAGACCTGGTAATACAGGCCAAGTCGTTAGCCTAAGAGCGTACCCTCCAGACAGACGAGTTTGCATTGTACGATACCTTCGAGAGTATCTGAGAAGGACTCAGATCATTAGGAAGGACCAAAAGTATCTGTTAATAAGTTTTTGTAAACCGTATCACAGAGTTTCTACCCAAACTTTGTCACGATGGATTAAGACAGTTATGACGGAAGCTGGGATTGACACCAGCTTGTTCTCGGCACACTCCACGAGAGCAGCCTCAGCGTCTGCTGCCCAGAGGAAAGATCTGCCTGTACATGAGATTTTGGCACAGGCAGGCTGGAGTAACGAGAAGACATTTCAAACATATTACGCGAAACCCCTCAGGAATGAGAATAGGGGTTTCAGCCATGCAGTATTATCATAAAAGGTAAAGCCGTACATTGTACCCCTTGTGGTAATTATGGTCATTGGCACAGTTCTGTGTGGCCAAAAAATGTGACTACCAGCTTCAAAGTCTCCTATTATTACTCTTTATGCTTCGTAGTCTCTTTCGAGACTTCCGAAATAAAATAGGAAATTTAAATGAGAACTTACCTGTTTGAAATTTAAATTGTATTTTATGAGGAAGGCGAAGGAAGAGACTACAGTCCCTCCTCTCCCACCCTTCTTCATAATCTCAGGTACAAGGTTGTAGTTCTCAATAGCAGTAGGATGACTGCTGGTATTGGTATTCACATTTTTCGGAGCTACTAATATTGCTGGACGCGCGTGCGGGCTCTCCTATTATTACTCTTTATGCTTCGTAGTCTCTTCCTTCGCCTTCCTCATAAAATACAATTTAAATTTCAAACAGGTAAGTTCTCATTTAAATTTCCTATTGATATTGATATTGGTTTTACTATTATCATTTCTTTTCTTTTTTTTCTCAGTAGGTAATGCAAAAGTCAGTCTATATGCCAGCAAATCATATTTTAAGATATACTGCCTGAGAGCATTTTGAATCAGTGAATTAATCAGACAGCAGTGATTTAAGTGCTAAGGAATTGCAAGTCTTCTTTTGTTCATGTATTTCTGCATCATTTGCTTTGTTATTGACTCTTCAAAGCTACCACAGGTATGAAATGTAAAACGACCCTGTCAATGAGTTGATTCATTTTAATGTCCTTCATTGCCCTGCTTTTTTGCTTTCTTGCAATTATCTATATTGCCTATAGTCAAATTTTAATCACATACAATTATATGTTAATATTTGCACCCTGCATTTGCCAGCAGGTGCTTTGCTATACAGTGTATCTATGTGATAAGTACTGGGGATACAATTACATTACAACATCCCTGTCACGAGAGCATTTTTAACTCTTCTTCATTGGCCCTTCGTTTGATGTAGTTTCTTTGTCCTTACCTTGTGATGGTCCCAATAATTGAGATAAAAAGAAAAAAAAAACGTAAAAATTCTGAGAGTTGGGTCGCCAAAATATTTTGTACCACTGCATTGCAACACTCATGGAATAACAATGTACAATGTACTGTAAAACACGATACATTTGCGGCACAAAATTTCCGAGAATTGGAGCCAATGGCCTTTTTTTGTGGCATGAAATTTGCGACTTGCCACTGGCATCCAATGCATAATGTTATTATTGTAGTATAGGCAAAAACTTTCACATGCATTTTAATTTTGCAAATCATGACTCTCATGAAATTCACGAAATTAAAATGCATGTGAACTTTCCTAATTTTACAGTACCAGAAAAGTGTAAATTTATGATATGTGTCCAAATGATAAATACTTTATGTGATTCCGCTAACTCTGAGTATTTGGCTTCTCCCCTCTCTCTCATTTGTTTTGGTCGGCCATCTAGGAAAATGGTGACTTTGGTGGACAGGGAGATTTTGCCGATTTGGTGTGAGGGTGTGCGATCTAGCTGCCGAGCCTTGGCAACAGGCAAGAGAATTGGATTGGGGGCCTGGCACTGAAGAAAGAAACAAGGCTACATCCAGGAGACTCGATGATTACTACTTTCTTTGACTGGCAAGATTCCAGCAGACTTTAGCCCTGGAAGAGAAAGTGAGAAAAGCTCCGGTGATACAAATGGAGACAAAGCAACTCTGATCTTCAGCTGCTCTAGCTCATCGTTCATGGAGTTTCCAGGCTGTCACGAAATAGCATCAGTCTTATTTTGTTATCCTCATTCACAAACACCCTCACTTTGTGTGAAACAGCAATGAAGCGAGCTGACAGGAAGTATAATACATGTATGTTTGTGTGTACCTGTACATGGAGATGTTGCTTTATTAAACCAAACTTTCAACATTGCACGCCACATCGTGTCCTAGAGTATTTACTGGTAGCTATTAAAGTTTAGCCTTTTCCCACTGAAATAGTTCATTTTCAGCCACTGTCATTACCAGCATATAAACCTCTTTTGTTGAACAACTTCTGAGCTCTTTCTGTTGCTTTTTTTTTCTTCACGACATGCCGTACGTTTGCCATGGTTGGACTATGATACTGATTGAATTCTGCAAGATGTGGAATAAAATAATTCTTAATATTGTACAATGTAGAATCTCAAAACTTGCATATGGACAGGGTTTACACAAACACTGGCCCTCTTCCACTATTCACTTGATGGTTGTATTGAGTCGGTTGTGGTTATGTTTCTGCTTCACCTGTGGACTGATTTTGTACAATCTTTCAGAAAGCATTACACTAGGTTTTGTGAGCAGTATTAACTCTGTGGAGGGATAAGACAGCAAAACCAAATGTGATATCACTTGATGCACTTTATTCATTCTCCAAAAAAATCATACAAAAAGAGTAATGATAACAAAATAATAATCATCTCGAGTCTTGTCTCTCCCTATGTATTGAGCAAAAGAAAAATGAGATTATCCTGGACATTGTATTGTATGCTGATTTTTTTTTTTTTTTTAGGGGGGGGGGGCACTTCTTTTTTTGCATACTTTGTGAAGCGAAGCTTCCATATATTTTGTCGCTATACCTATTCTCTCAAGTTTAGCTGCCCGTGTAGATTTTCATATGGAGTATACACCTAAGTTTCAGATAAAACAGGTGGACTGTACTGTGCAGAGTTGATCCAGTTATATGTTATTGTTTGTGTCAAGAGTTATAAACAGAGGCCAGTGGGAATGACAAAATTGTGCCATTACGTATTCGTGATGCAAAATAGATATGAGCAGCCCCCAAATTTTAAGTTTCATAATGTTTTTATTTATTTATTTATTTTTTATGAGCAATATGATTTTGGAGACATGATTCTGTACTCTCATAAGTTGTGTTGAAAAGAAGAAAAGGAGAAAGTAAAAGGTACAATGTGCATGCTGAATCAAACCACTGCCATTATGTCAATGTTCTGTTTTTAGCAAGTGTTTTCCATGTGCGTATGTGTCAGTAGCACACAGCTAGGTGTGAGATATTTTAGTCAGCATAAATGTATATGTTGATTATATTATGTTAGTATGCATTAAATTGGCAACACACTGACTTGGGCATGTTCAGTCACGACATCATTGATACATCACCTCTTGTATTAGCATCCAGTCATAACTTCATGGTTTATTCATATGAGCTATTTATTTTCAATGGTGCTGCAGTATTACTATGTGTTTTGTATTGTTCAGCCATTTCTGTTTTCATGTGTCCGTACCTTTTCTCAGCAACAACTACGCATTTATAATGCCATCACTGCTTCACAACGTATGGAATCCCAGACCACTTTTTGGTGTACTGTCATTTACTCTGACATTGTGCAAGTTTTATGTATATATAGCCTACCTGAAAAGAGTTCTTTTGGTCTCAGGTCAATATGAGCATCAGAGAGAATGAAAATCACACCATGACTATCCATACAGTGGACTCCCGTTATAACGAAGTCCTCTGGACCGGCAGTTTTCATTCGTTATATCGAAATTTCATTATAAACCAACAAATAAACAATAAAAATGCACAGAGTGGATAACGTTGCAGCCCAAATTTTTACTTCGTTGTGACAGGAATTTCGTTATAACTGTGTTCGTTATAACGGGAGTACACTGTACTACTACCGTTGGTTACCATTTCAAGCTGACTTACGTTGACTTCATGTGTGGAACAGCTGTGGTTGTCGTTAATTAAATGGGAGAATTTCTGCAGATACTGCTGTGTGTGAATAATTGTTACTGGTGAGTGAATAATTGTTACTGGTGAGTGAAAGAGATAGTGAAGAATGTTCTTTTGTAGCAACTATTGTTGTCTTTGTGCATTGGATCAAAAAGGGCAGGTTAACCTTGTAGGTGTGTTGATCTAAACTTTAGAATGAGTTTGTCTGCGTGTCTGTCTGACTATTCCAGCACATGTTGCACCCTAGAAA
Source organism: Diadema antillarum (assembly GCF_040938485.1). NCBI lineage: Eukaryota > Metazoa > Echinodermata > Echinoidea > Diadematoida > Diadematidae > Diadema > Diadema antillarum. The sequence continues at coordinate 961,205 of NW_027270929.1, read as the reverse complement.
AAGGGAAGTAAGTAACAACTTCCCAATTTCCCATGCTGTTCTTCTGTAAATTCTCATATAGAGATATTCTTCCACTTGTTACATGTAAGGAGCCTGCAGAGCCTTAACACTGTTTGCTGCCTCTTTCATATTTAGTGTTACATGTATTTCTGCACGTAGTATTACATGCAGTGAGTTCCATGGCGGGAGGTTGTGTAGTCCTTGATATTGCCATCAGTTTCTGTACTCGTGCGGTATAAAGATGTTCCTAACCCAATCCCCCACCAGTGGGTAAAAATATGGCAGGTGGAAGTTTTGTACTTTGTAAAGCTAGGGAGTTGGTATCTCAAGTCACCACTAGGAAATTCTGTAAGTTAGATACGAGGTGTAATGTAATTCCTAGCTGTGAGATTGTTCCCAAGTTATCTGAAGTCTGTGAGGGTTGACTGGGAGCCTCTTGATTTTTTGTTGTTTTTTGCCCAATTGCAGTAAAGTGTGTAGCAAGCTGCAGACATGCAGAGCAAGCCTTCCGCTTTGAATAAAAAATAAACAAAATTAACATGCCTTTCTATACAGATGTTATCATCTCTCATGCAAGTCTTCAAACCCAAGTGTAATCACGATTCCTTAGTGGCTGCCTGTAGACTTCGTCAAACAGCAAAGCAATAACAGTGAGTGCATTCTTGTCTCCCTGGCAATTTTTTGTTTTCTTGCACACTCGTACTGTGTACACCTTGTACGTTGCACGAACATAGCATCGACATGATATGTGTTCCAAATCCCACCAAGTGTTGGTCCCTGAAAGCCAGGCCACGTTGTAGTCTAGATTTTGTTATTTATGAATATTCATTGATCTCTGTTTGACTGATGCCTAGTTCATCCAATTCTGTGTGATATAATGTACATTATGGCCTATCCTTGTGCATATCGAATATATCATACTCGTCTTTGTATTTATCACAAATTTTTATTCTATTTTTCTATTGAAAAAACAGAAAGAAGAAAAAGCCAAAATGCAAAGTCTGTTTTTTTTTGTTTTTTTTGATAGCAGAAAAAGCATATATGCTTGAGAAAGTATTAAAAATGTAAATAAATTGATAGTAAAAGAAAGTATAAAGATTGAAATGTGAGTGTACTGATGTTTTACCATCTCGAATGTACATTGTACATGTACATGTGTTTACAATTTATTTCTACAAAATGTACTATTTATCTGTTTGTTTGTTGTTTTTTTTCAATTGAGAACTGTAATGCTAAAATATGATTTCTTCAAGCATATTTTAAATAAGAGTTACTGATTGTGGACGTCATTTCTCAAGCACACAACCTAAATTTCTCCAAGCACACCACATGTCAAATAATCTACTGGACACACATGAAAAAAAGAAAGAAAAGAAGGAGAATAAAGTTAAATTGACAAATGCTTCCGTGATATACATGTTGAGAGTTGCCAGGATGTGTTTGTACTAGAAAAGAAAAAAAAATTATTGTACATTTGTATATCATTTTAATTTGAATGCTGAATATAGCAATTTCGGTTTTTTTTTTTTTTATTGTACCAATCATATAAGAAAATTCAATACTACAAATGTTTCAACTGTGTTAATAGATAGTTTTTATTGTGTTTTTAGTGTATTACCCTACTATGGGACCTCTGAAATGAAGTCAGAAAGTCAGCTCGTCTCTGGACACAGTCGCTTGAAATATCTGTTTTTCTTTTTCAAATAAAGGGCCAGAAGTAACTTCAGTGCTGTTATTGTTATTTGGTCAGAAGTTCCACAAGACATTTTCGTTTCTTTCTCTATATAGTATATTATTATGTATATAGTGTGTTGTATTATTGCTTACTGGTAACTTCTTTATACATGTATTGAGCTGAAGATCCGGAGGTGTTCAGGCTGCAGACTTGCTGTGACTTAGACTAAGCCAATCATGCACATATTAAAAGAATCTGGCATATAAATTTTACTGCGTGAGCAATCCTGAGAAGTGTGTTTGCCTCTCTGTCAAAGCTATTAAACACTAACAAGTGAGCTTTTCCAACGCAAGCTTGGTGATCAAGACTTGGTTTGCTAAGTTATGACATGCTACCTTCAAACAATAAATATCATATTATGCTAATTGTACACGCTCATTTGCCTCCAAAGTTTCTTATTGTCATCCCAACTGGAATGAGTCTAATGTGTGCAACTTGATGCAAAGCAGTAAATACAATAATTTTGTGAACTTCGAAAAATTCACTTGAAGTATTATACTATATTATAGTATATAGTATTATAGTTATAATAACTCTCTAGAAGTAAGGACCTCTCACTTTGAACATATTCCTGTGACACATAAAATTGATATGGAATGAAATACAAAGGAGTTTGATGCCACGTCACTTTTATTAAAATATATATATATATATATATTTATATAAATATATATAGTGAAAACTTTGAGCAAAGAAAATGGGTTTTCATCGGGATTCGAACCCAAGACCTCCGGATTACTAGACCGGTGCTCTACCGACTGAGCTATTGAAAGCCCTAGATCGGTGTTCGTCCCAAACCCTTAACTCTCTTTGCTCGGGTTGTCAGAAGCTATTATATAGTGTGTGTATGTGTGCCACACACACACACACACACATTAACCTGACATAAACCCATAGGATGTGAATCAACTTTGGAATAAATGCGAGGGATCGCCGAAGCGATGCAGCTTTTTTTTAAATATATATTGAAACAAGAAAGGGAAAACTGACCAGAAACAAATAATGACTAGTGAAAACTTTGAGCAAAGAAAATGAATGGGTTTTCATCGGGATTCGAACCCAAGACCTCTGGATAGTATCCCTTTCTTATTTCAATATATATTACAAAAAAAGCTGCATCGCTTCGGCGATCCCTTGCATTTATTCCAAAGTTGATTCACATCCCTTGGGTTTATGTCAGGTAAACGTGTGTGTGTGTGTGTGTGGCACACATACACACACTATAGCTTCTGACCACGCGAGCAAAGAGAGTTAAGGGTTTGGGACGAAAACCGATCTAGAATCCTGATGAAAACCCATTTTCTTTGCTCAAAGTTTTCATTATTCATTATTTGTTTCAGGTCAGTTTTCCCTGTCTTGTTTCAATATTTCAGTGTGTACTTCCTTCCCAAAGGATTGCTACACTATTACTTCCTTGTCAACTATCACTGTACACGTGAGAATATAGTTGAAGTCCTCGATTTCCCATCCCCCCTTTGCTAAAAAGTTTGGGTAAATAAACAGAGAGGCAGTTCAAAAACATCACCAGCTCATACAAATCAAAGGCAGTGGATCAACACAAATTTCATTGTTAAAACCTAGCTGAACCTGTTATTGTTTTGGAATCAGATCTAATTTCTGCATATTCAAAGTGGATGCTGTTACACAAAATCATTAATTCAGAGATACAGTGTATGACAATGATACGTATTAGACTGCTCCAAAATTCAACTTTACCTCAGCTTTACATCAAGTACAGTACATGTATTTATAAAATACAAGTATATATTCTTACAGATGGTATCTACTGTTGATTCAGAAAGACTGACCTGCTTGTGCAGTTTTTTGTACATTGTATTTTTATGCATTCCAGATTATTTAGACGAGCAAACAATATGCAAATTACACTTCACAAATTTCTAGGTTTCATGGATTTCTTTTTCATTTACTGAAACCTTGCCTGCACACAAATGTTCATCATTTCTTCATCATTGTATGAGATACATACAATTATGGTTTCTCCTCTTCACTTGTGATTTCAAAACTCTGAACAATCCTAAAAAGAAAAATGAATACTGTGAACATGTATCCAAGTGTATAAGTGATGAGAAATACATTGTATATCTCTCCTGTTCAGAAAATACATGTACATTTGTAAATGTATTGCTTTGTATCTATTATAGCATCAACATTAGCACCTCATGATAAAGTTCTATTTTTTTAAACATAACCGAAGGAAAACAAATCATACAACACATCCCTTTTTTAGAAGGATTACATATTGGACATTATCATTAAGCTGAAAAAAAAAGAAGAAGTTAAGATTACATAATGAAGTGACAACTTTACGAAACATTAATTCAGATACTGAGTGTGAATACTGTGGACATGTATCCAAGTGTGTAAGGGATGAGAAATACATTGTATCTGTCCTGTTCAGAAAATACATGTAAATGTATTGCTTTGTATCTACTATAGCATTAACACTAGCACCTCATGATAGAGTTTTTTTTTTTTTTTTTTTTTACATAACTTATATGGAAAACAAATCATACAACAAATCCTTTTTTAGAAGGATTGCAAATTGGACATCAAACTGAAAAAAAGAAAAGAAAGAAGTTTAAGAGTACATAATGAACTGAACTTGATGAAACATCAACTCAGATTTACCAGGTACTGGTACTTGTACTTTTTACATCAGACTAAAAATGAACAGAGCATAATTATACAGAGTAAATGCCTCTTTTACAGCTTTCTTTATGGAAGTAAAAAACATGACTAAAATAAAAAATGAAGGGTACCTCACAAGTCCCCTTCTATGAACAAGACAAGCTTGACAGAAGCATAATACTGTATGCCATATACATGTGCAAGCTGTAGGCCTACCAGGTACATATTTAGCGAGTCCAACTTTTGGCAAATTGTGACTTCCTGACAATTTCGCAAGTGGTTAAATTTGCGTTTGTGGAGTACAGTACTGAACTTAAAAATCTATACGTGCATGATTGTCATATTCATGTCAGGAACAGAGGGAATATTTACCTCCGCCAAGGGAGGAGGTTATGTTTTCGTTACCGTTGGTTTGTTAGTTTGTTTGTTTGTTCCTTAGTTTAATAGTTAGTTAGTTTGTCCGTGTGCAAAATAACTCAAAAAGTAGTTAACGGACTTGGATGAAACTTGCAAGAAAGGTTTAGAATGACACAAGTAATACACGATTAACTTTCGGTAGTGATCCAAAAATTTTGGGGGAATTTATGAAGGATTTTTGATATTTTGGCAGGTACTCGGTCAATGAACTTGGGTGTTCAGGTTGCACGTATTTGAGGTTTGCATGCGCGCACTAAAGTACGTGCTCTAGTTTCTGCTAGGGTGAAGCGCACCATGCAGCTGAGGGTTTATGACGTAACAAAGGCTTCTATATTGGGAAATCGGGCGACTTTCAGCACACAAGGGGTGGAAATCACCGATATCTCTGTGGAAGAACAAGATCAGTGGTGGAAATGAGCTGCATGCTTGGCGGAGGTCAGAGTGCTTTTCTAGTTTCGTTTGTTTTTAAATCCTCAAATAGCACCTGACTTGAGAAATAAAATCCTTGCAAAATATATGGCATATACAGTAAAGTGCTTAGAAGAAATAACTGACACTTTATGTGTGCACACATAGGCCTACATGTTTTACGAATGCTCAAGTACGTACACATACATTACCCTGACTATACACACACACACACATACATTGTATATATATATATAATATAATCATTAAAACAACTCCTTGGAGCAGAAAAATGATGCAGAAATATGGAGCAGAAATATGTTGGCTATATAAAAAGGTATGCTGTACTTACAAGTTTACCTGTGCATACAATCGCACTACACACATGTATGTATGTGTGTGGACATGTATGATGTATCAATTCATTATCTTTGGTCCCCGAGGATGGTTAACATCAGGTAGTATTCCTAAATTTTATATACATGTACGTATACTGTAAAAGTGGAAATTTTCGTGTATTTTGTGCAACCAGAAACTAGCGCGAAAATTAAAGCACGTGAATATTTTTGCTTGCCGTATGTTCCTGTGCGTACTGTCTCGATTCTGCAGAATTATAAACACATCAAACTCTTCTTACCCGGCCAAGCGCAAAAAATTAGTTAGGCGAAAATATCCACTTTTACAGTATGTCACAGGTTCAAGACTGTTTAGGCTAACTTTTAAGCAGAAAGATACTAGACTCTCTCCTTTGTTTTCACACATCTTAACTTCATTAGTTAAAGGACAAGTTCACCTTCATAGACATGTGGGTTGAGTGAATGCAGCAATATTAGTAGAACACATAAATGAGAGTCAGAGGAAAATCAGACAATCGGTTCAAAAGTTATGAATTTTTGAAGTTTCTGCTCAGTCATGGCTGGACGAGAAGATTAGTGCTGTCACATGTGTACAACGATATAAAGAAATGAATACAGAAAATTCAACATATTTTCACTTTTCTCGCATAACAACAGAACATTTGACTTCTCTTTTTCAGAAGGCAGGGGAAATAATTACCCTTAACATACATCAGTAACAAGCCGAAGAAATTTGCATGTCATTCAAAAAGTAAAGTTTTGTGAAATTCTCCTTTTATTTTCCTCATATCGTCGTATGCATGTGACATCATACACTGTAGTAGTCTTCTCATCCAGCAGTGACTGCACAGATACTCTAAAAATTCATAACTTTGGAACGGATTGTTGGACTTTCCCCAAACTTTCACTGATGTGTTCTGCTAATATTGTTGCATTTACTCAATCCACATGTATATGAAGGTGGACTTGTCCTTTAAGAGCACTTTACAAAATGTCAGTGATATTTTCAAAATTACAGTGCACCCTCTCAGCAATTTTGCATACAAGACAGCTGTATCAAGAAATGAAATAGATGAAAGTTTGAATGTTCATACAGACTACGTACACTTGTATATGCAGTATAACCTTGTAGAATATTGTATATGAACATGAAACCCATAAAGCCTACTTCAATGTTTAATCTCACTATATACTCCTATATGAAAGATTCTTTTACACACTTGCACATACATCTACCATAGCTAACCATTGTCCATCTCCAAAAGTCTCTCCCCAATCTTTCAGGAATTTATACTTAAATACATTTAAATCAAAAGCATATGCCCATGAGAGTATCATTCACAATTTGACCTGTCCTAACACTTTATGCAGTACAAAGCTTAAAATGTCAACAGTCACAAGCGAGAAAGTGCTCACGGTATTGTCACTGAGTTGAATACTTACTCACGAGTACTGGACGACAAGCAGTTAAAATGACAGTGAGAAAATCAAGTCTAGAGTAATCACTTTTGCTCCCCTATGCCCCTCTTAACCACCCCCCCCCCATTAAAAAAAAAATCTATTTGGAAGGCAACAATTGCCTACAATCAAGAGGAAAACTGTGCGGCTGCATGGTCGTATAGGATATCTTCCATGAAATTACACTCAAATGTTTCCTTGATAATTATCAAATGTTTTTTTCATTCATCAGCATTCTTCTCTGCACTGATGTCTTGCAGATGAGAATGTCCTTCCCCATACTCCACTGCATCATCACTTTCTCTCCCCGCTCTCGGAGTACTCGGAATACTTCTTGCTTGACCCCCTGACCCTCTCCGCTGGGTACTTCTGCTCATTGAGGGCCATCTTTTCCTTGGCAGCGAGAGGCAAGTCCACGTGGCACTTCTGGGCGAGGCGGACCAGGTAGATGAGTACATCGCTCAGCTCCTGGGCTACATGAGTTTTGTCTTTTTCTGAAAAATCTGCAGAAATAGATTGAAAAGGACACATTAACAATGGGGTAGCACATATACTCTTTTAAAACTGTTTATTCATTCTTTTTTAAACAGAATCAAATTGATGCCATCACCATATAAAGGTGTATGCTTAAAATAAAATTTTTACTCTATGTTGTGAAGGGGGACATTTTCCCACTCACACAGGCAAAATGATGAAACAGCGAAAGTTTGAAGAACATTGGATGATCTGTATAGAAGGTACAACTTTTTGAAAGTTTTGTTTAATTTCATGTATATAATATATATATATATATATATATATATATATATATATATATATATATATATATACATACATATATGACAGAATCAAAATTTCTCAAAAAATCTTTTCCCTTGGACAATGAAAGAAGACTTGACCTTGCTCCTCCATGGGGCATGAAAAATGTAATTTGTCCTACAGATCTTGGGGACGGGTCAAGGGAATATATATCATGCACTTTATGTGAATAGATTTGGTGCTGTGGAGTAGGATGTTAACTTACTTGGGAGACCTTCTTTCACTTCTCCTCGCCACTGGCTACAGAAAGGGATTAAAATAGAGAGAACTTTCAAAACAGTAGGAAAACAAAATTAAAACAACATAATAAAACTTACAATATTTTGGGCACAGCTACAGTAGTGGTAACATTTGCTTTTTAGTGCATGTGCTTCATTATGAAACTTTGGCCATTTGTTCATATTTCTAGCATTGCACCATTTCAAATCTTTTCAAATCTCATTCGAAAGTACGTAGCACATGTTTTATTAACTTGTTTGCTCCAACACATTTACATATGACAATTTGCATGCCAGCTATTCAATGGCACATTTTAAGATGACGCTACAGAGTACCAGTCAAACTGAATTTACAGAGGTTTTCCTAATCAAACATGTATTAAACTTGTATTAAAAGCCCTGTGTCATCTGTCTTTAGATCAAATAGAATAAAACAAATAGAAACATTCACATATTTGAAGGGTTTGAATGCAAAAAAAAAAAAAAAAAAAACCTCCACCATTTCATTTTTTTAAAGGTCAGTCATCATCAAACAGAGAAAAACAAAAACTTTAAATGGTACTGCATTCATCACATGACATAAAATACTTTAGAAGATATTATGAAAATGATCGCATATATTTTAATCATTTGTCTTTGTTTTTCAGGAGATTAAATCTCACTATCTCAAATTTATAACAAATGATACATCTGTTTCTGCATTTAAAGTCTTCATTTCCTGATGTACTTGTTAAATACAATATACCACAAAAATGTAAATCTCAAGAATGGGCAAGCACATGCACACAGGACAAGTGGAACAAAGTGCATACATCTGAGGGATAATGGTGTATTATCATCTTACTTACAAAATTTCGGCCAGCTCTCCAACTTCACCAACCTAAGGGCAACAAATCAACATTTTAAAGAAAAGTTTACATGTCTGCCCAATGCAAAATTATTTCACAGAGATGACAACAATCAAAAACACCATATTCATGTGTGAAGTATATGCAGAACTGAAAAAGACAACTTTAATTAGGTGTATATATTGAGCATTTCCTAGGTACATGCATGACAAAAATGGTGTAATTTCAGCTCTAAATAGTGTCATTTTAGCATTTTGAGATCTTTGACCTCTTGCCCTAAAACTTCCCAAGAAAACTATTGTCGGGCAATACATGCAAGGCTAGGTTTCATGAAGATACCTTGAGCCATTTGGATAAAAAAGAAAGAAATTCTTAGTAATTTCACTATGATAGATATTACTAACAGAGCATAAATTAACATTTGGTTTGCTATCAATATAATTAGTATTAATTATCATTCTCTTACAGACATTAATCATACAAGGTCACAAAATGTAAGATATCATAGTTCAAATTATAAAGAGATCCTTGTGATGCTTATGTTGCACACTACATGCCAGTGAGGAAGGAATGTATTAGATCAAACTTCAAGTACCATTGCTAACAGCAGATTTCTTGGTGAGTGATACTGGTTCCAGTCCCTGTCTTCCACAAATTTGTCTGCCATTTGTCTCCTGACAACACAACAAAACAAAAACAGAAATGAAACAAAAGTCAATTCACACCAGAAACACACATTATCAAAATTACATACGGATAGCTGATTGGCAGGTAAAAAATCAGTTGAGCGCCGCATCAAGTTTAAAGTCTCAAACTAAGAATATGATTTGAATTTTACCCATCTCTCTATTCCAAATAAAATTACGCAACAGCCATACTTATCTATCAAGAATTATAAATCAATAAAGCTCTAAAAGGGCAGCCTTATACTGTAGATCTAACACAAAATTGACGATTGAACTGTCATAAAATGCTTCTTACCTACTATAGAGCTACCATAGAGTTGAAGCTTTCATGATACCATCACTTCATAGACAAATAGAAATATTTAAGAAATGAAAATTAAGACAGCCCAATTTATCATGTTCAAGGTTCAGATAAAATGCTATGTAAAATTGATGTTGAATTGAATTGAATATGACATCTGTATCATTTGAAAGAGAGGGCCTAGAGAAACGAAGGATTGCTGCAAACATTGCCATTAACCCACTATGCCACACCCAAGATACCCGGCAACACACGGCATCATCACCTTAACAACCTACAGATGATTCCTCCTCGCACCAAACTGTACCAGCACTCAGAGTCACTTTTCTAGAACAATAACACTCTGGAGTGGGCTCCCGACCAACAACCCTTGATCGCTGCTGTCTCACCAGTATGGGCCCTCACGAGAGCTTTACCACCAAGCTGCTGCAGCATCTAAACTGAGGGATGGATTTTTACTTGCATCTTAATATGCACACCAATGCAATAGAAATTAATCGCCACAAATTACAATGCACCTACAGTGCAAGTTTAAAAACCTCAGCTCAGCATTTACATTCTGACTTACGGATCCGATCGATCCTTCTATGCCTCCTTAGCATGCGGAGTTTTCTCGCAGAAGTAGCTATGAAACTAGAAAAACAACTCTCCACATTTCGTTTCATGGGCACCATTTAATATTCACATTAACTACACACATCCCTGTCGCTGTATGTTGTAGTAAGTCGCGGTTTCGCACGGCGTCTGGTTGCGTCGCGGGCGGGCAAGGGCACCATCAAATCAACTGACATCACTATAGGCGCACGGGACTAACACCAATTGGTAGGCCTACGTCACTTACAACTCCTCAAACGTTGTTTCTGCGCTGAACTTGAAATTGGGATTTTCTTGAGCAACCTCGTTTGATCCATTAGACGAATTCATTTTTCATGTGTACAAAGATGGCTTATTTTAAGGCTGACAAACAAAGTGTAAGTGGTTGGGATCAACAACGTGACGGATAATCCTTCAGAAAGTCGCTCATCAGATGGAGGAAGTTGAAACACGTGCGGTTGTTTATTTACTGGCTCTTCGTCAACGTAGATGGCGTTATCAATCTGTCGGCATCTAGATCTTAGGATGAGCAGAGGTGGGGTACAATATACTGTTTAATCTAGCAAGGGTGCACTTACGCGGATGCGACCGATTGATATACTAGTTATTTTTAGTAGGCCTAATGGCGTTGAAAACTGACTTGTGGAATTTGTGAATTCCCCCAGTGCATGAAATTCATTGATTACATACAGACGAACAGTCATCATCCTCATCGATCTGATGATAGATTTCAGTTTGTTATATTGGAATGGAACCGATCAAGATAATACACTGGCACACAAATACACACATACATGCAAGGGGGAGAGGAATGTTTAGTGCGCATGTGTGTTTGTGGCGGGGGGGGGGGGGGGGGGGGGGGGGGTTAAAGGGTCAGTAAGAATTCCCCTACCCCGTTTTCATGGAGCAGAATTTTCAAGCCGTGAACTCTCGGAAAGTCATGCGTTGCTTTGATTTTTGGTTGCATATGATTTTTCTGAACCTTATTTTCCAAGTATTATTATCATTTTTTTTTAAAAATGAAGAACAAAAAGTGGATGTGTGTGTGTCTGTGTGTGTGTGTGTGGGGGGGGGGGGATACACCCCTATTCATGCGTACACTATTTTAGTATGTTATAATGAAAGTATTAGCATGATCACATACAAATCATCCTGTTCATTTAGATAAAAGACTATTAAAACGAGGCTTAATGCTGATCGAATCGATTTCCACACTTTAAAAATGAGAAAAAGAAGAAGAAGACGGAGAAGAAAAAGAAACAGAATTCCTGCCCATACAGGCTATATTGATAGTTACTAAAAACTTTTATAACTGTATATTGGTAGGCCCTATCATTTATCCTTTCTTCGTTCTCTCATAATTTCATAAATAGGCCTACAGTTGCAGATCTAGCTTACACGTTCTAAAAATTTCCTGTCAGCGCAGAGACAGTAAGGAAATAAATGACCCAAACTCGAATGCTCAACGGGCAAGAATGACTTAGGCGCACATTAGGAACAATCTATCAAATCTTTCCCGTTATGTATCTGCAGTTTCTATTACTAGTTAAATGTGGTCTGCATGTAAAAGATTGAAATCTATGCTAGAATTTACGAAAGGATAGAGGGCATTTTCATTCCAGTTACACATGCTTATGATTCCAGTGCACTAATTGGGTGCGGATAATAATTGATTGTGTTCTTTCCGAGCTTTCCCTCATTGGTGTCATGACAGCATGGTTGATTGAAAACAGTAACAAAAGTGGGCGGGGAAGGGAGGGTGTGGTATATATTGTATTTACTCTATGGTATCTACATTTTTTCTCAAAAAAAAATGTAGCTGTACTAATGGTATTTTACATGTCATGTTGAAAAAAAAATAATACATAACAAAAATTTTCATCTTTGTTGTCACTTTACTCAAGGAATATTATTCTGTTATGTTGTACAGTAATTCCAAAATAATTGATGTTTCTGGTATTATTTGAATGGAAGGAAATAATTATCATTTGAAAAGGTAATGGTTAATTGGGAAGAGATAATATACTGCAATTGTTAGCATACTCTCTCTTCCCAACTTAGAGAGAGTAAACTGTCAATGCCATGGCCCAAGTCAAACCATCGTGTTCCAATGAATGGGGTGTTTTGATGTGGCGGTAGCTTGATTGGCGCCCTCCGCGTTGATTGTCGCAGCAATGAAGCGATTACCAACATCTTCACGAAAAAGCAGCAGAACTGCCAGAAGATAAATCGCAGATATTTACAATTTATGCAACAATGGGAAAACGGAGAGACCAAGCTATAGCTGAAGATGGTGAGTGCAATCTTTTTTTGATGGTAAATTGTAGTGGGAACACGTATTTTCTTGGGATATTTTGATAATTTGGTACGCGAGCCGCAAGCTCATTAATCAACAACAGCGTTTTAAGTATGTGGGCACACGTATAAATCATGACAAACGTCTGTGATCCGACCGTTTACCGATACTCTGCATCACAGCCACAGGGCACAGCCACAGACAGGTTTGTTCAATCAGGGAGGTCGAGGTACGAGGTGATACCTCCCCGGGTCAATCGACGGATCGACAGTAGTGTTGATGTGTCTAGCAGTAGCAGTAACACTTTATAGCATTACAGCCAGGTAATCATGTAGGAATGCACACCTACCGTACGTACGTACGCTTCGCTGTCTGTAAATTAAATTTTGTGCAACTGCTGGAATGTAAAACTAAATAATGAATTACAAAGATGTAAATTTAACATTAAATGATAGCAACCTGTCCTTTATTCAACCAATGGCGTCCAAAATTTGACCACTGGGATATGTATGAAACGGATGCGGGTGTATATTTATATAAGGCTAGAGTTGTCTAGAGTAAAATATCCCGTTTGCGGCAGTTTAAGCATTGTTGAGGGTTTTTCCAACTTGTAAACAAATCAGGCAAATTATTTTCAACCACTTCATATATCATAGACAAGATTATTCATTAATGCAATTGTTTTCATGAAAGAAATTTACCATTGACCAACGCAGTTTTCATGATTTACCAGGGCAAAACCCGGCGCAATTTTCGCTGATAAGGGCGATATGCGACGTAGTATTTCTGCTTGCGGCACGATGTACAATCCCTATGCAATACGCGCGTGCTCCGCGATCTTTAGCTGAACGCCTTCACATGTCTCGCGAACATTGCGTAAGCGCCAATTCCCATTGCGAAAGCACGCGAAAATAGCATGCGCACATGCATTGGCTGCAAACAAGATCGCAATTCTGGCGGTGTTGTTGATGTCTTTCTCGTGTTTTTCTCTTTTTTTTTCGATGGTAACATCCACTTTCCGAAGAAAATGGCGGCCCACATCGGCTCGCGAAAGTTCTATTTTACGTGAGGATATGTTTTCAAAATCCATGAACATCGAGAAAACGACAAAAAATTCAGTTTCGTGGACCATTGTTTCTTAACTGTTATGTTAAGAAGTACCGAAAATTTCATTTTGGATGCGATATGTTGTCATTTAGGTGAGAAAATTTCACTTTCGTCAGAGATCGTGCCCATTTTATCGGTTGGTTTTTGTTGATTGCTAGTGTGTTAGTATATGTGTAGTGTGCATGTGACAGTGCAATGCTGTGTTTAGCTGTATATTACCGTGTATGTTGTACCTGCCGCGAACGGCTGCACGGCCGCTTACTGACGCAGTTACTCTAGTCTACTCTGGACTAGAGTTCTAATATCGATTCTATTTTGAAATAAAATTGACCTTCAATGATAGCATTATTGGTAACGTTACATCAATGGTGACCAGCACCAGGGATGATGCATGATCATTATGCAGTTGTGAATCTTAAATAACTGGATAGGAACCCTCACTTCTGCTTGTTGCATGTGTCTAACATTAAGCTATTAATAGTGAACATTACACGTCATAAAAGAAAAAAAAAGTGTATTAAATGTAAAGCAAGTGGCCCCTGATTTGACATCTTAAGTTGCGGAATCAAAATAGCGTGCATGATCCATACGCTTGCGCTGCAACCATTGTTCGAACGCCTGTGACCATTGTTCGGCACCGGGTAACTGTGGTTCGACATTCGCGAAGTACGGCCCGTGCGCTCGCCCTGCCTATGTGAATGTATTAGTGCGCGTGCCACGTGCGGGTGAAACTATACATAGTACATCGCACGGTATCGCACTACGAGAGCGCGGTTCTCCATGTACTCCACACGCTGTACGAGAGATTCAACGCCTGAACACGTTGACGAACCATGGTGTTACCGCAAATTCTAGCACGGGTGGAATGCAAAATATAAATATTGCGTATCACGCTCAAGTTATCTCAGAAACGGCTGCCATCATGGCTGTAAGTGTACACGCCCTACAGATTCAATGCAGATAAACGGACTAGTAACTTCAAAACTTGGAATAAAACGAGTCTATATGTGTTGCTATACAACTTTACTTACCCGTTTACTTACCCGTTGAACTGCTTATGTGAGCTGACCCTGGAGGGTCGCGACAATGATTTCGGGGGTCCGGCGACGTGGCCCACTGTTGTGCTCTTCGGAACACATGTGGAGGTAGTTGCATAGTTTGAATTTCGCACTTAATATGCGCCATTTTTTATTTGTAAGAGTGGTCTATTCATGGAACCCTGTTGAATCAAAGGCCACTTGCTTTATGTGCGGAGGAGAATTATGTACAGTCTGGAAACAGGCTTGTTCAGTGATGTTATTATCTAAATATTCTTATTTGAACTTGACATCGATTTATAATCAAGTATCATTCAGGGAATTCTAAGTCTTTATAACAGATTTTAGAAAGCAGATTATATCTGTCATCTGCCTTTTTTTTTTTAGTTTTGCATAGTTTAAAAGCTGGTATACTACTAACTTACAGATTTTTCAAGGTCATCCTTTGTTTCACATTTCCATCAAATGGCAATAGGGTCACCCATGCCACATCTTCATATTGGTTTACTGAATTGGCTTCTCATGTCTTGACTCAAAAGGTTACACTAGCAGTCCACAGCACCACAAGAAGCACAAGAAACACAAGCACAAGAAGCACAAGCGCCATCGCGAGTTGATGA
Source organism: Diadema antillarum (assembly GCF_040938485.1). Taxonomy (NCBI): domain Eukaryota; kingdom Metazoa; phylum Echinodermata; class Echinoidea; order Diadematoida; family Diadematidae; genus Diadema; species Diadema antillarum. The sequence continues at coordinate 945,656 of NW_027270929.1, read as the reverse complement.
GTGGCGGCCAAAGTTCAGACACGGGGCAGAGTGAACTAGTTGAAGCCACAGACTCACTAACTGGCAAACCACAGCTCAAGCTCAAGATCAAGATCGGTGGACAAACACTTAGAACCAAGAGGTAAGATTGTTAAATGAGGAGAAGGTATGTAGTCAACCTTGCCTAAATTGAATCTATTTGAAATGAAGAAATGGCTTTGACTTCGAGAAAATGCAACTTCTGAGGGATTTAAGTCAATAGAATGTAAAGAGAAGAGAACTTGAAAAGACCTTTGATTTAGGCGATTATTTGACTCATCCGAGGTTGACTTAAGCATAGTTGACTGTAATTCCATTCCACCGAACAGGAATCCTCAATAATGTTGTTTGTTTGTTGATTTGTTTGCATATTTGTGTTATTTGTGTTATGTATATGCACTATATTTACTTGTACATCACTACTTAAGATTTGGAAATTTTGCAGTGCAGAGTGGTTGCACCTGATATCTTCTGACCAGTCTGGGTGGAAGGAAAGGCAGTTAATGTTGCTAGGTTTATTGAGCAACCCCAAATCCTATCCTACATCTGTTTGACTGCAATACACCCAATTTTCAGCATACAGTTGTATCCCTCCCAAAATGACTGACTGAACTGATATAAACACACATCTGTGTTTTAAAACACCTCCATTGTGGATGAAGCATAATGCAGTATTTATTATTGAATCTTCATTATATTGCTTTTGTTTATACATATGCATTTCACAAGACATCACAGTCATTGCTTCTAGTTTAATTCGTGTTATAATGTCTGTTAACCCGTTCTATATTGAATTCTGAAAGGTTAAGATACTACCAGCATGGCCATCACTTCTGGTCTCAGGGAGGTGCATTTTTCATCTACAGTATCTGATTTTCACTATACAGCTTTGACAAGATCAGCGTGACAGCATCATCCGACGAACCAAGTGATGAGGAAGACATCTTGGGAGAAGACACCAGTAATGACACTTTGCGTGGTAAGAAAAAGAGAAAGGCAGGGTGGTCCATGAGGGGTTTCAGCATGTCGCTGCAACATGCTGAGAAGCCAGCAGCATGGTACATTGTACGCAACATCCTCAAGAATTGGCAACATGCTCAAAATAAAATGTAATCAAACATGTGAAAAGCGTGTGCTAAACATGATAAACATCAAACTACTTAGAACATTTGCCTAAAAAACATAAAACAGAACATCCCATGTAAGCAGCACAATAGGAAATAGGTCACGAAATATTGCACCCACTCTTGACTTGCACTCTGTGCAAAAACAATTTATGCAATATTCTCACAATTCAGAGCCTGCAACATGCTGAAATTTTAAGTTGTGAACCACTGTGAAGAAGACTTTTTTTGGTTGAATATCTTATGTGCACAAAGTCATTATTCTTTTCTCTGCAATTTTTAAGTAAACTTTATATGCCTTTATATGTTTCCTGTGTGTCTTCACATACTGATACAAAGTGTATACATGTGCCAAGAAGGTATCCCCAAAGCTATCATCAACATGCATGACAAATTTTAACTATACAAATCAGTGCGTTGTAAGTGCCTTGTGATATGTAGGCAGGTTAGTGCATGAATGAAAGCAAACTTATGATTGATAGTTATTCATTCGATAGTTCATGCCAATCAATCTCCATATCGTTTTATATAAAATGAAAGGCACATCCCCCAGCACGGCATCTCAGGCCAGTGGTCGGTCAGTGTCCAAACTGTCCAAGGAGGAGGCAGAGGAAGAGGCGTGGCTGGACGCCCTAGAGGCGGGAGAGCTGGACGAGTATGGCGAGATACCAAAACCTAAAGATGAGTCCTTGTTGACTGCCAGACAGGTGAGACTTGGAGAACAGGTGGTGGATGATACAGGCAACTTCCATTATAATAAGGTCCTCGGGACCAGCAGTTTCTTTCCATATATTGAAATTTTAATTTTAATTTTGATTTTATAAAAAGGTATGTAGGTGATAATTTTGGGACCTGAATTTTACTCCATTGTAGCGAGAATTTTGTTATAACTGTGTTCGTTATAGCGGGAGTGCACTCTATCTACATAAGTTTGCCACAGAGCTGTCATAGTGCAGGGGAACCTTGTTATAACCAGGACCTTACACAGACATGGACAGTTGACTGTGAATTGATTTAAATGAAGCACCCTGTTGGACTTGAGTATACGTAAATGGTGGCATTGGAGTAACCATAATTATAGTCACTCTCATCACTGTTTTCATCGTCATTCAGACTATAGATATTAGAAAAAACAACAACACACAAGCAAACAAATAAACAGAAGAGAGAATGCTAGATAAGTGTACTGCAACCAATTCAAACTTCCGAGGCAAAGAGGATATGTGGAGAGCAATCAGCCAAGACACCACCAGCCAGCTACATTTTTGTGTTGCTGAGCAAGAGGAGGAAAAAATCCCAACAACATTAATTTCTTTTTTTTTTTCAGGAGAATTTGATATTTTTCATGGGGAAAAAATTGTATACTTGTTATGCAGTGATTCAGGTATGATGATTTAAGAAGGATTCGCTATTTGCAAAGGCTAGCTTGCGTCTTTCAAAAAATGTCTCCTCGACAATTCCGTCATGGATTTTCTAATTTCTCTTAATAGAGATCCCTCCTAAAGCGAGCTACAGCCGAGGATGACGACCCAACAGCTGGCATCTTTGGGGCCCAGGGCAAGGTGCCAGAGATGACGGCGGAGATGCTGCAGAAGAAGGCCCAGAAAGCCCAGAGGAGACGTGTACAGGAGAGACGGAAGGTTGAAGAGAACAAGGTAGCACAGTCTCTGTCAGTGCTGGCTCTTCATTTATGATATTGCCTTGCCACTCATTTGTTGGCACAAAGTCTGATTGATTGTGCAATATATGCCCTTTGTGACATCCCTCATTTTATAAAGATCCAGAAAAACATTTAAAAAAAATTTTCCTTTAAATTGTGCAATGCTTTGATGGACAGCAAAGTAACCGAAGACAAGTGATTAAAGGTTATTTGTTCCATGATGTACTTATACAGATTCAAATGTAAGATATGTTTGATAGGTGTAGCAACTGCTTTCTATCTTAGTTTTGGTAATGAAATGATTGATGTCATGGTCATTCATTTATGTTGGGTCATGATGTCAATATTTGCTTGTTTCATTATGCAGAAATGTATGATTGATATTTGAAGTCTTATATATTAATGCCATGATTCACTGAACAGTGCTGATCTGAAACTAGGCAGTATTTCATCAATCTGAATCAGTATCCCAAACTTCTGAATGTTTCCTTTGTTGCAGAAACAAACCATAGAAAAACTCCTAAAGAAGCAAGATGCCAAAACCAAAGCTGCAAAGGTAAGTTTGCTTCTGAAATATTGATTAGCAATCATCGACAACTTTCCACAAATCTATAACGACAAAAGACAACAATCACTTTGATTTCACAGTCATTATTATGCTGTTATGATCAGATTGATAGTACAGCTGTAGTGGGTACCGTACCACAATATACAGTCATCGCATCCACAGAGTAGTTTTGCCTTTGTTTCAAACGTGATGAGCTAATGTTCCGCTAAACAAGAATTGAAATTACCTTTCCTTAAACTTCTGCCCTAAGGACACAAATTAATTTAAAAGGGTTAATTGATAAAAAAAGGGAAAAAGATGAAAAAGAGTATGAGATGGAGAAATTGGTAATTACTTCTACTGTCGGAATTTGCATTGGCTGTTTGTGAGCCAAGACCGTGGAAGGTAACCCTAATGGAATGGAGCACTATTAAAAACAGTTGAACTCGCCACTGTTGAGGTGCTTTCACATGGCTCTCATAGACACTACCAGCTAGTCTTCCTTCTATGCTTGATCTAACATGTTCTGGGAAATGTTTCTAATTGAACCCTGCATTTGTATATCAATCTGATGTATTATGAAGTGTTTTGGTTTTGTTTCTTTGTTATGTAACAGGCTAAACAGAAGAGAAGTCTTGAGGTGCCCCACATTAGGTACATCAATGGTATCAGTGGAATCTCATTGTCCTACCCAGCTGGCCATGACTTCCCAATAGAGAAAATGTCAGCTCTGTAAGTGTTAACTCAGCATTCTTGTGTTATTTTGAGGTAAAATGTGCCGCGATCAAAGAGATGTTGCCATTATCATTATATGGGCCCTTCTTATATACCTCACTAATTTTGTACCACTGCTCTTGAGTCATCTTGGTCATTTTTTGTTTTGGGTCATTTTTTGAAGACATTGTTATTTGTATTAAATGCATGCACATATTATTTGTTCTGCACATACCAATGTTCTATTAGTGTGCACCTCAGATGATAATGAATGAAATGAAAACTTCTTTGCTTGTTCTGAGAGGCATGGTGCATTACTCTATGTCATTCTGCAGTGCCAAGCACCTCATTGGTTTCATGCACATTTCCAGATTGTTTTCTCACTCCTCGTGTCATCCTAACTCTCTCAAGTGTTGTGATCTGCACAATGTGCATTTTTAAAAAGCATATAAGATGGAAATTCTCCCAAACTTTGGGAAGGACAGTTCAAAATCAAGATCAGAATGAAGGGAATGAAGTGACAAATCTTTGATGGATTGTGAATCTTGTCTATTCATAAGTATTCTAGCCAACACAATAATGAATGTTAATGTAAGGTTGACAAAATGCTATGAATTCCATTTGAAAGAGAATGTAGCTTGTCCATACCATCTTCATAGCACAAATTTTGGGAAATGATATTTGCAAAAGATGTTAAAGACTTATGAGATACTCCTATCACCTATGACCTCTGTATTCCATTTTGGCTTACCTCATTTCATCAGGCCCATCAAACCTGTCATCACATGTGGAATCGCTGGCTGTCGGAATGCCAAGAAGTACTCATGTTCAAAGACTGGTGTTCCCCTCTGCAGCTTGGAATGCTACAGGAAGAATCAGAGCCTTATATGGGCAACGTGATGCTGCACCATTCAGTGTGACCTCATAATGGATCGCCTTGCCGTGCTCCCAATCTTGTAACTGTGATCATGGGACTGATGAATAAATTTCTGCAGCGTTCACTTTGCTGACAAGGGCGCTTGTTCAAGTCCAACTAGAAGACCTTCAGTTATTCAGCCTGGTGAAACAAGCAGGGGGAATTCCCCCAAGATAACTGCAGGATGCCTCGGGTAGCTTCTCATGTGTAGCAGCTCATCCAAGTGAGCTAATGCTATGTTGTGGTTTTGGCTACCTGTTGCCTGTTAGCCGTCCATGCCTTCATGATATTCCTTCCTCGTCATCATTTGGTAAACTTTTAATTCTATTAGTTACCTCTGATTGATGGTAATTGACAGGATTCTAAAGAAATGGAATTGGCTGCTCTTTGTAATTTTATGAAATTTCTATTGGGTGCCCTGTGGCAAATGTTTCCCAAAATATATTTTGCGACTTGGAACTTGTAGGACATTTCACCACTGGTTGAATGCACAATGTGGAACTATCTATGAAATATATCGTGTATGCAGTATAGCTGTATCTATTTTCACTGAATTTATTCTGAGATTTCTCAATTATTATTCCTCATCGTGATTTTTATTCTTCTGTTTTTCAACTCAATTTAATGACCAATGATGCTGGTCTTTGGATGATATCAGTGATATAGGACTATGGCATCCAAATCATGAACATGACACTAAGCAGCACACAATGTTTTGTAGCACCCTTAGGGCCCCAGAAACCTTGGGGCATATGGGACTTTTTATCAGTACTTACCCTTAGGGAGTCTAGGGGATATTTTGATGTAGATATTATGATTTTGTAATCACATTCGAAACTCTGAAATTTACTGTTTATTTTGTATTAGAAAAGACTCGATGGGACTGGTTACATTGATTAAATCAGCACAAAATAAGAACAAAATTCAACAACAAAACATTGCCAATTTAAGAGAGAAATTAAAACTTTGTTTTGCTTGCAGAATTACCCAAAGCCTCTATATGCCTGCATATATGTAATGAGCCTTATATTACTAGCACATTTTCAGACACTAAAGTTTGTCTACAGTGCACTCCCGTTATAATGAACACAGTTATAATGAAATTCTGGTTACAATGAAGTAAAAATTCAGGCCGCAACATTATCCATTCTATGTATATTTATTGTTTATTCTTTCAGTTATAATGATATTTTGATATAATGAAAGGAAACTGCCGGACCCGAACTTTGTTATAACGGGAATCCACTGTATTATGCAGTCTGACATTTCATTAAGTGTGTTATGAAAGTGTTTCTTGATAAAAGAAGAAATAGGTACCCTTTGTGCATTGAATTTCTGCACTGCTCCCAATTTTCTCAGTGTTTGTTCTCTTGAATGAAATTCAGCATCCGTCGCTGAAGTAAACATATCCCCATGCTGTATCAAATTGCATGCCAGAGCAGCACCATCTAGAGGAATACTTTCATCTAGTGGTAAAAGTTTCTACTCAAAGTGCTTGTCACGTGACACACAGAAGGTTACTTATTCACGCTAGCATGCCTTCTATTGGCAGCAGATGCTATCGTGGTACTCCACAACAGGAAAGACTGTGTCAAGTCTCCATGTGTTTACTTCATTGTGAAATAAATCATGATATATTGTAGTAAATGAGAAAAATACTGTCAATTTCATTTTGTGATGTATGTGTCGTACATACACATGTAGATTAAAGAAAATGAGCCACACAGGACTCTAAGAGTGTGTACGCTATGTACCTAATGTATGTGTTTGATTTTGTGTGTGTGAAATAGAGCAATATTGAGACATGTGATAAAACTAGCACATAATGGCATGACAAGAAAACTTCACTTTGATGATCTGTGGATTGATGTTACGAGAGGCTAATGTATTTCACCAAAAATGATTCAAATATGAAGTCGGGACTTACAAGGCAATTATTACCCCAAACGTGTGTGGAGTCAGTCAATGCAGAAATGGTATAAGAACACAATAGTGACGTTTGAGGAAAATCGGGCAATCCATTCCATAGTTGTGAAATTAAAATTTTGGTAAATCCTTGTGCCATCATTGCTGGATAAGAAGACTCACTACAAAAGTTCATGATGTAAGATGTAGGGCAATGCTATAAAGATGAGAGATAATTCAATATACATAGTATTTTCATTTTTCTGGCATAATGAAAGAGCACTTGACTTGCCTCTTCTGAATGCAGGGGGAATACTGTTGCCCTTTACATAAGGTTATGGTAGTACCAAGTCAAAGGAACATGTACTTTTAGGGCAATAAAGGAAGAAGTTTTATCAAATACTGCCCTATTGTGACATCACAAACTGTTGTAGTTTTCTCATCCCACTATAAGGGCACATGGAGGTAACCACAACTTTAAAAATTCATTTTTAAATGGATTGTCTGCTTTTCTCAAACTCCCTTGATGTGCACTGAATCCATATATACACATACATACATATATATATATATATATATATATATACATGTATATATATATATATATATGAGGCAAATTTCTCTTTAAGTGGAGCTGTAAATTTGCCTAGAACTCTGTGTTTGAAGCAAAGAACTTGACACTGATATGCAGATATTCAACTGGAAGCAAATAAGCAGTGAGACATCACAGGTACTTCTACAACATTTATTATTTTATAATCTAATAAAAGACAATATCTATTCAAAGAAATAGATACACAAATATTTACAATAGCATATAAGAGTTTACAATATGAGAAGTATTTACATAAAGTGATACACTGTACTGCCCATGAGCTCATTTACCACTGTACAATCTATTTCACAATGCATTTACTACAGATTGATAGACCTCGAAAATCAAATTCAGACTTTTTGTATGAATGAGTAAGTCAACACTCTACATATTTAGAAAGGCCATAAAAGAAATGTTTAACCCATGCGATCAGTGCCTCCGATGACTTCAGGCAATCAAATGCAGCAGACTAGTAAAGAATTTGAGTAACAGTGGTTAAATGCATGTTAAAGGGCCATTTCCACATTAGTGAGCTTTCAAATTTGATGACCTCCATAGGGAAGTCTTGGCAGCTTCATTGTGACATCACTTGGAACAGTCCTCCAATTCTTAATGATAAGATTAACTTAAACTCTGTTGTACATGTCGACGGAATACACCTGGTGTAATGATAAAATAGTGTAAAAGGGGACAATTTTATTGGATTGATTTTCTTGCTTGGCAATGTCCCTGAAATTTTCTGCTTGTAATTCAAAAATCATGTGGAATTGATGAGTAAATACAGTACATGTATTCACATGTTCTTGATTTTGCACTAGTTTAGCAGAGTGTGAATTCTGGGAAAGTTTACTCCACTGAAAATAACGCAAGCTGACAATACTGAAAGACTGTCCTTTAGAATTTCTGAAATTCCAGGTAATCATGTGGCAATTGTCTCATCCCTTCTTAACCTTCATTTTGTTTAATCAGGGGATACATTTGTGAAATACATATGAAGGGCAGAGATTTTTGCTGTTCAGTAAACAGTACTGAGCTGCCAACCGAGCTACACATAGGTTGAATAGTGAAAGTTTCCAGGATGTATTCTTAAAAAAAAAAATAATAATGGCAAAGACTGCACAATTTCTCATGTTTGTCCATTTATGTTACATATATCACACTTTCTTATGTCTGGCATTCAGACAACATGTATGAACACCTCAGCCATATCCATGAAAATAATGTTCATCAATATAAATTTTGATATAGAGATAAAGTGTTTTACAGTGTATAGATCAATATCTTTCAAGCACACTGTAAAGTAGATCCCCTTTCCTTTTCTATGACAGCACTTCAAGGGATATTTGTTGTCTATTTTGCGAGTGTGAGTGCAGGCGTGTAAGTTTGTGTGTGTGTGTGTGTGTGTGAACATGCTACAAATACAGTTGTCAAGATGCTAAACTCCTGAAATCAAATACTCTGTAAGACGAATGCATCATTGTATTATGCTGAGCTCCTCCTGGTCTTGCCTCTTGCTAATGAAAGCCAAAACTTTGGAGAGGAACAGGTTGAAGTCTGCCCTCACCGAGTCTGCATCATCTTCAAGATTGGTCTGCACATGGTTGACCTTCGACATCTTTGTTGCTGATATTTGAGAGGGGAAAAGAAAGAGTCGAGGAAGAACGTAATCAGTTATGATGATGCACATGTGCACTATCATCTTCATTAGCAATTAGCAATTGCTTTGCATTTTATGAAGCAAAAGGAAAACATAATACGTGTACATGGATAATGACAGGCGTGCACATGCACTAGTTCCTTGGTCATATACACTGTACAAGAATCATGCTTGAGTGATGATATCATTACATAGAAGTTTTGAACTTCTCTGTTTGGGAGAAATGTTATTTGTCACGTTACACTGCTCATTAACAACATCTCAAACATATAGGAATTACTAACGTTTGATTCTTGATTGGCTAAATTACGGTATTATGGCATGCAAATTTTGTTAATACATTGCACACCATTCCAATTTTAGCAGAAACTCCTTTCCCCTGTACATTGTAACAAAACCTTAACAGCACCGTAAAGCTAGAAGATAAAAAGTAATATGAATTAAAACAAGGAAAAGTAGAAATTACGCGGTGCGTAATATATGTCCCCGCCGGAAGTAGCATTTAGTAGCAAAATGTACAATATAGGTAAAAAGATGAAGGTCAAAGGTCAAAGAAGTCAAAGGTCAAAATTCTACGTAGAAGTTTTGAAGCCCTCACCTAGTGCCATCACATAAAGCAAACGGAATCGAAATCGGGTTAGAAATGGCGAAGGAGTAGCATTTTGTAGCCAATGTACAATATAGGTAAAAAAATCAAGGTCAAAGGTCAAAGAAGTCAAAGGTCAAAATTCTGTGTAGAAGTTTTGAAGCCCTCACCTAGTGCCATCACTTAAAGCAAACGGAATTGAAATCGGGTTACAAATGGCAAAGGAGTAGCATTTTGTAGCAAAATGTACAATATAGGTCAAAAATCAAGGTCAAAGGTCAAAGAAGTCAAAGGTCAAAATTCTGTGTAGAAGTTTTGCAGCCCTCACCTAGTGCCATCACATAAAGCAAACGGAATCAAAATCGGGTTAGAAATGGCGAAGGAGTAGCATTTTGTAGGCAATGTACAATATAGGTCAAAAATCAAGGTCAAAGGTCAAAGAAGTCAAAGGTCAAAATTCTGTGTAGAAGTTTTGAAGCCCTCACCTAGTGCCATCACATAAAGCAAACGGAATCGAAATCGGGTTAGAAATGGCGAAGGAGTAGCATTTTGTAGCAAAATGTACAATATAGGTCAAAAATCAAGGTCAAAGGTCAAAGAAGTCAAAGGTCAAAATTCCGTGTAGAAGTTTTGAAGCCCTCACCTAGTGCCATCATATAAAGCAAACGGAATCGAAATCGGGTTACAAATGGCAAAGGAGTAGCATTTTGTAGCAAAATGTACAATATAGGTCAAAAATCAAGGTCAAAGGTCAAAATTCTGTGTAGAAGTTTTGAAGCCCTCACCTAGTGCCATCATATAAAGCAAACGGAATCAAAATCGGGTTAGAAATGGCGAAGGAGTAGCATTTTGAAGCAAAATGTACAATATAGGTCAAAGGTCAAGGTCAAAGGTCACAATTGAAATTCTGTATAGAAGTTTCAAAGCTCCCATGTAGTGCTATCATATAAAGCAAACAGAATCAAATCGGGTTAGAAATGGCGAAGGAGTAGCATTTTGAACATTTTGATCACACACGGACGCACACACGGACGGACACACGGACGCACGGACACACGGACGGACACACACACGTACGGAGCCCGTTTCATAGTCCCCTGCTCGAACTCGTTCGGCGGGGACAAAAAAACAATTTAAGCTTCATTTATACTTGCTACCAGTAAATGCAGAGAAAGTGTGCTAATACAGGTATATGTTTGAATTAGCCACCTTAAGGTGGCTACATCTATAGCAAACTATATGCTTACATTTGGATTAAAGTGAAGAAACAAAGCCCCTTCAGCATCAACTACACACAAACTAAGTGACCAATTTTAAATCGTGTTTTCAAATACTTTCAGGAAAATGACAGCAACAACCAATTAGTTGAGACACTCACGTATTTGTACCCTGACTGCTTCTGACGTGTTGGGTCTATGATGGCCCATTATGACACACTGACCATCCTTTAGTCCCTGCTGGGTCACAAAGTGTGTGTACCTTTGAACATAGAAAGAACAGGAGAAAGTGAATTTGTGATTTGAACGATGTGAAAACCAACAAATTACCATAGGACGATGCACAACTGTGACTCCCTCATCTACATATGTAGCAAGAAAAATTGGTCACACACACACCACACACATAAAAAGAATTAGTCACAAAAAATAACATTTACTCCAGAGTGCAGTTCAAGCGTAACATATAACAGAGTGCAAACAAGACAGAGTTGAAAGAATATGGTAATTTAAGAGTTATATAATGTCATAGAGGGGGAGAAATATAGTATGAGTCATATCTAATATGGGATCGTTATTTGCTTTAGTTTTGTTGGAAAATGCAAGCTAAACTACTACCAGTAGTTAAAATTATAAAATGAAATTTCTATCTTCTATCATTAACTCAAAGAAGTGGTCAAGTGGATGGAACATAACAGTCAGTCTAGATTTAAATAATGCTTCAATAAACATCACATGTGCAGTGTATCATACCATGTGTCTAATTCTCTCTCATGATTTGCCTGATCAGGGTTGTAGACTATGACGACCCCAGAAACATCCTTCATAAAGGCTGGCCAGCATTCGTCAAATCTAGAATGGAAAAAGAAAAGATCAGAAAAGAACTGCATTACAACAAAAGGCAGGCACTCAAGTTATTGACTCACATGATATACAGTGGACTCCCATTATAACGAAGTTCTCGGACCAGCAGTTTTCTTTCGTTATATCGAAATTTCCTTATAACCAAACAAATGAATAATAAAAATACATAGAGTGGATAATGTTGCGGCCCTAATTTTTACTTCGTTGTAACCAGAATTTTGTTATAACCATGTTCGTTATAACGGGAGTGCACTGTAGTTAAGTCTACACCAAATGCTAAAAAATCTCCTTGTTATACTTATACAAGATATATCAACATGATTCTTGCATTTCAAAACAAAGAGACTTAGATTTTTATGAAAATCACTTTGTCAAATCAAGTACAGATTAGATTTTAGAACATAGTGCAGACAATTATGCAGCTCATATTTGTCCACAAAGTTTCTGACACAGAGAATGGAGTGATGTAGCCTACAGCTTGAACTCATACTCACTTCTGATCTCCACTGCAATCCCACAGCTCTACCTCGGCAGAGAGCGAGCGATTTCCAACATTGAGGGCGCCACTCTCAAACTCCAGTATTCTAGGTCAGATGAAAATCATTATATACAGCTGTACATACCGTGAAGCCAAAATATACATGTATGCATTCATAACAGTACCATCATGTCACAATCTCACTATGAGAATAAAAAATAGGCTAGTAAGGATTAAAGAGAATCTTACATTTGCACTCTGAAACAATGAAAACAGGAAATGTAATGCATGTATTTGAGAAAAGAAAATGCTCGAAACTCCAAGGGTACACATCATTACACACAAATAACAAAATTACGGATACAATCAAGTGTTTCTTTTACATACATGACTACAGCTAGTAAAAACATGGTTATCACTATCACATTGTACAGTCCATGAGGATATTAGAGGGGCTATAATATCCGACATTAAAATGCGGGTTCATAGAACCGGTCTTGTCAGTGTCTGATCATCCCACAAAGAGACAGGCTTCCACTTCAGCATTACAGTACAATGTACATCTGACAGAGAATTTGTAACTCCCGAAGCCACATATTTTCAGCTTTTCCAGCAAATGTACTCCATAATGTTTCTATTTTCATGTTATCTCTCTAATATATACATGTAAAACAGTACATTAGAAAACACCCACCTGACACCTTGTGTTGGATGATATTCTCCTCCTGATATTTCTGTTGCATCAGCCAGAAAGTTGGACAAGACACTCTTTCCAGACTATGGGCAAAATCAGATTTTTAATCATGTTAAGTCATTAGTATTCATAATCACAATTAGAAACCTAGACAAGAAATCTGTCTGTTTGAAGACTCAACTACTCTCCCTTTAGAAGGAGGTACATTTCTAAAGGATGGCATGCCTTGCCCTCCTCATTTACACTTAAATCACAGTTACTGTAAAATTAGAAATTTTTATGATATTGAAATTTTTGTGCATTTTGTGCAACACAGGAATTAGTGAAAAGCATGCAAACATTTTTGCTTGCTACGACGGTGTATGTTCCAGTAATTTTAGTTCATGTCTTGATTTGGAATAACATGAAGACACTAAAGCTCATCTTAGACAGCCGGGCAAGTAAAATTGTAAACTCAAATGAAAATATCCACTTTTACCGTAATTCACAGTTTTGGATTGGCAAATTTTAAAGGGACAGTAATAGTTGGGATCTAGGGAGATGGCTATTTTTCGAGATAATAATGAGAAACCACTTAAAACTATGATTCGAGAGCATAGAATTCTTGGTGTAATTAAAGGACAAGTCCACCTTCATATACATATAAGGATTGAGAGAATGCAGCAATATTATTACATGTACTGTAGTAGAGCACATCAGTGAAAATTTGAGGAAAATTGGACAATCCGTTCAAAAGTTACGAATATTTTAATTATCTGCCCAGTGACTGCTGGAAGAGAAGACTACTACAGTGTATGATGTCACATGCATACAACTACACTGTATATAAGGAAAATAAAAAGAGAATTTCACAAAACTTTACTTTTTGAATACAGTGCACATTTCTTCGACTTGCTACTGATGTATGTTAAGGGTAATATTATTCCCCCTGCCTTCTGAAAGAGAGAAGTCGAGTGTTCTTTTGTTATGAGAGAAAAATGGAAATAAAGTGTATGTTGAATTTTCTTTATTCTTTCTTTGTATTGTTGTACTCATGTGACATCACAAGCTATAGTAGTCTTTTCATCCAGCCGTGACTGAGCAGAAACTTCAAAAATTCACAACTTTTGAACGGATTGTCCGATTTTGCTCAAACTCTCACTGATAGATGTGTTCTACTACTAATATTGCTGTATTCACTCAACCCACATAAAACATGTCTATCTATGAAGGTGAACTTGTCCTTTAAGTTTGTTTGATGAAAATCGGTTTTGAAATGGGCAAGATTTCCAAAAACACAACAGTTGACATTCTAGACCTATGGTCTACGGCTATACACTAAAATAGTAGTGACATTGACAGTATAAAGTCTGAAAGAGATAAATTTAATTCAAAAGCAGATTTTGTCACACTTGTAAAACGTGACACAGGTTTCATCATTGGCAGTGATCAAAACTGCTGAAATGAAAAGCAGTGTCTATATTTATACTCCAATTTCAATAGCACATGCTTAACGTTAATCAAGAGCAAATATTTTAATTAGTACCGGTAGTCGAGGGTCGAGATCGAGGGCTGTCCTTTGTTGTTAAGAACAAGAGTCCGCATCCAACAAAAATTTCAATATATGGGATTACGCTGGGTGGCGGAACAGAAATATATCCGTTCATCTTTGTTTGTGTGACCCGAAATTTCGACTACATTAAGTCATAACGCTTCAAATAATCTTTGCTGTTACCTCTGTGGGTCCAATTACTAATATTTTGGCTTTCAGCATGATGCAGGATGATAATCAAGCAGGTTTATTGCAGTACTCGTTCTCTCCGCCAGCGTCTCGGCAGGTACCAGCGCAGCGGTATTTCTTGAGGTCAAGGGTCGTAACTCGGGACGCTTACCTCATGAATATTTATATCGCTCAGCGCGCTGTGATCAGGGAAAAACTGCTCTGTTTCTGCTTTCATTCGATACTGGTATATTTGTTGAAATTCTTTCTTTCTTTCTTTCTTTCTTTCTTTCTTTCTTTCTTTCTTTCTTTCTTTCTTTCTTTCTTTCTTTCTTTCTTTCTTTCTTTCTTTCTTTCTTTCTTTCTTTCTTTCTTTCTTTCTTTCTTTCTTTCTTTCTTTCTTCTTCTTCTTCTTCTTCTTCTTCTTCTTTTTCTTCCTGGATGAAGTATACCATACTGACCTCTGGGAAGGGTATCTTCGTACTTCTTTCTTTTCGTTTCTTTCTTGTTTGTTCATCCTTCCATGCTCCTGTCCGTATCCCTACTTCGTTTTTTTTTTTTAATCACTGTTTCTTATTCTTTTCGGTTCCATTACACAATTCTTTTTTTTTCAATTTCAGTTTCAGTTAGTTTCATTCCTCCACTTGCACTTGTGACTTGTATATAAAAGAAAAATAAGTAAGGCAATATCAAACATAATCATTCAGAGTTCACATTACAAATATATAATCATGTGAAATAATACATATATTTCATGGCAAATCTTCAAAATTATACAGGGGTGGGTTATCAATAAGCAAATCGATTGACTTGGAAAACGTCCTTCAAACATTATGCCTTGTAAATGGATAGATTAAAGTTTCAGTTTATTTCATACTTTTATTCCTCATATCAGGTTACATTGAGTAGTACAAATTCTTGTACCTTGTCAATAGTAAACAAAGAAGAGAATCTATGCACACATAGAAATATATACATGCATACATGTTTTGACATTGATTCTGTCTTGTGTGCTGAATACTTAGCAGGTGTGCGTGATTTTCTCATTTACTGGTCATATCCTTTCGAAATATTAATCCGACTCCCTCACCTCACCCCCAAAATAAAAGAAAAGAAGAAGAAGAAGAAGAAGAAGAAGAAGAAAAGAACGGGGCGGGGAGGTCTTTGAGTTTTGTGTGTATTTGGGGGCGGGGATGAGGAGAAACTGTTCCCCCTCCCCCCTCCTCATCACTGCGTACGGCCATGATCAGGTGATCCACATAGATGTTGATTGACATAGCCTACTAAGGACACAGCTCTTGACGTTGTGCCTGGATGTTTGCCCTTTCCCCATGTTTACAGTGGAACACTGCGTCACGAAATGCGTGGGACAAAATCATTGCAAGGTAAAGGTCTACACTTGAAGGAAATAAATACTATTATGTGATAAGCATGCACCTACAATAGAATATAATGTATCCCAGAAAAAGAACAGCCCAAAGAAACCTTGGATCTCATCAGCGATTCTTATATCCATCAAGAAGAAGCACAACTTATACAAAAACTACAGGTCATCAAATTTTAGTGACGAATACGGAAACAAGAATAAAAGGTATCGAAACACTTTGGTAACAGCTATTAAAAATGCAAAGAGATTGTATTATTGTAATTCTTTTAATCGTAACAAAAGTAACATGACAAAGACCTGGGATACCATTAATGAGTTAATTGGTAGAAAGGTTAAAGATAAGCATTTGGATATAGAAGAGTTAATAATTAATCAAGGTGGAATTGACAAAGTTGTATCTTCTAACAATGAAATAGCCCAAGAACTCAATAACTACTTTGTCACTGTAGGGTCAAATTTAGCAGAACGAATACCAAATGGGCCTTCTAATAGTTGTTTTCAAGATTATTTGGGTGCCAGAAATACAAAGTCTTTGGCTTGGAAACATATAAGAGAAGAAGAATTTATGGATATTGTATATGCTCTTGATGCTACAAAGTCTCATGGTTATGATAATTTGTCAATAAGATTGATCAAGGACGCAGCACCATAATATATTGTTTCCCCATTGGCTTATATCTTTAATTTGTCATTAGAAATGGGCCAACTCCCTGATGCACTTAAGATTGCAAAAGTGACGCCTTTGTTCAAGAAAGGTTCGAAAGATGACCCAGGTAATTACAGACCTATTTCAGTTCTGCCAGTAATTGCAAAAATTTTCGAGAAATTAGTCAATGGTCGTCTAATGGACTTTTTAGAGTCCACTAAAATTTTGTACAGACACCAGCATGGATTTCGTAAGAAATACAGTACATCGACGAAATGATCATTTCCTAACGAAATGACACTTTATTTTCGTAAGAAATGAACATTTCGTCGACGAAATGATCATTTCGTTAACGTCGCATGGCCTATTTCGTCGACGAAAATTATCAATTCGTAACGAAATGACTGATTTATGACGAAATAGGCCATGCGACTCTTGGCGCCCTATAAAAAACTACGGTCTTTGTCCATGGTTTGAACCATGGACATGATTGTACCACCTTCGTGAATTCGGGCCTATGTGTTTGCTCTCGTATCGGCATGTTTTAATTTCCACCACTCATATTCTGCAAAGAGAGAGAGAGAGAGAGAGAGAGACAGAGAGACAGAGAGAGGGAGAGGGAGAGGAGTGGGCAGCGGAGGAGGAAGTATTGATGAATATTATGCTTACTTTCTTCTTCAGTTATCAGCTATGGCCTTATTGTTCTTGCAATAGAAAGGTTTTTCAATTCAAATAAATTCAATGCAATTTCACTTTATTTCCAGAGAAAAATACGGAATACAAATTACACATTTGTCAATTCATTTTGTTTCACAATTTGAAAGAAGTACAAGTCATAAAGTATAATATAAATTGTATGTACGCAATTTGTATAATAAGAAACCATGCACACTTTGCAACGATGACAAAAAGTGACTGAAGCGTTGGGAAAGAGTGATCTACTAAGAAGCGGAAATTGCAAGACGCGGTTCGCTTGATAACAACCACAACAACAACAACGACGACGACAACAACACCAACAACACAACAAAAACAAAAACAAAAACAGAAAACAACCAACCAACCAACCAACCAACCAACCAACCAAACAAACATTAGACCAGTTACATAAACATGTATATGCACAATGAACGTACGTACCATCAGAGCGTTATGCCCGTGCATCACAAAACTAACAAAAAAGCGCGATCCCTGATTTCGCGTGAGCACGTAAAATAGGTGAAATGGGTGAGTCCAGTCAATCTTATGTTTTCAGTTCTTCTACGTTTGGGTTAATAAAACAAACGGGAAATTGTGTTTTTAGCAGTTTTCATAAAACACTATTTTTTTTTTAAATGGTGTGATTAGAGCGTGATTAGTATGTTAGAAGGAAGTATTGGTGAATATTATGCTCACTGTCTTCCTTAGTTATTAGCTATGGCCTTATTGTTCTTACAATAGAAAGGTTTTTCATTTCAAATAAATTCAAAGCAATTTTATTTTATTTTCTTAGAAAAATACAGAATGCAAATTACACATTTGTCAATTCATTTTGTTTCACAATTTGAAAGAAGTGCAAGTCATAAAGTATAATACAAAGTGTATGTGCGAAAAATTATATGATAACAAACCATGCACATTTTGCAACGATGACAAATAGTGACTGAAGCGTTGGAAAGAGTGATCTACTAAGAAGCGGAAATTGCAAGACACGGATCGCTTGATAACAACAACAACAACAACAACAACCACAACAAAAAAACAAAACAAAAACAAAAACAAAAACAAAAACCAACCAACCAACCAACCAACCAGACAAACAAACATTAGACCAGTTACATAAACATGTATATGCACAAATAATCTATGTACCGTTAGAGCATTATGCCCGTTCATCACAAAACTAACAAAAAAGTGCGAACCCTGATTTTGCGTGAGGACTCAAAAAAGGCGATATGGGTGAGCCCAGTCAATCTTATGTTTTCAATTCTTCTACGTTTGGGTTACTAAAACAAGTGGGAAATTGTGTTTTTAGCAGTTTTCGCACAACACTATTTTTTTTTTAGAATGGTGTGATTAGAATGTTATGTATTAGAGACCCGTTTTTATTTCATGAAAACCCTTACATTACTGTCAACTTCAACTCTGATAACTTTTGAAAGGATAGTGCTACTGTATTTAAAGTTGGTATCACTATAAAAGATAACCATTGTGGTTATCACTGAGTTTTAATTCCTTTTTTTTTGTGTGTGTGTCCTGTTCATTGCACAGTGCAAAAGTTGGTGAGATAAAATACTTAAATAGACCCTGAAACTTGAAAGCCTTTTTTTTCAGTAAACTCTTTGCATAGTTTGTTTTCTTTTCATTACTTACAGTGGTTACGAAAGTCCATTTGTATTGTGTTATGCATTGTTTTAAAACTTACAGTCTGCTTTTTCAAAGTCTCGTGAATTTTTGTTCTGCTGTTAGTTTTGTAATGCAGGGTCAAATTTGACTGAGAATTGATATAATGAATAATGGTGAGGATAATGTTACAAAAGCATATTGTAAACAGTACTTGTTTTAAATCAAAGAGAAAACATGAATTTAAAAAGAGATGGCAATGTTACGACACAGACGCTATTCATCAACATGATCGAGTCGTGTGTAACGGGAAAATGTGACAAAAGAAACAACACAAACACACACGTAGTCAAAAGAAAAACACGAAAAAATGCCCACATTAACGAAAGACGCAATATTGTAGCAATAGGAAAGATCACAATGACAGTACAGCATTCAGAGAACGAGGAGAAAAGAGAAGGAGCAGAGAAGAAAGGAAGAGGTGAACAATCCCCTCCATCGTATAGGATAGTCGACAGTACCAAGGTAATTACATAAACAACTTGATTGTCTAGTGTTGTAGATAAAAACATTTTTTTTTTTTTTTTTTTTACAGTTTGTATTTAAAATGACTGGTAATAAACTTAGAAGATTCTTACATGTTGCTAACTGGGCTATTCCAATGTCTGGATCCAGGATAACAAATGTATTCTGGGTATATGTACAGCTCTCATTAAGGGGGGGGGGGGGGGGGGGGGATGGAATTCATTGGATTGTAGTGTTGGATAGTTAAATAGGTCCTACGTGACTATTTCGATGAAATAAAGCGTGAAATAATTTGAGATGGTAATTGCAGTTGTAATTATACATGAACTGGCCGTGTTGAAACGAATAAAGATCTTCCATTTTCGGATTTTCTTTTGTTTGTTCAAAAAGCAATCAGTCAGAATGTGCTTGGGTATGGAGGATACAACGTCTTAGCGTCATCTTTCGCAAGAAAAGAAGTTTGTCTAACAATGTCTTATATGTATTGCCCAACGCAAGGTTTTCATGATTCAAATGAATAATGATGATGTTAAAAACGTGAATAAAACGTCATTACCACAGAAAATAAATGTATTTCACCCTGCTTATTACACCTTTGATAATGCGCAAAATAATATTTACATGACACTTCCATGAAAGGTTGTTATCAACAGAAGCAGCTAAAAATTCCGTGGAATAAACCTCCTGTTAGGTATTAAAACTAAATGCAATATTGCCTGGAAGTCTACTTAAGGAGTTGCTAAAAAGCATAATGTTTTGGCCTTTTTGATATTTAATGATATATGATTTGCATAAATCTGTTTTAACATTTTATTCATGTACGTTATCTCAGCATTACTCAAAAGCTTTCCAAGAATGTTCCTGGCAACAAGAAGGTTTATTGTCGGAGATTTGTCGTCTGCAGCAACACTAATGCATGCAAACCGGACTATTGGACTGCATGCAATGAATGCCTATAAAAACCTGGCTATAAGGTACTAAGAGGAAATTTTCCTAGCTTGAATACATACGTGAACCAAACTGTTGCGATTCTACAGAAAAAAAAGTAAAGTTCGTCAGTGTACAACAGCTCAAGATTATCTCCCCCTTTCTATAGAAATACTGCACTGTGAATATACCCTCTGTGTAATAACTTCCCTTCAAAGATGACAGTTTTGCATATCGCAAGGCAAGTACACAAAAATGTTGTGATAAGAAACTAATGTAAGCTTTTACAGGCAGATATGAGCCATCACCACTATCGAACGAGGTACAGTATTTGTATTTGTGAGATAGATAACACGGACGAAATCAACAGCAAGCCGTGTCATCCTATAAAAAACCCTCTCATGTACAACTTTTTTAAGATTAAAGATAAAAACGATAATACAACACAGAAAACCCAAACAAGTCTTTTTAAAGTTCAAAGTTAAAATTTATTTTCATTTTCATCAAATAAACAGAGAAATTGTGTACAATTAAAGCAGAACATATTTGTTATAACTGCAAAAACGTAGGTTAACAAAAATATAATACACCTAACGAAATGAGAAACAAAAAATGAGGAAAACAATTGTATTTTTTAAAATAATATAGATATCGTTATAAATATACCTTTTTAGTAGATATACATGTAAGATGTACTGCATGCATGGCTGTAAAAATGTGTGCATGTATATACAGGTTGACCAGATTAGTGAAAAACTTTTTTATTTGGTATAGCTACAGTGCATGCATGTGAAAGGAAATACAGTATAGCTCACCAAATCTAGAAAATTCTAGGAAGTGCTCACACATATGGCTGAGTTATACCTGTAACCTAATGTGATTGGTAGTCATAGCGGGGTGCGTTATCAACTCTTTTTCTCGGCAGAAACAGGTTTTCCAAACAGCTTTCAAGGAATTTTTACGAGTTGATAAACGCAAAGCTGTTTTGAAAGCCCTTTCGGAAAGCCTTTTCGAAAGCCGCAAATTTGTGGCTTTCCAAACAGGTTTCCTAAACAGGTTTTCAGAAACCTGTTTGTAAAAGCCTTTTGAAGTTGATAAACGCAAAGCTGTTTTGAAACGGCTTTGTAGTATTGTACTGCCGTTACGAACAAAGCACGCCTTATAGGACCTCTTCTCCTCGGGTCGAATTGCGCAATGCAGCAGTGCAGTGACAGGCCAGTTATCGTGTTCGCGAAGAGTTGATAAACGCAACTATTTTGGAAACCATTTCTAAAGGGCTTTGGAAATGGCTTTCGAAAGGGCTTTTGAAACGGCTTTTGAAAGCCGTTTAAACAGGGGAAAGTTGATAAACGCAGCCATAGACGGGAAGTCAGGGTTCTGGAAAGCTCTTGAAGTCACAAGTATGTACAAGTAGGTAGAAATATGTAGTCCAAGGTCAGAGAAAATTACAGAACATTCAAGAAGGGGTGAATGGACCTATATAAGCCACAGAAATTCTGAAGTTTTATAGGCAGAGTACCCGACACCTCTGTAAGTTAGAGTTACGTCGCTTCTGACGCTGAAGTGACTTGTTATAGTCAGTCCTGCATGTGTTACCTGCTAACCTACTATATTTGTGGAGATATGTGCTGGAAGCTGACATTCTACTTGCAGAGACTTGATTCGCCTACATTGGTGACAGACTCCATTCTCATGCCAATGGACCCCGGATTCTAAGACCCGGTTTACAGTGCGAGGCTCGGCCGCGGCCGAGCCCACCTTCATTTCACTGTAAACGCGCAAAAGGCCTAATGCGAGGCCAAAATGGGCCTCGCATTTGGCCACGCTCTGGAGGTGGTCTCGGCTACGGCCGAGCCCGGCCTTTTCTCAGTGTAAACGCAAAGTGGGCCAGATGCGCGGCCAATTTTAGTCTGGCTTCCAAACCCTCTGCCTGTTCTATTTCGCTATTCAGGATATTAACCCCCTCCACGTCGAAAACTAGTATAGTTTAAGGTGGTTTTGTACTGCAAAGGATTTTTTCCTTCGGCAAAGGCCTGCAGAGGCCTTTGCCCGAACGGCGACTTCGTCGCCACGGAATTCAGTTGGCAAAGGGTCTGAAAACCAGACAATACCAAATTGCGTTTGTTTACAAGCACAGCGCCACTACGACAAAATATTAAAAGGTTTGAATCAAAAGCGCGGCCGAGCCCGGTAGTGCAAACGGACAAAATTGCGGGGCTCGGCCTCGCAATTGAGGTTGGGCTCGGCCGTAGCTCGGCCGCGACTCGGCCCAGCCCCGCACTGTAAACGGGGTCCTAGCTGGATATCATTGCTGGATTGTCATTCACGCGTCGACTGGATGCGGTTGTCATACTGTTTGGATTCTACAGGTGTCGTTGTGGATTTATACTGTGGAATTTACCTTGGATTATACCGTAACTTAGCTGCGCCTTTTGATTTTGATCTTTTCATCGGTGCATAAAGGATCATTCATCTGTGCATCGAATACCATCTGTGTACATTTCCAGGGACTTACATCATGTCAGTAATTGCATTACCTATATAATATTATACTAGGTTCTATTGATCATTGTCTGTATCCAAAATATCACTGTTAATAAACTGCCTGAACATTAGTTGATTGGTTCTTTTGCGCGATCTTTCTCAGTGTGATCTTGGTCGTAACAATATGCATTGTACTAATCAAATAAGGATGAGAACGGAAATGGAGGGTCCCAGTACAAAGCAAAGCTTGTATGATATGGGACCCCCCAGAAAATACGTAGGAAAACGAATACTGAATAAACGAGACTACACAAACCCATGTACAAGAGTATCAAAGGGGCAAATGTCAACTGACATAAAATCAAATTAGGAAGGAAAAAAAGAAGAAAACAAAAAACAAAAATGGAACTACAACACGTATACCATCGTGGACACAAGCAAGCTGGATTCCATGATGTAAGAGTAATGATAAAATACAACCTGAATTGAATAAATTGCTAAGAATTGTGTTCATAATTATATTGGTAAGAATGCAGAAGAGGGGACATAAAAGGAGTATATAGACATGATATAGTATACATGGTACAATAACAGGAATATCTGAGGAGGACTTTTGTTGGACAGATTAATCCTCTCAAAAAAAGATTAATCCTCTCTAAAAAGATTAATACATTATTGTTTAATGTTTAATCCAGCTTCCTGATTGGCTGTTGCCATTGGAAGTTGTCATTCCAGCAGAATTTGCCATCCTGACAACTTTTATGAAATGGGGCCCAGATCGCCTCGGAAGTGACAGTTTGTCCCATCACCTTCACCAACGTTGATTATTTGCTTACTACGCTTAATCACGTGATCAACTCCTGACCAATCCTAAGATTCCTCGTATGTGGAAAGTAATTGTGAATAGATTGAATTCTTCGAACTATTGTTTCAAAAACACTGTATAATTAGAAGATTTTTTCAAATGTAATTACACATAAATTGTCCTAGATTGAAATAAATTATACAAATATTTAATTTTCTATATTTTGTGTTAAAATGACAGGTCAGCATGAGACAAAAATGTAACATGACATAAGATACGAAGTGACTTCTTCTGTATTAGAAGTAATTTATCTTTTTTTTTTTCGATACTTCCGGATACTTCATACGAGATCTTCATCAACCCAGTCGTTTCTAAGCATGGTCATCGGACCCAGGTGCGTCCGAAAATAGTTGATTGTCTTCCGCCAGGCCGTTTCTTGTGCCTTGGCGTGCAGCGTTAAGTCGCCTCCCCACTGCATGTACGCCTTAACTAGCGGATAAAAGGAAGAAAAATAGAACCAATGATTGGATAGCTGTTGACTAAATGATGATATTCACGTGGTAAAACAGAGAAATTCTCATCCCCTCCACCCACGGTTGTGTGCGTGTGTGTGTGTGTGTGTGGGGGGGGGGGGCAGAGAGAATTACCCAGATATTATGCAGTGTTGCGGATAGTAGAGGTGGCATCACGTAATAGGTTTATACAGAGGACTTACGAAAAAAACGAAGTCCTCGGGACAGGAAGTTTTCTTTTGTTATATCGAAATTTCGTTCTAACCGAACAAACAAACAAACAAACAAACAACCTAATAAAACAAACAAAACAAACAAACATGGAACAGATAATGCTGAAGCCTGAATTTTTATCTCGTTGTAACCGGAATTTCGTTATAACGGGAGTGCTCTGTAGTAGCGAGCTTTAGATATGCCATGAAAACGTTCAGAGGACGCGTCGCAACCTCCCAGGTTGGACAATGGAAACAGCTGTCAGCGCATGTGCAGATCACTATTTGTTTTGGAGTGTGTGTGTGTGTGTTTTCCTAATTAGCATCGTCTTATAACATTCGAGCTGCAGCTTTCAAACTCGCTTATAATGTACCATGGGCAGCTGTGTGACTTTCTACTGGACCCAGGACCTACCATTAGGATAGAACCCCCCGGCCGCGTCGATACGAGACTGAGTGCAGAGATGCAGGTAAGGAGCCTCCAATAGGTGACCCGCCCCTGGCAGGTAAATGTAGTCTAGGAGATGACTTTTCCCGGCTTCCTTGAGTCGGCGTGCTGCCTGAGTTGGCGAGTGAGTGAGAGATACAGTGCATTTATACAGTCCAGAAATGGAAACGAAAAAATGTGGTAACACTAGACTTATTGAGAGTAATCTTAAGGATTGTTGGGAAAAGAAACCCTCGCTCTCTTTATCATGCAAATATTTTTCTGGGTACGTTTACATACATTTTCGATTTGCTTATACCATTTTAGTTCTTCGTCTATATCAAAACACCTAAACATTTGGTGAAATTAGTGGAAATGAAAATAAAAAAACATGCATGTGAACATGCATGTGTGAAATGAAAAACATGCATGTGAACATGCATGTGTGAAATGAAATGAACTCCTTTAATATTGAAAATTTCAATTTTCCCGAGATTAGCACGGTAACCGATAATCATGACAGAAGTTTTGTCAGTGTCACGGACAAGACGATTTTCCTTAATCCACCCCATAACTTTGTTTAGTGCAACAGTTATCTTTTCTTCCAAAACTGCTGCATCATTAGCACTGACAGTAAGGGTCGTATCGTCAGCGTACATATCTATAACACCTTTTGGAATACACTCGGGTAGACTGTTGACATAAATTAAAAATAGGAGGAGACCAAGAATTGATCCTTGAGGTACACTTAATTTGATAGTTGAAGGATGGGACGTGGTTCCTTTGAATTGGGTCACTTGGTGTTGATCACTAAAATCTGATTTGAACCAATCGACAATCGTCTTGCTACACCCTACACACTTTAATTTATGTAAAAGTAGAAGTTGGTCTACAGTATCAAATGCCTTCCGAAGATCTATGAAGGCAACTCCAGAAATATAATTATCATCTATTCAACGACCACTGATTCACAAGTTTTGCAAGAGCAATTGATGTGGAATGAAATGGTCTAAAACCGGATTGATTAGGGTGTAAATATAAAGACTTATACACCACTAGCACCAAGGATAAAGAGAGGAGAGAATGGGTAAGTATTCATGATGCATGCATGATGCTATACAATCATGGACAAGGGTTTATGCTATATCACTTTTCAATAAAATGTTTAGGAGTAATAGTCCCTTGCAGCGGAAGGTACATTCTTTGTAGTTGCTACTAGAAGTTAAGTAAATAGACCCTAGGGTCCACGGTGTAAAGATCAATGCTCCCTCCGCCACATAAGACAACAACCAAACACAAAGGACAAGCTAGATCCACTTTAAAGGAATTAACTAGAAAGTACAAAACGATATATTTCCGATCAAACTGAACGAAAGAGTCAAACTTACCCTCGTCATACATTTCTCTGTCGGGAGTTGATCGTCACCACACACTAGGAACAGTAGTGGACACGAAATGTTTTCAACCTTGAATGATAAAACATACCGCGGTTGTACTGGTTACAGTTCGGTTTTCCGAAGGTAGGTGAATCCGAAAATGTGATAAGGTTTGTTGTTCCGATGGTTCATTAATCCGAAAAAGAAACTAAGCTCGTTATTCCGAAGGTTCGTTACGGACCCAATTTCATTGTCGGATCAACGAATCCCAATTCATTTTCGGATTAACGAACCTTCGGAATAACGAACCCTATTTCATTTGCGGATAAACGAGCCTTCGGAATAGCGAACCTTCGGAATAACGAACCTTTGTAATATCGCCACAAATGTTCGGATTAACGAACCTTTTCCTTTTTCGGATTAACGAACCTCTGGGTATAGGGACTTTGTGTGTTTCGGATTAAAGAACCTCTGGGTATAGGGACTGGAATTTGTGTGTTCCGGAGGAACGAACTTTCGGAATAACGAACAGCACTCGTTGTCTACACAAGCAGAAAGTGGACCGCGGACGGAGGAGCACCTCAACAATCAATCCAATACTTTTCACTTTAACATGAACAGTAGTGTACAATGTAACTTATGACAGCAAAATAACAAAATAATGTTTCGGCATGTACTTTGTAAGTTTTAAGAAAATTCCTGGAAGAAAAATGTATTGTTTCCTGACTTGTCTTTTTTTTAAAGATCTTGACCTGCCTTCAGTGTTTTGTGATTTTTTTTTCTTTGCTTTTCTGAAGTCGAAAACGATCTCAACTTGATGTGATTGATTTCACGTTTGTTTCTAAGATAAAGAAAAAATAAAGATAACATGTATTCTGATTGAAAGTGCAATGTATCGAGACTTTGTAACAGTAAAAGAATATTATGAAAAATCGATGTCTTACCGGCGCAATGAAATTGCCTTGCGTTGTTTCGCAAAATACATGGTGATCATGTCTGCATTTTACCCATGACCTGCCGTCTTTAGCGACTTCCATGATTAGATACTCATCAGAGTGCCTGGATTTGTCCAGTAAATTGGATAACAAGGATGGAAACACATTAGACTATAAAGTGCCGTCGGAGCAAAGACGTGAACGAAGAGAATTGATAAGTAATTCATTATTATAATTATTTGATTTGCAATATAATGTTTGACATGGAAAAGGTGAATCAGTGTAGCAAAACTATATTCAAGTAATTTGATAATAAAACTAGAAAAGCACTCTGAGAATGCAGACTTCCGCGAAGCAGCTCATTTTCCTGCCAATACACACATGAATGTGCTCTTCTAGGTGTTACCTCCGCCAAGAAAGGAGATTATGTTTTCACCGACGTTGATCAGTTTGTTTGTTTGTTTGTGTGCAAAATAATTCAAAATTTGCAAACGGATTTGATTGAAGCTTACAGGAAAGGTTAAGAATAACACAAGTAAAAGGTGATTAAAGTTTGGCAACGCAATCCCGGATTTTATTCATTTATTATTATCATTATTATTATCATTATTATTAGCTTTTTTTTGGGGGGGGGATTTTATGGAGGATTTTCGATATTTTGGCAGGTATATAGCGTCAATAGCCGGATTCAAACGTACAAAATGACAGGGTGACGATCGCGCTCCATATCTCGAGATTTTTTTTTTTTTTTTTTTTGCAAACGTTCACACGCTCCAAATTAGCGGGATAGCGATCGCGCTCGGAACCGCGTTTTGCAACCGTTCACACGTATAGAGGGTATACCGCTAATCGCCGATCGAGATAACAGCCAAACCTGCACTCCGGGTCACACAGCGCGCTTTACTGCCTGCGCTTCTCTTTCCCCATTAGCCGGGTTCACACGTACACTAATTAGCGGGATACAAATCTCGAGATTTGCATCGCGATCGTCATCCCGAGTTTTTTGCACGTGTGGACAGAAAAACCCTGAAAATTAGCGGGATAAGCATCGCGATGCTAATCCCAAGAAATCTTGCGCTGGTTCATCAATTAGCGGGATAATTGGCACCGCGCTGGTACGTGTGACCGATCGGGATTTAATAGAATCTCGAGTTTTTATATCCCATCATGCAATGCGCACATCACAACAGCGAGGCCTCTGCGAAGGACAAAGGGAAGTGCGCGCAGGTAGTGGTAGAGAAGGGCGCTGTGTGACCCAGTTTGCAGGCTTTGCTGTTTTCTCTATCGGCAATTAGCGGGATAATGCGGTACGTGTGGACGCTCGCCAAATTAGCGGGATACCGATCGCGATTGCTATCCCGCTAATTTGGTACGTGTGGACGCTCGCAAAAAAACTCGGGATGTGCATCGCGATCGTCATCCCGCTATTTTGTACGTGTGAACCCGGCTATTGTTTTGTTTTTCGCGTCAGTGGTGTGGTTCGCGCGCTGTTGTTGTGTTGCGCCAAAGAGGTTAAGGACCTCTTCGCGAGGCCCCGCTGTTATGATGTGCGCATTGCATGATGGCATATAAAAACTCGAGATCGATTCCAAACCCGACCGTTCACAAGTACCGGCGCGGGGAAAATTAGCGCACGATTTCTTGGGATTATCATCGCGATGCTGATCGCGCTAATTTTCGGGGTTTTTGTGTCCACACGTGCAAAAACTCGAAATAACGATCGCGATGCAAATCTCGAGATTTGCATTTCGCTAATTGGTGTACGTGCGAGCCCCCTAATAAACTTAGGAGTTTAAACTGCCCATTTTTTAGGTTTTCATACGCGTCTTTGGTGCGTGCTCTAGACTGGCAAAAGATCGCAAAGTTCAAGATCGCGAAGTTTGGGCCATTGGTACACGAGGAAGCAAGAGTGCACCGTCCGATGGCGGGTGATTGTGACGTAAGGCACAACTGTACATGACAATGGCCTCGCGCTTCGGAGGCACCTTCCGCAAACAGATGGAGAAGTTTCGCGGGATTTTCGCGGGAAGTTTGCGGTTACACTGGCAAAACTTCGAGATCTTAAAGAATGATATTAAAGATCGCGATCTTAAACTTCTCGATCTTTTTCCAGTCTGACCGCGCCTAATATCAAAGGTGCATAGTCCCTGTAGTGAAGAGGGCGCTGTTGATAATACTACCGATCACCGTTAGCATTGGTACGAAGATTACCGAAGTTGAGCTGTCATCAAGAGTAACGTCCGTAGGTGTTGCTAAGTAACGTTGCCTTCGTTGTCTTTTCTGCGCGTCATGTAGTCTGTAGTGATGCCAGGAAGCGTGCTTTAAATGTGCTTCTTAGTATGGCATCACAAAAGAAGTTTGCAAAGCTGCGATCCCCCTCAGCTGAATCATGAGTTTAATTGTGATCGATCACTGACTACAGTGACTTGGACTTCTTTGGACTTGGGGAAGTAGGCCACAACGTAAGCGCTAAAGAGGAGTCGATAGCGTAGGCGTCTAAAGGAAACTTGCGCCGTGTGCCCACGTACGCATTTCATTAAACCACCGGGGACCATGAGCCTTTAGTACGCAGGCGCACGGTGCAAGTTTCTTATAGAGACCTACGGTTACGCTTTGGCCCATTTCCCCGAGTCCGAAGAAGTCCGATCCACTTCCAACTGCAACATGAGCTTGATAGTGCTCCTGGACATGATATGAAGATCGTGATGGGGGACCTGAATGCCAAGGTTGTAAACAACAACTCAGGCTATGACAGGGCTATGGGGAGTATGGATGTGGGATAATGAACGAAAATGGAGAACGTCTTGTGGAATTCTGCTTTCTCAATAACCTTGTAATTGGAGGGACACTCTTCCAGCAAAGACATTCACAAGCTGACGTGGTACTCGCCAAATGGTAGGGATAGAAACCAGATTGATCACATCATCAGGGCCGGCGCAGTGTTTTCAAAAGTGTGGGGGCCCACTTCCGGGTTTCATGAGCTAACAAGCAAAAAAAAAAAAAAAAAAAAAAAACCCAAAACAAAACAAAACAAAAAACAAACACACACCTTATATATTCCTTTGTATGGTGCACAAAAAGCGTGGGGGCCCGAGCCCCCACGGCCCCCACGGCTGCGCCGGCCCTGATCATGATTGATGGTATATGTGGAGACGATCGTTTCAAGATGTTAGAGTCATGAGATGGGCGGATGATGCTAGTGACGACCATCTAGTGTTAGCAGTGTTTCAAGTAAAGCAACCAAGATATGACGTTGATAAACTTAAGGACCCCACAATTAGAGGCACATTTGTGTTAGAGCTTAGGAACAGAATTCAGGTCCTAGCAGATCTTGAATACACACAGGAGGAACAAGATAAGACCAACAAAGAATGGGAAAGGGTCAAGACAGCCTACCAGAAGGCAAGTGAAACATGTCTTGGAACTACAAAGAGGGAGAGAAAGGATTGGATGACTGAAGGCACATGGCAAACTATAGAGAAACGTAGAGAAGTGAAAAGACAATGCATGGCTGCAAAATCAGACAGGTTCAAAGAAAGATCTAGAGTGAGATATAAGGAAGTGAACAGACAAGTTAAAAGAAAGTCAAGAGCTGATAAACGAGCCTTTATTGACAATTTAGCTAGTCAGGCAGAAGCGGCTGCAAAGGCTGGTAAACAAGGGAAAGCATACAAGCTGACCAAAATGATTAGCGGCAAGTGTAGTAAATCCTTTGGACCACCGTTAGAGGACAAGGATGGAAAGCTTCTTACTACTGAAGCAGAGCAGGATGCCAAATAGGCTGAACACTTTGAAGAAATCGTCAACAGGCCAAACCCAATTACTGAAGCTGATATGCAAGAAGCAGTTTGTGATTTAGATATCGACATAAATCCACCAACTCGGGCTGAGATCATTCAGGCAATCAAGTCCTTAAAGAATGGAAAGGCACCAGGATTGAATAACCTCAATGCTGAGTTATTTAAAGCAGACCCAGAATTGGCCGCTGACATACTGCATCCACTCTTCACTGACATATGGGAAGGAAAGGAAGTCCCGGATGATTGGTCACAAGAGATCACCTTCAAACTCCCTAAGAAAGGTTCACTCCGGAAGTGTAGCAACTGGCGGGGAATTACACCTTTGTCTCTTCCGAGTAAAATACTAGCAAAAGTCATTCAGAGGCTGACAAGGGCTGTTGATGAGCGACTGAGGCCAGAGCAAGCAGGTTTTCGAAGACGAAGAGGGTGCGTTGACCAGATTTTTGTCTTGGCAACATAATCGAGCAATGCGTAGAATGGCAAAGGTAGCTGTTTATTAACTTTGTTGACTTCGAAAAAGCTTTTGACAGTTTACACCGAGACAGCTTATGGAAAATCCTATGAAGCTACGGCATTCCTCAACAAGTAGTGGCTATTATCAAGAGCTTTTATAGCAACTTCACTTGCAAGGTTGGAAATAGCGACTTCAGTTTCGAGGTGAAGACTGGGGTGAGACAAGGGTGCGTTATGTCTTCACTACTCTTCAATCTGGCCATTGATTGGATAATGAGGCAGACTACTGCAGATCAGAAAAAGAGGCATTAGGTGGACACTCTATTCAACACTTGAGGACCTAGTCTTTGCAGACGATGTGGCTCTAGTGTCTCATACTCACCAGCACATGCAGAAGAAGACATCCCGCCTTACTGACTTTGCACACCAAGTAATGACACTCAATGTTCAAAACCCTCAAAGTATACAGGCTAATGGAGAAGACCTTTCAACAACAGATGAATTCCACTTATCTTGGAAGTACGGTAACACATGATGGAGGTGCAGGAGTAGACATTAAAAAGCCGCATGAATAAAGCAAGGACTGCATTCTCTGTGCTGAATCCCATTTGGAAATCTCAGCAGTTCAGCACCAAAACCAAGTTAATGATTTATCAAAGCTGTGTTCTCTCAACTCTCCTGTATGGGTCAGAATGCTGGAGGATAACGAAGAGCGACATTCAAAAAATGTCAGTTTTTCATAACGAATCACTGGGGAAAATTCATCGCATATTTTGGCCAAATACAATATCAAATAAAGAACTTTATGACAAATGCCAGTTGGAATGCATGGAAACAATCATCCAAAGAAGGCGCTGGAGATGGATTGGTCATGTGCTCAACAAAGAACAGGACAACATTATCAAGACAGCACTCTACTGGACTGGAAGGGCGGAGGAAGAGGGGAACCCCCAAAACACATGGAGAAGAAGTGTGGAGAGATGAGGGACCTGAACCACACCTGGAGGACACTACAGCTCCTGGCCATGGACAGGACCAAATGGCGGACTTTTGTTGCTGCCCTACGTGCCCATGGCATAACGGGCAGTAAGTAAAGTAAGTAAGACTGCACGCCGAAACCAAAGTTAGAGAGGCTCTTATCCGAGAAATGCTATTCGCTGACGACGATACACTGGTATCGCACACAGAAGCAGGATTGCAGAGGCTGGTTGATTGTCTGTCCCATACCTGTAAAGAATTTAGGCTGACCACAAGCCTAAAAAAGACTAACATCTTGATCCAAGCAATAGAGTCTCCTCCAGACATCTCCATCAATGACACGCATCTGGAAGAATTGGACTCCTTCAGCTACCTTGGTTCAACCAAAAGTTCCCTTTCCTTTGGCAATGAGATAAGCAACAGGATACGGAAAGCTACCGCAGTCACGTCCAAGCTGAACAAGCGCTTACGGAACAGCAGTCAGCTGACCAAGAACACGAAAGCTCAGCGTTATCAAAGCACTCGTCCTCAGCACCCTCTGTTACACGACTCTGAGTCCTGGCAACATGCTGGCCTGGAGAAGAGGCTCAACACCTCCCATCTCCACTGCCTCAGACGACTCCTGCACATAAAGTGGCAAGATAGGGTGACAAACGCAGAGGTCCTCAAACGTGCCGGCATTCTCAGCATGTTTTCGCTCCTCAGCAAGAGACGCCTCAAGTGGTTGGGTCATGGCGATTGTGCGTTGAATGGAGCCAGGCCGCATCCCGAAGGACATGCTGTATGGAGAGCTATGCGAGAGATGTCGTCCCATGAGAAGGCCACATCTTCGCTTCAAAGACTTGTGCGTAAAAACGTGAAAATATTTGGCACCAATACCAGCAAATACAAAGATGCAAGTGACAATTGTCAGCTTTGGAGAGGCACTGTCAAAGAGGGCGTCAAGAGGGCTGAAGCTACAACGCACGTACTGCAGACCGACAAGATAGCCAGGATGAAGGCAAGGGCAGCCTCAGTATCAGCCCAAACGAACTTCATCTGCTGCATGTGCTCCAGAGATTGTCATTCATGAGTGGGAATATATCACTCAAGGCGGTGCAAACTTCTTGCCTAGTGCTACGCCATCGTTTCTGTAGACGAATGGATGCCAACTAACAATAACGTATATAAACACGTATATATATATATATATATATATATATGCAGAAATCACTGATCTCTATGGAAGAACAAGATCAGCAGTGAAAATGAACTGCTAGGTGGAGGTCTGCGCTCTTAGAGGTCTTTTCTAGTTGATGTGGGGGCGCTGTGGCATAGTGGATAAGACTCACGACTCCGGCTCTGAGGGCCCGAGTTCGAATCCCGCCCAGTGCTTACGTCCTTGGACAAGATGCTTTTACTTACCATGTCCGTCTCGATCCAGGTGTATAAATGGATACCTGGAAACGCTAGGGTAATAATAATGGTAGGACCCTCTGGTAGAGCAGTGGTAACACTGAAGAGGCTATAACCTGGGTAAATAAGACCTTAATTATATTATTATTATTATTATTATTATCATCATCATTATTATTATATTCACGTTTTCCCCATCATCCCCCCATTTTCCACATCCATACTGCTAGATTACAAGAAATTATGTTAACATGAAAGGGGAAAACAACAGTGTCTGTGTTGACAAACTAATATTACAAAGGATTTACCACGGGAGAATCAGTTTTGACCCGTCTGGCAAGCGGAAACCAGTGACAATAAGTGCGTCATATATTCTGTCCATGACCGCACAGCGTACAGGAAAGTCCGCCAGAAGCGACATGGCAAATAGGGCGATGGTGCCACCGAAGGAGGATCCAGAAATACCAATCCTGTCTGCGTCAAGACGAGGGTGATTTCTTACAAAATCAAGGACATCCTGCAAAATAGACATTGGGTGAAATCGGATTAAGACTTTTTAAATCCCGCAATATCTATCAGTTGTTTTCTTACGTGTAGCCCATTCATATTACATTTCATTCCTGCCATTTATGTTAATAGAAATTTCCCACAAAGTTTTGAAAAGAGACAGAGAGATGACTAGTTGAAACCTAATTCCATATACCTTTCTCGACTTCTTGTCCAAGGCGCCTTACTCGTGATTGAGTTGATAAGTCGCGTCATGCTTTCTCATCATGAAACGTCGTGTAAGGGAGTTATCAGCTGGTTATAGTAAACGTTTTGCAAACGTTTTACCTTCAAGTGAGCAAATATCTAAGATTGCATCAACCACAAATGTGCAAATATAGCATCGTCATAACAGGAATGTAGAGAAAAAGCTAGAAACTATATCTGTGAATTTTGGTCCTGATTCGCCCCCCCCCCCCCCCGCTGCACTGGACCGAACCCGATATGCCATAAGCAGACATGAAACTACAGTCTTGAATGTATTTACCAGTTAATAGCACTATGTCGGTTATATCGGGTTCAAACTTATAAACTGTGATAACAATTGTTAACGTCATTGTTCCGCTTTTCACAATTTCAAATTGTATCACGAAGCAGTATTTTCATATTTCGATAAACCTAACTAAGGTATGTGTGATTTATCTTGAAGTAACCATGTCTTCAGGCATTACAACATTTTTGCCGATATATAAAACAATGTGATATAGATGGTGATCTGGCTAACCTAATGGTATAAAAAATGGCGGAATTAGTGATTTTTTGAAACCATTGGTTAGCCCCATCACCACATGAATGTTTGTCAATTTTGTTCATAATTTTCAGTTCAAAAAAGATCGCAATAAACAACAACAAAAATGCATGAAACCAAAGTATCCCTTCACACTGCAACTTTCTGTAAAATACAAGGCATGTGCTACTTTTGTCGCACACACACACCTACACACACACACACACTTTAAGTAAACACATAAAACTCTGACCTGTGTGACCTGCGTGTGTAAGGACTGTCCTGAAGCTGAGCTGCAATAAACTGTATTGCTTGTCATGCACACTCGCGCAAATACAACTAACTCTTACCACGTCATGGCGCCCTTCTTGGTGCATGTCAAATATTTAAGTAGTGTAGTTTGCGATACTTGTGTGCCAAATTTGATGCTTTGTGAAGAATTTGAACCAAAGAGGTCCCTGCTCCCCACTCCCTTCCAAGTTGGGTAACAATCTGTCGTAGAGTGTTCAAAAAACAAAGAAGAAGCTGATATGTACTCCCCCCCCCCCACACCCATAAGTCCCCCATAAACAAATTTGCAAGTTCACAATCATCAATGTCCTTAACGATAGCACTGAGTTACCAGAAACGCTTTTGGTTCTAGAGAAGAAGATCTAAAAGGCACGCGCGCACACACACACACACACGCACACACAAAACTAATTTAGGGGACTAAAAGCCCCCTCACACCTGAGCGAATTGCCTGAAATATGACTTGCTATGGATGGCGAAAGGCATTTTTTGAAAAATCGTTTTCGATGGTAATTGATAGTAAATCATATTTACCCTTCGTGTTTGGGTTCGTACACCTTCTGAACTAACAGTTGCGATTATTCAAATTCGCACGGGATTTTTGAACATGTTTAAAATTTCCCGACGAATTGAAAAATCGTCTGTGATTTGCTTGAATTTGCATCTCTTATTTAGTCTGCGGTAATCGTTCGTTTATTGTCCTGTGCTATTGTCACGCGTAGCCCTTCATCGCGCTTTTGCCAAGGTGGACCGATCTCGAAAGAACCCTAAACGAAGCAAAAAGATTACTAAATATGACTTGCGCATAGAAACGAAGATACTATTATGACAAACGTATTTTTCTTGCCATCTTCTATGCGAAGGGAAACCAAGTTTGACTTTTACTAAATTTGAATAGCGATGCATACACGAAGGCAAGTCTAAGAGATCAGAGATGACAAACTATGGATTGCGAAGTGATACGAATACGAGCGAATAACCTGACGAAAAAATTGGCGAATGCTGAGCTGCTCTCTGTGACCAGCCACTCACCACGCTACTCATATATAAACATTCCACCCGAAAGTTTCAAAGTTTCTTCAGAAAAATGGAAGATGCAGCCCGCCTCAGAGTCCAGTATTTACTGGCAATGGCTCAGAATGAAGTTATACATCAGCAGCTGAACCTACACCAGTTCATCAGAGGCCGCTTCAGATGGAGACGAGGCTCAGACGACGTCGTATCTGGAGAAGGACGTGGCTGAACCCATGATGAAGTCATGACAGCCCCTTCAACCCCTGATGGATGGAGACAACTTGCTGGTGGATTCTACAAGCGGTGGAATTTTCCCCACTGTGTGGCAGCTATAGATGGCAAGCATGTGGCCATCAGAAAGCCTCCTCTGTCTGGCTCGCTATACTACAACTACAAGGGCTTTTTTTAAAGTATAATCCTGTTGGCTATAGTGGACAGTGATTACAAATTTGTCTGGTGCGATGTTGGTGGTAGGTATGATACAATAGGGGAAAGCGGGTAGGTCGAGTAAATTTAGGGGTACGTCAGATTTGTTATCACCTCACCTCCATTGTTACTGTTTCAATATTTATTTTTTGCTAAAATGATAGCAACTGGGGCAATTCATCTCAGTTTTTGCTTGATACCTTTTTCTTCTTCAAAAACGTGCTTTAAGAATAATTAATAATGTTGGATATTTATTTCACACAAATGATCTTTTGTGTAGAAGCAAAAATCTGAAATTGATTGATTTGTTTCATTATAATGTTGGTATTTCTATGTATAAATTTTCAATTGATGAGCTTCCTGACCTTTTTGCACATATGTTCATAAGAAATAACTCTCTTCATATCTACCGAACTCGTCATCGCACTGAAATCTGGACGGACCTGGTCGCTTTTATACTCCCCGAGGAGCGCAAACACACGTACGAGAACGCCTGATCTGTTCTTTCGTCTTCGTTTCCAATCGCACGCCATATCAAACCATTGCTCATTGTTCGTTCGTCTTATCGGGTCATATCAACCCTTCGCTCGCCTTCGGCCGCAATTTACTCAAAGAAGTGAACCGAAAAATCGTTATCCGTCGCATGTCATATTTATCCTTCGCTTACCGTTCGTTAATCATATTTGACTTTAGTTTATAATCGCATGAATTGAAGGCAATTTTATTCGAAATCGTTGAATTCGCGCGCATTTCGTGCGTTTTTCCCATTCGTCCCTCTTCGTCCCCCTACATTCGTTCAGGTGTGAGGGGGCTTTAAGGTTTCCTTTGTGCGATCAACATAGGGGTGTACTTGCAAAGTTCGATGAAAATCAGTCATCATGGCGTTTTCAACAAGCTTATAATGTACAACGCTTATGGAGTGTTTTGACACAATCCATGAACCATTCATGTAGGCTGATTACTGACGTAAAATGACGATAACAATGCTTTTCTTCTTGTAAATTTTAGACATTTCACGTATCATCTAAAGAACTGAACATTGCACATTTCACAAAGTCAGTTTCCCATATACATGTACGTTGCTATTGATGCAATACTGTCGAGTTTTGCAAATTCTCATACAGGTAGATCGTTTGAATATTTTTTTTCCACTTTTGTAGGTTTATGCTCATTTCTCATTTTACATTTCATATTCTTGCACATGGCTCCATACCCCGTCCTTCATTTAGAAGGCACCTCGAAGAGTTCCACAAGTCGCCCTCTCGCCTTAATTCTCCCGGATATATACCCTGGCAAATTAAGAAGTCTCACCCTCTTTCTCAAGTTAAGGGTCTAGAGTTTTTCCTCATCTTCCTATGAAAGTGAGGTGACGTACAGACCTTCCTTCGTGTGAACGCTTGCATATAGCATATTGGCAAAACAAGCATTGTAGGCATACTCACGTAGAACACCATGCTGTTAATGCAGCTTCTGTTACCAATTCTCAAGAAAGATTCTGCTGTGGTCGAGAAGTAATCGAGGTCAAAAACAGCGAAGCCATGTGACGCAAGGAGAGGAGCTCTGTCCTGAACCATTCTCACGGCCAGCCCCGGTACGTTGATGATGACCGGGAATGGTCCTGTGGCGGCTAATATCA
The DNA here is from genome assembly GCF_040938485.1 of Diadema antillarum. Lineage (NCBI taxonomy): Eukaryota > Metazoa > Echinodermata > Echinoidea > Diadematoida > Diadematidae > Diadema > Diadema antillarum. The sequence continues at coordinate 907,158 of NW_027270929.1, read as the reverse complement.
AGTTTCACGTAATATAATTATGTAGTTAGTATCGTTGCAAAGTACAATATTCACACACTAAGAGAAAAACTGCGGTTACGTAAAAGCATATGTCTGCACTTCGCTAATAAATCATGAAAACAAAATGTGACCCTGTGTCACAAAATCAACAGAAAGTCGCCAGATACAGATTAAAAAAAAAGCAGATTCTGAAAGAGCAGCCTTTAAGAATTAAAATGATGTATAGCTCAATAATAAGGAACTCTTCTAGTAAACTATCTAAATACTGGAGTAGAAAGCACACTTTTTGGGAAAGTATACAGCGAAAAGAAGCTATGAAATATAGGGTCTATATTCTAGAGTTTAATCTGATCATGAGCCGTGCTAGCTGTGCAATAAATGGGAAAACCCCCAGGATGTTTAATTAAATGTCTGATTAAACTGAAATTGATCTTGCTCTATCAACACATTCTATACATGACTGATATAAACTTTCAAAACAATAGCGTCGTTCATTTAACAGTTATTAGAGTTGAAAGTGAAGAGTGTGAAAAGGGTTTTTAAGAAATGAAAAAGGAAATCTACAGACACACCTAGTCACTTGATTCTAAAAAAAAACTTCCAGATCTTCTAGATTTGTGCTAAACACAAAATGAATGATCCCAAACTATAGCGTAATGTAGACGAAGACTTGCTCTTTCAGGAAATATGAAAATTCAAGATTTACTCCATTTCACCTATTTTTAGTCTTTACAAAGTATCAGTGCGAGCGACTTTTTACTGGTTTTGTGACGCAGGGTTTGTTTTATTGTATCTAATCACGGGATAAAACGATCAGCAAGGTATACAATAAGGCTGTTTTTCAGAGCGGTCGTAAATTCAGTGTTACATCAGCAGCAGCAACAACAACAGAAACAACACGACGTTTAACAGATTAATCAAAGCATATTGACAATAAAAACAAGCATAATATGTAATAATAAAATACAATACCACATAGTAGAAACTTACCAGTAAAAAAGAAGAAAAAAATAGACATAATCTCTGAGCACAAACGCTACAAAAGAGGGTGACACAAATAGGTTCGCATAAATGCAGACAAATAAGCTAAAACATAGCTATTATGAAACCATATTACAACACATAATCTAATATTCTTTCAAAAGCTTCAGATCGCTTATTATTCTAACATTTTTGGGGAGGTTATTGAATATCTTAACAAGGTCATATTATATGAACTTCGTTTTGAACAAAAATTTTACGATGAAGAACAAAATAATTCTTGAATATTTTTTTACGACTTTGCACATTCATGTAACAAGTATAGCCCAATCGTATCTTCTTCACTTGAATGGCACAAGCTAGATTATTCAATTAGATCAGATTCTTCCATATATTCATTTAAAAGAATGTTTAAACAAAGTTGTTATCGGCATTCTGGTGAACTCATATTGTGGCATAATCAATATGCACTGTATTTTTTATGTTACTCTGCAATGTACAGTATGTATCTATGTTATCTTCTGTATGCGTTTTACTATCTAATGTATATACACGTATATTCATTAATACTATTCAGGTCTGGAAGACCACTACATATTGGTGAATGGGCTACCCTGACAAAAGATTGGAAATAGATGAATAAATAAATAAACCTCCAAAGAGTTAAAGTGTCAATACCCGATCCGTGTAACTGAATTATTTGACAAAAAAGAACGGCCACCTTGGAAAGAACCCCAATCGTCTGAACATATCTTTACAGTCCCGCCAAAGCCAGACTACACAAATTCTCAAACACGAACAAAAAACAAAACAAGAAAAAAAAAATCAACAAGCAGTACGTAGGGAAGACTGAAACATCCCTGTATACCCGATTCAACAACACTACTTAGGATTAGATTAGAGATACTTAACTACAATATGTGGGCAATGCATATAAACATATTTGAATATATTATATGCCATATATGCATTTATGTGTATACACATGTATCATATTTTGTTTGTAATCATTATGCTTAAAATGATGTTAAAGTAAGATTGCTATATTTGAGAAATTTGATACAGGAACTGAATTTATGTTTTCATTTATTGGCATGATACTAAATCATGTTTCCGTCGATGAAATGATGTTAGATGTTTCGGAGAGGAGCGTTCTCTCGCACTGTGTCTATTATGTCTATGTATATTATGTCTGTATCTATGACTAATGGTGGTCTCCCGATCGTACCCTCTTCCAGCAAACCAATTCTATTATTCTAAATTCCAGCTTATCTGCCCTTGTGCACTTTCAAGCACCTGCACGCACATTCACCACCACCACACATCAGAGTTTATTTTCCCCTGCTATCTTCGCAGCAGAATTTGTATTGTTACGAATCTAGTACGTCCCTATCTTTTCCTCGGGCCGGCCATCTTTTCAAGCAATGCTTATAATGGCGGCCCTCTGCATAATCGCTTCTTAACTACAATTGTTATTGTAATCCCTGCTGCATAGACATGCATACTAATCATTAATATTTTATATCGTTGTTTATGCAAGTCAAACGACTCTGTGTTAAATTTACTTTGTATATTTCCGACATGTTCATGATTATGTAAGTTATATCGTTGTTTATGCAAGACAAACGACTCTGTGTTGAATTTACTTTGTATATTCCCTATATGTTCATGATTATGTAACTTATGTATATTGATTTGCAGAAAATAAAGTATCTATCAAACAAACAAATCATTCCGGCCTGATTTTAGTATAAAGGGCAACGGTACAATGCGCCAATATTACTTTTGAAGAGGACCATCATGTAATACATACTTTGTCAGTGACTGCGAAACAGGGGAAGGAGATGCGAAGTTGGGCGACAGCCCCGCATATCCTTGTCTTTTAAAAAAGAAAGAATGTCTCAAAGAATATTGAAGAAATAAATAGGGAAAATCTTTACTTTTCGAGGGTTCCATTTTGAGATTCTTCTCTCGTCCGGATACTTCCATAATATATGACTGCCGCAGTCACTCTTGGTTAAAAATTTTACCCACAAACAAACTGTAATATAAAGATATCTTTAGAAATGCAAAGTTTGCTTTGTCCTGTCTAGATGGTAAGTTTAAAAAAGAATGAGAATTGCTCTCTTCAAATAAAACTTGTAAGGTAGAAATACTAATAGCATTGCTACACGACTTTACCATCTTTACATGGCGCATAAAGCGATCCCACTGCAGATCCACATTTGACACGCGTCATTTCAACGTTGGGTGCAAGGAACATCCTGTTCACGACCTTGGAAGCAACAACATCCCCAGCTTCACGAATATCCTCTCCAGGTACCCCGCAGCAGAGATCGAATGTGTAAGCCCAACGGTGTATGGTAGGTTCAGTCTTCATGAGACGACCCAGTTTTCTTGCGGATACCTCGTCTGGAAGCATGCTCCACAACAATCCCGTTGGTTCGATTCCAGTGTAGGTTCCGCCGAGGGATGGCTGGATGTTAACTGGTTTTGAAGGGAAATTATGGATATAATCATTATAGCGTCTCATACCGTCATCAAAGAATGACTAATCAAATAAAGAAAGAGCAGGCGTCAGATGAAGAGAAGACACAAAATGCTGCAGGTGTTCCACCACATGCATGGCAATGTTCTTGTCTGTTACAGACATCAAACGAGTGTATTGCAACTCGGCGAGATTTTTAGGTTCAGATTCTTTCAACAGCATCAAATTGGTACAAAGCTATACTATTTCAATTTTTGATGGGCCCCAGGAAGGATGCACTCTATGATGCAATCTGCTTAAATGATATATCTAGCATTTCTGGCTATAATTAATTTATATGTTATTTGCATAGAGAAAATTTGTTAGTTTAGATGAATGTGATGCATACTTTATTTCTGATATTTTTTTCCATATAACTTTGCTTAAAAATAGAGATTATTTGCATAAAACAATGTATCTTTGGATGATTAATTTTCGATTGCCCAAAAAAACATCAAATTCAGAATACATTAATTGAGAAGGAAAACATAAGAATTTTCCTTGACTAATATCCGAGGACTAAGAGTTCCTGAAGCAATTTGATGAATTTATTTGAAAAAAAAATAAAAAATAAAAAATTACCTAATCAGTTCAAGTTCAAGTTCATATTTATTCGTTTTTTCCACAATATACAAACATAAATCTCACTTTCTTAAGTGACAAAAACAATGCATACAATTGTACAGAGAAAACAACAATAATAGGAAAAAAAAAAAACTAACAGTACCGATACATTGCAATAGTTGCTAAGATAACGAAAGTGAAATAGTTTTCAATATATGCACTGTGTGAAAAAAAAACGGAGGGACCCACTAAAAAGACAGAGCTTGTAGAGTGTGGGCCCCTCTTGTATTAGAAGCCCGATGTAAAAATTGAATTGAAAACAGCAAAAAAATCCGCACTAAAAGTTTGTCACAAAAAAGTTTGGCAGCCCACTAAGAGACAGACGAACAAACAGTTATACATAAAACAACAACAAACAGAGTAATGAACATGTGACAGGACTGGGACAGGAACAAGACTACTTGTAGGAGGAAAAACAAGAAACAAACTGACTTGACGACACAAGAGGAAACAAGACTATAGCGTGATAAAGAGGTAACAGAATAGACAGGAATATGCAACACAGACGACGATCCTGGGGGTTTGAGGAAGAAAGAGAAGAAGAAAAAAGAATATAGAACAAACCCTTCAACTGCGAAGTATAGGTTAAAGAAAATCTTATAATTAAGGCTTGAGCAATAGTTACAATAATAAAGAGAACGGCAATGCCGATATTGTGGATGAGTAACAAAGTAAGCCTATAAACTAATCTAATTCTGCGAGTCGTCATTATAAGATTGTAAAAGAAAAGACTTTAATCTCCTTCTAAATGAGTATATAGATGGAGCAGATTTTAAATCATGATTCAGGGAATTCCAATAGTTTGGTCCAGTGTAAATACTGTAAGTGTATTCTTTGCTAAAATCGTTCGAAGAAGTTGTAAATGAAACTCGTTAGAACGTCGGGTGGGGTAATTATGGAATGATTGATTTTTTTGAAATATAGAACCAAAGATAGGTGGGAGTAAATTGTTATCATACAAATACATAAATTGACATAAGTTAAATAAGAATAATTCGTTGATTTTCAATAGCTTATAACAGTCAAACAATGCATTTGTATGTGAACGTGTAAGGAGAATTAGAAATGATACGGAGGGCTTTCTTTTGCAATAATAACACTCTATTCAGCAGTGTCTGATGAGTATTGCCCCAAGCTAAAATTCCATAATTAAGGTAAAGGAGTATCAAAGAGGAGTATAACACTAGTAGGGTCTTTTCAGGAATATAGTCTATTTCAGTCTATTCATAACACCTATATTGCGAGAAATATGTATATTATAATACAATTGTCCCGTACCGGTACTATGCCTATACTATCAACTTTCAAAATTTTATTTAGTCCTCGTCTGAGGGACATAATATTCATCTGAACAAATTATGGGTTTTACAAGATTTATATTAAGATGATAGAAATGAGATTGGGTCATACCATGTGGCATTTTGATTGATAAACGCGGATGCCCAACTGAGGACATGGAAATTCTTAATGATTTTTTGTTCGCCTTCGCATTTTCAATCTGAAGTACCCATGTTAAAAACGTATGTAGAAAATAAAACCAAAATATTTGTAATCACCTACGACTTCTAGCTTTCACAGCCATCAAAGTATTATCTCCCTATTAAAATGTGGACAAAGCTGTCTTCTTTCCATAATTATGCTCCAAACTCACGCACAGTTATTTTTAAGATAGCATTTTTCATCAAAATAGATCGGATTTATTTTGTATTCTTAAACAATAAACATATATTTGATGAGCAACAACAACATTTAAAAGTTTGGAGAGCTTACATTATATCTTCGTGGCGGTTAAAATTTTTCTACTAATATGACCGTCGATGAAAGGCGTGACTACATCAAAATCATTGCCGGGAGAGTATAGTTCATCGTTGTTACAAAAAAGGACAAATAATTCACTTAACGGACAAATGGGGTGCAAATCCAGTCCAAACCGCCTAAGCACTAATCAATTGATTTAGTTGCGCTATCATTAGCAGTGGTCGTTAAGATATTGGGGGCTTGTCCGGAAGGTGGATCTAAGAAGCCAAAACCTGCGTTTCGGAATTCGGAATATCGGTAATGATATAGATGGCAGTTTGATTGATTGCGTACGTGTAGCAATAAACTTGTAACATTATCACAAGTGATAACACACAGATACGACAAACGCAACGGAATATTATGATATCACAAAGGCACAACGTTTCAAACAAGTTTTCTTGAAATTTCAATAGTAAAACGATCAAATGTAACTCGCTTCATTGAGAGATATCTAAAATGTAATCGAGAGAAATTTTATCTTTTGCATTGCATGCCAAATGACGATGATAATACAAGGATTTATTGACATATTAACATTTTGTTATTTCTTTTTTTTTCTTTTTTGTGAGATAAATGTTATTCTTTCTATTAAGTAATGTTTAACTGGTCCGGGGATAAAATGTACCTTTAATAAAAGAAAAATATCCGGTATTTTTTAAACTTCACTTATGCTTACCGCTTTTGCATTTACAAAATATAAAGATAAACATATTTTGGACATGATGCTTTAAAAAGGAAACACACACACACACACACACACACACACATATAGTACAGTTTTGTATATACAATTGCCACACATCAATTGGTGCAAGCTTCTGATTTTATCATCTTACTCCCAATACACAATGTGTTCATTACACCGGAAATAACAAAGTAGCATGACACACACCTGACAATCTACCATCTGCATCAGCTTCATAGTGCCCTTGAGATTCGAACCCAAACTTGCTGCATTCAGACCTCACTCGAGCTCGCAGGACGACATGCTGTCCGGGTCGCAGCCCGCTAGCACCAATGTCCATGTGTCCATCCATGAGACCAGCTTCAGGGAGGACACTTAGGACTGGAGCCTGAGTCGGAAACGTCCGTGTCCAGATTCTCTGGCCATGTTGATGGGGAATGCTGCTGATAACCTTGGACGATGCTAATATCTGTGGAAGTCTTCGATTGAACAACGCCATTTTACTGAATGACGTAGTCAGCATGACAGAGTACACCCTTTATGCGTTCCTCAAAGCGTTCTGTACAGTTGAGTGTCACCACAACTCATCGAAATAGACGGATGTATAAAATATCCTGCTTACATTGGCAGGATTTCATGTGTGTGTATTTGTGTGTGGGAGTGCATGTTAGCATCTGGAGATTCTAAATGGCGTACTTCATGGAAGCTGCATCACGCATTCAACAATTCTTTATCCTTTTGTCTCTGTCATGCCTGTGCACCAATGCCACCGCGAGTTCACTGCCCTTTTTTTTATTCAAAAGCAACGGAAAATGCCCTATGACTATTTTTTTCATTTCAATCAATTGTCACCCTCTGTGCAAACACATTCTAAAATCGCAACTGCTGATCTATATTTCTACAAATATGTGGGGGAAAAAAGGAACCGGTGGAAAGCGAATTTGTCATCAATACTGCTTTTAGGGCGTCGACATTACCCACCAGTCTATCCCTGGTTGATGGAATACTAGTAGCAGTTGATATAGTCCCAAGAGCTCCTCCCAGCGCTGGACACCCACATTCGGGAGCGGGAATTTTTGAGAAAATGATTTCAAAGCGGGTGATACCCAACGAACGTGGCAATGATATTTGCAAGTATGAAAATTACAGTTTGTCATGAACCTTTGGATTTTGCTTTCACAGAGTTAAAGGTGTAACTGATTTCTTGTGTTTTTAATCGGAGGGTAGGTCTTCATTTACAAAATACTTATAGGCTGAACATTTTTTGTTCTGTCCAGTAACAAGTTGAGGTGCAACCCAAGGCACACGTTTAAAAGTGATAATTTCAAGTACTATGAAGTCATTATAAACAGTAACTCCAAAATATTTCTTTAGTTCCTCACGTATGTAGTCACTTTATCATATTTTGTCATGATTTGACATCATCATTCAGTATGAAATTTCCACATATTCCCTTATACGCTCCCTAAATGGTGAAAAATAGGAATTGTCTTATGGCGGTGCTGTATTTCGAGGGTGCTGAATAGCAATCTGGATGAGGCAACCCTCACATTTGAGAATTTTGAAATATCCAAGTGACCCTCAAAAACTAATTCCGAAATAGGAATTTTGTTATGATTGTTTTGAATGACGATGGTTTCTGGTATATATCACTACATATTATTTTTTTTTTCCGGGGGGGGGGGGGGGGGTTGTAATAAGTGTGTTATAATAAGGATTAGTATTGATACATAGAGAACTCATAGTTGTAACTAGATTATCAGTCTGTGTTCTCTCCTGACGTTTTCCTTTTAAACTGAAATTACGAGCCCAAGTAATTTAATAAACTGTAATGGATACAGAGTAGTCGTAAACAATAACTATGACATAATCTATGACGTTGATAACGACATAGCAATGTTGATGACATAACATATGTGCCAAAGACAACAATGACAAGAAAGTAAATATAGAGACAGCTGGACATGCCATGTTTCAATTTCATCACTGGGGTTCGAGTTCCATTATCTCTTTGCAATTATCAGCGGCAATATAATAGACTAGGCTATTCAATTCGAATCAATTTTATTCAGTTCACTTAATCTTCTTCTTCAACAGAACATCAGATTATATAATTATGTGACAAAACCAACAAAAAGTCCCAACTCATACAATCGATTAAAACTTACAAAACTAAAATCTAAAGTCATTCAGGACTTAACAGTCCCATTCAAAACACACAAGAAAGAACACAAACACAAATTCAAACTCTTAATAGCAACGAAGCATGACTTTATAAGGTGTACAAGCTGTTATTGACGAATGGGAACAGGGATTGTTGAGAAAAAAAAATGATTGAATATCTGGTGATTCAGGGAAACACTAAAGCTGTGCTGATAAATGAGATATGAATTTCATCATAATGTATATCATGATTATCATGTATGACTGATTGTGTATTTAAAATACTAAAATACTGAAGAGGTAATAAAGATTTACCAGCGCCTGTTATAATTAACATTCGGACCTCAAGTATCGCAAGAGGAAAATACCCCGTAAAAATATATTAACTAATACATTGAGACCGAAAGGTCAAAGGTGATATATTATCAATTTGACTTAAGTGGAGTAATGAGTTGTATATTGTTGATACTGATACCAAATTAACACGCTTTTTTGTCGTGGCTTGTTTCTGACAACTCTGTTGGGCGACAAACAAACAAACAAACAAACAAACAAACAAACAAATTTCAGATATGTAAACCTTAAATGTTGATGTGAATACCGAGACCCAAAGTGCGATTGCTTGGTGAGGACTAGAGCTGCTGAAAATTTGGAAATTATTGAAATGCAACCCTGAACAATTCTGTTATTGTCAGTACTGCAATGTGCCCTATAATCGTCCCTACCAAAAAGAAGCTGACAATACTATTGTCCTTCGGCAGGGTTGGGGAGCACGCATGCGTGAAAAGTCAGTACAAGGTCGCAAGGTGTGCACCATCACAGACAAAAGACGAAACATTACTATGTATTTTAAAGGGCTCTTAGAGAATATGATTGGTCGTGGACATATTCTGAGTTCAAACGTGTCCGCAACATCCTTTCAGTCCCAAGAAAAGGGTCAGTACCACCAATGGGCAAAGAAAGACGTCAACACGGACGACCACCGACTTTCTCCTGACGTTCATCATCGCACTTTCGGGGATGACTTATCATTTTTTTAAGGCACTCCGATGAGCAGTGGGCAAATAAAAGTACTTCGGACTGCAGGCCACAAGTTTGAAGGTTCCCAGACATGGTTATATTGTTAATAACCACCATTCGAGAGTATAACATCTGTGCAATATAAATTGATCTCAGTAGTGGAAAGAAATAAACAATTCGTGTTTGGGTGGGGGTAAAATATTCTTTCATATAATATGATCATTTTACGTGTGTGTGTGTGCGTGTGTGTGTGTGTGTGTAGTGTGTATGTTACATTATGCGTGTTTGTGTTGCAAAGATTATGAACACAAAAAGAAGAAAAATAGAAACACTTTAATGAGGTGAGGGTTTATAAGATTTTCTTAAAATGATCTCTGCCATTTTTTTTCCCAACTGGCACCAAGGAATGATGTCATTATTTTGATCGTGATGATGGACGTACAGGGCCTATTTTCTAATCCTTTGCACGTTATGATATGGAATCCATAACAAAAGTCTGTGGTAGTGACACTGTACGTAGGTTGAACGAGACACAGAGCACCAGACAGACTGCCAGGCACCGAATGCACGGTTGACTGATGAAGACAAATTAAAAGTGTTTTTCACATACCTCGGTGCCATTAAAAGGGAAGCATTGAAAATATGTGTTTGTCTGCTCCTTGGACTGCTGGAGCACGTACAAGTGTTTGTACCTCACACCCACCTCCACCTCAGACATCCATTGTCATTGTGGTGCAGAGCGAGATCTTCCATTCTCATTGTCACCCTTAACGTTTTAAATGAAGTGGGACTTCTTCTCGTTTTTTTGTTTTCTTTTTGCCCCACTAATGAATAGATGGGTTAAATAAATAAAATAAATAAATAAATAAATAGAATAAGTTAAGTAAAGAACAATGAAGGATTTGAACATACTGTTTGAATTTCCCGTCGCAGTGCTATCAAGGTTGGAATTTTTACATACACCTTTTACTTGCCTGCGAATCACCAACAACTTTTCAACACAATGCGTGTTCAAACGAAAACATTTGGTTCATATGCATTTCACTCACTATTCCATAGTGACTATATCACCTTCGACGTACTTGGACAGTTATGTTTATCAGCAATTCACTCGGAGAGTTGTGAGGCCATGACACTACCACTTCCAATTTATTTTTGCTCGTTGTCTTTAAAAGCAAATGAGGTTTCGTGAATATATGCGAAATCTGAAATATCCGATTTTTTCCCCTGCAAGTTATCAATATCACGACAGTATGATTAAATATCAGTGCAACTTTGGAAATTGAAGATGATACCATAAAGAAACAACATAAGCACGGATTCTAGTTTGCTGTTCCGAAGATTCGATTTTACGAAGGTTCTTTATTTCGAAGGCTCTTAAATCCGAAAATTTGAAACAAAAGAAAAAGAAGCAAAGTCATATTCAGGGAAATGTAAAAAGCGTACAAAAGAAACATGATTATACAATATAATCATGTTTGTGTGTGCAGGGGAGAGTGTGGGAGGGGAGACAGCCCCTTTCTACACTAGGAAGATTTTGTATTTTCCGACCGGAGATGGAGAGATGTGCACATTTTGACGAAATGAAATTGTTTTGCTTCTATCCATACAATATGTAAAGTATATAAAGACTAGTATTCAGGGCAAGTAATGAGATTGTGGGAGGGCGTATCGTGGGAGGGGGATACTTTCTCCCACACGAGGGATACACCACCCCTATCTTTCATTGTTATTCAGGGACCAGGTACACATTTTTGGTGATAAGTTTGGAAAACTTTATTGCATTCTCGTCGGTTGTAATACATGTTTTGTACGGGACTGTACGGGAGTAGGTGTAGTTTGGGCACTTCCTATGGGGTTGCCTTTGAATGTGCAACCTTTTCACTTATATTGTAGAACAATATCTCCTTTGTCAACTCCATAACATTTCTTGAAATGAAAGTGCACTTGCTATACGGCAGGAAGAACTTTTTAATACTTTTTAATGTGCAATTAGACCAACGAAATTAGTAGAGAGTAGATCGCATGTTTCCTATATTGCCATGCGGGTGGGTAATAGGCACCTCCCACAGGGTTGCACTTGAATGTCACACAAATCACTGTCAAGATACAGTGCACTCCCGTTATAACGAACACGATTATAACGAAATCCGGTTACAACGAAGTAAAAATTCAGAATTTCTAAATGCAATCCTCAGATCTGCAAAGGTATATGTGATTGTGTATGTGTGTTTATATGTGCATAATGTCTAAATAATAAATGCCAAGGTAGGACCTATGACAATGCTTACCTATTGTATGATATCTACTCAGTAAATGATAGATCTAAGGTTGATCAATATGTTGTTTTTATTTACTATTCCGTTTTTCTGTTAAATAAACTTTTTTTTTATTGTAAACGCTCAGAGCCCAACAAGAAGAGCGTATCAAACATTCATTGCATTGTATTGTTTTGTATTGTATGGATAGGAAGGTGCTTCTGTTTTGAAAATTTGTATGATTTATTAATAGACTATTTTCATAAAATGTGCAAAGATTTCAGCTTAATCTGATAATCCTTTCAGCTAAATCTGATTATCCTTTTGTTGTGGTCGCTGTGAAGTTTTACTTCCTGTTTTAGTTGCCCCATTTATTGTACAGAGCAAAGCCTTGTGAGTGCTTCAAAACAGTTCTAAAATGTGTGTTAGGGATGGGAACAACTAATGCAAAAACTTAAATCAGTATAATCAATGTAAATTATTGTTAAATATGCAAAATGTGAACAATAGTTAAGATAAAAGTGTTTCACTTTCAAAATGTTTTACTGATGCATGTCAAAATGAAGTATTACCATATTTTACATATATCGATGACCTGACATTTATTTTGAAGAAAACCATCCACTGCAATCTCCATCAATACTGCAATATTAACTGTATGAAACAGTAAATTGGTCTTCTGAATATCACATAAAACTCATTCCAAATGAATGTAGAGTTTGCAGAGTTACAACACTGTAAGAAATTCACGCTCATCGAAAGCAATATTCATTGTTGATTCATCTCTTGAATATTTCGAAACCGTTAAGTTAATTGATATAGATGTGTGTATATGAACATTCATTGTATATAAGTGGGATAGGCAGATTGCATGCTGCAACAGAATACTTTACATGTTTAGAATAGTTATATTGTTACAATTCTTTATTCCGTAGGTTCTTTATTTCAAAAATGAAAAAAAAAAAGGTTTACAGTTCCGAGGGCTCGTTAATCCGAAAATCAGATATACACTTTACTTCGTTGCTGCGAAGGTCCGTTATCATTCGGACAGACAGAGAGTCTAGAGGTATACTGAAATGACGGTTGAAATAGATTCTGTATCTGAAAAATGTAAATCATAAAAGTGCTTTGACAAAGAGTAAATGAGGATATTTGAAAAGTGAGCAAAAATAGGCCCTACTCTATTGAGTTTGTTAAATCTTTATAAAGTAACCCACAATGTAAACAATAGTTCACACAAAATATTTTCCCATATACTTTTGAAAGGCATTTATCAAATGCCTCACAGTTTAAAGTAGAAACAGTCCCATTAATGAAAAATACAACAACAAAATTCTTTATTTTACCTATCCCCAACAATTTCCATGTTCTTGGCAAGATTGTAAAAGTTACATTAGTGTCGTTTATATTTCAGTTTCAACATTTATTCAAATATAATGTTATTAACCCGTAAACTGCTACGGGCCACTTTTCTGTCCCCAAGCTACATTTTGTGTCTTTCTGTTATCATGAAATCCCATGTTATTTCACTTAAACATATTCACTTTTATCACACTAATGCAGAAAAAATAAATTTAATCATAAAATTAAATTTTACAACTTAAAATGAGGTCAAAATATGCGTTTTCCACGAAGTACCACATAAAATTCATTATATGGGACTACACGGATATTGCAAACATGATTTACAATTATGCAATTTTTATAAAAAAGATAAATACTCGAGGTTTCTGTACTGGGTTTTCTAAGATACAAATCTACAAAATTAGGTAGAAAATTTGGGAAAGCATCCAGGAAAATTTGAAAAATATTACATTTTTTTTTTTAAGTTACAAAAATGATGATTTTTTCAATATGAAAATTAGTGTTTTGCAGGCAGGGTTGCTGCCAGACACTATCTATTAGCGTGAGCAAGGTAAGTAACATCAAAGACGTTATGCAAACGAGATTATTTTTACAATCATCTGTTGAATCTTCTGTCCTTATCATAAAAGGACTTTCAAACGTAATTTTCAAAATGTGAATTTTATGAAAACCTTCACGATTGTTCCTGACAAGAAAGCAAGTCCGAAGTTTGTTGTCGTACGAAGCAACGGGTAACGCATGCAAACTGATTCCAAGTATTGGACTGCAATGCAAATACTATGCCTGTGGCAAAGAAGGACAAGTTGTATAAACTGCCAGTATTTTCTTAGAAATGCTGTGCGGTATAATATTTCCAGTGTTAAATTTTCCATGTGAAAGATTTCTTCTTTCTTTTCTTTTTTTTAAATCGCGAAATACGTCAATAGAATGTCGTACTGCATGGCAGTACAGAACAGTTGCATTTGCTGGATGAGAAGACATTAACGAAATCACTTGTGAAATAATCACGTAGCTCGTATCACGTATTGTAACTCTTTTAGATAGAGACATAATATACATGCATGATGAAAACAACAAAAAGAGACACTCCAGTCTTTCATGCGAGGTCTTCATCAACCCAGTCGTTTCTGAGCATGGTCATCGGACCTAGGTGCGTCCGGAAGAAGTTGATGGTCTTCCTCCAGGCCGTTTCTTGTGCTTTGGCGTGCAATAGTTGGTCTCCTCCCCACTGGATGTACGTAACTATCGAATAATATGAAACAGTGTAAGAGATCGATTAGCAGACGACTATTTTGGCAACCATGAAGAAAAAAATAAGGTAAGAATTCTTACTTTTTTATGGGGGGGGGGGGTAGACAGAGTGAACGGGAATAGGTATAATCAACAATTATGTTCTGGGCCTTTATGTCACAAAAGCGAAACTGTGTCATTCAGACTTGGAAATATTGTGGATTATACAGATCATGGGCGGCCCTCAGACCTGCTACTGGACTTACCATCAGCAAAGTGTGGCAGGTAGAGGCGAGACTGAGGGCAGAGCGGCACGTAGGGCACCTCCAACAGGTGACCCGCCCCTGGTAGACTGGTGTAGTCAAGGAGATGACCCTTTCCAGCTTCTTCGAGTCGGTGAGCTGCCTGAGAGATGTGAATGAAAGGTACATGTATACATTGTTTATGAATGGTATCAAGAATAGAGGGACAAAGGGTATAAAACGTGAACATGGTCCTACTGTTCAAAGAACGTTCAGTGTGACAGTCCCTCGTGGCGGGCGCTATACATTATTTTTGTTTGCAACTCACTAGTAATTACTAGTGATTCGAACTTGAACGAACTTGAACTTGAACTTGAACTTGAACTAGGATTACAGTACAAGTATGCCAACACTTAAGCATTCTGAGAGCTCTATAGGTGAGAAACAATAGCTTTACTTTTTCTGCAATAGATATTGCGTAGTAATGCGAAAAAGGAAGTACAGTAGTTTCCATGAAATTGCAGTATTATTGGCAAAAACCCCTCCAGAACAAAAACAGTATAAAAACAGGAAAAGGAACGGTTGGCATGATGTTTACGCATCGAGTATACTGTGTATTTTTTTTTTTGCAGACAAGAAGCGAGCTAGGAAGTTGTATATAGCTTCAATGGATTTTGTGACTACGTGTGTTTGATGTTTTATATCACAGTGGCATTCATCCTCCTCACGCATACAAGTTGGCGAACATGTATCATTTTTTTTAAGAGTCTGGAATTTGATTGACGGACGGAAGGCTTTGTCTGTAACAAGTCGTACTATTGCTGTTCATGTGGAACCCTATAGCTTTAACGGTATGCAGAGAAAGGAAATACTCCTCATGAATCAATAGAAGGAATGGAGGCCAAGGTTGGAGTGAAAACATACTTACGATCGGCATACTTTTGAAAAGAGATTTTGTACTTTTCTTTCATTATCAGTTTTGAACTCCATGAAATTTTCTGATATAGTGCATCAAGACATTTCTGATAGCCACAAGAAAATCATGTTGACAAATTAGGGTAAAGAATGGTAGATCGAGGATTCTGAATGCCGACGTCGTACTGTGTAGTCTGGTGTGTCATCTCTGTCGCTACAAAGATACAGCGCCCTCTCATGGTGCAGACAGGCTCAAGTCTCGCACTATGCACTGTTCACAGGCGAGCTGTTTGTTGTATCCACATATACTGGAAATGACGAATACCCGACCATGAGAATTTGTTCAACAAAACAAACCTTAAATTAACGTGATGATTGAGAAAATGATAAAAAGACAAGTTGCGATGGTGTTAATGTTATATCTTAGCGCGAATTTGTTTCTAAGGTCTAATCACGCTCAAGCTTAATTTTGTGGTCACGTCTAATACTCTGCTCGAGCAATGATTATCAAGTAAAAAACCCCAAAGAAACAAAGAAAGAAAGAAAACAAAGTGCATGTACAACAACATGTAATTCACACGGAAAAAATAAGTCAAATTTACCCTCATCATACATCTCTCCGTCGGGATTGTATCGCCCTCGCACACCAAGAACAGCAGTGGACACGATATTCCTTCAACCTTTTTATGAACAAACAGACTACGGTTGTAATGCACACAAGTCGAAAGAGGACGGCGGATATTTTAAAATACTGCACACTTAAATGACTTTCTTTCTTTGAAACACAATTTATGAAAGCACATCACAGACTATTGTATTACGAAAATGCCCAGAAGGAATGAATGAATAATTATTGTCAACTTTATTCCCGAGCTTTATCTTTCTTGATCTTGACATGCTTTCAACGTTTTACCACTATTATGGAAATACAATATGTGTTGTTCAGCTGATAGAGTATTACGCTACTGTTTATATTTTTGTTTGTTCGTTGTGGTTTGTTAAGAGAAACCGAACCGAACAAGTGAAATTAAAAAGCAATTCGTCTCTTGTCTCTTGTTACGGTAATGATATCATATTACTATAATCTTAAGAGATCATGAGAAATCAACATTTACCTGCGCAATGTAACTGCCCCTCGTCGTTTCGTCAAATACGCGGTGATCACGTTTGTATGTTATCCATGATCTACCGTCTTCACGTACTTCTGTGGTTGTGAAATCGTCAGGGTGCCTGAAATAGGTCAATTGAATGGGATAGCAAGGAATTTCGACAATATGAAGGTAGACCAGCCTTGTAGTTTCATGAGTGGAGATACACGCAGGACTATCTGAATTGTCCTTCATTTGAATTATAGGCCTATGGAATGTCGTAATTAGAGTACGGACGTTTTTATACTTTTAGCAATCAGAATTGCAACAATGTTAACACCGTGCGTAAAATGATTTACTGTTATAACGTATCAATTTGTAAGATGTTTGACATTGGCATGCGAGTGGGTGTTATACAACTTTATCAACAACTGACACGAATAACAGCTTCTCGTAAACAACTTTTGCTACATCATACATGATTTATCATGGTATCATACCTAAATAACTCGGGGATGCCAATGAATACATAAAACACGGGTTAATTCGCAAAACTCAGAAGGAAGGAGAGCTACAAATGCGAAATAACTTACCGGTGGAGTAACCTTAAAATATGACCCATACACAAAACGAAACAAAAATAGAAAAAAAAGATAGAAATTAGAAGTTCTCCATGTAAATGTTTCCTCGTGCCCCATTTACTCAAACCACTTTATCGTCACTTCAGTATTTGTAAATGTTGGTATTCTTCAATATGGCCTAAATTAAAAGTATAGTCTTCGCAACATCTATTCAAATTCAGCCCATTCACCATGACAATGTCCATATTGTCAGTTTATCAAAAAAAAAAAATCATTGTATTATTGATATATCCAGACAACTTATTACATGTTTGGAAGAGCCTTACCAAACAACACAGTTGGCAACTGTCTGACATTAACGATGACGCTATCACCCGGATGTCACACCTTGGTTATTGCTACTCACATGCGCAAACACATCAGTTGTCGGTTAGCCATCGTTTGAGAAAGATGGCACCCCGTCGTCGAAACGGTCGCAGGTAGATGTGTTTAGAAAACTCTTTATCTATCTTTATCAACCATCCTTATGAACCCTTTTTTTTCGTAATGACTAGTTATTGTTGTCATATACGCGACATATGACTATTTCCATAAAGCATAATCTATTCCTTTCTTCCACGAAGAAGCCTACACACAACTTCCATCTCGTCAGTTTCCAAAAAGATGTTTGTGGAGAGGGAAATTCCTAAGAGCCTGTGTTGTCATATCATTGAAACAAAGAAACTTACCACGGAAGAATTATCGGTGACCCATCTGACAAGCGGAAGCCACTGAAGAGAAGCGCGTCGTATATTCTCTGCATGACTGCACAGCGTACAGGAAGATCAGCCAATAGCGACGTGGCGAAAAGGGCGATGGTGCCACCGTAGCAGGCTCCAGAAAGACCGACCCTGTCCGCGTCAAGACGGGGATGATTCCTTGCAAAGTCAAGAACATCCTGCAAAATCGACAATTTCAGGGAATTCACAGCTTGACAAAATTTTCTATCCGCTTGATCTGTAAAGTTGATTTCTTTATGAAGATTTATTAATCTAAGTCATTTCCTTCAATCTTCTTGGTAGAAATTTACCCTTTTAAAGGTTTCATACGCTTTAAATTGGTGGCTGGGAGATGACACGTTGAATCATACTCCAGACTTTTAATTCTACACAAGTCGCCTTCTCACTTCTGGTCCTGTGAGTACACCTCGTATACACTTCTGTGTGAGTTTTAGTTGGTAATATGAGGCACCTTTATGTCTCAAGGGGTCTATGGCAATCACCCCCAGGGCAATTACCCCGGACCATTCCCATGACCCTAACCCTATTTATGATCAAGAACCTAATCTCAACCCTAATCCCAACTCTTTACCCTAAACCTAACCCTACCAATAATCATTACCCTAACCTTATCACTAACCAGTATTTAGCTGAGAGGTAATTGCCCTCGGGAGTAATTGCCCTGATACGGTCTCGAGTCCCCCCTTACATTCATGTTGCCGTAACTTTTGCAATCAAAGCATGCACTCACGTAGAACATTTTGCTGTCTATGCATATGCTATACCCGATGCTCTCGAGCTCGTCTCGTACAGGCGATAAGTAATCGAGGTCAAAAACAGCGAAGCCGTGAGACGCAAGGAGAGGGGCTCTGTCCTGGACGCTTCTCGGGGACAGTCCCGGCAAGTCAATGATGAGAGGGAGTGGTCCTGGGACGGCTGCATGAGATTAACGTTATCATGTAGTGTATTGTCAGTGCACGTCATACTGCTATGCAACAAATTTGTAATTAATAAAGACACAGCGCTATTGTGTCAAAACTGCGGTCTGTCAGTAGGGCCTACTAAAATTATCAAAACATGCAAGAAAAATTACGAAAACATGCATTTGTCCTGAGGCTCTGAGCAAAAGTTGAACAATTAATAAACAACAAAGCAATTAGAAATAGAGCCTCGGACCTTCTGTAGGAATATAGGACAGCCATTCTCTACACAGATATACTATGCACAAAAGTAGAAAGTCGTGTGACCTTTTGTGTTGACGTCATAGGGGAATTAATGTTTTTATGAACATTATCATTTTTTTGTTGGTTTGATTGCAACACAATGTCCATGGCATACAAATTAATCAGATCGTCATTCTGAATGACTAAAGCTTTTATTTCCTTTTAAAATGACTAAAATCGTTTGTTTTCGCTGAACAGAACTATCCATAATTACGGAAAAAGAAATTCTGCAAACTATCATCAGCTATATCACATGCGCACCTCATTTTTTAAAAATTCAGTTATATATCAGGGCCCTCATATATGGTATTCTATCCCTAGAGAAATTAGAGCATCAAAATCTATAAGTAATTTCAAAATCAAATATAAACACTTTTTATTGGAAGATTACAAACATAGTGAATTCAAGGCGTATTTTTGTTGTTTCTGTTTTCTGGGTTGTTATCGTCCATACCTCAGTTGTTTTCTTTTGTAATGATTGCATTGTTTTGACTTGTTCTGTTTTGTCAACTTAACTGACATTTTTTTTTCTTAAATCTGTCAAAGGTATGTATGTTACAGTACAATGGGTCGGCTACTCACAAGGGCTTTTCCTTTTTTGCTGCTTCCCCCACCAATGGCATTGTCTTTGTATGTAGTCATACCGTCACATTATTTCTACTTGTATGTCCTATGTCTCCGAAATGAATTTTCTCTTATGTATCTCATTTGGTACATTCATGTTTTATTGTATGCTCTGTATATTTTTAATGCTTGGTGCAAAATAAACTAAACTGAAACTGAAACTGAAACTTGTACGGTTTAAATGATCAGTCTAAAAACGTGAAAACTTCTTTTTGGAAAAAAAAGATTGTGCGACAAAGAAATACACGTAATTTCATTCCACAACTGCACCGTCTTCCCGTGGCATGTACAGCATTCCCACTGCAGATCCACATTTTACGGACGTCATTTCAACGTTGGGCGAAAGGAATATTCTGTTCACTACTTTAGAATCGATAGCACCGTCTGCTTCACGGGTGTCACCGTTTATCCCGTCGAAGAGATCGAACGTGTAGACCCACTGATGCACAGTTGGCTCAATCTTAACAAGACGAGCTAGTTTTCTGACTGATACTTCGTCCGGAAGCATGCTCCACAGCAGTCCCATTGGCTCGATTCCGGTGTAGGTTCCGCCCAGAGACGGCTGAGTGTTGACTGGGCTCGGGGACAGGGGAGATTATAGAAATCGTTATTATTATTAGACAGATTTGTAAGCCTATAGCGCAGCTATACTACTATACAAATATACTCTACTGTGCTGTGATGCAACAGAGATCCTAACATTGTTACTGATTAGACACAAAAAAATAAGTAACAAATTAATCAAAGGCTTCTGAAAAAAAGTAAGTCTTCAACAAAGATTGGAAGACAGCAAGTGATGGGACCTTCCTCATTTTCTTTGGTAATTTATTCCAAAATTTTGGAGCAGCACAACTAAAGGCACAATCCCCCCAAATTGCTTTTGTTTTTAAATGAGACCTCCGAATGATTTTCAGATTTTTACATGTAAAAAACGATAAATTAGTTATACTGAGGACAGAGTTTCAGAAGTTGTGATAATTGGGATGCAAAATAAGAATATTTTCAAAACTTAGAACAAATCCCTCTGATGAAATTACACGGCTACATTTCTGAAATATGTGAGCCTCCTATGTCATTATCCTTGTTCAGTGTAATTTGTTTAAGGTTTTCCAAAGTATTGTTTCTCTGCACAAGAGCCACAATAAATTCCACAAATCTATACATGGAGTTGTCGATTTATGTACTACATGATGTGAAATGATGAAAATCGTCTTGAATGTCCCTTTAAGTGAGATTGCTTAAGATGCAGCTTATCATGTGTAGGCCTACTTCGTAAATTATGCGAATATATATGGATATTATGATTATCCATGATTATCCAGGTTTTCTTGATATGAATTCTAATACATAACCAGGTGCTTGGCCATTCAATACTTTGTAAGTAATAAAATCTTAAATGAAATTCTCTGCCTTACTGGCAACCAATGTAACTTCATCAAAACGGGTGTACAATGTAAACTGGACACAAGTCTCGCACATGCATCCTGAACACGCTGAAGCTTGATTACCACTATTGGTATTTACAGCATCATATATCCCCATCCCAGAAAAAGGCAGGCGTCAGATACAGACAACCTGCATTACTGCATCACTGAAGAAGTTCTACAGGTTAAAGGGATCGTATGGTTTCGGTTGAGACCTAATTTCAGGTTTCTAACATTTTTTTTTTGGTGAGATGATGAGAAACCTCTTATGAAATATGAAAGAGCATGTAATTCTATAAGGAATTCAATGTTTATTTGTGAAGATTGGTTTTGAAATGGCTAAGGTATCCACGAAAGAGCGATTCTAATAAAGTGTGGGACCCACACTTTATTACGATCGCTTTGTTATGCCTCCGCCACGAAGTGGTGCCGGAGGCATTATGTTTTCGGGTTGTCCGTCCGTCCGTAATAAATTTTGTGGACAAGGTAACTATCAAAACCTTTTGAGGTATCCTAATGAAACTTGGCATGTATGTGTATTAGGGGGGAAGCTGTGCCTATCAACTTTTGGGTGCATATGCTCAAGGTCAAAGGTCAAAAGGTCAAGGTCAAATACATAGAATTTCACTATTTCCATCATATCTTTGCAATGCCTGAAGACATTTTTTTGAAACTTAGTGTATACATGTATTAACCAATTAAGATTCTCTGGTGAAAGTTTGGGTCGTGAGGTCAAAGGTCAAAGGTCAAAAGGTAAAGTAAATATATTAAGACTTTACCTTTTTTCTCTGTACCTTGGAAATTGTTCAAGGTCTCTGCATGGAAGATAATATATACATGTACTGACTGGCAGTGATTATCTAGAGAATTTAGGGTTCATGGGGTCAAAGGTCAGGGGTCAAAGGTCAAGGGCAACACTTCAAAATTTTACTATTTCCCTCATGTTTATGCAATGCCAGCAGGATTATTATTTTTTTTTACACTAGGTGTATGCATGTTTAACCTAATAGAGATTCTCTGGAAAGTTTTTTTTCTTTTGTTTTTGCCTCTAAGGTCAAAAGGTCAAAGATCAAGTGAAAGTGCTGAACTAAGTTTTTCCTCCATATCTCGGAAGTGGCTCAAAGTTGTCTTGAAACGTACTACATATCTATGCATCTTCTGCCTGACAGTGATTACCTTATCAATTTTTGGGTCAAAGGCCAGATGAAAATGGTAGCAATTTACTATTCAATACAGAAATTGCACTTTTTCTCCATACCTTGAAAATTACTCCATGCATAAATGTATGAATGGGTCAAAGTCAAGTTAAAGTCTGTAAATCCCAAATACATGCTCTCCTATTCATCCAATTAAACCTAGGTCAAGGAAGGTGAGCATTCAACACATTAGTGACAAACTTGTCATTTTAACATTTTGCCAATTTTGTGAAAATGTAATCACACATTGTCCGCATGTACTATTTAGACCTATTAGGAGAATCATGCATTATGGCGGAGGCATACCAGTCGCCATAGCGACATTTCTAGTTTTACTTTGTTTTTGGATGTTTCAGTCATTCCAAACCCGATTTTCATCAAATAAACTTTGAATTCATCTTAAAATTGTATTTTCTGTACTATATCATAAGTGTTTTCTTGGTATCTCGCAAAAAGATAAAAGCCCAATTCTCATCTCCACCAATTTATAGCATTGACCTGCGGTGCATTAATTTTTACAAACAGAATTTGAAGTATCTCTGCGGTACATATGGGCTTATCATATTTTCATGCTGATTTCCTTCACGTATTCCTCTTCTGTGTGCCCACAACATTCCTCTACAATGAATTAATTCTTTGCTCTATGAATAGAACAATGGTATATATTTTCACATCTTTTCATATGAGTTTCCATCTTCCGTGTGTTTCTTAGATATTCTTTATTCAGAACTGACTTATGATCAATTATGTGCTTAATCAAGTGAGCGACAGATAAGAGCATAGGCCCTAATGCATACCGCAATATACCAACTTTTTTTTTCATCTCGTAATTTCCCAACACGACGTGCATCAAATCGTCGGTGTTTTCACGAACCGACGCTATTTCGATTTTGGTCAAAATTTTCAAAATCGAGATATTGGTACCAAATGAAAGTGCTTTCAAAACTCTACCAAATCCCAAAATTTTAGATCACAAAATTAATTAGTCTTAATTTTATCAAAGAAAGAAAAAAACGACGGTACTCTCAATATCGAGAATTGGAGAAAAAGGGGTTTCACGAACCGACGCAGTAAAGATACGCCGGTTCGTGAAACCCGAATTGCTAGGGTGAAGAGCAATGCGGGTTTTACGAACCGTCGCAGTTGCATTATTTTGAGCTTTGTTCAACTTACTGGCCTAGAATTAGGTTTTGGCCCTAATCCAGATCTCAGAGTGAGAACCAAACCATCTGAAAGATGAATGACGACCTAAGCCAGCCCACTGTCCACGAGTGAAGTGAATGGTAAGCTATAATCCTATTAAAATCATGCTCAAAATAACAGTTTCAGTTGGACTATCATAACCATTAATTGCGGTAGAGTGTAGTCCCATGTATTCAATCGCGTGGTGCTTATGAAGCCTAGTCTGTAAACGCCATCCAATTTCAAATTAGATCCCAAATCATATTATCTATAGTTTCTTTTCAACTTATGTCGTTTACATACTTCTGAGACTACTGAGTACTGTAGTCGTAACGTCTGTGTGCAAAACATGCAAGATGTCAAAGTCTCGAAGACACTCATGGCTATGCCTTGACTTGAGTTGAAATTGAAATCATGAGATTGACAAAGTAACTATAGGCCTACTAAACTAAAAAAAAAAAGTAAAAAGTCTAAAAGTAAAACTCAAAGGAAGAGTAAAGAATAAAGTTAGACATGTTAGACTTTAACTTTCAAGTTTAACTACTAAGTCTAAGTTAAGACTTTACTTGTATTAAATGCCAGTTACTAAAACTAAGATCAGCTGAAGTCTAAGACCAAGTCAAATTAACACAGAGTCTATAGTCTAGCTCTAGATCTACATCTAGACTAGTGGTAATAGTAGGTAGAGTCCACCCATTTTTTCCCCCAATTTTTACTGGTCCATTCCTGAAAAAGTTACTGGTCAGTGTCCAACAGTGATTTTTCCTGGTCAGGGACCGTCGGACCAGTGCCAGTGTGCAGCGTTGGTGTAGATGTCATCTATGACAGTATGTGGTCTAGTGATACTACCTAAACACTACAAGTAGTACTCTACAGGTTAGGTGGCTTTCCTGTACAGTGCAGTGTTATAGTATACTTGTGAATTCAGCCCTAGTACCAAGGTACCGTACTGTGTGTAGATATGTGACATTATGTCTAACGTTAGTTCGAGTGGAGTACCTTTGAAGCACAGCGGTGGGGCTTTTTTTCCCTAAAACTTGTGAATGCGGCCCAACCAAAATGGCGTTTACATATTCACGCGTGATTGATAGTGATACAGTAGCGCTGTCGATTTCCACAGCAGCCATACATAATCTTTTGTTCTTTCTTCTTTCCTTTTTTCCCTTTGTTCTTTCACCCTTTTTATTCTTGGAATCGAATGACTTCTAAGAAATGTCCCTCGACTGATTTAACCAGGACTCTTGAGTCCTGGTAAACCTAACCTAACCGAGTAACCGTTAACATTTGTTAGGCCTAACATAACAGTAACACTGACTTAGCCCTGTATTGACTTTGTCTTTGGCCGACTTACTGAGATGGCGAGTCTAACTCTTTAACATTAGTCTAAACGTAGTCGTTAGATCTGTCAGTGTCAGTGTCACCGGTTATTGTATATGGTGCCATCTCTAACGTACGTTAACAAGTTGATGTTAGTTATCTATGTCAACTTACTGATTCAGTAATAGTGGTACTGTCATCCTGTTGGATATCCCCGCAATATCATCCGTGACGTGTTAATTTCGTGTCACAAAGACAAAAGTTGCCAAGATCTAATAGTATTAGATGTCTAGATCTAGATGTAGTCTAGATCTATAATATAAATTTTGTGAACCACTGGTAACTTAAAAGTGAAAGGTCTAGACTTCACTTAGTCTATAATTAGACCAGACATTCATGAGGCAAAGGCCTATTTAGTAGATCTATTCTTATTCTATTTTAACGTCAATTCCTACTAACTCGCCACGTGTTATTCCTAAGGCCAAGGACTTCCGGGTTAGTGATTTTTTTTTCATAAATACCAAACAGCAGACGTGTTTCATTTGCATTCTTGTGCAGACTTCATGAAAATGTGTGCAGTATCAAAGAAATATGATGCACATGACAATGCCAGTGTTTTATAGGTGAATGGTTAATACCTTTAAAAGCTGAATGATAATGTAGAGTCTAGGTCTAATTAAGATGTTACAGTCTCTGATAAGAAATAGGTTTGATTGTCATAGACTGTTTCCCAAATGCAGGTACATGTAGTAATATTCAGCTATTTCAATGCAATGCCTTGTTTACAAATACATGTAGATTTATATTCATGTGAATGATAATTCAATTTCTACATGAGACATACTAAGTGCTAAACATAATATCTTGCATCAGTAAAATGTGTAAATGAAGAGACAATTTGAATATGCATCAAATACGAACAGCAGCATTTTTTGACATTCTTTGATCCTGCATAGGCCTACCATTTTGTTTTATGTTTAATATAAATAGAGCAAAATAATTTCAACTTCAGTTTTGTTGGCTGATTTTTTTTTTCTTCTCAAAATTAAAGTTGTATCTTTTGCCATGATGTTTGATTTTAATCAAAAGTTCTTAATTTCTTTCTTTTCTTTCAGATGACTGGTGCCATGTAGTAGCGAAGAACTGGACTGTCTCAGAAAAGAAAAGGAAAAGTACAGGGTCGTGTACATCACCAATGGATGTGAATACAATGGTAATGTAGAGTCTAGGTCTAATTAAGATATTAAAGTCTCTGATAATAAACAAGTTTGATTGTCGTAGACTCTTTCCCAAATGCAATAAGTAATATTCAGCTTTTTCAAAGCAATGCCTTGTTTACAAGGACATGCAGATTTATTCATGTGAATAATAATTTAACTTCTACATGAGACTTACTAAGTGCTAGACATAAGATCTTGCATCATTAAAATATGTAAAAGGCGAGACAATTTGAATATGCATCAAAAACAGCAGTATTTTTTTGACATTCTTTGATCCTGTATACCGTTTTGTTTTATGTTTAAAGGGATCGTACAGTTCTGGTTGAGACCTAATTTCAGGTTTCTAACATTTTAAGGTGAGATAATGAGAAATGTCATATAAAATATGAAAGAGCATGCAAGTCTATGAGGAATTTAATGTTTATTTGATAAAAAATGGTTTTGAAATAGCTGAGATATCCAAAAAGAGCGATTCTAATAAAGTGTGGGACCCACACTTTGTAACGATCGCTTTGTTTTAC
Organism: Diadema antillarum; assembly: GCF_040938485.1. Classification (NCBI taxonomy): domain Eukaryota; kingdom Metazoa; phylum Echinodermata; class Echinoidea; order Diadematoida; family Diadematidae; genus Diadema; species Diadema antillarum. The sequence goes on along the minus strand of NW_027270929.1, from coordinate 880,214 downwards.
CTTGTTTTTTAATGTTTCAGTTATTCCAAACCCGATTTTCATCAAATAAACGTTGAATTCCTATTAAAATGGTATCCTTTGAACTATATTATAAGTGTTTTCTTGGTATCTTGCAAAAATTTAAAAGCCCAATTCTCATCTCAACCAATACTGTACTATCCCTTTAATATAAATAGAGCAAAATAATTTCAACTACAGTTTAGTTGGCTGATTTCTTTTTCTCAAAATGAAAGTTGTATCTTGTATCATGATGTTTGATTTTAATCGAAAGTTCTTAATTTCTGTCTTTTCTTTCAGATGACTGATGCCATGCAGTAGCGAAGAGCTGGACCGTTTCAGAGAAGAAGAAAAAAGTACAGCATCGTGCTGATCATCAAGGAATGTGAATACAATGGCTTAGGAAAGAAGACAATCTACAGATAGGATAGAAGGGAGAAATTGGGATGAAGGGCGACAACATAAGGACGGTATATCTACAGTGAAATGTGATTGTAAAGTGGAAACATGAAAGGAGATCCTAAGATTGAAGGTGAAAACAATGCATTCCATTCTGTGATGTCGTAATTACAATTTTGCTACACTTTAATAACACTACAGAGAGACATTTATATCACGGAAAGCTTCATGTGGATATGGAATGTTAGATTTTTTTAAGTGTTCATTGGTATGTATTTCATGATAATAAATCTTGAAGGTTTTGTGTGGTAATCATAACCTTGTGATAAATCTTGATAGATTTCTAAGTGCACATTGGCAATATTTAGATGATGCTGTAATCAGATTAAGTTCTATTCTCCTTTATTCTTTTATTTATTATTTTGTTGTCTTCAACCCACTTTGAATGTGTCACGTATGATTCTTATAAACATGGGAACATGCACTCCATGTAACTGATAGGACTTATAACAAATTGACATAATTATTCAACCATCACTAGACAGTTCTGTTATAAGATGTTCTTTATCTAACTAAAATTGTAAATTATGATACGTGTATCTTCCCATGCAAACTCACAACAAAATACAGAAATTTGATTTCTTTTAATAATAATTCATTATGTCTCTAAATTTACAATTAAAGAAAGTGATTGCAATAAGGATGTCAAACATTGTATATTAAAATAATAGATTATTCATTTGTCTCCATCCGTAGTAACGCACGCAACTGCAGTGTGCAGTTTGTAGGCTGCTGTGAAAAAAAAAAAAATCACAGGCAGCCCAAGCAGGATTCGAACCCACGACCTCTGGATTACTAGACCAGCGTCATAACCACTAGACCACCGGAGTGCCCTGGCGCTACCTTTACACATGAATAATTAAGTATAGAAGGGCTTGGGGGCGCTTCGAAGTTTACTGCTCTTATTAAATATGTACATGTCATTTGCAACTCAACTAAAGATGATTAAACACACTGAAATTCTTACTTTAAATGATATTCATAATCTGCTTTTTTTTCTTTAATAGCTTGGGATGTACACTTTATACACTGTATCGGTCTACATTTCGCCTACAATATGGAATTCTTTACTTCGAGACGTTTGTTTTTAACAAACAAAAAACTAAGAGTCCTTTAAAGGTGCTGTAAAACAGAGGTGTTTGTTTGTTTGTCTTTTGGTGGGGGGAGTGGAGTCAAATTAGCCTTGGCCCCTCTCCGCCGTCTTTTTTTTTTCCTTTAGCTGCATTTTTTTTAGTCATCACATGAAAATTCGTCTGCATCCACCCGTAGTTTTGCTGATGACCTTTCTTTTTAATTATTTTAGCCACACACAAGTTTGGCTGAATTTCCCCACCCCTCTTGTGAATTTGCTAGTACATGTACTAAAACACATTCTCAGAATGTGTTTATAGTACTGGTGGATTAAGGATTCACAGGGAGGGGGGGGGGGGGGCTCGGCCAAAATTTCTCTTTTCTCATATGTAACAAGCCTTCGGGGCGAAAGGCTGATATTATGGGCTTTCTACACACATTTTTAGACGCTAATTATTGGTTAACATGAGCATGATCATTTATGTTGTGATTAATTTGTTTCCTTATATATGTATGACTTCTATTAGAGACTTAATTGGCTTGGCACTCCTTACATCGACCTATTTTAGACACCCATTTCCCTCTCTCTCTCTCGTGCTTTTTCTCTACTGTCCTATGAATAGTGTAACTACATGTACATGCAGTACCTCTTCTCTTTTGTATGATATACATCAAGTTTTTATCTGAGCATATGGGTGTTGCAGCACTCTGAAGCTTCATGCATATGCAGCAACATCTTTGTGTGGTCATATACATAGTTATGCTTGATATATTAATTTGAGAATGTTATTCTTTCTCTTGTATATCTTCCGTCCGCACTCTATAAATGTAAATGTACGATGTAAGATTTGGTGTGCATGTTCGAACTGTGTTCCTCTTTTTGTGAACACACAAGAACTGATATAATAATGAACTTGAATTACACATATTCTTGAATCTTGATTCCATCTCCATTTGCCATTAGATATGTATTGATCCACAATTGTTATCCTTCCCATTGTCATTACTCATCTCTGAATAATTCAAATTTGATATTTTATTGAGGACCTATGTTTCTTCGATTACATAATGTACCTCTTCAATATATTGCTGCAAAAGGCATAATAAAACATGACCGTTATTATATATTTAAAATGAAGCTTGAAATTCTGATAGTGTTGATATTTATGTATTTTTAGGAGTTTATCAGTTTCGAAGAGTGCATGCAGGATGAGTTTTATGTTTTTATATGATCAGGTGCAGCTATCATAGAATCTGTTGAGCAGGAAAGAGAAAGATGGAAAATGAGGAACTATGAGTGAATTCGCATGCGAGCCAAATGACAATAATGACACTGATAAAAATTGTGACAAAGTAAATGTCACAAATATGTGGAATAATAAGAAATAAAGAAATTAATATATTACTTCAGAGAAAGAAATAGCAGAGTGCATGCATGAGTATGAAAGATGAGTAAATACAAGTAATTATTACTGACTGGCACGTCTTTTTCCCAAGATTTAGCGGTATCCTTCATCTTAGAACAAACATTCATAATTATTATGAAAGAAGTGAACTGAATTTGAATTAAAAATAATGTGAAAAAATGAAAAAGTAAGTTAATTAAGTAAAAAAAAAAACCAATAAAAAGTAAAAAATATGAAACACAGTATACCGAGTACATGTATTACCAAATGATAGATGTCCAAATGCAAAAGTGTTAAATAATAATATATCCACAAAAAAAGGGGGGGGGCAAAGAAATCTTTGGAACGATCAACCACAGCTATAATAACAATACATGCGTGTACTAAATGAAGATGAAAACAATGACAACACTCTTTTTAGAACAATTAAGAGAAACTGGCTTGTATTATCATCTTAATTATCACTAAATGTATTGTAATCATCACAACAATCATTACATGACAACTAATTTTAATTAATAAGGTTATTGTTGATAAGCAAGTATAGCCCTAATAGTATTTGTATGTAAACACATACGAAAATGAAATAGCGACGGTTCGTAAATACACGCGTATTGCACGTTATTGTACAGGCCCTACAGCGCGGGTCTCACGAACCGGCGTAATACAACTTACGTCGGTTCGTGAGACCCGCGCTTAAGTACATAACCTATGGTGCGCGCAAGAAACGATGGATTTACGAACCGACGCAGTGAGTTTGAAGACAGAAATATCGTAAATTTTTTGAATTCACACTAAAATTACACTATGGATAGGAAGAACAACTTCCACTCTCATCACCCTGTCAAAATTTTCACACACAAGACAGGAAAAGTCATTGAAAACGTTGTCTAAAACTGGTGAGATCTTTAAACGCGATTTTCTCAGAATTGCATTTTCGCTCAAAAACGAAATAGCGTCGGTTCGTGAAAACGCCGACGAAATGAGAAATACAAACCATGTAATGACACACACCCGACAGTCTACCATCCGCATCAGCTTCATAGTGCCCTTGAGACTCGAACCCAAACCTGCCACATTCAGACCTCACTCGGGCTCGTAACGCGACGCGCTGTCCGGGTTGTAACCCGCTAGCACTAATGTCCATGTGTTCATCCATGAAACCAATTTCAGGGAGGACACTGAGAACTGGCGCCGCCTGAGTCAGAAAAGTCCGCGTCCAGATTCTCTGGCCATGTTGACGGGAAATGATGTTAGTGAACTTGGACAGTCCTAGCGTAAACGGAAGTCGCAGAGTGAACGACGCCATCTTACCGACGGTCATGATCATGAGATCGGCCTTCGTTCACTTCAAACTGGTTAAACCCTCGAAACTGACGACAAACAAACACTGAAGTGAAGATCAGCATTCGTTCAGTCGAATAGGCGACATTCCGGCACTTGCTGCAGCCCATAGATATCTACTACTAGTGGCGCTGTAAATAATGGCGGACGGCCCTGGATCCACGAGCGAAGAATAAATCTTTCTTGGATGAATAGTATGTCGAGTTTCGGCTCTTGTACACTACACTAGTACTTATGATTACGCAGCCCCTATTGATAGCCGAATGCATTAATGTTTGTGTATGTGTGTGTGTGTGTGTGTGTTTGTGTGTGTGCGTGTGTGTGTGTGCATTTATGTGTACGAAACCCCCTAGGATTCTGAGCGGCACGCAAGTCATGAAACTACAGTATCAACAGTCAACATGTTATAACCTTTAACCTCCCTCTGTACGCCAATACCGCATTGAGTTCATTGCCTTTTGGACCCATTAAAGAGGAGCAGATGTGTTCAGCAGGTATATGACTAATGCTAGGAGTCCACTGGGCCGGCGCCAGTTGGTGCCAGTTCGCGCCAACGATTATGTGATTGGCGCGTAGTGGCTCGCTGTGGCACCGAATTAATGTTCGCTCGGAATGTATGTCGCCAAGTGGGATAAACTGGGTGTCATATGGCGTGCGCCAAATGCCACCTGCCTTGTTTCAAAATGGTGCGCCAGTTCGCGCCATTACACGGCTATTTGATTCCAAATTTCACCATGTTGGCGCCATTTGCGCCGATGGACGGCTACTTTGCGCCACTTAGTGATCAGTTTGTGCCAAACGGTCGCAAAATTGGTTTAAACTTGCCGCCACTTTGCGCTACTTGCCGACTATATAAATATCGGCCATCGACTAGCTGGTTCAGAACCTCCTCAGCTGCTGTATGAACAAATTCTCTACTATTATTTACAATTTCGATATGTCCGAGGCTTTTGATAATGTTGGAGTGATGATGCTGCTCCATCAGAAGATCATGAGAGATGTTGAGGTGGCCACTGCCTATCAACTTATGGTGGCCAATCTTGAAAAAGAAGAGCCTCGAAAGAAGAAAAGGAAGCACAAGTGGTGGTTTAGACTCATGCTCCACCCTCAGCCGAGGGCCGAACGTGGACAGTACCATACCCTCATGAATGAGCTGACGGAGAATGACAAGAGGAAGTTCAAGAACTACACCAGGTTGTCCCCAGAGATGTTTGATGAGCTGTTGATCAGGCTTACACTCCATCTGCAGAAGGACACCCACTTCAGGAAGGCCACTCCCCCTGGTCTCAAGTTGTGCGTCTTCCTGCGCCATTTCGCCACTGGGGCCACCTATGCCGAGCTGGGTTACAACTTCTGAGTGGGCAAGGAAACCATCCAGAAGTTTGTCCCTGACGTAGCCAGAGCAATAGCTATGGATGAGTATGCTGCAAAAGTCATCTCCATCCCCACAACCAATGAAGGCTGGCTTGAGGTTGCCGGTGACTTTGAAGTCAGATGGAATCTTCCTCGTTGTCTGGGAACCTTGGATGGAAAGCACATCCGTATTCAGAAGCCCAAGAACTCTCGGTTGTCCTAATGGCTCTCGTAGATTCAAAGTACCAGTTCGTGTGGATCGATGCGGGTGGGGTTGGCCATCAATCTCATGCCCTGATCTACAACAACAGTGAACTGGGGTGGAAGGTCTGGAGCAACATCTTGGACAGGGGTAGCAGCAGGTCTTGGAGCGGAGCCTCTATCAGCTTGAGCCAGCGCCACCACGCGAAGATCTTCATCCTCTTCGTCATCTTTGCTGCTTGCAGGGGGCCTGGAGCTCAATTTGAGCTTCTTGGGTTGGGGGTCCTTCTTCTTGGACTGCTCAAGTTTGTCATTCTTCCCCTTGCTGCTGCCTTTGTTGCCTTTTTGGGGCATCTTCTTTGAAAATTATGTGAAATCTTGTAAAAATTGTGAAGGAAAAACTGCGTCTACAAAGGTGTTGTCGAGTCGAATACTGAAAATTGTGTGAGAAAGTCCTGCGATGCAGTCATGCTTCCATAGGCGGCAAGTGGCGCCGAATGGCGGAAACAAAGTGGTATTGGGCGGAAACCAAGTGGTATTTGGCGGAAACCAAGTGGTATTTGGCGCGAAATAGTCACCAATCAGGTGCCGTTTGGCTCGCGCCACTGTTGATTTGGAGCGCTTTGGCGCGGACTATCCGCCTTTGTAGCGCCAAGTGGCGCCACGTGGCGCAAAATCTCATTGGCGCAACGTGGCGCGCGCCATAACATTCCAGTGGATTCCAATAGGCGGATTGTTTGCGATATTTGGTGCCACTTGGTGGACACTTCGCGCTGAAAGTGGCGCGACGAAGATTTCAAACATTTTGAAATTTTCTTGCCGCCAAACTCAATTTTTGCCGCCGTTACGGGCCACCGCGCGCCAGTTGGGAGGCAGTTTGAGCCACTGCACGCCACTAAGCACCTTATTGGCGACACTAGGCGCCACAGCAAATTGCATTGGCGCAAACTGGCGCGAACTGGCGCCGGCCCAGTGGACTCCTAGCATGAGATACAGTAGATCGAATAATCTGCCACGGGAGTCTGGACATTGTTTGGAGGGGGGGGGGGGGTGGTTCATTGCCAACATCCTTCCTCCTTGCCCCACCCCCCCTAAAATCCTGCGTAGGGCAGTGGATGTTACACGTGCATATCCGGGCTTTTCCCCATGCTATATGTATTTAGGTATAATAAGAATAATGATGAGTAATGAGACACACGAAAGGACAATGTTTTGCACTTTTATTCCTTTGTGCCCCCTTTTCACGTATATATGCACGTGTTTAATTGTTATCAGTAACGTATGTGTACGTGTTGTATTCAGTGAGACGTTTCGAAAGGGTAAGCACCATTCATACCCTTCTTTTTTCTCTCTCTTTGTTGACAAGACGTCGATTCATGTATGTGTAGATATCCATCACTGGCGATGTATAATACTGACATAACTTTGCATTGTTAGAACATCAGATCAAGTTTGGCAACCTTCAGCGCTTTCTAGCTGAGGGGGAAAATTGCGAAAAGGATCGACCAGGGGAAGAGGAATTAGAATGAGATGCAACACAATTTCAAGATAAGCCAACATTGAAGACGGGACCAGTATGTCAACTTTATTTCATTTCATTGCATTCTTTTTCCGACAAAAGTATAGAATACCACATGCATATACAAAAAAAAATTAGAGCACAATGTGACTTTTGTATAATCAAACGAATTGATGTGGATTATCTTTTTTTTTAAAATCATGATGACATTGCCCTTTTTTTTTCTTCAAGCATGATGGTTAATTTGCCGGTATATACAAAGGACTTATGCAAATGTGGTGCATCATGAAATCAAATAGATTTGCACCCGAGGCTAAAAATCAAGCGCTTTGTCTGTGTTGACGGTCATTCGAATGGAGGATAAATGTCGTACCATATGATATTAGTGCGATTTTCTTTCTTTTTTTTTCTCTAAAGGACGAATTAAAAAAAAAAAACGTCTACACGATTACACGAACGATTCAACGGGTTTCGTACTTGGTTTCCATCCAAATGACTGCAACAGTTATTGTCAAGATGTAAGAGGGTTTGGCCTGATTTCGCTCAGATCAGGTCCTAGTGGGTAGACTATGATGATATAAAAGAAGTTAACGATTGCCTTTGTTCGAAAAAAAAAAACATTAGTCCCTGTTATTTTGAAGGAAAACATTTCCCGTGAACGACATTCGCCCTTGCATGTCATATATACACAGACAGGTATGTTTTATTAAGCTTGCAATGTGCATTGATTTGTCATTCTTCATGATCGTATAAAACACAGGAATGTAAAGGCGGAATACGCGACAAAACTTAGTCTCTAAAAATAAATATGTAAATGCCTCTTTAATATGCATGGCCTCAATTTTCTATTATTTCAAGCACACAGCGTAAATCTGCATAATATATTATTTCACTGAATAGATGTGAAATTAACTTGTTATAATGATGTCTAACTGAACAAGCTGAATTCTCTGGAAAAGGTTATGAAATTCTTCTGTGCTCCAAAAGGCTCATTGTGCGTGACATAATGATCTAACGAATTCAAATTCAGCCGCACATATATTATGCTACTAACGTAACGTAAGATTTGCTTATATCTTCTAGTTTCCTGCAGATATAGAAGTCAATTTGTTATAATGCGCATGTCAACGAACAGAAATTGTCTACTGTCGTCATTAATGAAATATAGGTAAAGATATTGATGAAAAACATCTTCACTTAACAAACGCTGATAGTGTGATCAGTATCTTGATAAATACATGCGGCGTTCATATGGTTATCAACCCATCAGGTCAGAGAAACCTCGCTTTTGTATCTGTTTTTTTTTAACTAATAGTGTTTCTAACATGGTTGAGTTGTAAAATTCCCTTTGTTGCACAATTTTCAAATCTTTGTCAGATATACTATATATAGTGCACTCCCATTATAACGAACGCAGTTATAACGAAATTCCGGTTATACAACGGAATAAATATTCAGGCCGCAACACTATCCGCTCTATAATTCTTACCGTTTATTTGTTCGGTTATAAGGACGTTTCGATATAATGAAAGAAAGCTGCCGGTCCCGAGGACTTCCGTATAACGGTAGTTCACTGTATGCTGAAATGTCAACCCAATTTATACTGTGAGCCATTTCTGATTATAATATAAATATTGATGCAGATGGTGGCATTTCAAACGTATTTACCAAGGGGGGCTTCCTCACTGGCAGTACTTTTTTTTCAAAGAACAAAAATGATATAAATACATAGTGGCATAATTGTGATGTAGACAGCAATTCCGTATCAGCAATATTATTGAAAACAATAAAAACTGAAATCATACTTAACGATACAAATTATTATGGTCATGATAATGATGATAATTCTGTCTAGTTATTACTAGATAACCACTTCAGTGTTAGCAGTGAACCTCCAGGCATAATGGACGGAACATTGCCAGATACCCCTTTAAACATCTTAGTAAAGAGGAACAAGTGGTTCGACGCCTTGACCAAACCAAGAATAACCTCGACAAATAAAAAGGTCAAAGCCTCATCCATTTTATCACACATGCTAACATAAGGGGCTCAATCTACACAAAGTATTTTCATCTTTATTTTCTATATAGTTGCATTAATATCTGCAAATGTCTCAGGGCCAAATGTAATACTGGTTGATCGACATTTGCAAACTTGATGTGTGTTTTCATAGGAAAGGACGATGGTACGCCCTTTGGCCATGTTTACGACATACTTTTATTCAAGAACCTGAAGAAAGGTAAAATCATAGTGCAGGATTGCAGAATTCGCATCGAATGCATAGAAAATATAACACCCAGTCCCGAGCAACATGTGTCATTCCATCCTTACACGCATTGTAAGAAAAGATAAGACTAGGGTGTATTTGGCTGCCAGATTTCGCATCTTAATAGTCAAAATTTGCTTATAAGCTCCACGCTTTGAATGTACATTATGCCATCTTCACATTTTGACGCTGCAATACTTTACATACAGCAAAAGTTTTTCATGTATTTCATGATTATTTCAGACCAGAGGTACAAGAGGTATTCGTGATGTGTGGCAGTCTTAGGAAGCATTGTCATCCGGCATCATAATAATGGATCTTTGCCTGACTTCACTGCTGGGACGATGTGGGAGGACTCGAAAATCAACCTACATTTGACCTCCGTCGAACCAATCATGTCGCAGCATTTTCATTGGCCCAAAGTGGTGACGGAAGAAGTTGATAGACTTTCTCCAAGCTGTCTCCGGCATCATGATAATGGACCTCTGGCTGACGTCACTGCTGGGAGACTCGAAAATCAAACTACATTCGACCCCCGTCGATCCAGTCATGTCGCAGCATTTTCATTGGCCCAAGGTGGTGACGGAAGAAGTTGATAGACTTTCTCCAAGCTGTCTCCTGCGCCTTGCAATGCACTGTCCTCTCTCCTCCCCAATTCACATAAGTAACTGTAAATGAGTGAGGCGATATGCAAAGTGTTTCCGTTCAATTGCTCGCATGCGCATCTAGTTTGTTTAAAAAAGTGTGACATCTTTACAAGTTGCATGATATTATGAACTATTTATCACTGTTTATGACATTAGACGTCTTTGTATTTTGCGAGTTCCCTGTTCAACAATTAAAGCTACTTTTACCCTGTTATAACCCTCCGATTGAGTAGAATGAATTGTTACTGCTAATAGCGAAGTCGACCTAGGGACCTCATCAGTGAGAGTCAGTGGTCTAATATTCTATTCCATTCCATTCCATTATCATTTAATGGGTCAAGAACAGCATGTAGAGTACCAGACCTTTGTCCACCTGTTCAGAATTACGATTTGTCAAAACTAAGTTACAAGTGTTCATTCAATCTTAATTGCCCTCGGGGAATATCGGAACACGCCGTGAACCAATTCTTACCTTCTGTGAAGTCGGGCATGTACAGGCGTGAATGGGTGCAGAGTGGCAAGAAAGGACTCAACAGCAAATGGCCGGCCCCAGGTAGTTGAGTGATACTCAAAAGGTGACCCTTTCTTGCTTTTCTTAGTCGATTTGCTACCTATAGATAACAATTAGCATCGAAATCCCAGATGAGTCTTTTGTTTGAAAATATAGCAGTTCTATTGGGCCTTAGTCTTTGTATACATGAAATTGATATTCGATTCTGTAGTTCATAAAGCTCTGGAAGAGGTTCATCTGATTGGTAAATCTCTGATGAAAGCAAATTTCATTAGTTCACAATCAATTAGGTGAGCAGAAAACAGTTATGTAGGCGAAAGCTCATACAAGGACCGTCAAAGGTTGATTGTAAACTAATGAAATTCGCTTTTATCAATGTTAACAGCTGGTGTCGAATTTTACGAACAGAATATCATTATCATTTTCGGTAATTATTGGTTTGCTTATATACATACTGCTTTATATGGTCCGACCAAAAATACACGAAATCCTCGGAAACTCAGAAGGGAAGCAAATATGAGCTGCCAGTTATATGTCTTTTTATGTTACTAAAGTATGAGTCACATCTAACCGATTTCACCAAAGGTTAAGAATATCTTTCTTTTAAGAGGAGCTTAATTTTAGTTAGAAATAAATATATCTCCTCAGGTGATCAACTGTAGAGCAAAGATCAAAGAACAAAAACATTCCCCACTCCTCCCACCACAAAAAAAAAACCAACACTCATACACAAAACAAAACAAAACAAAACAAAACACACACACAAAAAGATGTGTGTCGGTTCTTTAAAGGCCACTGCTAGCGCACTTATGATACATGAGGATACACGCCTAACAAAAAACAACAAAATACCTCACTAGTTTATAACAGAGAATTTTGCCAAGTCAATATTCCACTCGAGGATCTCTTTCCAAGGTAAAATCTAGAGCAATTTACCCACCCTAGTCAAACATTTTTCCGATGGGCACTGCTGGTCGTCTCCACAAACAATAAGAAGGAGAGGACATGATATGTTTTCAGCCTGTCAGAAGAAAAAATGACCAGTAAAGAGGATCATGATTAGGGATAATAACCCAAAACAGTTTAGCGTTTATTACTGTAACTTCTGTAAGAATGAAATGCATGGAGATTCTTATTTCACAATCGTAACATGATTTGCAAAGATTTCAACAAAATGCCGTTTCATAAAGATGGCTATTACTTAAAGTCTTCTGGCATAATGGTGAAGGATTCAGTCAGAAGCAGTGCAAAACAAGAGAATAAATCATCAAGGTGCATATTTGTCATCGATAGTTATGAACTTACCTATACATACGGGAGTTATGAGCTGCTTATGTTGGATTTATAACCATACCATAAACGCTTCTCCTGTCTCAGTGTGCATAATCAGTAGATATAAAGACAAGATTTTATTGATACTCAAACTGGAACAATGTATTTGATATCTGCAGGAGGAAAAAAAAAAAACAACATCCGCTGATGAATAGAAAACTTGATAACACACGTAGTAACTTACCTGTGGAATGATTTTATCGCAGGCGTCCTCGTCAAAGATTGAGTGATCGAATTCGAAATTAGACCATTTTCTTCCGTCCTCCCCTACCCGAACTGTCGAATAATCACTTACAACCCTGGAGGTTCAACAGGAGAGACAGACAAAATTACAAACGAAACATGGTGACAGCAATGATAACAGTCAAGATGAGTAAGAAAGAATGAGTAAGTTTATTACGATGTAAGAATAGAATAAAAATGTAATAAGAATATGAAAAATAAGAAGATGATGATTATGAAAGAAATAATAAATGAATATTCATTAATTGGGGTCATGATTTAACCATGCCTGCACACAAGCTGAATATGAACTTCAATTCCATGGATATAATGATGAATTTCAAATTTCATTATATCAACAGTACAAAGTAGAGAAGTGTTTGACTGTAGAAGGTCATTTCGAATTTTTAAGAGAACGTATAAAGTTGGGGGGCTTTTTTATCTACCTTTATTATTCTAGTGATTACACATTATTTTGGTTCATGGAAAACAGGGTTAGATTTTTAATGCATCGAGTAAGGCCTTTTGATTCTATAGAAGCTGTAAAAGCTAAACACGGTCATATCTATCGCATTCAATTCTTATCTTGTGTAAATTTCGAGCGCCATGTACACAGAATTGCTTGAAGTGCTTGTTGTAGTCATTGGACAAACACAGGTAGACAACTAGTCCACTATTCAACTCCATGTAGGCCTACTCACTCCGTCTTTACAGCTACTGATCCGTCTGGGTTTTGGAGTCCAAGACCAACCAGTGTGTCCACACACCTTTGCAACACCATACATCGTATTGGAAGGTCAGAGAGGCGTGACAAGGTGTGCAGTGCGAGAGTTCCTCCGAAACACGCTCCGTTAATCCCAATCCTCGCCTCGTCAAGGCGTGGATGACTTTTGACGAACTCTATGATATCCTTGAAAGAGAGGAATGAAATACACGATAGTTGAGTAAATCTTGTGAAATGGATGAATTTAACAACTTATAGATCAGTCCTTTTCTGCAGTTTCAACGATAATGAAGGGGATAAAGCGTCGAATGACACCTTTGAATGAAACTGCACTGAACAAGGAGCGAAAAAAGAAAAAAAAACACCAAATAAACCAAAGCAACAAGTTAGATGCACTCATATACTAACAATTTCATGAGATTTGATAAGAACAGTTCACAAAATACGTTTTTGTAAGGAACGTATGACCCTTTTCACATTCCTATAAAACATTTCTTTAAGTTACTTGTAAATAGAGCGCTTGTCAAATTCCTCTAAAACATTGTTCATAATAAAGTAATATCTAAGTTGACAACGCATATTAGACAAATCATAGATAGTGTTTCTGTCTTACGTTAGGTTTTTTTTTAACAGATGTTGTGTTGTGCACATTTCATGAATTTTTCATCAGTTCCATCTAACTTTTCTCTAGTGTAAGATATGCAATAGAATTCGAAGTTGCCAATGAAATAAAGGAACATGAAAATTTCTGCAGTTAATTTTACTCCACAACCGTTGCCCTATTTCATAAAAGTTGATATGATTGCAACTCTAGATGGAATGGCAATACCCAATAAGCCAGTTCACAGTTAGCTCATGGGCACATTGGTACAAATGACTTTTTTTTCGTCAGTTGGTTAGGCACTTCACTCGTTTCCAAAGCAGCATGATGCATAAGCATACCCATAATTTATGGAATTCACGTTCAAACAAAGAATGAACTTGCACAGAGCAGGCGACAAGAATGGTCTGTCAATTGACACTTCGGCAGGCATTCATTTCATAGTTTCGTGTTGAATGCATAAACAAAGTCTTTCTACCAACATTGCTAAATATCAGGCTTGCTGGCAGATGGTACCAGTAAGCACCATTTACAAGGGTTACATGAATAATCATTACATCAGGAATTCCTATCTCAGTGAATTCAAAGACAAACACGCCTGATTGTTTTTAACGTCTTTATGTACGCTACATCAATTCAGTCTTAAGACTGCGAGTGTGGATCAGTATGAATGAACGCTCTTACTTGTACCACTATACTTTTACTCTTCTACGCGCTTTCCTTTGGTTACAGGTGTAGAACCTTCATACAGGATTCATAAGAAGACAGGTAATATAAAAGATTCCTTTCAAATCGTCTTCTTTTAGGGTTTTGTTTATCTTTAAATCCAGCGATACATACATGGTTACTCACATAAAAAAGGCCCATGTTGAAACAGGCTGTAGTGTGGTCACGTTCTATGTCCTCTTTGACCGAGTTGAAGTAGTGAAAATCGAAGACAGCAAAGCCGTGAGATGACAGAAGGACGGGCCTGTCCTTGACATTTCTCGGGGCCATTCCTGGCATGTCAATGATGAGGGGAAGAGGTCCCGATACGACTGCATTATCAAAAGTGTCAGAAATATTTTGTCAACGTCACAATCGCGAAATTGTGTCTATAGTCAGGGCTCGACACTAACCGTGGCCCGGTGGCCCGGGGGCCACCAAAAACGCACGTCGGGCCACCAAAATTTCAGAAATGAAGAATTTGGTGGCCTGTTCGGGCCACCACGGGCCACCAAAAAAGGTCGGATGTTTTCCTTTGGGCCACCAAAAATAAAAGTAAGTGTTGAGCCCTGATATAGTGTATATCAAATTTTTTTTTTTTTACACAGTGGTCAGGTTTCACTGCAAGAGCACAAATCACTCTGATGATTCGATTCATAATCAGTCATTTAAAAACACTGACAATCCCTACTCTGAGCTATGGAATGAAGGCAAAATCGTTCTCTGTTCAAGAGAGAACAAGTCTTCTTACACACACTTCATGCAACTGGATTGATTTCTATATACGAGTCACCAACTGCTGGATGAGACACAATTAATACGAACATTTTTGTCAACATTGTTTTTCGTCAGTAGCTGGATGGTAAAATGCAGCTCACTCCCATTCTCACATTGACGTCAGTAAGAAGGGTAAATCAAAAGACAATAGCAGTTGTAACAGTAGAAGTTTCAATATATAAAGTAAATTTTGAAGTTTCTAATGCATTCATGATGATGATTTATTACTGGTACAATTTCAGAAGTATACAAATTGATTATTTCGATCATTCCATCGCCTCACAAAACTCTAATTAGCCTGTAAATGACAATTACTGTAACTTTGTAACTTTGTTTTGCCAAATGCCAAATGTCCAGCAGTAATGTAGTCCTGTCCCTTAAAAAAAAAACATAGTCGCTGGATTGTTAACAGCTCTACGAATCGAAGAGCTTGGCATTCTCTTGAATGATTAGAAAAACTGAAGGAAAAAAAGTGAGACTTGTGCGAAATCAAATGGAAGACGTGTGAGAACATGACGTCATCTCCTCCATTTTGCATATTATACACAATGCATTTGTTACACTGACCGACATCACAACTCTGAGAATGTGTGCTAGAAACTAAAATTCAAGTTTCTTTGTGTCCCAGTTTTAATAATGAAACCTCTAACATTCTGCTTGTAATGAAACCACAGATTAGACTTTCGCTTTCAAGTGGCATTATTATGTTTGAATAAAGATAGTTACCTTCTTGCCGAGGTATGTAAAGTGTCCCCTCGGCTGATCCACATTTGATTGATGATATTTCGACGTTTGGAGAAAGGAACATCCTTTTTACCACCCTTGAATCGAGTACACAATCCGTTTCACCGGTAGGATCCCTCCCTCCTACGTCACACATGTCGATGATGTAGTTCCAGTAATGAATGGACGAGTCAAGCTTGCTAAGAATGGCCAGTTTGTTGGCAGATGCATCGTCTGGAACGACACTCCACAACAGTCCCATCGGTTCGATTCCAGTGTATGTCCCGCCAAGGGACGGCTGGGAGTTAACTGCACTTTAATATATTGATAATTGCACTTGAAATTGTGACTCCATCGATATAATCATGCATTCTAAACTTGAGCAAGTCGATTCTCCACCCATCAGCTCCATCTGTACTCTAATATTTTATTCGACAAATATCGGAATAATGCCTGATGTCTTACGTGTCAGAAACTCTTGCACGGCTACTTTAAATAGAAAGACAATCTACATTATCGAAAATGACGCATGTTTATTCTCATTTCTGTTCTACAGTAGATCAGCACATGATTGCAAGAGTTTTCTTTTGTTCTTGTCACGTCATCAATGATGGGGTGACTTTGTACATTTTGTTTTCCTAAGTAGGCACAGCGTTGTTGATCACCCGCATTCGAGTTAAAAAATGTTGTAAGTAAAATGCATATAAGCTTTAGGTGTAAAATCACTGGGTGGTAGGTATCCGTATAAACTTTACACTCTGTGACATTCCTTTAGTAGAACCGCACAAACATACACAAACCACCGCCACTTATAACAACAACCATTGACCTAGTACACAATTTCGTTAAATAATGCATGTCTCTGACAATGTCAAAACTCAAAAGTGTCTCAAAACATTTTAAACATTCCTTTCTGATTTGCTCATATGATCTCCCAGCAGGTCGGGGCAAAGCACAACGCATGAGAAAAAAAAGTAATTTGAACCATAACAGGCAAGTTGGTATTCAAATTCACAGGAATATATACGCATCTATGATGTAATGATATTCATGCAATCCTTACTAATGCTGCTTTCCAGCACATCCACCCGACAGCGAAAGTGGTATTTGGCAATATCAATAAAAAGAGATTGTTAATAGATTCAGTGCAAAATAATGACATGGATGCTTTCACAAGTGTTGTTGACAGATTATTCTGGTCATCTGGTCTTCGCAACTTCATTCTTGGTTTGAACAGGATTGATTAATCCCATAAGTTGTTATGTGAACCTTATGCATTATGTTTGCTTTGAAAACGAGTGAAGTGCCCCTATAAACCTACTGAGAAAAAAGAAAAGTCATTCGTACCGCTGTTCCCATAAGCTAACTCCAAAATTATTAATCAGTGCATAGGAGTAGCCATGATGAAATCATGGGCATATACTCGGGCAGGATTCGAAGCGATGACCTCCTGATCAACGGCAAGCGGCTTATCCACTATTGACTTATCCACTCAAGTAGATAAGACGCCTACTACCAAACGCTGATGAATTCGGTTCTTATTTATATATACGTCGATACAGGGCAAATTTGTCAATCAGTTGTAATAAACGTAAGTGCATACCCATACATTTTAACCTAATTTTGATATACCCATACCGTTTTTAAGGACACTCTTCTCTTACAAATTCCAACACGCATAACAAAAATAAAATTGGAAGATCGAGCATTTGCCTGTGCAGCTCCCAGATTGTGGAATACCCTACCATTAGATGTCAGGAAATCCCCAACTGTAGCAGTCTTTAAATCATGACTCAAAATACATCTTTTCATTAGACTGTCTATTATCATCGAGTACATCAGAAGCTTCTGCAGCGCAGAAGAATATATGTATATAGGTTTTGCGCTTTATAAATTGATTTATCATTGTTATTATTATTTCTATTGTTATTATTATCATTATTATTATTATTACATTGTATTCCAAGTTTTATTCTATATGTAATATGACACACACCTGATATTCTTCCATCCCCATCAGCCTCGTACAGTGCGTGGGATTCGAACCCAAACCTGTCACATTCAGACCTCACTCGAGCTCGCAGGACGACTTGTTGTCCGGGTCGCAGCCCGCTAGCACTAATGTCCACGTGGCTATCCATGAGACCAGCTTCAGGGAGGACTCTGAGAACTACTCGTTGAGGTACCGTGGTGTGATAATAAGCATCATGTTGCAACATACTCTGCTTAAGCGGCTTTGAAATGTTCCATCTTTCGAAGAGTCTAACCAGCTTTCGCATGAACAACGCCATTTTACCGCACTTCCTTTTACGTTTGCACTGGTCGCAACCTTCGAAGCATGAAAGCCTGAATAAAGCGGCATACAGTACCAAACCATTCCTCGCATGACATGAAGCCCCCACCCTCATATCTGGGGTACAGTGTTTCATAAAAGATTAAATCAATGACTTGCGTTGTAACATTCGACTTTGTACCCTTATCATCTCTTGCGCTGAAATAATTTTTCAAGTATACCGGTCTAAAGAAATACGTAAGTACCTCAGACATTAGATACACTTTATTAAGGTAATTTTTTTTTCTTCTTTGTCTTTTGCCTTTTATTCCTTTCTATGGCTGATCATATTCCATTCCTCACTGTGAAGGGTGACATGAAATACTCTTTCTTTAAGGATCCAAACATTGTTGGAAAATTGCAACTTGACCGTATAACGGGATCTTGCTTGACAGACTTTTGCATCGCAATTTGTGATGAGTGCAGAAGTGAAGAAAATTCTCCAACCGCGACCAATAAATCTTACCTGGAAAAATCAAATTCATTTTGATGAACACAGACGATGACATCGCAAGAACGCTACTTATACAGATCATTTCTAGAATTCACCTTAAATGTATAGGTTAGCGATCCTCTGAATTTCGACAGGGACTTCTTGACTTTTTAAAGCCCGTGGAGATTTTGTATTAAAAATCTCTGTTTTTCTGTATGCCTGGTAAAAAAACATGTGAATACCCAAATAAAAATCCAGAAGTTAGACAAAATGACTCATTGATTTACAAGTGATGAGTGTCGTCATAAACGGTAAGAGTTCGTTATTCCAAGAAGGTTTAAGAGAATGGAGTCAAAACCGTCTTATTTTCTTTGCTAGATGTTCAAAGCCGCCGCTCAAAAATATTAGAAGCATGTGCCACACAAGATCTGCCGCGCAGATAGGAAGACAATTGACTCGTGTCTTATTGCATAATCACCAGCCCCTTTCTAAAGCCCCCGTTCCACTATCACGATTTGGACCCCGATCTGTCCCGATCTAGCAGATCGGGAGAGAGCGGCAAGAGCGTGCGGAGATCGGAAGCATCGTAGCAGCAGCGTGTGGAGGTCGGGGTTGGAGCGGGCATTTTTTCAGATCGGGAAGAAATTTTGAACCGGTTCAAAATTTCTTCCCGATCTCCCCGATCAAAATTGACATATTTTTAATCGTACGGCAGGCGGGGAGAGCGTAGTGACAGCGTAAACGCAGCGGGGAGAGCGTAGTGACGGCGTAAATGCAGCGGGATGGGCGTAACAAGGTCTTTCTGAGCGTAGTAACATCGGCACAAGAACGGGAAGTAATTTTAGCTGTAATTTTCGAAGAAGAAGAAGAGATGAAAAAAAGAAGAGAAGAAAGCAGCGAAGCAGCTACCCAAAAGGCGAAGAAAGAGAAACTGCACGTGATGCTGAAAGAGGAGGAAGAGGACATAGCGGAATTTTGTAGAATATGAAATCATCTACAACTGGAGGAAGACGGACTATAAAAGCAAGGACATCAAGAAAAAGCCTTGGAAAAATCAGCACGTCTTTATTTATACAGTGCATTGCTGCAAAAGAACCGTGAGTTGAGGAGCCTCTTCGAGGTCCACAGTATATTTCTTCGGTTCTGCATGCTAATAAAAGTTGACTGACTGCAGACCGACAGTCGAATCGGGGTATATCGGGGCACATCGGGCACTTTTCAGCTCTCTGAACGGGGTAAGAGCGTGATAAGATCGTATAGATCGTTCGGAGCGTAGATGCAGCGTGCATCGATCGGATAACATCGGCAACATCGCACTGGCAGCGTCGCTACATCGTTCTAAAGCGTACCGGCAGCGGCAGAGATCGTAATGTCTCATTCCCGATCATCGTAGTAAGAGCGTAGCAAGCACTTGGTAGTCGTAACTGCAGCGTACTTAGAGCGTTCTAACATCGTACTGTGTCCAGATCGGCTCAGGTTTTACCCGATCCTTCCCGACCTGAGAAAATTGTCAAATCGTAGCGAGAACGGCATAATGGAATGGGGGCTTTAGCTGTAATTTTCGAAGAAGAAGAAGAAGAAGAGATGAAGAAAAAGAAGAGAAGAAAGCAGCGAAGCAGCTACCCAAAAGGCGAAGAAAGAGAGACTGCACGTGATGCTGAAAGAGGAGGAAGAGGACATACTAGAAAGTTGAAGAATATGAAATCATCTACAACTGGAGGAAGATGGAATATAAAAGCAAGGACATCAAGAAAAATCCTTGGAAAGATCAGCACGTCTTTGATTATATAACAATGCATTGCTGCAAAAGAACAGTGGGTTGAGTAGCCTCTTCGAGGTCCACGGTATATTTTCATTCCATGTTCCTAAAAAATCAGTCATTTCATGAATATCCAACTCGACGTTCTAATGAATATCATTTACCTCTTCTTTGTACGATGTTAGCCAAGAACACATTTGTTTATTTGTTCATTTGTTTACAATCGTATAATTCTACTGTTATGAATTAACCAGCTGTTATAACCCCTTATGTAATAGAAAAGAACCACGTATTGATTGCTACGTATACATTCTCTTATTATTATACTCATGTAATAAGGCTAGGATATTTCCGCGGTTATATCTCTAGTACACTGTTCTTTCTCGCGTCACTCTCTCTCTCTCTCTCTCCTCTCCCTCCCTCTCTCTCTCTTTCTCTCTCTCCATACTTCTGACGAGATCGCTGTCTCTGCTAATCGTTCTTGTCTGTTTTGTTTGTTCCGTTCTGTTCAGTTCTCTTACTGTTATGTTAGTTTTGTCTCATTTTGTCTCATCTCATAGTCAACTCTCTGTTGTACTGTTACTCATATTTCAATCCCGTTTCATGTTTTTTACGTGTGTGCATGTGTCTGTTTTGTTGATCTGTCTCTTATGGGCTTCCAGACCTTCTCTTTGCTTTCAACTGATGTTTTTCTTCTGAGGGGCCCACATTCTACAAGCTTTTTCTTTTTAGTGGGTCCCTCCATTTTTCGAATTATCCAAAATGCTTTCTTCAAATCACTTGAGTTTTATGATAATGTGTAATTATTGCAAGGTGCTACAATCATTGTATATTCTTTTCATCCTACACAGTTTTACCACCTTGTTTTCTGTTACCAAAAAAACCGACTGAAAGTTATGTCTATAATGTTTTTGTCGAAAAATGAAATAAAACATTGAATTGAATTTTGAATGTTTCTTTGGTTCTGCATGCTAATAAGTTGACTGACTGCAGATTGACAGTCAAATCGGGATACATCGGGGCACATCGGGCACTTTTCAGCTCTCTGAACGGGGTAACAGCGTGATAAGATCGTATAGATCGTTCAGAGCGTAGATACAGCGTACATCGATCGGATAACATCGGCAGCATCGCACTGACAGCGTAGCTATACATCGTTCTAGAGCGTAACTGCAGCGGCAGAAATTGTAATTTCTCATCCCGATCATCGTAGTAAGAGGGTAGCAAGCACGTGGTAGTCGTAACTGCAGCGTACTTAGAGCGTTCTAACATCGTACTGTGTCCAGATCGGCTCAGGTTTTACCCGATCCTTCCCGATCTGAGAAAATTGCCAAATCGTAGCGAGAACGGCATAGTGGAACAGGGGCTTAAGGAAGATAAAGGGGTGATCACACATCGCCGGTTTAGATGGCGGTTCATGGCGGTTCTCAAACCGCCATGAACCGTGTCCCAATGACGTAGTCCATGGGCCAGGTCAGATATTGGTACCACCAAAAGGGTCAAAACCTTTGTGGTGCCGTTTTGTTTGTTAGGGATATATAAGTGTATCAAACTATGATAGCAATTCCAAATGAGTAGCTTAGTCATGAAAAATGTAGTCGTTAATCAATACATTCTGGGCTTTAATATAATCAGCCCGCGCGTCTGAACCGAGACTATACACAGAATGATAAAGCACGGTTTCTACGGAGCGCTCTGTTTTGAACGCGGTGTATCTCTCTGTGGAGTGATAGTCTACGTTCAAGGCATCCGCAGCCATATCCAAATGCTGTTCTACATGGTACCTCTCTTTATGTAGGAAAAAATGTATGGAATGGGAGACGTTACCGCAAAACGGTATTTTCTTATCATTCGTTGCCATTCATTTTCTCGCTAAAATACCCATGGAAATTTATTTCTGCGATAAATTGCTACATTCCTCTGTGCATATTTTCATATCTTTTGCCGAGCAAGAACTAACAATATTTAAGGTTGTTTTCATACAGTTGTATAGCCAATTCAAGGGCTACATCTGGATGAGTGACTATTAGATCAATGAATAATTTTAAGACATAGCTTAATCAAGGCTTACATATTACTATAATATGATAAGTGGTAATAAATTTCCTGTTTGGAAGAACAATGAAAATTGGAATTATGGAGTAATCACAATAAAGATGGCAGTTCAAAATGATGAGATTATACAGAGCGGAAGAGCGGAGTACTGATGTAAATTTCGTTATATATAAAGTTAGATAACAGCCTCAAACAAGGTATTTGCAGATCTTGATACCAGCAAATGACCGCGGTCGTACCCCATGGGTTGTATACAGCAAGGGAGTTGGAGGGTTTTGCCCATTCCCATTTCTAGACTTTTACCCCCAAACCAGACATTTTTTACATGTACATCACATTTTCAAATGATTTATCAGATATTGAGTAAGTCATTCAACAATTAAAAAAATTATCCTTTTTTTTTTGGGGGGGGGAGGGGTTGTTAATTGTGCTTCTCGCAACTTGGTTATTCTAGCATGACGCATGGCAAGGAGCAAAGTAATTTCGATTCAGCAATTCTATTTGTTTTCGGTATCTACTTGGAATTTTTTATATCCTGTGTCAGAGGGGATCGTTATAATAATTCTTCCCTGTTCCAGACTTATGAAACTCTACCAAAATGCAATTGCTCTGAAAATTTTGACAATACTCTGCAACAAGCACTAATTTGCTCCGTCGACATAGCTCTATTTGCATTTGTGGATATTTGCTACTCCCCAGTATATCGAAAATCGTATATAAAAACAAAACAGTAGAACAAAGCCGCCCCAAAACTCTCTCTTTTCGATTAACGTCCATGATATCATACATCTGCGTGCCTATTTTGTGTTTGCTCATTAGTTTGTTTGAATTAGAATTAATGTTCGTTTTCGTATATCTTTTGGTATGATTATCATGGCACTATCTATCCTATTTCCTGTCAATTTATCCTTTCCATTAGGTGTCGAAGTAAATTTGCTCTGAAGAGTGGAGTATATTTAGTAATATTAACTCACCCGTTTTGCAGAATTATAAGTATTAAGAAGGATGTTTTGCTATCTCTCGTTGCGCTCTTAATTTTGCTGAATATGTAGATATTTCGCTATTGACGTTTTGGTACTTGGGAGTTGTTTGTTGAGGTCTCTATGTCAAAATGATATCGAAATGTTGGTTATTTGGAGTGGTACAGAATTATTTGATTACGAATATAGTAATCATGATTTTAACAAAAGGTGACAGACACAATTTCGCCATTGATAGTGTCCTTTGAAATGCCGTGTTTTTTTTTACTCTTTTCCCCTAAATATTCTCCAAAGTGTTGATCGCATAGTTTAATAACAACTCTAAGAACACGAAGAATGCAACAGCTCGCGTGTGTGGAATGGGGATTCCCTCGCATTTGTTTATGTGACAAGGGATGAATTGTTATTATCTCCAAAATAACAAAAAATTTGGAGAGAGAGGTGCTCCGCTGATACTGAAAATTTTAAATTTTGCTCACTATAAGTTTGATTATTGTCTGATCACCTCCAAATTTGATGTCGTTTCCCGAAATTTATCACGCATATACGTTGTAAATAAGAATTATGTTCAATTAGTGTTAAAAGTATTTTGGTTATCATGGCAACAAATAAACATAAGCAAGTTCCGTTTCACAATTTGACCCTTTTTTAGCTTCTTGTTACTTATTATTTTATGTATTTACAACATAAAATGATAAAATTTTATACTTTTAAAGGAAGTATTCAATTATGTTTGAAAAAAACTACAGCGCCCTCTTGTGTTTTGTCTTGATTTTTTTTCTGGGGTAAACACCATTTTCTTAAGATTTGGACCTGAAAATGCTCCGAAAAAGTTAAATTGAAGTTCAAAATGTGTCGTAAGTGTTATGTCTAGATAGAAATCAACAGCAAAAACTAGTTGCAATTTCGCCTTGACTGCCCGACATAGGTCTTTAAATTAGTTAATTTAATATTATTTAATGGAATTCTCTTTGTTTTCTTTGTATTTTGACAAATTGCTCCCTCTTTGTGGTTTCCAAGAAAAGTTCTGATGGTGCCATTTTGTAGAGTATGTCTTGAGTTACATTTGTGCCACATTTCAGAGCAATTGATAGAAAAATATTGAAACGATAGAGGGAGCGGATTGTGCCCTCCATGGTTTACCGAGCTTAAAAAATGTATTTGGAGTTATGAGGGTTAACGGCTGAAACTGAGACTAAGCTACTTCTCTGGAATTGCTATCATAGCAAAATATCATCTACAGATACATACCATTTCAAAATGCATAAGCAGAATTTGTCCCTTTAAGTGGTACCAATATCGTAAAAATCTGGTCTTGGCCCATGGACTAACGGCGGAAAGCACTTAAACGCAATGTGACTACGCTCTCAACCCGTTTTGAACACGGCGCAAACGCGGATTGACGCGGTAGTAACACGGATCTCCCCGGAAGGTGGAGGAGTCCATACCGGGCCCATTTAGATGGATGCAATCAGAACCCTTTCACGTGTCCTCAATGGGTTTCAACAAGGAGCGTTTTGCTTTTTTAGGTAAACACAAAAGAAATTATGAAACGTTATAACCCCCTGTGTTTTACAGATGGATATGAATGATGCAACAAGCAATTATCTTCAAGTTTCAACGTGCTTTTTCTCTTTCTCTTTTAATTTTTACAATATCTGTATTAACTGTTATGAAAAAGACATACATATCAAAGCAGAATCCAAAATAGTTTCCAAAGTTTCCTGTTCATTTGCAGGTTTATTTATCAAGTGATGTACAAGTACTTGCTTGTTTCAACATTTCTCTTTTTTCTTACTTTTTCTTAATCAAGTTTTCACATTATTATTTCGCGTATTGAATTTAAGATCTTGTTGCTTGTTTATCAATGTTTTTACAAAATTGCTCCTTCTTACCCTTCAGAGCTCCTTGTGAAATATGAGCCTATGAGAGTTCCCAAATTGTAAGGGGAATCTGTATGTGATACCCTCGATCCATTACAACAAACTACTATGGCAAACGTACTGTAGTTTATGCCGCCCCAGAACAGTAGAACAGCATCCCAAGTGATAAAACATGCAAGTTCCACCAATAAGTCAAAAATGTTTTTAAAACTTATCTGTTAAAATAGTAACATAGTGATTGTAGATGATGATTTATGCAGCATGTTACTGTTTCTGAAATCACCTTTTCCCGTTTATATCTCTTTGTTCCCCTTCTAAAGCGCATAGAGACCTTGCCAAAGGTATTATGCGCTATATAAGAACAGTAATGATGATGATATAATAATAATATCTTTAACAACAGTCAATAAAAAGACATATGTACATTATACATCATGAAAGAAGCATATTATACAGTATGAATATGTACATAGTTTCCTCTGTACTTACGCGTAATATAATAATGGTGTTTTTTCAAGTTTCAACATTGCTTTTCCCTCTATTAATTCAACATATCTGTATCAACATGCAGTCTTACAAAAAGGCATATAATCACGAAAGCAGAACCCAACATACTAATTTACAAAAGTCTTCTGTGTATAACTTATCAGGTTCACGTTGCTGGCCATCTTAAAAGCTGTTAAGCTTTAGTAAAATTATGAACTTACCTTTTAATGTAATGGTGCACTATTCAACATACCTAACAACTTTTGAACATTAAACTTTATTTGTTACTGTATATGTGTTAAAGAAGTAAGAAAACTATAGCATTCAATATATACCCGATCTTGCATTACGGGTTCATCTTTGCTTTTTTCTCCATTTTTTATTGCTCCGCCACGAAGTGTCGCCGGACCCATTAATTTCTTTTAAGTTCATTGTTTCTTTTCGCTTGAAAATTATGGCGGTGTTAACACGGTATTATCACGGACCTTGCGGTGCAAACACGGAGGATGCCGTTCTTTACACGATGAACGGCGATGTGAACACGGTCCATTTCAAACCGCCAAGACCGCCACGAAAAATTAAACATGTTTAATTTTTCTGGCGGTTTCCCCCGGTTCCCCGCGGTTCTCGGGATCATGGCGGATGAGTGACGGATGACCACGGTTTGTGTACGATGTAAACACGGCCTTTGACGGAGCACGGCGATTCGCTGAACCGCAATGAACCGCCATCTAAACCGGCGATGTGTGATTGCACCTTTTGTGATGGTAATTACTTTTCGCTATCCCTTCTTATAAAAGGTAGGTGGTACAGACACGAGGATGCGCGTATAGAAATTGAGCAAAAAATGCTGAAATAAAGATGAAAATTACTCGACTTGAGCACACCCGGGCACTAATCTGATACATCTATCAATAAAGAATTATACTTGAAGATTATTCCACATTAGATTCATTTGTGGAAATTAAGTGAAAAAGTGATAAAACAAGCTTTCCAGGCTGGTACAGTTTTAAACATTTTCACATGATACAGCTCTGATTTACACTTTTGCACACATTTCTGGACGGGATTGACTTTTGTTTTACATGCTTTATCATTAAAGTGAAATTTCATTTCATTGAATAAATGAATAAGCAAAATATGTCCAACATTATGATAACGTTCAAAATGAATTTTCAGATTGTTCAGCAAGACGGCGGCTTCGAACATCGATCATCAATAGCACAAAATTTTTACATTTGAACAGCTTTTAGTTATTATAGAGGACAGAGTTTAAGAATTTATGATAACTGAGATGAAGAATAAGAATATTTTCGAAATTTATAACAAACTGCAATGAACGAGGATAATGACACGGCAGGGTCACCATAAGAATGCATGAGTTGCGGCTCAAGGAAGCAGAACAAAGAAGAAGGCATGCATAGATTATACACAGGTTAACTGATAAACAAGTGGTATTGTAATGGAATTACACTGCTACATTTCTGAAATAATAAATGTGAGCCTCCCACGTCATGTCATCATCCTTGTTCAGTGCAACTTGTTTAACCCTATCAAAGTCCAAGGGGGGGGGGGGGGCACATCCCTGCCGGAAAAAACACATAGTGTACCACATAGTCACCACAGTGTGAAACACACTGTGTTCACACAGTCAATACACTGCGTTAATTTGGAACACTTTTTAATACAGTGAACCACTCAGAGGAACACAGTGTGACAACACTATGAACCACACTGTTACTACTGTGTGATCTCAACCGATCAACCACAGTGTGGCTCATAGTGTAGTCACAGAGTGTTTCATTGTGTGGTTCACTGTATTAAAAAGTGTTCCAATTTAACGCAGTGGAATGACTGTATGAACTCAGTGTGTTTCACACTGTGGTGAATGTGTTTCACTACGTGTTTCACTACGTGGTTCACTGTGTGTTTCACAATATGCTTCACTGTGTGTTCACTCTGTGTTTCACTGTGTGACTGTGTGTTTCACTATATGCTTCAATGTGTGTTTTCACTGTGTGTTTCACTGTGTGTTTCACTATATGCTTTATTGTGTTTTCACTATATGCTTTATTGTGTTTTCACTATATGTTTTATGACAGAAGTCACTTTTATCCCTCACACATTAACTTACGTCACTCTGTGGTTTCTTTCACACAATGGCTGTTCAGCCACACTGTGTATTTTTCACCCAGTGAATTTCCTGCCACACTATGGTATCTTTCACACAGTGACCTCTACTGCCACACCGTTACCTTTCACACAGTGATCTCTCTGCACAATGTGGTATCTTTCACTCAGTGAGCTCTCCATCCAAACAAACACCACACTGTGTACACTCTGTGGAGATTTTCCATACAGTTACCACACTGTGAGTACTCTGCGGTAGTTTTACATCCAGACTCAACACTGTGTACACTCTATGGTGATTTTCCATCAGGTCTTCACACTGTGAACACTCCGTGGTGAGTTTCCTTCCAGTGCTGTCACATTGTCTAGTAGCTCTAATGCAATTTACAGAATGAGTTATTTCCAATAATTAATTCATTCGTTGTGAAGAAATAGAAATACAGAAGATTTCATGAAAATGACAAGCTTTCTTGGTTATGGCCCGATTCCTGCATACTTTGATCCGCTTTAAAGAACAAGTTCACCTTCACAGACATGTGTGTTAAGTGAATGCAGCAATATTAGAAAAACACATCAGTGAAAGTTTCAGGAAAATCAGAGAATCCGTTCAAAAGTTATGAACTTTTGACGTTTCTGCTCACTGAAGGCTGGATGAGAAGACTACTATAGCTTGTGACGTCACATTCATGAGTACAACGATATAAAGAAAATATAAAGAAAATTCATCATATTTTCACTTTCCTCGCTTAATAAAAGTTCTTTTAGATTCAGCTCTTTTAGAAGGCAAGAAGAATAATATCACCCTTAACATACGTCTGTGACAAGGTGAGGAAATGTACACTTTTTTTTTCAAAAAGTAAAATTTTGTGAAATTCTCTTTTTATTTTCTTTATGTATTGTAAGCTGTGACATCATACACTGTAGCAGTCTTCACATTCAGCAGTAACTGCGCAGATACTTTAAAAATTCATAACTTTTAAACGGATTGTCCGATGTTCCCCAAACTTTCAGTGATTTGTTCTACTGATATTGTTGCATTCACGCAATCCACATGTATATGAAGATGAACTTGTCCTTCAACTAATGAAATTTCATGTTGTCAAACCCCCAGATTGTTAAGATGCAGTCTTGTAGAGCACTACTTACACCTTAAAGGAGAAGACAAAAGTGCGCAAATGTGTACTCTGCATCAATACACTAATTTAATATCAAAATCAAAAACACTTCTCTTATAATACAAAATCAATCACCATATAAATGATTTACAAATACAGCTCGCTGTAACATCTGTAATGTATCTCGGCACCATAGTTTTTAAAGCTTCAAGGTATAAACTTGCCAGGACAAGACTTTTATGATACTCTACATCATACAAAAATAAGAGGAAAATATAATCAAATATTAAAACGTACTTTATTCTGTAATTGCCCACAAAATATTCTTTCAGTTTTATGAAAGAAAAAGCTATGTATCAGTGACAATTTGCATGACTATTATGAAATATAAGTTTGCTTCATTTCCTGTTATTACAAACCAATTTAGGAATATGTTACAGCAGCGAGCTCTCGTAGCACATATCTTCATATTTCCTTTATCAAAACAAACAAACAAACAAACAAACATAATCTTACTTTCAGGGCAATAACAATTTAACAGAATAATCTTTGGTACATTTACCTCATTAAGAGCCACATCTGGGCGAGTGAAAACCTTTTAATGATGGTTTCTTGGTACAATCAAGTATGTGTAATACGGCTTGATTTGACTGATTAAAATCAATACAGATGATGACTTGTACATGAGGTGTGATCTTATCAGTAAGACTGAGATCTGTGCACAATTCAACACCAATTATGGTACTATGACTGGTAACCAGCTTTGTTTGCAGGCAGGTTTAATGATTACAATTTGAATCACTGATAATCAATAAAAAGTTAGGCTAGATGCATTCTTTTTATCGATATTATACCTAGTCAAGGTTACAAATATTATTAACTTTTGAGCCCAAAACCAGAAATTGACTTCATAACCAACCCTAGACCTCTCCCCCCCCCCCCAAAAAAAAAAAAGGGGGGGGGGAAAACATGCAATGGAAAAATTCATTTGCACTAGGCATGCTAAATCACCTTTTACTCAACAAAAGGGTTGGTATGACTCACTGAACTGTATAGCTGTTCCAGAAAGGAATGTTGAGATATTGTATAGTTACCAAAATTCGAGTTGTATTTGGTTTATCTACTGCGATGGATTTGGATGTGCCGCGAAGCAGTACAAATCACACTTCCTTTTGGGTGAAGAGTATCCCACCGGGGCCAGGACTACCTTTGACCAGGATTGCTGGCGCGGTTGTAGCATTCCCAGTTGAGCCAAGCCATCGCTTAGTATGTCCGAATCTTCTGTACAGAACGAAAAAGAAAGATTGAAGACAGTATTAATGATGATAAAAGCACGCAGTGTCATGTACTACACGGTTGTATTAGCATATAACATAATCGATATTAGGATTATATGTTTCATTATCTAAATCTTACTACGAAATTTCCACTTGTTTGTATAAAGTTATGTAAAGTAATAATAAAAATATGTACCATATTACTACAACAGGAAAAGGAAAAGTTTTGTAAAATTGTTTAATCACAGGTGTTATATTAGGTGCACTGCAATGGCTGCTAGTCTCCAGGGGTAATTACCCTCTATAATAGTATTAGTAACAATAATAATTATGATAATAATAATAATAATAATAATAATAATAATAATAATATGAAATATCTAATTAGCACTTAATACAACATGTTTCAAAGCGCTTTACAATGCTAAACAACCTAACAAACAATCAAACAATATCCATAAACTGCAATCAATCACAACTTTATACGTTTTCAAAAAGCCAGTGAAAGGCAGAACAATCAAAGTCAAAGTAAATGTACAATGTATTTATGTTTTGCACAAACTTTAGTGCATATGTACCACACTCGACTCAAACAATTTAGTGAGAAGTCATTTAAAACTTTTGGAGATTGCAGTTTAATTTCTGATACACTGTTCAACGTTGTTGTTTTTTAATATGGTATTATCATTATTTCTCTCGTATGGATGTTTCTTGTATAACTTTCCAGGGTGTACTCTCTCTTAGCTATCATCTTGTAATTGAAATTTTTGAAGATTTTAATTGCTCGCAAGTATTCAATCAATAATACTTCGATTTCCCTCGAAGTACTTGTCTCGAAATCCTGTCTTGGACATTCCGTTGCCAATGAGGTGAAATGCTTTAGCATACCGTAGAACATGATATGCTGCCTTCGGGAATTCATTTGAATTACACAAATAAAAACAGCAAAACAAATTATCACCAAAACTTAGCACATTGACGAGTAATGTTGGCTTTACAAGGGTCACGTGGTATTAAATATTTTTTTTTGTTCAATAAAAAAAGAGACCTCTTTTGTTACATATGTCCGAAGAAAATGAAATGATAAACCATCTGAATTACAATACCTTCTTAACTGAGTCACCACCTGACTCATAAGAATGCATCTCCTGGTCATTTGGGGACGTAGATGGGGTCGAGATCGAGGCAGGCATAAATGTGGAGTGAGAACATTGTTGTGGAGAACCAGACAGTCCGTGATGGTACTAGTAAGGGAGGGGTGGTGTCATTGTAATTCTGAAGAACGGAACAGAAGCTGAGCCGGAGAAGGCAAAGTCATCTTTACTTTTCTTTGATGGTATGGGCGCTGTACGTGCTGCAGAAGACCGGTGATCTCTTTGCTTATATCGGCTGTGCTTTCTCCAGAGCAGACAAAATATTTTCCTCCAGGACTGAAATAATAATAACAAATTTTTGTGCTATTAGGTTTGAGGCTCATTTAGTTTTCCATCTTCTCAACACCGCTATTTTTCTTGCACTTTCAGACTATACAGCCACACACATATTAATGCATTCACCCTCCATCCATACGTAACTGTTAGGCCACATCACACAATGCACAATGGTATCTGGTGTACATCACACCACAACAACACCAGTAGTAACTTCATTTTTCTTGGCATTCTGTCCATTACTTTCTTACAGTGATTTTAATCAAACTTATCATTATCATCCCCCCGTCCCCGTTTTTTGTCTTTTCACTAGAGTCTAACACATGTTTTCTTAACATCGCAGCATATATTTCCTGAGACGTACTCAAATTTCCTTCCTGTAGTTAGATTGATCACATTTTTAAAAAAAAAGAAAAAAAAAGGTTCAGCTTGAGTCTAATCCAATAAAAAAGTTAATTAACATGTGACAGCCCGTTATCAAACTGTTCTAGTAATAACATACGTTTTCCTATTGAAACCTGTCCGAGTATATACTCGGCACTATTATGATGAGGAAGTAGAACTATAGCTAGGGGTTCTTAATTAGATTAATAATAAATTCTAACATTACTTTTATTTGATGGACTCACCATTTCATGTATAGACCACATGAAAACACTCGCATGGTTGCATCCTACGTTGCCAGGCTGCCTGGTATACCTGTCGCTGTCGCTCAGCCGTATCCGAACGTCACTTGCAACATGACTTGCTTTTAGTTTTGCCCGGTTAAAATTATCACTCACTTTTGATTCTTTAGCTTTAGCACTGCACATCTGCACACTGTCCAAGTTTGCAAAGGAACGAAAACACGATGAAACCACCAAACGCATGAGCAAACTATAATTTGCTTGCGTTCATCAATGGCCAAGGACGATACGTACACTGTACGCATACCAGGGAGGTGGAAGAAAGACAACCTCCCTGCATATACGGAGTGGTTAGACTGGGTACGCAGTTCAAAATGACTGTTAAATCTCTGCCGAGCCGCTTGTTTCAAGGGGTCAAACCACTGTGAGATCTCTACGTAGCGTACAGCGTAGAGATAAGTACATAGAGGTCAGCGGTGGGTCAAACAAACCAGAACCGAGGTCCAACGCACCAGAACCGTAATCATGCAGATATTGTGTGTTCGCTATGTATATGCAGGGTGTATGTGCTGTGTGTGAGTGCGACTATGTATGTGTGAGTGCGGTGCGTCCAAATCCCATGAGGTTTTCTAGTCAGGCTGCAGCATCGCCTTCAGGTTTAAGTGCGCAAGTAGAGTTGTAATCTCAATCATGTCTCCCAAGTCTCGGAGAAAGATATTGAAGAACACAATCGCGAATGCATTATGTTGGATCTGTGTTAATATTCTATACTCGTACCTGTTGGAGAGTTATATCCGGACTTATTATTCTTGCAATCACCTTCCGGCAAAAGATTCATCAAATGTTGTGCGATTGCAAGCTTGTGTTGTTTCTTTCAACTGATTAATTCTGGCATAAATTATCTACATTGCAGAATCATACCATTTCAGTAATCCCTAGTTTTGACGCTATTTCTCTGTAATATAAATTTTCCTGGGTGTCTCCTTCTAATGTTTATTCTGCATCCTTCAGTCCTGAAGATTACTGAATATCTTATGTGTCGATTTAATGTGTACGATAATTATGTCAAAAAGACACATTGTCTCTACGTGACTCAGAGATTTTGCCTCTGTGTGGAGACTGTGTGCATCTATGTGAACACTGCGAGGTGATGCCTCTGTGTGAGAGATATCTCCTCGGGGTGGAGACTGTGACTATGTGAACACAGCGTGTTGACACTGACTCTGTGTGACATCTCTTCACAGTGTGGCAACTATGTGTCCATCCATTCCCACTCTGTGACAAATCTTACCACAGTGTGGCAACTATGTGTCCATACTATTCGCTGTGTGGCAGATCTCTTCACAGTGTGGCAACCATGTGTCCGTACATTCCCACTGTGTGGCAGATCTCTCTACAGTGTGGCAACTATGTGTCCATCCATTCCACTGCGTGACAGATCTCCCAACAGTGTGGCAACTATGTGTCCATACATTTCCGCTGTGTGGCAGATCTCCCCACAGTGTGGCAACTATGTGTCCATCCATTTCCACTGTGTGGCAGATCTCTTCACAGTGTGCAACTATGTGTCCGTGTATTCCCTCTGTGTGACAGATCTCTCCACATTGTGGCAATTATGTGTCCATCACATTTCCACTGCGTGACAGATTTATCACAGTGTGGCAACTATGTGTCCATACATTTTCACTGTGTGACAGATCTCTCCACAGTGTGGTAACTGTGTGTCCATGCATTCCCTCTGTATGACGACGACTTCCACATAGTGAACACTATATGAGACTCTATGACTACTGTGTGTTAGCTTTATCCCACTATGTGAAAGTCCTGATCACCCTGTGGTGACTCTGTGAAACTAGGCTATGTGAACGAAGCTGCTCATACAGTTGTTACCATTCCACTGTATGAAAACTATGTGACAACCCATGATGATACACATAGTGAGAGTAATCACAATGTGGCAAAGGTATGACCACACTGTGGTCACTATGTGTTCATACAGTCAACTGTGTGGTCACTCTATGAACACACTGTGTTGACGCTGTGTTCTTTCCGGCAGGGATTGTGTGCCCCCTACCAGATTTTCATTTGCCACTCCTGCGCCCTTAATCCGATTTCAACCAAATTTGGTGACTTTTCCTGAAATCTTATTGCAAACATTTTGATATATGTTTTAGCTATATTTGATGTTGCTGGTTGCCATGGCAACCATAAACTGACAACTATGTCAGTCAGATTTTGCATCTTTTTCTGTTCCCATTTCATTTAACAGCATTACAATGTATGAAATGGGTGTTTCTTGGCTGAAATTTGTTGAAGGAGCAAAATTTGAAGTAATTATGGTCCTGGAAAGTTTTTCTTATTATTTCCTTTGTTTTTATTTGACAAAGGCATAAAACAATAGATATAATAGAGACAATTGAAAACAATATTTTCTAAAGATTGCCCTTCTATTTTGAGTTATTTTGATTCCTTCACCCAAGTTATGCCCCTAATATCATTAGTTTATCATATTATCAATTTGCAATCTCAAAATTCCAGTATTATGCAAATATGAAATGTCATAACTATACATGTACCCATCCCAAACATTTCATCTCATGTCTCATAATGTATCACTATGTTGATCTGAATAGCGCCCCCATGTGGTGACCTTGAGAAATTTCAACTACAAAGAATAATATAATTCTACTTGCTTATCATTTTGTGGCAAATATGAAAATGATCAGTCTATAATAAGACATGTATAATGGGGATAAATAAATTATACAGAAAAATCATGTTTTTAGCATAATTATTATTTCCTATGTATATCTTAAAATTTTGGTAAATAACGCCCTCCATGGGTGATCTTGTGAAAATTCAAATGTACGGTCATGTAGAGTATGAGTTACTCTACCCATGTGCCAAATATGACGATGATACATCAAAATATTAATGATAAAAAAGTTATATAGGGGGCACAATGTACCCCCCCCCCCCCCCCTTGGGCCTGCGAGGGGTCAAAATAGCTTGGGCTTAATAGGGTTAAGGCATTTCAAAGTTATGTTTCTCCGCTCAAGAACCACAATAAATTCCAAAAATCTATGCATGCAGCTGTTGATTTCTGTCGGTACTACATGATGTGAAATTATGAAAATCGTCTGGATCGAATACCTCTTTATTAGCGAGCTTTTGCTATTTGAGCGTGCCGTGTGCAAAATGTGCTTCTACGCATGATCAATCCGAGAAACGTTCCTTCTAACATCTAACAGTGGTTTTTGATTCTGCTTGTTTTATCTCATAGGGATTGGTTGGGACTACCAAAGTTCACTAAAGAATTATAAAATTCATAAATTATGCAAATTTATTCGAATATATACATATTTATAAAATTTCTATCGAAAATAAGCAAACATGCTACTTCTATATTTTTACAGTGGATTTTTATTCTGCTTGTTATATCTGATAGGGCTTGGATGGGACTACCAAACCTCAACACAGAATTCTGCAAATCATTTATTATGCAAATGTATGTAGATGTATGCAATTTTTCAGTTTTTAATCAGAATGCTACTTCTCCTACATTTAACAGTTCATTTTGATTCTGCTTGTTTAATCTGATAGGGCTTGATTGGGACAACTAGAGTAAACACAGAATTCTGAAATTTGCATTGATTATGCAAATTTATGCACTTTAAAAGAAATTCATACAAATGCTTCTTCGACTTTTTACAAAGGATTTTGATTTGCGTTGTTTTATCTGATGGCTTGGTTGGGACTACGAAACTCTGAAATTCATCAATTAAGCAAATTTATGCGAATGTATGAAATTTTCTCAGAAATTAATGGAAATGATACATCTCCTTCATCAAACAGTGGATTTTGATTCTGGTTGTTTTATCTGATGGGGCTTAGTCGGGACTACCAAGCTTCAACACAGAATTCTGAAATTCATTAATTATGCCTAAACCAAGTGACCAAGTGTCACTCATGAGCTCGATGAAGACCACTCCCCCTTCCCCCTGGGGAAAATAATTGATCTAAAAGATTGGTTTTACTCATGGGTGACGCTACAATTGTCAGGGGCGTTTACTGCTTGTCAAATGATAAAAACAAAACAGGGAGGAAAAGTGAGAAAAGAGAAAAACGAAGAGGGTGGGGAAAGAGACGCCTGTTCATTTAATGCTTAAATAAATCAACTTATGAGTCATCTTGCCCACCACTCATCAAAATACACTGGTGCCGACCCGTTTCATATTTTGCCTCTCTTTTCTTTTTAAATCAGGTGACTTCCCACCGAACCAAATCTGAGTAACCCCTCCCCCACCGTCTCCCAGGTGGCCACGCGAATGCTTAAAATTGTCCTTTTCGGGAGTGTGATCACCACCACAACCCTACAGGAACCCAAGTACGCCATCCTAAATATTGCCATGAATAGCTTATATTCCTCCTCTACAAAGGTATCTACATGTGTAAAGAGATATGCCTTTTTCCCTCCCCCGGGGGCGGGGCACTTGATCCACACTTACACCTTTGGGACCCTACCCCCTAAGAATGATCACCAAGTTTGATTGTCTGAAGTCCGCCCACTGGTTCTGATGAAGATGAAAATCTTCCCTCTTGCCCCCCCCCCCCCCTCCCGTCTCCAAGGAGGATACCCTAGGTATTCCCTTTAAACAAATTGTGTGATTCTTCAGCTATAAAGATATCCACGTACAACATATCTAGCACAAATTTCCACCAATTTCATGGGGGCCACATGCCCAACATGGACAACCTTAGGACCCAACCCCCTAAGGATGATCCCCACAAGTTTGATTGAAATTCGCCACCTGGTTCTGAAGAAGATGAAAATGCGTTGTCCCCCCCCCCCCCTTTGGCTCCTACCCCTCAAACTTTCACCCCGCTAGGGCCCTAGGGGCCATCTTGGGTCTTGCCATAAACAAACTGCATTCTTCATATATAAAGGTATCTTTATACATACAACATATCTAGACTGTACTGCTTTTGGGTTTGGAGAAGAAAATTTTTGAAGTTTACTCTTTTTTCTCCTCGGGGTCTCTCCCTGGGCCTCCCTGGGGTCACATGCTCCACATGAACAACTTTGGGTCCCTACCCCATTAGGATGATCCCCACCAAGTTTCACTGAAATTCGTCGACTGGTTCTGAAGGAGAAGATGAAAATGAATGCTTCCCCCTTGGCCCCTACCCCTCAAACTTTCACCCCCTCTAGGGCCCAAGGGGGCCATCTTGGGCCTTGCCATAAACAAACTACATTCTTCTTAATATATAAAGGTATCTACATACAACAATTATCTAGACTGTACTGCTTATGGGTTTAGAGACGAAGATTTTTAAAGTTTACCCCTTTTCCTTTAGGGGCCCTTTCACTGGGCAACCTGGGGGCCACATACTCCACATGATCAACTTTGGGTCCTTACCCCCTAAGAATGATTCCCATAAAGTTTTTTTTTTTTTGTTGAAATCTACCTTCCGGTTTCTGGAAGAGAAGATGAAAATGTAAACAGTTTATGCATGACGCACGACGCACGACGGACGGCGGACGAAAAGCGATCGCAATAGCTCACTCAAGCCTTCGGCTCGGGTGAGCTAAAAGTGTCTTGCCTGTCTTTACACACGTCTCTATGGGAAAATATTAACCCGTGTGCGCCCTATAATGGATGTAATGACGGGAGTCCGAGTGCGGGGACTGTCTTCCGCGTACTCTCGGTCTTCCCGTCGTGTAGCGAAAACTCCCAGTACTCCCTATATAGACAAAATCTAAACCATTAAGCCCCTTCAGATAGCGGCCTTCCCACATACAGGGATAATACGGCGGATGCGGGGCGGAACGTAATTTGGCGGATTGCTGGCGGATACGACGGGAAAAATGCAGTGCACGGGTGAGTTGCCGGGTGTGCAGGATGTCCGCCGACTGCCCGGCGGCTGTCAGGCAGGTGATACGTAGTGGACCTGTCCTCAAGCCGTAATGCACTCGTCGGATCATACGTGGTATCCGCCATTCAGGTGGCGCTATCCGTCGCATACGTACCTCATATCTGGTACACCCGTCATAGCCGTGAACCCATCCGTGACGCATCCCTGCACACCCGACATGGAGCCGTGGTGGATCCGACGACTTCACACGCCACGTGTCTGCCACGGCTGTCCGGCGCACGTATGAGCCGGATTAGCCGCCGATACGCCTTACTATACCAGTATGTGGGAAGGGGGCTTACCACTTTCACGGATCGCATCATGGATGAACACGGATCTTCGATCCGGGATCATCCGTACTGTTTCCGGCATGACCGTGTTGACTCCGTGAAGTCATCCGGCATTATCCTTGATCATCCGGCATGTCCGTGGAAAAAAAAATAAGCTTGCTTAATTTTTCATCCCGGACATCACGGATGAAAATCAATACGAACTGTTCCTTGTTGGCACCGTCTACTCCTTGTTGCCTCCGTATTCCTTACTTGTAGGCATCGGCAACTCCGTGTTGCCTCCGTACTCATTCCGGGACAATCCGTGAAGACATCGGGACGTCCGTAGTAGCATCGGCTCTTTCCGGGATGAAAAATTCGTGCATTTTAACAATACAAGCTCATAAAGTCCATGAAATTAGCTCAGCTCTTCCCCCATCAGTACAATCAGTACAGTTCTTTTTCGATTCAATTGGCATTTATTCCATTCATTGAACAAAAAAATCGAAACAAAATACAGTATGCATTATACAAGTATCATTTGATTATTTAGTGAAAAATATTTGGCAAAAGTACGTAAATCTATACATAGAATTTCGTAGAATGCCCAAGAATAGCAAGGCATACGTTGGAAGTGACCAAAACGTAAATATTAGAATGAAGACAAGTGGCTCAGCTGAAAGACGTGGCTCACTTAAAACGCGATATATAACAAGTAAAGAAAGTCATCATTATGAACAATGAATATTTTCAAATACCACCAACCCCCCCCCCCCCAACAACAACAACAACAAACAAACAAACAAACACATTAAGACACTGGAAACAGTGTAGCAACGTACAGGCACAATGGATTGAGCTGTGTGTACCATAAGACAAGACAAACACAATAGTACATACATACATGCACATCAACAAGTATAAACTGCAATAAATACAGTCATACATTATAACGCACAAACTGTCATCTAAATCATTCCAAAGTTTAGGGCAAGTATAAACTTAGTTATTTTGAGAATGCACTGTTATCAACAGGGAAGATGAAATTCGTTGGATCGTCGCATTGGGTAATTTAATATGCACATTGCTATTCAGATGAAATAAATCATGAAACGTGTAAAGGAAATTTGTGCTTGTTATGATTTTATAAATTGGCCACTTTGAGATCCAAACATATTTTCTATTTTCATAATTTTATAGTTTAAAACATCAATATGCGATTCGATTGCGGATGAAGGCTATTAACAAATCTGAGAGTATTCTTTTTTTATTCTTTTTAAAAAGGAGCTTGATCTAATAATGTCTGATGATTCAAATAATATGGCAGTGTGAAACCTAAATATTACATCAGCACTGCAGATGAGAGAAAATAATTTTTTGATTTATCGATTACTTGTACGGTAAAAAAAAATAATTGCTTGTACGCCATAGGATTTTATAAAATGCTTTCAATATGACAATTCCATGAGAGTTATTATGAACACAAACACCTAAATTTTGATAGAAGAGACTACTTTAAGGGGGTGATTTCAAGCACAATGTTGCCTGGAAGGCTATCCAAAAAAGAGCTGCTTAAAAGTAAATATTTTGTCTTTGTCATATTAAGTGAAGACTTATTTGCACAGAGGTGCTAAAATCGCAAAATATGATAATGATTAAAAAGAAAAATCTTTTAAAATCAGTGCAAACACGAAGTTTTGAATGACACATTTTCTGTATTTCATTTAAGGTTGCTATTCTAGGACATTCAAACTCTTTGCATGAAAACACTTAGAAACATGTGACATAAAAATTCAGATTATTCTCCACACGATTGTTACAAGAGTATAAATCTCACCGGCACCTTTGTAAATCTGCACCGGAATGGCATATTTGATACATATGCCAATGTAAACGGACCTGTAATGATTGTATGCTTGTATTACTATCAAAACGATAAATGCCTTGCAAGTGAATAAACTGATGTGAAAATAGAATCTTTGAAAATATGAAATCAAAACTCGGACTGAATTAGATAGGTGGAAAAGGGTACAGCTTAGAAAATGTATACCAAATAATTACAAGTTTTATAAAATCGTATCGAGATTAAAAACCCATTAATGAATACAGGAATGAAGCGGTATGTCAATATGTAAGTGGGTGTGTTCAATGATTGTAATATTGATTAGTTGCAAATCAAAATAAATCTATGATCATAGCTTCCTTACAAAAATATTCATGCAACACTACAAAACAGTAAATTTTCAATTTTCATAATCGGATACTGCCCCAAGAAAATGCTTGGAAAGTGTTCATCACATTAAACCTTAGATTTCATAAATAATGAAACTATTTTTGTCATATTCTGTAATATAAGTGAAGTTGTGTGTCTCAAAAATGTAATCTTTATATCGATGTTTTTTATATATTTCACACGTAGGCGTACAGTTTTTGAGGCCAGTTGATCACTAGGAATAGAAAAAGGCATACCTCAATACCTCTTGTTGGGAGTTATAATTTTTGCACTTCAGAATATGTATTATAGAAAAAATACGTTGCCGCTTATTCTGACATAACGT
Organism: Diadema antillarum; assembly: GCF_040938485.1. Classification (NCBI taxonomy): domain Eukaryota; kingdom Metazoa; phylum Echinodermata; class Echinoidea; order Diadematoida; family Diadematidae; genus Diadema; species Diadema antillarum. Next base: position 839,107 of record NW_027270929.1, on the reverse strand, counting down.
ACGTTGCTTAACGAGTTCTGCGTATGTGTGTAATCATAATGAGATCTCAATTCTTTTGTGGTCAACTTCCCATCCAGTAACAGAGTGCATGCATAAACAGCCATGCACAGGTCCAGTTTAAAGGGCATTCCAGACGATTTTCATAAAGTCACATCATGTAGTATATAAATCGACAACTCCATGTATAGATTTGTGGAAGTTATTGTGGTTCTTTGAGCAGAGAAACAATACTTTGAAAAACCTTAAACAAATTACACTGAACAAGGATGATGACATAGGAGGCTCACATATTTCAGAAATGTAGCAGTGTAATTCCATAACAATACTGCTGGCTTGCAAGTTCAACTGTGTATAATCTATGCATGCCTTCTTCCTTTGTTCTGCTCCCTTGAGCCCCAACTCATGCATTCTTATGGTGACTCTGCCATGTCGTCATCCTTGTTCATTGTAATTTGTTCTATATTTTGAAAATATTCTTATTCTTCATCCCAATTATCTTAAATTCTGAAACTCTGTCCTCAGTATAACTAATCTATAGCTATTCAAATGTAATAATCTGAAAATCATCCGTAGGTCTCCTTTGGAACCATGGATACCATTGACCGTGCTATGACCTTACTTAGGGGAGGCCCCTATTCATTGTGTATAGAATGGTATTACTTAATGGTGTATCGTATGATGTACTTGTGTGTATGGTCACGTTCGCACATCATGATATCACGCAAGATTCCACGCAGTCTCAACCAAAGAGTATAGAAGCGCACATAATGCACTCTTTGATCTCCACGGAGTGGCAAGGTAAAAAAATGTAAACTCCCCATAGTCGTAATTGCCAAGTGCCGGTGAGTTAAAGGCAAGGTCGCACGGAAGACTACCACGTACAGTTCATATTGTCTAGTCAAGGGTCCTACTGATACGCCGTTTGGTGATTATAGCGCTCGCTAATTTACACCATTCGCCCATTTTGATCATCAATCATAAAACAGTCTGTTGAACGTCAACTGACACCATATTGGGTCTGGTTGTGAAAATTTGACTATTGTCATAATGAGCAAATGTCTCAGACCTTCGTTTCGATTGATTTTAAGATAATTAAAATTTGCAAAGGATCCCATTGGCATAATTAGAACTGTTCTTGTTTGTATTATTTGATTTCGTGAGTGTTTTTTTCCCGAAAATTTATCTTTCATATTTACCCTTATGTATATGTGCCTTGCTTTGAGACACTGGAGGAGGCGAAGATTATTGATGAGATTTCTCAATTGTACAAATTTATAACTGCGCATGTTTGTCGAGCTTCAGGGCTGGCATGTCTGCGCACTGCCAGAGACAAATTTCCTCCAAAGTCATTGACATCTTTTGCAGATTGAATATTATAAAGCAAGAGGAATCCGTTTATAATAGCCTTTCAACAAATAAGGTTGCTGTCTCTTTGGAAAGTCTGCTTACTGAGCACGACATGGATATTGTGGTCCCTCTCCCCTATTCTGCATTTCGTTGTTACAATATCATTATTCGTTTCAGTAAGCAAGCAAAATATTCCGACTACGCATATATGCAACCCACAAGTACCAAGAGATGTTCCACAAGATATCGGATACATTGCATGATGAGACCTACACAATTTGTCATGTATATCTATTCGAAAAAATATTTCATGTTCTTTATTTTTGCCCTATACAAAAATACTTCTCAACCTTCAAATACTTGGAATCACGTGTATTTATTCCCTGATCAGTATTAATCGGAGTCATCCCATGAGACCTACACCCACTTGTTATGCGGCCCACGAGTCATACAGCCCATGAGTTCGACACCCGGCAAATAAGGCAATGGCACAACAGGCAAATAAGGCCCATGTGTTCGCCACCAGCCAAACAAGGCCCACGAGTTCAACACTGAGAAACTGTAATAGGTATGATCAAAAATGACGCACGTGTTCGAAATCATATCAGGGGGCTTAACGTCTCTATTGTGAGCCTTGTTTGACTATTGTCCCACTCATGGACTTTATTTGCGCATACTATAGGCTAGTGTCGAACTCATGGGCTGTATGACTTGTGGGCTGTTTAACTCATGGACTTTATGACTATTGTGGGCTGTGTGACTCGTTGGCTGTACGACTCGTGGGTTGTATGATTTTTAAGTGTCGAATTCGTGACGCGCAAGATACTGTTTCTTTGATAATGTTCACCTTCATACAGTTGATGTTTTAGGTAGATAGACGTTCTAGATATACTTCACAGTGTAATCCAATAATGCGGCATCTATGTCTTAAGATATAAAAAAAACGTATTTAAGCTGTTTTTACCGCCATGACTGACATGCAGTACATCCACGCATAGTGACAGTATAAAACATGCGACAAGATTAGATATGCCCCAGGGGAATGACAGGTGATAGATCTATTAAAAAACAGTAATGCATATGAACTCGTAACGATCGTAAACTTGATAGGGGCCTATATCTTTAGTTTCACTTTGGAACCACGTTTTGAAATACATTTATATCTATATGATAAGTGAAGATTTCATATCAATTTGTCAACGGTATCTTAAATTACAAAATTTCTATTTTTCCCCAAGAAGTGGCTCTAATTTTGCTTCCTATGCCAAAGCATAAATATATTGAGCAGGACATGAATAATACCACTGCCACGTTAGTTGGCAAATTCTTGATATCTGAGCTGCGAGTAACATATTTACGGTGAGGCTCTGAGGTTTGGCCGAGTGCTCGCACACAATCGAAGCCTCCAATCCTTCTTCTAGAGTTTGGTGGATAACGTAATATTATAGGCCATTGTCGGTTAAGAGCTTTGTAGTCGAGGCAAAGTCAATGTGCCGTCACTGAAGGATATAACATGCGTTTGCACACGTATGAGGGGCAGAAAAGAATATCAGTGCGCAATCGGAATTCCGTGACTGCTGCTTTCTTTTAACCCTGAGATATAATAGAAGAATTGACAATACATAACACAACTGAATGCATCTGATACTGGTTTAGGTACTCTAACAAGCTGCGCGGCCAATAAACATGGCTCTGGCTCTGGCAGGAATTGGGCACGAATTTGCGAGGAGGACCAGCAGTCTGCTCATGTTCCCCAGATTCAGTGGTTTAAAGCTATTCTATTCCAGACCAGCGATTGACATTCATCCACAGGATGGGATGGTCGATGAACAAGTGACCATTGGAGCAAGTGGCTTGGAACCTCGTCAACTGGTAATCCTGCGATCGAGCGTGAAGTCTGAATCCGGAAAATACTCGTTTCAAGCGCACGCTACATACGAAGCTGATAGCCTTGGGCATGTTAGTTGTGAGTACGACCCAAGACCCTTGTACAATGTAACTACTACTGTACCTCACTTTCACCCTCTGTACTCCATTATCAAAACCGCACGCATATCTTGTATATTGACCTTTTTTCATCCAGCATGATAATCTGTGACTTAAAAGTAAACCTTATTTCTTTGTTCACTGTCAAAATAGTATGTTAACCGTTAGATATCACAGTCTATCGAATGAATAGTATAGAGTACCGTTGCAATGTTTCAACATCACCGCAACAAAAATGACTTGAGTCGCGGCTATTCCACAATGTGGGCAGCACCACGCGTATTAACCAATCTAACGCAACAGCTCTTCAGTTTGAAATATTATGTCCCTGTTTCTTGAACGTGAAGTGGAGAGTGCATGGATTTATTTCTCGATCCCTCATCCTTCTACTTTGGTCCACACTCAGAATCACAAAAGTCTCATCGTGCTACCTGTAATCGGCAGTTTGGTGGTTGTGAACGACTTTGACTCAGTGTCAGTCAACAACTCAGTGTTACACTCAATATTCATTTCGGCGTCTTTTAGTTCATGGCTCTTCCCAAAAAAGGTTTAATTCTTGATTACAGCACGTCACAGATACCCTCATGATTTTTTTTTTTTGTGCTTGGTTGTACAATTTGAGTATCAAATCAAATCAAACTCTATTTTTAACTCTAGTCAGTAAAAAATAAAGATACAGGCCTATGTTTGTCTGTATGAATAAACATGAATAGCAATGATATATATATATATATATATATATATATATGTATAATATACATATATATAGATATATATGTATATATACTCTCATCAAAAAGTTACATATGATTTCTATAATATCTTTGAAGTCCAAAAGATTACCAAAGTGTGAAAATAATGGAGTAAAAGAAAGAATTTTCCGTCAAATCCAAATTCAAATGAAATGAGAGAAGAAGTGATGACAGCAATGATTTTGAATTGATTTCCCCAGTAAGAAAAATTGTGGATTATATCTGGTTCTTGAATTTTTCTCATGAATTCTTAAATTAAGATACTTTGTTCATATGATTATCTTTGTGCCGTTTCTCCCTATGTCATTTGAAGCTTGAGTTGACAGAAAATTCATAATTTCCTCCTTTAAGTTTGCCACTTTTATTTTGTTTTAGGTTATAAAGAGATAAAAGAAAGAAAACTTATTTTTGTTACCTCATTCACACCTCTCATTGTGTTAAACTGATCTTTATCGTCATTGTTTTCTTGAAAGGAGATTGCAAATGAAAGCCAGTGTAACAATTTTGGCAATTTTTATTTTTGTACCTTGGAGGATAAGAACAAATGTGTTCATTCATGCGGCCGCACATTTTTTCTTTATATTGACCTGCAGGTCGAAAGCTAAACTTAATTACCTTTAATAACTTAAATCATTCGTCGATTTTCATCAAAAGCTTCGATGAAAATTATGAATTCGAAAAAGTGTTTACTTTTTTTTAGTGTATGTATGTATATATATATATATACATATATATATATATATATATATATATACATGCATGATATGTGCAATATTGTTATAACACACTTGAAATCATAGATACCGATATGTGTGTGTATTTGTGGAAGTGAGTGTATGATGAGTGGAAGTGAAGTGACTTTTTGCATTTACTCTGCGTCTGTTCCTTTCAGTATATATATATATATATATATATATATATATATATATATATATTTGTGGACCCCTATGAAAACCAGCTCTGCTGATCAGGGTGTTCCACCCCATGAAAAGGAAATAAATTCAATTCAATCAATTCAATAATGTGCACTATTGTAATAACACAAAATCATAGATAACGATATGTGTGTGTATTTGTGGAAGTGAGTGTATGATGAGTGGAAGTGAAGTGACTTTTTGCATTTACTCTGCGTCTGTTCCCTTCAGTGAGTGAACAACCGTCACTGGGAGGAACGTATCTAGGACTTCAGCCCATGGGCCTGCTGTGGGGAATGGTTCCTGACGCGAAATCAGCCAAAAAGAAGGCTAGACTACTCAAAACCGATCCAAACATGCACCACTGGGTGTACACTTTCGATCTGTGCGACGGAAATGTGCCCAACGTAGACCAAGGCCCCGGAGAAATTCTCGCCTCAGAAACCGTAAAAAGACGTTTTGTCGCACCGTATGTGGATGTGAACAACGTTAATTGCGAATCATTCCAAGGAACCCTTTACCTACCAAATGAAACTGGTAAATTTGAAAACAGCTAGCGTCGCTTTTGCACCTTGTCATTTTATCGTGTACAATTTATAGTAATAAAAAACGGGATATATTATATTGATCATTATGTCCATTTGGTGTTATTATGTGGGATCACAAGACCACAAGATTGGAAAAGTATTATGAAAAGAACGTTACTGCTACAAATTTCTCTTATCAGCATTTAAAAGGCTTTGAGCATAACACTACTAACGAGCAAGTCTTTGATAGGTAAATATTTTGCTTAATGCAAAAGATCAATTCACCGATTAAAAAATAGGAGTGTCAGGTCTAATTAAGGTTTTCTGTGAAATTTATTTATGTTCTCACAGCTGGGGTTTACAGGAAGGTAATATGCGGTGTAATGCAGAAAAAATATAGCAGGTTTTATATGAGTGGCAGTATACTCCTAATATTACTGTTGATGTCAGTTTATAATCCTTGGGAATTGAAAAAAGCCTTTTCTTTTAATAATCTTCCCCTGACATATTATCACAGCGATTTTTGTGATATGATATAAATACGCAGTATATGTGATTGTATATGTAAGGACCATGATATCAGTTTCGAGCACTTTAGCGACTTCTTGAGCATCTCTATCCAAGACAGAATGAACATTTGTTTTACTTGTAGAACAATATACCCGTTAGGGTAATAAATATTTTCTCATTCCTGGATGAAAGTTGTAATTTCTAAGGACTAACTACAGACAGATGATATGAAAATGACGATCGATACAAATGTGCACCAACATGGAAAATATTGTATGGTAGTCAATATCCCTCAACTCCATACGAGTCATTGCAGGCATGTAACAGTCATGCTAAGTTAAAGCGGAAATAACAGTTGACATTTACATTTACACTTTCTTTCATCTTTTCGGTTGGGAAGTAATAATATGTACCATGGTTATTTTATATCATCGGCAATAACTATGAAACAGTCGCCTCGTCACAACTACCTTTGATCATTGAGATGGCCGGACTAGCCCCCAGAAGTGTTCAGGACAGGCCTCAGCTTCTGGCCTCCCATGGGTTTGCAGTCTTTGATTTTAATTACTTCGGTGCTATTGGAGAAGCTCTCTTGACAGGTGGACCAAAAGGGGAGAATGTGTACTTAGACTGTCAGCTGTTTTATGTAAGTCCAGGAAAATTTCCGTACATTTGTCTCCTTTCTGGTGAGACGTAAAAACCTGTGTCTTTTTTTTAAAAATTATGAAATAAACAACATCAGTATGATACACTTGCTTGACCGAATATGTCAGTTTAGCAGTGTTTACTAAGCTTCTCAAAGCTATGGCTATTTCCCTATTTGGACCTAATCTATTTGATATAATTTGATATCCATTCATTCATGACAACAACATGTATACGTTATACTGGAATACAAAGAGTTAAAACCAGAATAACAATAAAATAGCACGCCAAAAACAATATCTGAATGTTGACTCGTATGTGTTTATTGGACCATATACTAATCAAGTTTTACCAGTATTCAATTTCAACTCAAATCAAACGTCGATGAACAACTTGTTTTTTCTTGACGGAAAAAACCTAATTAAACAGTGACGTATATGGATGATATTATATAGAAATAGTACTGTCCCTATTCATACTATTGACAGAATGAACCCATTATTCGGCGATGTTTGAATTAACTAGATTACTCATATACAATAAAGTAAAGTTCTTAAAAGAAAGAAAGTTAGGGCGAGTGCTAATAAGTATTGATCATTTTAAGTATTTTCTTTTTGCATTCATAAATAATGCGCATGAATTAGCATTCATCAATATTCACCAAAGTACTTTTGTCTCCGTTTATTGAACTTTTTATTTCCATGGCAAAAAAATTATATAATTTGATATCAATATATGATATTAAAAGTCCACCATACGTTATTTTCATTTCGGGATATAGAGTAGGTCGTCATTTTTATTCTGCTTCTTGTTGCATAAGAGTGTAAGATACATTGACAATACTCTGCGATAATCATCATGGATAGATTAGCTCCCAGAAAATGAAAATTCATGTTGAATGATAACAGAATATCGAGGCAATTAGAATACAAACAAACAAACGTGGACTCCAGTTTCCTGAAAGACCGAGTTCGAGGCTTTTCCTTAAATGGTCTAAATGTAATGAATGGATCACATCTTAATTTTACCACCAAAATACGCGTTAAAGTATAGAATTGCATAAGGTCCTCACACTGTATAGGTCCATCGGCATGGCTGAGTGACACATTTTATAAGGCAAAATAAGAATATGCCGTGGAATGAAATGACATATTCGCAAAGAACACCAAGCTTTATGCAAGATATCTCTTTCCATCTTTTTTTTTCTGTTTTTATACCCCAGCCTTGCACTGCCCACTTTTGACACACAGTGAGGGTATAGACCAACATATTACTCAAAATAACACTACGTAACTGCGGCATTGATCATGTACATGTGCAAATTTGGACCGTCTACGTAAGGCTGCTTTCACATAGAAGTATACTATTCGGGTATTCGGGCTCGTTTTTCGAGGGCACGCGAATAGCTTGAATCGAACGATAGGATTTCCTCACACCGGTTCACATAGGAGGGCGCTATTCGAAAGTAATGAATAGCTGCGAAAAGTATAGTAAAGTGGGAATCGAGCTTGTTCGATTTTCTTGCAGTGTATACCGTCTCTTGTTTATGAAATAATGACACTTTTGGTCTGGATTTGCCCTTTAGCAAAAATAAGCGTGTAGACTGACATTTTGATGTAGTTTAAAAATTGTTAATAAGATTTGCTGGGATGTAGGAGGAATAAATCCTCACTGCATGGGATGGTGAGTTGACGGTGCGGGTGATGGTGTATTCGGTGCTCGAATAGCGAATAGCGAATACCAAATACCGAATACCGAATACCGAATACCGAATACTTCTATGTGAACGCAGCCTAAGACACATAATTGTATTATCTTTTCAAATACTCTCAAAACCCAGGACATTGTCGAATTTGCCCGGAGGCATCCCCGTATTGATGACACGAGGATTGGTATCAGCACTGGGTGCTCGGGCGGCTCATTGGTTCTCAGCGCAGTACCCAGGCTTACAGGTTTCCCCGTGCGCTGCATTTCGGTGCAAAGGTGCATGGATATCCTCTTTTACTACTTGGGAATACAAACACCTGATGGTTCCCTTATTCATCCCGCACCACTGACGTAAGAATTTGTTGGAATTCTCTTTTAGGGTTCCTTTACATTGTCATCACATCTTTCTGTAACCTATGGGAAACATGTATCTGGGATGAGATGTGAGGGTAAGTCCGTATCATGGTGTGTGTACCTTGGACTTCTGTTTCTTTCTTCTTTTTTTTTTTGGGGGGGGGGGGAGGGGGTTGGGAGGTTGGGAGGGGGTATCAAACATTTGAATCCAATATTTTATACTCTCACAGTAGTAGGCGGTGCAGTTTCTTTCGTTCTTTAATATCTTTACAATGTTCCATGTTTCATGCTGTCTCCTTCGTGTTTTGTTTTGTTTTTAGTTCACCCTCGATCTCTCACACTTTTTATGCCTCCGCCACTAAGTGTCGCCGAAGGCATTATGTTTTCGGGTCGTCCGTATGTCCGTCCTTGGTTCTGTCCTTCCGTCCGCAATCTATTTTGTGAACAGCGTTACTAAAAAACAGTTGGATGAATCCTAATGCAACTTGGTATGTGTATGTATGAGTCGACGAAGTTGTGCCTGTCAACTTTTGGGTGCACATGCTCAAGGTCAAATGGTCAAGGTCACATGCTCGAAATTTCACTATTTCCCTCATTATGCAATGCCTACAGGTATTTTCCTGACACGTATTGTATTTACTACCAAAGGAAGATTCTCCAGAGAAAGTTTTGGGTCATAAGGTCAAAGGTCAATACATATGCGTGTACTGACTAGCAGTGATCAGCTATCGAGGGAATTTAGGAGTCATGGATCAAAGGTCAGGGGTCAAAGCTCAAGGTCAACTCCTCAAAATTTCACTTTTCCCCTCATACTTTTGCAATACCTGCGGGATTTTTCTTGAAACTTAATGCATACATGTATTACCCAATAGATATTCTCTGTTTAGATGGAAAGTTTCTTCCCTAAAGGTCATAGGTCAAAAAGTAAAAGATCAACTGAAAGTGCTAAATGTCAGTTCTTCCGTCATATCTCGAAAGTGACTCAAGGTATCACCATGAAACTAAGTACATAATGTATGCATGTTCAACCTGACAGCAATTCTCTTGGGAATTTTAGAGTTATAAGGTCAAATGCCAGGTAAAAATGCTAATGTTTTGCTATTAAATCCTGAAATGACACTTCTTCTCCATATCTTGAAAATTACTCAGTGCATAAACTTATAAAAGGTTAAAAAGTCATGTAAAAATCCTCAAATACCTGCACTCTTTGACAATATAGCCATTCACACCTAGTTCAAGGAGAGTGAACATTCAACACATTTGTGACAATCCTGTCATGATATTTTGCTTGTTATGTGAAACTGGCATCACACATTGTCAAGACATTGTACTATGGGTCTATTAGGAGGACCACGCATTATGGCGGGGCATACCTGTCGCCATAGCGACATTTAAGCTATGGATTTCGTTGTGATAATCATAATGTTACCAACACTAAGTACTTGCTACTATAGTAGTTTTATCTTACACCGAGTTCCCAGTTCACTGTAAACAACATGCTGTGCTGCATGCATTGCAGTGTGATGTCACTGCAGTTTGCGAGTCAAATATGGAACATCAGTAGTTACTAAAATTGGTTGAAACGGTACTCACCTGAGATTCAACTTCGTTTTATTTTCGAGTTATTTCCTCACATTCGCCTGATGCTTTTCTTACACAGTAAATATATAAATTATTATTTTATCAATACTAATGATGAATATATTTTTATGAAATTATCTCAATCACCGATTTCATTAAAATAGATTATCACATGTTGCACGCAAGGGAAATGTAGTAGGAAGTGTATTTGAGATTTCCTCTCATCGGTAATAGTGTATGGAGCGTCCTTGTCCAGTGAAATATCCTGGAGAGGTGATATGCTCTTATCTTTTGTCTGTGTATATGAAATATGAATTGTATGTCCTAAAACCCTCGCTTTTAAATGTCAATTTCTCTGATCAAGGAGCGAGGACAGGTATTCGAGTGTCAAGCCGGGCGAGGATGGCACCCTGTTTGTAACGGCTGACTTCGATCATCATGTATATGACGCGGCAAATCGTGAAGACTACGTGGCCCCAGTAAGTGACATGCACAGTTTGATGTTATTCGTTATTCATAATGAACATTATTATAATAATCATTACAATAGTACTTTATGAATCCACTCAATTATATCCAAAATTTTGGACGATAGGCTTACAGAGACAGACATTAGGGACATTATAATGGCTCCTATTTTAACCCTAAAAAGACTGGGTTATTTTGGTAGCTCGAAAGACTGGGGGGGGGGGGGGCCTAAAGGGCCCCCCTTAAGATCTCAGCCGTGGATCGCGCGATCGCCGCGGAAATTTGCACAATGGTAGTGTGTGATGTAATCTACAAGATCGTATATTTAAATTTTCCAAAATAGTCTTCTTTTATTTTATTTTGATTAATTATGCTAATTTATGCGATAAATCAGACTTTTTATCTAAATCAGTAAATAAAGCTCCAAAAGTGCTCATTTTTGGTCTAGATATTCTTTGTAGCATTCTTAGCAAATGTACTTGAAAAAAAAATTCGGTATCAAAATTAATTTCTTATTTATTTTATTGTTTTATGAATTTCTTATGTATTTCTTTGTTTTCGACCTTTTGTTTTTGTTTTTTTTTCAGCAAAATTTGTGGCAGACCCTTTTTGAAGCATAATACTGCTAAAACAAATTGATTTTAGCCATTGAGAGTAAAAATAAGCATATTTATATGAACCATGTGATAAAACTCAATTTGTATTGACTTTGTACACAAAATCACATTTTTGAGCCATTTTCGGTCTCACATGCATGTACAAAAAGTTATGTAACTTCAGAACCGTACCCCCGGGCGTCACAAATTTGGTGTCAAAATGTGTGGGAAACTCGAAAAAAAAAAGTCACAGAGCATCGCGGCGAGAGCATTGCGTGTTGCTGAGTAATCGCGCGAAATGTCGAGGGGGGGGGGCTTTTAGGCCCCCCCCAGTCTTTTTAGGGTTAAAGCTGCAATAATGTGACGGCACTGTCGTGATGGATAAACGCTATTTCATGTAATATAATTATAACTATAACTATTTTCATGTAATATAACTATAATTATAACTATATATATATATATATATATATATATATATAATATATACAGAGGGAGAGAGAGAGAGAGAGGGAGAGGGAGAGAGCAGGAGAGAGAGAGAGAGAGAGAATAATGTAACGTGCGTGTAAACAATAATTACTGTGATTAAAATGATGGTACTAATGGTCCTGACGATTCACTCATCCACTATGTCTCGAACACACACACACGCACACACACACACAGAGGGGGGGGGGGGGGGGGAGGGTGGGTAATCTTTATGAGCAGAAGGGCAGAGAACGTGAATAAAAATACTGACCATATGTGACCGTGCACCTCAAAACGAACATAAAGTCGCACACACTGATTGTGCGTGAGGACTGAAAACAAGTGAAATGGGTCAACCTAGCCAAACGTGACTTTTTCATATTTTCTAAAAGAGCAGGTCTTCTTTTACATTATGCTAAAATTTGGTATCATAAAACGGGCAGGAAAGTGTGTTTTTTAGCAGTTTATCTCGAACATTTTTTGATAGAATAGTGTGATTAGGTGTGTCTTCAGAATCCCTTTTTCATTTCTGAAAAACCTTGTCCACACTCTTCACTTTCAACTCTAATAACTTTTGCAAGGATAGTGCTACCGCTTTGAAAGTTGGCATTAATTATGGAAAGAATGTGTTAATGAGACATGTTTAATTTCAATTTAATCTGATAATCCCTTCATTGTTGTTACTCCAGTGGTTTACTTCCTGTTTTTTGTCCCATTCATCGCACAGCCAGCACGGTTTGGTAAAGATTAAGCGCTTGAATAGACACTGTACTTCAGAGCTTCTTTTCTCAGTTCACACTTTTTCTGAGGTTGTGCTTTCTTTCCAATATTTAGATAGGTTAGGAGAATCCATTTGCTTTGAGTTAGACATCATTTTAAAGCTTAAAGTCGGCTCTTTCAGAATATGGTCTTAACTAAAAATTCATGTCTGGCGACTTTTTGTTTGTTTTGAGGTGCACTGTCACATATAGCATTTATCAAGGAGATTCAAAGAGCCCAAGCCAAGCAATATTTGAATGTTCTCAGTTGACTGATATTTCTGGGGCATAATGGCATTTAATCAAGAAAACAACAACAACAACAACAACGACAACAACAACAGCAACAACAACAACAACGACAAAAACGTTTCCTGAGAGGAGAATTTTACAAAATCACGTCTTTAATGTATTATAGGTGGAGAATCTGTCCATTCCGACCCTATTCCTTGTCTGCGGCGATGATCAACTTGCACCAACTGAAAAATGTATGATCAGAGTGAGTATATTGGCGTCTCTATTGTCGTTTATATATGAAATTTGGCCCGCTGAAAATTAAAGAAAATCATACGACTCGAGCAACACCGACAACTTTGTTATGCAAAGAGACGCTGCGAACCGTACCAAGGTAATATTGTGAAATTGTGATTTCAGCTCTAGAAATACCGTTAATATGACTAATAATTCATTCAATAAATGGAACCTGCGTTTACAAGCTTAGCTTTTGCGGTTCCATCATATTTCACAAGTTATAGAGAATTGTCTTATGTACATTATATACGCTGACACACTTTCTGTCCATGACCCGATTTATAACATATTTTGTATCTTGCTTGGTTTGTATTCTTTTTAGTGTATTTCGATGAAATGTATATCTCATGTGAAATATGAAAATAAATATGCTGGAACTGTTTACTGTGTCTCGAATGTAAGACCGGTGCAGTTTCAGTTATTCTATTCAATTCAATTCAATATTCAATTCTGGACAATCTGAACACTCGCATATACTCGCGAGTTTCTTTCCTTGAGTTTCACTTTGCCAGTTATTCGTTTTACTCTTCTGTGCAACCAATCACCCATACTCTTTACTTTAGGCATTGTGGTCGATCAAAATGTAGGAAGTAATTACTATAATGTCTAATCTACAAAGGGGAAACCTCCACCTTATACTCTGTCCCAGCGAGCTTTTTTTGTAAGCTTGCATAGTTCATGTATACGAACCAAATGAAACCAAATGAGCAGTATTACTGGTAAATAAAATTTAGATACAAATGAAACAGCTGCAATCAAGAATCAATGTATTTCAGTCGGGGGCGGGCAACTCCAATGCTAATACACAGTAATAGGAAGAGGTTTTGTAATTAAGAGTCCCTCACGAAACAGGTTTCCAAACCTTATCCAATATATGCACACTTTGAACAAGCATGAGAAGTATAGTAAAGCAAAACAGAATTTGTAATGCTGGCAAAAAGAAAAAGAAAGAGAAAAACCTGTAGACCTTGAATTTACTGGACTTACATAATTTCATAATCTGTGAATGAAAATAACAACAGCAAAAATAACATGAACAGCACCGATTGACTGCTACATTTACGTCCGATAGGCGGCAAAGCGGATGAGACAAGCTGGAAACGGTCATCTTGTAGACTTCGTCCATCTTCCCGGTGCTGGTCACCTTCTGCAATCCCCCTACCTTCCCCTCAGTACGGAATCATCTATATACTTGCCTGATGTTGTGGATGGTAAGTCAGACAAGAATCAGACATTTTTTTTTTTTTAAAGTTGAAGCTGTAGCATTCTGTTTAAAACAATTCCTACATACGTGCATATTGCTTTTACTCACATGCCTCTAAATTCTTTTCAACTGTTAAACTACCTGACATAGCTGCTGACCTCGTTGTGTGGAAACGTTGAAGATAAGTGTTGAAGTCATTTCCCCAAGTAATATAAGTATGGTGTCATTCTTACTTTTATCATAGTTCAACACAACTGGTAAATTTGGAACATGACACAATCCAGTTCCTCTGTAGGGCCTACTATTCGATGAATTTATTATTTCTTTGATTCCCCTATTCTTTCATTTACTGATAAGTAAATAGATAAGTTACAAATACAATCCTCCCTTTTATAGGAACTCGAATAAACATTGTATGGAACAGGTATGGTATGGAATACTGCCCGGTCCCTATCAGTTTTATTAAACAGAAGCATCCCCACGCTAACAATGCCATTATAGGCAGGATTATAGTGTTAAAACATCGAACTAAACATTTCATATTAAATCGTGTACAGTAATGAATGACGTTATTTGTTTTAAGTAGTGTCATGTTAACGTTCAAATGATAAGTTACAGAAGCACATACTTTCCTTTGACTGCCTAAAACAGTGTTGCTTATGATTACCTTCTGAAATATATAATTCAAAGGTCAAACACATTCCTAATGTATCTCCTATCCAACAGCCCCCGTATACGCCCGCTGGGGCGGTAAACCGAAGTTGCATGCAGAGGGGCAAGTTAAAGCATGGCAGAAGATGCTTGACTTCTTCAGAAAACATCTTGGTCCTGTGGAGCCTTTGAGACGGGACTGGCTGTCCACTACATCTGTCTAAAATGTAACACTTGCGTCGATTTATTCTGACTGAATTGTGAAGATTGGATTTGGATTCAATCAACGTGACTGTTTATAAAGCAAACGGTAACTGGACCGACAGCCTGCAAACCGACAGAATTACTTGGCAACAACTATAAGACACTGCCTCTGCTGTAAACGGACTCTACCGAAAGAACTAAAGATTGAGGTCTTAGTCACTGATCCCCAACAGCTGATTGGCTGTCTAATCTTCTGAAATTTGTTTTGCCGTTTAATGTGGATTTTAGCGATGTCGAAGCCACCAGAAAATCGAGTTTTACGTTTTGTGTGTTTTTTTTTTTCACTCAGGACTACAGCAATTCTCAACTTAGCCTCTTACAAGAACCGTTAAACACAGTCCCTAACCTTAGTAATGAAGCTCTGCAAGTAATAATGATAATGATAATTAATATAATAATGATAATGATAATAATGGTAATAATGATAATAATAACTCGTTAAGGTTTATAGAGCTCTGTATTTCTAACGAAAGACCCATCACAACCTTATTTACAGCCTAATACAAGCCTATTTCCATGGCAGAGAAAGGCTTTGTTGGAGGAAGCCAAATTCAGAACTCAATACCGTAATGAAAATTAAGGATTTGGAAAAGGATTTCTTTAACCCTTTCTGTGACAACGAGATCAATGTGCATACATTTCGAACACATTCCTCTGGACAGGAAAATCATTTGGCATGCAGAGGGTTATTCATGTTGAAAGAGATCAACAACAATAGTGCAAAATGCAACGTGTATTTGGCAAGTTTTTCAAGGCCCCCCCCAAAAAAGAAAAAGAAAAAAAGAAAGGTAATATACGACGTATTGATGTATCATGAAAGAAATTAATGATCTATTATCTCTCTTCAGGTCATTAGCCATCTAATCTGATATTACGCTCACCGTTGCTATCATTTCGAGCAACGTGTAGAAGTAGGATAAGTGTTCAAAGAGAAACATATCGTTACTAAATTGATTATGTTATTGAAATATTGACTTGAGTAATTAACAAAATAATTGGATGACGCCATCCAAGGTGTTTGTGTCTGTGGTGTGCGAGGACTGTATTTGTTGCTGTTTACTTCCAGAAAAGTCTTTGCGTATCATTGTACATCATTGCTTGTCATATATACGATTGATTTGTTTTTGTCTCTTCATGTTCCTTGGTTTTTTTTACCTTAATCTTTCATATCAATCCCGAATCATGCTTTATCTTCCGAGTTGATTTATGAAAGCTCATCATTTCCATCTGAAATTTGCATTCGATAAAATAGTAAAAATAATAATGATGATTATGATAATCAGAGGCTAGTTGTATAACGACAGGTCACCCTTTTATCGGTGCTCATGGCACTCCAAAACAAAAATGAAAAAGGTAAAAACGTGTACAGATGTACATTTAGGGAGACCTCCATAATTTGAATATTTACTGTCGAGGTGTTTATGAATGAGTGATGTATGAATCATTTATATAATTTGCCAGTGACATGCATATCAATGAATATTGTGCAATGGTAATGTGTTTAATAGCTCTTTCCTGCAGCTCAAGCCTCTCATTATGCGATGAAATGAGAAATTTGCATTTCTGTTAAGAATTTTTAAAAATTAATAGCCTAGAAGAATTGATAAAGAAAAAGATGATTCGGGACTCATATTGTGTTTATATGAAGAGCAAATAGTCTTGCCCTTCGTTTGGGAACAAGCATTGCTTGATTCAGCGTACTCAAATGAAGGTAAAGAAATGTCGGTCGTTCCTTACATTTTTGCCCACAATGCCGGCTTTATTCACTTTGTTTAAAATACCACTATAGACTGTAATGTGCACCCATCCACACCTCTAGTCTACAGTCACGCCAGTACTTTTTTTTTCATGCCAGTGGTCGGGTCAAAGTACTATACGACTGCACGTAACACAGTTCAACATTTCACTACGTGTACGGTCGTATTGAGACGCCCTTATACAATTCATGGTGATTAGCATTCACTTTTACACCATGCAGCCATTACGATCATAAATCATAAACTTGCTATTTACAGTCTGTTGCTTGCAGGCTCATACCATATTGCGTCTGGTAGTGAAGATATTATGATGAATATCGTCATTATGGTTGAATTTCTAGACCTTCGTTTTTTAAATCATACAGATTTGCACTGTCATGCCTACAACTGTCCTATTTGGTAGGGGTTTTTTTGTCTTCTGTTTTTTTTTTCTTTGAGGAAAATGATCTCTATTCATTCTTTAATATGTGCCGTGCTTTAAAACAATAAAGGTGGGGAAGGTATATTTGGTGAAATTTTCGAATTTTACAAATCTATTTTGCTCCTGTGAATTCAGAGCAGGCTATCTGCTTTGAACGAGGCAAAGTTCTTCCAAAGACATTGACAGAGAGAAAAGAAAGCAAGAGAAATTTGTTCATCTGTTACTGAGCACGACAAAGACATATGTGTACCATTCACCTGTTCTTCATTTCGTTCTCACAATGATTGGTTTTGTCAATCTTGCACATTTCTACATTCTTTCCATTATTATTTTCTCTTCTTATAGACTTAAAAGACTCTGCCTTTTGTTTTTTCTCAAACTTCCGACCATGCTTGTGAGCAATTCATGTGCACTATGAGATGTTCCTTAAAGGGACACAGTCCTCACGAAATTTAAAAAAAAAATATGTTGTTGTTGGTACCTCCAATGAACTACTTTCACCAAAAACAAACTTTAAAATCACCAAATAAGCTCGTACATTTTGGTTGAAAAAGTGTGACTCTGCATGGTGAATATGCTAATGAGCAAGTCTTGGCGGAGAGCCATACGTCATCGATGCACAACTCTTCCTAGCCGTGTTCTGCTCGTTATCCGTACGCTCCCTAGTTTGCCTGGATGCATGAAGACGTCGGTGGCTACTCCGACTCGTATTTTACATTGTTTCTACGTTGTGTGTGTGTGTGTGTGTGTGTGTGTGTGTGTTTGTGTGTGTGTGTATGTATCGTGTATTATATTCGCACGTGTGGACGGTACAACTACATGATAGATCTACGGTAGATACGCGTATGCACCCCGTACGCGGTTTGCCCTTCGCACTTTTCCAGTCTCAAGCGCAGCTGCAGCCCTGTCGCCGCTCATGCATGTTCTATAGTACGTACAGAGTGTACATATTTGTAGGTAGAAACGATTCTACACAGGCCTGCTAGTACACTATAGGGGCGACTGCATTCAGCGTCGTCTGGTCAGGCTATCTTACATCAGTAGTTTTGCTCGAATCGTGCAGAAAATTTCCCAGGAAAATCCTTTTTTCCGTCCCAGACCCACAAAAGTATCGTGAAAGGTGAGCTGTATGGCTGGGAAATATCGGTACAACGATGCCGATCATAAGAAACTTAGGGCCTACAAAATCTCGAAATCGTGTTGTGACCTACCTGTGCGTGGACAATTTGTGAAGCGATGTTTTTACGTGGACCGGCAGGCTGTGGCCCTCGGTTATAAACCGAGAAAACTCCTGAAACCAGATGCAATCCCGACCATTTGCTCACATGAGTTATAAAACAGAAACACATCGAGCATCGACTTCGAAGAGAACCGAGGGAAAAAAGCGTAGAGAGGTAAGGAAAGTGGCTAGCTATGTTTAATTTACCGTGGGCCTGCAGCCGGGGTTGGACTGTACACAGTGCCACTGATCTAGCTGCTGCCAGTGCCGACTGGACATGCACGGCAAAGTGGAGCGAAATCATATCCCTTATACGACCCCCTTTGTTGACCCTTCCCGGCTCACGTCATATTTTTTTTTTTCGAGGAAAGGCGATTATCTGACTACTTACAGAAATATTGAGATACAAACAATATTTTCTTTGAAGAATTCGACTCTCTCATGCACAGGTTATCTTCGGTTTGAATGCCAAAATCGACTGGACGGAGTCGAGTGTACTGTGTAGATTGGTATGGTAAGGATTTGCGCGCGAGAGTGGTTTCTACGCTAAGAAGTATGCAACACGGACGGAAGCTAGAAAAGGACCGTGCCTATTTGATGTCAAGTTCATGGTATATTTGGTTTAAAAATACATATAAATTTATGTTTACAATATGTGACTGTGCACCTCAAAACGAACATAAAGTCGCACACACTGATTTTGCGTGAGGACTGAAAATAAGTCAAATGGGTCAACCTAGCCGAACTTGACTTTTTCATATTTTCTGAAAGAGTGGGTCTTCTTTTACATTATGCTAAAATTTGGTATCATAAAAAGGGCAAGAAATGTTTTTTTTTTAGCAGTTTATGTCGAACATTTTTGGTAGAATTGTGTGATTAGGCGTGTCTTTAGAATCCCTTTTTCATTTCTGAAAAACCTTGTCCACACTCTTCACTTTCAACTATAATAACTTTTGAAAGGATAGTGCTACTGCTTTGAAAGTTGGCATTAATTATGGGCAGAATGTGTTAATGAGGCATGCTTAATTTCAGTTTAATCTGATAATCCCTTCATTGTTGTTACTCTGGTGGTTTACTTCCTGTTTTTTGTCCCATTCATCGCACAGCCAGCACGGTTTGGTAAAGATTAAGCGCTTGAATAGACACTGTACTTCAGAGCCTCTTTTCTCAGTTCACACTTTTCCTGAGTTTGTGCTTTCTTTCCAATATTTAGATAGGTTAGGAGAGTCCATTTGATTTGAGTTATACATCATTTTAAAGCTTAAAGTCTGCTCTTTCAGAATATGGTCTTAACTAACAATTCATGTCTGGCGACTTTTTGTTTGTTTTGAGGTGCAGTGTCACATATTGATTTTTCGTGAATTATATATATCTAAGCTTGAAATATTTTGTTTGAAATTATAAAACCACAAACTTTCACATTATATGATAAAATTGCAACTAATCATTTGAACACTTAGATTGGTTTTTAGAGGCACGGCTGTCAACTTGGTGAGTAGGGCATACGTAGCATCTTTTTGCCGGCTCTTACACGATCGCTTGCAGGAATTATTTTTCAAAAATCGCGTACGGAGACAATTTTTGATGTCCAAGCGTATAAATTGGTGAAAGTTTATATTTTTTACTCTTCTTAATTATCAGTACAGTGAAAATCTCAGGACTGCTTCCCTTTAAGTTACCGAATACAGTACATGTACTTTGCAAGCTCAGACCTCATGTACCAAAAAAACAAAACAAAAGAACCCCCCAAAAAATGGAGGAGGAGAAGCTCATCTGTACTGGAAATTCAACTGAATATAGTGTTAAACTTTTGATCTCAATACAAAATATTTGCCTCCGAAATTTTCAGCTATAAACGCTACCGCCTTCATCAGCGGAATGACCCGTCTTCACAGTGGTCACGTGACGGTCAATAAACGGTTCATAACCTTTCGAAAGTTTAAGAAGCAAGAGTTCGACACCATCGCAGATTCTCCAGTGACATCAAAATAACAGATACTCCCTTACGTCAAAAGGAGATTCCATGCTTTACGTACGTAGGAATTTCAACATGTTTGACGTGAGGGTTAACTTCAAGCCCACTATAGGACATAACCGTGATTACGCCATATTAGTGTCGCCGAAGGACAAAACTGAGAAGAAGGACATCACTGGTCCCGTGTATAGGGTTCCTTGTCAAGGGAAGACATTCCAAGGTATACCTGTCAAGATTGGTGGGACACAACGCTCACTTAGGACCAAGCTCCACCTCCCCTGACGGTGCCTACGTGTCACAGCACATCCACATCGAATCTCCAGGCCATCACTTGAACCTTTTGGTAAGGTGGAAGTTCTGGACCAGAAACCTCGATACTTTGAGAGAGAAGTCAAGGAAGCACTTTCTATCAGGGCCTACTAGCTTCCTTTAGATAAAGAAGGGGGCGCTTCACATCTCCCTGGCTATACAAACTTAGAAAGTCTATTACCCGCTTATTGACCGTCACTTGATCAAGACGAAGACGGGTCATTCGGATGATGAAGGCTGATAGCGTTAACAGCTGGAAATTTCGGAGGTAAGTTGTGTTGAGATCAAAGAGTAAACACCATTTTCAGTCCATATTCAATGGTCCTTATTTAGGTCTTGTAGTTTCAAAATGCTTCGCGTACTCCCAATACTAGTTCAGATTCTGAACTATCCCAATACTTGAAAACACATGTGCCGATTCCTTACGCGATATTAATCTGGGGTGAAAAATATTTACTTCTACTTTTTAAGTGCTTTTGAAGAGTTTTAACTCATTTTGATGTACAATATCTCTCCATTGTACAATATTTCTCAGTTGTTATGCTGCAAAACTACTTTGCTGTATAAACGCCTATGGTTTTGCCGCGAATCATTGATATGATGCCTAGAGCTCTGTCTTATATACAATGTATATTTATTTTGATATCTTTCTTTCTTTCCCTTTAAATAATGATACAGTTATAGTAATTTTCTCTATTCTGTACTGCATATAACTGTGTGCGTGTTTTATTTCAAATACGATCACTTAGGCAGACCCTTGATATTAGTATGTGTGTGCATGGTTGGTGTGGGTGTGTGTGTGTGTGTTTGAGTGTGTGTGTGTGTGCTTGGGTGTGTTAGTGTGCGATACACGCGCGCGTGTATTATTCGAATTTGCGTAAAGAATATGAGGTTTTTATCAACATATATATTAGGCGCGGTCAGACTGGCAAAAGATCGAGAAGTTTAAGATCGCGAAGTTTGGGCCATTGGTACGCGCGCAAGAAAGAGTGCGCCGTCCGATGGCTAGTGATTGTGATGTAACAATGCACATCTGTACATGACAATGGCCTCGCGCTTCGGAGACACCGCCCGCAAACAGATCGAGAAGTTTCGCGAGAAGTTTCGCGGGAAGTTTGCGGTCAAACTGGCAAGACTTCGAGATCTTAAAGATCGCGATCTTAAACTTCGCGATCTTTTGCCAGTCTGACCGCGCCTACTGTTACCTTTATATTAGATGCGGTCAGACTGGCAAAAGATCGAGAAGTTTAAAGGTGCATGGTCCCGGTGTTTTAGTCAAATGCGTACGCGGGCGCACGGCGCAAGTTTCCTATAGAGACCCATGCTATCGACTTCTCTTGGGCGCTTACGCTTTGGCCCACTTTCCCGAGTCCGAAGAAGTCCGATCCACTGTGTCAGTGGTCCGATCACAGTTCGGCTCATGATTCGGCTCAAGGGGATGACAGCTTTATCAAACTTCTTTTGTGACGTCATAATAAGAAGCACATATTGCACGCACCCTGGCATTACTACAGACTGCGTGATGCGCAGAGAAGACAACGAAGGCAACGCTACTTAATAGCAACACCTACGCGCTTTACTCTTGATGACAGCTCAATTTCGGCAATCTTCGTATCAATGCTAACGGTGATCAGCAGTAGCATCAACAGCGCCATCTACACTACCCGGACTATGCCCCTTTAAGACCTCGAAGTTTTGCCAGTGTGACCGCACACTTCCCGCGAAACTTCTCGATTTGTTTGCGGGCGGCGTTTTCGCAGCGCAAGGCCATTGTCATGAACAGGTGTGCATTGTTACGTCACAATCACTAGCCATCGGACGGCGCACTCTTTCTTGCGCGCGTACCATTGGCCCAACTTAATTCTCGATCTTTTGCCTGTCTGACCACGCCTAATGATCTAATTTTAGAGACATGCTGATTATTTTTTGGTTTCGGATAATGTTACATTAATAATGATTAATATCTAATAGTTGTACTTTTTTGTATGAGCTCCCTCGTGGAGACTGTATGAGCTCCTTTGCGGAGACGCCGATTATAAGCTCCCTCGTGCAGACGATATGAGCTCCCTTGTATAGAGCAATCTGTGTCATGCATGGTGTGCTACTCTCATGGAAATTTGCTTGCCTAATAGCCAAATTAACGACCAGTGTTCACGGCAAAAGAAGACAATGTATGAGAATAATTCTGCGTATAACTTTGGTGACAGACATATTGAGATATTCAGTCTTACGGTTTCATTTCATTTCATTTCATTTATTTTAACTTTCATACTTGGTTTACAAAATTTGCATACAAAAACAAACAAACAATCAAACAAACAAGAATGCATGGTATCAAATATGATAGTGGCGGAATCATGAGAAGCACAAAGTAGGTTTATTGGAAATGATCCCAAAACAAGTATCATGATGTGAATAATATGTGTAACCATTTATAATAGTCAAATTGGATTAAAACAAACAATCTTGTGCGTGTGGCGTGTTTTTCAATAATTTGTTGATGTATATTATATCCTGCAATGGACGTGATATTTTGTAATCACTGTTTTTTTTTCTTCGTTTGTAATTGACATCCATTTTTGTCTCTGAGGTATGTAAGCTGCTACGTGATGATATTTTGTAATTCCGTATTCAACAGTGTTCAAGATCACCGCATTCCATGCTCTTTGTGCAGTCATGACTGTCATGTAGTTAATCTCAGCATAACAAGTGTGTTACACATGCAAAAAGAAGAAATTGTGGCAAGGTGAAAAATATTCTGCAACTAGCGGAGATAGTGTATATATTGATATATATCTACCTATAGCAAAAGGAAGCAAATAGTAAAACCTGAGCTTATGATCGTAAAATCGATGAAGATAGTCGTACTATGAAGCCATGATTTCAGAGATATCTAAGTCAAGACCTCGTACCATTGCATCAATGACACTGGAAGTTACATGTTTACTCGATTTTCCAAAGAAGTCGTACATTTGCCGGCTGTTCGTGTGTGCCAGAGCAAGGCAGAGACATACAGCAAGACACGAACAATGCGATCACGTAATGACGTCACAGAAAGGTAGGCGTATGCGGTACCTGCTCACATCATGTCATATAATTGGCGAATTTTTCGTAACAGAGCTGTAACATGTTTTTGGTGATGCTCTGACCCGAAACCCTTATCCTTTTCGCTATAGGTTTGAGAATGACATGAGCTCTGATCTTGGCTTTATGCCATTTGTCAGTATGAAGCTGTAGTATGCCAAGTATTTTTAAGCATTACACTAGCTATTTTTCTCAAAAAATTACTACTTTGTATTAAGTTTTAATGTTTTTATAGACATATCTATGTCATGCCATGCCTTTATTGTGAGTGTGTAGTTCCTTTATATCTGTGCAATTCGGCCTCTGGTCGCCAGACAGATTTTATCAAAAGGTCTTTGTCAATTAATTATGTTGATAAAATCATTCATTTGCATAAGGCAAAAAGGCAAACAAACAAACAAACAAACAAACAAAACAAAAAATCGGTGCGCAGTCAGCATGAATGCTCCTTTCTTTTCCCCCAGTGATGTGATATAGGAGAGTTTACAATACACGACTGTTCTGACTTTGATACTGATTTTGGTATTCTAACAAACGGAGTTGCCTCCAAGCATGGCTCTTACAGGGATTGGGCAGGCGTTTGCGAGGAGGACCCACAGCCTGCTCATGTTCCCTAGATTCAATGGCTTAAAGCTATTCCATTCCAGACCAGCAATTAAAGTTCATCCACAGGTAGGGATGGCTGAGGAGCAAGTGACCATTGGAGCAAGTGGCTTGGAACCTGGTCAACTGGTAGTCCTGCGATCTAGCGTCAAGTCCGAATGCGGAAAATACTCTTTTCAAGCGCACGCTACATACGAAGCTGATAGCCTTGGGCGTGTGAGAGGTGAGCCCGACGGAAAGCCCTTGAGGTAACTTCTACCAGACTAAAAATTCATGATGATGCATTATGAAAAACGCATCTTGTACACTAGGTCGTTTCACTTCACAATAATTTGTGACTTATCATATCATGCAGTCAATCAAATGCTATGGTGGTCCATGTAGGCCTACAATGAAATTTCACACACAAAAAAAATGCAGATGTATTGGATCACTCATTCCATGGTCCATGCTCATTCCAAAAGGGTATCAAGCGTGTCAGCTGCATCAGGCGTAATAATTCACTCAGATTATTGGTATGAACTATAATCATGTCCGTGTGTTTTATTCTGTATATATGTTTGGACGTGAAATGTACTCTTTCTTATACCACTGTCAGTCTTATATCTTTTCTGTTGGTATCAAAGATATAAAAAAAAAATCCACATTCGACATTATAATGCTAGGTCTAATTGTCATGTGATAGATATAATTGCCAGTGTGAGTGTGATGCTTGTGAACAAACTCCCTGATATCCTCCTCAGTGTTGATCTAATTTTATTTCATAACGCCCCCCCAAAAAAAAGAACAAAAACAAAAACAACAACTTTCATTCTTTATCTGTCGATCTATCATGATTCATTATTTTTTTTTTTTTGCTTAGCTTTGTGATTTTATCATCAAATCAGGTCAACATGGATTTTTCAAACTGTATGCATGTATTCTAATTTGCGTGTGAATTAAAATGTCATTTGTCTAACAAACATGTATGATATATACACTGCTGTAATATCTCATTATCCCAATTTGCGTCTCTGTGTAAAGTGATATGAACCACAAGAACTCTATATGCTTTTGTTTCTTATCAGTGAGTGAACAACCATCCCTGGGAGGAACCTATTCAGGACTACACCCTATGGGACTGCTGTGGGGCGTAATGCCTGATGCAGAATCCGCCAAAAAGAAGACTAGACTAGCCAAAACCGATCCAGACATTCACCACTGGGTGTACAATATCGATCTGTGCAACGGAAATGTGCCCAACGCCGACCAAGACCCCGATGAAATTCTCGCCTCTGAAACCGTAATAAGGCTTTTTATCGCACCGTATATGGAAGCGAACAACGTTAATTGCGAATCGTTCCAAGGAACCCTTTATCTACCAGATAAAACAGGTGAATACGACGTTATCATTATTACTTTATCATCATCCAAGATGGATATTCAATTCATTACAAATACCCAGACACATGATGTTGCATGTAATACTCTTGAAGGAAGTCAAGGTTGTATCAAATTTGTAAGCGTTTGCAATGAAGAACATCTAACTTGGAATGATCATGGACCGTCATGTTACAGCTTGTACATTTCCAGAAATATAGGAAGGGTCCGATTCTTTTTAAGACTTAAAGTCGCCTTCCCAATTAAATTTTTGTGCTTAACAGTACGCTATCCTACCACGCAGTCTTGTAATCTATACAGCGTGGGCAACAAGCGCGAAGGCTAAACTGTATTTGTATTGTATACAAAAGAACGCCTTTCGCATTGTAGTGCTTCAAAATATGTCGCCCACAAAAATCCACTGTTTAATTTGTAAGAAGCACTGAATATGTATCAAATTCCAATGTTTGCTATTTATGCATAAATATTTGCAGACTTTACTCCGAGTTTCTTTGCGCGAGTTTTTCAAATTGAATAATACTCTTTATTCGTACCCTATACTCGAAGTTAGCAAAACTTTTATTTTCTTAACCCTGATTACCAGCACAGGCTCAAGAATTTGAAGGTGATGATGATGATATAGATAATGACAGTAATAATAATAGTAATAATGATGATAATAATATCAATGATTATGTTATCATCAGTATCATAAATAACTTATTGAGCGCATGAGACTTATTATGATTTCATATTCTGCATCAATCATATTTCACATTCTTCGAGTAAAACAATAATAATTTCCAGACTTATAATGAGTTAAAATATCAATGAAAGTATGCATGAAATCGCACAATAATCAATGCATATATATATATATCCCTATCATAGGAGGCGAAACACCCTCCTCCATAACCCACCCTCATTAGTGAAATTCCTGGATCCTCGTCTGATTTAGCATATTAAAGTGGAAATCCACCCCAGAAATAAACTTCAATAGAAAGAGATGTGACATTTTCTACAGAGCGATACAAAAATGACAAAATTCAGATACGTAGTAAGAACGATATCAAATTTTGAAATTTCACATAGATATTGTCAGAAACATTTCTTGACCAGTCCTTATGAATGTTTGAATGTGCAATGCAAGTAAGAACATATTACCATACCAGGACATATGTATATCATTTTTTATTTTAGGTGGTTTAAAGGTAAGTATAGATTTATACAGCCGAAACAATATATGATTTTTGTCATTTCTATTATGAAATGAATAAGAAATTGTGAGAACATGACACGGTCAAATGGCTGATTTTGATATTCTTAACGACTGATCAAGAAGTGTCTTCCGAAAAATTATTCTAGGACGTCATATGTGACCGTGCACCTCAAAACGAACATAAAGTCGCACACACTGATTTTGCGTGAGGACTGAAAACAAGTGAAATGGGTCAACCTAGCCGAACTTGACTTTTTCATATTTTCTGAAAGAGCGGGTCTTCTTTTACATTATGCTAAAATTTGGTATCATAAAACGGGCAGGAAAGTGTGTTTTTTTTAGCAGTTTATCTCGAACATTTTTGATAGAATAGTGTGATTAGGTGTGTCTTCAGAATCCCTTTTTCATTTCTGAAAAAACCTTGTCCACACTCTTCACTTTCAACTCTGATAACTTTTGAAAAGATAGTGCTACTGCTTTTAAAGTTGGCATTAATTATGGGCAGAATGTGTTAATGAGGCATGCTTAATTTCAGTTTAATCTGATAATCCCTTCATTGTTGTTACTCTGGCGGTTTACTTCCTGTTTTTTGTCCCATTCATCGCACAGCCAGCACGGTTTGGTAAAGATTAAGCGCTTGAATAGACACTGTACTTCAGAGCCTCTTTTCTCAGTTCACACTTTTTCTGAGTTTGTGCTTTATTTCCAATATTTAGATAGGTTAGGAGAGTCCATTTGATTTGAGTTATACATCATTTTAAAGCTTAAAGTCTGCTCTTTCAGAATATGGTCATAACTAAAAATGCATGTCAGGCGACTGTTTGTTTGTTTTGAGGTGCAGTGTCACATATAACTTCCTTATTTCTTATGTGATTTCGATCATTTTTGCTCTGTTCTGCAGGGAGTGTTTCTCTTTCTTATGACTTGATTTTGTTTTTTCGGGGGGGGGGTGGATTTCTTTTTTAAGGACTCGCAGGTGCATTTTTCGATGCAGGATCAAATTGTTTTATTTGCAGTTTTCTTTATCTGGTGATAAACTATGAAACAGACGTCTCCTCACAACTGCCCTTGATCATTGAGATGGCCTCACTGGGCCCTAGAACTGCTCAGGACAGGCCTCAGCTTCTGGCCTCCCACGGTTTTGCCGTCTTTGATTTCAAGTACTTCAGTGCTATTGGAGAAGATCTCCTGACAGGTGCACCAAAAGGACAAAATGCGTACTTGGACTGCCAGCTATTTTATGTAAGTCCTGGCAAATTCCCGCATCTCGTTTTGTTAATTTATCAGGTTACGCGGTAATATGTGTTCAATGAAATGAACGAAAGTTATGAAGCATATTTTTTCTTGCGAGTCATGACTAGATGATACCGGCTGCGTCTACATATCGCCAGTCATTACACCAATGTACGTGATTTACTTCACTACCGGCAAAAGGAAAAATTAGAAGGAATACCGAGAAGAAATGTCAGTTTTATGTAAGCGAGTTTTACACTTTTGATAAAAAAGCTACATCTATTTCCAATATTGCATTAAAGAATTTCTGAAAGGACAGCAAAATGTCGAATGAATTAACAAGGGATACATAAAAGATAATAATGAACAATTTGATTTTGAATTTGAATGTATTATCCAATGCAATATTGACATTACCACATAAAATAGTTATCACAACAATCGTAACCGTCATTATAATCTATTATTTGGTGGCGAAATAATTTGTTGTACAAAGTGATGCATGTGAACGCACAAAAAAGGTAATGAGAAATTTTTCAAGATAGAATTTGTTTCATGGTGAGATCGTTCACTTGCCTATGTATTGAGAATTTTTTCAAGATAAAATTTCTTTCATAGTGAGATCGTTCATTTGCCTATATCAGATTCCTCATTATATCATCTTCCCCTGCTTTTTGGCAAACGGTCGGCATGAATAACGTACATCACGTTAAATTTTGACATTAGTCATTTACATGTGCAAGTTTGAATTGTCTAATGTATGTCAGGCTTGTTTCAAATACTCAGGACATTGTCGAATTCGCCCGGAGGCATCCCCGTATTGATGACACGAGGATTGGTATCAGCGCTGGGTGCTCGGGCGGCACACTGGCGCTCAACGCAATATCAAGGCTTGCAGAGTTCCCAGTGCGCTGCATGTCGCTGCAAAGATGCAGTGATGCTCTCTTTTATTACTTGGGGATTCAGGCACCGGACGGTTCCTTAATCCATCCCGCACCTTTGACGTAAGATGTTGTTTGAATTGTCTTCATGGATCTATAACATCGCCACATTTTGCACCAAACATTTTCATTGTAATACATTGCCAACGTAATGGAGGTACTAACATGCAGCGGGACGTAGCTCGATTGTGCGATTTTGCCTCTACCTTTAAGTAAGAAAAAGAGAAAGAAAAAAAGTGGGGGGGGGGGGGTAAAACCGCTCCGTGGCCCTGAGCTTGACGCAATGATTGATGATTGACACTTTTTTTGTGGCATAAGTATAATGTACTAAAATATATGTGTACATAATGCATTATATTATAGATTTTCAATTCTCTGTTATATTTTTTCTGACCAAGAAAAGAAAACAGGTATACTGATGTCATGCCGGGCGAGGATGGCACACTGTGGGTAAAGACTGACTTCGATCGCCATATATTTGACGCGGCAAATCATGAAGACTACGTGACCCCAGTAAGGGACATACATATTTTGATGCCGCTCATTGTTCTCAGTAAATGACCATAATTTCAATCATTTTGATAGCTATCAATGAATCCTCAAGTTCATCCACGGGAAGTGAACTATAGAGACTGCCTTGGAAGTGCATGTCGATAGGCTCACGTATAGTAAGGTAGAATGGACAGTATACAATGATGCACAGGGCAGAGTGGATCGGTGAGAATTGGATGCGCGAAACTGTTTAAACCCACGAGTGCAGCAAAGTGGGTTTTAGACTGTTCCAGAGTTAAACGAGATAGGCCTGTGCATCAGTTATGTTATAAAATGGCCCCGTAAATTTATGAACTACAACCATTTTCCCCATCATGCGTCCGGTACACCTACAACCGCTGACAACACTGTACAAGACTTGAGCCATGCGTCCGGATTTTACCGGACGCATGGCTCATTGTGGATCAGTAAAAATCAATGCATGACAATTGACCAATCAGATTGCAGAGATTCTAAAGCCAATTTATAACACAAATTACTGAAAGAACTTAAAGGCATAATTCACCATTTGCAGAAGAAACAAAAACTCAGCATTAGTGCTTTAAAATAGTTCTAGAATGTGAGTTAGGCATAAGAAACAACCACTGTAAAAATTTGAATCCGTACAATCGATGTTTAGTGTTGTTAAATACACAAAATGTGAACAATAGTTATAATAAAAATGCTTCCAGACTAAACCGTCTACAGTTAAGGTTTAATGAGAAAAATACTGTTATGTCCTTATATTTTAGGCTGTATTGCAAAAAAAAAAAAATACATGACAGGTTGTTTTGTGATACAACAGACCTACAATATGCATCAAATGTGATATTTTGACATTTTTTTTTAATTACTGCTCCCAAAGGTAAACAGTACCTTTAATGAATAAGCGCTATTATACGTATGTGTATATGCAATTAATATATAATACGCATAATAAATAACAAGAGAGAGAGAGAGAGAGAGAGAGAGGTGGGGGGGGGGGGGCAGAGCAAAGTGGAAGAGAGTACTGCCAATTTGTGTGTGTATACAACAAATTAGCGTTCTTTAAATTAATGGTGTTGATGATCTCGGATGGAGTTCAAAACGCTGCGCCGACAATATTTCACTGCAAATTGCGACATATATGTTTCGGGACAAATGCTCCGAAAGTTTTGCTCCGTTGACATACAATGTAATTTATATGATCCACCAACAATGTAGCGTTTATGTTGTCATCCTCAAACTAAATTATTTTGGACAAACCTTTTGAACAGAAGGAAAATGGGAGGACAAGGAAATTGAAAAAAAAAACTTGAAACTTGAAAAGCACCTACTATGGCACGTGCCAAGGAAATTCTATGAGCCAAAGCAAAATAGTATTAATATTTCCCAATCAAGTAAAGGCTATAATCATGCCGGCATTTGATGAAGTAAAACAAACAAACAAACACACAAACACACAAACAAACAAAGAAAAAAAGAACAAACAAACAAACAAGACAAAAGAATTAAAACCCAAACCAAATCCTGAAAGTGTAGAGAAAGAAGACTTTAACCAAATCACCTGTCTTTATGTGTTAGGTGGAGAATCTAACGGTACCAACCCTTTTCCTTGTCTGCGGCGATGATCAGCTTGGACCAACGGAAAAAATGTATGATCAGGGTGAGTACATCGTTTATGAGTCCACTAGATATTTAAGGAAATCGCACAACTAGTTATAAACTGGTGTGCTGGCTATGCCCTAAAGCATTATGGTTCCATGCTTTGAATGATAATTGGCTGTATACGAATTACTGTTGAAAAGGTTCCAATGATTATGGACGATGCGATTCCTCGAATAAACTCGCGGTTTTCTATGCTTGAGTTATACTTTAATGACTATGTCAGTTAATTGTGTTTCCTTTGCATGTAAGCAATCATCTCTTTTCATAATCTTTACTCTAAGCTTTAAATTGTTTGAAACGTAAGAAATAAGTATTTGATGACTATGATGGTTAATCTAATTACAAAATTGTATTGCAAACTTCATCTTGGAGGTCTACTCTCCTGACTCATCCTCTCTGCAATTTGACAATGATATACAAATATATGCACTACCAACCACAACTGACGTAATCTAAAAACGACTGCAATCTGTAAAATAGTCTAAGAAGTTTATGAAGCTTTATTGTGGATGGCGACCTCCAGCAATGCCCAGTGCCAACAGAACTCAAGCAATCACCTGCTTCTTTCATATCCAAAAGGCGGCAGAGCGGATGAGACAAGCTGGGAACGGTCATCTTGTAGACTTCGTCCATCTTCCCGGTGCTGGTCACCTCCTGCTCTCCCCCTACCTCCCTCTCGGTACGGAATCACCGATGTACGTTCCTGATATGTTGGACGGTAGGCCACACAAAATTCGGGCATTTTTGTTGTTGCCGTAGTTTTAGATTAGACAAAGTTTACATTCATGGAGAGGCCTGTATGTATTTATCTAACTCACGTGTATTTATATTATCCCGGTTGTATTCAGAAAATCAACAGTAAATATTCCCTGAAATACCTACTGAATATGATAGCCTGGATACGAAAAGGATTGGTGTTGAAATCATCTCCTTAACTTAATGTCTCACTGCATTCTAACTTCAGTTGTAGTTTCAAAATATTGCAAAATATAGTTTCTCTCTATTTTTTGGTCGGTTAATTATACATTTTAATTTCAACTTCTTTTCCTGAATGTGGTGTTAACATGTCATTATTATTACCGCCAACCTTAGGTCCGTATAAAGACCGAACTGCTCTGTAAACAGAAGCAGTACGTTGCTGAGAGTGGTAGAGACAGCAAGTCTATGATCTAGTGTAAATCTTTGATTTCTTAATAATTTGTTTGAAAATAATGTAATTGTTTGAACTAGTGCTATGTTAACATTTAAAGAATTAAAACCTAAGAAAATCATGTTCTTCGACTATTTAGCGCTGTGTTTTTTATGATAGTTTTCTCATGACGTACTGAATTCACTTTATGAGGGATGCATCAAAAGTCAAAATCAGTGCTCATTTCTCTTTAACCAACAGCCGCCCTCTACGCCCGCTGGGGCGGACAGCCGAAGCTGCATGCAGAGGCGCAAGTTAAGGCATGGCAGAAGATGTTGGACTTCTTCAGAAAGCATCTTGGTCCTGTAGAGCCTTTGAGACGTGACTGGCTGTCCAGTAATTCTGACTGAAATGTGAGGCTTAGGTTTGGAGTCATCATCTCTGCTGTCTGCGTTTTCTACTCAAGGGACTCAAGATTGAGTCAATGGCCCCGACTGGTGGTGACTGTCTTAAAACCTCTTAAAGTTTTCTTGCCATTGAACTCGGATTCCAATGGTGTCGAAGATAAAATTTTTTTTTTCGCTCAATACTACAGCAACTCTCAACAAAATAGTATTTTACAAGAAACGTCGAACCCTGCTGCAAGCAGTGAAACTCTTAAGTTCGTAAAAAGAAAAAAAAAAGAAAAAGAGATATAATTTGATAAGATTTTACGGTGTGAATTATTCACAACTGTCCCAGCACAATCTCGTTGGAGGCTATTTTCCTGCCAGAGAATAGATTTGTCGGAGGGAGACAAATTCAAATTATTAAACTTAATGAAGGTGTTGAAGGATTAAAAAGAAAAGAAGATCATTCACCTTTCCTGTGGGAATAAGATTGATGTGCACGCAATTGAGACACAAACCTTTCCTGATGCCTTTGGACAGAAAATTAGTGTGGCAAATACGCAGCAGCTCATTTACGTTGGAAAAGATCAAGAACATACAAAATGTCATTTGACAAGTTCTTCAAAGAAAGGAAAAGAAAAATGTGGATATCATGTAGTATCATAAAAGAAATCAACAATTTATTTACTTGTAATCTTTCTACAGGTTATTATCCATCTAATTTGATATCGACCCGAATAACGATCACAGTTACTATCATTTCGAGCAACGTATATAGGTTAAATGTCAAAGGAGCACATTTCGTTATTGAATAATGTGACTTGAACAAAACATTAGTAAAATAACTAGAGGGCATTGCCCACAGTGTTTGTGTTTTTGCTGTTCGAGGGCTGTATTTTTTGCCATTTATTTCCTGAAAGGTCTTTGAATGTATCATTGTGCATCATTGCAAGTCACTGTATACAATTGATTTGTGCCATGTGCCCATTCTTAACTTAATATTAATCTGGGGTAAAAAAAAATAAATCTTATAATCATACTTTGATAAGTGTTCATTTTCAATTTGGTATGTTAGGTATATAGACGTGTTTTTCAACAGCTATATCTCTTTTTGAAGATGTAATGTGACTATGCGCCATATGTGTCATGGTGTGCTATTCTCACAGTAATTTGTTTGCCTCATACAAATGAACGAGCATGACGAGAGTGTTCACAGCAAAAAGAAAATAATGCATGAAAATAGTTCCAGGTGTAACTTTGAGGACGGACATAATATAATTTTCTTGTTTGTGTGGGTTTTTTTGTCATAATCTCTATCTCCTGCAGTGTTATTATCTTGAAAGCATCCTCGTGTTTGCATCCGTTTTGTCTATGAGATATGCAAGCTGCTACTTAATGATATCTTTATAATACCTGTAGTGTGGATACCATGCATGATATTCAAGATCATCACATTATATGCTGTTTGTGCAGTCTTGACTGACATGTAGTTCATCTCATCATAACAACAGTGTCACACACACAAATTGTGACAAGTTAAAAGATACTCTGCCACTAGCGGGGATATTGCAGGTGCGATTTCTATCTACATATAGCAAAAGAAAACAAATAGTAAAACAGTAAAATCTGAGCTTATATTGATGGTAAAATCGATGATAGAGATAAGTCAAGACGTCGTACCATTTCATCAATGGCACTGGAAGTTAAAAGTTTACTCAATTTCCGAGTCGTACATTTGCCCTGCTGTTCCTGTGTGCCAAAGCAAAGCAGAGACTATATATATATATATATATATATATATATATATATGGCTCACACCTGTAAAAAAATTGAATGTCCCAGACCCATTCACAAATTCGTACCAATGATACCAAAATAAATGAAAAAAAAATCATTAATGTAGTTTGCCACAAAAACTGAAGGGCTGCAGATATTGAGAATAATAAGTTCCTCTTCAAATTCCCTTTTGGTCGTAAGATGATAGCTTTTCTCATGAAATTTGAAGGGACTGTATTTCATTGGGTGCATGTACAGAAAACAGGTGACTTTTTGAGTGAAAATAACTCGTAGTCTGGCTTTGCGAACCCTTGGACAGGGTTTGAGCTGAAGAACCCGCCTTTGAAATTTGATGGATGGAAGAGTATATCTCACTTATCAGGTTAGTCAAGATAAAGCACCTCATATTTTCTCCCAGCTACTTTATAGAATTTGTTGAATTTTGAAGTTTC
The DNA here is from genome assembly GCF_040938485.1 of Diadema antillarum. NCBI lineage: Eukaryota > Metazoa > Echinodermata > Echinoidea > Diadematoida > Diadematidae > Diadema > Diadema antillarum. The sequence continues at coordinate 803,800 of NW_027270929.1, read as the reverse complement.
TCTATTGCGAATTGTTTACCCGTGTAAGCACCAGTGGCGTAACTACGGGGGGGGGGGGGGGGGGGGGGGGGCACGTGCCCCCCTCCCCATCCGCTGGTTAAAAAAAGCTTAATAAAATGGCAATTCAAGGGTTAGTAAACTGCTTTTGAAATCGAAATGAAAGGGTGACCAAAAAATGAAATATTTTTCTGAATATAAGCAGGATGTGCGCAGTGTACTCAGAACATCCGAATGGCAAAAAGAGTCGCTGCAATTTTGCGCAATGTAATGTAGAATGTACGCCATTGTACCTTACGCTTCGTTAATTCAAAGCTAGATCATTGATTTTGCAGTGTTGTTTACATACAAGTCTATATTAAAATGCCTTGCATTGCCAATAATAAGACTTGGCCTGGGCTATTTCCTAACTTTTCCATGTATATAAAACACAAACACACAAACACAAACACAAACAATTAGGGGATGCTCGAAAGTGAAGATTTTGGACATCCTCTTCCCGCTTGGTCACTTCGACGCCCCCTCGCTGGTCAAACCTCCCCCAATCAGGAACATAAACCGACACCCTTGACTACCAGTGGCTGATCCAGGGGGGCGCACCAGGCCCCCCTTAAATTCCTGAGCGAAAAAATATAGCTACAAACGGCAGTTTTTGGACTGTAAAATGTCAAACTTTCAAGTTCGCTCGCTTCGCTCGCTTGCATTTAATCGTTATGCCATTCTCCTGATGTTGCTGCCAGTAATTACCAGCAGTTGTGCCCGGGGCGCCCCTCCCCCTTAATTTCAAAAGCGAAAAAATATAGCTACAAACGGCAGTTTGGGGACCGTAAAATGTCAAAATTTTCAAGCTCGCTCGCAATTAATCGTTATGCCATTCTCCTGATGTTGCTGCCAGTAATTGCCAGCAGTTGCACCCGGTGCGCCCCCCTTTAATTTCCAAAGCGAAAAGATATACAGCACACAGCTACAAACGGCTGTTTTGGGACTGTAAAATGTCAAAAATTTCAAGCTCGCTCGCTCCGCTCGCTCTCTCCTGATGTTGCTGCTAGTAATTTGTCGTTTCACACCGTCATTCCATAATCCATGAAAGTTAAACTTACAATGTTGCTCAATGACTGCGCTGTTGAATGTATCACATTCCGTTATGTATTGTAGTCCCCATTAAGTTTGCAGACTGACAGCACACGCACACACACACGCACACACACATACACACGCACGCACGCACGCACAAGCATACACACCTTCAAAATTATTTTTCCAAAGGTGCCCCCTAAATGTCTTGACCCACGGTACGCCACTGAGCACTATAGAGCAAGACACGAATAATGTGATCACGTAATGACGTCACAGCAAGGTAGGTGTATACGCGTTACCTGCTCACATCATGTTATAGTTGGCGAATTGATCGTCAGAGAGGTGAAACATGTTTTTGGTGATGCTCTGACACGAAACTCCTCATCCTTTTTGCTATAGTTTGGAGAATAACATGAGCTCTGATCTTGGCTTTCTACCATTTGTCAGTGTAAAGCTCTGTAGTAATGTCAAGTACTTTTAAAGCAGAATACTAAAGGAAACGCATATTTTGTTGGATTATTCCCCCATTTCAAGCATAGAGCATGTTAAACACAGCGGCCTTTAATTCATCCATTTAGAAAATTGCGTTTTGGAGAACGGCTGCTTAGAAAAATTGTATCCTGAATCATGCTCAATCGGAAGATCCGTGGTTATTTGGGGGGCGTGTCCATGACGTCATGGGATGAAAGGCAAACCCGGAAGTATCACACAACAGCCTAAGCTTACCTATGTATGCTCTCGATGAGAGCGTGATGTCGAGGCTCATACCCCGAAATCCCAAGACATTTTTTATCAGAATGTCACAAAAAATGAAATAAAATTGTTTTCTACTTCAAATCTCCTGTGAAATCACACATTTCCTCGTTGAAATAGAGTCTGTTACGTCTTATTTAGGCCACGAATACAGAAGCTGTCAGGCCTAGTGCCTGTACGATGGTGCTTCGTAGTCAATCAGTCACATGCATGCGCCCATCACCGGCCGCGTATGTCGCAGTGCAGTAGCCTCCGTGTATCAAAGAGCGGAGAAGCCTGAGCTTCGTACCTCTTTGGTACGTACATTGTATTATATCGGCAGATCCTCGGTAGTACTACAGCTGTGTACGCCATATACATGTATTTAGCGAGTCTATTTTTTCGCGAATCGGGACCTGCCAATAATTTCGCGAGTGCTTAAATTCGTGTTTGTGGAGTACACCACGGAAGGGGGAAATATATACGGAAAGACAGTTAATATTTTCTTGTGTTTTTAAATACGTAAAAAGCACCAGGTTCGCGAAATTGGCGAAAATAATAATAAAAAAAAAAAAACTCGCGAAACATTCGGCGTACGTAGATCGCTAATGCTAACTAGATACCACGCAATCAATGCGCGGGCATCGGCTAAGTCGAAGTCTTGACTAGGCCGGCCGGCCTATCTGGTGATAAAATAAACGATACAGAGCACTGCGATTTTCATCGATAGTGATAAAACTTTGATGGACTCGGTGAAGTAATGAATGGATCGTGCAGTACCTAGCTCTTGCTAGATAGAATGCTGATGAGCTGTGAACGGGAGTACGGAGTGAGTTAGCCCGACCAGACGCTGTATACGCTGTGCGAATACCTGTCGCGACGTACTTACGTACAGCGACTGGGCTGTGTATAGTTAGGAGTGAGTGTGATGTGATTGATAATACGTAGCCCGACCAGACGCTGCGCTACTTACAGCGACTGGGCTGTGTTCAGTTAGGCCAACTGCTGCTCTGAAGTACGAGATCAAGTCAGCACTGAGCTCGGTTCATTTTCAGTTCAGAATGATAAAAAAAACAACTCTTACCCATCTAAATTTTGAAGTCTACCTGGCATTGGTCCTGCGTCACCAACATTGTTCCCTGGCCTGCCGTGTGGTAAGGGCTCGTACTGCCAATCTCCACTAAGTCCGTCGGCTTCAACCGGACCGCCCTGGGCCTTCCCCACTAGCTCGCCCGTAGCGTCTCCCTCCTGCGCCCCGCCGTGCGGCTCGTCAGCAACATCTATCTCTCCAACTTCACCAGGGTCATCATCACTAGTTTCATCATCGTTATCATCACTAGTGTGTACTGTATCACTCAGTTCATCATCGCTCCCACATTCAAATTCCACCAGGAAATCATCCTGATCATCACTGCATGGCCTTAACGTACGATGTCGTGTTTTATCGAAAAACAAACTTTTAAACTTTGTATGCAAATACTATCTACAACAACTTGTATGATACAATGCATGCATTATGCGCGCGGGGGCCTGCAGCGCTCGAGACCTTGCGCGATTCCTTTCATCCTATGACGTCATCGGCAAAGGCCTCGAAATTACGCTGTGACCTAGATTTCAGGGGGGTGACAGGTGTAAATTTTCAAAATCCTCTAACTCCACTTCAAAAAGGCCATTTTAAACGATGTAAACGACAAATTGTTCTATGTGTCCCACTCTTTCACTTCATATATAAATCTATTTCTTTAGTATTCCCCTTCAAGGCATTACACTATCCATTTGCCCCAAAAAGGTTAGCACTAATATACCATTATTAATTGTATTGAGTTTATAATGTTTTGACAGATATATTTATGTCATACCATTCCTTTTTTGTGTGAATGTAGAGTTCTTCTATATCCGTTGAATTCGACCTTTGCTCGCCAGACAGATTTTTATCAAAGGCCTTTGTTACGTTAATAAAAACCATTCATTTGCATAAGAAAAAAAGGACAAAAAAATTCTGTGCGCAGTCAGCATTCCATATACAAAGGCTCCTTCCTTTTCTTCCAGTGATGTGACAAGGAGAGTTCACAATGCACGAATTTTCTGACTCGATACTGGTTTTGGTATTCCAACAAACGGAGTTGCCTAAAAGAATGGCTCTTACGGGAATTGGGCAGGCGTTTGCGAGGAGGACCCACAGCCTGCTCATGTTCCCTAGATTCAATGGCTTAAAGCTATTCCATTCCAGACCAGCAATAAGAGTTCATCCACAGATAGGGATGGCTGATGAGCAAGTGACCATTGGAGCAAGTGGCTTGGAACCTGGTCAACTTGTAATTCTGCGATCTAGCGTCAAGTCCGAATGCGGAAAATACTCGTTTGAAGCGCACGCTACATACGAAGCTGATAGACTTGGGCGTGTGAGAGGTGAGCCCGACGGAAAGCTCCTGAGGCTTTGTACTTCTACCTGACTAATATTCATGATGATGCATTAAAAAAAAAACCGCATCTTGTACGCTGGGTTGTTTTACTTCAAAATAATTTGTGGCTTCAAATTTTAAGTAATTTTTGGTTCTCTTTGAATACCATGTGACAATAATAAAATATCGTACATGCAGTCAGTGAAATGATATGCTGGTCCATATAGGCCTACAATGAAATTTCACGAAAAATGCAGATGAATTGATCACTAATTCCAAAAGGGTAGCAAGCGTGTCAACTGCACCAGGCGTAATAATTCACACAGATAATTGGTATGAACTATAATCATGTACGTTTGCTTTATTCTGTCATTATAATGTATGGACGTGATATGTATTCTTTCTTACCACTGTCAGCCTTAAGTCTCTTCCGTTTGTGTCAAAGAAATAAAGAGAATCTACATTCGACATTATAACATCAGGTCCAATTGTGATGTGATGTTTGTGAACAAAATGCCCGACTTCCCCCGTAGTGTTGATCTATATCCGTGTCAATGAAACGTCTTGAATTTCATAACGCTTTCCCGAAAACATTTCATTCTTTATCTGTCGACCTATATATCATAATTCATTTTTGCTTAGCTTTTTTATTTTATTATCAAATCATGTCAACATCAATTTTTCAGTCTTATAGCCAAACTGAAGGCATGTAGTTCTACAATTTTTGCACGCATTAAAATACCATTCATTTTGTCTAACATAATGCAAATACATGTAGGATTTACCTAATTATGTATATGATTACATGATACAGTGTTGTAATATCACATTATCCTAATTTGCGTCTGTGTGTAAAGTGATATGAACCGCAAGAACGCTACGTTTGTTTCTTATCAGTGAGTGAACAACCATCTCTGGGAGGAACCTATTCAGGACTTCACCCTATGGGATTGCTGTGGGGCATGGTTCCTGATGCAGAATCTGCCAGAAAGAAGGCTAAACTAGCAAAAACCGATCCAGATATACACCAATGGGTGTACACTTTCGATCTGTGCGACGGAAGTATGCCCAACGTAGACCAAGGCCAGGAAGAAATTCTCGCATCCGAAACCGTAACAAGACGGTTTATTGCACCGTATGTGGAAGTGTACAACGTTAATTGCGAATCATTCCAAGGAACCCTTTATCTACCAGATAAAACAGGTGAATACGACATTATCATTATAACATTGCCATCATCAGATGCGGATATTCCCTCATTACAAAGACCCAAACAAATGATTTTTCATGTAACATAGGAATTAATAGTGTTCCTCTTGAAGGTTAAGGTTTTATCAAATTTGAAGGCGTTTTCAATAATGACAACTTAATTTGGAATGGTCATGATCCATCATGTTACAGCTTGTATATTTCCAGAAATATATAGGTAGTGCCAATTTTAATATTCATTACGACTGAGAGAAATTATGAAATTTTAGAACGTCATATACAATGTTGTAACTTCCTTATTTCTTACTTGACTGATTATTTTTGCACTAATCTGCAGGGATGTTTTTCTCTTTCTTATGACTTGATTTTTTTTTTTTTTTTTTGGGGGGGGGGGGGAGGGGGATTTCATTTTTTAAAGCCATGCAATTATGCAATGGAAAATGCGCCATGTTGTGAATGATTCTATGGCACCTTTGCCTTGACAAAATAGGTGTTGCAAGTGATAGGTGTACTTTTCGATGCAGGATCAAATTGTTTCTTTGCCGTTGTCTGTCGATAAACCATGAAACAGCCGTCTCGTCTCAACTGCCTTTGATCATTGAGATGATCTCACTGGGCCCAAGAGCTGCTCAGGACAGGCCTCAGCTTCTGGCCTCCCACGGTTTTGCCGTCTTTCATTTCAAGTACTTCAGTTCTATAGGAGAAGCTCTACTAACAGGTGGACCAAAAGGGCAAAATGCGTACTTGGACTGCCAGCTGTTTTATGTAAGCCCTAGAAAGTTCCAATAACTCTGGTTTTGTTAATGTTGTTTAATTCAATTCAATATTAGCCAATGCAGTATTGACATGACCACATTTGTTAAAAAGTGATGCATGTGAACGCACAATGTTCATGAAATCAAGGAGGTATGATGAAATGAGACACTTTTCATCTGTGATTAAATTCGTTTTATGAGATCGTGTATTTGCCTAAAGGCTGTGTTACACCTTTCTGGGCAAGCTACACGGGCTTGTTGCGTGTATGGATTTTTCAGCATGCAGGGTATTTTTTTTTTTTTTTTTTTTTTGCGAGCGGACAAGGATTTGGGCGAGTTTCGCGTGCGTCTTACCTGCTGCAAGTGTGAACGTTCTACTCACGTTCACAGCTAAGGTCTGGTTGCGTGGGAGTTGCTTGCGAGGTGCTACCGCTACGACCCTTCTACTGCTGTCCGCGCAGAACACCAGTAGGAGGCCCGTAGCTTCCGCAAGTCACAGGCAGTTAACCCGTTGTTGAGGGTCACTGCTTTTCTGCTGGCTAGTTGAGAGTCACCTGCGGCCAGGATTATGACATTCTCTGGGACCTCTGCCAAATAAACATTCCTTCAGCGGGATTCCTTCACTTAGGTGTCAGCACCCACGCCACTGTCATGACACGCAGAGGTCACACAGAATACCCGGAAGCAGGACTTAAATTACCATAGCACGCGTCCAGCAAATGAAACACATGTCAAACTTGCCTAAAAACTTGTCCGCCCTAAGAAATTGTGCGGTATGCTGGAAAATCCCCACACGCAACAAACCTGAAATGCGCATGCGCGTGAACGCTAAAACTGTAGACAGCTTGGCCAACTTGTGGACAATGAACGCCCGATGCATACGCAGCGAGCTAGCTGCTAGTACCTGTATATGAGAGAGAGAGAGAGAGAGAGAGAGAGAGTGTGTGTGTGTGTGTGTGTGTTGCGCATGTGGACTCACGAGGTTCGTACGATCAGGGGGTGAACCTCCCGGGTCTAGGGCAATTACCCCCTGGGCACTTACCCCGGACCCTTCCCTTGGCCCTTATCCTAATCCTAATCCTGAACCTAATCCTAACCTTAACCCAAACTCCTAACCCTAATTTTCACTCTAACCTTACGACTTAGCCAGCATTTAGCAGGGGGTAATTGCCCTCGAGGGGTAATTGCCCTGATACGCCCTGGTACGATCGTCCGATCAGTGAACAACTGCTGCAGGAAATGTTAACTGCACTGTCGCTTGCGATACAACACACGTCATATTGCACACATATAGCACTCTGTACATTGGATACAATCACGCTCACATATAATACATATATCGGTTTGAAAACGCAGAACTAGACTCTACTGAAGTTATCGATGTACTATTATTAGTTTACATGTGAATTGGTCATGATCTTATAGATGTATATCGAAAGTGCACTCGCGATGCTCGAGTCACTAGCTCGCATTACTGAGAAGTCGATTGTGAATACACATCCGCTTCATAGCCAAGTAGGAAGTAGGCCTACTTTGGTAACGGTTAATTTACGAATACAAGTACCCGATCGACAAAAAAGGCGTGCAAAGATTTCGGAAGAGCTCGAATTTGGCCATTTATGCATGTACGAATAATGGTAATGTGGCATCAATTCCAAGCCTAAGAGCCCTATGGCTGTAGTTTAGGTTGTACGTAGCTTGTAAAGTTGTACATTTCACGCGAGCTGCGTATGTAGGCCCTACCTGCTTCCAACAATCGACTGCACTTTCTTCGAACCCTGCTGCGCCGACAATCACGATGCTGTCTGCTCCCCGCATATTACCAGCGGGGTTACGTAGGGCGCTCATAAAAACTGCGAATCGTATGTACTGTATGTAAACACTATAGGTAGAGTATGCGAGTCCGTTATTCGTGTACAAAATTGGCCGAGTTATATCAGTCCACGCGCTTGCGCACTTCAAAATTTCAGCTCAACTTATGAATAATTCATGTCCCATAGCGTTTCCATGCACGAAAAAAATATTCGCCCGGAAAGGTGTGACAGGGCCTAAACGTGGCTCCGGGTAAAAAGGATTTGCGTGCGCACCTCCGGGCAACTACGGGCAAGGTACTTGCTAGGTATACTGTCATAGGCGGGCCATCTGCAGGGATCTCCGGGTAGCAAAAATTGCTCTCCGCAAATCGCACGAAAGGTTTGCACGGAAAGGTGTGACAGGGCCTTTAGTTTGATATATCAGATTCCTCATCAGATAATCTTCCCCTGATTTTTTGGCATGAATCACGTACATCACGTTAAATCATGACATTGGTCATCACTTACATGTGCAATTTTAAGTTGTCTAATGTATGTCAGGTTTGTTTCAAATACTCAGGACATTGTCGAATTCGCCCGGAGGCATCCCCGTATTGACAACACGAGGATTGGTATCAGCGCTGGTTGCACAGGCGGCACACTGGCGCTCAACGTAATATCCAGGCTTGCAGATTTCCCAGTGCACTGCATGTCGCTGCAAAGATGCAGTGATGCTCTCTTTTATTACTTGGGAATTCAGGCACCGGACGGTTCCTTAATCCATCCCGCACCTTTGACGTAAGATGCTGTTTGAATTGTCTTCAGGGATCTACAGTGCATAACATTGCCACATTTTACACCAAACATTTTCATTGTAATATATTGCAACGTAATGGAGGAAATAACACGCTGCGGGACGTAGCTCCATTGTGCAATTTTGCCTCTACCCTATTAAGGCCGTGTCACACCTGCCTTGCGTGCGACTTGCAAAGAACAATTTTGACTACCCGGAGGTCCCCGTAGATGATCCGCACATGAAAGTACCTAGCATGTATCTCAAAAGTAGTCGCCCGGAGGTGCGCACGCATATTTTTTACCCGCAACCGTGTTTAGGCCCTGTCACACCTTTCCGGGCAAGCTACTCGGGCTTGTTACGTGTAGGGATTTTCTAGCATACCGGACATTCCTGAGGGCGGAAAAGGATTTGTGCGAGTCAGCGCATGTGTCTTACTTGCTGGACGCGTTATACTTGCGAGTATACTGTGTGACCTTTGTACCAGTCGCGTGGGGGCTGACAACTCAGTGAAGGAATTCCTCTAATGGAATGGCTGAAATCTCACAGAATTTCATTATCTTGGCTGCATATGGGACTGCGAAGTACCTGCGCGGGAATTGCCTGGGAAGTACTGCCGCTAAGGGTCTCCTACTGGCGTTCTGCGTGGACCTCTACGGGCATTCCCGCGACTCACCCGGAAAAAGTTTTGGTCATGCTCAAAACTTGGCTGCGGTTAAATCGGACTTGCGTGAGCACCTCCGGGCAACTACGCGCTAGATACTGTCAGGTGCGGACCAACTGCGGAGAGCTCCGGGGAGTAAATTTGTTTCCCCGCAAGTCAAGCCGCAGAAGTTCCCGCGTACGGTATGACAAGGCATGAATGAAAATTGCAAACATTCTTGTTCGCCCGCTGAAAATCTTCTACGTGCTGGAAACTACCTCCTCGCCACAAGCCCGCGTAGCTTGCCCGGAATGGTGTGACACGGCCTTTAAGTAAGAAAAAGAGACAGAAAAAAAAAGGGGGGGGGGGGGTAAAACCGCTCCATGGCCCTGAGCTTGACGCATTGATTGATGATTGAAACTTTTGTAGCGTAAGTATGATGTACTAAAAAATATGTGTACATAATGCACTATATTATACAGATTTTCAATTCTCTGTTATATTTTTCTGATCAAGAAAAGAAAACAGGTATACCGATGTCGTGCCGGGCGAGGATGGCACACTGTGGGTAAAAACCAACTTCAACCATCATGTATTTGACGCGGCAAATCATGAAGACTACGTGGCGCCAGTAAGTGACATGTATATTAAAATTTTTGATGCCGCTCATTGTTCTCAGTAAATGACCATAATTTCAATCATTTTGATAGTTATCAATGAATCCTTAAGTTCATCCACGGGAAGTGAACTATAGAGACTGCCTTGGAAGTACATGCCGATAGGCTCACGTACAGTTAGGTAGAATGAACAGTACAAATTACTGTAAGAACTTAAAGGCATAATTTGCCATTTCTAGAAGAAACAAAAACCCAGCATTAGCGCATTAAAATAGTTCTAGAATGTGAGTTAGGGATAAGAAACAACCACTGTAAAAAAAAAAAAAAAATGATTTGAATCCCTACAATCGATGTTAAGTATTGTTAGATACACAAAATCTGAACAATTGTTATAACAAAAATGTTTCCAGACTAAACCGTCTACAGTTGCCGTTTAATGAGAAAAATACTGTTATATCCTTATATTTTAGGCTTTATTGCCAAAAAAAAAGAAGAATACATGGCAGGTTGTTTTGTGATACAACAGATATGCATCAAATGTGATATCTTGAATTTTTTTTTAATTACTGCTCCCAAATGTAAACAGTACCTTTAGTGAATAAGCGCTGTTATAAGTATGCATATGCAAATAATATATACTATGCATAATAAATAACAAGAGAGAGAGAGAGGGGGGGGGGGGGAGACAGAGCAAAGTGGAAGAGAGTACTGCCACTTTGTGTGTGTATACAACAAATTAGTGTTCTTTAAAATGATGGTGTTGATGATCTCGGATGGAGTTCAAAACGATGCGCCGACAATTATTACACTGGAAATTGCGACATATGATTCGGGACAAATGCTCCGAAAGTTTTGCTCCGTCGACATACAATGTAATTTATATGATCCACCAACAATGTAGCGTTTATTTTGTCATCCTCAAACTAAATTATTTTGGACAAACCTTTTTGAACTGAAGGCAAATGGGAGGACAAGGAACTTGAAGAAAACTTGGAAGTTGAAAAGCACTTTTACCATGGCACGCGTCAAGGAAATGCTATGAGCCAAGGCAAAATTGTTAGTGTAAATATTTCCCAATCAAGTAAAGGCTACAATCATGTAGGCATTTGAGGAAGTAAAACAAACAAACGAACAAACAAACAAAAAGTAACAAATTATAAAACCCAAACCAAGTCCTGAATGTGTCCTGAATGTAGACTTTTACCAAATCACCTGTCTTTAATATGTTAGGTAGAGAATCTAACGGTTCCAACCCTATTCCTTGTCTGCGGCGATGATCAGCTTGGACCAACGGAAAAATGTATGGTCAGAGTGAGTACAATGTTTGTGAGTTCACTGGACATTTAAGAAAATCGCACAACAAAGTGATAAATTGGTGTGCTGGCTGGCTATGCCAAAAAGCATTCCCAACCATTATCGATCTCCATGCTTTGAATGATAATAATGTAGCTGTATACGAATTACCGTTGACACGGTTCCATTTATGGACAATGTGATTCGTCGAATATACTCGCGGTTTCTTTTGCTTGAGTCAAACTTTAATGACTATGTCGATTGATTGTGTTTCTTTTGCTTGTTATCAATCATCTGTAATCTTTACTCCAAGCTTTAAATCGTTTGGATCGTAAGAAATAGGTAAATTGTGACTATGATGGTGAATATAGCTATTGCAAACTCCCATCTTGCAGGTCTGCTCTCCTCACTCATCCTCTCTGCAATTTTGACAATAATATTATACAGATATGTGCACTACAAACCACAACTGACATAAAATAAAACGACTGCAACTTGTAATATAGTGTAAGAAGTTTATGAAGCTTTATTATGGTGGCGACCTCCAGCAATATCCAGTGCCAACAGAACTCAAACAATCACGTGCTTCTTTCATATCCGATAGGCGGCAGAGCGGATGAGACAGGCTGGGAACAGTCATCTTGTAGACTTCGTCCATCTACCCGGTGCTGGTCACCTTCTGTATACTCCTTACATTCCCCTCTGTACAGAATCACCGATGTTTCTTCCTGATGTGTTGGACGGTAAGTCACACAAAATTAGAGCATTTTTGTTGTTGCTGTTGTTTAAGATTAGAAAAAGTTAACATTCATGGAGAGGCCTGTAGGTTTTCATTTAACTCATGTGCATTCACAATTCCTGGCTGTATATGAATTAACAGCAAATATTTCCGGAAATAGCTACAGAATGTCATTACCCGTACATGAAAAGGATTGGTCTTGAAATCATCTCCTTTTAGCTACATATTGTGTATTAATGTCTAATACTGGTTGGAAAATAATGTGACTGTTTCAACTAGTGCTACGTTAACATTTAACAAAATGAAAACTGAGGAACATAATGTCCTCGACGATCAAGTAGTGTGTGGTTTTTAAGATGGTTTTCTTATGACATACTGAAATCACTTGTGAGAGATGAGTCGAAAGGCAAAAGTAGTGCTTATTTCTCCTTAACTAACAGCCGCCCTCTACGCCCGCTGGGGCGGCAAACCGAAGCTGCATACAGAGGCGCAAGTTAAAGCATGGCAGAAGATGCTCGACTTCTTCAGAAAACATCTTGGTCCTGTGCAGCCTTTGAGACGTGATTGGCTGTCCAGTATTTCCGACTGAAATGTGATGCTTAGTTTTGGAGTCATCATCTCTGCTGTCTGCGTTTTCTACTCAAGGGACTCAAGATTGAGTCACTCACCCGACTGGTGACGACTGTCTTAAGATCTCTTAAAGTTTTCTTGTCGTTGAACTTTCAATTGTGGCGAAGGCACCAGGTATTTTTTTTTTCGCTCTGTACTTCACCAACTCTCAAAACGATAGTCTTTTACAATAAACGTCGAACCCTGCTGCAAGCAATGAAGCTCTAGGGAAAAAAGGGGGAAAAAGATTTCAAATTTGTTAAGATTTAATGCTCTGAATTATTTACGACAGTACAGCACAATCTCCTTGCAGGCTACTACAACGATTGTAGTATTTTCCTGCCAGAGAATAGATTTGTCTGAAAGAGGAAAATCAAATTATAAACCGTAATGAAGGCATTGAAGGATTTGAAAAAAAAAAGCAAAATCTTTTAGCTTTTCTGTGCCAATACGATTGATGTGCACGCAATTCAGACACATACCTTTCCTTGTGCCTTTGGACAGAAAATTAGTGTGGCAAATACGCAGCGGCTCATTCATGTTGGAAGAAAAAACAACACATTTACAAAATGTCATTTGGCGAGTTCTTCAAAGAAAAAAAGAAGAAGAAAAGCTGAGGATATCATGAAATATCAAAAGAAATCAACAATTTATTTACTTGTACTCTTTCTGCAGGTTATTATCCATCTAATTTGATATCGACACGAATAAATACGTTACTATCATTTCGAACAAGAAAGCTTACTTGAACCCCTTTTATTTTTTTCTCTTTATCGATGATGTAGCAAATTCGTCATAATATTCTTTCTTTTTTATCATTCGCTGATGATTATTGATGCATTGATTGATATTTTGAATACTGAGTTGGTTAAATTACTTTATTGAATGAAAAGTAAATTGTCAATTAATCACCAAGAAAATAAATGACTGTTAATGACATGAATATATGAATAAGTTTGTATGATACGTAACGAGATAGAGTATACCAACCATTTTTATTTCTTTCACTCATCAGTCCACAATTAAAATATATCAGCAATACCGATTCTCTTCCGTATATGAAATTCATTCTCACATGCCCCTGTTTCTCTTCATGCCGTAATTTAAGGCCTTGTTGTTATTTTTTCCTTTTCCTTTCTGCTTTTGTGTAAAAAACAAGTGTGTTTGTACTTTTTTCCTGTTCTTTGCATATGCTATATGTTTGTAATACTGTATGTATGCTTGTGTTTTTAATCTGTTTATGTGGACCCCTCTGAAAACCAGTCTTTAGGTACTATACTTTTCTTTTTGAATTAAGAGTCTTTTAAAATCAATTATTATTATCCTTACAGCCAGTACTGGGAATTTGCATCATTGAAAACTTCATTGTTATATCCTGATTGATTTTGTTTGATTCATCTCATATAATACAATTCTATACAGTGTATATCTAGGTGAGTCTGGTCTCATGTGCTCTGGCAGTGACCCTTGAACTCTTCCTCCTTTGCCCCTTTCCTTGTCCTCCTCTTCTTGTCCCCTTTTTATGTCCTCTTTAACCTCTTGTTTATTCCTTTAAGGGGTATGTGAGATACCTGCTTATTTCCGTCAGTGTGTGTGATTGTGTGCGTATGATTTGTTTTATGTTCATCTGTTTCTCTGGGAATTTGTCTTTTCGTTCCGTTGTACTATTACTATCAATTACTGTTCACTGAGGGGATTGCATTCACCAAGCTAGACTGTTCTTTTTTTCAGCAGTTCTTTCCATTTCTTACATCATTTTTTCCTTGATACAGTTTGTTCATGCATTTTCTAAGACTATGTTTTGTTATGCCTCCGCCACGAAGTGGTGCCGGAGGCATTATGTTTTCGGGTTGTCCGTCCGTCCGTCCGTCCGTCCTTCCGTCCGTCCGTAATGAATTTTGTGGACAAGGTAACTATCAAAACCTGTTGAGGTATCCTAATGAAACTTGGCATGTATGTGTATTAGGGGGTGAAGTTGTGCCTATCAACTTTTGGGTGCACATGCTCAAGGTCAAAGGTCAAAAGGTCAAGGTCAAATACATAAAATTTCACTATTTCCACCATATCTATTGAATGCCTGATGATATTTTCTTGAAACTTAGTGTATACATGTATTACCCAATTAAGATTCTCTGGTGAAAGTTTGGGTCATGAGGTCAAAGGTCAAAGGTCAAAAGGTCAGGGTCAAATACATAAAATTTCACTATTTCCACCATATCTATTGAATGCCTGAAGATATTTTCTTGAAACTTAGTGTATACATGTATTACCCAATTAAGATTCTCTGGTGAAAGTTTGGGTCATGAGGTCAAAGGTCAAAAGGTCAAGTAAAAATATTAAAACTTCTTTTTTTTTCTCCATACGTTGGAAAATTGTTCAAGGTATCTTCATGGAACATAGTATATACATATACTGACTGGAAGTGATTATCTAGAGAATGTAGGGTTCATGGGGTCAAAGGTCAGGGGTCAAAGGTCAAGTGCAACACTTCAAAATTTTACTATTTCCCTCCTATCATGCAATGCCAGCAGGGTTATTATTTTTTTTACACTTGATGTATGCATACATGTGTAACCTAATAGAAATTCTCTGGAAAGTTTTTTTTTCTTCTTTTTTTGCCTCAAAGGTCAAAAGGTCAAAGATCAAGTGATAGTGCTGAACTAACTTTTTCCTTCATATCTCGGAAGTGGCTCATGTTATCTTGAAACATAGTACATATTATGCATGTTCTACTTGAAAGTGATTATCTTATGAATTTTAGGGTCAAGGAACAGATGAAAATGGTAACAATTTACTATTCAATTCAGAAATTGCACTTTTTCTCCACACCTGTACCTTGAAAATTACTCAATGCCTAAATGTGTGAATGGGTCAAAGTCGAGTTAAAGTCCTTAAATCCCTAGATACATGCTCTCCTATTCATCCAATTAAACCTAGGTCAAGGAAGATGAACATTCAACACATTTGTGACAAACTTGTCATTTCAATATTTTGCCAATTTGTGAAAATGTAATCACACATTGTCCACATGTACTATCTAGACCTATTGGGAAAATCATGCATTATGGCGGAGGCATACCAGTCGCCAAAGCGACATTTCTAGTTTTATTGTTAAAGAATTAGCTGCATTGATTTCGCTTAGAAAATATACAATAGCCATATTGTACTCTATATTTTTGGAGGAAATGAAATAAAACGAATGAAGACAGAAAGATTGCGGCATCTTTGTTACTGTGTCGAGTATTGGGTAGAAACCAATTCAAAGGTAAAAAGGGTAATTTTGAGGTTTTTTCCTCCAGGTTGACGGACCCTTGAAGAGTCATGCGTAAATACCAGACCATACAATTCATATCATAAAGTACGACACACACACACACACACACACACTCACACACGTATATGAATAAATAAATAAATAAATAAATAAATATATATATATATATATATACACACATACATAAATAATTAGATTCTTCCAAGTTGTAGAACCATTGGGGTATTTTCATAACCGTAACTGTGGGAGTGCGCCCTTTTGCTAACTGTCAATAACAAGCAAAATGTAAATCATACATGCATATCTGCATTTCCAAACAAGATGGCATACTTGACCTTTTCATATGCGTTCAGACAAGATCTATGAAATATTCAACCATACCTGTTTTTCAATGAACGCTTTGCAGGTTATGACCATTCGTGCCATCGAGATGCATAATAAATAGACCATCAACAAATAAAACTTTGAACTTGTTTGCACTGTCCCGTGTCTGGTCAGTGACCAAAATAAAAATGCTGATTGTTATAATAATGTAGAGAGATCCTCAGTGCACTTTTTAGTTTAGTATAAAATTGTTTTCTCTCATTGCCGTCAGTCCAAGTGATGAAGGTAAAATATGAATAAAGCACAATAACTGCACAATACAACACAATCACAGAAAATGAACCAAAAATGAATATAGGGGGATAATATCGTGGTATCGCATCTATCGTTATGACTTTGCATCTTCCACTGCATGGGACAGCGTGTACCAAGGTCTCAGGAAGTGGACTATCAGGGAAGGGTGTTGGAAGGGGTATATCTCTCACCCAAACTAGAGATCTCTTGCATTATCAGAACTGAAATTCAACGATCTTGAGCGCGCTTTATTTTGAATGAACGTTTTATTACATAATGTATTGATTCCAACAATTCGCATGCAAACATAATAATTTCAAATTATTGTCAATTGTATATTGAATAACAAAAACAGGGAAATAAATGTTAACAAAAAGGATGCGAGTTAAAGAGAATATAAGGAGAGCGGAAACACTCCTGATCTTAAGGGCCTCCATCGAGGTGAGTGGGGAAATGATAAATCAGAAGATAAGCATTAGTGCACACACACAAACACACACACATGCAATATGCCCTCTAGATTCTCCAAGGAGAGAGTGGAAGGGGCAGACTCGTTTTTGCCTAAAATATGCAAATATTGTGATGAAATTACTACATTATGTTTGAAAGCAAATAAGTAAATAAAAGACAAAGCCAAACAAAACAAAACAAACTAATGGCAAACCAAACCAAAAATATCAAAATCTTTTAATCAAGAAAATGAGTGGGGCAAAACGAATGGCTAATTCGTGTTACCTTTTATCTTGTTCCGTGTGTCGATTTTCACTGTGCACCAGGTACTATAGGTTCATGGAGGCAGCGCTGACTGGCAATGACACGATAAACAAAGCAGGGAATGGAGTGGCGGCAGATATCACGATAAAGCAATGTTTATTCTCACACTATTCAAAGATTATAAGAAATGTGATTAGCAATTACAAAGAACGAGTAATTTTAATTGAATTACTTGATTGTGTTACGTGACTGATCAAAAATCCTTCTCAAGCCGAGTTTAGAAAACGAGGGCAAACTACCCCTCCCCCGTCTGTCTGCTTTAACGGCACTGAAATCGTCCCAGTTTCCACAACTTTCGCAGTATACAAATTCAGCTATGTATCAGGTTTCTTTGGTGTTAGGTGCAATCAGGTCAGGTAAAATTTCGCTCACTACCCTGTTCGTGAAGTTTTGATTGTCCATCATTATAGGGAAATGATAAAACTAGTACATATTTATTGTATAACGTCAAGCGACTGCACAGAGCTCTACTGGCTCGTAAAAACGAAATGATTTTGACTGAAAAACAAAGAAATAAGGAAAATACAGTATGATAAAACTTATGGGGCCTTCATTGAATAATGAAAATCATAAAATTTCGATATCGTATTTCAGCAAAGTATTTTTGCTGGTGTTTTCCAACCAGTTTCAGAAGCATCATTCAAAACACCAGTTAGGTCCATGTACAGTACTTGGTACAATAACGACAGGCGCCAAAGGGATGTTTGACGTTCCGTGTGACGTCATTTCATTTCATGTTTAAAAAGTATGATGCAGTTTTAAATGTGCGTGTTGGATGTACAGTAATACGCCATTTCAGGCTTCGTGTCATGCTCACCTCTTGCACATCCAAGGTTATCAGCTTCCTACGAAGAGTTGGCTTGAAAAGAGCGTTTTCCAAATTCGGACTTTGCGCTCGATCTCACAATAACCACTTGACCAGTTGGTATAATGGCGGTACAGCAAGGTATAACAGGCCAAAGTGGAACCTTCTTGATAAAGACATGTGTTTCACATATGGATCGTACGTGAGTTGCCAGTAACTTGCTTGCAGTGTGATCTGAATTTGTTTAGTCCCCCGCATGGTAGTGTGACTATTACATCCTTTCTCTTCTGTCGGCGAATAACATGAGTCGGTGCGAGTTCTGACCTTTTAGCATTGTAATAATTAAGCGTCACCTTTACAGGCTGAAGTTAATGAAATCATTTCTTTGCGTCAGGTAAAAAGGAGAAGCAACACTTACTCAGTGCTCTTTGTCTCCTTTCTTTTCTTCCGGAAATATAAAATAGCAATAGTTTGCAATACGCAATACGTCAGACTGTGATACTAGCTTATTATAGTGTCGGGGCTGCCCCAAAACATGGCTCTCTCGGGAATAGGGAAGGAGGTTGTGAGGAGAATCCGCGGGGTGCTCATCCAATCTAGATTCAATGGATTGAAACTATTCCATACGAGACCAGCGATTGAAGTCCATCCACAGGTAGGGATGGCCGATGAGCAGGTGACCATTGGAGCAAGTGGCTTGGAACCTGGTCAACTGGTAATCCTGCGATCTAGCGTCAAGTCCGAATGCGGAAAATACTTGTTTGAAGCACACGCTACGTACGAAGCTGATAGCACTGGTCGTGTGAGAGGTAAGCCAGACCCAAGGCCCTAGTGCGACTCCTACCGATAATAGCTATAATACTCATAATACCGTATGTCCCTCCGCAATGATATCTTTAAAGATATTGAATCAATCTAAATATAAATTCAGGGTATGAAACTATAACTCATTGCCCACATGTTACAGAAAATCCCATTCGATTCGCTTCAGTGGTCAAAGAGAAATACGGAATTTTGTAGAGGATGTCGGGAATCTCTTCCCTCCAAGTTCTGTCTATTGTATTCACACACAAGATCATCGAAGTGCTAAACTTCGAAGATTCAGACTCATGGCATGCTTTAAAACAATTCACATTTCTCTGTGACCGCTAAACCAAATCGAATGGGGATTTCTGCAAATTAGAACCCAGTATATCAACCATCAAATAACACAACGGTTAATGAAATGATATAGTGGGCTACATAGGCCTACAATGGAATATCATGAAAAATACTAATTTGGTCACTCATTCAAACAGGGCATATTAGGGTAGGCAGCATGTCTAGTGCACCACTCGTAATTATTCAAGCAGGTGCTTATTCTATCGCATGTATATGAACGCATATAAAATTTTACCGTCGTTATATATATATATATATATATATAGATATATATAAGTATATATATATATATATATATATATATATATATATCTCATACATAAATCTACTTTCAGAATTATATAGGTTTAATAAACGGACGATAGTGTTATCTTGTCGGCAGTATATGATGCTTGTAAACAACCTCCTCCGTGTTGTTTCATATCCATCATGTTCAAAAGTTCATCACGCTTTCCCCCAATTTTTTTTTTCTTCATGATACTCCCATAAGTTATTTGCTTAATTTTATGATGTCATCATCAAATCCAGTCAACCTGAATTTAGATTTTTTAATCTTAAGCATTAAAATTCAAACTGTAGCCCTGTGTATGTATTAAAACATGTATTTAACATATACATACAAAAACAAACCTGAATGTAATCATCATTATGATGTAATGTCGTAATTGCACAATATCATAAATTGATTGTGTTTGGGTGTGTGTGTGTGTGTGTGTGTGTGTGTGTGTGTGTGTGTATCGATAGAACTGCATTCAGTCTGCGTTTCTTCCTATCAGTGAGTGAACAACCATCACTGGGAGGAACCTATTCAGGAGTTCACCCTATGGGACTGGTGTGGGGCGTGGTTCCTGACGCGAAATCTGCCAAAGAGAAAGTTAGACTGGTCAAAACCGATCCAGACATACACCACTGGGTGTACACTATCGATCTGTACGACGGAAATGTGCCCAACTTAAACCAAGGCCCTGGAGAAATTCTCGCCTCCCATACAGTTACAAGACGTTTCATCGCCTCTTATGTGGAAGTCAACAAACTGGATTGCGAATCACTGCAAGGAACACTTTATCTACCAAAGGAAACTGGTGAGTATGACTTTATATTCAGCTCGAAAGAACATTTACGATAAAAAATAATGAGTTCATGTCATCTTTTTCCCATAAAGAAGGTTAACAGAGAAGTGATCGTTGAAATATTTTGATATTGAGTCTATTCAGGCCTTAGAGAGGAAATAAAGAATCTTGTTATTCATTTCTCATCTTTTGAAAAGACAAGTACTACAATAATGGTAGAATTTACTCGAAAGAGTCCCATAAAAGCTACTTTACTTGATGGGTGATAAATTCCGTGGTAGAGATTAGAAGCGTCAAGAAAGCAGATTTGCATTGAATGATACTATTTGAAATTGCCTCATGTTGTTTCAGCAGGGATTGATTTCGGCTAATAGTCAATCTCAGTCAAAGCCAGAGTGTACTTTAATTGTTATCTATTTACATACTTACCCGTTTAGCCAATACATTGTATTTCCTTTTCCACGAGAAAATAGTCGTCTGGAATAAAGACTAAGGAAAGCTGCCCAATATTATGAAATGGAAAAGTGGGTGATACAGAGATGACATTTTTTACCTCTCATTCTCCCTTTGCAGTATGTTGTTCTGCCTTTTTATTTTGTCAAAGATCCTGTAAGGTTACGTGGGAACTATTCCTTTTTTTCCAAATTATATTACTACATAATGTCTATTGTACAGAGGAAACATGAAAATACTGTTTGCCACACTATAGCATGGGCTTTCAGCCCTCAGAATACTGAAATAATGTTTACATGCTGGGCACCCCGGAAAATGCGGGGGAGTGGATTTCTATGGCTGCTTTGTTATGCCATGTCGTGTGAAGCATACCAATAGCTGACATTGTCAGATTGAAGGTATGCGTTTTTCGATGTGGAGTCAAAATGTATCATTATCTTTTTATGTCTGTTGATAAACTATGTAACAGTCGCTTCGTCACAACTGCCTCTGATCATTGAAATTGGCGGACTAACCCCCAGAGGTGTTCAGGACAGGCCTCAGCTTCTGGCCTCCCACGGTTTTGCAGTCTTTGATTTCAATTACTTCGGTGCCATTGGAGAAGCTCTCTTGACAGGCGGACCTAAAGGGCAGAATGTATACTTGGACTGCCAGCTATTTTATGTGAGTCCAGAAAAAAAAGCCATTTACATCTCTTCTTGTGTTTCTTAATAATCTGTATCAAATCACGTCAATAAAATAAATGCTAGTTATGATACACCTTTCTAAACGAATAGGCCGATTTACTGAGGTACTTGTATGCTTTTTTTTTGGGGGGGGGGTGAAGTGTGGTGGTCGGTTGTCATGAATTGCCATTGTTTTAATTGGTTTCTGTCATTAATTGAGTTATAGTAAATAGGTGTACTGGAACGAGACAACATTCTGTATTAATGTTAATACTCAGTAGCTGCAGCTTGTTTATCTACATGTATAAAACAATCTTATTCAGGCTTTCGTTACTAATCCGTATGTTCAGATAAGAATACATCTCTATTCTTGGCTGAAGTGGCTGGGATAATGATGACACAAGTGTTTTAGTGACATCATTGCAGTCGGGCCTTTCATATTTTGATTTGAATTTATTTCCACTTTGAGTTCACCGCAATATCAAACGAACACTGAATCACAATGATTGTTTCAATTATTACTGTACAATAATGTTTTGTCCATCTCTAAACAATGTAGGACCTACACAAATAATCGAAGCAATAATACGTGTATCAATAACGTCACTTGCCACACTTAGAGACATAAGAACCAAAGTGGGGAAGACTAAACCAAAAGCATAGCTTGTATCATTTATAGAAAATCAAATGTCATCACTATGAGACACATGATAATAACAATACAAAGAATATATACCGGAATGGCATAAAGACTCACAAACAATAAAAAGCTCTGCATTAAGAGAGAGAGAGAGAGAGAGAGAGAGAGGGAGAGAGAAGAGGTGAGGATATGAAATAGAGGGAATAGATGAGGTAAGTGGAGATGAGAAAGGAAAGAAGAGATGGAGAGAGGAGAGAATATCAAGCAAGAGCATTTTAGATGGCATTGTGTGTGAATGCACTACTCGTGAAAAAAAAAATACTGATTAAAAAAAAACACCAAAAACCTCTACCAAGCGAGTTATCCTCTGTGTACGTGAAAAAAACAACAACACCCCAAACTAAAACGTTGAACTGTAGTACAGGGGGAAAACGTGAAACAAATCCGGAAAAGGATGCAGCAGTGCATGATCGAAAACTGAATACAATTATATTGATGTTAATCACGTAGGAAATTGTTGTGGTCATAATCCTTAACATCGTTATCATCCATAATTACGCTGCAATACATGCAGATGCACAAGGTAAATGTAATGAAATACCTTTCTTCTGAGAAAAAAAAAACAACCTCATGTCAGCATGTACGTATAGGCACTATCGTTTTATAGTGAGATGTGATACATTGCCTATTAAGTTTAATTCATATCAGATTACTCGAATCTTTCTTTGTTTTGTTTCCCCCTGCCCAACATAGAATAGACAACAGCATAATCATAATGACATCTCGCTATTAAAAAAATGCGCGAAGTTTGTTATATTGCGTGTGCAGATTTAAACAGTCAACGTATAAACATGTCAGGCTTGTGTCTTTTCATATTCATCTCAAAACCCAGGATATTATCGAATTTGCCCGGAGACATCCCCGCATTGACGACACGAGGATTGGTATCAGCGCGGCAAGCACGGGTGGCTCACTGACGCTCAACGTAATATCCAGGCTTACAGCTTTTCCCGTGCGCTGCATTTCAGTTTTCAAATGCATGGATACCCTCTTTTACTACTTGGGAATTCAAGTAAGAATTTGTTGGAAATCTTCATGTGGATCTACATCCGTATTTTATTGTAAAGGACACCGGGTCTATTTGGAAATTATTAACGTTTTGGATATATAGGTGTATCAGACAATTCTCTTTTCATCTTCTCTATGACAATACCCATACCATCTGGTGAATGGTAACAGTAAAACCATGGTAGTCAAGATGAACAAGATTCATCCAGCACCACTAACGTAAGAATTTCTTGGAATTCTTCATGTTGATCCATCACGTTATACTCTCTAAAAAAAAATCGAGTGAAAATTTTCACTCTAAAAAGAGTGAATACAAAAAAGAGTGAATTTCGAGTGAAATTGGAGTGAATTTTGAGTGAAAATGCTCATTTTCACTAATTTTAGAGTGACCTCAGGGATCACTCCAAAATCTTCGAGTGATCCCTGAGGTCACTCTAAAATGAGTGAAAATGAGCATTTTCACTCAAAATTCACTCCAATTTCACTCGAAATTCACTCTTTTTTGTATTCACTCTTTTTAGAGTGAAAATTTTCACTCGATTTTTTTTAGAGAGTAAGGGTCATTGGGTCAAGTTGTTATAAATTGTACATTTTGAGGTCTACGAGACAATGACACGATGAAATTTTATCTTCTCTATGAGAGTAAGATACAATCTCTATTGACTGGTAACAGCAAAACTTTGGCAGCAAGCGAACATGCACACCATATTGCGAAGTCAGTATAAGCTACATTTCCCACAATGTTGGGGTAGTTGTGGCGGTACATGAGAAACAGTGTTACATAAAAAAAAAACCCCATGCATTGATCGGTTAAAAACAGATCTGACCTGTCGATTTATGTTAACAAATATCACTTGTGTACCTGTATGTGTATACGTGGTCGTGTATGTTTATGTGTATGCGTGTGTTTTTGAGTGTTTGTTTGTGTGTAGTATTCTCTGTCCATGTGCGTGCACACTAACTTGTGTATTCGTATTTTATTCTGGTGGGATGATACACATTGAGGGATAGATGGGTATTGCGTAGATTGGCATTAACGACATTGATCATGACTGAGTGGGATAAATCTAGTCTGCTCCTTACTACAGTGCAAGTTTCATCTCATATACATAGATGTATAGTGAACTATCGAACAGTGATACATTAATGATGTAAACAGCTCTTGCACTTCTTCCTTAATGCTCATTGATTGAATGGTGTACGTCTAGCTTTTAACATCTTAATATGCTTGATCAATATTGATATCTGCATTTAAAGGACAAATCCACCTTTACAAATATGTGGATTGAGAGAATGCAGCGTGATAGCTTGAGTAAAATCGGACAATCTATTCAAAAGTTATCATGGTTTTGTAATTTTGAAGGGTCAGTTCCGCGATCACTGGATGTGAAGACTACTACGGGTTGTGGTGTAATAAGGGTAGAACGATATAAAGAAAATATAAAAAAATAAACATTTTCTCTCGTTTTTCGCGTATAAATAAAAGGGCACATTACTTGCCTCTGTCAGAACACAAGGGGAGTAATATTACCCTTAATATATTGTGTCAGTTAAAAGCTGAGGAAGTTCGTACTTTTTTTCCCAAAATTGAAATTTTGTGGAATTCTCTTCATATTTTTCTTTACATTTTTCTACGCATTTGACATCATTACGGAAACTTCAAAAATTCATGGCTTTTGAACGGATCGTCCAATATTCCTTAATCTTTCACTGATGTGTTCTACCTATATTGTTGCAGTATCTCAATCCACGTGTATATGAAAGTGAACTTGTCCTTTAAGTAGGAAAAAATCAAATTGATCGGTATTCCCGTAGCTCAATGATATCCATTTGCCACATGGCAATAATACTTAAAGGATGAGGCCAGTCTTTGTATTGCAACATATTGGCCCGGTACGAATTTGCTAACTTGATGCTACTTAACCGCAAAAAGAAACATACCCACGCGTCTGTCATTTACATGCAAGTGCTGCATGAATGTGTTTTGTTGATTTGGTTGAAAAGAATACACATTCCCCTGTACATTCCAATATGCACCTGGTTCATACTGTACATGAATATTCATAACATAGTCGTATGTCTTCATGATGACTATGCATTCTTTTTAATATCTCAGTGACACTCCACTCAAGAGAAGGTCTCCAATGACCTTTATCTGCACATGCTCAGATAGTAACTGTGAACTGACTTCTTATATAGCGTAGAACGCCCTGTCATGTTTATATTTTGGGGAATTCTCATTTAACCCCGTAATTTAATGAGGAGACCCGTTTTCACCGAATCACATTTGCATTATAGCTCAAAAACGAAAGAAAAACAAACTGCACATTATACTTCCATCAATACATAAGCAAAATCATGACTTAAGTAGGGCATACGTGATAAAAATCTCTCACCTTAACTCAGACTCAAACACACTCGAACCAGAAAAAAGAAGCCAATTAAGGAAACAAGTCCACCAGACCTTGGAGTTGATGTTTCTCCTTATCAGTAGCAGTGTATAGAATGTCTTTATCCAGTTAGTCCTAACGAGGCGTCATGCTCTTATATATATATATATATATATATATATATATATATAAATATATATTTACATATTTATCCATTCTTTTGCATACTTGTGTGTATCGATTTACATATATTAAATATCTTATTTTCTGTAATCAAGGAAAGGAGACAGGTATTCCGGTGCGGAACCGGGCGAGGATGGCACCCTTTGGTTAGAGACTGATTTTAACCATCATGTATTTGACCCAGGAAATCATGAAGACTACGTTGCTCCAGTAAGTAAAATGCACATTTCGATGTTTCTCGCAGAGAATGGTAGTAATTCTTTATAAATCCATGAAAATATGAAACTAAAGACTGTCTTTGAAGTGCATGTCGGTAGGCTCAGAGTCAAGCAACAGGGTCATTAAAAGAACTCGTACTATCAAACTGCCAGTAATCTCCACATTGCAGATATATGGCAGTATTATAATATGATATTATATATATATATATATATATATATATATATATATATATATATATATAGGGTCCTATAATTGTATTTGCTCCGCGTATTAGCAGTACTAGAAATAGCAATCATGTCACAATAGACATGATAGAGGAACGCAGTAAATGCCAATTGCCTCATTTTAATTGAAAATCCGAATTTTCGGGTGCCTCCCCCTTCGTCAGTGATGAAAAGGCTGATGAGTTTTCACAGTGATATTAACAGTGACGTGTTGATATCCTATTAGCTCAAATACGTTAATATTTCGCCAAAAATTCTATGAGAAATGTAAACTTGAAAAAAGTGTTTACTTTGTTTTGTTGTTGAGTGTATTATGTACATATCTATTGTATAGAACACAGGCGTATATGTAAATATGTATGAGTTTTTATCTTTACTTGCTTATGTATTCATTCATTTATTCATAGAGAGAGAGAGAGAAAGAGGGAAAGAAAGAAAAAACAACAACTATATTTCTCTCTATGTGTATAAGGCATGTGATAAAATTAATGATGGCGCTTATGGTCCTGAAGACTATCATTCACCACATTGTCTAGAAGCAGGCTCTAAAACAGATGCCCTGTCGTTGCGCCGACATCTTGCTCCGAAGGTATGCAAAATCTGTTAGGTCGATAATTGCTCCAGAGACATTTGCTTCGCGACAACCACATAATTGATTCTCTTTTCTTTTTTTTTCTTTTTTTTTTGGTCTGCAAGGACGCATTGCGCTATTCATGCATATATACTAGTATCAAAAACTCATAAGACAATATTATGATAATTGGTGATTTCAAGTTCGATGCTAGTGCTGGTGCTGGTGCTGTCTCAGCACTAGCACCGCGGTGATGAAACCGAACTTGCGGTTGACCTAAAAATTAAGATGTATTTCCGGTATTTGGTGTCGGGCCCGGTGTTGAATGTCGTCTGCTGAACCTAAGATCCGGCGTTTATGTTGGCCCTTTACTCGCTTTTTTCCCATTGGCTAACACCAACATTGGCGAAGTTCGTTGTTGGTGTTAGTGTTGTCGTCGTGCGAGACCCACATTCCCGTCCATAAGTAGATGCACGTTTATGTCTATTCTAATGCAACTTGGTCGACTACCAAGACTACCTAACGTAAACGAACACTTCAGATATGGCTACATAAATATGAGCCTGGGAGCAAAATTGACATCGTAGCATTGTGTTTGAGGGATGAGATTTGTGGTATTTTAATTTGTCTTCCTCATTATGTGTCTAAAACTATACAGTCATGAATACACGTTTTTATGTTTGATTTGTTTACCATGCGCCATCACTTATTTTCGTCGCGAAATTCCCACAGACTTCGGGGTGGACAGGTTTGATCATGCATCTAGTGTTAAGATCTATTGTGATCGTTGCTTCAATCTGACTGAGTGTTGAAGCTCAGTTTAACGGGATGGTACAGTATTGGTGGAGATGAGGATTGGGCTTTGAACTTTTTGCGAGATATCTAATGAAATACATAGTAGAGAGGATACCATTTCAAGAGGATTCAAAGTTTATTTGATGAAAATCAGTTTTGGTACTGCTGAAACATCCAAAAACAAAGGAAAACAAAGCGATCGTAATAAAAGATGGGTCCCACCTTTTATTATGATTACTCTGTTTAGGATATCTGAGCCATTTCAAAACCAATTTTCATCAAATAAATGTTGAATTCTTCTTAAAAGTTCATGATTCTTTATATTTCATAAGAAGTTTGTCATTATCTAAAAAAAAAAAAATGTTAGAAACCTGAAGTTAGGTCTCAACCAAAACTGCGATCATTGTATACGATCCCTATTTGGGAGATAGTACTGTAGCACTAGCACTAGCACTTACAGCGAGCAAATCATCCATGCAGTGAGATCAATCTTCCGTATTTTCAGAGCATATTTCGGCAGACATGTCAGCGGAGCATTTGTCGATGAAACTTTGGTCACCGGAGCAAATATCGGCAAAGAAATATTGGGAAAATGCACCTGAAGACGATAAGTTGTCTGTGGAGCATTTGTGACATGTCACCCTCGAATCGAACCTTGTCTGGCTAAACGTTTATAAACAGAATGCAATTCGAAGGATAGGAAACTTGATGATAGAAGAGCACTTACCTTATGCAAGTGCTAAGACAATAAGACATGCTGTAAATCCGATCCATATAACATTTTGTATACTCTCTCTCTTTTGTTATATATCAGTAGATTATTTGTTCTCGACATGCTTGCATTTCATCAAGTTAGTATAACGCCCCACTCCGCAAAAAAAAAAAAAAAAACAACGATTACCTATTAAATGTTTTACATTCATAGGTGGAAAATCTAACGATTCCAACCCTATTCCTTGCCTGCGGGGATGACCATCTTGCACCAACGGAAAAATGTATGACCAGGGTGAGTGTGTAATATTGTTGTTTATGTGAGAAATTGAGTCGGCTGAATATTCAAGAAACTCGTATGACTAGTTACACATTGATGAGCTGATTATCGGCCTAAAGGACATTGCAAACCATCATCGAGGTTCAAACTTTGAATGATAATCATTTTAAGCTTTAGGATTGCCATTAATATGTCTAATGACTGGGCAATATGATTCCTCTCATATATACTCGCAGGTTTCTTTCCTCATTATGTTTCTTGAGTTGTATGCCAGTTAATCGTGTTAATATTTAAATAATTGTAATCAGTCAATAATGATTATTCCTCTATCCATCATGTTCATCGTGATATTGTTTAAAATCTAGGAAGCCTTACATAATGATTACGGTAGTGAATCTACCTATATTGGAAACCCCCATCGTGTTCTTTTCACAGCAGTCATCCTCTTTACAAGCTTGTACAGATATTGTGTACTGCACCGAAATGAACCGTGAATGCAACTGCAGTACAACGAGACGACTGCCCAATCTATTTTAGACTATGAAGTTCACAACCTCCATTGCTGATCAGGAGAGGTCGTGTGATACACAGCACATCACGATACGAAACAGGTTTCAAATCCTTTTTTTTTGGGGGGGGGGGACAGTTGTCCACTTTGAAAGGGCGTTAGAAGTAGAGCAACAGGACACCTTCTTTTTCTTTGGCAAAACCATCTCCAGAGCTTGAACCTAACTCATGGTCTTACTGCAATTTATGATTACTAAATAAAGCAACAGCAGCAAAACATTGAAAGCAAAATCAATTGCTCGCTTTATTCATATCCGGTAGGCGGCAGAGCGGATGAGGCATGCTGGGAACGGCCATCTTGTAAACTTTGTCCATCTTCCCGGCGGCGTGTTTTTTTTAGACGGCACAGATTGGGGAAACTAAAAATCTATCGGGGACCCTATCCCTAAACCTAACCCTAATCCTAATCCTAACCCTAACCATCAAACCCTAACCCTAACCCTAACCCTAACCCTAACCCCAACCCTAACCCTAACCCTAACCCTAACCATAACCAAAAACCCTAACCCAACGTTTTTCCCATAGGTTTAACACGCGCCATGCCCCAATCTGTGCCGTCTTTAAAAAAAAACGCTTCCCGGCGCTGGTCACCTCCTGTATACCCCTTACCTCCCCCTCTGTACGGAATCACGAATATACGTTCCTGATGTGTTGGATGGTAGGTCAGATGGAAATATATAGCATTTTCATTTGTTTTAGATTAGGTGCAGCTAGCCTACATGGAAGTGCCTGACCGAGTGCTACTAATCAACTCGAATGAATTTATACAATTTTTAGCTATATCAATAATAAATCAACGGTCTAATATCCTTAAATAGTTACTGACTGTGACAACGTGGATACGCAAAGGATTGGTGTTGAAATAATTTCCTCATGACCTTATAGTCATGATAAAGTAGCAGTGCATTCTATCTCACAAGTTATATTCTCAAAACGTAAATTGACCACGCATAGAATACCGAAGCGTCATTTAAAGATTAGAATCCTTCACAATGGGCAGCTGATGGCAGAGGCAGGTAAAGTATTCAAACATCTGAATTAGACATTTGTTGTACATGACAGTCTTCTGTGGCAGTATCTGAATTCTTGATGATATAATTATATAAATATATACATTGGGGATTTTCTTTTCATATAAACCTCTATGTGTACAGCCTTTTCTTTAATAGGCCTTTAATCTTCAGACTGAAGGAATGACATTGATGTTTCAATAGTGCTTTGTTAACGTTCCGCATAATAATAACAACGGAGAAACACACATCCCTCAACTGCCAAGAATTATGTTTCTATGATGATTTTCTGACGATACAATGATTTCAATCGTAAGGGATAAATCACAAGTCAAAATCATTGTCAATATGTCTCTAACCAACAGCCCCCGTATACGCCCGCTGGGGCGGCAAACCGAAGCTGCATGCAGAGGCGCAAGTTAAGGCATGGCAGAAGATGCTGGACTTCTTCAGACAACATCTTGGTCCTGTAGAGCCTTTGAGACGGGACTGGCTGTCCACTCATTCTGAGTGAAATATAGCGGTCGGGCAATGTTGAGTTTGCATTCATTTACACATTATAAAGCAAACATTAGTGACACCAACAGTGTTGCCAGGTAACGGCTGGTTGAAGCAAACGTACGGACCAGTTATTTACGTCAAAATATAAGAAAAATAAGACTGTTCCATGGCAAGCCTGTGTGCAGACGGCAGAGTATAATATAGAATGAAACTGCTTCAAGTAAC
Source organism: Diadema antillarum (assembly GCF_040938485.1). NCBI lineage: Eukaryota > Metazoa > Echinodermata > Echinoidea > Diadematoida > Diadematidae > Diadema > Diadema antillarum. The sequence continues at coordinate 772,934 of NW_027270929.1, read as the reverse complement.
AACAGAATAACTTTTCTGGATATGTAACTTAGGTCACCGATATTTGGCAACAAGCTTAATGTTTATCAAATCTTTTTAAAAGGACCAATTGAGCTAACTGTGAAGGATGAGATGGTTAAGAATTCCATACGTCTAGGCTTGTGTGCCGTATTGGGTTTTTAGCTATAAGTTCTGGCCGGATTTATTAGACGAATATTGGAGACGCTTCTTTTGGGATAAGTGTGGACTTGTTTATTGAGTTTGAAAATATTCATAAGGTATTAAAGAGGGTAAACACTGAGTATCGTTGCGAAACGTCAAGGTATAGTCTGTAAGAGATTAAAGTCGTTGACTTTCAAACTCTAATGTTTTTGAAATATTTGGTCAGTGTGAGCTCTATGTTCAGTCTCAGGACAGATGCGCATATTTTTTTTTAGGGAAAAAAAGAATATCGAATTTGTACCACTGTATGAAGTTGCTCGGACGATGATGCAATATATATATATATATATATATATATATATATATATATATGTATATATATATATACATTTTATGGCAAAAAGAGTGAATCATACAACATGAAAAGAATTTTCACTGGTGAAGATAACGTCGCAATTTACGTAAAACGCAAATGCTGCGTGCATGCATTTGGAATAGATGAATTAATGTCTGACATGATGAAACTAATTCAAAAATTCATTTATAACGACGCCCAAAACGGTAATACATGACTTTTGTTCTATCACATTCATCTTTGAATAACAAATTAGTTTCTGGATCGTGATTTGCTCCTCTACAAATTTTTAGAAAGAAAATTTGTAGAGAGCAAATGATCGTATAGAGAGCAGGACCCAGAGGGTCGTATTTTGATATTCGTGGGCTTTATTTGTAGCTATTTGTTTCCAAAATATGTTTTTGGGATATTAATGCTTTCACAGCTGGATTTTTCGGTGAGATCGCTTGTTTTCCTGGGGGGTCTGTATGACCCTTCTTTTTTTTTAACCTACACTTTTTTGCTTATAGTATATACACACCCCGTATTCTGCTTGGCTTCTTAATTGATTTATAACTGCTTATCTTTTATGTATATATATGTATATGTATATGTATATATACATATGTATGATATATGAACTGTTTGGGTACATTTCCGAATGAATCAAGCAACATTGTCGGGCTAAAACTCGTTTACTTTTCTTTTCGATTCTTATAATGCTGTTGGGTGTGTATGAGTTCTCAAAGTTTTATTGTTTGCCGATGATGCTACATGTACGCATATCATCGATGCGGACTTTGAAACACTGAATAAGATTTTATACACGGAAATAGACAAAGATTCTCAATGGTTTATGTGCAATGAATTGTCCCTAAATGTTTACGCATGTTTCTTCACAAGCCAATGGTATAGCTAATTATTGTGTATTGGTGGATTGCCTCTAAATGAACTGGATGCCACCAAATTCTTTGGAATTCTTAGCAATTTAACTTGAAATTATAATTATAAATGTAATTCACACATCTGTTTTGAAAACAATAGGAATAATATACCGACTGGAAATCTTAGTATCTGTGCAGTATTCCCTTACAATAATACCTTGATTCTACCAAAGATTGCATGCTGCAAAATTGTTTGGGGAATTGAGGCTCATCTAAAATAATTCCATTTCTTTTCCTCCAGAAACGTATCGTGTGATTAATCACAAATTCTTCCTTATTGATTTCTCGTCACACTGAAAATTACTAGTAGTGACTTGCATTCATACTATTCTGATCGCTGTCTTAATGAAAAGATTTACATGTATATAATTATGCCTCTTCCATTTTTTTCACATCAAACTCTGAAGTTCATTCACATCCGAGGCATCCATCGTCCTATTTATCATAATACAATGTAGGTGAAATCCCAGAATCATCAAAGCCAAAAATCGTGCAAACATTTTGGGCCAAAATAATAATGTCGGAAATCTTTGTTACCAAGTCTTAAATAGTGTATACGTCAGGCACATCGTGAAAGATTTCAAAAGAGAATTTAGAAAGTCTTGATACATCTTAATATTTTTTTTCCGACACATGAACAAACTTATGCAATAGGTTCCCATTTATTCTACATAATGAGTTTTAGGCCAGGATAATATCCAACGTATCACATTAACATGCATAGTATGTTTACAGATCAATATAATCACAGGACCGTACACCTTCGCACTGTTGTTCACCCACTTGGTGGTGTCATCTGATTGAATGTATTTTATGATGATTTAATCTGTGTTGTAAAAGTGTATATAAATAGGATATGTTCCTAGTAAACATGTGTTTATAATAATGGTACTCAGCGTTTCCGTGACGTGTTTTTTTTCCAGAACTTTTCCCGCATTGTTCCATCTTCAATAAGACACTGCTTTATGTCTTCATTATTTTCATTTGAAAGTTGTCCTTAAGATCGCACCAAAGGATGTTAATTGATGCATAAAAATCATCTATTTATACCGACACATAGTCCAGTCAAAATATGAAAAAGAGGGTCAACCCAAAGCAAATTGCGACAGAAACTATTCAAATTGCATTTTTTCGATCAAAATAACATATTAAAAGTTTCCTAAAATTCGAGTGGTGGATCAATGCTTAATTTGCATATATTCAGAATGGCCGCCATGTAACCTATTTAAGCTTATATCTTGGGACGTAAATCCCACAGAAAGTCAGTTCTTGTGTCTAAACCTATGTTTTTTATGTCAAGGAACACAATTATGACATCAGCAATAACTCAAAAGTGTTCCTTTGTACATAGTTTGCATAAATTTGCATATAATGAATCCATAATGGCATGGTAATAAATTGCATTATTTTTGTATTTGTTTTGTATTGTATTGTAATATAATACAATTTAACGATATGTCATGATTATGTTAAAAAAAACTGAATGCAGATATAAAACTGAACTGAATTGAAACATCGGTATCCGTTGTACACGATCCAACGCAGTAGGATTGCCATGTGTTTGAGATGATTATAATTTGTAATGCATGTTCGAGGTACATGTGAGTGTCGTACTGTATGTGATGTAATATTATAAATTTTGAGATTCATTGAATTGTTGCCTGTTGCTTGTAAATGAGGATATGAAAAGATATGTTTGACCCTAATGCACAAAAATGGTGTGTATATGTATGTGTGTGTGTGGGGGGGGGGGGGGGGAGGCTGCAAAAGTTCTAACTTACAATGGCGACAGGAAGCAAGCAACACGGTAATGTGATCAAGGAATGACGATACAGCTAGGTATACGGCGGCGCCGCGACTGAATAAGCAAGGTAAGTCGCCGAAGCTGCCAGGATAACTTGTTTGCAGTATGACTTCACAAGTCTGCAGCGTCCGACTTCTCAATCCTTCATTCATGAACGGCACACAACATGGGTTCCGATCTTTATTTCGTGGCGCTGTAATAAGCTTTTGATACGAATAAGCTGTTTGCATTAAAGTCGGTTCGTAGTTGGCATGCATTGACTGTTTCTTCATTTCGTGTGAAATTTTCATCTATAAATAAAATCGGAGAATTGATAACACACAAGAAGTCTACAGGTTTGGGTGTTCTTACAAACTGGTTTGCCAAGGAAACATGGCTATTCTGGGAATTTGGCAAGATTTTGCGAGGAGGACCTCCAGGCTGCTCGCCGGACTCAACGGCTTCAAGCTATTCCATTCAAGAGCACCTGCAATTGAAGTTTATCCACAGGTAGGGATGATGGATGAACAAGTGGTAATAGGAGCTAGTGGTTTGGAACCCGGTCAACAGATAATCCTGCGATCGAGCGTGAAGTCCGAATGCGGAAAATACTCTTTTCAAGCGCACGCTACGTACAAAGCTGATAATCTTGGTCGTGTGAGAGGTGAGCCCGACTTGAGGCACTGATGTGCCACTCTAGTTAAACGGAGGTATACAGACCTAACTCATAACTATGAGCGTACTTAGTTAAAATGAATTAATAAATAAATAAACAAACAAATAGACAAACAAACAAGTGACCCACACTTATTATCTTATGTGATCGCAGTCATATCCCACAAAGACATTTGGAAAATAAATTTGACTTGGTTTTGTTGTTCTCTTTGGAAAAAATCAAAACTTTTATTTTAAATCAACAAATTAAATGGGTAAGTGACCGTGCATCACAAAACCATTCAAAAGTCGTGGGCCATGAGAACAAAAAATAGTTCACACAAGGCCTTTAATATTTAGGTTTTTGTATTTTCTGAACGAACAATTCTTCTTCGTAATTTTTTAGTCTGAAATAATGAAGCAAATAGGAACTTGAATTGTGATTTTTTGTCAATTTCTTTATTTTTTGAAAACCTATACAAGAAAAGTGCATTTAGGTATGTCTTGATTGTCTTTTTCAAAATTTTACTAACCGTTTAGACGTTTCTCACGTTTAATCCTGGAACTTTTGAAAGGATGGAGCTACTGGATTTTAAGTGAGCAGCAGTTATTGATAGAATGTGCTAATTAAATGTGCATTTTTTCTGCCTATTCTTATAATCTCTTCATTGATGCTGTTTGTTGTTGTATTCATTGCCCACAGCACAGCACGGTGAGATTAAGCACTTCAATAGACCCTTATCTCAAAAGCTTCTTTTCTTGCTAAATATATTTTCCAGAATATCTCTTACTCCCATTGTTTGTAGATTAGGTGAGGACGGACGGTTCTTTATTCCTGCGACGATTGATCCCATGAAATACCTCCACGCTGAGCCAGCGTAAATTCCATCCACAAATAATATAGTCCTAACAATAGTATTAATCCACATTATCCTCGACCTCAATCCCTATCACCACTCCAATCCTACAAGTCGTGTCACCATGCAGGACGGACAGTCTATTTGTGTTGGTTTACACATCATTTTAAAGCCTAGGGTCTGCTCTTTCAGAATCTGCCCTTAACTAAAAATCCATGCATTTCTGACAACTTTTCCATGGTTTTGTGATGCGGGATCATTATAAAGTGATGAAGAAACAAAAATTACACTTTCAAAATTGTTGGCTCTACCTATAACAGGTAGTGTGGCAGTACTTATGGATAATCTCCTCAATGTTAATCAAAATCTATGTCCATCAAACATCCTTACATTCAGGACTATTGACTGACAATTACGATATCTAGTCAAGTCCACCCTAATCTTTAGATAATAGCGGCAAAGTTTTTTCTATGTGCACTATAGCTACAAAAAAAAAAAAAAATGAAAGCGTTTATATGCTGTTTTTACCTGAATGGACTAACTGCTGGAATCAAACTATGCACTGTTTTGCATTTAACGCGCCTCCTTTGCTGCGCGATGGTGACATCTTTTCAAATCAGTGTTACATCTTCCTGTGTAAACGTCAATTATTTTAATGTTGAATACATACGTACGTACAGAGTACAAACTTGCAACATCATAGCCATTCATCGCTATAGGAAAGTGATTTGAAACAAGCTCACCATGCTTTGTGTTTATTATGCTTTCATCTGGTTTCAACCAAAGCTATAACAAAAGAATGTATCATAATTACTTTGGTACTTTAGAGCAATGTATCATAACAAAATTATGTAAAGTTGCATATTCATGGGCGTGTGAGTGGTGGAATGTTAATTACATACTCCCTGTGTTGCCCTATCAGTGAGTGAACAACCATCACTGGGAGGAACTTATTCGGGACTTCACCCGATGGGACTGGTGTGGGGCGTAGTTCCTGACGCGAAATCCGCCAGAAAGAAGGCCAGACTTTTTAAGACCGATCCAGACATTCACCATTGGGTTTACACTATCGATCTGTACGACGGAAATGTGCCCAACGTAGACCAAGGCCCCGGAGAAATTCTCGCCTTCCAAACCTTAACAAGACGTTTCATCGCCCCGTATGTGGAAGTGAACGACCTGGCATATGGATCACTTCAAGGAACACTTTATCTACCAAAGGAAGACGGTGAATATGATAATAATTATAGTTACATGCTGTATCTTTATCTGAGAGAGAAATTTTGATTATTACGTCCATGTGAACCTGTAGGAATACAAGACCGTAGGATCAAGAACTAAAAATGAGGAAAATGTACAATGTATTAACAAAATGCGATATAGGGCTTACGCTTCTTATATCAAATTCCAATAGTCACAAATTTTTCAAAACACCTACTAGGCAAGTTGTACGTCTTCAGTGACATTATTTTTCCTGAAAAGCAAATTAAATGTTCATTTCGCTAATAAAGAGGAGAATGTTGGCCTAAGGCCAAGCATGTTAAGGCCAAGCATGTAAAAAAATCAACACACACACACATACACACACACACACACACACACACACAAAAGAAGTGCATGTACATGTTGTTCTTGTTCTCGTACTCATCAGATTCTGGTGCCGCGTAGTTTTTTGTTTTGTGTGTGTGTGTGTGTGTGTGTGTGTGTACCATTTGCTGTTTTTTTCCAACATGGTAATGAAAATATGAAAAAATTGTACTCCTCATCATTGTCCGCATTTGTTTTTTCAAGTTGCGTCATCATTTTCATTATTTGTCCCAAGCTTGTGCAGATCAATTTTTTTTTTTTGCCTACTGAGCGTCGTCTTAGCGGTCGCGTCGCAGATCTAAAGCAGATGAATTGTATATCGATTATCGTTTTGCTAGGCGAGAGTGATATAAAGCCAGGAGCTATAGCTAGACTGTGGGTCTACAAGAGTTAGCAGCACGTAGGAAAATTTTCTGCGGTGGGACAAGAATGTTTGCGCTAGTTTCGCGCTTGTGTCTTCTTTTTTTTTTCTGGACGCGTGCTACTTACCTTCTTTAAAGGGATCATACAGTTCTGGTTCAGACCTAATTTCAGGTTTCTAACATTTTTGGTGAAATAATGAGAAACCTTTTATGAAATATGAAAGAGCATGTAATTTCATTAGGAATTCAACGTTTATTTGATGAAAATGGGTTTTGATATGGCTGAGATATCCACAACAGAGCGATTCTAATAAAGTGTGGGACCCACATTTTCTTACGATCGCTTTGTTTTACTTTGTTTTTGGATGTTTCAGTCATTCCAAACCTGATTGTCATCAAATAAACTTTGAATTCCTCTTAAAATGGTGTGCTCTGTACTATATCATAAGTGTTTTCTTGGTATCTCGCAAAAAGTTAAAAGCCCAATTCTCATCTCCACCAATACTGTACTATCCCTTTAACCTGCGGGGGCGCTGTGGCACAGCGGATAAGACTCCCGACTCCCGATCGGAGGACCCGAGTTCGAATCCCGCCCAGTGCTTACGTCCTTGGACAAAATGTTTTTACCCACTGTGTCCCTCTCGACCCAGGTGTATAAATTGGTACCTGGCAATGCTAGGGTAATAATAGCAGGGCTCTCTGGTAGAACAGTGGCAACACTGAAGAGGCTACCCTGGGTAATAAGAAATTTTTATTGTTATTATTATTATTATTATTATTATTATTATTATTATCATTCCGTATGACGTGCGTAAGAACTTTGAAACCGATCCGTTTTCTACTGCGAGCGACTTACGGGTACTGCGAAGTACCTGCATTGGAGTTGCCTGCAAGGTACTGCCGGTAAGGGTCTCCTACTGATGTTCTGCGTGTACCCCCGCAACTCACACGGAACATATTTTGAGCATGTTCAAGTTCTTGTCATACCTTAACTGGGGACATGTTGGGGATTGACTTGCGGGGAAGCAAATATGCTACCCGGAGCTCATCGCAGTTGGTCAGCACCTGACAGTACCTAGCGAGTATCTCGCCCGTTTTTGCCCGGAAGTGCGTACGCAATTCCGATTTACCCGCAGCCAAGTTTAGAGCATGGCCAAAACTTTTTTTCTGGGTGAGTCGGGGGGATTGGCGGCAGAGGTACACGCAGAACGACAGTAGGAGGCCCTAGCGGCAGCACCTGTCAAGCAACTCCCACGCAGGTATTTCGCAGTCCCCGTATGCGGCCAAATTAATGACATTCTGTAGGACTTCTGCCATTCCTTCAGAGGAATTCCTTCACTGATTTGTCAGCCCCCACGCACCTGACACGCAGGTCACACAGAATACCCGCAAGTAGATGTTAAGTATAGAACGCGTCCAGCAAGTAAGACAAATGTTAAACTCGACAAAATTCTTGTTCGTCCTCAGAAGTTGTCCGGTATGTTGGAAAATCCCCACACGCAACAAGAAAAGGTGTGATAGGGCCTGAACATGGTTGCGGGTAAAAAAAAGGATTTGCATGCAAACCTCCGGGGACTACGGTTGAGATACGTGCTAGGTACCTTCATGTGCGGGTCATCTGCGGGGACCTCCGGGTAGCAAAAATTGTTCTTCCCAAGTCGCATGCGAGGCTTGCCCGGAAAGGTGTGATTTTTAAAATTTACGCCTTTTCCCTTGAGAGCCCCCCCCCCCCCGGGCCCCCCTGGAGACCACATACTCCACGTAAACAACTATGGATCCTTACCCCCTAAGGATGATTCCCACCAAGTTTGGCTGAAATGTGCCCTCCGGTTCTGTAAGAGAAGATGAAAATGTAAACAGTTTATGCACGACGCTCGACGCACGACGTACGACGGACGACGGACGAAAAGCAATCGCAATAGCTCACTCGAGCCTTCCAAATACTGTAAAAATTCAGCAATAGATTGAGGTGGTCTATAGATAATGGCAAGTATTAAATGTTTATATTTTCTTTTATTTTTTTTTTTTGCTGCAGCCAGTGCTGAATGAGAAGACTACCCACAGTTTATGACCATTGCACGCTGTATGAAGTAAATTGAACATATTTGCCCCTTTTCAGCATATAGTAAAAGAGAGCTTGACTGATAAATCGCTTTAGAAGAGCAGAAAGAATGATAATAATATTACCCTGAACATACATGTAAAGCAAGTCGAGGGAATGTGTACACATTGCACTTTACATTGCTGAATTTTCTTTTATTTCCTTATAAAAATCATTATACACGAGTAATGTGAGAATTTTCTTGTATCTTCTTTATATAATTTTACGTGAATAATGTCGTGAACTGTGTTTTTTGTTTAACAAGCAATGTTGGCATTGAAACTTACGAAATTTATAACTTTGAACAGCTTATCCATTTTTCCTGAATGGTTTCTGATGTGTTCGACTGATTTTGCTGCAGTCTTTCAATCTGCATGTATATTTGGTTTCATTACCGTTGAAATCAGAGATCTCTACTGAAAATGATTGTATAGTTCTGCACTTTGAGATGGTAATTTTGGTTTTAAGTTTTTACAAGATAATTAGAAATTTCTTATATGAAATGATAAAGAGCATACAAAAATCGGTTTTTGAAATGGCTGAGATGTACAGAAACATGAGGTCTTGATAAAAGGGGGATCCTATTTTTTGTTGGACCACTTTTTACTTTGTTTTTTAATATCAGCCATTTCAAAGCGGATCTCCAACAAATAAACTTTGAATTTCTCTAAGAAATGTACGCTCTTTGATATTTCATATAAGCGGTTTCTAATCATCTCGTAAACAAGTTGAAACCTGAATTCCCATTTGTACCAAAACTTTACCGTCCCTTTAATGCTGATTTACATTTACACACCAAGGCAAACTACCTGTATTTGATGAACTTCTTATGGTCAAATACTAATCAAATACCATTAGCTTTCCTTTGAATGATAATGAATTTATATAACGTGTTACGTTAACGTCCTTAGTCCTTCTGAGTCAACGTCTTTTGTCCTTCTGACGTATACCTTCCTTTGTCCTTCTGACTTTATTTTTATTTATTTATTTATTCAGTTTTATTAAAAAAAAAGAACAGGGTAGTCACGTTCAGGGCCCAAGGGCCTGCTTTTCAAATGAGCCCTGTTACAAAATGGTACATATTGCGAGTAAAAATCACCTAATACAACAGCAACAAAAAAGAAAGTAACTGAACACATAGAAACAAGCAAGATGTGATATCTACATAAGTAAAAAAGATACAAAATTAACAAATTAGAAGTAAAAACAGCAGGAGATTACCATATGCAAAAACAACATAAATTATGACACCAGAATGTACAAAAATAATGACCGAAAAGTGATATGGCAACGAGTAAAAAGTACACTTTCAGAATATTGAAATATTGCAGGTAGGTTTACACAGTGCAACGCAAACAAAAAGAAAAGAAAAGAAAAAAAAATAGTCGAAACAAACATATGAAAGGTAAAAGGAAAATGTGAGAAACTAGAGATACGTTATCATACACAGATAAAAATGCAAGGATAAAAAAATTGTAGCGCATAAAGAAATAGTACCAAAGGCAAGGTCAAAAATCATAATATCATAATGTACTAAAAACAATGAGCATTGAGAAACATAATGATACAGAAACAAATGCATACTAATGTGTATAAATTCTTAATTGCTCTTCATTTTAACATATCAAAAACCTGAGTTCATATTTGCTGATGGAATTTGTCTTTTAAACCTTTCGAGGCAGTTTGACGATTGAATAAAACTGGGAAGCTTGTTGAAAAGAGAACAAGCGAAGAAGGAAAATGTACGTTTTTTTTTTTGTTCAGTTTTAGGCATGGGGATGAACAATGGGCAAGATAAGGCATATCGAGTTTCGTACGTGACTTGACGCCTTGTAGCCATAGGACATAAGTATGATGGGGCTAATCCGTTCAAGACTTTATATACAGCTACGCAGTACTGATACTCAATGCGTTCTTGTACACTTTGCCACCTCAATCTGTTCAACAAGTTGTGAACGGGAGAATAATAGTCTGTCTGTATTACGAGTCGGGCAGCTTTGTTTTGGACCCTTTGTAATTTGACCAAGTTAGTCTTGGTGCATGTGCCCCAAACAGTACAACAGTAGTCGATGTTTGGCAATACCAGTGAAAAGTATAGTTGCGCAGCCATTTTCATGGTAATACAAGACCGAATGCGCCGAATACAAGCTAATGTGCAGGCCGTCTTTTTTATGATACGTTCAATGTGAAGTGACCAATCTAGACTGCCTGTTGATAGTTACTCCAAGATATTTGATATCGTTGACAATACCCAGATATTGACCATCAAATTTTAAAATCATATCTAAACAATTTCTTTTCCTTTTCGAAGCAAATATCATAACTTTTGTTTTTTTCACCATTAACTGTCATTCCGTTGTTCTGAAACCAGGAAGAAAGAGTGTTTAAATCTTTTTGCAGCCGGCGAGGCCTGAATTGTACGAACATCCTTAGAAGAGTTGAAAATGGCTGTGTCATCGGCATACAGAGAAATTCTCGTCTTATCATAAAATTGCAATCTACATATGTCGTTGATATAAATTATACAAAAAGGTAAAAAAGTAGTCTGTATACAGTGTGATATTGAAGGCATGTAAATTTGACTTTTCGTGATTTATCATCAAAATAATACTTAAAAGAACGAAGGCACATTGCCTTACTCTTTGTGGTGTGGAAGTAAAATGTACCGTTATTTTGTCTGTCTTGAAATAACTATGAAACAGTCGCCCCGTCACAACTGCCTCTGATCATTGAGATGGCCGGAATAACACCTAAAAGACACAGTGTTCACGACAGGCCTCAACTTCTGGCCTCCCATGGTTTTGCAGTCTTTGATTTCTGTTACTTCGATGCCATTGGAGAGGATATCTTGAAAAGTGCACCGAAAGGTCAGAATGCGCACCTGGATTGCCAGCTGTTTTACGTAAGTCCAAGAAATTTTAAAAGATTCTTCCTCCTTTCTCTTGAAAGACATGAAAATCAGTCTTTGTCGAGCCCTTTCAATATAAATAACATCAGTTTTGATTATTCACTACCTATCTGACAGAATAGGGGGGTTCAGCTATTATAGTCATTGTCAACCATGGTCTCTGTCATGTCTGTGAAGGTAATACTAGTACCTGATTTTGGTCCTATCGATATTTGATTTTGATTGATTTACAACAACAACACACTATGATCACTGAATTCAAAGAATTTAACAACATAACAGTGTTCACGTGCCCCTACATTTTTCACTTGTATTTCTTTTGCTATAACAAACAAATAGGGGGGGGGGGGGATGCCTGCTGCGCACCCTCGGGATCCGCCACTGATGATACATTATGACACATTATACACACACATAAAAAATTGTAGTGTCAACATCAATTAAAAACCTGTCCGCCTACTGCCATAATAGAAAGTATAATTCATTTATCATTAATTGCGATATTCTAAACTGCGATATACTAAATAAATAGTATACGATTTACATTCGTGGCTGTCAAATATGTAATCAAACAATTACGTATTATAGGTATGTATCATAAAGCAAGGATGTTTTTCCTGTAACTATACTGTTTACAGAATGAAACTTATGGTGAGTTTGAATGAAATTGTTTAGTTCATCATGGAAGGTACAAAAATGAAGTTGTTAAAGGAACCAAAAAGTTTAGTGCTAGTGATTATTATTGTTTCTTTGAGGTATTTTGCATGCGCAAAGACTCGGCAAATAAAGTAGCATTTATTTCGTATCCGGGCACTTACCCCCTGGGCAACTACCCTCCGGATAACTACCACCCGGATAATTACCCCCCAGGTCTATTCCCCCTTAGGGCAACTACCCCCCGGACAACTACCCTCCCAGGGCAATCACCCTCCAGGGCCATTACCCCCTAGGAAAACTACCACCCGGTCATCTACCCTCCTAGGGCAACTACCCCCAAGGGCAATTACCCCTAGGACATCTACCCCCCGGATAACTACCCCCTGGGTAACTACCCCCTGGATGACTACCCCCCGGATAACTACCCCCCAGATAACTACCACCCGGATAACTACCCCCTGGATAACTACCCCCCGGATAACTACCCCCTGGATAACTACCCCCCGGAGAACTACCCCCTGGGTAACTACCCCCCGGATAACTACCCCCCGGATAACTACCCCCCGGATAACTACCCCCCGGATAACTACCCCCAGGATAACTACCCCCAAGATAACTACCACCCGGATAATTACTCCCCGGATAACTACCCCCAGGATAACTACCACCCGGATTACTACCCCCCCCCATTAACAATACCCCGAACCCCCCCCCCCGCCCCCTCCTGATACTTACCTACTGGACAACCCTCCCTCCCCGCCCCCCGAAAGTTACCACCCGTCGTATATTTTCCATAAGTTCATAACACCATATCAGAAGATGCACCTTTCTCTTACACTGTCATCACTCTTTTGGCTTGTCATTTATTTTCTACCGTTATAACACATGATAGACGATAAACATAAGAAAAGGAGAGTTGATTTCACAGCAATTCATATTCCCTTAACATTAGCGAGGGACTCTTCGATATAAAGCCATAATTTCTGATAGGATCCGGGCACGGTTTTATGAAAGTTATCAGTCCTGACAAGCTGTCAGTTCCACACAATTACCAATCGTTGTAGGTCGATCAAAGCAGGTCCATTGTAACAAGTCAGTGACTCGAGCTTATCAATCAAGCAGAACCCATGGTTTTATTGAAATTATTAGATACTAACAAGATGTCATAACTGGCAACTTTTATCAAAAGGTGCCCTAATCTGTCATGAGAGTAAAATTACAGCTTGTTTTACATACAAGTAGAATTGTGCTAGTTTTCAAATTAAATGTTCTCGACTCTTTAAGAGGAAATCCAGTTCAAATATAAGTTAGTCTCATTAGAAAGAGTAAAATATTACGAGTTTAACGGTATTTTTTTTTTTTTTTTTACAAAACACCCCTAGTTGTTAACGAAGTCTTTTGTCCTGCACCCTCTTTTTGAATAGATCTAGGGAGAGTTGTAGTTGACAGAATCCTTTTTACATTATAGGGCTGCTCTGTTTTATCCCGGCCATTTCAAGAGTATTTTTTTTTCTCAAAAAATTGAATCCTTCTTGGAATAACATGCTCTTTAATATTTCGTAAGGGGTTTCTAATCATCTCACCCAAAAGATGTTTAAAACCTGAAGTTAGGTCTCGACCAAAACCAGACGATATGAAAAAATGTTGGGTTTTTTTTTCAATTCAAATAGCTAATGTGTTCGAAAATAACACTGAGAGACGTAATTTTCTGGGGGAGAGTTATTGTAAGAGGGGTGATTGTTTGGAGCCTAATTTTAATAAGGAGTAATTGTCAAGGGAGGTAATGTTCTGCAGTGATCATACCAAGGAGGTGACAATCTCTTCCCACATCCTTGATATACTAGTTGTTAATATGCCCAATAATGCTGTAGGGCAATTCTGAAATGAGCGTTAACGGTATAACAGTAAAATAGTTACAAAATTGATGAAACAATGCAAAGAAAGCAAATTAAGACAGAGACGAAGTACACAAATAAAGATACAGTGCACTCCCGTTACAACGAACACGGTTATAACGAAATTTCGTTATAACGAAGCAAAACTTCTGGTCCCAAAATTATCGCCATTAAAGTCTATGGTACAAAATTCGCTTATAACGAAGACGGTTATAACAAAATTTTCGTTATCACGAAGTCTTTTCTGAGCGCCACTGACAAAGAAAAACAAAAGAAATGCGCTCCGTTATAACGAAATGCGGATCGCATTCGAAAATGCGTAGCGGAACAAGCATTATTAAAGCGTCTCTGCATGAGCGAACGCATCATTAAATGTTCACTCCGTGTATCACGCACAGTTTCCGAGGGGAACTTGCGTTGTTGTAATAAAATAATTTGAATTCAGATAAGGTTTGTTTCATTGTTCCGAATTCCTTTAATACAAAACACACAGATTCTGATACAACTAAATGTCCGTTAGTTCGGAAATGAAAGAGGGTTTGTTATTAAGCACATTTTGGCGTTATTCCAAAGGTTCGTTAATTCGATAATAAAATATGGTCCTTATTCTTATTCTTATACGGTTCGTTAGTCCGAAAATGATAGGAATTCAAAACGTTCGTTAATCGGAACATTACAGAAAGTATCGTTAATCCATGGTGGAAAAAGGAGAGTACACTAACAAAACTTAAGAATTGCAATCTTTATAATCGTCTTAAGATAAATAAATCTTCGAAATAACTAACCTTTCTCATCTTTTTTTTTTTCATTAACAAATTTTTCTTCGGAATAACGAACCTTATTTCATTTTCGGATGAAAAAGCCTTCGGAACAACGGACTTTCTGACTAGTGAACCTTTTTCTTTTTTTTTTTGATTTATAAACCTTCAGAATGACGAACCTCATTTCATTTTCAGATCAACGAACCTTCGGAAAATGAACAATATATTATTTTGATCTAGATTATGAACTTTCGGAATGATGATTCTGCGGAAATGCGAACCTTCACATAAACAAACCATCGGAATCCCGGGAATGGCGAAACTTCGGAATAAGGAGTCTTCGGAGTAACGTACTTTAGTAAGAAAAGAACCTTTGGAATAGCGAACTGTAACCAAATCCTAAACCGTCATTTTCTACACATGTGTGACAACACAAACAACTTTATGCTCTTTTTAAAATGTAATATTTAAACGAAATTAAAAAGGTATTCTCCCATTTCACATAGCTTTCCAGCGTATGATGAGGATTCAACAAACAAAATTTTTTATGCGTGGTTTCCTTCTTTTCGTTATACATTGCATATTATATTTGTTCGGTTACAACGAAATTTCGTTAAAACGAAAAAAAAAACTGCCGGTCCTGAGCATTTCGTTTTAACGGGAGTGCACTGCACATGAACACACACGAGATAAATCCCTTGTAATGAGAGAAAGAGGAAAGGTGAGTTATGAATGACAGGAATAGACTACCTTCACAGTGGACAGAGAAAAGCGAGAGGGAAGAGGAAGATGATGGGTCAAAACCAGGGCACGTGAGGCATAAGATATAAGCTCCTCAAAATAAAGAAGTGTTACATGGAGTTGTGGTAAACGATAGACAATTGTGGTTAAAAAATATTGCAAAAAGTTTAACTCATTCTGAAGTGTAACATTTCTTCAAAATGTCTTTAGTTCAATGGTAAAGGCATTCAAACTTAAAACTTCTTTTATACTATACTATCAAGAGAAATCCGAAATTTCGGAACAGTAAAAGAAAATACAGATTTAGCGAAAATAGTTTGGTTAAAGGCATTGACATTTACTGGATTACCGGGTAGGATATGAAGGGACAGCTTCGTTTTTTATGAACATAGAGTCAAAATACAGAGGGAGAAATTAAGCTTTTACATAAATTGTCCTAAGTGCAAACGATACAAATCGTAATTCTTTAAGATGTTGTTTTCATAAAATGATGTATCAGTATGGCATCTCCGTGATTCCTGGCAAATAATACAAAGAACTTCGTTTCCTGTAGTAATGATATTCTTTTTATTAAAGGTAAGATGGGGGGGGGGGGGGGGGCAATGACCCGGGAGGTAGTTACCCAGGGGGTAATTGGCGTGGTGCACTGTCCTGGGGTAATTTTCGTCTTGATAGTTATAGGGGAGGGGGAGTTGTAGGCTTGCTTATCCGGGGTAATCATCCTCGGGAAGTTATCGGAGGGTGTAGTTATCGGGTGGAAGTTATTTGGGGTCTAGTTATCGGAGGAGGGGGTAATTAACCTGGGGATAATTATCCTGGTGGTAATTATCGGGGGGGGGGGTAGTTATCCGGAGGGTAATTATCCGGGGGGGGGGTGATTATCCGGGGGGTAATTATCCGGGGGGTAATTATTCGAGGGGTAATTATCCGGGGGGTAGTTATCCGGGGGGTAGTTATCCGGGGGGTAGTTATCCTGGGGGTAGTTACCCAGGGGGTAGTTCTCCGGGGGGTAGTTACCCAGGGGGTAGTTCTCCGGGGGGTAGTTATCCAGGGGGTAGTTCTCCGGGGGGTAGTTATCCAGGGGGTAGTTATCCGGGTGGTAGTTATCCAGGGGGTAGTTATCCGAGGGGGTAGTTATCCAGGGGTAGTTATCCGAGGGGTAGTTATCCAGGGGGTAGTTTTCCTAAGGGGGAATTGCCCTGGGGGGTGATTGCCCTTGGAGGGTAGTTGTCCGGGGGGTAGTTGTCCTAGGGGGTAATTACCCTGGAGGGTAATTGCCCTTGGAGGGTAGTTGTCCGGGGGTAGTTGCCCTAGGGGGGAATTGTCCTGGGGGGTAATTATCCGGGTGGTAGTTATCCGGAGGGTGGTTTTCCAGGGGGTACTGTTCCTAGAACCCATTTATTTACAAACAACGGCGTATCTTTGTACTACCAAACTTACATTCGGATATATGAAATGTGCTTTATAGCTGCAAAATTCGTGTAGGTAAGATCTCCCTGTATCATTTTTTATTTTATTCCTAATGTCCCTCGGCAAGAATTTCAAGAATTCAAAGGACAAGTTCACCTTCATAGACATGTGGGTTGAGTGAATGCAGCAATATTAGTAGAACACACCAGTGAGAGTTTGAGCAAAATCGGACAATCCGTTAAAAAATTATGAATTTTTGAAGTTTCTGCTCAGTCACGGCTGGATGAAAAGACTACTATAGCTTGTGATGTCACATGAGTACAACGATATAAAAAAGAATAAAGAAAGTTCAACATATTTCCATTTTTCTCGCATAACAAAAGAACACTCGACTTCTCTCTTTCAGAAGGCAGGGGGAATAATATTATCCTTAACATACGTCAGTAGCAAGTTGAGGAAATGTGCACTTTATTCAAAAAGTAAAGTTTTGTGAAATTCTCTTTTTAATTCCTTCTAGAGTTGTACGCATGTGACATCATACACTGTAGAAGTCTTCTCTTCCAGCAGTGACTGCGCAGATACTTAAAATATTCGTAACTTTTGAACGGCTTGTCCAATTTTCCTCAAACATTCACTGATGTGTTTTACTATTATTGCTGCATTCTCTCGATCCTTCTGTATATGAAGGTGGACTTGTCCTTTAACTTAAATAAAGTTATTCAAACTTGATCGTTTTTAACCTTCATATCTTGTGGCTTAGGACTGTTCAATATATTAAAATCATTTTTCTTATCGTGTGGTAACTAGATTTCCTTTCCAAATTTTAATGGAACGTATTGTACAAATGAAATACAATTTCATGCAACTGGAAAGTATCCGCGACCTCCAGTTTCCTGGGAGGTGTTCGAAGCTTGTCCTGAATGAGCTATAATCAACGGGGTAATCGGGTCCTCAGACCTGGGGGTATGATTTGCTGCCCAAAGGCGATCACAGTTTTGTTCAAATAACACAAATACTCCCGCACACGCACACACACATGGGCATGTATGCCTAGTATAGAAAAAGTGTGAGTCAAGTTTCAGGAGGGGGGGGGGGGAATATGATTATTCTATTTTATGTGTGTGTGTGTGTGTGTGTGTATTTGTATTATTTTTGATGTTGTTAATACTATATATTGGTAAAGTATTGTCTTCGAACTATTAAGAAGCAAGAGTGGGAGTTTTTTTTTGTAACACCTAGTATATAAACTTTTGAACAAGAACATCGATATCATTGTGGGCAAGAAAAAACTGTACAAAATGTACAAATACACGTAAGATACGGAAGAAAAATAATTGGTATATATGTATAATGAATAACAGCTGCACCAAAAGACTTCCCAGTGGACTGCCTTACTTTACATCTCTTGTAACTGAATTATTGTCTTTAATTGAAACAAATTGTTTTCTGTTAGCTAAATAACTATTGAACCACTCCAAAGTCTTCCTGCGTATTCCATAGTGCGATAAATTGTGGAGTAAAATGTCATGACTAATTGTATCGAAGACCTTGGAGAAGTTCAAGAATATACTAAATAAAATGAGACTGATTGTCGGTTGCAATAACAACTTTATCCGTAAAATGAAGAACTGAGTGGATGGTGCTTTATTTTTTTCTCGAAAACCAAGCTGGGAATTCATAAATATTTTGCACATTAAAAAAGTTGATAATTCTGATGTATATTATTTCTTATAATGATTTAGAGTGAAGATGATAGAGAGATCGGATGATAATTACTGACATCCATAATTAATGCCTTTCATAAATGTTGGAAATGCTTTAGCCAATTTCATTTTATCAAGAAATACACCATAAGAAATAAAAAAAATAAAGATGTGAGCCAAAGGATATGCGTCTGATGATCTTTATCAGCTTAACCAGAAATTTGTTAGTTTCCTTTTCAAAGGATACAATATTAATAATCTCGTATCTATTTTGTCGGAGTTTAATAAAAAAACACACCACACAATTGAATTGGGATTTCTCTGGCCTAGGAATTCAGTAAAATTCTGTTCTGTAGCCGGAATATCTTGAGCAAGCGGTTACCTATTTTCTAGAAAATAAAACATAAAACCATTTGCAATATCAATTGGGTCATTAAATATCTCATCATCCGAGTGTATTTCACTATACAGTTGTTTGTGTTTTTTTTTTTTTTTGTTCGGAATATTCATCGTCTGCTTTAAAAATGTCCAGGTATTCTTAGTATTAAACTTGAATCTCGACAGCTGCTGAGAATAATGCATTTTTTCTTCCAAGGTAAAAATCCTAATTAAAGTGTTGTTACGATGTACATATCTCTTCTTTGCTCGTTTAGGTTTTTCTTTCCAAGTTTTGTATTATCGTACAGTCGATTTTTTTTTTGTCTATTGGTTGAGCAGATAATCAACTTTGAAACCCATTGTTACCATTGGTGCTTTTTTATAATCCATTCAATTTTTTGTTATGCTTCCTCCACGAAGTGTCGCAGGAGGCATTATGTTTTTTTCTTTTCATGAAAATTACACGTTCCATCAAATTGATACTAACACATATGTTAAGGGTACTAATTATTCCCCCTGCTACTTTCTGAAAGCGGTTAGTTAAGTGCTCTTTCATTATGCTAGGAAGTGATTTTTTTTTTTTTGTGAAATTCCCTTTATATTTTCTTTACATTGCTGTCCACACATGACGTCATAACCTCTAGTAGTCTCCTCATCCTGCGGTTTCAACACCAAAACTTTATAAATTCATAACTTTTGCATCGATTTTCCTCAAACTTTCACTGATGTATTCTACTAATGTTTTTGCTTTCACTCAATCCATATTTTTCTTCGGACTTCGGCCATTCAGAAAATGTACAGCTATAAGTTGTGTACATTAGATGTCTGTATCAAGTGTGTGAAATCTTGACAAATATTCTCAAACTCCAGGACATTCTCGAATTCGCCCGGAGGCATCCCCGTATCGACCACACGAGGATCGGCATCAGTGGTTCAAGCATGGGTGGTTCACTGACGCTCAACGCTGTACCAAGGCTTACGGATTTCCCCGTGCGATGTATATCAGTTGCGAAATGTATGGATATCCTCTCTATGTACTTGGGACTTCAAGGACCGGATGGTTCCTTCATCCACCCCGCTCCATTGACGTAAGAATTTCCTAGAATTCTCCATGTGGATGTATTACACTGTATTTTATGCTTTACTACAGGATTTTATTCTTTATGCTTTTTTTTTTGGGGGGGGGGGTGGGGATGGGACAACAAATTCAATTGCCGAGCCATCAAAAAAAAAAAGAAGAAAATTGTTCGATTTTCGTGGCGCGCCATCAAAGAAAAACATTTTTAGTGTCGTGCCTTCGTAATACATGGCTCGACACTAACTTTTTTGTTTGGTGGCCCGATGGGGCCACCAAAATCCTAAATTTCAAATTTTTGGTGGCCCGAGAGAAAAATTTGGTGTCCCCCCCAAAAATAAAAAACATTAAAAGTCCTTTTTTTTAATGAGTCAAATATTTAAGATTTATGATACTAAGAATTAGAAGTTGGACATATCTACTCATAAATAAACTTCAACAAACTTGCAACACTCACTCTCAGGCATTCATTCAGGCCTTGTCATCCATCCTTTGAACAAATTTAATTGCTAATTTCCGGCGCAAAAAGTTACGAATTTATTGACATACTTTTCAAAAAAATTTGGTGGCCCGAGGCGGGCCACCAAATTTGCCCTTTTTTGAAATTTGGTGGCCCGACTTTCATTTTTGGTGGCCCCGGGCCACCGGGCCACCGTTAGTGTCGAGCCCTGATATATATATATATATATATATATATATATATATACATATAAAAAGACAGAATAGATTTATATACATTGTTTATTTTTACAAACGCTTTTGCAAAGGACTAGTATAGTATTGGTTGAGATGAAGATTCAGCTTCTAACTTTTTGTGATACTTCAAGGACCGGATGGTTCCTTCATCCACCCCGCTCCATTGACGTAAGAATTTCCTAGAATTCTCCATGTGGATGTATTACACTGTATTTTATGCTTTACTACAGGATTTTATTCTTTATGCTTTTTTTTTTGGGGGGGGGGTGGGGATGGGACAACAAATTCAATTGCCGAGCCATCAAAAAAAAAAAAAAGAAGAAAATTGTTCGATTTTCGTGGCGCGCCATCAAAGAAAAACATTTTTAGTGTCGTGCCTTCGTAATACATGGCTCGACACTAACTTTTTTGTTTGGTGGCCCGATGGGGCCACCAAAATCCTAAATTTCAAATTTTTGGTGGCCCGAGAGAAAAATTTGGTGTCCCCCCCAAAAATAAAAAACATTAAAAGTCCATTTTTTTAATGAGTCAAATATTTAAGATTTATGATACTAAGAATTACAAGTTGGACATATCTACTCATAAATAAACTTCAACAAACTTGCAACACTCACTCTCAGGCATTCATTCAGGCCTTGTCATCCATCCTTTGAACAAATTTAATTGCTAATTTCCGGCGCAAAAAGTTACGAATTTATTGACATACTTTTCAAAAAAATTTGGTGGCCCGAGGCGGGCCACCAAATTTGCCCTTTTTTGAAATTTGGTGGCCCGACTTTCATTTTTGGTGGCCCCGGGCCACCGGGCCACCGTTAGTGTCGAGCCCTGATATATATATATATATATATATATATATATATATATATATACATAATAAAAAGACAGAATAGATTTATATACATTGTTTATTTTTACAAACGCTTTTGCAAAGGACTAGTATAGTATTGGTTGAGATGAAGATTCAGCTTCTAACTTTTTGTGATACTTAGAATTCATTTAATGACATGTTAGAGAGCATACAATAAGAGGAATTCGAAGTTTACATGATTGAGAAAAATCAGATTTTAAACAATATAAAATGGCCGGGATAGCCAAAAAACAAACAGACAAACAAACAAAAAGGTAAAACACAGCAATCTAATTAGAGGTAGGTCCCACCTTTAATTAATACGACCGCTTCGTTTTGGATATCTCAGCCATTTCAAAACCAACTTTCATCAAATAAATTCTAGATTTCTTTTAGTATTATGATTCATTATGTTCATTCATATTTTATATAAGAGGTTTTGATTTATCTAAAAAAAAATCATTAAAAAACCCGTTGGAAACCTGAAGCCCCATCTCAACCAAAACTGTGCCATCCCTTTCAAACCATTTATATCTCATTCTCTGTGAGCAAAGGAGAGAAAACAGGTATTCGAATGTCATGCCGGGCGAGGATGGTACCCTGTGGGTAGACCCTGATTTCAACCATCATGTATTTGACGCGGCAAATAATGAAGACTACGTGGCCCCAGTAAGTGACAATTTGAGGTCATGCATTTTTTTTCCGAGTGAATGATTATGATAATATTTGGTGTGAGTTTCTTTTTTGTATACCTCTACAAATCAAATTTGTTAAGATCGCAACTGCTGAACTGTACATTAACTAGCATGTCGAAAAAAAATGTGTAGAGGGAGAAATATATTTAAAATCGGCCCCCAAAACACCCTTACACGCAAAATTTCATACTCTCCGCCGGATGTGAGCATCCGTTTCACATAATTATCTGCCCCACTAATATGATTGTGTTGATAGCAGTTCTTAAAGTCTAGAATGGCGTTAAAATCTTAACATTTGAGAAAAATGTATACCGAAAGGCTTTATTTTAGGGATTTTTTTCTTTTTTTGTGTATGTCTTAACCCGGAGTCGAACTTCACATGTACATCAATAAGGGTAAGGGTAAGGGTAAAGGGTAAGGGGTAAGGGGTAAGGGGTAAGGGTAAGGGTAAGAAGTTATTGCTAAGCAATTAATGTCATTTGAGAGCACATTTTTGGGGAGTTTACGAAGCAGTTGTAGATAAAGTAATTGTCTCCGGAGTAAACGCCGCCGTTATTGTTAGCTGAGAAATTACCGGCAAAACCATTGTCGGCGGGGCTGTTGTCGCAATATCATCAGAACATTATTTTCTATCGAAGCTTATAAAAATCTCGTGTCACCCTCGAACTGAAACTTTTCATTATGAGCAGAAAGCAATTTGAAGGACAGCTATAGTAATCTGATTTCAATGTAGAAAAACACCGACCATAGTAGGTGCCAAGGAGATGTTTTGAGCCCAAGTCAGATGATCCCATCGATTAATGGTTCTGTCTTTAATGTGTCAGGTGGAAAATCTAACGATTCCAACCCTATTCCTCGTCTGCGGTGATGATCGGATTGTACCATCGGAAAAATGTTTGACCAGGGTAAGTGTATGATATTCTCTTTTATGTAAGAAACTGAGTCCACTTGATATCAAAGAAATGGTAACTCGTGCCACATCAGTGAGTTGGTTATGCAAAAAGACATTGCGAATCATCATCGAGATTTTGCTCTGTATGAATGTTGATTTAAGCTCTAAGAATTGCCGCTATCATAATAATTATAAGTGCTGTAATTCCTCGCATATCCTTGTAGGCTTCAGTGTTTGAGTTATACAATGATGTTTAATCGTTTTTCTTTTATACTTATAATCAACCACCCTTAATTGTTACGCTCAGTAAATGCACAATTATAATGTAGAAACTGAGTTTATTTTCACTATGATGGTGAATCAGCAAATGAAAACCTCCACTTTTTACTCCTTATCTCAGTCAACCTGGATCTTTGCAAGATTGCACAGTTACAGGTCCTATGTATCCTAGCAGAAAAAAAGTTGAATAAACCGTTAATACAACTGAAATGCAATGAAACGACTGCAATTCATAGTCTATGAAGTTCACGAAGTGTTATTGTGGGTGACAATTTCCATTGCCGGTAAGGAGAGGTCTAATATTGAATTTATAGAACATTACGGAACAGGTCTTCCACTTTGCTTTTCTAAAACCGCTAGCCTTTCATAAAATCTTGGGGGAAAGCTGGAACAGCGAAACGAAATTCTGAAGGGAAAAACAAACAAACAAACAAACAAACAAACAAAAAAGTCGTCAGCAATTGAACTTCCTGGACGCAGGCCTATTGAAATGTACAATTAGTAAATATTAAAAAAGAACATCAGTATAACATAATGACAAAAACCAATAATGTACTTCATTCACGTCCGGAAGGCGGCAGAGCGGATGAGGCAAGCTGGAAACGGCCATCTTGTAGACTTCGTCCATCTTCCCGGTGCTGGTCACCTCCTGTACACTCCCTACCTTCCCCTCTGTACGGAATCCCGGGTCTACGTGCCCGGTGTTTTGGACGGTAAGTCAGACAAAAATCAAAGATTTCTTTTTCATTCCTTCAAAGGTTAATCTAGTTTGCAGTGAAAACCTGCAAATATTGCTCTTCTCACACCATACAATGTATATCCTTTTCCAGCTGTATTTCAAAAACCAACAATCAGACATTCTGAGGTATCTGTTGGATGTATTACGTGGAAAAGTGGACGATTGGTGTTAAGATCATAATTTTCCTTCAGTGATGTTAATAGAGTGTTAATAGAAATAGTACTTACAGAACATGACACACTCCAATATCTCTGTCTTATTTGGCGATTGCTATGTTGCATATTCTTTGAGCTGCTTAATGAACATTTGCCACGACACCCTTTTCGTATTTGTTTGTTTGTTTGTGTGTTTGTTTTTTCAATGTAAAACGACTTAATACAAATATTGTTTACATTACAACCTCATAGAAACAGCAAGCGAAATATGTTTTGTTTCACAACATGATAGTGTGAATAAAATAAGTATAGTTTCAGATGCACACATATCCTTCCGCTGCGAATGTTTTCTTTACTACTAGTTATAATATTCTTAATAAAGAGATAATTCAAGGACAAACATAAATCATTGATCATGTGTGTCCAATCCAATAGCTGTATACGTCCGCTGGGGAGGCGAGCCCAAGCTGCATGCAGAGGCGCAAGTTAAGGCATGGCAGAAGATGCTCGACTTCTTCAGACAACATCTTGGCCCTGTAGAGCCTTTGAGACGGGACTGGTTATCCAGCGATTCTGAATGAAATGTGACGCATGGGATTTGACTCATTTAAGGTGGCAATTTTTTTTTGTCTGTATGCTGAAATGTTCGTTTGCTGAATACGTTCTCTCTCTCTCTCTTTCTCTCTCTCTCTCTCTTTGTATATTGTCTGAAAGTTTGTATTGACATGCATTGATTGGCTTATGTTTTTGTTTTTCGTGGTGGGTTTTTCTCTTCTTAGCGTGTTGTTGTGTATATAAGTTTTTAACTGTAAATTGATCGAGTATCCATGACACTAATGCATCTGTGAGTTGTTTTTTTTTTGTACTCCCATTAGGACTTTTAAACGCTGATTAAGCTTTTAAACACAGAAAAAGACAAAGTTTCTCAATGGTTTACGTTTAGAAGATTAACTGTAAACGGATTATAGTGAAAGATATTAGACTTGAGGCGGACGTTGCTCTCTTGTTCTCCCTTTAAAAGAAAAAGAACAAGAGAGCAACGTCTGCTAAATGCCTAAAGTGTGTGTGTGTGGGGGGGGGGGGGGGGGACATAGTCAAAACCACCTGTGACTGCCTGGAAGGTGAATTTGCGATACTCAGGTGAGTGCGAGAACTCTTGTTTTCTCTCTCTCTCTCTCTTTTTTTGACTTTTTCTGTCATCATTTTGTTTCATTGTACTGATTATTGTGTATCGTGTATTGTAAATGATTATTGTGTATGTATTATCTTATACGTTGACTGTACCACTGCATTTTTTTTTTTGTTGGAGTTGCTGACAGCCTAACGGCGCAAAGTATAAAGTATGAAAATAAGTAAGATATAAGTACCTTAACCCGTGTATGAATAAAATAAAACGAATAAAAAACAACAAAATATTCATAAAGTAAGAGGGTAAACAGATCGTATTGTAGCGAAACATGAAGGTGGCTGTCTGTAAGAGATCAATGTCGTCAACTGATGGTTTTTTTTTTAATACTTGGTCCTTGTGAGCGCTTATCAGCCCCAGCACAGACAAACATAGCTTTCTTTTGTAGCAAATATATGGAATTTGTACTACTATACGAAGTTGACCAGACAATGTTGAAATAAGTTTATATGGCAAAACGAGTGAATTGTACCATAAGAGTTTTCACCAGAACATGATATTGTAATTTACGTAGAACGCCAATGCTGCGTGAAATGGGAATAATTATGTCTGACATGATCAGACCATTTTAAAAATTCATTAATAACAACGCCCCAAAATGTACATTATTTTCTTTCAATGGCGACACCATCTATGAATAGCAAATTATTTCTGGATCATGATCTGTTCTTTTACGACTTTTGAAATGAATAAACTTGCTTTTTAAACGTTAAGAGATAGCCCATTGCTCCGGAACCAAGGAACAATTAACACTTCGTTAAATAGTTAAGTATTCATTTTCAAAATGAGACAATTGTAATCAGGATGGGAAAAGAACACGTTGGTATCATCGGCAAAGAGATTTATTATACAATATATATACACACTCAGAAAAAAAGAAAGAAAGAAAGTAAGCGCTTTTTCAAGTTTAGATTTCTCATAGAATATTTGGGTGAAAGCAGTGTATTATATTGCATATTAAAGGCAATCTAATTGGCTGTCAACCTGGTAGGTCAACAAAAAGTGAAACTTAACGCATGAGTGAACACCATTGTTTTTCTCTTCTAGAGCACAAAAGTAAAAATTGCAAAACTGAACAAGTTGTCATTCATGCCTATGTGCTCTTCTATAGAACAATGAGAACAAACAACAAATTTCACACAAAAAGAAACATGAATTAATTTGCAAAAACAAACCTTTGATCTCTGTGATATCTTTGAAGCCTAAAGGACCAATAAAGGTTAAAAATAATGGAGGAAAATAAAGCATCTTATGTCAGGTCTGAATTAAAATGAAATAAGAGAAGAAGTAATAATTAACAAAAATGGTACCATGGGCGTCACCAGAGGGGGGTGCGTTGGGTGCGAACGCACCCCCCTTCAGATCCTTAAAAAAAAAAAAAAAAATATCAGTCTGCGAGCGACCTCAACGCCGGACGCTAAATAATTACTCTTTTCTACTTTTTTTGTTGGTATTTTGCACCAGGGACACACACACACACACACACACACACACACACACACACAAAATCAATTCGCACCCCTGGTTCTGGCAGCACTGATTTTATACATATCTATTGGTATTCTACAGTGTTTACTATTTATCGACCGTACTGTACATCCGTACGATACAGAGCACTTATACACGTTTGCATGTACGTGTGCTATATACTAGGTGTTTCAAAAAACATTTCCCACTTTTGATTCTTAATAATTCATAAACTATACATCAGATAACACTGTCATTGATATTAGTGATAGCTGAATAGTGTACAATTTTGTTGAAGGTGGTTTAAATATGAAAGCATAAATCAGTTTCATGAAATCCACGATTAATTTCACAGTTAGGTTCCAGATTTTGCTCTATTTTCAACCCCCTGTACAAAACTTCACTTTGCACAGGGGTCAATGGGTGTGTATGGGAGTGTGTGGTTAACACCCTGACAATGGTCCTAAACAATGGCCAGGGTTTCAATGCTTTATTATTTATTCATGAGAAATTCCACTATCACAACTAGTCTTTATTCAGCCTCTGGCAGTATCTGTGTAAAGTGAAACGCCTGCCGATACTGTCGTTGAGTGGCGACAGTGCTCTCCCTACTTTTGAAAAACGAAATTCCAATGAATACCTTCTGTTCTGTCGTAAACAAGGTGACAGGAAGCAAAGAAAATCAGTTAGAGTATACACTTGTGTATACGGAGCCTTAAATAAATCTACTCACAACTGTGAAACAAATCGCCCCAATGAAAAATGCTGCTGAACTCTTTACCAAAAATGATCTCTTTTATCGAAAAATCGACAAATTTGTCAGAATATTAGTAAACAGTTGTATTAAAATGAAAAACTTTAGATCATTTACGCTTATTTATATCCCAGATTTAGTGATATGTGAAGCAAAATTTGAAAATGATTGCCAGCTGGAATGAAATGTGGTGTTTGCGAGCACATGATGGAAGCATGTGCTTACTTTTTCCATGTGCATGCATTTTACCCTTTATCGTGCATGAATTCAGACTAGCAGTGCCCAGGGCAATCAACATGAATTATTGATTAAGCATTCATGTGCCTGGGAGCGCGAGACTGACGCCGAGTCAACAGGTGGTTCAGGCATGTCCATTGTTCAGGGCCATTGTCAGCACACACTCACATACACATCATTGGTTCCTGTGCAAAGTTCATTTTTGTACAGAGGGTTAAAATTTGACCAAAATCTGAAACCTTACTTCAAAATCAATCTTAGATTTAACTAGAGAGGGGCCGTCAAAGGCGGCAGACCCACGCCTAAGTACAAAGTCGGGGTAAACATAATGTGCATTCGGTCATCTACCAGAATTCGGCCACTTAATTGCCAGTGTGCTTTATCACCAGCCAGTGAGTTCTACCAAAGATCGTACACTGAAGTGTACGATCTTTGGTTCTACAGTCACATCACACGCAAATCACATAATTACACATACGGTATTAACACTCATTCACGTACAGGAAAGTCCTTAAGTCTCCTCCAAAAATCCATCGAAAATCCCAAATTCCACCGTCAAAAGTGCAGAATCGGAACTTTTCCAAGCGCGCGCGAATTAAGTCCAGTTTTAAGAGTATTGTCTACGCGACGGGTCGCGGAAAAAGCGCTAAAAATCGAGAAATACGCCGTTTTCTTGCGGGATATTTTGATTATAGCAAGCCGAGAGTGTGATGATATCAAAGGTCGTATGAGTGTACGATCTTTGATGGTATCCACAAAAGCAAAAAAGAAAAACAAAATTTACGTACCCCCTAGGCAATTACCCCTATGATTAGTGTCTACGGGAATTATTCAATGCAAGGGTTGAATGCAAATGTCTACTGCACCAGTATTCGGCCACCAACGAGCGCCGCAACGTCCCCGGTGCAATTTTGCACCAACAGTGTAGAGCGCGATGCATTTTCAGCGGCCTTGCACACGCATTGACATTGAGCACGCATATCGTGCAGTGTGACTGCGACCGAGCAAAATGCTCCTCCAACGAAAAAAACAATCAATGTTAATTTGAAAAATCATCAAATATCAAAGGTCGTATGAGTGTACGATCTTTGATGGTATCCACAAAAGCAAAAAAGAAAAACAAAATTTACGTACCCCCTAGGCAATTACCCCTATGATTAGTGTCTACGGGAATTATTCAATGCAAGGGTTGAATGCAAATGTCTACTGCACCAGTATTCGGCCACCAACGAGCGCCGCAACGTCCCCGGTGCAATTTTGCACCAACAGTGTAGAGCGCGATGCATTTTCAGCGGCCTTGCACACGCATTGACATTGAGCACGCATATCGTGCAGTGTGACTGCGACCGAGCAAAATGCTCCTCCAACGAAAAAAACAATCAATGTTAATTTGAAAAATCATCAAAATACGGGCCAGTTTGTGATGACGGAGAACGAACTTTCATAAATCTAGAAGGACATAGTCCCTCAAATAGGCCTAAACGTAAATTTCGGAATTCTTACGAACATTTGAGCAGCGAAGTCGGATCGTTGGGGAGTTTATGTCTTCGTATGGTAGCGGAAAATCGCAAAGTGAGAAACGGGAAATTTTCGGAATGGTCACTATACCATG
Organism: Diadema antillarum; assembly: GCF_040938485.1. Lineage (NCBI taxonomy): Eukaryota > Metazoa > Echinodermata > Echinoidea > Diadematoida > Diadematidae > Diadema > Diadema antillarum. Next base: position 743,084 of record NW_027270929.1, on the reverse strand, counting down.
GGGTCAAAACTTCAAGGTCACACAGAATTTGCAAGGGTCAACCGATTATCACCAAAATCTAATCGATTCTTTCCTGTCATTATCCAAACATTCCCTGAACATTTCGTGCAAATCCGTTTACCCGTTCTCTTGTTATCTTGTACACAAACAAACAAACAAACAAACAAACAAACAAACAAACATACAAACAAACAAACAAACAAACAAACAAACAAACAAACAAACAAACAAACAAAAAACAAACAAACAAACAAACAAACAAACAAACATACGGAACCCTTTACATAACCCCCTGCCGATTTTCATCGGCGTGGGTAATGAAACTGATTCATGCTTTCACATCCAAATTACCTTCAACAAAATTGTACACTATTCAGCTATTACTCATATCAATGACAAATTTAACGGATGAATAGTTTTTGGACTATCAATGATCAAAAGTGGGAAATGTTTTTTGAAACACCTAAGGTACTTACAAGTATGTAGGGTCTATGTACGTTACTTCTGACCAATCCATATTGCCAGCCCAAGAGCGAGCCTTAGCCTCATTAAAAAAAATGAAAAAAAAAATGGAGGGGCAAGCATATCATTTTGCCCACCCCCCCCCTCCATACTTCCAGAGACTAGAGACAAGAAGATTTTCTTATCTTTTTTTTTTGACAGAAAAACAAAAAGTTATCCCCATAAAAATATTGGAGGGGCAAGCATATTTTAATTTTGCACCCCCATAATCAATAATTCCCGAAATGAGAAGATTTTCTTGCTTTTTTGTTAGAATTCATGAAATCTGTCCAATTATTTCACCCAAAAGCAGTGGCGTAACTATACGGAGGGGGGGGGGGGGGGGGTGCGCCCCCTCCCAATCCGCTGGTAAAAAAAAAGACTTACCGAAATAGTAATTCAAGTGTTAGTAAACTGCTTTTGAATGAAAGGGTGATCAAGAAATAAGATATTTTTCTATCTTATGATTTCTTTTAACCATAATTAGATAGGTATATAGTGTGAAACATTGTTAAAAAAGCCCGGACCCGACAAAAGATTGTGATTCAGCGTGATTCCTGGTTGGCATTCTGCATATAAGCAGGATGTGCGCAGTGTACTCAGTACATCCGAACGAAGAGTCGCTACAATGTTGCGCAATGACTTTTGTGATGTAGAATGTACACCTTTGTACCTTACGCTTCGTTGTATCAAAGCTAGATCATTGATTTTGCAGTGTTGCTTTACATACTAGTCTATGTAAAAATGTCTTGCATTGCCAATAAAAAGACTTGACCTGGGCTAATTCCTAACTTTTCCATGTACATATAGTACACACACACACACACACACACACACACACACACGCACAATTAGTTTAGGGGATGCTCTAAAGTGCAGATTTTGGACATCCTTTCCCCGCTTGGTCACTTCGACGTCACCTCGCTGGTCATACCTCCCCCAGTCATGAACATAAACCCACACCCTTGACTACCAGTGGCGGATCCAGGGAGAGGGGCGCACCGGGCGCACCGGGCGTACCCCCCCCCCTTTAATTTCCAAAGCGAAAAAAAAAATAAATAATATAGCTTTTTGGACAGTAAAATGTCAAAATTTTCAAGCTCGCTCGCTCCTCTCGCTCGCATTTAGTCGTAATGCCATTCTCATGAAGTTGCTGCCAGTAATTGCCGGCAGTTGCGCCTGGTGCGCCCCCCCCCCCCTTAATTTCCAAAGCAAGAAAATATAGCTACAAACGGCAATTTGGGGACTGCAAAATGTCAAAATTTTCAAGCTCGCTCGCTCCGTTCGCTCGCATTTAATCTTTATGCAATTCTTCTGATGTTGCTGCCAGTAATTGCCTGCAGTTGCGCCCGGTGCGCCCCCCCCTTAATTTCCAAAGCGAAAAAATATGGCTAAGAACGGCAGTTTGGGGACTGTAAAATGTAAAATTTTCAAGCTCGCTCTCTTCGCTCGCTCGCATTTAATCGTTATACAATTCACCTGATGTTGCTGCCAGTAATTGTCAGCAGTTCCGCCCGGTGCCCCTCCCCTCCCCTTAATTTCCAAAGCGAAAAAATATGGCTAAGAAAAGAACGGCAGTTTTTGGACTGTAAAATGTAATATTTTCAAGCTCGCTCGTTCCGCTCGCTCGAATGTAATCATTATGCTCTCCTGATATTGCTGCCAGTATTTGCCAGCAGTTGCGCCCGATGCGCCCCCTTAAATTCTAAAGCGAAGAAATATAGCTACAAACGGCAGTTTGTTTGTTTTTTTACTGTAAAATGTCAAAATTTTCAAGCTCGCTTGCTCGCATTTAATTGTTACGCAATTTTCCTGATGTTGCTGCCAGTAATTGCCGGCAGTTGCGCCCGGTGCGCCCCCCCCCCCTTCCTTTATTTTCAAAGCGAAAAAATAATTGCTCCAAATGGCAGTTTTGGGACTGTAAAATGTCAAAATTTTCAAGCTCGCTCTCTCCGCTCGCTCGCATTTAATTGTTATGCCATTCACCTGATGTTGCTGCCAGTAATTGCCAGCAGTTGGGCCCGGTGCGCCCCCCCCCCCTTAATTTCCAAAGCAAAAAAATATGGCTACAAACGGCAGTTTGGGGACTGATGTAAAATGTCAAAATTTTCAAGCTCGCTCGCTCGCTCGCTCGCATTTAATTGTTATGCAATTCTCCTGATGTTGCTGCCAGTAATTACCGGCAGTTGCGCCCGTTGCGCCCCCACCCCTCCTTTATTTCCAAAGCGAAAAGATATGGCTCCAAATGGCAGTTTTTGGACTGTAAAATGTCAAAATTTCCAAGCTCGCTCTCTTTGCTCGCTCGCATTTAATTATTATGCCATTCACCTGATGTTGCCGCCAGTAATTGCCAGCAGTTGCGCCCGGTGCGCCCCCCTTAATTTACAAAGCAAAAAAATATGGCTACAAACGGCAGTTTTTGGACTGTAAAATGTCAAAATTTTCAAGCTCGCTCGCTCCGCTCGCTCGCATACTACCCCCCCCCCCAAGATGAAATCCTAGCTACCGGCGCGCCGGTGCCCTTTCCCCGCTTGGTTTCCCTCAAAAAACAGTTTGAGAGCTTCCTATATTTCAAATGTCTGTCCAAAAAATCTCGTAAACATTTAGTGTCAAAACGCACCCCCCTTGAAAAAAAGCTGGTGACGCCCCTGGGTACAGATTTGAGTTGTTTTTTTTTTTTTCAAATTAGGAAATTGTAAATAATGTTTCGTTCTTGAAATTGTCACATGGATTTTAAATAACTAGTTTAAATGAAATAAATAAAGAAATTCTGCTCATTTAACCATCTTTATGCTTTGTATTCCCTATGTCATTTGAAGTTTGACTTGAAAGAAAATTCTTATTTTCCCCTTTAGTTTCCCACTTTGTTTTTCTTTGAGGTAATACTGAGATAAAGAGAACAAAAACTTATTTTTCCCATTTCATTCATGTCTCTCATTGTGTTCAACAGGTCTTTTGTTGTCAATGTTATCGTGAAGGGCATTTGTAAATTAAAGAGAACATGTCAATTTTTGCAATTTCTAATTTTGTGCCTTGGAGGACAAAATCCAACGTGCTCACGCATGCGTGAAGTTTTCTTTTTAATTAACCTATGAGCTTAATAGTCAATTAAATTACCTTTAATTTGGTACATAATACATTGATTTTCATAAAAATTTATGAAAAATATGACCTCGAGAAAGTGTTTACTTTCTTTTTTTGCTGAGTGTATATATATATATATATATATATTTTCTCCGTTTAAAACTTTGAAACACTGAATATGAACATGCGTCTTCCTAAATTTTATCATTATTTTTTGTTGTTGCAAACTCTTAAGTTCATTCACATCCAAATCATCAATCGCACTCTTTATCATATTGAAATCCCAGAATCATTATAGCCCCAAATCATGAAAACATCTTTGGCCAGATGTCTGGTCGGAAATCTGTGCTGCCAAGTCTTAAACAGTATATACGTCAGGTACATCTTGAAATATTTTCAAAAGAGAATTTCAAAAAGTCCATATATCTTAATATTTTATTAGACACATGAATAAAATCATACAATAGGTTCCCATTAATTCTAGATAATGACTTTTAGGCCAGGATACATATCCGCATCACATTAACATTAGTACATTTACAGATAAATGTATTCACAGAACCGTGCACCTCCGCACTGCTGTTCACCCACTGTTTGACGTTATTTGAATGTATTTTATGATGGTTTAATCTGTGTTCCTAAGTTTAAATAATTAGGACCATCTTCCTAGTAAACCTCTGCTTATAATGATGGTACTCAGCATTTTCGATGACGCGTTTTTTTCCAGAACTTTGTTCAAATTGTTCCCTCTGCTTTGGTGTTTGATAAGACACTGCTTTACGTCTTCCTTTTTTCACTTGAAACTTTTCCTTATGTGTACGATTGTACCAAAGGATGTCAAATGATAAATTAAAATCATTCATATACCGACATATTGTTAAATTTTATTATGTTGTATCATAATTATTGTCATGATTGTGTTAAAAAATGGAATGCAGATATAAAACTGAACTGAACTGAAAAGTGGAAAGTAAGTCGATATCCGTTGTACAATGACAATCCAACGCAGTAGGATTGTCATATGCTTGAGATGATTATCATTTAAAATGCATGTTTTAGGTATATGTGAGGTCAGTGATTTGTCTGCTGTTGCGAATGTCGTACTTTATGTGATGTAATGTTTCAAATTTTAAGAGTAATTGAATTATTGCCTCTTGCTTGTAAATGAGGATATGAAATGACGATGCTGTAAACAGTAAGTCAACGTCAGGGAGTGTCTATCCGTTTTCACGGGGGGGGGGGGGAGGGGATGGAGGGAGAGCAAAACTAGGAAAATATATGCGAAGGATACATGAGCACACTTTTAGGGTTTTTTGTCTTTTTTTTTCCTATGTGAAAAAAAGTGAAAAAATATAATATTCACGGAAATCTTGATGAATAAATCGCGGTATCTCAGCATCAAGTGCGCCATCACTGTGTACTATAAGTGTATGTTCACGGGGAGGGGGAGGGGAAGGGTATATTTTCTCCCACACGAGAGAACTGTTTTTGGAACTGAAGTGACAGATCTGGTGCACATCAGTCTGATGCCCATGATGGTGAAGAAGTATTCAGAAATCTGTCCATACAAAATTGTGCTATGTCTATAGGAATTCAAGGATCTCACGGGGTAGGTTTCCCACGCGAGGGACATTTTGCACTTTTATAATTGAAATTCAACAATCTGGTGCACACTTCGGGTGAAATATTTGGGCAGTTTTCTGTCAAAACCAAAAAAAAAAAAAAAAACCGAAGAAAAATCTTCATCCTGAAATATTTTAGTTTTATGTGACTGACCGTAAAGTAGATACTGTCAAGATTTTCACACTATGCACAAATGTCATAAAAGTCTGATATAGTGATGAAAGGAGATTGTACTTATTCTGGTGGCAGATTTAATAGAATCTCCTTTCACTGAACTCAATCTTCTTTCACAGCTATTTGGGACTTTTTAACAGGAAGATATTTCGCAGACACTGGCCATCTACTTGCAGACTGGTGTTCAGAAAGACGTCATTGTAGAATTTGTTTTCAGTTCACAAGAACATTCACTAGTTTTCAGGACACATGACAGAGCTCTCCAGCAGACACGGCCAATATTTTTCATCTGAGCATCAGGGGGTAGCATTGTTCACTTCTATTTCTGCTTTTGCGGGAACGTAAATTCTTAGAGCTACCATCTATGGCTGCGTTTATCAACTCCTTTTCTCGGCAGAAACAGGTTATCCAAACAGCTTTCAAGGAATTTTTACGAGTTGATAAACGCAAAGCTGTTTTGAAAGCCCTTTAGGAAAGCCTTTTACGAAAGGGTGCGTTTATCAACTCTCCTTTCTCGGCAGAAAAAGGTTATCCAAACAGCTTTCAAGGAATTTTCACGAGTTGATAAACGCAAAGCTGTTTTGAAAACCCTTTAGGAAAGCCTTTTCGAAAGCCCAAAATTTGTGACGATCCAAACAGGTTTCCTAAACAGGTTATCAGAAACCTGTTTGTAAAAGCCTTTCGAAGTTGATAAACGCAAAGCTGTTTTGAAAGCCCTTTAGGTCGCCCTACTGCGGTTACGCAACCATGCGTTTCCGGTTTCTGAAAAGACGCGCGCCACGTAAAGTGCACACGAGTACGTGTACACAGGTGTATACATACAGCTGTGTGTAATGCACGCATATGCTTGGAACAAGGAGGTGTTTCTTTCATCAACAAGGTTTGAGAAATAGAGTAACAAAAGTCTCATTCCCTTTGATCCCATGTCTTACGCCGCCACTCAGAAATATTTCAAGTATGTGCTAAACTGGAGCTACCTCACAGATAGGAAGACAATTGATTCATGTGCCATTGCATCATGACTCGTCACTCTCAAAGGAAGATATGTCTTTATGATGGTAATTGCTTTTCGCCGTCCCTTCTTAGAAAACAAGCGGCACATTAATAGTACAGGCAGTCAGGGCTTTGGAAAGGGCTCTCGAAAGGGCTATGGAAAGGGCTTTCGAAAGGGCTATCGAAAGTGCTATCGAAAGCCGTTTAAACAGGGGAAAGTTGATAAACGCAGCCGACGAAAACAAGCGGCACATTAATAGTACAGGGAGTGGACAGGGCTTTCGAAAGGGCTATGGAAAGGGCTTTCGAAAGGGCTATGGAAAGGGCTATGGAAAGGGCTATGGAAAGGGCTATCGTAAGGGCTTTCGAAAGTCGTTTAAACAGGGGAAAGTTGATAAACGCAGCCTAAGACAGATTTTGGATTTTCCTTAAACTAACATTGAGTGCTTTATAAGTATTTCTGCAAACATTTCTGCAAATAGGGAAACTTCACATGTTAAGGTCACTTATTTGCAAATTTGACCGTCGACGTGCGTGTGGGTAAAAATGTAATGTGTCAATCATATACAATTTTTAGTAATTTCCATATCAATGAATATTGTGAAATACTAATCTGTTAACTATCACGCAGCCCAAGCGTCTCATTACGTGACAACAGTAATTTTCCATATCTGTTGAGAATTCAAAAGAAATAAGCCTGGAAACCTGGAAACATTCAAAAAATCGTTCTAGTACAGTCTACTATGTCGAAATATTCGGGTCCCGTGAGATTTTCGTGCCAAAATTGATTTTTTTACTTAACTTGGTCAATTTGGGGGTGCTGAATCCAAAAAACTTTGGTTCCATTTTTTCCGACCACGTCTTCAGTCGCCATTTTGAATTTCAAAATGGCCGCCATAGCAAACTGTATTTTGACCCAATTCTCATAATGTGAGCATCGTAGAAGGTTCAGATTTGATGCAAAAAGCATGTTTGTGATGTCAGACATTCTGATACACCATTTTCTAATATTGTAGATAGCTTTGATACAATTTTTAGGCAGCCATCTTGAAATTCAAAATGGCCGCCATAGCTAAATATATTTTTACCTATATCTCAGGTTGTAGGCATTATGTAGGGTATAAATTTGGGGCAAAAAGCACGCATATGATGTCAGTCATACTAATATATACATTCTTTTATTTAGTGATGGATCATTTTCCTTAGCGGCCATCTTGAATTTCAAAATGGCTACCATCACAAATGTAATTGGACCGGTATCTCATCGTATGCATTGTGTAAGGTTCTAATTTGGTGCAGAAAGCATGCGTATGTTGTCAGACATTCTGAAACATCTTTTTCGGAAACGATGGTTCATTTTGATATCAATGGTGGCCATCTTGAAATTCAAAATGGCCGCCATACCAGAATGTATATTTTGACCCATTTCTCATGTTGTACGAAATACAGACAGTTCAAAATTCGGGCATAAACCGGGTTCATGATCTTGAACATTCAGACTGATGCACTTTTCCCCTCCCAAAAATTTCAGATCACTTTCAAGTCTGCCTTCTTAGAATTCAAAATGGCTGCTTTCCAGCTAATATCTCTGGTTACAAGCAACTTTTAGACATATCAATGTTTATGGTGGCGTACAGTGTACATTCTTTAAAACACACACACACATAGGGCCTATACATTCTGTATCTAATGGAATATTTGTATTAATCGCCACTCTTGAAATTCAAGATATATTTCGACCATAATTGGTGCTGTAAGATCTTTAAACTGCAAACCCAAGCATGGTGAAACACTCATGTATAAGTCAATCACTTCATTGAATATTGCGTAAGCGGAAGTTTATTCCTGTCCTGCAGGTACACTGTTGTGTTGAAATTCTAAGAGGCTGCCATGTGAAACATTCCTTTAACAGCATTGCGTTTGGGTAAAATTTGTGAATGGGAAATCATGGGATTTTGATGTTAAGAACAAAATGACTTTCAAAAAAAAATATCTAAATAACTGTGTCTGAGTGACTGAATAATGCCCCATTTAGACGATTTGGTTGTAAGAACTTACAATATTAGCCCTATATACTCTAATAATTCATGGGATAGTCACTTAGATAATTAAATGTTTTCTATAGGCTCATTCCCTACACGTGTTTTTAAAGAAACAGCACTCTAAGCTGTACACAGGGGAGAATTAGTTCTAAATTCTTCAAGAAATAATGACTTTTGCATTTCTTGCTTTTGAGCATGATAATGAATTCTGTGGCTGCCGTTGGTGTAGGAAGCTCGAAGCATTTTATAATAATTGAACGATTTATGCATACCCTTTGGAAATATCTACAATCTAATATATCATATTTATAGGTATTAGAGGCAGAAATTAGGTTGTGAGAGTTTACGAGGTTCGTTCTCTGGATATATTGTATCAAGTCTCTACGAGGGTAAAGCAGGAAATTGTCCTGATTGAAGTCATTCACGCCAAACTTCTGGAAGGCACGGACTGTGTCATAGCACATTCCGCATGATTCAAGCTTTAGATACTTCTTGGTCCATCTACTCTTGGAGACATCCTCAAATTTTCAACTTCAGCCAGCACCATGAAAGGCGTGAAAGCAGACCTTTAGTTTTTCCTGTTTTTTTTCGCAACAAACTGCAGAGCATAATCTCTCAAAATTGTCAATTGTACCTTTATCAGTTAATTTTCCAGTGATGGAGCAGAGAACATGCAATGCAGTAAGTGAAGCAAACCTCCAAGATCCATCAGGATAATTGAAATGTTAGAGTCTACGTAATAATCATCAATATGTATGATTTTCCCGTTGCTGTAATGAGGCTATCTATTGTGAGTGACGGGTGACAGTAACTCCCATGGCATCTTTGATGAACTCTTTTTTTTTCCATGATGTGGTCTCTGTGTCAGATTGAAATGACTGCTCAGTATTTCAACTTTCAGGCTGATTATTTGGCTCAGTTTTGTGACTTTCTAAGGCATGGGAAGGAAAATGAATCCTTCATAGTGAGAATGAGGAGAAAGCCATGAAACAGTGAGATGAAGAGTGATTGTGGAATTGCTTAGAACTTATATCTTTCAAACATTGTATCGTTCAGAAATGACTGGATAATGATCACAGGTCTATCAGGCTGTAGAACCAGTAGAAATGTTTCGAAGAATTGGTGATCCCTTAAGCTTAATGACTTTGGATCCAATCTTACATGGTGTATTTTTTTGCACGAGCTGAATGTCTGGCCTTTCTCACAATATTTCAGAGATTTATATATTCTAATTCTCTCAGATACAAATTCTTAGTACAGAACATTAAAACTGCCCTTCTTTTTCTAGAGTATCTCCCTTGAATGTTTCTGATACCTGGCTGCCAAACACCACATTCATCAGCTTCAAGGCAGTGACAATTTCTAACATTACCCTCGTGTTATGATTTTCTAAGTTTTGGAGGAATTCTGATGGGTGCAAGCGCCACATAACTGAGCTATCATTACTCCTTTGTAGTTTTAGAATCATTGGCTGTACAGCAGTAAGCATCTTGGAAGTCTTGATACTAGTAATTGAAGATGACCCACTCAAGGGCAATCAGGAAAAAGCCTACGTATTCCATGATCTTCATTCTGTGTTATTCCAGAAATATAATTATCTAGCAAACCTTAAGTGTTTCAGTTTATAGCCAACAAACAAGCTTGTGAATGGGATGCCTGGTAGGGTGACCATAGTATTTGTTGCCATTGCGAGACTTTTCCTTGTTTGTCTTCATTCTTTTGAGGCAGCATCAAGTTTTTGAAGATCACCTTCAATTGCATCAATGCTTGCTTTTGTACAAATATTCATTGATTGGGATTAAATATAATCATGAACGAGGTTCCACAACGCAAAATAACGTGTTGCCCGAGAGGCAAAAAAGAACCGTTTTAGCGGTTTTTTGGCTATACGGGATGTATATAACGCTTACACGCTTGCCCACACTATCGGACTGTGGTAAGTTCCCTCCCCCCCCCCCCCCTTACGCAGTGTTTGCCCCTCAGTATCTCTTGATGACGTTATTAGAACCTCATCCTTTCATATTGAAATTATGGCGGCTATTTTGAATTGAGAGATGGCTGTCATTCTGCGTGAACTGGAAATGAATTCAGTCTACCTAGGACAATTTTGGCACATTCATCTAAGGCGCTTACCACAGTATTATGATTATGTTTTCTATGGCGGCCATCTTGAATTTCAACATGGTGGCCTTTCTAATGATCCACAATTAGGAAACAGCTGTACTGGACCGTTAGACACCACAAGCATGTGCATTCTTGAAAATTTGATGCTTCTACAATAATTGCAAACTGAGATATGGGTAAAAACGCTATGGCGGCCATTTTTAGTTTCAAGATGGCGGCCTACAAACTCTACAAAGCAATCCACAGTATCAGAAAATGATATATCAGAGTGTCTGGCATTATAACGATGTATTTTGCACCAAGTTTGAGGTTTCTACAATGCTCACTTTATGAGATATGGGTAAAAATACACCTTGCTATGGCAGCCATTTTAAAATTCAAAATGGCAGCCTACAAATTGTATCAAAACAATCCACCATATCAGACAAAGATTTATCAGAGTGTCTGACATCACACCCACGCATTTTGCACCAAATTTTAAGCTTCTACAATGCTCACTTTATGAAATATGGGTCAAAATACAGTCTGCTAGGGCGGCCATTTTGAAATTCAAAATGGCGGCTGAAGACGTGGTCAGAAAAAATGGAACCAAAGTTTTTTTGGATTCAGCACCCCCAAATTGACAAAGTTAGCGAAAAAATCAATTTTGGCACGAAAATCTCACGGGATGACATAGTAGCCTCTACTATTCTGATAGGCACCGCAATTGTGTTTATGTCTTCTTCGATTGGGTACCAGAATGGATTCAACATACCCAAATTAAGAAAAGCAGATACCGTTCCCAACATTTTCGCTTTTGATACATGTAGCATTCACATTTGTCGAAATCCCACTAGACTGTAAAGTGCACTAACATGTACCTTCATGTACTGTTCTATATACGCGGTTAAGGTCTCTGCACTATGACTGCGCGTAAAATACTATTCATCACGTCTATACGGTCCCATTCAGACAGCATTTGAGTGATTATCACTCACTTTTACACCATTCATTCATTTCGAACATAATAATGTAATCACTGCTAGCAGCTTTTGTAAAAGCGAAACTTAAACCATATTGCGTCTGGCTAAGGAGACAGCGTTAAGCTTCAAATGACGAATTATTATTGTTGTCATTAGGGGTAAGTTTCTAGACCTTCGTTTCAATTGATCTTTAAACAAATTAAATCATGGAGATTTGCAGAGTATTTCATTTTCATGCCTACAACTGTTCCTATTTCATAGGCTTTATTGGTGTTCTTTCTTTTTGCGAAATATGACCTGTATTCACTCCCATGTGCCTTGCTTTAAAACAATTAAGACGGAGAAGATTATTGATGAAGTTTCCCAATCTTACAAGTTTATAATTGCGCCTGTTTGTCGAGCTCTCAAGGTAGGCAGTTCTGCAATGAGGGAGGTAACGTTTCTCTTGAGACATAGATAGAGAGAAATTAATCAGAGCAGGAATTGTTCATAATAGTCTTTCAGCGAAGGTAACTCTCGCCAGTGCTGGAAAATCTGCCACTTCGGACGACGGGGGTGTTCACGTGCCCCTCTCCTGTTCTTCATTTCGTCAGCACATAGCACATCATACCTACATCTTCACGCTACTTTTTTTGTTCTCTTCGTAGACTAGAAATACCTCACCTTTTTTTCTCGCACAAGCTGGGGAAAATATTTTGCCACGAGCAGGGAAATAGGTGTTAAAGCAATTCAACTATGGAAAAAGGAAGCATGAAGAAAAATAGTCGGACCTGACCTTATAATGATAAGTGAAATGAATATGAAACTAGTCTTACTCTGAAGCCACGTTTGAGAAATATTTTAGTCAAGATATCATAACATTGAATCAATGGCAGTGTAAATTACAGATTTGCTCATTTTCACAAGAAGTGGCACTTTCGCCTCTTACTCCCTACGTAAAAGCAAAGCAGAGTATGTGATAAATAGAGTTAGACATGAATAATGCGATCAACGTTGACGTCACAATAAGATTAGGGCTAGCCAACTACATGTAAATGAACAAAGTCATGTTTATCTGAGCAATGATATCTCTGAGCGTTCGTTATCTACCGATCATTGGTACCGGTCATCAGTAGGCCTAGCTTACTTATATACCCGCTGAGCATGTTTAGATATACACGAAATGAAAGACTGATCACATGATTGCTCCTATTGCTAATCATCTGATTAGGATCCGTATCACCATTTTATGATTGGTGTTTAGAATAGTTCTGACTCATAATGGGTGGAGGAAGTAAGTGAGACTTCATTTTTTTTTTTGGTTAAAACTACATAATCTATGCACTGTAAATGACAGATTTACAAACTTTCTCGATTCACTAAATGTATCATTTTTTCGTTTTTGTTTTTAGACAAAAGCAGAGTATAGACGTACAGCAAGACATAAATACTGGTAATGTGATCATATACTGACGTCACAGCTAGGTACTACATGTAGTATACGACCGCGGCAGTTGATAGAGCAATTTTAGTCGGTGGCCCATACGACAGCCAGTAACATGTTTGAAGTATGATCTCACAAGTCTATGCATGCACTGTTTGACTGCGCCGTCCTTCTTTCAAGACCGGCGAACAACATGAGATTTGATCTTTATTGTGTTGCGCTGTATAACAAGCTTTGTCGAAGTAAATGCTTTTATAAGTCATCATATTTGATAAGAATTATCTGTTGCATTGAACTCGGTTCGCAGTCAGCAGTCCGTGACAGTTTCTTCATTTTCTACGAAATTTAGATAATAAAATTGGGAGAATCGACAATACACAAAACGTCTGATAGTGTTACTGGTTTGGATGTTCTTACAAACGAGGCTGCCTATAAAACATGGTTATTCCGGTAATTTGGCATGAATTTGCGAGGAGGACGCACCGGCTACTCGTGATCCCTAGATACAATGGCTTAAAGCTATTCCATTCCAGACCAGCGATTAAAGTTCATCCACAGGCAGGGATGGCCGATGAGCAAGTAACCATTGGAGCAAGTGGTTTGGAACCTGGTCAACTGGTAATCCTGCGATCGAGCGTGAAGTCCGAATGCGGAAAATACTCTTTTCAAGCACACGCTACATACGAAGCTGATAGCCTTGGGCGTGTGAGAGGTGAGCCCGACGCTGGAGGCACTATGTGCCACTCTCGTCAAGAGGGGTATAGTTATAGGCCTGACTCATACTTCTACGATCATATTATTACTAAGTGAGAAAAAACCCCGCACATATCTTACACGTGACAACGGTCAGAATCTATAAACAAAGAAACTTGAAAAATAAGTTCTGACGGGATTTCGTTGTTCTCTGTGAACATAAATAAAAACTTTCAATTTCATACATCAAGCCTATTATGTGACCGTGCATCACAAAACTAAAAGAAAGTCGCTGGCCCTGATTGTGAAGACTAAAAAGAGATAAAATAGGTCAACCTAGTCAATCTTCAGGTTCTTGTGTTTTCTGATAGAGTGATTCTTCTGCTTATTCCTAAGTTTGGAATCATGAAACAAATAGGAAATTGTGTCTTCGCACTTTTTTTCAGGCATGGATGGAATGTGCTAAATGAATGCGAAAGTCTTAAGCTGAGTCTTATCTCTTCAATGTTGTTTTCTACAGAATCTTGCATCTTGTTTTGTTGTTGTTAAACAACCTCACCTAAGCCGAGTGCTTATAGTGCTTGCACCTGCATGGTTGAAACCAAAGCTATTAATGCTACCGTCACAAAGGTTCGTACGAATGTCAGTGTTCGTACGAATTCTGGAGTTCGTAGAGATTAGTAGATGCGGCACCGAGTCTTACGGCCTTCTTACGAATTTCGTACGAATGCTGTTTAATTCGCAAAAACAAATTGTGTACCTACGCCGTACGAGTCCCTTACGAACGCCTTACAAACTCGAAGAGTTGTTCGTAGGAATGCCTTACGAATCTCCTTTCGTAGGGCATTCTTACGAAAGACGTAAGAGCCCTCTATGAACGACTTAAGGCGTTCTTACAATCATCGTCAGAATTTAAGGCTTCTAGAATTGTCTCTCGATCCAACAAAATTTTGCGTAATTCTTACGATGTTCGTACGACGCCTTTCGAAGAGAGGGTTTCGTACGAAATTAAAAAAAAAAATCTTGGACAAGACCATGGACCAGGCTACGAACTTACGAACGGTCTACGAACGGTCTACGAACGCTGGTTTCGTACGGCCTTCTTAAGAAGATCTTGCGAAATTGTCTGAAAATCGTTCGTACAGCGTTCGTAGCAGTTCGTACAGGCATTTGTGACCGAGCCTTAAATAATGTCACATCATCACTTTGGTACTCTTTAGCAATATCATAAATAATAATGGGAATTTGCCTGTGCGTGAGTGGTGGAAACTTAACTGCATTCTCTTTGTGTTTGCCCCGAGTGAGTGAACAACCATCTCTGGGAGGAATTTATTCAGGACTTCACCCTATGGGACTTCTATGGGGCATGGTTCCTGACGCAAAATCCGCCAAAAAGAAGGCCAGACTTTTTAAGACCGATCCAGACATTCACCATTGGGTGTACACTTTCGATCTGTGCGACGGAAATGTGCCCAACGCAGACCAAGGCCCCGGAGAAATTCTCGTCTCCGAAACCGTAACAAGACGTTTTATCGCACCGGATGTGGAAGTGTACAACGTGGAATGCGAATCATTCCAAGGAACCCTTTATCTTCCAAAGGAAACAGGTGAATATGACAAAAGAATACTTATTGTAATCCAAATACATTGATCACTACGTCCATGTAAATATGTGGGCACAACACTGCAGGATCAGAAATAATATGACGTATATAAAAGAGAACATTTATAGTGAAAAATATTTCTTACATCAGAATTCAAATAGCGCTTTTAACGTAAACACAGTCTTCAGGGACGTATTTTGCTTCAATGCCAGAAATTAGTGATAAAAATGGAGTGACATGCCTGTATGAAGGTTTCATGTGAAATCTATGTTCATTTTCTCACATCGAAGGTCAACAGGAATACAATTTTCGTCGTCATGCAATATATATAATATATATATATATATATATAAATAAGAAACAAAAGTAGAATAAAGTTCATGCTGTATTCACCAACGGTTTATTGTTGTTATTGTTATTATTATTGTTATTGTTCTCTCAGTATCAACACCTGAGAAAGAGCGAGAAGCTCTAAAATTTGTGTACAGAAATAAACCGTTGGTGAATACAGCATGAACTTTGTTCCAGTTTTGTTTGTTATCTTGCCAACACTTGGACAACCTACTCAATATATATATATATATATATATATATATATATATATATATATATATATGTGTGTGTGTGTGTGTGTGTGTGTGTGTCTATATATCATCCTAAATTTGTTACAGTACTCTTATTTTTCGTTGTTTTTTTAAATTAATCATTGTGATATGTTTCGAGAACAACGCTATTCAAGGCATGGGAATGTAATGAAAAAAAATCTTATCCTTAACCCACCCCCCCCCCCCCATCATCACCACCACCACCACCACCAAAAAAAAAAAAGAGAAGCAAACAAACAAACAATCACCACAATTATGTGCATTCACGAGAGGATCATAGAATTGTTCTCGTCATCACCTGAAGGATTATGCAAATGATAGAAAAATATATGATGAAGATGTTTGCTGGTAGCAGTTATGTAAGAAAAAAGACAATCAACATTTCCGAGTCGATTTCGTCGTCAAATTCTGAAGACTGACAAATGAAGGATAATTATGTTATGAGCATAAAAATGCCTTTTGCGACAAATGTGCAACAAGATGGTAAATGTATTGTAATATTCAAGTTCTAAATCATTCGAAACAGCGAAGTTATTTAAAGAAATTAATGTAATCTTGCAGGCATGAAACATTTTTCATGTCATGTTATGTGTAAGTTGCAATAGCTGACGTTGACAGTTTAAGACAGGTACACCTCTTTCATCTTTTCGATGTGGAAGTAATGTGTACCATGATTATTTTTACTTGGCAATAACTATGAAACAGTCGCCCCGTCACAACTGCCTCTGATCGTTGAGATGGCCGCACTAGCGCGCAGAAATATTCACGACAGGCCTCAGCTTCTGGCATCCCACGGGTTTGCAGTCCTTGATTTCAAGTACTTCACTGCTATTGGAGAGGCTCTCTTGACACGTGCACCAAAAGGGCAGAATGCCTACCTTGATTGCCAGCTGTTTTATGTAAGTCCAGGAAAATTTTCATAATCCTAACTCTGTCATTTCTCGTGTTACTTATCCTTGTTTAATCAAATCAACGTTCGTTATGATAATATACTTACCTGAACTGAATAGGCTGGTTTACTAATCACTGCAAATCATCTCAAAGTTATTTTCCTCTGTCTGTGGACCGAATAAATGTGCTATCAGTAATATTTGATATCCATTCGTGTATGTAAATAACTGTACCATAATTATGTGTGAAATTTGAAAACAAAGAGTTAAAATTATTAATTTTAAAAATGACATATGTGCACACCAAAAATCTGAATGTTAACATGTAGGATAAATACATGTCTGTAGGGCCATATGCAAATCAAATATACATGATGAATTCAATCCCATAGCGAGCAAAGATCTAATTAAACAATGACATTTATCTGTTTTCGGCAAAGTATTTTCTAGAACCCAATCTATGAGGATATAATGTGCTTAGCAACCATTGTAAGGAAAGACCCATATAGGACCTCCCGTGCTCTGGCTTTCCTTGGATCCCTACGCAAGAACTTTCATAATTTGACTCCATCATACACTATAGGATATTGAAATTTGACCTTACCTCATTTCACATTTCACATCAAGTAAATAAATACATTGACTATATTATACTCTATACCTAGTATCATGTGACAGATGCCTTTCAGGAAATCAAACATAAATATACAAATTTGTTATCTATGCAATTGGAAAACATCCAAGGTCTCCACTTTGTTCAAAGGGTTTGAAACTTTTCATTAAATGGGCTGAATGTGATGGCTTTCATCGTCAATTTTTGACTTCTATTGTTCAGTTTAAACCAGACTTGCATTAAGTTTCCCACACTGTATTTCCAGACGTATGGCTGGATGATGATATGGCTGAATGAAACATAAAGCAAAATAAGAATAAGCTGTAGAACAATATGACATAGTCTAAGGAGAACACAAAACTTCATATCAGATTCTAAGGCTTCTTTCTTCTTTGTTTCCTCCTGCCTTACACTACCCACTTTTGGCACACAGCGGCTATATAGAGCAATTTTAAAGACCAACATAATTATTTATTAATCACAACGGCATTGATACATCGGTCATTTATGTGTACAGGTTGACTCGTCTACCTACGATATCTACGTCAGGCTTGTAATATCGTTTCAATTTCTCTCAAAACTCAGGACATTGTCGAATTCTCACGAAACAATCCCCGCATCGACGACACAAGGTTTGGTATCAGCGGTGGGTCCATGGGCGGCTCATTGGCACTCAACGCAGTAGCCAGGCTTACAGGTTTACCCGTGCGTTGCATTTCAGTTGCAAAATGCACGGATGTCCTTTTTTATTACATGGGAATTCAAACGCCGGACGGTTCCCTAATTCAGCCCGCACCACTGACGTAAGAATTGGTTGTAATTCTTCAATGTCATCTTTAACATTGCATTCATAATTTATCTTTTTAAGCATGAGTTTTGTAACCTGTACAAAAGATATGTATTGACCGATTACCTTGTACTGTGTATATATGGGAGCCCCCATCCAAGGAACATTATGTTCCTTGGAATTTTGTATCGTTTCGGGATGGGGGCTCCCATTCATTATTTTTGAATTCAAATTTCTTTACTCCAACAATAGTATGTAGCGGTATTTCTTTTGTGAATTTTGATCCTTGTTAAATGATGTCTCCGTTTTTTCGTTTTGTTCGTTTGTTTGTTTGTTTTTTGTAACACTCAACGTGTAACAATAACTTTTCCAGACTATGGCTTCCTTGTGATACACTGTAATCATAATTCTACCAACATTAAATGGCTTGATAACCGTTCAGCTATAAACAATTCACAGTCTAAAGACCAATGGTGTAAATAAGATATTGCACAATTCGTTTGTCGACTCCTTACAGTACATAACCAGTTTTAACGTCATTGGGGTTTGCGAGTCAAAGTTAGGATACCAACTGTTCGCATCCATTGATGGCTGAAACCGTTTTTAAGATAAAGCGCAACTTACATGTTTATGTTCAAGTTCATGTGAGAAATATATTGAATTCAAAAGAACAGGGAAATTTTAGTTACATTACATCGAACCTCAAAACTAAAGGAGAGTTACAAATTCAGAAGGTTTTTCATGATCACGAATTAGTGGAACGGTAACATAATGATTATAAGAAATAACTTGGGAATGGTGCTGACGCCATTACCTCATAGTTGCCTTACATTTGGTTTGCACACAAAAAATATCAAATTCATCTTTTTATGAAAACTTAACATTGGAAAAATCACTATGATTTTAGTAAATGATAAGTCATAGCTGTATATTACACTTACGTTGATCGGACGGGGATCACTACTGTCGGTTTGACAATTACAGTTCTTTATATCGAAAATTATCATTGAAATTCAAATGATTTTATTTCCATATAAAATAATACCAAGCAAAATATATAACGCTTGTCAATGCTTGTAACGCTACATGGAAAAGAGGAATTCACAAAAAAAATACATAGCTTGTAAAATTTGTGAATTACTCTAGAAGATGAGGGCATTTCAAGATCTGAAGGACTCCATGAATGAAAATTTTGAAATCCTGACGTCAGGCGATACAATCGGAAAAAATGAGACTCTTGTGACAAGGACAAGGACAAGAACGAAAGCAGGGACGGAACAAACGGGAAATCAAACTAAAGTAAAATGTTGTAGGTTCATTAATTCCAAAACGAAAGGGTGGTATTTCCACAGGTTCGTAAACACGCACCGTCTTTACATTTTCTGATTAGGAAACCACATTTCATTTTTCGGGATCAGCGAACCTTCTGAACACTAGACCCAATTTCATTTTCGAAATAAGGATCGTTCGGAATAACGCCAGAAGTGTTCGGATTAACGAACGTTTGGCTATAGAGAATCTATGTGTTTCGGAATTGCGAACCTTCGAAATACCGAATGTTTGGAATAACGCCAGAAATTTTCAGAATAACGAACCCCTTTCCGTTTTCGGATAAAAACAAATCAGGTAGGCCATATAAGGTATTTGTGTAATTCGGAATAGCGAACCTTCTGAATACCAACTAACCTTAACACTGCTTAACCCTAACCAGGCCCGGCTTTAATTATGGGGTGTTCTGTGGCAGAGGGGGTTGATTCAACCCTCCCCCCCCCCCCAAGATTGAGCAATCGCCATGAAAACTTGCACATGCATTAACTGCGGCGTGATATATCACATTATACAAAAAGAAACGGACATTTTCATTTTATCAATTAATCATGTTAATGTATACATAAAAATCATACATTTTGCTCTAAATCAGAAAATAAAGCTCCTAGAATCCTAATTTTTGGTGATAACATTCTTTGTAGCATTCCTAACAATGTACTTGAAAGAAAATCTGGTATCAAACTTAATTTCTTATACAGTTTGTTGTTTATGAATTTCTTATGTATTTCTTTGTTTTTCGAATTTTTGTTTAATGATTTTGTTTGCAAAATTTATGACAGAACATTTTTGAGGCATAATTATGCTATAATCAATTGATTTCAGTCTATGAGAGTGAAAATATTCATATCTTATGAATAAGATGAAAAAACTCCATTTGCATACTTTTCACACAAGATCACGTTTTTGAGCCATTTTCTTTCTTACAGGCATGTATAAAAGGTGGTGCAGCGTCGTAACGGTAGGCGTGATTTTCGCAAAAATGGTGTCAAAAGATGCGCGAGACTTGAAAGTAAAAAGTCAGGGAACGCGAAAAATGTGTGGGGGGGGGGGTACTCCCCCTCCCCGCCTTTTTAGGGTTTTAATAAGGAACCATTTTTTATTCAGGCAGTTCCTGTGCTATGACATAATCGCTATCACAAGGGGTTTAGTCTTCGGCGAACCTACGAAGATATATGTATATATATATATGTATATAAATATATAAATATATTTATATATAATAGTACATAATATGTATATAAAGATATATATATATATATAAATATATAGAGAGATATAGAGACATATATATATATATATGGTGTCAAAATGGTGTCAAAAGATGCACGAGACTTAAAAGTAAAAAGTCAGGGAACGCGAAAAATGTGGGGGGGGGGGGGCACCCCCCCCCCCCCCACCTTCTTAGGGTTATAGAACCATCTTTGATTCAGGCAGTTCCTGTGCTATGACATAATCGCTATCACAAGGGGTTTAGTCTTCGGCGAACCTACGATGTTATATATATATATATATATATATATATATATAATAGTATATATATATCATGTATTTAAAGATATAGATATATATGTATAATATATATATATATATATATATACATTTATATATATAAATATATATAAATCTATATATAAATATATATATATATATATATATATATATATGGTGTCAAAATAGTGTCAAAAGATGCGCGAGACTTGAAAGGAAAAAGTCAGGGAACGCGAAAAATTTTGGGGGGAGGGGTATCCCCCCCCCCTGCCTGTTTAGGGTAAAGGAACCATCTTTGATTCAGGCAGTTCCTGTGCTATGACATGATCGCTATCACAAGGGGTTTAGTCTTCGGCGAACTTACGATGATATATATATATATATATATATATATATATATATTATGTATATATATATATATATATATATATATATATATTAACATATACTGATCCTCGACCTCATATATCAATTTCGTGATTAAGGAGCGAGGACAGGTATTTGGGTGTCAAGCAGGGCGAGGATGGCAGCCTGTGGACAGAGACTGACTTCAACCATCATGTATTTGACGCGGCAAACCATGAAGACTACGTGGCCCCGGTAAGTGACGCGCACGTACATTTTGATGTCATTCATTATTCGCAATGAATGGTAATGATTATAATTATTGCAATATCTATCTATGAATCCATGAAAGGTGAACAAAAGGCTGCCTTTGAAGTGCATAACGATAGGTTCTCGCAGTAAAGTTAGAGGGACATTCAATCAAGAACTCCTACCGTTAAACTGCCGACAATCTGCACATCGCGCCAACAGACGGTATATAAGCCAGTTCGTAATTAACTTATGTGTACATTGGTAAATTACTTTTCTTTTTTCTTTCACTTCACTAGTTCTTGAAGCAGAATGCATGAGCTTCCCCCTCGTAACAAATTATAGAATTCATATTCAAACAGAGAGTAAACTTACGCAGAGCAGGTGACCAGAATGATTCAACACCTGGGGAAGTATGTTGCATTGTTTCCTCCTGAATGTTGAAGATTTTTCTTTTTATCAATACTGCAAGAAAACCAAGCTGACTGTTTGATGAATGTTCTAGAAAGCACTATTTACAGGGATCACATGAATAATTATCACATTACATATGTTTATCTCGATGAATTTACAAACCAACCTGTCTGTTGGTACAAATGCCCTATTTCTGCTCATTGCGCAAAGTGGAATTACGAACTGGTCTGTTGTTTTGACGTTAAAACGCCTTTTTTATGTGTATGCATAAAGCAGCTAGGGTTCGAACGGTGCTCGGGGCCACTAGAGATTGTTGTTAGGCCACCATATTTTAAAAAGGCAAACTTTTGGTGGTCCGATTGGTGGTGATGGTCGTGACGATTCCTTTACCAAATTTCATAGCAAGTGCTCTTCGACAGTTGCTCCGCGACATTTGTTCCATCGATATATTTGCAGGCAATATTCAGCATTAGATGTATTACAGACTTCAATAAATTCAAATTAGTGTTGAAAATTAAAAAAAATATATTATTGATTGTGATAGTATAATATTATGTGAACATAGAAATGTTTGGATGATTTTGTTTCCATATGTACACTCATAGAGACTATATCCTATCATATGATATTCCTTCTATGAATTGATTTTTATGGTTGTTTTTTATGTACTTCTCGCCAACATTCTTTCGTTTCAAAGACATGATAAATGTAACATCTTTTTCGTACATAATCGCTCAAAAGATGTACAACATAAATTTTGGAATCATTTTCTTCAACCAAAACTTTTCTGGCTTAATTTTTTTTTTTTTTTTTACTGTACAGGACAAAAACAGGAACTTGAAAAACACTCACTTTGGCAGGCGCCAAGTCCAAATCAGTATTCTGCAGTCGAATAATAATGGTGGGACATGCTTACATTTGATAAAGGAAAAATGAATTAAAACAAATAAAACCTAAGAGTATTCTGAATGAAGACTCTTATCAAATCATCTATGGTATTCAATGTCTTAGGTGGAAAATCTAACGATTCCAACCCAATTCCTTGTCTGTGGCGATGATCGATTTCTTCCAACGGAAAAATGTATGATCAGAGTAAGTATATCAAGCTTGTCGTTTATGCAAGAAACTGAATATTTAAGGCAATCCTGCGACTCCGCCGCTACATCGGTGAGTTGGTTATGCTAAAAGACATTGCGAACCATCACCAATATTTATACTCTAAATGATGATGTAAGCACTGCGGATTACTGTTAAAAGGGTTGGCATTATATCAGGGAATGTAATTCCTTGCATATACTCGCGGCCTTGTTTCTTTGCTTCAGTTAGACTATGCCGTTGTACTCTCACTTGTAAGAAATCACCAATAACACGAATAATCTTTTGTTATGATCTTACTGGGAAATGAGTTTAATGACAGAGAACACAGAGAACGTGAATCGAATGCAAATGGAAACTTCCACATTGTACTCTATTGATCCATAAATACAACTGCAATACAATGAAACAACTGCAATCCAATTCTATGAAGTTCAAGAAGCTTAAAGGGAGGTCTTGTATAGTAAACTAGTACATCACCAAAAAGGTTTCTTCTCTCTCTTTTTTTTTTCAACATTTATATGCTTTGGAAAAAATATGAAAAGCATGCAGCCTTTGAAAGCGAAATTCTTTACACCATTAACTTCCTGTAGAACAAGACCTATTAGAATTCAGATCTACTTTTGGTAGATAAAAAGAACAACAGCAAAAAGGTAAAAAAAACAAAAGCCAATTACTTAATTTACGCTTGGAAGGCGACAGAGCGGATGAGACAAGCTGGAAACGGCCATCTTGTAGACTTCGTCCATCTTCCCGGTGCTGGTCACCTCCTGTATACTCCCTACCTTCCCCTCTGTACGGAATCCCGGGTCTACATGCCTGATGTTGTTGACGGTAAGTCAGACAAAAATCGATTTTTAAAATTAAAATTCAGCTGGCACTCAATGAAAAACTTGTCTATTATAGATACTGGTATTGCTTTTACTCTCATGCAGTTCTACCCTTTTGTATCTGTATTTATGAAATCAAAAATTGGAGACTCTGACGAAGGGGCTGATAAAACTGTGGAAACGCTGCAGACTTATGTTGCAGTCATTTCCTGTTTAAAGTAAATAGAATGACACTGCATTCATAATTTTAATGCAAGTTGTACTTTCAGAACATATGACATTTTCTAGTTACCCTGTCAATTGATGATTTATCTGTATTTTTATTCGTTTGATTCATTGGTCGATAAGTAAGTTATGGTCACCAGTTTTACGAGAAGAGACCTCGTATACTGTCCGAGTCTTTAGACAGAAGCAACCCTCCGCAGGTCAGGCTGTGACATATTGGAATTAAACATTTGCCATGAAATCCTTTTTATTTGTTTGTTTGCTTTAATCAATACCAACGACTTAATGTATATACCGTAGTTGTATCATAATCTGAAGATAGTGAGGAATTTGGTGATTTGTTTCAGCTACTGCCAAGTACCCGCCCCCTCAAAAAAAAAATCCATACAATTTGCATTGAAACCCAGGGATACATGAAACATTTTCCCCACTGTCAAACTGTTGTTTTTGATAATCTTATTTTTAAGAATTTTCAGTGAAGATATAATTCAAAGGTTTAACACATTCTAATGTATATCCGATCCAACAGCCCCCGTATACGCCCGCTGGGGCGGTGAACCGAAGCTGCATGCAGAGGCGCAAGTTAAAGCATGGCAGAAGATGCTTGACTTCTTCAGAAAGCATCTTGGCCCTGTAGAGTCTTTGAGACGGGACTGGTTATCCAGTGATTCTGTCTAAAATAAAAAGCTTGAATTTGGATACATTTAGAGTGACAGGTTATAAAGTAAATGCTAGTTGGACTGATCAGCCAATGGCGAAGCCATTATATTTTGTTACTCTCCCTACTACTTCGATTTTTTTAACCATTTAGCATTTTGATGTTGAAGTATTGAAACTGAATTTTATTTGTTGAAAATTAAGTAGTTTTCACTTTTTATGAAAGACCCAGCACAACCTTCGTAACAGAGTGATGCATCCACATTTCCGTGGCAGAGAGTATATTATCGACAGAAAAGAAAGTCAAATTCAAAACTAAGAACCGTAATGAAGGCGATGGAGGATTTGGAGATGGATTTATTTAGTTGATACATGTATGACAGCCGTGAAACAGTCGTGCGTATACTTTTAACATTTTTCACTTCTTCATGAAAACTTCATGACGGATCATCATCAAATTTGGCAAGTAGAATCTCCACGGGAATAGCATCCAGAACCCCCTATCCGTCCCCAAACGATGTTTAAAACAAACAGTGCTATAAATGAGAAAAAAAAATATTCCGAAAATGTGAGAATAATGAGTAACTTGAAAGCTTTTGAAAGAATGTTTATAGAGTATGTGTGTTAGTGTGGATTTCATAATTTTGTTTGAGCTAATTTATCTTAATTTACTTGAACCAGTTTGTGTCGCCCTCTTATTGAGCGTTTCTGGTTTAAGTGGTTGTGAGTTATGTCCATATTTCCTTTTTTTTCCCGTTGGTTTCTAGTTTCTGCTATGTTGTTATGTATTTCATCATGTTAAGCTTGTTTTTATTGTCAATTTGCTTTGATTGATTTGTTGACTGTTGTGTTGTTTTTGTTGTTGTTGTTACACTGTATTCACGGCCTCTCTGGAAAACAGCCTTACTGGTGATTGAGGGCATTTTATTCGGTGATAAGATAAAACAAACAAACAAATTTTGATTACATTAAAAAAAAAACTTAAGGGGGGGGGGAGGGCGGGTAAGAGGGTGCGCGTTGCTCCTCCGGATCTACCACCCAGAACCACATTGTCATTTCACAGATACCGATAGGTCAAGACATTCCCATTTCGGAGAAATTCCTGGTGTCTCTGGACAACAGTAATGACGTCAAGTGAAAGCTTAACCAATTCAAAGTAAAATGATAGCGACAGTTTTACAGATAGACAGCGCCAGCCAATAAGGGAAGGCGGCAGAACATAATGCGAAACTTTCCAAGAAGTTATTATGTTGAAACAGGGCGAGACTGATACCTCCTATTGTCTACACTTTCATCTTTGGAAGAGGGGTCTTTCATGTGCCGAAACTAGCCCTACTTTTTATAATTTCATTTACTTCTTATTCAGCGTTGATCATGCTTCTGGGTCTTTCACATGTGAAAAAAAAAATTCATGCGCGCCCCCATGCGGCGATATATGATGACAGATCAAAAAAAAAAAAAAAAAAAGACCTATTGTGTCGCGGAAAGTCGGCTGCAACACAAAAGTGGGAAAAGGTGACAGCCAAATCTGGCATCAATGGATATATCGAAAACACAAATAATTAGCCTATTTTTCAGAATATTCACCATATAATGTTCATGAAGATTGCGTTTCTTTGTATTTTTTACAGCATTCGTACAGTAAAATGAACTCTGCAGACTATATGGGAGGAATTATAGGTCTTTTTTTTTTTTAAATGTTTGTGGGGGAATGCTCGATCTTTACAAGGATTGCTTTTTTAGCATTCCTCCCAATCCCCTGCAACTTCAAAATTCTCTTTATGTTTTTTCTTTTTTTACCTTATCAATATTGTGGTATATCCACAAGTTCTGTATACCATATTTTGTCATGTCTGTTCTAAGCACTTATATCTTATTAAAGAATGTAATAAGTAAAAAACATGTTTTGTAGGAGATGGAAAAAAAAAAAGAATGAATGAATGCATGCAGGAATGAATGAATGCATGCAAGCATAAATCAAATGAATGAATGAATGAATGAATAAATGGGCTTGAATGGGGCTAGCAGAGCAAGCGCGTAACATGGACCGAAAAAGGTCAGTCGGGGATATGTTCCGCGGAAACTACGTATATACACTACAGACGGAAGGCTCTCGTACCCTATACTGTAGGGCTATGCATACCAACGGAACCAATGTAATTGGCTGACGATGATCAGTTAAAATCGTGTCATTATAGCGTGCCGACGAGCTGATAGCTGTCTCTTCCAGTGAAAATTCAAACCAGATCCTTGATATTCTGTCAGCTGTTGAGGGCAGTGTATTTATAAGATATATCTACTATTTTAGTTTCAAAACTTGTCAATCTAGGATTGTGACTTAAATGTGATGGAGGATGGTGAGGTATACTTCATGCAACACGTCCATAGGGACAGTGGTTACGCATCCCCCTCAGCGGTGCCAATAGGGGCAAGGGGAGAGCGTGGGGGGGGGGGAGGCTTTGTCTGTCTCTCGGAGGAGAACCGCAAAACTCAAAAGCTCCTGTAGAATGGTATAGTAAAATTAAATTTTTGTGTTGATTTACCTTCAAACACTAAGAGCTAAAACATACTTCTCGTAAGGACTTACAATTCATCTTTCATCAATCATTATTATTATCATTATTATCAATCATTGTTATTATCGCCAGAACGACAATGGTTCATCCGCCTACAGCATGTGGCTTATCCGACCCCAAATCTGCATTAGAGAAGAATTTGCTGTATAACTGTATAAATGTACTTTTTTTTCTCTATGTTTCGGTCATTGTTGTACCCGTGCTCCCCATCTTAATCTTTAACTCGACTTTAACTGGGACCTACGCTCAACAAGCTCGCTTTTAAGTAGGTTCCTTCATATTTCTTTAGCATCCATTCACAGATTCAAAACTTCATATATCGATCACTATATGTTTTATGTATTTGCAATATTTTATGTATGTCTCCAGCTTGATATCATGTACTTCATTTAATTTTGTTATATTTGATGTATTTTTTCATCGAGAAATATGAAAATAAATCGAAATTGAAATTGAAATTGAAATCATTTGAATTTGCTAGCAGTATAAAATCGAAAAGCTCAACAAAAAAATTCTCTGGCTGACGAGATTTGCCAGATAATGAATTATCTTCTATATAATTTCGAGTTCAAAAGTGTGAAATGATGAAAATCAGTAAACCGACTTTTATTCCGGCAGCGTCATCCCCGTTCAGTAGAGGGTGTGTGTCCGGGCGTGATGATCGAATCGTGTTCAATCAGTAATGTTGAATCGCATGCAGACACAAAATGCGTGCAATTATACCCTCTCGCGAGATGGATATCGCAATCGCCCGATATGTTGTAATCGATGTCATCGAGTGTAAAACGTCACGTAGCAGCAACGATCGGGTAAATTCTGATACTTCCGGCGAACCTATTTGGTTGATATTTCGCACTTATGTCATTAACCAATGGCAATCGCGTTATCATGGTGTGCTTTCGCACATTCATCTACATTAGCGTAGCCTATTAGAGCAAAAATCAACAGTTCTACAGACCCACGAGTACCTGAAGAGAACTGTAGGTTTTCACTTTAAATGAGGAATGGAAAACTCTACTTCTTGAGCCCCCCTGCTATTATCTTGCATGATGCTGCGCTGTGATCATAATACGATGAATAAGTACAAAGTACGTTCACATACATGCCAACATTTTGATTTGAGAAAGCAGTAATCCAGGCAAGGGCGTGAAACGACCAAGCGGTGGGGGGGGGGGGGGGAATAAGGGGGACTTGCCCACCTCCCAGAGCAGGAAAAGAAAGGAAAAAATGGAGATTTGAGAAGTAAGATGGGTCGACAGGCTGCTTAGAAGTCCTATTTCAATGATGAGCAAACGATAATCAAGACTCCTAGATTAATTTAGACATCAGTCAATTTTACTTTTATGCAACAATTATGTCAGACCAGCAATCTATTAACATATTGTTACCCCTCATTCAAGGTGAAGGACAACATGTCTTACCATTGGTATAGTTACTTCAAGGGTAAATCATTCAACACTGTTTGAGTTTTGTAAACATTGTGTTTTTAGCGAAAATTGTTCAAGTACATGGAAGGTAATTTTATATTTTTTATATTTTTTTATCTTTTATATAGAGGGCGCGCGCCTGACAGGCAGCCGTCTTACGAACTTTGTCTCCCAAAATCACTTCATATCGACAATATTCTTGTGTCAACCTACTTGAATCAAGTATCAATGTGTTCGTTAATGCATCGTGACCTCCTTGGATCTTATTCGTGGCACTTTGGAGTCGCTTTTTCTTTGAATTAACGTTTCTTCAAACACTTGGTCTCGCTACCTCCAAGCTCAAGTTGATCTGCCATCTGTTTCTACACGCTTGTTCGCTTTACGTGTTATACAACATCGGGCATTGGATTATCAACCCTTTTCTTAAGAAGCAAAAGAACTCAACCCTCTTCTAAAGATCGTGACAATGAACGAACCGCACCGATGGGTTTCTTCAAGGCATTGATTCTTGTCTACACGATACTACTGGTAAGCGAATGCGAATGTAGTGTTTGTGTCCGCCATGATGACCATTCGCTCTATCCGTCCTTCCGCGCAAAAACAGCTAACTGTTACGCTCCGAAAAGATACTTCAACGCCCCGGTAAGATATTGTGCGAACTCATGTGCCACATTCAACATTCCTTTGATATGCTGTGGTGATATCAAATCGAACCCTGGGCCCGTGTATCGAGCTCCGTGTACCTCACATCTTCACGATGAATTACCTGCGAGTAATGGGTTTACATACAACTCGACCAAACTGTATAGCTTGGCACATTTACCTAACCCGTACCACTCCGAGAAAACCTGGAACACCATTAAAGAACTTGGCATTAGAAAGAAATTACCAACTCATCGAGGTACTCGTGCAGGGAGAAGGAAAAGCAAGCATTTTCGCAACCATATACCAACAGTCAATGAAGTCTACAGGCAGAAAAGAGACGTTTCGAACAGAACCTCGAATGCACAAAACATAATTCGAGTCCATTCGTCTCGTCTTTCAAGCAGTGGTGATCATTGTAAGTTATCGTTACCGTCTTTCCTACTTCTCAATGCACGTTCACTACCTAACAAATTTGACGAACTCGAGTCCACCATTCTCGAACACAACATCGATCTCTGTGCAGTCACTGAAACTTGGTTTCGGCATGATTTACCCACTGAACTAGTGTCGATTCATGGCTACTCTGTGTTTGTTAAATCAAGAGTGAATCGTGTCGGAGGAGGGGTTGCCTTTTACCTGAAACATGACCTGTACCCTTCTTATCCAAGTGACATAGTTGTGCCTGATGACTTAGAGGTAACCTGGATTCGTCTTCGCCCTACTCGTTTACCCCGGGATGTTTCTTGTATATTCTGCGCTGTTATTTACTACGCACAGCCTGACACAACGACAGCGAACAGACTGACTGAACACCTTCTAACCAGTATCGACACGCTGTCGACATCCCATCCTGATGCTGCTTTCATTCTATCAGGCGATTTCAACCAGCTAGACGTGCGACCTCTTTTGACAGATAACCGATTCATTCAAGTGGTTAATCAACCTACCAGAGGTGACCGCATATTGGACAAAATTATCAGCAACGTGAGCCAATATTACTGCAATGTTCGAATCTTGTCTCCGATTGGAACATCTGACCACGCCACAATACTTTGGCAACCTCACTCCCCATGGTAAAAGACAAGCAACATATCCAGTCTTCGCGTGAACCGCCCTATGCCCGACAGCGCCAAACGCTCGTTCGGCAGGTGGATAAGCTCTCATGATTGGTCAGAAGTTACAACGGCCAACAGCGTCAACGCCCAGTGCGAATCGTTCTTCCAGACTCTTCGCGACGCTATAGATCTACACTTCCCGAAACGCCATGCAAAATTGCACTCTCGTGACAAGCCCTGGATGTCCGCCGAAATTAAATTACTTATTAAACGTCGTCAGGTGGCGTTCCATAACAAGCGCTCTACTGAATGGAAATGTCTCCGAAACCGTGTCAAAGATGAAATCAGGAAAGCAAAGAAAGAATACTACTCTTCTCGAATACAGCGCTTAAAACGAGAAAATCCAACCGCATGGTACCGTGAAATCCGTGTCTTAACTGGCAGTAGAAGTGAACCTCCTCCCTTTGTGATCGACGGAATAGAGCCCTCTGATTTCAAGGCGACTGCCGACGCGATAAGTGAATATTTCGTGGCGATTTCAGAGGATTTACCTCCATTAGATTTGGCTCTTCTTCCTGCCTTTCTCCCTCCCCCATGCCCTTGCCCAACAATTTACCCATGGGAAATTCAGAAAGCCCTACAAAAAGTCAAACTAAAAACAGCATGCGGACGGGATGAGATTTCAGCACGGATCATACGTGAATATTCATTCGAATTAGCCACTCCACTCGCACATATCATTAACTCTTCACTACAAAAATGTGTCGTTCCGGATATGTGGAAACGTGCTATCGTAATTCCGATCCCAAAAGCCTCCCCACCTAGGCTTGACAAACTACGCCCCGTCTCGCTTACTGATCATTTTGCAAATGTCGCTGAAGGCTTTGTATCCAAGTGGACTTTCAACGACATGCTGCCAAAACTAGATCCACATCAATTCGGGAACCGGAAGTTTTTGTCTACATCACATTGCATCATTGACATCTTGCACCACATGTACGTGAATGCAGAGAAGTCGAAATCGTCTTCCACGCTGGTTCTGACTGATTTTACAAAAGCCTTCGACCGAATCGACCATTCTGTAGCGATAACTAAACTCATCAAACTAGGAGTTCGCCCTTCTGATTCCATGGATCGCTGATTTTTTGTCCTCGCGTCAACAATGTGTACGTTACAAAAGCACACTCTCCGACTGGTCAAGTATACATGCAGGTGTCCCCCAAGGTACTCGATTAGGTCCCATTATCTTCCTCGCAATGATCAATGACTACCAACCCCCTCCCGGTATTCAAGCGTATATGTATGTTGATGATGTGTCTCTCGTTGAATGCCGCTCCCAAAATCAACTATCCAACATGCAACTGACGGTTACTCAGTTCTCTGAATGGTCTCAAATGAATGGAATGAAACTCAACCCTGTCAAATGTACCAGGATGGAAATCTCTTTCATGCGTGACCCCTCGACAATTGTTCCTATTCGACTTGAAAACTGTGTCATTGACTGTGTAGACACAGTGAAACTTCTCGGTATCACCATACAAAAAGATCTTAAGTGGGACTCTCACATTGCAGACCTTGTGAAACGTGCCAACAGAAAGCTTTACATGTTACGCCTATTGAAGCGCCATCATCTTCCAATCCCCGACATGATCGCGATATTCCATGGTTACATCAGGCCTATATTAGAATACGGAGTTCCCGTCTGGAGTGGTGCCGTTAACAAAGAGCAAATCGCGACACTGGAGCGGATCCAGAAACGCGCTCTTCGTATTATCTTTGGAAGAGATTACACAACCTACGACCAAATACTGCTCGCGCATGAACTTCAATACTTGGAAGGAAGGAGAAAGCTGCTTTGCTTGTCCTTTTTCAAAAAGTCGATGAGAAACACTCAGCAATTCAGAGACCTTATCCCACCAACCCGTCAAACTGAACGTCAGTTACGACACACTCGTAGTTTTCAAGAGATACGATGCAAAACCAACAGAATGAAGCAAAGTCCTATTCCATACCTGGTTCGGCTATACAACTCTCAGTAAAGCTCCATTATATTCATTGTTTGGTCTTAATACTACGACCTTGCTTATGTTTATTTATTCTAAAAAGCAGATGTGCAATATTTTTTTTTAATATAGTATGGACTTCAACAATTCGCTTCTTTGTGTGTGTGCCAAGTGGCCGTCTTGTTTGTTTCATTATTTCTTTCTCTTCTCTTCTCTTCCCTCTCCTTCTTCTCCCTTCCTCCCTACATGGTCCGGTTATACAATTCACAGTTAAGCTTTAGCATATCAATCCCAATGGTTTATTGGTCACACTCTCCTTATGTATTTTTCTTTCTTTCTTTCTTTCTGGATGCATAATGTGCATTATTCATTTTCTAAGCTTTGCATTGTATTGTATTGTGCTCTATTGCATTGTATTTACGTGCGCTTCCAACATGGAATCGTCTATGATCAAGCTGTTATTTCTTTTTCTTCACTCTCTCTCTCTCTCTCCTTCTTTTCTTTTGTGACAAATACTTGTACTTATTGTACATTGTACTTAACCTCCAACACTTTTGCAATTTGCTCTCATTTGAGGTTTATCAATGTCTTTTGAGCAATACGTCCGTTTAAATATAATAATAATAATAATAATAATTGTTTTGGATATAAACTCCAAATTTTATTGTCCAAGAATGGAAATTCATATGTAATGCATATGTGTGTATACGTGGTATCTTTTTTTTTATTTTTTTTATTCCAGATATGCACGGTCCGTTGTTGTTGTTGTTGTTGTTGTTGTTTTTCCCCTATGTCAATACCGATGTTTGAAACTCATGTTAGTATTATGTGAATGTTTACAAGGCAGACTGCTATGTTTCTGTTTTCGGGGTATTTTTTTTTCTAAGTCTCACATATCTTCCCTCGCATCCGCTATAGTTTTTGGTTACATTGATTCCTCTTACTCTTCACTAGACTATATAACACTCCTCTTCTTCTCACCTTCTTTCTCCCTTGCATAGTTATCCCTCCGTTCTTTTGCGCGTTCTCTCTCTCTCTCTCTCTCTTCTTTCTGAATACAATTACGGTTGTATCTTTTGTTTCCAAGAGGATGGTACGGTTACTGTTTCGATTGGGCTTATGGGTTCCAATGTGTGTGGTTTTTTTTTTTTGTTTTTTTTTACGATGATTTCGAGATAATGCGAAATATTTTATTTGATATGAAAGAGTGTAAATTTTATAGAGGAATTTGATTTATATTATGAAAATATGTATATTTGTAATTCTGTTAATTGTTCTAGTCTTTGTACACTTGATAATTTCATCAATTCCATTTTTTCTTCCGCGGACTGTTTATATCTGTATTATGATATGATTCATTTTATGGAATTGTTGATTTATTTTTAATGCTCCAGCATTTTGAAGTAATGAACAGTTGCATACAAATGATTGAACTTATAAATGTATCTTAACTGATGATGTTTATGTTTTTTTTTCTTACGCGGACTCCCGCTTTCTCTTTTTCTCCCACCCTCATTTCTGCCTCCATAATCCCTATCAGTCTGTCTGTCTTTCTTCCCTTCCTCACTTCCTCTCGAGTCCATATCCGACTGATTATAATATGATGTGTTCATAATGGAAATGCTCTTTGTAATTTTATCATTATTTTATCTATATTGTGTATGTGTTATACTTTTGTAACATCGTGCAATTCAGTCTCTGACTGCAATACGATCGAAATAAAACCATTATTGAATTGAATTGAATTGAATTGAATTTTAATCACTCCGCCGAGTGAGATACGCGTGAACCATTTTGTTTTGTTGTTTTTTGTGTTGAAAAATTGTTATCATATGAGCACATACAAATTCCAACGTTAAAGGCATAGTGACGGGAAATGTAAACAGTGGGTATATATTCGAATGTTTCATTGTTTCCCGAATAAAACTTATTCATTATAGTGGGGAAAAAGGGGGGAAAGAAATGAGAAGTCTCGCTTCATGGCAGATTTTTAAAAGGGTGACAATGGGGAGGGAAGATGTCGCTCTGTATCACAGTGGCTGTAGGTGGAGGTGAGTGGGAGGTACAAAGACTCGCCTTCCAAAGAGCGGACAAACACATATTTTCTTTTCTCTTCTTTATGCCATCGAGATATCTAATACACAATAAATTCGTTTTCATTAGTCAACTTGGCAGTCTGGTACTCCACCCCCCCCCCCCCCCCCTCCATGCCCGTACAGTGTTCAACTCACATTGTCATTATAAAACAGACTTTCGGTATATCATCACTTGCGAAGGGGTAGAAATGAAGTACCCGGCTATCATCACGATCAATGTATACAGCATTTTTTCCTTCAAATTTGATATAATTTAGGCTATATACTCAGTAATCAGAAGATGACAGAGGTCATTTTCCGAAACTCTGACGCGTACAGAAAATTATGCAGTGTGTGAGTATCATAATTCGCGATCGATCTCCCATATTTGCCCGGATCAAAATGGCATATGGTACGGCTCCTTCATATCAGCACAGCAATGAGGGAGCGAGGTCTCCAGTGTTCTTAGCAACAGTTGATATCAATACACAATGGCAATATAATGCATTGATTACACCGATGATAATGTGCGCTACACGGTATACTCGTATGGGGGATTGTACATTGCAATGCCTGAAGTAAATTGAAATAAAGTGGAATATCAACGTACACAAGGCGAAAAACGGAGGGACCCACTGAAAAGACGGAGCTTGTAGAGTGTGGGCCCCTCGGGAGAGAAAGAATCAGTGGATAATATTGGTAGCAATCGGCATCAGAACAGAACAAGAATGACTGAAGCAACAACAGTAGAAAATAATTGTAACAGCAAAAGAAGAAAAAGTAAAGAAAGAAGAAAAGATGGAGAGAGAAAAAAGAAATGTTTAAAACAATTGACAAAGTAAAAATAGAAATAGACAAAATGAAAATAGAAATGGAAGCCCACACAGTCAGATAGAAAAGGAAAAAAACACACATAATGACAGCACTGCCACATAATGACAGACTGCCACATTTGTAGAGCCAACAAATGTCAAAATCACCCGCTAATGTCAAAATTACTACAAATGTCATAACACGTCAAACCATGGAATGTCAAAATTTCCATTTTTACTGCAAATGTCATAACGCGTCAAGAACAAATGTCAAAACTCATTGTTTGCATTATAATGATGAAAAAATAGCGAATCAGACTATAATTTGATCAATGTTTGTTTGTCTGTCCGTCTGTCTGTTAATTAGGATGAAACTTGGTGGGTGGATGAAGGCTGATCCCAGAATAACCCGTAAATGCCTAAACTCATGCTTGCATTATAACAGCGAGAAAAATGATATAATGAAATAAAACGGATTAAAATACAATCAAATCAAATAAGTGTCCCTGTTTTATGTGTATACGGATATATTAATCGTCTGTTTAGAGCATGGTTTTAATCTATTTGTTAAGGCCCTGTCACACCTTTCCGGGTAAGCTACGCGGGTTTGTAGCGAGTAGGAATTTTCCAGCACGCAGATGAATTTTCTGCGGGCGGACAATGATGTTGGCGAGTTTAATACGTACATTGCGTCTTACCTGCTAGACGCGTGCTACTTACCTGCCACTTGAGTGTATTCCGAGTGACCTTCGTGAGAGCTCTGAAACCGATCCGTTTTCAGTAACGAGCGACATACGGGGCCTGCGAAGTACCTGCGTGGGAGTTGCCTGCGAGGTGCTGCCGCTAAGGGCCTCCTTCTGGTGTTCTGCGTGACCTCTGCAGGCAAACCCTCTCGACTTATCCAGAACAAGTTTAGAGCATGCTCAAGGCCTTGTCACACCGTGTCTGGGGAAGCCTTGTTGATTTGCGGGGATTTTTTTTTTTTTTTTTTTTTTTTTTTTTTTTTTTTTTGCTACCCGGGGCTCCCTGCAGTTGGCCCGCACCTGACAGTAGGCCTACCTAGCACGTATCTCGCCCGTGGTTGCCCGGAAGTGCGCACGAAAATCATATTTACCCGCAGCCAAGTTTTGAGCGTTAATGACCAAAACTTTTGGTGAGTCGCGGACTCGCGGGAATTACCTGCGGAGGTCCACACAGAGCAATAAAAGCGGTAACTGATCCTCAGCGTGCACGCAATTAGTTCCCATAGCTCGCTCTTCGCCCGCAGAAGTGACCAGCTACATGGAAGTTGGCAGTCACTGTAAGAAGCCCGTAGTTATAGTTGCCGCAAGTCACAGGTAGTTGGCCAGCTTGAAGTACGTAAGTTGCCCGTGGATCTATGCCAATGCGCCAGAAGCGCGTGTCATTTGCGGGCATTCTATGAACATATCGTCGGCCGTTTCACATGTTTCGCGAACCGACGTAAGTGGTAAATTTCGAGCAAATTTTCACTTTTGAGTTTTTCATATGTTCTTAATGTACATACAAAGATCTACATATGAATTGAATTTGGTAGCATAAAAACACCGGGAAATATGAAAAATCGTTTACGTCCCCTTGAAAAAGAGGCCCTTTAGTCGAGGTGAGTGTTTCACGAACTGACGCAAAGCAATGCGTCTATGGGAAATGAGCGTGCGGTGTAACTTCGCGCACAGTGAAACGACGTGGACAATGTTTAGCACTGTACAGGACCCTCACACCCTGACACGTCAAGGCGGCAAAAATATTATGACTACAGCTGACAGTGTGTACAGTTGCAGGGATGCCAAGTTCAAAAAGTTTTTATGAGTGAGATTTCCATGACTCGGCATCTCGTCGCGCGAATATGTGCGCGAGCGAGGGTTTGGGAGAGGTTCTTCTCCCCCGTGGCCTCCCTCGGTAGGGAGCTTTTTCAATTTTTAGCTTTTAATGGTGCGATCAGGTGCTTACTTTAGTGACTTTTTTTTA
Organism: Diadema antillarum; assembly: GCF_040938485.1. NCBI lineage: Eukaryota > Metazoa > Echinodermata > Echinoidea > Diadematoida > Diadematidae > Diadema > Diadema antillarum. Next base: position 705,755 of record NW_027270929.1, on the reverse strand, counting down.
CTTATTTTGAAAGACAAAAGGGAAATATACCTTCAATTGCAACTACCACTTTAATCTTTTGAGCTATGCTTGTTATTATAGGCCTAAGTTGCAGACTTCGCCCGATGCGTGAGAAAAATGGGTGCCATGCGTGAGATCGTGAGACGGACCCTAAATGCTTGAGTCTCACGCAGAATGCGTGAGACTTGGTAGCTCTGCAGTTGCTATGCAATCGATGAATAAAGATTCCGTCCGCCAATGCATGATACATGTCCGCATTACATTGCACACAATGTGTTTTGCGCTGTACAACTCGAGTTCCACTTAATATCAAAGATATGTAATAAAAATTGCTTCATGCATTTGAAGATAAGAGGAACTGAAGAACTCTTTTTCGTAACATCCGTAAACAGGCATAGGCCTACGTTGAGATACATGTAAAACCATTGTTAAATCATTTTTTTTTTCTTTTTAATAGTCTAATTGAGTTACCGTTTTATGTTAAAGCTTGTTCTTATGAATCTAGTTTTAAACACACCGCACAGGAAGAACGTAAACACTTTTTTGGTTTTTACTTTCAGGTTTATATTTTACTGTAATCAGTAACAACAAATATAGCTTAAACGTATCACATTTTAGCAAACGTTATACTCTTTTTTAGGCCGAGGCAGTAAGATAAAATTCGATTTTTTTTTCCTATACATTGTTGAGTTTTCCTCTATAAGGTACAAAAGCAAAGAGTGAGAAAATGGACAATCTGTCGTTGCTTTAATACGAATACCATTAATGTAGCAATGGAAACAAAGGATCAAGGTGGAAAAATAGCTCAATCTTTGAGTGAAATGCAGATTTGATTGAAGTTCATAATTGAACCTCCGGACTGTTAATCTACTGCACTCATCGAAAATGATGGTAGCCTAGCAAGACATTTAGTTTTAAGGAGAAACAAAAATTATAAAGACAGAATTATGCTGAGTCTAAAGAAAGGCAATGTAAGTGTCAGTCATAATCTATTTTTTTTTTCAAAGTGCAACAAATCATACAAAGTTTTGTCATGCGATGTTTTATTTTTAACCCCTTAATTCTTTTTTAAGTTTTAGCGCAGCAGGAAGACTATCTATGTTGTTGTGTCACCGAAGAATAGTGACTAAAAAAGAAAATACAAATAGAAAGAGATTATTTTTTTTTTACATAAAGACAGAGCACTTAAAAGAAGGTAATGCGATTACGATTACCTTAAATCAATGTTGGTCGAGTATATTATTATGAACATTTCATTCAAATCTTTAGAAATGCTACGTTTTCAAAAAAAGAAAAATGTTGACCTGCAGTGACATCAAGTAATGCTGTCGACGTCTCATCCAGCGATGCCGGCATCGAAAATTACAAAATTCACCCATACTTTTGAACGGATTGACTGACTCTTCCCAAACTTCAACGAAGTTTTCTTCGTATATTGTTGCATTCACTCAATCAACATGTACTGAGTAGTTCCCAAGAAAACCAATGGGCAGGACCTCCCAAGGGGATAATGAGCTGACTTCAAAGATCTGCTTCTCTAATTCTTCTCCAGAATTGCTCACTTCAAGATTTTTTTTTTTTTTTTTTTTGGTGATGCGAGCTGAGTCCCGATTAAGAATCATATTTTGGCATAACAGGTTCTGTTGTGCCTCAATTCAGTGCTTGTCAGGGGCAACATTATATCTATCGTATATCAGAAGCGTCTCAATGATTTTATTTATGCCTTTATTATTGGTTGCTTACATTAGTAAAAAAATGGAGTTCAATCATATTCAATAAAATTCACTGATTGATTTAAATCAAAATTGTCCTCAGACGGGAATTACAGGGTTTTCAAAATAATAAAGTATGTTTACTTGGCTTGACCCACGGGATAGTCCACCAAATTGCAAAGACTATACTGTATAACATGGGCATAAAGATACATTTCTTTCGTTTTATTAATGACAATTATGAGAAATATTTTTAAAGAGGAAATACACCCCCTCGCCCCTCAAAAAATGAACTTCAAAAGAGAGAAGCATTCAATACTCAACAATAGAAAAAAAAAAGAATGACAAAAAATTGGGATGAGAAATGAGGAAGATAATTATGACAGTTTGAAATTTCATTTTTTTTAAACCGAAAAACACCAGCGGATTATTTTCCTGACCAGTCCTTATGAATATTCAAATAAGCGAGTTGATGTCATAGCCTCACAATTTCTCAAGTATGTTATAAATGAAATTCAGAAAAATTGTTATTTACAGCTAATACAAGTAAAAACATGTTCCCATGCCAAGATATTCCAGTGTTAGCATCTGTTCCTTGGTGGTTTTTTTTTTTTTGGTGTTTCAAGGCAAGTTTCGTATTTGTACAGCTGAAAAATTAGATTTTTTTTTCATTCCTGTATGTAAAGTGAATAAGAACTTGTAAGAGCATGACCTCGTCAATTTGCTGTTTTGAATATTCATAACGACCGGTCAAGAAGTGTTTCCCGAAGAAAAAAATGTGAAATTTAAAAATGTCTTATCTTCCTTATTTCTTATCCGATTTTTGCCATTTTTGTATTGATCTGTAGGGAATATATTTTTCCTTTTATTTCTATACAGATTGGTCTGAAGGATGCTGAACAATTTCTCATGAATATGTCTATTATCTTGTGAAGATATCGGATTTCATGACGACGATTGATGGCTTACCTTTTTCACCTTATACAAGATAATATGCTCTTTGATATAAATTGTGATTTTAATGGAAAGTGACATTGGTGATAACAAAAATGAATATTGATACGTTGTTAACATATCTATCTAGTTCGTGTAACTGTATTTAGAAGCATTACTTCATTGTAATCAAGAAAACAAGATTACTTCACCGACATGGTTTTAACGCCATTGGTGCCAGTGTCTAGAAATTATTAGACCTTCATAGAATAAAACAAAAGTAGCAATGACAACAAAATGGTAAGGGTGATCATAATCTGCAAAAACAGAAGAAAAAAAAAACCAATATCCAGACACATCTTGTGATGACCACAATTCATATCGATGGTGCTTCCTAAACACTTACTGGTATTTTCCTAGCTTGATTCATGAAATTACTATAATTGATAGGTATTGTAAACAAAGTGTAAAATTGACAATTAATAGCAAGAATTAAAGTAGTTTTATTTGATAGTTAGGGTATTTTAGAAAATCTCTGGACCATCTGTGAAAAAAATTGCTTACCAATAGCTTTCTTCATCAGTGTGTTCATAAAGGTGTCTACTAACACCTCTCAATTAGTTCCAACCCGAATCCTTGTGGACAATTCTGGGGAGCCAATCAAAGTTGGGCACCCGGAAAGGGGGGAGGGGCAGAAATGGAAAAACAATTTTTGTCCAATATAAGCATGTGAGATGTCTAACTAGGGGTTTATGGGGGTCCTGAATCGATTCCAACATTTAGTTTTGAGTAAAAAACTACTATCTAACCGTAAATTAGGCCACGCCCTCCATTTTCCACCGCCGAAATACGTTAATATTGGTATTTGTATACGTATCTCATTGGGCTTATATAGTGGGTTTTTAGGGTACACTGAAAACGCATTTGTGTGCGATGGGAAGTAGTCGTTCCCATTTCTCTTATATCCATTACACCAAATATAATTCTATTACTGCTGTACATACTTATTAAATGTTTGATTCTCAATAAGTTCGAACTAATATCCTTGTTGAAAGAACTGAAGATCCAGTTAAACCTACGCAACAAGGGAGGGGGGTTGGTCAAACACTGGGAAATTATTTTTATTTTCCAGTATTAGCGTGTGAGATGTCTAATTAGGGGTTTCTGGGGTGCTGAATGGATTCGAAACACTAGTTTTGAGTAAAAACTACTAACTGACCATTAAATTAGGCCACGCCTACTTTTTGCTCCCGCCGAATCATGTATCATTGGTATTTTATACGTATCTCAGTGGGTTTATGTAGTGAGTTTTTTAGAGTGCTGAATTGAGTTCCATCATTGAATTTGAGCTATACCCACTCTAAAAAACAGTGCGCAAAACACTGCAACATAAGTGTGCAACTGGAAGTAGTCGTTCCCACTTCTCTTACTTCCATTACGCCCCATTACAATCCAACAGAAATGTATCCCAATATCAAAACCTTGGTACTTTACCCTACTCCCCGACATCTCCCTCACTACTCTCATCAGCTCTTTGGTTGATGTTCTGGCAAGAGTTACCATGACATTTGCCGCAAGCAGAAATACACTTGACTCCTTGCTACAGCACGTAAGTGTGCTACAGTCCCCCTCACAGTTGCAGCTGACAAACTTCAGAAGATAGTCCGGTGCCATGGGGTCTGTTGAATGGCCCGGTGCGTAACCTTGGTCACCGAGCTTCCATCCGTACTCCAAGACATGAAATGGAGATGGAGTTTGCAACATTAGCCAATCGCTGGTTTGGAGATAAGCTCGTAGAGAATACTGCGCTACAGATTCTGTTGTCGGGGACAGTTTCTCAGGTTTGATGCTCCCAGCAGCAGCCCACATGCTGAAGATGTCAAATCTCAAGTCTCCCAATTCTTTGGGCGGTTTTCCATGGAACATGAGCTTAAATAATTCACAGCCGGCTTTAATGATATCATCTTTTTTGGCTCGGATGTCCAGAAACACACCCATGGCCCTTTCTGCATTGTCAGTCTCGCAGAGTTTGTTTGCCAAAGTTGATTGGCTGAACCCAGAAATCGCTGACACTGTATCGCAGCCGGAGAAGCTCTGCAAGAAGATCAATACTTCCATTATCTCTCTGGGAGGGCCTCCCTGATCTTTGCGATATCATAAGATGTTTCTTTTGCTCTTGTGAGGAAGATGGGGTGGTCTGCAGCATGATGAATCATCAAAACCATGATGTCGGTGTCCTCAGCCCTAACCTCAACAGGAGAATCTTTTGACTTTAGCAGTGTCTGCATCATCGTGGCATTGCTGTACACTGATCCCATTTCTACTGAATGTCTCAGCAAGCAGCAGAATGAGCTGGACCTTGTTGCTCTTGTTGTCAAGGAACTTTTCTCTTGGAACGAGGCTTTTGATGTCTGGGTAAATCAAAATGTCGCAGCATGGTCCTTAGTGGAGCTGCCGTATCCATCAAAGACCATTGTGATTTGGAGAAACTGGCTCCCCATGGACTTCACAAACTGGAGGTAGCTTTCGGCAATGCCCTTCCAGGTGAGGTTAGCCTCCCACTTGACGTTGTGCAGGAACCACCCACCATCAATCAGCACACTCGTGCAGGGGGTTTGTTCAACGGGTTCCACAAATGGCCTTCGGTCTTGACTTCACGCTCATTGATGATGATTAGACGGTTGAAGAGCTTGAGTGATCCAATAACCAGCTTCTTTTCATTGACTTTGGGTCCACTTCTGAGGCTCTCTAATGAGTTCACCTTGTGCTTAGTTTCCATTGAATCCAGAACCGTTCGTCCATTCATCTTGGCCTGCATGGCTCTGCCAACCTCCTCTGCCTGATCAGCGTTGACTGGGTCCTCTGGAGTGCTGCTGAATCCTGTTGAAAGGGATACTAGGGTCTTCTTGTCCAGTGTTGCATCGAAGGGGTTGACCTCCTCCAATCATCCGACAATGGCGTTGACAGCATCTACGTCATTCTTCATCTGGGCTCTTGTGACATATGGTTGTTCATTCCCTGTTCAAGTTCCTGGTGAATGCATAAGCAGTGTAGCGTCTGAACCCAACACCTGTGAGCAGATTCACTCCGGAACCGTCCTTTGTTTAGACCGCCTGAGGACTTGGCCTCACACATGAGTGTGGTTTCTATCATGATGTCAGTCCATGTACCTGACATCTCGTGGTCTGAGAACCTGACTGCATGGTTTCCATACACAGTGAATTTGGTAAGAGCTTACCAAATTCTAGACAAAGGACGCCTCCGGAATGAATCTGCTCACTGGTGTTGGGTTCAGACGCTAAACCACTTCTCATGCATTCACCAAGAACTTGAATAGGGTATGGGCAAGCGTGGGGTACCTGACCACACAGACGTCACAAGAGCCCAGATGAAGAATGACGTAGATGCTGTCAACGCCATTGTCGGATGGTTAGAGGAGGTCAACCCTTCGATGCAACATGGGACAAGAAGACCCTAATATCCTTTTCAACAGGATTCAGCAGCACTCAAGAGGACCCAGTCAGCGCTGATCAAGCAGAGGAGGTTGGCAGAGCTATGCAGGCCAAGATGAAATGACGAATGGTTTTGGATTCAATGGAAACTAAGCACAAGGGGAAGTCAGAGAGCCTCAGATGTGGACCCAAAGTCAATGGAAAGAAGCTGGTTATTGACTCACTCAAGCTCTTCAACCGTCTAATCATCATCAGTGAGCGTGAAGTCAAGACCAAAGAAGCTCTGATTTGACTTGACGCCAACACCAATGTCTCTATTTGACAAAGACCAAAAGATGCGAAAGCGAGACAAGGCTGCCCTAGCAAGATTTCTGAAGGCATCTGTCGAACCCGTTGAACAAAACCCCTGCACGAGTGAGCTGATTGATGGTGGGTGGCTCCTGCACAACGTCAAGTGAGAGGCTAACCCCATCTGGAAGGACATTGCCGAGAGCTACCTCCAGTTTGTGAAGTCCATGGGGAGCCAGTTTCTCCAAATCACTGTGGTCTTTGATGGATACGGCAGCTCCACTAAGGACCATGATCACCTAAGACGAACAAAGAATGCATGCTGCGACATTTTGATTCGCCCAGACATCAAAAGCCTCGTTCCAAGAGAAAAGTTCTTTGACAACAAGAGCAACAAGGTCCAGCTCATTCTGCTGCTTGCTGAGACATTCAGTAGAAATAGGGTCAGTGTACAGCAATGCCACGATGATGCAGACACTGCTAAAGTCCGGGCAGCTCTAGTTGAGGCAAAAGATTCTCCTGTTGAGGTTAGGGCTGAGGACACCGACATCATGGTTTTGATGATTCATCATGCTGCAGACCACCCCATCTTCCTCACAAGAGCAAAAGAAACATCTTATGATATCGCAAAGATCAGGGAGGCCCTCCCAGAGAGATACTGGAAGTATTGATCTTCTTGCAGAGCTTCTCCCGCTGCGATACAGTCTCAGCGATTTCAGGGTTCAGACAATCAACTTTGGCAAACAAACTCTGCGAGACTGACAAGGCGGAAAGGGCCATGGATGTGTTTCTGGACATCCAAGCCAAAAAATATGATATCATTAAAGCCGGCTGTGAATTATTTAAGCTCATGTTCCATGGAAAACCACCCAAAGACTTGGAAGACTTGAGATTTGACATCTTCAGCAAGCTGCTGTGAGCATCAAACCTGAGAAACTGTCCCCGACAACAGAAGCTGCGGCGCAGTACCGGTTCTCTTCGAGCTTATCTCCAAACCAGAGATTGGCTAATGTTGCAAACTCCATCTCTATCTCATGTCTTGGAGTACGGATGGAAGCTCGGTGACCAAGGTTACGCATCAAGACCTTTAATAGACCCCATGGCACCGGACTATCTTCTGAAGTTTGTCAGCTGCAACTGTGAGGGGGACTGTAGCACACTTAGGTGCTGTAGTAAAAAGCAAGGAGTCAAGTGTATTTCTGCTTACGGCAAATGTCATGGTAACTCTTGCCAGAACATCAACCAAACAGCTGATATGAGCGGTGAGGGAGATGTTGGGGGATAGGGTAAAGTACCAAGGTTTTAATATTGAGATACATTTCTGTTGGATTATAATGGGGCATTATGGAAGCAAGAGAAGTGGGAACGACTACTTCCAATTGCACACTTATGTTGCAGTGTCTTGCCCACTGTTTTTACTTTTATAGAGTGGGCATAGCTCAAATTCATTGATAGAACTCAATTCAGCCTTCTAAAAAAACTCAATATATAAACCCATTGAGATACGTATAAAATACCAATAATACATGATTCGGCGGGTGCAAAAAGTAGGCGTGGCCTAATTTGATGGTCAGGTAGTAGTTTTTACTAAAAATAATGTTTCGAATCCATTCAGCACCACCAGAAACCCCTAATTAGACATCTCACACGCTAGTACTGGAAAAAATAATTTCCCCATTGTTTGACCCCCCTTGTTGCCTAGGTTTAACTGGCTCCCAAGTTTGGTTTTTTTTTTCCCCACAAGGATATTGGTTCAACCTTATTGAGAATCAAACATTTAATAAGTATGTACAGCAATAATAGGATTATATTTGGTGTTTATAATGGATATAAGAGAAATGGGAACGACTACTTCCCATCGCACACAAATGTTTTCAGTGCACCCTAAAACCCCACTATATAAGCCCAATGAGATACGTGTAAAAATACCAAAGGTGTAAGTAGACACCTTTATGAACACACCGGTGAAGAAAACTATTGGTGAGCAATTTTTTCACAGATGGTCCAGAGATTTTATAAAATACCCTAACTATGATGTTATCATAACTTCAATTTGGTTCTGAAAAAGCCATGATACCGCTCATTTGTTCTTCGAGTTTGAACATATTCAACAACTATAATCTCTTCATCACAAGTCATTGCATGATTTATTGCCCAAGATTAGAGATTCACAATAAGTGGGTCTACAAAATCTCAGAATGCGCGCTACTAATATAGTCGTACGCGCTGTTACGATGATTCTGTACAAAATGCTGAAACGCACATGCAGCGTCCCATCTGCGTCAGTTCGTGAAAGGTATTGGCGGCAGTTGTAACGAAAAACATGGGAGGCGTAGAGGGATGCGTCGGTTCGTGAAACGCGCAAGCGCGTAAAAGCAACGTTTTCATTTTCACGAACTGACTTACATGTTTGCTTGAAGATATTTAATAAATTAACGACCAGATGAAGTTCAATCTAACGTTACATGTAATATGAGAACTTACTGACTCTTCCTATCTACAAAATTAATTAATTTCATTCTGTAATGACCAAGAAAAAGCAAGTCAAACTTTCCAAAGCGTTTATCTCAGAATCAACTTTTGACCGTCAGGTGTCACTTGCGTCGGTTCGTGAAACGACCGACGAGAATACGGGTGTTTTACTGGCAAGGAACAGTGACGAAACTGCCAACTTCCATGTAACTGGTCAGTTCTGCGGGCGAAGAGCGAGCTATGGGAACTAATTGCGTGCATGCTGAGGGTCAGTTACAGCCTTTATTGCTCTGCGTGGACCTCTCCGGGCAATTCCCGCGACTCACCAAAAGTTTTGATCATGCTCTAAACTTATGGCTGCGGGTAAATCGGACTTTCGTGCGCACCTCCGAGCAACTACGGGCGAGATACGTGCTATTTAAAGTAAAAGGTACCGTCAGTTGCGAGCCAACTGCGGGGAGCTCCGGGTAGCAAGAAATTTTCCCCGCAAATTAACCCGCAAGGCCTCCCCAGACATGGTGTGACAATAAAGGCCTTGAGCATGCTCTGAACTTGTTCTGGATGAGTCGCGAGGGTTTGCCTGCAGAAGTCACGCAGAAAACCAGTAGGAGGCCCTTAGCGGCAGCACCTCGCAGGCCAACCTCCCACCCAGGTACTTTGCAGTTGTAACGCAGGTACTTTGCAGTCCCCGTATGTCGCTCGTAGCTTAAAACGGATCGGTTTCAAAACTCTCACGCAGGTCACACGGAACGCACGCAAGTATCAAGTAAATAGCACAGGTAAGACGCAAGTACGGAACTCGCCAACATCCTTCTCCGCCCGCAGAAAAATTTCGTGCGTGCTAGAAAATCCCTACTCGCAACAAGGCTGCGTAGCTTACCCGGAAAGGTGTGACAGGGCCTATACAATGGGTTACGTCTGCCGCGGATTGATACGGATGAGTGACGTAGGGGGACGCAGCTTGGACGCAGGCAATCGCAGGGTCGCATGGTGACGTAACTGTCCGTACATAATCCGTAAAGAAACGCAAAATGACGGCGCCAAGCCTGCGAAATTTTGAAATGTTCAAAATTCCGCAGAGGGACTCCACGGATGCAGACTCACGCAAGTAACCGTAACTAAACGTAACTTCCCATAACTGAACGTAACTATCCGAAGCTTGGACACAGACCATCAGCAAAAACAAACACACAAACAAAAATAAAACAAAAACAAAAACAAAAAACTCGTCCATTTGCGTGCATTTGCGTCCACCATAAGTATGCGAAATTAACCGCAAGTTAAGGTATCCGTTTGTCCGCTTATGGATATTTACGGATAGTTACGGATGCTGCGGACGATTGCGTCCTTCGACGTTTTCGTTTCCTTTCCATTTCCATGGGACGAGAAACTCATGGGAAACCACACAACCAGTGTTGGCAAGCTGCAGGGCATTAAACTTTTTACCTGAAGGACTGCTACAACACAGTCGGAGCGGTGGAGAGGCAGAACCGCATGGTCGAGTTATGAAATTTCTCTCATAAAAGGTCATTTTCGGTGTCACCCATTAATACACATGACCCTTGGTGCTGAACTTTTTTTTCTTGCACTATTTGAATATATATTATTCGAAAAAAAAGGCAATATTTTGGGTAGGGGATTCGGTGACAGCATTTAATTCATTATTTTTTATGTCCGGGAAAGGTGTGGGACAGCGATGATCCGAACTATTTAAAATGAGAACGAATTTAATATTTCTCTATAGTCTCACCCATTTTACACTCAATGGAATGTGTTTTACATTTTTTTTATATTGTAGTTGGGTGTGGAAGAGGGTGTTTCAAAGTCCTATTGTGTTTTTTTTTTTCTGGAGATTTATTAAGCATTACTTTATCATAGCAGTCTCCTTAACATAACCCAGTAAGTCATGAATATCGCTGCACAATTACAGCGTACAATCTGAGTTTGTCTATTCCATGATTGCAAATTATATTTTCTTATATACTCTATTCTTTAACTTATCGATCTGTATTGTATTTAATTTGTGTCATAATTATGTTATGTATTCTGTAGCCTATATTATGATGTATATTCATATTTGAGTTTCACAAATAAATTCAAACTTCAAGTTCAAAATTTCACTTTTCCTTTCTTACTGTAAAACAAATTAAAGCAAGACGAAAAGTTTTCACAACTTGCACACTATTCAGTTTCAGTTTTCCTCAGTATACAATATAAGACAGTCCAATATGTGATAACCCTGCTGTCATAAATAGCCTACATTGACTGAGCAGGGATCGTCAGAGGAAAACCGCATTGTCCATGATTGTTAATAACAACCTGTAACTATCTGAAAAAAAAAAACCCGCAACTCTCCGCAAGTGTTCATAACTATTCGAAAGTTTACGCAGGTTGAAAGAATAAATTACTTGCTAATTCGTAAGATTATCCACAAGTGGACGCAAGTATTCGCATATGGTCGTATCTGTCTGTATCGCCCGCATTTTCCCCGTATGTTTTGTTTTAAAAAAATGGTGACGGCAAGGGAACCGTGGGAGTCCGCAGAAAATAAATGATTTTTTTTTGACGTTTTTAAACCCCCACACGCATACAAACACCCATTTCCCTTACACTAACCCATCATCCACCCACTCCACACACTCACACACACACACACACACACACACACACACACAGCCACACACACACACACACACCCTCACCCGTCCCTCAAACCGACACCCCGTCCATCCACTCCTCTTCTCTACACGCGCAACCCACACATACACACACACACACACACAATCGCAAACTAAAATGGACACTCAATTATCATGTGCGCGCGTACATACACACTTCCTCGACTTTTACATGCCTTGTTTGCATCGATGTAGCCATGTAAGTTATGCATTGGTATTCCAATGTCTACTCAGTATGTCAAAATGGTGTACCCCCAAATGTGCTTTGAGGGCGGGCGACAATGCCGTCAGCTCCCTGCACAATTCGTGCAGGGGGAGGGGGGGGGGGCTGCAATAGTTCTGACTTACAATGGTGAGAGGAAGCAATTAGTAACACAGTAATGTGATAAAGCAATGATGTCTGCAGTGTCTGACCTTCACAATTCTTCATACATGACTGGCGAACAACATGGTTTCTGATCTTTTTTTTTTGTGGCGCTGTAATAAGCTTTTGATACGAATAAGCTGTTCGCATTAAAGTCGGTTCGTAGTTGGCATGCCGTGACTGTTTCTTCTTCTTCCTGTGAAATTTCCATTTACAAATAAAATCGGTGAATTGATAATACACGAGACGTCTACAAGTGTTACAGGTTTTGGTGTTCTTACAAACTGGTTTGCCAAGGAAGCATGGCTATGCCGGGAATTTGGCAGGATTTTGCCAGGAGGACATGCCGGCTGCTCGCCGGATTCAATGGCTTCAAGCTATTCCATTCCAGAGCACCTGCAATTGAAGTTTATCCACAGGTAGGGATGATGGATGAACAAGTGATAATAGGAGCAAGTGGTTTGGAACCCCGTCAACAGATAATCCTACGATCAAGCGTCAAGTCCGAATGCGGAAAATACTCGTTTCAAGCGCACGCTACGTACGAAGCTGATAATCTTGGTCGTGTGAGAGGTGAGCCCGACCTCAGGCACTGATGTGCCACTCTTGGTGAATGGTGGTATAGACCTAACTCATAACTACGATCATACTTAGTAAAATTAAATGAATAAACAAGCAAACAAACAAAAACCCGCACTTATCTTATGTGGTCACAGCCATATCCTACAAAGAGATTTAAAAATAAATTTGACTTCATTTTGTTCTCTGTGAAAAAAAAAACAACTTTCAATTTTAATAAAGAAATTGAATGTGTTAGTGACCATGCATCATATACCATGTAAAAGTCGCGGGCCACCAGAGGCAAAAATAGTTCAACCAAGGCAATATTCAGGTTTTTGTATTTCCTAAACGAGCAATTCTTCTTCATAATTCATTAGTTTAGAAATAATTTTTTTTCACAATTACTGTTTCGAAAACTTATTCAAGTGCAATTAGATATGTCTTAAAGGTCTTTTTCAAATCTTACAAACCGTTTAGACATTTCTCACTTTTAATCCCAGAACTTTTGAAAGGATTAAGCTTCTCCAACAATCGTTCCCATGAAATATCACCACGCTAAGCCAAGCATAAATTCTACCCACAAGTATAGCCCTAACCCTAATACTAATTCTCATTATTCTCAACCTAAAACCCTATCCCAGTCCATTTGTGTTATTTTATACATGATTTCAAAGCTTAGTGTATGCTCTTTCAGATTCTGCCCTAAACTAAAAATCCATGAATGTGTGACAAATTTTCGATGGTTTTTGTGATGCGGGGTCATTATAAAGAGATAAAGAAACAAACATTCAAAATGATTGGTTCTACCTATCATAACTGGCAGTGTGGCAGTACTTGCAAACCTCTTCAATGTTAATCAAAATTTATGTCCATCAAACGTCCTTACAACCATGACTATTGACTGATAATTACATTATCAAATCAATTCCAACCTAATCTCTAATGATATTTGCAAAGTTTTCTGCTTGTGCACTTTAGCTGTAACCTAACAAAATTGAAAGCGTTTACATGCTGCTTTTTAATGAATGGACAAAAGTTGGAATCAAACTATGCACTGTCGCTTTGCATTTAACGCGCCTCCTATACTGCGCGATGGTGATATTTGAAATAATGTCACCTTAATATTAATATTTCGAAACTATATATCAGATAACAGTGTCATTGATATGAGTAATAGCTGAATTATATACGATTTTGTTGGAGGTGATTTGAATAAGAAAACATAAAACACTTTCATTAAATCCATGATTAATTCTGATGTAAAAGAGGCATTCCAGACGATTTTCATGATTTCACATCGTGGAGTACATAAATCAATAGCGCAATGTATAGATTCGTGGAATTTGTTGTGATCCTTGAACAAAAAAAAAAAAAAATGATACTCTGAAAAAACCAAAGGAATTTCACCAAACAAGAATTATGACATAGGAGCTTCACATATTTCAGAAATGTAGCAATGTAATTCCTATGTAGTTCACCTGTGAAGAATTTATGCATGCTTTCTTCATTTGTTCTGCTTCCTTGAGCCCTTACTTATGCATTCTTATAATGAGGCTGCCATGTCATCATCCTTGTTCATTGTGATTTGTTACAATTTTTTAAAAACATTGTTATTCCTCATCCCAATCACTATAAGTTCTGCAATCATTGTACCCAGCATAACCGATTTATAGTTGTTCATTCTTTGTAAAAGTCTGAAAATCATCCGAAGGTCTCCTTTAAGTTCCAGATTTTGGTCAAATCAATGAGGTCCAAGAGAATGCATGGAGTCACAACTGACTTATTTCCTTTGCTATGTTCGATGCCGTCGCTCAAAAATATTTGAAGCATGTGCCAAACAGGATCTGCCACGCAGATAGGAAGACAATTGACTCGTGTCGCATTGCATAATCACTAGCCACTTTCTAAGGAAGATATGTCTTTGTGATGGTAATTACTTTTCGCTATCCCTTTTCATAAAAGGTAGGTGGTCAATATGACACGAGAATGTGCGAATAGAAATTGCGCAAAAATGCTGAAAAAAAGATGAAAATTACTCGACTAGGCATACCCAGGCACTAATCTGATATATCTATCAATAAAGAATTATACTTAAAGGTTATTCCATGTTAGTTTTATTTGTTGGAATTAAGCGGAAAAGTGCTAAAACCTGCTTTTCAGGATGGTACAGTTTTAAACATTTTCACATGATACAGCTCTGATTTACACTTTTGCACAAATATCTGCACGGGATTGACTTTTGTTTTACATGCTTTATCATTAAATGAAATTTCGTTTCATTTAATAAAAAGATAAGCAAAATATGACCAATATTATGTTAATGTTCAAAATGAATCTTCAGATTGCTCAGCAAGACGACGGCTTCGAACATCGATCATCAAAGGCACAAATGCACCTGTGAAATTTAATATCAATAGAAATATGACAACTGTTTGAATAACTACAGCCAGTTGGAACTCCAGTTCTTAAACCTCCTTGGTCAAATTTGAACTCTCTGTACAATATTGAACTTTACACAGGAACCAATGATGTGTATGTGAGTGTGTGCTTACAATGACCCTGAACAATAGACATGGATACCACAATTACCACCTTTCCAGAGCTCTGCTGACAAAGCTTCTGGTCTCTTCCTCCAAGGCGCATGAATGCTTATTCATAAGTCATGATGGCTTGCCCTGGGCACTGCTAGTCTGAAGCCATGTTCAGACGTATTTTTAGTAGGAGTAAAATTTTATGGCGCAGCAATTAGAATTCAAATTTATGCTTATCTTACCACGACCCTGTGTCCACACGACGGTCGTGGGGAGAAACTCTGACCAATTTACCACGGCCTTCGTGGGGATCACCGTGGAGGGTCGGTGTAACTTCCGGAAGTGGTAGCGCCGCGCACGTCGACCATATCATTGTTTTTTTTTACCAGCGGCATTCATCTTCTCCATTCTTGTTGATAAGAATTTTTGCAATTAGAATTCAAATTTATGCTTATCTTACCACGACCCTGTGTCCACACGACGGTCGTGGGGAGAAACTCTGACCAATTTACCACGGCCTTCATGGGGATCACCGTGGAGGGTCGGTGTAACTTCCGGAAGTGGTAGCGCCGCGCACGTCGACCATATCATTGTTTTTTTACCAGCGGCATTCATCTTCTCCATTCTTGTTGATAAGAATTTTTGAGCGCTAGCTTCTCCGTTGCGATCAACTAGGTTAGAATTGTACTGCACGCGGACGTGTACTCGCATTTGACTCCGGAAGTTTTACCTAGGTCGTATAAGGTTTGTAAGGTCATAGATACTCCAAGGGCTTGTCCGCACGGGTAATTTACTCCGACCGGCTAGTCGTGGTAGCGAGATACTCCTGAAAAAACTCAGGAGTATCTTGGACGGAGGAAGAGGTCGTGGTAAATTCCCCCAACCGGAGGAAGTTACCACGACCTTGTTCAGACGGGCACTACTCCGACCTTTCCTCCGACCTTCCTCCGACCAAGCTTCCTCCGACCCTTCCTCCGAAGTTACTCCGACCAAAACTGCCTCCGTCTGATATTCATGGAAAAGGGTAAAATGCATGCACATGAAAAAAAGTAACCACACGTTTTCATATGTTGCATGCACTACATTTCAGGATGAATAAAAAACTATATACTCATGAATATGTAATAATAAGCATTCAAACCCTGGCCATTGTTCAGGGCCACTGCCTGGGTGTTAACCACACACTCCCATACATACCAAGTTATGTACAGAGGGTTGAAGACAGAGCAAAATGTAACTTAAAAATAAATATTGAATTTAATGAAACTGATTCATGCTTTCATTTTTTAAATCACCTCCAACAAACACCATTCAGCTATTGCTCATACCAATGTCAGTGTTATCTGATATACAGTTTGTGAACCATTAAGGACCAAAAGTTGGATTTTTTTTGTAACACCTTATAGTACTTATATACATTACAGAGTGCCAGAAACTTGCGACATCATAGCCATCTATCGCTATAGGAAATTGAATTTAAACAACCTCACCTACAAACCCGAGTGTTTACGCTTTCATCTGGTTTCAATCAAAACCAACCTAAGAATGTGTCATCATCACTTTGGTACTCTAGGACCCCGTTTACAGTGCGGGGCTGGGCCGAGCCGCGGCCGAGCCCAGCCTCAATTGCGGGGCCGAGCCCCGCAATTTTGTCCGTTTACACTGCCGGGCTCGGCCGCGCTTTTAATTCAAACCTTTCAATATTTTGTCGTAGTGGCGCTCTGCTTGTAAACAAACGCAATTTGGTATAGTCTGGTTTTCAGACCCTTTGCCAACTGGATTCCGTGGCGACGAAGTCGCCGTTCGGGCAAAGGCCTTTGCCGAAGGAAAATCCTTTGCAGGACAAAACCACCTTAAACTATACTAGTCTTCGACGTTGAGGGGGTTAACATCCTGAATAATAACCAAATAGTACGGACAGAGGGTTTGGAAGCCAGACTAAAATTGGCCGCGCATTTGGCCCAGTTTGCGTTTACACTGAGAAAAGGCCGGGCTCGGCCGCGGCCGAGCCGCGGCCGAGACCACCTCCAGAGCGTGGCCAAATTCGCGGCCAATTTGGGCTCCGCATTTGGCCTTTTGCGCGTTTACACTGAAATGAAAGCGGGCTCGGCCGCGGCCGAGCCTCGCACTGTAAACGGGGTCTTGGAGCAATGTATCATAAGAAAATTATGTAAATTTGCGTATACATGTGCGTGTGAGTGGTGGAATGTTGATTACATACTCCCTGTCTTGCCCCTATCAGTGAGTGAACAACCGTCACTGGGAGGAACCTATTCAGGACTTGACCCTATGGGATTGCTGTGGGGCGTGGTTCCTGACGCGGAATCCGCCAAAAAGAAGGCCAGACTTTTTAAGACCGATCCAGACATTCACCACTGGGTGTACACTCTCGATCTGTGCGACGGACATGTGCCCAACGTAGACCAAGGCCCCGGAGAAATTCTCGCCTCCGAAACCTTAACAAGACGTTTCATCGCCCCGTATGTGGAAGTGAAGGACCTGGCATATGAATCATTTCATGGAACACTTTATTTACCAAAGGAAGACGGTAAATATGACAATATAGTTGTATTTCAACCTTTATCTGAGCGAAACATTTTAATTATTTTGTCCATGCGAACATGTAGGATCACAAAACCGTAGGATCAAAAACTAAAAATGAGAAAAACATTGTATCAACATAATGAGATATAGGGCCTACGCTTTTTATACAACGTATCAAAATTCCAAGAGTTACACATTTTCTAAACACCTATATTAGGCTTACTAGGCAAGTTTTACGTCTTCAGTGTCACTATATTTCGCTGAAAAGCAAAAAAGTTCATTTCGCTGATGAAAGGAGAAGTTTGGCCTCAGGCCAAATAGAAAACAACAACAACAACAACAACAACAACAACAACAACAACAACAAGACAAGTAGAAATTACCTGTACATGTAGTTTCTTGTCGTCATGCACATCAGATTCTGGTGCCACGTAGATTTTTTTTTTTGTTACCATTTACTGTTTTTTTTTTACATGGCAATGAAAATATCAACAAATTGTACCCCTCATCCTTGTCCGCATCTTTTTTTTTCAAGTTGCGTCATCATTTTTATTATTTGTCCCGCACATATGCTGATCATTTTTTTTTTTTGCCTGATTAGCGTTTATCATTCCGCTAGGTAAGAGTGATCTTCAAGCCAGGCAATGTGGCTAGATCGTCCGATGAATGAACTAAGCTCAGAGCTTAATTCGTCATCGGACGCCTTTCTCGATAACAAGTTGTATTAGTGTCGGATGAGTGTCGAGTCAATCTGTTAGTGTGTCAGATTGGTATTGCGCAGCTATTGACCGTGTCTGGCCGATCAACGTCAGGCAACAATTTGTGGAGTATCCGATGATTAACCGTCATCTGATGCTCACCTGATTCCAATCTGCGGTCCGCACGACGTTTTCGAGATCGAGATCGAAAGGTTGATAGCTTATCAACTCAACTGTCACCTGACACTCATCGTCCACTCATTGTACAAACCTAGTCACATCCAATGCATCCAATCCATCCAATAAAAGGAGGGTGATTGCGGCCCTCGCGGTTAGCCAACATGGGCGCCTTGGCAGACTTTTATCGGACAATAACCGTTAGCTACATCCTGATTATGAAGATTGGGAGTCCATGACTAAGTCCCTTTTGTAGTATTTGTAATGTGGAATGAGACCTCAGGTATTATAGATAAAAATTTGGATTAAGTGAATGCAGTAATATAAGTCGAACACATCAGTAAAAGCTAGAGGAAACTCGGACGATCTGTTCACAAGTCATGAATTGTTTAACCCTAACTAAGCCGGGGGGGGGGGGGGGGGGGGCCTCCGAGGCCCCCCCCCCCCCCACCTCGACGTTCCGCGCGATGTATCGCAATCGCAAAAAGCTATCGCCGCGACGTTTCATGACTTTTTTTTTTCGAGTCTCCCGCATCTTTTGACACCAAATTTGCGACGCCCGGGCGCGCGGTTCCGAAGTTACGCATAAATATGTACATGCATGTCAGACCAAAAATTGCTCAAAAACGTTAATTCGTGTACAATTTCAATGCAAACTGTGCTTGCAGGCAAATTTCATAAAAGCATGATTATTTTGGGGTTTAATGATTAAAATCAATGAATAACATATTTTCTTGTTCGGAGCGATGTCGCGGACAAATTTCATCGAAAAAACAAAGAAATACATTAGAAATTCAAAAAAACAATAAAATACTTAAAGAATTTTTTCTGATATCACAATTTTTTTTATTACATTTGCTAAGGACACTAAAAAGAATATTTACACAAAAAATGTGCCTGTTTTGAGCTTTATTTTGTGATTAATACCAAATAGTCTGATTTTATGTATCATTATGCATAAATTAGCATAATTTAGCATAAATGATGATTTTTTGAAAAAATAACTTCATGGTATTTTAGATTACATCATAGGCAATGTGTGTGCCAATTTTCGTCGCGATCGATGGTTGAGATCTGGAGGGGGGGGGGCCCTGGGAAGTCCCCCCCCCCCCCGGCTCTATCAACTACCTAAATAGCTCGGCCTAGTTAGGGTTAAGTTGTCCCGCTTAGCAAAATACTAAAGAGAACTAAAGTATTTTGTGACGTCAGGTATGGGAAACGATATCAACGAATTCTACAAAATTGTGTTTTTTTTTCTGTGAAAAGTTTACATTACTTTCCTGTTGCTGATATATGATATGAGAAAATTTATTCCCCCTCCTCCTCGATTTCTGAGTGAGGTAAATAAAATCATGTTATTAGATGCCAGAAAAGTGAAAACATGTTTTATTTTTCTTACATTATTTCACTAACGCGTTCTACTAATTATTGCTTCATCTACGTAAACCAAGCGTAGGCCTACAATTGAATTCATTTCTCTTTAAGTGTTAGCAGACTCCTGTGCCCCTACCTAAAATGCCAATGGACTATGGTAATTATGCACTTCTATGCCTACAACTCCAAAGGAGGATAGTCTGATCCCCGTCACTACTAATGCTACTGTTAGTGACTGTTGAGACCAATTAAAGCAGGCCTTCCTCACCTCATAAACTACAGTTGAGTTATGAAACTAAAATAAAAAGTGATAAAATCAGTTTATCTCTGTGATACAAACATTGTTTTGAATTGCTTTAGCTTCCTCCTTATTGAAAGACTTCAGAGATACATGGGATTGACATTTCAGTTAGGTTATCGTCAGGAGGTGTATTGTTTTGAAGAATCTGTTTGACCCGCTTCGAAACATATTTTGGCGCAAATCAGCCCAGTATCTGGTCTGAATCTGATTAGAACGTGATTACATACCGATTAGATGGACTGGTGTCCTGTGATTGTCAGAAGTGTTGGGTCAGTCTCATATCACTCTCCAATCACAGTCAGATGAACAGTCGGCTACCAGCTTTCGATCCGATTACCCCGATCAACGTCAGATCTTTGTCGGATTCGCTAGAAGTCGCAGGGGCCCCAAATTCCGTTTGTAGGCTCGGATTTCATCAGACCTCAATAGAACGCCGAAATTTTGGCATTCCGAGGAGCGGATGAGCCTCCGATGGCCAGTGGAATGGAGCCTTCAGTTTGTACATCGTGATAACACGTCTTTGCACATCGTGTATTATGGACGGCCAAAAGAGCTTAAATTAACATTACATCAAACGGACAAAGGAGCCAAAAGGACGAAAGTCGTCAACTCAGAAGGACAAAAGATGATAAGTCAAAAGGACTCAAAAGGACAAGGAACGCCATGTCAGAATTACATGGGACGTTAAGTCGAAAAGACAAAAGACGTGAAGTCGAAAAGACAAAGTACGATACCCCAGAAGGACAATGGGAGTTAAGTCAAAAGAACTAAGGACGATAGGTTAGAAGGACAAGTACGTCAACTCAGAAGGATGGAGGATGTTTACAGAAACAAACTGAACATATGAGGCCTGCAGAGAGAGCTAGTCGAACGTAGTCATGTAGCGCTGGCGCTGCACACAGTTGCACCTGTAGTTTACAACAATATCTGTTGGAACAAGTTTGTATGATTGTATGTTTGCTGGCGCGCCGGTGTGCCGCTCATATGTAGTACCTATAGCTAGATATACTTTAGACTGGGTCTTCTTCGGGGATCTAGTGACAGCGGGAGGGTATTGCCGGATACGACGCAATGACGACCTACTTGTGTACATCTAGTTTGTTGTCAAGTACTTGTAAGCGCGAGACATCTTCATCGAGACAAAGGCCTTTGCAGGGTGAATTCGAAATGTCGGAGTTCCTTTGAAATCATTTAGGCTAGTTCAATAAACAGTATAGAGAATAATCATTGTAGCTGGTCTAACTCTCACAGTTAGCACGACCAGACGCCATGTGCAACCTGCTGTACTGGGACAGGGCTGCGTATAGAACAATTCTAACCTTTTATCTAGTCTGGAGTTAGACCAAAAGATTAATCTGTGCTTTCATTGGGGATGGATATATTCCGCGGAGACTACGTCTGTATTAACTATATCATAATCATAAATCTTTTATGATGAAATCAGAGCTGTTAAGAGCAAAACTAACATGCATTAGTATAACAGCAAATCATGCATCCAGCCCCAAGGAAAGAATTCGATTGATAGAATGCTAGGTACGTGTAGAGCTATTTCCACTATGACAAGCTCTGCACATGTAGGTCAAGGTTTAGATTTATTCCTATCCAATCTCAAAATGCGAGAAAATGAACTTTTGAAATCCACAGGGCCCTACTTCTATAGGTTCTTTTAGATTTAGTGTCGATGGAGCAGATGTCAAGAATGTTACTTTTTAAAGGCCTAGATGTACACATATCTAGTTTGATGATAAAGCCGAATAACAGTAGACTTTAGGCAAATGACATTGAAATATGTAGCCAGATTGCTGGATGCTTTGCCATTTATTGGGGAAGGGTGCACTACAATGTAGGCAAAATAGGCCTATAAGTGATGTAGAAGCTGTTAGTGTTATAAGAACTCTTGGGTTACAAATTAAGAACACGCAAAAATATTGCCACACTCTAGGGTATCACTGTTATTACTACTTTCGACAGCCTCGATGTATGTAGGCGAAAAATAACAGTTCTGACAGTAGGCCTACCTCACAATTACATGGGTAGGGGGTGAGTAGGTCTACATGTAGACAGAAAAAAAAAATTGGCTTTTGACTTTTTTAGTGGTCCTTATCCGTGAAGCCAGACATAGTGTCTGAAGAACATGTACAGTGAGGCACACTCCCACTTTTCCGGGATGGCGAATTATCCCGGAAGAGAGGGATTAATTGTCTTTATTTGTCCTTATTTATCGTCCTTTATCCTTAATTCGACTAGCTCTCCCTCTGTTGTCCTCATAATTATGTCATCAGTTTGTTTCTGTAAACGTAATTTGTCTTTTTGATGTGCCGATAATTTCAGCGTCTGTTGTCGTTTTGATTCTTAGTCCTTCGTCTGTTTGATGTGATGTTAATTTTGGCCCGTTTGGCCGCCAATATGTATTTTCTACAAACACGTGGCTCGATTTCAACGTTTAATTATTCCATGGAGGCCTTCTCCTATCGGAAACCCGCTACACCGTGCTAGCTAGGATTGTAAAGAAAAAAAAAAGCCTTATGAAAACAAGCGAATGTTCTAAAAAAATCATGTCACTATGCACGTGGATTAGATAAAAACAAGCGCATAAATCGCAAAACAAAAATAGATGAAAATGGTGAAACTTACAATAATGAGTAAAGATGGCGACTGCGCCAAAGCGATAACGATTGCACGATCGATATAGAAATGATGTGCTATCGTGATCGCGAAAGTGTTGTTTTTTCTTGAAATCTGGAGGGTCAAGAACATCTTTAGGGCCGGTCGCGTTACGCGGGCACGCCAATCCAACATTTTGTGTTTCTTGGCCCAATTGTTGTTTTGTATACTCCCTCGTTGATGATTTTCAAGCATGTACAAACACACTGTAAATATGTCACACCCAAAAATACTTTCCTCTGAGTCTCGAAAGTACAGTAGGTATCATAGATCTGACCTATTAGACAGTGAACACAGAAGTAATCCTAAGTATATTGGAAACATCAGCTGCATGGCTGAATCTGCGTAACAGCAAGACATTATTCCTTTACCACTCCTGTGGTATTTGTTCTTATTGTCATGTTACGTTTTGATATTACGACAATTCAGGCCAGTGGGAAAAACAACTTATCCATAAGACACACAGTCTCCCCATCAGATAAATACCACACATTTTCAGCGTTGTTCATGACAGGACCATGGGAGCTATTTTCTTTGCTTATAGGACCTAGTTTAAAGGGTGATTAAGATCATGGAAAGTATAGACATAAAGGAGCATTAAGACAGCGGGTTAGTAAGGAATAGGAGCAACAAAATTCATTTTAACAGCGAAGGTTGCTTTGTGTTCCCTCATTTCTGGTCTCATTTAAGTGCGTTTACTATTACTGCCAACACTTTCTCCGTTTGCATCGTTTGGATAATAGTTTTCCTTATTCTCGCATGAAATATTCATTCTGTACGTAAGGACTGAAAAAAGACAGAATGTTGTGAAATGTTACGAACAACAAACAATGAATCGTGATCAGGGTCTCCATTACTCGTAACAAGGAAGAGATTAGGGAAAAAGCAGTGTGTATACAGTGTAGTATTTAAGGCATGTCAAACTTGACTTGTCGTGTTTTAACGTCAAAACGGTAGTAAAAAAAACCACAAAAAACCCGAAGACCCATTGCGTCACTCTTTTTGGTGCGGAAGTGAAATGTACCGTGATTTTGTCTGCCTTGGAATAACTATTAAACAGTCGCCCCGTCACAACTGCCCCTGATCATTGAGATGGCCGGAATAAACCCCAGAAGTCTTCAAGACAGACCTCAGCTTCTAGCATCCCACGGTTTTGCAGTCTTTGATTTCTGTTACTTCGATGCCATTGGAGAGGATATCTTGAAACGTGCACCGAAAGGTCAGAACGCGTATCTGGATTGCCAGCTGTTTTATGTAAGTCGACGAAATTTTTTACGGTTTTTGATCCCCTCCTTTTTCGTTTCAGACATGATAATCAGTGTATGCCGAGCCCTTTCAATTCAAATAACGTCAGTTTTGATTATTCACTACCTCCTGACCGAATAGGACAGTGCATCTACAGGGGCGGCGCAGCCGTGGGGTTTCGTGGACGGGGGACGGGGAGAGATGAGCTGAGGACCTTTTTTTTTTTTTTTGCTTGTTAGCTCATGAAACCCGGAAGTGGGCCCCCACACTTTTGAAAACAGTGCGCCGGCCCTGATCTTTCATAGCCATTGTGAACCACGGTCTCTGTGAACGTAATATACCTGATATTGGTCCTATCGATAATTGATTTTACTTGATTTACTACTACAACATACACTGAATTCAAAGAAATCAACAACATAACAGTGTTCAAAGGCGGATCCAAGAATTCCGTAAAGAGAGCGCCATTGCAAAATTAAAGGGGTGGATTTTTCATTAGTATTTCTTTTGTTTCAACAAACAAATAGGGGGAGGGCGGTGCGCCCCCTCTGGATCCGCCACTGATGATACATTATGACACATAACACACACACAAATCTTAGTGTTGACATCTATCATAAAAATGTCCCCTACTGCATGGGCGTCAACAGGGGGGGGGGGGGGGGTGCGTTGGGTGCGAACGCACTCCCTTCAGGAAAAAAAAAAAATCAGTCTGCGAGCGACCTCAATGCCGGACGCTAAATGATTATTGCTTTTTTAATTATCTCTTTTTAATTATTATTATTATTATTATTATTACTATTATTATTATTACTATTATAATTATGGAATTATAATTCTATTGTTTTGAACTTACATAGGGACAAGAAATTCGAGGGAAAAAATTTGCACCCCGGGCTCTTGCAGCACTTTTTTTTATACATTATCTACTTTACAGTGTTTACTATTTATCGACCGCACAGTACATATCGTACGGTACGGAGCACGCACACGTTTGCGTGTACGTGTACGTGTGCTGCAAGGATGCAGGGTCTATGTACAGCACTTTTATATTTCTGACCTATCCAAATTGAAAATGCGAGCCCAAGTGCGAGCCTTAGCTTCATAAAAATTTTGGAGGGGCAAGCATATTATTTTGCCCCCCCCCCTTATTAAATAATTCCCGAGATGAGAAGATTTTCTTGCTTTTTGACAGAAAAAAAAGTTCCCCATAAAAAGATTGGAAGGTAAGCATGTCATCTGCCCCCACACAATCATAGTTCCCGAGATGAGATTTTTTTGCTTTTTTATAGAAATCTGTCTAAATATTTCACAAAAGTGTGCACCAGGTTGCTGAATATCAACTCTACAAATGAAAATTCTCTCTCGTGTTGGAGGGGGATACCCCTTCCCACACCTCTTCCGTTTGGTATTTTCCCAATGTTTTATAGCAAGTGTGCACCGAACCTGTCACTTCACTTGAAAAAAAAAAATGCATAAGTTCCGTCGTGTGGGAGGGGATGATTATCTCCTTTCAATTCTGGTTTCCCTTCATATCACTGGTACACTAAAAGTCTTGGGGGATTGAGAGCTTCCTAAATTCCAAATGTCTTTATGAGCTGTTTTCATTTGAATTCTAAAAATGCAACAGCTTCCTCGTAATGTAAGAGCATCAATCCCGGAAGACATGGGGGCAACCGTCACCCTATAAGGAAAAGTGTCTTCATTTTTAAATAGAAAACTGTCCAAATATTTCATTCATTGTGCAACGGATTGCTGGATTCTAATTCTGAAAATGCAAAATCTCCGTCTCGTAGGAGGTTGATAACCCTCCCACACTCTCCCCCGTTAGGTCTCCAACCATACACTTAGCAAACTTGGGGGATTGACAAATTTCAGAATATTTCATCAAAAAGCATGTTTGATATTTTTTACTAGGATACCATTTTTTTTTTTTTTGCAAAAGTTCCCTCATCCTCTTTGATTTATGTTTCGGCTCCTACCCACAGGCTCGACACATTTGGGGACTGACAATTTTCGGAGTATTTCATAGAAGTGTGCATTAGGGGGCAAAACGAATTTTTTGCCCCCCCCCCCCCCACGTTCCCTCTTTAACAAATAATTGATCAATTTATCGAAAACCAACATGAACAGTATATAAAGGCACTTTTCTCGTCTAAAAGTTGTCAATTCCATAACTGAAAATGCGAGATTTTTTGCCCATAATGGGGCGAATAATACACTAACAATTCACAGATACACTAATATTCCCCTCCCACACCTTCCCCCGCTCGGTCGCTTCGCTCCCTTGCGAGGATCTCACACCGTCACATAATGTACTCCCGTATGTTATAATCATAGTCCTTTACAGTGAATTTTCCACTATGTTTGATTCCCAGAAATTTGCTTTTAGATGCTCCACAAACGCGATTTTTGTACTGTGCTTTTACAAAAAGTCCCAACCGTGGCAACCTCCCCGCTCGGTCGCCTCGCTGCCTCGTCGAAGATCTCATACCGTCACTAATGTGCCCCCTATGTTATACAGTATTCATAGTCCTTCACAGTGATTTTTACGATGTTTAAATCCCTAGAAATTTGATTTAAAATGCCCTACAAACTTGATAAACGCGTCTTCTAAACTCCGTTTTTACAAAAAGTCCGTACCGTGGGA
This sequence comes from Diadema antillarum, assembly GCF_040938485.1. Classification (NCBI taxonomy): domain Eukaryota; kingdom Metazoa; phylum Echinodermata; class Echinoidea; order Diadematoida; family Diadematidae; genus Diadema; species Diadema antillarum. The sequence goes on along the minus strand of NW_027270929.1, from coordinate 679,111 downwards.
GGGGGTACCCCCTCCCACCCCTCCCTCACCGATTTTCTCACACCGTCACATAATGACGCGATTGTACCCCCCCCCCATGTTATATTCACAGTCCTTCACAGTGTTTTTTACGATGTTTAGTAAATCCGTAGAAATTTGATTTAAAGTGCCCTATAAACGCGTCTTTTATACTCTGTTTTTACAAAAAGTCCATACCGTGGGAGGGGGTACCACCCTCCCACACCGTCCCCCGTTTGGTCGCTTCGCTCCCTCGCCGAGGATCTCACACCGTCACATAATGTACCCCCATAATGTTATAGTCATAGTCGTTTACACAACCTCCCCCGCTCGGTCGCTTCGCTCCCTCGCCGAAGATCTCACACCGTCACTAATGTACCCCCCTGTGTTATAATCATATAGTCCTTTACAGTGAATTTTCCACTATGTTAAACTTAATGCTCATGAATACGTGCCACTAACAATGTGTGTATATACAACAATGTATAATGTGTACAGTGTATTATAAAAATGTACACAATGATACAGGAAACAATAAATCAAATTAAAAAAAAAAGAATTTCGCAGGTTACTATTAGTGTCAAAACGCGCCCCCTTGAAAAAATGCTGGCGACGCCCCTGTACTGCCATATAGATATTTAATAATTGAAACAGAGATAAATAACTCTTGAACCACCTCAAGTTCTTTCCGCGTATTCTCTAGTGCGATAACTTGTGGGGTAAAATGGTGATTAATTGTATCGAAGGCCTTGGAGAAGTCCAAGAATATACGACTGTATACGACTTTATCGATAAAATGAACAGCGTGGATGGTACCATGTTTTTTTCTCGAAAATCAAACTGGGAATTCATAAATATTTGGTATTCATTAAAAAAGATTATAATTCTGATGTATGTTATTTTTTTAGTACAGACAGTGAAGACATAATAAAGAGATCGGACGATAATTACTGACATCCAGAATATAGCCTTCTTAAATGTTGGAATTACTTTAGCCAATTTCATTTTATCAGAAAACATACCAGAAGAAACTGAAAAAAAAAAATAGGATGTGAACCAAAGGATCTGCAACTGATGATATAACACCTATCTTTATCATTTTAACCAGAAATGTGTTTGTTTCTTTGTTTGTTTTTAGAGGATACAATATTATCAATCTCGTCTCTATTTGTTGGAGTTTAAGAAAATTGAATTACGGTACCCTGGCCTAGGAATTCAGTAAAATTTTGTTCTCAAGCCGGAATACGTTGAGCAAGCGTTAACTTTTTTTTTTTTTTTTTTTTGGAGAAATAAGAATTAAAAAAACATTTGCAATATCAGCAGGGTCATTTACTATTCTATCATCAAAGTTTATTTCACATTTTTTTTTTGTTCGGAATATTCATAGTCTGCTTTAAAAAATTTTGGGTATTCTTAATATCAAACTTGAATCTTGACAGCTGCTGAGAGTAATACGTAGTCTTTTCCAAACGTAAAATCTTGATTAATGTGTTTTTACGATGTATATCTGTTCTTTGATCGTTCATTTTTTCCCAATTTTGTGTTTATAATACAAAGAATTGATTTTGAAATCTACGGTATCTATAGGTGCATTTTTATAATCCATTCTATTTTTTATGCCTCCGCCACGAAGTGTCGCCGGAGGTATTATGTTTTCGGGTTGTCCGTCCTTCCCTCCGTCTCTCTGTCCGTCCGTCCTTCCGGTCTGACTGTCCGTAATCAATTTTGTGGACAGCTTAACTCTATCATCGTTTGAGGTTTTCTAGTGAAACTTGGCATGTACATGAACGACTAAGCGAAGTTGTGCTAATCAACTTTTGGGTATACATGCTCGAGGTCAAAGGTCAAAGTCAAGGTAAAATGGTCAAAATTTCGATATTTCCCCCAAATCTACGCAATGCTTGAAGGTACTTTCTTAAACTTAGTGTGTACATATGACCTACCAAATAGAGATTCTCTGGACAGAGTTTTGGGTCAGGAGGTGAAACATCAAAGTCAGGTGAAAATGTAAGAATTTAATTTTTTTTCTCCATATCTCGGCAATGATTCAGGTTATCTTCATGGAATGTAGTATAGTAGGCCTACTGACTGGTATTAATTATCAACGGAATTTTAGGGTCATGGGGTCACGGGTGGAAGGTCAAGGTTAACTTCTCAAAATTTCGCTTTTCCCTCATATTTATGCAGTGTCCACGGGATTTTTCATAAATTAGTGTTAAGTCTATTACACAATAGAGATTCTATGGGAACTTTTGCAGAAAAGGTTATGAGTTCAAAGGTCAAGTGAAAGTGCTCACTATCACTTCTTCCATTTCTGGTAAATGGCTCATGGTATCATGCAACTTAATACATATTAAAATTCTGATTGACAGTGATTGTCTTGGGAATTTTAGGGTCATAGGGTCAAAGTCAAAGTTCAAAGGACAGGTTAACATGGTAACTAGAATATTACTTGATTCTGAAATAACACTTTGTCCTCATACCTTGAAAATTACTCAATGCATTTTAAACTATAAAAGAGGCAAAAAAAAAAACAAACAAGTTCAACATTTTTAAATCCCCAAATACATGCTCTCTCAGAAAAAGAAAAACATTCATGCTATTAAACTATTCCTTGACAAAATAATCTCAAACTGCAGGACATTCTTGAATTCGCCCGGAGCCATCCCCGTATCGACCACACGAGGATCGGCATCAGTGGTTCAAGCATGGGTGGTTCACTGACGCTCAACGCCGTACCAAGGCTTACGGATTTCCCCGTGCGCTGTGTATCAGTTGCGAAATGTATGGATATCCTCTCTATGTACCTGGGACTTCAAGGACCGGGTGGTTCCTTCATCCAACCCGCTCCATTGACGTAAGAATTTCTTGGAATTCTCCATGTATTCTCCATTTATGTTTTGCTAAAGGAGGTTATTTCTTATGTATTGGGGGGGGGGGGGTGGGGGAGAAATTCAATTCCCATGCCACCAAAAAAGAAAATTGTTCGTTTTCCAAAGAAAAATAGTTATAGTATACACTTATGAGTGAGTACACAGGAGTGAGGATTGAGCTTCTAACATTTTGTGATACTTAGCATGTTTAGAATTCACTTAATGTCATATAAGGGAGCATACAATAAGAAGATTCGAAGTTTGCATGTTTAAGAAAATTGACATTGCCGAGATAACCAACATAAAAGAGAGAGAGAAAAAACAACAACAACAAAACAAACAATCCTTATAAGACGTGGGTCCCACCTTTTGTTACGACCGCTTCGTTTTGGATATCTCAGCCATTTCAAAAGCAATTCTCATCAAATAAACTTTGGATTTCTTTTAGTACTTAATGTTCACTCACGGATGTTTCATATAAGAGGTTTCGATTATCTAAAAAAAAAAAATCATTAAAAAAAGGTTGGAAACCTGAAGCCCCATTTCAACTAAAACTGTGCCATCCCTTTCAAATTGTGTTTATATCTCATACATTCTATGTGACCATAGGAGAGAAAACAGATATTCGAATGTCACGCAGGACGAACATGGTACCCTGTGGGTAGACCCTGACTTCAACAACCATGTATTTGACGCGGCAAATCATGAAGACTACGTGGCCCCAGTAAGTGACAATTTGAGGTCATCATTTCTTTTCCATTGAACGATAATGATGATATTCATAGCAATAGTTTTCTTTGAATCCGTGATATAAAAAGTGATCTGAAGTCTTTCTTGGTATATATAGTGCACAGACTCACATCTGCAATAATGAAGAATAAGGGGCATAAAAACAATCATTAACTACTTTTAGATATAAAAATGTCAATCTGTACATCACAAGGACATCTCTCTCTCTCTCTCTCTCTCTATATATATATATATATATATATATGTTATATATTTAATATATCATATATATAATATATGTGCGTGTGTTTGTACATAATATATGGACGATGTGTGTGTGTGTGTGTGTGTGTGTGTGAAAGAGAAAGAGAGAGAGAGAGAGACTTATGTGTTATGAAAATGATTGTGCTGATACTCTGACGATCCTATTATTCACCCAAAATTCTCTCGAACCGGGTTCATGACAAAAAAGAAGAAGAAAAAATACTATTTACACAGATAGTCTGCCGACAAAATCATTCGGCGAATTGCAACTAGTGCTCCACGACATGTTCTTCGCCGATATTTGCTCAGAATATATGCGACATCTATTTTGTCGATATTGCTGCAAAGATTTGCTCCGCGACAACTGCCGCTATTATCTTTTCTTCTTAGGATACATCGCGCTTGAAATAGTTTCCTTCTACTTATTTGATGATTGTAATCTTGAAGTCAAGAACGTCCGAAAGGGAAGGGATGGGGGTTGTAAGATAATTTTTTTTTCTTCCACCAATACTTTTACGTTATTGATATGTTTGGAAACTTCAAATCTTTGCTGAAAATGAAATCAAATGCAGTGAACTGAAATGGAATTCCATAGATTATCATAGTTATTATTATTTTATCATTACCATTATCATTATCATTATAATTCATATTTTTCAACTTATCAGTGAAACCGGCGCGCCACGGAGCTACCACTACTGTCTTGTCCGACATTTTATCAGATTCCTTCACGCCCCACCCCCCTGCCTTTGCTTACCAGCTATTTCAGGGTTTGCCGATTTTCCGAGGCTGGCGAAGACCAACATTAAAAAAAGTCTCCCAAACTGTCGAATGACTGTCGGATTGACTCCCATACTGTTCCCCTGCATGCATGTCCTGTCATGTGTCTTTTGGTACAATTTATCTCATTTTACTTCACTTCATACTTTATATTTCCCTTTACATTTTCATTTAGAAGTAAAATAGTTCACGTGTGTTTGTTTGATTTTCGGTATTGGTTATCTGCACATTTAACTATAGTGTTTAGAAGGACGTTTTGCTATTTCGCTTTGCCGTCTTTAGTGGGGCAGATATGAAGCGAAAATTGGTCGAGATGCTTACATCCGACGAGGAGTATGAAATTTTATGGGTACTTTGGGGCGCTGATTGCCGGATCCAAGAGATGTGACTACTGGATCGGCCGCAATTTTGAATTTCCAATACGGCCGCAGTCATGAAATATTTTAAGATTCAAAGAACCTAAATCTGGCAAACAAGAGCGTTTTGACATGTTTAATTCGATGACGGATTAATTTGAAGTGTCTGATAAATATCGTATGGTCGCCATTTCGACTTCCAATATGGCCGCCTCTACGAAATGTTGAAAATCACTGTTTCGAATTCTAAATGACAGAGTGACCCAGAAATTTGGTGCAAATAGGTATTTTAATATGCTGGGTTAGAAATGGAATAATGTAATGTGTCTGACAAACGCTATGCCTGCCAATTCGATTTTCAATATGGCTGCCAAGACAAACATCACGACTAACATTCAGCATGCAAAAAAAAAGTGCAGCAACGGAAAGCATAATGCACTTTCACTGACACTCACAGTGTATATACAACAGCGGGCACTCAACCAGTTACAAACGCGCGCTCAATTAGGTAGCCTAATTTGATACAAACCCGAGATAGAGATTTTCAGCACTCCAACTTTGCAACTATAATAGAGAAATTCAAATTGGCTGCCTCGCAGCTTTCCAACATGTCAAATCAAATCAATCTGATATTGAAGTTGATACATAAAAGCATGGTAATATTATTCCCATGTTTTTATGTATCAAATTTCAATGGCTTGTATCATTCAGAACTGAAGATAGGGATCTTTGAATATTTTGTGATGGCGGCAATATTGAAATTTTAATGGCGACCTACCCAGTGGTCAGATCTGTTGGATCCGGCAATATTTGAAATTAGCGCCCCATGAAACACCCTTTTTATGCAAAATGTCATACTCTCCGCCGGATGTGAGCATCCGTTTCACGTATCTGCCCCACTAATGTGTTGATAGCAGTTCTGAAATTCTGAAATGGCATTAAAAAATATTAAAATTTGAGAAACTGTATACTCTACTTTACAAATACCGCATTGGGTTTTTATTTTTTTGTTTTGTTTTTTAATTTCGAGTCGAGCTTCACATGTACATCGATCTGAACCTTTTCATTATGAACAGAAGGCAATTGAACGGACAGCGAGTAATCTGATTTTAATGTAGAAAAACACTGACAATGGTAAGTGTCAAGGAGATGCTTTGAGCCCGAGCAAAATAATATTCATATCTTCCATCGAGTAATGATTCTGTCTTTAATGTGTCAGGTGGAAAATCTAACGATTCCAACCCTATTCCTTGTCTGCGGTGATGATCGAATTGTACCATCGGAAAAATGTTTGACCAGGGTAAGTATATGATATTCTCTTAAATGTAAGAAACTGAGTCCGCTGAATATCAAAGAAAGAGAACAACACGTGACACATCGGTGAGTTTGTTATGCCAAAAGACATTGAGAATCATCACCGAGGTTTATGCTCTTTGTGAGTGGGAATTTATAAGCTCTAAGGATTGCCATGATTCTAAGTTCTGTAATTCCTCGCATATCCTCGTGGGTTTCTTTGCTTGAGTTATACAATGCTGGTTAATCGTTTTTCTCTTATACTTATAATCAGCCACCAGTAATTTTTATGATCAGCAAACGTTACAATCAAAATGTAGGAAATGAGTTTATTTCTACTATGATCACGATGATGGTGAATCAGCAAATGAAAACGTCCACTTTGCACTCCTTATTTCAGTCAACCTCGATCTTTGTAAGCTCGCACAGTCAATTACCCGAGCTGAACGAGCTGAATAAGCTGTCAATACAACTGAAATCTAATGAAACGACTGCAGTTCATATAGTCTATGAAGTTTACGAAGCCTTATTGTGTGTGGTCATCTCCATTGCCAATAAGGAGAGGTCTTATATTGAATTATAGAACATTACGGAACATGTTTCCAATCCTTTTTCCAATGCCAATTTGCCGTACATTCGGGGGAAAGCTGGTACAGCAAAACGAAATTCTAAATGGAAAAAAAAGTCGTCAGCAATTGAGCTTCCTGGACCCAGGCCTGCTTATAATAGCTAAAGGCTTTCCCGACCAATTTCTAATCTTTTTTCCCATCCAGTTCCTTATTGCTACATTTGTGACCGTGCACAACAAAACAAACAAAAAGTCGCACCCCTTGATTTTACGTGAGGACTCGAAATAGTGAAAGTAGGTCAACTAAGTCAATCTTGAGTCTTTCATATTTTCTGAATGAGCTACTTTTCTTCTACATTATTCTTTAGTTTGGGATCATAACACGAATGGGAAAGTGTGTTTTCCGCAGTTTTTCTACAACCACTTTTGGGGGGAGAGTAGAATGATCAGGGATGTATTAGAGGCTCCTTTTCATTTCTTGAGATCCTATGTACACTCTTCACTTTCTAGTCCAATATCTTCAGAAGAGATTATTCTTCTGCTATGAAAGTGGCAATAATTCATGAACAGAATGTGTTAATAGAACATGCTCAATTTCAGCTTAATTTGATAATTCCTTCATTGTTATTGCTCCAGTGGTTGACATCCTGTGTTTTGTCCCTTTTATCACACCTAGCCGGGCTTGGTGAAAGATTAAGCGCTTGAATAGACCGTATACTTCAGAGCCTCTTATCTCAGTTCACTCTTTTCCAGAGTGTGTGCTTTCCAGTATTTATGTAGGTTAGGGGAGTCCATCTGAATTGAGTTATACATCATTTTAAAAGCTTAGAATCTGGTCTATCAGAATCTGCCCTTAACTAAAAATCCACGCCTGCCGACTTTTTGTTGGTTTTGTGACGCAGGGTCACATTTAGTTTAGTAAAATTTAGCCTACATGACATTTATGATCTCTTCATTCAAATTAATTTTGGAGCATTCAAAATACCTCTAACCTCATTCTAATTAACACTTTTTCAACTGATATTCGTATATAAGACAAAAAACCATTTCACTATATTGGTTCATTCAATTTAGAATGACATAGACACGTGATCACGTATATATGCTGCGCACTTCATTCAAATTCATTATGGGCATCCAATTCAACAATATTTGCAGTCACAGACATATTTATGCTTTGGTACTTTCTTTATTTTCTTTCCACACACTAAGACATACGGGTTCAAATTTGAACCCCAAAATTTTCCCTATACGACCACCCTAAACGGTGCAACTTTGCACCGCAATAAGCAATTTGCACCCTTAGAGGTGCAATACGCTGAATTTTGAGCCTGCAGGGGAGCGAATTTGCACCCTCAGTTTTGTGCTAATCAAGGGTGCAAACATGCACCATAAACATTAATACATAATTGTGAATTAAATATTGGACCACGAGTACCAAGGTTTTACTCCTAAGATCAAACTTACACTCCAATGGATATGTCCGCATCTTTGTAGGTACAAATATAAATATTAAGAGCTTTAATTTTCTACTTGCATAATAAAATGTACAAATGTGCATCCCAAGGTGCTGGTATAGGGACAAATAGGGTGCAAATTTGAACCATTATTTTTCAATGTGTGCATAGTTGTTGTTTTGTAAGCACCATAACAGTTCATATTTAGGCCTACGTATTCTTTTTAGAAATTTTGACAACCGTTTTTTCCCCCAATGTGCTTATTGAGTGTCCTATTATATAGTCCGAAGATAGAAGGTAGATTTGAATGAAATGTTTGGAATTTGACTGCCCGTTCGCGAATTTCAATGACCGAAGTACCATTTCTGCGAGTGATGGCGAATTTGAATGAACATAGTACCAGCCAATTTGAATAACCTTTCTTACGAATTCGAATGACACATTTGCAAATTTCATTGATCGAAATGCTAAACTTAACGCACAAACTGCAATTTTGAAAGACAGACTGTGCGATAACGAGGGTTTTTGCTAATGAATTAACCTCCTATCAAATGGACAGACAAAAGTGTGAAATTGGCGGGGAAAACCTATATTAGTGCATGTAAAAAGAACATCAGCATAGTGTAATGACAAAATCAATAATGTACTTTATTCACGTCCGAAAGGCGGCAGAGCGGATGAGACAAGCTGGAAACGGCCATCTTGTACACTTCGTCCATCTTCCCGGTGCTGGTCACCTCCTGGAAACCCCCTACCTTCCCCTCTCTACAGAATCACGCGTCTACGTGCCCGGTGTTTTGGACGGTAAGTCAGACAAAAATCAAACATTTCTTTTTCATTCCTTAAAAAGTTAATTTAGTTTTCAGTAAAATGTGTCGGTACTGCTTTTCTCACACGATGTATATCCCTTTTCTAGCTGTAGTTTTAAAAAAAATCAACAATCAGATATTCTGATGTATCTGCTGAATGTAGTACGTTGAAAAGCGAACGATTGGTATAAAAGTCATAGTTTTCCTAAAGAGATGTTAAAAGATTGTTGATAGAAGTTGTACATGATACAGAATATAACACATTCAACTTGCTCTGTTTTATTTGCTACGTTGCATATCATTTGAGCTGTTTAATTATTTCAGCTACTGGCTTATACAATAATCTATAATAAAAACTAGAGTCCTTGTTATACTGTCCGGTTCTGTAGACAGAAGCAACTCCAAGCTTCCAATGCGAGGGGCAGGTTTAGCTGTGATATATCGGAACTAAACGTTAGCAACGACACCCTTCTTGTGCTTGTTCGTTTGTTTGTTTGTTTGTTTTTCAATGTAAAACGATCTAAGGCAAACACCGCATTCGTATTACAACCTCATAGAGACAGCAAGCAAAATGTGTTTTGTTTGACAACTATAAATGACTTGTGAATCAAAATAAGAATAGTTTCAGAGGCACACATATCCTGCCACTGCCAATACTTTCTTTAATACTAGATGTAATATTCTGAATAAAGAGATAATTCAAGGACAAAAATAAATCATTGCTCATGTGTGTCCAATCCAATAGCTGTATACGCCCGCTGGGGAGGCGAGCCCAAGCTGCATGCAGAGGCGCAAGTTAAAGCATGGCAGAAGATGCTCGACTTCTTCAGACAACATCTTGGTCCTGTGGAGGCTTTGAGACGGGACTGGCTGTCCACTACATCTACATGTATCTAAAATGCAACGCTAAAGTTTGGATTCATTTAAGACGGCAGCTTTTTTTTTTTTTTTTTTTTTTTTTGGGGGGGGGGGCTATATGTTGATATGTTGGTGCGCTGAATATGCCAGTTCGCAGTTCCACTTTGCGCATGAATTGAAAAAGGTTATTCGTACCAACAGGCGCGTTGGTTTTTAAATTCACTGAGATAAGCATTTGTCAAGGAATGATTATTCATTCAGTCCTTATAAATGGTGCTTGCCAGTACATTTACCTGACAGATAAAATGGTATTTGGCAATATCAATAAAAAGAGATTGTTAATACGTTCAGTGCAAAGTAATGAAATGGATGCTTTTCCAAGTGTTATTTGACGGATCATTCTGGCCATCTGGGCCCCATTTCATAAAAGATGTTAGGATGACAGCTCTTGCTGGAATGACAACTTTCCACAGCAAACAACCAATCAGGAAGCTGTATTTTTGTCGTTACCATGACAATTGTTATTCCAGCAAAGAGTTGTCATCAAATAAACTCTTTATGAAATGGGGCCCTGGTCTACACAAGTTCATTGTTTGTTTTAACAGGATTGATGAATCCCATAAATTGTCACGTAAAGCGCTGAAAACGAGTGTTGTGTCCCTATAACCGACTGATAAAAAAGGTCATTAGCACCAATGTGCCCATGAGCTAACTCCGAACTGGCTTATAGTTTTCTCTCTTTTCATTTTCTATAGGCTGAAAGTTTGTATTGACTTGCGGTGATTGGCTTCTGGTTTTACGTAATGGGTTTTCAATTCTTAGCGTGTTGTTGGTATATAGAACTCTTAACATTATATTGATTGTGTATGATACTAGTGCATGTATGATTTATTTTTGTGCTCCCATTATAGGACTTTGAAACACTGATTAAGATGTTAAACACAGAAAAAGACAAAGTTTCTCAATGGTTTACGTGTAATAGATTGACTCTTAACGTTCCCCACTGTCCAAAAGGAAGTTTATACATTTTAAACATATTTCATCACGATCCTATTAAAGACTGATGATAATTTGTTTTTATGGACTGCCTGTGTAACTGAAGTGAGAACGATCAAATTCGTCGGAATTATGCAACTTACTCCAATTCAACTTAGAATGAATGTTTTTTAAATGTTTGCACATCTACTAAAAAGTAGATTTTACTCCGTCTGAGAAACTTAATATTTAGAAATGCTCTCACTTTTTTTAATACAGTGCTTTGATTCTACCATGCTTATATACAGCTATAAAGGAGAATTGATAGGGTCACATGAAACTAATCCAACATTTTACTCTAGGAACGGAATTTTGTAATTAATCGTTGATTGCCCTTAATTAGCCCCTTTTGACATTGACATTATAGTGACAGTCATATACTCCTAAAACTGCTCTCTCTATGCAAAAAAAAAAAAGTTCGTACTTCCTGAAAAGCTTGATTTTTGCTTCTTTTCACCTCAAACTACCACAGGAACTTTCCTGCCAATGTTATTTTGTGACATTACCACAGGACAGTTCAGGACGTTACCACAAGACAGCACAGCAGGAGAGTACCACAGGAGAGTACCACAGGAACTGTCCTGTGGCAATTATTGTGAGATATTTTGGGACATTGCCACAAAAAGTACCGGTACCACAGAACATTACCACAGGACAGTGCCACAGGACCAATACCACAGGACAGTACCATTATAGGAACTGTCCTGTGGTATTTTGGGACATTATCCCAGGAGAGTACCACAGGACCAGTACCACAGGACCAGTAGGCTTACCACACATGACAGTACCACAGGACAGTATCGCATAGGAACTGTCCTGTGGTATTTTGGGACATTACCACGTTAGGACATTACCACAAGAACAGTACAACCACATGCACAGGACAAAACGCACGAGGATTGTCATTTATACGGTTAAAACATTCAATACATGTACATAAGAGATCTGGGCCCCGTTTCATAAAAGATGTTAGGATAACAACTCTTGCTGGAATGGCAATTTCAATAGCAACAGTCAATCAGTAAGCTGGATTCTTGTTGTTACCATGACAATTGCCATTGATTCCAACAAGAGTTGCTGTCATCAACTTATTTATGAAATAGGGAACAGATGTGTCTGTTGCTTCGAATGAAATCGTATGTAATGAAATGTAATGTAATGTAATGTAATGTAATGTAATGTAATGTAATGTAATGTAAGTAGTTCAATGTAATTTAATTTAATGTAATGCAATGTGATGTAATGTAACAACTTTTGAGAGTTTTGCTTTGATGTAAAGCGCCTTGAGCATTAAATCTAAGTGGAGAACGAGGCTATAGAAATTGTATGTATTGTTGTTATTATTGTTCGTGAGTGAGGACCTGAAATACAAATACAGTAAGACTTGGGTACAGTATAGTCGACATTATTCACAACGTGACAATCAGTCCACTTACCCGAATGTCGACTTTAATACACGCATTAACGGAGTGAGCGGCAATTATAAAATCACTTATTTCTTTTTGAATGAACATGACTGTGTACAAGCTAGTTGTAGAATGATCAGACACTGCCGAAGTTGGGAATTCCTGGCATTTTAATCATCTTTGAACTTACTTCTTTCTCTTTACACTGACTTAGACGTTGAGAGTAATTAAAAGTTTTAAACAGAAAGGCAAGTGCAATCACGAGTCATGTCTAATGATTTACTTTATAAAAAAATAAAAAAAAGCGGTTGAATAATGTGTTTTTGTTTCCATGTGAAAAGAAGGGAAACGAGAACTGAGACATCACTACATTGCGCTCCCCTTGCGTTTATAGGGAAACGGATCGACATTTTCGCAATGTCAGGACATGTTCAAATTTCCTGCAGAGTTCCCAGTTCGCTTCTCTGCGTCGATATGACATCTAAGTGGCACTGAAATTTAAGAAGGATTTCATAAGAAAGTTTAATGTATAAACGGATAATTCGAGAAGGCATCAATATCATACTATGTATCGCATGTGGGGACTTATTATGCACTCAGCAAAAAAGTAAATACTTATTCAAATTCATATTTCTCATAGAATATTTGGCTGAATATTAATGTTTTATATACCATGTAAAAGGTAATTTAATTGGCTATCAACTTCAAAGGTCAATAAAAAGAGGAACTTTACGCATGAGTGAACACATTAGTTTCTCTTCTAAGGCTGAGGGATAAAAGATGCAAACAAGGCAAGTGCCAAAATGTGTCTCGCCCATTCGCGAAGAAGAAACGGACGGACAGACGCCACAGGCGATCCTTTAGTCTCCCCGCACCTCCGGTGGGCTGGACAAAAATGAACAAGTTGTCATGTGTGCTAAGTGCATGCTCTTCAATAATATAACAATTAAGTATAACAAGGCAAATTTCGTTCAGTAAGAAACACGATTTAATTTGAAACTAAATCGTATGAAAAAAAAACCTATGATATCAATGTTTTTGTAGTAAAGAAAGGCTAAACGTAGTGGAGGGAAATGAAGAATCTTCAGTCAAATCCAAATTCAAATTACATTAGAGAAGAAGCAATATTAACGAAAATGGAAGGAATTTGAAATGTCATTGCAATAAGGAAAATCAAAATGATATTTGTTCTTGAATTTGTCTCATGAATTCTTAAATTCCAAAAATAAAAATGGAATATTCAAAGAAACTCCGTCGATTTCGTCACAAAGCCTTTTCGGCTTACTCCCTATGTCATCTGAAGGTTGAGTTGACAAAAAATTCTTGTTTTTCGCCTTTAGATCCCCGCTTTGTTTTTGTTAAGTGATACAAGAGAACAAAACATGACCAGTTCATACATGTCTCTCTTTGCGTTAAATTCGTCTTTTGTAATCACTGCTATCTTCAGGGTATTTGCAAATGATTGACAAAATGTCAATTTCTGCAGTTTTTACTTGTGTGCCTTGGAGCGTTCACTCATGTGTAAGATTTCCCTTTGTATTAACGTACCAGGTTGATGATAACCAATTAAAATATGGTATGTTATTATGACAGGGGCCTATTGATTTTCATCAAAATCCTCTATGAAAAGTATGAACTGGAAAAAGTGTTCACATTCTTCCTTTTATGCTGAGTGTGTGTATATATATAAATATATATATATATGCACACACACTTGGTGATTCTATCCTTCTATGAAGAGTGCTCGATATCCTCAAAGGAAGAGCTTTAGACGAAGTATTGGAACAAGTTCACACGGTTGACTGCAGGTTCATCCGTATTTATTGCATATATATATATATATATATATATATATATATTTACAATGTATGTCAACAAATCAATGTGACCAATCGCATACAATAGTATTACGTGAGAAAGGAGAGTGTGGAAAGCATGCGTGCAATTTTCAGTGTTGTGACTTTTTGAAATGCTTGTTTTGTAGTTTGAAACATTGTTTGAAATAGACAAGACAGAATTCACAAAAATTTCACAAAATGACTAAGAGGTCCAGCTCTCCCTGCTCTGTCAAATGCAGTTGTTTGGTAGTCTGAAGTTCAAATCTCTCTTTTTGGTCAATCCTGATGTCTCATTTTATTGTACCCGAAATGGGTTTATATGAAAGAGCATTTATCATTTCCAAACAGCCCACAAAAGAGCGTTTCGACCTTGCCATTTTTTATGCACGTGCTACAAGGGTTTCCTGGCAGGGGTTACACTTAGAGCATTATTCATATAGGCCTAAAGAGCATTTCATACTGTCAACTCCACTGACGCGAAATGGAGGGCAACGGTTCAACACAACGTGCAAGGAAAATATCAAGACGCATAATATCTTTTTAAAGTATTTAATAAAATTTATAATGATTGATACAATAATGCAATTAAAACATTTTGTGTGTTTGACTATCGACGTCATTCTCACACACGGGTAGTAAATGTAACAAAACATTTTTCAATTTCATTTCGTTTTGTTTTTTCTTTTACTGGTGAGGCTGAATAATTATTCACTCCTTGATTGTAACACATTTTGGAAAAAAAAAGAAGAGAAAGAATAACAGACATGGTACAGACTAATGTTAAAAAAAAACAAAACATATTACCGAGCTGAGAGCACCACTCGTCAGTGGGAGAACGATAGAAATCTTCCCCAAACTCAGTTCAGATGCATTCACAGGAATATGTTGCATGATCATGGATGATGCATTGAAATTATAACTTTCTGGACCCAATGATGAAAACAATTGTCATTCATAAAATGATAACAAGTAAATGATAATGTGATGGGCTGGCATAAAAAAAAAGAAAATTACTTTGTTTTTGTGAATAACATTTTTGATATTAACTTACACATCCATCGAGGGTACAGAGCTAATCCATACTCCTGCATGAGGTACATTCCATCATCACAGATACATCAATAGTCTGTAATCAGCTCCACCTGTGAACCCTCCCCTCACCCCATCAATCAGCTTTTTGATCATTGCTTCCAGACCAAACACCTCAGCCACAACCAACTCATCTCTTCATCCACCTTCTCACCCACCCTTAAACCTAACCCAACGTTTTGAGCCATTTTCAGTCTAACGAGCATGCATAAAAGATTGTGCAGTGTTGTAATGGTATGCCTGATTTTTGCGAAAATGGTGTCATAAGATGCGTGAGACTTGAAAGTACAAAGTTCTTGAGCAGTGCAATAAAAAAATTTCGTGAGGCAAAGTGGTTGTGGAAAATGTCGAGGGGGAGGGGCGATTGAATCAACCCGCCCCCTCCCCAACCACGTTAAGGGTTGGTTAACCCTTAAGTGCACATTTTGCATGTTACAAACTCTGCAAAGGCATCACATACAACTGTAGGTAGAAGCATTAAGCAGAATTGATATGGTACGAGGATTTCAGCTCTCCAAATTTTCCCTCAACCCCATTCCCCCTTCATCCCCACCCCCCAAAAAAGAAGAAAAAAAAAAGGGGGGGAATAAATGCTCATCATTTTTTAAGCACTACCTTTGACTTGCAAAGAAAATGCCTCTGCAGCATCAAATACATTGCACTGGAGTAGCCAGTGGTTACAGCCATTTGAAACTCTTCCTGCCGCTCCGAGAATGAGAAATTTCAAGGAATTTAGGAAATATAAGACCGCAGATGGCAAAGAGGTGGGGAAAAAAAAAAACAGACAGGGCCTGTGAACAAAGCCCTTTGGATGTCTCTACATCATGAGCACATACAAAAAAAAAAAAAAAATCTGTACCATGCTGCCATGATCCTGACGACAAAACTTGTGCAGCTGCGAAACAACATACAAGTCTTCATAGTCCCTTTGTCTCAGCAATCACGTGAATCAAACGCCAGACCCATTACAATTGTATTCTTGCTCAAGGGTTTCATGTGAATGGGGCTTCCATTTGTGGAGGGTTTTGCATTATGATAAATGGAGTCCTGCACATACATGTACGGCTCTGCCAAGCAAAATAAAAAACACCAGATTTAAATTTTCATACACACTCGTCTATCCCCATGTTTTATACTTTCACTATATGCCTATTAAACAAAATCATTTCATTTAATCATAACAGTAACAGCAGTATTTCCTACTAATATATCTCAAGAAAATACACCGTTATCTCTTCAGCACTGGTGTATGATTATGTTAATGACTCATGAAGGAATAAACTGTGTACTAGTTACCAAATCTGTGGCATAAAGCAGCTAAAAATAGTATATAACACACAAATACTCTGTATTGCACTTAAAACATATTTTTTCCTCATCTCCTCCTTTTCTTTTATCCTCTCTGTCACAGATTACTCAATACTGGCAAATGTATATCACATGGACTGATGAAGCAACAATCTGTCTGCTACAGTATGAATAATCTGTCTGGAAAACATACGTTCAATGTCACTCATATGTCATAATACCCATCTGCCTTCATGAGAGACATTCACAACAGCATAATAACAGCAGCATGATGGGAAACTTTTCAGCAGCATCCCTTGATAGATACTGTGCTGAAACTTAATGTGGAGATTATCTATTAATATCCAGAAGGGATATCCCTCACTTTTCTTACAGTTCTATATTTAAATAGTATGCATGCAAGCAGGACTACTGTCAAACAGCAACCTTAAAGGGATGGTATAGTATTGGTGCAGATGAGAATTGGGCTTTAAACTTTTTGCAAGATACCAAGAAAACACTTATTATATAGTACAGAGCATACCATTTTAAGAGGAATTCAAAGTTTATTTGATGAAAATTGGGTTTGGAATGACTGAAATATCCAAAAACAAAGTAAAACAAAGCAATCGTAATAAAGCATACACTGTAGGTCCCACACTTTATTAGAATTGCTCTTTTTTTAATATCTCACCCATTTCAAAACCAATTTTCATCAAATAAATGTTGAATTCCTCATAGAATTACATGCTCTTTCATATTTCATAAGAGGTTTCTCGTTATCTCACCAAAAAATATTAGAAACCTGAAATTAGGTCTCAACCAAAACTGTACGATCCCTTTAACCCGTTGAGGATGAGTCCCGAGTATACTAGGGCAGGTGTCTACAGGAAATATGTGCTGTCGCAAAATCAAACCGTCCTCAACAGGTAAACAATAATTCTGACATGCTGGAAAAAAAAAATGATCAAGAGGGACACACAACTGTATATGTGCATCCTGTCACAGTCTATATCCGTAGAAAAAAAATGTGATTCGATACCCCTCTTGCATCTCACACTGTAACACTACATCAAAAACCAGAACGCACCTTGAGGCAAGCGGTTACTATGACGACATGAATTCCATTCTACTGCTGACGACATGACAACATCCAATCCTACCAGATCCTCCTTTACTGATATACTCCAGTGTCTGGAAAATATTTTTCTTTCTGTCTCTATTTATCTGTCTTATTCAGTTAAACCCTCTTTTGGGAAGTTCTGGGGTATGGACAAATAATATCAAATGCATAGCCTGTTTTTGTCCCCATTATGACATCATCATTGGCTAGGACACAAAAGTTTACTCCAACCACATGTTCATTCTCTGTGTAGTTTGGGTGTTTTGAACAATGCATCTTTCTGCTCCACTGTTGCTATGACAACTCAAAACCGGTGTTGCTGGTGATGGCATAGCGCAGTTTCTCCTTCAGCGTGCTCTTCTTCTGGTAGTTAGGGAGTTTGAGGAGGTTGAAGCAGGTTGAGGAGGTTGGAAGGCGGCTGACCGGGTCTCGACGCTGGATGCGTAAGAAGCCTCGAAGGACACTGCCCACTGTGTCGCCAGTGTCCTATTAGGAGGCAACAAAATAAGCAAAGGACATTAGCGGAAGTGGATGTTATCATGAGAGACTTTTCGATTTAGGAGGCCACCTAGTTGCTGGCTGCGATGGCTGTCTCACACAAGTACTGTGCATGCGTCGAGCAGTGAGCGTCAGATTTTCAAAGGTGCTAATTGTGCTTTACACCAGTGGACCAAATGTTGCTCATGTCAGCCCAATGAGCTTTGTTTTGATGCACAGACAACACAATGGACATACAGATAAAATTGCAAAGGCATTCAGTACAGCCAGTAGCGTGTGTCAGCTGAATGCCAACATCTCTCTCACCTGAGTTTTGTGATGCAATTGAAAAGTCCCTTTTGCTTGTTCAACACTGACTTCCATTTATGAAATTTCAATATCGTCGGTTGAGAATGATAAGGGCGTTAAGTTGTCACAAAACCCATAGTGTTCGAGACAACTTAACGCCCTTCTCATTCTCAACAGACGATATGTTCTTATATCATAAACATAAGCAATAACCCTGTAGCAACTGAAGATTCTGTACATGATGGCATATGTCCCTCAAAGGTACAGCAATATTATTCTCATTTCAACAACTTCCTAAATTATGCAAAATAGATCACTGCATGTTTATTTTTGTCTATCATAAGTTATGTTTATTTGAAAGCCTATAAAGACTTTTCCAAGAGACTTGTCTGTTACAGAAATAATTCTGACATACTTTTGTTGACCTTTGACCTCTTTCAAATTATGTAATCATAAATTCTGCATAAAAACAATAAGAAAAAGTAAAGCATAAAACTATAAAAAGCGGATGGGCAGTTTTGAATGTTTACTTACTCATGGGTTAAGGAATAACTCTGTGAATCAAATCTGTATAAAAAGCTGCGCAGTAACTAATACAACAACATACATTAGCAATGCAATGGACTTTAATACCTTTTACAAAGTATGAATTGTTCTATGATCATAATAATCAATGGATGATACTCGACACTTCCATACCTGATCATCACTGACTTCTACACATCTGATGGAGAAAGGAGGTTCCATGTGTGCAAAGCCAAGAAGAGGAGGCTTAGAACAGCTGGTCACGAACTGTAAGATGAACAAAAAAAATAATAACAATAATAATCAATGACATTCACATTATGGCTTCACAGTCATGTTCATCATTTACAGGTTTAATAAGTAGCACAGCATAAAAGAAAAAAAATGTCAGAACATTGGGTCGTTTTTGGATAGAGAAATGTCTACATGAGAAATATTAGCCACATCACACTAATTATCACTAATAATTATTGAATATCAAAAGGATTATACACTCAATTCAAAGACAAATTCACAAGCATTTTGATTGGCTTATTAGTTGATACTGCAAGGCATCTCTCCATTATGTTTATTAAAGTTCATGGTCACGTACAAGACTATGTTGGGTGACCCCAGAACAAGGCAACTAGTAAGAGCAAAAGAAAGGATGATATCAGTGAATCAGGCAGTCAATTGAACTACCCTGCAAAGTTGCACAGTTTGTCATACACGTCAGAGTTAGGGTTTTTATGTATACCCTATAGTGAAGAAAAGAGGTGATGACAGTGAATTATTTTGGGTATACACAGCACTCCTGTTACAATGAAGTCCTTGAGACTGGCATTTTTCCTTCGTTCTATAGAAATTTTGTTACAAACAAACACTAGAGTACATACTGGTGTATAGATGATAATTTTGGGACCTGAATTTTTACTTTGTTGTTATGAGAATTTTGTTATAACCGTGTTCATTATAATGGGAGTACACTTTACCAGTACACTGTATTTGCAATCAATTTGATTCATTTTAATTCAATTTAATTCATTTAGCATCATTTCAAGAGTACAATAAGAAGACATGCAAAAATACATAATAATATACAAAGTAGTTAGAACAAAGAAAGAAGACTTGAACTTGATAGTGAGAACCCTATGAGAAGCAGTGCTTATAGTCGATACGGACACCAATTTCACTTAGATAATTATTGATGTGATATACATTATAGTCCACTGGACATATGAAAGAAACAGCATAATTTTCCTCTTGATTCCTGCCCCCTCCTACCAAAACATATTGGGTGGAGATCTCTCTCCATTTTCTGCCCCTGTTGTTATTGATGTTATTGTTATTTCTCTGTTTGTATCTTGTTGTCTCACCTTGAGAAAGAGTCCTCTCTCCTCCTGAGTGAAGTCGTTGCTGAGGACGTCAAACAGCCAGTTGATGACGCGGTGCGAATTGTGAAATCCTCCGTAGTACTGGGTGTGCTTCCTACAGGGCAGAATGGACCAAGATGTTATATTAATACTGTGATTATCAATTCAACAATGAACCGATCGAATGCTCAAGTATCAATCCATCTGTTTATGTATTTCTTCACTTGTTTGTTCAATTTGTTTGATGTCTAAACGAACAACACATGCAAAAAGACCAAGTGTTTGAAGTTCTCTCACTGATTTTTATGACATTTAGTGTCCCGCAGATGATCTGCTCTCTGTATAAAACACATTCTTTTTAGACTCTAGCCACACTGCAACACTGAAGGAGTGCAGTAAAACAGATGGCTAAACAGTTGTACTAACATAATTTTCATCACACGAAAATAGAAGCAAATGCATGACAAATATCAAGTATAGGTGAATTCCAGAATTAGTATCCATGATTTTGTTTGACCCAAGAGCACACCAAGGACATGATTTTTTTTTCTTTATTCTTTTGGTATGTCATTATATTCCATACATAATTATTCATTGAGGCTACAATTGTGATTTATGTTTCAAACAAACATTTGTCTTCTGCAACTGCACCAAAAACGTGGGGAATGCAGTAAAATGCCGAAGGGGGGGGGGGGGGAATATACAATAGTATAGAGGAACTGAAATGAAACAAAATAGATATGAGAGGAGCCGATTATCAATTCAATCATTCCAGTTGCTTGGGGGGGGGGGGGGGGGGGGGACACTAACCTGAGATCAGACAGATCCAATGCATTTACATCGCCTGAGATCAGCCTCTGCACCTCTGGCCCAGAGAACCAGGCCAGCCACTGGGGGTTGACGATGGAGAGGAACCCCCTCTTGAAGGCCCTGGTCTGGTCCTTGATCTGCTGACACATTCTGAAGTGGGCCATCAGGTGGATGTACTTGATTCTGAGTGAAGGAGAGAGATGGAGTGGTAGTGAGATGGGTAGATGGATGGAAAAGAGAGAGAAAGAGAGGAGAAGAAAGAGTGGAGGAAGAGAATGAGATATAAGAGAAAAACATATAAGAGATAGAGATGGAGGGAGAAAGAAAGAGGTACATATTGAGACAACGAGACAAACACAGATAGAGAGAGAGAAAGAGATGGATAGACAGAGGGGAAAGGGGGAAGACACATAGCAGATATGAACTTATATTAAACACACAAAGTTTTAACAGGGTACTTAAGTCTTGATGCATGATTGTTTTTATAAGGACTCTCATGAATTGTAAGAAGTCATGAACTGCTTGACAAGAATGTGATCCAAAAAAAAATGCAGAGGAAGCAAGGAGGTTCAAGACTGGGATGTAAATTGTGAGAGGCAATCTTAACATTGTGCTGACTATCTTCTACCCATTCTTTCACTTTAATACAAATATGAATGATCCACAAAGTTCTAATTTCACAGCAAAGGGAAAATGCTATTACATATTTACAAACAAACATTAAAAAATATCAGAAAATTGTATGATTGCTTTTTCCTCTCTTCATCAAGCCAGGAGGCACTGTAAAACACGATATATTCGCGGCATGAAATTTTCGCGGATTGCTACCGCCATTCAATGCTTGTAGTGTAGACAAGAACTTTCGTATGCATTTTCATTTTGCGACTCCTGGCTCTCGTGAAATTTGCGAAATTAAAATGCACACAAACATTCCTCATTTTACAGTAGTTGGGAAGATAATTTCACTTCTACTTTCAAATCCCAATCCTCATATCCTTTTGGAAATAAAAGATAATGAAAAAAGGTTTCTGTATATGAGGTGCAATATGAAAGTGGACATCAAATCTTCCCTACAGCAAGTGTGGCATACTTGTTCTGGTTGTTGACTGTGATGGCTTTCCCACCGGGGATGAGCTCGTGGGTAACCAGTTTGCCCATGAAGTCCTCGTCAAGAGAAAAGACCAGATCTAGGTCGGACACATCACCGTCGTAGTGCTGCATTTGCCACCATCAGAAAGAGGGTGGTTTGAAAGGGTAGGAGGAGAAAAGATCTGTAAGCATAGGAACTGTTCAGAAATTTCTATCAAGTCAGATGGAATTTCTGTACTAATCCACAAGCACTGGAGGGTGTCAACCTTGAGCATGGCCACAGCATCACGTGCATCATAGAACTCTGTATGCATAGTTTTTTTGTTGTTGTTTTTTTTTGGGGGGGGGAAATCTTAGTCACAGATCAGTACCTAAAAATTCATGCTAGCCCCTTTCAATCTCTGGAGAATGAAATCCATAACTTCCCAGTATCATTGCTCACAGAAAGACAAACAAACAAATGCTTACAAAAATATAACCTCCTTGGCAGAGGTACAAACTACATTTCTAGCTGGTAGAAATATCCGAATATGAATTTCAATCTGCTTTTTAACGGGACTTTCATCCATCCCTAATATGTTGAAAATCACACACAATCTAAACTTCTGAAAATGATGTCAAATCACCTGTTCACCCCATAGGACGAATGTCAAATTATTATTAATCAAATTCTACGTTACTCCACTAATTTCAGGCAAATTCAGAAACCTGCAGAAAGAGATCACACCAATGTGTGCAAAGTCTGTGAGCCAATTACATTTTCTTTCCACTCTCATGCACACAGATCTAAGTGGCAAAAGAGATTGTGCAATACACAGAACACAATGCAGACAGATAATATCAGCTGTTTTACGATCAAGTGTACACTTAACTCTTACCTCTACTAAGATTACTAACTCACATTTCATCTAAAGAGCAATATTCCATGACAGACTTTTATCCTATTGGGCAAAACTCAGACTTTGTTGCATCATTGTCACTCTGCAGCAGCTCGAATTGATCACTGACAAATATAATTCCAGTTTTTCTGTCAACCCACCATAACTTCTCGATGCTGAGTACAGCATACTGATTTCTGTAGGAAGTATCTGGATATCTCATTGGCCAATCACTTTGAAGCAACCGTGCCGCCATATTGCCACGCACAACACCCATACACTTGTGTATGTGTGCAAGTCCCCACAGAGTTTGCCTGGTATTAAAGATGGCAATGTGGCGGCTTCAGTTCTTTGTACAACGTGAATGGGCTAATGAGATATCCAGATACAGTACTTCTATAGAGATCAGTGGTACAGCACTGACCTTGACGAATGTGAGGTTCTTGTAGAGCTCCTTGTCCAGTGAGGGCAGCTCATCGAACGGACTGAAAAGGCTGCTGTGGTTATGGTCCAGGATTTGACTGAGGAAGAAGTGTGCAAAGGGAACCTCAACCACGATGCCCTGGTCGGAAACAAGAATGATGTCAGAATGTTAGTTTCAACATCATTTTACAGTATTTCATTACCTTGTAGTTCTGCTTTTTCTTTTTTTCTTTTTTATGTGAACTTATTGAAAAGTGTGTGTATTTCCAAATAACTACTTTCTACAACTCCATTGAAGATCTGACTAGCTTTCTGCAAAACTGGTACTTTAGCCCCTACACATCATTTTTTTTTCTAACTTGTTTTGCACTGGAAACATGCTTCTTTGTGACTGAGATCCTTTTTCACCACATCCTTTCAAATGTAGCTCATAGTCCTTCTCATGTAACTTTTATTCTCAGTCATTATGTTAATGTAAAAGCTATTACTTTCATGTACAGATATTTTCCGGAATGATGAGGTTAGACTTTTTGGCAAGATGTTGTTTTTGCGATTTGACACTGACGCTATCTAAGTGCACTAATGTCTGTCCATAAATTTACTGTGATCAAGACCAGGTGGCAATATTTTTGCGTGTTGTTAAATTCGTGGCCTAATAGTGATTCACAAAATTTGTGTATGTCTAAACCTTCATGAAATATTAAACAGCTTTTACAGTAATCTATGTGATATATACATGCACTGCTACAAAATATACTCAGCATATAGATCTATCATATTCATATTGTCTTTACCACATGTTGCATACATGGACTTTTACTTGACTTTGACCCTTTAGTAAGTTTATGCATTGAGTAATTTTCAAGGTATGGAGAAAAAGTGCAATTTCTGTAATGAATGATAAATTGTTAATATTTTCATCTGGCCCTTGACCCTTGACCTTTGACCATAAAATTCATAAAAGAATCATTGTCAGGCAGAACATATTTCAAGATAGCTTGAGCCACTTCGAGATATGGAGGAAAAAGTAAAGTTCAGCACTTTCACTTGATCTTTGACCTTTGACCTTTTTGGCCAAAAAAAACCCCCAAAACTTCCCAGAGAATCTCTATTGGGTTAAACATGAATACACCAAGTTTAAAAAGAAAATAATCCTCCAGGCATTGTATAAATATAAGGGAAATAGTAAAATTTTGAAGTGTTACCCTTGACCTTTGACCCATGACCTTTGACCCCATGAACCCAAAATTCCCATGATGATCACTGCCAGTCAGTACATGCATATATAGGCCTACTATGTTCCATGAAGATACCTTGAACCATTTCCAAGATATGGAGAAAAAAAGTGAAATTTTAACATTTCTACTTGACCTTTTGACCTTTGACCCCATGACCCCAAACTTTCACCAGAGAATCTTAATTGGGTAATACATGTATACACTAAGTTTCAAGAAAATATTTTCAGGCATTGCATAGATATGGGGGAAATAGTGACATTTTGAACATTTGACCTTGACCTTGACCGTTGACCTTGAGCATGTGCACCCAAAAGGTGATAGGCACAACTTCACCCCCTGATACAGATAAATGCCAAGTTTCATGAGGATACCTCGAAAGGTTTTTAGTTACGCTGTCCACAAAATTCATTACGGACGGACGGATGGAAGGACGGACGGACAGACGGAAGGAAGGACGGACGGAAGGACGTACACCCTGAAAACATAATGCCTCCGGCACCACCACGTGGTGGAAGCATAACACATAAACCAAACTTGTTACAGAAAAGATTCACAGAAAGGCAAGATCATCAAGACAGTAAAGACCCATCTTCACTGCATATGGGTACCTTGCAGCGCTCTGCAGTTGTAGTGATGTATTGCACAGAAACAAACAAACCAGCAACAACAGAAGGAAAATCTGTTCAGAACGCATGACACACGAGCTATTCAAATTAAACAATAATCATAGGCCCTATTGCATACAATATTTCAGTCAAGTTTTCTCAGATGGGATACAAGATCTGAAGAGAATGTCAGTACTAACCTCATACACGGCCTTGCCAAGCATCTTCCCAACAAACTCAAAGAGTGGCAAGTGATTCTCGTTGATGTACGAGGTGGGGCTGGGGTACAGTCTCTGCTCTGCTGTCGTCTGCAGAGAAATCAGAAAACTCCTCAGTCAAAATGGTGAAGGCCTTTGGACAGTGTGATAGGTTGAAATGGAGAGCAGGGCGATACATACATACAAGTGTAAATTATACAATACATAAATACATACAGAATACATTTTTTTTTGACCCTCCTGATAACTACTGGCATTTGATCCTAACCTGGGACACTCCGCACATCCACTATCAATAAAAGTTCTTTATCATGATCAGTTGCATAGAAAAAAATAAGGTCATTAAATTCCTTTTTCATTAAGAACCCCATGGAGTTGAATACATTGAGGCAAGAAAGCATATATAGTTTCCAATCCTCTTTCCAAAATACAGTTGAACCTCTCGTATCCGGACAAGTCGGGACCGGGGCTCATCCGGATAAGGGATTTGGCCGGATACGGGAGACTCAATGCTTTATACATGTACATATACACTTGTACATACACATGTACTGATGTAGCCCATTGTAGTACCACATGAAGTAACGTGTATACTGCAATCTTTTCATTGTTACACTCAGTAACAGACCCCAAAATAGAGGTTCGTGTTTGCAAGAATGAAATCATTTTCTTTTATAAATTCTTGGGATGATTTACCTAAATAATTATTAAGAAATGTATCAAGTATATGTAATTCATTGTGTTTGTGTAGGAGATCTCAAGGAGTTGGGAATCCCCCTTTCCTCCCGTAATTATTTTTAAAAAAATCACGGCGAGATTGCATCCGTATAATAGAGAGATCCGGATAAAGGGAGGCCGGATAAGAGAGGTTCAACTGTATGATGACATCGTTTTTTTTGCCAGAAAAAACAAAACAAAAAACAACAACAACAATGTTTTGGATAATTGGTAGAGATTTCCAGAAGAGAGATGTCAATACATTCACAGACCTCCCAACCTTTCTGACTGAAAAATAGGGATGATTTGACTCAAAAGTAGAAAAGAAAGAGCAGATCCATTGGAGTGCATAGAAAAATTATCAAGTAAATAGGAAACTGTTCTAAAAACAAGAGCTTGGAATGGACAAAATTCAGATTCTTTCCTCCAAATTCAGAATGGTTGGGAGGTTGGCATTCAAGTTGTGTATTCTATCTGTATTTTCTTTTCTCATCAAAATAACCTTCATATAGGACTGTCAAGTTTGTTTCTTTTTTTCTTTACAAAACAATTAATCATAAGCTAATGAAACAGCATGGTAAGTCACAGCTTGGAGGAATAGTGCATAAAAAGTTATGGGTTGATATGTAGCACGGACGACACTCTACCTTAAAAAGATTAAGTGATGGGTTGAAGACTGTCTTGATAGTTTCCTCTAGGAATTCCTTGAAGACTCCATCCTGGTCAATACCAGCTTCATCCAGACCCTGTATTGACAGGTGGGAGATGCCATTCATGTTACATGCATCATAGTGATTCATCAATCAGAAGGCAGCAAACACAGGGAAACATGCAATAAATAAAACAGCATTCCTTTCAAAACTGAAATTGGCACTTACTTCACCTTACTTTTCAATGCATAAAATGTCAGTGGAATTTTACAGCATGCACCTACCTAGAATTCAATCAATATTCCTGGACAAGCCATGATATCAAAAATCTACCTCGCAATTCTATCATTTGTTTTCTTGTAAAGGTATCACAGAAAGGGCAAAGTTGTGACGCCTCTCTTGTGATTCAGCAAAAAATGAAAAGCTTCAATACAATTATTTCTGTCATGGACAGAAAAAGGTACATTGTAACCGGATGGATTACATGTGTGGATGCATGACCCTTATCAACACTTGGACAAGCACGATCCAAATGGGTGCCCGTTTCATAAAACTTGTCATCAATGACAAATGCCACATTTCTATGACAAATTTGCTCTCAGCCAATCAGATGCAAGGATTTCAGTAGCTTGTCACATCTATGACAAATTGTCCATGATGACAAG
This sequence comes from Diadema antillarum, assembly GCF_040938485.1. NCBI lineage: Eukaryota > Metazoa > Echinodermata > Echinoidea > Diadematoida > Diadematidae > Diadema > Diadema antillarum. The sequence goes on along the minus strand of NW_027270929.1, from coordinate 651,393 downwards.
TTTTATGAAACAGGCCCCTGGTGTATGACACACTGACCTGCTCATTGATGAAGTTGACCCGGATACAGCCCTTCAGAGCTTGGGCTGCCACAGATGCAAGCTGCTGGTAACCATCCTGAGGACATTAGGGGCACAGAGTAGTGAACCATCATTCAGGTTACAAATCTTTTTCTTTGGTTTCTTATATTATTTTGTTACGAATTGATGGTAGCAACTTTTAAAAAAAGCATGTATACATATATAATATACTCTGAATTTTTTGCCAATTCTGTGTGATTGCTGTCACTAAAAGTTCTGAAAATCCTCGGCAAAAATGAATTAAAAAAAAACCAATATAGAAAAGGGTGTTGAAACATGGTTGGTATGCTCTGCAAGTTTGAATGGCAATTATGCGTAACACACATCCAATACCAAATACTAATTTCACCTTTAATTAAGGAAGGTACGAGGATTAAATAACCACCTGAACTAGAAAATAAAACTAAGAGAAAAAGAGTGAATGTCATGACAATCCCTAACAAACAACTCACCAAGCACTAGCAACTACATGTATAGAGAATCATTTTGCATTTTTGATAGACAAAGGTCACTCAGATGCATACTGCAAAGCAAGATATTTTTGTGGCATAACATGTTTTGCGAAGTGCCACTGGCATTCAATGCACAGAGCATAGACATGACCTTCCGCGCGTATATAATTTTGCGAATAATATTGCTGAAATTACAATGCACACAAACATTACTACTTTGCATTGTTCTGTACGACATGAGAAGGGTTATACCCACCTCTACCAGCCTGGCCCTGTGGACTGTGACATAGGTAGAATGAGGTTGAGACATGGAGGATTCGGTGTAGCCCAGTGATTTCTTCTCATCACTCACTCTTTTCCTAAACAGGATCACTCTCTGTGGGAAGGTGAGCAGATCAATGGGTTGGTAGGTAACTTTATTTATAGATATAAGTAGATAAAATAATTGCTATAGACAGATAGATAGATTTGCAGAGATAGGTAGATAGATTGAGAGATAAAACATATAGATGAATTGAGAGATACAATAGGTAGATTTATATACAGACATACGTAGATAAATTGCTATAGACAGAGATAGATAGATTGGCAGAGTGATAGGTAGATAGAATGAGCGATAAAAACATATACATAAATTGAGACATGGAATAGATAGATAAGTATATGAAAAGACAGAAAGAATGATAAATTGATCAAAACTAGAAATGTCGCTTTGGCGACTGGTATGCCTCCACCATAATGCATGATTTTCCCAATAGGTCTAGATAGTACATGTGGACACTGTGTGATTACATTTTCACAAAATTGGCAAAATATTGGAATGACAAGTTTGTCACAAATGTGTTGAATGTTCACCTTCCTTGACGTAGGTTTAATTGGATGAATAGGAGAGCATGTATCTAGGGATTTAAGGACTTTAACTTGACTTTGACCCAGTCATACATTTAGGCATTGAGTAATTTTCAAGGTACAGGTGTGGAGAAAAAGTGCAATTTCTGAATTGAATAGTAAATTGTTACCATTTTCATATGGCCCTTGACCCTAAAATTCATAAGATAATTACTTTAGGTAGAACATGCATACTATGTACTAAGTTTCAAGGTAACTTGAGCCACTTCCGAGATAATGGAGGAAAAAGTTAGTTCAGCACTTTCACTTGATCTTTGACCTTTCGACCTTTGAGGCAAAAAGAGAAAAAAAAAAAACTTTCCAGAGAATTTCTATTAGGTTACACACGCATACATCAAGTGTAAAAAAATAACCCTGCTGGCATTGCATAAATATGAGGGTAATAGTAAAATTTTGAAGTCTTGCACTTGACCTTTGACCCCTGAACTTTGACCCCATGAACCCTACATTCTCTAGATAATCACTTCCAGTCAGTACATGTATATACTATGTTCCATGAAGATACCTTGAACAATTTTCCAAGGTGCGGAGAAAAAAAAGAAGTTTTAATATTTTTACTTGACCTTTTGACCTTTGACCTCATGACCCAAACTTTCACCAGAGAATCTTAATTGGGTAATACATGTATACACTAAGTTTCAAGAAAATATCTTCAGGCAGATATGGTGGAAATAGTGAAATGTTATGTATTTGACCCTGACCTTTTGACCTTTGATCTTTGACCTCGTGACCCACACTTTCACCAGAGAATTTTAATTGGGTAATACATGTATACACTAAGTTTCAAGAAAATCTCTTCAGGCATTCAATAGATATGGTGGAAATAGTGAAATTTTATGTATTTGACCCTGACCTTTTGACCTTTGGCCTTTGACCTCATGACCCAAACTTTCACCAGAGAATCTTAATTGAGTAATACATGTATACACTAAGTTTCAAGAAAATATCTTCAGGCATTCAATAGATATGGTGGAAATAGTGAAATTTTATGTATTTGACCTTGACCTTTTGACCTTTGACCTTGAGCATGTGCACCCAAAAGTTGATAGGCACAACTTCACCCCCTAATACACATACATGCCAAGTTTCATTAGGATACCTCAACAGGTTTCGATAGTTACCTTGTCCACAAAATTCATTACAGACGGACGGAAGGACGGACGGACGGAAGGAAGGACGGACGGACGGACGGACGGACGGAAGGACGGACGGACGGACGGACGGACAACCCGAAAACATAATGCCTCCGGCACCACTTCGTGGCGGAGGCATAAAAATAGATATAGCTTCACAGATACAAGGAAAGACAAGTTGATAGGAAGATGGATAAGAAAAGACTTATCATAATTTGTCTGATTACGCTTGTGCATGTATGAATTCTTGATGGTGTTTTCCCTTTTTATCAATGAATCTACTATATCAGGCTGGGAACTCCCTTTTCCAAGATACCCCGAGAGCCATCAAATTTCTTCAAAACAGAATTGGAATGAAAATGAATTATGTCATATTTTTATCCAAAGCAAATAAATGATGCCTTGTTTTAATTGTCTTTTACTATCCTTGCTTGCTTCAGCTCCATCTAGTAGCCTTCAGAAAAATAAAATGATATTCATATGTCCGGACAAATCAAATGGTTTCGGCATTTTATCAAGCACTCATGGTTGCAGAGCCTGCTTTGATTCTTAGAAAATGTGCATAAGCAGTATAAAACCAAATACTTTCAATGAAAGGATCATGACAGCAGCCATGACAAGACAGACATAGAAATTACAGCAAATAGATAGATAGATAGAGAGAGAGAGATAGAAAGATAAATAGATAGATAGATAGATAGATAGATAGATAGATAAATAAATAAATAAATAAATAAATAAATAAATAAATAAATAAACTAGATATATCGCTACGGCTACTGATATGCCTCCGCCATAATGCATGATTCTCCTAATAGGTCTATAGTACAATGTCTTGACAATGTGTGACGACAGTTTCACACAATTGGCAAAATATCAAAATGACAGGTTTGACACAAATGTGCTGAATGTTCACTTTCCTAGAACTAGGTTCAATTGGATGAATGATTAAAATGTCAGAGTGCAGGTATTTGGGGAACTGATGATTTTTACTTGACTTTTGACCCTTTTATAAGTTTATGCATTGAGTAATTTTCAAGGTATTGAGAAAAAATATAATTTCAGTATCAAATGGGAAAATAGCATTATCTAAACCTGGCCTTTGACCTTTGACCTCACAGTTCCAAAGAGAATCACTGTTAGGTTGAACATGCATAAATATGTAAGTTTCATGATGATACCTTGAGTTACTTTCGAGATATGGAGGAAAAAGTGCAATTTAGCACTTTCACTTGACCTTTTACCTTTTAACCTTTGACCTTTTGGCAAGAAACTTCCCCAAAAATATATATTGGGTAATACATGCCATACATCAAGTAAAAAAAAAAAGCCTTCAGGCATATTGCATTTTAAGGAAAGTAGTGATATTTTGAGGAGTTGACCTTGACCTGTGACCCCCTGACCTTTCACCCATGACCCCCAACTTCCCTAGATAATCACTGCCCATCGGTACAAGCATATATACTAAGTTCCATGAAGATACCTTGAACCATTTGCGAGATATGGAGAAAAACATGAAATTTCAATTTTTTTCACAAAATAACCTGTGACCTTTGACCTTTGACCCTGTGACCCTAAAATCCACACAAAGTATTATCCCCCAAGGATATACCCTCATACCAAGTTTGATGTAAAACCACCACACGGTTCTTGAGATATCGACAAAAACAAAACGGGACGGACGGACGTACAGACGGACGTACGGACGTACGGACGGACGGACGTACGGACGGACGGACGGACGGACGACCCGAAAACATAATGCCTCCGGCCACTTCGTTGCGGAGGCATAATAAATAAATAAATAAATAAATAAATAAATAAATACATGAAAATAACAAACCAGATTAATTTCTATTCATCTTTTCAATTTGTGCATCATCTCACTTCTCTATGAGGGATGACATGGGGTATTCTCTGCAGAATGAGTTCTGATCTCTTGGAATTCTTCTCATGTTCAGACTTGAATGTACTCATCTTAAGCTCCCTGAGGAAAAATAGAGAAAAATAACAGCTCACTACCATTGACATAAAACAAAACAAACAAACAACAACAACAACAACAACAAACAAATTAAATATGGACCACAAATCAAATAAGAGCATAATTTTGATTGAGTTCAGTTTTAAAATGGTGTAAAAGTATATGCTTATGATATGATAACTTTGACCAGCTATATACATTGTACACTGTAATGTGCATGACTTTATATCTGTATTTCTCATTAGACAGCAAACTTTAATGGCATTGTCTTTCAAAGTATTCTGGTGGACATTACATCCTCTATCCAGTACTCTTACATCAGCACTGTACTGGTCCTTGCTATGTCTTGATCTTGTACATGTGAATTGAATTGATTTACTGGATTTAAGCAACCAGCAAATTTGGTGCAGAGCTACTAAATGTCACAATGTAGTCCAGTTGTGGCGAGTTTTGCTTCACAAACAGCCTGAACTTTGCTAACATGACATAGTAGGAGGCAATCATGCCAGTTTTTAATCAAAACCAAATAATGTGGATACATCAAAGAAAATATGGATTTGTCCATAGAAGGACTAGCCTTTGTCCAAGGCATTCTCACTAGTAATTGCAAGAAAAGTGAGCAGAGGGTCATATAGACAATACAGAGTCCAGCCAGCAAGGAGAGACATGTCCCAGTGAGAGGGCTTTGGGAGGCCTTAACAATATCCTAACTTTGCTACTAGTGTTCAGCAGTTTTACAGTGTAGCTGAGAAATATTCAAAGAAGCCATTAAACACATACCGGTACATTTTTCACTGATGGCCGATGGGCAAATCTAGCAATTCCACTTGTCAAAATGAGCAAGTGAATCATTCAGAGACTAGATTATTCAGAAGGAGCAGGGTGCTGGATAAAGTTTTCTCCAAGCTCATTATTGTATACAATCACAATCGCAAATTTCAAAAAGAAAAGGCTTTTCACACTAACCAACTCAACAACACCTTGTTTTGCTAGCAATTGTATGCACAAGTCAAGGGCCCTTGGAAATGGCAGACAGGAAAACATGCATCATGTATGCATACCTGTCAATCTTAAAATTCAGTAAATACAAATAACAGGGAAAATAATGCTCCCCCCCCCCCCAAAAAAAAAGTTTTTGTCCATCTTCCCGATAACACTATAAAGCAGGTGTTGAACATTCCCATATACAGGAACAGTTGGGAGGTATGTGTATATGTGATGCGCTCCGTCGGAATGAGTCAAAAGTCGCAAAAAATGAAATCGTAGTTATGCCTATATGTGAATTCTACAGACTCTAAGCTTTACACTGATATATAAAACAACTCATTTCGATATCCCTATAGGTCATAAAAACGAATATTAACTACGTTTAAGATGTCAGTCCATTTTCTAAATAACGGAGAAAATCGCTCTCAAAGTTCAGGCTACGTTCAAGCTCACAACCTGTTTCCTTTCACAGGACGAAACAATACAACACTCCTGCTTAGCGACGGCGTTTACGCTCCATCGCACGCACTGCCGTATTCTCATGGTCGGACATCCAGGTATTTTGCTTGTCACGGGGTCATGGATAGCGGTGGAGTGAAAACAAACAGTCGCGTGAGCCTAGCCTGGAGTGGTAACGCTGTACGTGTCTTCTGCCGGGGCGCCCCGCGAGCATAGCGCTAGCGCAAGCTGTACTACTGTAGCTGTGCGGGCGGCAGGATTAGGCCCTAGGCCTACCCTAAATTAGGCCCTACCCTAAGCCTACTACAGTACTAACGTTAGGCCCGTAGACCTACCTGAAGTTTCTATGAGGTACTAAGTAAGCGTAGATATCGGGGTAGGGCCTACTCAAAGAGGTTCTACTGCACATCTGGCCATTTTGTCGGGTCGTTGATTCAGAGTCCTGCCGCGATTTCATACGGGCACAGGTCCAGTCCGACTGCCTTCAACTTGGCAAAATACCGGGACCGATCGATCGACAGGATCCAGATTATTAGAATATTGCTGGCAAGACATGATGCATATGCATGTGTCTCATGAATGATGGCACAAATGACAAAATGAATAATGAAAAACAGTCCCCATGTCTGCGTAGAGTTGCACATAAATTATACGCGTCGCACATGCACAGCATGCAGTATGCGCATTATGCAGGCTTAGCGCTTGCAAGCTGTTTGTTTTCACTCCAGTCAACCGGAAGTGACGTGTAGCCGACCGCAAGAATAAGCCGATTCGCAATCTCGGCGCGCATTGCATTGTGGGTTTATGTCAAAGGTCATTGGAGATAAACAAACTTATAATAATCGTAGTCTGCACTTGAATCGTACGTGTGTACAGTGACGATTAGAATTCAGAAATGAATATTTAACTATTTATCGAAAATGGAGGCAAATGGGACGGAAAATGAACGTCAGCTAACCTTGGAAGAAATCAAATTTTGGAAAGTGGACGCTTTAAAGGATTTTCTTCGCATAAGAGGACTAAAAACGACGGGTTTGAAAGCGGAGCTGCAAGCGTTAGTCTACAGCGCAGTGCGATTTGGATACAGTGTGAAACCAAGCGAAGTTGAAGAAGAACGATCGCGGTCAAAACAGTATGCAGAATTGTTGTTCATAAACGGAAAACAAATTCCAGATCCGTTGGCGGACCTGAAAGATGACTGGTTGCCAGAAAAAGAAGGAGTGAAGTTTTGGCCACCCGTTAGTTATTTTGAAATAGCCGAGTGGTTGTTAAGCGAGGCGCCCTGCCCCAGTGAAGCAAGTAAGATGGAACGGAAATCGCGTGGTACTAGACCAAAAACGTTGCAAGAAAGATTACTCTCAGACTACAAAGAGGGAAAGGCCTTCTCTTACTTCAACAGCAAGTGGCTCCACGAAATATTCTACCACCCAATTTCAGCGGAAAGTGAAGTTTCTGTGTTGAAAGCACAATGTACTCCCTCATTGGCAGTAAAAAACATACCTCACAGCGTGTGGGTTGCCATTGACAAGTCCTCCGGAAAAATCTACAGTGCCTACTGTAGTTGCTTTGCTGGGTAAGAATCACACAAATTATGCAATGATGTTGTTGCCAGATAAACTTGCACTTAGACTCTAGTAAATTGCTGAATAATAGTTAATACGAAGGTAGACTATATTGTTTGGGACTAGGTGACTTAGGTCTAGATCTATGTGCCGTACAAATGGGCATCTAAATGAACCGTTTGATTTAAAAACCCAAAATACTTACCTTGTCTCTTCTTGCGTCCAGTTGTGGAAAATTTAGGTTTTGATGAGCGCACTGTATTTTTTTCTCCTATCCAATTGAATAAGCAACTTACACACACTCCTGCAAACACCATGTAACTCTATGGCCAACACAAATTTCAGCACTGCCCTCTATCTGACAGATTGATTTATTTAATTTGGGGGGGGGGGGGGGTCCGCCAGTGCTAATCCCTCGAGTCGAGATCTAGTATATTTTAATAAAATATGAACAAGATCAGTGATCAGCATGATGTGAAGCACATCATCAAGATATAGAGTCTACATGTAACATGTATCCAATTGAAGGAGTGGGATGAAAAAAAGGATATTTTATCACTAGGGTGTACAGGACAATATTTTCCACAAGTTCGATAATGTTCATTTCTGTCTCCAACTATAGAAACTGCATGACACGTAAATTTGCACAGCTCATACCAATGGCTCCCCGACTGGGTAAGAGTAGGATGATACCTCCGTTTTGAAGTTTAAAACTATTATTATATTGTTGTCTATATATGTTAATTACATTATGATTTGTATTCTACTTTCTACAGTCTGGGATCTTCATGCAACCATGTTGCTGCACTGGTTTTCAAGTTGGATCATGCCTTCATGACTGGAGTGTCGCAAAATCGACATCTACCATGCACATCGAAAGTCTGCAGTTGGAATGTGTACAGTGGGGGTGCAGCTGCAGTTCTTCATGGCAAGCCAGTGTGTGAGATGCAGTGGGTGAAACCAAGCTATGGAAACAAAAGTAAGCATACTTTACTTCCTATTTTCAATACCCCCCCTTTTTTTTCTTTTTTTTTTAATCATTACATTAATTCATCCATGGATTATGAGTAATGGTTAGGAGGGATGGCATATTTCCCGATCAGAATCTTATTTCCCACCTAATTGTCCGGGAAATATAAATTTCTCCCATTGACTTTCTATTGTTTGGACAGGGTTCGGGAAATATGACCAAAAGTGGAAAATATGCCAGTGCCTGATGCCTGATGGTTAGCATGATCAAGAATTGATTTAGACCCCAAATTTATGATAAAGGAGAGGAGTAATAGAAGGTAACTTTTTTGTTTAGAATTGAATTATCTTCCTCCCTCGATAAATAGGCCAATATTTTGTTATTGTACATGTATATTAAAGGCATAGTTTAACAGTTTCTAGATTTAAAAAATCTGAGCTGCATGGTCCTACATGCTATCAGAGTATGTGATGGGGTGTAAAAATGCACCTGTGAAAAAATTAGGCTTCAATGTTATTATTTAGTGCTTCAAAAGAGTGAAAACCTAAAAGATCACCCCATAGACTACAGTACTGGAGTTATTATAGCTAGCGATAATAACTACAACTTTCATAGATATCTTGATAATGACTGGTTTTCTTTCATTATTTTTGCATTCTTGGCTGTTTTTTCATCCATCTGAACATGATTAGAGAGGTCAGGCTACACAGTTTTAGAATTTTTTAAATCGATCAGTTACGATGTTAAACAGTGGCTTTAAGCCGTGTGTTTTATCAAAAGAATTGGAAAACAAAAAACTACAATAAAGTATGAATCTAGGATGTAAATTTTTACTACTTGTTTAATAACTTCTGATATTTAATGAACTTTAAAAAAGTATATTTAGGTTGAAAGGCCTCTGAAGGAAATTATCAAAATTATTTATTATGTATTTTGGGGTTCAATGTTGATTCCATTTTTTTTTCTCTAATACAGGGAAACGCAAACAGCCAGTCAACACAGCAGTAAAGAGGCTATTCAACCCAATGGGAAGCAAGGCAATACCACCAGCAAGACAACTTGCGAATGCCATGTACCCAACTTGTGAGAGATCAACAGTATTTAAGTATTTACAGGATGAAGAAAGCCACAATGTGTCACCATCTGTGAACTACTCTCCTGAAGTAGACTTCAATCTGGGACAAGAGGTAGAAGTTGAAACAAAGAATTCAGTCGATCCCGACTGTCTGACAACTTTAGGTGGCAGGTATGAGACTGTAGAGTCGTTCCTGAATGGTTTGCCTACGTATACACAGGAGGAAGTTAATGTCGTGGAAGAACATACAAGAGGCCAAGCAGAAAATATACAGTGGGCAAAATTTCGTGCAGGAATGATAACAGCATCTAACTTGAAATCAGCCATTACAAGGCAAGCTACGCTCGATGATCCATGTTCTTCCAAAAGTCAGGACACAAAACCTATCATAGAAAGACTGATGGGTCGTTCTACTATTGATCGAAATTTACCGAATCTGAAGTATGGACGGATAATGGAGCCAATCGCAAGGAATGCATATGAAACAATCCAAAAAGAAAATGGCCACCAAAGTGTACAGGTAAAGGAGTGTGGTCTATTCGTCCATCCAATCAAGGTGTTTCTTGGAGCTTCACCTGATGGATTGGTTTCTTGTAAGTGCTGTGATGAGCCTGGAGTCCTAGAGATAAAGTGTCCTCGGACCATTGCCTTTGAGGAACCAACAGCTGAGAATCTCGACTATCTCACCATGGTAGATGGAGAAACAAAACTGAAAAACAATCACCAGTACTATTATCAAGTTCAGTGCCAAATGGGGATCACTGGACGCACGTGGTGTGACTTCTTTGTATACACCCAATCAGGATTCCATCTAGAGCGCATTTTTTTTAATAGAGAAATGTGGAACAAAGCGATGGATGTGGCCGAGAAATTCTTCTGCCAACACATTGCCCCTGAACTTGTCAGTAAAAGCCATGAACCGTAGCATAGTGTGTGCAGCAACTGTATTGAATATTGACAGTACTATGAATGGAATATAACTTAAAATATCTGGAAAATATTTATCATTCACACTACCTTTTACCCCTTAACTCTTTATGCGTTACTTTAAGATTACTTAAAGAGTGATATCCAAGAAAATGAACTTAAATACTTTTCTGAGCACATTAACCCTCTCAGTACCAGACCTTGCAAACTCCATTGACTTACTAGACATCTACATGCCTATGGTAATGAGAGGGTTAATAGTGCATTGAATTGGTCCCCCAACAGACCCAGCACCTTGGGAGAAAGGTATTGATTTTTTCGATTGTTCATTCCCAGAACAATGAGCAGTACTTCCTGCCTTTGAATTTCATGACAATTGTGCAAAATTGCGAACGTAACGCATAAAGGGTTAATGGCAGACAGAGACATTTGCAGCCTAAAATGTGAGATTTCTTCGGTTATTTATGTCTTTCACATAAAGCAGTTATCAATCTAGAACCTTGAATTAGTACTTTGTAATATTTTGTCTGAGCTAGTTCAAGGGGACATGACAAAGTCTCATCATTTTAAATTTTATCTGGTTAAAATGTATATTGCGATATCAGGCGACACTAGTTGATTAGTTTCCATACTTTACAAATATTGTATTAAAGGTATGATTCTAAGATTTCACACACATTTTGAGAAGAGTTAACATTTATTCATGCAAAGTTTTGTGACTTTTCAAGGTGTATGAACATATCAGGTTTTAGGCTGCAAATGTCTCTATCTTTAAGATATTTTTGCTAGTATCATTAATTTTCTGATTTTATTCATAGATGAAATGAAAAGATACGTGAACTTGAAATATCGAGGTAATTTTATTGGTCGTAAGCATATTGTGAGTTTGCACTGTTCAAGGAAACAAAAATCGTCATTGCTATACCTGCTACTACATGTACATGTACTTACATACATGTACATGTACATCACTGGGAAATACCTGTGCCTTGCCTAAATGACTGCATACAGATTCACACTCTTTTCTCATAGATTATTAATATCAAAATGCAATTATGCTTGCCATTTTTTATGCTTCAAGAGTTATTCACAATGACCCTGATGAGAACGATGTATTTGCTTTAATATGGAATTTAATAGACGCTAGTCTGAGATATGGAATTTAAGAGATGCTACTCCGAATCTTCACACAACTCGAATAATCGTATAAGTCAAAGAAAAATTCTGGTTCAGATAGGTGTAAACCAGTATTTATTTTATTGTGTAAAGCAACATTTGTGAAAGGATTTTTTTCTTGTTCATTTGTATTCAATTTCAGCGAGGTTGACTGCACGTATTCGTGTACTGTTCTACCTCTCCCCCCCCCACCTCCCCCTTTTCTCACTTTTTTTTAGTGCTCTCTCAATCTCTCTCATGCATTCTTCACCCTCTCAACCCTTTTACTCTATTACTGCAGGCAGCTACTTATGACTTTAAAAGATAACTTGTGTAAGTACAGCACATAAGAATTTGAAGACTCAAATACAGGTGCATATTCATTACATGCATCTTTCTCTTTTAATGACATGGCCATATTAAAAAAAACATCTTTCAAATAGTTCTTTACATTCAAATTCATCATTCATGTAACCATTTTTAAAGGGAATTACTCAATGTGCAAGCACAAGTGATGGTGGGATAAACGTGACAAAACAAGTAGACTGGGAAAATCATGAGTGATCTATGAGGTTACATGTACATGTAATTTCTCTGCATTCTTGATAGCTGTTTCAATACAATGTCAGTATTACACCTACATGTACATGTAGGTAAATGTGTGTGTATTCTTCATTCTTAATTTATTTCCATCCAGTATCAGTACTAGACCTGTGTGCTCCCTAGATATAATTAAAGCAACAAACTTTAATGTACAAGACTAGTAGCCTGTAACAAAGTTTAAAACCTTTAAAATGATGGTAAAGGTTATCAGGTTTTTCATCAAATTGTAACTAAAGCCCACCGCGTACTATTGCCAAGATTCACCGGTCTTAAGACCAGAAGTGTGACGTCACAACCTTGTCAGTCTCCAGTCTTAAGACTCGGTCTTAAGACCAGTCTTAAGGATTTGACATGTCAAATTTTTTAAGACTGGCCATTGACCCACTGTGCAGAAAATGTATGCAATTTCATGTTACTTCATGGCTGAAGACCATCGTGTAGTGTTCAGCGGGCATTAAGGTTATGTGTTTTACTAAATTTTATCGGGTGTACTTACACTGTATACAGAAAAAGATCTACCTCCTCAATGTCTGAGCTTCAATGCATTGAAGACTGGCTCACTTCTAATAAAACAAAACACCTGAACATGTAACTGAATTACATTTTGTTTCATTTGTATAAATTTCTGTACAGACTCTCAGTAGTCATGGAATCACAAGATACATACATGTATTACCAAGTGCGGACCTAGAGCCAAAGATTATAATCATTATACAGGGAAACCCCGTTATAACGAGGTCCAAGGGACCGCCAATTTTTCCTCGTTATAACCGGTACCTCGTTATAAACGTATGCATTTTTGTACCATTTTGATATGTGCAAATGAAAATGGGACCAGTAAAATCTCCTCGTTGAAAGCGATATCTCGCTATATCCGAGCTCGTTATAACGGGGTTTCCCTGTATACTGACATATAATGTACAATTAAGCCCCCCTCTTCCCCGTAGAACCGCGCCTGAATATTACAATAATTTTCAAACAAGTGTTCAGCATTACTCCCACGTGCCGAAGATTGTGACTTGGCCTTGAACCAGAACAGCCTGGTGGGCAAGTTCCTGCCCTGCATGCAGTAGATGGCAGGTTTGAATCCCACTTCCAGTTTTTTTGTGACTTGGTGACTTGCGATATTCATTACAGATCGAACATGCGACCTTCACCACATGAGAGTAATGCCGAAATTTGTTTAACAAATTACAGTTCACTCCTATTAAAGCTTCTTTATTTACTATACAGGGCGGCCCAGAAAAAAACGGCCTAACCTATTTTCCACGGATTGTTTTTGCAATGAATGGTATCAGTGGATAAGGTAACATCTGATTAGAAAAGTGACACCAAGATGAGCAAATTTGGTTGAGTAGTTTTCATTTTCTAGTACATTTTGTCAGGTAATGTCGAGCCCTAAAAATTTTCTCGTCGGCTAACCCTAAACTGAAAATAGTGGATATTTGAGCGTACCACAGTTGTTTAGGGTAATCTGATTCAGTTGATAAATTGTATTGACTAGAGACTACTCGTAAGAATTGATCAACTTAATCTGATTACTCTTTCTAGCTGTGGTACGCCCGGATTTCCACCATTTTCAGTTCAGGGGTAGCCGACAAGAGAACAATTCTAAGGCGTGACTTTGCCCCACACAATGTACTATTAAATGAAAACTGCTGAACCAAATTTTCTGATCTTGGTGTCATTTTTCTCAGAAGACGTTACCTCATCCACTGATACCATTCATTGCAAAAACAATCCGTGGGAAATAGGTTAGGCCATTTTTTCTGGGCCACCCTGTATAACAATTGGTCAAAGTTAAATGATAAACACATTAGAAACCATTTAGCACCTAAAAGCAATGTTAGGTGCATTACATCAACAGCACCTAAGACAATGTGAGATGAAATTTAGAATGGATTGAGCATTGATTCTATTACACAAGCCAGGATTTGGAATGAGTGGGGGCACAAAGAGCAAATATAAAATTGGCACAAAATGACAATTAGATTTAGCTATATTAGTGTACACATTCAATGTTTTGGTGAATTCAAAAATTTTTTACTTGATCTACAGAAAGTGCTGGATTTTGTCCCAAAACACAATTAAACCTACTAGTACTTGCAATCATTTTGTACAACATATTTTCATTTATAATTATGACAAATGGCAAAATATCACTATAGGACCCTACATGTAGTACATACAATACCTATATGGGAACAATTCAATATTTCCAAAGTTTTCGGTATTTTCTTTTGAAAATGATTTAACAAAGCATTAAAATTATTCACCCAGCACCACAAAATAGCACATTTATAAAAAAATTTGATTTCATTCAATTTTTGCAATTTACCATAACTATCTTGTGGCTTAAAATTACAGAGGGAGCGCGCATCAACTTTGTCCCCTGCCTGGATCCACCACTGTGTTGTTTTGCTGTCTCTTTCAAAGCACGAGAGGGGGGAAAAGGATATGAAAGAAAATATTTTCGAAGAAATACTTTGTAGTATATGTAATTTTTTTTTTTAAGTACAAAAGCAGTAAGACATCACTTTGAAGAATTGAAACTTTACTCTGTTTTGGATATATATGTACATCTTTTCCATTACAATTTTTTTTCAGTTATTTGACCTCACAAAAATATTTTGAATCATAGTCATGACATAAAACTACCACAAAAGTTTGTAGTCCACCTGAACATCACTTAATAAGATCTGGTTGCAGATTAACTAGAGCTGCACATACAATCAATATATCATCTGCGCTGGGTACAAGTGTGAGAGGCATTGTGTTGTTTAAGATTTTAAAATCTTTCAAACGATTAATTGCTCTCTCCACATGAATTCTAAGATTGGCAATAACTTTTGTCTTTTGCACTTTACTCCTTGTCATCTGACGCTTGCCTTGTGCAGCTGGTGGTATTTCAAGCGTAGCATGGTGCAAGAGTAATTCTTCCTGTATTGGAAATCCCCTATCGGCCATTACAACATCATTTGGGTCTAGGAGGCTTAGAAACCCACTTTCTCTGAAGATTGCAACATCAGATGCTCTTCCTCCGTAGGCTTTTGACAAGAAGGAAATATGCCCATTTGGCGTGATCCCAACTAATACTTTAATGGTATTATGTTTCTTATAATCTGACCAAGTTGATGCCTGCAGGTCAAGTGATCGTGGCCTCTCAATGAATATTTCCGTGCAGTCAATTATGGATCTAATGTTCCGGCAGTGCTTCCTAAATTGTATGGGCATATTAAGAGAGATGGATGATCTGTTTGGCCACACAATCAGAGGTTTTAGGGTCATTGCAAGGAACCTTAACCAAGTTGTAATTATCTGGGAGCATGTGCTGGATACAATTCCAAACAGCAATGCTAGAAACTGGACAGTCAAGTCTAATCGAAGACGCATCAGAACAAGTAGAAATTCATCCTTGAGTTGCAATTTTCTCCTTGGACCAGATTTCTTTGGGGTACCCTTGAATGGACGGCCTTTCCTGCTACATTTAGCACTCTTCCAGTAGCTCATTGTCTTTGCATGAGGCTCTACAAATTTGTACATGTCCTCAAATGCTTGTTTGGAGCTGATACCTGTACAATGGTTAACATCTTTGTCAGTACTTATGTTCTCTGCACATATAAGTTTCTTTCTGCAGCTCTTTGGTCCTTTGTTTTCAGTTTGTCTTGAAATTAATTTGTGTTGTAACTCCTTGACTCTGTGTTCAAGAGAAATAATTTTTGCCTGTTTTTGGATGCAGCCTACACAATCACAACTAGGCTTGCAATCACACTTGTAAGTGTACCTGTGATCCTCTTCAACCTTCACTGAAGCAGCCATGCCAATAGATGGACTTGGTGTTGAAGATGTAGTGGGAGTACGGCAAACTCTTTTCCTAGATTTGGTTGGCTCTTCACGATCTCTTGGTGGTGCACGCTTTGGTGCTATTTGCGGTGAAAGTTTGTATCCAAGATGAAGTACAGGATCAGGATGCGCCAAGGTTGGTTTCCCATCCGGGAAATGTTTCGAACACACTCTATCATGAGGTTTGTTTATCCAGTTTTTACCAGTTGATTGATCCTTTTGGTTCATAAGCTTATTCCATCGCCTTCTGCCATCTTGATCTTGCTTCTCAGTGGGAAATGGGAAGAGATGAAATGGAGGATCACAATCACAACACCCTAGTCCATTGAAAGTTTGATGCTTGGAGCATTTTCCCTGCTTCCACTTATCCAGCTGATAAGATCCATTGCTACAGCCGACAACTGCACACAGCTTCATGGTGATTCGAGCTGAAGTGGAAGAAAAGGAAACAAAATAATTTACGATACTATCTATCCAAACCATCTTTATGTGTAAAAACTAAAATGTGCTGGCTCTACTGCCCAACACACAAAAGTAGGCATAATTAATCATCTTCTAGGCCCAACTGAATTAATGCATAGCTAGTTGGGCATTGAACATGAAAGAAATATAACGATACACAAAAAAATATATAGCAATATAGACCAACATGTAAGGATTTTCGATAGTTACACCGGAAAGGGTTCTGTCAATTAAAAAAAAAATGAAGGAAGCAAAGACCAAAAAGTAGGTTGCATAAAGAAACAGTGCACAGTACCATGCCGGTGCTTGTCAAATCCACCACCACCATCCTGCGGAGAAGTTAGAACAATTGGAATTGTGAACCAAATCGACTGCTCCCCGCAGAATGGGGGAATCAGGCACTGTGCATGGTTATGCAATATTACTTGCAAGCCTCTTTCATGCTCTGACGCTAGACATAGATCTGATGACTCACTCTCCACAAATGTAAACAAGATGCTAAGACATACACGCACACCGTACACAATATTAAACATAACAACTTTACACTCACACCTTCAACATCTTTCTCACAGTGACAAAAAAATGTGCTCTCTCATCCAAAGACTCCCATTTAATTAAGGTTTTACAATAACATGTCATACTCATACTATAGGCTGAGTTTACACGTAGATCTATAGTCTTCTCTAGACCACTTCTACAAGTACAAGGTCAAATTACAAGTAATATGACCTTATACGGGCACGAACGTAAAATACAGTGGCATTTGTTTGAGTGCACACTCGTGTACAAAAGTCCCAAAACCGTACGGGATCATTTTGGTGACTATGGAATTAAAGTAGGTATAATTTTTTTTTCTTTTAACATTTGGATGTTACTGTTAGCTTATGTTTTCAGCACTTTCTGGATGTTTGATATTGATGTAAACTAACAATGAATTTGAATTTGCAAAAAGTAATTTAAAAGAGTAAATATTTGAAGCAAATATTCATGAAGAAAAGGTGGTGTCATTTACCATTACTGGGTATAGTAAGTGCTCTATGAGTGCTCTAGACCTAACAGTCTACATAACAATCAAATCGACAGAATTCAGAATTCAAACATAAGAGTATTTTTGTCAAAAATCCAATTAATGCAATCTCAAACATCAGTTCCTGGCCTGTACGTAACCATGAATAAATATTGCACCTGAAAACATATTCAACATTAGGCCTAGAAATCTATGCCATTTATAGAAGTTAGAACCTCATTCTTAACAACACTAACAGTCCCATCCATTATCTTTAATATGTGATGTTTTGTCTGAAAGCCACGTTATCCGGCCTACCTGTCCTAGCCTGGACCTAGCCCCGGGGACCGCGCCGCTTCGTGCGACGGCTGTCGCAGTTAGCCTGGACCTAGTCTAAAACTGACTATGATTGAAGATCGTCTAAAATCTCACAACGCAAAAAAAAAAAAAAAAATAAAAAAAAAAAAAAATACATGATTCATTAATATAGGAATATATAGATAAACAGATTATCAAAGGCCTAGAGTCAAGATTCACAGAATGTCGGCAAAAATTACCGTTCGTTGGTCCGCCAACATCCACAATGCATTCACGAATCACCTGTCGATTCGATCGCCCGGCCCGAGCCGCGCACGCATTGACTGTTTGGTTAATTTATCTCCAAACCCGATTTTCTCGCGCATGCGCAGTTACAACTGCGAAAAGGCTTATAAGGCGATAGCTTGGGTATGTAAGATAATTAACCAATCGCAGGACAGGTCTGTCATTAACGATTCTGACCAATACGGCAGCCCGAATGTAAACTTCGGCGCGTTTGTGTCCGTGCCGCTGCCGCCGCATGAATGAGTCGGTACGCGTTGTGTGTCGGCTGCGTTGTGGTTTGCCGCAAGTTTTTAACTCACAAACAATAGGAAACAGTAGAAAGAAAAAAAGGCACGCAATGCGTCTTACGAGAAGCGTCTTTTATAGCGAGGGCGTTGATCGCTTCCATTCTTCTCCCATGTTGTTGTCAATGGAAACTAAAGAGGATGCGTTTTCTGAATAGCAAGTACAGTAGCTTGACTAGTAACCGCTCACTTTGATACTTTATTGTGAATAACTTCACCAAATTATCTTCTTCCCGATCCAATCCTGTGAAATGTGCTTGGCGATATTGCTCTTTCTTATGTGTATTACGATCATCTGCTCACGAAGTCCGATAACGGAATAAACGCGCGATACCTTCGTCGTTACATCCTGTACTAGTAGCCGCTCACCCCTGACTAGTAGCCGCTCACTATAATACATGGCGCGCGCGCCGCACATTACAAGGCTCTGAATGATGCTAAGTCCCTTTCTGAATGATGCTAACTAGCAAAGGGCAAGTCTGCCAACACGTGCGCCGAGGCTGAGATAAACATAAATTTTTGGCAGCAATATGCGGTGTGGTGGATATTCTATATAATTGTATTCAATTTCCATGTCCGAATTCGAACAATCTGACTAATATCACATTAATGTTCGGTTTGTTGTTGTTCACTTTCTTTATTGTGTAAGTATGCTGCATTTGACATGTGTCGTTATTATTATCATGTGGAAGACGGGTCTGCTTATTTATAGTTGCGAAAATAGAATTTTATAGATGGGAATTCCGTTATAACGAGATCGTCGGTTCCGGGTGATTTTGCTCGTCATAATAATCCGGATTCTCGTATCCTAACGCTTGTGGAATTTACACTTTATCTATATATAAATGCTCTATTAAAATTGGGCTACCTGCATTTTATTATGACGATGTCATATTGATGAACAGAAAAACAAGAAATGCGACAGGAAAATGAGAGAGCAGGGTTCGCGATGATTACTATTTTTGTTCTAGACACATGTTATCAAATATTTCAGATTTGACAAATCATATAATCATATCGTATATGGGGCCTTCCTTTTGTTAGCCCTATGCTGATCAAGCTGCACATCTGAGAAGAGAGAGAGAGAGATGAAGCAAAATTTATGCAACTACAGGTAATATCGCGCTATCAACGCTGCGTTTAGCGTAACTCGCGTGGATGAAAGCTGTGAGTAAAATCCGAATGCATCCTTCATTCTATGACAAATTACTATATAAACCACGTGTACTATGGTGAAAGTTTACACCACAATTTACACTCTCATCTTTTATTTCTTCCAGGGAAACAGCTTCTCGGTTGTGATGCATGAGGTTGAATGCGTGCTTTGCGTGAATGTTTTACCCGACGACTTTGATGGGTCAATGCCGTTTTATAAGAAAACGAAAACCACGTAAAGATACCGGCTAACTGTGGATTGCAAAATCGAGTGAAATAGTACTTGTATTTCGATAGGCTATATATAGTTGACTTAATCAAAATTTTAGCATACAGTACGATCCCATCGTATCTTAATTTTGACATTTAATTCAATTCATCTTATCAAAGTTACGTAAATGGGTATCTAACTGAGCGGCCAATGTTTGCGAAAGCATGCAGCGAATAATGGCAGATTCTAACTTTCGTCAGGGCTCGGTAACGGTTGCGATCAAACTCAAGAACGGTTTTAATTTTAACAAGCAGTTCTTTCTATCGCAAAGGATTTTTGAACATGTTCAAAGCTCCCAAAACATACAATTCGCTGTGTTCGCCGCTCACAGATATTCCCGTTACGTATATCTTTGGAAACATTTACTCTCTAAAAAAAAATCGAGTGAAAATTTTCACTCTAAAAAGAGTGAATACAAAAAAGAGTGAATTTCGAGTGAAATTGGAGTGAATTTTGAGTGAAAATGCTCATTTTCACTCATTTTGGAGTGACGTCAGGGATCACTCGAAGATTTTGGAGTGATCCCTGACGTCACTCCAAAATGAGTGAAAAAGAACATTTTCACTCAAAATTCACTCCAATTTCACTCGAAATTCACTCTTTTTTGTATTCACTCTTTTCACTCGATTTTTTTTTAGAGAGTAGGATACGTAAACATTATACTGTATATATACACCATATTTTTTCTTGTTTAAGCCATTAGATAACGTTAATTCGAATTGTAGCGTTTGTGATGACATTTCGGCATTATAGCGAAGGCTATAGCTTCTAAATATTCCGATGCTGTTCCATCACGGCCCTCGGAAAGAGACTTTATGAACTTGTAGCGCCGTTATCACCTTGATTGCTTCTGTTTGGCACTGGCATAATTATGTTTGCATGAAACGATAGTTCAAATAATTACGGAGAATTAACCTTTTCTGGTTTTGAAATAAAGCGTGATTTTGCCCATTGTTAGTTCGGCTTAAAAGAGAATAAGTTGTCGTTGTGTAAAAATCCGCATAAATTCATCTTTGCTCTTCTCCGTTTTTAGGCCCGAAAATTATCTCGCAATAGCCGGAACTCCAAATCTCCATTTAGGCTAACATGCAAATTTGTTTGGGACCGGACGATTTATCTCGTTATAAACGGATTCTCGTTGTATCCGATCTCGTTAGAACAGGATTCCCCTGTATACAAGTTATGAAATAGCCATTATTCATAATGTACTGAAATGAATGATTCGTGAGGTCTTTGATGTATAGCGATCAATTATTAAAACATCTAAAACGCTGAATAGATCCAATGCAAATAAATTCACGTGCATTACCAGTGCCCTCCGCTATTTTATTCTAATATTCCTTTTCTTTTTTCTCTTTCTTTTCTTGCTTTCTGTTTCTTCCATTTTTTTTTTCTAGGATCATTTCAAGTTGTACAAACGTGGCAAACAAGGAACTTTCCAAAAGAAATCCATTATAAATATGTAATGTCAATGTCTCACAACTTTTTCAACAAAGCTTTCGTTATAAACATCATTATATCACCCATCCATTAAAAGCCTAGACGGCGTGCTATGTCAATGTCTGTAGGCCTACAGTATAGATTTCAGAACTGGCATAAACTGGTTGTAGGCTCAAAACTTTCCATAAAACAAAAGGCTTATCGGTATACATCATTCTATGAAATACAGAAACATATAGCTTGAAAGCAATAAATTTAACCTTTATACCAAAGTGTGGACTTAGATACCACCCGTTTCAAGGTCACATAAACTTATAAACTGGCAAAATCAGGGTGTTAAAATTCTTACACCAACATGGTGTAAACATAACCATCTTTTATAACACCGTTGATAACGCCAGGATTCACTTAAATCGGCCACCATAGATAAAACGTAATGTTTAAATTAACCTCTAAATACCAAGCAGTGGCGTATCTAGGGGGGGGGGGGGGGGGGGGCAAGGGGGCCACGTGCCCCGGGCACCACTCCTTGCGGGCGCAAAAAAAAAGAAAAAAAACGAAGAAGAAGAAAAAAAAAGGGGAAAAAACGAAGAAGAAGAAGAAAAAAAGAAAAAAAGAAGAGGAAGGAAAAAACAAAACAAAACATGATGATGACACGGACATAATGACAATGTTTATTGTGTTCACCCAAGAATTCCATGTTCTGTCAGCTGAAATACAAAAATTTTCGGCTCGCTCGCCGTGCTCGCTCGCCAAACTTTATATAAAAAAGAAGGTAAGAACAAAACGTGATGCTGATGCGGTAAAATGACAATGTATGTTGTGTTCACACACTCATGTCATTTTATATCTTGCAGGCAATATGTTTCACGGAGCAGCGGCTGCAATTTCTTTCGTTTTGAAGCTATCGCCAATTGGATCAAATGAAGTCTCCAACGGTTTCGAACATACGGGGGGGGGGGGGCAGAAAAAATCAAGCAAGATAAGAACAAAACGTAATGATGACGGGAAATATACAAATTTCGGCTCACTCGCTCGTACAATTTAGAGTTGTTTTCTTTTAAGTCTACATGCAGTTTGTTTTCTTTTCTTCTACGCTATTCTTCTTCGTAGAATCATCTTCTTTGTTTTCTTCTCTCTAGTTTTACATTTCTTCTTCCAAACTCACTTCTCTCTCTCTCTTTTTTTATTTTTTGCACTCAGATTCTTCCAACTTCATTTCTTCCTTCTGTTTTATTTCTTCTAATATATGGTTCATTTCTTCTATCCTCATCACAATCCCATCTCTGTGATCTTTCTTTTTCCTGTACCCAACTTCATCTCTTCTATCTTCTTCTTTAGATCTTCCCTCTTCTTTCTCAATGTCTTTGTGCCTTCTTCTTTTTTTTCTTTGTTTCTCTCTCTTTCTCTTCCTTTCTTTTCTTCAACTCTCTCTTCTGTTTGGATTTCATGTGAGTTTTGAAATCATCTACTCATATTGCTTCAGTAGCTGCAATTTCCTTTTTTGACTCCCTGGAACGTGTACTTCGGGAAACTCGATATAATGTTCGAGAAACGGGGACATTTTTATTTGAAACCTTATTTCATTTTGGGACTAACGAACCTTATGAATAACGATCGAGTTGTAACCGTACATATACATGTATTATATATATAGTTATATGTATGTATATAATTATATATTTATTCATAACAATGTCACAATAGAGGAATGCATTAAATGTCAATTGCTTTGATTATAATTCAAAATCTGAATTTTCGGGGGGCCTCCCACTTCGTCGGAAATCCAACAGGATAGTTAGCGGGGAGGAGGGGGGAGGTAATAAATCAGTGGTCTGAAATCGCACGCGCCACATACTGTACACACGTAATTATAGTGTGGGGGGGGGGGGGGGGGGGGTGAGCGGTAACTAGTCAAGAGCCATCTCTGTACGAGTTTCGAACTTTTTTTGTTCTCGTACGCAATTCCACGTAAATACGTACACTAATATCGTTCAGTTATTTGCCGACAGTTGTCAGGTCGACGACTAGCGCCTATTCGTACGACTTATCTCAACTTTGCGGGATTTTAACTAAAAAATCACGGCCTACTCACTAATTCCACTAACTTCAGTAAACGAGACCTTTCCGGCCATCGGGAATCTCCAGATGTGGCTAATTGCATTTAAACATCATAAAATAGTCGTGAATACTTTCAATATTGCAATTTGTTTGAGCATCGAATTCTTAGCATTGCGCACACGCGTACTGCAGTGCGTGCAGTGCGTATTCGAGAATGTAGGGCAGATATTCGCGGTCATCATCAACTACACTCGTGCGCTAAGGGGTGAGCGGTTACTAGTCAGGCTACTGTACCAATACCTAAATAGAACCTGGGAACCTATTGTAGGCGGGCACGCAATGCGTCTTACGAGAAGCGTCTTTTAGCGAGGGTGTTCATCGCTTCCATTCTCCTCTGATGTTGTTGTCAATGGAAACTAAAGAGGATGCGTTTAGCATGCAAGTACCAATACCTAAATAGAACCCGAGAACCTATTGTAGGCGGGGGTTCAAAAGACAGCATCGGTAGAAAAAGTCAATGAAGTTAATTAACGATAGTCGTCTATTGAGATCGTGTTCTTTGCGTGTACTAAAAACCCTCAAATTACGCACATGGTCGTAATGTTGCAGAGCATCAAAGACTGCTTTTGCGTGTGTTCTGCTGCAGCTGTTTACAGCCGTAACATTCTGAATTCCCGCCATATTAGGCACATTTCCTTTATAGGCGTTGCGTGCACAGTAATTATCGCTTATCACAGTTGCCAATGCTGCACATATTATACGTATCAGAAGCGAATGTTGATGTAGGCTTGACAGCTTCACGTTGGGTTTACAATGATTGTATCATAAACATACTTCTTATTCTCAGTCACTTTTGTAATACCATAGCATATAAAAAACCATTAACTTGTAGCTTAAGCTGAATGTGTTTTTTTTTTACATCACATTTGCAGTTACAGTCTTTCTGCATTTGAGAAGTGGAGTATAAATAATGATACAGACAAATATTCGGAATGAATACTTAGGCCTTCTTCACTTCGTTTTGTATTCACAAACCTTATTAGAAAAAAAAAATGATTGCTTGATTACTTTCGGGTAAAGGAACCACCGGAAAGGAACCGCATTTAATTTTCTTGTTAACGAACCTAAGCTAATAACGAACCATATTTCATTGTGTGATTAACGAACCTTCAGAATAATCAATTGTATTAACCCCCCCCCCCCGAAAAAAAGCATTTCAATGTCATGCGTTGTCAATAGTGATAAAAGGCCCGTTTTTATTTCGTAGTGTGTCTCAGTACTCCTGTGCTTATTTTTAAGGATGTGCCTCTCTTAATGATTTCGATTGATGTTCAACTATTTCTTTCACGCAAGCTTGAACAGGAAGAAGCTAAAATTCAGGCAAGGAGAAGAGTTTTCTTTCATGAGATACAATCATTAAGACTCACATCTATTCCTGAAAGTTGTGTGATTGCTTATGTGCTAAAGAATTGTGTCCATTACATGAATCAGGCACTATACAAAACGGTTGAAATGTACTGAACTTGAAGTTGAACTTCGTGTTTTTTTTTTATTTCATTTCCATTTCAAGCGGGGATAGACTAGAAATTAGTTTGTCTAGAAAATGGCAGGAGACATTACAGTTTTCCAGTACATGCTCCGCATTTAAATAGTCGCCATATTTTCGTGGTCAGAATCAGATACCGGTAATGGTCACATGATATATAAAAATGAAAATACAAAACAACGAACACGCCATATGTACAAACATGAACTTCAATGAATTAAACTTACCTGTGATATTCTGCATAAAAAACAAGCACGCCGATTAAATAATTTAATAGAATTGATAGAACACACAGCGATCATGCGTGGCAGATCAAATCAAGTTCAATTGGTGAGAAAGCTGAATGAAGTTCAAAAGTTTAGGCTACTTCTTTTCGTTTCTCTTTCAATTCATGAAAACAGAATTACATTGTATATCTATTGAAGAGGATTGTCTCTGTTGCGAACGATCGCCATATATAGCACTGTTTATAGTCTTCTGCGCAAATCCGAATCCCTAAATACTTTAATTTTTGCTTGATAATGTAATAAGCATGCTTATAACTTTATAAAGGACTCGCAAATTAAAAGTTTTAAACTTTATACTAAAACATATTGTACACGGTGTATTTCAAAAAAAAAAAATTGAATGCGTTGTGTGTTGGCATGTTAATAGCATCAATCTGCCTTTTATTTTCCGTACGTAAAGCGCACAGAAACCTAACCAAATGTTACCAAATACAGTGAAATGCATTGTACGACGTGGTACTATCATTGTACATCCCATTCCCTTTTTTCATAATTTGCTTGAAGCAGTCGTCAAACCATGTGTCATTTTCGTAGCGACATCACTTAGGAATTAGAATGTATGAAGATAATCGTTACTCATTTATTTTGCGCTACTATTATAGCATTTACATTTTCCAACTTTTATTGACATGCAGTATTATGTTACTGTATGGTTACGATTACGAATGTTGGTTATGAATTCAAAAGACTGGTTCATTAATTGAACTATATAAAGGTAATAGCTGTTTTGAAAGTAGTTCGATACAAGTTCAAAACGCAATCGAAGTCATCGTCGTAGGGGGAACTGATAGCTCTAGAAAACTTGTTTAGGCTCGTAAAGATTGCCTTATGCAATCTTTGTAGAAAGTTTTGACTTAGGATATCTTTTGAGTATTTTGAGAAATTATATAAAGAATTATTTGTTTTTGTTTATGTCAAGAATAAGTTTGAACTATGGGAATAAAAAGGCGCGGTTACCCAAACAATGTCGTTGTTCGATTAGACATGATGGGTAAAGTGAATTCATGACTTGACTAATCCTTACTGAATTGATGATCACTTCTGTAAACCATCAGTTATGTCTTGTAGATGATACCTCTGTAATCGTAGTCAAAATTCTTTTGAGCGATGAGACGAAAACCAACAAACAAAATGCCGTGTATCATCGCTCGAGATTCCAACATTTGGCGGCACCCGACCAACAATAAGTGACGTATCAAATGGAATATTATGTTGTGGGATAGCAGACTATGTTACGATTTTTAAATGTTTCGAGCAATTGTTAAAAAAAAAAATGAGGCAAAGTTCAAGAAATGAGAAAAAAGCACGTAAATGCAGGCGATCGTGTTTGATAATCAAAGTATGTAAAAGAGATTACAATCGGCCGTGCGGATGTATATGATTGCCTTATTTACATGTCTGATTTCTGTAAACTACATGTATGTTATATTTAAATCTAAGTTCCCTTCCCTCCTTGATAAATGTTGTGTTGGGTTTTCGCTATAGGCATTTATTAGGAAACGTTGTAAAAACGACAACAAATATCTACTATACATCAAGAGATGACCTATACATACATGAAACACAAAAATTATGTACGTTCTGATATAATGCAACTGCTTGTTTGTTTGTTTGTTTGTTTGTTTGTTTGTTTTGAATTATCATGGTCTTTGTCGGGGGAAAGATGAAGAAAAGTAGTAGAGTGTATCACTCTCAAATCCGGATGATTGCGATAAGTGTGTATCCCCGCCCTTTCTATACAGGTAAACGATTTAAGTTTGGTATGCTATTATAAAAGCCTGCATGAGTCACGCAGAAGAACTGATTCCGCGATCACTTGTAACCTTTCATAAAATTCACGTTTTAAGATAGTAACGATAGCTTGTAGGAGATAGAGTAAGTTAGCGTCCCTGACTGTGGTTCTGAAAACAAAAGGGGACTGAAAAATTCTTCTACAAATTAGCAGACATAATGCCGATCCTCCAACACTGTTGCTCCATTCCGTCACTGATTCTGCTATCAATGGCGAAGAAAGAATACTGGTTGCGAGATTATCCACCCCTTGATAGCAGGAAGTTTACCTTTCATTGTTTAAGGCTTCGTTGATGCGGGGTTTACTCGGATACAAGGCGTGAAAAGTGTCGTCCGAGTTCTTTCATTCGAAATTCCTCAGAATACGCAATTCAATGGGCAATTAACGCTGCTACTTCGCAAAGCTGTTAGCCAAATTCTTTGCAGACTTGACCTCTCACATGTCAGCTACACGCAATACACGACAAACAGCTATCATTACAAACATTCTGATTAAAAAAACAAAACAAAATGAAGAAGCACACTTTTGAGTAGCGACACAGCTTTCTGTCCCTTTCTCAAATAGGTCCTACTTCTAAAAAATACACAGATGACAAGAGTCAGAATATCCTACAAAGGGAACACGAGCTATTTGGGCATTAATAATGTTTGTCTTCCGATTTCTCTCCATGCCGTCACGGCCCAAACCATCATAAGAAATAGGGCAATAAGTTTTATTAACCAGGGAAATAATAGTACGCATTACATACATTTGGCGAATTATCATACGAATTGTCGACTTTATAAAAACGAGAATAATTGACAACTTAGGCCCTACTAGTATATCTCCAGAGATGAACTTTAAACAGCAAGTCACATACCAGGGAGCGAAAGTAATGATTATTTGAATGAATTCATTAATGAGGCCAATTAATAACCGTTGTAAAAGTACGCACATGCCTAAAAAGGTTTCAAGTTCGATATGATATCATTGTATTAGCTCATAGATAAAGTATCATAAATTTTGCGTGATCGTTCGTTGGAATTAATTTTTTCAGCGCGATTTGTGCGTCACATCAATCACCACTTCATGAAATGGAGTGCATGTATCAAACGAAACTCGCTGGTCATGCAATCGATGGCCTTGGTCAGCTCACTATTATTGCGTAATTCTAAAGCCCTCGCCGCTTGGCCGCCGACGCCGCCGCGCGCACCATGCTTTGTTTTGTCTTCAATGGGGTCAAGAGCAATGCCTCATTAGCATACACCCTAGCAACGGAGGCGGAGTCTCGATCGGGCAAGAACAATAGGTGCGAAACGCAACGCAAAGGCGAGCGTTCGAAAAAAATGTAACCGAAAAAAAATTGTCTCAGAAAAACTGTGATTTGGGACACTTGTACTCATTTTTACACCCTGAAATCTTCTGTAAAAACAGATAAAGCATCAAGGAATCAAAATCCGTCATAAAAAAATTTCGACCCGTGCAGTGCTTCCCCTTCATTTTAGGCTCATTACGGGAAAACTCCCCGTGCGACTTATGACTCATTTTGTCGGAGCGCCACACATATGTAGAACAGCAAATTTCCCCAAACCCTCCCCCCGTCCCCTCCCCTTCTGCCTCTGAGCTATGTGGTGATGCCTCACTTGACGAGCCAGTGGCCGGGCGAGGCAAACTGTCTCCGACAGTCCTTGTCATACAGCAGCATCAGCAGAGTGTGGGTGGAGTTGAACAGGCTCTGCAGTTTGGGATTCTCATCTGGGTAGGATATAGGGGAAAATAACAACACAAAAAAAAAACATAGGGGACACAAATTTGCAAGATAACAAGATGTTCTAGGATTGCGGACCAAGGAATCAGTAATATAAGCCATGATGATGACATCAATCAAACAACTGCACTTTCATGACATTACAAATATTGCAAAGATGGCAAATTAATATGTTGAAGTGTGGCAGCTTTCCTAAATACTTTGGGAAGTAATTACATGTAGTGACTTTTCAAACACTTGAGATATACCCACCATAGTTGTGCAAAATTCTCTCCCAGATAGCTATCACAAAACCCTCAGCCTTTATTTCACGGTCTTGTTGACTGCAGCAACATCTTCATCAATGTTTCTGTGAGAAATATTTGCTCAAAGTAACCTTAATTTGATATTTTTGATGAATAAATTACCTATAATACAAACATTCCACACCATGCATCAATGGTAGAAAAACAAACATCTCATTCTTTTTTTTTCTTTTTTAATTGAAGGAATAATTCCATACTGGGCTTGAGATCAACCTTGCCCTAAACAAATAAATATGAATTCGGCAGGGTAAAGTTCTCCTTTAGAAGGCAAACTCTGGGACTCATTTATCAAAGGGTAGTAATGTTTGTCTTCGTGTGTTGTTTTGTTTTCCTCCATTGGTATTTGTATGTACATGGCTTGGCAGAGTGGATCAGACCTGAAACAGCTTTCATACATTGATCCCCCATCATTGCCCCTCACTACTGACTTCCTTCCACATGGTCACCCTGTCCAATCCTTCCTAGCTAGTATCCTAAAGGCTTTAATATGATTAGTGGCAAAATCTTGTGGGTCAGCTTACCCAGATTATGCTCCCAGATTACTTTGAAGACAAAGAGGTTGAGGAATGAGGAGACAGCTATGAGGTCGTCCGGATGGAATGGTATCTGTTGATCATAGAATTCACCATCGTCCAAAATCCTAGAAAGAGCATGCACAGTCAGTGGGACATCGTAATTACACATCAATATGTGATAGAGGCACTGAATGACTGTATAAGCGGTTAGTTTTGCGAGGGTTTGATTTTCATGAATTTCACAAATCAGCCAATACAATGAGACACAAAAATGTCACCATGTGCTAGAGTAATTGTGCACTTATGATAGCTTTGGTGTCTATTCACAAAAACAACATCTTGCGAAAATGTGTGTGACCTCATTCGTGAAAATATCTGTATTGAAAATAACAGCTTATACAGCAATTGACACCAAGAATAATGCCTAAACAATGCTTTATCTAATACCAGAGGCTAATGGCAAACCAGTCTCTCTACACATGTATCATATGATTATTTGGCACATTAAATCACTGCTCTTTCTGATATGAAAATTATGGTTTCTGATCTTTATACAATGTACTTATATCGAGGGCGGGGGGGGGGGGGGGGGGGGGGGGGGGGGGGGGAGGGAAGGGTGAGGTGGGGATAGTCAGCAGTGTGTCTGTTTTGAAATCAAATGGCTTGCGTTTGAGTCCTGCTGAGCACTAGTTAAGCAATGTTTTGTGTAATCATGTTGTCCCATCTATGAAGAGGCAAAAACAATCTTTCCTTTGGATAGGACATTAAACAGAGGTCCCATGTGTGAGGGGATAATGACTCATACGCATAAGATCCCATTTCATTCATTCATCACAAAGAGCAGAGTGCTATTTCACCGAGTGAAGTGGTCCGCCCAACACATATACACCAGAAAATGGGCAAATGATGACGACCCCTCACGGTTCACCTCAGGTTACATGCAATAATCAAAGTATCAACTCAGCACACTGTACCAAAATGAGGAAGACAGAGAACACTGATCTACATGTACTACTTCTACTACTACTACTTCTACTTCTACTACTACTACTACTACTACTACTGCTATTACTGCTACTACTACTTCTACTACTACCACCGACTACTACTACTGTTGCTGCTGCTAAAGCTACTACTACTATTACTGCTGCTACTACTTCTACTACTACTACTACTACTACTACTACTACTACTACTACTACTATCACTACTACTACTACTACTACTACTACTACTACTACTACTACTACTACTATACAAACACACACACAATCAATTTCCATGTTGAACACAATCACCACATGTTCATCCAGATAGAGTTGACTAATTCGGACAAGAAAGCCGATCAACTCACGCTATGAGGTAGCTTGCGCTGTCACAAAACAGCATGAGCACTGAGAGAATTGACCGTTGGTCTGTGGGACTGTTGGCCAGACAGTCCTGGAACACTCGTAGACCTCCATGTGGACCAAGCTCAGCGATGAACTTCCACAGCCTTGGGAGGAGCAGGTCCCGGTAGCTCAGTCCTGTGTGAATACAGTTGCATTCAAAGCAAGGTGAGTAAATCCATACCATTTCTTTGTTTACCAGTGGGTAAATTTGATGCGCTGAACATTTGAGAATTTGAAACTTTTTTCAACTGTGAAGTGAGGGAAAACTCTCAAAACTCGGGGCAGCTTCAAAAGCTTCACTCTTGCTCCCAAAGACAGATGATAACATGCCCAATAAAATAACAAAATTACATTGTACTTACAACATATTTAAAGTATAATATACTATAGAGAAAATCATGACATGTACGAGTGGAAATTAAAATGTCAAAATAAATCATGTTCAAATATTCATATACAAAAAAAAATAAAAATGAACAATTTGAGAGTCTACTAAAGAAAATGGTGAGCTCTTTGTAAAAAAGACAACCAAAAAAAACAAACAAAACAAAACAAAACCAAAACAAAACAAAACAGAACTAAGCAATTTCCAAATATTGTAATGATTATGCTCTTGACAAGTAAATAACATGACTTGTTATCTTTCTTTGTCAAGATTGGTAGGGTACTGGCTTGGATTTGAACCCACAACCTTACGACTCCAGTGTCTTGCCTTGTGACTGCAGCACCTCACCTACCTGTAAGTATGTCCCGTCTGAGTTCTGTGAGGGTGCTGAGTGCCGTCTGGTACATGGTGCACAGGGCACACACCTGGACCACCTCCGGTGAGTTGGGATTCTTACAAGACTTCTGGTTCCCAAGCTTGGACGTCATTCGCTGCAGCTTCTTTAGGATGTTACCACCTGGGGGAAAAAAAAAAAGGTGACAAAAAACACAGCTGCTGTATAAAAACAGTATTACTAATAAAGAATTATGTATTTGTCCAAGTGTGTGTGTGTGTGTGTGTGTGTGTGTGTGTGTGTGTGTGAAAATGAATGCCTTTAATATCTAAAGGAACTATTTTTGCTTATTGTGACCAATAATCAGTTGTTACGCTGTACAGTAATACCAAATTGAATGACTGTCTATGGTATCATTTGCATAGAAGCGAATAAATATTATTGGGAAAAAAAAAAAATCTTGACGACACGGACTCCTTGCACAAGACCACCAGTACAATTACCAGTATGTTGACCTCATTCAAATTAGCTGTGATTCTCATATGAGGGCAGTCGTGGTGGGGTTAAATGTAAAAAAAGAAATTTCCATGGCGCCCTCTGGGAGTGGAAGCATATACCTGTATAAAACAAAAAGGTGAAACTTAGCTGAAGGACAATGGGTTATTTATTTCACTGATTTTTCAGCTTCTTGCTTTGATTCTTAATTCTTCATCCAACTTACTGTGTATAATATGTGTAATCTTGTCAAATTTGTTAGATTTATACAGTGCACTGACTTGAATTTCGTTGAAATTATGACAGCGACATGGGATCGCTTTCTCAATAACAAAGTGCACAATTATCGTGTCATCACAGGCGACTGATACACACTTACAGACAGTGAAATGAAAACATCGTTGATTAGGGACCTTGTCTCTTGAGACTTGTACAATGGAAAATGGGCTTCTGGTTGCAGCTAATTGCTACCGTGTCACACTACCACAGCTGAACATGATGACAACTGAGCAGATGTAAGTATGTCAAAAACATTTTTCATACTTCTTCCTGACTAGAAATCATCACAATTTCATCTACCTCTGTCTAATCCAGTATCAAGTTTTATAGAAATTTGGGTGGAAATTCCTCACTTTTTGTCGGTGTCTTGCTGTCGCTGGGGCTGGATGCAGTGGGCGTCTCCTCCGTCGCTGGTCCCTTCAGCACCCTCAGCACACAGGTATGTAGCACGGACTGGCCCCAGAGGAGTTGTAGCTGCTGAGTCACATGACCCATTGCATCTTGTAACCTATCATACAATGACAGCACAAATAAATCACCAATCCTGGTATCTTCTCACCCGCCAGTGATGTCAATTCTAGCACTGACTAGGCCACGTTGCCAGAGATAATTATTATTATCATCATTGTTATTACTATTACTATTATTATCATTATTATTATTATTATTAATATTATTATTATTATTATCATTATTATTATCATCATTATTATTATTATTACTACTACTACTACTACTACTACTACTACTACTACTACTACTACTACTACTACTACTACTACTACACTACTACTACTACTACTACTACTACTACTACTACTACTACTACTACTACTACTACTACTACTATTATTACTATCATAAAGCAGGGATGCCAAGTTCAAAAAAATTGTATGAGTGAGATTTGCCTGACCCAATGTCTCCGCGCGCTCATGTGCCCGCGATGCGAGCAAGGGTGTGGGAGGGGTTACTATAGGGAGCTTTTTCAATTTTTAGCTCTCAATGGTGCGATCAGATACATACTTAAGTGACTATTTTTTACCTACTTTGAAAGACAAAAGGGAAATATACCTTCAATTGCAACTATCACTTTAATCCTTTGAGCTAGGTTCATTATTAATAGGCCCAAGTTGCATACTTCACCCAATGCGTGAGAAAAATGGGTGCCATGTGTGAGATTGTGAGACGGACCCTAAATGCTTGAGTCTCACGCAGAATGCGTGAGACTTGGTAGCTCTGATAATGGTTTCTTATTTGCCATACAAATCTATTGTGAGAAAGAATAATTAAAAACACAGGCAGTTTCAGGCAAATCTTGGGGCAAGATAATGAAACATGAGGTAATGGGGAAGGAATGAGAGTATAAGACATGTAAACAACTGATGTCCTTTCCTTGCGACTAACGGTATCATGCCAATAGAGGAAGAAAACCTCAGAACTACTAGTATATTGATTGCATTGCACGAGAAATTGAGCATGAAATAGCTGGCATGCAAACACTTCTGATGGACAAAGTTATTAAAGTGGCATCAGCATGGCACTGAGTACTCAATCTCGGACGCATCCATCAAGAAGTAGTATAGTGGACTCCCATATAATGAAGTCCTCTGGACCGGCAGTCTTCTTTTGTTATATCTAAATTTCGTTATAACCAAACAAATAAACAATAAAAATACATACAGCGGATATTGTTGCGGCCCTTATTTTCACTTTGTTGTAACCAGAATTTTGTCATATCCGTGTTTGTTATAATGGGAGTGCACTGTAAAAAGTATAGCTTAATTTACATGTATTCATACGTGTATAACAGACACTTCTAAATAAGTTATCCTGAGTAGGGGCTTTCCCTATGAGCTGTTGGTCAATTCATCCCAAAGGCTGGCTGTGATTATATTACGTGTAGATGGACCATTTCATGCTCATTGATTTGACAATTTTATCAGGGATTATTACGGGATAGTGTGATCAGGATTTTATGGTCAGTAAGCATAACCCATTGTGGACAGGCTGATTTTGCTACAACACGTATTTCCCATAGACACTTGCCCGAGTATACTCGGGACTCATCCTCAACGGGTTAAGGGCATCTGCTGCAATCCATAGAGGAAGCACTCAAGCTGTCTGGCATATAAGGCATATAAGGTGAGGTGGTAAGATAGCTCAGTCAGTAGCGTGTCTGCTTCAGGATTCAAAGGACCCTGGTTCGATTCCAGGGTCTCACTGAGCAACGTGGTGTGTAATCATACCATCCCCTCTAGTAAGAGGCAAAACACTCTGTCCCTTGGATAGGACACAAAGTGGAGGTCCCGTGTATGAGAGAGTCACAATGCATGCACATAAAAGATCCCACTTCATTCATCCATCGCAAAGAGCAGGGTGCACCAACCAGTGAAGTGGTCCCACCTCACATCCAATTGGACCCCGTGGAAGATCAGCTAGTGCAGCTGAATATGAGCTATCCAGCCATCTTCTCAGATGGAAATGCAACAAACAAACAAACAAAGTTCATTATGTACTGACCTGTTGTCAAATGGTTGTGAGAACCAGCCTAGCACTGGATGCCAGGATGTGGTGTTGGATTTCTTCTTGCCAACAAATGTGAGACAGTGATTCAACAGTACAGTGGTCACTTTCTGCCAAGACAAACAAATAATGCATAAAGTTTCCCATAAAACAAAGTAATGATCAACCCACAATACATGCATACACAATTCAAACTAACTATTCCCTGTATGTGTGACTTAACATTATCTGAAGGGACTTCAGGACTCATTTAACCATGTAGCCACTGAAGATTCTGCACATAATGGCCTATGGTTCCCTGAAAGGTACAACAATATTGCTCTCATTTCAACAACTTTCTATTAATGACTTAGAATACAGTGTAGCTAGGGTTAGCTCGCTGCATATGTATTTTTGTCTATTATAAATCATGTTTATTTGAAAGCCTACCTATGACTTTACCAACAGAATGGCATGTCACAGAAGTAATTCTGACATACTTTTGTTGACCTTTGACATGTTTTTCAAATTATATAATTAAATATATTCAGTATGATAAAAAATGGAAAACCATAAAACTATATGGAAAAAAAGGAGAGGCGGTTTCGGATGTTTCAGTGACCAATAGATTAAGTGTTGTTCAGATTTTATCATATGCTAAAAAACTAAGGATGCAATATCTTTCTATCAATTTACTGGTTTTTAATATTTTGGTAACTAAAACTACAACTGTTCTGTATGTCCTCTACTTATTAGCTGTATAATATTTACCATGAAAGCTGGCAGGTGGTCCGGGAGGTTCTGTACAGACAAAACAGAACGAACAAAATGACCACTGCTGCATACAACTGTATGAGCCATAATGTGCAACAAAAAGGTCAAGAAGAATAAAAATCATCTTGCTGTCTCATTTACATATTTACAATCGCTGCTATCTACATGTCAAACTTACATGGCAGGTCAAATGATCAAACTTTCCATCTCCTTAACTACTTGTGAATTGAACGTAATTAGAGATCATGCTAAAATGTTGCTATCAAAAATGAATTGATTGCCATTCCTTCACGCAAAATGGGGGGACACATTATTCCTTCAATTATAAGCAGTGTGTTTTTCTTTGGTAATAAGATATGATCCAATTTCATTAGTTAATCTATCATTCAGTACTTTGCAAAAACAATAATATGTATATCACACAGTTCCCCTAAAATTCAATGTGACCCCATATTAATGTAAGAGGCACGACAAGCTATTGAATTGCATTTGCATTAAAGTAATCATGTCTATGCAACCACTACCAAGCACTAATGGAATAAAGGGAAAGTACTTACCTCACAGTCAACATGTGCCAAGTAAATGATGTTTGCTGAAGAACAAAAACAAATGAGACACATTAACTACATTGTATCATGAGTGACTGGCCAGTATTCTGATAACAAATACATATGAATGAAATGTCACTCAAACAAAACTATGAAACTTGTTAAAAAAGGGGAGAAAAATAACAAAACACTTGCTAACAAGAAGGATATAATGACTATTGACCTTAAATGTCTTGGAAAGTATTTCCCCAATCAAGCAGGTTGGGGTAAACTTTTTGTGGAAATTATTGTATGACTGAAATTGAGTCATAAGCATCTGGCACGTCGTTCAGTCAAGAACATCTTGAGATCCACTGGTTAACCTTTAAGCAAAAGGTATCTCACTTTGTTTTTACTTCTGTTTAACCCATTGAGGACAAGTCCCGAGTATACTCGGGCAAGTGTATAGTGAAGTCATATGGGAAATGCGTGTTGCAGCAAAATCAGCCTGTCCTCAACGGGTTAACAAAGCAGAGTTAGGGGGATAATGAGAGTTTACAGCAAAGATATTTTACAGAATGCTCTGACTACTACATGACTTGGCCAGCGTTGTAGAAATGATCAATAGAAAGGTTATTGAGTAACCTGGCATGTGTGGACTCACCAAGAAGACACAGTGCGTACGTAGCATCAACCGATGTAAGGACCATGCTGCACCCAGTGTCGGAGCTCAGGAATTTCAAGCAGTGAGCCAAGAGGGCGCTGTTTCTCATCAGATTCAATGACTGTATGATTAACACAGACAGATGAACAGGAAGGAGTTTACACATGAATAAACATAAAAATATTTGTTTTCTTTCCCATACTAGCTATCCTGATTGTTCCATTCATATTAGGCTGAGCATCAAACAGTTTGAATATTTTGACAATATTGTAGGGTAATTTTGTTGCATCCTGCTCATAAAAAAGAAGTCTGCACTTTCAGAAATGTCATTAAACCCAGGTACGAAAGAAACAAACAAACTTGAATCTTGTGAATTTTAATCCCAACAGATTCTTGCTCATAAACTTCCTTTCTCTTCTTTTCAAATTCTATTATTTTGTTTGATTTTCATTAAAAAAAAGGTTATCATAGTAATAACTGAAATCGACTAAAACATAAGTCTGTAGGCATCTTGGGCACATCCTGAAGTGTGATTACTCTGTAATTCTACACGTTCTATTCTCTTTACTTTTCCTCCATGCGATGGCAAACTAAAGGCACAATTCCGTCCAAAATCTTTAATACTCCGCTTGGGGAAAACCCTCCATGTGGCTCTATCAAACTTGTCTCACCTCTGAATTCCCTGATGACAGGTGGAGCAGAAGTCCAGGCACTGGGAGGATGTGGCTGATGAAGATGTGAAGGAGATTGGTGGAGAACCCACTGGATACCAGCGGCCTACCAATGTCAAGACACACACACACACAGAATGAGCAGCACTTGTCAGTACTGGTAGGAAATTTAGACAACATGTTCAGCAGTGACAGTCCTATGTTTACTCGCAAATCCAGTTGGGAACACTACTTGAGAGTCAATCACCACATAAAATGCACACTACTACGTGACAGGAATGGAATTGTGAGAAAAACTTTCATTGTACTGTGACATTTGGCAATTTATCGATCGGTTTGGTCGGGTTTGTGCGTTTTGATTAGAAGATGCGACCTTGGCACGCTCCAACTGAGTCTGGCCTGCAAATGTAGTACATACATGTAAAGAGTTAATGTCATTCTGGATATCTCTGTATATAGCTGTCACTTGCAATTAACAAGACGGTAGGCTATTGTTGGGTCAACCCTGCATACAGCCACTTGTTGTAAAAGAAACTTGAAGTGGAACCAGACTTGGTCTATGCAAACCACTTCTTCAAGTCCAATGTTCCATGCATCAGATTTCAAGATCTTCTAACTGTCATTATGACAAAACAATGGACAAGAGGGAATGAGAGGAGAAGGGGGAGGGTACGTAGTGGAAGTCAAACAGAAGTCAACAGACTTCCACTCATGTTCAACAAACACACATATTAACCCGTTCCTTACGGGAACCTGGTATACCAGGTTCCCATGGGAGCAACTGATATACGGGAACCTGGTATACCAGGTTCCCAAGATGAAGACAAGAGTGCCTGCTTTCTTGGCCTAAATTCATGTTTCTTTGTGTTAAAATGCCCAGAAAAGTGGGTTTGATAAAAAGATCAGAGTTTATTCTATTAGCATTTGTTCTCCTTTTGTTTGAAAAATGCATATTTCACAGTATTATTTACCTTTTTCCTGATCTAGTTTTCGCTTGTTCTGCTGTAAACTCGTATGAACATGTACATAGCGATCAAGGCAGAGATCAGTTAGATTTTTGTGTTCGCTGACCCCAGTCACCCCATTCAGGAGCCTGGTTTTGTGTAGAACAAAAGATTCTGTGAGCTCATCAGCGCACACTCTACTCATACCTCGCACCCTATCGATATTTCTATTGTTCACTGGCACATGTAGTTGACCATGGAAAGGGGGATACAATGTACCACTTGACTGCCTTCACAAGGGTGGATTACCAACCTGTCTCCCTCTCTGTCCATGGGCAAAAAGAATCTTGTTTGGGGGCATTAAAGGCACTCAGAGAATTGCGGAAGGAATGGGTTAAGATATCCTCATCACTAACAAGCCATACACAACATGTAGTAATAATCTCTTACACCTTCCAAATCTACTGGCGACACACTTGCACATACTCTATGACAAATCCTCGAGTGGATGTTGCCTGTAAACTATAATATTATGTAGGCATTAATCGCATATACATGAGAACAGTTTATGTCATAACTGTAAATGGGCAAGGCCTTGTACAACCACTCTTGAGTATTAGGATATCCTTACAATCAGTAATTTATGACCCATGGGTCACATATTGAGTCTTAACCCCACCAAGATGAAAGCACCATGTTGTGATCAGAGAAAGACAACCAATACAGTACACGTGTGTAGAACCAATCACACTGCATTACACATCTGTAGAGTTGTGCCCTTATGGCTCTCAACAAACAATGCATACCATTTATTTTAGAGCAAATTTGTGTTAATTTGTTACCTACCTCCATGCTACCGTGATGGTGGCATTTAGGATGATCGGTGAGAGGGATGGTTGTCTCTTGGTCAGTCCCTCGGTCAGCAGGGTGTGGAGGACAGGGTACAGCCCCTTGCTGGTCAGGTGGCCCATCACATTGGAACAGATCTGACCCATGCTGGACTTCAGGGCATCAGCTATCAAAATTGATTGTCAGTTTCATTGATTAAAAAAGTAAAAACAATAAAATAATATTCTTACGTTAAAGTTCACTGAGACTCATTGCACCCTACGTAATCTGTAACTGTATCATTCACCGAGAGCAGTTAACCAGATATCATCAATAAGATCCATAACGATAACCTTCGTGTCTCATCCATCTAACATTAATGGTATCATTGCATATTTCTAAGAGAAATTGTATCAGCCTATATATTGTAAAGACTGACACAACTATGATACGGCTTTTATCCCATTTCATGTGATACAGGTAAATCCTCTTCCAGCATTCTCTGTTCTGGATGAACGCATTGACCTTGCTCATTGGCAATGATCTGAATGTTACAAAGTCAAAAACTTTCACTTTCATCCTGTACTGCATATCCTCAAAAAAGTTTGGTTTCTTGTTCTTTATCCTTTTTTCTATCGTGTATTCTGCTTCTCCACCCAGAAGTTGTCCTCCATTGGCAAACAAATGCAAGCATGTTAGTCTTTACCAACCTCCATAAACACTTCTGTGCCAGATTTTTTTTTTTCTGTTATTATCAGCATTCAAAGCACGCAAAGGGATTGGCTAACTTCTGCACAATTTCTGTCATGTTTTCACACAATTTTCCCTCATGACTGTTCTGTCGCCAGTGCTCTTTTACTTTTCTGCAGGTCTCTCATGATATAATTGTATTTGACAGGTTGAACAGCTGCATTGTATGAACATCTTATCTATCACTGAGCAACTGCCCCTGTATACAAGTATTGGAAGATGCATTATGCTGTTATGTCATTATGTCATTTGAATTTGATGATGTTTGTCCATGGGTCTATACCTTTTTTACTCAACAACAGTGAACGATTTTGTGATGTGCACATCATTACCCAAATCAACAGAGGCCACACTGACATTGCGTGTCAAAAGGAATTTCAGTGGCACACTAATGTACCTTTGGGTATCTTGAATATCTTCCAGGTGGCTGTGTCTGTGAAAGTGACCAACATGTGTAGGTAGAGGGCAATGCTCCTGGCTGCTACAGGAAGGTCAGGCTGTAAAGAGACAAGAATATCATAAGCACATAGTTTACTTGGGTGGCAACATCAGGCGACATTACAAAATCACATCATCTTTCACTGTCACTGCGATCACTACAAAAACTCCTCAGTGGCTTCTGTCTTATATAATTTCCAAGCACAAAACATCAAAATGCAAGTTAAAGCAGTCATAAAGGAGTCTGATTAATGTTTCATTATGTTTTAAAGAGTATCATATACAGTAGTATTGGCACAATTACCATCACAGAGATGCCAACTTCTTGACATAAAAAACATATATGGAATATACTAAAAAATCACTTTTTTTTTGAGACAAATATTAGATTTTCATGAAATCTTGACACTAACACTAGCCCATTTGCCTTGGGTTAGTAGAACGTCAGAAAAAGATGTTTCCCTGGTAAGAATGGGCAAGTAAAATGTTGCTACATATACTTCATCAACATTGATGAAAAAATTATACTGCATCCACATATTTCTCGTCCATTTAGGCTCATCATTCAGCATCTTTGTAGGGGTTAAATCAATTAGTAGTACATATTTCTATGTGATAAAGTGTTTTTCTGGAGTTTTCTGTGCTTGATATTGGCATTATTCTTTTTGATTTGAAAGATGAAAAGTTGAACTTTCAAGAAGTGACATCGTAATAATTTAATTGTATTTCACTCTGTCTATCAAACCAAATGCTATAACACTGTATTGGCTGGCATCTCTGCCATTGCAGATGCTTTTAGCAAGATTCTGGGTAGGGACAGCAAAATAATGTGAAAAGTATACAGCATGAAATTTACATACAAATACATGTACTTATCAAATCTCTCTATACATATATCCCTCATATATATTTTCTACTGACCTTGAGTTGTTTCAGCTGAGAGGCACACATCCAAAGTATCTGTTTGAGTTGGTGTATCCATGGCAGCAAGTATTCTTTGTTAAGAGCCAAGGACACATACCAAACCTGGGGAAAAAAAAAGTATGAAAGGGACATAACAAAAGTTATAGATTTGTTGCTGTTGTTGTTGTTGTTTTGAAATACACATCTAAATGTGATATCACTTCAAATGTAGCCATCTCGGAAAAAGATATAATAGCGTCCAATGTTAAAATGATTGAAATCAGATTGAAGTCATCCTCACTGGGTCTTTTTAAGATTCAATCAATCACCGGGAGCAGAACGGAACCATGGTGTGTCACTGGTGGAGGTCTATGGGTATTTTAAATTCTGATAGAAAATTGCTTGACAAGCAAACCTTTGTGTCTGTTGGAATAAGAATATGTATGATACACACCTACATGTATGGTAATGAAACTACAAAAGCATACATGCAATATTGCTGTCTGATTACCAATTTGTATCTTGCCACTGAAGCAGAACAGCCAAAGTGGACCCCTCCCTTCAAATTCTTCCCTATAAAAATGAGTTTCTTTTTACCTTCATGTCCTTGCTTGACTCCATGCTAGCAATCACATATCGGCAAACCTTCTCAAAACGCTGCAAATGGAAATAATGATTATTGCACACAAAACAGAGATACAGCATGACGGAAGACTGAGGGTATAATGGCACTGCAGAGAGTATGTGAGAAATCTTCAGCACTTGAAGAATCATAGGTATATATAATTTTTTTTTTAAACATCTAAACAGATGAATCAAGCTTCACACATTCTGTGATCATCTCAATCTATTACCTAGCATAACTGGCACACACTTTAAATATTTCTCTTACCAACAACTGTTTGTTTTGATTTCCAAGGAAAACAGTAAAATTATATACAAAATAAATAGAGGTGAACATGACATAACTGTGACATGAATCAGATGTGAAGTTTCAAATCACAATGAAAACAAATTGACAGGTGGCAATGATAATAACATAGCGTCTGTTGAGAATGAGAAGGGCTTTAAGTCTTCTCGAACACTATGGGTTTTGTGGTCACTTAACGCCCTTATCATTCTCAACCGACAATATCATCGCTGAGGCGATAAGACCTCGTATAGATCTACAAAATGTCAAATGTTCAGGAGAGCCAAAAGACATGGCGGCCAAAGCACTGTGGCGAATGGGATAGCCTTGCCTTTGACATGTCGTGGTGGCTTCATTTTTGGAGTAAGACAGTTGGGATTTGGACAGGACATCACTTAACCCATTATTTGACCATTAATCCAAAAAACTAATTTTCACCAAAATTGCAGATACAAGGTCTTATCACCCCAGCGACAATATGTAACAGTGGTGGCCCATTTCAGATTGTATATGATAAGTGTGCTCTTCCATGGGGTCCAAGTTTTATATGCCTACATTTAACAATTAACATGTCATACCAAGCATCTTTTACGATCATATATCACCTTGTGAAATTCATCGATTCATTTTGAATAATTCCTCTATGTTCATCATACAAATATATTTCACAGTTCAAAATCTACCTACACATTATCTTTCTTTAATTCGTTCGTTGAAATCAGTAAGGCTGCTGGACTGTTTAACAGACGTAGGCAAATCACTGTACAATTTAGGGTACTGTCATGATATCGAAACATACCTTTACAATTTTGCGAGTAAGGTTTCCATAAAATTAATTTCTCACTTTGTGTCTTTAAATACGGAGTAACCAATTACTTTGTATGCGAATTTATCGCAAGAAGTAAGTACATTATTGGTGCCATTTTGAGAAGAATTGTGGTGCTTGAACAGTCTTTACAGTCTTTGCTTGGTCTTTGCATACTACTCACTTAAATCCATCATTCGGTCACTACAATGAGCTTTGTTTGGTCTAAACAGACCTAAGAAAAGATGCAATCCCATAACCTGATGAATGAACACTGATCTATGGATGTATTGCTCCTTATCAATTTTCCAATGATACCTTTATACTGAAATGAAAAGAAAGAGAAATAAAAATGATTCCACAAACCTTCTTGTCACTCTCATTCTTGTCACTGAAGACATACAGAAACTTCTTGATGGCTTGGTAAGCCTCAGTAGCTGTTGGATACAAAACAATGAAGAAACAGCAACAATACGCTGTATGTATAGATCATGAAAGCTCCATTGTTCCACTTCCTTAACCCATTGAGGATGGAC
This sequence comes from Diadema antillarum, assembly GCF_040938485.1. Classification (NCBI taxonomy): domain Eukaryota; kingdom Metazoa; phylum Echinodermata; class Echinoidea; order Diadematoida; family Diadematidae; genus Diadema; species Diadema antillarum. Next base: position 607,643 of record NW_027270929.1, on the reverse strand, counting down.
ATATTTTGCTACAACATGCATTTCCCATAGACAGCTGCCCAAGTATACTCGGGACTTGTCCTCAACGGGCTAAAGAACGATTAAAGTTTTGTCATTTCCAGTGGAGAATCAATCTATTACGGGAAAAGAAGGAATTAATCTCAAAGAGTAATACACTAGGAGTATAAGAGTATAGTTCATCCTCCACTTGCGACATGTCACCATGAAAACCTGATACATTTGTAATGAACAAGACTGATTTTCTGAATTCAGTTTTTTTGCATCTAAGAAATCAAAGATTTCAAATGATGTATAATGTGCCTTGTTTCATTATGGGCTGCATCAGAAACTAAAATACACCAAATGCATAATGTAAGTTAATAAATGAATAATTACAGTTTCTTGCTGTACAGTGATGAACCATATAACTTCTCACTATAGACTGAATAAAATTCAGTGAGTAACAGCAATTTATTCATGCATTCCTTAACAGCACGTTCTTTTTTTAATTGTTCTTCTGGTCACGGATACCTTTTTAGACCCTATTAGAGAAGGATCAATCAGCCCAGTACCATTGAAACCTAAATGTGTCTTCTCCTATCCCTTGTATTCTATTTTTGCACATGCTCTTCCACAAGCTATAAACAGCTGACAAGGATAGGTGGTACATATCTCCAGTTTCCTGCTTCTGTCTTGTGCCACTTGATATCAAGATCACAATAATCATGGTAAAGCAGCACAAATATATTGTAGTAAGACAGGCAGACAATATGGAGGAAAATTGTTTTTCTATCAAGATTGTCACCATGCAGGTGACAATCTATAGGACCGGGGGGAGTGTAGTAAGACAGGTTGAACTCCGTGCTCGGCGCTCGGTTTGGTTGTATGGATGGCGATTATATCTGCCACCGGAAGTATATAATATATAAGGTTGGCGATAATATATCTGCCACCAGGAATATATGTTGTATACGGTCGGCGATAATATATCTGCCACCGGGAATATACAAGCCAATACCGGTGCCGCGGTACATGTTTACTGGTGCGTAGCCCCGTCCGTCGCCGCGCATACACTGTAGTAATGCATGGCCATATACTGCCGCGTACTCCGGTAATCGGCGTATGTGCCAACACAGGCTGACGGACAGCACAACCCCCAACAAACGTGCACTCACGCACCAGCCGCACGCACGGAAAGTTCACCTGGAGGGCAAAATAGAGACCAACAGACAGACGGACCCAGGACAGGACAGAGAACGGCTCAGGACCTCCCTTGACCTCAACTGTCCCTCGTCCCCGTCCACTGACATTACTGCAAGTATTGACTACCTTGTACCTGCGCTTGGCAATTGGAGCAGCTGCTCAGAAACGGTAAGTTATAGACGCTGAGCATATTTGCCATTATTGTAGCATTAATTAGGGCGTAATAGTAATTATTCTGATAGCGTTTGTTCCCTAACACCCTCGCCACCATCAAATAGGGAAAAACGCTACAATATGATTTACATGATGTTAACAAACATGTCGGAAAAAGGAACCAGTGGGAATCAAACCTGTCATCTAAAACTGTACTGCTTTCTGGGCAGCAATGAGAAGGCTATCCCTGGTTGCCAGAAAAGAATAATTTCTTGCTTTCAGTTACAGGACAGTGAACATATTTGCATACATTTACTCATTGTCCCAAGCATTACCTGGAAAGAAACGGCTGATAGCATCTGGATTGCTGGGAGTCCCACAGTTTGACTCGCATATCCTGTCTACATCAGCAAGCATCAGTCGTCTGTATCTACGCCTGCAGATGAAACCTCTGACAAGAGCCTGCATGAAGAGAATGTGACAGATGATCATTTAAATCTTTGATCATTCAGATTGTAAAATTAATCAGAAATTGTCAGATTGGCTAGGATTTTCAGCATCAATATTTGGTCATAAAAGAAAATGGAAAAAGTTCCTTAATATGTACCCCCACTAATTTTGCTACACTTGCCACTCTACACTACCCTACCATTGTTAGCTTAACACATGGATGCATGCATGCACACTTGGCAAATGGTCAGGACAGTGCGCATCCATGCATTCGGTAACAAGTCACAATAATTGTACTAGTAGAGCTTAGTGTAAAATGATATGACAAAATATTAGCATAGAGTACAAAAGGAACTCTTGCAAAAAACAAACAAACAAACAAAGCATACAAACAAGCAAACAAACCCCAAACAAACCTCCATCACTATCAGTGTTTTGTCATGGTGGGAGGTTGTTGTCACTGGTTAACACTACGCCTGACCCTTGGCCTTTACATTTACACAAACATGCATTTCCATGCAACACCAAACAGCTGAAAAAATGTTTAGAATTTACTTAGAATAGAAGCTAGGTATAATTCATCTCTAGACTGACCTTGTAAGTTGGGGTCTCTAACTGGTTGATACTCTATTTGACAATTTGTACATTTTCTTTGATGCTGTTAAGTAAATTAACTAATTATTAAGTTTAGATCATCATGATATACTAATAGTAATACATAGCAATGGCAAATGCACCACCTAGCTAGGCAGGGAACTAGTATTGTATTGATTGATACTTCTCCATAATAGATAAAATTTACTAATGTAATGAATAGTCTAGAGTCTACTTGCAAATGTTGATACATTTGTAAACCAC